>NC_135573.1:25000-2425000 GCF_965152235.1 Eretmochelys imbricata | reverse complement strand
GGGTTTTCTGGGGCTGTTTTTCTGATTATTTCATTGACTCCTCTGGTAAACCCGATCCAGCCTGGGTCCCCCGAGGGGGGTGGGGGGAGAATCTCTTTTCCAGGGCCGGGTCTGCAGGTCAGCGAGTGGGCGCAGTCTGCAACGTGGTGTTGTCTGGTTACCCATGTCGGAGTGAGGCTGAGCCCTGCCCGGCTGCGCAGGGTGGCTAATGCCTGGAATGCCATGGTGGCAGTCCCGCACGCCACACATCCCAGCATGCAGCTCTCTGACTCAACATGCAGGGTGTGCGGTCACCGGGGGCCTTGCCAGGCTGCCCTGTGCTGTGCTGGAAGCTGTGTTCGGCGCCATTTCAGGCAGATCCGGTCTGATCCCGTCGCTTCTGACAAGCGGTCAGGGGGACCCATGGCTGGATATGCTGTGGGCACCCCTAGGTACCGTGGAGATGCAGGTGCGCGTCGCTCTGGAGCGCTGCCCGGGGTACCCTGAGCTGCTGGGAGGCGCACAGTTAGCAGAGGGCTGTGAGTGCAGCCTTGTGCCTGGCCCATTCTTTGCTAGAATTGCCTTGGGCACAAAGAAAAACTTGTGGTTACGAAATGGCAGCACCCTTGGGTGTCATCAGCGAGCCCACACCTTGCAGGGACGCTTTGGGGGCTGGCTGTACCAGAGGGCATCAGACCGAGCAAAGGCCCATCTGCTGCTCAGCCCGTGTCTCAAATACATTGTCCATCAGCTTTAGACACCCCAGTGTGAATCTGGCTGCCAGCACCTGCAGTGGCCTTAGCCTGAGACTTTCTCCCATCACTCTGGACCTTACTAAAGTCAAGATATACCACGTCTACTGCTTCCCCCCTACCCACGAGGGTTGTTACCCTGTCACAGAAAGCTATTAGGTTGGTGTGACTCGATTTGTTCTTGACAAATCCATACCCACTGTTACTTATCACCTTATTATCCTCTAGATGTTTGCAAATTGATGGCTTAATTATTTGCTCCATTATCTTTCTGGGCACAGAAATTAAGCTGACTGGCCTATAATTCCCTGGGTTGTCCTTATTCCCGCTTTTGCAGATGGGCACTGTATTTGTCCTCTTCCTATCCTATGGAATCTCCCGTCTTTCAGGACTTGTTGAAGATGATCACTAATGGCTCAGATATCTCCTCAGTCAGCTCCTTGAGCATTCTCGGATGTATTTCATCAGGTTTAGGTTGGACATTAGAAAAATCCTCCTGTCACGGTGGATAAGCACTGGAATAAATTGCCCAGGGAGGTTGTGGAGTCTCCGTCCTTGGGGATGTTTAAGAGCAGGTTGGACAAACCCCTGTCAGGGATGGGCTAGAGAATACTTAGTCCTGCCACGAGTGCAGGGGACTGGTCTAGACGACCTCTCGAGACCCTGCCAGTCCTACGGTTCTAAATCTTGGTTGCCATCGTTAAACGGGCTGTGGGTGGGGAGTCTGTAGGGACATGTGGGGCGAGCATCAGAAATCCTGAGGCTGCTGGTTTGCAGGGAAGGGGATGCTGAATGCAGAGCTGGGTCCGGCTTGCTCTGGGAATGTGTGATGTGGCCTGCAGGGGCTGCCCAGGCCTGTGTGCTCTGAATAGCCAGACGTTTATCTCCCGAGCTGCCAGCCCCCTGCAGGGCCTGAGGAGCCTGCACACATCCCTCTCCGCTGTTCCTGGGGCAGGGCTGGGCTAACCAGAGCATGCCTTCCCCGTCCCCATCCCCATGTCCTGTCTGGCGCCCCATCTCTGCAGTAGCCTTGTCTGGGCGTGGAACGAGCGAGTGTCCTCCCAGAGGGGGTTATGCCATGGGCTGCGTGGGGCAGGTGCCTGTGGTTTGACCCTTGGCTGGGGGATTTAGCAGAACGTGACCGGCCAGCAGAAGCTGCAGGGGGGAGAAAAAGTCAGTCAAGTTAGAGGGTGTTCTCCTCTGTGGCTGGGGAAGGCAGTACAGCTGCCTAGAAGATTGCCCCAATGGCTAGCCCCCAGGAGGTTGGGGCTAATTCCTTTTTCTCTTCACAGCCCTGGGGGCTGTAAGGGGGGGCTGTTCCTTTTTTAGAATCACCTAGTCTAATAAACTAATTCCTTCCTTGGGTAATATGGTGACCCTGGTCTACCCAGGATCCTGAGGGTAAGGGCTTGGGTGGTGGGGGGAAAAACTTGGGAGTTCAGTAGGTCCTGGCTTCTGTGATGCTTTGCAGCTGACGGGCACTCTGGGAGCTTCATTGAAATTCCCAAATGGGGGAGGTTACCGAGTCAAACAAGTGGTCATGTCACGCACAGTCGGTGTAATGGGGTCACACTGAACCGAGTCTGTCTTCTCATTGCCTTGCAGGCCAGGATGGCTTCCCAGAAGAAGGAACAAGTGCAGTGCCAGAACTTGGAGACCGACTCAATGCCCAGCGCCCAGCAGGAACTGCCTCTGAAGGGTGAATACGAGGAGGACAGCTCAGACGAAGAGGTAGGACCCAGGTTGAAGTGGCATAAGCTCTGCTGTGGTTGAGACATGGTGGGCTTGCTCAGCCAGGCATGGCTTTGTGAGCTGAACGTTTCCTCGGGCCCATTGCAAAGTGCTGTTCATGGTGAGTGGTAAGGCTGTGGAGTTGGTCCCTGCTTGCTATAGAGCCTGCCGGTCTCCAAGGGCTGGGGCAAGGCGAAAAGAACTCTTCTGCGGAGACTGGGAAGCCAAGGGAGAGTCAAGAGGCCGGGAAGTAGTTCTTGGCAGCAGGAAGGAACGGGGAGGCGGCTGATACTACCTGGGAAGCAGTGGGATTTTTTTTTTTTTTTTGCATGTGCAGTTTGCTCTCGTATACCTTGAGTAATTCATTGTGGGGTCCACAGCCTGGAAAACTTAGCTTCAGGCCTGCGACGTCTGATCTGTATGGAGTGTTTTCAGGGCAAGGAGGGAAATCCTCAGCAGTGTCCCAAACGGAGCGGGAGCTAGGGGCCATGCTGGAGAAAGCGGTGCTGTAGTCCCCCTCCATAGTGCGTCGGAAGATCTGGCATGTTGGTGTGTGGCAAGCTGGTGCTCAGGAAGGCCAAAGGAAAGGGAATTGAGACTAAGTGCTCGGTCAAAACAGGCAGCAGGATGGGACGAGATCAACAGGGAGGCTTTCTTGGCTCGCCTTTGGGGTGAAGGGGAGAATTTCCCCCACGCTGGCTGCTCTGTGGGCTGGGGCGGGGGGGGGGCGTACATGCCATTTCACCAGTTCCATTGTGTGTCTGGGAAATTGGTACCCAAACTGCTTTGAACTTACCCTCCATAAGACCCCTACGGTGAGTGAGCCAGGCCCGTGAAAGCGCCTGGTGCACTTAGCTGTGGGGAAAGCCATGCGTGGCAAGGGAAGATGCTGCTGTCTGGAGGGCAGGCCCCGTGCAGTGCTGAGGCTGCTGGCTAATGCCTGTTGAGTGCCACAGAGAATTGCACTGAAAAGCCAGTGTGCACTGGAAACGTTTGCAAGGAGCGGTGAGCCTGGCAATCGCTCTCAGTCTGCTTCGGATCTGGTAAAATAAGGGGATGAAGGTTGAGAGCCAGTGTTCACGTCCGTCCATCCATCGTACGCCTGCTCTGTGATTACGGTGAGTCTGGTCGCCCCAGCTCAAAACGGACACTAGAAGTGGGAAAGGAACAGAGAACAGCAACAAAAATGCTCAGGGGTCTGGAAGAGCTTCTGCGTGGGGAGAGATTAAAAAGCCTGGAACTGTTCAGCCGGGAAAAGAGACGACAAAGGGGGGATATGACTGAGGTCTATAAAATCAGGACTGGTGTGGAGAGAGTGCCTAGGGAAGTGTTGTTTACTCCTCATAACACAGGAACCAGGGGTCACCCAGTGAAATGAATAGGCAGCAGGTTTAAAACAAACGGAAGTATTTCTTCACACGGCGCACAGTCAGTCTGTGGAACTTGTTTCCAGAGGATGCTGTGAAGGCCAAGACTATAACAGAGTTCAGAAAAGAACTAGATAAGTTCATGAAGGCTAGGCCAACAATGGCTATTAGCCAGGATGAGCAGGGGATGCAACCCCATGCTCTGGGTGTCCCTAAACCTCTGTGTGCCAGAAGCTGGGAACGGGCGACGGGATGGATGACTTGATGATTCCCTGTTCTGTTCATTCCCTCTGGGGCACCTGGCACTGGCCACTGTGAGTGGACTGGATGCAGGGTTAGAGGGATCGCTGGTCTGACCCAGTGTGGCAGTTCTTATGTTCTAGAGGATAATGGAGCCGTCAGCGGTAAGCAGCTTAACCGGAGGGAAGGTGAAACATTGGTCTTGCTGGACAAACTTGATTCTGTTTTTTAGTTGCCCAATCAGTGACCAAAGGGAATGGAGTAAATGGGATACATTGGATTCCGGTAAAGCCTCTAGTCCAGTGCCAGGACAGAGGGGATACAGAGGCCCAGAGAGGCAAGATACGTGGGCAGGAGAGAGCCAAGGACCCACCCTAGGCTCATAAGGCAATAGGCACTGGAGTGCTTTGCCTCTTGGGTTAGGCTGGGAGAGAAGGCTGCTGTAGCTTTCTGGGGATTGCATAGCTGGAATCGCAACGGGGCTCGTCGCTCTTGGTTCTGTGATTGTTAGTTTGCAGTCCCCCAAGACTGCTTAACAGTCTTCAGCCTGCCTGTTTTGGGGCAGCGGTTGGGTCTGAGGCTGTGAACCCAAGGGTAAGAGCTCGCTCGGCCCAGAGCGTGGGGTGAGGAGACGGTGCAGTGCTGCTGCCTCCCAGGGCCGCACCGCCGAGGCTGGCGGGGTGTCCGGAGCTACAGGCTGCTGTTCCGAGAGCCGGGATGGAATTACCCGAGCAGGGGCTGGCTGGGCCGTGGGGCGGACACCCCAGCTCTCATAAGGCACGCAGCAATTGCAAGAGGTCAGGACCTTCGTGTTAAGTCTGCTTTGAGAGGAGGGGGCTTGGGAGCCTGCTTGCCTGTCTGGTCCCGTGAAGGCCCTGGAGGTTAGATGTTAGCGGGCTTGAGGCCCACCTGGGCCAGGGCTGTCCCTGCCCCCAGATCTGGAATAGAGATTTAGAGAGAAGTGAAATATACGACTTTAGAAAATGTACACTTGTGTAATGGCTGCAGCATAACCCAGGGAAAAACCCTTTCATGCAGGAATTCAAGGTCTGTCTCCCCAGCTGGTCCTATTTCAGGGCCCCAGTGGGGGAAGCACTGATTCAGAACCTGCTGACATCAGAACAACTTTCAGTGGTTTTGTTCCTGACTTCCCTCCCCCTGCCCCCAACCCCCTTTCTGTGATTGTATTTATCTCTCTTCCATAAGAGCCCTGAGGCTTCCGCTTCCTGCGGCTGCGATGCGCACGCTGTATGCTTTGTGTTTGCCTCTGCTGGGAGCCCTCGCTTGCCTATAGCTGGCTGAGGGCATGGGGCCCAGCCACCCCTTCCCCATAAGAGAGCGTGGAGCCAGCCCCCCTCGGGGCCAGCCATGTTTCCCCCAACAGGGCGCCAGTTTCTCACTGAGCCTTGACTCCAGCTGAAGCTCTAGGTGTGGCCTCGCCCTCCAGGGTGAATTAGAAGCTCTTTTGAAGTCTGTGTAGGGGGATTTGTTTAGAGACACTAATGCCCCCTCCCCACATCTGGTGAGTTATTGCCACTAGGTGCTGTGGGGAGCAGCCAGCCTCCCGACTCCAGTTCCACCAGCAGGTACTGGGCGCTCACCCCACAACCTGGGGCTTCCTTCTGCCCAGCCACTGTGGAAGCTACAGAGCCAGTTGGATGGTTGAAGGAGTCGCCTGGCTACGGTCTCACTCATCCCCCGACCGTACGGCTGCGGTCTGGTGGGTTGGGCTGTGCGTGTGGAGGGGAAGGAGGGGGCCTTTCTGCAGAATTGCACTGCAGGTTGGGGCTCTCGTCTCGGAAGGGGCTCAGCGAGATCTCTGCTCCTGCTGCCTCTTCCCACCTGCACTGGACTTGCCCAGGGCACTGCCTCTGGGCAGGCTGCCTCCCCCATTTCTGTTGGGAGGGCATATTGCCGTGCTTGCTGTGAGATCCTGGACTTCAAAACCTTCTAGATTTGTGATTGTTCCTGGGGGAGGGTTCAAACCCTTCCTCTCTGCAAAGGTCGTTGAGTCCAGCTGGGTGTTCCTCAGCACAACTGTGCAGTTAGTCAAGTGAACCAGCCCAGGCTGTGTAAGGGCCTGGGCTGTAGGTGGTGTTGCCCAGCGGTCACAGCTGGGCTGAGGTCTGCCCAAGGGCAATAATCACCAAGCTGGAGTTGGAGGAATTGCAATAGCCAGGTCCCGTAAGCAAGAGTCGGGTTCAGAGTCAGGCCAGGGTTGGGAGGCCGGAGCTCAGAGCTGGTACTGGGCTGGAGTCGGGAGGCTGGAGCTCGAGCAAAGGGCCAAAATCTGTGTGGTTACCTGGACAACTTCCAGGGGCAACCCCTGAGGATAAATAGGGTGCTTGGCCAATCAGAGGGCTGTAGGGTACCGTCAGTCTGGGTATCTTGGGTGGTCTCCATGGTGCTCCCTGGCTGTACCTCTGCATGGTCTCCTGGTGGCGCTGTGGGAACATCAGCTGACCCAGGCTCTGCAGACCCGGGTTCTAGTCCCCGGATCCTCACAAGCTGTACCCAGGAAATCGGAGTGGGGCTCGCCCAGGCTGGCTGCTGCTGGCAGAGGATTTCAGCCCTCAGAGCTGCTGGTCCCTGTCAAACCAGGGGCATCCAGGCTTTGCTAAGAGAGAGGGACAGGTTGCAACTACCTTCACCTTCCATAGGAGAGAGCAGTCTGCACAGCTGACAGGACTGAGAGCCAGTCCTCCCGCTCCAATGCATAGCAATGGCCTGACTGGGTCAGACCCCAGGCCATCTAACCCAGTCTCCTGTCACTGACCCTGGCTGGCACCAGGTGCTTCATAGGAAGGTGTGAGAAACTGGACACTCAGCAGGGTCATCTGCCCCCCTCCCCAGGTGTCTGATCCATTGTCTGAAACCCCTACAGCAGGAGGTTTAATACCCCTAATTAACCAGAGCTCTGGATGTTCCTGCTCTGCACAGAAAGGTCCAGCCCCTGCGGTGGAGGTCTGAGTGAGCAGCCTGCATGGCATGCTGGGTAATGTCGGCTGCCGAGCCCCCAGGGCTGCCCGTGGCTGGTGCTGTGCTGGCTGCCCCCGGGAGCTCCTTTGCCTGTTTCCTGGTGGGTTTTTGTGCCGAGCCGATGACCTGCGGAGGGGTGTTTTGTGCATAGCACGAAGCCGGTCCCATGTCGCCTGTAACAGCCCCCGGCCTCCAGTGGTGAGATGACACTTGGATAGTTGGGAAGTGGGGCGCTGCGTGGTGGCGCCCCCGGGCGTGGGCTGTGACTCGGGCTGCCGTTGGGCTGGCTGGCTCTGCCGCTGTGGGTGCGTGGGTTTCGGAGCTCTGTCCTAAAGAATCCGAGCTGTGACCCACAGTGCCCCCGTGCTTAACGCAGACTAAATTTCCTCTCCCTGAGCTCCCGCTCGCTTGGCAGGCGTCAGCGCCTGGGCTGGCCAGGCGCCCAAATCACACTCCACTGTGTGCTCTGAGAAGAGACACAACAAAATAACTTGGTTTCCTGGCCGGGCGCTCTCGGGCACGGGAACTCCGCATCGCCCGCGGGGCCCTCTCCCTTCGCACCCGCTCTTGGTTGTCAGTGCTCAGGTCCCGCGTGGTGAAGGACATGAAAGCACAGGATGTGTAAACGTTTCCCTGGGCAGGTTGGCAATTAAGGCAGCTCCCTTTGGGGGGGCCGTTCCCCACCTCCAGGCCCCACAGCCACTTCAACACTTGTCGTCCCGTCCAAGTGTCTCTTCCTCTCCACGGGGCTGAGATGAATGGCTGCAGGGGCTGTCAGGCCTCGCTGGGAGGAAGCAGTTTGGGGCTTTTGTTTGGTTCTGTTTCCTCCCGCAATGACTATTCCATATGTCAGTGGATAATGAATGAAGGTGCGTTGAGTGCTCCTCAGTGAGCCGCCGGCCGTTCCAAGCCCACTTCCCTCCTCCGCAGCGCAGCTGACCCGGGCTGGGGGAGAGTGCCGTGGCTGGCGGGGCTGAGGGAGCTCTTCTTTCAGTAGCTGATTAGCCAAGAGAGGGGAAAAAACCCTTCAGAATGTACTGCTGGCAGACAGCTTCTTAAACTCATCACTGCGGGTGCGTGTGTGTGCGTGCTTCCTGACCGGCTAGCTGGAGCAGATGCCTGGGGCTTCCCACTTCCAGACCGTATTAAACACTTAGCACATCTCGTTGGAGAGGTGCCAGCCCTTAGCCCCACACAGTGGCCTCAGAGGGGTGTGAGGTAAGGCAGCCGAGAGGCCGTAATTAGCCATACGGCCATAAGGCCAGGGATTGCTTGTCTACACCCTCGCTACTTAACCCTGGGGACAGGTGCTGGCCGGACTGCCCGTCCTCTCCCCTGCCCCAGGACTGGGGCATCAGGGCACACCTCCCCCACGTGCCGACCCATGGGCTGCATGGCAGGGCCATTCAGTCCTTTTCACCGCCGTGGTGACTGTCTCGTTCAGCAGTGATGGGATGGGGTGGAACGCCTCGTCTCCCTGGCTGGGAGCGTCTTGGAGCCAAGTGCATGGTCTCCTTGGAGGAGGAGGCCCGGAGGCTCCTGACCTGCCCCCTGTGGATGACAAGGCTCGTGCTGGCTCTGTGAGAGCTGGTTTGACTGCGGGGGGAGCGGTGCGGACACCTGCGCTTAGGGGTGCTGCAGTTTGCGAGCCTGGTGTAACAGGCCAGCCAGCCTCGCTCTTCTCCTGCGTATGTAGGCTCCAAGTTCGCTCTGCCAGCTCCACGCATCTACTGCACTCTGCCGCCCTGCGTGGTCTAAGGAGCAGTGTGTTCTCCAGAGAAGTGCGCCTCGGCCCAGGGCTGGTGGGCAGCTGGCCCCATCCTTCCCGCTCAGAGCCAGCAGGAGTCCTGCTCTGTTTGTGCCAGGCTGAGGGCCAGTTCGTGCACAGCCCCGCTCACACATCTCTTTGGGGTCTCTTCTCTCCCGCCCCCTGCTCGTTGATGCAGCTGAGGAAAATACGTCATGATTTTGCTACCTTCTCCTCCAAAACATGCCCATTCCTTTCTGCTCCCATCCCGGAAACATTAGAGACCCTCGTTCATTTCAAGCCAGGGCTAGAGAAGCGAGGGAGGGACTTCAGACCCTGCTAGGCTAGGTGAATGGGCAGCATGTTCATCAGTAGCGCCCGTTGCGAGGAATAGCGTGAGCTCTTCTCACACATCCAAGGGCTGTCGGAGGACAAGGCCATGAAAGCCTGGACTTGGTGCCCAGCAGCAGAGAGAGCAGCCCACCAAGTCAGGGTGCGTAAGACATGGGATGGGGAGATATTCAGAAAATCATCTATGAATCAATGCGGTGTCCGTCTGTGGAATCGTGTGCTCACTTCTGATCTCCTCATCTTGAAAGGATACCGCAGAAATGGGGGGAGTGCTCCAGAGCGGGCCAAGGGGAGCGGTCCAAGACCTGACACGACCTTATGTACGCAGAGGGGTTTAAAAGACTGAGGTGGTTTAGTTTAGAGAGGAAATGGAATCTAAGGGGACACTCTATCGGAGTCTGTAAAATAACAGAGTATGGGTAAGGTAAATTGGGCAGTCCTGCCACCATCTCGGCTACAGGAGTAAAGGGATAATCAATGAGATGGAAAAGGCACAAATTTAAAACTGATTTATTCACCCCTCTTCCCACACATAATGTAAAGGGTTTAACACACAATTAGCCTGTGGAATTCATTGCCACAAGATATTGATGCCAAATGCTTTGCAAAAGTAACGAATGCTAGGCGTTCCCATGGATTATGAGAGCACCAGAGTTCTGTTTAGCGACAGTAAAAGTGTAAGGGCTTTAATCATGCCTGCATCAGGGTGTAAGCCAGCCACGGACTGAAGTTTCTCCCTGTGTTTTGCTATTTCATAATTGTCCACTTTGGAGTGAATTCTGCCTTCCTCTGAAGCACCTGGTCTTGGCCGCTGTCAGAGACGGGATACCAGGCTAGATGGGCTCCTGGTCTGCAAAGGGGCTGGCTCACCGCGGGAGCGCCTCCTCATGGCCAGGTGTGGCGTAGTGGCCATTTCCCCATATGGTGCCCTCTGCCAACAGTCGTTCCGTTGCTGCGGTGATCCCTCCTGCTGCAGGGAGTCCAACTCCGTGATAGTCCAATGACCTTGCAGTGGGATGTCCATGGTCCCCACACCCCTAACTTCAAGGGATTTTGCCCTACCTTTCTCCGTGGCTGGTAGGGGAACCCAGGCTCTCACTTTACTCCGGTTCCAGCCCCGGGACCCTGGAGCTGGCAGCCAGGGTCTGCTCGCTCAGGCTCCTTGCCGTCTCCCCAGACGGCTTCCTAGCTCTTGTGTGCCTTGGAGAGTGACAGCAGACACTTGTCCTGCAGCCCTTTTCTTCTACAAACCTCCTGGCTCTCTAGTCACCATCCAGCCCCCCCCCAGCTGGGCTTCAGTCTCAGTTTAGCCTGGCTTGCTCTCCCCCCAGTGCTGCCTGGTGCGTTAACTGGCCTCTCATGCCCAGATGAACCCCCTCAGGGGCTGTGTGGGGTAGGCATCCCCTCACATGGTCCGATTCGGCGCGGCGGTTCGTCCTCCCCTGTTTGTCTTTGGTTGTGAGGCCTGAGCAAAGAGCCATGTGCCCCTGTGGCAGCGTAACAGGAGGCCAAGGGCCCGGTGCAGCCTGGAGCAGCTCTTGTCCCCTGCTGGGGGCGCTGGGCGGGTCCATGGGCTCTCTCTGTAGGTTGCTTGTTCCCGCTTTGCCTTTGCAGGAGGTGCTGCACCCGACTGTCTGGCTGGGGACAGCAGAGGCAGCCAGGTGGTGAACCTCTCCGCGTGCGGCTGGGCCCTCAGACGCCGCCTCTCCTGATGGTCTTGGCTTGAGGCGCTCTGGAGCTTTCTTCGGAGGGCGGAAAGCCTGGGTCTGGGCAAAGGGCCGCCCAGCCCAGCTGCTACGCTTCCCAGCCTTCCGCACACCCTGGCTTACCCACCCTGGATGGGGCAGGAGGGGTCTGAGCTCCGTCCCTTAGTTCGTTGCTCCCTATTAAGGGGTTTGGAGGGATCTAGCACCAAGGCGTTCCCCTGCCCTCGGCGTCTCAGGCTGGACTCTGGGCCGTTGGGAGGATGGTAGAGTGGCTGGGGCTCGCCTGAGTGGGGCAGCCTCAGCAGCTGCAAGAGGCTGGCGAAGGCTCGGCCTCCAGGTCCTGCAGCCAGAGTGGAAAGTTTCTCTCTGCGCCGCGCCTGGTTTCGGGGGCGGGGGCAATCGGGGTGTTGGAGCTGCAGGGATTTGATAGCATCGAGGCAGACTTGTTCTGCACGCTGCCACCCCAGGATAGGTCGGCGCTGCGAGACTACCTCCTCCTGCACGCCGTCCCAGCTGGGTTCTGTCTGGGCCAGGCTGGCATTTCCAAATGGAAACTCAGGCTGGCTCTGTGCCGCCTGTTGGCACTGGGCGAAAGTGCAGTAACCCTTCTGCTTCAGGCTTGCTCTGCAGAGAGCTACCCTGAGCAGAGCACGAGGCCCAAGCGGGGCTGGTGTGTGGCGTAAGGAAAAGAAACCAATTAACTGGTGCTGATACAATCATAAAAAAGAGGAACTCAATGACTCTATTTTCTGGCTGCCCCAGACTTGATATTTAAAGTGTTCGCACAGCAGCTCAATCGGGACAGGAAAGACTTTCTTACTCTGGAAGGAATTACATCAGTGAATTACACTGAAACAATCAGGTCTCTGACCCAAAAAGAGAGAGAGAGAGAAAAACCCACAACAACTTTCAGCTGAGGAGCGGAAACTTTTTTCCATTTATTTTCCCCCTCTGTGTGCGAGGTCTGCATGCTCTGCTCCGGCTCAGTTTTCAGCTCGTCCCTTTTGAAGCAAATCTCCTCCTCCCAAGCAAACCTGCTGAGATCTCGTTCCCGCTGCTGGAAACTCACCGGCATCGTGTCTGCTGAAAGGAGAAGGCGCAGGGTTTACACTGAAGAACTAACCCCATTAGATCCTCCCCTGTCTGCACTTTATCGGTCACGCAGGTTGCCCAGGCTTTATCCAGCCAGGGCTCTTGTTGGCCAGAGGTCCAAAGGCTGCGCCTGAGCTGTACAAATTGTTGCTGATTGCAGAGCCTACCGCAGTCCCCCGAATGTAGGCAGCGCGGCATGCTCGGTTCTGGAGCCAGGCCCGCCACTGTAGAAATGTGGGTGGCACTCCCGTGACGCCTAACGTTGGGTCTGTATTCCCCTGTGGCGGCCCAGTGAGGCCAAGGTATTGCATGTCGTTCCCGGTTTGCAGTGTACCCAAAGGGCTCTTCAGCGAAGGCCAGGGCAGTGTAACCATTGCACGTCTGTAGGCCTGGCACAGAGGAGCTGAGAACAGTCTGAACGTTCCCCTAGCCCCCAGGCAGGGCAGGGATCACTCATAGCCCCTGTGGCAGACGTTGCTCCCCCTGCAATGGCTGTGGTCCCCGCCGTGGTACAGGTGAAGGTGCATGCCAGCCTCTCCACCATCTTTCCAAGGCACAAGGGCCACAGGGAAGTGTGGAGCACTCCCCCTGCTTGGAGTGCCTGGAGCGGCTTCCCTAATGTCATGGGCAGAGCGCTGGCCTGGGAAGCCAGAGATCCAGCCCATGACCTCCCCTTCTAAAGGAATGATGAGTCTCTGCTCCAAGCCTGCCCAAGCCTCCAGGCAGCTATCGCGGGCCCCTGCGCGGCCCCTCCAGAGATTACATGGGCTCAGAAAGTCATGCTGTCACCCTGCTGTAGGCGGTGGCCTGAAGGGCCCTTCCCCAGAATCAGCATCTGAGCACGGGGGGCTGGCTTAGCGGATCGGGGGCGCTGCACATCAACACTGCACTCTCCTCCCAAGAGAGGAGCTCATTCAGAATGAGCCTGTGAGGGAGGTGGCTCTCCCCGTGAATTGCTGGCCCCGGTTCCAGCATCCCGCCTCGTTAGCCTTGGTTCCGTTTCACGAGTGAGAGGAAGAGCTGGGGGTGGGGGGAGGAGGCAGGAGGCTGCTTCGGTCGAATCCAGGACCTGAAGTGGCTCTGTAAAGCCAGGTGCAGGGCTAATCAACCAGCCCCCGCGATGTCTGGGCCAAGCTCTGTCGCTCAGGCAAGGCAGTGGCTGGCCGTTGAGTCTGTGGCTCCAGGAGCTGCGCCGGGAAAGCCGGACAGGGATGGTTTCTGATCTCAGGCTGGTGCAGGGAAGGAACCGATGTGCTGCGATCTGACCCATGGTTTGGCTTCATACTCCATGAGCGTGGCCAGGGGCTGCTTGGGAGACATTCTGTGTCTGCCATGGCCGCGCCCAGCCCCTGGGCCGGCTGGGCCTGTGCTCTGAAGGCTCCCGGCACGGTGGCATTTCAGGGCCGGACTTGAAGCTGGTTTGCCCAGCTCCCTGTGGAGCCTGCAGTGCTGCTGAGCAGCCTGGACCAGACTAGGGTTCCTGAGCTGGGCCCGCGGTCAGCTGGGTGTCTCCAAAAGCAGGAGCTAGGACAGCCGCTGTCTCTTCCTGGCCAGCTGCAGCCAGACAGGGCTGCTGGGGAAAGGGCAGCAAGTTGGGCTGCTCTTTGCTTAAGGGGAATAAAGGTTGGTGTGGCCGGGGGCTTGGAGAGCTGGCGGCTTTGCGGGCGAAGGAGAGGTGTGAAATAAACTCATTGGACCCATCTGAGCTCCTGAACTCCTTTTCGACAGGCTCTTTAACAGGGCAAGTAAAAAGCTTGAACTACGGAGCACCAGGTAAACTTTCACAAACTAGCTGCTGGCTCTGTGGCAGTGAGAGGAATACAGAGAGGAGCTGGTGGCTGAGCTGGGCCGTAGGGAGCACGGGCAGTTACCTGAGAAGTGACAGGGTGAGGGCCTGACCCTGTCAATTTCAGTGGGGCCAGGATTTCACCTGGGAAGTCTGGGGAGGGGATAGGAGAAAAGAGAAACGTGTGTGTACTGACGTCATCCTGGCTCTTGCTAGCTGGTGAGCAAAGTTCACTCCCTGCTGTGCACAGAAGGAACGACCTCAGGATGCTCAGATTACCCAGAAGGTGACGCTCCTGTAGGTAGTAAGCAGCAGTGGGAGGTGTGTTGGAAATAAACGGGGTCCCAGCTGGAATACAGAATTGTGCCCCTCTGTGCTGGGCACTGCACAGCCCTGCTTGGTTGGTTGTTTTTTTGGGTTAAAAATCCACTCAGTGAATCAGCGTGGCCGATTTCCAAATTCCCATTGGTTCCCTGGGAAGGAAATACATATGCCCTGCATGGGCCAGACCTGAGCTCTGGCAGCTGGAGGAGCGAAAGCATGTTCCAGAGCTAAGAACTGATCACCAAGCAGAGGCGCACTGGACTGGGACTGGGACGTGGGGTCCATTCCCAGCTCTGGCCCAGGCCCTCCATGTGACCTGGTGAAGTCACGTCGGGCATGTCCTTCACAACACCGGGAGCTGCCTTCCAGTCCCCATGCACACGTCTAGCTCCAGCCAAGTGGCGCTTTAAGCTGGAGCTAGCGGGCCCATGGGAGCAGGTTGAGTCTCTAGTGCAACATCTCAAGTTACAGTGATTCACCATCAGCTACTCTGATCATTCAGCTGCTCACCTCGCTCTGGATAACTCAAGTGTCCTACTGAAGTATGGCCACTTGGGCTAGGCTGGCCTGAGCGCAGTAATCCCTGTACGAAAGCCTGGTCTACACTGTAAAACTAGGTCAGGCCAGGGTGTGAAAAATCCAAGCTCCTGAGCAGCATAGTCAAGCCGACCCACGTCCCTGTGTGGCCAGTGCCAGGTCGACGGAAGAATTCGCCTCAGGGAGGCGGATTAGCCAGGCCATGGGGAGAACTCTTCCCATGACGTACAGCCCTGTTATTGCTGCTTTTTAGGTGTAGATGAGCCCTCACGCATCCGTGGAAGATAAGCCCGTAATCCCTCCCTTCCTCAGTGGCATGGGGCTGACCCTTGCTTTTCCCCACCAGGCTCTTATCTCTTTGGCTTTGCTCTTCTGGAGGGGGCTCTCAGTATCTGGGCACAGCACCTGTCACGCATGGGCCCTGATCTCCGTTGAGACGCTATTGTAATAACGTTTTGCCTCTAGCTAGCCAGTTCTGCTCGTTCCGGGGGAGAAGCCGCTTCTCCCATAGGGCCAGGAGTCTCTGTACCTTGGCTTCCAGTGAAGATTTTGCTACAGTATTTCTCAGAATGCAAACGGGCTCTGCTGCCGCTTTCATGTGGCTTGGGAATTGGCCCAAGGGTAACTTGTCCTATTGCATTGTGGGGCGTGTGGCTCTGTGGTGAAGCGGGACTGTTCTTAATGTTTCCTCTGAATAGTGTGGGGGTGCCTCAGTTTCCCCTAGGCAGTTCTTAAGTATCTAGGTGGTGGAGTAAGGGTGTATGATCACTGCAGAGCCCTAGAGGGCAGGTGTGTGGAGGGGTCTGGACACAGAGAATGGCCGACAACCTATTTCCTGGCAATTGATGGCCTGGCCCTTTCCCCCTTGCAAGGTGAGAGCTAAAGGGTTGAAGACAAAGAGATCAGGTGACCACCTGGCCCGGGAAAGGGACAAAGCCCAGAGGAGGAGGGGCTGGAGAGAGTTTCAGTTTGGGGCTGGCTGGGGACATGGAGTGAAGTGCAGACATGGTTGTCTGGCTCACGGCCCCCCAAAATGGACCCGGCTGAGGGGTCCTGTTCTCTGCACCTACAAGCTCTGTGTTAGACCATATTCCTGTCGTCTAATAAACCTTCTGTTTTACTGGCTGGCTGAGTGTCACGTCAGACTGCGGAGTTGTGGGGCAGGACCCTCTGGCTTCCCCAGGACCCTGCCTGGGCAGACTTGTTGTGGGAAGCGCATGGAGGGGCAGAGGAGGCTGAATGCTCCGAGGTCAGACCCAGGAAGGTGGAAGCTGTGTGAGCTGTGTGTCCTGCAGACAGGCTGCTCACAGAAAGGAGACTTCCCCAGAGTCCTGCCTGGCTTCGTAGGGAGCAGTTCCAGAGCATCGCCCGGGGACTCCGTGACAGGCTCCGTGTTAGGTCTGATCTTCATGAGGGTCACTAGTGATCTGGGAGAAGGGAGTAGACAGGACAGAGAGCACTGAATTGGGGAGAGCTGCCAGGCTCAGGGAGAAAGCTGGTGGCAGCAATGGCTGAGAGCGAGCGCGAGGGGCGAAGGTGAACAGCTGACTGGCTGCGCAGACCATGGAGGGACCCTTGTGCCTCTGGTCGGCCTACACAGAGGCTCTGGTATTGCCACGGTCGGAACACTTCACGTTGAAAGGGCGTGGGGAGAGGAAAGGAGAATCCTGGACCAGAATCTCTCCAAGGTCTCGCTCATCGCCAGCAGTCCTAACGGATCTGCCCCCGGAGGCTGGGAGAGAGACCCAGCCACTCCCAGCGTTCTCCCCACTCTCCCGCTCTGCTGGGGCTGGAGGCAGGAGAGGGAACCTGAAGGGTGAAATGCAAACGTGCTGAGGTAATTCCCGCAACAGGCGATCCCTCTGGGACAAAGATCTGATGCCCGCCCCGGTCCACGTGTGTGTGTGTATGGCCGCGCCCGTCCGGCACGGCGGCTTGGCTGGCAGAGGCGAGAGCCTCGCTCGCTCCTCACCACGCTCAGGAATGCCTTGGCTCCGGCGCCGCTCGCTGCTGTTTTTAAACCCCACGTCATTCTGTCCTGTGTCTTTTCCTGCTGCTGCTGCTGCTGCTCCATTGGTTTTCATTTAATCCCAGCATGAAGTATTTTATTTTTCTGGGAAGCGGGGATAAGGTTACGGAGCTTGGCTACTTAACTGAGCTGTAACGAAGAGAGATTGGGAAAGATTTATTTCACCAGAAAGGAAAGCAGCTCCTTGGCCGCGCTAGTTTCGTGGTGGGAATTCGGCAGCCCCGGGCTCTGCTACAGGAGAGGCTCTGGGCTCACGCGAGCAAAGCACAGGCACCCGGCCCCACGGAGGAGCGGCTCTGTGCAGGCAGGCCCCTCTTGTGGAGCGGGACTAGAGGGGGAGGTTTAGCAGGAGAGTGGGACTGGGGCGCTCTGGTGAATTCCCACCTGCAGGTCTGGGGGGTTTATTTATGTAAGGCAGGCTCAGGGAAGGGGTCTGTGTTAGCAGGGGCACATCGCCTGGGGTGCTCGGGGGTGTTAGCACCTGCCCAGCTCTGGGACCAGACTCTCATCTCTGTACAGCTGTGGGGAGCAGGAGGAATCCTGGGAGCCTTGTCCAGGGGTTCCTGGTGGGTTCACAGTCGTGCAGCATTGTGCCCTGCCCTGCTCAGAAATGCACTGCAGGGAGCCCTCCCGCTCCCAGGTGTCAGGGGAGCTGTAGGGATTTCCCTCGGCGTCTGTCTACGTGGCAGGCCGCTGCGCAGCAGCCAGGAGTGACTGCACCACACCAGCCTGCTGGGCAGGAACACCCGAGCGGCCGCTGCTCCGGCGCTGGGAAAGTCCAGGAGTGCCGTTCGGTGTCTGGCGCCTTCGAAGGGCAGGTGCCAGGCTGCGCCCCGGGACATCTCGCCGCACTGGAGCAGGGTCCGCGTGGCGTGCTCCTGTGGGGCAAGGTGGCATGCTGCTCATTCAGCCCCCGGTTTGCGGCGTCAACGAGCCCTACGTCCAGGCGCTGAGCGCAGCCGTCTCTCTGCACAGGCTGGGAGTCGAGGAGGGTCCCTGCAGCTGAACTGGCTTCTCCGGCTGGCTGCGTGCCCGCTAGAGCCGGTGCGCTCTGGGTTCCAGCCCCCGCAGTAGCCGCAGTAGCCGTGCGGCCTGTGGGCCTGCACTCGCCCCCGGGGCTTGGCTGTAACTCTAGAGCGCACGGAGCCTCTGCCGAGTGCACGTCCGGGAGCCGTGCTTTGCTTTGCTCTGCAGCCAAGCGCTGTTAATGGCTTCTGCTGGCTACTGAACTGACAGCTGCCTGAAGGGTTGGCCACAGCCCCTGCTCCCTGAGTGTCCCCCGTCCCTCGGTGTCCCACCCCCAGCTGCTAGGCTAGCTCCCAGTCTGCCCTCTGGCAGAGGGGGTGCTTTCTCATGTTTCATGAACTCTAGAGCAAGTCCTCTTTGTTTGGGAAAGTGGGTCTCCCGATTCCAGCCGCATCTTGAAAACCATTCACGTCCCCGGCTCTCGAACGCCCCCACCACCGCCACCACTTCACCCTCTCACCTCGGCGGGAAGGGTCGAGTTCCCGTCTCCGCAGCTTCCCCTCCTTCCCAGGCTGGGGTGTCTGCCCCAAACCCCCTTTCTGTCCAGCTGCCCCCGCACTGGTCTGTCTTGTTTCTTTCCTCTTCTCCAGTCAGGTTTTCCTACCACAGCCGGTTTTTTCATTACGTGTTACTCGGCGCAGTGGAGGTGGGTGACAGTCAGGCCCTGGATTTTATAGCAAAGCAAGTCCATCTGCGTTAAAGAGAAGAGCTTCCTTTCCCTTGGATGGCTGCTGCTGAAAGCCTGGCCTCCTTCCAGAGCGGGAGCCGGATGGCAAGATGGGGATGCGGCACACAAGGGACATGGGGATGACTAGAACCTCACTTTCCTTTGGTAAATGGCAGAGGCCCTTTAATCCCTGCTCTGACGGACTCGCTTGGTGGCCTGGGCAAGTCACTTCCTCCCGCCCCGGGTTTCCTTTTCCCTATGTGTAAAGCAGGGAGATCACCCCACTGGGGAGTGTGGGGCTAGCGTTTGCAAAGGTCCCTGTAGGAGCTGGCAGGCCATAGTGAGGAGATTGCTACAGGAACCTGACTGGAATGACTCCAGCTAGCCTAGCATTGGGGCCTGGGCAGGCCCTGAGGAGCTTACCAGGACCCCCGTTGTCCCCTGCTCATCTGGCTTCTGCCTCTCTCGTCCATAGGGCCTTCACCATTGCCTGTCTTTTTCACCAGTCTCCTGCTGCAGGCTTAGCTTCCTCCCATGTCCTTCTGATAGCTTGCAGCTCTGGGTTCTTCTTGGTCCGCCTCGTCACCTCTTGCCCAGGGGTTCAGTGCATCACCTGTCTTGTTATGCCCGTGCTCGTAACAGGGCGACACTGAGTAGGCATGGTGCATTTCGGCGAGAGGTGTACTCTGTCTGTTCACTCTCCTTTGGGCTGAAACTTTCCAGGCTTGGCATGGGGCTAGGGAAGAGTCTCCTCTGGCTCCCTTTAGCTGCATGGGAGGGGGTTATGAGGTCCCTTTGCTCGCTTCTGACTTTCTTGTGGCCACTCTGGTTGTTTAAAGTAGCAGCAAGGGGGCTTGAGGAGCAGGTAAGGCCGGAGTTCCTCTGTAGAGGTCGCCATCTCCTGGCCATGCGGCCACCCCCACTTTCCGATCCTCCAGTTGCAGCCCCAGACGGCGTCCTTCACTGAGGAAAGCCTTCTGTACAGGGAGCAGGTTTGTACGGCACCCACCCTGGCTGTCTCTTGGCCAGCCAGTGTCCCTCCGTCTTGTCTCCAGTAGGGCTTGGCCAGCCCATCCTGAGCCAGGTGCGGCAGAGCCATGCCCCCCTGCCTGTCGGCTTCCCATAGAAGGAGGCTGCTCCCGTGGCTCAGGAGAGGGGACTGATGGTGCCCTGGGAGCCGCTGCCCGGCTCCCCGCAGTAGAGAAGGCGCACAAGGCTCCAGCTGGAGTTCATCCTAATCCCTTCTGGTTTGTAACCCCCCCTCTGCTGGCATTCCCCTGGGCCTGGCCTCCACCTGGAGGGGAATGGCGTGTCTGCCGAGTCCGAGCCATTCGAGGACTAAAGGGCTGGAAAATACATCCTGGGCTGGAAGAAGACAAAGCACCTGCAGGGCTCTGGTGCCAGGACAGGTGTCTGTTCCCCCCAAAAACAGCCCTTTGCCATGTGGGCACCTGCCAGGAGCGGGGAGTGCTCCTGGGGAGGCTGGCTGGTTCTCCTGAGGGGGCGATGGCCTGGCATGGCACAGCCCTCGTTTCTTCTCTTCTCTGTAGTGGTTCAAAGGGTTGCCCTGGTAGGGAGGGACGGGCTCAGGCTGGATGCCCCTCATGAGCCCTGTAAGGGCCCGGGCACTGATCTGCAGGCCTTGCTAGGTTTGCTACTTTACCCAAAAGAAGTGGGGAATGGAAATCCTTGCCTAAGGCTATGTTACAAAGAGAAACTGGGCCCACCCACGAACGCACGGCTTCTCCCAGCGGCACGACAGTGAAAGCAGAATGGCCAGACCTGTGCGTGCACCATTGGAAATGCTAACCCCTGGCACTAAGAATCTGGCTGGGGAAGGGCCAGCTGCCCGAGCTGAGGGGATGCCGAGGGAAACCAAGCGGCCAGACACAGCAATGGGGCTTTGACCGTTGTGTTGCTCATTGTCCCCCGGGGGTTCTCAGTAACGCAGGGGCAGCTTTGGATCACAATTCTAACTTCACGGTGGCCCTTGTATTTTAAATATAATAAGCAGTCAAAACTCAGGACTTGGCCTCTGTGTGGCTCAGTTTCCCGTCAGCAAAATGTGGATTACAGCACTGCCCAACTTGAGGACACTAAGGACCATCCTGTGCTTAGATACTAGGGCAGTGGGACTGATATGTGCCGTAGAAAAGACATGAACAGGTGTAGGTCCTTGGAGCAGCCAGGGTTGGCGCTGCTGTGTGTTTGCCATCTCTTGGGGGCTGGAAGTTTCTTTGGTTCTGGGTTTGTCCAGCACCTAGCCCAGTGGGGCCTGGTCCATGGCAGAGTTAACTTCCGCTCTCCTGTGTTTTTACAACAGACCTAGCCAAGGCTAACAGTGGGTTAGGGCCCAATCTGGTGTAGGCACGAGCCAGAGGGTGATCAGGTGCAGGTTTATCTTGGCCAGTCGCCACACCTGTCAGAGTAGCGTGGTGGGGTCCCAGGCCTCGTTCAGGCCTTTGGTGTTATGGAAGTACGAGGGGTAGTGCCCAGCAGCATTTAACTTCACAGAGGGGAACTGAATGCAAATAAGGAAGCTAGTTAAATGGAAATGAAAAGGAACAATCACAAGAGTGAAATGGTGGCAAAGTGCACGGACTATTTAAAAATACAGTAATAAAGGCTCAAACTAAATGTATATACCATATAAAACAAATAGGAGGAGGACCAAAAAAAGTTACCATGGCTAAACTGTGAGGCAGTTAGAGGCAAAAAGGCATCCTTTAAAAATTGGAAGTCAGATCTACTAAGGAAAATAGGAGCATAAACTCTGTCAAGTCAAGTGTGAAAGTATAAGGCAGGCCGGCCAAGAAAGAATTTGAACAGCAACTAGCTAAGGACACACAAATTAACAGCAAACCTTTTTTAAGTACCTCAGAAGCAGGAAGCCTGCCAAACGTAAGTGGGGCCACTGGACGATCGAGGTGCTAAAGCAACACTCAAGGATGACAAGGCCGTTGCAGAGAAGCTAAATGAATTCTTTGCATCAGTCTTTGTTGGAGAGGAGGTGGGGGAGATCCCTATACCTGAGCCGTTCTTTTTCAGTGACAAATCTGAGGAACTGTCCCAGATTGAGGTGTCAGTGGAGGAGGTTTTGGAACAAATTGATAAACTAAACAGGAATAAGTCACCAGACCAGATGGTATCACCCAAGAGTTCTGGAGGAACTCAAATGTGAAACTGCAGAACTAATAACTCTTGCTTAAATCAGCTTCTGTACCAGATGGCTGGAGGGTAGCTAATATAACAACTATTTTTAAAAAACAGGCTCCAGAGGCAATCCTGGAAATTACTGTCGTTGGGCTTACTGGCCTGTACCAGTAAAGAACAGAATGATCAGACACATAGATGAACACCATTTGTTGGGGAAGAGTCAACACGGTTTTTGTAAAGAGAAATCATACCTCACCAATCTACTAGATTCTTTGAGGGGGTCGACAGGCATATCGACAAGGGGGATCCAGTGGATATAGTGTACTTAGATTTTCAGAAAGCCTTTGACAAGGTCCCTCACCAAAAGATCTTAAGCAAAGCAAGCTGTCATGGGATAAGAGGGAAGGTCCTCTCATGGTTAAAAGATAGGAAAGAAGGGGTAGGACTAAATGGTCAGTTTTTACAATGGAGAGAGGTAAATAGTGGTGTCCCCCAGGGGTCTGTACTGGGGCCAGTGCTGTTCTATAAATTCATAAATGATCTGGGAAAGGGAGTGAACAGTGAGCTGGCAAAATTTGCAGACAATACAAAAGTTTACAAGATAGTTCTAAAGCTGACTATGAATTTCAGCTGCCATTTTGTTGCCTAGTCACCCATTTTAGTGAGAACCCTTTGTAACTCTTCAGTGTTGATAAATGCAAATTAATGCACATTGGAAAACATCATCCCAACTCTCCATTCAAAATGATGGAATCTTAATTAGCTGTTACCCCTCAAGAAAGATCTTGGAGTCGTCTGAAAATATCTGCTGAATGTGCAGTGGCAGTCAAAAAAGCTGGTTAAATGTTAAGAACCATTAGGAAATGAATAGATAAGAAGACAGAAAATATCATAATGCCTCTCTATAAATCCATAGTACGCCCACACCTTGAATACTGCGTGCATTTCTGGTCAACTCATCTCAAAAAGATATATTGGAATTGGAAAAGGTAGAGAGAAGGGCAGTGAAAATTATTAGGGTTGTGGAACAGCTTCCATATGTGGAGAGATTAAAAAAGACAGACGGTTCAGCTTAAAAAAGAGACGAAGGGGGGATATGACTGAGATCTATAAAATCATGACAGGTGTGGAGAAAGTGACTAGGGAAGTGTTATTTACCCCTTCACATAACAAGACCCAGGGGTCACCCAATGAAATTAATCGGCAGCAGATTTAAAAGAAGCATAAGGAAGTGTTTCTTCACACAATGCACAGTCAACCTGTGGAACTTCTTGCCAGAGGATGTGGTGAAGGCCAGAACTGTAACTGGGTTCCAAAAAGAATGATACACGTTTCTGGAGGCTAGGGCCATCATCGGCTGTTAGCCAGGATGGACAGAGACACAACCCCATGCTCTGGGTGTCCCTAAACCTCTGACAGCCAGAAGCTGGACCTGGACGACAGGGGATGGATCTCTCGATAAATTGCCCTGTTCTGTTCATTCTCTCTGAAGCACCTGGCACTGAGCAGTCAGAAGACAGGACCCTGGGCTAGGTGGGCCATGGCACTGGCCGAGTGCGGCCGTTCTTATGTAAATAAGGCCGAGTTAGCCGCCTCTCCGTTAGGGATCGGTGCCCATTTCTGAATGCGCCATGGCGTTGTCTCGGCCCGGTCTCTGGTGGGCATGTGTCTGCTGCACGAATGGCACTTCGGCAAAGTCTAGGACTGTACTGGCAAAGCTGTTCTGGGAAGTGGGGGATGGTTGCTCCAGATGTCCCTGATTGCCTGATGCTGGCACTGGTGACAGGCATTGGAAATCCCCCGTTCAATGGGCTCCCTCTGAAGCATCTGGCACTGGCCGTTTTCGGAAGGCACTGGGCTGGATGGACCCAGTGCAGCCGTTCCTATGTGTTCTTTTTGGAAAGCCTGGAATAGTAGTGAACTGCCACGGGTCAGGACTGAGGGGCGCTGGCAGAGCTGGGGGGAAGCCCAGGGCTGGGTGTCGGGGTGCTGTGACTCAGGACTGAGGGGCGCTGGCAGAGCTGGGGGGAAGCCCAGGGCTGGGTGTCGGGGTGCTGTGACTCAGGACTGAGGGGTGCTGGCAGAGCTGGGGGGAAGCCCAGGGCTGGGTGTCGGGGTGCTGTGACTCAGGATTGAGGGGCGCTGGCAGAGCTGGGGAGAAGCCCAGGGCTGGGTGTCGGGGTGCTGTGACTCAGGATTGAGGGGCGCTGGCAGAGCTGGGGAGAAGCCCAGGGCTGGGTGTCGGGGTGCTGTGACTCAGGATTGAGGGGCGCTGGCAGAGCTGGGGAGAAGCCCAGGGCTGGGTGTCGGGGTGCTGTGACTCAGGATTGAGGGGCACTGGCAGAGCTGGGGAGAAGCCCAGAGTTAGGTGTCGGGGTGCTGTGGGTCAGGACTGAGGGGCGCTGGCAGAGCTGGGGGGAAGCCCAGGGCTGGATGTCGGGGTGCTGTGACTCAGGACTGAGGGGCGCTGGCAGAGCTGGGGGGAAGCCCAGGGCTGGGTGTCGGGGTGCTGTGACTCAGGATTGAGGGGCGCTGGCAGAGCTGGGGAGAAGCCCAGGGCTGGGTGTCGGGGTGCTGTGACTCAGGATTGAGGGGCGCTGGCAGAGCTGGGGAGAAGCCCAGGGCTGGGTGTCGGAGTGCTGTGACTCAGGACTGAGGGGCGCTGGCAGAGCTGGGGGGAAGCCCAGGGCTGGGTGTCGGGGTGCTGTGACTCAGGACAGAGGGGCGCTGGCAGAGCTGGGGGGAAGCCCAGGGCTGGGTGTCGGGGTGCTGTGACTCAGGACTGAGGGGCGCTGGCAGAGCTGGGGGGAAGCCCAGGGCTGGGTGTCGGGGTGCTGTGACTCAGGACTGAGGGGCGCTGGCAGAGCTGGGGAGAAGCCCAGGGCTGGGTGTCGGGGTGCTGTGACTCAGGATTGAGGGGCGCTGGCAGAGCTGGGGAGAAGCCCAGGGCTGGGTGTCGGGGTGCTGTGACTCAGGACTGAGGGGCGCTGGCAGAGCTGGGGAGAAGCCCAGGGCTGGGTGTCGGGGTGCTGTGACTCAGGACTGAGGGGCCCTGGCAGAGCTGGGGAGAAGCCCAGGGCTGGGTGTCGGGGTGCTGTGACTCAGGACTGAGGGGCGCTGGCAGAGATGGGGGGAGCCCAGGGCTGGGTGTCGGGGTGCTGTGACTCAGGACTGAGGGGCCCTGGCAGAGCTGGGGAGAAGCCCAGGGCTGGGTGTCGGGGTGCTGTGACTCAGGACTGAGGGGCGCTGGCAGAGCTGGGGGGAAGCCCAGGGCTGGGTGTCGGGGTGCTGTGACTCAGGACTGAGGGGCGCTGGCAGAGCTGGGGAGAAGCCCAGGGCTGGGTGTCGGGGTGCTGTGACTCAGGACTGAGGGGTGCTGGCGGAGCTGGGGAGAAGCCCAGGGTTGGGTGTCGGGGTGCTGTGACTCAGGATTGAGGGGTGCTGGCGGAGCTGGGGAGAAGCCCAGGGCTGGGTGTCGGGGTGCTGTGACTCAGGATTGAGGGGCGCTGGCAGAGCTGGGGAGTAGCCCAGGGCTAGTTGTCGGGGTGCTGTGACTCAGGATTGAGGGGTGCCGGCAGAGCTGGGGAGAAGCCCAGGGCTGGGTGTCGGGGTGCTGTGACTCAGGATTGAGGGGCGCTGGCAGAGCTGGGGAGAAGCCCAGGGCTGGGTGTCGGGGTGCTGTGACTCAGGACTGAGGGGCGCTGGCAGAGCTGGGGGGAAGCCCAGGGCTGGGTGTCGGGGTGCTGTGACTCAGGACAGAGGGGCGCTGGCAGAGCTGGGGAGAAGCCCAGGGTTGGGTGTCGGGGTGCTGTGACTCAGGATTGAGGGGTGCTGGCGGAGCTGGGGGGAAGCCCAGGGCTGGGTGTCGGGGTGCTGTGACTCAGGATTGAGGGGCGCTGGCAGAGCTGGGGGGAAGCCCAGGGCTGGGTGTCGGGGTGCTGTGACTCAGGACTGAGGGGTGCTGGCAGAGCTGGGGGGAGCCCAGGGCTGGGTGTCGGGGTGCTGTGACTCAGGACTGAGGGGTGCTGGCGGAGTGCCAATTTGAGGTACAGCTGGACACTCTCTGTGCGTGGCACTTGCCGTCTCTCCGGAGCGGGGCTGTGAGCCCGGTGCAGAGCATCGTCCTGGGCTCCGATCCTGAAGGATGGCTCTGAAGGGGCTGTCGTCCTGGATGCGCCCTGGGCCCTCCTCTGCTCTCTCCCCGCACTGGCAGGAAATGTCTCTTTAATGGGCTGTGCTGGAGCAGGGCTGTTTTCCGAGCAGCGGGAACGTTGACACAGAAGACTGGGGCTGGTTCTTGTTGGCAGGTCCCTGGGAGCTGCTCTGCTGGGTTGTGGGATGCGCTCACCATGCCGCCTGGTCCTGCCTAGCGTGGTGGAGCCAGGCTGGCGGGGGGGGAAAGATGCACGTGCATATAGAACCTGCGGGGGGGGCTGTGGTACCCGTTGAACCCATCATCTTATGGCAGGGATTTAATCCCACTGCCTTTCCTCCCGCTCTAGCTCTGCACCCAGCTGGCTGAGAGAGGAGGGTCCCCCGGGGTTGTGCGGGGCCTGGTTAGAGCCAGCATGTGGCTGGCTCTCTGTGGGAGTGAGGGGCAGAAGCATCTCTGAGCTCGCCCAGAAAGAGGGTCCCCCGCCTGAGTCCCGAGCAGAGCAGAGGCCCTGGGCAGGCGTTAGCTGGTGCTGCTGGAACTGTTCCTGCCCCGGGGCCGGGGGAGGGAAAGCTGGCCAGCCCTCGTGTGTCCACTGGCCCCAAGCAGTGTCCTACAGGCTGCTGTCCAGTGGCTTGTGCCCTGGGCTGCCACCCACCTGCACAGGGCCCCTTCCCGCTCTTCCCCCTCCCTGGCCTGTTCTCAGAGCCAGCAGAGGAGCTGTGCTCAGCCTTCGCCTCTCATAATCTTTAACGAGCTGGGCCTGCTCTGCAGAGAAGCAAGATGCTGGCAGTTGCTTCACAGGGGAGGCCAGCAGGGGGTTCTGGCATCCAGGCTGCAAGCAAGGCAGTCCCGTGGGTGCAGGCAGCGCCCCGAAGAGGAGTTACTGGTCGTATTCAGATCAGATTGACACTCGGTGTCTGGGCACAGCCCTGGGTGCTGGCTGCAGCCAGCTCAGGCTGTCGGCTGGTGCTGGCAGCTCCCCAGTCGATTTGGATCCAGTCCCCACCCTAAAATCAAGTAACTGTCTTGTGTGGGTTCCCCCTCCCCCCTGCTAGAGGACCCCGAACATCCCTCCCGTGCAGTGTTCACTGGCCTCCCCTCTGGCCCATGCTTCATTAGCTGTCCTGTCTTGAACTGTGGGGTTCGGCCTGCTGCCCCAAGAGCCATGGAGGGGGCCCTGTAGGGTGAGGGTTGGGGGAATGGAGATATCCCCTCCCCAAAGGGGTCTTTCCCAGCAGTGCAGCCACTTGGAGCAGCTTCTGAGCTGGGCTGGCCCAAAGTGCTGAGCAGGGCTGTAGTGGTGAACCTCCCATACGGCCTGAGGAAAGCTGCGTCCCCTTCCCCACCCCCACCGTGAAGCAACCCGTGTCCGGCTCAGAGCAGTGGGGAAACTTCGGGGGGCGGCCGGTGGGGGGGGGTCTCCACCTCTGGCCCTGGTGTAAATTCTCTGTGGTCGTCCCTTACCACAACCTTCCTCTACAGCGATGGGACCGGGCTGTTCCCTGCAGCTGTGTGGGTGCAGCCCCGCCTCTCCAAGCCCCCCCTTGCTGGTGTGTGCCCGGCGGGGTAGACGCGTGGTGGATGAACACCATTGAGGCGGTGTCCCTGTGTCTATGGCGAAGTCCCAGAGACACCTGCCGGGCTCCGGGCTCTAGCGAGGAAGGCAGAGTGCCGTGGGGCACGCGGGGGTCTGCGTCCCCTTTGGGAGCAGCTCCCAAGGTGTCGAGAACGGAAAAGTCCAAGCAGCGTCAAAGCAGAAAGTGGAACCTGCCAACATTAACACTTGATTTGGGCTTGTGGGAGCAGAAGCCAAAACGGAGGAATCTTGGCTGGGGAGAGGGAAACTTTCTGCTGCGGGCAGTAAGTCGGCCGGGGGTTGGGGGGGGAGCCATTGACAGGCTCGTGCACCAGCTGCCAGCATCTGGGGAGCAGGGGCAGTGCTGTGGGGCGTGGGTGGAGGCTGGGGTCGGGAAGGCCCCTTGGCTTGTGGCTAAGCAGCGTCTGCCTCGGTTGCTTTGCTGTGTCTTGCTCGGTGGCCCTGTCTCTGGGGCTGCACCACGGGGGAATAGCGGTGCGGGGGCGCTTTCAGGAGCGACACAGCTAAGCACTAAGTCAGCCACATTCCCTGGGGTTGGGGGGGTCGCTGTCCCTTTATCTGCACACTGTCGCTGCCTGGAGCATCCGGGATGCATGACCTGAAGGGCACCAAGGGGGACCTGGGGCTTCCCCACCCTTGCAGCTGAATTGCACCATGTGCTGGGAGCCGGCTCTGCCCCGCTCAGTGGAGTGAACCCCGCCGGGCCGGAGTCAGATGCTCTTTGGGCACCATGCTCCAGATCTGCCTCACTTGGGGCAGAATTGAGTTTCTGACCCTCCCTTGAGGGGTAACGTCCTGGCTACGTCGCACTGGCCTGAAAAGAGCACGGTCAGAGGCCTGTAGATGGCCTAGTGCAAGGGGGTTGCAGCTCAGCGGGGGGCTGGCCTGAGGGGGGACCCCACGTTTGGGTGCTGCCCAGCGTGGGGTGGGAGGCAGCTTTCTGCCCAGAGCCCACGTGTGTGCCTGCCGTTCGCTCTCGCTCCGAGCCCGTTGGGAAGAGGAGGTCTGGCCCCGAGGCCCACGGCCCTTCCAGGTGCAGGGTGAGACGCACCGACAGGAAAGCCGCTGACAGCTGGCTTTGCTAAAGAAAACAACCCTCCATAAATCAGGCCTGGCTGCGGCTGGGGGAGAGCACCAAGGCAGCCTCTGCCGTCCCCACCATGGTCTGGGAGGAGAGGAAGCAAGTGAGCGCTTTCCCCCTCATTAACTGCCTTAAAGCTTCCTGTGTGTGGTGGGGGAACCCAGCTGATCGTGCCTCTTTGCCAGGAGATGCTCTGCCACCCCCCCCCCCAGTTTCGTGGCATGGGGACCCCGCTTGCCAGCCTTAGCGGTGGGGGAGCAGGGCTCTGTCTCAGTCCAAGCCAGGGCTGGGGTGTGGGGAGAGGTGGTGGCCAGGGCCTAGGTGCAGCTCAGGGCGTAGAGCCAGGGACCAGCCTCTTGGGCTGCAGGACTGCTCCCCCTTGCTCTTGTGCCAATGCAAGGGAACAGCATTTGCCCCAGGTCCTGCTCTGCTGCCAGGCTCGGGGACCCGGGGCTGTGCCGCAGCCCCATGCCCTGGGTGTTCCTAAACCTCCGACCACCAGTAGCTGGGAGGGGATGATGGGGGATGAGTCACGCGGTAATCCCCTTGTTCTGTTCACTCCCTGTGAACCCCTGGCCCCCAGCCGCTGCGTCTGCCGGGCTAGGTGGACCGTTGGTCTGGCCCGGTGTGGCCGTTCTCGTGTTACGGTGAGATTGCCACTCTGGGGGCACAGCTTCCTGAATGCTGCTGGGGAAGCTGCCATTGCCGATGCCCGGACTCGGCTCAGCCTGGCCACGGGGGAGCAGATAGCCGTCAGGGGGCCAGCCCTGCTGAAGGGCACCCGCAGGAGGTCACAGGCGCCTTGCAGGCTGTCCTCCCATGCTAGTGCTGAGTGGGCCCTATGCTAGCCACTCTCTGCCTTTGCCGCCTGGTCCTTGTGGCTGTGACAGGGCCAGGAAGAGGGGTGAAGCGGAGGGGGGTGGCCACTGGCTGTGAAAAGCTCATTTGTGCTGGGGTCTCCAGGACACAGACCTGCTGCCCCTTCCCCCCTGTCTCCAGGGAGCAGAGCCAGCAACCAAGCGTGCTCAGGAAAGTGACTCCTGTGGTTGTCAGCCAGGTGCGTTCTGAGGACAGCCCGTTAGCAGCTGGGGGGCAGCTTGCACGTCCAGAGGTTTGTTACTTACAGGGATGTGGGGCTGTGGGAGTCACGTACTGATCAGCCCATGGGGAAGAAGGCTGCCTGCAACCAGACCAGACAGCTGCGGTCTGGCTCGGCTGCCCAGCAGGCCGGCAAGGGCTGCATCCTCTTCCTGCAGAGGGAAGCCATTGGCCCAGGTAAGGCAAAGCCGAGGCCTGCTTCACCCCGTGGAGGGGTCCAGAGTCCTGCGCCTGGTCCCTTCCTGCGCTGTCATCCGTGGCCTGTCCGGTGTCTGTGGAAGGTCTCCTTCCAAGTTGGGGCCCGGTGAGTACTCTCCTGCTGCACCCCTGCCGTGGGATCCCACACAGCTTTGATCTGGGGGCAAGGCCTGCCCCCTGAGCAGTCGCCCCAGGAGTCTGTCCCCCCGGTGTGCTCCTCCTACTTACCACTAGAGCGTTGTACAGCCCTGCCTCATAATGCCACCTTGTGAGGCCAGCTGGTAAAATCCCCTTTTACAGAGAGGGAAACTGAGGCACGGGGGCAAAGTAATCTGCCCTAGGTCACCCAGAGAGTCCGTGTCAAAGCTGGGAAGGGATCCCAGGAGTCCTGCTCCAAGCACTGGACTCCGATGCCTCCCCTTTGGATTCTGGAATCGATATTGGTTTTAACACACCAGCCAAGGGCTTGGGGAGGGACCAGGGTGTCTGTTCTGAGCTCTCGGGACTCATTGTGCTGTCCAGCTGACCCCTGGCTCCTGGTCCGCATGTCTGCGTGCTCGCTCTCCTCCTGGGATGCCGGCTGCTCCCCCAGCCCCTTCCCCTTCCCCGTCCCGCTCGCTCCAGTTGGAGCTGACGTGCACTATTTGTCAGAGATAAAAAATAGCGGAGAAGGCCTGGAAAGACAGGAGGCACAGGAAGGCAGTTTGGTAGTTCGAGACAGAGGAGCAGAATTAACGTGCAGTGGGGGATTTGGAGTGAACACTGCCTGCATTGTAATCCGATAGGGGCAAGGGAAAAAAGAGAGACCGAGAGAGAGAGACTGACCCCGCGGCCCCAGGAGAGAAGTGGGGAGTAGGAATGAGGAGAGAGTGAAGAATTCCAGAGGTGGACTGGCTTCCTCTTTCACCAGACAGACACAAGGGAGCCGGGCAGCGAGCCAGCCCCGTACCTGCACTTCCAATCTGAGCCATTGACAGCTGGAGCTGCTTTGGAAGGGGGAAGGGGAGGAGATGGAGGCGGGGAGGGGGGGTGCTCCGGCACTGGAGGGAAACCGCACAGCCCAAGCCAGAAGCGATTGCTGCTGTCGAGGGGAGAGGCCTGCTTTCTAAACAATAGGATTAAAGCAGGCAAATGCAATGTGGGGCGGAAGGGGGGCATCCCCCGGGCACCCTGTGCTCCCTCAAAGGTGTCGTCTGGGCCTGGTGCTGGGTCTGACGGGCTCCTTTCTTTCAGCCCAGGGAAGGGGCAGCCTGTGCCTGTGTTGGTCACTCGGCCCCGGAGCCAGGGCTGCTGGTGTTTGCGCTGGGGAGTCCCACCTGGCCGGCATTGAGTGTGCGAGCCCGGCAGTGGGGTGAGGCAAGGCAGGGGAGGAAAACACCTAGCAGCAGCTAAATCAGGGGAAGAAAGGGCTGCTGAGCGCTCGCCCCAGCAGGGTCACATGTGTTTCCTGGCAGCCTGGCAGGTGCGGAGCAGGGATGCCGGCAGAGCGCCGTGTGATGGATCATGTGGTGAGCGCGGCAGCTCGTTCCCTGATGCGTGGGGACAGGTAGTCCACAGCGGAGGGCCTGGCTGGGGCAGACTTTCCGTGGCTGGGCCTGGGTACCCTGTCAGGCTGGGCAGGCCAGCTCCGGGGGTGGGCGGGGGTGGGGCAGCAGGGGGGCCTACCCCTGACATGGCAGATTGCACCACGCAGCTGTTAGCCGCTCTGTGGAGACGGTCTGCTACATGTCGACACCCCCGTCCGCCGTGCAATTGCACAAGAGGGGTGGAGGAGCGACAGCCCCATCAAGGTGGTGCGTGGCTGGCTTGTCCCTCTGCTCCCCACAGGCAGCCAGCTCACACAGCTTCGCTCCCTTCCCTGTTCCACACGCGGCCCCCACGTGGGCTGCACGCAGTGCGTGGAGACCGAGGGCTTGGAGCCTCCAGCCCGGCTGAACTCTTGGGGGCTGCTGGGCCAGACGCGCTCTGCATGCCTTAGCCAGGAGTGCTGTTGGAATACGTCCTTTCGGGCTGCTGGAGCTAGGCCTGCCCGCGCAGGCTCTTCCCGACTCCACGGGGAGGGTGACATTCGCAGACGGTCCAAGGGCTTCCCTCTGGCTTCTCTTTAGCGTTTTCTTTACACCTACCTTCCCCCACGGTACCTGCACTGAGGCAGGGTTAGACCTGCTGAGCCTTGCGGTCCCTGGGGTTCTCTGATTCTGCCCGTATGGCTCGCGGCACAGCTGTCTGCAGGTGCCCACCGCTGCTTTCTGGGCCTACAGTACTTCAGGGGAGAAACTCCAGCTCTGTGGCCATTCTCTCCAGGACGATGCTTCCCCAGGTTCCGGCCCAGTGATTTCAGAGGAAACGGCAGTTTTCTAAAAGCTGTGGCCAGCAGATCTAGGCTTGCAGCTTTGGGTGGCAGGGGCCAAGAGCCAGTGCTCTGGTCTTCCCAAGCCCTTTCCAAGTTACCTGCTGCCACTCCTGTGACCTCGGGTGTGACAAAGTGGGACTGTTCTTAATGTTTCCTCTGAATACTGTAGGGGTGCCTCAGTTTCCCCAATGCATTTCTTAAGTCTCTAGGTGGTGCGATAAAGGGGGGTAATTGTTGGAGAGCAAAGGGCCAGTGTACATAAATGGCTGACACTGTCTCCTGGCAACTGATGGCCTGGGCCCTTCTCCCCTGCAAGGTGAGAGCTAAAGGGGCTGAAGAATGAGTCAGTTGGGGGCTGGCTGGGGTCATGGAGTGAAGTGCGGACATGGTTGTCTGGCTCACTGCCCCCCAAAATGGACCCGGCTGAGGGGTCCTGTTCTCTGCACCTACAAGCTCTGTATTAGACTGTGTTCCTGTCGTCTAATAAACCTTCTGTTTTGCTGGCTGGCTGAGAGTCACGTCTGACTGCAAAGTTGTGGGACAGGACCCTCTACCTTCCCCAGGAGCCCTGCCTGGGCGGACTCACTGGGGGAAGCGCACTGAGGGGCAGAGGATGCTGAATGCTCCGAGGTTAGACCCAGGAAGGTGGAAGCCGTGTGAGCTGTTTGCCCTGAGGCTGCTCCCAGAGAGGAGACCTCACCAGAGTCCTGCCTGGCTTCGTAGGGAGCAGTTCCAGGGCATTGCCCGGGGACTCCGTGACCCCGGGCCAGAGGATGCTGGGCAGTTCTTGGCCAGGGGGGTGGTGGGTGTGACACAAGGGTCTCTAGGAAAGGTGCATTGAGTCCTGGGGAGGGGAATCAACGCTGACCTCCCTCCAAAGGTTGCTTTATGGAAGAGCTCCACAGGCTGACAGTGGGGTTTGTTTGACCTGTCCATGTTGCACTCAAACACAGAGCCTGGTGACTAGAATCAGTCAGGCCCTACTGCAACTCCTGCCCCGCAAACCTCCCTGCATGCACAGCGTAACCAACTGTACAGGGAAGTGGAGAGGTCAGAAAGCCGCAAAGAATATAGTGAAACGTGGTAGGGTGTAAGCGGGTCCATCCCCGTGTGCTGGGTTTGGGATTTGAAGAAGAGGGTTGGAGGCATGGGCCATATGGCGTGTTTGATCCCAATGCATCTGAGACCAGAAGAGATGTATGTGGTGGTGGATTTCCTCTTAACCAGCAAGATGAATGTTGCATCCGTGTAGGGCCCCAGGGTGCTCAGTGTGGAGCCGGAGAGCTACCGGAAGCAGAGATGGAGGAAATCAATATGCCATGGCCGTTTCAGATGGAGTTCCCTGGTGGCCTGAGGGAGCAGTCCTGCCTGTGTTCCTGTGTCCAGTCCTGCCCCCACTTAGCAGTCATCCGCACCTCCCTCTTCCCGTGGTGCTTCCCGGGGGCTAGCCTTGTTTCAGAGCGTGGGGGGAAGGTGGGGGAATGGCAGAGAGACAGCCCCTGTTCAACTGGCTGGGCACAGCCCCCCTTCCCCAGCCATCTGCGGGTTCCTGGAGGATTAAGAGGAGGAAATCTGGAATTGGGTTACTCTCAATATTGAACCTGCCATTATGGTGTGTTTTATTTTGTTCTGTTCCGATAGGATTGGATGCAGCCTCCTTTTTAGCCCTTAATGGCTTGGCTTTGAGAATTTCCTTCAAAATTACACCACTGGCTTCCTGTTCTCAGAGCTCCCTGGAGCCCCGCAGCCTTGTGCAAGGGTTGGGGGAAATTGATCCCTGGAGCAGAGCTGGAGCCTGGGACTGGTGCTGCTGCCGTTCTGTGTTGGGTTTTCTTGTTTTTTCTTTTGAGTGTTTCACTCGCCCCGTGGGAGCAGGGGCTGAGCGCTCGTAAACTGAGATCTTGGTTAGTGCATGCATTTGCCTGGGAGAACACCCCGCCGCCGGGAGTCTGCAGTGCAGCTTCCCCCTTCCCAGCTGGGGCCTGAGGGGGTCCGGGCGGAAGGGAGAAAGGGTCTGTCACCCCAGGCGTGGTCGCTGCTGCTGTTCTGATGGGCTCCCACTTCCATCCGCCTGTCCTGGGGCCCTCTGCATGGGCCGCGCCTGGCGGTGCTGGCGGCATAGTGAATGACCAGGCAGGTGGGCGAGTAGGGCACGGGCTCCAGTCAGTGAGAAGTTGAAGTGTCATCTGAGAGCGGGCAGGGGGTCCTTCCCGTTCTCGCCGTGAGGCTCCCCGTTTGGCGACTGTGGATGGCGCTACCCAGACCCTCTAGCCGGGCTGACTCCATTTGTGCAAACCCGTGTGTTCAGGGGTTGCAGTCCCTGCTGCAGAACGGCTGTGTTTGGAGCCAGGTGTGCACCTTTGCATTTCTCTCACCTCCTTCCCTTGCCCTGCGACCTACATGCGGGTGCTCTCCTCCTGACAGCTTGCTTGCAGGCAGCCAGGGCTGTCTAGGTGCCTGGCGGTTCGGCCAGGCCCTGTCTCCACCGTTGTAGAGAATGCCTGGAGCTGGCGATGCCAGCTGAACCGGCCATGCTGCTGGTGCTGTTTGCACTGGAAGCCACGGGGCTGCCCCCACTGGCCCAGTGTGCCGAGCTCCATTTGGGAACTACCCCAGAGCCCTGCGTGAGCAGTGCGGCTGGCCACCGGGGACTGTCTGCGCTGGAGTTCTCCCTCGATGGTAACTCAGGGCAGTTAACATGCTTGCAGAGGTTATTCCGGACATTTCCCAAACGGCTGTAGCCTGAAACAAGCCCTCGTGGTTTACCCTGGGGATTAACCCATCGCTCAGCGCTTACTTGGCAGCCGGTGACCTTGACATTAAAAAAAACAGGTTAGTGATGGCCAGTGCGGTGGGGTCGGTGCTCTGAAGTCGCAGAATGCCGTGCTGCAACAGATGGCAGGGCTGCCGTGTGTGGCTGTACAAAACCACAGTGCTGCTGAGCCCGCTCCCCAGTAGCGGAGGAGCCCGGCTGTCCCTGACCTGGGCTTTGCAGGCCTGGCCCTCCCCGATTGCTTTCCCATGCTGTACGTCCAGCCCGCAGCCAGTTCCCGTCGGTAACGCTGAGATTGTTGGGGAAAGACCCTTCCTCTGGCGAATGGACTGCGGGCTGTTCCCGCTGGGCAGCTCGGATGGGGCTCCTCACCGAGACCGGGCCCAGCCGTTCGTCCCCAGCTGCGGCCGCCTGAGGTGGGCGGTGAGCCCCGCTTTCGCCCTGCGCGCACCAGCGCTGCGCGTGCGGCGTGGCCCATGGGTGCGCGGCGTGGCCCGTGGGTGCGCGGCGTGGCCCGTGGGTGCGCGGCGTGGCCCGTGGGTGCGCGGCGTGGCCCGTGGGTGCGCGGCGTGGCCCGTGGGTGCGCGGCGTGGCCCGTGGGTGCGCGGCGTGGCCCGTGGGTGCGCGGCGCCGGGCAGAGAGCCGGCGTAGGCCTGGTCTTCCCCAGTGAATGGCCAGATTCAGCCCTGGGGCAGCTCCGCTTGCGGTAGCTGAGGCAGAAGCTGTACGGTGGGCGAGGTGCAGGCGTTTTTCTTGCCACGCTGTGTCTGCCCCCGGCGGCTGCGACAGCTGCCACCAGCGGGGGGCGCCTGCCCGTTGTCCAGAGGCAGCTTTAGGGTGACGGCGGGCACGGTGAGCGCTCACGTCTCCAGACCGTTTCCGTTCTCTGCTCACTCAGAACCGCCGGCCGCGTTTCTCGCGTTCAGTGCGGGGGGAGAAGGAACAGCTGCTCCAGCAGGGTTTGTTGGGCATGCACCTGAGCGGGGCAAGGCTGGGGGGTTCAGGCGGGCCCAGAGAGAACTCCGGTCCCTGCTGGTTGGAGAAACGTGAGTCTGAAATGTAGACATGGAGGGGTGTTTGAAACCGTGGGTTGGAGCTGAGTGGGAAGCCGAGGGGGCCGTATCTTCCTCACCAGTCACTCCCCAGCCAGTCGGTGATCCGCTGGCAAAGACAAGTGAGGGCATTTCCTGTTGTTCCCTGTCTCCCACTTAGGGGACAAGATCCCAAAGCTCTGTTACCGCTGAGGGTTGCAGACTGCCCTGTTATATCCTGCCACCTGTCGTTCAGTCCCTACCACAGTGTGTGCAGGGTGTGCAGCCCTGCTGAGTTAGGGGGTGTTGGCAGCTAGGCGCCTTCCTGTTGACTCTGCAGTTTGAATGTGGCATGCAAGGTTTTTTGTTTTGAATATTAGCTGTTCTATACTTTCCCACCCACCTGCTCCCTCCTCCCCAGAGCTGAGCCCTTGGTAAGTCTGCGACACGTTTCTAGGTGTGCACCCCGTCCCTTCCAGCCCCAGAGTGCAGCAAGGGTAAAGGTGTGGGAACTGGAAGCATAGGAGCTATACAGACTTTTCTCTTGCAGCTGTCTTATCAAATTAGCTCTCTCCTCCAGCACAGGGCTGCAGCAGTCCTGGAGGAGATGGTTACAGAGCCAAGGCCGGCAATCCCTGGCTGGGGTGTTCCCCGCTGTTCTTTTTTCAGAGTCATAGCCGTGTTAGTCTGTATCAGCAAAAACAACGAGAAGTCCTTGTGGCACTTTAGAGACTGACCAATGTATTTGGGCATGAGCTTTCGTGGGCTAAAACCCACTTCATCAGATGCATGAAAAATACAGTAGGCAGGTATAAATATACAGCATATGAAAAGATGGGAGTTGCCTTACTGTGACGAAGCGGGACTCTTCTTAATGTTTCCTCTGAATATTGTGGGGGTGCTTCAGTTTCCCCTATGCAGTTCTTAGGTGATGAGGGTGTATGGTCGTTGCAAAGCCCTGGAGGGCAGGGGTGTGCAGGGTTCTGGACACAGAGAATGGCCAACACCCTGTTTCCTGGCAACTGATGGCCTGGGCCCTTCCCCCCTGCAAGGTGAGAGCTAAAGGGTTGGAGAACAAAGGAATCAGGTGCCCTCCTGGCCCGGGAAAGGGACAAAGCCGAGAGGAGTGGGGGCTGGAGGGGGAGTCAGTTTGGGGCTGGCTGGGGACATGGAGTGAAGTGCAGACATGGTTGTCTGGCTCACTGTCCCCCCAAAATGGACCCAGCTTGAGGGGTCCTGTTCTCTGCACCTACAAGCTCTGTTTTAGACCATGTTCCTGTGGTCTAATAAACCTTCTGTTTTACTGGCTGGCTGAGAGTCCCATCTGACTGCGAAGTTGGGGGGCAGGACCCTCTGGCTTCCCCAGGAGCTCCACCTGAGTGGACTCGCAGTGGGAAGCGTACGGAGGGGCAGAGGATGCTGAATGCTCCGAGGTCAGACCCAGGAAGGTGGAAGCTGTGTGAGCTGTGTGTCCTGCAGACAGTCTGCTCACAGAAAGGAGAGTTCCCCAGAGTCCTCCCTGACTTCATGGGGAGCAGCTCCAGACCATCGCCCAGGGACGCCGGGACAACTGGTGGCAGAGGTGGGATGTACTGCTCCCCATGGATGGCACTCCCTGCCATAAATGACTGGGGAGCAAAACGAAGGGGGATTGATGAGGACCAGGCATGCTGAAGGCTCAGAGAGGAGTGGTTTCGGGGGGGCGGTTAACCCCGGGAATATGTGACCAGCGAGAAGGACTGTGCAGTAATGGGGTCCTCCTGGGGACTGTGGTGAGCAGTCTCGGGGGCGGAGGAGCCAGCGGCTTGGCCCTGGGAGAGAGAAGGACTTTTACAGTAACAGGGTTCCCCGGGGGATTGCAGTGAGCGGTCCAAGGTGCGGAGGAGTCTGCAGCTTGACCCTGGCAAAGAGGTGATGACCTCAAGAAGGGCTGGCACACTAGGGGTTCTCCCTGGAAACCGTGGGGAGCTGAGAGCACACAGGCCTGTGAGTCCACAACACCTTGGGAAGAGCAGAGTGATGGCCCATCTCCATCTCCTTAAGAAAGGACATTGTAACCCTGTGCAGAAAGAGAGGGTTGAGCATTGGGAAGTTCACCAAAGCACAGTTAATCGTGCAGCTGGAAGAGGATGACCGCTCTAAGGAACAGATTCCTGACCCAAATGGGGCTATAGCAGGATCTGGGAGCTGCTGGACTGGTAGCCAGACATCCCCAAGACTCCTGTCCCCGACCAGACGTGGGTCTTCACGATCGGGTTCCCCATCTGGGGATTGGAGACGGACGGGATTGGAGCTGAGTCCGAGAGAGCAAGAGGACTGTGAGAGACAACGAGAGCCCGAGAAAGAGCTGCAGAAGCAGCAGCAGCATGAACTGGCGGTGGTGGGGTGGAGAGGCCTAGGGGACCTCCCTAGGGAGAGTGGGGATAGACCCCGGGGGGCCAGTTCCGCAGGGAACCTCGAGACTAAATTGCTGCCCTGGTTAAGGGCCGGGGGGGGGGATGTGGATGCCCACTTCACTGCCTTTGAGCAGGCTGGAGATTTGAACCAGGGGGACCCTGCAGAAAAGCCCCGGTGTCTAGCTCCCTTGCTGGGTCCCAAGGCCATAGACTCCGTCAGCCAGATGGATGGAGAGGTGGACAGGCTCCCACTCCTGACCCCAACCTATATGTCTGTGTGGAGTTTCCTGGGGTCAGGCCCCTCGGGCCCCCAGTGGGAGTGGAAGGTGATGGTCAATGGGGAGACATTCCTGGGGTGGCGAGATCCTGGGACAGAGAGAACTGTTGTCAGGCCCCGGGTGGTGCAGGCTCACCAGATGCTAAAGGGCTGTGTAAGCTGGTCCCAGGGATTAAGCCCCTTGCCCTGCCTATGACCCAGATCCCTGTGCAGACACAGAAGGGGTCAGGCTTGCTGGTCGTTGAGGTTCTCCAGGATATCAGCTGAGAAACCCTGTTGGGGAGTGACTGTGTCTCTTTGGGACAGGATCCAGGCCCTGCTCCTGTAACGGCCGAGGGTTTGAATTTGAATCCAGGGAACCAGTTGGCAGAGAGGGAAATGGTCAGTGAAAATGCAGATGACCTGGCTGACAGCGGGGAGGAGCTGCTAGGCTCAGGCTGCCTGCCTGTAACCAGCCCCCTGGGCCTGGGTGGGACAGAAGGATGCTCCCTGCCCCCTTGCACACCAGAGAAGGGACTTGTCAAAGTTCCTTCCCGACTCTGAACTCTAGGGTACAGATGTGGGGACCTTCATGAAAACCCCCCCTAAGCTTATTTTTACCAGCTTAGGTTAAAACTTCCCCAAGGTACAAACTATTTTACCTTTTGCCCTTGGACTTTACTGCTGCCACCACCAAGTGTCTAACTAATATATAACAGGGAAAGAGCCCGCTTGGAAATGTCTTTCCCCCCAAAATCCTCCCAAACCCTACACCCCCTTTCCTGGGGAAGGTTTGATAAAAATCCTCACCAATTTGCATAGGTGAGCACAGACCCAAACCCTTGGATCTTAAGAACAATGAAAAGCAATCAGGTTCTTAAAAGAAGAATTTTAATTGAAGAAAAAGTAAAAGAATCACCTCTGTAAAATCAGGATGGTAAATACCTTACAGGGTAATCAGATTCAAAACATAGAGAATCCCTCTCGGCAAAACCTTAAGTTACAAAAAGAGACAAAATCAGGAATATACATTCCCTCCAGCACAACTTATTTTATCAGCCATTTAAACAAAACAGAATCTAACGCATATCTAACTAGATTACTTATTAGCCCTTACAGGAGTTCTGACCTGCATTTCTGCTCTGGTCCTGGCAAAAACAATCCAGACAGACAGAGAGAACCCTTTGTTTTCTCCCCCTGCCTCCAGCTTTGAAAATATCTTGTCACCTCATTGGTCATTTTGGTCAGGTGACAGCGAGGTTGTCTTAGCTTCTTAACCCTTTACAGGTGAAAGGGTTTTTCCTCTGGCCAGGGGGGATTTAAAGGTGTTTACCCTTCCCTTTATATTTACGACAGGGCTCATGCTGGCTCTGATGCTGTAAGGAGAGCAGAGAGCCACTGGAACAGCAAGGGCAGCACTGAGCACAGTGGGAGCTGAGACCCCAGCTGAGTGGGGGGAGACACAGGCAGGGCAGGGGATCTGTTGGGAGTGGCAAGGTGCTGGGTAAGGAAAGTTTGGATGAGCCTAGGCAGCCTTGTGAGCTGATGGCTGTGTCTAGTCAGCAGTGTGGGAAGGCCAGGAGAGTGGAAGATGAGTGTCCCTGGACCTTACCTGTTAGCTAGGTGGAGAAGTGTGACAGTGAAGGAAATGTTTCAGAGTAGCAGCCATGTTAGTCTGTATCCGCAAAAAGAAAAGGAGGACTTGTGGCACCTTAGAGACTAACAAATTTATTTGAGCAGAAGCTTTCGTGAGCTACAGCTCACTTCATCGGATGCACGCAGTGGAAAATACAGTGGGGAGATTTATATACATAGAGAACATGAAACAATGGGTGTTACCGTACACACTGTAAGGAGAGTTATCACTTAAGGTGAGCTATTACCAGCAGGAGAGCGGGGGATGGGGGGGGAGAAAACCTTTTGTAGTGATGATCAAGGTGGGCCATTTCCAGCAGTTGACAAGAACTTCTGAGGAACAGGGGGTGGGGGGGGAATAAACATGGGGAAAGAGTTTTACTTTGTGTAAAAAGAAAAGGAGTACTTGTGGCACCTTAGAGACTAACCAGTTTATTTGAGCATGAGCTTTCGTGAGCTACAGCTCACTTCATCAGACTTTGTGTAATGACCCATCCACTCCCAGTCTCTATTCAAGCCTAAGTTAATTGTATCTAGTTTGCAAATGAATTCCAATCAGCAGTCTCTCACTGGAGTCTGGTTTTGAAGTTCTTTTGTTGAAGAATTGCAACTTTTAGGTCTGTAATCGAGTGACCAGAGAGATTGAAGTGTTCTCCCACTGGTTTTTGAATGTTATAATTCTTGACGTCTGATTTGGGTCCATTTATTCTTTTGCGTAGAGACTGTCCAGTTTGACCAATGTACGTGGCAGAGGGGCATGGCACATGATGGTGCATATCACATTGGTAGATGTGCAGGTGAACGAGCCTCTGATAGTGTGGCTGCTGTGATTAGGCCCTGTGGTGGTGTCCCCTGAATAGATATGTGGACACAGTTGGCAACGGGCTTTGTTGCAAAGATAGGTTCCTGGGTTAGTGGTTCTGTTGTATGGTGTGTGGTTGCTGGTGAGTATTTGCTTCAGGTTGGGGGGCTGTCTGTAGGCAAGAACTGGCCTGTCTGCCAAGATCTGTGAGAGTGTTGGGTCATCCTTCAGGATAGGTTGTAGATCCTTGATGATGCGTTGGAGAGGTTTTAGTTGGGGGCTGAAGGTGATGGCTAGTGGCGTTCTGTTATTTTCTTTGTTGGGCCTGTCCTGTAGTAGGTGACTTCTGGGTACTCTTCTGGCTCTGTCAACCTGTTTCTTCACTTCAGCAGGTGGGTATTGTACTTGTAAGAATGCTTGATAGAGATCTTCTAGGTGTTTGTCTCTGTCTGAGGGGTTGGAGCAAATGCGGTTGTATCGCAGAGCTTGGCTGTAGACAATGGATCGTGTGGTGTGGTCTGGATGAAAGCTGGAGGCATGTAGGTAGGAATAGCGGTCAGAAGGTTTTCGGTATAGGGTGCTGTTTATGTGACCATTGTTTATTAGCACTGTAGCGTCCAGGAAGCGGATCTCTTGTGTGGACTGGTCCCGGCTGAGGTTGATGGTGGGATGGAAATTGTTGAAATCATGGTGGAATTCCTCAAGGGCTTCTTTTCCATGGGTCCAGATGATGAAGATGTCATCAATGTAGCGCAAGTAGAGTAGGGGCTTTAGGGGACGAGAGCTGAGGAAGCGTTGTTCTAAGTCAGCCATAAAAATGTTGGCATACTGTGGGGCCATGCGGGTACCCATAGCAGTGCCGCTGATCTGAAGGTATACGTTGTCCCCAAATGTGAAATAGTTATGGGTAAGGACAAAGTCACAAAGTTCAGCCACCAGGTTAGCCGTGACATTATCGGGGATAGTGTTCCTGACGGCTTGTAGTCCATCTTTGTGTGGGATGTTGGTGTAGAGGGCTTCTACATCCATAGTGGCCAGGATGGTGTTTTCAGGAAGATCACCGATGGATTGTAGTTTCCTCAGGAAGTCAGTGGTGTCTCGAAGGTAGCTGGGAGTGCTGGTAGCGTAGGGCCTGAGGAGGGAGTCTAAATAGCCAGACAATCCTGCTGTCAGGGTGCCAATGCCTGAGATGTTGGGGCGTCCAGGATTTCCAGGTTTATGGATCTTGGGTAGCAGATAGAATATCCCAGGTCGGGGTTCCAGGGGTGTGTCTGTGCGGATTTGTTCTTGTGCTTTTTCAGGGAGTTTCTTGAGCAAATGCGGTAGTTTCTTTTGGTAATTCTCAGTGGGATCAGAGGGTAATGGCTTGTAGAAAGCCGAGCAGCCTCTTGTTCATATTCCGACTTATTCATGATGACGACAGCACCTCCTTTGTCAGCCTTTTTGATTATGATGTCAGAGTTGTTTCTGAGGCTGCGGATGGCGTTGTGTTCTGCACGGCTGAGGTTATGGGGCAAGTGATGCTGCTTTTCCACAATTTCAGCCCATGCACGTCAGCGGAAGCACTCTATGTAGAAGTCCAGTCTGTTGTTTTGACCTTCAGGAGCAGTCCACCCAGAATCCTTCTTTTTGCAGTGTTCGTAGGAAGGATTCTGTGGATTAGTATGTTGTTCAGAGGTGTGTTGGAAATATTCCTTGAGTCGGAGACGTCGAAAATAGGATTCTAGGTCACCACAGAAATGTATCATGTTCGGGGGCGTGGAGGGGCAGAAGGCCCTGAGATAGGACAGATTCTTCTGCTGGGCTAAGCGTATAGTTGGATAGATTAACAATATTGCTGGGTGGGTTAAGGGAACCACTTCATGGCCCCTTGTGGCATGTAGTAGTTTAGATAGTTTAAGGAAACGTGCCTGTGTCTGCCAGGGGTATTGACTTGCCTATGGAGGGAGCTACCCTGGACTCCAAGCAGTTGTCTGTGATCAGCCTTGTGTGCTGGGACAAGGGGAAAGAGATCCCAAGCTGTGTGTCTGATAAAGGAGAAAGTGTGTCCGGCTCTTTGTCTGTGGAGCAGACAGAAGGGGCCTTTCAGCCTGTGATGGTTGAGGGTCGTGCAGTTGTCTCAGAGCTGGTTCTGGATTCAGCTAAAGCCCAGGAAGGGAAGGGTCCTAAGTTTGTGTCTGCTCGGGAGAATGGCCCTGTAACTAGGTCACATCCAGTTAGTGTCTATGCAAAATCCCAGAGACCAGACAATTCGGGCGCTTCTATTTTGCCTGTTGCTAGTGTGTTGTTGAGAAAGGGTGTAGCAACTCTGTCTAATCAGGGTGAGATCCTAGCCAGGGCACAAGGAGAGCATGAAGGTGATGTGATTGTGTTACCTACTGAGGGAGTGGAAACCTGTAGCAAGAAGGAAAAGATTCCTGAACTTGTATGTGGCAAAGGGAAGGAGAATGCTTCTAACCTTTTATCTAGGAAGTCTGTCAGTTTGCCTGAAAGGGGATTGTGTAGGAATCCGCCGGATGGCCAGAGGTAATTCTGGAGGTAAGGGAGACCCAGAAAGAGTCTGTTGTTGCTCAGGAAAGTGTTCCTCTAGAGCAAGCCCTAGGTGAAGAGGGTAAGGGCAGAATTTCTGTGAGGGGTGAATTGTTGTATAGAAAAGCCCTAGGGAAAGGAATCCTCATGGAGTCTTTGCAAGCAGTTTACTGCAACTGAAGGATGTGAAAGTGATTTAATCAAGAAAGTTTCAGTTCCTAACAGCCCGAAATTTTCTGTTGTGAATGGATCCACTGACTTTCCTGTTGAAGGATCCAGTGTGGATAGCTTTGAGAAGGTCTCAGATGGAGTGAAAGCTGTTAAGAAAGTTAAACAGTCCTATAACCAAGTGGCTGTGTTGGGCCAGCTTGTTGGGGAGACATGGTTGTTGAGAAAGGAATGTCTCCATGCTAGTTCAGTAAGTGAACAGTATGTGGCCCAGGTCAAGATGGGAACTCTTAACCAAAGAGCCCGAATTGCAGCCCTCGAGACTGGAGCGCTGGGAGAAGACCCGATCCCAGTTTGACCCCCGGGGCTTTTGGGGTGGCAAAAGGCACAGGCCGCATAAACGTTCCCACATGCGGCATGTGAGTGCTATCGACCACCCCTGACCTAAGAGAGGGTGTGAAACTGGAAGGGCCTGGTGTAACTCCCACCAAGGAAGAGGAGAGATGCTGGGGCATCCATGGGAATGTTGGTGGCTTCGAATTTCCCCAGGTCACCAGCTAAAGTGACCCCGCTCAGTTCAGTCTCGAAGGGGGGAGAGATGTGACGAAGCGGGACTGTTCTTAATGTTTCCTCTGAATAGTGTGGGGGTGCCTCAGTTTTCCCTATGCAGTTCTTAAGTATCTAGGTAGTGGGATGGGGGTGTATGGTCGTTGCAGAGCCCTGGAGGGCAGGTGTGTGCAGGGGTCTGGACACAGAGAAGGGCCAACACCCTGTTTCCTGGCAACTGATGGCCTGGGCCCTTCCCCCCTGCAAGGTGAGAGCTAAAGGGTTGGAGAACAAAGGAATCGGGTGGCCTCCTGGCCTGGGAAAGGGACAAAGCCCAGAGGAGGAAGGGCTGGAGGGGGACTGAGTTTGGGGCTGGCTGGGGACGAGGAGTGAAGGGCAGACGGGGTTGTCTGGCTCACTGCCCTCCCAAAATGGACCCATCTGAGGGGTCCTGTTCTCTGCACCTGCAAGCTCTGTGTTAGACCATGTTCCTGTCATCTAATAAACCTTCTGTTTTACTGGCTGGCTGAGAGTCCCGTCTGACTGCGGTGTTAAGGGGCAGGACCCTCTGGCTTCCCCAGGAGCCCGCCTGAGCGGACTTGCTGTGGGAAAGCGTACGGAGGGGCAGAGGATGCTGAATGCTCCGTGGTCAGACCCAGGAAGGTAGAAGCTGTGTGTCCTGAAGACAGGCTGCTCACAGAGAGGAGACTTCCCCAGAGTCCTGCCTGGCTTCATAGGGAGCAGTTACAGATCATCTCCCGGGGACTCCGTGACACTTACCAAATGGGGGGTCAGTACTTACTAGGCCAATACAGTCAGGGTGGATGTGGCCCATTCTCAACAGTTGACAAGAAGATGTGAGTATCAACAGAGGGAAAATTATTTTTGTAGTGACCCAGCCACTCCCTGTCTTTATTCAGGCCTAATTTGATGGTATCAAGTTTGCAAATTAATTCCAGTTCTCCGGTTTCTCATTGAAGTCTGTTTCTGAAGTTTTTTTTGTTGAAGAATGGCCACTTTGAAGTCTGTTATTGAACATTTAGGGAGACTTAAGTGTTCTGCGACTGGTTTTTAACGTTATAATACTTGACGTCTGATTTGTGTCCATTTATTCTTTTGCATAGAGACTGTCCGGTTTGGCCAATGCACATGGCAGAGAGGCGTTGCTGGCACATGATGGCATATATCACATTGGTAGATGTGCAGGTGAACAAGCCCCTGATGATATGGCTCATGTGGTTGGGTCCTATGATGGTGTCCCTTGAATAGATATGCGGACAGAGTTGGCACTGGGGTTTGTTGCAGGGATTGGTTCCTGGGTTGGTGTTTTTGTTGTGTGGTTGCTGGTGAGTATTTGCTTCAGGTTGGGGGCTGTCTGTAAGCGAGGACTGGCCCGTGTCCCAAGTTCTGTGAGAGTGATGGATCGTCCTTCAGGATAGGTTGTAGATCCTTCATGATGCGTTGCAGGGGTTTTAGTTGGGGGCTGAAAGTGATGGCTAGTGGCATTCTGTTGTTTTCTTTGTTGGGCCTGTCCTGTAGTAGGTGACTTCTGGGTACCCTTCTGGATCTGTCCATCTATTTCTTCACTTCAGCAGGTGGGTATTGTAGTTGTAAGAACGCTTGGTAGAAATCTTGTAGGTGTTTGTCTCTGACTGAGGGAGACAGTAGGAGAACACTTCAATCTCCCAGGACACTCAATAACAGACTTCAAAGTGGCCATTCTTCAACAAAAAAACTTCAGAAACAGACTTCAATGAGAAACTGGAGAACTAGAATTAATTTGCAAACTTGACACCATCAAATTAGGCCTGAATAAAGACAGGGAGTGGCTGGGTCACTACAAAAAATAATTTTCCCTCTGTTGATACTCACACCTTCTTGTCAACTGTTGGGAATGGGCCACATCCACCCTGACTGTATTGGCCTCATTAGCACTGACCCCTCCCTTGGTAAGGCAACCCCCAGCTTTTCATGTGCTGTATATTTATAGTTGCTTCCTGTAATTTTCACTCGATGCGTCTGATGAAGTGGGTTTTAGCCCCCAAAAGCTTATGCCCAAATAATTGTGTTAGTGTCTAAGGTGCCACCCGGACTCCTCGTTGTTTTTCCTCTGCTCTTTGTCACGCTGAAGGTTACTGGAGCTCGGGGAAATGAGAACGAATATTTCAGTCCACCTTTTCACCGTTTGCTTTGCGTCTTCGGCCGTGCTCGGACGGGCAGTGGCAGAGCCTGGCCGATTTCCCGGGTGTTTGTGTGGGGCGCGCCCGGGGCAGGGAGTGAGGTCTGGACTCCTGTGCAACCCTTCCCTGCTGTGACCAGCTTTCTCTTGGAGTGTCCCTTGAAAGCCGCTCACTGTCTGATCAGTTCTCCTTGTCCCCCCTGAACCCAGCCCTGGGGCAGTCCCCCACTTGGAGCCCCTGGGGTTGCACGTGCCGGGTGCTCGTTGCCGATCGGCTCTAAGATGAGGGTGTGGAAGAGCCGAGAGGGACGCCCTGATCGGACCCATGGGAGTCGGTTGAGGAGGTGGGCTGGGGGGTGGGCAGGGAGGGGTTCTGCGGCCCCTCTGTCCGGTCGCGACCGTGACTAGCAGACAGGGCTGCAGGGCCCCGAGGGCAGCATGTCGGCAGCCGCCAGAAAGGTGCCTTGAAAGAGGCTTTTCCCTTTCTTCTCAGAGACCTTTCCAAGGCTTTGGTGGGTAACCTGTAATTGTCACCTGTGTTGTGCCCTGTGGCAGGGAAGGCAGCTGGCAGGACGGGGGAGGGAGGCATGCATGGAAGTGATTGGGAGCAGATTTGATCCAACGCCTCCAGCAGCCCCAGGACTTTCCGCTTTAAATGCAGCTGGCTTTTTAGGGGGGGCTCTGGGGGGGGGGGTCAAGAGAGTGCTGGGTGTGCCCCTTTCCCCGCGTCCAGGCCCCCAACCCGCTGGCGGTGAATGTTTAGTTACCATCCGCCCTGTGTGGCAATGGGGGCGGATTCCGGGCTGTGATTGGGAGGCTGGGGGGGACAAAGATCAAGGAGGGCTGGGGGGAGCGGAGCAGCGAGCGGAGCCGAGCAGTGGCTGCTCGGAGCGGCCGCTGGCAGGAGAATGATCCCTGGGCGATCGTCTGGCTAACAAGTATGAAAGTGCCATAAAGCTGCATGGCTGGCGGCAGGCCCGCTGTCTCTGCTGTTGGTTTCAAGATTGCTCCTGAGACATCCCAGCCACGCTGGGGAGCAGAGGGGGTCAGCGCATGTGTGTGGGGGGTGCGACACAGACGGAAACCTCAGGCAGCAGAATCGGCGACGGCTTCGGCTCAGGTTGCTACTGGTGCTCGGGTGTCCCTAATTCACACCAGATCGGAGCTGTGGATGGTTACTGCCGCGGCTGCTGCTCATCAGTGCAGAGCATGGCACCAAGGAGCCAGAGGAGGCCAGGCCGAGGAGCCGAGGCTACAGCCCTTGACTTGCGGAAGGCTGCCCTCTTGTCCTGGCCGTGTCACGCTGAACTAATGCCCACCTAGCAGCCCGGACACTCTGGGCATTTGCTTTCCCTTGCCGGTGCCAAGGCCTTGGTCCAGGGAAGCGCTGAGCCCCTTGCAGGATTGGACCTTCAAAAAGCAGGGCTAACTGGTGACATTAGGCCAAATGCAGCTGCCCTTCAGAATCCGCAGCACTCGGCTCCAGATGGAGCATCGTGAAGTGAGACTGCTCATTTATTATCTGCCCGTGGTGCCCAGTGCCTGGTAGGCAGAGTTCGCACGCACACACACCACGGTCCCTGCCCCAAAGAGTTTCCAAGGCCTGTGCTAAAGGGGGAGAGGGAGGAGAGGGAGACAGCTTAGAGCTAAAAACGTTTGGTTTTGGTTCAATATGAATCAGTCCCCTCACCCCACCGTCTTTCCACCTCTCTGCCATGGGTTACCTGGAGCTGCACTTCCATGCTGTGAGATTAGGTCCTGCCCTCGGGCTCCAGACTAGGGCACTGCTACCCTGCCTACAGGATGCGGGGCAGCGTGGCAGGGTTGAGGAGAGTTGTCTGTTTGAAGGTTGATTTTCTACGTGCTGTAAGATCCACGTGCTTGCTTGGATTATCTTGTAAAACCTCCTGCACTTCATGGAGATGTAAGGTCAAGCTAGTGGGCTGAAACTGGGGGCGTTTGACCAAGGGGTTCCCAGGCTGCAGCTGTCCCAGAGGAATCAGCTGTTTAGAACATCACAGAATGTTTCTAATGATCTCTCCCTTTCGTTGCATGCACCTGGAGCTCCAGCTATGGCTGTAATCCTCCCCAAACCGATCTCCATCCCTTAGGACTTCTGTCAGGCAGTGCGTGGCCCCCAGGGCCTCTTTGGGCAGGCGGCGTTGGTAAAGTTTGTAATTCCAAATGGGCCTGAGCTAACCTGACCTGGCCAAAGGAGTGAAATGCGTGTGTACAGCAGGACTGGGGCTCGGCTGAGGCAAAAGGTTTTGCAGACAGTCCATTATCATGGTAACTGGGTGGCTCAAGGTGACATGCGGAGGTCCTTGAACCTGAGCTGCACCCTGCACTGTGAGTTTGAGCAGCTTTCAGCGACTGTGTTGTGCATGGCCTGCAAGTGGCAGGGGCACCTTCTGGAACTTCTGCCCTGAAACCATCATCTGGTTTGAGTGGAATTTTAAAGTGATCTACAATCCACACTCCAGTTTGCCTTCAGAAGTGTTGTCAGGGAAACCAATATTCATTACACCAGAGATGGCGAAGGGCCTTTTAGGTTAGCCGTTAGGGTAATGGGATCATGACTCGGTCTTCACCCCTTTCCTAAGCAATGGGACTGAGTGTGATCAGAGGAAAGCAAATCGCTGGGTCATTTGTTCAAGAGGCTCCTGATGTGCAGTCCCCTAACATACAACACTTTCAGATTTGGGGGGCACAGCTGGGGGCTATGGGGAGGGTCGACACAGTGAGGGGGTGTTGGAGCAGTGAGGGTGGGGGGGTTTTCTGGCACAGCTGCTGAGAGGCCAGCACATCCCTAGACCCAGGTTTTGAAAACCCAGTTCAGTGACTGGAGCTGTCTCTGTCTCTGAGATACTGCGGCAATGGGCCCATGGCGGTATCTGAGCCGCTCCCCACATCCCTGGGATGCAGGGCTGCGCTGCCATCCGCACTGCATGGATGGGGAACTGAGGCACAGGGAGGTTAAGCGACTGACCCAACGTCGCACAGGATGGCTATAGCGGAGCAGGGGCTTGAAGCCAGGTTTCCCATGGTCCTTGGCTAGTGCTTGGACCATTGGGCCACCCTTCCTCCGGTGACAGGAAGCTGAGTTTCCAAAGATCCTTCAGTAAACAAGGGCTTGTCCTCCTAGAATCTCTGTTCTCTGGGAGCCCGGCAGTGCTGACCAAGACCGTAGTAGGGCAGAGATTTGGCTCCTTCCCCCTTCAGGGGCATCCTGTGTCCTGGGGGGTCAGGGGGAGCTAGTGCACAGCAGGAAATGAGTGACAGGAGCGCCACCCCCCCGCAGCACAACCCTGACTCTGCCTTTGCAGAGCGGTGGGCACTTACCGGCAGCAGTCGCTGACCCGGCACAGCACTTGCTCCAGTGGTTCCTCTCCAGCATAACTCGGGGAGTGGAGGTCGGTAACTGCGCCTCCTGTCCAGGCGCCGACAGGGATTCGTGCCATCCCCGTGTCTCGTCAGGGTCGACATGAGCCCATGTGGGAGGCGGGGTCAGCTGCCTGCAGCATGCCGGGGGCGCTCAGTTATCCATCTTGTTCTCGTTGATGCAGCCACGCCCACAGTGCCAGCTTGCCTGCGAGAAATCTGCTCCCAGAGGAGGAGCAGCTGGCTCCAGCAGAGCCCAGCCGAGGCCGGAGCCATGCTGCTCTGCACGGAGAAATGCCTTGGAGAACCGGCCTGTCGCTGAAGCTGAATGGGAGGGTCAGGCAGAGGCTGTGGCTGGTACAGAATGAGGCTGCCTGCCTTGTCCACCGTCCCAGCTGCCATGAGCACATCAGGCACATAATCCAGCGCCTCACTTGGCCCCGGTCGGCTTCTGATCCCAGTCTGAGGCTTTGGTCTTAATCATCCCCCTAGTTAATGGCTCAGCCCCCAGCTGCTTTGAAGCTGAACGTTGATCTGTGACCAGCTGAGGTCGCTGCGCTCCTCGGGGACAAAGCGTCCCCCAGAGGAGCGCACCTATGGAACAAACTCCAGAGGAAACGAGGGGAATCCAGCAGCTTAGTGAGTCTCCCTCTGGGACCAGGAACCCCAGGACCATGGGTGCCGTTGCCAAGTGGCTGCAGGGAGCCAGTCCGTAGCTGCAGAGCGGCTTTTGCCAGGGTCTAGGAACGAGCACTCGCCATCCCACTGTCAGGCCAAAACGCAGCAACCATCTGTGCACCCAAGGATAACCCTAAGCTGAGGGACGGGTTCAACGGCCTGTCGCCTCTGGAGCTTGGCTCCAGGGACTGCCCTGCCCCTCGGGCTGCCAGCAGCCCCCTCCGATCTTGCAGCAGGTTCATTTTCAGAGTAGGAGGAAGAACTTGCTGGGCGAAAGGGGGGACCAGTCACCCAGTTTGAGCTGCTGTTTATTCCTCTGTCCACCTGAGCTGTGGATAGGAGAGTCCTGGACCTACCTGCGCCATCACCAAGCAAATATGGGATGGAAGCCAGGGGCTGGCCTGGTGCAGAGCTGCCCTGCAGCTGAGGACAATTGCTTCTCAGCTCCGCACAGATGTCCACTTGTCTGCCTGGTGCTGGCAGGGGAACGGAAATGACCTCTAGGGCAGGAAATACTCTTCTGGCCTGCTAAACCTGGGAGCGTGTCCTTGGGCACTGGCCTCTGCTGGGCTGGGAGTACGCGGGCAGTGCACCAGGAAGGGTGGCTAAGTTACGTGGGCGCGCTCAGCCGTTCTGCATGGCGGGTCGATCTGTCTGTCTCCAGGAGCTACCAGGTGGGACCAAAAGGCAACGTGTTCACTAACATCTGCCCAGTGTCTAGTGCGGGGCCACGGGCAGGCTTGGCCTCTGACGGATCTCGCGTGTGGTCAGCCAGAGGGGGAAGCCCCATCCTCTGGGTGTGTCTGCAAACATTTCCCTCCCAAACACCCTGTGCTGAATCCCCCCCACCCCCCCGCTGGTCCCAGCACTGTGCCAGCCGCCCGCCCGCCTTTGCATTGCGCCGTGGGGGGCGGGGCAGAGTGGCAGCAAAACACAGGCGCAGAACAGGCCTGCGTTGGATCAAACGGCTGGACACACTGCAGCTGCTGCCCATACGGGCCCCTGGCGGTGGTGTGGGAGCCAGCGCTGAGTGCAGCTGAGATCCCCGCTATCGTCTCAGCGCTGGGCCCAACTCCCATGCCACTCGGACCCCCCAATTCTCTCTGCAGCAGGAGAATGACCCCAATGACTTCCTCACTGCTGCATCTGCTTCTGCTTCCTCGTTGGAGGGCCAGCCCTGCCCCCAGGTTCGCACCTGTGACGTTCACCTGGCGTGAAGTTCTTGGCACATTCTTGTGGAAGTGGCTAGTGGGACCTCTGGGGGCAGGAGAGGGGCACACGCGCGAGGGGAAGGCCCACACGTTTGATGGTGTCTTCCACGCACTCCTCGCTGTTCGGGCTCGTGACCTTGCACCCCCCCACGGAATGCTTTTGGGAGCTTGTGAACGGAGGAGGTTGCATTAGAAATCCCCTTCCAGCCGTAACTAGTGTGTTCTCGCGGCAGCACGGTCTAGGGACTCTGCTGTGTCTGTGGGCCCAGGTTCTAATCCTGCCTGTGTGGCCTTGGCCAAGGCTCTGTCCCGTCTGTAAAACGGCATCCCTTGACCCTGGCGGGTGCAGGGAGTCAGCCGGTACCGTCTGCTGGCATGGGGAAATGCCCTTTACGCGCTGAGCGTGAGGACTTCATCTGAAGGATCTAAAAACGCTGCCCTGAAAGAGTCTCCCCCTCCCCACTTGTTTTTAACGATAGCGTGAGCTGCCTGCAGCCACCTCTGCCAGGCTCCACGCTGGAGGCCGAGAGTCATTCCTAACCCCTCTCTCCAGCCCTGCCACCGCGAACAGGAACGCACAGAATAACAGTCTCCAGCTCTGTAAAGCTGAGCGGTTCCCAATGCCGACCTGAACCCCCCAGCCCCGGTCCCTGGAAGGGATGGGCACGTTCGATGTGTCAGGCTCAGGCACCCCCCAGTCCTCGGACACGTTAGGCCTGAAACAGGACTGGCTCTGCCTGCTGCGTGACTGCTGGGGGAGCGGGCTCGTGTCACGTCCCCGCTCAGCTCGGACGGCTTGTCTGCACTGGCTTTGTAGCTAGCGGCCCCACAGACTGGCAGGGAGAATGCGCTTCCCCCCTCTCAAGGACCAGCCTGTCTTTGCAGCTGCAAGGCCAGAGCCCGGCTCAGCCTGCAACGGCCTCCTGTGCCAGGGAAAGGCCATGCCAGGTGAGCCCAACCTGCTCTCTGGCCCTGGCTTGCCAAGAGCAGAAATCCCAAATCCCATCTTCCTCTGCACTGATTTACTGGGGGAGGGAAGCCAGCAAAATGTCCTCCCCTGCCTGGCCCGCCTGCGTCCCAGCGCTGAGCGTTCCTGGCCGGCAAATGTGTTTACCTCCCACTCTCACTTGCCGTGGCGTGGGTTTTTCCCCTCCGATGCTCTGCCTGGCTCCTCGCCCCCACGTGGGACTGTCCCGAGCTCACAGGGTGTCTGTTTCCTTGGCAGTCGCCCTGGAGCGCGTCGGCTCTCGGAGAGCAGCCCTGGGGAGCGGGAGCCCTGCTGGGTGGGTGAATAGCTGTGGTGGTTGCTTCCTTTATATTTACGGGCCTCGTCTCTTCTGCCCTGTGCCAGAATGGGACCAGGGGTGGGAATCACCAGGCTCCTCCTGGGTATGTCGCAGCCTGGGCTGGAGTCTCGTTAGACGCCCCTTCTCCCCCTTTCCAATCTGACGTACGGACCCTGCGAGCTAGCGGGAGGTCTGTGCTGCGGAGGCTCGCGGCCTGGGCTTGTCTGTGTTCCCGCTGGTGGCTGATGCACGCTGGCAGCGAGCGGGGCGCACCGTGACATGCTGGCACCGAGGTTACGCTTGGGTAGGGATGGCAGTCCCGGCACAGTGTCCCTCTCTCTCCCTGGCTGCAAGCCAGGGCCCGGACTTGCTAGCAGAGAAGCAGACCTGCCAGCTTTAGCCATGCACCTCTGTGGTGAGGCCAGGGCTTTGGCGCCAAGACCTTCAGCCCCATCCCCTCTTGGGGCAGGGAATGCTTTCCTGCCTGGGGTGGGTACTGGGTGCCCTGGCCCAGCCCAGCTCCTGTCCTCCCCCACGACCACCCCCCGTGTTGTGTGCTGCCGCTCCCCTGTGGCCTCACCTTCTCATTTCCGGCCTCTCGCTTTCCTTCCTACGCCCACCTGCCTGTCCTCCTCCTGGCCAGTCGCCCCCGGCAGAGCCTGGCTCTGGGCAGCGGGACCACTCGTGCTTTGAATGGCTCCCACGAGAGGCTCCGTCTTTGCCAGCCTGGAGCCTTGCAGAGAAAGGTGGGGGCCGTGAGTGCTCTGGGTAAAGTACATTCCGGCTGACTACGCGTGGATTAGCCCCCGGGATTCAGATACACCCCGGTGCTGTCGGCTTTGCGGTTCTGCTGGTGACGTGAATGGGAGCCCAGCACTTTCTGCGGCCCCCTGGCTCCAGGGGTGCTTCCCTCCAGCCTCTCAGAGCTAAGGGGGGCCAGGGGTAGCTTTGCAGACCAGCAGAAAACCCAGAGCCCCTCACCTGCTGCCGAAGAGGCTTAGAGCACAGTCTCCCGCTGCAGCTTTTGCTCTGCCTGGCGCTTTGAACTGATCCTGCCGCAGCCTACGTGTGTAATTTATTTCCCCAGGAAACTCAGCTCAGCTGCAGCATCTGGTTTTCACTGAGTCCCTGCTTTTTACCTTGGTCTCCAGCTGCATTTAACTGGGCCATATGGGGACCAAACAACTCGCCCTGGGCCACGCCACGGGTCTGCGCTGAAGGCCCTGCTGGCTTCCGGTCCTGTACTGTGGCTCCTTGCTTCCCTAGAGCAGCAATGCCTCTGTGGCCGGAGCCTGGGGCTGGCTGGGGCCTTAGAGCTGTGTGAGCCCAGGGATGGGGGGAAGGCTGCAAGCAGACACTGGTGCAGGGAAGCTAGAGGTTTATTGTGTGGCGCCGGACAGGGCTTGGAAGGAAGGGAGCTTGTGCCTCATCTCTCAACCATATTTGTTTTAATTATACAAATTACTCCGGCTTTATATTATTGTATCAATGACATGAACCACCAGCATGTATTGATCAAGCGCAGCACCTGGGACTCAGGGTACGGGGCAGGGTGGAGGAGCGGGGTATTTTGTACATAGTTTTTTCTAGTGCTGCTCAACAAAACCCGGTGAAGGGCAGTGTCCTCACTCCCTCCGCAGGAGCGGTCCTGGGTCATTCCCCAACATCAGGGCAGGGGTCCCGTCCAGGGAGTCTATAGATCATCTTTTCCAGCCCCTCTGGTTTACTGGGCTGGAGCAGGCATGGTCTTCGCCGTCGCAGCCGTGTCCCGGTGCCGCCGGGCATGGTCCTTCGAAGTCCTGCCATCTATGAAGCCTCCTCAAGCTCCCAGGTCCCTGTCTGCCATCTGCCACCACAGCCTGGCCAGGAAGATGTTCGGTGTGTCCAGGGTCGGCGCGTTCCCCCGGGTGCAGCTCTCCATGGCAGCAGGGGGAAGGCAGGAATGTCTGTGTCTTTGTTTGGTGTGTGTGGCTTTTCCATCCCTCCTCCTTCCGCTCCTCCTTTCCGAATCTGTCTAGCTCCGAATCGCCGTCTTCCTGTCTCGGTCTTTACTCTGCAAAGGGGTGGGAGGAAAGGCCGAGTTAGAAAAACACACCTGGTCTAGGAGCCTGGCCAGCACCCCTCCTCCAGCAGGCATCGGCCGCCTTCACCCCCGGGGGGGTCTGCTCTCCCTAGAGAAGCCGTGGAATGGCTCCCATTGCTTTTGCCCTGGTTGCCATGCTGGACATTTAAAGGCATCACCTGGCTACGCAGACCATCCCCTTCCCGGCTTGTAGGAAGTGCTCTGACAGCCCAATTCGCCCTGTTCCCCTGTCTGGTCTCACTCTGCCCACGATGCCCGGACTCACATCCCTGCCCCGTATCTCTGCATCATGTCCCTGTCTTTGGCTGCCCTGCTGCCCACCTCCCCTCCTGAGCGCTCCCCCAAGTCCAAGAGCAAACGCAGTGCGGTTACTCCGCCAACCCTACAGCAAACTGTGGGGCTGACAGAGCCCCTCTCGGGACCCAGACCGCCCCACCCCCCACCCCCCCGGCATCCTTCCCTGCATTCTGGTGCCCATTGATGTCTGCTGGGGCACGTGGGGCAGCTGGGTCAGGCCCTGACGCTGTGCTCCTTAGGGCACAGCTCTGGCCCTTGGTTTGTCCGTAAAGCACCTTGCACGCAGTCACAAAACCGGCCCAGGCACGGCCCCTCCTTCCCTTCCCTGGGGGTGGCCAGCGAGTAATCGAGGGCGAGCGAACCACTGGCCGGGGCAGGCAGCTCAGCGAGTGCTCGCTCTACTCTACCGCTGCACTTCGCTGCGGGGAGCGTGTGCACCTTGGGCGGGTCTCACCCGCCAGGGGCCGTGCCCGGCGGTGGGGAGTCAGGTGGCAGTTCTGCATCTTGGCTCTGCCAGCTGCGGGATTCTCCCATGTCCTCCAGCTTTCGGCAGGGTTTGCTGCACCGCCGAGGCACCCCGGGTACTGCACATGCAGCCTCTGTTCTGCCAGGGGATGGGGGAGGAGGAAGGGGGGCGTTCAGCTCCAAAATGGCCAAATTAAATTTCCCAGATGTTCAGGCCCCAGGAGTTCTTGTGCTGTCTGGAGAGGAAATGGGGATTCGGAAAATCCCGCCTCATATTTCCTCCCCTATCACCTTGCCTTTCCGCTGCCATTAAGTGCAGCAGGAACAGTAAATTACAGGCTTGAGGAGCTGGCCCATCTTGCAGATCCTGGGGGGGAGGAAAAGGCATCCGGCCGCCATGCACCAGGAAGGGGGCCGGCTGACTCAGGGCTCCGGCTACCCCACTGGGCATTGGCGAGTCCAGGCCGCATGCTCGTGTCCTTAATGTTCCACCTGCAGGAGGCCTCTGCAGTCATCCGTAGCCCAGCTGCTGGGCCATTGGTCACACAAGCCACAAGCCCAGCACTGTCCCAGCCCACAGCTCCCCACGGCTCTCTCAGGACACTGTGGGCTAGCCAGCTATTTGGATTCACTCCCCACCCCCAGCAGCTGGGTCATCATCAGGTGCCAGGGCTCAGCAAGTGATTTAATGCCTGCTGGGGAGTGTCTGCCAGGTCCCAGCTCTCCTCGGGGAGAGCTCCAATGCCAGCTTCGCAGAGTGTGGGTTTCCCTTACGGTGCTGCGGGGGCCATGGCCTGTGTTTGTGTTACCCAGAGAATAGCAGCAAATCACTTCTCAGCACGGCACCTGTGAGTTCTCCTTCACGCTGGTTACCCCCAAACCCTTCCCAGTCTCCCCAGGTCTGTTGGCTGTGAATCCACCTACACCGCGCCGTGATGGGGAGGGTGCCGAAGCTGTTCTGGATGGACAGGTCCCAGCCCTGTCCTGGGGAATGGTCAGCCTTCCCGCCTCTGACTCTGGAGTTGGGGGAGGTGGGTAAAATACCCACTGGCCGCTGAGCTGGCGCTCAGGGGTGCCCCCACCACAGATGGGGGGCAGTAACCAGCTCTGGCTGCTGGAAGGGTCATTCAGCCTGGAGCCAGCGCGTTCCTAGCCAGGGTCTCTCCAGCACCGTCCGGCTGGGATGAGGCAGGGGTTCTCTGGCATTGCAAGGGCGTGGGGTGTTGTCACCGGTAATGTGCAGGGCTCTGTGCCCCCTACCCACCCCAGTGCCTTCCGAGGGGCTGCCAAGCTCTCTGGGCCCATCACAGGTTGTAGGTTCCAGGGCATCTGCTCTTCGGGCCGCCCAGGTCGTCCTGCAGCTCTGGCTCAAGGCGCAGGTGCCCTGAGGAAGGGGCCTCCCTCCTCTAGGAGTCTCCGGGCCACAGGTACCAGCGGGGAGGCCAACGCCCGGCTGACTAGGTCTGTTCTGGGCACCCCAGGCTGGGGCAGTTCCAGGGTTAATCATTTCCCCTCCTCCAGTTTGTCTACCCCTCTTCAGAGGGGTGCCGCTGACACAGAGTGGCAGGGGGGTAAGGTCCAGGCCGACTCTGCCAGTCACCTCAGTCCTGTCCGGCTGTCCCCTTCCTGGTCTCTTCCTCCTTCTGCCCCAACTCGCCCGATGGCCCTGCACGGGGAAGCTGGGTCAGAACAAAGCACCCCACTTTTGCTCAGAAACTCCTCTCGTTTGTGCCCCCAGCTCTTCAGGGGGTGAGGCTGGTTCCTCAGCTTTCTGTGCCACTTAACCTCCTGCCGAGCTGCGGCCCCCATGCGGCCGCTCCTAGAGACCCAGCAGCTCTGGGGTGGAGCTTTCTGGGCCAGCCGAGCTGCAGATACAGAACCCCTTTGTGCTGTCTCTTGTTTCTCTTGCGGTGCCGGGTCGGCGCCCCTCTCGTCCGAGGGGATGCCGACGTAATGGCTGCGTACCCGCGACGGGTGCTTTGTGACAGGCTCTGCCGGTCTTGGTGCCGGGGTGCTAGGCAGAGCTGGCCTCTCTCTGCATCCCGGCCCATCAGTTCCTAATAGCGGCTGTCGCTGTCCAGTTACCCTGACAGATGCAGGGCCCATGGCAGCTCCGCTGGTCTTCCACATCCCTTTGCCCTGCCCTGAGCAGGGGACTGATGGGCTGGGAGCTAAGTGATAGCCTGATTTGGTGGGGGATTGGTCCTGCTTTGAGCAGGGGGTTGGACTAGATGACCTCCTGAGGTCCCTTCCAACCCGGATAGTCTATGATTCTGTCCCGGCTGTGGTGAGAGGACTGGCCCTGGGAAGGCTTGGATGTGACCCGTCTCTGGCCCCTTCTCCGCTCGCCCAGGGCCTGTGCACTTTCTGGTCACGTTGCTGGGTCTGGGCTTACACGCAGTGAATCTGCATCCCACACCTAGCATCTGACCGGGCTCGCCCAACCCCACCCGCCCTCAGTGGCAAATCAGCATCGTGGAGCCCCACACGGCTAGAACCCACAAGCAGCTGCCCATGCCAGCTGCTGCTGAGGCCTGTCCCCCTGAGCCTGGCTAGGAGCCCCCCGCTGTGAACGGGGGGCGTGGTGCCCGCCCTGGGCAGTGTGGAAAGAGCGCCGACCTGCATGCCATTCCTAATGGTTTCCAGAGCCGTCAGCTGAGCCCCCACCTGTCTGTTCGGTCAGATATGGCCCATCCAATCGCACCTGTGGACTGACTTGGGGTCCATGGTGCATCGGGGGGTGGGGGTGTCTCTTCGGTCTTCCCATGTCCCTCCCAAGGGCTTAGCTAAACACAGAGCCAGTCAGAAACTGCTTTTCGCAAGTAACTCCCTGTGTGGACATGCTTGTTCCAGAGTAAGGGGGCCTCGCTTGTGAGGACATGGCCCACTGGCATAGAGCCCTGCCGGCGGAGCAGCCCCCCCAGTGAGCCGTGCTTTCCCACCTTGGGAGGGCAGAGGGGCCTGGCAGAGCGGGACGCCTGGCTCTGATGCTCTAGGAGGCGTGGAAGCAGATGGCAGAGTGGTTTCCCCAGTCACCCCAGGGGCTCGGTGGGGCTTTGCTGCCCGGGGCCAGGCCTCTCTCAAGCTAGGTTCCCAGGGTGAAGGTTGTTTTCCAGCCAGTGGGGAAGGTTACAGGGGGCGGGGGCGCAGAGTGCCTCTTCACCCCCTGAAGCGGGTTTTCCAGGCCTTATTCTTGCTCCCGGCCTTTCCTGCTCCCCAGCGGCCTTTAGAGGCTGCTCAGTTCCCAGGATCTCCATGCTCCCTGGAGTGGTGCCCCGAGACCTCGCTTTCCTGGCTGTAAACTCTGCATGCACCCCCTGCTCCATCTTCCCAGAGCAGATGGTGACTCTCCCCCGGACCGCAGAGGCTGCGGTGCTGCATTGACTGGCTCCGAGGAGAGCCTGGGGCTTGCCTGCCCCAGGACCTGTCCCTGCCGGCGCTCTCAGCCATGCTGGCGTGTTGGCTGGGATCTTGCTGGGCCTGAGGCATGGGGCCTTCCCCAGAGCAGCTTCTTTCCTGAGCTGGTGGCAGAGCCAGGCAGGCGCCTTCAGCCAGGAGCCCGGCAGGGAGCTGCGGTTCTGTACAGGTCAAATCTGCCCGCAAATCAGGCCCAGCAGGAATCGTCCTGCCCCGCCCTGGGTGGCTGCAGCCCAACGGTGCAGCGCTGGCCAGAAGCGAAGGGAAATGGCCTGTCACTGGCTCAGCTCCGAGCAGCACAGACGGTCCCAAGGTTTGGTGGGGACACGCCAACCAGCTCTGCCGTCACTCCGCCGGGACCTGAGGACGGAGTGTTGGCAGCGTCCCTTTCTAAGTCCCTAATAAACCAGCCGAGGAACCTGTAACACTGCTTCCCCTGCTTGTCCTTGGGTGCTCAGAGCCATTTCCCTTCAGCTCTTCGGGGTTTGCTCGTGTACCACAGTGCAGTGAGCCCTAGGAATTCCCATGTCCCCGACGCCGTGGTAGAGCGGCTCCCTGGGAGAGCAGGGGGCTGTAAGAACATAAGAACAGCCACGCTGGGTCAGACCAAAGGTCCATCTAGCGCAGTGTCCTGTCTTCTGACAGTGGCCAATGCCGGGTGCCCCAGAGAGAATGAACAGAACAGGGAATCATCAAGTGATCCATCCTGTCGCCCGTTCCTCGCTTCTGGCAAACAGAGGCTGGGGACACCATCCCTGCCCATCCTGGCTACTAGCCATTGATGGACCTATCCTCCAGGAACTTATCTAGTTCTTTATTGAACCCAGTTATAGTTTTGGCTTCACAACATCCTCAGGCAAGGAGTTCCACAGGTTGACTGTCCATTGTGTGAAGAAATATTCCTTTTGTTTGTTTTAAACCTGCTGCCTGTTAATTTCATTTAGTGACCCGTACTTATTGTGTGATGGGGGCTGCAGCCCCCAGAGCAGGTGCAGCGTGTGCGTGGAGGCGGGAAGGAGGTGCGCTCTTTACCAAGAGCTGAGCCCTGGTTTCCCTCTCCTTGTGCTGTGCGCACAAGACCCAGACAAGTAGGAATGCCATGCCTCGTGTTTTCCCATCGCTCCCTCCTGCTCTGCGCATTCCCCTAGCTCTGCGTGTGCGCCAGGCAGCAAAGGGGGGGCAATCTGGCACAAGCCGTGAGCAGGTCGCAAAGCCAGACCCTCCTTCCCAGACCCCTGCCCCATTAAAGAAGTGGGAGCTGCCGCCATGTGTTGGGGTGGGCAGGTCGGGGAAGCACAGAGAAAGAGCCAGCACGCCTCCCGCTTCGGCCCTGGCCTCCTGCACATTGGAGGCTCAGTCCCAGTGCAGCGTACGGCCCTGTCCTACCCCGATCTGTTTAGAGAGTGGCCTGGGTCGCCCAGGCCTGCGTGAGGCGGTGTAGCTGAGCTGGGGGTTAACAGAGGATCTTTGCAGTACGGGAACGTCTCCTGCCCTGGATGCTGAAGTGAGAGTCTCAGCGGCCCCGTGGGAAGCCACGTCACCCCTTTGTCGGTCGCGCCGTTCATCACGCCTGTGGTGGAGACGCGGCAGGAGCGTCAGCTGGTTTGTGCCAAGTCCCAGCCCCCGGGGGTATTTGCAGCTGTTCGGGACCCTAGACCGGGGTGGGTTACCCTGCCTGAGCTCCTCCCAGGCTTCACTGTGTGACTCCTGCCAGCTAGCCAGGGTCTCTGCTCTGTGTGCCGCGCTCTCCTCCCCCGCCCCAGCCTGGAGCCAAGCCTGCTGGTTTCCTGCAGCCCCAGCCCTACGTGCCAAGCTGCTCCCTCTTCGTTTGGGGTGAGGGTGCTTGGAGGAGTGAGGGCAAAGCTAGCCAGGGCCTGGGCCCTCCCTGCGCCTTGCATCCAGCTCCCGCAGCTCCTGTCCTGGTGGGCTCACTGCCTCCCCGCTTGCCTCACAGAGCCGCCAGTGGCAGCTCTCCGTGTAGCCGTTTACAGGGGGGATTTTGTACTTGGCATGTGCCAATAAAATAAACGTAAAGGTCTGTGTACACGGGCACATGGGCAAATTCCCCTCCCGGTGGGCTCTGCAATGAGAGGAACTCATGTGTGAGTGAGAAATGTTTTCTACGTCAGAATCTCTGAGCTCTTCCTGCCCGTGTCTGATCCCTGGCATGTGCCCGGGCAGCGGCTCTGGTTTTTAGAGTGCATGGAAAGTGGGTTTATAGGGAGCTGATTTCTCCAGAATGTGGATAGCGTCATCTTTCTAGCACTCAGCAGCCAAGAGAGGTCCCTTCCACTTAGTGTCAAGCAGGCAGGCAGGTCCCCAGGATGCTGTCTTTACAACTGCTGAGAAGATTAATTTCACTTCCTTGCTATGTGCTGAAAACCCTGTGACTGAAGACTTGGTCTTTGCTGCTGAAAGCAGTGGGGAATTTTTAGAGCAAGATAACAAGCCCAGAGAGTTCTCCTGCGGGAAAATTTGCCGTGGAGACCAGGCAAGATCAGCACTCTGCCCTCACGCAGGGTTCCCCTCGCGTCCAGCAGCGGGATAGCTACCCTGCTATGGCAAACACACCTTTCTCTGGCCTACGTGAGAATCCAGCCAATGGCCAAATCTTAGAGAACTGTCTCGAAAAGCTAAAGATCAAACGAGGCTGCCGCTCTCCGATCAGGGCTCGGGCATAGCTGTGCCTTTCCGTGCCTCTGGGCATGGGGTGGCTAGGCATGCCCAGCGCGGGGTTTGCCTCAAGGCGGGCGGCTCTAATGGGCCGTGGTTTATAGGAATCGAGGTGACGGGCTAGTGTCAGCAAGAGGGGGAACTTAGCGCGGCATGAGGACGGGCGGTCGTACACAAAGCACAGGGCTAGTCGTTAGAAGGAGGGTCCGTCGCGGCTCTGCTGGGTACCAGGCTTCCCACTCTACAATGGGATCTTGCCAACCTGCCTCGGGGGCTGGGCTAGGAGGCTGGAAGCGTGTGGCTGTGCTCTGAGATCCGTGGCCGCAGGGCGCTTGAGGTGGGCAGCGAGGGGTGGACTGATTACCCTCAAAGCATGGTGCTTTATACCTGTGCTGTGCTGCTGAGAGTTCGTCTCTGTGACCTGAGTCGCTGCTGGGGGGGGCCTCTCTCTGAGGACTGAATGGAAGTGGTCCCTTGCTGTCGTGTCCACCCCCCACTCGTTTATGGTAACAGGAGGGATGTTTGTGGGCTCTCTCCAAGGCCCCCCCAGTTGCTCATGAATCTCCCTTCCCTGTCGCCACCGTTTTCTGGGTCCCCAGAGGCTCCGTATGGGCCCCCTGCCCTGGTCGGATTGGGTAGGGAGCCGCCCCCGAAGCCCCTCTGGAGTGTGTCTGCTTGGTGGGGGGGTTTCAAACCCCCCCGGTTGCCAAGCAGGACAGATCTGCCTGGGGTTTCCTGCCTGTTTGTCCCTCGGGTTTCACGCTTGACCTGCCGTGCTGCAGCCTCCAGCCCCTGAGCTAGGCTGCTCTGTAGCCGCCCGCCCCCGCTGCAGGCTCCCTGGGGTGACCGGGTGCTGGGACTGCCCCTTCTCCTGCCTGACTCCGGGCTGACTTTCTCAGCCCATCACTCGCTCCCCTGGGGCCCCAGGCCACCCTGGCAGGCAAGTCCTGGACTTATGTTAATGACGAGGAGCGAGAACTTCCCACCTGCTCCCTTCCAGGGCTCGAGCACCTTGGGGCAACCTGGGCAGGACCCTTTTAAAAAAACCTCTCCCTGGAGGCTGGACATGACTGCGTCCTCTGCAGATCCGCTCCCCTCCCTGCCCCTCTGACTGGGGTGTGCCCCAGCCCCAGGGCTCTCACCTGCACACTGGCCTGACAGCGGGGCCCCTTGATGCTCCCATTGTGGGTGGCAAAGCCCTGCCCAGGGGTCAGAGCTGTCCTTCAGGTCTGTGCCGTTGCTCCTGCCTCTCTCTCTGCTATGCTAGGGGGGAGCGGGGAAGCTCCCACTTCTGCTGGGAGAGCCGGGGGGCAGCTGGCCCCACACCATGTCTCCCTGCAAGCTGGTGGGCTCGGGTGCGGGGCCGCTCCAGCTCCTCGGGGAGTCCCGGCTGAGCAGCTGTTGTGGGCGCGTGTGCCTAGTCCAGCGAGTCTGGGGCCTTCTCATCTCTGCCTTCCCCCTTCTCCGGAGGAGCAGAGGCCTCGCCATCCTGCCCCTGATCCTGGGCTGTGCATCCCAGCCAGCAGCTAGCAGCCCGACTCCGGGGGCAGCAGGTGAGTGCCGGGCATGTGAAATCACTGCCAGAGGGCAGGTACCAGGCAGAGGCCACGTTCCCTCAAGTGTTCTGCCCTGCCTGGGGAGCTGCATACCCGCCACAGCGGAGACCTGACCTGGGAGACCAGAGGAGAACCGCACCCACACACTGGAGCTGACTTAGCCGGGCCTTGGCGCTGCGTGCCAGGGAGCAGCGTGGCCCAGGCCAGTTGGCATGGCTGCTCTTTCTGCAGGGACGTGGGTCCCTGAGCAGCGAAGAGGGGCGCGCCAGAGTGGGGCGTCTCAGGAGCATTTGGGGGGCATTGGCTTGGTATGAGCTGTTCCAAGTGCTTCTCCCCCCCTCCCCAATCAGGTGTCTGTCCAGCTCCCCAAAACGCCACACTCAGCAGGCATGCACTGAGCTCTCCAGGGGCTGGAGCTGGCTAGCAGGGGCCCTCGGCTCCCTCGAGCGGGTGGGGCAGAAGGGAGCCTGTGGCTGAAATGCTTAAAGCCCTAGAGATGGTCCGTAGCGGAGACCGGGCGAGTTCGCCTCCTGGCGTCTGCCTGTGCAGTGCTAATGAGGAGACCTCCCTCTGCAGACACTCTCTGGATTTAAGCTCTTTATCCTCAGCCGTCCCCTGAGTATGTGAGCTCCTAAAATTAATCTCTAGCCCCCAGATAGTCTCCCCTTCTCGCTCCCGCATCCAGCTAGTAAGGGCAGGAGTTAGCAGCCACTGGCGGGGGCTTTGGAGAGAAGCTAGGTATGCCGGGGGAGGCAGCGGGATTGGCTGTGTCTCTTTCTGCCTTGCCCGAGGGGTCTGGTTTGCAAGATCTCCCCAGCTAGAGTCAGGGCAGTTCCCAGCGTCACGGGGATTTCCTCCTGCTGGCTACGTTCCCGCTCTGGCCCTGCCGTCTCCCCCACGCTCGCGAGCGCCGATCGACGGCAACGGCGCTGAGCTAGTTCTAGCTGGAGGCGCCGAGCGTCCCCGGGCGGGCGGAGGGGCAGGGTCCGCTCCGTGTTGGGCTCTCGCTGCTCCCCCGCCCTGCCTGGCTGAGCACCCCGGCGCGCCGCCCGAAGGCGCAGAAAGAAAGGCCGAGCAGCCACTTACCAGCTTCCTCTGGTTGCTGAGGCAGAAAGTGCAGATCTGTTTGGGCTGCGAGTTCTCGCTCTCCCGCAGCGGGGGGCTGCTGCTGCTGCTGTGGTGGTAGAAGGCTGGGGTGGTGTGGCAGGGCTGCCCGTCCCCGCAGGCCTCCCCGAGCAGCAGCACGTTGCCCAGGTGGGAGATGTAGCTGGAGGCCAGCCGCAGCGTCTCGATCTTGGAGAGCTTCCTGTCGGCCGGCTCGGTGGGGATGAGCGTCCGTAGGGCGGTGAAGGCGGTGTTGACGCTGTTGGTGCGGTCGCGCTCCCGCGCGTTGGCCGTGTGGCGCTGCCGGGGCTCCCGGTTGATCCGGTTGGGTTTCTTGCCGCTCCGGCGCTTCCCGCCCTTGAGGCCGTAGGTGCCGGCGTCCAGGTGGTAGGGCTTCTCCTCGGAGCCGGAGCTCTCGCTCCCGTTCTCCTCGTCCTCGGACAGCATGCTGATCTCGGGGTAGAGGTACCGGCTGGGGGCCGAGCGCAGCATGGCAAAGGACATCTCGGGGCGCACCTGGCAAGGGCAACGGCGAGGCAGCTCCGCCGGGAACGGGCTCCCCAAAGTTCCTCCGGTACCAGAACAGCTCAGCTCCACTCGCTCATGCTGCCTCCGTCGCTGAAAGCGCTGGAGCCCCGAAGCAGGCGAGCCGCCGCCTGCCCCCGAAGCCTGGAGCTCCTCTGCTGGCTTTCAGAGCAAGATCCGGCTTCGCAGCAACGGGATTCCTTCCCCTCCGCGCCTCCAGCCCGGGCGGCCCAGAAGGGGTTAAGTCCCCTCACGGTAACAGCTGGCGTTCCCTTTCTGCACACATGTGCAGCTGAAGGCGCTGAGTGTGGCAGGAGCCGGGAGCTTTATAGCACCAGCCAGTGGTCAGCCAGGCCCCTCCTCCTGCTCCGCGCAGGCAGAACTGGATCCCCGCACATTCACGCCTACCTGAGCTGGAGCTGCCTCCGGCTGGGGCTGGGGAGCGTTAACCCTGAGAGCACGGGCTGGGCCGGGGGCGGCCCCGGGGCGCGGAGCGCTCGGCCCAGCAGGTCTGTGGATTTCACGCGTTGACTCCCGGCCTCGACTCCGCTTGCAGTGCGTGCACACGTGTGGGTCTGCACACGTGTGCCCATAGAACCGTGTGTGCGTGCGAACGCACTCTGCCTCTCTCCCCTGGGGAATCTGGCACATCCCGATACCCCCGTGTCCGATGTGAGGCCCCGTCTGTCCTCGGGGAGCCCTCGCGGGGGTCCAAACATAGCCTCCCCCCCGGAGGTGGCGGCTGGGTGGGGGGGGTGCCGTACAGCAGCCTGTGGGGGCTCGTGAAGGGAAGGGGGTTCCCCCTGAGTGTGGAGGGGGGGGGTGGGCTGGGAGCTCTCGGGGAGAGGGGCTCTGATTGCTGGGGAACCGACCCCGCAGAGGCTCCCCCTGCTCCCTGCAGTGTGACCAGATCAGTCCTGCTGCTGCTAATGGGGCAGAGAGGGAGCGTTAACCCTCGAGGAGCCAGCCACCAGCAAGGGCTGTGCAGAGGCCACGGCTCCTGCTCAGTGCACGCTGGCCCCTTTAAGTTTCTCCCTCGATGCAGAGCTTGGCCTTTATGTCTCCATCAGCTGGCTAGACGCCTGCCGGCCTGGAGCCCCCTCCTGTCCTGGGGACACGGGCCAGGAACACCTGTTAAAGGAGCAGACCTCGGAGGCTAACCCGCTACTTCCTTCTGTGCACCAGACTTGCAGCACACGTCAGCCCGGTGCGCACGCCGCGGTGTGCCAGGGACACCGGGGTCCCTGCGGCAGGGATCAGAGCCTCAGCTGGGTGCCAGGACTCGGTCGCATCCTCAGGGAGCTTGCGGACGAGCTCTGGTGAGCCCCAGGCCCTGCCTCACTCCAGGAGGGTGGGTGCTCTCCACCTCGCTGCCGCCGGCGGGGGGCTGTGTCCTGGTTGCAGGGTCCTGAGCAGCCACGGAGCAGTTAAAATGTGCCAGTGTAACCCCCTCGCACACACCCACCACCCCTGGGGCCGCAGAGCGGCCTTCCCAGCCTGCCCGGGGGTGTGCTGGGCCCGCAGTGAAGGCTCCTCAGCTGGAGGGGAAGGAGAGGCAGGAGCTGAGCAGGTCAAAGCCAACCCCTGGGATCGACCCCAGGCAGAGGTGGATTAGGGGCCAGAGCAAATAGGGGCCCCTCCCCACCCCTTTGGCCTTCAGTCCCCCCCGCGCACCTGCCAGGGAAATGGGGTCACGGTGCAGGGGTTTCCCCTGTTCCACGGCAGGAGCACCAGGCAGTCGGGGTGTGGGTGTGTCCATTTTTCTGGGGGCCCCCTAATTGGCAGGGGCCCCTGGACACGGGCACCGTTGGCCCATACAGGAATCCACCGCTGACCCTGGGAAGGGAGGAGAAGCCGGAGCAGTGGGCCAGGCTCCCTGTGGGGAGTCTGCCAGGGCTCCAAGTGTGCACCTCCCCACAGACCTGCCCCACTGCTGGGGGTCGCAGCGGGAGTTGTGCGGGGAGGAGGGTGCAGACAACAGGGGAGGACCCCGCCTTGCTGACTTGGGGTTCAAGTCTTGTTGTGACCTGCATCTCCAGAGGAAAAGGCCAGAGACTACAGGCAAGTTGGGGAAAGCCAGAGACAACGCTGGACCCCCTCTCTGCAGATGCCTGGCTGGGCCCCGCGCTGCTCAGCCTCCACCTGCTCCCACCAGAGACGCTGGACTGGGTGGGGATCACGTCTGGCGGGCATGGGGCTTTCTCTCTGCAGTGGCTGGGAGCCAGCCCGTCCCTTGGGCTCAAGCCAGGCACTGGAGGCTGAGGCAGTAGATTCCCCCCTGCGGGGCCGTGTCTCTGCGTGTGCTGCAGGGCCCTGGCTCCCGTCTGCAGAGTGACTCTGCCTGAAGGCCAGGGCCGCTTAGTGAGTTCCCAGGCTGGGGTTAACCTGTGCGTGGCCTCCCGAAAGGGAGAGCCCTTTTACCGTGCCTGGGACCTGTACAGAGAGCTTGGGGCAGCCGTGGGGGCTTGCGGGATGCTGGGATATCGCTAGGGATGGGGGGTGCCCAGAGCTCCTGGGCCGGACCTGGCTTGCAAGAACCAGACTTTTACTGGTAAATGTCGATAATCCCAGACTTCACTGGGCGCACCCCCACCGGCACCAGGCCCAGCGAGGTAGAGGAGCAGGGCTGCCGGAGAGCTCGCTGATGGCTGGGTGTGGTTTGCATGTGAGGCTGACAGTCGCCATGTCTGCTGCCAGGACATAACTATTATCTGACTCCCCCTGGCCCCCCATCTGAACCCCACTTCCCTTGCTCAACTGGGAAAATGTAAATCCATGACGAGCTGAACAAGTGCTTGGAAATAGACGGTGTGATGAAGTGGCACGGTTCTTAATGTTTCCTTTGAATACTGTAGGGGTGCCTCAGTTTCTCACAGGCATTTCTTAAGTCTCTAGGTGGTGGGATAAGGGGGTGTAATTGTTGCAGAGCAAAAGGCCAGGGTACATAAATGGCCCACACGCTGTCTCCTGGCAGCTGATGGCCTAGGCCTTTCCCCCCTGCAAGGTGAGAGCTAAAGGGTTGGAGAACAAAAGAATCAGGTGACCTCCTGGCCCGGGAAAGGGACAAAGCCCAGAGGAGGGGGGGCTGGGGAAAGTTTCAGTTTGGGGCTGGCTGGGGACAAGGAGTGAAGGGCAGACGGGGTTGTCTGGCTCACTGCCCCCCAAAATGGACCTGGCTGAGGGGTCCTGTTCTCTGTACCTACAAGCTCTGTGTTAGCTCATGTTCCTGTCATCTAATAAACCTTCTGTTTTCCTGGCTGGCTGAGAGTCCCGTCTGACTGCGGAGTTGTGGGGCAGGACCCTCTGGCTTCCCCAGGAGCCTGCCTGGGCGGACTCGCTGGGGGAAGTGCACGGAGGGGCAGAAGATGCTGAATGCTCCGAGGTCAGACCCAGGAAGGTGGAAGCCGTGTGAATTGTGTGTCCTGAAGACAGGCTGCTCCCAGAGAGGAGACCTCACCAGAGTCCTGCCTGGCTTCGTAGGCAGCAGTTCCAGAGCATTGCCCGGGGATGCTGGGACAGACAGCTAGCCTGCGTCGAGAAGCTAGCAACAGGCATTGTGGTGACCGGGCGGCAGGGGCCGCACCTCGGGCTCGGCCTGACAGCAAAACGGGGGCAGATGCAGAGCAGCCGTGCAGGCTGGGAAAGCTAAGCACACCCCCGGAACTCTGCCTCCTCCCTGCAGGAAAGGCAGAGCCCCCCAGCACTCTCCAGTCTGGAGGGCTCGGGGCCCAAGCCCAGTCTTCCCGGCTCATCTCATGGGCTCCGCCAGAGCTGCCCCAGAAGGTGGTCCCAGCTGGAGATGAGTAAACTCTGGCAAGGAAGGGGTAAGACAGCGATGCGGAGAGTAGGGTGGATTTCCAGGTGTGGGGATGGGGCCTGTGAGCTGTCCCAGGGCAGCTCTGCACCCTGGTTTCCCTGTCTCCAGTGCAGGCTCTTGTCTGACACCAGGCAGGGGTGAGAGATGGGTGCCCTCCGGGGTCTGTCTGCAGGTCAGCCCAGGGGTGCTCTGGCCTCTCCTGTTTCTAGGGCTCAGAGCCTGCCAGTTGGGGCACTGTGTAGTGGCCGATGGCTGGGGAGAAACCTCCCCTGCTGCTGGCCGGGCTGGCCCCTTTGGGAGAGGGGCTGGTGCTGTGGGCGTGCTTTTTTCTCTGGGTCTCCCTCCTTGATCGGCCCCGGGCTGGCTTCTCTCTAGTGACTTTGTCCTGGCCAAAGCTCGGAACTGACGTTCGAGCTTCAGTCACCTGGCGCAGCATCGACCACGCTCGTCTCCTGGAAGTCGGTTCCCCCCTTGGCTTCCACAGCTCTGTCCTCTCCTGGTTCTCCTGCCTCTCTGACACTCCTTCAGCGTGTCCCTCGGAGGCTCCTCCTCACCCCCCTGCAGCCCACAGGGCTCCGTCCTTGGTCCCCGTCTCTCCTGGCTCCTACTCACACTCACACCATCCAGCTCTGTGCTGGGACTCGCAGAGCTGCCTCTGCCCCAGACCTGCCAGCTTCTGTCTCAGCCCATCTCTCTTTCCTCATGGATGTCCAGCCATCACCCCCCTCAGCAGGGCTCAGACAGAGCTCTTCATCGCCTGTCCTCCCCGCAGCCTCCCTTCTACCCCACCGCCCTGCCCGTCACGCCAGCCTGGAACCGGGGCGTCTCGAGGCCTCACAGCCAGGTTGTGTCTGAGTCTTGCCAGTTCTTTCTGTGGAGCATCTCTGGGATCCGGCCTCTCCCCTCCGTCCACGCAGCTAAAACGCTCCCCCAGGCTCTCACCGGCTCACGTCTCGATTAGTGCAACCTCCGGCTCTCTGGCCTGGACAAACGCAGCCCGGCCCTGCCCGGCAATGCTGCTGCAGAGCTCCTTCTCCCGGCCTGCTGCTTGGACCGGGTCACCCCTCGCTTCGCCTCCCGCTGCCGGCTCCCCTGCTCTGCCACGTCAGACACGAGCGACTTTCCTGCACCGTCACGGCCCAGCCCCGCCCGACCTGTCACCTCGTTCGGTGCCGTTCAGTCCAGGCTGCCAGCCTCCGGCGCCCACGGCTTACATTTTCAAACAAGCCCTTTCGTGCTTCTCCCAGGTGCACCCCGGTGCTGTGGGATCGTTGCTGGTCCAGAGGGCCTGGTAGGACTCTCCACATGAGACTCCAGCTACGGCCCTTACTCTTGGGGCAGAGGGAGACGCCCGTCTGGCTCCGGCCCAGTGCTCGGTTGGCCCAAGGGGCGCCCCCACCCCAGTGCTGATAACGGACTGGGGGGGTCTCCGGCCCCTTTACTACCCACACAGTTGGAATCTCTGTCCGTGGCTCCCCCAGCTCAGGGCACCCCAGCCCCGCCACCCTGTCCCATGAGCCGCGGTGCCTGGGGCAGGTCATGCCCCCCAGCCCGACATGGAGATTGTGGAAACTGCCCAAAAGAAGGCCGGGGTGGTCACACTTTGAAGATCACAGAAATGCAACTCCCTCTGGGGTGAATGCTGCCGCTGTATGTGAGCCATGCAGCAGCCCCACGCGCAGGTGGATTTAAAGAGGCTGGCGTCCGATTACCAGCCCTGGAATCAGGCCAGGAGCTGGAGCTAACCACTGATTTCCAGAAACTCTGCCTCTTTAACAAGCACAGATGCCAGGACGGGTCCCTCACAGCACCCCGTCCCCCTGGCACCATCCTGCACGCTTCAAGCAACTGTCTTACCATCCCCCTGATTCCAAATATCAGGCAAGTCTGTGCCTTTTACATGCTCCTCTGGAGACTGGCGTGGCCTAGCAAGGCCCTGCGGTGCCGGCTGTGCCCTCCGCCTTTGCCGTAGAGTTAGCGAGGCCCGGCGTGTACTGTTGCCACTCCCGGAAAGCAGGGGGTCGCTGCTGTCTGATCAGCCACGCAAACGAAGTGCAGCTCTTGGGTTCCCAGCAGGGATCCGGGTTCCCTGTGTCTTCGTGACCAGACACTCTTCCTGGCCCTTCGCTAGTCGCTTGGCAACCTGACCGCTCAGAGGGCGTGGGAGTCTGCGTCCCACCCGGGGCCTGGTGTGGGACCTTCTCCACGGGAGGCAGCGGCTGTGCGGCAGTGTCTGGTGGAGTCCAGAAACTCCCTGCTGGGATCCCTCCCCTGCCCCAGGTTTTAGCTGCTGTGTGGGGCGATGCCTTTCGGGCTGCCCCTCTGGCTGGAGGGGTGCTTGGGGACAGTCCCCCAGGGGGCAGCTTGGATTGCTTCCTCGGAAAACACAAATGGGACCAGGGTTCTGAGAAAGCTCCCCAGTGTCTGAGCCTTTCCTCACACCCAGGCAGGAGTGAGGGGCCCAGGAGCTGCAGTCCCTCCCTGGGTGGCAGGGAGCATGGGAGATGGATGGCTGTTACCCCAGCCAGCACCCCCTCCTGTTGGGCAGCCGCCAGTTCTATCTAACCCCCTTCTTGCCCCGCTACCGAGCGTCGTTCTGAAGGGCAGGGCCCGCTCAGCCCCCTCCCTGGATCCTGTTTTCCTCTCGTCTGTCTGGCCCTGCAGCCCTGAGTGCCAGCACCGAGCCAGGCCTGTGGGCTGTCCGTGGCTCAGAGCGCTCGCCCCGTCCCCTCTCCTCCACGTGGACCGGATATTTTCAAGAGAATGCTGGGGAAAGAATCTTTCCTAGGACGCTTTCCAGCTGCCAGGAATGTGCGCCTAGGAATGCCTGGGCCCGCCCAAGAACAACTTCCAGCCGTGAGGCTGAGTGACAGCAGCCTCACGCGGGGGCTGCCGGCCGCGCCGCCCGCCCGCTCGCTCGCTCGGGGATGTGTTAACTACACAGGGCGCGGCCGAGGCCGTCTGAGAGCGAGCGTTTGCTACTGCTGGCTGCCGGGCCTGCTCGCTAGAGGGATGTGTGCCGGGGCAGACCCACTCGGCTAGTGCTGAATGGGGCTTAGAACGGTTAGCGACACGCAGCGGGGGGGTCGCAGCTTGGCTGCATCCCGGGAGCCAACTCCTCAGCACCCCCACTAGTGCCTGCCTCTGCCTGCAGCTCTGCCCCGTGCGCCGGGTCTGAAGCGCCCTCACAGGGCTCAAGGTGCAGCATGTCTGGCTGGCCCCTTCCCTCCCAGGGGCGTCGCCTCTTTAGCCCAGGAGAAGAAGGCTGCATTGTGGCACTTGGGGCCATGCTGCGGCCCCTCCAGTCTGTTACCCACCTCCACGCCCAGGGCAGAGATCCTCCCAGCGCAGCCTGATCCCGGCCGGTCCGGTCTGTGAGCCGTAAGCACCATGCACCGCCTAACGCTCTGGGGGAGGGGAAGGGGTCCCAGAATGGGCCAGCGTGAAGCTTAGGGGCGGTATAGGGGGCTGTGGGCTAGGACAGGGCTGCAGGTCAACAAGGACACACACTGGGGCTGATCGTGAAACCCCTCACTCGTCTGTGGGGCCAGGAGAACACTGGGACCATGGGGCTTGTCTTGGGAGGGGAGGAACTCCCGATACATAGATGTTAACGTTCAAAGGGACCATTACGATCTTGTCTGATCTGCGGTCCAGGGAACTCCCCGTGTCTCCTGCCTTCAGCCTGTCCATCGCTCCTGGCTGGGCTAGAGCCGATAGTCTAGGAAGAGACGCCCAGGGTGGATTTACAAACTCCAAGTGGTGGAGAATCCACCGGGCCCTAGGTGAGCTGTTTCAATGGCCCTCGCTGTTACAAATCTGCATCTTGTTTCCAGTCTGAGTTTTTTACCTTCAGCTTCCAGCCCCTGGATTTCCTGCCAGGCTAAGGAGCCACCTGTTGGTGGAAATCTCTTCCGAGTCGGTGCTTGTGGACCACGATCACGTCACCTCTCAGCCTTCTCTGGGATAAGCTAAACAGACTGAGCTCCAAGTCTCCTTGTGACTGGATGAGATCAGGGTCGCTGCTTGCCCTGGCTCCATTCTCCAGCCTGCAGGGCCCAGAGAAGCTCCTTGCATCTCGGCTCCACCGCACCCTCCACAGGTCTTCAGTTTTGCTCTTTGCTGAGGCCACCTTGGGCCCTTTTGGGTCCTCCCTGCCTGCTCTGAGGCAGACACGGGTCCAGCAAGCTCTCTGCCTGCATCTCAGCCCCCCTGATTTCAGCTGCTGCCCAGGATCAGATGGGCTCCCAGATTCCCATCTCTTGCTCTGCGGAGAGTAGCTGGCTTTGCCCCGGCACCTCACAGTGCCGTGTGCTGGCACCTCTGTAAGCTCGTCCTTTGAGAGGACACGAATCCACCTGGGTTCGGCGCTCTCCTTGGCCCGCCCAGCCGCTCCCCAGGAGCCTGCGAGCCAAGACCATGGTCAGCCATCGACGGGGCATGTCACCGTCGCGTCTGCAGCTCCTTCGAACGCGCCGAGCGCTGGAGCCCTGCCGTGGCCATGCTGCCCTGCCTGGCTGCTACCTCCAGTGCAGGTCGGCCCGTGAGATCTCCTCCCCGGGGCAGATACCCGCGCGTGTGCCCCACCCTGGGATCGTCTGGGCCTCGCTGCACCAGCTGCAGGGCACATTGCCCAGCTCATCCTCCCCACCAGGAAACAGCCAGCGATGGCCTCCTGCCTGCCTCGGCCAAGGAACAACAGCCCCCGGCTCCCTGCCGTTGGTTTGGTTCTGGCGTTGGAGTCGGGGTCCGAGGACCTTCCCCGGGAGCTGCTGCTGTGTCGTTGGTCCAGGGCCCTTTGCTCTGGGACCCCCCACCACCAGAGGCCAGGGGAAGCCAGACTGGGCACAGGGCATCCTGGTCCCCTCATCACTGTCTACAAGCAGCATGGCCAGGCTGCTGAAGAGGACAGTGCCGGGTGGCGAGCTGGATCTGCCGCGGCTCGCTCTGTGCCCGTCTCCTCTCACCCACCCCAGCCCAGGTACCCCAGAGCACGGGGGTGGGCAGCGTAACACCCACGGTCTCTGCTCCCCTCGAGCCGTTGTTTCTTCCTGCGTGTGCAGCAGGCGGCTCCCGTGGCCCAGCCGTTCCTGAGTGGGAAATTCCTGGCCGAGTCCCAGCGGGGCCGGAGCACGTCCGGTGCTGACGTGTGCTTGGAGCGTGATGGATGTGGCCCCAGAGGCTGCTGCTCTGCCTCCGTGGGGCCCCTGGCCTCTTTCCTGGGGAGGCTCTGTTGTGCTGCACGTGTTTATGGGGACCAGATGGTGCAGCCGAGTGAGCATTGCCCCTGACTGCAGAGTGTGGGGCGCAGGTCACGTTCGCACCTTCCTCCCCGGGGGGGTGCGACAGGGGGAGCCACGGAGTCTGCTCCTCAGCCCAGCTCACTGGCCCCCTCCTCACTGGGCAGCCTGTGCCCCATAGAGCCTGTGCCCTGCACCACCGGGGGGCTTGGTCCTTAAACACCCCTGCTTCACTTCCTGCCCCGGAAGCTGCTAATTGGGGGCTGGCTATGCTCAACCCCGGGCCCGCCAGGCGCCTCCAGAGGGGGCGAGTGGGAGCCACCGCTGGCCCTGCGGCTGGCCCAGTGCAGAGAGCCAATGGGTGGGTTGGAGGCAGGTCACAGCCATTGGCCTATTGAATGCAATGGGGTGCTGTCCTGAGCTCCCTGCAATGACAGGGCACCACCCACATCCCCCCGCTGCCCTCTCCTTTAGATAGTCCCAGCCGGGTCCCAGCATGCAGTGCTGCCTTGACCGAGCGGCGCAGCTGCATGGCATGCTGGGACCTGCGGTCTGTGTTAGGGACGAGGCCGGCCGCGGGTCCCATGGGCTGCGCTGGGCTGAGTGAACGAGGGTGTGCTGCAAACGCCGGTGCGGCTGGGAGGAGGGGGCTCTCCGCGTTCTCGGTACGGTTAATTGTGTGTGTTCAGAGGAACTGCCAGGTGGGATCAGAGCTGAGGTCCAGCTAGCCCGGGCTCCAGGCTCTGGTGGGGGCCAGCCCCAGGGCTGCAGAGGAAGGTGCAGGAGCCCCACTGGAGCAGACGTGCGACTCCCCCCGCACTGCGTGCGTGTGTGTGTCACCCAACGGCACGGCCGTGGTCGGTCTGTCTCTGGGTGGCCGTGTGCGGGCGTGTGTAACCCAGCAGCACGGCCGTGGTCGCTCTGTCTGTGGGCGGCCGTGTGTGGGCGTGCACGTGTGTGTCACCCAGCGGCACGGCCGTGGTCGGTCTGTCTCTGGGCGGCCGTGGGCGGGCGTGCACGTGTGTGTCACCCAGCGGCACGGCCGTGGTCGGTCTGTCTCTGGGCGGCCGTGGGCGGGCGTGCACGTGTGTGTAACCCAGCGGCACGGCCGTGGTCGGTCTGTCTCTGGGTGGCCGTGTGCGGGCGTGTGTAACCCAGCAGCACGGCCGTGGTCGCTCTGTCTGTGGGCGGCCGTGTGCGGGCGTGCACGTGTGTGTAACCCAGCGGCATGGCCATGGTCGGTCTGTCTCTGGGCGGCCGTGTGCAGCCGTGCACGTGTGTGTCACCCCGCGGCACGGCCGTGGTCGCTCTGTCTGTGGGTGGCCGTGTGCGGGCGTGCACGTGTGTGTAACCCAGCGGCACGGCCGTGGTCGCTCTGTCTGTGGGCGGCCGTGTGCGGGCGTGCACGTGTGTGTAACCCAGCGGCATGGCCGTGGTCGCTCTGTCTGTGGGCGGCCGTGTGTGGGCGTGCACGTGTGTGTAACCCAGCAGCACGGCCGTGGTCGCTCTGTCTGTGGGTGGCCGTGTGCGGGCGTGCACGTGTGTGTAACCCAGCAGCACGGCCGTGGTCGCTCTGTCTGTGGGTGGCCGTGTGCGGGCGTGCACGTGTGTGTAACCCAGTGGCATGGCCGTGGTCGGTCTGTCTCTGTGCGGCCGTGCACGTGTGTGTAACCCAGCAGCACGGCCGTGGTCGCTCTGTCTGTGGGCGGCTGTGTGCGGCCGTGCACGTGTGTGTAACCCCGCGGCACGGCCGTGGTCGCTCTGTCTGTGGGCGGCCGTGTGCGGGCGTGCACGTGTGTGTAACCCAGTGGCACGGCCGTGGTCGCTCTGTCTGTGGGCGGCCGTGTGCGGGCGTGCACGTGTGTGCAACCCAGCGGCACGGCCGTGGTCGCTCTGTCTGTGGGCGGCCGTGTGCGGGCGTGCACGTGTGTGTCACCCAGCGGCACGGCCTTGGTCGCTCTGTCTCTGGGTGGCCGTGTGCGGGCGTGCACGTGTGTGTAACCCAGCAGCACGGCCGTGGTCGCTCTGTCTGTGGGCGGCCGTGTGCGGGCGTGCACATGTGTGTAACCCAGCGGCACGGCCGTGGTCGCTCTGTCTGTGGGCGGCCGTGTGCGGGCGTCCACGCGTGTGTAACCCAGCGGCACGGCTGTGGTCGCTCTGTCTGTGGGCGGCCGTGTGCGGGCGTGCACGTGTGTGTAACCCCGCGGCACGGCCGTGGTCGGTCTGTCTGTGTGCGGGCGTGCACGTGTGTGTCACCCAGCGGCACGGCCGTGGTCGGTCTGTCTGTGTGCGGGCGTGTGCGGGCGTGCACGTGTGTGTCACCCCGCGGCACGGCCGTGGTCGCTCTGTCTGTGGGCGGCCATGGGCGGGCGTGCACGTGTGTGTCACCCAGCGGCACGGCCGTGGTCGGTCTGTCTCTGGGCGGCCGTGGGCGGGCGTGCACGTGTGTGTCACCCCGCAGCACGGCCGTGGTCGCTCTGTCTGTGGGCGGCCGTGTGCGGGCGTGCACGTGTGTGTCACCCAGCGGCACGGCCGTGGTCGCTCTGTCTGTGGGCGGCCGTGTGCGGCCGTGCACGTGTGTGTCACCCCGCGGCACGGCTGTGGTCGCTCTGTCTGTGGGCGGCCGTGGGCGGGCATGCACGTGTGTGTCACCCCGCGGCACGGCCGTGGTCGCTCTGTCTGTGGGCGGCCGTGGGCGGGCGTGCACGTGTGTGTCATCCAGCGGCACGGCCGTGGTCGCTCTGTCTCTGTGCGTCCGTGTGCGGCCGTGCACGTGTGTGTCACCCAGCGGCACGGCCGTGGTCGGTCTGTCTCTGTGCGGCCGTGGGCGGGCGTGCTCGTGTGTGTCACCCAGCGGCACGGCCGTGGTCGCTCTGTCTCTGGGTGGCCGTGTACAGGCGTGCACGTGTGTGTCACCCCGCGGCACGGCCGTGGTCGCTCTGTCTGTGGGCGGCCGTGTGCGGGCGTGCACGTGTGTGTCACCCAGCGGCACGGCCGTGGTCGGTCTGTCTGTGTGCGGGCGTGTGCGGGCGTGCACATGTGTGTAACCCAGTGGCATGGCCGTGGTCGCTCTGTCTGTGGGCGGCCGTGTGTGGGCGTGCACGTGTGTGTAACCCAGCAGCACGGCCGTGGTCGCTCTGTCTGTGGGTGGCCGTGTGCGGGCGTGCACGTGTGTGTAACCCAGCGGCACGGCCGTGGTCGCTCTGTCTGTGGGTGGCCGTGTGCGGGCGTGCACGTGTGTGTAACCCAGTGGCATGGCCGTGGTCGGTCTGTCTCTGTGCGGCCGTGCACGTGTGTGTAACCCAGCAGCACGGCCGTGGTCGCTCTGTCTGTGTGCGGGCGTGTGCGGGCGTGCACATGTGTGTAACCCAGTGGCATGGCCGTGGTCGCTCTGTCTGTGGGCGGCCGTGTGTGGGCGTGCACGTGTGTGTAACCCAGCAGCACGGCCGTGGTCGCTCTGTCTGTGGGTGGCCGTGTGCGGGCGTGCACGTGTGTGTAACCCAGTGGCATGGCCGTGGTCGGTCTGTCTCTGTGCGGCCGTGCACGTGTGTGTAACCCAGCAGCACGGCCGTGGTCGCTCTGTCTGTGGGTGGCCGTGTGCGGGCGTGCACGTGTGTGTAACCCAGCAGCACGGCCGTGGTCGCTCTGTCTGTGGGTGGCCGTGTGCGGGCGTGCACGTGTGTGTAACCCAGTGGCATGGCCGTGGTCGGTCTGTCTCTGTGCGGCCGTGCACGTGTGTGTAACCCAGCAGCACGGCCGTGGTCGCTCTGTCTGTGGGCGGCCGTGTGCGGGCGTGCACGTGTGTGTCACCCAGTGGCACGGCCGTGGTCGCTCTGTCTGTGGGCGGCCGTGTGCGGCCGTGCACGTGTGTGTCACCCCGCGGCACGGCCGTGGTCGCTCTGTCTGTGGGCGGCCGTGTGCGGCCGTGCACGTGTGTGTCACCCAGCGGCACGGCCGTGGTCGCTCTGTCTGTGGGCGGCCGTGTGCGGGCGTGCACGTGTGTGTCACCCCGCGGCACGGCCGTGGTCGCTCTGTCTGTGGGCGGCCGTGTGCGGGCGTGCACGTGTGGGTCACCCAGCGGCACGGCCGTGGTCGCTCTGTCTGTGGGCGGCCGTGTGCGGGCGTGCACGTGTGTGTCACCCCGCGGCACGGCCGTGGTCGCTCTGTCTGTGGGCGGCCGTGGGCGGGCGTGCACGTGTGTGTCACCCCGCGGCACGGCCGTGGTCGCTCTGTCTGTGTGCGGGCGTGGGCGGGCGTGCACGTGTGGGTCACCCAGCGGCACGGCCGTGGTCGCTCTGTCTGTGGGCGGCCGTGGGCGGGCGTGCACGTGTGTGTCACCCCGCGGCACGGCCGTGGTCGCTCTGTCTGTGGGCATGTCTGCCCGCGCGTGTCTGTCTGTGCAGGCGCAGGGGGAGCGGGCCTGGCGGCTGAGGCCTGGGAAATGAGGCACGCTCCGGTGTGAGGGACTGGTGCTGGAACGTGTACGGCTGACCAGCCCCTGCCCCTGCCCGTGTGTTTAACCAGCCTGCGAAGGCCAGTGGGGGACCTCCCTGTGCTGCGGGTAATGAGCGCTCTGCCCTCGGCTGCAGCCTGGCCATGGTTCCAATCAGGAAGCCGTTAGAGGCCTTTAAACTCTCCCTGGTGGGGTCAGTGAGGCGTGCCAGGTGCTCACCTTGATGCTGTTTCCCCGGCAGGCAGCGGAAGGCTGGGAACACTCTGCTGGCCGAGGGGGGGTTGCAGGCATATCGCCCCCAGGGCTCTTTTGTTCCCTTTACATCCGTAGTGAGCAGGGATTGCTCTGCGCTGCTAATGACCCAGGGCAGGATGGGAGCCCCCGGAGCCATCTGCAGCCTGCAGAGCCCTGGGGGAGGGCACCACATGCCCAGCATCTGCCCAGGGCCTTTGGCATGCTTTGGAGTCCTGGCTTGGCTGCTGGCAGCTCTGGGGCTGTCAGTCTCCCCCCACTGCAGGGACCTGTGGCTCCGTTCCCCCGCCCAGGGCTCTGCGTGCTGCCGGCGGTGTGCTGGAACGAACGCGGCAGCCATGGAGCACGGCATGGGGGAGCCAGGCGCACCGGTGGGTCACAGCTGGGATTTGCTGCACGTCCGCTGGGAGGGCACAGAATGGCTTCAGTTTCTGGAGAGAGAGTCTCAGCTGGGCGTAGGACCCTTCTCCATGCCCATTCCCCTCCCTGCAGGGCAGGCCAGCTGGGGCGAAAGGGTGGGGACTGGCTGGGGAGAGTGGAGCCGGTGGGCATGCCAGCTGCCAGGGAAACGATGCCCGGGGTGTTTGCAGCTGACCTGCTGAGGGGTGAGGCCCGCAGGCGGGAGCCTTTCCTAGGGGGCTCATCCCCATCTGCACTTGTGTTGGCTGCAGAAGTTTCTGCAGAGAGGGTGGTGACGCTGCGGCCGGCTGTCTCCTACGCATGCACCGGGGCTCCCAAGAAAGCTTCTGGCGCTCCCTGGGCTGTCGAACACAGTCACAGCCATCTTTGGGACCCTGCAGCCAGTCAAGCCGATAGGTCCCCGTGGGCCTTGCGCCATCTTGACCAGGGTTTCTCAAGGCAGGCCCGGCAAAAGGAGAGAAGCGAACCTGGGTCTCTGCCCAGGCAGAGCAGAGCAGAACAGAACGCTGACCTGCAGCCAGCCGGAGGGGTGGGTGGGGAGCGAGGGCTGCCAGCCAGCCGTCCAGGTTGCTGGGGGGGAGGCGGGGCGGGGGCGGGCACACGGGTGCAGTAGCACGTGGACCGAAGGGGGAGGAGGTGACGGTGGTGCTGTGATGTGCTCAGACGGCGGGATGGCGTTACACACGCTCTCCAAGTACAACCATACGCAGGGAATGCTCACCGCGTGCGTGAGCTTCTGGAGGGCTCCCCCAGGGATCGATGTTTGGCCCTGCGCTAGTTAACACTTCGATCCGTGACCTGGAAGAAAACATCAAACCATCCCTGGTTCCGTTTGCCGATGACTCGGAAACGTGGGGGAGTGGCAGATAACGAAGAGGCCAGGTCGCTGACCCAGCACTTGGGCTTGCTTGGTGAACTGGGCGCAGGCAAACAAAACGTGTTTCCATCTGGCTAATGTCAGCATAGCCCTCTGGGGACAGAGCAGGCCGTACTTCCAGGATGGAGGGCACTGTCCTGGGAAGCAGTGACTGAAAGATTTGGGGATGGATAATCAGCTCCTAGTGCAACTCTGTGGCCAAAAGGGCTACTGGGATCCTTGAAGGGGGGAGGTTTAGATTGGATATTAGGAAAAACTTTTTCACTAAGAGGGTGGTGAAACACTGGAATGCGTTACCTAGGGAGGTGGTAGAATCTCCTTCCTTAGAGGTTTTTAAGGTCAGGCTTGACAAAGCCCTGGCTGGGATGATTTAACTGGGAATTGGTCCTGCTTCGAGCAGGGGGTTGGACTAGATGACCTTCAGGGGTCCCTTCCAACCCTGATATTCTGTGATTCTGTGAATGCATAAACGGGAATCTCGAGGAGGAGCAGAGAGGTTATTGTACCTCTGTATCTGGCCCTGGTGCAAGCGCTGCTGGGATCCTGGGTCCAGTTCTGGTGCCCATGGTACAAGGAGGGTGATAAATGGGAGAGGGGGTGCAGAGAAGAGTCAGGAATGATTAACTGGTTAGAAAGCCTGCCTTGGAGCGAGAGACTCCAGGAGCGCCCTCTGTTTTGCTTAACTAGGAGCTGGTTAAGGGGTGAGTTGCTCACAGTCTGTAAGTACCTACATGAGGAGCACACATTTAATCGTGGGCTCTTCACGCTAGCGGAGAGAGGTCTGCCCTGATCCCGTGGCTGGAAGCTGACGCTAGACACGTTCACACTAGACAGAAGGCCTATATTTTGAATAGCGTAATTAACCCTTGGAACGCCTTACCAAGGGGGGGTGGATTATCCATCGCTGGCAGAGTTTCAATCAGACGGGCTGTTTCTAACAGCTCTGCTCTAGGAGTGGTCTGGGGGCGAGTCTCTGGCCTAGACGGGAGGTCAGACTGATCCCCTCTGAGACCCACCAGGGAGGAGCACCGTGCGAACTCACCTCCCGCTGTCTGTCCCACTGCAGGACGTGCGTAACACAGTGGGCAACATCCCCATGGAGTGGTACCAGGACTTCCCGCACATCGGCTACGACCTGGACGGCAAGAGGATCTACAAGCCGGTCCGAACCAAGGATGAGCTGGACAAGTTCCTGGACAAGATGGAGAACCCCGATTACTGGTGAGGGGCTGGGGTCCCGCTGCTTCCCCCAGGAACGCCCTGAGTTCCAGGCCAGGGGCATGAGCGCTCCCACCGCCCCAGCCTGGGGTCACGCTCCCAGGCAGGCTAAAGGGGTGCGCGTCCCCCTCTCCAAAGCCTGGGCAGCCCCAGCATGTGCCTCCACCTGCCTGGTGTCTGAAGCCTGCTGCCCCGGGGAAAGCTCGACGCACTGCCGTGTTCGGAGCCCACGGGGCAACCCTTCAGCTTTCGGCTGGCTCCTGTGTGTCTCCTCCCCAGGCACGGGATCCGGGCTGCTCCCCTCGCCTGCTGCTGCCCCGGGGAAAGCTCGACGCACTGCCGTGTTCGGAGCCCACGGGGCAACCCTTCAGCTTTCGGCTGGCTCCTGTGTGTCTCCTCCCCAGGCACGGGATCCGGGCTGCTCCCCTCGCCTGCTGCTGCCCCGGGGAAAGCTCGACGCACTGCCGTGTTCGGAGCCCACGGGGCAACCCTTCAGCTTTCGGCTGGCTCCTGTGTGTCTCCTCCCCAGGCACGGGATCCGGGCTGCTCCCCTCGCCTGCTGCTGCCCCGGGGAAAGCTCGACGCACTGCCGTGTTCGGAGCCCACGGGGCAACCCTTCAGCTTTCGGCTGGCTCCTGTGTGTCTCCTCCCCAGGCACGGGATCCGGGCTGCTCCCCTCGCCTGCTGCTGCCCCTGTGCCCCGTGGTGGGGGGAGCAGAGCCCCAGGCACCCTCTATGCCACTCTGCACAGCAGTGAACCCAGAGCAGACTCTCACGCGCCCCGTGCTGGCCGGGGGCTGGGACCCTGGGCTCTCTGCCGTGGCTTTCCGGCAGCTCTCCCCCTGTGGGCTGATGGACAGAGCGGCACAGCCTGGAGAATGAGCTCCCCCCGTCCCTCTGCCTGCACCCTGCAGAGCCCTCTGTGCACTTGTGGGGGGCGGGAGCCGAGCCATAGTCCCGCCATCGCCCACCCGGGCCCAGCCACCTCCCACTCACTCCCAGCCAACGCAGGGCTGGCGAAGGGGCCAGGTCTGCAGCCTCGCGTCCTGCCCCTGCCCTGGAGGAGCCGGCTCTGGGAGGAGGGGACTGCCGGTCAGGGGCCGGTTCGAGGACGCGGGAAGGGGGCTTGCCTCCTGCAGGACAGCACCGAGACGGGCTTTGGGAGCGGAGCACCCTCCTGATGGGCCCCACGGGGATAGACCATGCGGCAGCCTGGCCCTCGCCCCTCACGTGTCGCTTTCCCGCAGGCGGACAGTGCAGGACAAGCAGACGGGGGTGGACCTGAGGCTGACGGACGAGCAGGTTGAGCTGGTGCAGCGTCTGCAGAAAGGGCAATTCGGAGACGTGCACGTCAACCCCTATGAGGTAGGGGACCCTGCTGCCGCCTCCGGGGCTGGGCCTGTCGGGGGCTCCCTCCTCTTCCCCTCCCCCACGGCCACCACCTCCGGGGCTCCCTTCCCTCCCCCTCTGGGGTTGGTCATTCGGTGCATCTCCCTCGCAGCCTCCCTGCCTTCCTGGGCTGGGCCTCATCTCCTCCCCTCATGGCCACCACCTCTGGGGTGGGCCTGTGTGGGGCTCCCTCTCCTTCCCCTCCTCCACCCAGGGACACCATCTCCAGGGGGGCTCCCTCCCCTCCCCCCAGGGACTCCACTTCCGGGGCTGGTGGTGCAGCACATCTCCCTTGCAGCATGTTGCCCTCCTGCCTTCCCAGGCTGGGCGGGGACGTAGTGGGCTGAGGGAAGGAGCTGTGCTGATCCCTGCTCAGAGGGCCGGGGCAGCCGGAGTGACCCCTTGCTCTCCCTTCCCAGCCAGCCATTGACTTCTTCAGCAGCCAGGTGATGATCCACCCGGTGACGAACCGCCCAGCCGACAAGCGCAGCTTCATTCCCTCCCTCCTGGAGAAGGAGAAGGTAAGAGCCTGTCAGCGCCAGCTGCCCCCAGAGCTGGGCCCCCAGCCAGGCCCCCCTCAATCCTGGCGCTGACCCGTCTGTGGCCTCTCCCTGCCCGGCAGGTCTCCAAGCTGGTCCATGCCATCAAGATGGGCTGGATCAAACCTCGCAAGCCCAAGGAGGACACGCCCACCTACTATGACCTCTGGGCCCAGGAGGACCCCAACTCCATCCTGGGGCGCCACAAGATGCACGTGCCAGCCCCAAAGCTGCGGCTGCCGGGCCACGAGGAGTCGTACAACCCCCCGCCCGAGTACCTGCTCAGCGAGGAGGAGGTGAGGGGCGAGGAGGGGGTGCTCTGTCTGTGTATGTGGGGGGGGTTGTTCCACGAGGGGGGGAGGGGGCTGTGTGTGGGTATTGAGGGGCTCATGGGGCTATGGAGGGCGCACTCTGTGTGCGGGGAGCTCCCGAGGGTGCTGCGGGCAGGTTCGGCATGGGTGAAATTCAATACAGACAAGTGCAAAGGTACAGCTACCCAGTGGGGACCCCGTGGCGAGGCCGCGGCACTGAGAAGGGGCCGGGGTGACAACGGCTCCCACGCTGAGCATGACCCAGCAGTGGGGTGCAGCTGCGAAAAGGGCTAATGTCCTTCCGGGGTGCACACACGAGAGGTCGCTGTCCTGCTCTGCTCAGCCCTGATCCCCGGCCTCTACCACAGGCCTGAGCCCGGCTGTGCTCCGGGGCCACTGAGGGCCGGACAGGAAGTAGCGGGCTCAACTTGCAGCAAGGGAGCGTTAGGTCAGAGATTAGGAACAGGCTGGGGAGTTAAGCTCTGGAACAGGCGGCCCAGGGAGGCTGTGGGGTCCCCGTCCTTGGCTGGACAAACTCGGGTTCCTCGGCCCTGCCCCAGCGCAGGGGGCTGGAGTCCATGGCCCCTCGAGGTCCCTTCCAGCCCCATGTTTCTGTGAGTCTGTGGCCAGTGCAGGGGAGCAGTTCTCTGGGCCGGGCCCCTCGGCGCTGCCATGGGCTTGGCTCCCAGGCTCTGACACTCCCTCTGCCCCAGGCAGCCGGGCTCTGGGCGCCAGGCCCCCCTGGGGAGGGGACGGAAAGCAGGTCCTAGGAGAGGGGCCTGGTTTGGGGGCCAGCTGTTGACCTTTGCCCTTTGCCCCGCAGAAGCTGGCCTGGGAGCAGCAGGAGGTGGTGGAGCGGAAGCTGAACGTCCTGCCCCAGCAGCACCGGTGCCTGCGTGCGGTGCCAGCCTACGCCCGCTTCATCCACGAGCGCTTTGAGCGCTGCCTCGACCTCTACCTGTGCCCGCGCCAGAGGAAGATGAGGGTGAGCCGGGGGGCGCTGGCTCGGGCGGCCTGGGCCACTGGCCCAGCAGAGCTCGGAGCCAGGGCCCGGTCGCTCCCGCAGCAGCAGAGCCAAGGGCAGGACACCCACCTCGCACGCCAGGGACTGGGGAGGCATGACTCCGGGGGCTGGCTTGGAGCAGCGAGGGGCCAGCTGAAGGCAATCCCCCCCCCGCCCCCCCCACACACACAACTCACGAGCTCTGCCTTACGGCTCCTGCTTGCTGCCCCTTTACGGAGTGGGATGCAGCAGTGTCCCCTGGCCAGTAGCCTGCTGCCCGGCACCCCCAAGTGGGGCGACCCAGTGGGGGGCAGACTGAGCCCCCTGTGCGCTACATGGGCTTGGTTCTCTTGCAGGTGAACGTGGACCCGGAAGACCTGATCCCGAAGCTGCCAAAGCCGCGGGACCTGCAGCCATTCCCCACCACGCAGGCCCTGGTAATGCCGTGCGGCCCTGTGGTGTTCAGGGCTGCCGTGAGCGAGGGGAGGGGGCACACAGAGGAGAACAGAGACCAGGGTGGGGCTGGGAGTGAAGGAGGCTGAGGAGTCTGGAAAAGGGGGATTAGTTAGGCTGGAAAGAAAAGCTCAGAAGGGGGCAGTGAGCAATGATGGGAGCCTCCTTCCCCATCCCAGAACACAGGGCTTAAGGGGGCACATAGGACCAGGGCAGCTGCAGGAGGCCACCCAGACACCCCGTCACTAGGCATATAGGGGAGAATAACCTTGACTCCTGACATTTGAAGCTGTGATAAGGGGTAACGAAGGCTCCTCATCCGGGACATGAACCAGTCCCATTAGGAATGGGACAGATAGTAAGACAGCAAGTATCATAATGTCCCATCTCAGTCTCTGGTCTGCCCATACCATGAGTACTGGGTGCAGGTCTGGTCCCCCCACCTTAAGAGATACGTTAGAATTAAGAAAAGCAGAGATGAGGGGTCTGGAACGGCTGCCGTATGAGGAGGGATAATAAGACTGGGACTTGTTCAGCTTGGAAAAGAGACATCTAAGGGGGGATATGCTAGAGGTCTATAAAATCATGACTGGGGTGGAGAAAGTGAATGAGGAAGTGTTATTTACCCCTTCAAGTAACAAAAGAGCCCAGGGGTCACCCAATAAATTTAATAGGCAGCAGGTTTAAAACAAACCAGAGGAAGTATTTCTTCACACAACACAGTCAGCCTGTGGGACTCGCTGCCAGGGGATGTTGTGAAGGCCCAAAATATAACTGGATTCCAAAAAGAAAAGTTCCTGGGGGATAGACCCATCAGTGGCTATTAGCCGGGATGGGCAGGAACACAACCCCCTGCTTTGGGTGTCCCTAAACTTCTGACTGCCAGAAGCTGGGACCGGGCGTCCCTTGGTAATTGCCCTGGTCTGTTCATTCCCTCTGGTGCTCTGGCACCAGCCCCAGTCAGAAGATGGGACCCCGGGCTAGCGGGACCCTTGGTAGGGCCCCGTCTGGCCAGTCTGATGTTCTTGTGGACCCACCCCTGCCCAGAGGTTGAGTGTGGCCTGGGGCATCGTCCTCTGAGCCAGAGAAAGGATGTGCCATTGCCAGGACCAGACGCCGTGGGTGGCCAGACCAGTCCCAGAGCTGGCATGGAGCTGGCCCCAGCGGGAGAGGGGGGTACAGCAGCTTCACATCGCGTGTGGCCAGCAGCAGTCACAGCTCTCAAACCGCACGTGGGCCTGTCCGTCGCTCTCCAGCCTCCCCCATGGCCCCGGGCCCATCTCTGCCCCAGGGCTGGAGGCAGCTGTGGCCATTGGCAGGCGCAGGCCTGAGCTGGGGACGGACGCTGGAGCAGACTGAGCTCGGGCTGCGCGGAGCTGCTAGCCCTGGCGTCAGCGTCCCAGTGCCTCCAGAGCTGCCCGAGCCCGTTAGCCGGGGAGAAGGGCACCTGGAGCCCCAGCCGCCAGGCCAGGGCTCGTTGCTGCGTGCGCAGGGGCGTCCCGGGCGAGCTGAACGCTAGAGAGTGGCACTGGCGGCTCCTCACCCTTCTCATTGTCTCCCCAGGTCTACCGCGGGCACACCAGCCTAGTGCGCTGCCTCAGCATCTCCCCCAGCGGGCAGTGGCTGGTGTCAGGTAAGTTCTCTGTGCCCAGGGGGTGGCGCCCGGCCGGCCCGGAGCCTCGCAAACCCCTCAGTGCTGGCGTGGGGCGAGGGGCGGCACCCAGCAGCCTGGGCTCCTCCGCATGTGTCTGTCACAGCTGTGTGTGTACCCGAGCAGCCACCTCCCTGCCCGCCGGGCTCTCCCGTGGCACTGCAGCGGGCAGGGGCCAGCTGGTTGAAAGGGGATGTGAAGGAAGGAGAGGCCTGGAGCTGGCTCCCAGGGCAAGGGGAGATTTGATCCCAGACCTTGCCCGTGCGGCCCCCGGCCGCTCTGGCTGGCCCCGTGCCTCGCTTCCGGGGCGCTGAGTTCCACTGGGCACGAGGCAGGTGCCAGTGATAGGACCGTCGCCCCGTCCCAGCGCACGCTCGTGGCAATCCCTGATTCCATGGGTTTTTCCATCCACTTCCGGCGCCCCGGGCCGAGGCTGCATCTCCTGCGTGGCTGGGCCGCGTGGGCAGCGGGCTGGAACGCAGGGCATTGGGAGCAGAGGGCAGGTTAACGGCACATCGAGCTCCAGCGGTTCTGGGCTGGCGGCTCCCGTGGGGTGGCCTGCACGCCGTCGGGAGTTTCACAACCGCTGGATTCCTGGCCACGGGCTTGGAAAGTGGGTGAGATCAGGCGTTAAACGGCGAGCGTGGGAGGCGATTGCCCCTCTCCCTTCGCACCCAGCCCTGGCTCTGGGTCTCTGCAGGGGCCCAGAGCAAACCAGCCTAGGCAGCAGCTGCTCCAGGGGGCACTCGCCCCTCACAGCCAGGCCAGTTCAGGGCCCCAGTGCGGCGCCAGGAGCCCGGTGCTGCCGGGGGGCGGCTCAGCAGGGGCGCTCGTCCTGGGTCCATGCCGACCCACTTCCCCTTCAGGGAGCCCGGGGTGCTGAGCTGCCCCTCGAGCGGCTGTAAATGGCCCTGCCCAGAGCTGGTGCCAAGGCCTTGTTGGGAGCTCACCATGTTCTGGCCACAGCCCAGCCCGGTAGGTCCTTGCCGCTGTGAGCGGAAGCGGGCTCCCTGGCGCCCCGCGGAGCCCTTCCCATCCCTGCTCTGCTGCTAGCGCCCTCGGGGCCAGACGCGGCGCTCTCCCGCTGCCTGCCTTGGCCGGGGGGCGCGGGACGGGGCCTGGCCCCTGCCTGTTCGGGGACCCACCCGCTGGCCTGTCCTGCAGGCTCCGATGACGGCACGGTGCGGTTCTGGGAGGTGAGCAGCGCCCGCTGCATGAAAACCCTCCCGGTGGAGGGCGTGGTGAAGAGCGTCGCCTGGAACCCCAACCCCGCCGTCTGCCTGGTGGCCGTGGCTGTGTGAGTGACCCCCCGCCCCATCTTCTCTCTGTGACCCCCCAGCCCTGTGACCTCCCCGTCCCATCTCATCGCCGTGTGACCCCCCCCACACCTTCTTATCTCTGTGTAACACCCCCCCGCCCCTCCCCAGCCCTGTGATCCTCCGTCCCATCTCATCGCCGTGTGACCCCCCCAGCCCTGTGACCTCCCCGTCCCATCTCATCGCCGTGTGACCCCCCCCAGCCCTGTGACCTCCCCGTCCCATCTCATCGCCGTGTGACCCCCCCCACACCTTCTTATCTCTGTGTAACACCCCCCCGCCCCTCCCCAGCCCTGTGATCCTCCGTCCCATCTCATCGCCATGTGACCCCCCCCAGCCCTGTGACCTCCCCATCCCATCTCATCGCCGTGTGACCCCCCCCACACCTTCTTATCTCTGTGTAACACCCCCCCGCCCCTCCCCAGCCCTGTGATCCTCCGTCCCATCTCATCGCCGTGTGACCCCCCCCAGCCCTGTGACCTCCCCGTCCCATCTCATCGCCGTGTGACCCCCCCCAGCCCTGTGACCTCCCCATCCCATCTCATCACTGTGTGACTCCCCCGCTGCGACCCCCAGCCCTGTGACCCCCCCGCCCCATCTTATCTCTGTGTAACACCCGCCAGCCCCTCCCCAGCCCTGTGATCCTCCGTCCCATCTCATCGCCATGTGACCCCCCCCAGCCCTGTGACCTCCCCGTCCCATCTCATCGCCATGTGACCCCCCCGCCCCATCTTATCTCTGTGTAACACCCCCCCGCCCCTCCCCAGCCCTGTGATCCTCCGTCCCATCTCATCGCCATGTGACCCCCCCCAGCCCTGTGACCTCCCCGTCCCATCTCATCGCCATGTGACCCCCCCGCCCCATCTTATCTCTGTGTAACACCCCCCCGCCCCTCCCCAGCCCTGTGATCCTCCGTCCCATCTCATCGCCGTGTGACCCCCCCAGCCCTGTGACCTCCCCGTCCCATCTCATCGCCGTGTGACCCCCCCAGCCCTGTGACCTCCCCATCCCATCTCATCACTGTGTGACCCCCCCGCTGCGACCCCCAGCCCTGTGACCCCCCCGCCCCATCTTATCTCTGTGTAACACCCCCCAGCCCCTCCCCAGCCCTGTGATCCTCCGTCCCATCTCATCGCCATGTGACCCCCCCAGCCCTGTGACCTCCCCATCCCATCTCATCGCCATGTGACCCCCCCAGCCCTGTGACCTCCCCATCCCATCTCATCGCTGTGTGACCCCCCCAGCTGCGACCCCCAGCCCTGTGACCCCCCCGCCCCATCTTATCTCTGTGTAACACCCCCCAGCCCCTCCCCAGCCCTGTGATCCTCCATCCCTTCTCATTGCCGTGTGACCCCCCCTGCTGCAACCCCCAGCCCTGTGACCCTCCCGTCCCATCTCATCGCCGTGTGACCCCCCCATCCCATCTTCTCTGTGTGACCCCCCCAGCCCTGTGACCCCCCCGTCCCATCTCAGTTTGACACCCCCCTGCTGCGACCCCCAGCCCTGTGACCCCCCCACCCCATCTTATATCTGTGTGACACCCCCCAGCCCTGTGACCCCCTGCTCCATCTTATCTCCATGTGACCCCCCCCGCTGCGACCCCCAGCACCTCCCCAGCCCTGTGACCCCCCACATCCCATCTCATCTCTGTGTGACCCACCTCAGCCCGATGACCCCCCCCCCCCACCCCCAAGGCCCCTCTCATCTCCAGGTCACTGGCCACCCTCAGCCCCCATCTCCTCTCTGTGTGCCCTCCCGAGGCATCACTTGCCCCCTTCCCCTGCTCTCTGCCAGTGCTGGCCCCCAGCGTGCAGCTGGATTTCAGAGCTCTTGGGGCAGAGGTGGGACACTGGCAGGCCCCCTGGGGCCCAGCACTGGTTCCCCTTCCCATAGGCCTTGGCCGAGGCTGTCGTGAGCACGCAGGGCAAGGAGGCAGGGCCAGGCCCTGTCCCCGGCTCTGACCCGCAGCACCCCACGCAGGGAGCAGTCCGTCCTGCTGGTGAACCCCTGCCTCGGGGACAAGCTGCTGTACGCGGCCACGGACCAACTGATCGAGGGCTACGTGCCGCCGGAGGAGGAGCGGCTGCAGCCCGTCACCTGGGCCGTGGCAGCCGGCGCGGAGCACGGCAGAGGTGTCCGTCTGATCATCCGGCACGGGAAGGTACGGGGGGGGCTGGGGCGCGGGGGGGCTGGAGCGGGGTGCGGAACTCTTCCCAGCGCTTCGTGGGAGGGTGAGTGTTGTCCCCACATGCTGGGCCCATGTCACCTCGCCTGGCCTGCTCGGGTTCTGCCAGCGGCCACGTTCCCGGGGGGTCCGAGCGCCCCAGGGACTGAGCCAGGTTCACGGGGAGTCTGAGCACCCGTGCCCGGAGCGCCCCAGGGACTGAGCCAGGTTCCCGGGGGGTCCGAGCGCCCCAGGGACTGAGCCAGGTTCCCGGGCGGCTCCGAACGCCCCAGGGATTGAGCCAGGTTCCCGGGGGGTCCGAGCGCCCCAGGGATTGAGCCACATTCCCGGGCGGCTCCGAGCGCCCCAGGGACTGAGCCTGGTTCCCGGGCGGCTCCGAGCGCCCCAGGGACTGAGCCACGTTCCCGGGCGGCTCCGAGCGCCCCAGGGACTGAGCCACGTTCCCGGGCGGCTCCGAGCGCCCCAGGGACTGAGCCTGGTTCCCGGGCGGCTCCGAGCGCCCCAGGGACTGAGCCACATTCCCGGGGGGCTCCGAGCGCCCCAGGGACTGAGCCTGGTTCCCGGGCGGCTCCGAGCGCCCCAGGGACTGAGCCAGGTTCCCGGGCGGCTCCGAGCGCCCCAGGGACTGAGCCACATTCCCGGGGGGCTCCGAGCGCCCCAGGGATTGAGCCACATTCCCGGGCGGCTCCGAGCGCCCCAGGGACTGAGCCACGTTCCCGGGCGGCTCCGAGCGCCCCAGGGACTGAGCCACGTTCCCGGGCGGCTCCGAGCGCCCCAGGGACTGAGCCTGGTTCCCGGGCGGCTCCGAGCGCCCCAGGGACTGAGCCAGGTTCCCGGGCGGCTCCGAGCGCCCCAGGGACTGAGTCTGGTTCCCGGGGGGCTCCGAGCACCCCAGGGACTGAGCCACATTCCCGGGGGGCTCCGAGCGCCCCAGGGACTGAGCCACATTCCCGGGGGGCTCCGAGCGCCCCAGGGACTGAGCCTGGTTCCCGGGCGGCTCCGAGCGCCCCAGGGACTGAGCCACATTCCCGGGCGGCTCCGAGCGCCCCAGGGACTGAGCCTGGTTCCCGGGCGGCTCCGAGCGCCCCAGGGACTGAGCCACATTCCCGGGCGGCTCCAAGCGCCCCAGGGACTGAGCCTGGTTCCCGGGGGGCTCCGAGCGCCCCAGGGACTGAGCCACGTTCCCGGGCGGTCGGAGCACCCGTGCCCAGAGCGCTCCAGGGACTGAGCCATGCAAACAGCCCTGGCCCCGCCGCTGCCATGGGGCGCCCCGTCTCCCAGCCCGGCTGCGCAGCTCCCCGTGGCCCCAGGCCGCAGCTGACATCTGGCCGTGCCGCTCCGCAGCCCGTGAAGCAGGTGACCTGGCACCCCCGAGGCGACTACCTGGCCAGCGTCCTGGCTGCCGACGGCCACACGCAGGTGCTGATCCACCAGGCCAGCAAGCGCTGGAGCCAGAGCCCCTTCCGCCGGAGCAAGGGGCAGGTGCAGTGCGTCCTCTTCCACCCGCTGCGGCCCTTCTTCTTCGTGGCCACCCAGCGCTACGTCCGCCTCTACAACCTGCTCAAGCAGGAGCTCGCCAAGAAGCTGCTGACCAACTGCAAGTGGGTGTCCAGCATGGCCGTCCACCCCGCAGGTACGTGGGGCCCCCGGCGGCTGCCCTGGGCGCTGCCCCGCCGTCCCTTGGCGGGGGGCGTCCTGGGGATGGGGCCCAGCCACCAGGCCGACGCGCGCTCCTTTGCTCAGCCCCGGCCAGGCTGTGGAGGGAGGTGGGGAGCTCCTGTAGGACAGGGGGTGGCAGGAGGATCCTGTCCCCTCAGCCACGTGGGCACAGTCGGGGTGGGGGGGGGCACATTGCCGCAGGGGGTGGGCTGGTGTCAGAAGGGCACGATGCTGCTGCGGGGGGGGCCTGGTGGTGGGGGGAGGGGCGCAATGTTGGGGGGGTTCCTGGTGTTGGGTGGGGGCGAGTTGCTGCCGCAGGGGGACATTGTCGGGGGGGTCTGACCTCTGCAGCCGGGGACCCCGGTGCGTGCGACACCCCTGCAGGGCCCGTGGCTGCTGGCAGTGCCCAGCTCACTCCCCTTCCCTCGGGCAGGAGACAACCTGATCTGTGGGAGCTACGACAGCAAGCTGGCCTGGTTCGACCTGGACCTGTCCACCAAGCCCTACCGCGTGCTGAGGTGAGCATGCCGCGGCTGGGCCCGAGCTCATCTGCCCGGCTGCCCCCCGCCCGCATTCCCCCCAGCCTCCCCTCTCCACCCGGCCTCCAGCTGCATTCCCCCCAGCCTCCCTGCCCGCCCCGCATTCCCCCCAGCCTCCCCTCTCCACCTACCCACAGCCACCCCCTCCCTCCTGCCCCGCACGCCCACATTCCCCCCAACCTCCCCTCTCCGCCTTCCCCACAGCCCAGTGCAGCTGGGCTCAAGCTCACCTGCCCCTCCACCCCCGCCACCCCTCCCTCCACTCCCTGGCCCAGTGCAGCCTCTTGGTCCTGCCCCCGGGCTCCTGCGCCCAGGCTGCTCCCTTCCCTTCGGGGGCTGGCACCCTGCCCAGGCTCCAGGGAAGGCCCAGCTCTGCCATCACCCCCTCTGGCATGGGGGCATTCTGGGGGTCTCCCCAGAGCACTGTAGGGACGAGGCGTCTCTCCCTGCTGCGTGCCCCCCCACCAATTGCCATCTCACTGCTCACCCGGCCCAGCGCCGGATTCCCTCAGCTGGATCAGCTGCTCCTTGCCCCCTTTGGGGAGCCCCAAGGCAGTTCTCACCCCCTGGCTGCCCCAACCCGCGAGCAGGATTGTCAGACCCGATCTCCCCCTCACGCCCAGGCTGGCGTCGCTCTGTCCCAGGTGGCTCAGCGGCTGGTTGCTGCAGGGCCCCTAGGCACCGCCCAGCCACGCAGGGGCCCGTCGCAGGGTGCTGAGGGGGACCCCGCGGGTCCTGGCACTGACCGGCGCTTGCGGGGGTCTCTTGCAGGCACCACAAGAAGGCGCTGAGAAGCGTGGCCTTCCACAGGCACTACCCGCTCTTCGCCTCGGGCTCGGACGACGGGAGCGTCATCGTCTGCCACGGCATGGTCTACAAGTACGCGCGGGCGCGGGCTGGGCGGCCCCGGCGCGGGGGGAGGAAGGGCTTGGGGCCACGGTGCGACCAGACGTGGGGGAGGGGGGCGACAGGGGGCAGCCCCCAGTGCCAGAGGGCGAGGGCAGTCAAGCAGCCAGCATTGCCACCCATGGGCACGGACCCTGGGCATCTCTGGGCCCTCTGTGGGGTGCAGCCCCCACTGGAGCACCCCACGTCCCTGGGCAGGGTGTGTGGGGTGGGCAGCCAAGTGCCCGAGCGCGTCTCGGGGTCACAGCCCCCCCTTACTCCGTCCCCTTTGTCCTAGTGACCTGCTGCAGAACCCGCTGATCGTGCCCGTGAAGGTGCTGAAGGGCCACGCGCCGGCCCGGGACCTGGGCGTGCTGGACGTCCTCTTCCATCCCACCCAGCCCTGGCTCTTCTCCTCGGGCGCCGACGCCACCATCCGCCTCTTTGCGTAACCCCAGCGCGGCCACCGGCCCTGCATGGCACCGGGGCTTCGCCAGGCCAGCCTGGGGACTGCGAGCGGCACCACGGGCTTCTCTTCACCCGTCCCTGCCCTGCCCAGGAGGGGCAGGGACGGAGCCCAAGCCGGGGCTGGAGCAGGCTGCCTGCCTTGGGAGCCATGCCCTGGGCTCCACACCGGGACACACGGGGTCTCTCATTAAACTCCTCTGGACACAAACGGGCTGCGGTACTGTCCTGTGTGGGCTGGGGCCTGGGCAAGGGCCCACCTCCCCTGGGGGCCAGCTCCAGACACAGGTGGTCCTTGCAGAACCTCCCTCCTTCCCTGGGGGGTCCTCCAGCAGGGCCCCTTAGTGCTGCCAGCCATCACCCCAGCGCCGGCAGACAGGGAGCTGGGCCGAGGTCACATCAGCTCCCCAACACAGCTCCGCAGATCCACTGCCAAGGGCAGCTAACCGCCAGGCCGGCTGCCCTGGCCCTAGCAGTAACCCCCCTGGGAGCTTTCTGCAAGCCGCCCTCGCTGCCTGGGGGGCAGGGCTCGGTGCTGACAGCCCGGGGCTAGGAGAGTTTAAAAGCCCCAGAGCTGTGACCTGGGTGGCAAAGCTGCCTGCGGCCCAGTGGATTTCTCTGCAGCCCTGGGCTCCCCAGCAGCCCTGCTCCTGTCCTACATCCCCCACACTCTGCCAGTGCCCCCTCCCCTGCCCTGCCAGGCCAAGGCCAGCCCCCCTGCTCCCCAGCCCTGGGCTCCCCTCCCCTGCAGGTCCCACATTCCCATCCTCCCCCACCCTGCTCTGCCAGGGCTCTGATCCCCCAGCCCTGGCTCCCTGCACACACACGCTTGTACCATAGGGCAGAGCAGATCCCCCCCAGTAACTCGGCTGAAGGCTGGAGCAGGATCCCTGCCCTGAGCCCCCGGCCCGCACTCAGCAGCCGTAGCCTGCTGGGCCAAAGGCACCGGTGCCTTCACTGTGCTCTGTGGGCCGTGCCCTGGGCCTCGCTTCGCGGTTCAGCTGGCCGGGGGAGAGCCGGTGAGCACCCAGGAGCCTGGGTCGGCCCAGCCCCCGGGCAGTGCAGTACCCCACTCGGGCTCTGGGGAGCCCCCCTGCTGGAGCCAGGCTGGGGGAGGCAGCATCCTGCCCAGGTCAGGCTTGTTCCCTCACCATCCCTTGCTGCACGGGCAGGGCCTTGGGCCGGGGCCATGAGCTCAGAGCCCCACCCCCGCCCCCGCCCTTTGCAGTTATTGAAACGACAAGGGGCCGGGGGGGGGCTTGTGCTGGCACATGCCCTGGTCCCCCCCTCCCCCCCTACACCCGGCTTAGCTGCCAGCCCAGGCCGGCTGGTGAGGTGGGTCTGGCAGGGCCCAGGGTGGCCCCAGGAACCACTTCTTGCTCCCAGCCCAAGGTACCGAAACCCCCCGGCTGTAGTCACGAGGCAGCCGGGCAAACCCAGCCCCCCTGGCCGGGCGGAACCGGGGGGCCAGCAGGGCAGCTTTTCACAGTGGTCAGAGGCCCGAGCCAGGGGGGAATTGATACCTGAGCCTGCTGCACAAACTGGGCCTCAGGCCACCCTTCCCCACCAGTGCTGGGCTGCAGCTTGGGGCGGGGGGGGGCATTGCCTTACTTGCCCCTGCCTGGGCCAGTCCCTTCCTACGGGCTCCAGCTCCAGAGCAGAGGGAAATGTTCAATGGCTGAGAGGCCCCAGGTTTCTGCCCCTCTGGCCAGGAGATGGGGGGGGCTCCCCAGCACAAACCCAGTCCAGGTACTTCCCTCTGCCCCCCCACCACCCCACTCCGTGTTTTTCCAGCCTCAGCTATCCTCCAGCACCCATCCCGGCCAGGGCCCTGCCTCCCCCTTCCATGCACCCCAGGACCTTGCCTCCCTCGAAAGCACCTGCCTGGACCGAGGCCCTCAGCTCTCTCTCCCGCACTCCTATGCTGGCAGGTACCCGTACCTGGTGCCAGTGGGCACTAGCCCCTCGCAGCAGCCTTGTCCCCACGGCTGCAGGAACAGCCTGAGCTGGGGGCACTGACCAGCCGAGCCTGAGCCCTGCGAGGTCGGCACAGGGCAGGCAGCCGTACTCACCCCCCCTGCACACTGCAGCTCGGGAGGCAGGACTGCTTTACCACCCCCCCACACACACACACACCCCCCCAGGCCGTGGGCCTTGCTGCAGGCCGGCCTCTGAACCCAGCTCCAATGCACCCATAGCCGCAGGGCCGAGCAGGGCCAGGGCTTGGCCTCAATGCTGGGCACTGCTAGGAGCAGGAGCAGGGCCCCCTGGGCCTGCCTGGGGGAGCATCAGGAAATGCCGCCCAACCCCCAGAGCCAGACGAAAGCAATAAAGCGCCCGACCCTTGGGCAAGAACTTTAACAAGTGGAAAAAGATGGAGTCTTCCCTGCTGCCCCCGGCTGGCCAGGGAAAGGGCCGGCCCCCAGGCTAGGGCCCACGTGAAGCCATCTGAGGAATCCGGTTTGGCTGCCGAGCGGCTGACGGGGAGGAGGCGGAACAGGTAGTGGCAGCTGCCGGGATGGAAAAAGCAGGTCAGGCAGTGGCAGGAACACAGGCAAGTGTGCAAAGGCCCCAGCCAGCCTGCTCGCGCCGGCTCCCCTCCACAGCAGGGCTCTGCCCAGCTCACACGCCAGCCTTGCCTCACACCCTGCCAGGAAAGCCGGCTCTGGCTGCTCCAATGTCTGGCTCCGGAGCTGCTGCCATTCACTGCATTGGGCTGTTCACTCTGAAGCCTACTGGCAATGCAGGATGGTTAATTCTGTCATTCAGGGGGCCCAGCACAACTGGGCAGAGCTGTAGGCCCTGCCCCAGAAATCATCCAGCCCTTCTTCAGGCCAGACCCAGCCTGGGAAACGCCAGCAGAGCGGTTTGGGGGGGGGGGGCTGAGGCCCGTTTCCCATAAGGGGTGTGGGTGGGGGGGCAGTGAGACTCACCCAGAGATTGGGTCTCACAGCACCCAGTTTATAGCCAGGCCGTAACAGCAGCCCCTCCGCTACCCGGCCAGGGGCCCAGCTCAGCTCCACCGGCCATGCATGGGCCAGCATGGCCTAGCACCAGACCAGCAGCCAGGCCCTGTCTGCCACTGCCTGGCCACAGCTTGCTGGGGAGAGGTCGCCATGCCCAGCCCCTCACCCAGCATGGTGGGCCCAGGGCACCATGCCACAGCCCACCTGCAGGGACCAACACCGGCAACAGCCATTTTCCTGTATGAGAGAGAAGCTGGAAGGGTCCCAGCTCTGTGGCCTCAGGTGAGTCATGATCGTAAGCATCTTGGCCTCAACAATGTCCGGTGGCCATGAGGTCCACAGTCTAATTACCCATGGCATGAACAAGTATTTCCTCAGCGTGGTTTCAAATCCTCCGTTTCATCAGACGTCCCTCTTCTGTGTCAAGAGACAGCCTAGGTCAGAGATGGGCAAACGGCAGGCCACATCCGGCCCACGGGACCGTCCTGCCCGGCTCCTGGCCCGGGAGACTAGTCCCCCGCTGTCCCCGCAGCCTCACCTGGCTGTTGGCACAATGCTCTGGGCGGCAGACCCCAGCCTGGCCCAGGGCTCTGTCCTGGGGCTCCAGGCAGCGCGGTAACAGGTGGGGGTTGGATAGAGGGCAGGGGAGTTCAGGGGCTGGTCAGGGGTGTGGATAGGGGTCAGGGCGGGGAACAGGGGGGTTGGATGGAATGGTGGGGGGCAGTTGGGGGGTCTGGGGGCAGTCAGTGGACCAAGAGCAGTGGGGGTGGATGGGGCAGGGGTACCCAGGGGGCTGTCAGGGAACAGAGGAGGTTGGATGGGGGAAGGAGTCCCAGGGGGGCTGTCAGGGGGTGAGAAGCGGGAAGGAGGGTGTCATAAATATAAAGGGAAGGGTAACCACCTTTCTGTACACCTTCTGCAGTGATGATCAAGGTGGGCCATTTCCAGCAGTTGACAAGAACGTCTGAGGAACAGTGGGGGGTGGGAAATAAACATGGGGAAATAGTTTTACTTTGTGTAATGACCCATCCACTCCCAGTCTCTATTCAAGCCTCAGTTAATTGTATCCAGTTTGCAAATTAATTCCAATTCAGCAGTCTCTCGTTGGAGTCTGTTTTTCAAGTTTTTTTGTTGAAGAATTGCCACTTTTAGGTCTGTAATCGAGTGTCCAGAGAGATTGACGTGTTCTCCGACTGGTTTCCCCCCACCCCCACCCCCACCCCCGCTCTCCTGCTGGGAATAGCTCACCTTACCCGATCACGCTGGTTACAGTGTGTATGGTAACACCCATTGTTTCATGGTCTGTGTGTATATAAATCTCCCCACTGTATTTTCCACTGAATGCATCCGATGAAGTGAGCTGTAGCCCACGAAAGCTTCTGCTCAAATAAATTGGTTAGTCTCTAAGGTGCCACAAGTCCTCCTTTTCTTTTTGCGAATACAGACTAACACGGCTGTTACTCTGAAACCTTTCCAATCTTGGGGGTGGGGGGGGGGAAAAGCTTTTGTTTGTGCTGTTTGTTCAAATGGTTGTTCTCTCTTGGGACCAAGAGAGGCCAGACAGGAATCCATCTTCCCCAACCCATCCTAATCCAAGTCTCCAATATTGAAACCAGTAGAGGTAAGCCAGGCAAGGCAGGTTAGTTTATCTTTTGTTTTATGGGAATTTTCCCTGCGTTAAGAAGGAGGTTTATTCCCCTTTTCTGTAACTTTGTTTTGCCCAGAGGGGGATCCTCTGTGTTTTGAATCGGATTACCCTGTAAAGTATTTTCCATCCTGATTTTACAGAGGTGATTCTTTTACCTTTTCTTTCATTAAAATTCTCCTTTTAAGAACCTGATTGATTTTTCATTGTTCTTAAGATCCAAGGGTTTGGGTCTGCATTCACCTGTACCAATTGGTGAGGATTATCATCAAGCCTTCTCCAGGAAAGGGGATGTAGGGCTTGGGGGGATATTTTGGGGGAAGACGTCTCCAAGTGGGCTCTTTCCCTGTTCTTTGTTTAACACGCTTGGTGGTGGCAGCATAGGGTTCAAGGCCAAGGCAAAGCTTGGTAAGAATCAGCTTGGGGGGGTCTTTCATGCAGGTCTCCACATCTGCACCCTAGAGTTCAGAGTGGGGAAGGAACCCTGCCAGGGGTGGGGCTACAGCCCAGCTATCTGGGGACGCACAGCCTCCCCTACCCAGCCCTCCATACAATTTCTGAAACCCGGTGCGGCCCTCAGGCCAAAGTTTGCCCGCCCCGGGCCTAGGTGCTCAGAGCAGCAGCCTCGAGGGCCAGCCCAGCCCTTTCACAAGCTTTCCCCAGGCCTTTGATCTATCTCATCACCCCTCTCCGAAGCTGTGCTCAGCTGCCTCCTGCATGACCAGCCCTGCACAGGGGCCCAGATCTGGCCACACCAGGCATCCGAGTCTTGTGTTACTGACTGAAGAGGGCTCCCTGGGCTGTCGCCGCAAGACCTAGGGCCCTGGGTGATCACAGGGCTGGAAAGGGCCTCGAGACATCGTCTAGTCCAGGCCCTGCACTCACGGCAGGATTAAGTTTTATCTAGCCCATCCCGGACCAGTGTTTGTCCAACCTGCTCTTAAAACTTCTCCAAGGACAGAGATTCCACAACCTCCCTAGGCAATTTATTCCAGTACTTAACCACCCTGACGGTTAGGAAGTTTTTCCTAATGTCCAACCTAAACCCTCCCTTGCTGCAATTTAAGCACATTGCTTCTTGTCCTAGCCTCACAGGTTAAGAACAATAATTTTTCTGCCTCCTCCTTGTAACTAAACAAACCCCGTGTTTCCAATTTTCCCTCAGAGCTCATGTTTTCTAGCCCTTTCATCATTTTTGTTGCTCTTCTCTGCACTTTCTCCAATTTGTCCCCATCTTTCCTGAAATGGGTGCCTAGAGCTGGACACAACGCTCCAGTTGAGGATCTATCAAAGCAGAGCAGAAGACTCACTTGCTTACGACACTCCCGCTAATACAGCCCAGAGTGATGTTTGCTTTTTTTTTGCTACAGGGTTGACTCTGATTTAGCTTCTGGTCCACTATGACCCCAGATCCCTTTCCGCAGTGCTCCTTCCTAGGCAGTCGTTTCCCATTTTATATGTGTGCAACTGATTGCTCCTTCCTAAGTGGCGCACTTTGCATTTGTCCTTATTGAATTTCATCCTATTTACTTCAGACCATTCCTGCAGTCTGTCTAGATCATTTTGAATTTTAATCCTGTCCTCTAAAGCACTTGCAACCCTCCCAGCTTGGTATCGCCCGCAGACTGTACAACTGCACTCTGTGCCATAAGCTAAATCACTGATGAAGATGTTGAACAGAACCGGATCCAGAACTGATCCCTGCGGGACCCCACTTGTTATGCCCTTCCACCATGACTGAACCACTGATATCTCCTCTCTGGGAAGGATTTTCCAACCCATTTTGCACCCACCTTGTAGCTCCATCTAGGTTGCATTTCCCTAGTTTGTTTATGAGAAGGTCGTGTGAGACAGTATCAAAAGCCTCACTAAAGTCAAGATTACCACGTCTACCACTTCCCCCCCTCCACAAGGCTGGCTGGAGCCCCCCTCCTGGTATGCCAGGCTTGGGCAAGGAGGTGGCAGAATCCGTGCTGGGACAGCCGTGTTCTCACCCACCCCAGCTCTCCATACAGCTCTGCCCTGGCCCCTGGTACTGAAGCATGGAGTAGGTGCAGCTGTTTGTGCAACCGAGGGCCTGGGGCACCTGCTTTTCACACGCTAGCCTGCAGCCCCTTTCTCCACCAAGGGAGTCATTTGAAGGGGGCCAAATCGCTGCCAAGAGGGGCCCCCGGCAATCTCTAAGGCCAGCACTCCACCCCAGAGCGGCCAGTCACTGCAGGCCAGGCTCCAAGGCCCCCCGACCTGCCCTTAGCAGCACCCAGCCGAGCCAGGGCAGGCTCCACCTGGCAATGAGACTCCAGCACCAGCCCCTCTACAAGAAGGAAACAGCTTTATTAAAAAATAAGTCCAGTCTGGTTTCTATACAGGTTCCACGTGGAGGGGACAGCTTGACTCAGCCAGCAGAGAATCTGGAGCGCACCGCTGCCCTCAGGGACTCTGCTGTGCTGGGGGGCCCAGGGGAAAGTACCAGGCAGTGCCAAGGACCCTGGGGACAGCTCACTGGCCTCACTCGTGGAACAACAGTGGAAGGAAGGTGCACGTGCAGTGATGGCCAAGGTTTCTCAGCATCCTAGGACATTGGGTGGGGGTGGAGGGGAAGGTCCTCAGAGGCCATCTAGGGCCCTGCAGGGATCCCCATCAGGGCAGGGTGCCCCATCCAACCTCCAGACCCCACACAGGGCACTGGCCCCAGGCTGTGCAGTGCCCAGGCTAATGCTAACCAGAATCAGATTGTAACAGTCACACGTCCCAGTGACTGGATGGGAGCAATCTGTGCGAGACGACCAGCCCTGGAACATGCAGTGACAAGGGGCCTCAGCAGGGCTAGTACCTGCCCCTCTCGTGCCAGGGCACTGACCCAGGAAAGCCAGAGGGACTGCACTCATTGGGACAGACCCTGTGCACACCCCGGAACAGTTCCATGTCCTATTGCCCAGTTTATTCGCTCGGGGATGCCTGTGAGGCGTGCAGATCGTGGGAAAGGCTGGCGGAGAGCTGGGACCGGGACGCTTGAGCCAGCAGCCAGAGCAGAGGGAAGGGCAGAGTCCTGGCCCTGTGGGGCGGGTGCCCCAGGCTGCAGTAGAGAGCATCTGCACAAGGCCCCTGCTCCAGGCAGCGGGCATGGGAGTGAGCATAGCACGTGCTGCTCTGCAGCAGGGCCGGCTGAGCAGAGCCCAAGGCACCGGTTCCGGGCCCTGGAAGCCGTGGCATCTCCGGGGCAAGGAGCATCCATCCAGCTGACCGCCGTCACGGACCCCGGGCGCCCGCAGGTCCCATCTGCCGCTCACACAACCCGGACCAGGCGGCCCAGAGCCTCAGCCACCTTCATGCGGACGACAGGAGCCGGGTCCTTCAGCAGCACGTTGAGAGCTGGAACGAGAGCACATGACTCGGGCAGCCCTGACTGAACATGCAGCCGCGAGCCCGGGGACCGGCGCCCATGGAACCAGTCTCATTCCAACAGCCCTGGAGCTGCTACAGTCCTGCCCCAGCGAGGGCAGGCCAAGCCGTGCCCCGCTCTGCAGCAGGGCCAGCCCCTCCCTGCACTGGAGGTCAGCTCCTCCTCCCATCAGATAGGAGATTGGGGCACTGCCCCAGGCCTGGGCTCCAGCCCCGGGCTCCAGCCCCGGTCCGCACAGCCAGGCATTGAGCCTGACCAGCCGGGGGCAGCGCCTCCCAACCTCCACCTCTGCTCCCCAAACCAGGGCCCCAGGCACAATCAAGGCTTGACCCCCCCTTCCACCCCACAGGGCAGTGCTCCTCCCCAGCAGGAGCTGCCTCAGCCCTGCATGGAGAGGCGCTGCCATGGCCCCGGCAAAGCCCCCTCTGGAACACAACATCCATTACCCAAAACGAGCAGGGGGGGCAATGGGGCAGCAGGACCAGCCTTGGCACCGGCTTCTCCTAGAGCCTCCACACAGGCCACCCCAACCCCTGCAGCCTGTGACAGGGAGCCAGGCAGGGCAATAGGAACCCCCACCCCCCACGCACTGATCTGGCTGGCCCCATCATGGGGGCTGACCCCTGGCGCCCACCCCTGTTTACCCTCGGCCCCAGGAGGCAGGGCAGGGCTCACCACCTTAGAGGGGGAAATGAAGCACAGAGGCTGCATGACTGGCCCCGGGTCGCACAGGGCAGCTGCAGCAAAGCCCGGCTCGCCAGCGGAGAAGTGGGAGCCCCCCGGGAAGCTGTGTGCCCAGCCCCCGCACTCTGCCCGTTCCCCAGGACCCACCCTGAGCTCGGCGGGGCAGGGGGTGCTCTGGGTGTGCAGCAGCAGCAGCCGCCCAGCTGTGCTAAGGGACACCCACAAGCAGCCTGGCAGGGGCTTGGAGATGCCGGGGGGGCGCTGGTTACTTCATGCCCCGCCCCAGCACTAAGGGGGGTGGTTGGGCCCTGGAGGAGAATCCTGCGAAGACAAGGAAGCAAGGCAGCAAAGCCCTTTCGCTGCAGACTCCACGCTGGGCTGGGGGTCGGATCCCAGGCTGGTCCCCGGCCGCTGGGCGAGCGCTGAGCAGACCCTCAGCTCCACGTGCTCCCGGGGGGGAGCGGGCAGATCAGGAACCCAGGGCAGGACAGTGGCCTGGTTTCCCCAGAGAGCAGCAGGAACCGTTGGGCTGCACAGCCTGCGCTGTGACACTTGCCTGAAGTGAGCGGGTCTTTGGCCTCCTGCTCGCCAGCATCCCCCCGCCGGACTCTCCCCTGCTAGCGCCGATGGGCCCCCGTGCTGGGCCGCATTCAGCCTGCCAGACTACTGGGTGCCCATGGACAGGGCAGGGGGCGACGTGACCCCGCCGGTGTTCACAGCGCCTCGCCTAGGCCCAGCCAGGTAGGGTTTCCTTGCAGTGAAGTTACAATATTTTCCAGTAGCTTGTTTACAAAGCTGGGCGCCCCCATCCCTCCAGCTCCTCTCTGCCATGAGCATGGATGAGGTCCCTGATTTATGTGCCGACTTGCTTCCTGTTGCAGCCGTCCTGGTGATTAGCCTGGGCTAGTGCAGGGGTGCCCCCGGGGCTGGGCTGTAAATCAGAGCCCAGAGCTGTCCCCGGACCCCAGTCAGCTAATCCACTCAATACGGGAAGCTAGAGCAACCCGATCCAAGGCTGCTAACTCCAGCTATTACTCACAGACACACGTCTTCTCTTTCACTTGTTTCAAACAGACAGGCCTCTCTCTGCTGGAAGGGCTCCGGGAGCCAACGGAAAGATAGTTTTTCCTTTTTTAGTGTTTTTTAAGCTCTCTTGGAACAATCCAAGAGTTTCCATGCATTACTATACACTATGAGGTCACTAGTGACAGGGAAAAAATCCCTGAAATCCAGGAAAATTACTTAACTCGGCTCCAAAATGCCACCAGCTTCAATTGGACTTTTTATGAGTCCTTTCTAATGAGCTGTAGCTGGGCCTTTTAACGGGTAACACGTTACAAACAAACCCGGAATTTCCTTACGCTTCAACATTGCAAATGCCACCCATGCTCTGAGCAGATGCCCGAGCTGCAGCCCGCGATGCCGCAGGCGGGAGCTGGAATTTCTGCCTCGGGCCGCTTCGCCAGCGCTGGGCCATGCTCGGCTCTGTGCTTGGGGCAGTTTCCGTGGGTCAGGCTCCTCCGGAGCCCAGCACCGGCAGCAGCCAGGGTGGGGGTTAGTCACAATGCACGCTGCCACGACCATCACAGAGCTCTCGGGCTGGGTCTCCCGGGCGAAGCAAACCCTCACTTGCTGATCCAAGCCCTGTCCCCAGCTAAGCCGCTGGGGGACTGAATGTCACAACCCCACTGCTAAGTCACTAGCACAATGTGCCCTGCCCCTCACTCGCTCGAGAGAGAGGCCACCAGGCAGTGGCCAAGCAAGCCCTGCACGGGCAGCTTTGCTAGGATCCTGGCACACACAGTCGGCTCTGATGCTCAGAGGTCAAGGAAACCAGGCCTGCGAATAAAGTCCGTGAAGATGAGTGACCTTGCAGCAGGGCACACTCTGGATTGGCCCGTCCACCCCTCTGTTTCCATCTCCAGAGGGGAGGCCGGGCAAACCCAGAGTCGGGCTGTGACCATGTGTGCCAGGAGCGGGGACCAGCCTGTGGGGCAGGAGCCGATGCCGCAGGGTTGGCTTGTTCTCCAACCCCCCTGGGCCGCACCGGCCAGCACCTACACCGCGCTCTTGCGTACGTTGACACAGCACATGCTCCCGGCAGGGACTTTTCAGTGACTCATTCCCCAACTCCTGAAGACACCCACCTCTGCTGTGAAACGGGCTATAAATGTCCAAGCCAACATCAGAGACTTACGCACCAGCTCCATCGGTAACATGCCAGAGGAGGCCACAGGGTGCAGGCCCAGGAGCCTCGAGGGACTTTGTCTAAAGCTCTTTGGAATCTACCAAAGTTACTCCCCCAGGTCTTCACCCAGGACCATGTGGACGGTCCAGGAGAGGGACGATTGTCCTTGGCAGAAAAGGGACCATCTGCCCGGCCACATTACATTGCTCCTGGGGCAGTCCAGCACCGGACAGAGCTCCCGCCAGTCGATCTAGTGGTGATGCAAGTCTCATCCGATCAGTGATCTACAGGGTTCTGCCTCTAGCAGCCCCCTCAAGACAATAGTCCCTGCCCCCGCTCGGATTGCCTAGGCAAGTCTGTGGCTTGGGGTCACTCGTTAGCAGCTCAGTCTCATCGTTCTGCAGTATCCTCCCACCACCACAGTCTAGCCAGCCTTGGCCGCAACGTGCTGCACAGAGAGTAGGGCTCGTCTATGCCGGGATGCTGCTGCTTGGCAGCCCAGACACTGCCCAGGCCGCCGTGGGGCTCCCTCCCCGGTAATCCAGTCAAGGCAGGAGCCAGGCTGATGGAACCAGTGCTGCGTACACAGGCCCTTAGGCTGGCTTGGCTGAAATCGCTTGGAGGGGTGGCGGTGGGGATTTTTCACACGTAGCCAGGTTGAGCTAGTGTCTAGTGTTGACCAGCCCCTGCTGTTTGTGAGGGTTCCCCAGACTCTGTCCTTGGTCCCCTCTAATCTCATCCACAACACGAACTCGGCTCCTGTCTCTGTGACCGTGCCCAGCTCCAGCTCTCCACGCCAGCCTCCTCCTGCCCAAACTGGTGTCTGCACTGCTCTCCGAGGTCTCCTCAGGGCCTCTCGTCACCAGCTCCAACACAACAAGGCTGAAAGCAAGCCATCTCCTCAGTCACTAGGGCCAGCCTGGCATGCAGGCCCAGACACTGGCCCCTGGGTAGGTCCTTACATTCACACCACAGCCTGCCCTGGCCAGCTGCCAGGTCACACCTCGATTGCTGCAAACCCTTCCCCCTAGCCTGGACAAACGCAGCCTTCTGCCCACGCTCACTCCCAATGCTGCTGCCAAGATCCCGTCCTAGCCTGGTCCCCTGCCCTGGCTCCACCAGACAGGAGCTACTTGACCTCACTTCCATGGCCCTCCCCGAGCTATTCCCCCTCCCGCAGCAGCCGGTCATCTTGTTCCCTGCCCATGGCACCAGCCTCCACTGCCACTTACAAGTCTATAAACAAACCCCTTCATGCTTCCTCGGCTGCTGCCCCTCAGCCTTGGCAGGAGCTCCCCCGCCCCACCCACCCTCCTTTAAAACACTCCCTTACGGCGACACCGACAAAACCCTGAGGAGTTCAGCCCTGGGGGCTGAGACCACCGCCTGCCACGCTGACCAGCCCCATCTCCCTGCTTCTGCAGCCTCTCCAATCTGCGCATGTACAGCGCCTCACGCAGCAAGCCCCTGGGCCATGCCTAGGGCTGCCAGGCACTCCAGTAATACAAACTGATTCGTTAACTAATGAGCTCCAGCCCCCACTCATTTCAAGCCAGGCCAGCCAGAAGCCAGTGATCAGTGCCTGTCTACCCAGGTCATCCCACAGCACAAGATGGGCCTGTGACAAGAGCTGCCAGCACACCAGGCTGCACAGCCCTGGCAACAACCCACAGGGAGCAGCTCGTCGCCGGCTCCCTCCCCAGCACTGGAGTCCCCTGCCTCAAGGCCTGAAGCATTGGCGAGAGCCCTCGCAGGCCCTCGTTCAGCCAGGCTCATGTTTAACAGGACTGTGCCGTGCTAACATGTACCCCCTGGGCCCCGAACCCAGGGAGCAGAGCCCTGCAGCACCAAGAGCCCCAGGGCAGTGTTCCCAGAGTGAACAGAAGGGAAAGGGCCACGGGATACCAGCTGGGAGAAGGGAGCTGGGATCTGTTCTGCAGGGAGCATCAAGGGCCCCCTCCAGCCTGTGCAGCACCATGCCTGCTGGACCTCTCAACTGAGCACCAGGCAAGGACCGAGCACACATCTCGTGCCCTGCACCGGGTACAAGCTGGCACTGTGACGAAGTGGGAATGTTCTTAAGATTTTCTCCAAATACTGTGTAGGTGCCTCAGTTTCCCTCTATGCCTTTCTTAAGTATCCAGGTGGGGGGATAACGGGGTGTGATTGTTGCAGAGCCCTAGGGGGCCAGTGTGATGGTAGCTGCACAGAGAATGGCTGACACCCTGTCTCCTGGCAACTGATGGCCTGGGCCCCTCCCCTGCAAAGGTGCCGACTAAAGGTGTTGGAGAACAAAGATCATCAGGTGGCCTCCTGGCCCGGGAAAGAGAAAGGCCAGAGGAAGGGCTGGGGAGTTTCAGTTTGGAGCTGGCTGGGGAAATGGAGGGAGGCCCAGATGCTCTGGCCTCCCTGCCCCCCCAAAATGGACTGACTGAGGGGTCCTGGTCTCTGTACCTACAAGCTCTGTGTTAGAAGGTTTATTAGATGACAGGAACATGGTCTGTTTTCCTGGCTGGCTGAGAGTCACGTCTGACTGCGGAGTTGGGGGGCAGGACCCTCTGGCTTCCCCAGGACCTCGCCTGGGCAGACTTCACTGTGGGAAGCGCACAGAGGGGCAGAGGATTGAATGCTCCCAGGTCAGACCCAGGAAGGTGGAAGTCATGTGAGCTTCTTGCCCTGGGAACAGGCTGCTCCCAGAGCGGAGACTTCCCCAGAGTCCTGCCTGGCTTCGTAGGGAGCAGCTCCAGAGCATGGCCCGGGGGCGCCGGAACTAGGGCACTAGGGAACCCGAGAGGAACGTTTGCTATTGCAGGCGGGCCTGGCAAGGGCAGAGATGCCCCCCAGCAGGGGGTTTTGCTGCTGCTCAGGAGAACGACCTTGGACTCTGAAGTCAGGGGGGGCCAGTGGCCTCGACTCAAGCCAAGACCAACTGTCCGTTAGCCCAGTACCCAGCCCAGCCCTCGGGGGCACGTGCACCCTGGGGAAGCCCCTGCCAGCACAGGGGTTTATAGCCCTGTACGAAGGATGGAGCAGAGGCGCGGCGTGACCCTGACTTGGTGGCAGCAAGCAGCAAAGTGCCAGAAATGAACTGGAAGGTGAAGCTGCTCCAGCCCCTGCCCCGGCTCCGGCTCCAGGCCCATTAACCCCCTGCTGCCCGATGCTGTAACCTCACTGGGAACCGCTGCAAAGCCTGAGGCCTGCCAAGAACCTCACCAATGACGGGCTCCCAGCCCTGCCTTCCCGCACTGCAATCTCCCTCCCATTTCACACGCAGGCTCCTGGGGCTCTGCACCCGCAGCTTCCAGCCTCGGCACAGGCCAGTGACAGGGCTCCCACAGCACCCACCGGTGCCCAGCCCACAGCAGCACAGCGCTAAGGGACGCTCTTACTCACAGGAAAGGAGTTGGTCCAGGTCCACTTGCTTACAGTGCTCTTCATCCACGTGCAGAACGAGGAAGCCTGGAGTCAGAAGAGATGGAAAGTTACGGCGGAGTTTGCAGTGCAGGGTTTTGAGGCCTTGCTTCACCTGGCCAGGTCACACCAGAATTCGGGTGTTCTGCAGAGCAGCAGCCGCAGCACATCAGTGCAGAGGCACCAGAGCACCCTCCCCGAGCGTCGCCGGCGTCCGCACAGCCCTGATCTGCGAGGGGAGAAGGCTGGGGAATGTCGCAGATTCCAAGGCCAGAAGGGACCAGAGAGATTATCCAGTCTGACCTGCCTAGCCAGAGACCCGCCCTAACATCATCCCTAAATCCAGCCTTGATCCAAGACTTGTCAGTGATGGGAACTGCACCACAACCCTTGGTAATTGGCCCACGGGCTAATCACTCACAGTTAAAAACATATGCCTTATTTCCAGTCTGAATTGGTCCGACTTCCAATTTCCAGCCACCGGATCGTGTTAGACCTTTGTCTGCTAGACTGAGGAGCCCATTATCCAATATTTGTTCCCCGTGCAGGTATTTATAGACTGATCCAACTCACCCCTTAGACATCTCTTTGTTAAGCTCAAGAGACCAAGCTCCTCAAGTCTCTCGCTCTAAGGCAGGTTTCTAACCCTGGAATCGTTCTCGTGACTCATCTCTGACCCCTCCCCAAGTTATCAACATCCTTCAACTGTGAACACCAGAACTGGACCCAGGATTCCAGCAGCGCTCACACCAGGGCCACAGAGATAAAATAACCTCTACTCCTACTCGAGATTCCCCCATTTATGCATCCAAGGATCCCATTAGCCCTCTGGCCACCGCATTACACTGGGAGCTGAAGTGCAGCTGATTATCCTGGGAAGCAGTGACTTTGAAAGATGTGGGGGTCCTGACGGATAGAGGCCCCAGCTAAGTCTGGCCGACAGCCTTTGTCCCTAGACGGTCCATTTACACCGAGCCACATTAAAAACGCATGTTTGCACTGTATCTCTGGGTAAGCTGCGGGCAAGCAATCTTGATCAGTGACCTGCCCTCTTGATTTACCACTCCCCCAATTTTTATATCCTCTGCAAACTCCAGGAACAATTTTTTTTGTTTTCTTCCAGCTCATGGATTAAAAAGTAAGTAATGTTCACTAGCATAGGGCCAAGAACCCATCCCTGCGGGACCACACTAGAAACATGCTTGCTCAAGGACTCCTCGTTCCCAGCCCTATCGGCCAGTTTTTAACCCAGGTAACGTGTGCCCTGATGATTTTAAGTTGATCTAGTTTCTTCAAACTTGTGTGGTACCAAGTCAGCGCTGAACAGAAGCGTAAGATCTTTACTCCTCATGACCATGGTTAGCAGCCAGACTGGTCATCGCAGCAAATAAACAGTTTGACAGGATCTAGTGTCCCCGTAAACCCAGGCTGACAGAGAATTAAAGGACGACGACTAATGTCAATCAAGTCCTGTATCGGCCACTCCATTATCCTGCCCACAACTGATGTCAAACTGACAGGCTTCTCATTACCTGAGCCAGCCTGTGTGCCCTTTTCCAACACCAGCACAATATTAGCTTTCTTCTCGTCTTTTAGAACTTCCCTGGCGTTCCAAGACTTACTGAAAATCAACATTAGCCATCCAGCCAGCTCTTTTAAGACTCTTGGATGCAAGTTATCCAAATCTGCAGATTTAAAAATGTCTAACTTTAGTAGCTGCTGTTACCCTGAGATACTAGTGGACTGGAGAGAGAATCATCGTAGGACATGACATCTCACCGGTTTTATTCCCAAGTACAGAACAAGTGTGTATTGAACAACTCCTGCTTTGCAGGAATTCTACCACCATTTCCATCTAGTAATGGACCGAGACCACTGGCAGCATTCTGTCTGCACACACTTAAAAACTGCTCCTTGTCTAACTCTGCTAGCCACAGATTTCCTCCAAAAACAGAGCTGCCTTCACTCCCCCAGTGAACTGGGTCAGTCTTTTCACCAATACAGCCTTCTTCCTCAGCTGTGGGGTGCTGTGCAGCTGATGAAGGGTTCTTAAACCATTCCCAATCATCATTCACATCTTTCTGATTAAATTCCTCCTCCCTGCTGGCCTGGCTCACACTTGTTTTCATCCTTGTGAAATTGGCCTTAGTAAAGCACCATGTCTATGTTTTACTGGTCTGGATTTTACCTGGCTGGATCAGGCCATGGTCACCTGCACCTGAGCTCCCAGGAAGTTCTAGTCCTAGGATCAGTCCCTCCTTCTCTGTCAGCACACGATCTAATAAAGAATTCCACAGGTTGGCTGCAACACTTCGAGTTAGGCAATTGTCATCGAGCAGGTTTAGAAATTCCAAGGATGTTTCCATATTGGCAGCATGAGACCTCCAGCATGTGCCACTCAGAGAGAAGCCCCCATAACCTGCCCCCCGCCCAACACATTACAGATACAGAGTTAAGCACCCAAACCCCAGTGACTTTCAAACCCCTCTGCCAGTCCCAGCCAGCGGGAGTAGGGCTGATGTGGGAACAGTGCCAAGGCAACCTTACCTATAAACATGGGTGCTGCTGCTCGAATGTCAACCCAGTTGCTTTTGAAGTAGAAGAGGTTGGTTGAAATCAAACGATTCAGCATCTCTGGGTAGTTCTGCATCTAAAGGGAAAACCAAGGTAATGAGAACGAGCTGGGCTCCCGGGGGCACCCTGCTTCCTGCGGAAAGGGGCAGCCGTGCAGGGCATCTCCAGGGCTAAGGCATTCCAGCCCCCACAGGGTCCCCGCCATCCCAGCCCCAGCACAGACCTCTGCTGTGCCAAGTCGCACCCCCAATGGGCTCGGTCAGGTTCGTATGAATGTGCCAAGGCTCCTGAGGCAAGTGATCACGTTAAGGCACAAGAGAAACGGGAGGGAAGGATCCAGGAGGTCATTAGCCTGGCCGGGAGAGTAGAGAATGGGCCCTGTGGGCACTCGGCTGCTCCCTTTGGAAAGCAGAGTGTGCCTATGGGCATGGCAGTGACTGGCCGGGGTGTTCCGGGAGCTACCCGGCTACTCTGGGCACCCTTCCAGGCAGCTCTGTGCCAGGGCACATGCCTCCTGTGGCATCAGAGCCGGGAGCCTGAGTCAGAAGTGGACCAGGGTGCAGCCTGCCGGGTTGACAGAAGAGGGACTGGTCTGCTCAGCAAGGTTCAGAGAGTGTAACGGTCCCTTCTGGCCGCAAGGCATCTCCTCTGCCCTCTGGTAGATCCCTGGCCAGACGTTTCACCCCCACGGGCAGCCCGAGGACTCGGTGAAACTAAAGCATGTCAGTGCTCAGGACACTACGCTGATATGTGCCACGGCAGAGAGGAGAAACCAAGGGGCCAGCAAAACGCCCAATGCCCCAGCGGCCAGGAACCAAAGAGGTGACGTGTGCCCAGATGATCCTGCAGGCGGATCTATGCCCCATGCTGCAGAAGGCAAAAAACCTACGGTCCCTGCCAGTCTGAGCTGGGAGAAACCCCTTCCCAGCCCCTATGTCTGGCCATCAGACCCACCGCAAGACCCACCAGCCAGGCATGTGAGAGGGTTCCCTGCACCAGCTCAGAGCACCAGGGTCCCATCTCCTGCTGGGGCTTCAGAGGAAGGGAAAGATTCTTTCCCGACCCCTGCATGTGACTGGTTGAAACACTGGAGCATGAGAAAGTCAGATGAACAGGTCAAGGGCAGTGCAGACTGTCTGTCCCCCCGCAGGCTGCAAAGGGAGTGGGAGACAGGAGGTCCACGGGGTCACGGAGTCCAAGGCCAGCATGGACAGCATGCAATGCTGCAGCTTGAGCCAGGCAGCCCTGACCTCTGCACCTGGGCCAGCGCTTCTGTTCACTCCGTTGGGGCATCAGAAAAGGGCCAACTCCAGGGACTCTCGAAAGACCCCCCCCCTTTCAAGGGAAAGACCAAGCCGCTGTCATGCTAGCGCCACCACTGCCGGGGAGCGTCAGCTTCTTCCTGATGTCCCGAGGGGCTTTGCTCTGGGTCCTCCAGCTCACTAGGCTGGAAGTGCTGCTCTCTGGCTAGCCCCAGGGCATTGCAGTGCTGGCTGTCAGCAAGGGTCAGAGTGGGGCGGGCTGGAGCAGGTTAGTTTCGCCCCAGCAGTGACTGCTCGCAGGGCTGTCAGCCACTCACTCCACCCACTGTGAAGCCAGAGTCTCACTCACCAGGTGTTTGCAGACATCGTTCATGAACTCTCCGTAATGCAGGCTTCGGTCTTCATGCAGGTGGTTCAGAAACATGTCACAGAGCCCCTCGCAGCCCATGTTGGGGCCACACATGCGCAGAGCAAATTTACAGGCCTGCAGGACAGGGCAGATGAGGAGACCGCAACACCATGTTAGTCACTAGAAACTCACCAGCCCGCAAGTCTCCTTCCACCCTGGCAGAACATTCCATGCCCAGGGACCAAAAGCCCTGGTCACGGGCTCCCAGCCATAGGAGCGCTTAGCAGAACACTGTCCTGGCTGAGCTGGCAGGCCAGCATGGCAGCTGTGCTTGAGACACCAGCCAAACGCCTGCTGGCCCCAGTCTAGCAGCAAGGCACTCACTTTGATGACCTCTGGCTTTGGATCTTGGAGGTGAAGCAGCAGCGTCACCAGCCCATTCAAGATCTGCTCAAAAAAGACGTCTTCACAGTTCCCAGCACTGAACTTGGTCAGGTTCCCGAACAGAATGATGGAAGACGTGCGCAGTTCGTGGTTTTCCTGCAGGCAAAGGGCACACAAGGCGAGTGTCGCTGTGATGCAGAAGCACAAGAGGATCACAGCAGGCACCGTCTCAGTGATCGGTACAGCCCCACTCCAGCTGCTTGCTCCTGGGGACACCCTAGCATGGGGGAGCACAGGAATTGTTCCCTCCTCGTTCACTGGTTCCTTCCCACCCAGCCCCCCAACCTGCTGGCCGTCTCCAGTTCTGAGCAAACAGACACAGCAGATGCTGGACTTTTCTCATGATCCACTGGCTTCTTGGGGACTGGGTGAAAAGCAGAGAGCAGAGACGAGGTTTCAACCTCCCCTGCCTTGGTTCCCTCCTCTGTAGAATGGGGCTAACAGCCCCCCGGGGCAGAGATCCGCCGGCTGTCTGGACCGTGCTGGGAGTCCCCTGGATGGACATTACTTTAGCACAGAGAAACAGTCACCCGGCCCTGCTACAGACTCAGCTGCTACGTCTCCTACAGTATGTCACCTGCTCCTGCTCTGCCACCTTGGAGGGTCTTTCCTTCCTGCCCATGGGCGCAGAGCATTCCTCTCCCAGCCCCCGTGAGCCACAGCCAGCATGCCAGGGTTGTTCCCTCTCACCCACCCCCAGCTCCCACTTCTCTTTACACAGGTGTGCTAGCACACCAGGGACTCGCAGTCACGCCCGCTAGGCACCAGGCTTCTCACGCATGAAGGACCCTGCTCCCAGCTGGCGGGCAGAGGCAGGGGAAGGACCAAGGGAACGGTAGGGAAGTTGCGAAGCCTCCAGCACTAGTGGGTCTGAGAGGGACTTCAGTGCGGGCAGACAGAGCTGGGCTCCGGAGGAGCACAAGAACCCATTGCATGGCCATCTGACGGACGGGTAGCTGAGGCTGGGAGCAGCGGTGCGGGGCGAGCAGGGCTCTGGAGGCAGTGACTCGCGGTGACTGCAAGAGGGGCGTGACCCGATTCCACCGGGGCATGCTGGAGTTCAGCGGCAGCGCGTGCTGGGAGGCCAGCGCAGGGGGGGCGATAATCCAGGCAGGGCAGAACGAGGATCTGAGCACCAAGGCGGAGGGAGCAGGGGATTGAGCTATGGTTTGACACAAGGGAGGAGTTGCAGGCCTGAGTGCTGGGAAGGCGGGTGGCGTCGGTGACAGCGTCAGGCAAAGGGAGAAGGCGGGAGCTGGTTTTGGGCCACGGACAGTTCGGGAGGGCAAGCTGTCCCTAGAGGGGGTGTCAAACAGGCGGGATGGAAGAGAGGTTGGTGGCAGAGCGAGCTCTGCGAGCCGTCAGCAGAGAGTCCCCCAGGGCCGGGTGCAGAGCAGGAGAAGGGAGGATGCAGAAAGAGCAGCCAGAGGCAGGAGAGGCAGTGTCTGGGTGGCCCAGTGGGCACAGGGTGTTCTGGAGACGGATGCGCAGGACAGAGCCGAGGCCCTGAACCGTGGCCATGAAGAGGTCGTTCAAGACTGGAGAGTCGAGCACAAGCCAGAGCAGGAAGAGAGAAATCGGTGCCTGTCAATACTTTGGAGAGGAGGTGAAGTGTAGGGGGAGGGGAGGGAGTGAGATCTTTGGAAAGGCAGGAGCACTGCAGGGAGGGAGCAAGTTTCTCGGAAGGGGAAGGAACAGAGAACAACCCGATGAGGCGAGGGAAGGGATCACAAGGCAGGTGCAGAGAAGGGCAGAGACTGGGAGAGCTCAGCAGACTCGCAATCCTCTCTCTGAAGGAGTCAGGAGGATCTGGTGCAGAGAGCAGGGTCATTAGTCTCACCACTTCCCGGGGGCAGGCCCTGTGCACTCGAGTGCCTCATGCTCGGAGAAGCCCTCACCCCTTTCGTTAACTCGCTCCAGCTACATGCTGCTCATCTCCACCACTCAGGCCTTCAAGTACTCTTCTCTAGCTTTGTTCTTTCCCTGCTTTGCCGTTCCCAGGACAGGTACATTGCCGCCCGCAGAACCACTGGCCTGGCCTGCTCCCTTCTCAGAGGAATTGTAACCTTGAAGTATTGACCTGCTCCTCCAGCCTCTCTATCCTGGAGCACTAAGCACGTCCTCCTAGGAGGCCAAGCTAGACCGACCCCCTTCCCATGGTTAACACCGCTGGCCTGCTGCACACCAATGCCCCACTATGCTGAACCAAGCAACTCCCGCACACTGGTACCAGCAAGGCCATCCTCACCTTCCCCACTCCTCCCTGTGGCCAAGAGGTGAGCCCACAATGGCATCTACTGTCTAGCTTAGGATGCCACCTATTTACTGGGAACGGGCAATGGGATGGATCACTTGATTCCACCCCATTCATTCCCTCTGAGGCACCTGGCATTGGCCACTGTCAGAGGACAGGATACCGGGCTAGATGGACCTTTGGTCTGACTCAGTCTGGCCGTTCTTATGTTGTAACTTAGCCTCAGATGATCCCTGCTTAGCTACGAAGCAGCCCAGATCTCTCCTGGGTAGGACAACCTGCCAGGACTACAGTAGCTTGTGGTCTAAAGCTCTGTGCGCCCCCTCAGCCCTAATTCCCAGCGTCATGCTGAATCAGCAGCTCTGTTCTCTGAGATGCTGGAGAAGGCTGACCCCCCCATTTCAGAGCAGGCACCTCTTCTCATTACAGCCCCCGAGCCCTTTGCACCCTGGCTAACGGCTCACGCTCCCCTGCCCCCAAAAACAGGCACGGTTCTGCCTTACGTTGTCAAAGAAGGGGCGGATGCGGATGGCAATATGGAGAAGCATGGAGCGGATGTCCCTCTCCTCCACGTGGTCCAGGAGTTTGGACAGGCTAGACATGGCCTCCAGAGCGACCACGTTGTCGGGATCATCCTTGTCGTCCATGCCATTGACCATGGAAGCCAGGAGCTGGGCCCCGTGTTTCCTCACCTGCAGAAGGAAGTGGTACATTAGAAGCACTCCCTGCTGTGGGACACATGCCAGGATATGTGGGTGGGATCCAAGCGGCACCCTCAGGGAGGTCATCGTGTCACTGCCACATGGAAGGATTTCTCCTAGGTGGAGCTCGTAGCATCATCTCTAAGCAAACGTCACTAGCACTTTCTATTACAAAGAACCAACAACAGGGGCCTGTAACTTTGCCAGACTAAGAACGGAGGCTTGTTTCTTTTCACGCCTGACAGTTTCAGCTAAAACAGTTCAGAAAAATGGCTGAATGAGGTTAGGGAAAAAAGAAAAAAAACCCACAACATTTTCTCCTGCCCTGCCCTGCCGTCCCCTCCAATGCTTTGGCACAGGGATGTGAAATTTGGCAGCATCACCCTGGCATCACGGATGTGCCTTTTGCCATCTCCATTAAAATCTGCCCAAACGTGGCCCAGGGATAAGAAAAGTCAGTCTGCACATGCTCAGTAGAGAGACTTGTTCAGCTGCTAAATTCTCTGAAGATTCTATCTGCACTGAGCATGCTCCAGCCCAGAGCTGTAGGACTTCCCTGGAATTGCTCCTCTCCATGACCGGGCTGCTGTGGGTCCAGATACAGGAACAGAGCCGGGAGACTTGTGCTCTCAGTGCCCCCTGCTGGTGATCAGCAATGTGGTTTGAACACACAGGGACGGGGCAGACAGCCTGCAGGAGAACATGTGAGGGGTGGGACAGAGCACAGCTCACTCCAGAGCCTGGAGCTGAACCCAGGGACCCTGAGTCTCCCCATTTCTCTGCTGTCTGCAGATAGCTGTGAAAGCCACTGGCAAAGCGCATCATCCCCTGTAGTTACTGATCCACAGAGGAGACCAGCCTACTACGGCTACCAGTTACTCCATCAGTGCAAGAAGTGGACATCTGTGTTGTGGAACAATCCTATGTGAGGACATAACTAAAGCCCGTGTGATAATGTATAGGAACAAGGAAGCTGAATTACGTTAGCACCAAAAGACTCCATCCTGACCACCCCTACCTTCTGGGGGCTTGACTTTTGCAACCTAACCGCCTGCGGTGTAACGGATGTAGTAATACAAGCACGGGGCAAAGCTTTCGGAACACTGTGGCCACCTGGCCACAAGCGCCCTGGAGGACCGGATGCCCCTCTGCCGTTGTAAATGGATACAGGGCCTTTTACTTCTAGTTCACCACCTCTGTGCAACCCAGGTCAGACCAGCCCTTGGATCAACTCGTAGCTTCCACAGGGCACCCGACCTTATAAAAAAAGACATGGTCACTGCCATGTGCTCCATTTTATTGGCATTAAATGCAGCACTCCCCCCGCCCCCGGCTCCTGGCCTGGTGCCAACACAGCCGTGTGCTGGGCAGATGGTGGGCGTGCTGCTCTGGGCGTACACGCAGCCACTCTCTCGGCTGGGGAAGTTCATTCAGGCCCTGCTTGCCCGGGGAGCACTTTGCTCTGCTCCCGGCAGGAGAAGGCGGAGGAGCTGGATGCTGTTACAGAAGGGACTGACTATGGCTACGCCAGCAGAATGGTATTTTTAGTAGCTACTTATATTTTAGTGTCAAGTCACAGTAGCTTATTGTCTGTCTTAGGGGTGACCTGTCCGTGACCTCTTCTTGGGGTTTGGCACAAGCCTGAGCGTAGGAACAGCGCTTGCCAAGTCACTGTGCTGCCGAAGATCAGACAGCAGGTACAGAAACCCGAAAAGTGCGTGCAGGCAGTGCAGGGCCACGTGACAGTCAGCAGGGCTGGGCTCCTCTGCTTACAATGGGCTGCGATGCAGATTCCAGGGCGGCCTCTCAGACAGGAAACGACGGTTTTAAAACAGTCATTTCCCACTGCAGGTGTATCTGGAAACAAGCGGCAACTCCTCACTCTCCCAGCAACCGAGATCTCACACGCTGCAGTGGCTGGGAACAGCACAGCCAGCCACCCCTGCAACCGGCTGCATCAGAGGAGATGTCGGAGTCGGGAGAGAACAGACAAGTCCGACCGCAGGCCTCGAGAGGGGCAGACACCGTGCTAAGGTGGGGCTCTCCGGATTCCCATGATAACATCCCTGGCTGTCAACGGAGGTATCCGCTGGCGAACAGAGTAGAGCAGGAATCGCCAGTAACCAATGGAGACAAGTCTGAGCACTTCTCCCGGTGGCATGCTGGCTTTCCTTTGCACAGCCTCTTTCAGCTGGCGCCTAACCAGGGCCCAGCGAACTCGGGACTTCCCAGGAGGCTGTAGCCTGGGCTCCAGAATCTGGGCTCATGTTTTAAGTTAAGAAACCTTCAAAAAATGGGAGTCAAATCAATCAGTGCCTGCCTGAGTCTCTGCAAAGAGCCAGAGACAATAGTTGGGGGGAGGGGGGTGTTTTAACCGCCCCATTCATCTCCCTAGGGTGTCAGCAATCAGGGGTCAGAGCCAACAGTGCTGGCATCTCCCTTTCCCGCCGATCAAAGCAGGTCCCGGAGGACGGTGCTGTCCGAAGAGCTGCACGGTGCTAGTTGCATGAATGGGTGGAACCTGGGAAAGCAAGGGTCCTTCCCCAATTTGGGCAGTATTCCTGCCCCTCCCCCGACACCTCCACCTAGTACAGGTCAGATACCACCCCGGGGCAGCAGGCAGGAACACGCTTTAGTCTGGGGCCAGACAGAAGTACCCTGGCTCTAGCGAAGAGAGCCTGGAGCCGAGCAGGACCGTTCGCTCAAAGCCCTGGGCTCCTTTCCAGTCAGCACCCAGCAGGGCTGCGGATGCAGCTCTGCGTCGCGGGGATTTTTTGGTGGTGCACTAGTGCACCAGCCGCTCTCACCTTGTCCGGCGACCCAGAGGAGATGTTGCCCAGCCCCCGGAGAGCCAGCATGCGCACCAAGGTACAGGGGTCCTTCTGCCTGCCCGTCATGTTATCCATCATGGACTCCAGGAGGATCAGGTCACTCACCACGCTGCTGTTCAGAAGCTAGAACGGACAGACAGCCTTGGTGTGAGGCACTGCCAGGCTCCGCAGCGACCTTCCCCAGCCAGGCCACATCAGGGGCAAGGTCATGTCCAGCGCTTAGAAGTTCCTGGCCCTACACAGTGTAAAATGGACTCCTGACCTTCCGGCTCCCTTGCAGAGAGGCCAGAGAGCCTCGCTCAGTGACCAGTAACCCCAGAGACGTCCCCAGCCATATACCAACCTGCACAGCTCAGTAACCACACAGCTGCTTTCCTCTCCAGGGAGCTCTCATCCATGCCCTGGCTGGCTGGGGCAGGAGGGCACCCCAGGCCCATGGCCCTGCTAATGCACCTTAGCCCAGTGGAGAAGAGCTGCCCTCTGCCTCCAGCTGGCGGATCTGTGGCATGCCCACCCATGAGTGGTGCAAGGGGCCAGCTAGCCTAGGGGCAACAGGAAACGTTCCCCAGCAGAGCGGCTTGGTATCACACACACACCTTTACTCACAGCAGGCGTTTACAAGACAGCGACCCAGCCTTGCTTCTACCCTCACCTCTGGCCAAAGCTGCCTGTGTCCCTTCTCTCCCCAAGAGAGAGGGGACACCAAGGCAGACGTTACACTGACCCACCCATAGGAGGGCAGCGAAGGGCTTTTAGATCCTTAGATGGAAGGTGCTGAGAAGGGCAGAGTACCACTGTCCCAGGGGGCAGCCCTAGTTCCTTCCCGGAAAAGGAAGGGTTAATTCTCAGGAGGGGTCCTGGAATGAGACCCTGCGCAAGGGGGCCTGCAAATGCCTCTCGCTCCCTTATGCATCCCCGGGGCTGGAAACCAAAGCGAGACAAACTGAGAGCGGGAATAAGGGACAAGTTGAAGTGAGGGTAATTAGCCACTGAATTTACCAAAGGATCTAGTGGCTCCTCGGCCATTGGGAGCCTTTAAAACCCTGTGTTAGCTCAGCAAGTTCTGGTGGGCTTCAGACAGCAAATACTGGGCGAAAGGCCCAGGGTTGTGTGTGCAAAGCGCCAGATTAGAGGACAAGGATCCCCTCTGGTTTAACGCCAATGAACGTTTGGAGTCAGGGATTAGCAGCTATTGACCCAACTCTTTACTGTTTCCTTCCCACTTACACGAAGAGAGGGGCTGGAGAGCAAAGCTGAACCGAGCAGACCCGAGCTAGTTACTGGCAAGCAGTTCCTCCATGCAAGGGCTGTCACCACTCAGCACCCCACGCCCGGGAGGCTAGCGAGCGGGAAGTCGGAGGAGACCTAGCTAAATGGAGATCACAGGGCCGCTCTCCCAGTGGGCTCCAGGCCCACCCCCTCAAGTTGAGAGTGATGCTGTGTACATGAGAGGAACACACTGCCAGGAGCAGCTAGATACCCCACAACAGAGATCCTGGAGACCTCTAGAGAGGAAGCACCACCCCTGCCCATCAGCTCATATAAAAGATACAGGCCAGCGGTGGTGTCCGCCCTGCGACATGGAGCTCAGAGGCCAGTTCGAGTTGCATTCCAGGGCCAGAAGGGACCACTGTGTAACAGGTCACGGAACCTCCCTAAAATCTCCCGAGAACAGAAGCTTTGCAGGGACTGACAATGGCCAGTGACGGAGAATCCACCAATACCCTGGGGAAACTGGCCCAACGGTTAATGACCCTCGCTGTTAAAAGTCTAGGCCCGGTTTCCAGTCTGAATTTGTCTAGCTTCAACTTCCAGCCACTGGATTGCGTCAGACCTTTCTCGGCTAGATTGAAAAGCCCATTATCAAAAGTGTGCTCCCCACCTAGGTACTTACAGCCTGTGATCCTGTCATCCCTTAACCTCAGCTAAATAGACCGAGCTCCTGGAGCCTCTCACAGTACGGCAGGTTTTCTAACCCTTTACTCATTCTGGTGGCTCTTCTCTGACCCCTCCCCACAACTGAAGAAGGATGCTGAAAAAAACTGGACATCAGAACTGGACACTATCCTCGCAGTGGTCACGCCAGGGCTCAGTACACAGGTAACATAACAGGGAATCAGCAGAGAGGTTAACACACTTTTGAACCCGAGTCCCCAGGGGTTTGTATGGTGATCTATGGACCCAATCACAACTGGTGGCCAAGGAGATCCCAGGCAGCCGCCTTGCGGGGGTGGGGGGTGGGGAGACGGACGGGACGATGACACTGACTGCATCTCTGGCTTGAGCTGCACTCACCAGTGACTGCAGACCACTCTGCCCAGGGAGAGGTGCTACTCTCGGCCAGGCTTGCAGGGGCCTCAGGGAAAGCGTCCATCCTTTACACCCTGCACCACGATCGCACACGCAGGAGAGGCCTGAGGGCTCAGGGGAAGCCTTAGTACGAGCTGCAGCTTGGGCCAGCAAGGCTGCCGACTTCAGAATCTCCCCCACTCCCTGAAACTGCTCTGGGGCAATTAAGCCACTGCCGATTTGGGACCCAGCCCCGGGTTGGTGTCTAGGTGGGTTCCCCTCCCCCACTCATCTCCAGGCTGGATACCGGCCAGGCAAGCGAACTTTTGGAGGGTGGACTAGCTCCCTTGGGCCTTTGGCAGCCGTTTTGCTGGGTCAGACCCGTGGAGCGTTGGAGATCCAGGCAGAGCACTGGTCCTCATGACCGACTCCAACAGAGACTGAGCGCCCCAAAGCAAGGTTGTGGCTTTGAGAAGAGGCGAGGCCAGGGCCACCATGCACACCTTGGATCTCGTTCCATTGTCCCGTCGGCCTCGGGGAGGAGGTCCAACTCCATAAACCCTCCCCTAGCACTGCTGGGTCTGGAGAGGGAGAGGGACCAGGCCTTCGCACTGCAAGAGGGACAGGGAAGGGCGAGAGCCAGCGGCAGATGCCCAGGCAGGTCTGGCAGCACAGCTCTACCATGCCCCAGCTGCTTGGGGGCCAGCCCACGCCTCCCGACTGCCGCTTGGTCAGGTCAGCCCCTGGCAAGGAAGGGACGGCAGCTCTCACCTCATCAGCTTTCCGAGAGGGAGAGACGCAGGCGGCTGCTTCCTTCCCCACAAGCTCGAGGGCGAGGCAGAAACTGCTATTTTAAACCCTGCAAGGCCCGAGAGCCAAGCGCACTCGAAAGCTGAAGCAGATTGTGGGGCAGCAGCCAAGAGCAGGGCTATCAGCCCCCCCCAGCCACACAGAAAATAAAAACAGGGCCCGAAGCCCAGGCTGCTCGAACCACTGAGCATTTACGAGGTGGTTAGAAGCAGGGCTGGAGCTCTGCGGATGGCAGGCCGCGCTGCTCTAGGGAACATAGACCACGGCAGCAGCCCAGTGTTATAAGAGTGCATTACGGTCGGCTGGCCTTGCAGCAGGAATGGCCTGAGTCACCTCATTCTTTACGGTGGTATGTAAGGAAGGGTAAGGTTATGTCTTGCTGGCTCCTGGCCCCGATGTGGTAAGAGCTGGACTCCTAGGAGCACGTCTATGCCATTCCCTTTAACGGAGGGCCAGGGAAGCTGAAGGGGACTGATCAGCAGTGCCAGCCTGCTGGACTCAGCACTGCCTCTGGGCTCTGCTGCTAACCCCTCGCCCCAGTGCCCAGGAGCCAAGTGGGGTGCCCCGGCCCTGCTCACCTCAGCGAAGAAGGCGGTGGTGGTGATCCTCTGGCGGTCATACACACTGTTGAGCATCGGGAAGAGATTCTTCACAATCAAAGGGAGCTTGGGGCCAGCGTGTTTAGCCATTGCCCTGGAAGAGAACACCCCATTACACGGCATACACGGCAGGCTGGCTGGCGGCATTTGCCTTTTTAACTCAGTAGCACAAGAATCAAAGTAATCCCCTAGCTCTCCAGAGGCCAGCGTTAAGGGCACAGTAGCCAGTCTGAGCCCATTGGAAAAGCCAGTTCTAGGCAGTATAAGCAGCCATCCAGGATATCCGACCTGGGCAACCGGAGCCAGCCCTGGGCAGAGGCCCAGCCAAAACGCCGGCACATCCCACCTTCGGTGGCGCAGAACCCTGACAGTGGCAGCTCTGACAGGGAGATTACAGCCATGGGGTCTCCTGGCCTCCTCCAAAGCTCAGGCTGAAGTGCCAGGAGCCACCGGACAGTTTCACTTGCTTCTGCCTAGCCCACATCAAGCTTGGTAGGAAGTTTGCTTTATTTTGACAACGAAGGGAGAGTAACACCAATACCCCACCCCCCTCCAACCTCCATGACCATGTGTCTGAGCTCCAGGTGAGCACCTCCAGCTGCGAGGAGCTGCGTGGACACCCCGGGGAACGCCGGCTCAGGGCTGCCTAGCGCTTTACGCACAGGACAGGCAGCTGGAACATGTGTCTTGGCAAGAAGAGGCCTCCAGCAGAGCCCCCCCCGACTGACTGCCCCTCCCCCCATGTTCAGGAGCTCCAGTCCAAGCCTTGGACACCCTCCTAACAAGGGCCAATCACCTACAGTGCAGGGACTCCTCCCACCCTCAGCCTGGGCGGCCCTTGCTCCTGGTGGCCAGAGCCTACAGCCTGGAGGTCTCCCAGCCCTCAAATACAAACCCAGGAGACATCTGAGCTCTGACCCGTGTCCTCTGTCAGCACAGAAATCTCTCCTGCTGGCCCTTGACTGGGTCCCCTGAACCCGCCTCCTCTGCCCTCCAATCCAGAGGGAACAAGCTGCCAAGAGTCTTGCTCCACTGGCTCCCCTCCTCCACTGCATTCAGGTCAAGCGCCTGTCCTTGCCTTTCAGTCATGAGTAGCTTTGATCTTCATATTCCCACAGACCCCATCCCGCCTCTTTGGTGCTGCATCCATTAGCCATGCGAACCCCAGTGCTCTCAGCCTGCAGCGCCCTCCCTTCTCTTGGCCTGGTGCTGCCAGGCTGCCCACAAGGGTAGCCAGCTGTCACTGGGAGCAGGGAAGCTGCGGGTAGCTTCACAAGCCTGGAGCCCAGTGCTTCCAAGCCCTGGCCCTAACACACCGTTCCACCATTGCCCCCAGTGGGAGCTCTGCAGCCACAGCTGCCTTAGTCCATTTGCCCTTTGTCCCAACTGCCCGCTGCACACCTGGTCAACAGGCGCCGGGGGCTCTGTGCAGCACACGCTGAACTAAGGTATAGCCCTGTACCCGGAGCCTTCCTTCGCCCCACCTCCACCTGACCATTCGCCTATTGCTGGACGCTGGAGAGGGGCGGGGTACAGAGAGAAGGCGACGGGCCGAGGCTCAGTTTTCGATACCTCACCGTGTAGGTGTCTGCGGAGAAAGGGCTGAGGCCTGTCCACTCCAGTCAGCCACTCCTAGCGCCCAGCTCTATCCGGGGCGGGGGGATGATTTCGCTCCAGATCTAAAGGAGCGACGTAGGTCCTGAAGCACTGAGATCTGCTGTGCCACGGCGCCCTTCCCAGCTTCCCCTTTGTCCTGCATCGCTCCCCATTTCCCGGGGGCTGCCCTACTCCAGCAGATCTCACCCAGCCCATGCACTCTGCTGCTGATCCCAGGCTGCAGGGAGACAGGCTGCCTGAAGAACTCCCCTCTTACCTTGCAAGCAGCATAATGCCATCATGGTGCCTATCAGAGCTTTTCATCAGCTCCCAGCCTCCCGCACTCTCCACAGACTTCACCACCTCGTCACTGCCCCCTTGGGTCAGCATGGCTCTCAGGGCTTCCACCGCACAGCTGGACCGAGAGAGAGAGAGAGATTCTTTTATGAAGCCTGCATGCAACTTGTTCATAGTGCAGCGAACAGGGGCGCCAGCCAACGGGGAGTGCTGGCCAACGCACACCACAGTACATTAGAGAATTCTGCACAGTGGTGCATGGGGTTATTCAGAGGCGCGAGGGTACCTGAGGACTGAATGAGTTATGTGAAGGCTTTAGTTGGAGTGAGACAAACCCATAACTCACGGCTACCTCCATTTCCACCAGGACATTTGCCGTTAAAGTGATCCAAGACAACGGACTGAAAAGTGAAGAAGTCCAGAGCTACTATAAGAAGGTTTTTTTTTTGCATTAATATTTTATTGGTAGGGATTATTTTGTTGCAAGCAGAGAGCAACATATGGGAAACATACATTATCCTGTCAGAACAAAACAAATATTAGTAATGACTAAATCTTAGGCTTCTATACAAGAAAGAGGACTGTGTTTACCACACATGTAAAGAAAACAAAATCCCGGAGAAAGAACAGCTCAGTGTCAGGGACTTTTAACCCAAGACTGCCATGCTCATGCTATTCGCTTTGCCTGGAGAAGCAATGAATATAAACTGGCCACCAGGAAATTTAGACTAGAAATTAGATGAAGGTTTCTAACCATCAGAGGAGTGAAGTTTTGGAATAGCCTTCCAAGGGAAGCAGTGGGGGCAAAAGATTTATCTGGCTTTAAGATTAAACTCGATAAGTTTATGGAGGAGATGGTATGATGGCATAACATGGTTTTGGTAATTAAATATTCATGGTATATAGGCCCAATGGCCTGTGATGGGATATTAGATGGGGTGGGATCCAAGTTACCCAGGAAAGAATTTTCTGTAGTATCTGGCTAATTAATCTTGCCCATATGCTCAGGGTTTAGCTGATCGCCATATTTGGGGTTGGGAAGGAATCTTCCTCCAGGGCAGATTGGCAGAGGCCCTGGAGGTTTTTCGCCTTCCTCTGTAGTATGGGGCATGGGTCACTTGCTGGAGGATTCTCTGCTCCTTGAAGTCTTTAAACCATGATTTGAGGACTTCAATAGCTCAGACACAGGTGAGAGGTTTTTTTTGCAGGAGTGGTGGGTGAAATTCTGTGGCCTGCGTTGTGCAGGAGGTCAGACTAGATGATCATAATGGTCCCTTCTGACCTAAATATCTATGAATCTATGAAAAAAAGCCTAAACCGCGGTGACGGAGGCTCAGCAGGTTTGGAGGGACTGGCTGCAGAAAGACCCGCGTGTGCGCAGAATTCGTGAGCGCTGAAAGTTCTCTTCTGCTGCTGTAAATGCACTCACCATGTTCTGCAGCAAAGTTGTGTAACTGCAAAAAACCCCAAAAGATCCTGGCTCTCCTTAGTGAGAGTATATAATCTTTTCTCCAGCATTGTCCAGAATCCAGACTAATGTTGGAAAATATAGAATGAACCATTGTACACATGGAAATTAAAATGGATACACATGACTGCTAAAGAAATATTTCTTCAGCCTTGTTTTTATTTGTGTCCTTTTATCTAGCTCTCTCCGCCCCAGCGCACACACAGGGTGCGTTAATAACACGAGCTGTATACATGGAAAAACCTCTGCATGCAGGCGGCACTAAACTAATGGCAGCTGCTGGGTTAGCCTCTTTTTGAGACATCCCCTTTTATAGGCAAACTCTTGATCACCCGCATGGGGCAGCTGCTGAGCGTGCTCCTAGGACGGGTGAGTAAGGAGACTAACTAAAAAACAAGGGGTGCAGCTGCTCTGCACTAAGTTGCCCTTCCTCACCCAGAGAGTGTTTCCACTCCACGGGTGCAGGACAGACCATGCAGCTTGTTGCCTGCAGCTTCCCACTTCTTGGAGGTGCCCCAGTGGACTAGCCATGTCATCCCACAAACACAGGGAGGCATGGATGAGCTGCAGAGGGTTCTGAGCAATCCATACAGAAAAGAGTAGCTAGGAACAAGAACCAAACCAATCCTGGACATCTGCCATGGGCAGGAGTTTCCCAAACAGGCCGTCAAGCATGTTTTAACTGGCTACTGGCACAAGCCTACCTCATTTGGCAATCCTGGCCTCCATTTTGGACCCCGTGTATAATCTGGCCCATCAAACGCTGCCGTTCTCTACTTTTTCCATCACAAGTGTTTTTCCTACAGAACTAGTTTGCATTAACTTTAGGGACTGAATTCTGGGGGTAAAATGCTCTTTAGAGCCTTACAACTGCCATCAATAACCTCCTACAGCAGCTTTCAGAAAAAAGCAGTTGGCCTGCATTTACAAATGATCAGTGATGGCAAATCCACCACACCCTGTTAAATTAACCATTGGAACCGTTACCCTCACTAGGCCTCATTTCCAATCTGAATGGGTCTAGCTTCTACTTCCAGCCATTGGATCCTGGTAGTCCTCTCTGCTAGATCGAAGAGCCCATCGTCAATAGTAGTTCCTCATGTCGGTACTTACATAGTGATCAAGTCTGCCTTTAGCCTTCTCTTGGGTCGGGTGCATGGATGGAGCTCCATCACTCTAGGGAAGGGCTTCTAATTCTTTCATAATTTTTGTGGCTCTTCTCTGAGCCCTCTCCAATTTTTTTGGCATCTTTCAAAAGAGACACACACACACACACACACACACACACTCCTACAAGAGGAGCATTTAATAGTTTCCCTACCATTGCAGGAGCCTCAAGCACTGGGGCACCCCAGTGCCTCCTATTCTCTACCTGGGGAACGGAACAGTCTAGTCTCCTGGGGGGCTGCAACATTTGGGTCCAATTTCTGTGGCTGGGTTTAGTGCATGGGTCGTGGCCTGAGCTCACCGGGGTCAGACATGATGATCTAATGGTCCCTTCTGACCTTAGACTCCAAATCCACCTCCTGTATTTGAGATCATGGATCTATCAGGCATTAGTCTCTACGTAGAGTCAAGGGACCCTTTGTCTGGCATGTGTAGGTGCTGGGCAGGAGACCACACCAACCTCGGACAACATCGAACCGCACGGGACACCACCACACACTTCATGCAGCGAATGACCACGCCCATCTTGGGAAAGGAGATCCCTTGAATTTAAGGTGACCCAAGCTGTTCCCTTCTTTGTCGCTGTACTACATGACTGCATCCAGATACAGGTGCTGCTCATATCCAGCACCAGCTTCAGCCTCCTTGCAGCTGAAGCCTCCAGAAAATTAGTTTCAGAAAATGAATGGCACAATATATGCAACTAATTCCCATGTCTTCTCTTTCACGATGGCTGAAAATGGTTTTAGCTGTAAGTGGAAGAATGGGCGAGCAGGTGATCTAACATGCTAGGTTACTTGGGATACCAGCTTCATATATACACAGAACAGCTCTCCACTTCAACATCCACAGGAGAAGCGTACACCAGCTATCCACAACTTGGATGTCAAAGCCCTTTGACTGGGGCAATGTATCCAGTCACCCAGCTCCCAGGGGCAGCTGTTGAATAAGGAGAACAAAGTCACCTTATTTACATGTTCTGTACATTCCACTCAATAATGAATCCCAAGTGTTTCATGTCAGTGTTCTTCAGACTTGTCTGCAATAGCCAGTCTTAGCTACATCGGTCATGCCAAATGCTGAACTGCCTTTGGAAGAGGCAATATCTGCCCAGTGTGTTAACACAGCAGCAAGGGCGTCCTGAACCCGGCTGTAATACCAAGAGCACCCCTCTCTCACCATCCCGATGTCAGGGTGACCTGTAACCTTTCTGCTGAGCTGGAACGCTGATCTACAGAAGCCTCTGAACTTTTCCAGCTGCATTCAGCGTAAGCAGCAGCCTGGGCCAAGCAGAACCCAGGGACTTTAAGTAGTGATTTTCTTGGTGCACAAGGAAATTAGCATAAAAAAAATAAATAAGATATGCATGGCTTTGGGTGGTGGGACAGTAACTTTCTGGCCATTCCATACAAGGGTTCCAGCAGCAAGTTACAGAAGCTATTTTGCATATAGACGTAATGCTGCATTTTAGGGACTGTGCTGACCTCTTTGTTTAGAAAAGTGTTTTCATACACCTTTTCCTAGCGTGGTATGAAAAGTTAGTCCAGATCCACTTCTCTGTAAGCTGCCAGCCCAGCCCAGCCCACAGGGGCTGTGTATCCAGTTAACAAGGGAGCTGCTTTCCCCACTCAGTTTTTGGTTATCAAAGGCCCCACAGGGAGGAAGTCCCGACAGCTGGTAAGTCTGACTTGGGGACTGGCGAGATCTGACCAGCACATCAGAGGTACTGCATGAGCTGGGAGAGGGGTTTGTTCCTCATGGTGCCCAGCGGGGACAGACTGCTGGTCAGTCAGGAAGACAGGAGTGTTTAGGAATGGCACTCTATAGCTGAGGGCACCCAGTCAGAAAGAGCTGGCCACACCACAGCGTAACCCTGGATGGCCAGTAAATGTTCCTGGCTGCATCACAAGAGGTATGGGGAGGGCTGTGGTTTGAGGGGACTAGCAGGAAGTCGAACAGCTGCACTGTGGCCAGACCTGCGGTATAATTAACAGCATTCTGATCAGGGTACAGCAAGGAGAGATCCTGGTATGTTCAATTGTGTGTTTTTCTGCATCAGTCTCCAAATAACTCAGTCCCCACACAGCAGCTACCTCAAGGGAATGGATTCCACGGAGCCCAGGCAAGGACCTGCTGGAGGCCTGCCCGATGAACTAGGCAAAGGAGACCGTGTTCTGAAGCTGTCCTGGAAACTGTAGACTTTGTGAGCAGGCCATAAGCCATGACCCCTCAGATGAACAGTTAAGAATGCAGCCCCTGCCCAGTTTGACAAGCCATGGATATTAAGGTGCTCGCTGGCCCTACAGAAAGCAGAGGGCAGGTAATTGTGCACAGAAGAGTCTCAGCTCAAGAATCCCCCTATCCTGTGACAGGGATGGTTAAACTGAAGCAAGACACAAAGCCAGTGAGCCACATCAATAGCCTCGAAAGGCAGCTGGTTAAAGTCAGTCGTTCGCTAGGTTTGCTTTTTCCAGTGTCCTATAGCCACTTCCTGGCTTCCCAACAAAAGCCCATCTCCTCCAAGGCGTTTTCCTGCCAAGCTATCGTATTCACCTTGACCAGCTCTTTGGCATTTAAGTATCAGCAAGACTTAGAATTCAAAACGTGTACAGGAAATTATGAATATTGCAACCAGCTCCTGGGAGCAGCCTGGAATTTCACATCTCTGCATTTTTCCTGTACCTGGGACAAAAGCAATTTTCCCCGCATTAATCAGCAATGACTTCAGATGTAGAGCCAAAGTTCCCCTGTTTGCACCCAATGCAGTAAGAGCAGAACCAAACCCCAGGGACTGGGACGTTCTGCTGTCAGCGTCAAGGGCCAGGCAAGTCTGGATGTGGTTGGTAAGAGACCCTCCCCCCACCTGCCCAAATGTAGCCATTTGATCAACCGATATCACCGCAGCTTCCTGCCCTGCAGCACTGCTGTGGCTCTGGAGTAACACCTGCAAAATTCAGCAGAGACCAGAGAGCACTTGGCCTTGCCTATGTCAGGTTTCTTCCGGTTGGTAGCCAAATCTCTAGATCCCCAGAAAAAGCCACCTTTTCACTTGAGCACAAAGGCCACACTCAAGACAGTCTTCAGGGAGCTTTAGTCACATGCCTGCTATTGACCTACTTAACCCTGTATTGGAACCCTTTCCAGTCCCGCCACTCGCCTTCAGTCTCCACTGCACCCCATGCCATTCTGCTAGGTGCTCTTTGGGAACGTTTGCTAACAGAGTTGGAATAGCGCCCCCCCAGGGAAGGTATGAGTGCCTCACAGTCCACTCCTAACTACCTGAACCAGAGAGAGAACCCTGGAGAGCCCCCCCCTCTGGGAGCTGCAATGCAATAGTGACCCATCTGCTCTCTTCCACCTTCAGCTCTGAAGACTTCAGGATAATTCAGGGACTCCCTATCCCTTTTGCAGCCAGCATGTTGCAGGGAAGAATAACCAGTTCCCACTCAGCAGAACTGGGTCTTCTTGCAACCTGACATTCTCTCCAACAGGTCTGGCCTTTGCTCTGCCTGACAAGGGATCAGAGAGGCCAGTTCCCATACTGCTAAAGGGAGGCACTCGGGAGGAAGCATTTTAATGCTTGATCCAATCTGTGGCCAGTGGCACTTTCAGACAGGACAGCAGCAGTCCCACTGTATTTGGATTCTTGCCCCAACTGTTCCAAGAGTCAGTTTTTTGGAGGAAGATCTGTAGTTTCTGGCTCCTGCATCTCCCTCCCTGGGAGGCAACCAATTGCTCCAAGTTCCTTTAAGTGTTCCTCATGTTATGGTGGTCTGGGGTCTGGCTGAGATCTCTCACTGTGCATCTTTTCCAGAAGTAATTAAGGAGGAGGAAGAGCGATTTGAGAGAACAGACAGTTCTGGGTGCACACGGCCAAAGCCACAAAGAGTGCAAGTGACTTAAGGAATGGTGAGAATTTCGGTCAGGGTTCACAAATAGGGTGGCTGTCAAGGCTCCTGCGAGCAGATCCCAGAGAACAGAACCCTTCCAGAGCTGGGCTGGAGAGTGGAGGATGCAGCCAGGAGGAGGAAACAGCAGCCGTGTGGAGCAAGCTCAACTTTAGCTTGAGCCACTTGAGCAGATTTTCTTTTAAATTTTGTTTTAACATATGGTCTAAATAAAACACTAATCAGAGAGCAGCTTTGCTAGCCAGCGTAACAACCTGTTTCCATTCATTACAACTTTGGGCTGGAAAAGCTACCAGAGGAATTAGTGGCAGCTTTCCAGGCTGAACACAGGGCCTATCAGGCTTCGTCAGATGCAGTTTGCATCACTTTAAAGTTTGTCATGGGCAGCCACTAATTCAGACTCTGTCTCTCCGCCCCCAGCAGACAGAGCACAGCTTTTCCTTGCCATCGTCCCAGCACAAACTGATGAATGGAGCTTGAATCCCCTAAAGTGGCTACAAGTCCCAGTTCTGGGTCCATGCAGCCTTCCCCATGCAAGTCGGATTTCCCCGAGTAAGAGGCCACAAAGAGCCACAGTAAAATCTGCAAACTGCCCCCCCAGGCCAAGGGGAGTCTGGCATAGCTTCCCCTTGCCTGGTAAAAGTGGGGCAGGAATCTCCAAACATCAAGTGTAGCACGTGCCTCACACACACGATCCAGCACAAAGCAGCTATGCAAATCTTACAGTCCGAGGGCAAAGGAGGGTTTTCCCCCCCAATCAGATTCTGCACGTTTTGCTGTAGCCGCCCCGGGCCTGTGACCACCGCTAGTGACTGCAATGGATCACGGAGGCAAGGCTTGAAGAGGGGTTGCCAAGGCATGGAATTTGGTAAGAAGATGCACGTTTACCGCCTAGTTTTCCTGGTTCGCTGGCGTGCTCCCCATGCGGTTTTGAAGGCGGGTGCCCCATAGCAGCGATCTCCCCAGGAGTGTTAAGGGTGCAGCAGGACACAGCTTTGCTGCCACTGGGTGCATCAGTCAGAGCCTCAAGGTCATTTGAACGGACCGAATTCAGACAGCTTGTGGGCACGGCTGAAACCTGCAGCCTCCAGCATCCTAGTCAAACCAGCGCCATCTATTGGTACCAATACAGAACTGCCTGTCGCCTCTCCCCAGGCAATGAAAGAAGCGCTGCTCGGGATGCAATGAAGAGCGTGAGGTTTTGTTTCCTTCATGCCAGTAGGTGAGGGGGTGCTGGGCACAGCAATCCTGGTTCAGTGCCACCTAACGTGGGCATTGTCCAGCATCTGCCTGGGGAACAGCCAATCAGGCTCCTCTTCAAGATCACATCGGCCCCAAGTTTTGCCCCTCAGTGCCGAAGAGGAGAGTTTACAGAATCCCCCCTGCTTGGGGGGGAAGAGGGGTTTGAAAGCATGTGGTGCTTGTGCAGGTCTTTCACACGGCAACAAGGGAGGGGACAGCTCTCAACAGGGAAGGGACATTGTAAGAGCCCAGACCCAGAGGAGTGACTTGGGAGCAGGGACAGAATCTGAAGTTACCCAAACTCCTTTTTGAACAGTGCTGGCCCTTCGTCCTGCCTGCGACCCCCAGAGGTAAGATCAGAAAGATGGCTTGTGTCCCTCGAACCCTAGACACAAGCCAGCAGCATGTCCTGACTGGAGCTGGCCAGTAGCCAACGGGAATGCCAGGACTGATGAGGCTTTGCTGTGAGGCACATGTGCTGGTGAAGTTACACCATCCCTCAGCTTCCAGCCGCCCCATGATCAGCAGGGCACAGGGCTGGGCTCCCTCAACACATGCTCAGACACAGCTGGGAGGTAGAGCCAGCCCCATACACACCGCATGGCAGCGGGGATACCAGCAGTCACGGGAATTTGAGGCCACTGCATCAGCCAGCAAGTCTCTTCAGCAGGTTTGACTGTGGCCAGCGCCACTGTGCTCATCAGCCACATCCCACCGAATTTGCTGTTTGCTCCTCCAGTTCTGGGGGAGGGGGGAGATGGACTAGCCCACACCGCATGCCGGGCTTCCTGCTGGAAGTCACAATCCATCCCGGAAGCTGGTGGATGAGGAAGAGCGCCAGGCCAGGATTGGCAGTGTCAAGGAAGCCGTATTGGTGCCAGAGGCAGCAGAGCCCTGATGAGCAGAACCATAAAGCATTTTCCAGGCCACACAATCCGGCCAAAAATGGTGCAAGTTTAATATGCTCAGGAGCGGCCTCAGGGCACATGACACTAAAGTCCCAGAAACCTGCCTGCCAGTCAGCAAGAGCTCTCTCACACACCGCAACCTGACTGGCTCTTCTCAGACGGATCACCCTAGCAGAGGGTGCCCTCCCTCGGACGTGTTCTCTCCCAGCCATCAAACACTCGGTGCCCTGTAGGAGGAATCAATGCTTGGATCTACATTTGTTATTGACCAAGACATTTGACAAAGAACTCAGGACTGATCACGTTAGATGAGGAACTCTGCCCACTGAAATCCAAGTTCAGGGCTTGTCCACATGTGCAATTGCTCTGGAATAGCAATTCTGCTTTAAATTCATGTCCTAACTTATTCCAAAATAGCTGTCGTGTGCAGATGAGCCCTGAGGATCACAAATGCATTAGGCTTTCCCCCAGTTTCCCAAACTCTGCCAGAATATTTCATTTATAAACACAGCGCACAGAAGACACTTGCAAGCAACCTACTCATCAGTAGCCACATGGGAAGCAGCTCCAGCATTGCAGGGAGCCAGTCAGAAAGTACCTTAGCACGTAGCCCCATTTCAGCTTCACGGACAATAAAAGAAAGTGTCACTGTGCAACCCGGAAGGAGACACAAAGGTGTGGAACCTGAGCAAGAACTGGGGAAGATCTGGTGGAGGAGGGATCTGAGTCAAGCTTGAAGGGAACTAGCCATACAACTCACTCAGAGGGGCCACAAACCATGACCAGACTGAACGGAGGGATCCAGATGAACTGGAGCATGAAGGGCCCGACTCTCAGTCACACATGAACGATCCTGATGTGCACACAAGATGATCAAGAACCAAGGTCGGAGTAGACATATCACAAGCAGAAGCAACTCAACATGTCACTCATTTAGGCACAAGACTTCCTGAAGAGATGGCTTAATGCTACTAGCGAGAACGGGTCTGGACAGGCCAGTCTCACCTCTTGGGCAGCTGGAGAGTGTGGATTAATATCCTGTAACTCCTGTTGTCAAAGCACCTGAGCCAGTGGTGTGAGGCAAAAGCCCGCAATCACCCACAAACCGCACGCGTAATCCTTGCCCTTTACTAAATGGCAAGGGACAAAGCTCCTTAAAGAAGTCTCTTCTGTTTGCAACAGTGGTATAATTTTCTGGCCCATGAACAACATAAGCCCAAAGAAAGATTCAGCCTCCAGCTGCCCTGTCCATGGGAGAAGGGTATGCAGATCAGACCTGAGCATGCGCAGGCCACTAGCTGCCTGAGGGGGGCACCTCTAACGGCTCCGAGGACTTTTGTCTAGAGCAGCACAGAAGTGTGTACTCCAGCAGCACCGACAGCTTGGGGGCTGGGTTACTATTCTGCAAAGCCAGCCTCTAACCTACTCTGCAAATACAACTAAGTCCTTTCAGTTGGGAACTGCGGAGTTACAGATTGTGCAGGGATCTACGTATTGCTGCTGGATACAAACCTTGGCTAGAGACGGGAGAGAGAACTGCTGAGTAAGTGGATCACGTGCTTGAGGTCAAAGGAAGAAAAAGCTTTGGGGGATGCCCAGTAAGACAAAAGGCAACGCTTGTGGGTCTACCTGACCATTGCTGCTGTCCCTGGAGGCGGCCCTCTTCAGACTGCTGATGGAGTGGTAGGTCCAGCTGGTATGACCAACCAGCTTTTGGAAACCGGGCCTAGAAAGGGGAGTTTGCAAGACAGCCATTACCATGCAGTGATCTTCACGAAGGCACTGCCATGCAGGTTCAGGGTACGCACGGAGAGAGCAGCGGCTTTTCCGTGGTGCTCACCAGTCATACCCAAGCCCCCCCTCCCCAGCCCCACTGAACGAGCAGGGAATGAGGCAGAGGAGTCAGGAGGGCAGCACAAGATCAGACAGGAACAGAAGCCAGGTCAGCGTCCACCCACAAATCCATCTTTCCTCGTGAGGGCAACAGAAGCCCTTTGGCCCAAGGCACTGCAGAAGAGTAGTCTGGTGACCGGAGGAGACTAGAAAGGCTGAAGACACAGAGCTTGGAATATCCTCCATGCACCAGAGCCGTGAGTACTGCCAAAAGCAGGCGTTCCCCAGTAACGCAGGAAGGGATGGTCATCGGCAGGCTAAGCCCAGAGAGTCAGGAGAGCAGTCTGCCAGCATGGTCACAGGGAGCCGAGGACCAGTGGCTGGGTGCTGGGAGGGTGCTGGAGGCGATGGGCGGTACCTAGAAGGGACAGGTCAGAGCTCTGCCACAGCGTACGCAGATCACCGAGTCAGAAGTCCAGGGATTTGGCCACTTTCCCAGCCTGACCCCCTCCCTGCAGGTTGGCAGCCAGAGCACTCAGGACAAAACGTCTCATGAGGGGGCTGCGCTGCCCCCTCTGCAGCAGCCCACCCTGAGGGGAAATGGGGAATGCGACTCCCCATTCCAGTGCGTCAGTCAGTGATTAAAACGTGCCAACGTTTGGGTCTGCAGGAGACGGAGCAGTTTGTACCCCAGTTTCCCCCGGGCCCCGTTTCCAAAAGGAGCGTGCGTGTACGGGCAGTTTGGCAGAGGGGGTGGCTGCCTGGAGGACATGGGGAAGAGCTGCAGGACTAGGTCGGGGACACCATGCCCTGGAAGTAGCAGTAGGCCAGGGCACGGCGCACTCCACCTCAGCACATAGGGAACAATGTCACAAGCACAAGCGTGGCTGGAGATTGATCCTGTTCTGTGGAAAGCCGAGCTCTAGCCACAGCCTGTGGCTCAGGCCTTCATCCAGAACTGGCTACGGGCTTCCTGTGATTCGCCAGCCATCCGATTACACGCAGGCAGCATGTGTGTGTTTGTGAACAACAAAGATCCGTTCCACAAGGCAGGTAAAACCAGCTGCCTCCAAGCCCCCAGCACCCTCTGCTCTTTACCTGCAGGGGTCCAGGTTTCTGGTCCCTTGGCTCCGGCTGGCGCTCTTCCTCTCCTTGGACTGCAGGTTCTTTGGTAGCTGGACACCCACGGTGCAGCTGACTCGCAACAGGAGAGCCACAAACAAGTGCGGGTAGAGCCCCAGCACGGCTGCCCCAGACTCTGGAGCAGACATGATCTCATGCAGAGCACATGTGGCCTGAGAAGAAAGAGGATTAGGAAGGGCTGGGGCGGAAGAGAGAAATCGTCTACTCCCCACTAAGACCTGTTAACGATATTCGATAGGTTATCAACTACAGCAAGGAGAGCTGCGAATCCCCTCCTCCAGTTCAGAGGCCAACAAGACCCCAGCAACCAGCCCATTGTTCAGCAGCCCAGACATGGCTTTGCTGTAGTCAGAGCTGGAAACAGAGCAGAAAAGCCACCATTAGAACAGTTGGATTTGAAACTTGCATGTTTCTGAATCGGGGTCTGAGATCGGCACCTGGCAGGGAGAGCACAGGAGATCTCATAGCTGGAGTTTTCAGGCAGGAAGAGTGTGTGCACATCACGCACACAGCTTGCAGAGCCCTGCTCCGGCTGATTTAAAGAGCTGTAATTACATGGCCCAGAATACACAGGGCTGTAAAGAGGGGAGGGGGGGAGGGAAGGAGTGTTTGCTTTCAGCATGACGGATTCTGTACCATCTGCACTTGGTTCGGAGGAGGAGGAGGAGGAAATTGTCACAGCTGCTTTACTCCTTAAAAAGCTGCCAAGCAGGGATTAGGTTTTTGACAGGATAAAACGCAAAGTGATCTCCCTAGAGGATGAACACCTGAGAGGTTTTTTATGAGCCCGTGGATTAGCTCTAATAGGCATTATACAGTGATGCGTTATTTCCAGAGTCCAGGCCTGGCCCAAACACCTGAGCTGAGGAAATGAACAAAGCAGGCCAGGTGGGGGGGGTCTGGAATGCCATCTTCCCTGGGGGCTAGGAGCCCGGCTAACAGAAAGTATGGCCCCTTTGTGCCGGGGGAAGGGTGGCAAGGCATGGGAGTAGCAGGATACTTACAGCAAAAGGGAGGGGAGTTGCAATGCGCTCATAGGTGCCCCCCAACAGGAAGGATTTGTTCTCTTTGTATGGCACATCCCGATTCACCTTGTCCAGGAGCAGCTCCAAGATCTGCGGCGTGAGGGTTGGCTCCGTGGCCAGCGCCTTCCACATAGCACAGGTGTGACTAGGTTTTGACAAACAGGAGGGTTAGTTTTGTACCCAAGCTGCCCCCGTTAGTCTGGCACTGGCTCCTGGCTTTGAGCAGCGGCAAGCCTGCGAGTGTCCCGGCACGACGCTGCACAGCTCCCAACTTGGGGACAGACATGGGTCTCCTCTCCTGGCCTGCAGTCCAGAAATAGAGTGAAAGGGCTACCTACCATCCTGGGGCTTTCTGCCTGGCTCTGTAGCCGTACTTGCAGCCTAGCTAGGACATCCAGAATCCCGCCAGAGGAGAGGCAGGAGACAAGCCTGTGAAGATCCCCATGGATGGAGGGAATTGGTCTGTGACATGGGGGGTAGGACAGAGCCATGAGAAGAGAAGAGGGATGTTCAGGATTGACATCAGATGAAGCCTCCGGGCAACCCAGTAGCTCCCGCTGCGCACTCCCCTCCAAAGGGAGGGGCTGGGGGCCACCCAGCTGCAGTTGGATGAAACACTCCCTCTGCATGACACCCTAAGGATGGCAAGGTGCATTACGGGGTTTTCCCCTTCCTCAGGCCATGATCAGCTGGCGGGGCCTTTGCTTTCCCCATTCCCTTAATTCCTATGCCTCTAGCACCCCTGCTCCAGCAGGGTCACAGTGGGGGTCACATGCAGGGAGGGGGACACGTGCAATAGAGGTGTGAGGGCAACCCCAGGGCCAGGGCTGGATGACTCCGGGTGGGTGGCCTAAGCCATAACAGACTCACTAATGCAGGCTACCGCACTAAGCAATTCCAGGCCCTTTTTAAAGGCAGCTCTCCCGACAAGTGGACGTGCTGATCCCCGAGCACAGGAAGGGCATTCCAGCAGGGTCCGATTACCAGGGGCAGGAGCCAGAAGATTAGCTGCAGCTTAAGTGAAAGCTTCTCCGAAGCCCAGCTCCTCCGAGAAGGAGAGCGAGAATGCAGCGCACCAGCCAAGGCAATGGCGCGAGCCGAGTACCTGTCAAAGGGCAGGGAGCTGCCCAGCAGGCTGGACACAACCGCTGTCTTATGCTGGGAGGCCAGGATGTAAACCGTCTGCTGAGCTGCCTTCCTTAAGTGCTCCTCATCCACCTCCTGCAGCTTGCTGTGAATCAGAGCCATGATCACGGGCACCTGGAGGACGAGAGACAGAAGACGTGTAGAGAGGAGCCGGGATGGGTTCCCGGCACGCTGCTCAGACCCAGGGTGGCAGGGCATGGGGCTCTCCAGGCAGGCTGCCAGCAGAGGAGGTCGTATTAGCTGGCTAAGCTACAGTCTATGGTACATCTCACATCCTGCCGTGCTGGGGGCCAGCAGTGATCTGGGGCAGGGCCCTTAGCCCTCTGGGGTCCCGAGGAAAGGGAGAGGCAACAAAAACAAACATTAGCCAGCAGTCCACTCCATACGAGCCCCCCAGCCCTGCTTTTCCTTTGCTGCATCCAGCAGCAATTCTCTGGGTAGAAGGATGGAGGGGGCTGCATCTGAAGCCCATGAACACGACTCCCCAGCCCTCCAAGCACCCCCAGGCCCTGAGCAGCTCCCAGAGGGACAGGATGAAAGCTCAGCCCCTGTACCACGCCCTCTGCATAGAGCCCAGTGCCACAGACAGGCTGCCAGCTACGTACGCTAATCACATTGACCCAGTCATAGGCCCAGCTCCTGGAAAGAAGCCTGCAGGCCGAATGGTGGGAGCGAGCTGCACAATGCAGTCAAACAGGGTGGTCACGCACAGAGCAGGCCTGGCAGCATACTCCAGACAGGAAGTGCAGAGCGGCAGGGTGCTCTGTCCCAAGCGGTGCTCAGGTTTGGCCCTGGACTCAGAGGCTTCGCACCAGTTTGGATTTCAGATGCTGGGCTGGACAGCTCTGACCAAGAGATGAAGCACGTAAGCTGGAGCAGCCCCAAGCAGGATAGAGGCTAACAGGGAGAGAACAGCCCAAGGAGTGCAGAGGGAGAACTGCTTTTTCCAAGAGGGGGAAAAGGGGGAAAAAAGCTTGGCCCAGAAGGTAGAGGAATCAGATGAAAGAAGCCTCACATCCAGAACCTCTCACCCCCCTGGGCTTCCAGCCCTCCTGCCTGGCAAGGCCCCCAAGGATCTCACAGGGAGCCCCAGTAAAGCACCAGAGGCCAGAATGGCTGATAAACCCAGGGAGCAGGCCTGGCAGGTGGCAGCTTCCCCATACCCGCCAGCAGGTGACTCCAGTTCCAGGGCTGCAGCTCCTGTTCCAGAGTCGCTCGGCCAGGCTGGGGAGCAGGACGAGGATGCTGAGTGATGCCCACTGACTAAAGAGCAGCACTGATGGGGCAGAGGCACAGACATTCCTCTGCCCAAAGTTCTTTGCAGCCTTGTCCTGCTGCCACCATATTTACGGCCAGAGCTCTTCAGGGCAGGACCATGGCGTGTCACCTAGCTCAGAACCTGCCCCATTTCCCCTCAGCCGGTGCACAAACGTGCCAAGTTCCTGCCCTGCAGAGCATATTCCATAACCTGACTGCACCCTTCATCTGGCAGTAGCACCCAGACACCAAGCCCTTCCCCAGAGTGGGGGCTGCTAGAACTGGTAGGGACCAATGCCCTGCTCAGACCCGGCAGCAGGGGAGAGCACGGCATAGCAGAATCCAAGAGCCAGCTCTCTAAAGGAGGTCTCCTTTTGCCCTGGAATCCAAAGGTAACCGAGGGAAAACAAAGGCCAGGAGAGAACCTAGGGCTTTACCTTTTCCAGTAACACCCCTCCACGCTCCTTCAGGAGGGCGTTGATCATGACAGCAGCAGCTCGAGAGCAGTTCTGATCAGGATCTGCCAGCCCTTCAAACATCGTGAGCAGAAGGCTCATCAGCTGGTCAGGTGGGAGGCGCTTCCCAATCACCTAGCAAGGGAGAAGGGAGGAAGAGATGTTAAATCTAACATGCTGGGGATTAGAGCACCTTTAACCCAACGCACTTGAAGGTCACTGAAATGCAGACACACCTGGGGCGAGACACAGCAACTAACACAGCAGTGCTGCACAACTCAGTCGGAATAAAAAACCTTACGCCTGGCTACTGTACAAGGAGGCAGAACGTAAGAGTTGGAATTTGGCCAGAATACAGTCGGTCACATGCCATAGAAAGGGTCTCAGAATAGAGAGAGACTGGAAAGGCTCAGGCCCCTGGTTTGATTACCACCCCACCCGAAAGACAGTAGCCCCAACCTCCCACTGTGGGCCTGGTTCCCTACCGACAGAGAAAAGACCCCAAAGGAACACCTGGGTGTGCCATGGATTACAGCTGTCTGGCTGAGACAACAGGCTCACGGCTCCAGGCCTTTGCCACGGGGACCTCCGTGTTCTTTAAAAATCAAGTCTGGCCCAACCACCGTGTGACCTGTGGGGCTAGTGCCACCCTCGCTATGCTCTAGGGGGTGAGACTGAGAAAAGGAGGAGCAGTTCCTCAGCCAAGGAGCTGACGTTCTAGCTTAGACAAACTTTGAGACAGCCAGAGGTGCAATCTCGGAGCAGCTTCGGGCTGACCCTCACGAGCTGCTTGCTCTTCGAAAGGAGCAGGGACTGCACTGGGCAGCATGGACACTACTTCTGCTCTGGAGTTAGCTGCTCTGTGACTAAGCCAAGGACATCAGTGTCCAGAGCTTTCATTCCATTAGAACTGGTCACTTCACAAAGGGAAACTGAGGCAAAACTGGGCATTTAGAACTGTCCACTCCACACTCAGATGCAGCACCAAAAACCTGACATATGCCATGGGGCTGGTGAGGGGGTGTGGCAGCCATGCTACTGGGAGAGATGTGGCCCCAGCAGAATCCAGACACTTCAGTGCTCACACTGCCGGAGCGTTCTGTTCACCTCACCCACTGGGACAGCTCCTCCACCCCGCAACGGGCACCTGTGCTCCCAGGCCGGGTACAAGGACCCCGAGAGCTCACAACTCCCCTGCTCCTATGTTCATGGCCGCTATCAAAAGCGGCCACAGCGACGGGTTGATGGTCACTCCCATGACAGCACATCAGGACCCTCTTCAGGATCCCCATGGCATGGACAGCTCTGGGGCACTGCAGGACAGCTGCCATTTTCCTGCTACTTCCCAGCAGGCAGTGCAGGCTGCTGACCCTTTGTGAGAACAGATGTGCTCACTGGGTGGCACACAAGACAGGCTGGGAGCTCCAGGCCAGTGGTCCAGTCCCGTTACCATTTGGGTAGGAGGCAGACCCCCGGCCCATTGTATACGTTTAGTCTCAGGTGTGGACCCGTTTCTTTGGGGGTAGGGTCAGGTTAGTACTGGAGTCAGAGGGGCAGGGACAGGAGACAGGCGAGCGATGGGCCCTGCTCCAGCTGCCCACCCCCCTCACCAGGAGAGCGGCTCCCACGGGCCCAGACGTGCATGTTCTAACCGCCAAGTGCAGAGACTGACCCTGCAGCAGGTCTGCTCTCCCTAGCAAACGTACCTGGCCAGGGTCAGCTGGGCCTACGAGCACATCGGATCCTACTGGCGGAGAGGGCATGATCAGTCCTTATGCCCACAACCCCCATGCAGGAAGGCAAGAACATTGTACCACTGCACAGACGAGGAAGTGGGCAGGGAGGGACTCCCAAAATCTAGACACCTCAGTGGCTAACCCAGGAGTGACAGCTTGCTGATGGACCATCCTCGGCCCACTGTGCTCTCCCACAGCTTCCTGGGGCACTCCAGGGTACAGCTCGGCAACTGGAAAGGCTTCTGGTTACACCCTCAGCCGCCAGATCAGGACATCTGCTATTTCCACACCAATAGCTTCACCCCCCTCAGCCAGCGTCTAGGGCCAGGTCACACCACCAGCCACAAGGAGCAGTCAGCTCCCCTTAGGCAGGTTGGGTTACTTACCTGAGCCCAGGTATTTTGCTTATTCACACAGAGGTGAAGTCTAAGGAGTTTGGAACGAGGGGAAGGAGCTCAAGCGGGCAGGCTTGAAAGAAGCCAGGTGTTCCCACTCTCCCCTGTGGGTGTCTCCTATGAACTCCCACAATGAGAGGTAGGGCACCATTTCCAGGATAAGAACCCTTCTCCTTAGGGGGTAAAAATTCACTTGGACCAAGCTGGTTAGCGCACTTTGGGACAGAAGCCAGGTCCCCCGGTCCACTGACACAAGAGTGTACAGGACACACGGACAGGCACTCCTGTTTGGAGCTCTGGATTTGCAGTTTATAAAACAGGTGCCCAAAGGCAGTCACAGGGTTCAAAAGCAAAGCCCCTCACATGCCATGGCCTGGCAGTTCTGGACACCGGTGTTCAGAGCACTGCTGTCACCGAGTGCTCCAGGCTCTGAGCAGCCCCCTCTCTCAGTCATCCAAACCCAACATGTGCCGCCAATAGCCCACAGGTGGGAAGAGCAGATTTCAGGGCACAGACGCCTCCAAGTCACAGACAAGGGGACTGGAGCCTTTGTGGGCTCCAGCCCCAGAACACGACATTTACCCTGAAGAGACCAGGATTCAGTGACAGGTGCAGGGCTCTCAGCCTTACCATGGCAATGTTGTAGCACGTATTGAAGAGAATGGTGAAGTCAGGGTCTTCCAGGCCTTTCTTCAGGTCTTTCAGCCTCTCAACCATCTCATCTCTATAATCATGGGCGAATCCTACATGCGAGACAAGCAGCAGCAGACTTAGCAGAACTGCTCCTCAGCCGTGACTTCACCACATGCTTTATACCTGGCACCAACACAGCACCTCTGAAGTGGTCGGAGGTCCCCCAACAGGATCATTACGCCTCTTGGCTGCCTGCCCTCCCCTGGGAATTGGCACCTTATCTTCCCCACCTGAAAGGGGGGCTCTAAAGCTGAAGTGACTCACTCCAAAAAGCCCCCTGCAAGCCAGGACTAAACCCAGAGTCTGAACTCCCAGCTCTGTGGTCGAGTCATGTTTGCTAACCAAAAAAGAGGGGGAAAAACAGAAACCCCTTATGTCATATACAGCCTGCTTTTCCTCTGCAGCATCCCACAGCTCCACGAACTCCTTCCCAGTGGAGGAGCGCCCTCTCCTGGACAGAGAATTTTCTCCTCAACTCCAGGATCACGGCTATTGCATTATTTGTGCTGCACAGCGTCAGACAGCTCCAGTCACAGACCAGGGCCCAGTTGTACTACTTCCGTTCGTACAGCACCACCAAGAAACGTCCATAGAGTTGACCAAAAAAATAAAATGCATTTTCCCCAAAAAGATTTTCTGCAAGAAAATTTCAGTTTTGTGAAAAATAAATCAATTTTCGTGTGTGTGTGTGTGTGTGTGATCAAAATGACTACTTCCTGGCTCCCCATCTGGAAGGCTCTTGTCAATTTCACTCTTGACCTGTGGGCTAGCTCCAGGAGGTGGAGAGGCAGGAAGCGAGGACTGTCTGCTTCGCTGTTACCTGGAGCTGTGGGGTCAGGCTGAGCACCAGCCTGGGAGGCTCTTGTCAATTTCACTTCCAGGGGGGAGGGGCACAGGGAAGGTGGGAAGCTGAAAAATTCCACTGTGGTTCTCCCAGAACAGAAGCTCTTTAAATCTCAGAGGAAACATTTCATATTTTTGGTGTTTCATCCTGATTTGGGACAATTGTGTGTGGAAAGGGATCCCCACCCTCCCCTGCAAGCTCTGGGCCTAACCCCGCTCATCGCAGAACAGAGGATATTGAAGTGATTATTAGGACATTTGAAACCTGAAGCTTACAGGTCAGATATTCAATGTCTTCAAGAGGGAAGAGGGCTATTCCTTTCCTTTTCTGAGCACGTCCCACATCCCACTCAGAAGAAAGCATCAGCATCTAGTTTCCAAGCACTCCCTGGTACCAGGCAGTGACTGCAAAAGGGGGATTTCCCTCCCCACTGTCTGCCAGGCAACAGGGAAGAGGGCTCCTTTGGTACTAGCTGGTGCAGACAGTCCTAGGTAGCGACACCGCTCTCCCTCCCCATCCCATTCATTTACCTTCATAACATAGCTGTATGTAGAGCAGATAGTAGGCACAGTCCACAGCACACAGGCGAATGCTGGCAAGGGAGTCTGAACACCGGGGGGAGAACAGTGCAACCAGCACCCCGAGGTTATAAAAGGGCACCACAGTCTGACCAGGAGAGAGGAAACACATGGGTGTTAATGAATGGCATGTCCTTGGTATGCAGCATAGCAGGGCAAGTGGAACAGGTCAGGAGTTACTAAGGGAGGGTATACAAGTGGGGTCCCTCTGGGATCAGCTCTGGGCCCGGTTGTGTCCAATATCTTCATCAATGATTTAGATCATGGCACAGAGAGTACACTTATTAAAAAGTCTGCGGGCAATACCAAGCTGGAAGGGGTTGAGAGTGCTTTGGAAGACAGGATTATAATTCAAAATGATCTGACAGCCTGGAGAAATGGTCTGAAGTAAACAGGATGAAATTCAATAAGGATAAATGCAAAGTGCTCCACTTAGGAAGGAACAATCAGTTGCACACATACAAAATGGGAAATGACCGCCTAGGAAGGAGTATTGCGGAAAGGGATCTGGGGTCATAGTGGATCACAAGCTAAATACGAGTCAGCGTAACGTTGCTGGAAAATGAAAAAATAAAAAACAAAAACGAACATCATCTTGGGATGTATTAGCTGGAGTGTCGTAAGCAAGACACGAGAAGCAGTTCTTCCACTCTCTTCCGTGCTGATTAGGCCTCAACTGGAGGATTGTGTCCAGTTCTGGGTACCACATTTCAGAAAAGATGTGGACAAATTGGAGAGAGTCCAGAGAAGAGTTTAAAAAAATAAAAAGATAAAAAGGGCTAGAAAACATGGCCTAGGGACAATTGAAAACACGGGGTTTGTTTAGTCTAGAGACGAGAAGACTAAGGGAGGACATAACAGTTTTGAAGTACATAAAAGGAGGGAGAAAAATTATTCTCCTGAACCTCGGAGGCCAGGACAAGCAGCAATGGGCTTAAATTGCAGCAAGGGCAGTTTAGGTTGGACATTAGGAAAAACTTCCTGTTAAGGAGTTAAGCACTGGAATAAATTGCCCAGGGAGGTTGTGGAATCTCTGTCATTGAAGATGTTTAAGAGCAGGTTGGACAAACACCTGTCAGGGATGGGCTAGATAATACTAAATCCTGCAGTGAGTGCAGGGGACTGGACTAGACGACCTCTCGAGGTCCCTGCCAGTCCTGTGGTTCTATGGACCAGTGCAACAGGGGATTGAGTTTCCTGCTCTCCGCACCCCATATTGTGAGCGACGTGGTGCAGGATCCCCATTACTGGGTGGGATGGGCATGTCTTTACACTGCATTTACTTACACTAACATTCAGTTTGTCCCGGTAGAACTCCAGCAGCGTGGCACTGACCTCCACTGCTCGCTCACGCTCGTGCTCTTTGTTCGACCTGATCCATGGGCCTAGATGCTGTAGAGGCAGACCCAAAGACAAGAACTCAGAGAGGTGGCTGAAGGCTTGCCCCTAGACCATGGAGTTCTACGACACAGCCCAGGGCCTATGGCATCTACAGAGCATTGCCTGCTGGGGTTTATCAGGGTTAGAGTGACAGCCTACACAGGACACACGGTTATGCTCAGGAAGATAACTGCAGTCTGAGGGATGGGCCAATTCTCACAACTCTGGGTTCAAGCAACTCCCAGGACCAAATCTGCCAATCTCTCTATGGCACACGTGTCCTTTGGTCCACAGACTGCCCAACTGAACTCCCAGTCTGTTCTGTTGAACGAGGAGAGTATTGGGCCCTGAGACTAGGGGTGCTGCTGTGTAGGGCTGAGCAGGCACGGGCAGCACAGCTAGCCATTGTGTGGCTAGTGAGTACCAGAGGTGGCTGAGATATGGGCACCTGGCTTTAGGCCCCAAATACCAGAGACTAATGTTGAGAGAGTGACCAGAAACCCACATTATCTTCCTCCCTTTGCTCAGCATTAGGGTGGTGAGCAGCCAGCTAGGTGGTAGCCAGGAGCCTTCCCACTCTTCCCCCCGCCCAGACTCTGGGGCCACCCACCTCGAACATGCTCTGTAGTCCATGGGGAGTCAGGTCCTTCTGTAGCATGCTCTTCAGCAGTTCCTTAAGGGCACTGATGGTGTCATAGTAGAGAGTCTATGAGGAGGAAAAGGCACGACATTACCACCAGGTGACCGCTCAGATCTGTCCCAGTGGAGTCGGTCTGGCCACAGAAGGGCACCAAGCTTTGCGTGAGGCCTGTGCTAGCCGCTTGCTGCATGGCATAACAGAGCAGAAGCAGCTGCCTTCCTCTTGGGCACAAAGGTGCAGCTCTCAGAGACACAAGGCCCAGCAAGCGAGGCCTCCCCGTAACTGGAACTGCTTGGCCACATGGTCTAGTGATCCCGTGGGGTGGAACTCTCAGAAACGAATGGCTCCAGCTTAGACTGCATGGCACCTGCTAGCTAGGGGCTGGGAAAGAAGTTCGCTAGGCTGTGAAGACCCTCCCCTTTCTGAAATCCAGAACTTCCTGGCTCACTAGCCTTTCTCCCGAGTCCCAGGAGCACCTTCGGGCCCCACATGGTGCATTCCGGTTCACAGAAGGGATCCCAGAAAACACAGAGGGTTTCAGACTCTTGAGGGAAAGTTTTAGGAGCTTTATTAAAAGCTGGTTTGAGCTGCCTGCCCCTGACCTCTGGTTAATGGGACAAGCCCAGAGACAGCTTCAATTCCTGCTTTGCAGTTCATGTGAAAGCTGCCCTCTAACTGCAGTACGGAACTTTAGGGGCTACTCTTTAGCGGCATGTTGCAATGGCTGGGTGGCAAACAACCAGGCTGTTATTCGTTACTGCTCAGTCGTATGTAGATCTTCAAACAAAACCCCATCGCTTCAGCCCTATGGGCTTTCAAAGACTGCTCAGAGAAAGATGCCTTTTCCACCAAACAGACAGTTTGCTGGGTGCCTGGGTTGTTCTGATTTGGCTCTGGGAACGTGGTGTTAATACACCTGGAGTTTTTGGAGGCTTATCAGTGAATCAGTGTTTTCTTACTCATGTTTTGTGTGTAGGAGTTTACGGGCCAGGTTTCCCCAACAGGTGCTGCACTAGTCAAGTGAAGGAGCATTGAAGCGCATATTACACACCCGAAAGGCACCACTGACAAAGAACTAAGTGGCTCATGGGTCTGGCCTGGCACACACAACTTTCCACCAGTGAGGCATCAGTTCCAGTCCAGCTGAGATCAGTGACTGGCACCATCTCAATGCTGTTCTTCAGAACAGACATGACCGGACACCAGCTCTGAATCCCATTGGTGCACTGCCAGAACTAGCTAGGAGCAGAGAGGGCCCCAAACGCCACACAGACTGTCTAGCTCAGACAGCTCCCTTCCCACCTCAGCCTGCTGGCAGTTCAATTCTCTACCTCCTTGTGCAAGGCGTCTGGCACGTGCCCATCTCTTTCCTTCAGGACGTCCAGCGGAGGAAGGGCCAGCACGCTGCTCAGGCAGGTATCAATCAGTTCCCTGTGCTCAGGCTCGCTAAGCGGAGGCTCCAGTATGCTGATCGATGAGTTAAGGGAGCAAGTGAGCAGACACATGCCGTTCGCTAAAGGGAGCTACCTCCATACCAGCCACCATTTTAATTTGCATTCTTGCTGATCTCGCTGCGCAGCCAGTGGCGGAGCTGTTCTCCACATCTGTGTCAGGGACGGACACGTGCTGCAGGATGTTTAACTCTAGCTCAGAAACAAACTCTCTCTCTCTCTCTCTCTCTCTCTCTCTCGCAGAGTTTAAGATGAAGAGTGAGGCCCTTGGCTTTCTATTTTGCATGAAGAGATTTCAGTGCAGAGCCTGAGCAAGACAACCAAGTGCATAACGCAGGTGGGGAGCGGGGGTGGATACTAGCAAGAAGTTTTCTGCAAGAATTGTCTCAATCTAAACTCCTGGGGTGCACATATGGAATGGGACACGCACTGGCCAGGCACTGCAGATTTGTACTTGGTTTTCATACCACTCACGTGAGACGGCAGCTCAAGCTGCCTCGACAGGTGGTTTCTCGTTATTTCCACGGAGGTGGGAGTACAGGGAAAGGATACACCAGGTACGTGCAGGAGATCATGGCTCTCTGGCGAATAGGAGTTCTCAGCAAGTCCAGTGGTTCTGTTTTGATAAACTCCTAGCATGCAAAGGGAGAGAGGTTAGCAGAAATCCATCACCATCTCAAAGACAGCTCGCCCTGAGCAAACCACAAACGTTTGGACCCAGAAGATAGGCCACACAAGGTCCTGGAACAACTCCACCTCCACAGAACAGCCATGCGAACAGCCATGAACCCTGCCTTCCAGCCAATCTCCCCACACAGCCTCCCACGCAGACCACCACTGACCTGGACAGTCACCACACCTTCTTCCCACGTTCAGCCTGCTCATTTGAGAGTCAGCAAACCATGCGACCGTCCTCCACTTCCAGTCTCCGCACGCCTCGTTCCCCGCCTGCACTAACTCCCTCCCTGGCCCCAGGAAAGGGGACAGACACCCAAGAACCTCCCCCAGAATCCCTGGCTGAGGCAGAGTTGTGTCCATCTAACCCAGCCCCCCAGTCCTGACCTAGGTCTCAAGAGAAGTAGCCCAGAATTTCCTCTTACCATCATCTGAGCTAGGAGCTCTGCTTTGTGGGAGAAGAGGAAGGCACCGGACTGCACGCTGTTATAAACGGCCTGGCTGATCATGCAAATGCTCCGAATGAGGCTCAGCTTCAACGTCAAATCCTAAGTGTAGAGAGCACAGGACGAGCAGTAAGGTGCAGGTCTAAACCCAGCGGCATCTACCCACACGCTGACCGGGGTGCACTGGGCTGGCAGACTCAGCCCCCCATCAAAAGGTGAGCACAGCAGCTCTTTCCTCGCCTGCCTCTATTCCGGTTGCTCTGCCGTGGGCTCTGCCAGCTCTGCCTCTCGTCCAGGTTACAGCCGCTGAGGCTGGTCTACACCTAAAATACAGGTCGATCTACGAGGCCAGCCAGCACTGGGAAAGCTTTAGTACCCTCAGAACAGTACCTAGGTCAACTCAGGCTGTGCCCACGCTGCCGAGGGAAGTCGACCTACGTGCTGCAACTCCAGCTATGTGGAGAACGTAGCTGGCGTCCACGTGCCTTAGGTCGAGTTACCGCAGGGTCTACGGGAGAAAGTCTCCCGGCGACTTACCTTACTTTTCCCCTCGGGGGGTGAGGGGGTAGAGTACAGGGGTCGACGGGAGAGCTATCTGCAGTCAATATGGCAAGTCTTTACTAGATCGATCTCAGAGCGTCGATCCCGGCTGTAGTGTAGACCTGCCCTTGGTTTTAGGTGTAGATGTGACAAGGTTGACAAAAGGATTCTTCGTCAGCCTGGCTTCCGCCTGTCAGAGGCGGATGACCTGCATCGACCGAAGGGGCTTTCCTGTCAGCGTAGGAAGCGTCTGCACAAGGACGCTAGAGCGGTACAGCGACAATGCTGTCCCTGTAGCATGGACATCTCCCCAGCTAGCAGCATCCCAGCCCCCGAGGGCTTTCCAGCCCGCGAGCTCCTGATCCGAACGCAGCCTCCACCCAGCCAGCAGTGCGCCCGAAGAGACGCCTTGCACCTCCCACCTGACGAGGTGGCACCCAAGGACAAGGTGCACGTGCTGGAGATTCAAAGTGCAGAAGCTGCCACCTTAAAGGGAGCCTTGCTCCAAGCCCCGTGTTTTTAAAACGAAGAGCTCGGGAATCTGCACTTCGGACAAGGCCTCCGAGCCTCCCAAGGAAATACCATGGAGCCATCCAGCAGCAGGGCCGAAACACATGCCTCACCAGCAGACAAATGTGTCCCTGTCCATTACTACTTACTCTGCTGTAAAGAGCCAGGCTAACCCCCAGGCCCACAGCAGGTGGGAACGTTCCTCGCACTGCCCGTGGCTTTGCCCGTCACCCCACGAGACAGCAGTCAATCCCTTGCAGCACCAAAAAAGGGACTGCCGCAGGGATTAATGTAGAGGGCCCCGATCCCTTTAGATCTAGGGTATGCGATAAAAAGGACTAAGGCCTGGTTCTTCTCCTGGGTACATGCAAGTTGAGACACTGCTCTACTCCAGCCACAGCTCCCCAAATGAAGGCATAGTCCTAGTGTCCCCCCTTCACCACCCCTCTCCCCGTGGACCCTATGGAGATGGCTGTGGAGCCAGCAGCGTGTTTGCCAGGGAGCGTCCCGACTGCTCAGAGCGTGCCCAGAAAGCCATGGTACAGAAGTGGTTAGTGCCAACAAGAAACCAGAAGGAAAAGACATTAGTGAGTCTGGAGAAGGAGGTGTTCTGGCCTGAGATTTTAACTTGAGCTTGACAAATGCCACGTTTTGTTCCTCAGTCTTTTATAGTAGCAGAACGCAGCTGCCTTCCCCTCCCCAGACAGTGACCTGGGTATCTGGCCACTGAACACCTGTTCTGGGTGGGTAGGGACTTTTAGCCGAGCTGTGAACTGTGGCTAGACCTCGGGGGTCATTAAGCTTCCCCACCCAGTTACATCAGTGCTGCTCAAATGAGCTGGGGCGGGGGAGAAATGGCACACCAAGGTCTAAGGGGCAACTGTGCTCTGGGAAGCAGCAGTGCCGGAGTGGCACCTGGGCTCTGGGGTTATTCTCCTATTTTTGCAGCACAATTTGAACACATGAGGCTGACAGACCTGACCACACTGCCTGCGGTCTGAGAGCCAAGCTGAGGGTCTCCTTTTCACGCAGTCACCAGTGAGAGGTTCTGCAAGGCAAAGGAGGCTGTCCAGGACATCTATGCAGCCCTGTAGCTTTCAGTGAGTTTGCACAAAAACTGAGTGCGAGAGGAAACCTGCTGAAGGCACACAAAGGAAGGAAGACACTCCAGTTCCCTCCTGCTGACTCTGCGGGGCTTTAGTGACTACAGCCAGCCGACCTGGAGAGCGGAGTGCCATTTTAGTCTCTTCCAGACCAGAATCATGCTTTTGGCTCTCAGCCCCTCCGATAACAAGCACTCGGCCACAGGGCAACTCTGCTGTTCACCCTGTGATGGTCTCATTCCTCCCCAATGCCAGACTTCCCTGCTGAGAGCACTGCACAGAGACCCCAGTCACGAGCACTGGTATTTAGTAAGCTAATAGTCTCCTCTCTAGAGTGATCAAACAGAGAGACAGAGAGAGGAGGCAGAGCAGAGAGTAGGTCAGATTTAATGCCTCACACTGTACCTTGGTTTCTACCTTTATTCCCAGAACCTGAACAAGTAAAAGAAAAACATGTTAGCAAGGTTAGCAAACACTGAAGTGAGCTGCCTCCTCCCAAGACACGGCATGAGCCCTTTCAGATGCAGTATTTGCACACCCAGCTAGGCTGTTCTCACTCGTTCACATGCACACAGGCAGGTCACCTACCTTGGTGTCAAAGTAATGGAAGATGTTCCTGAGAATGTCTGCTTCAATTCTGGACAGCACGAGTTCTTTGGGGGCATACCTAGCTACGTAGCCATAGCATAAGATCAGGGTGCTCTTTATCTTCTCCGCTTCATTATCGCTGCGGTCCTGAGACAAGAGATAGGAAAGAAGCTAGAGAAGGAAGTGACCTGTTGGGCCACCCAGTCCCTCTCCATGAGGAGGCAGGACTGGTCCCCTTGGCCTGTCTGTCTGTGGTCCTGGGATGGGACCTCCCCACAGGGGGTGGGGCTCAGAGACTCCTGGTTCCCTTTGTATTATTTTCCTGTCCATGCTGCTGTTTGCAGCTCCCCTGCAGATTTCATTACCATGCTGTTTACATGCCTCTGCCGGAGTAACGTGGTTACCAGGACATGGGTCAAGAGAGGTCTGTGGCATTCCCTAGATTGCCTCCAGCGCCATCCTGTGCAGGACCATAAATGGAGTGATGCTAAATAGCCACCAGTTTGCAGAGCACATGAACCCAACTTGAGAGTATCCATGTGAGAGACCGGCTGCCTATGAGAGTTCGGGTTCTGTGCACTAGAATTACAGTCAGCAGGGTGGGTTAGCCAGAGAATTCTTTCCAGCTGCTGGCACTTTGCATGCCCCATACCAAACTAGAAAGCTATTCTCTTGCTTCCTTTGCGAACACTTCCGCCATGTACTGCCCTCACTTTGCTCTGCTGTTACATGCACGCAAGGTAAATATTTGACAACTGTAGTTTCTGGTGATTGCCATTAAGTGGCACACACTGATAGCCTGCCACAGGTGGGTATGTTGGTCACTCCATGGAGAGCAATCTACTGCCCTCCCAATAAGTGCAAATTCTTGGTTTGCCATAGTGGGCTAAGTCAATGGTCTGAAGCAACAGTTCTCAGACTGGTTTGTTTCCTAGGGGGCTCCTTTCTCAAGATGACCTCCTGAGGTCCCTTCCAACCCTGATAGTCTATGATATTCTATGATTCAAGAGGTTTCACAGTAGGATGTGGGGGCTGGGGTGATGGGCCTTACACAAGGTGGTCAGGAGAGCCACTGATCTAGAGGGCGGTCAGCTCAGAGTAACCTTGGAGGGTCAACTCCCCAGCACAGCTGGGCCCCTGGAGTGAAAGCACTGCAAGTTCCCCCTCCCAGCGTGGAAGAGCTGTGACCCTTCACAGGCTGCTCTTTACGAGTGGAAGAGCTTCCGCGTCTCTGCAGAGCGGCTTGGCCCCCGCCAGGACACGGCCCTCCTGCCTCAAGATGGGTTCCTCCCCCCAACCTCATAACCATTATACTGTGTGCACCTTTGACCAGAATCAGACTATTGACCCCTAGCCTGGGTCCGTCTGTTGCATGTGAAGGGCCCATAATTGGGCCCAAGGGGCACAAAGCACAGTGGGGGTGAGGGCAGGAGACTATTCTGCCACCTTCCATCGGCAGCCACCACACCTCTCAGGACTTAGACATTAACCAGACCTTGTCAAGGGGGGCAAGCCCAGGCCAAGTCCACTCTGCACATCCCTGTGCATCGACTCCCACCAGAGACAGGGACAGTGCAAATGCATTTGAGGGCAGGCTCTGGCTGCCAGCTCTTGTGCACTACCTAGTCAATAGCTCCCCTCTGGGGACGTGCGAGGCTACGGCCCACACATGGCTCTGAACAGGTAACGCACTGGTATTATTCACCATCCAGCCTCGACCTCTCAGGAGACTCCCTATTTGGCAGATACAGACACTGAAGCTGTGGCTTCTCCAAGGCCTCCCAGCAAGGAAGAGGCAGAGCTGGGACTGGAGTTCATAGGAGGTCCCAGTTCCCAACCCTCTGCTCATTCCACTCCTCCCTGCAGCCAATGACACTCCTGTGAGAGCAAGGGGACTGGGCAGCCCCCGTAACATTCCCTTGAGACACAGGGGACTAGGCCTGTTTAGTGAAGAGCTGCTCAGGTGTGGAGATCTGACTGTGTTGGGGCTCTGGAAGCACCTACCCCCATCACCCCACTCCAGGTTACTTGGCCCTTTTACCTTGAAGATACTGAACAGTCCCACTGATTTTTTGAAGATGTCGGATTTGACAAAGTCTTCTAGTTTGGCCAGGGTTTCGTCCAGGTGATTTATTGCACAGATCCCAAAGCTGGAGGCAAGTCCCTGGAGGATGGGGAGAGAGCTATTAATTCACCAGCCCTGACTGGCCTGTTCAAAACACAATTCTTGGTGGTTTAACACCAGGCTTTCAAAGCGTGCTCAGCTGACAGCAGGCCTGGCAGCTTGGCAGTTTACGCTCTCCACAGAGCAGTGGCTCAGATATCTTCATACGGGGACGCAGCTTGTGAAAGGCTCCAGTCTTCGCATACAGCCAAGCCACTCAGAGCAAAGTGGAGTCTCTCATGTAGTCTAAATTCCTAGAGGAGTGAAGCTTTGGCCTGCCTAGCAGACCCTAGTGGGTCATGACACACCTGGCCACCCAGGCTAGCCACATCTGTCAGTATAAACAAGCCAGCTATACTATGTTCTCCAGAAGTCACATATGAGTTTTGCTTCCCCAGCAGACAGACAGGAGCAAATTCAAGGGAGTCCAAATCTACTGGGAATCAAAAGCAACTTTAGCAGGTTGCCTTCCGCATCATAACTCCCCACACCAGGTAGTCCAGCAAGTTGGGCTGAAACTCCATAAACCATTTATTAAAAACTAGCCCTTACTGGATCAGAGCCAGTCACCATTAACTTATGTCTGTGCTGCCCTTAAACATGACTAGATGCAGGGGTAACACTCACCCCGATACATCTGAACAGTGCAAAGTAACGCTACATGGCAGCTTACGATAGCGACAGAGAATCCTGTACCCAGGTGACAGCTCAGGGGAACTTCAGGGAGCCCATGTAATCACCAGGGAAAGAGACCACTAGAGGCAGGCACCCCAGGGCTGGTTTCCTCTCTCACCCAGAACACTGCGGCACTAGCAGCCAGGCGCTAACATGGTTTAAGGTGTTGCTCTGTGACTGACCCAGAGAGCGTACCTCTTGGGAGTTCAACCTCTTCCCGCGGTACCCCATATTCCTTGGATCCCCCTGTACTGAGCCAGCCTGTTCCGAACCTCGCTTCTTTATGTAGTCTGGCAAGCACCACTCCCCCCCAGACACTAGCTGGAGTGGGTAGGGAGACAGCTTTAGGTCTCAAACGAGGCCATGTGCTAAGAAGGGATCGTTAGTGTGGCACTGGGGAAAGGGTAGGAAGCAGCTTTATCTCCAGGCCACATCTGCCTGGCCATTGAGTCTTGGGCCAAACCCAGAGGGAGACATGAAGAGGTGGAATAAGCTGGTTATAGAAGTGCCTAGGAGGGCAGAGGGCTGGAGCCTGCACTAGTCTGTCATTCAGTGGGTGTGTGACACACAGAAGGAGGCGGGGCATGCAGTGGGGAAGCCCCCTTCTCACTAGAGGACATGGTGGTGCTGGCCCACATGTTGTCTCCTCACCTCCCTTTCTGCTTCCTCCTGGTACCTAGCTGTTTCAAGCAGCTCTTGAAGCTGCTTTTGCACCACATCCTTGTTCGAACAGACCCCAAGAGCTGTTCCAATGCACTTATACAGGAAGTTCTGGAAGACAAGAAGAGGAGCATTGTGTTCTATGGAACCAAAACACCAGCAGAGCCCTTGGGAGAGCAGACATCACCCATGGCCTTCCACTCAGCCTCCAGCTACCCTTCAATGCAAGCCACGGCTCAGGAGATCATGTATTGACTGTACGGCCCAAGTGCACACATTGCTCTGACCCCTCTCAGCACCCGAGACTCCAACTGGCCAGTTTTACTCTTGCAATAGAGCATTCCCAGGCACAAGGGGAGGACAGGATGGGACCCTGCACAGGGACAGAATAGGACAGGACACAAGAACCCAGGATTCACTGGCGCTGGAAGGGAAGGAGTTGCAGGGTAGGGGTCAGGCAGGAAGCAGCAGCAGCGAGCTTAGGCTACAGCAGGGAAGCTGCAAGTTAAGTTTTTAGCTCAAACAGTCCAGATGCTAGAACCAGCTGCTCCCACTGCAGCTAGCCCATGGCACGTCTAGCCACTCCATGCACACTCCAACCCACGCCTGCCTTTCGGCTGCTGCTCTTGGGGGGACGGGCCCGCGCACGCACCGCTCTCGAAAACCCCAAACTCAGCCAGCCCTGCTTCAGCACACGAGGACCACAGCAGAGAACTGCTGCAATTCATTAACCCCCCTTGGCGGCTCTGGGCTTCTGCTATCACATGTACGCAGGAGACTCACGTCAGCCTCGGCACCCCTCACTTTCACAGCCTCACCTCACGTCTCTCCTCCCACGAGATTTCTTTCCTTCGTGCTCTTCGCTGCCCAGGAGGGCCAGAACCTCGGTGACCCTCCACACCTCACTGAGGCAGACCCTAAATCCTGCTCTGTTCTTCTCCAAAATATCGCCAAAGCCACCCACTCCTCCCTGGCTGCACCCACGAGACCCTGGCTCGCTCACGCAACCGTGGACCGATTCGCCACAACTAGAGTAACTGAAATGTTGGGCGATTCCTTGGCTCAGCGGCCCGAACGCCCCGCAGAGGCGGTGCACTGCAAGGCACTACCGTGGTGACACTGTGACCGCCACTGCTTCCAACGGCGCCTAGAATCCAAGTCGTTGGCTGTATGCGGCAGCTGACCAAGATCAGCCCCAGGCTTCCCCATCCCCTCCAGCTGGGCCTGGCTGGGAGCAGATGCTTCCCTCTGAATGCCAGAGTACCCAGCCCCTGCACCCCAGCCGCCTCCCCAGGGATACAAGCCCAGGAGGACGACGACGAACCTTCTCGGAGGGAAAGCCGTTGTAGCTGCTCAGCTGCTTGCACATTTCCATGCTGAACTGACAAATCCAGGCGTCGTCAGAAATCGCCGTCAGCGTCTCCCGGAGGAACTGCAGGGGAGAGAAATGGAGAGAACGGATTTCTATTCAGAGCCTCCCGGTGTGCGAGGAGAAGACAGAGCCCCTGCCCAAGTGCTGGGCGTGTTTAAGCCTCTATTTAAAGCTCAGAGCCTTGAGTGTCTGAATTGAACACCCACGCAGAGATGGAGACTCCCGAGAGGCACCGCTAAGACAGACGTTCAGAGCACGGGGATGCATACAGGCTCCACTCTGCTGAATGGAGGCAGGGCCCCAGAGGTTAGTGACTGTCATTATCCAAGGCCGGCCCAGCTAACTCTACTCTGCCTCTCAGCTATTTCCTTCCAGCTCTCAGCACGAACACTGGTGCTGCCTTGGAAGGAGTCTGAGGGAGGAGGAGGAGTTCTTCCTGGAGAACAGCATGCTGCCTCTTTCCGGAGCAGGAGGAACCCCTGCACTAGTTCCTTGATTGCTCCAGGCCTTATTTTAAACTTTAACAAATCCCCTGCGCACACACTGTTCTGGGATTCGTGCCCTCAGGCGACCCAGGAAGCCTAGAGAGGAGACGGCTCGGGTACTTCCCCTACCAGGCCCTGCCTGAACCCATCAGCAGCTAGGCTAACCTGAGCCCTGTCATTTGTCCGAGCCAAGAGGTCTCTTCAGAGCAGTCCGTGGCGACTGGGGACACACAGCTGCCTTGCAGTGGGGGCAGAGGTCCGGGTTCTAGGCCTACAGCCTTGCACATGGCGTAAAGGCACGCTCCCTCTGCCGCACTGACCCTCAGAGGAGGCTCAACGGCCTCTTGAGCAGACACAGTGTCGCCAAGTGCTCCAGGCTGCATTTGGGACCCCCCGACCCTGCTCCCCATGCGTGCACCCTCACACACCCCCATTAACAATACAGGCTATTACACCCCTTTGAACACACTTACCAAAAGCAGCTTGTCTTCCCACTCCTTCGGGGACAGGGATTTCTCCGTATTTGCTACAAGAAAAACCAAACCCTTCGTGTGTGCTGGTTTCAGATCAGCACCCTACAAAGCACAGAGTGCAGCAGGCAGAACAGGCTCTCCTGAGGATTGCGGAGCCAACACTCCAAACACAGCCATGGACACGTTACTAGCTCTCGCAAGGAGGCTGGTGTGTAAATGCAGTGTGGAGAGGAACCCAGTTACCTTTGATTTAACACACAGTTTAAGTGCAATATTTTGGGAGACCTAAATGGAGTCCAGTTATCAGTTACAGTGGCAATAAGGGTCATTAAATCAAGGTGCCAAATGAAGAGTTTGCAAAGAACATGAACTTACACCAAAGAACCTCTGCGCTTTTTGGCATGGCTGGTCACACTGCCCCCACCCCACTGGTGGGAGCACTGAGATTATTTCACTGAAGTGTCCCTAGCCTCTGTTTGCCAGAAGATGGGAATGGGCAATGGGATGGATCACTTGATTCCCTGTTCTGTTCATTCCCTTTGGGGCCCCTGACATTGGCCTTTGTGTCAGGGTGGCCAACGTGAAGGCTGCATCCAATCTGGAGCAGCACTAACACCGAGGAATGGCCCGCACATTCAGCTCCCAGCATGCAGCGCTCCTTCCAAAGAAAGGAGACGAGCGTTTGCAGCGCCATGTTACAAGGTAGCAACTGACACCATGGGCGGAACTACAGAACCCTGGCTGCACTTCCTGGCCTTGGCCTTGCAGAAGCAGCAGGGATCAGAGGATATGTGTAGCCTTAATTGGCCAAGTGTTTCTCTTCTGTGGTTTTCTAGATTTTGCTCCTCAAAGCTCCACAGGCTTCAAGGTGTGGCTAGCCTCCTGATGCCTGAAGGCAGGCTTTTCCGGGACACAGCACTGCACGCCAGCCCTGTGTGACAGGGCAGGAGGGCTGCCTCCTGGAAGCTGCACATCGAGGCTGCTGTCAGAGGTTAGGAGACAGCCAGCCAGAGCAGCTCGTGGGTTGTTTACAGTGATCTGCATGGCCTCTTCGTGTTTGAATAGTTACAGTTTAATGCTGAGTAGTTCCAGACTGCTGCCCATCCCCACAGTATCCGAGTGCAACAGCGCACCTCAACAGCAGCCTTTAGATATCACAGGCCTCTGAATAAGACTTTCGCTTGTGGCCCCATTAATGCCTTACCTTCCAAGTGCTCTACTAAGGGGGGAATCTTCTTATTCCACAGCTGACCCAGCATGGGATGGATATTAAGGTGCAATACATTCAGTAGACGCAGGGCAGCTGCCCCCCGACCGTCTCCTAAATATGGCTGTGAAGAAACAGTCTGGGGGAAATGGGGCAGAAGAGAATTACAGCAGGTGAATTCACAGTTGTGTATATAATTCCTGTAAGCACTGGAAGGCTACAGAAAGATGTGGAGGTTAAGTATAGCTTCACTCCCCTCCCCGAACCCAGCACAATTGATTTAGCCATCATGGAAACACCAGCAGCCAGGACACAAGCATGCAGCTGACAGAGGGGAGACGGGATGTTTTGCCAAGGACGTGGGGGCAAATCCTGTTTCCTGAGACACGCTAGAAAGTTCCCAAATATCAAAGAGTAGGGGGGCCTGGTTTTTAAGAAGCTCCTGGGTAACATTTCCAAGAGTGCCCAAGTCCCATTTTCACAGATGATGTAGGCACATGGAACCCCAAGTGCCTAAGTCACTTATGAAAACGGGACGTTTCTGAAAGTATTTCCCCTTGCTCATAAAAGGGCCGACAGACTACAGAGAACTCTATCAGTAGAAAGGACCCAGCTGCTGCTCCCTGGATCACAGCACGTCCATCTCAGATTACAGTGATGACAAGAGCGGTAAGGCCATAGGAATGATTATCCAGGCTTTTACAGCACCCCTGGCTTGGAGGCACCAGGGCCTGGGTAGTCAGGGGGCACTAGTACCAGGGCAGACCATTCTCAGCCTGGTCTTCCCACCCCCTCCAGGGAAGAAAATGCCGCCTTCTTTCAGTACAAAGAGAACCCAGACAGACCAGCCCCAACCTCACTCACCAGCAGCCTCGCCATTAGAGCGCACGGCGATGGCAGGTTTGCTACAAATACAGAAACAAGTGTCAGATGGGAAACTTGCTCACCTAGAGCCTGAGCACAAGACTAGACGCTCTGGATGCTCAATGCTTCCTGCTGAAGCAGGCACAGAATCTGCCCAGGAGAGCAGCTGCCGATACAAACCATGTGTGTCGTAGTGGATGAGGACGGCATTCTCTCCCTCCTCTTGTTTCTTTGTAGCCAGGTGCATTAAGCTCCTGCATAGGGGGGTCAGGGCACCGGTGAACTGTATGGGGGTCACGAACTCCAAGAGATACGGCCAGAGAACCTGCGGAGAACAAGTCAATCATGTTTGTCTAGCACAGGAGCGGGCTAACTTTTTGGACTGAGGGCCGCATTGAGTTTCTGAAATTGTATGGAGGGCCAGTTAAGGGAGGCTGTGCCTCCCCAAACAGCCAGGCATGGCCTAGCCCCTACCCCCTATCTGCCCTCCCCTCGCTTCTCGCCCCCTGATGGCCCCCCTGGGACTCCTGCCCCATCCAACCCTCCTTGTTCCCTGATGGCCCCCCCCATGGACCCCTGCCACATCCACTGCCCCTGCTCTCAGTCCCCTGACCACCCACAGAACACCCACCCCTAACTGCCCCCTGCCACCCCATCCAACCCCCTCCAAGGATTTTAAAGACTCCTTATTGAGGTTGCAGGAACAAACCATCCCGATGTGTAGAAAGAATAGTAAATATGGCAGGCAACCAGCTTGACTTAACAGTGAAATCCTTACTGATCTTAAAACACAAAAAAGCAGCTTACAAGAAGTGGAAGATGGGACAAAAGACCAGGGAAGAGTATAAACATATTGCTCGGGCATGCAGGAGTGAAATCAGGAAGGCCAAATCACACCCGGAGTTGCAGCTAGCAAGAGATGTTAAGAGTAACAAGAAGGGTTTCTTCAGGTATGTTAGCAACAAGAAGAAATTCAAGGAAAGTGTGGGCCCCTTACTGAATGAGGGAGGCAACCTAGTGACAGAGGATGTGGAAAAAGCTAAATGTACTCAATGCTTTTTTTGCCTCTGTTTTCACAAACAAGGTCAGCTCCCAGACTGTTGCACTGGACAGCACAGCATGGGGAGGAGGTGACCAGCCCTCTGTGGAGAAAGAAGTGGTCCGGGACTATTTAGAAAAGCTGGACGAGCACAAGTCCATGGGGCCGGATGCGCTGCAACCGAGGGTGCTAAAGGAGTTGGCGGATGTGATTGCAGAGCCATTGGCCATTATCTTTGAAAACTCATGGCGATTGGAGGAGGCCCCGGATGACTGGAAAAAGGCTAATGTAGTGCCCATCTTTAAAAAAGGGAAGGCGGTGGCTCCGGGGAAACTACAGGCCAGTCAGCCTCACCTCAGTCCCCGGAAAAATCATGGAGCAGGTCCTCAAGGAATCAATTCTGAAGCACTTAGAGGAAAGTGATCAGGAACAGTCAGCATGGATTCACCAAGGGCAAGTCATGCCTGACTAATTTAATTGCCTTCTATGACGAGATAACTGGCTCTGTGGATGAGGGGAAAGTAGTGGACATGTTATTCCTTGACTTTAGCAAAGCTTTTGATACAGTCTCCCACAGTAAGTTAAAGAAGTATGGGCTGGAAGAATGGACTATGAGGTGGATAGAAAGCTGGCTAGATTGTCGGGCTCAACGGGTAGTGATCAATGGTCCATGTCTAGTTGGCAGCCGGTATCAAGTGGAGTGCCCCAAGGGTCGGTCCTCGGGCCGGTTTTATTCAGTATCTTCATTAATGATCTGGAGGATGGTGTGGATTGCACCCTCAGCAAGTTTGCAGATGACACTAAACTGGGACTAGAGGTAGATACACTGGAGGGGAGGATAGGATACAGAGGGACCTAGACAAATTAGAGGATTGGGCCAGAAGAAATATGATGAGGTTCAACAAGGACAAGTGCAGAGTTCTGCACTTAGGATGGAAGAATCCCACGCACTGCTACAGGCTAGGAACCGAATGGCTTGGTAGCAGTTCTGCAGAAAAGGACCTAGGGGTTACAGTGGACGAGAAGCTGGCTACGAGTCAACAGTGTGCCCTTGTTGCCAAGAAGGTCAATGATATTTTGGGATGTATAAGTAGGGGCACTGCCAGCAGATAGAGGGATGTGATCCTTCCCCTCTATTCGACACTGGTGAGGCCTCATCTGGAGTAGTGTGTCCAGTTTTGGGCCCCACACTACAAGAAGGATGTGAAAAAATTTGAAAGTGTCCAGCGGAGGGTAACAAAAATGATTAGGGGACTGGAGCACATGACTTATGAGGAGAGGCTGAGGGAACTGGGATTGTTTAGTCTGCGGAAGAGAAGAATGAGGGGGGATTTGATAGCTGTTTTCAACTACCTGAAAGGGGGTTCCAAAGAGGATGGCTCTAGACTGTTCTCAGTGGTAGCAGATGACAGAACGAGGAGTAATGGTCTCAAGTTGCAGTGGGGGAGGTTTAGGTTGGATATTAGGAAAAACTTTCACTAGGAGGGTGGTGAAGCACTGGAATGGGTTCCTTAGGGAGGTGGTGGAATCTCCTTCCTTAGAAGTTTTTAAGGTCAGGCTTGACAAAGCCCTGGCTGGGATGATTTAGTCGGGGATTGGTCCTGCTTTGAGCAGGGGGTTGGATTAGATGACCTCCTGAGGTCCCTTCCAACCTTGATATTCCATGATTCTAACCACCCCTTCTCCCTGACCGCCCCTGGATCCCTAGCCCCTAACTGCCCCCCACCACCCCATCCAACCCCCCTTCTCCTTCCTGACTGCCCCCCCTGGAAACCCTGCCCCCATTCAACCCCACTGTTCCCCACCCTCTGACAGCCCTGACCCCTATCCACCCTCTGAACTCCCCTGCCCTCTATCCAATCCCCCCCGCTCCCTGCCCCGTTACCGCGCTGCCTGGAGCGCCGGTGGCTGGCAGCGCGGCTGCACCAGGACAGGCAGCCGTGCAGCACAGAGCACCGGGTCAGCTGGGGTCTGCCGCCCTGCCGCAGTGAGCTGAGGCTGCGGGGGAGGGGTGACAGCCTCCCGGGCCAGGAGCTCAGGGGCTGGGTAGGACGGTCCTGCAGGCCGGACGTGGCCCATAGTTTGCCCACCTCTGGTCTAGCACCATTCATGCTTCACAGGAGTGTGATAAGGTCCCTGCCCAAGGCACTGAATCGAAAGGACTCCGATAGCCCCATGAGAAATGCCTGGCCACAGGGATTGGCTGGACGGGAAGAGGAGGGGGGTTTCCACTGAGGGACACCATCCATGTGGCATCAGAGGTGGAAGAATAACTGTCTGAACATTCCCCTCCTCTGACCCACCAGCTCTCTTTTCAGGAAGGACAGAGCTCTTCAAGTTGGCTGGCACCTTGTACACCTGCTCTGAACCCGGATGCTAATGGACATCAAGGCCTTCTCATCTTCCACCACTTCACAAACTCACCTGAGACAGTTCCTTGTTCAGAGTTTACAAATCCAGGTGCCCTCAGCTTAGAGGAAAGAGCAACTGGACTCTGTCACCAAACGATTCAGCGAAGAGCCTATTTGTTCTCTTCTCCGACGAGAGAGCAGGGAGATCTGTCCCTGGCTTTGGAACTGCAGCAGTCTGGACTTGCCTAAAAGCAGGCCTGACAGCAGACTGTGCAGGCCAAACAGCACCCCCCGGCCAGCTCTTACCAAGTGCATTAACACTGGCAATTCCCAACTCACGCACTTGGTAAGGCAGGCAGTACAGGGTACGGACCGAGTTCAGCCCCAAGCAGGGAACGACAGTACTCCACAGACTCACCTCGTCCATCCTGTCGACAGTGGTGCTGATGAGAAAGAGAGTATTGATGCTGATGTTCTGGACGCTGTCACTAGTTAAGTCATCAGCTTCTGGCGTCTGCTTCCTGGGTTGCTGTAAGGGAGCACGAACGCAGGTTAAGAGAGGAGCACAGCTGTGATCAGGCCCAGGAGACAGTGGGCAGGCAACAGAGGCCAGCTCCCTCTCCCCTGGGGCTGCACCATCACCCCCTCCCCACACCTACACAGGCTCACATTTTCCAAGCCATCAAGACAGCATGCTCAGCAGATGGCAGCGTTACTCTGGGATCATGACAGGCCTCTGCCTTCCCTGCCCCATGCTATTTTGGCTCCTTGCACATCAGTCACCTTGTCTCTGGAAGGAGCTGCAGACTGCCCTCCTGCCAGATTGCACCCATTTTACTGATGGGGAAGGAAGCACTGAGTGTACGGCCTTTTTGTTTATTTTTAAGCATCTGTGTTAGGATATAGAAATTCAGGCCTGTCTGTAAAGGCCTGTACTCTAAGAATTTAGGAGTATTCTTATCACTTGGCAAGTTATAGAGGTATAAAAGAAAGAATCAAAATTACTGTCTGCTGGTGTAAGGTCCTTCTCTTACTGTGACAGTCTGAGGCCCTGTTCTTAGGCTAAGATCTTTGGCTAAGTAGCAGAGGCAGCCATAAGCTGGGAAGCGACCGGTCACCTCCTCACATTGAAATAAGGTGCTATTGGGCTGTTAGGAATACAATCCTGTCCTGATAATGCCTGTCGCCTCCAAAGAAAGGGAAGTGCTTAGAAGATGTAAAAGGAAACAGTTTGAGACCATCCTGTCTGGCAATAACTCACTTATCAATAGGTGGGATGTGAAATCCTCATTTCTGTGTTGTTCTATCATTGTGGTCCCCATTTCCCTATTGTTTGTCTGTACAATCTGTCTGGTTCTGTGATTGTTTCTGTCTGCTGTATAACTAATTTTGCTGGGTGTAAACTAATTAAGGTGGTGGGATATAATTGGTTACATAATCATGTTACAATATGTTAGGATTGGTTAGTTAAATTTCAGGAAAATGATTGGTTAAGGTATAGCTAAGCAGAACACGTTTTACTATATAGTCTGCAGTCAATCAGGAAGTGGGGGGGATGGGAAATGGGAGTGGGGAAATTGGAATCATGTTTTGCTAAGGGCGGAATGGGAACAGGGACACAGGCGTAAGGCTCTGTTGTGTCAGAGCTGGGAAGGGGGACACGAAGGAAGGAAACTTGAATCATGCTTGCTGGAAGTTCACCCCAATAAACATCAAATTGTTTGTACCTTTGGACTTTGGGTATTGTTGCTCTGTTCATGCGAGAAGGACCAGGGAAGTAAGTGGGTGAAGGAATAAGCCCCCTAACATCTTGGTGCCGGGACTTGGATGCATCGGATAGGTGAGTGGCAGCCTGTAAGTCCCCCTCCCCAACAGTCCGGGCAGCTGCTTGGAGGGGGTATTGCGAACTCTCCTGATGGTAGTTGCAGGTTCTGGCAAGCCAGGGTAAAGGATTTTTTGGATAAATGGGTAAGGAAGAACCAGGGCCCCTACCAGGTGCAGGGGTCACCCTGGAATGAGATTAAAAAGGAAATGGAGGCAGCGTTAGGGGACCCAGAGGGATGGGAGGCGGCTGAGGAGCCCACCCTCCTTTGGTATACGGGTAGTGGAAGAAGGTCCCTTCCCATGGGGACTGGATGCCTTCTAGGGAAAGGAGGCACTTCAGTCCCCTTGTGAGCGGTTTGAAGTAAGGGCAGCATTATGGGAAGCTGCCAGGAATCTTTCAAGTTTGGTGCTGCTCCAGCAAGGGCTGCTGAAGGGTTGTAAATTAGTTAGGGGTGGTTACACACGATTTGGCACAACAGGGTTTAGAGTCCAAAGCAGAGTTAACAGACTCCCTTAGAGACTGGAGCTGGGACTAGGTCCTGGGGGAGTGGGGGGGGGGGGAAGGCTTCAAAGTGCAGAATGGCAGGGTTTGCAGGAGCAGGTAACAACCCCCACTCTTCTCCCAGAGCCAGGATGAGAACCTGGGGATAAGGGTTTGCAACTGTTTCAACCCAGGGAACCTACCCTTGGCTCAGAGCTAACTATGTCCTTTTCTTCTTTTCCCTCGGTTTACTTAATTTGCTGCTGGTAGCCTATACTTTAAACTGACCTGACAGGCTTAATTGGTTTCTTGCCATCTCTTCCCCCTCCTCTCCCCACCCCCGCTTTTCCACACTTTTGTTCTTCTGAAGTTTTAATGGAGGGTACTTTGGATACTTTGAGATTTTGGGGGGTTTTTTTGGACAAAGCATGAGGGAGTTCTGCTATATTCCACTGGAATTTTTTTTTTTTTTTTTTGGGAGTAAAAGATCCATGGGCATCCATGGAGACAAATGTTTTACTGCCTCTTTGAACAGTCTCAAGAGGAAGACAGCACAGGTTAAGGCAGCTGTGTGGCAATAATTGTACTTGGTGGCTGAGTTGTTACAGACAAATTGCACTACCTTAAAGAACTGAATGTAGGAGTAAGTGAGTGAAAGGTTAGAAACAGCTTTTGCAAAAATTGATGACACAGGGTTTGGAGGAAAATAAACATTTGGGAGTTGGGGAAATGGTAAAAGGTAACTGTTGTGAAGACGTTAAAAAAGAAGGAAGTTTTTGTTTAATGATCAAACCCAGTTATATCAATGTAACTGTGTGTGCAACTCTGTGCAGTCACATTGGATGGAAGCTTGGTAATTAAATTATCCCAGGGGGTCAGGTAGAGTGGCTACCACCACCACTAGGCTTCTGTTCCCAGAAGCCTTTACAGCAATTTTGAGGGAAAACGGGCCCTTTTCCCGCAGAAATGGTCTATAAAGGGACTGCTACCGGCAGCAGGAGTAGAGAGAATCTGATCAAAATTATTTGACTATTGGGTAATGTAACCAAAATCACTAAAGGATGTAAGGGGTTTCTATTGGAATTTAACTTGGCTGCCCCTGGTTGTGTCTAGTTGTACAAGATGGGAGTGTAATCGGGGTACAGTTGTGTAAAAAAGAATAATCACAGCGCAAGGGATGTTAGGCAAAAGAGAATTTTATGTGCGCACAGGAAAAGGAAAAGGGGAGGAATGATGGGAACACTGAGCCTTGGGGTGGCTCTGGGGAATCAGACTGTCACTTTGGTGGGTGTGCATAAAAACTCTGTGGGCACGGGGGATGCAGTTATCCCTTGTGTAAAATTAATATGGCTAATATGTTGTGGAGGTTAAACTATGGAAGGAATGTGCATTTTCCCAGGACGTGTGCAGTGTATATTGGAGAAGGGGTTAAAAAAAAAAACACACCACGCAAACAAAAGATGGTACTTAATTAAAATCCTATTAGGGCTCCAAAAGGAGCCACAATAGGTTGTGCTTTCTTTTTCAGATCTGTGTGTTTTGGAGCAAGAGATGAAAGTGGAAAGTAATCAGAACTCTGGTGGAAGTAGAATGTGTCCCTTTTAAGACAGTCTGAGCTGTTAATAGCTTTGGATCCAAAAGCAAGCCAGAAAGCCTGTGTAAATAGGTTTCAGAGTAGCAGCCGTGTTAGTCTGTAACCGCAAAAAGAAAAGGAGTACTTGTGGCACCTTAGAGATTAACAAATTTATCAGAACATAAGCTTTCACAAGCTACAGCTCACTTCACGAAAGCTTGTGCTCAAATAAATTGGTTAGTCTTTAAGGTGCCATAAGTACTCCTTTTCTTGAAGCTACTAGAAGACTCAGATTATGGCCCTCCAGGAAAGGGAGGTGAAAACAAACAAGGGGAACAGGTTAACCCTAACGGGGTGGGGGGGATGTGCACTGCTAAAATCTAAAGCTGTGTCTCCATTACCTGAGAATAAACATAAAGCTTGGTACAACAGAGAAACTATTGCAAACCTGGCCTCTTGTACAATAGGGGAAACTGAGGTACACCACCTCATGAATGACCAGTGAGTGGGGTAATTTACTAGCCTGATTATATAACAAAATAGGACAGCCTGGAGGTAATTCTTCTGTTTTTCGTGCAATTAGCAAGAAGATTTGTAAAAGGAAGTGGTATTATTATTAAGCAATAATCTGTCCCCACTAGCGAGTGGTGGAAATTGTTTCTTTTGTTTTTCCAGACACTCTACAAGCAAGCTGGCACCAGTGAAAGAATAACCCACAATACCATGGATTTATGTTTTGTGTTGTTTGTCTGTGGTGTTTGTCTCGTTGCTAGCATTGCTGTGTTTCAATGAACAAAAAACCTAATGACGTGGGTGGGGGATGGCTTCAAAAGGCTAACCTTGGTGGGGGTGGAGTGGGGGGAGGGGAAGAGGTGTATGGGAATGCAAAATGCTCAACTAGGAGGCCAGCACCTGTGTAATAGCTACTGAACGGCAATTAAGGTGGTCCCCACAAGCCCTATGGGAATAATGAGAAGGGGAGGAGCTCACTGGGAATCAGTGGAGGGGTGTGTACAATAGTGTACAGCAAGAGAAGATATTTGGATGTGCCCCTCTCCTATGACTATGGAGGAGCAGGATCAGTGGCCTATGGCAAGGGTTAGACAATTGCGTGTACTGTGTATGAGGAGTTTTGGTGGGAATGTACGTATATTACTAGGGGCACAATTACACCAGCCCATAACCAAACAACACCCATCTACACGCTGCTATCTGGACTTTGGTGCACAAATGGATCTGTGAATCTTATTGCTGTAAATCAAACCAGGGCATACGGCCTGATTCCATACCAAGTGGTTAAGCTGGTTTGGGCAATATCCCATTTCTCTGTGAACATTCAATGGACTTATGATATGGACAAAAGCATGCAACAAGCTGCCCCTGCAGGTTTTGCAACTGGACACAATAAGATCTTGACCCTGTCGAAGGAGGAGAGGCAGTGTTTTGGTGGTGGCCAGGATATTGGACCATACCTCAGTGGTCAGAACTCTCGGTGTTGCTGTAAATCATCATAGCAGCTGCTGTATTGTTAACAGTATTTGTATGTTATGTTGCACATGGAAATGATTAAGGGGGACACAACCCCCTAGAAAACAGCCACTAATTATAACCTATAAGTAATGTAGTAAGCCCTCCACACCCTACAGTGTACTAGACAACCCGGACCCAACCTTCTAAGGCCCACTGTAATGGGAAGTCTGGAACACTAATTGGAATAGGTGTGGTATGCCCGTGTGAGAGAAGGTGCAGGGCACTATATTACACAGGGGCAGTGGGACAAACTGAATATTGACACCTTCCACCTTGATGCCTGGCCCTATCAGGAAATGTCTTATTTCACCATATGTCTTATGCTTTTCCAGGGATACCTGGACAGGAGGATCCCAAAAGAAAAAGAAAAAGGGGGTGGGAGTGTTAAGATATAGATATTCAGGCCACTGTGAATTTTGGGTGCCAGTCTTGACACCTTTGGCTTTCCCAGATGCAAGCACTCCCCATTCCAACCGATGCCTTGGGGCTGTAGGCAGCCAGCCTGGCACCACGTCTCAAGTGGACACTTGAGAATTTGGGCCCAGATGACTAGGCCCATGAAGCCCATGAGAGGCAGGCAAGGCTTAACCCTGGCCTTTTAGCTGGGTGCTCAAGCTTTTGCCCCAGCTTTTGGCTAGAAGCTGGGGAGGGGATTATCAGTTGCCAAGACCCCCACCCCTGCTTCCCCTGCCAGTCTACCTCAGTTATTCCTTTTTCCTGTGGAAGCAGTTGGGGAGGAGCCTGGAGGAGCCATTGAGGAAGGAGGAAATTCCAGCAATTGCAAAGCAAGATGCTTCAGCCTGTGATCGAGGGACTGTGTGAGGGTGAAGACCGAAGAAACCAGAAAGGACCGGCAGGGACAGAGTTCATGGGGTACAAGAATAATGCGCGGGTGGAGAACTGACAGATGGGGGGAGCGGGAGTGCAGTGGATTGCCCACCTTGGGACCATGTCTAGAAACGTGCCAGCTTCTCAGGCTCAACAGCCCCAAAGTAGGCAGCTCTGTGGTGCAAGCAGCAACAGAAACCCAGTTTCCAGACTCCCAGGCCTGCCTGCAGAACTCCACAGTCCAGTCTGTGGCCACTCTTCTCTTCAGCAGAGAGGAGAGGTCCCTGCCAGGCAAGGCCACCATCTTCATCCAACTGGGCTGGCCACACTTTGCTGGACTTGGATCTCCACAGCCCCACCTCCGCTCCCCAGGCAAGAGCGGCTGCCATCTGCTTCATCTCATGCACCTTTGGTTTGGCCACTGAGCTCCTGGCCCAATCTCTTTGGCCATTCGTATCACCCCTGGGCAGGGGGACCATAGACCTCCCACTTTTTGAAGTGTGGAGGCCAGCTGGGGAGCCCGGGCAGTGGTGGGAGCCGCATGGACCCAGAAAGGAGCCCCCGGACCTGCCCCTACCCCCTGGGCTCTCCACCGCTCTTACCCGGACAGGTGGGTCCTCTGAGCTGCAGCCCGGCATGGTAAGAGCCATGCGGGAAGCTGTGGGAGCCACGGCGTGGACCCTCTACCTGTCCTGGGTGGGAGTCTGGGGCGTGGGGACACAGGCTGGGGGCTGCTGTCCTCAGCCCCACCCTCACCGTGGACAGGTAGAGGGTCCACCGCAGCTCCCCACAGTTGCCTGAGCAACTTTTACCATGGCCAGGCTGTGGCTGAGCCGGGTCGAGGAGAGCTGTGGGGAGTGGGTCCCTCTACCTGCCTTGCTCTGGCTTTGGGGAGGGAGGGGTGGGAGGGGGAAAAGAGAGAAGGAGTGGAGACAGTGCCTGGGGAGGTGCCTGTGGCCCCCAACCCCACCACTTTTGGGAAGGCTCCAATGTCCTTGATGTGCTGGCTAGAATTAAAACCAAGATTTGCTCTCACATGGGCCCAAGAGACCACACAGGCCCCGCTGAGAGAGCCTACTACCGCCAGGCTAGACAAATGAACTTTACACCCAGGCCAGCAGCCTGAGGGTGCAGAGCCAGTCCTCACAGAGTCGCGTGCCCTGATCCAGAAGGACAAGGCAAGGGTAATCGTAAGAACTGGCTGTATCATGGCAGTTTTACCGTGTCAGGAGGAAGGGCGCACTGGTGGACGATGTACTCAATCATGACTTCCCCGCCTGCCTGTTCCAGATAGCCATGGTGAGCCATCGCGCTGATCACCTGGACCACGGCCCGTTTCACCTAGAGGAACAGAGGGTGAGCAGTGCACTCCACAGTGGCAGCCCCTCGAGCAAAGCAGAGGCCAGTACCCTCCTTGGCTGGAGCAGGCGGGAACGAGTAATCGTCCTTGACCTCCGCCCCAATCCCTGGCACCCATCTGTTCCAGGAAAGGCCTACACGAACGCAACCCAGCTGCTGGCTATGCAGCCATGCACAGAGGGGATTCTTAAGCCATTGAAGAGCCTCCCAAGGCTGCACAAGTCACTGCTCTAGAGGCCAGGCATTTAGATTGAAAACCAAATTCTGGTGCTTTGCAAGCAGAACCACACCCTGCAGAGCCAGATTAGCTACAGGAATTCTTCTCACTCCCAGGGCTTGAGAGAGACGCGGCAGGGAGCTGCCCCCAGCCAGCTTGGGTCTAAACCAGACACCTCCCTTTGCTCCACACCAGACACCTCCCTTTGCTCCACACCAGACACCTCCCTTTGCTCCACACCAGACACCTCCCTTTGCTCCACACCAGACACCTCCCTTTGCTCCACACCAGACACCTCCCTTTGCTCCACTGACAAAGGGAAGGGGGACAGAGGACAAGGATCACAACAGCTGGTCATGAGAGAGGCTTATTGTAATTCTTAGTCTTAAAAGAGGAACCCACAGGAGAGGTCAGCATGGGAGTCATGAGTGCTCAGAGGAGGGAGCTGAAGGAGAGAGAGGTGGTGACCTCAGAGGACCAAGGAGGCATGTTCCAGGCATAGGGGCTAGTATGAGAAGAGGGGCAGAGCTACAGGGAGCCCCCAGGTGAGCTGGGCTGGTACAGCATGGGGCACCTGCAGAGTGCCACAGGGCCCTGAAGGGGAGCCAAGTCCCAGAAAAGCCTAATTCACCACATGACCAGCCGGGAGTTAAGGATAAACGAGGGAGTTTCCAGTTACCTTATTACTGTTGTCCTGCAGAGGAAGTTTCATAGAAGAAAGAATAAAGGACTTTTTAATCTCCATCTGAGAGGCTAGAAGAGAGAACAAAGGCTCAGCAACTCAGCCCTGCCCAGACTGACAGGACCACAGGGCCTGGCCCCAGAGAGCATCCAGCACTGACCACCCTCCCTGGCCAGATGTGTGCTTCTCTCCTTTCCCCTCTTGGAAGGGCCATTGAATGGGAAAGATGCTTGTTTTCCACTTAACAAGCAACTGGATACAAAGCCACACTGCAGTCTCCATGCAGGTTCTTCACACTGAGCAGGAGTGGAATTCAGAGGCCAAGAGGGTTGGGGCAGCATTGTGCCAGCAGAACGTCCAAGCTAACATTTAGCAACTCCACCCAGACTAGCCAACAGTTACACGCCTTGGCTTTGGGAAGGGAACAGTTCTACTCCAAGAGGCATGGATGAGGCCAGAGCAGGCTTGCCATCCGGCACCAGGAAAACATTCCCACGTGGTGGAAGTGGAGATCACCCATTAGTAAACACAGCAATAAAGGGTTGAGTTGGCCTGAGGCATTTTGGCTACTAAGGGAAAGGCTTTGTGTAGCGGATTACCCTAGGCCAGGTCTGCTCAGAGGAAGCATCTGGATTACTCACAAGATGCCAATCTGCCTGGGGGCTCACAGGCCTAAGGATCCCTGGCTCCCTCCACCCCCCCAGAAAGAGGGAGCACTATTTCCTCAGTGTTGTCTGCCCACAATGGGCTGGGAGTAAGGAACAGAGCTTAAATTCCAAGCCACATCCTGTAGGGTGGCCCCAAGGTTCCTGCTTTGTGATGTTCTACAGCGGGTAACAGTGGTGTGCATACTAAATATCACAATTTTGGCATAAGGGCTTGTCTGGGGCACAAGGCCGTGAAGGGTGTTTGTCTAAGAGATGTGCTAGGAAGTTCTCTGGCCTACACTATACAGAGAGCTGGACTAGATGATCACATGGTCTCCTCTTGCCCCAAAGGGACATGACCAAGAAGTCAGGGACTGTCTGCCAGAATGAGGTCAGTCCTCTGAAATCCCAGCCCCCAGGTCTAGCTACCCAAGCACATGGCCTAGCACCGAGCAGAAATTCCCACCTGGGCGCTGGCACCCTGCATGGATACGGCAGGGCCGCTGGAGGGAGCTGATCCTTTTGGTACTTACAGGCACAGTTGATGATTTGCCTCATGATGATCAGTGTCCCCACACGTATTCTCTCGTTGTGGTTCTCCAGCTTTGGGAGTAGGAAGCCAAGCAAGCGATCAGGAAATGTACAGGCTGCAGAAGAACAAGGCCACCATTATGGACACTCTTAGCTCAGGAGCAGCCAGCAGAAAGACCTCAGGCCAAACGCGGCCGGCAGTCACCTTAGTCTGACAGGCCTGCAGCCCAGAGACTACAGGTCCCAGGAAGCAATGCTGCCTCTCGGCATGAGCAAGGGGTATTCTCCTCAATTTGGTGCGCTGCATGCTGGGACAGGCCCCTCCGCAACTGAAGGCTGTGGCTTTGCAGTTTGTATTTCAAAAGTCATTAGTATACCCTCTATTTCTGCTATCTTGGCTCACATGGCCAATACTCCAGTGGAAGCTGTCTGCTGATCTGTGTGATGCCTCTGCAGTATTTTCAGCACGTCTCCCCCACTGGTTATGCATCTTAGCGACCTCTGCTGAACATTCAGCAGAGTTGTCCACAAGTGGACAAGCACAACCTCTTCTTCCCAAACCACCAAGCAAGCCGGTGGTTTAGAACCCAGGACCGTGCAGGAGGAGGTCAGGTTACACCTTCCAACATCTAACACCTTGCATTTATCACGGATGCATTGGCTGATTTCAGGCTCAGTCCCAGGAGACCCAGCTGAAGCAAGGTGCACTGGCATAAGTCAAACTCGTCATATAAGAAAAGAAAGGAATCAGAACTACTCTAGACATCTCAGAACTAGTGTTGCTACTTTGCATAAAACCAGTTGGAAGTGCGGCTCAGCTGTCAGGCTTTCAAGCACAAGGGCTAAGGACAGAGGGAAGTCATCTGACAGTGACTAGGCAGACATCTGGCAGGATCCTAATCAAACTACTGCTGCTTTAGTGGCAATTCCACAAGCTTCCTTTAAAGTATGAATCATTCTAAAGGGAAGCTTGCCAGAGCTGGGGGCTACAGGACTCAGTCCATAAAGGCTCCCACGTACAGGAGGCAGGGCTACAAGCAGTGCTAGAAATCACACCAGGGCTCTGTTTAATGCAGGACTCTAGTAGCCAGAGACATAATTCAACTAGCTCAGTCCTTCCACAGAGCTTTCATCCAGAGGCTAGCAGACAACCTGTGCGCTACACATCAGAGTGGAGTTCTGCTCTGAGGGGCTCCCTGGAATCCTGCCACCTAGTCTGGCTGCTGCCATCTGCTGCTTTAAGCAAAAAAGAGGGTAAAGCAAAAACCGTCAGGGTAAATACAAGCCAGTCTCTGTCCCCGTTATCCCTTCCAGCATACACAGCTAAGCTAGAGGGCTAACTGGCACGTGCTGCATTACTAGCCTCTATTTGTCTGAAGAGGCAGCAGAATCATCGGAAGTTACTCTGCTAAATGGCCCTCAGGAACGTGAGCAGTGAAACCAGATGCCTTCGGAGAGCGATGAATTCGCCACAGAGGTTGGAATCCTCAGCATCCCTGAGACATGCCACACCAGCAAACCTTCATACTCGAGCCAAGTCAGTCCAAGGCCAAGTTTTAAAATGGCCAGATCTCAGCAAACACCTCAGTTAAGCAAGTGGTGCCCTGTAATCTGCCTGCTTTTGGCACAGTCCCCACACGGGATGTGAGCAATTGCTTTCACCAAGCCTGAAGCCAGGGGGGACAGTCGAAACAAGAATCTGGTCAGTCTGTCTGTCCCATTTCCCCATCCCCCTCCCAGAACTGAAGTCTGCCAAACCCAACTGGACACCCAGACAAGGCGAGAAACTGGTTTTCTGCCTTCCCCCGATGCAGCCAGATCTCAGGTGGAGCTCAAACCTTCCTGAACGTGCCAGGAGACTGGCTCAGAGGGGGTCAGGAAAACCCCTTTCCCACAAATGCTGAACACTGACCACGAGAGTTTGCGGTTATGATCGGCATTTCCACAGGGAGGCAGAGAACCTCTGCAGATTTCAAACCCACACACAATGCCATAGACAGGCAGGAGGTAAGTCACAGCAAGAGTCCATAGGGGACTCGGCCTTCACCCCTCAGCCCCCTGCACCCTTACCAAGGACAGTGAAGCATCGAAGGACCTCGTTGTGGTTCTTTAAACTCAGGGGGACAGAGGGCTCCACTGGGGCACAAATCTGTTGGGGGAAAAGAGTCAAATCAATGAGAGCTGGGCAGCACTTGGCATTAAGCCCCACGCCAAACCCTTTCAGCTTGAGGTACGTTCGCAGGCACCGAATCCACACTCGCAGCTGGGCACGGCCAATGGAAGAGCCCAGCATTTCACAGTCCTGGAATCCAGGCCATATGCTGCACGTGATGCTCCCAGAGCACTTTAAACATTTGATCATTGCGAAGTAGCCTGGAGAAGCTGCGTGTACCTGCTAGCACAGACCTTCGCCCTCTTCAGTCATTCAGCGCTAGCAGAGAGCGTAGGTTCCACAGACAAGGCTCATTCAACAAGCTGGCGGGGGGTGGAAAGCGGTGTGCAGTGGCCTTGGCATATGGGATCAGCTAGCTTGTGGGTTTGGTTTGGAGCTGCTACACATTTCCATTTCATGTGCAGTTTAACATGATCAGAGCACAATCTATTTCCTTTGCAAGTCATTGCAGACTCCCTTCTTTTAAATACTAAAAATCGCTCTCTGCAGACTGCTCTAATATGCAGTCTATCTGGGGACCCCCTCCCCATCTGCTCCCTCTCCAGCTTGCAGACAGGACATATTTCTTACTGGCATCCGAAGCAAGCTGCTCATTGTCTGTACTTATGCCAGAAAGTTCCTGGCTGTTCAGGTCTTTTTGGCTAATGCTACTGCATAACTGTATTGGTTAAAATCAGTGACTCCACTCTCCACTTCTGATCCTGACAACAAGCTCTTGTGAGCAGCCATGCTGGGTCAGACCAATAGTCTATCTAAACCAGTATCCGGTCTTCCAGCAGTGGCTGGTGCCAGGTGCCCCAGAGGGAATGAACAGAGCAGGTAATCAAGTGATCCCTCCCCTGTCGTCCACTTCCAGCTTCTGGCAAACAGAGGCTGGACACTCAGACCATGTGTTACACCCCTACCCATCCTGGCTAATAGCCACTGATAGAACTAGATAAGTTCCTGGAGGACAGGTCCTTTTTTTAAACCCAGTTATAGTTTTGGCCTTCACAATATCCGCAGTAATGACTTCCACAGCTTGACTGTGTGTTGTGTGAAGAAATATTTATTTTGTTTTAGACCTGCTGTCAATTAATTTCATTGGGTGACCCCTAGTTCTTGTGTTATGAGAAGGAGTAAATACTTCCTTACTCACTATAGACCTCAATCATATCCCCCCTTGCTTGTCTCTTTTCCAAGCTGAAAAGTCCCAGTCTTATTAATCTCTTCATACAGCAGCTGTTCCATACCCCTAATCATTTGTTGCCCTTCTCTGTCTCTTTTCCAATTCCAATAGATCTTTTTTGAGATGGGGCGACCACATTGGCACGCAGTATTCAAGCTGTTGGCGTACCATGGATTTAGAGAGAGGCAATAGGATATTTTCAGTCAGGTTCTCTAGCCCTTTCCTGAGGATTTTTAACATTGTTTGGTTTTTGGCTGCTGTTGCACAGTGAGGGGATGTTTTCAGAGAACTCTCCACAATGACTCAGATCTCTTTCCTGAGTCACAGCAGCTAATTCAGACCCCATCATTGTATACGTACAGGTGTACCTAGAGTACTATTTCATTAGCACACAGTCTGCACAGGGTTGGCAGCCATTACCTTATGGTCTTATTTTGTCTTTGTGTAAAACACAAACTTTTTAAACACAGTTCTCACCACCTTCAGTTCCTCTGCCATAGCCACAGGCCTGCTGGCTGACTAAGGCACTTACAAAGACCAGTTTTACCAGACATACTAGCGCAGCTAGCGTTAGACGTGTGCGTTTATCAGTGTGACGGGCTCTCCTATCAGAAACTCCAGCCGGGAGAGCGGGAAGCCAGGAGCCTGGGCAAAGCAGTAGTGGAGGAAGGGCACTGAAGAGCACACGTCAATGCCTTGCATATTGCCCATCCCCCAGCCATGTGGAGCCCAGGGCTCCTGATCTTTCGGGTCCCAAAGGGAAAAAAAATTAATTAGCTTAAAAATATATTAACATGATTTAAAAGGGTGCCACCCTATAGACAGAGGCCATCTGATCAAGGGGGATCAACTCCCTCCCCCATGTATGGTTTGGCGTATGGAGTCAGCAGCCACAGGCTGGCCCAACCGAGCCCAGGCCAGGCTGAAGAGGAATGTGGGGTTATCCCTCAGCTCCTGTAGATTCAGGCACCCATAGCCAGAAGTGGGCTGGGGAGCAGGTCGTCCCAGCAGTGCCTAATCCTTAAAGTGGGCCTTCCCCAAGTGTTGTACCACAAACAAATCACAAGTCAGCCCCCAGACATCCTGGGGGGCCACACAGGAAGGCTGAGTGCACCCCCTCTGACAACTGAGCAGAAGCAGCTCTAGGGATTCACCGAAGTTTCTGCTTTTGACCCAGTGACCAGGAGTTAGAGTAAGTCTGTGCAAGCGGCTGGATTCAAACAGAGAATCGCAGTTCTTTTCCAGGCGAGCCGCCCTCCTTCACAAAGCTGAGCCGTACATGTACTTCCCAGCACTACAACGGCATTACCCCATTGGAGACCAGCGGTTCTGTCAATCCACTCAACAGCACCAGAGCTGTTTGCTCGAGTAGAAAAGCAATTCAAACAAAAGGCTGTCTGCACTTTGCACATGGTTATTCCTGCCGAGCCCCCTCCATTAGGGCAGCACGAACACTCCTCCAGCTGGTTCGGAGAATCACTGGACCCAGACTTCTCTAGAGCACCTGGCTCTGCTCCACAGCCATCGCTTGTCCTTCAGGAGTTCAGTAGCACCTCCCACCTGGCTCATTTCAAGCAGTTCTCTCCAGGCCACATCATTTAGCTCTCGGGCCGAGTCTCCAGAGAGAGTGAAAGAGGGTCTGTGCTTTTAGAAAGGACCACGACACGTGGGGACAGCGTCAGACAGAACTCTTCCAGTCCAAGCACCAGACAGGGTGACCAAGTGCAGCCCAGGACCATTTACTTAGTGCCAACGTCCAGACAGAATGCCCCTGAGGCAGGGACGGAGTCTCGGAGCTAGACGCTGAAGGAGGGATGCACAGCAATGGAAGAGGGTTTAGTGCTTTTTCCCCTAAAGTTATAAACACTTGGTGCCATGAGCAACCTCGGCGTTAACAGAGTACCTGCTCATAGGGCCAGGTTGTTAGCACAGATCAGGGCCTGCTCCTAGCACCGGATTCAAGAGAAGGCTTGGCTGCATGCCAAGGCATGCGCAGTCCATGGGCTAACACTCCCCATGGGAGAGCTGGACACTGATCGACTCTAGGTTATGCAGCCCGAGTGCAGCAGAAGCAGCCCAAGAGCACCCTCTCCGGCTAGGGCAGGGGTGGGCACACTCTTTGGCCTGAGGGCCACATCTGGGTGGGGAAATTGTATGGAGAGACATGAATGTAGGGCTGGGGCCTGGGTGCAGGAGTGTGGGGTGTGGCGGGGGGCTCAAGAGTGAGCTCAGGGCAGGGGGTTAGGGTGCAGGCTCCAGCCCAGCACCACTTACCTGGAGTGGCTCTGGGGTGGCAGTGGCGCGCAGCAGGGCTAAGGCAGGCTCCCTGCCTGCCCTGGCCCTGCACCACTCCCGGAAGTGGTCAGCATGTCCGGCAGTGGCTCCTGAGGGTGGGGTGGGGCAGGCTGCTCTCGCCTGTGGGTAACACCCCAGAAGCTCCCATTGCCTGTGCTTCCCCTTCCTGGGGAATGAGAACTGAGTTGGGGCGGTGCCTGCAGGCGAGGGCAGCGCAGGGAGCCCTCTGCCTCCCTCTGCGGCCGCAGGGACGTGGTGCCGGCCGGTTCTGGGAGCAATTGGGGGCCAGGGCAGGCAGGTAGCCGGTCTTAACCCCGTGGCGCCATGAGGCTTTCAATCTGGCCTATGGGATTGCCAGCCCCAACGGGCTTGATCCAGCCTATGGGCCACAGTTTGCCCTCCCCTGTGCTAAGAGCTTGGAGGGCAGGGAGCATTTGGAGAGATTAGATACTCGAGGGCATTAAAAAGCTCATTTAGGAGCCTGCAATAGAAAACTGGTTGTTGGTGGGGAAGCACTTGGACTCTTCAACCAAGTCCATGAGAGCTGTCCAAGAGGTGGGCAGTCTGGACATCCCAGGCAATTCAAACCTACCCCAAGGTGCATCCAACAAGGAACACTCCCAGCCAGTTACAGACCTCCACCACGGGCAGCTAGCGACCTCCCACCTTTCCGACCTCAAAACAAATGCACCACTTCCCCACCTTCCAAGGTCCGGCAACCCACCCAGAAAGATCCCAAAGACACCACACACACAAGATGGAGCCAACAGTCCTGCCCTACCAGGATGAAGGTGAAACCTCAGTTTCTCAGTAGCATATACAGGAACCATGGACAACTGGTGCTTAACAGTTACAGGATTAATCTAAAGGTTGATGCCAGAACACCACTGTAGGGCTCCCATGTGAATAAGATGCTCCATGATACGTCGATCTAGCTCCCTGGATTGTTAGCAGTACTTGATGTTGCTTGCTCCTAGTTTTCAACCTTTCAAGGGGTTTTTCTTTCCTCCACATTTGTTTGAGAATTCTGCCTTTACTGCTTCACTGGGAGGGGTGTGACCCTTGTTCAAGACAGCTGGAGCAGAAGAGCAAACAGCTTCTGATCCTGCTAGCAAGGGACTGGCTTCTCCTCTCCCCTGCCAGGGTCAGGCCATCTGAGAAGGAGCTCTCTGCTAGCAGGAGCACCTCAGGGCAGCTAGGAGGCCCCAAGCCCACTCTCTCTCTCTAGCAGAGAGACATGCTCTATGTTCCTCAGCAGCTCACCTTATCTGTGCTGGTAGCTGCAGCTGCTCCTTCCAAATACATCCCACCCCTTCTGGGACATGCACAGGCTGGCCAACCTGGCCCCTGCCCTCAAAACAGAAATATGGTCTCCACTTAGAGACATTTCTCCTTCCTCATTCCAAACTGGAGCCTGGGGCTTTCTAGACTGGGAAGTTCCCTCTGCAAGATGGGGAAGAGTTTAGGGTATGAGGCCCCTAACACACCCAGTTCTTGGCTTGACACAGGTGGCTGTAATGCTTGGATGGGAACTCCAGCGCCAGGCTCTGGATCCCATGTGCCATTTCCTGAGACCCCTTTCAGGAAGTTCTTATGAATGTTGGGTCTCACCAGCACCCAGCCCCAGAATAGGCCTCCCAGCCCTGCTGACCCATCTCGATCCTTACCTGGGGATGCAGGTTGCTCAGAAGGGCATCAAGCTGCGCGTCCAGAGTGCGGCTGCCAACGTTGACAGAAGCCTCAAGAATCTGGCACAAGCTCTGCTCAGAAAGAGACATTGCAATGCTGTGATTAGCACTAGGAAAAGGAACGGCCACTCCACTGGAAATGGAAGGGCAAAGACTTGGTGATCAGGAAGCAGAAAGACTCCGTGACAGGGATCCAAACATAGGAGACGCTATCCCAGTGCACACTAAGCTAAGGGGACGGGGCTGTAAAACAGTCACCTCCAAGTGGGAGCATAATCCAGCTGCTGTAGGTAAAGCACTGAGGTGGTTTCTGGAACTCACCCATCTCCCGCCATTCTCCTGCTGCAGCCAGCCACAGAGCAGCACCTCTGCATACTGGCTGCTGCAGCCAGCCAGGTAGGTCAGCAGACTTCCAACCCAGCCATTATTTCTCTGCTAACAGCACTCTGTCTTAGGGGGCTCAGCTGGAAGGCCTCCCCTTACAGGCAGTGGGAGCCAAGAAGCAGAGCAAGAGGAATCCAAGACAGAAGGAAGTACAGTGGTCCCAGCACCGGAGTAGGGCATGGGGTGGAGGGAGTGGTAGAGAGATCAGCCTGCCAGGTCATCTGGAGGGGACTCCCAGCCCACCAGAGAGGTTGCTATACTCTGGCTCAAGTAGCAGTAAGTTTGCCCCTCCCCAACAAAGAGGCACATGGCAGAACTAGCCTGGTCCCTGCCAATGGCAGGTTCAGCCTTTGCGGAAGAGGTATCAGAACCTGCCAATGCCACACTGGCCAGCCTCAGTGGTGCCATCCCTGGTGTGATTCCAGCCAAGCCAGAGCGTTTAGAGAAGGCAGGATTTGTCACCGTGCCGCACCACATGGGTCTGGGCACATGACCCGGCGCCTTCGAATGCTCCTTTGCTGCCAAAGCCTGGATCTCAGTCTGACTGCGCCGGGCAGGCGAGAAGACCGAGCAGGGAAAGAAGCGACAGGACTGTGGATCTGCGAGGGGCACCCGGCTTGTACAGAGCATGTGCACACACATGGGGAGCCTATCTTACAGGCAGTCTGTGCTCCTGTCCCACCCCCCCAACCCCCCCGCTGGGAGCACCCTATTCAATGCTCCATGGATTACAGGTAGCTGTGGGGACACACAAGAGGGTGCCCCTCCGTCTTGCGGGAGCAGTTTACCTTGGTCACATAGAAAGCCTCTGTATGCTTCTTGTAGAGTGCGAGAATTCCCGGGACCAATTTCGGGAGCTGCTCCTCGAGCTTTTCGCTGGGCAGCAGGTGACTCATGGGCCCAAGAGCCTTCACGACAGCGAGTCTCAGCTGCAGGGACAGAAGCCACTGGCAAGAGTCACAGGCTTCCCAGCCAGCCCTAGCCCTGTAGGCTGGGTCACGCTGCTAGACTGGCTCCAATACTGCCCCCACAGCGACACGACGGTCAGAGGGGTTGGTTTGTGCCCCTCTGGTGCCAGGAGGAGGTCTCAGGCTAACCACCACGCAGCCCGAGCCTGCTCCAAGGACCCACTGAAAGGTGCAGTGGCAGTGTAAGTTTGCCCACAGTGCTCCACCAACCCGAGGGCAAGGGGCGCTGGGTCTCACCATGCATTCAAAGGAGCCATTGGCATCAGGTGCTGAGAGAGAGGGTGGATGGCATAGCCAGGCCACCTTCCGTCACTCCCAAATCCAGATAGGTGGAGCACGCCCAGTTTCTTCATGGATAGGATTTGGAAGTTTCCCCCTCTCCCTTAGACTCAGCTGACACTGATGGTAGCTAGGGGTACACGCACAAGACTCTCCCACTCCAAGCTGCATAACTTCGGGACGGAGTGACAACTACAGCTGTCCCAGAGGGCAAACACTAGCATGGCATTAGAGAGCAAGACAGGTGCTTCTTCAGCCACCAGACTAGAGTCTTTAGGGTGGGATGGTGGAGAAAGGCCGACTCCCCTGCATGAGCAGTGGGAGGCCCAGTCCAATAGTGGAGATTTACGGGGAAGGTAGAAACCCACTGCCACACACAAGCCTCACAAGCTAATAGCACTAGCAAATGGCACAGCCGCACCTTGGCCTCCCGGCTCTGCAGCCAGATGTTGAAGAGCACATCATAGGCACTGAAGATCTCATTGGAGAAGGTGTCTTTCCTCACAGTGGGGTCAGGCGCTTTATCCAAGTTCGCCAGGTATTCCTGGATGCTCTCACTGAAATGCTGCAGAGCTACAAGACACAGGTTTACTTACATTTAGATGCTACACACCCAGGGTTAAAGTTAACAGTAGGCTTTCGACTGAGGTCTGAGATGCTGCTGTTTGAGCAACATCCAGCATCCTGGTGCTGGAACAATCACACTTTAACACCACAGACCTTCAGCACTGAAGGTGCAGCCTGCAGGAGAGGTCTGCGGCTGTCACAGGTTGACAAGATCCTTTTACTGGCCTACTCCTGTGCTCTAAGGCCTGTATTTAAGCCCTTTAGTCCCCATTTTGGTGCAACGGCTCCTGACAACAGCCATTTAGAGGCCGAAGCGGGGCAGATGTATCGGCTTAGTCCATTTGGAAAGCAAAGAGGAGACCTGGTGTTCAGGCTCAGTGCAGAACCCAACCCAGAGGGGTCCCCTGGAGGGTGGATCCTCCTCATCTTTATATCAGGCTTTGACTAATCAATAGGTCTGACCAGTAGGTGTCTGGTAAAGTTTCCTAATCAAATACACAAGGGGTGGGCAGGAAGCATTGTGCAGAGAAGAGAGGCGAGAACACACACAAGGCAGGTGACGGCGTGGGAGAAGCACACCTGGGTCTAGGATGGGAAGGAGAACAGGGGAAAGACAGGAAGGAAAAGAGGGGTTCTGTTTTTAAACATTAAATTAACCACGCTAGCCAGACTGACTGGCTACTACAGTAGCCGTGGCCCCCAACCTCCTCCTTCCTTTGAGATGCAGTGACCAGGCTGGTACAGGTTCTCACCCAGCTGATTTGTTTACTCCTTGGGCCAGCCATGTAGTTCTCAAGTCCCACCTTGCTATTGTCAGGAAAAAATCAGGACTTTTCAGGTAAGCCCAGAGAAGGGCCTAGACCCTTCATGTGGGACTTCCAGGAGCACGTCTCAAGCGTGGGATGCAGGGCTACCCTTCCCACACCTCACTTTGGGTGCCCGTATTTAGCGTCCCTCCAGCTTCCCCTGGGCCCTGCAGCAGAGGAGACTTCTGCCAAATGGGAGCCATTCAGGCATTTTAATCAGTGCCAGTGTGAAGAGTTTGGTGAATTTTGAGGGCTTGCACTTGCTGCCTTCATATCCTTTTACGCACCCAAAACCAACACGAACATCCCAAATTCATCATTTGAGTTAAAGGAAGAACATGCTTCCCACCCTGGGGCACGCTGCTGCCAGAGTCCCTGTAACACCGCTGAGGCCCTGGCACGCTGAAGCCCAGGAAGATTGATCTGCAGGTACCTGGAAGTTTCCTTTCTTACAGAACTAAGGTCCACAGAGCCAGCTTGCCCTGGCACACAGGGTATGTCTACACTGCCCACTCGGCGCAGACCGACTGATTTGAGCCCAACCCCCCCTTCCATCCACTCACAAGTCTGTCCGACTCAGGTCGGCAGGCGCACAGGACCAGAGTCCTGGGACCCTGCTGGGGAGAGGGTCAGAGCCAGAGTCTCACTGTGACCCTGGGCCAAGTCCTGTCACACTGCAGCTCGAGCCACAGACCAAGTCCGAAGGGCTGCACAGTGCAGCACGGATGCAGAAGCACGGCTGAGAGACCCTGGTCCAACAAGCATAAGCCCAGGGTTACAATGCAGTGCGGACGCTCAAGTGCGGGCTTGGGAACGTCAAGTCCACAAGCCAGAGACCCGGGTTTTCAGTGCAGTGCTGCCACACCCAGAGGAGAGATGGAAACGGACGTGCAAAGACAAGGTCTGGTTCACTAGGGAAGTGATGCCCAGTCTCTGCCATGGAGAAACGGCTGAGCTTTTTCTGGGATTCAGGAAAAGGGAATATGAAGGATCCTGGCTGTGGAAGGGGTCTCAGCTGGAGGGACCTCGTAAGGATAGGGCATTCGTGGGCTGCCAGGTCTTGTTCCACCCCGAGCTGCATGCAGGGGTCTGCAGCCACTGTAACAGCTCCGTAGGCTTTAGCAGGTTGAAGATAGGAAGATGCATCTACAGCTGCCCGGGCTCTGTTCCCTGCGGCCTCCTTCCCATCACTACTCACTAGGCAATTGGCAGGGAGGCGACCCACAACCAGTTACCCCTGGACATTAGCAATCCCAAATCTCTTCACATTAGTCACCTGACCTTTGGTTCCCAGTTGTTTAGCTTTTAGCTCCATTGCTAGGCATCAGCCCCCCAGCGTGCTGGGCCTTCCAGCCCTGACCCAGGGCAAAGCCCTCTCTCCCATGCTGCCCCTCTCCACAAATATCCAAAATGCTACCTTGCCCTCGATGGCTACAAAAACCGTGACAAGGGTTAGGCCTCTGGTGCACAGAGGCTTCTGCAATGCCATGCTGGCCAGTACGGTCTCCTTGGATCCAGGCTGAGATGGGAGTACCTCTGGTGTTTTACACTGCCACTGTATGCTCTTTGGGGCAAGGGCCATTTCTCTTCTGTTTGTACAGCACCTAGCACCCTGGAGTCCTCAAGCCCTGATGAAGGTGCTATGGTAGAGTACACACCATGAATCATGTAGTCCCACTAAGTCAATGGGGCAAGCACAGGCTTCAAGTCAAGCACCTTCCTAAGTGCTTTGCTGGACCATGCGAGAGCCCGCAGCCCTTGGGAGACCTCAGCACCTTGTGTATGACAAAGGCCGTGTTCTCTGAGGAATGAGCACAGGACTGGGGATCAAGAATGCCCAAGGGGTGCTCCATGCCTTGATACCAACTCGCCAACCTTTGCCCAGTCACTGCCCCTGGGTGCTGCAGCTTCCCTGAGGAAACAGGGGGAGACTGAATGACCTTTTGCAAAGAGGGGGAGCATTAATGATTTGCAAGACACTGAAGATATTTAGCACTTAGTGCTAAATGGCAGCACTAGACGAGAGAGCTTCATTATCCTGGAAAGACAAGTCACCTGCATTATAACCAACTTCCTCCTGGTAGACTCAGTGGTGACTAGCCAGGAACCGCGACCTTGCAATTCTATTGACAGCACTGACTCAAGCACCAAATCGCTGGCTGAGTGAGGCACAAGAGGAATATTTAAATGAGCTTCACTCACAGCTTCAAATATTTTTCCTCCTCACAGCAGCTTTACCTTAACTCCTTGGGAAACCTGCAAGGATGCATGAACGCTGTTTGGCAATTTCCATTATGCTTCAAACTGTTCAGTGCATCAGCATTCACTTTCAGGGAGCCCACTGGACTGCATTAGTCAGCACCGGAGAGAGATTTTGATTACTGCATTCTAGCAAATTCAGAGTCTCTCCATATCACTGTGTTATTCCAGCAACAAGAGCTAGTTTCCAAGACTAGCTGTGCTGCAGAGCGTGGTCACAGAAATCTCCCCCCTGCAGCCTGAGAGCCATTCAAAGGTTCTGCCTGAATCCATTTGTTCCCAATGCAGAGCTGCCCCAGGACTGAGACCCCTGTGCTCACACATCAGCGAGTGGGGATGCTGCGGTGGCCAAAGAGGCTGCTCGCCCAGCAGAGTTGAGAGCAAAGCTGCTGCATCTGGCAAAGCCTTTGAGAATAGATCAGTGCTCGCACAGACCTGCCCTTCTCTTTTCAGCTGGCTGATGAAGGAAGCCACAAGTTTGAAGCATCCTCTACTGGGATATTTGAGACTACAGTTTCACCTCCAGGTTCCTGTGATGACTACAGGATTCTGTCTTGGGCCATAAGACAGTAACACAATAGCCCAGAAAAGCCTAACAGGGCAGGTGGTTACAAAGCGACTGAACAAAGATGCAGACGTAACCCACCAGCCAGACACACCAAGAACCACATCAAACTTGACCCAATGTGCAAGATTGCCAACAGAACGCAGGCCCAAAGCCTGCTCTCAGCTCTGTGGGCAGCTCCAGCTGGCGTCAAAAGGAAGACCCAGCATCGGCGTCAGCTACAGCCGACAAGCACGAAAAGCTCAGCTCATCTGTTGGCCAGACCCAGACGCTCTGACCCGCCCCACCCCACCCCAGCTGTAGGCTCATGTTTTCCCACTCTGGCCCCCCCACTTCACATGAAGTGTCACTGAGCGGAGGCTGTTGGTGAACTCCCAGGGATGTTCAATTCTATACATCTTCAGTAAATTTCACTGAGGCAAAAACCTCACTGAAAGCCAAGAACACTTGGTCTCCTGCCTCTGAGAGCAGTTTTGAGACCAGTGAGCTCATAGTACAAGCCCCCCCACTCCAGGAAACAGTTAATAAAGCTCTTTGGGGCAGGACTCAAGTTTTCTGAAGTACTTTGCCCATTTTAGGTGCAGAGATAATCGGCAGAAAGGAAGAGCCAGGAAATCCTGGCCCAGTGATTACTTTGTTTAGAACTGTGACTAGGTAAAGGCATAAGTTTAGTTCACCTCCTTGAGGGATGGGGAGAAACAGGAGGGTTCCTAGGCCTGTTGGAAGTAGATTTGGGGGAGAAAATGCAGCAATGGTGCTGTCATAATTTTGAGACTAGGACTGATCCGTCAAGCTTTCATTCAAGTTCTCCCACCTCAGTTGGCAAAAGGGGACATTCCTCACCCCCTACAAAGAGCCATTTTAGTCCTGTGCGGCTTGCCCCCCCAAAATTCGTCACCCCTCCACCACTCACATCCTTGCCCAACACGTCTCCATGCTGTCCTCAGCTAGGAGAGAGTTCAGACTCCTTGTCCACTGCCCTCAGTCCACCAACTGCAACACAGAGACCACATCCCGAACCAAAGATCCCAATGCTTCCTCCTCACCCATTCTATAGGGCACTGAGCAGGCAAGAGAGCGGAATGGACTGGGTTAGATTCAAGCCAGTGCCCTAGAAATGAAAGGCTCAGTATCCTACCCGAGACAGCCATCTCCCAAAGCCAAGTCATTTAAAATACTGCAGTTCTGCTCTGAAACAACCTTCCCGGCCTTCGGGCAAGTCTTTCTTTCATAGGATGAAGTAAGTTCCTTTATAGTGAAAGCTAAGGGAGATACAGCTCCCAAAAACAACCCTTCAGAAGCCATCACAGCCTCAGTAAAAAGGAACAAGCCACCTTACCATAGCAAAACACAGACTTCATGTGGTCCTGTTTGGCCATTCCCAACATTGGCAGCATGGTCCCAAGGATGGAATTTAAGAAAGGCACCATCCCAAACACTGCAAGGGAAGAAGAGAGAAAGTTACAGTGGAGCAAGGTGAGTTGAGGCCGGGATCCTGTGGAAGAAGGATATGTAACCATGTAGTTGGAGACTGCCTGAGAACGCATATGTGGAGCTGATCAAATGAAGATTGAGCAAGCAACTCGCTTTGGCATCTAACATTGGAGCCCCTGACTCTGCAGCCTTGACAATCTAATGGGGTTTGCATGCTTGTTCTGAAGCACAAAAAGGGCAATTTGGTGATAAAAAGGAAGCTGCTGATTTCAAGAGCTCAGGTACAGAGCCTACAACCCCAAAGTTATAAATGGAGTTTCAGCAGCTAGCAGCCCCTCAAGTGCCTGGAGTTGTATCAGTTTAGACTGCCCCCAAGATGCAGGCTTCTGACCAGTCAAGAGCCACTTACTGCCAGACATTTCATTAGCCAGCAGATCAATTTGGAAAAACAGCAGATAGGCAGGGGCTTTGGAATCTGTGTAGTCCAACAGCAGGCTTGGTTTTAGTGAGGCTTTCAACACAGTCCTATGGGACATGCCCATAAAAAATTAGGGAACTGGGTTGAGATTAGATTACTAGAATGGTGGATCTCAACCTTCCCAGACCACTGTGCCCCTTTCAGGAGGCTGATTTGTCTTGCCTACCCCAAGCTCCTGCAGAATCAAACATACAAAAGTGTCACAACACACTAGCACTGAACAATGGCTGACTCTCCTTTTACCACTAATTATAAAATAAAATCAACTGGAATACAAATATCGCACTTACATTTCAGTGTATAGTCTATAGAGCAGTATAAACAAGACATTGTCTACGAAATTTGAGTTTGTCCTGACTTTGCCTAGTTTTACAACAGGCTACATAAAAAGCACTAGCGAACATCTAGATGAGCTGATGTATCCCCTGGGAGACCTCTGCATACCCCCAGATCCATTGTACCAGAAGATAAGAACATAACTGCCATACCTGGTCAGACCAATGGTCCATCTAGCCCAGTATCCTGTCTTCTGACAGTGGCCAATGCCAGGTGCCCAGAACAGAACAGGGAATCAAGTGATCCATCCCATCGACCATTCCCAGCTTCTGGCAAACAGAGGCTAGGGACACTTCAGTGAAATAATCTCAGTGCTTCTATCAGTGGGGTGGGGGCAGTGTGACCAGCCATGCCAAAAAGCGCAGATGTTCTTCAGTGTAAGTTCATGTTCTTTGCAAACTCTTCAGTTTGCATCTTGATTAAATGGTTCAGACAAACCATGTCCCTAGCCTCTATCCCTGCCCATCCTGGCTAATAGCCATTGATGGACCTATCCTCCAGGAACTTATCTAGTTCTTTTTTTTTAACCCTGTTAGTCTTGGTCTTCACAACATCCTTTGGCAAGGAGTTCCACAGGTTAACTGTGTGTTGTGTGGAAAAAAAATACTTCAGGGAGGTTTAAAAACCAAAGAAAAGGAAGTATTTTTTTCTACACAATGCATAGTCAACCTGTGGATCTCCTTGCCAGAGGATATTGTGAAGGCCAAGACTAACAGGGTTCAAAAAAAGAACTAGATAAGTTCCTGGAGGATAGGTCCATCAATGGTTATTAGTCAAGATGGGCAAGATGTGTGAACAATTGGTTCAAAGCTCAAGCTCAAAGAGTAGTTATCAGTGGCTCACTGTCAGACTAGGAGGGCATATCTAACGGGTCCCGAACAGACCCTGTGGGACCAGTACTCCTCAATATTTCCGTTAATGACTTGGATAATGGAGTGGAGAGTACACTTATAAAGTTTTTGAATTATACAAGCTGGGAGGGTTGCAAGCACTTTGGAGAACAGGATTAGAATTAGAGAGGATCTTGGCAAATTAGAGAACTGGTCTGAAATCAACAAGATTAAATTCAATAAAGACAAGTGCAAAGTACTACATTTAGGAAGGTGGGGGGGAAATCAAATGCATAGCTATAAAATAGGGAATAACTGTGGCTAGGTGGTAACACTGCTGAAAAGGGAAACATGGGGGTTATAGTGGATCACAAACTGACTAGGAGTCAAGCCTTTCTTGCCATTGCATCACATGAATATTCTGGGATGTATTAACAGGAGCGTCTATGTAAGATAAGAGGTCACTGTCTCACTCTACTCAGTACTGGGGAGGTCTCAGCTGGAGAACTGTGTCCAGTTCTGGGCCCCACACCTTAGGAAAGATGTGGGCAAACTGGAAAATCCAGAGGAGAGCAACAAAAATGATAAAAGGTTTAGAAAACCTGACCTAGGAGGAAAGGTTTAAAAACTTGATAAGTTTAGTGTTGGGAAAAGACGACTTATCCAGTGCCCCCTCAGCTGTATGTGCTGAGGGCTGTTCTAAAAAAGAGGACAGAACAACTGTTCTCCATGTCCACTGGTGGTGGGAAGTAGTATTGGGCTTAATCTACAGTAAGGGCAATTCAGGTTAGAAAGCTTTTAATATCTAACTCTAGGAGGAGTTAAGCTCTAGACTAGTCTAAGGAAGGTTGTGGGATCCCCATTGCTGGAGGTTAAGAACAGGCTGGACAAACACCTGTCGGGATGGTCTCGGTTTACTTGGTCCTGTCTCAGCGCAGGGGACTGGACTAGACGACCTCTCAAGATCCCTTCCAGCCCCACATTTCTGAGTCTAGGTCTGCCCTCTCCACTAGTGATGCCCTGCCCTAGAGATACGGTTTCTAGCTGATCACCAGGGAGCCTGTAAGGAATGGCTGGAGACAGCAGCACAATACTAATAGACACTGCTCGACTTTCATGACTACTTTGCCCACAAGCAGTGAGTGGTCGTAAGAGCGCACATCATGATTTAGTGTCACTTGTGAATTCCACACATTAACCTGGATTTGCATGATATGGATGCTGAGTGTGGAAGGTGGCTACCTGCTAGTCAGTGAAAGCTCAGTGCTCAGAGCACTAGACAGAGGCCCAAAAAAGGGGGTTGGAGAGACTCCCAGAGGCAGAAAAGGGTCATCCAATTCTTCGGTTTCAGAAGAGGAGCAGCTGTGCCTGACCACCGGAATTAGAGACCGCGTACAGGGCACTTCCAAGTACTTGCATAGTCTCACTGGTGCCTTGTGTGGCCGTACATCTTCTTGGGCAAGTAAACCTCCAGGATACAGAGGGGGAAACCGAAGGCAAAGCGGTTACGTGTCCTGCCCAGGGTCACAGCAGGTCAGTGGCAGAATCGGAAGTAGAACCCAGATCGGACTCCCAGGCTCTCGCTCCAGCCACACTGAGCTAGTGACTTAGCTTCCGTGCTCCAGCAAGAACTGGAGAATCCCTAACTTTCAAGGACACTCTGGACCACACCCCGAACTGCTGCAAGGCAGACCCACAAAAAGCTTGTGCAATGTCTGCCTCCAGCTCCATTCAATTGGAATCCTCGTGCAGCAGCCTCGACTTCTCAAAATGGGGCTGTCTGTCCTTTAATTTACCAAGGGCCTGGCTTTCAGCCACCATGGACTAAAACAGCCAGCCAGGCAGGACAAGTTCTGGAAAGCACCACCTCTTCCACCACGGGCTCCAGGCATGGTCTCCTCAGCCCATCTGGAGGCAGGAGAGGCACGGTAAGCTACTGTATAGCAAACAAGTAAATATTCCCCCCTTCGGATTAGAGGGTTGAACCTGCAGTGCCTCTTCCTAGCACAGACTTTCCAAACCCTCTGGCTGTACAAAACCCAGTTTTGAGTGAAATCCAGTGTGGTAGTTTTTGTTTTTTTTTTTTTAAATAGGAAGTATGCCAACTGCATTGAACTTCTTTGCAGAAGTTCACCACACCATGGAGGTGGCATAGTTTATCCTGGGACTATACCAGCTGAACTGCTCTCAGAACAACTCTTCCCACAAACAAGCGGTATCTCCACGTTTACCCCCAGCCCATGGAATCACCTGCATCTCCAGTCGTCCTCTTCCTAACAAAAAGGTTAGCTGCAGATAGGGCAGATAACCTACCGTTTGACACAGAGAGGTTTGCGAAAGTCTGCATGATGAAATAATGAGGCAGGATCCCTGGCTGAAATTTGGTCAGCACCTCCTCCATCACTTTGTTGATAAAACGCCTCCCCGCAGCAACCAGGACATTGCTTGCTGCTTGCTGCCAGTCATAAATGATTTCCTATGTCAAACAGAACAAGACCACATTAAACAAACAGTTACAGATCACCCCTGCAAGATGTTCTCCGCACGATAGTTCCTATTATCCAAGGAGAGCATATGCACTTTTCCATGCTGCCTGGTCAACTCAAAGTTTGCAGGACAGACCACATATACAGAAAAATGGCAGATTTGGGGGCAGGAGGGCACTGGAAAAAAAGTCAGTCCCCAGGCAGAATGCATGCCTACCTGGGCATTTACATGACACCCCCTGGAATAGCAGCTGCCTGTCATGCTCATTACAGTGTGCATACAAACAATTAACAAGCCAATTAAGATTTATACACACAAAACTAAACATCTACCCAGATATGTAAGTCTGTGCAAGACTAGAAGACCGACAATCCCAGGCTTTTCCTGAGCACCTAGAGCCCCTTCTGCCACTCAGCTGTGGTCACTTAAGCAAGGCTAAAGGGATGCCAAAGGGGAGAGACAGGCCCACCACATCCAGAAGGGGAGTGGCAGCAACTGACGTGACGCAGGGAGGAGAGAGGGGAAAGAACGAGGAACGGGTCAGAACCCTTGCAGCTCCTAACTCCAGATCAGAAATGGATACAGTAAGGAGACAATATAGGAGGAGAAATGGTGGGAAGCATCATGGAATGAGCCAGACAGATAAAAAAAACACAGTAACTCCTTGCTTAACGTTGTAGTTCTGATCTTGAAAAATGCTACTGTAAGCGAAACGATGTTAAGTGAATCCAATTTCCCCATAAGAATTAAATGTAAAGGGGGGGGTTAGGTTCCAGGAAAAATTTTTTTGACAGTCAAAAGATTTTTTATATTATATATATACACACACACACACACACACAAAGTTTTAAACAAACAATTGAATCCTGTACACTGCAATGATTGTGAAGCCTGGTTGAGGTGGTGGAGTCAGAGCGTGGAAGAGGGTGGGATATTTCCCAGGGAATGCCTTACTGCTAAAATGATGAACTAGTACTCTGCTGAGCCCTCAAGGGTTGTGGTTAATGTAGCCTCACATGCTACAAGGCAGCACGAATGGAGGGAGGGAATGGGCTTGTCAGCACTCGTTCTCCACTTGTAAGTTAACTCTTCTCTTCTCATGCCAGTATATTTATGCTTGTATCTGCAATTTTCACTCCATGCACCTGAAGAAGTGGGTTTTTTACCCACGAAAGCTTATGCCCAAATAAATCTGTTAGTCTTTAAGGTGCCACCGGACTCCTCGTTGTTTTAGGGAACTTAGGGGAGTGGGGAGCTGATGGGGGGCTGCCGGTCCACCCTGGTTCCAAGCTCCCACCAGCTACCTCCAAAGGGCTGCTCTTTCTGCCAGCAGTGGACAAAGCAGGCAGCTGCCAAACAATGTTATAAGGGAGCATTGTGCAACTTTAAACGAGCATGTTCCATTGCTAATCAGTTACAGAACAAGTTAACCGGGACGACGTTAAGTGAGGAGTTACTGTAACAGAACTACCTACAGCTTCCAGCTCATACCTTTGACTTGGTCATTTCATTGGATGCCAGAAAGATAACGATTTTGGCCGTGCTCTTGTCCAGATAAGCAATGTTATTCTTCACGACCGCTTCCATTGCCTTCAAGATTATTGTACGGTGGGGATAAGCCATCTGAGGAAAACAGAGCCACACATGAGTCCCAACGCTAAACGCAAGTCAGACCATCAGGTAGATCTCCACCCGAACAAAGGGCTCACCACCCTTTGAACGGTTTCAGCCTGTACGAGGGGTCTGCAGTGCACACATTGGCCTCAGCAGAGAGCCTTGGGGGCACCCCCTGGTTAGCTTTGGCCATGCTGAAAAGCTGACTAGTCCTACTCTTCTCTGCCTGTTTCTGATACGCGACAGTCCTTACCTCTCTGTTAGCACCTCTTAGACCAGTTAGTTTCTTGAATAGACTCTTGGGAGCAGCTTTGACAGAGATTTTTTAGAGTCCCAATGATAGTAACCCATATCCCTTTAGGCATTGCTCCTGCACTCCCCCAGCCGTCCGCTCAGGTTACTGACAAATCTCCTGATCGGTACTGCAGACGGACGGGATTCTTTCTGCATCCCGGCCCTAAAGGCAGAGAGCAAAGCCATACCTTTTCATGCTGCCGCAGATATTCATCACAGGAGTTTAGGATCTCTTCAGGCTCGCTCTCTCCCAAGTAGCACAGAGCATTGTAGATCTGTTCTTGGACTAATGGGTCCTTATCAGTAGTGGCATCCATCAGTGTTACGGCAAGTTCTGAGAAAGATACCCTAAGCATGAAACACGCTTTCCAACACCAATACAGGAATCTCTCTTCCTAGGAGAGAGGGAAAAGTCACTGCTGCCCCTACCGCAGGCACATCTGTTCTCCCACAAGCAAGTGGCAAGCCAGGACTCCCAGCTTTCCTTTCCTCTGGTCCACAAGAGGCCATGGCTCTGATGGAACATCCCTGCCACAGCACCTGCCTCCCAACCTTCAACTCCTCTGGGGTGAATCGCTCACCTCCACCCCTTCTAAAAAACCCCACACCTGACCCCTCCCTCACCTGAGCAGGGTCCAGAAAAACAGTTCCCCCAGCATCCCCATATATGTTTGACAGTTCCCAGTTAAGCCCCCTTTATCCAGTGCTGAGGCTTCACTTCTCCTGGTGGTTCAGTGACCTACATTCTCTCCAATTAGAGAGCTCTCAGCTCCTATTTTGTCCTAAGGCAGCTTTCAACACAGCTGGCTCCTCACTCACCTCTTAGTTTAACTTTGCTTTTTGAGAAGGCTACGTATGTGGTTACAGCCGAGTGCAGAGTACAGACACTGCATGGGTACGAACAGCACAGCTTAGATGAGCAAAGTGCCCGACACACTCAAACCCCCAGCATACACATCCTATGGGGCAGGCTCTCGACACACCCAAGCAGGGTCTCCCACACCTACGCTGCTATTTTTAGGCAGCCTCTGGCCATCTTCCACATGCAGCCCTCAGTGTAGACAGAGCCTTAATGGATCAAACACCAAGTCTCTTTGCAAAACAGGTTTCGTAGACCTGGAATTGGTTCCATAGCCCTTCTCGGAACCCTCTCCAGTTTTCAGATACCATTTGTGAGTTCCCGCTGCAAAATCCGTCAGAGAATCCCCTTCTCAATATGGACTTCACTATCAGGCTGCTTAGCTTTAGCTCCCAAGGCTGTAAGGGTTGAGCCATCTGTAGCACTGGAGGAGCTTAGAATCAGGCTGCACAAGAAGCTCTCAGGAAAGAAACCTACACTGGCTACACAGTTCTAGCCCAACAGCACATTCCAGCGGCGCTGGGGCTGCACAGCAGGAGGGCAATCCAGGCCCTGAAGACTTGGGACTGGGGCACAAGCAGCGAGGGCTGGGAAGGGAGGACATCCTATAGTTTGACTTAGATGGCTCTGCGCAGGTGGGCCAAGGACGCTGGGTTAGTGAGATACAAGGAGCAAACCAGTAGCTACCAGATTTGGAAAAACGCCACCATCCTGGCTGTCAGACTCTCTAACTAGGCACACTATCTTGCTGGCCTTGTGCCAAGTGGACAGCCACTAGGGCAGGCCGCTCTTTCTCCAGAGTGGAAATTGTTCTGGTCGAACCCAGCAGCACGTACTACTTGTTCAGAGTATTCCTCCCAGCACGCATTGCCTTCCCTCTATTAACACTGAACTCTATCTGCCCCCGGGCGCCCCTCTTGCCTAGCTTTGGTCACAGATTAAGACCAGAAGGGACTATCGTGATCATCTAGTCCAGGGGCTCTCAAACTTCATTGCACCACGATCCGCTTTTTACAACACAAACTACTACATGATCCCAGGAGCGGGGACTGAAGCCTGAGCCCGCTCGAGCTCCAGTGCCCTGGGTGGGGAGGCCAAAGCTCAAGGGCTTCAGGCTGAGCCCAGGGGCCTGTAACCTGAGCCCCACCACCAAGGGCCAACGCCCTGGGCCCCAGTAAGTCCAATGCCAGCCCTAGTGACCCCACCCTGGGGTTGAGACTCACCCTGGGGTCAAGACTCAGAGTTTGAGATCCACTGGACTCTAGTATCCTACTTAAGAGGCCATCAAACTCCACCCAGTAATTCTTTTATCAAGCCCATGGTTTCTGGTTGAGCTAGACTAGAACATCTTTTAGAGCAGAGGTGAGCAAACTACAGCCTGCAGGCCACATCCAGCCCGTGGGACTGTCCTGCCCGAGCTCCTGGCCCGGGAGGCTCGCCCCCTGCCCCTCCCCCACTGTTCCCCCTCCTGTGCAGGCAGTGGGGCTGCGAGCTCCTGCCGCTCTGAGCGGCACAGTGGGGGGGCAGGGGGCGGCACGCATGCACAGTGGGGGGGGTTGGGTAGGGGGTTCCCGGGGGCAGTTGGATGGGGTGGAGGTTCTGGGTGGTCGGGGGGGTTGGACAGGGTGTGGGAGTCCTGGGGGGCCTGTTAGGGGGCAGGGGTGTGGATAGGTCGGGGCAGTCAGGGGACAAGGAGCAGGGGGAGTTGTATGAGTCAGGTGTTCAGAGGGGGACAGTCAGTGGACAGGAAGTGGGAGGGGGCAAATAGGGGGCAGAGCCTTCCCTACCTGGCCCTCCATACGGTTTCACACCCTGATGTGGCCCTCAGGCCAAAAAGTTTGCCCATCCCTGTTTTAGAGCAAACAGCCAATCTGTAATTGAAAGTGTCAAGAGCCTGACGATCTACCACTCCCCTTGGCAAGGTGTTCCAGTAGTGAGCTACCCTTGCTGTCCAAGAATGTGCCTTGCCAACTCCCTCAAGTTTCTCTAGACCTAATTAATTAACCACCATAACCAACAACATCTACAGGTTTACACTACCTCATGGTCCACTCCTGTATCCTGCTCAATACTAAACACCCAAGGGTGGACTGTTAGACTCCTGCCATTTATCTGCAGCACTGCATCTAGCAATGCAGGGCCTACATGGCCCTAGCCAGGGATCAGCGCCCCACCATACTCAGCATTTTGCAAGCATGAAGCAGACCGTGCCTGGGCTGGAGACTTCAGCAGCTCGTGTGGTGATAAGATGCAACAGGTGAGAGAGACAAGTGCGGCATAGGGGTAACAAGGTAACAGTGCAGACAGATCTGTTCCCCTAACTAATCATAGGTGGCCACCAGCCCAGCCAAGCTCAGATGGGGTGATTTACTGGCACCAGAGCAGAGGTGTGTGTGATTGAAGAGGATATGGTGGTGGCTTTATGACCAATGTCAGGGAATTTCACTCTCATACAGTCTCTTACAGATGGGTAAAGTACAACCATGTTTGTGGGAGAAGTAACCAAGCAGGTGATCCAGCCTTTCTGTGTCTTGGCCAGTTTCTAGTCCACATCAGCACTTAAACGCTCACCACACAATGACTTCATTTCTTTGATGCTTCTTGTGAGGACCTTTGCCAGGAGGCTTTTAAATTGGTTTTAGGCACCAGCTCTCCTTTAACCACTTTTGTGGACAAGTTTGCAGATTGTCTATGCAGCTCCATATTACTGGATTTTATTGTTAGCACATTGTATTGCATAATCACAGCAAGCATACAGCCCTCTCCCTGAGCTTTGCTACAGCCCATGTCTATGTCCCACTGAAGCAGATCAGATGCCCCACTCCATCTATTGCCATGAGGCAGGGGGAACACATGTCCCCTCACTTTGAGAGCTGAGAAAGAGGTAGGAATGTGCATGTTGCTTTCCCCCCTTCTCAGGTGATTGTAACAGCTCAGTCTTCAGTCACTCAATTTTAGGAATCATTTGTCTCCTCTCAAGGTCCCTTCCAGTCCTATTATTCTGTGATAGCCAACAAGGCTGTCAAGTTAAACAGAGCCAGACCTCATTAACTCAATATACTGCTGTTTATTGTAACACTCTTATGGTCCTACAGAAATTTTCAGTCCAAGCCAGCTTGAATGTTCCAGGAGCTCTAGATCTTTATCAACTGCTTTAATTCTAGACCTTTCATTATCCTGCACTCCCATCAGACACCCATGTTGTAGATAATTAAAGAGCACAGCATGTGTGCTTATAATGCTAAAGATTTTTATTTGATGTTGTGAAGCAGTCACTCTGGCTGTAGTCAGAATCTGTAGCAGGAGCAGCTGTGCACACAGGTAAATGGCAATGTTGAATCATTTAAAGGAGAGTTGCCATCCACCACAACTCTTGGCTTCCTCTTTTTGATGCTGAAAGATTCTATTTCCACATGTTTGTCTAGAGTCACTAGCCAATTGTCAGGATCACATTTTCTTCTTCAATTAGTCCTCTGGCTCCTCCCCTCTTAGACTGTGTTCCTTGAGGTTAGGACAGGATTCTCAGGACAGGAATGTCAGCCAGAGAGCACATGGGAGTCATACCCCATTTACACCCAGGGTGAGGCCAGGTAGGGCCATCAGGGACAGGCTTATTATGCCTTGTGTAAAGGCAAGGAAATACATGGGAGTCCCTAAAAGACAAAAGGCACTGAAATAAATGAGACTCCCTGAAAGCCACTGCAGGGATAACCTCCTTAACACAAGTATTAGAGAGGACTGTGTTCCTACTATCTGAAAAGAGCCTAAGGAATGTTTGTCTGTGCATCCCAAGAACAAGGACTGTTGAAAAGATGCAGATCCCAATGCAAGTCAGATCCCAATGCAAGTCAGATCCCAATGCAAGTCAGATCCCAATGCAAGTCAAAGCAGCTATTCCCCCACATCCGACAGCTTTATACCTCCTGGTTCTAGCATGCCAGCAGCAAGCACTTGTCTACTGCTGGATCAAAGCAACATGCACCCAACAAGACAGACCTGTTGTGAATAACCCACATGAGTGGTTATTAACACAATGGTACATTATGCTGCTAGAAACATTCCAGGTGGAGATCAGGATTTCGAAAGGAGCAGGTAAGGACTTGGTTATATTACAAGTTGCACTTTTTCCAACTTGTAATTTTCCAAATTTGTTAGTCTAAGGTGCCACAAGTCTTCCTGTTCTTTTTTCCACAAGAGAAGTCTTAAACTGTTTTTTTTTTTTAAACTGCACAAATATCAGAGTTTACGTAAATCAGCAAGTCACTTCTCCACTGACTTCAGTCGATCAAACCAAGCCAAATTTGCATCCACCTAAAAAAAATGTGCTCACAATTTCAGACATTTAATAACTGATTTTGGTTAAATTGGTGCAGTTTGCAATATAGAGAAGGCCAAAGATTCATTTCTAAATAGAAGAGTTAAGTGCAAAGGAGACTTGCCACCTCCACTCAGCCCTGCCAGGTGTACACACTTCTCCAGAGGCTATCAAAAAACTAACTTAGAGCCATGAGCAATATATTACAGTTTGATGCTATATCTCTTGCAAGTCACTCGCGAGACCACAGACAATGATGATACAGTGCCAATGGGCTCTCAAGGGAGCCCAGACAGTCAAGTTTAGTCCCATTCGGAACTGCTTCCTGACATGCAGATTAGACTGTGGAATAGTCTCCCTAGGGAAGTGGAAGGGCCATCAGATGGGCCATTTAAAACAAGACTGGACAAGGTACAGACTCCTACTACAAGGAACAATCCTGCCCTGACCTCCAAGGGACAGGCTAGATGAGATCTTAGTTTATAGTGCTTACAGTAGGAAGCCAGAAGAGGGAAGGGAGGGAAATGATTCAAGGTGAAAAAACATGAGAGCACAAAATTAATGCTGGTGTCACAACAAGAGTCATTCTGCAGCCAGACAGGTGCCACCATGAGCAGGGGGCTCTGGATACCCACTGTAGTTAGAAACTTGATTTCAACTGTACTGCAGTGGATGGTCTTGGCCAGTCCACCTATGGGCCAATTATAGTTGTGGGTCCAGCCATTCTTTTGCTACCCTGCTCATACTCATTGTCCACAAAGAGCTGGGCTGATTTCCTCTGCTGCTGTTCCTTACTCTGAGCCTCCCCTCCACCACCAGAGACCCCACACCCCTCTCTCCTTTGTAATCTTTCCCCACTGTTGCAGTCTGGTATTGAGATGCTCAATACCATCCGCACCTGGAACATTAGCTCTGATTTAAAAGCTAAAGGAAGTGCCATGGATCTCCTGGCTCTGGAAGAGTGAGAGGTTACTATAGGGGATCCGATGAAGTGAGCTGTAGCTCACGAAAGCTTATGCTCCAATAAATTGGTTAGTCTCTAAGGTGCCACAAGTCCTCCTTTTCTTTTTACTATAGGGGAGCGGACCACAAAACAGCCCTCAGCAGGGTGGCTGCCACGTATCCCGGTAGCAGTTCTTGGAGCAAGGGGGACAGTCTGAGCATGGGGGAATGAAAGAGGACCAGTATATAGTAAGGACAGGAGTTACACTTCAGAACAGCCTCAGATTCCCAAGCAAGAGAGCCATACCTTGAGCTAAACAAAATCAACACCAGTGTTTGACAGCCTGGAATATAGCTACTACCTCCTACACAGGGTGTATGCAGCTGCCTAATTATCTGATTCTGGATGCAGCGAGATATTTGAGCAAACTGGCGATGTGTTATTCAGCCTTGCTCTTCCTCGCTAAGGTGTTCACACTAGCAGAGCTCAGAACAACTCAACATCATTGGAATTGCCTTTGCTTCTCTCCATTACTCTGTGTCCCTTTACTACAAGTCCCTGAAAAGATGAATTTCCCCTCCCCTCTCAGAAGATAGTCACCGTCAGCGACACAAACAAGGAGTCCTGCCAGCTAACAGGGAGCGTGTCACCTGAACTGTACAATACCCTTATTGGAAGTGCCCATTTTGGTGTAAGTATCTACCCAATTCAATCCAGGTTTCTTAGCCTGACTTCCACAAAGCAGAGCAGCGGGAGTAACCCGGCACTTACTTTTCACCCGCAACTCCGTCATGCTCCTCGTTTTGAGCTTTCCTGCCCACAGAGAGTAATTTGAAACTTCTTGCTCCTTCTCAAACAGGGAAGCTCCTGGGGAACCTATTTTTACGGTCTGTCTTTGCTCCTCTAGAGAGCAGTTTCTCTTTTAAGAGTCTCTTGGACTAGAGGTTTGTAAGTCAGGAGCATTTCACACCATGAAGCATAGGATACTAGTCCAGCCACAGGGAAATAAGACAGTCTCTTCAGTTTCTTGTGGGCAGCTAACAATCTCCAGCTGCCTGATCTCTCCAGGTTTCTGAACCTCTGGCAGTTTCCTGATGGCGGGTAATCAATACACTCTCCAATGCCATCATAGTTCCAAATGAAAAGCCTTGAGAGGGCGAGGCCGGAGGGAGAGCATGTGAAGTACTGTTCCCTACAGCTTCCTTCTTCTAGGCCTGCAAAGACAGAGACATTTCACAACATGACTTACAACAGACTTGACATACATTTATTTACCTATAACATTCAGTACTGTGTGTTCCCATCCAGCAACTGCTTCTATGCCTTGATTTCCAGAGTCCCCGCATTTCTTTTTTGGCCAGCGATAACAAGCCTGTCCACTATCATACTATCAGCCAGTATGGCTGCAGAAAGCATGACTACTTCAGAAAGCCCTAGGCTGTACTCATTTAAGTGACCTGCCTCTGAAGGGACCATGAGGATGGAAGCGACAGATATCAGCAGTCCAGAGCGCCCAGAGGCCCCTGTTCAGGGGAAGTTTTCCAGATCTCTGCCTTTAAATAGAACCGCTTTGCCCTGCTTGTATACAGTAAGTGGCAACAGCAGTGCTTAAAACAAGTTTAAGATACATAAATGTGGAGAATCAAAGTCCAGGCTTGCCTTTGTACAAAGTATAAAGTAGCAGAGTGTATATATACACATGTAGGTGCCACAGCACACATTGATGGTTTCTAAAAATACATATTGTAGCTTTGATCCCCTCTCTTCAACTGGGTCAGAACAGAATACCAGTCACGCTCACTCTGAAGCCTCCTTAACCATTAAGGAACGGTTAGAGTTTCTAAAACACAATCATAGAACATCAGGGTTGGAAAGACCTCAGGAGGTCATCTAGTCCAATCCCCTGCTCAAAGCAGGACCAACCCCAACTAAATCATCCCAGACAGGGCTTTGTCAAGCAGGGCCTTAAAAACCTCTAAGGTAACGCATTCCAGTGCTTCACCACCCTCCTAGTGAAATAGTGTTTCCGAATACCCAACCTAGACCTCCCCCACTGCAACTTGAGACCATTGCTCCTGGTTCTGTCATCTGCCACCACTGAGAACAGCCGAGCTCCATCCGCTTTGGAACCCCCCTTCAGGTAGTTGAAGGCTGCTATCAAATCCCCCCCTCACTCTTCTCTTTTGCAGACTAAATAACCCCAGTTCCCTCAGCCATTGGCTTGCTATTTCTCTACCACCACCAAATTTGTCTGACCAGGTTTACCTCTAATGAGCAGAACACTCAGCTTCTCTCCTACCCCAACACATGTTAAAGAATTGATTCCTCTCCCCACCTCTGTATAGTGATGCTCATCTCAATGCAGATAATCTGGTCAGGAAGGAAACAGCAGTACAAGGGAGTGTCCACAATCTCACTTGTGTTTAGGAAGTGGAAGTTTAACATTCACTATCTTACTGCCTAGGGCAACTTATCTATTTTGACAGGTTTCAGAGTAACAGCCGTGTTAGTCTGTATTCACAAAAAGAAAAAGGAGTACTGTAATCGCGTGACCAGAGAGATTGCAGTGTTCTCCGACTGGTTTATGAATGTTATAATTCTTGACATCTGATTTGGGTCCATTTATTCTTTTACGTAGAGACTGTCCAGTTTGACCAATGTACATGGCAGAAGGGCATTGCTGGCACATGATGCCATGTACATTGGTCAAACTGGACAGTCTCTACGTAAAAGAATAAATGGACCCAAATCTGTTATAATTCTTGACATCTTTCATAAACCAGTCGAAGAACACTTCAATCTCTCTGGTTGCGATTACAGACATGAAAGTTGCGATATTACAACAAAAAAACTTCAAATCCAGACTCCAGCGAGAAACTGTTGAATTGGAATTCATTTGCAAATTGGATACAATTAACTTAGCCACTCCAAGTCTCTATTCAAGCCTAAGTCATTATGCAAGGTAACCTATTTCCCCTTGTTTTTTCCTACCCCCCGCCCCAAGACGTTCTTGTTAAACCCTGGATTTGTGCTGGAAATGGCCCACCTTGATTATCATACACATTGTAAGGAGAGCGATCACTTTAGATAAGCTATTACCAGCAGGAGAGTGGGGGGGGGGGGAGGAGGTATTTTTTCATGCTTTTTGTGTATAAAAAGATCTTCTACACTTTCCACAGTATGCATCCGATGAAGTGAGCTGTAGCTCACAAAAGCTTATGCTCAAATAAATTGGTTAGTCTCTAAGGTGCCATAAGTACTCTTTTTTTTTTTAATCTATTTTGGCATTTCGAAACATCTAGCAAACACCTACTCCCCACAAGTGCGTGTTTTACATCCGTTAACGGGTCACATCATCAGAATAATCAAATCATACAAGGGCCTTTGCGTTTGGTTTACACATGACCTATTAGTCCTTAGAGTCCCCAATTATTAGGCCTGTTTTAAGATGTGGCCAAGAGGGGCAGTGACTTGCCCCAAGTTATCACAGCAAGTCTGTGGCAGAGCTGGAGCACCTGGCCCTCTGCTCAGTTTACTAACCAACTAATTAACGAGAGGCTCCTCCATCTGCCTCTAGTAACAGTGCACCCCACTAAGCAGAGTACCGGAGCTGTAGCCAGCACTCATTCACCTGTTTCCTGAGTGTCATCAGACTAGACACTGCTCAGGAGGAAGGAATCTGGCCACTGCGACCCATGCTGATGAAGGCAGAGGAATGGGTCTAAAGGGAGCACAATACTGCAGAGTCCCTGCAGCAGGGATGAATCCAGATACTCCTGATACAGCACAAAGCTGGTACTCATGCAAGAGCCATCAAGCCTTAAGAAAAATGTAACATTAACAGAGAAAGTCCAGCCCAGCATGAAGCCATGTTGTTAAAGCCTTGGAAACTCAGTGCACCAGATTGGGTCTGGCCAACCTGCAAGCCAGAGGGCAGCAGTGCATAGTTACAAGGCTCAGACAGCTGGACAAAGCTACATCTCTGATCCTTAGAGACTAACCAATTTATTTGAGCATGAGCTTTCGTGAGCTACAGCTCACTTCATCGGATGCATACCGTGGAAACTGCAGCAGACTTTATATACACACAGAGATCATGAAACAATACCTCCTCCCACCCCACTGTCCTGCTGGTAATAGCTTATCTAAAGTGATCATCAAGTTGGGCCATTTCCAGCACAAATCTTGATGATCGCTTTAGATAAGCTATTACCAGCAGGACAGTGGGGTGGGAGGAGGTATTGTTTCCATGATCTCTGTGTGTATATAAAGTCTGCTGCAGTCTCCACGGTATGCATCTGATGAAGTGAGCTGTAGCTCACGAAAGCTCATGCTCAGATAAATTGGTTAGTCTCTAAGGTGCCACAAGTACTCCTTTTCTTTTTGTGAATACAGACTAACACGGCTGTTACTCTGAAACATCTCTGATCCTGGGATTTCAGTTCTGTATCAAGAGAAAACTGCAGATCCACAGGTGACAGAGATGCAGGTGAGAGAGGAAACAGACCAGTGCTCCCAACGCCTCCTGAAGTGCACGCAAACAAGAACTAGACTAGCAGCATGGACCCGGAGAAGCTTTGTCATTTCCGAAGTAGCATGCAACGCAGCTAGCCATAGGACAAGTACCGGTTCAGTACAAATAACTGAGGCTAAACCAGCCTTCCCATCTAGCTATCAGCCAGACTGTCAGAGGCCAGTCCTTACAGCCACCTGACTGGAGTGGCATTCACTAATACAGGCCCGAACAGATGCAGACCCTGACCCAGCACTGAAGAGCTTACAGTGCGAGTAAGCCACATAGCTGGGAGTAGACAGATGTTAACTAGGGAAGCTACTCCTACAGACAGCTACAATGCCATTCACAGGAGCAGCAATAAGCATTCACCAGCAGCAGCGTGGTATGGAGAGGTGATCTCCTGAGGATTTATTTCAGGATAAGCTACTATGAAAACTGTTTCCTATCATGAATCAGCATTTTTTAAAGATGCAACTGGCTAACGACCCCATTAACAACAGCGATAAGCTACTGAACGGCAAAGGAAGATCATTCCCGGTCAGCCTTCCCACAGCAAGCAAGTACATCCAGTGGCCAGTTTCCTGTAAGGTGGAGATTGCATAAAGCACTCAGCAGTCCCATAAGGGGGTCACTGAGCTAGGAACAATCAGGCACCCAAACTGCAATGAAAGGAGCCCAGCCCATGGGATGTGCTGCTGCCCTGCTGAAGCAGAGCTTTAAGGACAGCCTGTGGGTGAGGAAAGCCCCGCAAGACAGAAGCCACAAACATCCAGCACAGAATTCCCCCCACACACGTACCCCGTAAGTTTTGCTCTTGCTCCCTGTTCGGTGCACGTGTGCGAACCGATCCAGGTTCTCTCTAGCCCAGTCCTGCAACACATCGCCATTTCTCTGAGGCAGAAGCCCCAGACCCCAAACTAGGACCACAGCCCAGGAGCTGAAGTGCTGGGGACATTCCCAAAAGCCCCATCCCAGAGCCAGGATGCTTAGTGATGACAAGTGAGCCTGGCACTGCTCCCCAGGGCCAGGAGGAGACAGCAGGTCACAGGCTGCTGGACCAAGGAAGGCAGCAGGAAGCCTGGACGTCTGGGTTCTCTCTCCAGCTCTGGGAGGGGAGTGGGGTCTAGTGGGTAGAGCAGGGGGGCACTGGGAACCCGGATGCCTGGGTTCTCTCCCTGGCTCTGGGAGGGGAGTGGGGTCTAGTGGGTAGAGCAGGATGGGGGGCGCTGGGAGCCCGGACGCCTGGGTTCCATCCCCGGCTCTGGAGGGGAGTGGGGTCTAATGGGTTAGAACAGGGGGGCACTGGGAGCCCGGATGCCTGGGTTCTCTCCCTGGCTCTGGGAGGGGAGTGGGGTCTAGTGGGTAGAGCAGGATGGGGGGCGCTGGGAGCCTGGACGCCTGGGTTCCATCCCCGGCTCCGGGAGGGGAGTGGGGTCTAGTGGGTAGAGCAGGGGGGCACTGGGAGCCCGGATGCCTGGGTTCTCTCCCTGGCTCTGGGAGGGGAGTGGGGTCTAGTGGGTAGAGCGGGGGGGGGGGCCGCTGGGAGCCCGGACGCCTGGGTTCCATCCCGCCCCTAACGGGTCGCGGGGCCCCACGACAGCCGCGGCCGCACTGGGCGAAGGAGCCCGGCCGCGCGGCGCCCCCGCCCGCACCCCGACGGCGGCCGTACCTGCCCCCTCCCGCTCGGCGGCCCGGACGCTGCTGCCCCGGCTGCTTCCGGGACAGCCTGGCCCCGCCCCCACCTGCGCGAGGGGCGGGGACTCCTCGCCCCGCCCGCGACCCCACCAGTTCGGCCGGCCGTTGGTACCGAGGCACCAAAACACCGTCATGCGCATGCGCCTGAGCTGAGAGCAGCCCCGCCCCCCCGCGACTGACCGAGGGCGGGGTCTGGTCACACCCGCGGGGGAGGGGAGCCCCACCCTCTCGGGGCGTGGCAGCATCAGGCCCCTCCCCCGAGACGCCCCTCCCCCATCTGGTGTGGCAGCCCTCCCCCCCCCGCAAGAGACACCCCCCCACCTCCCATACAGGGGGCCTCTCTCCCCACAAGAGACCCCCCACACACACACACCCCTCCCATGCAGGGGGGCCTCTCTCCCCACCCCCCACAAGAGACCCCCCACACACACACACCCCTCCCATGCAGGGGGCCTCTCTCCCTGCAAGAGACCCCCACCCCCCACACCCCTGCAGGAGACCCCCTCCCCCACACTGGGGCTCTCTCCCCACCCAGCCCACTATGCTCTGGAGGAGACACCCCAAGAAGGTGCCCCCCACACCCAGCCCCGGGGGGAACAGGGCACACACCGGCGGCTCCACCCACAGCGGACGCCCCCACAGCAGTGCAGCTCGGTAGAGCCACGTCACGCCCTGGACGGCGCACGTCTGTCACGCCACCGAACACGCGTGGAGGCTGGGGCTGCTCGACAGGCACTGCGCCTGGGCCCCCCGGCCTCTGTGCCCCTCTTCCCCTGGCCTCACCTCCCAGCCACGCTCAGAGGGAAGCCTGGTGCCCAGTCAGAGCAGGCAAGGCCACCCTTCACCCCGAGACACACGTCTCCTTCCCCCCACCCACCAGCACAGGGCTCAGCGCAGCAGTCCCCGGCGAACATGGCAGGAGTTTTCTTTCCCACGGAGCATTACCAGCAGCTAATCTAACACCTGGGCCTCATGGAGACCGGCTGCTGCTGCCTGGAATCCAGCCTTGCCACAGCCTGGCCTGAATGGCCCTGGTCCCCACAGCCACCATCTTACCCATAGCATGGCATGAGGGGCAGCAAGACCAGCCCAGGAAGCCCCCGATCAATCGCCAAAGCCAGGCAGACACAAGCTGGATGGCACATGGGCGAGGATCTCGGCCATTACGCAGCAAGGTCCTGCCTCATCACAGCATGCCATGGGCTCAAAGACACACCAGCTTTGCAGGGCTGTGGGCGCTGTTCCAAAGGGGCACTGGGGAAAGGAGATGGCCCTGCGCTCAGGGAGTGCATTGGAGAGCAGGAAGGGGGAATTCAGGCATGAGGGATGCCATGTATTCCTTTGGGGATTTTCCCCATTTGTTAGGGGGGGGGGGAAGAAGGGCATTATACAGATAACGCCATAGGCTTCTGAGAGGGGGGCCACAGATGTGTGTGATAGGGAGGTTCCAGCCCACGTAGCCAAGGCCTGTAAATGTCTCAGTGGAACAGAAAGCGCTAAGGCTGTTTGCTATCCTTGAGTATTAGCAAGAGGAGGAAGGCAGGACCCTTGGAAAAAGGTTCCAGAGGGATAATCCCCACCAGGGCTCCAAGCCCCCACATTGGGGATTGCATCCTCTAATCACCCCTTAAGTCTTCCTGCTGGCAACCCCACAGGCCCTCAACACCCTGCAGCAAAAGGACTGCATGCTTACCTTTCCCCCAGCACTGCTTCTTCCACAGGCTCCACCTGCAGGAACTGATTTAGCAGCTGGGCTGGCTGCAGAGTCTGCTTTTAAGGGGAGCCAGCTGGGGCACACTGGCTGTGGGGGAGGCAGCGCTCCCTGGGGGAAGGGAGGGCAGTGCTGTGGCGGGAGCCCAATGGGAAAGGTGGATGTTGTTTGGTGTAGCTTAATTTGCCATTCCTAATAAATGGGAGTCTGTAGAAAAAGTATCTCTGTAAAAAGTATACAGTCAGCTCTTCCTGGCCAGTCCTTCACAACCACAGAGCTCATTGCCAGCCATTAAACTGACAAGCAACCCTCCTAGCATAGCCCCAAAGGGGCAGGTCTGTAAGTGTCATCAGCCCCATTACACAGAGCAGCAAACTGAGGCACAGAGAGGGGAAATGACTTGCCCAAGCCTAGAGCCAGAACTAAAGCTCAAGCATTTGTAGGTCACAGTGCTGGACTCTGCCACTTAGGCCAGGCCAGCAATCTCTGAGAGCTGCACCATATTCTACAGTACCAGCCCAGCACACTGTGGTGTCCCAGCTGCAGGAGTCTGGCCCATCACCGGTGTGTACTGTAGCAGCTTTAATAAGGGTCAAATGGGGAATATTTAAAGAGCAAGTCTCCTTTTCAAAGAGCAGTGACTGTTCATTTGTCATCTTGAGGTTTGCTTGCGAGTGAGCGAGCTCTGCAAAGCACGGTGGTGACCGGGAGGTGAGAAAGACCTGCTACGAAGGGCACTGAGCCAGTGGGAGCCATGCAGCCCTCAGAGAAGGACCTGGGAGGTTGGGTCACTGGTTAAGGGAAAGAACATGTCCTCTTGAGGGAGGCTGACCCTGTGGTTAAGCCACAGGACTGGGAGTCAGGAGACCTGAGTTCCCAGCTCAGCCCCAAGCCAGTCACTTTCCCTTCTGTCCCCCGCCCTCTGCCGCTGTGGAATATGGCCTCCCACACGGCGAACTAGGAGGCTGCCCTGGTTAACATTAGTGAGGCAGACTGGGCTCCGTGGATGGCAAGTGCTGTGGCAAGGCAAAGGGTTATTCTGGTGTTATGAGATCATCACTCCATACATTAATAAATAAACTGGTGTGACTGTGTCTCCAGCATCTGGCTTTCCACATGAAAGCCTCTGCCCCGTATCACAGGTGCCAGGAGGATGGCTGTCCCAGCAGTCAACAGCCTGGAGCCCTATGTGTTCAGGGATACAGGCTGGCCTGGCTGTTTGAGGCAGTGCCCTGAGTTGCCCGGTGAAGCCATTCTCCTCTCCATCCTGTCCAGCTGCTTGAAGGGGGAATCTTCTCCCAGATCCTGGAGAAGGGAAATTAGGCTGGACCCCGAGTCACAGCGTCCGTGCAGCTCTGCAGGTGCCTTCAGAGCACTGGGCACCGGGCAGTTGTCTGGGACTAGGGCTGGCCCTGGCACAACACCACAAAGTCATTCGTTGTTGTGCCCATTAGTAGACGAGGCTGATAGCACCAGAAGCGCAAAGCCTCCACAGCGATCCAAAGCCACCCATGTTAGAGGGCTAGAACGGAGAAGGAAGCAGTTTCCGGTATCCAGGAGAATCTAAACCCGCTTAGGAGAAATATAATTTATTCATCTAGCAGTAGCAAGTTCTCCCTAGGGCTGCTGGCCCCAAATCTCTCCTTCTTCCCTATCACTTCCCTGCCAGCCCAATGTAAATCAAACTTCCCATTTCCTCCCCGCTCTACATCAGCATGTTCCCCTGCTGCGTCCCAGACTGCCTCTCCCATCTGCCTTTCTCACTATGCCAGGCTGACTGAGTCACACATCAGATGTGGTGTGGAGGTCAGTCTAACCCAGGTACCAGCGAAGATCGATTATCTGTGCCTCGGGGTTTGGGTGCCCAACTCAAGGCCTGGTTTTATACAGCGCTGAGCACCCTCTCTCTGAAAATCAGGCCCTTTTAAGGAATCTCAATTTGGATCCCCCAAGTCACTTCAAAATCTTGGCCGTGACATGTGGTGTCCACCCAGATTCCACCCACCAGAGCACCCGCAGCCCCTCGCTGAGATGCTCCTAACACTCGCTGTCCCCTTCGCAGCAGCCAGCTCCCTGTGAGCACGCTCCCTGACTGCATGTGCACGGTCAGGCCTTCGGTGCTGTGAGAGAAAGGGAGAGACGGCACCAGCGCCGCCTGTGAGCCTCCAGACGGGCAAGCGGCTGAACGGAACATGGGGTGCATTAAGCAGTGGTCTCCATCCTGACGGGGCGCTACTGGCTAGTAACCTGCAGATTACATGTAATGTTGTGTTCCGGTTTCCCCATCACTGACTCTTGGTGAACTTTGCTACCCCAACTAAATCAGTTCCTGCTGACCGCTTCCTGGCCAGCCCTGCAGCATAGAGAACAGCAGCTTGGCTTCGCTGTGTATTGGGACAGAGGATGGAGGTAAGGGACAGCTCTAACTCACCAGCTGCAAGAAGATGCTCCTTCGCTAGCTCCCATTTCTTGCCATCAGTTTGTTTGGGTCTTGAGCAGCTCCTGAGCAGGAGGATGGGAGGAAGAAGAGAGAAATCCCAACTGCATTTGTCGTCCTGCCTGGTCCAGCACTGCAGGAGCGACAGGGCTGGGAAATACTGCAATAAAACGGAGAGTCTGTGGGGATGCACAGAAGCCTCGTTACAAATAGGTGAGAGAAATGCATCTGTGCCATCTGCTGGAGAAACCTAGACAGCCTTCCCCTCGCTGCACAGAGGAGACCTCCCCTCTCACTGAGCGGCGGAGCAGCCGTCTCCCCACAAATAGGCTCCAGACCCTCACTGGAGATGGAGGAACACCGGTCACGTTATCGTCTGCCCCACTGTTGGGAGGTTAACGGATGCATTCTTCTGAGAAGGGCAAAGATCCACGTCCTCTGCAAGGCCCCAAAATGCAGGGTGACCCCGATAAGAAGATGATAGTTAGTATGATGATGAATGCCTAGGATTTGTATTCCCATAGAACCTAGGAGCCCCAGGTATGGACCAGACCCCCACTGTGCACGACAGTTTACAAATATAGAACAAAAGGACAGTCCCTGCCCAAAAGAGCTTACATGGAAGGATAAGACAAGAGACAACAGTTGAGTACAGAGCGACCTGGGGGGGAGCACGAGGAAACCCTGAGCCGACATTGTCAGCCTGGCAGGCAGTGATCTGAGCACACCAGCAGCCAAGCCAGCCTCCAGCTTCCTGTAAGCTCCGCAGCAAAGGGGAGTTTTCGGGGGGGTTGAGGTAGGATAATGAGGTACTTTTGCAGATGTTTATGGGGTGCTCCTCCCAAGTATGAGGGGCAGCACAGGAGAAAGCACAAAGAGGCTTGTCTGAAAATGTAACAAGGGTGATGGAGGCTGCAGGAGCTGGGTAAAACCTTGTTAAGGGCTGAGTTAAAGCCTCATTCAAACGGATGTGTGCATATGCCCTTCATTTCAAAGAGTTGGGAGAGAGAGTTAAGGGGCCTGTCCTAGAGTGTGGGGGAGTCCAGGCCCTGCACCCCTCTTCCTGGGATTCACTGAGACTCTCAGCCAGCCAGTAAAACAGAAGGTTTATTGGACAACAGGAACACAGTCCAAAACAGAGCTTGTGGGTACACCCTGGACCTCTGAGTCAAGTCCTTCTAGGGGAGCAGGGAGCTTAGACCCCAGCCCCGGGGGTTCCCTGTGTTCCTCCACCCAGCACGAAACTGAAACTAAACCCCCCCAGCAGGCTCCCTTCTCAGCCTGTCTTCACATTCCTGGGCAGAGGTGTTACCTCCCCCTCCTGGCTCAGGTGACAGGCTCTCAGGTCTCCCTTCCCCAGGGCACATTCCCAGGTCAACACTCCCCCCTCCCTGCTGCGTCACATTGTCACAGGGCCACACCTAACACAGGGCCTTTTTGAGTCTGTCCAGAAAATAGCACCATGCGGACAGGGGACTCCACTGGGTAGTGTGACCAGGGGCGCTGGGATGGGGGGGCCAGGGGGCGATGGTCCCATCACTTTTTACCGACCATAAGGACGAGTGATGTGGGGCAGAGAGAAGCGAGGGGAGACGGGGTTTTGGGGGAAGGGGCAATGCGAGGGCAGGGGCTCAGGGGGAAGGGATGTAGGGTAACCAGACAGCAAGTATGAAAAATCGGGACAGGGTGGGGGGTAATAGGAGCCTATATAAGAAAAAGCCCCAAATATCGGGACTGTCCCTATAAAATCGGGACATCTGGTCACTCTAAAGGGGCGGCACGGGGGCAGAGGGTTGGGGGGCAAGGGCAATGTGGGGGGCAGGGCCAAGGTTTGAGCGCCAGTGGCCCTCGCACTTTTAGGGCGCGTCCGTCACGCCTGATTTTGACCAGGTGTGTGCGTGAGTGAACACGCAGAAATGGAGACCAGGCAAGAACGGGGGAGAGGCAGAAAGCAAGAACGCTGAGCAGCAGCCTGTGAGCACAGCGTGACCTTGGAAAAAGCTGGGGAGAAACTGCTCCTTTTGTTCTTGCTTCCTTCTGCATTCAGAGAAGCAGAACTTTGCATATTCCTTGTTAAGAAACAAGACTGCATTGAAGAAAATACCAGACTTCACCAATTTCTATTTCCAACTGGAACATCCCGCCCTGGGGCCCTGAACGTTGAGTAGCCACTTAGGTTGAAAAGGGGACAAAATAAATAGATCTGATTCCTTCTTCCAGGTTTCCAAGTGCTTCTTGCCTTTTTGTTTGTCTTCCAGAGTGCAAACTCCCTGGGGGGGGCCACTTTGTTGATATTTGTGCAACAGTATATCCTCAGTTCCCTCCCGTATGTGTCCACAGGCTACTTGGGAATACATCCCTGAAGCTTGCGCCCGAGTTATTTCAGAACTAGCCCTTGGATGTAGCCAGTTAGTTCATTTGCTCATCCAGTTCCCATTGTGTTATTTAGGGTTATGGTCAACTCCTATGCGATAGGCTCGTAGGCCACAGGAGCAAAGTATTTAAGGTTTCTCGATGACGTGGAAGCCCAGAGCCCTCCACCTCCTGGTCACTGGTGGAAATCCAGCCCAAGCACTTTGCAAATGCAGGTTTCAGAGTAACAGCCGTGTTAGTCTGTATTCGCAAAAAGAAAAGGAGTACTTGTGGCACCTTAGAGACTAACCAATTTATTTGAGCATGAGCTTTCGTGAGCTACAGCTCACTTCATCAGATTTCCACGGTATACATCTGATGAAGTGAGCTGTAGCTCACGAAAGCTCATGCTCAAATAAATTGGTTAGTCTCTAAGGTGCCACAAGTACTCCTTTGCAAACGCAGTAATTCTCACAGTCCTGTGATGCAGGTGTCATGGAGTGTGGGGGAGTCCGGGGCCTGCATCCCTCTTCCTGGGATTCACTGGGTGCCGGCAACAAGTGGTTAAGCATCAGGTTTGCCTTAAACTCCCTGGTCGCAGATACATTCAGTTCCATGCACATTCCTGTGTGAACTCTCTGAGGTGAGGGCTCTATGTGGCTATTAAAAATCCCCTGGGATTCATTCCGGAGTTCTTGGCCAAAATATCCCTTCCCCAGCTGTGCCAATCACCCACCTGGCTGCAGTGCTCCAGCGCAGAGGTGGCTGCATTTCCGTAGGGGAGGGATTCCTGGCCATCTCCAGACCCACCCAGGGAGGGATGATTGCTCTAGAAGGGACACGATGCTCTGGAGCCCGGGCAGCGTTCTAAAACAGCTTGTTACACGTCAGTTCTAGAATGCTGCTCTAGAACACTCATCCTTCTCCCATCTCTGTGGAAACATCTCCCTCTAGACAGCAGCGAGGAGCCCGTGGCCTTGCCCTGTGCCACCGAGCCCTCGGGGCCCAAATTGAAAGATGGGGAGGGCAATGAGCTAGAAGAACCCAGTGCTTTGAGTTTCTCCTGTGTCCTTCACCCTCATGGGGAGCTAATGGTCATATTTGGACTCTGGTTCCTGTGGCATTCCCTCCAGCCCCAGTGCAATCACCGTCCCCACACCCGCTCCAGCAGGATCGCTCTGCTGCCCTTTCTTTCGCGAGCCTGGGTGGAGCCAAGAATGCCCATTGGGCGCCATGAAAAGCTGCGCTAAGCGAGAGGCCGACAGGAAGACTTTCATGGAACAGGTGCGGGAGAGCAAGGAGAATGGCTACCTCCTCTCCTCCAGGAAGATTGGCTCTGGGGCCTTCTCCAAAGTCTACCTGGGCTACGCCACGCAAGAGAAGCTAAGACAGAACTACAAGCTGGCTGCAGACCTTCGGAGCAAGCGGCACTCCATGGTGAGGACAGCAGGGCCTGGGGGCACAAGTCTCACTCAGACTCCTTGGCTGGGAAAGCCTAAGGGGAAACGCCAGCGAACCAGCAGGAAAAGGAGCTCAGTCACTGAGGGTACAACACCCTTGGGGGCTCTGCAGGATAAGGCACCTCTCCAATCCTGCTCTCAGCTCAGAGGTGCAGTGAGTTTGGGGGCTCTCATCCTAGCCCTCCTGGGCACTGATCCATGGGATGTGACCAGCCCGTCTGGTTACCCAGGAGAATCCCGGGTCCTGGATAGCAAGGAGTGCTGTGCTCCTGGAGGGTGGACTATTGGCAGGGGCATGCAGGGGGCCAGCCCCTGGGAAGCTGGGGCTATAACTTACACACCAAGCCGGCTGGGTGATGGCTGGCATGTGTCCAGGTAGTTCTGTCTGTTTCTTAGGCTCAAAGGAGTCAAAGGGAGTCTGGTGCCTGGAATGGCAGCTGGGAGACTGCATCCCCTGGATGCCCTGGGCAAATCCCAGCCCCACATATCAGCTCTCTGAGCTAGGCCGAGTCCCACGTCCTGTTCCAAGCCCTGTCCCTCGCTGCACTGGCCGTGCTGGTGGGGGGTGGTGTTGGCGAGCCTCATGCTCCCTGGTCAGGATTTTACCCTGGATGGGTTGTTCTCTTTCTGTGCAGAATGTTGTCAGTGGGATTGTTACTAAGCTCTCGTGGTGGGGTTCGCTGTTGTTCCCCGGCCATGTCTCTGGCTGTGGTTGTGTTCTGAATTCCCACTTTGTCCCACTTGTTTGCTCAGATTCACCTGAGGGTTTTCTAGGCTGCTAATGATTTGCCTTTATCTCCCAAGCCTTTTCTGCTGTTTGCCCCCAGCCAGCACCTAGCGCACTGGGGTCCCGGTCCGTGAGTAGGGCTACTGGGTCAGACCCAGAACAGTAAAGAACAGCCACTTCTGGCTGCTTTCAGGGATCCTCTATAACCTGGCCCCATTTCTGGTTTCTTTAGACTTAACCCCCGCCTTTCTGGGTTGATTGGTTCTTGCCCTGTCTCTCCTCACGGGTTGGGTAAAGCAGGCGGGTGACAGACGGGGCCCTGGCAGCTACTGAGGGTGTCCGGTTTCTGGGGGGTGCTGAGCTTCCTACAAGGCCAGTGAAGAGCTCAGATGGGCAGAGGATGCACACAGACATTCCCAAGTGATGTGCCCAAGCGACACCCAAACAGCCCCCTGCCCCACCTTCACTTGGGTTTCCCAGACTCGCCTGCCCCTGCTGGCTCAGGCGGACGATATGTCACTCCACACGGTGCCGTACATCTGATCACCCCCACCAGTCCTTTCCCCACCTGGCCTCCCTCCAGCCTGCTCCTCTGCTGGGCCCGTCAGCGTCTCCTTCAGGCGTGCCCGCACAGCCCACTGGACTGGCACAGAAGGAGCCGCTCTCTCTCCAAGGGCCAGGAGGGCTCAACGTCAGCAAAACTAACAGGAGCTTCCCAGTCTCCTGCGTGCAGCTCAGCAGCCGCCCTCTCCTCTCTCAGGTGGCCATAAAGATCATATCCACAGCCAAAGCCCCCTTGGAATATTCCAGAAAATTCCTCCCGAGAGAAATCTACTCCCTTAATGCAACCTACAAGCACATCAATGTGGTGAGTCCCAGCTGCTTCCCCCTTCCCCACCCTGGCTACCTCGGCCTTTTGTTGTGCCTACCAGAGCGGTGTCAATAGGGCACCCAAACTGCACCCGGCGAAGGCCACACTCCAGGGATGCTCATGGGCTTTCCTTCGGAGGGGCAGCCTGCAGAGATTGCAGCGATTCTGAGTCTCAAGCAGGCAAAGCCCAGCACAGATTAGGGGGGTTAGACACACCGTTCCTAGGGGAATAAATTGTAGAGCTGTGTCTCCTAACCCCCTTGTCAGGCTTGGAAATCTCAGCCTAGGGGCTCAGCCACTGCGTCTCGTCTTCTCCCAGCTCCTCTAAGGTTTTGGGGCCGCCCTTAAAGCACCAGCCCAGGCAATGCTTCCTCCACGGGTACCCTGGGGCCTCGCGCCTCCCAGCTCCTTGCAGGAGACCTGGGTCTGGTTCCGAGGCCTGGGCTGTCGCTAACCCAGCCTGCCTGGCTGCCTAGGAGCCAGGGCCGTATGCTGCCCTGCTGGAGACCCAGGTGCCATTCCCCGACCCAGCCTCCTGTCCTGGGCTGACAGCAACCCCTCTGGACGGGACTGGGATTGTCTGGCCTCCAGGGAATCTGGTCCCGTCCACCTCGGCCGTCACGTTGGCCTGGGGCCATTGGTGCCCCGGAGAGACGCTGCCCCACGCCGCTGGAGGGGCTCTCGGTCCGGGAACGGGCGCGTCTCTCATGGCCCTGGGGCCATTGGTGCCCCGGAGAGACGCTGCCCCACACCGCTGGAGGGGCTCTCGGTCCGGGAACGGGCGCGTCTCTCATGGCCCTGGGGCCATTGGTGCCCCGGAGAGACGCTGCCCCACACCGCTGGAGGGGCTCTCGGTCCGGGAACGGGCGCGTCTCTCCTGGCCCTGGGGACATTGGTGCCCCGGAGAGACGCTGCCCCACGCCGCTGGAGGGGCTCTCGGTCCGGGAACGGGCGCGTCTCTCCTGGCCCTGGGGCCATTGGTGCCCCGGAGAGACGCTGCCCCACGCCGCTGGAGGGGCTCTCGGTCCGGGAACGGGCGCGTCTCTCATTGCCCTGGGGCCATTGGTGCCCCGGAGAGACGCTGCCCCACACCGCTGGAGGGGCTCTCGGTCCGGGAACGGGCGCGTCTCTCATGGCCCTGGGGCCATTGGTGCCCCGGAGAGACGCTGCCCCACGCCGCTGGAGGGGCTCTCGGTCCGGGAACGGGCGCGTCTCTCATGGCCCTGGGGCCATTGGTGCCCCGGAGAGACGCTGCCCCACGCCGCTGGAGGGGCTCTCGGTCCAGGAACGGGCGCGTCTCTCATGGCCCTGGGGCCATTGGTGCCCCGGAGAGACGCTGCCCCACACCGCTGGAGGGGCTCTCGGTCCGGGAACGGGCGCGTCTCTCATTGCCCTGGGGCCATTGGTGCCCCGGAGAGACGCTGCCCCACGCCGCTGGAGGGGCTCTCGGTCCGGGAACGGGCGCGTCTCTCATTGCCCTGGGGCCATTGGTGCCCCGGAGAGACGCTGCCCCACGCCGCTGGAGGGGCTCTCGGTCCGGGAACGGGCGCGTCTCTCATGGCCCTGGGGCCATTGGTGCCCCGGAGAGACGCTGCCCCACACCGCTGGAGGGGCTCTCGGTCCGGGAACGGGCGCGTCTCTCATGGCCCTGGGGCCATTGGTGCCCCGGAGAGACGCTGCCCCACACCGCTGGAGGGGCTCTCGGTCCGGGAACGGGCGCGTCTCTCATTGCCCTGGGGCCATTGGTGCCCCGGAGAGACGCTGCCCCACGCCGCTGGAGGGGCTCTCGGTCCGGGAACGGGCGCGTCTCTCATGGCCCTGGGGCCATTGGTGCCCCGGAGAGACGCTGCCCCACGCCGCTGGAGGGGCTCTCGGTCCGGGAACGGGCGCGTCTCTCATGGCCCTGGGGCCATTGGTGCCCCGGAGAGACGCTGCCCCACACCGCTGGAGGGGCTCTCGGTCCGGGAACGGGCGCGTCTCTCATGGCCCTGGGGCCATTGGTGCCCCGGAGAGACGCTGCCCCACGCCGCTGGAGGGGCTCTCGGTCCGGGAACGGGCGCGTCTCTCCTGGCCCTGGGGCCATTGGTGCCCCGGAGAGACGCTGCCCCACACCGCTGGAGGGGCTCTCGGTCCGGGAACGGGCGCGTCTCTCATGGCCCTGGGGCCATTGGTGCCCCGGAGAGACGCTGCCCCACGCCGCTGGAGGGGCTCTCGGTCCGGGAACGGGCGCGTCTCTCATGGCTCTGGGGCCATTGGTGCCCCGGAGAGACGCTGCCCCACGCCGCTGGAGGGGCTCTCGGTCCGGGAACGGGCGCGTCTCTCCTGGCCCTGGGGCCATTGGTGCCCCGGAGAGACGCTGCCCCACACCGCTGGAGGGGCTCTCGGTCCGGGAACGGGCGCGTCTCTCATGGCCCTGGGGCCATTGGTGCCCCGGAGAGACGCTGCCCCACGCCGCTGGAGGGGCTCTCGGTCCGGGAACGGGCGCGTCTCTCATGGCCCTGGGGCCATTGGTGCCCCGGAGAGACGCTGCCCCACGCCGCTGGAGGGGCTCTCGGTCCGGGAACGGGCGCGTCTCTCATGGCCCTGGGGCCATTGGTGCCCCGGAGAGACGCTGCCCCACACCGCTGGAGGGGCTCTCGGTCCGGGAACGGGCGCGTCTCTCATTGCCCTGGGGCCATTGGTGCCCCGGAGAGACGCTGCCCCACGCCGCTGGAGGGGCTCTCGGTCCGGGAACGGGCGCGTCTCTCCTGGCCCTGGGGCCATTGGTGCCCCGGAGAGACGCTGCCCCACGCCGCTGGAGGGGCTCTCGGTCCGGGAACGGGCGCGTCTCTCATGGCCCTGGGGCCATTGGTGCCCCGGAGAGACGCTGCCCCACGCCGCTGGAGGGGCGCTCGGTCCGGGAACGGGCGCGTCTCTCATGGCCCTGGGGCCATTGGTGCCCCGGAGAGACGCTGCCCCACGCCGCTGGAGGGGCTCTCGGTCCGGGAACGGGCGCGTCTCTCATGGCCCTGGGGCCATTGGTGCCCCGGAGAGACGCTGCCCCACGCCGCTGGAGGGGCTCTCGGTCCGGGAACGGACGCGTCTCTCATGGCCCTGGGGCCATTGGTGCCCCGGAGAGACGCTGCCCCACGCCGCTGGAGGGGCTCTCGGTCCGGGAACGGGCGCGTCTCTCATGGCCCTGGGGCCATTGGTGCCCCGGAGAGACGCTGCCCCACGCCGCTGGAGGGGCTCTCGGTCCGGGAACGGGCGCGTCTCTCCTGGCCCTGGGGACATTGGTGCCCCGGAGAGACGCTGCCCCACACCGCTGGAGGGGCTCTCGGTCCGGGAACGGGCGCGTCTCTCATGGCCCTGGGGCCATTGGTGCCCCGGAGAGACGCTGCCCCACGCCGCTGGAGGGGCTCTCGGTCCGGGAACGGGCGCGTCTCTCGTGGCTCTGGGGCCATTGGTGCCCCGGAGAGACGCTGCCCCACGCCGCTGGAGGGGCTCTCGGTCCGGGAACGGGCGCGTCTCTCATGGCCCTGGGGCCATTGGTGCCCCGGAGAGACGCTGCCCCACGCCGCTGGAGGGGCTCTCGGTCCGGGAACGGGCGCGTCTCTCATTGCCCTGGGGCCATTGGTGCCCCGGAGAGACGCTGCCCCACGCCGCTGGAGGGGCTCTCGGTCCGGGAACGGGCGCGTCTCTCATGGCCCTGGGGCCATTGGTGCCCCGGAGAGACGCTGCCCCACGCCGCTGGAGGGGCTCTCGGTCCGGGAACGGGCGCGTCTCTCATTGCCCTGGGGCCATTGGTGCCCCGGAGAGACGCTGCCCCACGCCGCTGGAGGGGCTCTCGGTCCGGGAACGGGCGCGTCTCTCCTGGCCCTGGGGCCATTGGTGCCCCGGAGAGACGCTGCCCCACGCCGCTGGAGGGGCTCTCGGTCCGGGAACGGGCGCGTCTCTCATGGCCCTGGGGCCATTGGTGCCCCGGAGAGACGCTGCCCCACACCGCTGGAGGGGCTCTCGGTCCGGGAACGGGCGCGTCTCTCATTGCCCTGGGGCCATTGGTGCCCCGGAGAGACGCTGCCCCACGCCGCTGGAGGGGCTCTCGGTCCGGGAACGGACGCGTCTCTCCTGGCCCTGGGGACATTGGTGCCCCGGAGAGACGCTGCCCCACACCGCTGGAGGGGCTCTCGGTCCGGGAACGGGCGCGTCTCTCATTGCCCTGGGGCCATTGGTGCCCCGGAGAGACGCTGCCCCACGCCGCTGGAGGGGCTCTCGGTCCGGGAACGGGCGCGTCTCTCATGGCCCTGGGGCCATTGGTGCCCCGGAGAGACGCTGCCCCACACCGCTGGAGGGGCTCTCGGTCCGGGAACGGGCGCGTCTCTCATGGCCCTGGGGCCATTGGTGCCCCGGAGAGACGCTGCCCCACGCCGCTGGAGGGGCTCTCGGTCCGGGAACGGGCTCGTCTCTCATGGCCCTGGGGCCATTGGTGCCCCGGAGAGACGCTGCCCCACGCCGCTGGAGGGGCTCTCGGTCCGGGAACGGGCGCGTCTCTCATGGCCCTGGGGCCATTGGTGCCCCGGAGAGACGCTGCCCCACACCGCTGGAGGGGCTCTCGGTCCGGGAACGGACGCGTCTCTCATGGCCCTGGGGCCATTGGTGCCCCGGAGAGACGCTGCCCCACACCGCTGGAGGGGCTCTCGGTCCGGGAACGGGCGCGTCTCTCATGGCCCTGGGGCCATTGGTGCCCCGGAGAGACGCTGCCCCACACCGCTGGAGGGGCTCTCGGTCCGGGAACGGGCGCGTCTCTCATGGCCCTGGGGCCATTGGTGCCCCGGAGAGACGCTGCCCCACGCCGCTGGAGGGGCTCTCGGTCCGGGAACGGGCGCGTCTCTCATGGCCCTGGGGCCATTGGTGCCCCGGAGAGACGCTGCCCCACGCCGCTGGAGGGGCTCTCGGTCCGGGAACGGGCGCGTCTCTCATGGCCCTGGGGCCATTGGTGCCCCGGAGAGACGCTGCCCCACACCGCTGGAGGGGCTCTCGGTCCGGGAACGGGCGCGTCTCTCATGGCCCTGGGGCCATTGGTGCCCCGGAGAGACGCTGCCCCACACCGCTGGAGGGGCTCTCGGTCCGGGAACGGACGCGTCTCTCATGGCCCTGGGGCCATTGGTGCCCCGGAGAGACGCTGCCCCACACCGCTGGAGGGGCTCTCGGTCCGGGAACGGGCGCGTCTCTCATGGCCCTGGGGCCATTGGTGCCCCGGAGAGACGCTGCCCCACGCCGCTGGAGGGGCTCTCGGTCCGGGAACGGGCGCGTCTCTCATGGCCCTGTCGCCTCGGCAGATCCAGCTCTACGAGATGTACCGGAACAGCAGGTGCACCTACCTAGTGCTGGAGCTGGCCTCCCGGGGCGACCTGCTGGAGCACATCAACGCCACCTCTGACCGCAGGGAGTGCCCCGGGCTGGATGAGGAGGAGGCGCGAAGGCTCTTCCGCCAGATCGTCAGCGCCGTGGCACACTGCCACAACGTGGGCATCGTGCACAGGTGGGAGGGGCTGCTGGGGCCCGTGCCATCGCTCCAGCACGGGGAGCCCAAACCCGCAGGGGCCCTGCCAAAGGCTGCGGCAGCAGCTTGACCGGGCAATGCCTGGTGTTCATCACCACCCGCCCGCATCTGGAGAACCCAGGAGTCCCAGCGCTCACCCCCCTGCTCCGGCCTCTGGCCACGCCCTGTCCCATATGGCTGGTGTGCTGTACGGTCTGGGGTGGGGTGGGGAGGGGGGGCAGACCGGCAGAGCTCCATCCAGCTGGTGCCCCAGGGTCGAGGGCGGGCTAGCTCCTGAGCCCCAGCCTTGTCAGGCTCAGCGTTACTGTCCCAAGGCTGGGGCTGGGGCTGCCATCGCCACTCCAGCACGAACATCTTTAAAAACCCAGAGACTGTAAGAGCTGCTGGGCAGGGGCCCTGGCCAGCTCACGGCCCCCCCAGGTCCCTGCCTGCCCCCGCCCAGGGGAGCCTCAGCAGGTGTGAAGCTGCCATGGTCAGTTTCACACCATATGCCCCCTCCCAGCATGGGGGGCACACTGGGAGTGGGGGGCCAGACCAAGCGCAAGAGGGGGCAGGCCTGGAGCCCGCAGTGCTTCACCCGGTGAAGCAGCCCCTCTGGGACCACTGCAGCCAGTGTAACTTAGTTCAGCCCTTAGGCTGCTCTACAGTATGGTTAGGGCCATTGAATCCCCCGCTGGCCCCAGGATCAGGGCTGATAGAGCCGCCTTCCTGCTGTGCACGCTTAGCATGGCTGGTACCTGGCCCCAGCAGCCTATTGCCAGGGATATACATGTGTAGAGGTGTGCGTGAGACAGGGGATCCCAGTGACCCCACTGCTCCTGCTTTGTGTTCCCTGCAGAGACCTGAAATGTGAGAATATCCTGCTGGATGAGCGAGGCTTCATTAAGCTGACAGGTGAGTGCGGCCCATTCCCAGCGGCAGGAATTGTTTCCCTTCAGCCAGCCCTGGCTAGGGGTGCAGGAGTCGCTCAGCGCTCCATGCTGGGAAGCTCAGCCTGGGCGCAAGGGAAGAGGAGCCATTGCATTTAGGTTACTTTTGCCTGCAGTGACTTTGCTTGTGACACCGGGCGGAGCCCAGCTCCAAATGGGAAGCCAGCTTCCATTCAGCTCCTCCCTGCCGAGGTTTCACCCGGCTCTTTCTCCCTCCGTTCAGTGTGTCTCCTTTGTGCATTTGCCAGCTCTCAGAGCAGAGCCAGCATCGCTCTTCGTGTTGAGTCAGCTGCTCTCCCACCACAACAGGGAGAGACAAACAGGGAAGAACTAGGACCTTGTGGCAAAGCCACAGAAATCAGCCGGGGACTGCGGGGAACCTCAGACTGCTTTGAACTCAGGGTCTTAACCAATCAGATTTCAGGTTTCACAGGCAAAAAGGCCCCTCCGATCATCTAGCTTTGTGTAACGAAGGCAAGAGACCCTCCCCTCGTGATCCCCGAATCCAGCCTATAGCTTCTGTGGGAGCTAGAGCAATCTTCCGAGTCTAACTAAGTAACGGCAAACCCACCATGATCCAATGGTTAATATAATCACGGTGCACCTCATTTCTAGTCTGAATGTGTCGCTTCATCTTCTAGCCATTAAACCGTGGCCTGCCTCTGTCTGTGAGATTAAAGAGATGTCTGCTCTCAGACATCTCTTCCGCTCATAGAAACCCACAGGCTGTACTCAAGTCACCTCCTAACCGTCTCGGGGATGAACTCGCTAGACTGAGCTCCTTCATGCTCTCACTCTAAGGCCGGTTTTCCAGCCCTCGACTCATCCTTGTAGCTCTTCTCCAAACCCTTCCCCATTTGTCAAAGTCTGTGTTCAAGTGAGCGTCCAGGGATGGGCTCACTCATGCTGTCCGCAGAGGTAACTCCCCTCCCTGCTCCCAGTCCCCCTTCTCCTGCTCAGCCATCCGAGGACCACGTTTCCTCTCTCAGATACAGCATTGGACTGGGACTCGGTCCCCTAAGTCCTATTCACTGCCACTGCCTTCCAGGACACAGCCCCCATCCCACAAGTGTGACCTACGTTCTTTGTTCCTAGGTGTGCGACCTGGCATTTGGGGGTGTGAAACACAAGTTGTTCAGTGACCATTGACAGCCTCCCTTTAATGTTCATTTAATGGTCACATGGCCCACAAAGACTCAGCCAAGTAACCCCCAGCTTGAGTAACCCCCTGAGCTGTGGGGTCCACTGGGAACCGGCCCTACCTGCATCAATGCAGAATCAGCACTTAGTGCAGAGAAGCGGCCACATCAGTGCATTTTGCCCTGGGGCGGCACGGCCCCGGGTCTTGTGTTTCTTTGGCAGGGAGGTTCAGAGTCTAGGTCCATCTCTGGGGAAGGCTCTGTTTCCTACACTCATGTGCCTCCCCCCGCTCACCTGGCAGTTTCATGGCTCCATTGGACTGTAAGGCATGGTCTCCCTCAAGGGGAATCCAGGCTCCAGGCCCAGTCAGCTCCTGGACTCCCCTCCAAGACCACCTCTGAGGGTGCACGCTGGCAACAGCTGCAGTCATGGTTCTGTGATGTGCCACTGGGAACGGGACTGAACTCATTCCACCTGGGCCACTGAGCGGCCATCAGACAGCAGGGCCTTTTCCTCACTGCCAGTCTGGGTTGGGTTCCAGACAGGCACCAAGAGGTGAAAGGCTCTGGTGCCCAGGAGCAATCCCTCGAGTCACCTGCTCCTCTGGGTGCAGCTTTACCAGGTGGCTCTGAAATCAATGCAAGTTAGGTTTCAGAGTAACAGCCGTGTTAGTCCGTATTCGCAAAAAGAAAAGGAGGACTTGTGGCACCTTAGAGACTAACCAATTTATTTGAGCATAAGCTTTCGTGAGCTGCATCCGATGAAGTGAGCTGTAGCTCACGAAAGCTCATGCTCAAATAAATTAGTCTCTAAGGTGCCACAAGTCCTCCTTTTCTCAATGCAAGTTAGGTGCCTAAATACCTTTGAGGATCTGGGCCTAAGAAAGGGGGGGGTTGAAGGCCGGGGGTGGGGGGGAAGGCTTGTTGTCTTTCAGCTGGATTCAAATCAGCCATTAGGTCACTGCCAAAACTGAGTTTGGGGGCCTGATCCCTACACCTCCTACCACACTGGCTAATGTGAATCAGCCACTTCCCCCAGAGCCCCAAGCCTGGACAGCCCAGGCTGGACATGGGCAGAGCTGTGTGAGAGCCCTGGACTGCGGGGTCAGACTGCTGGCCTGGTTGGTTGGCGGAGGGTGGAGAGAGAGGAATGCCACGGCCCCCTTGGTTCCCATACAGCCCCCATCGCTCCAGGGGCCATGCCACGGAGCACTGAGCAGGCATCTCACCGGTGGGTCGTTGCATTACAGATTTTGGGTTTGCCAACCGCTACTCCTTGAAGAATTCCCTGATGAGCACGTTCTGCGGCTCTGTGGCCTACACGGCCCCCGAAATCCTCATGAGCAAGAAGTACAACGGAGAGCTGGCTGACCTGTGGAGCCTGTGAGCGCCACGTCTCCTGCGGGGAGGGACATGGCCTGCGGGAACTCCGGCCTGGAGGGAGCAGGGAGAGGAGTCAGTCACTTCCTGGCACTGCGAGTACCACGAGGGAGGGGCGGGGTGGAGCCGGCTGCACCGTGGGGTCCGTTAGCACTGTGTAGTGGGGGACGAGGGGGCTGCCCGCAGGGGGGTGAGAGCACCAGGGCCCCCTGATGGCCAACACCCTGGGGTTTGAACCGGGGGAGCTGCTGGAATGCTCCGTAGCCAGGGCCGTGCCAGCTGCTGTTCTCGGCGGATGGGCGCAGACGGGCCCAAGCCACGCTCACCGGTACGCTACGGGGAGGGCAGCGCAGGCTGCCCCGTGAGGACCGGCTGCTGGGAGCTGCCGTGGGCCATGCAGCCCACGCCCTGTCCCTGGGGAGGCTGGGCCTGGTGTCCTGACCCCCGGCCTCCTCCCGCAGCGGTGTGATCCTGTACGCCATGGTGACCGGGAAGCTGCCCTTCAAAGAGCGCCAGCCTCACAAGATGATCCACATGATAAAACAGGGCCTCTGCTTCCGGCAGCCCGTCTCCCCAGGTAACCCCCGCGCCTGCCCCCGGAGAGCCGCAAGCCCTGCTGCCCCCGCGCGGGGTCCCCGAGCAGCCAGGCGGGGAAGGGGACGAGAGCAGTGGGGCGGCCAAGCGTCAGGCCTTGTGGAGAATCGGCCAGAGCCGGGGCAAGGAACGGGCCGCGCCCCCCTTTGCCCCACGGCTCCTGCTTTGCGCTGAGGAGCGAGGGCCGCCCCCCGCAAGCCCTGCCCCAGGCCGACTCCAGCCCCACCGGCCTGGAGAGCAGGGAGGGAAAAGCCAGCCAGCGCGGGCGGGGTTGGCTGAGGGCCCACGGAGCCCAGCACTCTGCACAGGGCACCAGTGATCCTGCCCCACGCCGGCGGGGAGGCTGCCCTGCCAAGCCGCGGGGCAGGTCCGGCCGTCAGTCTTCAGCCCCTCTCTTTGCTGCCAGAGTGCCAGAACCTGATCCAAGGCCTGCTGCAGCTGAAGCCTGGGGCCCGGCTGGGCTTGCAGCAGGTGGCCACGCACTGCTGGATGCTGCCCGCCACCTCGGCCATCTTCCACCAGGCGCTGAACGCCACGGGCAGGCCCCCGGAGCTCGGCCCAGCCCTGGAGAAGCCGTCCGCCCAAGGTACGTGCGCGCCCTGCCCCAGCTCTGCCTTCAGGGCACCCCCCAGCTGGGGGCACGGGGGGAGCGCTGGGCTGAGCACAGCAGGGAGTGGCCTCGCCCGTGCCAGGTCTGGCTCTGGGACGAGCCAAGGAGCCCCAGGCCAGGAGTAGCTCCCCTTGGGGGCTCAGCCCCCACCTCCAGGAGCCAGCAGCACCCCAGCCCCACATCTGAACTGAGCACTGCTGCCCAGCAGTGTCCCTGCCCCAAAGAAAAGAGCTGCCCCCCTGAACAGCCCCTCAGCTAGAAGCACCAGGAGTACCCCGGCCACCCTTTCCCTGGGAACCCCGCAGGACCTCATCCCACCACTGGGGGAACATGGTCCCGGCCCCCCTCCCTTGGGTACCCTGCAGGACCTTGCCCCACAGCTGGGGAAACATGGCATCAGCCCCTCCCCTGGGCACCCCACGGCTGGGGGAACACAGCACCAGCCCCCGGTCCCCCCGGGCACCCCACTGAACATAGCCCCACAGCTGGGGAAATGTGACACCGGCCCCCTGCCCCTCCTCTCCGCACCCCACCCCACCGGACCTCACCTAGCAGCCAGGGGAACATGGCACCAGCCCCCTATCCCTCCCCTTGGGCACCCCGCAGGACCTCGCCTGGCAGCTGGGGGAACGTGACACCGGCCCCCTGCCCCTCTGCACCCCGCAGGACCTTGCCCGGTAGCCTGGGGAATGTGACACTGGCCCTCCACAGGACATAGCCCCACGGCCAGGGGAACACAGCACCAGGCCCCATCCCTCCCTTGGGCACCCCACAGGACATAGCCCCACGTCCGGGGGAACATGGCACCAGCCCCTCTATCCCTGCCACTTCCTTTGCAGGTGAGAGCGGAGGCTCCGTCTCTTTGCTACCAGACCTGGAGAGCTCGGCCAAGCTTCCCGAGGGAGCCGCCAAGGGAACCAAAGCCCCAGCAGGCCCTCGCGCCTCCTCTGCTCAGGACTCCTTCCCTGGCCGAGCCGAGATGGAAGCCAAGGCCCCCGAGCTGATCTCTGCTGGCTGCCTCCTTCAGCTGCCGTCGCCGTGCCAGGCTGAGCGCCCTCCCCGATTCTCCCTGTACCGGCCCTGCCTGCTCTCCAGCCTCCGGCCCTTCCACCACCTCCCCAACTTCCGCAAGCCCGGCTCAGCCACCTCGGCCAGCACCTACGTAGCCAGCCGGCGGCTGGGCGAGAAGAGCCCCGCTGTGGCAGCAGCGGTGGGCAGCGGCTCCTCCAAGCCAGTCATCTCCCTCCACTCCATGTCCATGATACGGAAGCCCCCGTCAGAGCCCATCACCAACTAGAGGGGGCCTCGCCCAGGGCCAGACCAGAGCCGCCACCGCTTGGCCCTACCCTGACAGAAACAAAGCCCGTACGGACGGGTGCAGCACGCACTATTAAATGTTATTCAGTCGCGGGCTCTCAGCTGTCCCCCTCTGGGCTCCCTCTAGGCCCCATACTCGGCAGCAGCCGGGTCCCAGCTTGCCCCAGACCCGTGTCCCACAGGCCTGACTCCTCGTTCCTCTATGCACCCCTGCCTCTCCCCCAGGCCTCTCCTAGCCATGGCTACACACAGCCCCTCTCCTCCCATCCCCACCGGGGCCTTTCTTCTCCAGCCACCCTCCCCACCGGTCCCTCTCCGGGAGCCACAGGCTGGCACCCTCGGCACAGTCTGCGCAGGGAGCAGCTCAGGCCATATACACAGAGCAGAGGGGTGAGAACTTGGGGAGAGGAACCCAGCCACAGGGCCTGGACCCCTTGGTGATGGGCACCCTGGAACGGGACTCCGGGGGACCTGCTGCCGTGAAGGTGGTGCCGAGGAAAACACCCTGCTGGGGCAGAGGGAGGCGGCCCCAGAGGGAGGCGTGGGCCCTGCCAGCACCGAGACAGAAGCAGTGACGCACTAGGCCTCGCCAGTCTTATGGGGGGCTGGAGAGTCCTGCAGCTCCTCCCATTCACAGGCCAGACCACTGAGCCGGGGCCCACCCCTCCATACCCCCCAAGCTCCACTTGAGGCTGGAGCGAGATGGGGTGGTTCATGTCCCCTTTACAGCCCCCCCCAACCTCAGGGGCAGGCTCAAGGCAGCGCTGACTTCCAGCCAGCTGGCTGCAGGCCCCAGGGCCATGCCCGGACGCTGGGGGACACAGAGCCGCTGTGCCAGGTGTCACGGAGTGCAGGGGCGTCCAGGGCCTGCCCCCTCTTCCTGGGATTCACTGAGACTCTCAGCCAGCCAGTAAAACAGAAGGTTTATTGGACAACAGGAACACAGTCCAAAACAGAGCTTGTGGGTACAACCAGGACCCCTCAGTCAAGTCCTTCTGGGGGAGCAGGGAGCTTAGACCCCAGCCCTGGGGTTCCCTGCGTTCCACCACCCAGCACCAAACTGAACCAACACCCCCTCCCCAGCAGGCTCCCTCCTGCAGCCTTTGTCCAGTTTCCCGGGCAGAGGTGTTACCTCCCCCTCCAGACTCAGGTGACAGGCTCTCAGGTCTCCCATCCCCAGTGAAACTCCCCTGCCACATTCCCAGGTCAACACTCCCCCCGCCCTGCTGCGTCACACCAGGGTCTTTCAGGCAGGAGACAACACACGTGGGGCAGTTGGGGTGTCCGGCCTCTCAAGTATATGTAACAGCTAAGAACAGGACCCAGCCCAAAGCCACTGTCCAGCTCCTGCCTCCCAGCGCCTGGCTCTGCCTCCCCATCCTCCCCCCATCTGGAATTAAATGCTGTTCCGCGGGCTCAGCGTCCATCTCCCCCTCGCTAGAGACACACCCTGTGCCCAGGCAGGGCTGGAAGCAGCCTCCCAGAGGCACCAGGCCAGGTTCACCTGTGTGGACACCGGCTCAGCATGTGCACCTGCCCGTTCAGGATGGGGGGCTGGCACAAAGCTGGGTGCAGGCGAGAATCTCAGGCCACAGCCCAGGCAGCCGCCCGCCGCCATTCCTCTGAGCCACGCTGATGGCAGGGGGCAGCCCCACAGCCGGGGAGCAGCACCACCTCCCACTGAGCCCCAGCCCTGCCCTGCCGAGCAGCCCCTCTTTGCCAGCATTGCTGCACTGTGCAAGGGGGAGCCCTGGCCCTCCCGAGCCCGGCTGAGACCCCCCCGATTCATCTTGCCTGGGTTAGGCAGTGGCAACTGATGTGGGCCGGAGCGAAGCAAGGAACCTCAAGGGAAGGAGCTCCCAGTCCCAGTCCCAGTCCCCTCTTGCTGCTCCAGAGCCACCAGGCTGAGCTGGGAGCTGCCGTCTCTACAGGGCTCGCAAGGGTGGCTGCATCCGGCTCCGTTTGGTCCGGCTGGGCGTGGCTCCCACGACAGCTGGCAGGTCGCAGCCCTCAGCTGGGCAGAGTCCGAGCGCCCCCCGCTGCCGGGGCAGGGCAAGCAGGTCAGCAAGTCACCTCGACAGCCCCTGGGAGCCCATCTGCGCCCCAGGCCCCTCGCTCTGCGTCTCCTGCTGCCCTTGCTGCCGCTCCTCCTCCCGATCCAGGCGCTGCAGTTGCTCCTCCACGTCCTCGGGGATCTTCACCTCCAGCAGGTTCTCCATTCCGGCCTCAGGCTCATCCCCAATCAGCACCTGCCCAGGGCACAGCATCAGGGCTTCAGAGGGGAAACAAGCCACTGCTCCCTACCCACACTGACGCCCCTCTCCGCCGGGCAGAACTCACTGTGCAGTATGACTGCACCACCAGGCAGCAGCATCGAGCCCCTGCTTGTCTGCATTTGCCCGGCAGAGACCAGACCGCACCCTGGAGTTTAATAGAGGGGGAGCCCCCAAAGACCCCAACCTAGGTGGGACCCATTTGCCCAAGCCCCCTGCCCTCCAGATGCTGAGCCACATGGACACGATGGGCCTCTGCCCCTACCTGGATCAGCTTCTCGCAGGCAGCCAGGACATCGGGCTCCGTCTCCCACTGGTGGAGCTCCCGCACGACCAGGTAGGTGCCCTTCTCCTTCACCAGCTGCCGGCCGGCCTTGGTGGCTGTGAGCTGCGTGGGAAGCAAGCCAGGGGGAGGGGCCAGGCCACGGATCAGACCCAGCCACAGCCAGCGTTGGCAGCACAGGAGGAGCAGCATAGGCCAGGCCAGCCCCAGCTGTTTCAGAGGGAGGCCAGGCCCACCCTGCGGTGGGCAGTTGTGGGAAAGCCTCTTCTTAGCCCCATCAGAGAGTGGTCGGCTGCTGCCCTGCAAGAGCAGGGGTCCTAACCCTCCAGTGTAAGTGAGGCTGGGGATCCTCAGAGCAGGGAGGGCTGCACGGATAGGGGGCAGCAGCAGGTGGGAGGGGGTGTGGGCGGCCCTGCTGCAGGAAAGGGGGCATCTGCAAAGCAACCCTCTCTGCCCCAGCCTCTTGTCGCCCCGCCCCGTGCTCCCCTCCCCCAGTGTTCTACAGCGACACAGGGAGGGACCCACCAGCAAGACTGCCTCCAGCAGCATCTTCCGGATGTCGGGGTCCTTCTCCCGCTGCTTGTCCTGCGGCAGGTACTGCAGGTCCACGGGCAGCCCTGGGGCAGAGCCAGGCAGGGGCGTTAGAACAGGACAGGGGATTTAACAGGGCACACGGATCTACAGGCTCCTGCCAGAAAATTGCAGCAACCCCCCCCCCCCGTCACTTTACCACCCCACAGCAGAGGGGAAATGAGAGCTGAACACAACTAAATTCTTTGTCCCTGGCTGCACAACTCTGCCACTGCTAGACCCCCCGCGCAAACAGTAGTCCCCAGAGCCCCCCTCCCAGCATCCCCCCTCCTCACTTTCCATTTCCGCTTCAGGGAATTCCTCAGGGCCCGCCAACGGCAGCAGGAGAAAGGGGAGCAGGTCCACCTCAGCGCCTAGCAGCCACTCATGGTACTCTGGGAACAGACACAGGTTGGGATTAGAAGAGGGGGCAGAAATCACCAGGAGGTGGGGAGTAACGGGGGCCATACAGTGAACCCACCAGACTGCCTGGCAAGAGCCAGACAGGAAACTTCATGGGCCACACGGGGGCGCTGGCGAGCAAAAGCACAAAACACCCCGCCAGTTCCTCTGGGGAGGGAAGGGACAGGCAAACCATGACTGGGGCCTGTTTGTGCTGGGGAGCCAGAGGCCAGGCCTGGGCACTGAAGCTAGAGGTCCACATGGTGGGGCAGAGCCCTGAGCTCTAGGGCACAGGCTGGTTCAGGAACCAGCTGATACCAAGAAGTCCCCTCAGGGCTCGGCCGAGGCAACGAAGCCAGCAGGATCCCAGGAGCGAGGGACACTAAGCGCTCCCCCAAATGTAAAACACTTACTGTACTCGAAGCAGCAGTTCCTGAGCGTCCCAATCACCCCCCCTCGGCGGATGGCGGAGGCCTCGTACTGCGCGTAGGGCAGCAGCCGCTGCACCACGCACCTGGGCAGAGGAGGGGCCCTTGTCAGAGATGGGCCGGCACATGCTGGGCCCTGGCGCATGCATGCCCTGGGGCACTGCAGAGCTGCGGTAGCCACCTCAGTCCCAGGACATTAGAGAGACGAGGTGGGGGAGGGAATATCTTCAACTGGGCCAGCTTCTGCTGGGGAGAGAGCCCCGCTTTCGAGCTACCCAGAGCTTCTCGCCAGCAGAAGACACGACCTCCCTCCAACCTTGTCTCCATTACACCAATGGACTAACAGTCCGACCTGGGGCAGCCCTGACCCCACGATTCTCCTGCCCGCCACCACGTTCCCAGCTCGCAGGCCAGCACCCACCTGGATCTGTCCAGCAGGAACTCCCGGGTCTCCGGCAGCTGACTCAGATTGGAGAGCAGGGGGCCCAGGTAGTGCAGGGCTGCCTTCTTGTTGTAGCCTTCGGTGCAGAACGCCTCCAGGACCTGGGCCAGCCCCAGCCCCTCCTCCTGCACGGCCCGGAAAACCTGGCGGCAGGTGGCCTCCTCCCGGGACAGGTTGGAGAGGAGGGTGCAGACTTGGTCGGCGAAGGCATAGCCCGGGTCCAGCAGGCGGTGCAGCAGCACTGGCAGCCCCTTGGCCAGGGCCCCGTGGGTGGCCGCAGCCACAGACAGGTTGATGAGCGAGTGGTAACTGTCCTTCACCACGGCCAAGGAGCGGTCGCCCGTCAGCAGCAGCAGAGCCTCCAGGAAATCCGGCCTGCCCGCCAGCAGCATCCGCCCCTCCACGCTGCCCGTCAGCCCCAGGATGTAGCCTGTGGCCTGGCCCTTTATATCAGGCCGGGTGTCCAGGTGGAGGAACCCCAGCAGCTCTCTGGCCTGCCCCTCGTCCATGCTGGGGCAGGAGGCCTGGAGGCACCACCCTGCAGACAGAGGGACCTGTCAGGTGGGTGTAAGGAGACTGTGGGCCCCTCATTAACACTCAGTGGGGGTTTTGGTTGCTAGCTCCCAGGGCCAGAGGAAAGGGGAAGGGTGGATGGGAAATCAGGACCCCGAGACTGACAGCCCCCAGGAACAACGGGGAGAGGCCAAAGCTTCAGGTCAGCCTGACTGACAGGGCGGGCAGGCTAATGAGGGGGCCAGGAGGCCAGGGGGTCCCATCTTCCCTGTGAGCTGAAATTGCCTGGACCACAGCAGAGCAAGCCAGCGAAGGAGAGAGCAGGAGCCTGAGCTGGGCTGGGCAGCAGAGCCGGGCGGGGAGCAGAGCCGGGCCAGCCAGAGAGAACCAGCCCAGGCAGCGGATCCGTGCCGGGAGCAGAGCCGGGCCAGCCAGAGGGGCCAGAAGCGCAGCCCAGGGAGCTGGAGGCAGAGCAGCGGCCTGGCTGGGGCTGGGGCTGGGGCGGCCGGGCTGGGGCTGGGGCGGCCGGGCTGGGGCTGGGGCTGGGGCGGCCGGGCTGGGGCTGGGGCTGGGGCGGCCGGGCTGGGGCTGGGACACGTGCCCCGCGGGGGGGTAGGCGGTTTCCAGAGAAAGGTTCAGCCCCGTAAGGCGCCACCGTCGACAAGCCGCCGCCGCCGCCCCGCAGCCGGGGCCTGGGGCTCGGGGCGGGTTTTCCTGCCCCCGGGTCCCGCTGGCTGGCGGAAACCCCGCTCCCTGCTGAATAGGCTGCCCGCGCTTTGAGCCGCCTGCGCGGGGCAGGGCAGAGCCCCCTGGGAGCGCCCCTGCGCCAGAGCGGGGGGGCGGGGAGGGCTCGGGGTGGGGGGGGGCAGGAAAGCCCCCCCCCAGCGGCACCTGCAAGGGCCTGGCCCGGCGCCCCGGGACCCAGGAGTCCTGGCTCGCGGCCCCGCTGCGCGTCACCCAGAGGCCAGCGCGATGCCCGAGCCGAGCCGAGCCGAGCCGAGCCGAGCCGCGGGCCTGCCCCCCCTTGCCTGCCGCCGGACCTCGGCTTCTCGCCGCCGCGTGGGTCTTCTCCGGGCACGGGGGTCCGCTCCGCTCCTCGCCGGACTGACGCGCTCTCTGGCCAATCGCTGGCTGCGGTGACCCAAGGGGGGCGGGCAAGAGACGAGTACCCGGAGGCTGGGGCCCAATCAGCGGCGCCTCGGAGGGCATCGCGGCGGAGGGGATTCTGGGGGTTGTAGTCACACGGGGATGCTTCTGCGCATGCCAAGCCGGAGGCCCCGCCCGGGGCCCCGCCCGCGCCCCCTCAGAGCCCCGCCTCCGGCCGGGCTCCTAGCGATTTCAGGCAACGGGGCGAGCGGGCCGGCGCCCGCGGGGTCCTAGTGCCCGCCCTCGCACCGCCCAGCCGGCGCCCGCGGGATCCTAGCGCCCCCTTGTTCCCTCCCCGGCCGGCGTCCGCGGGGTCCTAGTGCCCTGGTCCGAGCCCGTGCTCCACACAGACCCTCTCCCGGGAGACCCCTGCGGCTGAGCTGGGCCGGGGGGGCGCCGGCTGGGGCACTGCAGAGACGGGGCAGGGCTGTGGGGGGCTCAGGGGGCCCAGCAGGCTTGGGGCCTGAGGCTGCCTTGCTCCACAGCACCTGCTGGCAGCGGCTGGGTCAGTACAACTGGGGAAGGGCTGGCTGTGACCCGCTGTGAGGCAGCGCCCTGTGAGGGCACCACGCTGCCCCTTCTTCCAGACTCTGCCCCTGTCCTGCAGGCTGCCCCGGGCGTGCCATGCCCATGCCTCAGTTTCCCCTCCTGTCCCGTGTCTCTCTTGTCTCAGGCTGTGAGCACTCTGGGGCAGGGACGGACTCTCCTGGTGTCTGTGCACAGCGGGGCCCTGGTCTGGGTTGTGGCTTCTAGGTGCTACTGCCGTGCAAACAGCAGCGAACCCCCTCGCCCCGGGGATGAGCCGGGCAGCTCAGTCCTGTCAGAGCTACTGCTGCAGGCCGGCTCCGCCACATTCCCCAGGCCTGCTGTGAAATCAGGGGGTTGAGTCCACAGTAGTTAATGGCTGATGCCAGCGGGAGCAAAAACCGAACTGCAGCCCACCAGGGCAGGGACAGAGCCCAGTTCTGCTCTGCAGCACGTCTCACCCAGCCACCGAGTTCCCTGCAGTCCTGCCTTTGTGCAGTGCCCAGCACCACGGCCCTACACCTCCGCAGCTGCTGCCTCGACTTTCATTGTCCCTCTTGTTTTCAAAACAAGGGAAGTACACGGGAAAAGCCTCACCCCCAAAGCCAGCCCGACCCGAGAGCCAGTTCAGGGAGGAATGTCACCCCACCAAGTCCGGCAGTGGCCAGGTTAGGGCTCCTCCCGCAGCGCTAACACGGCAGCAGGAGCTGCTGGTAAATGCCAAGCTGCACACTGAGTCTGCTCACTTTATTTCACTGTTGTGGAGACGGGCCCTGTACCCTGGGGCCCTCCCTTAGACAGGACTAGAGCTGGACCAAGAGCCACAGACCATCCCACAGGAAGCTCCCTGCTCCGTCCCTCTAGGGGCAGAGAAATCTGGGGAGCAACAAGTCTAGGCTGAGGTAAAGGCATTTGCCTGCCTCGGGGGCCCCCATGAGGGGGTGGGCTATTTTAATGAAGGAGAAATCTGGCCAAAGTCACTTAAACACTAGCCCCAAAGTAACCCAAGCTGTTTATTTAAACAAACTTTTGTTATGAACACTGTGGTCCGTACATGGAAGAACAAACAGGAGATTTCACTAGATACCTAGCACAGATTTGATTTTTTTTTTTAAAACAGCTACAGGCCCCCAGCAGGAGTTTGTGTTTTAATTGCGAAATATCAGATTTTACCTCTGTTTTTGCTGGAGGTCTCCTTTTAGGACACAGATGGATTGAGAGCTTTGTCAGCCATTACTTGAAGAGGGAAGAGCATTAAACAATTGGAACAAAGATTTATTAGTTAAATAAGTTCATAGTTCAATATGCATTAATACAAACCAGGGTTTTAAATGTTCTGAATAAAAAAGACTTACTCTGTAAGATGACAATCGCATGTCAAACCAACCCCCCGACACTGGTACTTGTATCCTATTTGAGGGTTGGCAGATGGTTCGGACAAAACAGGATGAACGAAGTTGGCAGATACCAAACCTGAAAATGCTTTAAACCTACTTCCCATGTATTGTGTGCAGCTGTGTCTCTGTGATGTTGTTGACATGACTGTGACTGTATAGATTATTGCAACCAAGGTCATATAGTGGCACCAAATTTTGTACAAAGGAGGTTAAGTAAGATGTCTATGATAAGGTTATGATTATGCTATCTGTTTGCATGTATCATTTTTGTATTTAAAGTTATAAGTATTGGCTCTATACTGTCTGTATTTTAAACTTGTGCTATACAGTTTGGTCCAAACTTGTGCTATGCAATCCCAGACAATGTGGTGTCAGCTCTGCCTAGCCTGCTTGATGGCCCATTGAGGACCATCAGCTACACAAGTGACCCATTGAGAGAAGGCAGACACCCCTGGGGACTCAGCAAGGTAGACAGGGACATGCCTGTGGACAGAACTCTGAGGTTTTTCCAGGCCATGTGCTGGGTGGCTTGTGATTGGAACAAAGGGAGCCCAGGCCACATGGCAAGAGACTATAAAAGGCAGCTGCATCATCTCCATTTTGTCTTCAGTCCTGCTTCTTACCTCTGGAGGGACTTTGCTACAAACTGAAGCTCTGAACAAAGGACTGAATGACCCATCCCAGATGTGGATGTTCTCCAGAGACTTGATTTGAACCTGCAGTTTATTCTGTCACTGCTGCAAGCCTGAACCAAGAACTTGGCCATTGCTGTATGTAATTGATTCCATTTAACCAGTTTTAGCTCTCATCTATATTTCTTTCTTTTTATGAGTAAAAAGCTCACGAAAGCTTATGCTCAAATAAATTTGTTAGTCTCTAAGGTGCCACAAGTTCTCCTTTCCTTTAGATTTTAGATTCGAAAGGATTGGCAACAGCGTGATTTGTGGGTAAGATCTGATTTGTATATTGACCTGGGTCTGGGGCTTGGTCCTTTGGGATCGAGGGAACCTTTTTTCTTTTACTGGGATATTGGTTTTCATAACCATTCGCTCCCATAAGGAGCGGTGCTGGTGGTGATACTGGGAAACTGGAGTGTCTAAGGGAATTGCTTGTATGACTTGTGGTTAGCCAGTGGGGTGAGACCGAAGTCCTCTCTGTTTGGCTGGTTTGGTTTGCCTTAATAGTAAAGGAAACCCAGCCTTGGGCTGTGACTGCCCCGCTCTAAGCAATTTGTCCTGAATTGATACTCTCAGTTGTGTCCCGCCAGAGGCAGCATAGTTACAGTCTCTACTTCCTTTCCGCCTGGCTCTGAGTGGCTCAGAAGCACAGGAATCAGTGACAAATGTTAACCCAACGCTCCAAAGGCTTTCTTGTAAAAAGCATGATCCTTTCTCCTCCCCTTCCTCCAACCTCTCGAGTACTGCATGTATACGAAGATCACAACACATTTAATATTCAGCTGAAACCCCTCCTCCACCAAAAAGAAGTAGAATGAAGGGCTGCAGCAATCCCATACTCAGTCAAAAATTTGTATATGATAGCTAATAGCTAACCCGTTGAGCCCTGTCCACTGTATCCCTACAGTTCCCTAAAGTGGACATATTGCTAAGATCAAGTTAAAAATTACTTAGACAAGTTAGATGTCTGCAAGTCACCAGGGCCTGATGAAATACATCTGAGAATACTCAAGGATCTGACTGAGGAGATATCTGAGCCATTAGCAATTATCTTCAAAAAGTCCTGGAAGATGGGAGATGTTCCGGAAGACAGGAAAAGAGCAAATATGGTGCCCATCTATAAAAAGGGGAATAAGGACAACCCAGGGAATTACAGACCAGTCAGCTTAACTTCTGTGCCCGGAAAGAAAATGGAGCAAATAACTAAGCAATCAATGTGCGAACACCTAGAAGATAATAAGGTGATAAGAAACAGTCAGCATGGATTTGTCAAGAACAAATTGTGTCAAACCAAGCTGATAGCTTTCTGTGACAGGGTAACAAGCCTTGTGGATAGGGGGGAAGCGGTAGATGTGGTATATCTTGACTTTAGTAAAGCTTTTGTTACTGTCTCACACGACCTTTTAAAATCACTGTCTGTATGTATTACAGGGATTACATAAAGTATGTAATCCCTGTAAACAAACTAGGGAAATGCAACCTAGATGGAGCTACTATAAGGTGGGTGCATAACTGGTTGGAAAACCATTCCCAGAGAGGAGTTATCAGTGGTTCACAGTCATGCTGGAAGGGCCTAACAAGTGGGTTCCCGCAGGGATCGGTTCTGGGTCCGGTTCTGTTCAATATCTTCATCAATGATTTAGATAATGGCATAGAGAGTATACTTATAAAGCTTGCGGATGATACCAAGCTGGGAGGGGTTGCAAGTGCTTTGGAGGACAGTATTAAAATTCAAAATATCTGGACAGACTGGAGAAATGGTCTGAAGTAAATAGGATGAAATTCAATAAGGACAAATGCAAAGTACTTCACTTAGGAAGGAACAATCAGTTGCACACATACAAAATGGGAAATGACTGCCTAGGAAGGAGTACTGTGGAAAGGGATCTGGCGGTCATATGGATCACAAGCTAAATAAATATGAGTCAACAGTGTAACAATGTTGCAAAAAAAGCAAACATCATTCTGGTCTGTATTAGTAGGAGTGTTGTAAACAAGACACAAGAAGTAATTCTTCCACTCTACTCTGTGCTGATTAGGCCTCAACTGGAGTATTATGTCCAGTTCTGGGTGCCACATTTCAAGAAAGATGTGGAGAAATTGAAGAGAGTCCAGAAAAAAGCAACAAAATTGACGAAAGGTCTAGAAAACATGAGCTATGGGGGAAGATTGAAAACACTGGGCTTGTTTAGTCTGGAGAAGAGAAGACTGAGAGGGGACATAACAGTTTTCAAGTACATAAAAGGTTGTTACGAGGAGGGAGAAAAATTGTTTTCCTTTAACCTCGGAGGATTGGACAAGAAGCAATGGGCTTAAAATTGCAGCAAGGGAAGTTTAGGTTGGACTTTAGGAAAAACTTCCTAACTGTCAGGGTGGATAAGCACTGGAATAAATTGCCCAGGGAGGTTGTGGAGTCTCCGTCCTTGGGGATGTTTAAGGGCAGGTTTGACAAACCCCTGTCAGGGATGGGCTAGAGAACACTTAGTCCTGCCACGAGTGCAGGGGACTGGTCTAGATGACCTCTCGAGTCCCTGCCAGTCCTACACTTCCCTGATTCTATGATTCTACCCACACTGTGATCACTAACATAGTGGAGGAGAGCTAGAAAGAGCCGTCGCATTCATATGGAGGAGAGGACAACTCCCTCCTTTGTGATAAATTTGTTAGGAAATTTGAAGAGTCTCTCCCTCTGGTGACAAATGTGTTTAACAGGCTGGCTATTGTTTCCCTCACCCAAATCACAGTTTTATATGACAGCCCCCAGGCCAAATATTCCAGCTAGTCAATTGCTTCTTGTTCCACGCTCCATTGGGAAAGGAAGTACATCTGCGCTAACCCAGGGATATGGTACACACTAGGAGGTATGTCTGGCTGCTTCCCCAAATATACACGACATACCAGTATATCTACTGATGATCACAAAGTGCAGGGCACCAGGTCTCTCAGTTTCGATTGCTGACTTGCTCTCTCAGTTTCAATTCAATGACTCGTAGTGTGGCCCTGCACGTCGACAGAGACAACCCTGCACAGTTGGTTGTTACACCTAAGAGGTCTACAACTGACAGACAGGAAAAAAAAGTGTCTGTTTTTCTTTTTCAGTTTGTTTTATGCGTTGGACTGTACTTTGTGTCACAGCGCTGTCAGTGTCTACCGCACCTGTACATTCATTTCTACCTTGCTGGGGAGACCATTATGGATATAAGAACAGCCACATTGGGTCAGACCAAAGGTCCAGCCAGCCCAGTATCCTGTCTACCGACAGTGGCCAATGCCAGCTGCCCCAGAGAGAGTGAACCTAACGGGTGATGATCGAGTGATCTCTCTCCTGCCATCCATCTCCACCCTCTGACAAACAGAGGCTAGGGACACCATTCCTTACCCATCCTGGCTAATAGCCATTAATGGACTTAACCTCCATGAATTTATCCAGTTCTCTTTTAAACCCTGTTATAGTCCTCGCCTTCACAACCTCCTCAGGCAAGGAGTTCCACAGGTTGACTGTGCGCTGAGTGAAGAAGAACTTCCTTTTATCTCTTTTAAACCTGCTGCCCATTAATTTCACTTGGTGGCCCCTAGTTCTTGTGTTATGGGGACAAGTAAATAACTTTTCCCTATTCACTTTCTCCACACCACTCATGATTTTATAGACCTCTATCATGTCCCCCCTTCGTCGTCTCTTTTCCAACAAAGCAGAAATACCCTTGCAGAAGACGTGAAAAAATCTTAACAAATTCCAAAGATTCTGCTCTGTCAAAAACTGGAATGATTTTCTTTTAAAAGACTAGAAATGTACAGTATCACTGCTTCAGTAATCCCATCTGTAAAATGGGCTTCTCAGCTACAGGAGGGGTTGAAAATTGTAGTGTCTGTAAAGCACTCTGAGCTATAGAGCAAAACTGAGCTGATTCCCTGACTTCCCCGGAAAGTGGACACCAGTCCAGCACTACACGCCATCGCTCACCGAGCAGCCCGCTCAGCAAGTGGGAACAGAATCTCCACAAAAAGCCCCGATCAAGCACAAATAATAACAAGTCCACCCCCTCCACAGCCCTCAGTGCCGTTATGAACTGGGGAGAGCCACCGGGGGTTCGGGAAAGGGCACTGCAAGCCAATGAGGCTGTAATGTATTTTTGAATAGTCATCTACAGATAGTCAGCAGCAATGGCCAGCTGTGGGAAGAACGGCGTCTCTTGTGCTAAGATACTGAACACTTAAGGCCAAATGTGGCTGTGAGACACGTGTCTGCAACTCCCAACAGAACGAGCTGGGGAAGAATTTGGCTCTTAGTGCCAGGAAGGAAATCTCAGAGCCAGCCCTGGGGCTCGCGGAGGCACAAGATGGCCATATTGCAGGGGAAGGCGGGGTTAACGGAGATCCCCAGGGTCCCCCAGGCCTGCTCCCGGGCAGCACAGAGCAGTGAGCTGTGCAGCGTGCACAGGTCTGGGGCCACGGGCCACAGGGTCCCCACAGGGAGTCCAAGCCAGGGCTCCTCTGCTGGTCGCAAGGCCATCGAAAGGAGAGAGGGGAACAGAACAGTGAGGGGCCCGGTCGCCCCCACATGCACCCGCAGAACCCGTTCCCCACCCGTTCTCCTCGGCATTCACCGGTCGAGGGCCCCGAACCAGGCCGTTCGGCCTGGGACACAGACATGGAGCCCCCCCAGTGGGAAGAGGCAGCAACTCAGGCCTGCACCGGGAAGCCGGTGGACAGTCCAGCACCCTCGGGAGAGACCCGGACACAGCATGGCCCCTCGCCAACCGGGCCCCGGCATCCACGTGTGCCGGACCACCGCCCCCAGGGCTTGCGGGCCCAGGGTTTGAATTACAGCGAGTTCTATTTTTTTCATGGATTTAAATCTAAGCAGTCCCAATGTAGCTGACTATGAGCAAACTAGTCCCAAATACCACATCCCGCGACGCCGGCTCAGGAAATACCGCAGGGGGCATCGCGGACTTGGCAACACGTCCGCTCAAGCGCCTGGTGCCACCAGTTTCCTCAGCCCGACGGGAGGCCAGGGCTGGGCCCGCGAGGGAGCCAGGCCCAAACCATCAGTGCCTACAAAATAAAATGCCCCCGACATGGATCAGCAAATGGTCCCCACCCCGCCCGTGTCGCTCAGCCCCCCCGCTCCAGGGCAGCGCCCTGCTGCCCCTCCTCGCTGGAGGGAGTGGGGCGTGGGCGGCCCCTGCCCCTCGCCAGGCCATCGCCTTTGGTTCCTGACCAATCCATACCAGCTCCTCCCAGCTGGGCATGGGGGGACCGGCTGGCCTGGCGCAGACGCCCAACCCAGCAAGGCTAGACCCTCGCTCACGCCGCCAAGCCCAGGACCGGATGGTGACCTGTATTAGGACCCAGAGGGCACCAGGGTAGGAAATATAAGTTTCTATTTCTCTGCTCAGACACTTAAGTCGCTGGGCAGAGCAGCCAGAGACAGCACCTGGGCAGGACCTAGGGCTTCGCATGGTCTCTTAGTACAAGGGACCCTGCCTGGCTCAGCACCGGCCCCGGCTGCCCACAGCCTCAGGGCCCTGGACAAGACCCCGTTCGGCTCAGCGCCGGCCCCGGCTGCCCACAGCTCAGCACCAGGGGAGGTAGCAGGGGCAGGGGCAGGATGAGACCCGTGCCAGGTGAGCAGAGGGGTGCTAAGCTCGAAGGCTCAGGCTGCTAACGGGACGGACCCTCCGTCCCGGAGACACAACGGGGCAGGGGGACAGAGTGGAAAATGTGACTGTAAAAGCACAGAAACCGGCCGGGGGGCTCAGGCACAGATGCCGGCGGGTGCACTGGGGTGGGAGGTGGGCAGATGGCACAAGCTGCGGGGTGGGGGGTGTGGATAAGGGCAGGTGACACTGGGGGCTGGGAGAGGGTGGATGCAGACAGGTAGCATCGGGGGCTGGGGAATGGAGGCGGGTGGGTGGTCCCGGGGGCTGGGGAATTGGGGGCAGAAGCGGGTGGGTGGCCCCTGTGGCTGGTGGCTCAGGGACGCAGGCGGGTGGGTGGCCGCGGGAGCTGGGGAATCAGGGATGGAGGCAGGGGGGGTAGCCCCCAGGGTCTGGGAATCTGGGACTGAGGCGGGTGGGTGGCCCCGGGGGCTGGTGGCTCGGGGATGGAGGCGGGGGGGGCTGGCCCCCAGGGGCTGGTGGCTCGGGGATGGAGGCGAGGGGGTAGCCCCCAGGGGCTGGGAATCGGGGACTGAGGCGGGTGGGTGGCCCCTGTGGCTGGTGGCTCAGGGACGGAGGCGGGTGGGTGGCCCCGGGAGCTGGTGGCTCGGGGATGGAGGCAGGGGGGGTGGCCCCCAGGGGCTGGTGGCTTGGGGATGGAGGCGGGGGGGGTAGCCCCCAGGGGCTGGGAATCGGGGACGGAGGCGGTTGGGTGGCCCCAGGGGCTGGTGGCTCGGGGATGGGGGAGGGGGTGGCCCCCAGGGGCTGGGGAATCAGGGATGGAGGCGGGTCGGTGGCCCCCAGGGGCTGGTGGCTCGGGAACTGAGGCGGGTGGGTGGCCCCTGTGGCTGGTGGCTCAGGGACGGAGGCGGGTGGGTGGCCCCGGGAGCTGGTGGCTCGGGGATGGAGGCAGGGGGGGTGGCCCCCAGGGGCTGGTGGCTTGGGGATGGAGGCGGGGGGGGTAGCCCCCAGGGGCTGGGAATCGGGGACGGAGGCGGTTGGGTGGCCCCAGGGGCTGGTGGCTCGGGGATGGGGGAGGGGGTGGCCCCCAGGGGCTGGGGAATCAGGGATGGAGGCGGGTCGGTGGCCCCCAGGGGCTGGGGAATCGGGGACGGAGGCGGTTGGGTGGCCCAGGGGCTGGTGGCTCGGGAACTGAGGCGGGTGGGTGGCCCCGGGGGCTGGTGGCTCGGGGATGGAGGCGGGGGGGGCTGGCCCCCAGGGGCTGGTGGCTCGGGGATGGAGGCGGGTGGGTGGCCCCGGGAGCTGGGGAATTGGGGATGGAGGCGGGGGGGTAGCCCCCAGGGGCTGGTGGCTCGGGGACGGAGGTGGGTGGGTGGCCCCGGGGGCTGGGGAATCGGGGACGGAGGCAGGTGGGTGGCCCCCAGGGGCTGGTGGCTCGGGGATGGAGGCGGGGGGGTAGCCCCCAGGGGCTGGGAATCGGGGACGGAGGCGGGTGGGTGGCCCCGGGGGCTGGTGGCTCGGGGACGGAGGCGGGTGGGTGGCCCCCAGGGGCTGGGAATCGGGGACGGAGGCGGGTGGGTGGCCCCGGGGGCTGGTGGCTTGGGGACGGAGGTGGGTGGGTGGCCCCCAGGGGCTGGGAATCGTGGCCTGAGGCGGGTGGGTGGACCCCAGGGGCTGGTGGCTCGGGGATGGAGGTGGGGGCTGGGGAATCGAGGACGGGGGCAGGCAGGAGGCCCTGGGGCAGTTGAGGGCAGGGGGAGCTGGGAGCAAGGGGCTCAGGGGCAGATGTGGGGTGGTCCTCCTGACCCCAGTGCCGTGTGGCTCCCTGGAGTGTTCACTAGGGATGGGCACATGCCCCCTAGAGCCTGGCCCCTGGCAGGGAAACGCTGCCCGGGCGGGATCTCATGCCAGCCTGTGGGCACCCGGGCATCCGTACCGCCATGCCAGGCTGTGCGGGTATGACACACTCCAGCCCGGCCTGCATGGGCAGCAGCTGGACCTAGCGGGGTTTTCTCAGCCTCGGCAGCCAGGACTCAGGGAGCCCTGCTGGGATTGGGGGGTTCAGGGGCCATGCACCTGTCGGGGGGTCTGGTTCCCCCAGCCCAGAATCAGGGGTTTTGTGGACTCCTCCTCTCGCTGGTCTCACACTCCGGCTGCTGCTTCCCACAGTACCTCCAAGATCCAGCCCTTTCCATCCCGCCAGCCCCCCGCCTTGCAGCCCCCAGAGGCTGCTGCCCCACACAGAGCTTCCCTGCAGCTGAGCTGGCCCTGTCACCCCCATCTGTGTTATCCCAGCCCCTCCACTGCCTCCCGCCCTTCCCGTGCCCCCCACAGCTCTGCCCCCCAGTGCCCCCCCCCCATTGCTCACCCAGTGGCGCCATCTGACACCAGTTTCGGTCAGTCAGGTCCCTGTACAGCTGAGCTGTCTCCACCGCAGGCCCCCCGGTCCCAGCGCCCCTTTCTGCCCCCGGGCAAACACTGCATTAGCCGAACCTCCCTGTGCCAGGCTGCCGCCAAAGTCCTCCTGCGCCTGCTCCCATGCAGGCCACACCCAACGCCCGTCTGCCCTGGCAGCCCCCCCCGTGCCCGTCTGTCTGTCTCTCTGCCCTGGCAGCCACCCCCCCGACGCCCATCTGTCTGTCTGCCCTGGCAGCCCCCCCATGCCCGTCTGTCTGTCTGCCCTGACAGCAGCCCCACCAACACCAATCAGTCTTTCTGTCTCTCTGCCCTGGCAGCCACCCCCCCCCGACGCCCATCTGTCTGTCTGCCGTAGCAGGTCCCCCATGCCCATCTGTCTGTCTGCCTGCCCTGGCAGCTGCACCCCCAATGCCTGTCTGTCTGTCTGCCCTGGCAGCCACTCCCCCAACGCCCATCTGTCTGTCTCTCTGCCCTGGCAGCCACCCCCCTGATGCCCGTCTGTCTGCCTGCCCTAGCAGCTGCCCCTCCAATGCCTGTCTGTCTGCCCTGGCAGTCCCGCCCAACACCCATCTGTCTGCCCTGGCAGCCCCCCCCCATGCCTGTCTGTCTGCCCTGGCAGCCGCCCCACCAACAGCCATCTGTCTGTCTGCCCTGGCAGCCGCCCCCAAGCCTGTCTGTCTGTCTCTCTGCCCTGGCAGTCACCCCCCCAATGCCTGTCTGTCTGCCCTGGCAGTCCCCCCCAACGCCCATCTGTATGCCCTGGAAGCTGCACCCCCAATGCCCATCTGTCTGTCTGCCCTGGCAGCCCCCCCCACGCCTGTCTGTCTGTCTGCTCTAGCAGCTGCCCCACCAACACCCATCTGTCTGTCTGCCTATCTGCCCTAGCAGCCACCCCCCTGCGACGCCCATCTGTCTGTCTGCCCTAGCCGCCCCCCAACGCCTGTCTGTCTGTCTGCCCTGGCAGCCGCCCCACCAACACCCATCTGTCTGTCTGCCCTGGCAGCCGCCCCACCAACACCCATCTGTCTGTCTGCCCTGGTAGCCCCCCCCCCCACGCCTGTCTGTCCGTCTCTCTGCCCTGGCAGCTGCACCCCCAATGGCCATCTGTCTGTCTGCCCTGGCAGCTCCCGTCCCCTGTCTGTTTGTCTGCCTGGGAACTGCCCCTCCTCCCCTTGATCGGAGAAGACCTGGCAGAGCGTGGGGGCCACCTAGGCAGGGTCACCGCGACTGGGGCCGGTGTCCGCCCCACTGCAGCCAGGGGAGGGAGGAGCTGGAGCTGGGCCTTTGCTGGTTTCACTCACCCAGAGGCTGAAATAAACGGGCCCCCTGCCCCCCACGGACCTCCCACAAGGGACTTGCTGCTGCCATGCAGCGCCCCCCACCATTCAGCACAACCTCGCACAGTCGGCTGTCATCCAGCCAGTCCCACCCCCCCCACAGAGTGTTAAGGAAAAGTTAGCACATGTGACTCCATTTTGGTTTGGGGCCCACCATTGTTTAAATGCCAGCACATCATACACCAGGAGGAGTAATCCTTAGATATTGAATCCCTGTGAAAATCCTCCTCCTTGTCTCCAGCCTGCCTTGACTCCCGGTATCTGGTTTTTGTCAGTCTCTAACTCCCTGTCTCTTGGCCTTTGATGTGAGGCCTCCCATGCTGATAATAAAGGTTACTGATGCATGGCTTTAGGACCATGCTGTGTCATTGACATACTGGTATAGCACGAGGAATGCACCAAGCAGGGATAGGTGGTAGATAAGACAAGGGTTTGTTTATTGGCTAAGGTTTCCGATGAGGGCAACATGCTTTGCTAAGAGGTCTATAACCTTTGTATAATCTGTATTGGGGTCCTCTCCTGGCTAGCAGGGGGGCACCACGCTCGAGCGTAATAAACTTAGTGTCTTTTGGGAACTCTGCAGTTGTGGACTTTGTTTATGTGCCTCAGCCTAGATTCGAACTGTGCGTGACCTACCATGTGTAATTCGCAGCCCTGGTGTGCGTGTCCTCCCAGGTGTAATTCGTAAAAAGAGACACACACACCCACACGTACGCAGGCAGAAACACACCCACACCCATGTGCACACACACCCACACGCAGACACACACCCATGTGCACACACAGACACACACCCACACGCAGACACACACCCATGTGCACACACAGACACACACCCACATGCAGACACACACCCATGTGCACACACAGACACACCCACACGTACAGGCAGACGCGTGTGCACGCAGACACACACCCACACGCAGACACACACCCATGTGCACACGCAGACACACCCACACGCAGACACACACCCATGTGCACACACAGACACACCCACACGTACAGGCAGACGCGTGTGCACGCAGAGACACACCCACACGCAGACACACACCCACACGCAGACACACACCCATGTGCACATGCAGACACACCCACACGTACAGGCAGACGCGTGTGCACGCAGACACACACCCACACGCAGACACACACCCATGTGCACACACAGACACACCCACACGCAGACACACACCCATGTGCACACACAGACACACCCACATGTACAGGCAGACGCGTGTGCACGCAGACACATGCACACGCAGACACACACCCATGTGCACACACAGACACACCCACACGCAGACACACACCCATGTGCACACACAGACACGCACACACACACACCCATGTGCACACACAGACACACACCCATGTGCACACACAGACACGCACACACACACCCCCACACGCAGACACACACCCATGTGCACACACACACACACCCATGTGCACAGACACACCCACATGTACAGGCAGACGCGTGTGCACGCAGAGACACACCCATGTGCACACACAGACACGCACACACACACACACACGCAGACACACACCCATGTGCACACACACCCACACACAGACACACCCACACACAGACACACATGCACACACAGACACCCACACGTACAGGCAGACGCGTGTGCACGCAGACACCCACACGTACAGGCAGACGCGTGTGCACGCAGACACCCACACGTACAGGCAGACGCGTGTGCACGCAGACACACACACACGTACAGGCAGACGCGTGTGCACGCAGACACACACGCACACAGATGCACATGTATAAGCACAGGCTCACGTGTGGCAGACGCACGCACACACACACGTACACACTCCTGGGAGTGTCACTAAGCTCCCCGCAGGAAAAGATTTGGGGAGGTTTCGCTCGCCGCTGATGCCTGCCAACCCTTCCAGCCTAGAGCGGGCACAGGGGTGCTGGGTGCTGAGACACCTGCCTGGCCCCAGGAGACCCCGGGGTAACAGCTGCCCCGACACCTCTCCTCCCCTGCACCCATCTGCCCGACAGCGGAGGCTGGTGCAGAACTTGGCTCCGCCTTAGCTTGGCCCCGGATCCAGCCCCCTAAGCACTGCACTGGGGCCCGTATGGGGCGGGCAGCTCCCCTGCAGCGCCAGGCGGCAGGATGTGGCCTGCACATCCGCTGCCGAGTTTGGCTGTGACACTTGCAGGGCTGTTGGCCCGAGTTCAAGAACCAGCAGGTTCCCAGGAGTCTGATCAATTCACCCAGCAGAACCCAGGGTGTCCTCGAAGCCTGGGAACCCAGGTGTTGCTCCCCTGGCTCCGGCCTTGAACTGGACCAGCTCTCGGGTGCCCTGACAGGCAGCCAGACAGGGAATCAGCAAACGGGGGATGGCGGGAGGCCCAAAAACTGCAGCCCCCAGGAGAAGTAGAGCAGTGGGTCTCTGGACACTGGAGCTGTCTGAGCAAGAGGGGCTGGGAGCACACACAGGCCGGGGCATGCAGACCAGGGCACGCACGCAGGCCGGCACCCATGCAGGTTGGGGTGTTGTTAGCCGACGGCCAAGGATGTTTGGTGAGGTGCCAGCTATGCCCGTTTATACCATCCGTGACTTTAACCGCTAGGACGCACTGTCCCTTCGCGGCGGGCAGCCCGGGCTAGGCTGACGGATGCCCCAAGGTCCTAACCACCCGTGACTTTAACTGCTAGAGCTCAGAGCTCCTTCGCAGCGGGCAGTCAATACTGACTGACAGGTGCCCCAATGGCAGCACTAAGAGCCTCTCCACACCCGTGACTTTAACTGCTAGAGCTCAGAGCTTCTTCGCAGCGGGCAGCCAGGATTGACTGACAGGTGCCCCAAGAGTTTGCCCCGTGGAGGCGGCACAACTCAACGCTAGGCTCTTAGTACTCTCACCTCATGGCCAGGCTTTAGAGCCAAAACGGCTGAGGTTCTTTCATTGTGTTGGCTGCTTTACAGTAAACCAGAGAAAACAAGTCAGGCTTATGCATAAATGGTTACCAAAATTTATTAAGCTAGATTCTAATCATGTGGTTACAAAATTGCTAGTGCCTACTTATTTAAATGTAGAGATGTTACACACACAAACAAGTTACAAAACTGAAGCCACAATCCCAAAGAAAGAAAACAAAGAATAGAGCTCTATTTCAAAATATGTGTACACTAAAGATAGGAGGTTTTAGTACCGTTATATAAGGCACTGGTGAGACCTCACCTGGAGTACTGCGTGCAGTTCTGGTCTCCCATGTTTAAGAAGGATGAATTCAAACTGGAACAGGTACAGAGAAGGGCTACTAGGATGATCCGAGGAATGGAAAACTTGTCTTATGAAAGGAGACTCAGGGAGCTTGGCTTGTTTAGCCTAACTAAAAGAAGGCTGAGGGGAGATATGATTGCTCTCTATAAATATATCAGAGGGATAAATACCAGAGAGGGAGAGGAATTATTTAAACTCAGTACCAATGTGGACACAAGAACAAATGGATATAAACTGGCCACTAGGAAATTTAGATTAGAAATTAGACGAAGGTTTCTAACCATCAGAGGAGTGAAGTTTTGGAATAGCCTTCCGAGGGAAGTAGTGGGGGCAAAAGATCTATCTTGCTTTAAGATTAAACTCGATAAGTTTATGGAGGAGATGGTATGATGGGATAACATGGTTTTGGTAATTAAATATTCATGGTAAATAGGCCCAATGGCCTGTGATGGGTTTTAGATGGGGTAAGATCCAAGTTACCTGGGAAAGAATTTTCTGTAGTATCTGGCTGATGAATCTTGCCCATATGCTCAGGGTTTAGCTGATCGCCATATTTGGGGTCGGGAAGGAATTTTCCTCCAGGGCAGATTGGAAGAGGCCCTGGAGGTTTTTCGCCTTCCTCTGTAGCATGGGGCACGGGTCACTTGCTGGAGGATTCTCTGCTCCTTGAGGTCTTTAAGCTACAATTTGAGGACTTCAATAGCACAGATATAGGTGTGAGGTTTTTTTGTAGGAGTGGTGGGTGAAATTCTGTGGCCTGCGTTGTGCAGGAGGTCAGACTAGATGATCATAATGGTCCCTTCTGACCTAAATATCTATGATAGGAGATCAGGTGTGGGTGCTTCTTACCCTCCTTGCATCTCTCGATTCCAGCGGTGCCAAGCCAGGATCGGTCACTCAATACCACGGAAAGACAAATAAGGGACAAGGCGTAGGGACCCTCTTAGCTGCAGAAGCCTTGGGAGGCTGTCACTTATCTGACCAGCAGATAGATAGTGAAAAGCACTCAAAAATCATGGTGCTGTAGGTCCCCTACTTATACCTCTGTACTCCTTTATTCTCTTTCTCCTTTCTTATGCCAAATTGAGGCTGGTCTGTCTGGGTGACGCCAGCTTTCGCAAGAGTAGTTTACACTTGCAAGGGAGAGAAACAATAAGTGTCGATTACTGGACATTTCTTTTATCAGGGTAAATATTTTCCCAACTAGGATGTTGGTGTGTGTGCATCACGCTATTTAGTAGGGGCTAAAAGCCATGTCTGTCACAGGGCCTCTGCCTGCTGTGAGCTTAATCGTTGTATCTGCCCCAGAGGCACATTGTAGCAGCACACCTGTGCTTCTCACAGCTTCAAAGGCTGTGCTGGAATATATGTTAAGTGCCCTGTTCCGGCTTCCTCCTGTGTTTCCAGCAATGCTGGTCTGAGGGGGGGGGCTGGCTGTCTGGCTACAGTCCCCATGGAGCTGCCACCCCGCTAGGGTGACCGGATGGGAGTGGGGGCGGGGGTCACAGGTGCCTGCATAAGACAAAGCCCCGAATCTCGGGACACGGGGTCACCTTGCACCGGCCGCAGGCGTGGAGGAAGAGCCCTGGCCGCGCCACAGGGACGAGCGGGCCCTGGATGACGAGGACGATTTGGACCCTTCCGAGTGGCAGGGGAGCACAGCGGAGGAGAAGTTCGCTTACATCCCCCCCGCTGAGGGCAGGTAGAGTCTGGGGCCCTGGGCAGAGACGCCACGTGCCTGTTACTGAGCTCAGCACAGCCCCAGGGCACGGGCACAGGCCCGGCTGCTCTGCCAGCCTCATGCCGCCCTGTGTCTGCTAGACGGGCCGACGCGGCCGGGCCTCAGTGGGGAGGGGAGCCTCGCTGGGACTAGCCGGGAGCACAGGCCCCAAAGCCCCTCCTGCAGCCACGGCGTTCACTGCTGCACAAAGCCCTCGGCCCTCACTGCCCCGGGCCCTGCTTGGCACTGCGCCCCGTCCTGCTCTGAAAGGGAGACAACGCTGGCGCGGTCTCTGGGATCGCCCCTGGGAATGGCAGCTCCGGCTCCTGTCCCTGCTCTGCGCCCTGCATCCCCCTGCCAGCCCGCCTGAGACCCGCCGCGGCAGGGGACAGCTGGGTGGCCGTGCCAGGAGCCCGCGGCCATTGGAAGGGGTGTGGGAGCTGCGGTCACCCCAGCTGCGGCTGGTGCCCCGTTGTCACGCTTGGGGTTCACACAGAGCAGGGGCCGCAGCCCCCCAAGCCGTCCCCGGGCTGCTCAGTCACGGCCCAGTCTCTCCCTCAGCTCCTCGCACGAAGGGCTGCGCAAATGCTCGGAGGAAGGCGACATCATGACCGACGAGGACGTCGCAAACGTGAGAGACGTCGGGGAGCTGCGGCTGAGGGATCGCTGGCGTCTCTACAGGTCTCCCGCCCCCCCTCCGGGCTGCAGCCTCCCTCCCTGAGCCCTCCAAACCACGGCATGGTCCTGCCAGGACCCTTCCTGAGCTCCCGGGGAGCTGGGCCCTCTGGGAGAGGAGGGTGACACACACCAGCCGTAGGCCCCAGAGACCTGAGCGCAAGCCCAGCCCTGGTCACATAGGAGAGGAGGTTAATACTCAGGGCAGCCCCCATCACACAGCTCCAGCCAGTGCAGGGCCTGTTCGTTGGCGGGAAGGGGCCCCCGGGGAGCAGGAGCTAGGTCCTTACTCTCTAGGCAAGGCCAGGCATAGCCCGTGAGTCGCACCCTGCCACCCGGGGCTGGACAAGCCTGGCCGGAGCCAGCCAAGAGGCCCGAGCAACATCCTTGCTCTGAGGAGTCCTGCAGGAATGTGAGCCAGCCAGGCTGGCTGGCTGAGCCGGACGGCACCCTGTGGCGAGGGCAGGGGGATGGTCACACGCTGACCACTGGGCTACCATGGCCCCGGCCCCAGGGGTCCCTGTGGGAGGGCTGGGTCCCGGCTCCAGGCACAGCAAGCCGAGCCGCTCTCCCTGCACCATGCACACAGGAGGTGGATGCTGGCCTACGAGCGTGAGCTGAAGGAGACGCTGGTGGCGAAGCTGGAGGAGTATGAGAAGAAAGCAGCTCAGGTAGCAGAGCTCACCTTCCAGGAGGACCTGAGTGTGCTGAAACGCAGCCGGGTCATTGGCATGACGACAACAGGTGAGAACGCTCCCAGCTGCTCCCCCCACGCACAACCTGAGACAGCCTCAGCCATGGACAGATGTTCACAGCCACAGCTGTGAGGTCAGACGGGACCAGCAGATCATCTGCTTTCCTGTGTGGCGCAGGCCGCCAACCCCAGCCACGCCTGCTCACCAACCCCAGCACCTGGGAGGAGGGCAGGAGACCCGGCTGGCGTGTGCCACAGGAGGCGAACACCGAGGGGCGCTGGGGTCCGAGGCCCCCAGTGGCAGGGAAAGGATGAAGTGAGACCCCCAGGTAATCCTGGCAAGGGACCCACATGCTGCTGTTATTTTTCAAGGCAGGGGCTGTCCATACATTACAAAACGCACTGGGGGAGAGCGTCCCTAATTGCGCATGTTTGTTTCAGTTTTAGGAGAGGCAGGTGTGTCTTGAAAAATCACCCCAAACTGTGTTAATTTATGCAAGCCCCTCAGACAGGCCCAATCCAGGCAGCACCCAGCCCCAGAACATAATCTCTGCTCCAGAGAGCCTCCAGGCTAAACGGGGTCAGCACCGGAGAGCCACGGCCTGACACAGGTGTGGAGGGGACAGGAAGGTCAGGCAGCCAGGTTTGGGGACAGCACAATGGCTTGGCTGTTGGATGACAGGATAGTGTGGCCCAGTGTGGCTGTTATGTTCTCCACGGGTCACTTGGGGGCCTATTGGAGCGGCTTGGAGGCGGCAGCCATTCTACATCCTGGTGCTGCACGTCCAGAAGTGGCGGAAGGTTTCAATCCTCCTAGAGAAACTGCCTCTTGCGAAAGAATTTCAAGGCAGGGAGGGGGACGGTGGCTGATGGGTTGAAGAACGCGACCCCTGGAAGGGGAACTGGGGCTTTCTACTGCACTGACAGGGGGGCAGGATCTGTCTGCCCCGGAGGCCATGGCAGGACAGGTCTCCGCCTAGACCCAGCTTGTACGGGGTCTGTGGGCCAGACACCAGAGACAGCCGGGGAGCTGGGGAGTGCTGAGAGTGACAGAATGCAAGCAATGCAGGCCAGGCTGTCTCCCTGGGGTGAGCACAAAGCAAACTGCCCAAGCTCTGCCTTGAAGGAATGTCCCTCTGGAGGAGGCCCTGCCTTCGGACAGGGCTACACACACCGACCCGCCCTCTCACAAGCCTGTGCTGGCGGAGGGCCCCCGAGCTCCATGAATGGGAGCTCTGACACGGACGTCAACAGGAGCTGGACCAGGCCTGACATCCAGTAACCGATCCCAGTGACTCCCCTGCTGCGGGGCAGACACACGCCTGGGACCACAGAAGGTGTAAAAAGCACAAAGCAGAACAGTGTTCGAGACCCCACGGCCCCTCCTGCCAATGCCAGCCTTCCAGGAGCGATGAGCACATACTACGGCCGGTAGGAAATAAAGGACACCACGCCCAGGGCAAGTGTCGTGTCTCCGAAGGGCCTCACCAGAATAGCCAGGGCACCCACTGGGCACAGCCTGTCCTTGCCCCAGCGGGAATTCCCACCTGTGCCACGCTGCCCTCTCCCCATGCACTCACCCTGCTTGTTCATTGCTCCTAGGGGCTGCCAAGTACCGAAAGCTCTTGCAGAAAATCCAGCCCCACATGGTGATTGTGGAAGAGGCAGCAGAGATCCTGGAAGCTCACGTTCTCACCTGCCTCACGCCGGCCTGCAAGCACCTCATCCTGATTGGCGATCACCAGCAGGTAAACGCAACAAAACCAGCCTCCCAAGCCCATCCACCCTAGTGCACTTCCTGCTACAGCTGCCCCTGTGTAGCCCAGGAGTCCCCTGCTGCCCACAGAGACCGCTCCTTTCCCCTGGCATCCCTCCCCGGCACACTCTCGTGACAGGCCCTGCCGTGGCACTGCTGAAATGGCACAGCCATCTGTGAGGTAGGTCCCTTGGCAGGTCAGCGGGCCACAGGAGATCAGTGGCGGGGAGGAGCCGAGAGGCGCAAGGGCAGAGTTTGTGCGTTTGCTGAGGTATTAAAGGGGAACTGTGTGATGGCCGCTACTTCCTTAGAGCTGATCCAGGAGCGCAGGAGATTAAAGCTCCGCAGCTCCCTTGTAGCTCCGCTCTTCTGGAATCTGGTCACCGATAACAAAATCCAGCCCCTTCCCACTGGCTGGGCACCCAGCACTGGCTCCGTGTTTTCCAGCTGCGACCCAAACCCGCCGATTACACCTTGGAGAAGAAGTATTTCCTCGGCATCTCCCTGTTCGAGCGCATGATAAATAATCAGATCCCCTATGGGCAGCTGCTCTGTCAGGTGAGTGATGCTGTCCATGTCTCTGGGAGGGGCCCGGCTGCACCGGTCGCTCCCCAGGCCCCTCCCTGCGGCAGGGTTAGCTGCTCGCTGTAGCTGGTGACCCTCTCAGGTAGCTGGTGGGAGGGTTGTACAGTGGCAATGTGAGTTATCATCCCTGTCCATCTGGAGAGCCTCTGAGTAACTGCCCTGGCTGGTTGCGAACGCAGACGGTCTCCGGAAGATCCTCACTCTGGGTCACAACTCTGGGGAGGGCTGACGGTGTCAGGGTGGGGAATAACGGCAAGCAGCTGAACAGACACCAAGCCAGGACACCGCATGCACTGGGAGGCCTTGGGCTGCTCCCCAGGCCGGATCTACAAAACATGTGTTTCACCAATGCAACTGATGGGCACAACGTGAACTATGGGCAGAATTCTCCATGTCCGCTGCCTAGATGTGGGCACTGAAATAAGCGTCTGGGTTATCGAAAGGGCTGAGCAAGAGCCCCGCTGCCTGAAGTCACTGGGAGCTGCTCAGTGCTCAGCTCCTTTGAGCAACTGGGCACTTAGGGGCCTAAATAATGGTGGGGCAGCAGCATCACATAGTTAACCTTGTGACTTGCTTTCTGCTTAACAGCCAGTTTTCCTAAGTGCTCGAAAAGCCACAGGCAGACTCGGAGTTTAGGTCAGAAGCGTTGCCAAGGGAATTAGCATTAATTAAAGAGAGGGAAGACAAGTGTCCAGTCAGCAGCACCATTAGAATAATGTAACCAGGCCGCATACGCTTCACCCACTTCCTGAACAACGGGACTGAGTGTGATCAAAGAAAAGCAAGTACCTGTGACTCATTAATGACGCATCAGGACAGGCATCCGTAACGGAGAGCCCTATCATAAGGATGGGTATAAGGAGCCCAGCGACTGATGCGGTACCAGGATAGAAGCCTCAGTCAGAACTGTATCTTAGGGTTATCACGAGAAACAAATGCAGAAAATACATTGCAATTTCTGCACTAACTCATCCAATCTACACAAACCAAGAGTTTGCCCCTCACTGATTTCAAACCCCCTCAAAGTGCTGAACTTCCTTGGAAGAGGGGGCTGAAGGAATGTGGGACACTGGAAAAAAAACTCATAGCAAATCTCAATTGATGTTTTCCCCCCACAAATTGCTACCAATAAGCCTGGCCCGCAGCTGGGCTTGCCCTTGTTCCTGCTTCAGCCTGTTCCGATCCCAGCCCCTGCCCCTGCCCCTGCCCCCCTCCGGGTTCAGGTTCTAGCTTCGATCCCCAGCTCTGCCACTAGCTTACAGCTCCAGGGGAGCCTCCGGCTCCAGCATTTGGCTCTGACCCTCCGCTCGTCCCCTAGGCCCCATGCTAAGTGGGAGGTCGAATGGCCCCTTCCACCAGCCGGCCCGTCCCAGTGACAGCAATGGTCTCGCAGAGTGGTGTTTCCCGGGGTGGGGGGGGCAAACAGCCCAGGGGATAAACAGGGCAGTTCACGGCACGCAGAGCGATTGCATCAGGCTGCTTTCAGCTCCAGGCATGGGTGCCGACTTTCCAAAGTGCTGGGGGGTGCCTGATCCCCCGCCCCTGCCCCCACTCCACTCCACTCCTTCCTCCAAGGCCACCCCCATGCTCCACCTCTTCCGCCCCCACGCCACACCTACACCCTACCTCCTCCCGCCCCCACTCCACCCCTTCCTCCAAGACCCCGCCTCTTCCACCCCCACTCCACTCCTTCCCCCAAGGCCACCCCCATGCTCCACCCCCATTGCCCCCACCCCACTCCACTCCTTCCCCCAAGGCCACCCCCATTCTCCACCTCTTCCACCCCCACTCCACCCCTTCCCCCAAGGCCCCGCCTCTTCCACCCCCACTCCACTCCACTCCTTCCCCCAAGACCAGCCCCAAGCCCCACCTCTTCTACCCCCACTCCACCCCACCCCACCTCTTCCCGCCCCCACTCCACTCCACTCCTTCCCCCATGGCCCTGCCTCTTCCACCCCTACTCCACCCCTTCCCCCAGGCCACACCCATGCCCCACCTCTTCTGCCCCCACTCCACTCCTTCCCCCAAGGCCACCCCCACACCCTACCTCTTCCCACCCCCACTCCACCCCTTCCTCCAAGGCCCTGCCCCATCCACTCCCGCCCCACCTCTTCCCACCCAGTTCCGCCCCCTCCCCTGAGCATGCCGCATCCTCGCTCTTCCCCCAGCCTCCTGCCACGAAACAGCTGACTGTGGGAGGCCTGGGGAAGGCGCTGATTCATGGGGCCTGCCAGTGGGTGGGAGGTGCTTGGGGTGGGTGGGGAGCTGTTGCTGGGTGCTCAGCACCCACTGTTTTTTCTCCATGGGTGCTCCAGCCCTGGAACACCCACGGAGTTGGCGCCTGCGTCTCCAGGGGGGTGTTCTCTTTCATCTGAGAACATCTCATGGAGACGAATGGGCCACATCACACATGTGAAGAGCCCCTTCGCCCTAGATTAGCCCCCGAATGGATGACAGAGTCCGGGGCTCCCCTCCACTCCCCCTAACCCATGCCAGGAGGGACAGAATCTCCTAGCCCAGCACAGATGGTAGAAAGTGTCCTTCCGAGTGCCCTCCTCTGCCCCCCAGCAAATAACTCCGGTTCAGAGGCAGCCCCGAGCTGGTCTGATCCAGGCATCGGGCCAGCCGGGAGCAGTGGCGGGTCTCCTGACGGATAGGCAGAGCTGCAGATCAGCTGCACATCCCTGGCACTGGTGTCCGAGTCACCTGACCAGTTCACCTAGAAGGGCGATGAGCCCATACACAGGCTCCCGGCGCCTGCCGAGGGGCTGTGCCGGAGTTACCCCTTGGGAGTAGCAGAGCCTGGCACATCATGGGTGTAACAGGCCCCACTGCTTCACTCAGGTCCACATAAGCCCAGAGAATCCAAACTGCAGCCCGCGGTGCTATGGGAAAGTGGATGGGGAATCCGCCCTCACCTCTTCTGAGATGATGCGCTCGGGATCCTGGAGCCCCCCCTACTCCTGGGGGCTAGCGAGCTGCTGGGCTGGCTTGCTGAAAAACAGCCACACCCCTCTCCCAAGCCCCATGCAACAGGCAGATTTCAAGACTCCACAATGGCTGGAGCATCCAGCCACAACAGTAACCAAGCAACCCAGGGGGTCCCGTTTAATAAATAACTGAGACAAACCCCTAGGTATAGGGAAATGCTGTTAACGTACCCACACTCGGTGACACCGATCGGGGAACAGAAATGGTGGATGGACGTAGCGGGGTGGCTGTACCACGTGCCAGCTGCTGGGGGTGGGGGCGATACCAGCTTTAGGGTTTTGTTGCTCGACGCAGGTCCATCAGTCCCACAGTACAGTCTAGTGCTGGCTTTGAAGAGTGCTCCAATCCCTTCATCAAAGAGCTAGCAGCTGCCACCGCGGAGCAAGTAGAACTGTAACAAACATGCAGCAAAGGGTTAATCCGGGACCAAGGGAGGTTTTGTAAATAGTTACCAAAGAGTAACTATCCCTGGAGGGGTTTCAGAGCAGCAGCCGTGTTAGTCTGTCTTCGCAAAAGGAAAAGGAGTACTTGTGGCACCTTAGAGACTAACCAATTTATCTGAGCATGAGCTTTCGTGAGCTACAGCTCACTTCATCGGATGCATACTGTGGAAACTGCAGAAGACATTAAGGACAAAGTCACAAAGTTCAGCCACCAGGTTAGCCGTGACATTATCGGGGATACCATTCCTGACGGCTTGTAGTCCATCTTTGTGTGGAATGTTGGTGTAGAGGGCTTCTACATCCATAGTGGCCACAAGCCGTCAAGAACACTATCCCCGATAATGTCACGGCAAACCTGGTGGCTGGACTTTGTCCTTACCCATAACTATTTCACATTTGGGGACAATGTATACCTTCAGATCAGCGGCACTGCTATGGGTACCCGCATGGCCCCACAGCATGCCAACATTTTTATGGCTGATTTAGAACAACGCTTCCTCAGCTCTCGTCCCTTAAAGCCCCTACTCTACTTGCGCTATATTGATGACATCATCATCTGGACCCATGGAAAAGAAGCCCTTGAGGAATTCCACCATGATTTCAACAATTTCCATCCCACCATCAACCTCAGCCTGGTCCAGTCCACACAAGAGATCCACTTCCTGGACACTACAGTGCTAATAAACAATGGTCACATAAACACCACCCTATACCAGAAACCTACTGACCGCTATGCCTACCTACATGCCTCCAGCTTTCACCCTGACCACACCACACGATCCATCGTCTACAGCCAAGCTCTGCGATACAACCGCATTTGCTCCAACCCCTCAGGCAGAGACAAACACCTACAAGATCTCTATCAAGCTTCCTTACAACTACGATACCCACCTGCGGAAGTGAAGAAACAGATTGATAGAGCCAGAAGAGTTCCCAGAAGTCACCTACTACAGAACAGGCCTAACAAAGAAAATAGAACGCCACTAGCCGTCACCTTCAGCCCCCAACTAAAACCCCTCCAACGCATTATTAAGGATCTACAACCTATCCTGAAGGATGACCCAACACTCTCACAAATCTTGGCAGACAGGCCAGTCCTTGCCTACAGACAGCCCCGCAACCTGAAGCAAAGACTCACCAAAAACCACATACCACACAACAGAACCACTAGCCCAGGAACCTATCCTTGCAACAAAGCCCGTTGCCAACTGTGCCCACATATCTATTCAGGGGACTCCATCACAGGGCCTAATAACATCAGCCACACTATCAGAGGCTCGTTCACCTGCACATCCACCAATGTGATATATGCCATCATGTGCTAGCAATGCCCCTCTGCCATGTACATTGGCCAAACTGGACAGTCTCTACGTAAAAGAATAAATGGACACAAATCAGATGTCAAGAATTATAACATTCATAAACCAGTCGGAGAACACTTCAATCTCTCTGGTCACGCAATCACTGACATGAAGGTCACTATCTTACAACAAAAAAACTTCAAATCCAGACTCCAGCGAGAAACTGCTGAATTGGAATTCATTTGCAAATTGGATACTATTAATTTAGGCTTAAATAGAGACTGGGAGTGGCTAAGTCATTATGCAAGGTAGCCTATTTCCCCTTGCTTTTTCCTACCCCCCACCCCCCAGACGTTCTGGTTAAACTTGGATTTAAACTTGGAGAGTGGTCAGTTTGGATGAGCTATTGCCAGCAGGAGAGTGAGTTTGTGTGTGTGTGTGTTCCCGGGGGGCGGGGGGTGAGAAAGCCTGGATCTGTGCTGGAAATGACCCACCTTGATTACCATGCACATTGTAGGGAGAGTGGTCACTTTAGATGAGCTATTACCAGCAGGAGAGTGAGTTGGTGTGTGTATGGGGGTGGGGGGGTGAGAAAACCTGGATTTGTGCTGGAAATGGCCCACCTTGATTATCATGCACATTGTAGGGAGAGTGGTCACTTTTGATAAGCTATGACCACCAGGAGAGTGAGTTTGTGTGTGGGGTTTTTGGAGGGGGGTGAGGGAGTGAGAGAACCTGGATTTGTGCTGGAAATGACCCACCTTGATTATCATACACATTGTGAAGAGAGTGGTCACTTTGGATGGGCTATTACCAGCAGGAGAGTGAGTTTGTGTGTGGGGGGGCGGAGGGTGAGAAAACCTGGATTTGTGCTGGAAATGGCCCAACTTGATGATCACTTTAGATAAGCTATTACCAGCAGGACAGTGGGGTGGGAGGAGGTATTGTTTCATGGTCTCTGTGTGTATATAATGTCTACTGCAGTTTCCACGGTATGCATCCGATGAAGTGAGCTGTAGCTCATGGAAGCTCATGCTCAAATAAATTGGTTAGTCTCTAAGGTGCCACAAGTACTCCTTTTCTTTTTGCAAAGACAGACTAACACGGCTGTTACTCTAAAACCAACATATTCCATAGTATTCAAGATGTGGGCATACCATGGATTTATACAGAGGCAATATGATGCTTTCTGTTTTATTCTCTATCCCATTCTTAATGATTCCCAGCCGTCTGTTCGCATTTTTGACTGCCGCTGCACATTGAGTGGAGGTTTTCAGAGAACTCTCCATAATGACTCCGAGATCTTTCTTGAGTGGGAACAGCCAATTTAGACCCCATCATTGTATACGTATAGTTGGGATTATATTTTCCAATGTGCATTACTTTGCATTTATCAACACTGAATTTCATCTGCCATTTTGTTGCCCAGTCACCCAGTTTTGTGAGATCCCTTTGTAGCTCTTCACAGTCTGCCTGGGACTTAACTATCTTGAGCAATTTTGTATCATTTGCAAATTTTGCCACCTCACTGTTTACTCCCTTTAGTGGTATGTATAGATCACTGGCAACTTGTTGCAATAGTCCCGGTAATGGCAGTGGTCATTCGGTGGAGAAGGCTGTTGTCAGTTGTTGGCTGCCTGTGTTCTCTCTGTGTGCTGAACCTGACCAGAGCTGGTACAGCACACGGACTGTTGCTCAGAGTGTAACTTTTGCTCACTTTGGTTCAGGCCTCAGGCCTCGCACCAGGCCCCGTGCTCTCTTTCCCTATTACAAAAACAGAGGAGTGACCACCTCATCCAAGGATGATGCAGAGGCACCCATCAGGACCTGTGAATCCAGTTCCACTCCTCCTCCTCGTCTACTGACAGAACCGGGAGGCGAGGAGCAGTGGGACTCGAGAGGGGCGCAGATATCTGCCATAAGGAACTCACAGATCCCAATAATGCAAGAAAGAGGGATCGACTGGTTGCAGGAGAACCCCAAGGAAATCTGTACCAGCAGTCCCTGGGGGGGGAAGGGGTGTCGTATCCAGCAAGATGACGAGGGTAACCCTGTCAAGGAGTCCCTGGGCAATGCTCTGGAACTGCTCCCCATGAAGCCAGTCAGGACTCTGGGGAAGTCTCCTTTCTGTGAGCAGCCTGTCTTCAGGACACACAGCTCACACCTTCCTGGGTCTGTCCTCGGAGTATTCAGCCTCCTCTGCCCCTCCGTGCGCTTCCCACAGTGAGTCCGCTCAGGCGGGGTCCTGGGGAAGCCAGAGGATCCTGCCCCCCAACTCTGCAGTCAGACGGGAATCTCAGCCAGCCAGTAAAACTGAAGGTTTATTAGACCACAGGAACATAGTCTAAAACAGAGCCTGTAGGTGCAGAGAATAGGACCCCTCCGCTGGGTCCATTTTGGGGGGGAGTGAGCCAGACAACCACGTCTGCACTTCACTTCATGACCCCAGCCAGCCCCAAAACTGACACACTCTCCAGCCCCTCCTCCCCTGGGCTTTGTTCCTTTCCCGGGCCAGGAGGTCACCTGATTCCTTTGTTCTCCAACCCTTTAGCTCTCACCTTGCAGGGGGGAAGGGCCCAGGCCATCAGTTGCCAGGAAACAGGGTGTCAGCCATTCTCTGTGTCCAGACCCCTGCACACACCTGCCCTCTAGGGCTCTGCAAGGATCATACACCCTTACCCCACCCCCTAGATACTTAAGAACTGCATGGGGGAAACTGAGGCACCCCCACACGATTCAGAGGAAACATTAAGAACAATCCCTTTCGTCACAAACCCCTTGACTATCAGGGTTCAATTGCCTCAGAGATCCTCTGAGTCCAAGACCTGCTCCACTGGTAGAAATGGTGACGTTGGTACCGGGACACTCCTGCCAGATGGCCGGAAGGGAGATGGCTCCTGGGACAATGGTGCAGACTCCTCCTCCGGAGTAAGAACATCCCTCTGGAGGGCTGGGCCAGAGAGAAGTGGAGACTACAGATAAGGGAGGAATATATGCCCTGGTGTTGTATAAGTCTCGGCACACCCTGGTGTTCAAGAGGTTCCTGTAGTTAAATCTGATTGACCTGGTTCATCAGCTGGTGTTTAGACAGACGAAGCGATACAGACAATAGGTTTGGACCTGCACTTGTAGATGGAACCAGTGAATATCTATCCTTATGCTTCAGTACCAAGGTGACCAACAGAACCAGCGGATCCTTCTTTCTATGTGTCTTGCACTCTGATCCAGGAGTCTTCAATAGAGTCAGTTCCTTAAGTTCCATATGTGACGTCTTACCCAAGCTGGACAGACTCAGGGAGGAAGTGTGTTTTTCACGGACAGTCCTCAATGGGGATCTGTCCTTACACCCAGGAGAGTGCTCTCTACCATCAAGGGCAGCCCTGAAAGAAGAGATCTTAGGCTTAGATGTTGAGGGCTTTGCTCCAAGGCACATACTTGGAGGGACACTGTTGATCAGTTAAGGCTGATTACAGCGGGTCTCCCTGGCCCAAATCGGAGAGGGGTCTCATAGCCTTCTCCATCACGTGACTCCATAGGTGAAACTCTCAGGCTTCTTGAGTTCTGGGTGGGAAGGAGCAACAGAGATATGCGCCTCACCCAGACAATATAGGCAATGCTGATGTTCATCACTGATGGAGAAGGATCGAGGGACTCTGGGCACAGTCCTGGCGCTGGGGAGGCGTTTCCCAACCAGGGAGAAAGAAATACTCTAAACTGTACTATAAACTTTAACTGCTAACTACTAATCTCAGAATATAACTATTTACAAATGCTTTCTTTATAGGTTATGCACCAAAGTGGAGGGCACAGTTCTGACTTGGGCCAGGCAGCGGTAAGAAGGAACTGGAGAGGTATCAACACACACGGTCTCTTACACCCCTGATCAGGAGCATGAGGAGAACTACTGCACATGTGCGGGCCAATGGACACTGCTCTGAAAAATTTCTGGACTAGGGTGCATGGCGCGCACTCATACCCACATTTCGAATACACTTAGAGACCATCAATCTATGAAGAATGTGCACCTAAGGGGTCAGATGGGTCTTCAATATGGAAGCTGAAGTCACCAAGGATGAGTGTGAAAGACTGGGAAGGTAAGAGAGCCAAGATTTTAAATCAAAGAGGAAGGCTGAGGGGGAGGAACTGGATGGACAGTAGATGACAGCAACATTGGGGGGGAACGGAGAGTCGGGTACAGTGCTGTTCAAAAAGAGAAGAAAGTGGGAAGGAAGAGGGTGGAGGGACTTGAAGCAGCAGGAACAGGAGAGAAAAAGCCCAACACCCCCACCCTGGTCTGTTCCAGGCAGGGAATGAGAGAAAAGAAGAGACCTAAGAGAGCAGCAGCAGAGGCCATGGCAGACAAAGGGATCTAGGTCTCAGAAAGCCAAGAACTGGAGGGAACAAGATACAAAGAGGTCATGGATGACAAATCTTTTCAGAGAAGGAGCAGGTGTTCCAGAGAGAGTAGGTGTTCCAGAGACAGTGGGGAAGGGGGGGTGGGTGGTGCGTGTGTGTGTGGTGGTCATGGGGAGATGAATATGGGAAACAGAAAGGGGGTTAAGGTAGGACTTGGTCTGTGCTAGTGGAAGGAAAGGAGCGAGGGGAAGAGGAGCAGGTAGGGACGGTGGGAACTGTAGAACGGTGAGGGTACCAAGGATGGGAAAATGGAGCCAGTGGTGGGGAAGGAGGATGGATTAAGAATAGATGCAGTGACAGCCACTCTCAGTATGTAACATGTCCCCACCTCCTCTACACACACACACACACACACACACACGTACAACCACCAATATCTGTATACTTTATTTTGGAAGAATATCAAGTATTTTTATTTTATAAACACAAAAAGGCACAAATACAATGCATGATTCAAGCAATGCTACAAATCATCGTATTGGTATAAGGCAAAAACAGTTTGTCAGCTGAAGTGATGCACCGAGAGACATTTTCAGTCAGGCTGGGTCTCTGACATCCTAGTAGTTTATCTGCTTTACCTCAAAGCGCCCTGCATTCAGTTAAAAACAAAACAAAAAACAACCCTGCCCAACAGCATAAAAATTCTTACAGCACTTGCAAATTTAGCAGCAGGCTGCACTACTCATCCTGCAGTGAGGCAGCATTGCAGGGAAAGGATGGAAACACATTAAAAAGGAGAAACAAGACAGTGAACTAAACACAAAGGGTGGGGGCAATACTATTAAACAGATCACTGTGCTCCATAGCTCTGTTCAGCAAAGACTCCATTATGAACCTAATCAGAACTGGGAATATTTAGAGAAAGCAAAACTGAACAGTTAATCCAGGAAGATTTAACTGTACTACACAGATTCCTCTTCAACAAAATTCTCATCTTCACTGAGACCAGCTCCAAAGACCACTGAAATCATTGAGAGTCTCTACTTGATTTCAGTGGGCTGTGGATCAAGCCCCACTTGCATCCACTGCCACTGTAACACTGCAGGGCTTTATGATACAGAAAAGTATAATGCGACTTCAGGCTCTCTCAGAAACAATGTCCTTATAGGACACAAAACTCAGCCATTTCTCACACTTGACACACAGTAACTCCAAGAACTCACTCTCACCAGATGGAAGTTTTGGTTACACCCTCACCAGAAGGCCAGGGAGAGGTTTTAATGTAGATTAGCATAATCCCCTAAGTAAACAAAACACATTATCTTTTCAGGTTAGACCTTTCCTACTTTCTTTCCACTTCTGCTGAAGTTCGAGCACAACCTGTCTGTATTTGAAAAGCTCCATAACAGGCAGGATAAGCTGATTCTCCAGCACCATCCTAACTCAATTTGGACTTCATCCATCCCCTCAATTTACAAGGAACAACAAGAAGCTGTTCTTTATTGTTGCAGAAGTTTTCTGTTGATCAAATCACAATCTGTTTTCCTTTCCAAAAATCAGTGGGTCGATGCTTTGGATTAATTGCTTTGGATTAATATGTAGGCTACAGTGTCTTAGCATTTGACTCTATGCATTTTGGATGAGTCTTTGCCTGTTACTCTAAGTTTTTCTTTACCAAAATAGCTTTCACTGGCAGAGAGTTGCTGGCTACACTCTAGAGTCAAGTGTCTTAGCAAAGAGGGAGTCCCGTGAATATCACTTCTGCATGCAGCTGACTCACTTCATTTCTCTTTCAAGAAACAGCCAACCATTGTCCAAATGGATACTTCAGCTTTGCTGTTGTACGCAAACTCCTCCGTTCTGAAAAGAGGCACTGATGCAGCAGGCTACTTCAGAGACAGTGCTCAGACTGCGCTCAGTCAATCGTGTTAAATTATCAGTGTAAGATTACATGACAATCAGTTTCAGAATAATTTTTCAAGAGGAAGGAGTCTATTTCTACAGCCTTTTGGTACTAATGATATATGTACATATATTGTGTGTATACAAGTCAGGTAACAGTCTTTGAATTATAACTAACTAGTGTGGGCTCCATGAATCTTTTGCAGTGTGCGTGTTTCCATTGGTTTCCATTTTATCCACATCAGAACTGTTGTCTTCCTGAGCATTTGGATTTTCCCACTTTCCCCAAACACCCTCTTTGGCTCCGCCATGAAGGATACCTTTATTGTATGCAAGAGGAGAACAAAACATGAGATTGAGACACACCAGTCCTGCTTTGGCACCTGTGCATTTTGGTGCTCTCGTTTGGTGGTTCCCAACCTTTTGCTGGAATCCCATTGGGGAAACACTAATGGCTGGGTGTGTTCTTCTGTTCAGTCCCCCTTGCAGCACCCTTTAAAACAACACTGTCTTTCCCCTCTGTCCATTCTCTCTTTCATCGGGTCTTTATCCGTCCCATCCCCTCTGCCTTTTTTGTCTTGCTTCTTCCTTGTGTGTATTTTTCTCTTTTTATTACTATTTTTTTTTTAATTCTTATCTGGCAACTGTCTATCCTCTCCCTAGTCCACAAAAAGACAGCTGTGCCTAACCTATGTACACATGAGCTGCTCCCAGCATTGTCTACAGCAGGGAGCAGTGCAGGGACAGAATGCAGCTCACTTTCTGGGGCCAAACAACTTTCCCTGCCTCCAGTTATTCCTCTTCTCTGCTGCCTTCCCCCTCAACAAGCCTTAAGGTTCCCAAAGGGGTCCCACGTCCCAGTACTCCAGTCATTTACCACGATCAATGCTACCTGTGAAACACATGCAGGAGCTACCGACAGCTGAGGGGAAACAGGGTGTTAACATGTATGAGGGGCTGCTATAGAAAGCTCCTAGACTTGAACAATCCTCCTGATAGCCATGTCATAATTAAGACTGGCAATAGTTTGCGAAGAGCCATACAAAACTCTGGCTTGCAGCTAGTATGAAGATTTACTCCCCCTCAAGGCAAGCATTCCGCTTTGTAAAGCTCTGCTTACAATGGCGTACAGCCCCTCAATGTAGGCGCACCCTAGTCCTGCTATTACATGGGCATCTACTGAAAGTCCTCTTAACAAGGACCTGTTTAAAAAGAAAGATCACTCACCTTTACAGTAACCAACGTTCCTCGAGATGTGTGGCCCTTATTTGTATTCTATTGTGGTGCACATGTGCTCTGTGCAACTGAGACTGGAAAATTCTTCCTAGTAGCGTCCTTTGGTCCGCACCTGTGCCCTGTATCTCTTTGTGCTCCAATCCGAAGGCTTTAGGGGTGGTGTGGACTGAATGCCTCTCCAATACCTTCCAAGAGTGATTTGTGGTAGAGAAAGGATCTGACGCAGGAGAGGAGGAGGGTGGGTAGTGGAATACACATAGGAACCACATCTCAAAGAACTCAGGTCATTTACTTTACTGTTCTTTCTTCAAGTGATGGTCCCTATGTGTATTCCGCTGTGGGTGACTCCCAAGTAGTATTCAGCAAGGAGGAGGGCGAGAGGACCTGTATTGCACCATCAACTCTAGGACCACTGTACTGAAGAACGCAACCGCAGAAGAGGCTTGCACCAGTGCAGAATGTCTAGTAAAGGTTTGCACAGAGTTCCATGTTGTCACTCTACAGATCTCCAGGAGGGAAAAATCCTGAAGAGATGGCCCTGAAGCAGTCTGGGCTCTGGTCAAGTGAGCCCTCACTCTGACGAGTCATCATCCCCGCAAGATCATAGCAAAGGCACACAACCAGAAATCAGTTTGGAAAGACTCTGTGAGAGGAAACTGCTTCTCCTTTCACCTGCTCAGCAAAGGAAACCAAGAGTTTCAGATTTCTGGGAGGGTTCAGACCTCTGTAGGTAGAAAGCTATGGCTTGAGGGACGTCCAGAGAGTGGAACTTCCTGTTCTCCCTGATGGCGTGAGGTTTTGGGGAGAAGACCAAAAGGTATATGACCTGGTTAATGTGGATTTCAGAGGGAATCTTTGGAATGAACTTGCGGTGTAACCTCAAAACTACCTTACTCTAGGGAGCACTACATAGGGAGTCTGCCATAAAGGCCCTGAGCTCACCCACTCTTCTGGCAGAGGTGATTGCAGTCAGGAAGGCTACCTTCATATTCAGGTGAAGAAGGGAGAAAGGGGCCAATGGTACAAATAGAGGATTCATGAGTGTTGACAAAGCCAAGCTGAGGTCCCAAGACAGTGCTGGTTTCAATACTGGAGGAAAAGTTCTGGTAAGCCCTTTCAGGAATCTTAGGGTTCGGCTACACGTGTGAGTTAAGGCACATTAAAGCAGCCCCAGGCGCCCTAGCTCACTACCCGTCCACTAGGGCGTTCCTGGTTCTCCACCTAGGTGAGAAGATTAACACTTGGTGCACCCTGGCTGAAACGCCCAGGCATCAGTGTGAACGAGGTGTTGCATTATTGCGCTCTGATCGGCCTCCGGAAACGTCCCCTAATCCCATCAGGTCAAGTGCCCACTCTTCTCATTGTTTCTGAATCACTGTAGGAATGTGGATATGCCCTTTGAAAGCTCAGTTTCTGACAGCCAGCTGCTTATCTACTCCGAGACAAAGCAACCCTTACTGTCGAATGCTGTGAGAGAGAGAGGGGTGGGGGTGGGGGAGTCTGCTGCTGTCTGAACTTACAAGACAGCATGATGACATGCTCTCAGCCCCCCCCAAAACGCACTCTCCCCCCCCACATACACACAACACACTCCACCCCCCCAATTTGAAAAGCACGTTGCAGTCACTTGCATGCTGGGATAGCTGCCCATAATGCACCGCTCCCAATGCCGCTGCAAGAGCCGTAAATGTGGCCACGCCAGTGCGCTTGAAGCTGTCAGTGTGGACAGACTTCAGCGCTTTCCCTACTGCGCTCTCCCAAGGCGGCTTTAACTCAAAGCGCTCTACATCTGCAAGTGTAGCCATGCCCCGAGTTGTAGGTTGGGTGAAGACTGAGTAGCCGTCAACCAGGAATTGGAAGGCGTTAATTGATGTCAAATGCACACACTGGAAACAGAGATAGCCCCAGATTCTTCAGGGAAAGAAGGTAGTCTAAGATAGTAGGAATGTCCAAATCCTCTGGGGTTATGTGCCGAAGTTGGCACCGGACAAAAAATCTCTTCCATTTAGGCCCACAACACTGTCTCGTGGGGAGTTTTCTGCTATTATGGAGTACGGATTGTAGCTCCTTGGAGCACGATTCCTCTAAGCTCGTCATCCTTCCCAATACCAGGCTGTTAGTTAGAAGGCTGCTGGGTTAGGATAGTTGATCCTACCTCTGTTCTGTGTTAGAAGGTTTGGAAATGGATGGATATGCATGCACGGGAACACAGACATCTGAAGGATGCTGGTGAACCAGAACTGCCTCAGCCGGTAGGATGCCATGAGAATCACCAACACACTGTCCTCCTTGATTTTCTTTAGGACTCAGGGCAAAAGGGTGGCGGGGTGGGAAGGCATACATCAGCAGCTTCAACCACTGAACCAGGAAAGAATCCCCTCTGGAATCGTGACCCCAAGCTGCTTGGGAACATTAGGTCGGGCATTTCTTGTTGTCCTTGGGCATGAAGAGATCCCACCATGGGAATCCCCACTGGAAGATGTTTTGTACCACCAAGTTGTGTAGTTCCCACTTGTGGTCCTGCGGAAGCTTGTGGGTGGAATCCTGGGCTTCCTCCAGAAGACTCTGAAGAGACTCTGGAATTCACACCTTGAAATTGCTTGTAGTCATTGGGTAGTGATGATGTGGCTGGTATCACCACCTCATCAGGGAATGTGGAAGAGAGTGCTGCATGGGGGTTGAGCCGTTCTGTCTGCTTGGGTTGATCTTCCTCACAGTACTTATGAGGGAGCTGAGGATACTCCCTTTGCAGTGATCCTTGTGTAGACGCCTGCAGAGATCCCTTTAAGTCAGGCGGTCTGCAGTAGGGATCCCAGGAACTCCAATGTCCAGGGGATGGGATCATAATAAGGAAGTGGTGACAAAGGGGGAGGGTACCAGAAGAGTCTGGAGCCCCTATCTTGGCAAAAATTTACTCCTGGGGGAATTCCGCGCCACTGCAGGTGTGCATAATTAATGAGCCGTGCATACTTTAATTTTGGTGCGCAGAAAAAAGCTTCTGTTGAAAAGTGGCCACAGTTCCATCTTTTGCCCATCAGAGGGTGCTGTGGCGATAGAACACAGCAGCAACTCCTAGCCAGCTAGGGAAGAGAAAGAGCCTGCCTTCTTTGCAGCACGTGCCAGGTCAGGAGCTATGGAGAGACAGAGCATGGGGCGCTGGGCGGGGCGTCAGATAGGGGCTCACAAGGGCTAGTGTGGGAGGACAGACTGGGGCAGGGGCTGAATGGGAGTGGAGGCACAGGGCCACATGGTAATGGGGGATGGGGTGCAGAGCTACATAGGGATAGGGGGGTGGCTGGGTGGGGGCACAGACACATTGGGATGGGGGTGCAGGGCACCATGGGGATGGGAAAAATGGGTATCTGAGTGGAGGTGGAGGAACACATGTGGACAGGGGGTGCAAGGACACATGTGGATGGGGGGGAGTGGGTGTCTGAGTGGGGGTGGAGGGACACATGTGCCTGACTGAATGGGTGAGGCTAGGGGTCAGCCAGGCTCTACATGGGGGAAAACTCTCTAGCAGTCCCTCCTTGCCCCCCCCCCCCCGAAAAACCTGTTCCATACTTTTCCCACCCATACCCAACAACCCTCCAAGTTCACACCCAGTCTCCTTCCCAGTAATTATTTCCCTCTCCCTCAGCTTCTCCGTTACCCCTCACTCCCCGCAGACTTTGCGCTGCTTCTGTGGGGGTGCAGGAAATATGGTTCTGTATTGTAGTTCAAATCAATTATTACTCAGAGTTCTGTATTAATATGCCTAGTAAGGAATCTTTTTGCCAAAAAACATTTTCTGAATCTTTTTTGTTGTCTGTATTGTTACAGACAGACTTGTTGTCAAATATTTTGAAATAAATGACCAAAAATAATTGAAACTGGTGTGATTATATTGTGTTATTTTGACAAATAAAATATGCAGAATTTGAAAATATTGTGCACAGAATTTTAAAATTTTTGTTACAGAATTTTTAGGCACAGAATTCCCCCAGGAGTAAACATTGCTTCTTGAAGCAGGCAGAGGGACACTTACTCAGTCTCTATCTCACCAGAAGAATAGGATTCTTCAGACTCCACGGATAAAGCCATTGACAGTACTGCCAAATGGTGCCTCAAAAGGTATGGGTATCTCCTTATAGATCACTGGTTCCACAAGTATCAGCAACTCTGTGTTGGAATAAAAGCCAGATCCTCCAGGACAGGGAGCCCAGGTCTACCAAAAGGAGAGCAGGAGGGATTGCTACCTCCCAGTGGAGCTGACAGTAGTGATTTAAGTTGGGTGCTAGACGATGGAACCACCAAGTCCCTTTTGGTGCTGTGGTGCAGTGCCGACAGTGCAGCCGGTGCTCACTCCCTCCTGTTTCCAGTACTGGGGCTGGTCCTGCCCCTTCCGCAGCTGGCTGCTTAGGGCTGCTCTTGGCCCTCAGTATTGACAGATCAGCCCCTGGTCCCAGTGAGCTCCGAACATACCAATACTGGGATGTGATTTGGAAGGTGGAGAAGTGATTCTCTTTTCAGAGGCCTTATGAGCGGACCTTTCCTGTTTCTGATGGGGTGTTTGATCTTACCCTCCTCCTGTCTCTTGTCAGCGTTCTCAGGCTTGGTATCAGACGATCCAGAGCTGGAGAGTGTCAGCTTGAAAGGCCATTATTAGGGAACTGCTGACGACGCACGAGGGGGTCTGTGTTTGTGCGTGACAGAGAGAGAGAGAGAGGGACAGAGAGAGGGACGTGGGATTGGACTGGGGCTTCATTGACTGCTCCATTAGGGTATCTTTGAAGCTGAAATTCATGGGATTGCCATGTTCAAGGTGGAAGTGAACAGCAAATATTGCACATAGAGAGAACGTGGGAGTCTCCAAGGCAATATAAAGCTAGAGGTAGGTCATGCAGGATTTAAAGCCTGGGATCTTAGGCATCCTGAGAACCCTAAATGTTATGGAGGAGAGACATGGGGGGAAAACACAGACCACAAAACACTAACAAAATTAACTACTAAAATACTAGAACTAGCTATTTAAGACAAACTATTCACACCCCCTTGTCCCCCCCCAGATTTTTTTTAGCAGGAATGCTAGCAAAAGCTGCAGACAACGAGGAGTTCGGTCTCAGACCGTAAGCTGTAGAAAGGAATTTGAGAGGCAGTCAAGCCACACCTCCCCTTATGCCCTCGATTCGGAGCCCCAGGACACACAGGATGCAGGCACAGACCAATGGATGCTGCTAGTAAGAATTTCCAGTCTCAGGCACATGGAGCGCACGCACACATAGGGACCGTCACTCGAAGAACCACACACCTGTCCATACACCTAACCAAACACATTCAGAAACGGAGTGGGGTCCTCTGAAATAGATCACTGAGAAGGCAACAAGCCAGTTAAGATTCAGACTGCAGCCACCCTTATCAATATGGAAGCAAGGCTCACAGAGATGACAAGTCCAATATAGTTTGCCTTGATCAGAGCAGACATGCTGAGATATGTATGCCCCACAGGCTGCATCTCTTAATTGACTGTAGGCTGCAAAGGTGGTGAAGTTCCTGGTTGGGCACATTTTGGGTGTCCCTTGCCTAGCAAGGACACAGTAACCATTAACAGTTGCCTTTGCTTACCAGCTGCACTTGGAATGGTAAACAGATCGTTTTCATCCTTCACAGTTACCTGAGGAAATAAACAAGAGTTAAAGTTCAGTATACACCCAACTATATGAGCTCCCATGTCTCTCACCCTTCTCTTTACCAGCCACCACAGAAGTGGTTCATTTTTAATTAGCTGCTCAACTATGGCCTGTCAGACTCCAATAAATCAGAGAGGGCTGGGACCTATGTTTGCAAGGAAAGAGAAAGCCCTCAAGGTGGTGTTATAAAATAGAAGGGATGCCCAGGGCTCTGACAAGGAAATGAAGCTCTCATGTGGGAAGGCATAAGATGCTCTCACCAGTAAAGATGCACGGAACTATGTTCCTAGTTAAGGATGAAATCCTCCAGACCAAAGTCAGTGTTCATAGTACTGCACAAGGTTCCAGTTGCATAACTCCCATGAAAACCACAGCCCAGCTGATGGGACTGTCATTGCCCCCCCACAACAGCTGTCACACTCTCCTAGCAGGCTGCTTACATGAGAGCTGGATGGTGCCTCAGACATGGACATTCCTGGAAAGGAGGTTGTATTCAACTCGTAAAACGCAGATGCACACTCTCTGCTTGCGTTCTGCAGGTGACTTGCCATGGACGGTCTGGCTGAGACTACCAGTCTGCCAGGAACGTGTTGGCTGAATTAGAGAAAAAAATATCAAGGAGGGGTATTTAAACAGCAGAAGGCTGAGAGAGATTAAAATAGAGGTCACATCACCGCTAATTCGATACCCACTGGAAACATAGGCCTTGTCTACACTACACAGTTTTGTCGGCAAAACAGTGGAGGGGTACACACTACAGTGAAACTTTTGGCGGCAAAACTCTCTCGTTTTGCCGAAAACCACCTTGACGAGAGGCGTAGAGATTTTTGTGGCAAAGTTAGAGTTATGAAGCGTCAGGGTAGACACTGTGTTCACCTGGCCTCCAGGAAGGATCCTACAGTGCCCACCGTGACCAGTCTGCTCACTATTTTGAACTCCACAGCCCTGCATCCAGCTACACAGGCATGTGCTCCTCCTCTTCCAAAGCTCCAGGAGCTGTGGAAATTCCTCAGTGTGCAGAGCTCACATAGCTAAGGCCCCCTTGAGCACTACAGCAGCAAACACACTCCTGCCTAGACTACAGGGGAGGGGTAGATCATCTTGGTCTGTAGGCAGACGAGGCTGTGGGAGAATTCAGAGGGAATCTCAGAATCATTAATGTGGAATCCTGCTCTCCTCTGCACTAGGAACACAGTGGCAGGTAGGTAGGGTGGAGGGCGGGAGAGACACTGCTGTGCAGAGCTGGGGTTGATGGGGGGTGGTGTATCCCCCTCCCTCTGCCTCAGGATTAGTTGCTTCTGGCTGCTCTCTGAATTTAAAAGAGACCGCATGCTGACACTCACTCTCCCCCAACACACGCACTGTCTCTCTCTTCCCCCCTGCCCCGTCACACACACGCCCCCGCTCCCGTCCCCCACTTCAGATGAAAAGCAGCTGGCAACCTAATAGGATGCCCATGGAAGGATGGGATTGAGAAACCTGCCCCATGTGATGGTGTACTTGCCCCATGAAGCACTGAAAACCCTTCTCAAAGCATCCTGCGGCCAGTTGCACAGTGGGATAGCTACCCACAGAGCACTGCTCTCTGTCTCAATGCAAGAGCTGCTAGTGTGGATGTACTCTGCCGACACAAGGAACATAGTGTTGACACAAAACAGCAGTTTAATTAAAGCGGTGGTGTATGTCGGCATAACTTGCGTCGACAAAACTCTGTAGCATAGACAAGGCCTCAGAAGAAGGACAAAGGTGCAGCGATACCCTGGTGATGCGCCAGAGAAAACCCTAAGAGAGAAAGCAATGAGCCTGAATAGCCTCTTATATTTATTCTGGACAATAAATTTAAATTTAGATTTTCTGGATGTGAAACAAAGACCTTAACTGGAAGAGGTTCTTCATTTACAAAGAGAGGCTGTAGAGACATTGTACTGTAACATTCGGGGCCAAAGCAGTATAATTAATACCAGCTCACAGTAAAAGAGGACTTGTCAAACAAACTTGGGTTTTTTTTTATTTTTGCCTTTTTACTTTCTACTGTCTTCTGCATATTCCCATCTGCAGGGATTTAGCCAGCAATACTAAGAATGTGGATTCTAGCTGAAGAGAGATTGGACAATTGCCATCCCAAAGTAAGCACCCTCCACAGATGCCAAGTCGATGATATTCCTGAGTAAGCCTGTGTACTCAACTCCAAGGAGCTGTATGGAAGTCCTGTGAAGGCAGGGCACTAATACAGCCTTTGCCCTAATGGAATAAGCCCAATCTTCTCAGGAAAAAATGGTTACTCACCTTCTTGCAACTGTTGTTCTTCGACATGTGACATTCACGTCCATTCCAACCAGGTGCGCGTGCGCTGTGCACATGATAGCCAGAAGATTTTTCCCTTAGCAGTATCTGGAGGGTTGGCCTGGGCATCCCCTGGAGTCACGCCTTCATGGCGCCCAATATACGGCCCTGCCGACTTGATACCCGCCTCAGTTCCTTCTTCCCAGCGACTCAGACAGCAGGGTAGGTGGGTGGGTATTGGGAGGGACATGAGCACCACATCCTGAAGAACAGTTACGAGAAGGTGAGTAACCGGTTTTTCTCCTTCGAGTGCTTGTTCATGTCCATTCCAGTCAGGTGACTCCCAAGCTCAAGTTCAGGAGGTGGGGTCGGAGCTGTCCACTGATTGGAGCACGGCTCTACCAAAGGCCACGCTGTCTCGGGCCTGCTGGGCGATTGCATCATGCGCGGTGAAAGTGTGTACGGAGGACCATGTCACTGCTCTGCAAATTTCTCGGGTGGGAACGTGAGCCAGGAACGCCGCTGAAGAGGCCTGAACCCTGGTGGAGGGGCAGCAACACCTACCAGGTTATAGCACTCATTATGCAGGATGTGATCCATGATGAAATCCACTGAGGAGAGACAGGAAGACCCTTCGTTCTGTCCACCACAGCCACGAAGAGTTGGATGGACTTTAGGAACAGTTTTGTTCTCTTGATATAAAAGGCTAGCGCTCTGCAGACATCCAGTGAGCGACGTCTCTGCTCCCTACCACTTGAGTGCGGCTTAGGACAGAACACTGGGAGGAAGATGTCCGGGTTGATGTGAAAATGGGAGACAACCTTCGGGAGGAAAGCCTGGTGAGGCCTGAGCAGCACCTTGTCCTTATAGAACACAGTGTAGCGAGGCTCTGATATTAGTGCCCTGAGCTCAGACACCCTCCTGGCTGAGGTTATCACTACCAGAAACGCCACCTTGTATGTGAGAGAGAGCGCGAGAGAGAGAGAGAGCGAGAGAGAGAGCGCGCGCGCGAGCAGGGAACACGTCGTCAGTGGTTCAAAGTGTGGACCCATCAGTTTGGAAAGGACCAAGTTAAGGTCCCAAGGCAGGATCGGCTGTCTGACCTGTGGATATAGCCTGTTGAGTCCTTTCAGAAAATGACAAACCATAGTTGGCGAAGATCGACCATCCCTCTGCACCTGGATGGAAGGCTGAAATGGCAGCCAGGTGAATCCTTATGGACGACATGGACAGCCCCTGCTGTTTGAGATGGAGGAGGTAGTCCAATATAAGCGGTAAAGAGTCGAGGATGAATGATGCTGTGTCATCCAGATTTAAAATCTCTTCCACTTGGCAAGGTAGGCAGCCCTGGTGGAGGGTTTCCTACTGCTAAGGAGGACTTGTCTAACCTGGTCCGAGCAGGCAAGCTCCATTGGGTTCAGCCATGGAGCTTCCATGCCGTGAGGTGCGGCAACTCGAGGTTTGGGTACTGAAGGCGGCTGTGGTCCTGAGTTATTAAGTCCGGGAAGAACGGAAAGGTGACTGGGGCTTCCATGGACATTTCCAGGAGTGATATGTACCAGTGTTGGCAGGGCCAAGCTGGAGCTATCAATATCACCAAAGCTTGATCCCTCCATATCTTGAGGAACACCTTGTGAACGAGCGGAATGGGCGGGAATACATACAGGAGATGGTCTCCCCACAGGAAGAGGAATGCGTCCACTATGGAGACCGCACTGTGGTTCCGGAAGGAGCAGAACTACTGACATTTCCTGTTGAGATATGTGGCAAAGAGGTCTGTCTGGGGAAAGCCCCACCGTTGGAAGATGGAGTTCGCACATCCGGGCGTAGGCACCACTCGTGTCCGTAGAACAACCTCCTGAGGTAGTCCGCCAACTAGTTCTGTGCTCCAGTCTAGGTACGATGCTTGCAGGTGGACTGAATGCTCTACACCGAAGTCCCACAGCATGAGGGCTTCCTGGCACAGGGGAGAAGAGCGTGCACCCATTTGTTGATATAAAACGTTGCTGTGGTGTGTCTGTCATAACTGATACACATCTCCCTGTTAGGTGGGCTCGGAAAGTCTGGCATGCCAGGCGCACCACCCTCAGGTCTCTGACATTGGATGTGGAGAGCCAGTTCCACCTGAGACCAGAGGCCTTGCGTCCTGAGGTCTCCCAGAGGTGCTCCCCAGCCCCAATCTGATGTGTCAGTCACCAGTGAGAGAGTTGGCTGGGGGCGGGCGAAGGGAACCCCAGCACACCACCTTTGGGTCTAGCCACCACAGAAGATAGTCGAGGACAAGGTGAGGCAGAGTCATGACCCTGTCCAAACTGTCCTGAACTGGCCGATACACCGAGGTCAGCCACCACAGGAGCGGCCGCAGTCTGAGCCCGGCGTGTTGCACCACACAGGTACACGCTGACACAGGTTTCAGGAGTCCGAGGCAATTCCGTGCTGTGGAGGTGGGAAACTGCCCGAGACTCTGAATGTCATAGCCCATGGCCTGGGTTGAGTCCAGCACTGCCCCTATAAACTCTATCCACTGAACGGGGGACAGAGTCAACTTCCCCGTGTTCAGGAGAAGGCCCAGTGCGTTGAATGTTGCCGTGATGAATTCGACTTGTGCCTCCACTAGGGCCCTGGAGCGGCCCTTGATCAGCCAGTCGTCGAGGTACGGGAACACCTGTACCTGGCGCCTGCGCAGTAACGCAGCTGCGATGCCGTGCACTTGGTAAATACTTGAGGCACCGCTGACAGACTGAAAGGGAGGACTGAACTGGTAGTGGTTGTTGCTCACCACAAACCTGAGGTATTTCCTGTGGGACGCAGTTATTGCTATATGAAAGTAGGCGTCCTTCAAGTCTAGTGCAGGAAACCAGTCCCATGGATCCAAAGAAGGGATGATGGAGGCTAACAAGACCATGCGGAATTTGAGTTTCTTCATGAACTTGTTGAGTTTGCACAGGTCTAGAATAGGCCTTAGCCCACCTTTGGCTTTTGGTATTAGGAAATACCGGGAATAAAAACCCCTCTCCCTGTAGTCCTGAGGAACCTCTTCCACTGCTCCCAGTGAGAGGAGTGTTTGCACCTCTTGGATAAGGAGTTGCTCGTGAGAGGGGTCCCTGAAGAGGGACGGGGTAGGGGAGTGAAAGGGAAGGAGGGCCGAGAATTGGAGTGAATATCCCCTTTCTACTGTGCAGAGCACCCAACAGTCCAACGTAATGCGAGCACACACAGGGTAGAAAGGGGATAGATGGGACGAAAAGGTAAGGCGGGATGGAGCCAGTCTCTGCACTGTTGTGTCGCCCCCAAGCGCACCTTCAAAAGGCCTGCTTCTGGCCTGAGGAGGGTTTAGGCTAGTCAGAGCCCTGGCCGGACGATGGATGAGGTCTCTTTCTCGAGTTCCTGTTCCTCGGGGGGGGGGGGGGGGGGGGCAGAGAGAGAGTGAAGAGAGGAAGCCTGAAGTGCTTCCTCTGGGTTGCAGGCATGTGGAGGCCCAACAGCCTCAGGGTGGCCTGAGAGTCCTTGAGGCTGTGCAGACGCGAGTCAGTCTTTTCTGAAAACTGACTGACCTTCAAAAGGGAGATCCTGACTTGTCTGCTGCACCATATATGGTAGGCCTGAGAGCTGCAGCCAGGAACTCCTCATGGCCACCCCGGTAGCCACTGTACGGGAGACTGCGTCCAACGCCACCCACAGGGACACAAGGGAGATCAATTTGCCCTCCTCCTCTAGTACGGAGAACTCCGCACAAGAGTCAGAAGGCAGAAGTTCAAAGAACTTTTGCATAGTCCTACAGGTGTTAAAAGTGTATCTGCTAACCACCGCCTGATGGTTAGCAATACGGAGCTACAACCCCAAGTCGAGTATATTTTCCTCCCCAAAAAGGTCCAATTTCTTGGCCTCATGATTCTTGGGAGATAATCCCTGGTAGCCCTGCTGCTCATGCTGGTTAGCAGCATCAACGACTAGGGAGTTCGGTTGGGGGTGGGTGTACAAATGTTTCATACCCATGTGAGGGAACAAAATACCTCCGCTCGTATCTTTTGGAGGTTGGCGGCAGTGAGGAAGGGGTCTGCTACAGAGTCTTGGCGACATCGCTAATTGTTTTGATCAGTGGTAGCATGATTCGGGGTGGCCCAGGGGGGGAGAGAATATCAACTACTGGATCAGTTTTCCCCACCACCTCCTCCGTTTTGATATTCAGGTTCTGGTCCACCTGTCTCACTCAGCAGCTGCTGAAGGACCCTAAGATCCTCTAAGGCCGGAGCAGTTGAGGTACCCTCCACCGCCTCGTCCGACGACTAGGATAAGAAGGTGGCGGGAACTGGATTCTGTTCACTGCCCTCAGCCCCTCTGGAGTCCTGCGGGGCAAGGAGCAATGGCACTGTGGACAGCGCTGGGATCGGGGGCCAGGGACGACGCCGAGGACAGTGCAGCAGCTGACACTGTTGTTGGCTGAGGCCATCGACACCGATCTGGAACCCTGGCTTTGATGATAGGCCCAGGGTGTCCAGAAGGGCCACTGAGGAGCCTGCCACTAGCCTGGCCACGGCGCCAGGTAGGGATGTCGATTGCACTGAGAGCAGGATCTTCTGCTCCTACTAAAATGCAAAGACTCTACTTCCGATTCCAAGGTCTCTGACTGAAAGGACCAGGGAGGAACGGAGCCTCTTAGTGCCAGAGATTGGTGCCAAGTTGGGGACCGGAGCAGCTCTCCTGCATGGCCCCCAGTGCCGCAGGCTGATGCAATGGGGATGGCCTCATGGCAGACATCATCGCCGGCTTGCCCACAGAATGGATAGGGCCTGGTATCTGTGCCGGTGACCTCTCCCTCCTAGGAGACAAAGGCAGAGCCGTGAGTACTAACAGGTCCGCTGCTGCCTTGAATGCCTCTGGCGTGGAGGGGAGCTGCATGTCCTCATAGCAGCAGGCCGGTGAGCGATGTGGGTCCGGACTCAACTGGACCCCTCCTGGGGCAGGAGTTGATGGGATCCCAGCCAATTGAGCACCCGATGGGGGCTTGCTGGTTAAATGGTCCTTGGATCTAGCTGGGGAGCGCCTCTGTCTGCCTTTTTCTTTTTATGGGGCACCACGGAGCGAGGGCAGTGCCTTACTGATGCCTGCCTGTGGGTGGAGCCATGGCGGTGCTGAGGGTCTGTAACTGAATCCTTCCTCAGTGCCGGCGTGCTGCACACCAAGGATGCGACTCTCGAGGCCAGGTCTGGCGTGGGGTTCCGACTGTGGCCGAAGTGCTGCCTCCATAAGTAAGACTTGGAGTCACTGCTCTCTGTCCTTAAGGGTCCTGGGGCGGAAACTCTTACAGATTTTACAGCGGTTCCTGAGATGCCCCTTGCCAACACACTTAAGGCACAAGTTTGGGTCGCTTCTTGGCATAAACGTGCCACAGTCTGAGCACAGTTTAAAGCCTGGGGACCAAGGCATAGCCCACTGCCTGAGAAAACACGTCGGGGGGAAACACCCCCCGCAAAGGAAACTTATAAAAAAAGCTAACTATAAACTACTCTTCTGCAAAAATCTAACTATGTACACGAAGAGAGATATTGCGAAGCATGTGTTTGCCGAGGCAAGAGCGGTAGGGAGTTCCAGCTAGCCGCACAGGCAGTAAGAAGGAATTATTGGGGGAAGGGGAGATGGTGTTGGGTTGGCAAGGCACTATATTGGGCACCATGAAAGCACGACTCCAGGGGGCACCCAGGCCGACCCTACTGATACTGCTACGGGAAAAATCTTATGGTTGCTGTGCACGCAGCACACGCATACCTGATTGGAATTGACATGAACAAGCACTCGAAGAAAAACTAGAGCCTTAGCTGAAGTGCAGCAGATCTATCCCGAAAACGCTTCCATCCAGATCTTAATGACAGTTTGTATCGAAACCTACAGGCAATCCAGGACAGAAGCAGCCCTGGCACGGAAGGACTTCCTCCAGCTTGAGGACAGCTAGTTGGAGTCCTGGGGCAGCACTGGAAGACCAGGAGGAGCCGTCAGCATAGAAGATGATGGAACGAAGGTCCTGGAGCCAGTCATTTGACCCAAGACCTGTCTGTGTTTCCTTGTTGTCTTTAAGAAAGCCTGCCAAATGAGGGAACACCCCAGAGCTCTACTTTCTCTTGCCTGAAGGCAGAAGAACCAACTCTTGGCCCAACTGCATTATATCGCAAAGACTGGGCAGCTTGCAGGAACTGCACTAAAACGGAATATCGTGGGTTAGCTGGGAAGACACTGTCTTAGGCAATGTCTACACAGCAGCTGGGAGAGGGTTTCGCAGAGCAGGCAGGCAGACACACGCTAGCACTGCTCAGGCTGGCATGCTAAGAATAGCAGTTCAGCCACAGGAGGCTGCCCAGGCTACTGCCTGAACACAATCCCACCTGACCCTCTGGTTTGGCGAGCTAATCCCAGTCATCCCAGCCACGCTGCTATTCTTAGTGCACGAGCCTGAGCAGAACGAGTGCGTCTGTCTAGCCGTGCTGGGAAGCGCCCTCCCAGCTGCCAGGTAGCTATCGCCTTAGGCAATCAACTTCTACAAGAAAATAAACTGGATTGTGTTATTAATCTATTCCTCTCTTCATAAGACAATAACCGAGTAAACAGAAGTATAACATTTTAGGTGGATGAAACCAGTTTTTCAAGTTAACACAATTTTTTTCTTTAAAAAGGGTGCAGAATCAAGAAGGGACAGAGGAGACAGGCTCATCTTTTCCCCTTGCACCAACGAGGGCTCTACAGCCATGAGTCACAGTGTACTGAGAGTGCCTATTGGGAGGTAGGAGGTAAATCTCCACAAGTTCCCACACGGAATGACTATAGGGAACTACACTTTAAGGGGCAGACGAAAAGTGGAGGGCTGGATTGGCTGAGCAACCAGTAATGAGAGTTTTCCAGCTTTGAAGCCTATACACTTTAAAATATCCCATTTTAATTGTATTTACATTTTGTCACCAAGTCTCTCTTCTGAGCTTGGCCTTTGCAGGGCACATTTCAATCTTGAGCTGAAATTTTTGTACAGACTTTTGAGCTTCTAAAAATGTGATTTTCTGACAGGGCCTGCTCAGTATTTACACTGTAGCTGAGACAGGGGGTCAAGTATGATAGTGTGCTGCAATATCTGCTGATGCTGTTGAGACCTTTCACTGAAAGTACTGCTATGTGAGCAGTGAAGCCCCAAGATCACCATGCAGTTACCTCGGTAAATGGAACCCAGCAGGCTCCACTTCTGGGCTTTGTTCTATGGTTTTGCCTTTGTGCTTCTTCTCCAACTGTGACTGGATCTCTCCTCCTCCTCTCTTTCTGCCATATGAATACAACTTCACGCCAGGGAGCAGGGGCTGCTGTGCAATGGTGAAGACGGTTGGTTGATCTGATGGCGAACTGGAAGGTGAGACCTCAAGAGTCTTTTCTTCATCATCATATTTTAAGTCCTAGGGAAGAGAAAAAAAATTAAATACCTGCTAAACTGAAAGTACTAAAATGCAGCCTGCAGCAACCTTAACTTTTGCATTCTTAACCATGCATCTCTAAGGCTTTCTTAACGTATTTTGTATGGAATTTCCACGGGTTCTCTCTTTGGTTTAAAAAAAGAATATGGATGATTTTTTTTTTCCCCAGAATTCAGCGAAAACACAGCAAGAGTTCCAGGAGCACTGAACAAGATGAATAGCAGCTGAGCCCGCAACAGTTTACAATTCAACAGTATGCAGCTTATGATACCTGCATACGCATGCAGCTTATGATACCTGCATACGCATGCACAGCATGGCCGCCTTTTGCTGCACGCTTTATAAAAACAATGAGACGATGAATGCAGAAGTCTACTGCAAAAACAGTACAAATATTTCAAAGGCTCATAAGTCAGTTAAATTACAAAGCTTTTGTTTAAAGACTTTCCAAAAATAATTCACCATCAGATAGAGATCAACCCTCAATAATTTCAACTCAAGAGGTTAGGATTCCTGAAAGATGAGTGACTAAACACCATGAAAGAATATTTTATCTCCATCATCACAAGATTCAAATCAAATGAGAATTCCTGCAGGTGGGATATCATCTAATAGCTGGCAGGGGCAGAGATCCATGATCAAACTGTGGATGTTAGAGTGGTTACATTCAAGAGTCTCCCAGAAGCGAAGCCTTGCAAGAACAGCACAGAAAGCTTGTTGTGGTGGCTAGCTAAACTAAAGGCACAAATACAATATGGGAGTTTGTAGTTAAGTCATGCATGTCTGTCTGATTAGGAAGTAGGCCTGATAGATAAATACGAAAAAAAAACCCAACCCAAAAAAACAAAAATCATTGTAAGACAGTGAGAATTCACTGTGTCACTAGAACTAGATTCTACTTGAGGCTGAAGAATCTGTTCAAGAGTAGGTGATCTATTAACATGTAGGGGAAGCCCCCAGTCTTCCAGAACAACTCTTCAGGACTGGCTGACTCTCATCTGTGGAGCTCAAGTATCTGATAATACCAGCATTCCCAGCAAACAGCCTCTAACTCATTCTCTCTTTGGAAACAAGCTTGTTTTCTGATAGTCACCCTGAAATTCCCACCTCTAGCATGCAGAACTCATGATGGCTCACTTTGACAGTGTAATACACTCCCAGCGATTCCAGTTTCTCTCTTCCCTGCTGCAGATTTAGTTCCCGGAACCACGGTATGCCCCCATGTCTTGCCGATATGAATTCTACCAAGCTATGGAAAGATGACGGGTCCTGGGGCTTGTCCAGGATAATGAGCACCTCCTGGTTACCTAGGTATAAAGACAGTACAATTAAACTACATTACATAGCACAACATAAACTAATCTCAGAAGTGTGAAGGAGCTTCTTCTATCACTCCCCCCACTTCCTACTAGCTGTTGTTTCTAGGAATCCAATATGTTCCGAGGTAGTCTCAGGATGTTTATATGGTTTATGTAGCACAGCGATACTAGGTCTATGGAGTAACTCAAATTAGCATACATACTGCTCCATACAGAAGACACAGCAGGAGATCTTCAAAGAAACTTCTGCTGGCTCCACACATCATGATGATAATGACAGATAGAAAAAGCTAATGTGGGTGTATGTGTGGTTTCCCGCTTAGGACAGGGAAGACAAGGCACACCTATCACTGCAAAACACATTAGCCCATTGTAGAGGTTCAGACTCTAAATTATAATATATGGTACATTTGTCTGGTGGAGGTGAGGGAAGATATGGAAAACAAACATTTTACAAACAAAAAGCCCTTCAATAGTTCACAGGTTTATCTAGGTTGTTTTTCAAGACATCACCACCACCTGGGAAGCATTCCCATTTCCACTCACTTGGGTTGGATGCCTGGGCTCCCAATCTGGAGTAAATGTTCTTGGCAAACTCAGGAGAGACATGAAGGATCAAATAATACAGGTGGAAGCAACATTCGCAAAGATACACGCTGCTGAACGGAAGAGTCATGGTGGTATGATCTTTGGAGGAAGAAAGATGAGAATTTAAAAGTATGCTCACATTTATGCTCCTATGATAGCCAAACTGTACTCAGTGTTTCAAAATCTCTGAACATAATATGGTGCCACAGCGAAAGGATGGTGCGGTCACTGCTCTATTTATATTATGTGCTTTGCCCAGGTGGAAAGAGAATATCCTCATGTCAAAAACCTACTTAAGCCTCCCACATGAGAGATTAACTATCTGTTCATTTAATATTCTAAAATGAAGTCTAATTTTAAAGTGTACAAAGAAAAAACCCTCAATGGAGAATGGCAGTGGGTATTAAACACTGTAATGACTAACTCCTTGAAGTCAGTGACCAGGAGCTGTCTCAGAGCATCAATGCAATCTGCCGGGCTGGGAACTCCTGGTTACTAAGATTTACCTACAGGGTATCCCCAAGGTGCACCAAGCCCTAAAATGGTGTGTAGGAAAAAGAGTGGCATGAAGTTCTAGTCTCGGTCTCTTCTGAGAGTACAGATGGAGAAGTAACAGGAATGTTTCCAGCTGTGCCAGAAAAAGTGTGAATGGATTCAGTGAGACCAATGATTCTAAAAGTCAATCGTTCTGATCCAATTCATACTGCCCATGGAATGTCCCCACACTAGAGGGACCTTGCTTCTGTGTGCTGAGTCCCAATGCTTCATAGCCAAGGCAGAAGCAATGGTCAAAACAGTTTCTTTCTTGGGAGTTTTAAATACCAACTTCAAGGGATTGAAGAAAACCTCTCTTTTCTGCAGTTTATACATGGGGGGGTGGGGTGGAAAAGGGAGGGCATGCACAAAGTTAAAAATGATGTAGGCTACTGACCTGTCATAGTGACAGCGACTTCTTGCACAGATATCTTAAAAATACAAGAGACAGATTTGTTAGGTGATAACTTATTGATTGGCAAATAGAACAGTGAGAAAAGACATTTAAAATCAAGGTTCGTGGCTGTCTTTCATTTTACAGTATTGACCCCCAAACGGAAGTCTAAGATATTTTCATAGAGAAGCCCTGAAATTGATGACAGGCTTTGCTTTCTCCTGAAGATCAGTTTTTGAATTTATTTTACTAATAGCCTCTATGAGTTAATAAAGTACACTGCAACTGAGAACTGGATAATACATTTTGCAGTTAAAATATTTCATTTAGAAACTGTTAAGGATGTAAATATATGATACAATTTTATTAGTTTTAGAAAAAAAAAACCCTCATGTTTCAATTTCCAGATTTTCATCATTCAGATCCCCCAAACAACTTTATCACTAACTCTATAATTCCACCAACCATTGCTGAGTAAACCCAGGGTTTACTCAGCAATATAGATACAGGAGATGCAAATGGCAACCATTCATTGTACGGTTTCTGTGTACTTTCAGGTCAGAATTTGAAATATTTATAAAACTTTTACGATGAAGACCTTGAACTCTACCTGGAAGTGCATAAGGAAGGTAATTCAGAGTATAATGTTCACTGTATACTTTGGAGGATAGGTGGAGTTGACTGCCCTGTCTAGTTGGCAGTAGCTGTGGATCCAGGAATGTATTAAGGCTCATTGGTAGAAATAAAGAGAATTATAAAACACCTACATGAACAAGGACAGGCCAAGCCAGCACACCTTCTGTAAAAGAAGCTTGCACCTCTCTATTAAAATTCTTTAAGCATGTCAACAAAATAGTGCATAAAGGGGAATCTGGCAACATGTCTTTGGACATTGCAAATACTTTTGGAAAGTCTCTCATAAGAGGCTTTCTGCAATTGTGTATGACATTGCACCTTCCTCTGAAGCATTTGGTAGTGGTCACTCTCAGGGCTGGTCTACAGTAAAGCTGTAAGTCGACCTAAGTTATGCTACTTCAGTTATGTAACTGAAGTTGACATAACTTAGGTCGACTTACAGCGGTGTCTACACTGCTCTGTGTTGATGGGAGACACTCTCCCGCCGACTTACCTTCCGCCTCTCGGGGAGGTGGAGTACAGACTCGACGGGAGAATGCTCTGCCATCGACTTAGCAGGTCTTCACCAGACCCGCTAAACTGACACCGCTGCATCAATAGCAGCAGTGCCGATTTAGCTGTAAGTATAGACAAGACCCGAGAGGCAGAAGACTGTACTTTAGTTTGGTGTAGAATGGCAATTAATAGGTTTGTAAAATATTCAAGCCAAGTGTTGCAACTGACAAACTTTATAAAAAGTGCTGAAGGAAGCCACAGTGGTTCCAGGTCTGTGGTAGATAAATCACGATCTAAAAGCCAGTCAGCCAGCGGCATTTCAGAAGTACTCAAAGGCACTAACTTTCATGGAGGACCAATGAATGAATAAAAGGGGGGAGGAGGGGAGGCTGGGTTCCTAGAGTCTTAAAAAAAAGTTAACTTATCTTCTTGAAGTCTGTTTTCCAACTTCTCACATCTCCAATTAATCACAAACATAAGAAAAAAAACTCTGTGGCAGAATGCTCCACACAAGAAGTTTCTGGTAGAAACGATTTATTTTGAACAAGTTAGGGCTGTGCAAAGGTCCAAAATCAAACTTACCTGGGAAATCTAGTTAAAACTCAACTACTGAAAGGAGAAACAGCTTCGTAATGTGTACAAACCTGCCTGAGGGCAGAGAGTGGTCACAGAAAGAATGAACATTTCCAGTGAGGATAAATTTCAAGAGGAGAAAAAGGGAGCATCTCTCTCATCTAATATCGGTGCAGAAAAAAAAAATCCTCCCTGTTAGCATGGAATCCATGGGTATACTATATTACGCCAGTGAATCTTTTGAGACAGGGAAATAGGATATACCATATATTCTGACTGTGTAGCACTTGGAATAATAGGGCTCAAAGTTTCACACCACTTTGGCAGAAATATTTCTGCTGGTTTCTCTTTTGCCTTCTCTCTTGGACACACAAATCTCCTCCTACTGAACATCCCTCCCAACCCAAGGGAAGAGGTGCTTTTAAATTCAGTACCTGAATGGGATTAATGTGAGAAAGTGTCATGGTCCCAATGTGGATGATATTGCACTTTCCCAAGAAGTTTGGGGGATCCAAGCCTTCCTGCAGCTCCCTCTTTAATGGCAACCTTCTCCCAGGAGAAGCAGGTACAGAACAGCTCTCTGTCTGGTTGAGGTTGGGAAGAACATAATCTACACGGGATATTTTACAAATCTTGCTGACTTTGGCACAGATATTCACTAAAACTGGACAAAACATTAAAGGAACAAATGTTATTCCCTCCGCTGACCAGCAGTCCTACCGGTTCAAAGCTGCACCTGTTATAAATGCAAGACACATTGAAGCCAGGCTTTCCACAGCAAGAAATGGGTAGCATTAACACGAACTGTACCGCTCCCAATAAGCTATGTAACCGCTTAAACTGGAACACTGCCAAGTAACCAATTTCGTGCAAGGCTTTCCAGTGGATACACGGCACCTGGTTCTGTGTAGAAGACACACCTGGTGCGGCTGGCAGCCCATTCCCAGGAGAGTAGAGGTACCATTGGTCATGTCTGCCATCCTTGTGGATCTTCCCCTTTCAGTTGATGTATATACAATTATGCTTGTGTGTGAAAAGTCTGCCTCTGAGGACACACCACTAGAAGGGGCAGGCACGCAGCCCAAATCTAACAAATACAAAACTCTTTTTTTTAGGGATGGTAAAGTACAGTTCAGCACCCTTTTTAGTATGAGAGCATTACAGTTCAAAACTTAAAGACAGCACAATTTCGATCAGCACACTCTGAAGTATGAGATTACTGAATTAGCTGCAGCAATGCTTACTTGTTATAGCTCACATACGTAACCACCCTCTAACTGCTCCGCAAGACGGTGCTGAGTGCTGTGATGTTCTGTCTCTGTGCGCAGCATTCACCCTAAACATTGTTTACAGGGACGAGAGGAAGCCTACGTGTAAGCAACAGCCTCTTTACCTGGAATAATTCCATCATTTTTCTGGACACGCTTCAGCATTGGTTCAAACTGCAGATTCAAGGATTTAGTCAGCTCCTGAACCAAGCACTCAAAACTACCACCGATGTCGATCTAAAACAAGACAAGGCTTCAAGGTTTCATGTTACACTCTAATTTTCTTCAAAATGGATATTAATTCTCTTTTAGTCAGCAGGGCCCTTTTCATTTAGTAGGCTGCTTCACCACTAGATCACTCTAATCAGGCTAAATCTCTTTGATAATCCCCGTATAAGAGCAACAACCAAAACAAAACAAGTGAAACTCAGAGGGGAGAAGGCTCAGGTTGCAGTTTTATATGGAAACCTTGTACATTAAGTATCCGGGACACAAGCCTCCCTCTCCCGTTTATCTACACATAGTCACTTGGTGAGCTCACATTTTTCATGGCATGGGACATGTTTTTATAGTCTTGTGGCCTGCCTCCTCTCCCTTTTGCAACCCGATGGACCCGCTCTCCTCCAGTTCTCAGTTACACAATGTGCATAGGCTAGGCTGGCTCCTCTTCCTTATTTCCAACTACTTGTATAGGGCACCAGGGCTCTTTGCCACCAATAGCCTAGAAACAGCTGGAACCAAAGAGGAAGAATCTGCATAATGTGACCTATCAAGACCCCTGCAGGTCATGGGCTGCAGTCTGAGGACCATTTTAGCGAGCAAACAACCAGTTAGTGAGACTACAAATAAATTTTAAAATCTGACATGTTTAAAATCAGGTCCAAATTATACGGTTGCTCATGCAGAGGTACTCAACTTTGCTGAAGTACTACAACCGCAATTTTATCATTGTCTTTAATATAAAAGTCTGACCCCTGGAGATGACCAAAACCAGCACGCAATGCTTTGTCTGAACCGTAGATTTCCTGTATCTCTCTGCCTCTTCACTTCTTTTCAAACCTCATTCGAAGATGGAATTAAAAAATAAATGAAATATAAATACTGGTTTAACTCTAAAGCATACTGAAATATACAGCAGAGCCTCAGAGTTCTGAACACCTCGGGAATAGAGGTTGTTCGTAACACTGAACAAAACGTGATGTTTGTTCTTTCAGAACTTTACAACTGAACACTGATGTAATACAGCTTTGAAACTTTACTATGCAGAACAAAAATGCTGCTTTCCCTTCTTTTTTTATAGTTTACATTTAACACAGCACTGTACTATATTTGCTCTTTTTTGTTCCCAGTCTCTGCTGTTCCTGATTGTGAACCTCCAGTTCCAAATGAGGTGTGTGGTTGACTGGTCAGTTCGTAACTCTGAGGCTCTCCTGTAACAGGCATGTATGACACTATGAAGAGTTGTTTGTAATAATAGAAATCTGATTACTAGTAGCTCATCAATAAGTCAGCTTACTGATTCAAACAACCTAAAAGCAGTAGGAGTCAAGTGTGAAAGAAACTGGAGACAGCAATCATGGTATGTAGCCCCATGGTACTGTCCCCATATAGAGACTCACTTCAAGGAGGCATCCTGCACAAAGCTTGTCTATCGGTGTTTCACACAAAATCTTTCACAGACAGTAGAAATCTTTCCATCCAGTCACAGTTTCTTGAAAGTTATTCTCCCTTCTCCACACTAGACAAGATTATTAATAGCACTGGAATCTCACCAGGGCTAAAATCCCAGTAAATACTGCAACAAGAGTCAAACTAAACACAACGGGAGGGGTTCTCTTCTAATACTGGCTGCCATTCTTGCTACTTAATTGCAAATGGAAAAGCTACAATGCTTCTCCCAAGTCATACTAAACAGCATGGTCCCGTGACCTGAGAGACAGCAGTTATATCACATTGTACAAGGTCAGCTACTTTCCAGAAGAGGGCTAATTCTGTTTCATCTCACCTGGAGCAGGTCAAGCTGGTGCCGTAACTTATCAGTGACACAGTTAAACATGGTCTCCTTCTGATTGCGGACGTGCCTCTGCATAAGATCTTTCATTCTCTGGAAACAGCCAGGACCATTCAGTTGGCTACAAACTACAGAAGAGAGATGGTATTTAAATGTCAGCACATAATCTTACAAGTGTTGGTGCAGCCTTGCCCACATGCTACTCAACCAACGGCCTGAATGGCAATCTGTCAGGATGCCTGGTGCCACACAATGACTACTAAAATGGAAAAGGCAATCTAATAGAGGTGTGGCCTACAGAGACTGCAAGTGCCAACCAGAGATGACCCATGCCTGCTGATAGTGGAGGGGGACAACCCCAGAACAGCCCAAGTCATGCCCCACCCCCAAAGCAGTGCCTCCCTCCCTGCACCTCCCAGCTGTTCCTCCTGCCTGCTCAGCTGTCCTGTAGGGAGGAGGCCCGACTGCACCATGTGATCAAGCCTCTGGAGGGGGGCACATGACTCTACACGTCCCCCCCTCACACACACGTATTGCCTCTGGTCCCAGCATATGCTGCTTCATTTTGATCCAAGTGGCCATACTAAACTGCACACTGGGACGGCGTTGAAGGCACTAGACAGCCTTACGATTTGTGAAGCCCCAAGCTGTCATGAGGAGAGAAGTTCTCCCTCTCGGGAGCAAGAGGGGCAAAGCTTGCATGCGAAACAGGGCTCCACACTGAAGATAAGGTGGGACATAATTTTCATTGTAGAACTCTGCTATATTTAGCTTGTAGACCACACAGACTGTGAACTACACAGCCAGAAGCTTTGTGGTCATGACACGGAGCACTTCTCTAGTGCTTTTATAGCAAACCATAGCGGCATATATACAGGCATCATAACCGTCACTGTGGGTTAAACTCAGGATGTTCAGCACCAAACATACAAACCTCTACTACCTGCATTACTGACCCTCTTTAGCTGTGAGAAAGCAGTAAATTGTATGCTCTGCAGCTAGTCGGTAGGGGGAGTCATCAGCACATAAAAAAAGCCAGGGTATTACACGTTGATCCCTCAAGCTCTTTTCACCAAGGAATGTGAGAAGCTACAGACCTGACAGCAACTTCAGTAGGATATGGTAGTGGATTGGTTGCTAGGTTGTCTTCTGGCACCCTTAAAACATACCAGTACATTTCAAAACCCATAAGGTCTCCACAATCCCTAGACTTCTAATCTCAAAACAGTGGACAACATTTGACCTACCACTCTTCTGCTTTCATCATCACATGCTTCCAATTTTAAATTATCCCAGACCTATGCAGTCATAAACACAGCAGCGAAGTATTACTTCATACATGCCACCATATGAAGCAATCGCTACAGTGTCTCTGAAGTCCTTTATAAAGTTTCCAGAGACTTATTTTGGTGTGGCTCCTAACATCCAGAAGGATTACAGGAACAGGATAGCCTTCCTGTATTTCAACTGTTGTTCTTTGGTGAGACTGCCATTTCATAAAAACGTAAGAATGACTATATTGGGTCACACCAAAGGTTCATTTAGCCTAGTATCCTGTCTTCCGATGGTGGCCAATGGCAGGTGCTTCAGACGGAATGAACAGAACAGGTAATCATCAAGTGATCCATCCCCTGTTGCCCATTCCCAGCTTCTGGCAAACAAAGGCAAGGGACACCATCCCTGTCCCATCTGGCTAATAGCCATTGATGAACCTATCCTCCATGAATTTATCTAGTCCTTTTTTGAACCCTGTTATAGTCTTGGCCTTCACAACATCCTCTGGCAAGGAGTTCCACAGGTTGACCATGTGTTGTACAAAGAAATATTTCCTTTTGTTTGTTTTAAACCTGCTGCCTATTAATTTCATTTGTTGACCCCTAGTTCTTCTGTAATGAGAAGGAGTAAATAACACTTCCTTATTTACTTTCTCCACACCAGTCATGATTTTAAAGACCTCTATCTTATCTGCCCTTAGCTGTCTCTTTTCCATGCTGAAAAGTCCCAGTCTTATTAATCTCTCCTCAGATGGAAGCTGCTCCATACCCCTAATCATTTTTGTTGCCCTTTCTGAACCTTTTCCAATTCCAATATATCTTTTCTGAGATGAAGTGAGCACATCTGCACGTAGTATTCAAGATGTGGGCTTACCATAGATTTATATAGAGGCAATAAGATATTTTCTGTCTTATTATCTATCCCCTTCTTAAGGATTCCCAACATTGTTTGCTTTTTTGACTGCCGCTGCACACTGAGTGGGTGTTTTCAGTGTCAGATTTCACTGTCAGATGGAGGCACGCACCACACCTGGGTGCTACTCCATTGCTGTGACAGACTCCAGCTCTAGCTCTGTGCAATTCCACAGCACTGCTGTGGAATTTCATTCTCTGCTCCTTCTCTCCCTTTTGAAGATGCTAAGTGATCTACAAATATACAACATTATTACTCGGCTGCTCAAGAATAAGAATGTAAAGTGATCCCTTTGAGCTAGGCCTTTGAAATGTAAGAAATAAAAGTGGGAAAAGCAGACTCAACAGGCGGAGTCATGTAGTAACTCTACACCATACAGATTTCAGAGTAGCAGCCGTGTTAGTCTGTATTCGCAAAAAGAAAAGGAGTACTTGTGGCAGCTTAGAGACTAACCAATTTATCTGAGCATAAGCTTTCGTGAGCTACAGCTCACTTCATCGGATGCATACTGTGGATCTCCACAGTATGCATCCGATGAAGTGAGCTGTAGCTCACGAAAGCTTATGCTCAGATAAATTGGTTAGTCTCTAAGGTGCCACAAGTACTCCTTTTCTTTTTACCACCATACAGATTTCCATATTACCAGCTTGGGAACCATTCCGTCCAGTACTAACTGGCAGAATTCACCACTGCACAGATGTTTAGCGTCACTGCTACAATTTGGTTCCCAGGTCAGGAACTCAATGCACAGGAAGCCAGACTTAGCCCAGCTATAGGATTTTCCTACCTGCATATATTGATTTCATGCTAGCCTGTATTTCTGGCGTCAGGACACGGGATATACCACGCTGCCTTTTATTGATGTACTCTGTCTGATCCAGGAGAAAGTTACACATCTGAGAAGCGAAGGAAGGAAAAATCAGTATGGATTGTTACAAAAAGTTCTCTCATTTCAAATGAAGTGGCGACTTACCAAACGTTGCCCATTACCCACGACAGTTATATTACTTGAGCATTTGCAGATTCCCTATAGTAAGCACAGGGCAAACTGCAAACAGCGAGGCATCCTCACCATATTTACCCAACGCAAAACAGACAAGTTTTGAAGGGCATCCACTGCATGGACCCCCTTGCCAATCTTACCAAAGCCTGGACAGCTTCCATTTGATGCCTCTGAATGACGCTTACTGGCTCTGTGTTTCTGCCTTTTTCCTGGAGCTTGTTCTTGAGATCTCTGAAGAAGTATTTCAATTTATCTAAGATGGCTTTGCTGAACTGTTTGATGGACTCCCCCAATCTACAACTGGAAGGGGGAAAATACATTCAAGGATTAATCCAGGCACCTAAGGGCATGAGTAACAAGCTGCAATGCCAAAAGGGGCATGATCACCATGCACTTAACTGCTCTTGGAGGAGATAAAATGGTGGGGTCATACTGATGACCAAATGATGAAGTTATGTCCAGAGAAATGAGTTCTATGAAACATCTGCATTTTTTTTCCACAGGGTCTAAAGTCCCACTACAAATGCTAGGTGCCCTTTCAGGGAACCCTTGCTGCATCAGATCTGTGTTTCTGTCCTGGGCTTTCCTACTTCTATAACAGCTTCCATCAGAGGATCTCAAAGCACTTTATACCTTTTAATGAAGCGGTGTATTAGTACCTATAAAAGACAGACCACTATCCAGTATGGCAATTTATATTATGGATCTACTGTTCCAAAGTTTGGATCACATAGGCTACAAGTGATTGATTTCTTAATTCAGAAGAGGATATTTTAAATAAGTACTGTTACTCCATGATATAAATAATATTCTCCAAAGGATTAGTAAATTTTACGTTCACTTAAGAGTTTCAGAATTTAACACCTTCATCCTTGTTAAGACTTGCATTACAATACAAGTTATAACTACTACATAGATACAGTGTATAAAGACTGTATTTTTAAAATAGTAATTGAATACATTTCTGCAAGAAGCGACTAGAGAATATGGCCCCCATTCTGCAACTGCACTTAAGAAAACTGGGCTCTGCACCAGCACTCTGGCATTTGGTTACAAGACTAGGGACTGTATGATATAATTTAATACAAAAATACAAACGAGTACATAACTAATCCTTTCCCATTTAGGAAGCAATGCAAATTAGACACTAAATCAGCCATGAGGTGATCTCCACCTTTTGGGAGACAGGAAGTGAATTGGAAGGCTCAGCCCCTCAGGGGAAGAAATCATGAAGTTTTGCCATTCCCTGTATCAAACGCTGGAATATCATTTCACCTACAGCATAAAGTGGCCTGAGGACATTAGAGAACAGAGGCCATGCATTTTGTACCAGCTCATCTCACTGTTTTTGGCAGACAGCACAAAATTGTGTTTGTTTTTATACCAGAGAGGTTTGCAAGCGTCTTGTGTTAGTCAGAATGACCTAGTGTGCAGTGAAAAGGAGGGTACCTGAAGACGTCATTCCATGTCATGGAGATTGCACTGGATATTGGCTCTGTGAGTTGCTCATTGAAATCAACAAACCCACATGCTCCAGAGCTGTAGACACCTTGACGAGCGCACACAGCTCGATACGTAGCATAGGGGTATCCAATAACCTGTGAAATAGAAAGCAAGGAGAGAGAGGGTCTCTCACAGTATTTCAATGTCCACAGGAGACAGCGGTTCAACTCTAAGACACGAATATGCTCTTTGGTTGCTCACAGGTGAGAAATGTACCTTTGGGATAATCATATCATATCTGTGCAAGGCATTGACAGGGTATGATTTAGCTTCTGAGTGCTGTAAAATAATACAAATAAAAAGAGCAGCTCAAAAGGGATAGTCAACTTACTATGACAATTCCTTGCCCACTTATGGACTACTAAGGTGCTGTTCCCCTACAGAAATAAGACAACTACATGCCAATGCAGAATAGTTTGCAGGGAGGTGGCGTGAGATACACTAGAACAGCGAGCAGACTAAGAGGCAGGAGTGCAGCACCCATACAATGTTCTATTATTTGTATTCAGGTAGTGGTTAACGGCTCCAATCACAGCTCCATTGTAGTGGGCACTGTACAAACACACTTAATACAAAACTCAGAAGTCTAGATTACAAGTGAAACTAGCAGATGTATGAAACTCACAAATGGCTGTGTAGATTTACTAGTGGTTGTGCAGCATTTTTAAAATGCACGATGCTGTTTAACTGGGAGAGGTGAAACAAACAGTGACAGTAAATGAAACACATCTTAGCACAATTAGTCATTAACTGAGCTACAGCAGCCAACATCATCTCTATTACCCACAAAACCCTTACATGACTAAAGTCTACACCATCTACCTAGAGCAATACACATTTTTGCTAACAACCCTTGGAATTTTCTTCATTTCAATGGAATGGGCGTGCCAGCACTGCCCTTTCCTTCCATAAGGTATTTACTAAGAACATAAAAATGGCCAGACTGGGTCAGAACAAAGGTCCATCTAGCCCAGTATCCTGCCTTCGAACAGTGACCAATACTAGGTGCCTCAGAGGGAATGAACACAGCAGGTAATCATCAAGTGATCCATCCCGTCACCAATTCCCAGCTTCTGGCAAATGTAGACTAGGGACACCATCCCTGCCCATCCTGGCTAAAGTCAACGATGAACCTATCCTCCATGAATTTATCTAGTCCTTTTTTGAACCCTGTTATAGTCTTAGCCTTCACAACATCCTCTGGCAAGGAGTTCCACAGGTTGACTGTGTTGTGTGAAGAAATACTTCCTTTTGTTTTAAACCTGCTGCCTATTAATTTCACTGGATGACCCTTAGTTCTTATGTTATGAAAAGTAAACAACACTTCCTTATTTATTTTCTCCACACGAGTCATGATTTTATAGACCTCTATCATATCCCCCCTCAGTCGTCTTCTTTCCATGCTGAAAAGTCCCAGTCTTATTAATCTCTCCTCATATGGAAGCTGTTCCATACCCCTCATCATTTTTGTTGCCCTTTTCTGAACCTTTTTTCAATTCCAATATATCTTTTTTAAGATGGGGCGACCCCATCTGCATGCAGTATTCAAGATGTGGGAGTACCATGGGTTTACATAAAGGCAATAGGATATTTTCTGTCTTATTATCTATCCCTTTCTTGATGATTCCCGACATTCTGTTCGTTTTTTGACTGCCGCTGCACACTGAGTGGATGTTTTCAGAGAACTATCCACAATGACTCTGAGATCTCTTTCTTGAGTGGTAACAGCTAATTTAGACCCCATCATTTTATATGCATAGTTGGGATTATGTTTTCCAATGTGCATTACTTTGCATTTATCAACACTGAATTTCATCTGCCCTTTTTTTGCCCAGTCACCCAGTTTTTCACTGTTTGCTTTGGACTTAACTATCTTGAGTAGTTTTGTATCATCTGCAAATTTTGCCACCTCACTGTTTACCCTTTTCCAGATCATTTATGAATATGCAGAACAGCACTGGCCCCAGTATAGACCCTTGGGGGACACCACTATTTACCTCTCTCCATTCTGAAAACTGACCATTTATTCCTACTCTATGTTTCCTGTCTTTTAACCAGTTACCAATCCACGAGAGGACCTTCCCTCTTATTCCATGACTGCTTACTTTGCTTATGAGCTTTTGGTGAGAGACCTTGTCAAAGGCTTTCTGAAAATCTAAGTACATTATATCCACTGGATCCCCCTTGTCCACATGCTTGTTGACCCCATCAAATAATTCTAGTAGATTGGGGAGGCATGATTTCCCTTTACAAAAATCATGCAGACTTTTCCCCAACAAATCACGTTCATCTATGCGTCTGATAATTCTGTTCTTTAGTATAGTTTCAACCAGTTTGCCTGGTACTGAAGTTAGGCTTACCGGCCTGTAATTGCTGGGATCACCTCTGGAGCCTTTTTAAAAAATTGACATCACATTAGCTACCCTCCAGTCATCTGGTACAGAAGCGGATTAAAATGATAGGTTACATACCACAGTTAGTAGTTCTGCAATTTCACATTTGAGTTCCTTCAGAACTCTTGGGTGAATACCTGGTGACTTATTACTGTTTAGTTTATCAATTTATTCCAAAACCTCCCCTATGACACCTCAATCTGGGACAGTTCCTCAGATTTGTTACCTAAAAAGAATGGCTCAGGTTTGGGAATCTCCCCCACATCCTCAGCTGCAAAGACTGATGCACAGAATTCATTTAATTTTTCCGCAATGGCTTTATCAGCCTTGAGTTCCCCTTTAGCATCTCAATCATCCAATGGCCCCACTGGTTGTTAGCAGGCTTCCTGCTTCTGATGTAGTTAAAAAAATTTTTTGCTATTACTTTTTGAGTCTTTGGCTAGCTATATTTCAAATTCTTTTTTGGCTTTCCTAATTCTATTTTTACACTTCAGTTTATGCTCCTTTCTATTTTCCTCAATAGGACTTAGCTTACATGTTTTAAAGGATGCCTTTTTGCCACTTACTGCTTCTTTTACTTTGTGGTTTAGCTGCAGTTGCGCTTTTTTGGTTCTCTTACTATGTTTTTTAATTTAGGGTATACATTTAAGTTGAGCCTCTATTATGGTGTCTTTAAAAAGTTTCCATGCAGCTTGCAAGGATTTCATTTTTTGCGCTGCACCTTTTAATTTCTGTTTAATTACCTTCCTCATTTTTGTATAACTCCCCTTTCTGAAATTAAATGCTACAGTGTTGGGCTGATGCGGTGTTTCCCCCACCACAGGGATGTTAATTACATTATGGTCACTATTACCAAGTGGTTCAGCTATAATCACCTCTTGGACTTGATCCTGTGCTCCACTGAGGACTAAATCAAGAATGGCCTCTTCTCTTGTGGGTTCTAGGACTAGCTGCTCCAAGGAGCAGTCATTTAAAGTGTCAAGAGATGACATGTATCCAGTCAATATGTGAATAGTTGAAATCCCCCATTATTATTATGGAGTTTTTTATTTTTATAGCACCTCTAATCTCCCTGAGCATTTCATAGTCACTATCACCATCCCGGTCAGGTGGTCGATAATATATCCCTACTGTTATGTTCTTATTATTCAAGCATGGAATTACTATCCAAAGAGATTCTATGGTACAGTTTGGTTCATTTAAGATTTTTTTCTTCATTTGATTGTACGCTTTCTTTCACATATAGTGCCACTCCCCCACCTGCACGAACCTATTCTGTCCTTCTGATATATTTTGTACCCTGGTATTACTGTGTCCCATTGATTATCCTCGTTCCACCAAGTCATGCCTATTATATCAATACCCTCATTTAATACAAGGCACTCTAGTTCACCCATCTTATTATTTATAGACTTCTACCATTTGTATACAAGCACTTAAAAACTGTCACTGTTTAGCTCTCTGCCATTACATGATGTAATTGAATGGGACTCTTTCATTTGACTGTTTCTCATCAGATCCTACTCATATTTTATCTTCCATCCTCTCCTCTTTACAAGGATATAGAGAATACCCATTAATAGATCCTCCCCTAAGGGATGTCTCTGTCTGAACCACATGCTCCTCCGCACCTGTCGGTTTCCCCCCCAGCTCTTAGTTTGAAAACTGCTCTACAACCTTTTTAATTTTAAGTGCCAGCAATCTGGTTCCATTTTGGTTTAGGTGGAGCTCATCCATTCCAATGTATAGATTCTTTCCTTAAAACTACCACCACTAATACCCCACCCCAGTTACATAGCATTTTTAGAGTGATGCAAAAACACACTAGATTGTCCTCATCACACCGCTCCAACATAGATCAGCATTAGCATCATTTTATATTTGGCTTTGTACAGAACACAGTACATGGAGAGCAGAGGGGTACAATAATGTAAGTGCAGAAGGAAAGAGCAGTGAAAGGCAGCACTAAGCTTGAGAGGCAGGCAGGATGGCAAGGGTGTTGACAGTGACAGCATAGGAGAGGGTTTGGCAAACAGAAGCACGTATCTTACAGGTAAACCCCAACTTCTGACTTTGTCTTCACACAGCTCCTCTGCCCTTCTGGCTCCTTTCTTTAGGCTGGCGAGAATGAGGACAGAAAAATAGTACTTGATGTCATGGAGGCTGTCTTCCACGGCCTCCTGAAAGATCGTGGGTAGTCTCGACAGGCACTCCTGCACGATTTCTTGAACCTGGGCCCGGTGAGAATTGTCCTGAAAGGCAAACAGAGAAGATCCTAACAGGGCAATGTAAAAAGCTCTCAGTGCAACAGGCACATGAGGCCATCTACATCCCTGCTGAGCTCTGCCAGTTGCTTCAGAAACATCCAGAGGCCTGCACACAATGCAAGCAATCAACGTGGGCCGCCTGCTACATTGCTTCAGGTCACTGGATTTTGGCTAAACAGCACCTAGAAGAATTAAAGAACACAACTGAGAGCTAACTTCGTACAGAACCCACAGCTCTGCTGGTCTACTAGATCCACATCCAGAGACAAGTTGGATGCTGTAAAATCTTTTACTGGACCAACTTTTCTCAGTGAGTGAGACAAGCTTCTTAGCTATGCAGAGCTCTTCTTCAGGTATCTGTGTAAGCTCAAAAGCTGGTCTCTCTCACTAACAGAAGCTGGTCCAACAAAAGATATTACCGCACCCACCTTGTCTCAAATATCCTGGGACCGACGCAGCAACAACACTGCATACAGACCTATATCCAATAAGTCTACACATCTCTCCAGTGGAAGATCCTATGACCATCAAAGCATGCACACACCACAGATATGTGGGCACCCTGCATTACATTCAAAGGCAGCATAACACAGGGCAGCAGCAGCAGCAAGATGCCATGAGCCAAAGAGCTACAGCTACTTAGCCACCCACATCTTTAACAAAGAGGTACAGCCTACAGAAACTACAGGTCCCATCCGGAACCCTAACCCTAACCCAAGCATTCAGGCCACACCTCATATGCTAGGAACTGGAGTCTTCTGGCCACAACTCCATATGAAAAACAAAGTGGGCACAGGCTGCACTTCAGAATGTTTGGAGCTGGATATGATGCAGAGAATGCCATTTGGCATCCCTTGGTTTAGTGACATGATTAAATACCTTTGCCTTTCTCACTCTGCTACAAAGTGAACCTATGGGACCCATCCAACAAGTATGCTTCACAGGCCAGTACTGGACCAAGAACAATGGCATACAGTAGTACCTCAGAGTTATGAACACCAGAGTTACAAACTGACCAGTCAACACCTCATTTGGAATTGGAAGTACACAACCAGGCGGCAGCAGCAGAGACCCCACCCCGCAAAAAGCAAGTACAGTACTGTGTTAAATTACTAAAAAAAAAAAAATAAAAGAAAACAGCATTTTTCTTCTGCATAGTCAAGTTTCAAAGCTGTGTTAAGTCAATGTTCAGTTGTAAACTGTTGAAAGAACCATAACATTTTGTTCAAAGTTACAAACAACCTCCATTTCCGAAGTGTTCATAATTCTGAGGTTCTATTGTAGTTACAATTTTCTCTCATGTATGAGTTTGTCTTTGGTTCAAACTAATGACTGCCCATTGTCTGCCATCATTGCTGTCACAGAGGAGTTCCATTTGGGTTATGTACTAGAAGTCAGTCAACGTGAAATGCATTAAACAAGTAAAATACAAAGATTAATTTTAAAAGAGAGAAATTCAGGGCTTGTGCTGCAAACAGAGAGAAGGAGAAGTGAGAAGACAGTCTCTTCGGTTCCCTAAATATGTATATTAAGCAGGAGTCTACTAGGCCATACTGTTCATTTTGCTGGCTGCCATTCCAGCATTTCTTCTTCATCTTGAGTAGGACCCAGGACAATAGCACTAACAGCCAGCAACATGTATCATGCAATAAACCTAGAGTCCATGCAAGTCACTGCAATATGTCTATTCCAGCGGTTCTCAAACTGTGGGTCAGGACACCAAACTGGATCACGACCCCATTTTAATGGAGTTACCTGGGATGGTGTTAGACTCGCTGGGGCCCAGGGCTGAAGCTGGAGCTGAAGCCCTACCACCCGGGGCTGAAGTCAGAGCCCCAGGGCTTCAGCCCTGCATGGCAAGGCTCAGGTTACAGGCCCCCTGCCTGAGGCTGAAGCCCTTAGGTTTCGGCTTTGGTCCCCCCCACCCCAGGGCGATGGGGCTCGGGCTTTGGTTTTGGCCCCGGACAGTGAGGTTCGGGCTCCAGCTAGTCTAACCCATCCCTGGCGACTCCATTAAAACTGGGTACTGACCCAGTTTGGGGTCCCGATCCACAGTTTGAGAACCACTGGAATAGACATATTGTCTGGGATTGTGAAACTCAGGCAGGCTCAGGCTTCGGTCTCCACTCCTGGGGTTGTGTAGTAATTTTTGTTGTCAGAAGGGGGTTGCGGTGCAATGACGTTTGAGAACCACTGGTCTATTCCGTATTATGCATTTGCAAATACTTATCATTTTTGAGGGAACTTTTAATAGTTGCTCAACCCAAATAAAAGTAAGTTAAAAACATTAGTGTATGCTTACCTCTGCTCTCTGATTGGTCAGATAATTGACCACTTGACTTATGACACGAGCCACATTTCTGATCACCTTCTCTGTTGCCACCATGCTATGCTGCAAGGCAGTTTGAATGGCAAACTTCTTCAGAGCCGGTATTTCTGAACAAAGAGACAAGAGAACATGACCATTCCCCTGCATGGACCCTCTTCCTCAGAAATTATTTAGCACTCAGAAGCCTTAGTCATAATCAGGACCCCATTGTGCCAGGCTCTGTACAAACACCTAGTAAACAGACAAAATATGAAAAGGAAGACTCGGGGAAGAGGACTAGGAAAACATGATCGGGAAACATTTTGTTGCAAGAACTGGACGTAGAGATATTTTTAAAGAAGAAGATATAAAACAAAAGTGATATCTGTAATGCCCATTGACCATGTACCTGGGAGAACACTCAAACTGACCTCAAAGTTACAGGAAGCAGATCATTGTATTAGTGAGCAATCAAGACAACAGATCACTAACTCAGCAGCATGATACTTGAGCTCAAGTTAGCAGGTGTTAATACCTGTATCCTCCTCATTGTGGAAGACTTGCGGCTGCCCATCTCGGAGAAGTTTTCCATGCAATTTTAGATATTCTGTAGAGCTGACTGTGAAAACCAGAAGTTTCCCATGCTGGGATTCAACTTCACCAGGGTCACTTGTGTCTGAAGTAGTTAACTCTTCATCCTCAGTCTCCTCTTCTTCCTCATCTTCATCATATGCTGCTTTCCTTCTCATTTCCTGCAACAAAGAACAGCCTCCATTTCACCTCTACTCAAAGCAGACTCGTTGATCAGCTGCAGAGGCTTTAGCTAAAATCTAGTTTAGACACTAGAATGAGTATTTCTTGTCTTTATAAGAGATATGTGCTAGTTCTACCACAAGCTGCATTTGGTCCGGTTCTCTGGCCTGTGTTATTCAGAAAGTCATAATGGCAATCTATGGATGAACATACAACTCGTCTCCCGAAATTAGCCAAACAAGAACACAGAGGTGCCCTCTGCTAGATAATGTGCTTCTCATTAAAAAGGTGCCCTAACCATTCATTAGTAGTACACATAGAAACATCAGTGATTCAGATAAAAGGAGTGGTAGCACCAAAAACATATGGATTCCCTTTAACTTTTCTGTGAAAGTTGACGACATTTCAGATTTCAGTTATGGTTCACTGCATCCACTCACTACTTTAGAGCAGCGAAATCCAGATGGTGGCCCGGAAGAGCTGTCTCCCCTTCTGCAGAGATAGAGGTGGTGTTCCCATGGATTCCTACCTGAAGGCCGTTGTTGAAATCCACCCAAATCCGCTGTTTGGAAAATCTGTTTCGGGACTGAACGCAGATCAGACTAATGTCACGAAGCTTCATATCTTTCTCTCTCTGCAATTTACTAATCTAAGTAAAGAAGAAAGGGGAGAAATGAGGTTATATCCAGAACAGGTGACATTTAAAAAAAAAAAAAAAAAAAAATTCCAACTGCAACCAAAAGCTGAAGCTGCATGTGACCTGCACAGAGAGATTGTTGTTTTATTGGGGTGTCACTGCTGTTCAGGGTGAGGAATGACAAGGTTGCCCAAGGAAGTAACTTAAAGGAACAGGAAGGTACGTTACTTGCTGGTAACTGGAGGTTCTTCAAGATGTGTGGTCCCTATCTGTATTCTACTGTGGATTACGCATGTGCACCATGCGCCTGGAACTGGAGAATTTGAAAGTAGTGTCCACTGATCCATGCATGCCCCCTGGATCACCTTGTCTCTCCAACCAAGGGGATAAAGGACAATGTGGACCGACTGCCTCTCCAGTTCCTTCTCCATCATGAATCGGAGGAGATCCAAAGGAGAGCAGACAGTTGAATAGGGACCACACATCTCAAAGAACCTCCAGTTACAGGTAAGTAAACTCCTGTTCTTAGAGCGATGGTCCCTATTGTATTCCAGTGTGGGTTATTAACAAGCAGTACTTAAGTAGGAGGAGAGTGTGAGGATGTTGATGGTAGGGCTGAGCAAAGGACTGCTGTCCCAAAGGAGGCATCAGCAGAGGAGTCCTGGACTAGGACAGTGTGTCTCATAAAGGTGTGAACAGAGTCCCACATGGCTGGATTACAGATATCAAGGAAGAGTACATCCTGAAGAGATGCCATACTCGCAGCTTGTGCTCTCGTGGAACGAGCTCTTCCCCCATGTGGGAGAGAGGCTCGATATTTGGTAACAGTAGAAAGCAGCCAGAGATCCATTTGGAGATCCTCTGAGTCAAGATCGCTTGTCCCATTAGTCTTTCTGTTAGAGCGATGAATAGTCTTGGGGACTTCCTGATTGGTCGTGTTCTGTGTAGAACAAAGGCTAAGGCCTGCCAGACATCTGTCCCTCTGAGGAAGTGTGCGGTTTAGGGAAGAGCACAGGTAAGTGGATTGAATGGTCCAAGTGAAATTCCAAGACAACCTTGGGAGTGAATTTGGGGTGTAAACGTAACAAAACCTTATCTTCATGGAATGCAATGTAAGGAGGATCTGCCATCATCACTCCAAGTTCGCCAACCTTTCTGGCTAAGGTGATATGGTCTCAAGTTGCAGTGGGGGAGGTCTAGGTTGGATATTAGGAAAAACTATTTCACTAGGAGGGTGGTGAAGCACTGGAATGGGTTACCTTGGGAGGTGGTGGAATCTTCATCCTTAGAGGTTTTTAAGGCCTGGCTTGACAGCCCTGGCTGGGATGATTTAGTTGGGGCTGGTCCTGCTTTGAGCAGGGGGTTGGACTAGATGACCTCCTGAGGTCCCTTCCAACCCTAATCTTCTATGATTCTATGATAGCTACAAGGAATGCGACTTTCATGGAGAGAAGAGACATGGAGCAGGAAGCTAGAGGTTCAAAGCATGATCGTGTAAGTGCTGAGAGAACAAGGTTCAAGTTCCACTCAAGGGTAGGCTTGTGAATAGTCAGAAAGGTTCCAAGTAGGCCTTTCCAAAATCTGGTGATCAATGGATGAGCAAAGACCAAGTAACCCTGAGAAGGAGGACAGAATGCACTAATCACTGCCAGGTTGGCTCTCAAGGAGCTGATGGATAGGCCTGATGTCTTCAGAGAAAAGGTATCGTCTAAAATGAGAGAGATATCTGATGTGCCCAAGAAGAAAAATATCTCCACTTAGCCAGGATGAATCATCCAGTGGAATCCTCCCTACCATTAGAAAGTACGTCTCATATGGCTGCAGAACATGCATGTTTCAAGAACAACGTCCATCCAAAAATCAAGCCTTGAGATGAAGAAAATGCAGATTGGTGTGCTTGGTCTTGCCATTCTGCTAAGTCAGGAGTCTGGGGAACGTTGGGAGGATGATTGGTATTCAGAATGACATGTGCAGAAGATTCGGAAACCAAAACTGTCTAGACCAGTAGGGAGTGATCAGGATAACCTGTGCCCTGTCCTGCCGAATTTTGGAGGGTGAGAACGGTTTTTTGGGATTTACACCCAGGGAAGACTCATAGAATCACAGGATTGAAAGGGACCTCGAAAGGTCATCTAGTCCAGTCCCCTGCACTCATGGCAGGACTAAGTATTATCTAGACCTCGCTGATAGGGGTTTGTCTAACCTGCGCTTAAAAATCCCCAATGATGGAGATTCCACAATCTCCCTGGGCAATTTATTCCAGGGCTTAACCACCCTGACAGTTAGGAAGTTTTCCTAATGTCCAACCTAACCCCCCCTTGCTGCAATTTAAGCCCATTGCTTCTTGTCCTAGCCTCACAGGTTAAGGAAAACAATTTTTCTCCCTCCCCATTGTAACAGCCTTTTATGTACTTGAAAACTATGTCATGTCCCCCTCAGTCTCTCTTCTCCAGCCTAAAGAATCCCCATTTTTTCAATCTTTCCTCATAGGTCATGTTTTCTAGACCTTTCATCATTTTTGTTGCTCTTCTCTGGACTTTCTCCAGTTTGTCCACATCTTTCCTGATCTATGGCGCCCAGAACTGGACACAATACTCTAAGTTGAGGCCTAATTAGCACAGAGTAGAGTGGAAGAATTACTTCTCATGTCTTGCTTACAACACTCCTGCTAATACATCCCAGGACGATGATTGTTTTTTTTGCTATTGTGTTAAACTGACTCATATTTAGCTTGTGATCCACTATGACCCCGAGATCCCTTTCTGCGGTACTCCTTCCTAGGCAGTCATTGCCCATTTTGTATGCATGCTACTGATAGTTCCTTCCTAATTGGAGTACTTTGCATTTGTCCTTATTGAATTTCATCCTATTTACTTCAGACCATTTCTCCAGTTTGTTCAGATTGTTTTGAATTTTAATCCTATCTTCCAAAGCACTTGCAACCCCTCCTAGCTTGGTAACGTCCGCAAACTTTATAAGTGCCATTATCTAAATCATCAATGAAAAATTTTGAATAGAACTGGACCCAGAACTCATCCCTATGGGACCCTACTTGATATGCCCTTCCAGCTTGACTGTGAACCACTGATAACTACTCTCTGGGGACAGTTTTCCAACCAGTTATGCACTCACCTTATAGTAGCTTCATCTACATTGTATTTCCCTAGTTTGTTTATGAGAAGGTCATACAAGACAGTATCAAAAGCCTCACTAAAGTCAAGATACACTACATCTACCACTTTCCCCCTATCCACAAGGCTTTTTACCCGTGTCAAAGAGAGCTATTAGGTTGAAGAGGAAGTGTAGAATCATTAGAGTTGATGCATGGGCCTTCTGGCATGACTTATGAACAAGGAGCCAGTTGTCGAGGTAGGGAAAGACAAGGAGACCAAGGAGTCTGGCGTGAGCTCTCACTACCGTGAAGACTATGCTAAAAAGGAGCACTCTGTAATGAAAATGGCCAGGGCCCATCATGAATGTGAGGATGATCTGTGAACAAGATGAATATCTACATGAAAGTAGATGTCCTTCATATCAAGAGCTGTAAACCACGTGTCCTTTTTTGGGGATGGTATTACAGAGGCCAGTGAGACCATACAAAACTTGAGTTCACGGACAAAGTGGTTGAGGTGGTGGAGGTTGAGAACTGGTCTCCATATGCCCTTCTTTTGGGATATAAAAAAATAAGTCAAGTAAAAGCCGTTTCTTTGGTATCTATGGGGGACATGTTCTATCACTCCTCGCTCTAATAGGTAGCCCACCTCTTGCTTGAGAATAGTCTTGGGAGAGTAGTCCCTAAAGGAGGTAGGAGAAGGGCGTTGTGGAGGAGGTAGGAAAGCAGACTCAATCACAGAGCCAGCGCGGATGACATTCAGCACCCACTGGTCTGGTACTACATTCTAAGGGTTGAGAGCGCGCCAGACAATCTACAAAAGGCATGTGAAGGTCGGACAATGTTTGGCCTAGTGGTTCACAGCTCTCAAGGTCCCTTCAAAAATTGTGCCTCGCTGCCGGTTGAGATTGGAAGGCCAACCCTGTTGCAGAAGGTGCAGGAAAGTGAGTTCTTTGAACATTCCGCCTTTTGCATGGTGCTCCATAGGGCATCTGATGGGGAAAACCTGTTGACCCACATAGAATCACAGAATATCAGGGTTGGAAGGGACCTCAGGAGGTCATCTAGTCCAACCCCCTGCTCAAAGCAGGACCAATCCCTAATTTTTGCCCCAGATCCCTAAATGGCCCCCTCAAGGATTGAACTCACAACCTTTGGGTTTAGCAGGCCAATGCTCAAACCACTGAACTATCCCTCCCCGCACGTCTAGGTCTAGATGATTATTGATGGAGCTTTCTCTTGGAAGGTGTATATGTCCCCAGAGAGTGGAGGATAGCCCTAGAGTCCTTCAAACTACGGAGGAATTCATCCATCTTCTGACTGAGTAATTGTGGTTCATCGAAGGGGATTTCCTCCACAGTATTCTGGACCTCTCAAGGGAACTTTGACACATGGAGCCATGATTCTCTGCACATGACAATGGTAGTAGCCATGGCTCTAGAGGATATGTCAGTGGCATCGACTCTGTACTGGAGGGCAGCCTTGACTATTAGTTTGACTTCGTCTATCGATGCCTGGAAACAAACACTGTCCTGTTGTGGAAGACTGTCGGTGAACTCCGTAAACTTAGAGTAGTTCAAGAAGTCGCACTCGATCATTATTGCCTGATAGTTGGCTATCCTGCACTGGAGATCAGATAACAGGAAGACCTTTCTCCCCAGTAAGTCTGGGCACTTACGCTCTTTGTCTGCAGGAGGAGACCATGGGTGTGGCCGTAGAGCCCTGTCAGAAGTGGCTTATGCCAAGGACTTGGGAGGAGGGCGAGAAAACAAAATTTCAGCCCCTTTGGCCAGTGCACAACATTTCCCCACCCTGTTGGGGATGGAAGCACAGGCGGCGGGAGTGAACCAAACAGCCTTAATGGGCTCCATTATAGCTTCGTTTACGTGGAGCACTATTTTGCTGGAGACAGATGGGTGGAGGATGTCAAGGAGTTTGTACTGGGATTCCTGAAAAACCCTTCAAGAGGAATCGTAGTTACCCAGCAACTCTACAACAAAGACCCTGGAACTGCTTGAATTCACTGGGGGGCGGAAGGGAGGGAGATGTGGGGGTTACCACGTCGTCCAGAGACGAAGATAGCAGTCTTGCTGGTTCCGGCAGAACTGTTGGGTCCAGTGCATATTGCTCTTCCTCCTCTAAAGGATCGGGGGGGATCAGAGTGTCTCAAATCAAGAGGAGGCAAGGAGTGACTCCCGAGCAGACCTGAGAGACACTGAAGAGCGGTACTGGTCCCAGGGCCCTCAATATGGCCAGTAAGCAGGGTTAAAAGGGGGACATGGAAGCCCCAATGGCATGAAGTGCCAGCGGCTCCAAGCTAAATACAGAGGTTGTTCCCAAGCAGGTGTAAGTCTTTCGGGTGGTGGAAGATATGTAGGGTAAGGAAACGAAGGTTCCTCGGGTGGTTTGGAGTCTCCGGATGAGGAGAAAGCTGATTCCTGTTCCAGAGGTGGTGCCACTGAAGGGAAGCTGCACCTTGAGGAAGGAACAGGCAATAAACTTCTCTGAGCTGTTGATTTCCAGGTGGTGTTATAACATCTCTGGAAAGGAACAGACCCAGTGGAAGGGATGCCAGAACCGGGAATGTGAAGATGTCCTGTGAAGCGGCCTGGGACTCAGTTTTCCCCAGTGTGAGAGTGGCTGTCTTTGTCTGGACCATCAGAGCTGGAGAGGGTGCTGTCGAAGACTGTGCGACAAGTCAGAGGTGAACGGTCATTGTCAGAGCCAACAGATCCTGAGGTCTGGGAGGTGCCGAGAACAATACAGACTAATCGCTTTCCAGTATTTATGGAGCTTGATATTTATGGACTTTCTTGTCAAGCCTCTGGGACTTAGGATGTACTACAGTAGAACCTCAGAGTTACAAACACCAGAGTTACAAACTGACCGGTCAACCACACACCTCATTTGGAACCAGAAGTACACAATCAGGCAGCAGCAGAGACAACAACAAAAAAGAGCAAATACAGTACAGTACTATGTTAAATGTAAACTACCAAAAAATAGATTTGACAAGGTAAGGAATCTCTGTGCTTGTTTCATTTAAATTAAGATGGTTAAAAGTTGGATTTTTCTTCTGCATAGTAAAGTTTCAAAGCTGTATTAAGTCAATGTTCAGTTGCAAACTTTTGAAAGAACCACCCTAACGTTTTGTTCAGAGTTGTGAACAACCCACATTCCCAAGGTGTTCGTAACTCTGAGGTTCTACTGGAAGTCCTCTTCAGCTGAGGAGCTGGGCTTCTTCAGAGCCAAATCCGGTGTTGTTGAAGTCCCAGGCATATGAGAATGCTTCCTGGGTTCCCGAGAATATCCTGCTGGGGGCGTCTATGAGGGTAACATCTCTGGAACCAGTGTCCGTCTTCGCAGCAGGAAGGCCAGGCCTTGCTTCGTCAGGCTGGTGTACAGGGGGAGTTTCCCCCGTCTGGGCTGAATTGAACCCTCTCAGTCTTTTCCACGGAGGTGTTTTCAAAGGTGGAGTTCCTGCCCTTCCCAGGCACAGCTGGGGAATGAGTGGCAGATACTGCACCTCACTGCAACGTGAGCTTCCCAAAGCAATAGTGGTTGTCACTGACAAAGAAGGATTGCAGGCAGGAAACAGAGTTTGAAGCCCTGAGTCTTGGGCTGAGTCCAGTACCCACATGGGGCATTAGGGGGAAGTGAAGTGTTCCCCCAAAGATTAATCTGGCACTAAAAACTATGAAAACACTAACATTATTAACTGTACAAGGCGCTAAAAACTATTTACAAAGCTAAACAGTATCCTAAGGGATGAAGCCAAAGCTACGGACACAGAGAGGTTCCGACCTGGCTCATGCAGCAGTGAGAAGTTGGTCCATTTGCCCCGCCTTTTATCCACTTGGTCAGAAACACGAGCTGAGCCAGGGCACATGTGCAGACTAGCGGACAATACTTTCAAATTCTCCGGCTCCAGGCACATGGTACGCACGCATAACCCACAGTGGAACACGTTAGGGATCATCACTTGAAGAAGAATCCACATTTCCTTGTTTGAACAAAAAGTTGGTCAGATCATGTCTCCCAAGGACACTCACTCTGAATTCCTTCTCTAGGATTTTCTTCCTAAGGTCATTTTCTTTCTGGAATGAGGCTGGATTTTCTGCACCAGGTCCTTGCCGTTGCTGCTATGAAAGAACAGAACACCGGAAGCATTAAAAACATTAGAAATTTAAAGCTCCACACTGCCCCAATCACCAGGCTGTGTCCCATAGGTAATTTAGACCTTAAATGGGTTTTATGCATTTTTTTAAAAGTGATATTTCCTAAGATTCCCCACCCCCCACAGTGTTTAAATCAGAAAAATTCCATGAACTAGAAACATTTGGCTAGACGCAACTGAACACAACAAAGCTTTCAACGGCACAAATCACAGAAGTTCCCAGAAGAGAACCTTGAGGGAGTCCTCAAGACTCATCACACCCAAGCATAGCAGTGACTGGCACTCCACACCAATGTTATAGTGATAAAATTGAGATTAAGTAAAAGACAAGTAACTTCAACTTTATTTTGTGTAAGCCTCACTACCCATCTTGCCTGAGGACATGAAGAGAAGAAGAGAAAGCACGTATCTAAGGTTGGCTCCAAGCTCTTGAGGCAGAGATAGTTTGTTTATTTTCTCTATAAAAGGTCCCTATACAATCGTACTAATGAAGTACAATGCCTAACTTTCATTCATCTTTAGACTATGAAATAGCCTTCCAAGAGACGAGGAAGCTCTATTGCTTAGGCTGTTTCAAACCTACGGGGTAAAACGCTGGAGGAACATTTTGTAGAGTACAGTTCAGCACTGTCTCCCGGATGATGGACTAGATCTAAGAGCATTTTCCTCTCTAATCTGGCAGTCTGAGAGCTGAGGATCCCACTACATCTTCTCTTATTGCACAGCTCCCAAGGCTTGAGTTAGATTTTCTTCATATGCAATTTCTGGATTATCCATCCTCCTCTTCTCCCCACTGGAACAACTAACCATGAAAAGCCTTTCTCCGGGTTTGAAATACAGCCCATCTGAGTGGCAGGGGTGAAGTTAGCTGGAGGAGAATAGCTGTTTTAACCACTAACAAACACGACTTTCTATTGCCTGGAGGCTGTTTCCAGACCCAATTATACCTGCCACCCACTGTCTTGTACTAGAAGGGGGGAAAGAGTTACCAACCTCTTGCTGGAGCTGAGTATAAAGTGTGTCCTTCTCCATTTCCATTTGCACCCGCTGATTTTCCAGCTCTTCCAGTGACTTTTCCATGGGCTGGATTTCATCTCTTAAATCCAGGTCACTGCAAGATCCAGGATACTTAAAAGTTAGGCTATAAACAAAGTGACCCGCTACAAAAAAGACATTGCATGCACTGATATTCTACTTGAATTAAGTGGATATTTTTTCTGTAAAAGAATTACACTGATATTTTGCTTTAATTGCTTGATTACTAACAGCAATTCACTGTGAACAAATCTGACAATCCTGTGCCACTCATTTTGTTTGCAAAGCTTTTCAAAGATGGGTGAGTTCCATGGCTCTTTGGTTTGCACATCACATTATAATCTAGGGCCCTCATACAATAGGGTCTGATCCAGAGCCCACTGAAGTCATGGAGAAGACTCCTCTTAACTTCAATAGCTTTTGGATCAGGTTCACAGCCACCAAAGCTGGGGACATTACATGTAAAAACTTAAGTTTCCTTGCTGGAAATAAATAACCCAAGCAAGTATTTTCCAAGACTACATGTAGCATACCAAAACAAGCCAGTCCCACAGGCAGGAAGGTTAATGACAAGGCAAAAGGACACTATCCATTTTGTGTGTCCATGTGCGGAATGAATTTTGTTGTGTGCACCAATATGGAGGTGATGTGTGACACACTGAGTGCAGGGGACTGGAGTAGATGACCTCTTGAGATCCCTTCCAGTTCCATGATTCTATATTGGTGCACATAACAAAATTCATGTGGGGGGGGGGGGAGCGAGGGGTTCGGAGTGTGGGAGGGGGCTCCAGGTAGGGGGTGAAGGCTCTGGGGTGGAGCCAGGCATGAGGGGTTCTGGGTGTGGGAGGGGCACTTCTCCCCACCACAGCAGATCTGTGCTGGGGAGAGGCATCTCTCCCCGCCGCAGCCCTGAGCCCCTGCGTGGGGCTTAACCGGCAGCGGCGTGGCCGCGCAGCTTAGAGGGAACTTAGTAACACTTATCAATTCTGCTTCCCAGACAGTACCCAAGTGTGTGCTCCCTGAATCCACTCTAGCCTTTTAAAGGTTAGAGTGTGAACAGTAAGACAACAATGATTTACATCAGCCACCATGAATAAAGACAAAAAGACTGCATCTTGGGAGAGGTGGGGGGGTTACAATCCAGATCTCTGACTTGCACTGAAATCAGAGGAAGCTGAGAATGTTAACACCTCACAGAACTAAGCTCTTGAATTTTAAGACAAGAGACAGAGAACCTGTTTGTTATGGGCCTCTAAAATGATCTACGGAAAGCACAAGCCAAGATACTAGAAAGCCCAGCACACAGACACTCTGAGGACAGACAAATATTTCACACTTTTATAGCCATTTATATCTTGAGACCACTGTACTAGTGCAAGCTAAAGGTGGTACAGTCCATTGTAATTCAACTGAAAGGTTAGGGACATATCATCTTTTCCAATAGTGATGAACTTAGTGCACTGCTGTGGCCAGTAATCCATACAGCCAGCCACCAACCTAGCCCCGACCAAACCAGAAAACTTAATTGATCTTTTTTTGAACTCTGCACACTTAAGGGCTGATTTACATGGCAAGCCCTACAAGTTGTAGTATGATTAGGGCCCTACCAAATTCATGGTCCATTTTGGTCAATTTCACAATCATAGGATTTTAAAAATCATAAATTTCATGATTTCAGCTATTTAAATCTGAAATTTTACAGATGATAATTGTTGGGGTCCTGACCCAAAAAGGGGGTGGAGGAAGAGAAATCACAACGTTATTATAGGGGGGCTGCAGTACTGCTACCCTTACTACTGCTCTGCTGCTGGCAGCGGCGGTGCCTTCAGAGCTGGGTAGCCAGAGCTGTGGCTGCTGGCCGGGAGCCCAGCTCTGAAGCACAGAAGTAAGGATGGCACGGTGTGGTGTTGCCAGTCTTATTTCTGCGCTGCTGCGGGCAGAGCTGGGTGCCTGGCCAACAGCTGCCACTCCCCAGCCCTGAAGCCAGTGCAGAATCAAGGGTGGCAATATCACAACCCCCCTAAAATAAACTTGTGACACCCTCCCCCCTGTAACTCCCTTTTGGGTCAAGACCCTCAATTTAAGAAATGCTGGTCTCCCCTGTGAAATCTGTATAGCACAGAGTAAATGTACACACAAGACCAGATTTCACGGTAGGAGACCAGACTTCAAGGTGCATGACTCGTTTTTCATGGCTGTGAATTTGGTAGGGCCCTAAAGGCAGGTCTACACTACCGCTTCCGGTCGATCTAAGCAACACAATTTGAGTTACATTAGTAGCATAACTTAAGTCGATGTAGCTTAGATCTACTTACTGTGGGGTCCACTCTATGCTATGTTGATGGGAGACGCTTTCCTGCCAACATTGCTTCCGCCTCTCATTGAGGTGGAGTACAGAAATGCCACTGCATCGATTGCAGCAGCACTGATTTAGCTCCATAGTGAAGACAAGCCCTAAGGCTGAGGAGCCACACTGACGTTCACTGTACCTAGCACTGTCCACACAGAATGTTAGTGCACAGCAAGCTGGTGAGCTGCAGAGTCAGACTCTGGCTTGCTGCACAGTAACTTGCGAGCCCTTAGTCTCAGTGGGATCACCTCTACGTTCTACCTCTACTTGTAATCTGTCCCATTTTATGAAAGTTAAGAGCATCTCTTGTACCCCTGGCAAGTTGCTGAAGTGGTTCCCAGTTTAACAGAGCTTGAGTGATCAACCACTACCTCATGCAAGACATGCTACTGCAGCAGGCTCGGGAGAGTTGAAGTTACCTCATTATTTCTGTAACGTTAAAGCTATCAGTCTTCGTACAAACAAAAGCTAAACTCCCATATTGGCCATCCATGAGCAGCTGCCTCCGCAGGTTTGCACTCAGCATCTCTTTGGCAGTCTTGTCATCCACAGCTCTGGTGATGTTGGCTACTACCCACACTGCATTGCAGTTCTTTAAATACTAAAGGATGGCAAGAAAAGTCAGTTTACAGGAAAACTGTAGTAATTAGTTCTAAAGCTTGAGAGTTTCAACCAATTCTTACGAAATAATACATTCAGAAGAACTGTCCAAAAAAGTTTGCTTTTTTTAAAGAAACACTGTTCACGGTCTCAGAATCTCCAAACCCGCATGGGTGTCTAAGTCGTAGAGTGACACTTAGGGCAGGTCTACACTACAGGGCTAAGTTGACCTAAGTCACGCAACTCGAGCTACATGAATAACACAGCTGCAGTCGACGTACTTTAGATCAACTTACTGTGGTATCTACACCGCACTGGGTCGACAGGAGAAACTCTCCTGACGACTTACCTTATGCTTCTTGTTCCGGTGGAGTACCGGAGTCGATGGGAGAGTGATCGGCAGTCGATTTACCGGGTCTTTACTAAATCGACCCCCGGTGGATCGATCGCCGAGCATCGATCCCCTGCTAAGTGGAGACAAGCCCTTAGTAATATTAATATTAATATCCAGCTAGATAATGCAAAAGGAAAGAATTCCAAACCTATTTACGAGCCAAGGCTTTCAGAGTTACTATATAACAGTTACATGTGTCTATCAGTGGTTAACCATTTTCCAAATTTAACGTTAATCAGGTTTTTTTGCACTCTGTTATCTACTGAGGCACTATAAGACAGTTGCCCAGATTTTCGCAGAATGCACTAATACAAACACAATTTAGCAGTGTTGCTGATGGAGATGTACAAAAGGGATTGAAATGGCAGAAAAGGTCTGCGAAAACACAAACACAGATGTATTACTTCTGACTGTACTATGATCAGTCCCATCCCTCCCTTAGAAGGATGCATTGCTATTAGGGACTTCATCCTTCTAAGGGAGGGATAAATGTCCTCAAGGCACCTAAGAGTGCAATATGATAGCATCTATGGTGATTACTTACAGACCTCAAATAACAATCAATGTATGCCCTGAAGCACAAGGATGGATAGCACTTGTAATTTTAACCTAATTAGTGCAACTGTGGATGCCACTTATCCATAGAAGCTACTAATCCTAGAGTTTTAGTAATCAGCTTGTCACTATGGTATCATGCAGCAGCAAGTGCCACATGTTAATTACATGGTGTTGCAAATGTTTATGTTTGAAAAACAGAGGAACAGGGAAGAGGTTGCTCATGTGCCCAATGCATATTGAATGACATGATGTGTGCAAAAGCATTATATAGCAGTTAAGGAGGAAGATGCTGCTTCCAATGAAGATCAGGTCTGGGAACCAGAAGGGACATAAGGGTTTAAAAAAACAAAACAAACCACAGACTGAAATTTCAGAGATGCCATTGTACCTCTTTGGCAGCATTATCCCTGGCAGCATTGGAATCTCGTACTCCAGGCAAATCCACCAGCACTGCCCCAGTCTTCAAGACATTAGCACCGGGAACACGGATTTTGACACATTTAACAATGGGCCAAAATTCTCCACCTTTCATGTCGCGTAAGTTATCAGTCCGAGAGTCAATGAATTTCTCTATTTTTGTGCGAAAATCTGCTGCCTAAGCAATGGAGAGAAAACAAGAGTAAGGTTCACTACAGGCAATAGGCTGAGCTACTCCATTTATTCTCTATATCAGTGTGAAATAGCCTGAATGGGTGAAGATATAGGAAGGCCACACCTCAAATCATGCTGTGTTTACCTTCTCTGCAGAGATGTGCTTTACTGTCCCAAGATGCTGAGTCACCTCCTTCATCTCCTTCAGCTTTGGAAGTTCTGCTATCGTCCCATATACAGCTTTCACACGACTATAGGCAGCGCCAGCTTCAGTCTTGCGATCTGGGCATCGTTTCTTTAAGTTACCAGATTTGTCTTTCATATCTTCTAGGAGAGCTTTCAGCTCATTATCCCACTCCTGAAGTGGGAAATACAGAAACAATTGAGACAATACTCCAAAAGAGTAAGTTTGTCATTTGTTATATGTAGAATAACTATTCAAGTTAAAATGAATCAAGACCAGATGCTGTTTGCCCTAAGATATTTTTACCACATACAGAGGAGTGAGTTCTATTACTATTGCTCTGCTGAGACCAAGAAACCCTTTTTAACTGATTACACTAGCTAGTCAGTAAAACAGGAAATATTTTCAAACATTTTTAAAACCTTTTTTTGTTTGTTTTTTCCCCTTGAAGACTGATGAAAGTTTTCCATTCAGCTCCGATTCTCTCCCTCAGATATTTATACAGCTCCCTTTTACCACAGTACCTAAGCACTAAAATTAAACATACAATATGAACAGCATCACCAACGACTGGTACAAAGAACGGCTACTGAAAAGATCCAAGATAGTTCCAACATATAGAATGAGCAACATTCCTATTTTTAAACAGGATGACAGAGGATCGATTTAAATAATTATTTGAATCACCAAGAAGAAATCCTCCATTTCAATCTTTGATTTTAATCTACTTTTCCACTTGTACTTCAATTATTTTCTGAAGAAAGGTGCATTCTCACTGGTTGATATAATCATTAAAATATGTTGTTTTACAACTAGACAGAGCCTCTATACTAGCTCTGATACATCTTTTTGCTACCTAAGAGGGTACACTATAACTATATACATTTATTTAAGCAGTTATATGGCTTAATATTTTCAGATCCTTCTTACCTGCATTTTTAGTATGTTAGAAAATGGTGAATGATATATTGCTTACTTATTAATAAACATTTTGCACATAATTTGTGTCAATCTGCATTAGAAGGGTAATTTGAATTTAATTAAACACACAAAATAGCATATTTATTATTTAAATGTTTTAGAATCCTAGAAACGTAGGACCGGAAGGTACCTCAATAGATCATCTAGTCCAATCCCCTGTATTGAGACAGGACTAAGAATTATCTAGACCATCCCAACAGGTGTTTTTCTAACCTGTTCTTAAAAACCTCCAATGACACAGATTCCACAACCTCCCTAGGTAATTTTTTCCACTGCTTAACTACCCTAAACTTTTCCTAATGTCTAACCTAAACCGTCCTTGTTGCAATTTAAGCCCATTACTTCTTGTCCATCCTCGGTGGATAAGGAGAATAATTTATCACCCTCCTCTTTATAACCACCTTTTATACACTTGAAGACTATTATGTCCCCCCTCACCCAGTTTTTCCAATCTTCCCCCATAGGTCATGTTTTCTAGAACTTTGATCAGTTTTGTTCCTCTCCTCTGGACTTTCTCCAATTTGTCTTCATCATTCCCAAAGTGTGGTGCCCAAAACTTGATGCAGTACTCCAGCTGAGTACTGAGTAGAATGGGAGAATTATTTCTCATGTCTTGCTTACAACACTCCTGCTAATACATCCCAGACTGATGTTTCCTTTTTTTGCAACTTGTGTTACACCATTGACTCATATTTAGTTTGTGATAGATTATAATCCCCAGATCCCTCCTAGGAAGTAATTTCCCATTTTATATTTGTGCAATTGAGTATTCCTTCCTAAATATAGTGCTTTGCATTTGTAGTTATTAAATTTCATCCTATCTATTTCAGGCCATTTTTCCAGTTTGCCATGATCATTTTGAATTTTAATCCTGTCCTCCAAAGCACTTGCAACCCCTCCCAGATTGGTACTGTCAGCAAATTTTAAGTGTACTCTCTATGCCATTATCCAAATCATTTATGAAGACATTGATTATAACAAGACCCAGGACAGATCTCTGTGAGACCCCTTCCAGCTTTTCTGTGAACTACTGATAACTACTCTGAGTACAGTTTTCCAACTAGTTGTTCACCCACCTTATAGTAGGTTTGTTTAGGCTATGTTTCTCTAGTTTGCTTATGAGAAGAACATGTGAGACCTTACTGAAGTCGAGATATATCACATCTACGACTTCCCCCCATCCACAAGGCTTATTACCCTGCCAAAGAAGAATATTAAGCTGGTTTGACATTTGTTTTTGACAAATCTATGTTGACTTACTTATCACTGTATCTGCTAGGTGCTTACAAACTGATTGGTTATTTGCTCCATTATCTTTCTGGGTACGGAAATTAAGCTGACTGGTCTATGATTCCCTGGATTATCCTTATTTCCCTTTATAATAGATAACTACTGGTTCTACTGTATTACCTACGAACACCAGAGTTACAAACTGACCAGTCAACCACGCACCTCATTTGGAACCTGAAGTAAATAATCAGGAAGCAACAGAGACCCCCGCCCAAAAAAACAAATACAGTACAGGGCCGCGTTAAACGTAAACTACTAAAAAATAAAAAACAAAAGGAAAGCAGTATTTTTCTTCTGCAACGTAAAGTTTCAAAGCTGTATTAAGTCAATGTTCAGTTGTAAACTTTTGAAAGAACCATAATGTTTTGTCAGAGAAGTGAGCTGTAGCTCATGAAAGCTCATGCTCAAATAAATTGGTTAGTCTCTAAGGTGCCACAAGTACTCCTTTTCTTTTTGCGAATACAGACTAACACGGCTGTTACTCTGAAACCGAACATTTCAGAGTCACTAACTACCTCAATTCCTGAGGGGTTTATAACTCTGAAATTCTACTCTATATTTGCCCTTTCCCAGTCCTCTGGGATCTCTCCAGCTGTCCATGAATTCTCAAAGATAATTGCTAATGGCTCAGAGATCTCTTCAGCAATTTCCTTAAGTACTTGGGATGCATTTTGGTCAGGCCCTGACACCTTGAAGACATCTAACTTATCTAATTAATTCTTTAACTTGCTCTTCCCCTATTTTAGCCTCAGATTCTACCCAATCAATGTTTACCATGTGAATACCGAAACAAAAACGGCAGTTAACATTTCAGCCATTGCTGTGTTTTCCATTATCGTTCCCTACTTGTTGAGCAATGGACCTAACCTGTCCTCGGTCTGGTCTTCCTTTTGCTCCTAATGTATTTGTAAAATGTTTTCTTGTTACCCTTTATATCCTCAGCTAGTTTAATCTCATTTTGGGTCTTGGCCTTTCTAATTTTGTTGCTACATGCTTGGGTTGTTTTTTTTTTTTATATTCATGCTTAATAATTTGACCTAGTTTCCACTTTTTGTATGACTCTCTTGAACATCTCTTGGTTAAGCCAGTAGATTTTAAGAGATTATAAGAAATGTTGCCCTTCACATATTTTGTACTAAATTCAGATTTCATTTTAAACAGGTTTATTGCTAAGAAGAGAAAAAACCAACAATTTAAATAAACAAAAAATTGAAAAATCTGATTCAATAAAATTAGATTTTTAATTATTTTTTTTAAGTCACTGATTTTTATCCACCTTGCAGGATGAATTCATCTCCGACATTAACTTAAACAAATCCAACACTGCACCAAGGATGAATCCAGCCTTTCAAGTACCACTTAGGTAACCAGCCTAAATAGATTTCTGCTCCGGAGGCAGTGGAGGAAGATCTGAACAGCAGCTGAAATGACTGAAAATGATAAAAGGAAGCTAAACCTGATACAATATACAGAGAAGGACCCATTGAAGAGAAATCAAGTGGAATAAAAGGAGACAAGAGAAAATACTATACGCTATACACAGAAAAGAAAGCCATTTAACAGTGCCCTCAGCAGGTATTATGGAAGGTAGAGAGAAGGGTGCAAGGGAGGTTGAATGGAGAGCTGAAAGTCTTCAGGATTTGGGGATGGGAAGTAGTAACTAGTAATCCAGAATGTCAGCTCGATAGCGAGGGGCTAGGGTAGAGATGTAAATCTAAATAAAATCTGTACTTTATCCCTCACTCGGCCTCTGTTTTTGGAGCCTCCTTCCACTGAAAAGCTCCAATGTCTGCCACCACTGCCACTCACAGCCTTGCCAAACAGCAGCGGAGTGAACTCAGACTCCTCTCCATTTCACTGCTCCCCACAGAGGTCTAAATAGCAGACAATGACAAAAGCTAGTCGCTCTGCTGCATCTTGGAAGAACTAAAAAGTAGCAGTAGCAAAGGCAACAGAGCAGTCTATCTGCAAAAAACAACAAACACAACTGCATCAGTTTACTCTCAAATCAAGTTTGGAAGGCTATCTTGTCAACCATAAGTGATATAAAGGGAAGTTATTTACCATAAGGTAACTGAAGTCCTTTGAGATGTGTGGTCCCTATCTGTATTCTCCTGTGGGTATGCATGCACTCCACATGCTTGAGACCAGCAAATTCTTGCAAGTAGCATCCACTGGTCCATGCCTGCATCCTTGCTCTCCTTGTGTTCTGTATCGAGATTGAGAGGCAGGGTGGACCAAATGCCTCTCCAGTTTCTTCTCTACTGCGAACCTTATGATCCAAAGCACAAGGGAAGGAAGCAAGGTAGTGGCATACAGAAAAGGACCAGGCATTTTGGAAAAGTTCTAGTTACAAAAGGGTAGTGACTTCCCTTTCTTCTTCACGTGCTGATCCCTATGTGTAATTCACTATGGGTGACTGATAAGCAATACTCGGAGGAGGTGATGCAAAGATGCAGGTGATATAGCTGCTTGTAGAACCACAGTCCCAAAGGATAAGTCAGTGGAGGAGTCTTAGTTCAGTGGGTAATGCCTTGTGAACATATGCACAGAACTCCATATTGCTGCCTTGCAAATATCAAGTGGGGGTACCTTCTGAAGCAATGCTACCGAGGCTGCTTGTGCTCTGGTACCAGTGAGCCCATACTGCATGTAGGGGAGGAAGATGTGCCAAATGATAAAGCAGGATGCAGCCAGAGATCCATCTAGAGATTGTCTGGGAGGAAATAGCTTGTCCTCAGACTCGTTCTGCTATAGCAACAAACAATCAAGATGACTCTCTGATCTGTTCTGTTCGCTGCAGGTAGATGTGCATTGGCCTCGTCACATCAAGGAACGAAGCCCTTTTCTCTTCAATGGAGGCAGGAGGCTTCGGGAAGAACACCATGAGTGGACTGTCTGGTTTACGTGAACTTCTGAAACTGCCTTAGGGATGAATTTCAGGTGCAGCTGTAGCAAGACTGTGCGTCTTTATGGAAAATTGCGTAAGGTGGGTCTGTCGTTAGGGCCACAAGCTCACCTGCTCTTCTGTCCAAGGTGATAGCAACAAGGAAGATAATGTTCATTGATAGGTAAGACACTGAACATGTAGCAAAGGGGTCAAAAGCTGGCTTAGTGAATGCAAAAAGTACTAAGTTGAGGTTCCAGTGAAAAGTTGATTTTGTTACTGGCAGAAAGGTTCTGGTTAATCCATCTAGGAATCTAGAAGTTACTGTGTGAATAAAAATAAAGTAGCTATCTGCTGGTTTTTTATAAAAGTTGCTTGCCACCAGGCAAACCTGTATCAAGCTAAGGGAAGACCAACCTTGTGGGTAAGGAGGGAGACTGCAAGAATATCCGCTGTATCTGCAGATATATGATTCTGCTGGTCCCGAAGGAGAAGCGCTTCCACTTAGACAGCTAACATTTTTCTGATGGAATCTTTTCTGCTGGTCAAGCTGTCTCAAGTGGGTCAAGAGCACGAGTGCCAACCTTGGGCAGACTGTCAAGGAGCAGGGCACAAGCCCCAGATTGATTGATGGTTCTATAATTAGATTTCACCAACCAAGTAACAAGTGTGAACTCCTCAATGACTATATCAGCCTTTCCCTGGAGTCACAGACAGTCCACTTGGGCATTCTGGTCTATCTTGAACCCAGGCAAGCCTGCCTTTGTGACAGATGGTCCTTTACACCAAAAATCACAATATTCAGGTTACTCCCAGTCCCCAAGGGCAAGTCACTTATCCCAGGCCAATTGTACCCATGCGCACTCAAAGACAAAACTTGTAGCCAATCGTGTAATAAACTAAAGATTTATTAATGAAGAAAAAGAAACAAGAGTTATTTGCAAGGTTAAAGCAGATATACATACTCAAATGAGTTACAATCTTAGGTTCCAAAAGGTGATTGTAACTGCTGTATATGCCAGATCCATATGTCCCCTAAGGCAAGCTATGCAGCTTGAGGATCCCCTGCTTATGTTTAGAAATCTTTGCCCTTCAAAAGTTCAAGCCACACAGAGCTACAGTTCCTTCTGGTCGGGCATTTTTATTTTCTTCCCCCAGAGTTCAAACTGATGGCAGAGTGTCCAAGTGCAAGCCTCTCTTTATGGGTAGGGGGGACCATGGGGGGCAGGGAAGCAATCAACAAAGTCTGTCCTTTGTTGTTTCACAATGGCTCATTTACCCTCAGTGGACCTTCTTGTGTGCAGAACAAGCACTTTACATTAATGAATGCTTCTTTGCTGTTTGGTGAGTAACTCAATTGCAAATGCAAACTCTCAATATAACTTTATACCATGGGCTAACAGAGGTTAAGTGAGATCAATACATGCAGCATCCTACAAGCATTTCATCAGGTCTAAACACTAAAACACATTCTTCCTGTCGACTTAACATCTATTTCACAACACCACAAACACAGAGGTAAGCCAGACTGGTTCCAGCTATGCTTTTGTCAGTGTTCAGTGAGACCTGGGCATAAGCTGGCACCTGGTCTGCCAGCATCACACTGCTGTTCTCGAGAATGACTTGCTCAGCCTCAGAACAGGAACGTTCCACATTCCAGGCCCATCCAAATACGAAGCCATGGGGTGAAAGGCACCTGAGTTTGGATGCCTGAGCCTGCCATTCTCTTGAGTCAGACAATCTGGGAGGGTTGAATGCTGATGAGAGGACGTGCTGACGTATTTAGGAGGCTTATAAACCAGAACTGTTTGGGTCCTTTGGCCTCAATGAAGATGACTCAGGCTCTGTCTGGCTGAATTTTCCAAAGAACCAAGGTAGCAGCAGAATGAATAGTTTAAGTGGTGTCCAATGGAGTAGGAAGAGTGTGTCACCCCTGGAGCAGCAAGTGTTGCATTTCTTGTTTTCCCGGGAGGTGAAAGAGTCCCAAGTGGGGGTTCCCACTGAATGAAAATGCTGTTCACCACTGAATCAAGCAATCCACATCATACTGTATCAGTGACCTGTCCACTTAATTATTTACCACTCCACTAGTGTGTGTCTCATTTGAAACATTTATCAGTGATTATTTTATGTTTTATCAAGAGCTATGAATCATGAGTTCTTTTCCCGGGTTGGTATTATCAATACCAATATAACCGCGTGGAATTTTAGTTTGTGAATAAAAACATTGAGTTGTCACAGGTCGAGACTGGGTCTCCATACTGCCTTCTTTTTGTGAACGAGGAAATATTTCACACATAAACCTCTTCCCAATGCTGAAGAGGTACCTGCACTATTGGTCCCTGCTGGAGGAGAGAGAGTATCTCCTCGTAAGAGTGGTCCCTGAAAAGGGAAGGGGAAGGAGGTTTTGGAGGAGGAGGAGAGAATTGATTGTATAACTGAAATGGATTATATCCTGCACCCACTTGTTTGTTGTTACTGCCCTCCAGCTGTGGGGCAGGGGTGGGAGGCAGAAGAGTGCTAGGCAGCTACCAAAGGAGACCTGGGAATTGGGTAGAGATGGCATCAACTTTGGTTCACAACTCCTGAACATTTTGTCAAAAGTATCTTTCGGCCAGGAGGTGCGGTTGGGCTGATGTGGTTAAGTGGAGGGTGCAGGGTACTATGCCTTTGGGCCTTCTCTGTCTTTTATGAGGCAGTTCATAAGAACGCTGATGGTAAAATGGTTGAGGCATAGGCCTCTATTTGTATGGTTATTAATGGTATTTCCTCTTCAGGGTGGATATATATATTTAATATATATATATTTTTTAAAAAAAGATTTGGCCACCAGTGTGTCTTCACCGATAAGGGCCAGAAATTTAGCCCTGTCCTGCTAGGATAGTTTGTCCTTAAAATCTAGGAACTCTGAATAATTTAGAAAAATCATACTTAGTCCAATATTCTAAATTGGAGGTTAGTAGATTTAAACACCTTCCTCTCTAACAGATCCAGATGTCTGGCCTCCTGGTCAGTACCAGGCTCTTGGGTGTTGCTGCCTAGATCTTTCAGTGACATCCTGAACAACCAGAGTTTAGTGCAGGATGGGTAAATAAAATCTCTGCCCCTTTTGCAAGCATAAAGGAACACTTCTCAGCCCTCTTGGGGGAAGGACACAGATTACTGTCGTATGCCAAATTGCTCTTGCCAATTCCAGTATGTCTGTGTTCCCTGGGTGTGCTATCCAGTTGGATCCCGTGGGTTTCAGGATGTCCAAAAGCTTATGTTGAGCGTCCTGGATCTCGTCAGGAGACGTGGAGCACTTGGGCAAAACTCTGTAGCAGTTCCTGGAATTGCTTGTGGTCACCTGGAGAGGATGGCGAAGCTGGAGCATCTGCCTCATTCAGAGAAGAGGAAGATGATGTAGAAAGAGAGCCTGAAATATAAGCGCTCATATCGAAGGCCTGAGCTAAAGCCGCGGGCCAAGCTTTGCTGATATAAAGCAAAGTTAGCACAAGTCAGGCTGTAAGCAAAGATCAGGCTCTGCCTGTGTGCAAGCTCACAGAATCTGGCAAGCACAGGGCCGATATTGCAGAAACGCACACTCCTAAGAAGAGCTAAGCACAGAGCACTCAGGCATCCCGATCTCAAGTGGTACCAGAACATCCCTGATATCAAGGACGGTACAAAAACATTCCCCAAGGATAACAGGAACACACTGACCCCTCCAATAAGATAAGGTCAGGATGACAGGGTGATGAATAGAGATGTTTTGATCGAACCAACATGTACGAGGAGCTGGGTAATAACTAGCCCTGTGTGGGGGCAGTAACTATGTCAGAGGAGCAGTACGTAACTTGTTTGTGTCAGGGTCTAAAGAGGTATCTCTCGGAGTGTGTGTCTTGGTCCAGCCGAGGGGGAAAGGAAAGTCCCACTATCCACTGGGCTGCATTCATTGTCACAGGCATACATGTCTTAGTATCCTTGTAGAGTCTGCCAGGTGCTATTACCATGCTTTGTCGGCAATAAACCTGGCCTGGCACCTTTGGATCTTCTGGTCATTGAGTGGTTTGCTCGAGGTCTGCTGTGCCGGCTGTCTTCACAGAGCTGGGGCAGCACACAGGGAGAATACACACACGCAGCTGAACATCTAACCACAGAAGATACCCTTGTCAGTACCAGCAGAACCATACTCTTCCTCTTCTGTAGGCTCAGAAGGAAGTTCTGGTTGTTCTCTTGGAGCGGAGGGGTGATCTGACTCCTTATTAGATTACACAGACCTTGGGTGTTGTGTGCATTGGGTCCCATGGACCCAACAGGGCCAGAAGAAAGGTTTGAAGGTGGGTTGCAGAGGTCCCCAAGACATAGGGGGTACCACCAGTCCCAAAGGGAGGATGTCCTGGTTTGGGTGGGGGAGTTTGGTTCCAGGAAGCTCTTGATCTCCTGTTTGGATTGTTCTCCATCAATGAGGCAATGACAGTTCCTCCAGTAGATTTGACTCCCCCAATAACAAGGTCAGGTCTGACAATCAATGGTGCAGTTGATCCTATCAAAGGAAAGCTGTAGGTGGTAGACTGGATAGGGTCCCATAGCTCATGTCTCCAGGTGGGGTCAAGATCTCTCTGGTAATGGCTGCTCCTGGCAACAGAGGAGACTGCAGATCCAGGAAAACAAAGACATCCCCGGGAGTGGAGTCCTTCTGCTCTACCCGCGGTGTGTGCGGTTCTGTCCACCCACACCAAGAGAGCTGACGTAGGAAGGCTCTGAGTTGGCGGATCCATATGGGGTTGGAGCATTACTGCCGGTGGCTGAGGTTCTCGATGGGTGCTCTTTGTCAGTACTGGTGGTTCTCTGCCTTTCGACCTCAAAGGTGGTGTTAATGCTGCTGGGTGTCTGTGCTGCTCCTATGCTGTTTGTGGCACTCCAGGATTAGCTGCACCAGAGTAGCTTGCAGATTCAGAAGACCTCTACGTTAATCATGAAGACAGACCACAGACTTGGTTCAGTGACGAAGGTGCCCTGGCTCAACACATATGCCCACAACAAGAACTAAGAAGCAGAAAGTCACATCCTCACATTCCATCTACATTCCATCAAAACAACGTAATATTGGGCTGTTAAGGTGGCGATCCTGTCCCAAGAGTACCCACCACCACCAGATAAAGGAACAGATCTTAAGATATTTAAAAAAAAAAAAAGGAGTACTTGTGGCACCTTAGAGACTAACCAATTTATGTGAGCGTAAGCTTTCGTGAGCTACAGCTCACTTCACTCTGAAACCTGAAGATATTTAAAGAAAACTTTGTTTGATAGCATCTGTCTGGCAATAGGGTGACCAGATGTCCCAATTTTATAGGGACAGTCCCGATTTTTGGGTCTTTTTCTCATATAGGTTCCTATTACCCCTCTACCCCATCCCGATTTTTCACACTTCCTGTCTGGTCACCCTATCTGGCAAGGAACCACTTCTCACTAGTTGTGACTGTGAAATCTATATTTATTTATTGTTTTGCCTTTATGATCCCTACTTCTCTATTGTTTATCTGTAGGGTCTCTGTCTGATTCTTTAATTCTTCTGTCTGTTGCGTAACTAATCTTGCAAGATTAAAATCAACTAAGGCGGTGGGGTCTGATTGGTTAAAGAATTGTTTCATAATGGACTAGGACTGGTGAAAAATACTGTTTTGTAGGACTTCAGTTTAAAATGATTGGTTACGGCACAGCTAAGCAGGACTCAAGTTTCACTATATAAACTGGGGTCCAAAAGGAAATTCTTTGGGAACCAACTCCAGGACACAGCCCAAGCTCAGAGCTGCCAGACCTCAGCACTCTGCCGATGACACTGTGCAGAAACTGGAGTCCCCGGATGACCTGATCCTGACTGGCCACCAGGAAAAGTTAGTCTGATTTATTGGGAGTGGCGAGCATTGTATGCTTAGTATTTGTATTCTGTTGTAGTAACTGTTAATAAATAGAGGTTAAGGATATTACTGTGTAAGGCTCTTTCATTGGTAAAAAACCCCACAAAACCCACAGAAGATTACACCCTGAACCCTAGGAATTGGGTATGGGTGGCCTTGAGCCTAGGAACTGGGTTAGGGTGGGGGTGCCTAAATTAACCCTTGAGCCCACCAAAAGGTAAACGTGGGGTGTCCTAGAGCGTGCGGGTAACACTTGTACCTCCTAGTTTGAACAAAACATCCTCGTCTGTTATTCTGTCATCCCATCCTTATCTTTATGAGGGGCCTGCGTGTTCCTGTACCATCCTCTCCAGTCAGGAACATGTTTACCTGGTTAGCTGATACCCTGATGTTACTATTCTGACAAAGCCTACTTTGCTTCACCACCTTTGGTTCATACTGCTAGGCGTGCCTAGGGCTCCCCTACAGATGGTACCTGCCGATGGCAATGCTGCCAGGGCAGAGTCTAGTATCAGCAGAACCTTGTTCCTATGCATCTTTATATTGTGGCCCTGGGACTCAAGACATGCTAAGTCTTCGGGACCTGGGGATGAAGACTTGCCTGACTTGGATGGAGTTGGGGGGGAAAGGGAGGATCATCCTCTTCAGAGTGGTCTGCTTTTGTGCTTATGAGAGTGTCCCCTGCTTTCCTGAGCAAACCCTAATGGAGGGTCCATAAGTATGATCTTCCTCACACTTGCGTCAGGCCTCATGCTAGGAGACGCGCTACTTGATGACTCTGGCCAATGTACAGGGAGGTTCCTCCAGTCTGGGTCTGACTGGGGCCTTATAGCCTTCCCCAGGAAGTTAGAATTCCCACACCTGACAGGTCCGGCTGGGGCAGACACAACAGATACACCACTTGGTGAAGAGATGAGCCTCCCTGAGGCAAGTGCAGACAATGCCGATGATCATCACTGTCAAGAAAAGAGGAGGGACAGGAAACGCAGCTTTTAAAGCCCAGTATTCTGGATATAATCTGATTTCAATACCAGAAAGCTGGGAAGGTTCCCCATGGTGGGGACGCTATCTAACCACTAACTAGTATTAATAGTTCTATTAGTATAGCTACACTGAAGATAAAATTGATGAAGAAACTGGAGAGGCAATTGCTCCACCCCACCACTTATGATTTTGGTGCAGAGCATGAGGACAGCAGGAGCACAGATGCAGACCAATGTACATTACTTGCAAGAATTCTCCTGTCTCAGACACATGGAGCACACGTGTACTCACAGCGGAATACACAGAGACCAGCATTTGAAGAAGAAATTAAGTTTACTTACCTGTAACCTAAGTTCTTCAAGATGGGCTCTGCATATTCACACTCATGGGATGCACCTATTGGGTGTGCTCAGCCAGTGGAATTTTTCCTAGCTGTACCTCCTGGAGTGCTCACAAGCTCCCCCAGTCTCTCCCCTCACCATTCAAACATTCTAAGGGTGAGACCACTCAAAGAAGAAACTTAGGCCGTGATTGTGTGCACAAAACTTGAGACGTTTTTCAAAGGGTCTGATTTTCACAGGGGAGCAATTTCTGAAGATCAGGCTCTTTCAAATGGGCACCAAACAATTAAGGCACCCAAAACCATTTTTTTTAAATTAAATGCAAGTCTAAGCTTATATTAGGAAGAGGCTAATGGCACTTGCCTGGGAAAAACTTCAAGCTCACCAAGGACAAGTGGAATTTTCAAACCCTGGCACAGTAAATCTTAAAAGTAGCATCCAACTAAAAGGTCAAATTACCATCATCACAGACCCCACAAGCCTTAACATCTCTTTGGAACAAGGCCAGAGAGATTTTTATCTCATTATATTTAGTTATGTTACTTCTCTGTTTAGAAACCTATTAACTTCTAACCAAAAATAAGACATAAATTTATAACAGTGAGAGTAACCACTGGAACAAATTTACCAATGGTCATAGTGCATTTTCCATCACTGATAATTTTTAAGTCAAGGCTGGATGTTTCTCTTAAAGATACGCTCTAGGAATTTTTGTGGAAGTTTTATGGCCTGTGTCCTACAGGAGGTCAGACTAGATGATAACAGTCATCCTTTTTGGCCTTGGACTCTATGAAACCCCTACAAATTATAATACAACCCCAAAGATCTAGAAGGGTACCCAGTATTTTCTGATGAATAGCATTCAGATGATAGTAAAACTGTTCAAACGGCATTGAAAAGATTGCATGACAAGTTGCTAACCTGCCCATGCAATGAAGAACATGCCAGTTAGTTTTGCAGATTGGCTTTAAAGGGTCTCTGCAAACTGGAACATTCACTCAGGAGTGTAGTGAAACCCATAAAGGATGGAGACTGGGAGCAAGACAATACAACTTAGGTTAATGGGTTTCAGGATTCAAAGTTAGAGGACACATCCATGAGGAGACAGGGAGCGAGAGAAACAGACAGACACGTCATAGATTTCAGATTTTGCCCATGAAATGTTGCGTGCCAACACAAAATGCATCTGCACTCCACAGGAATGAAATTACTCTTCTTTAACCCCTTTACCCTAACACCATAGGCTCCCAATGTCGTCATACAACCATTCTGCTGGCAGAATTTAGCCATTTTAGGGATATTTAGATTTATCTTTGCTACCTACTTCTTTAGAAAGAAACTCCACATCTGCTTCATATAGACTCTTCCCACCGGTTTTGGAGATCTCCACCACCACAGCAGTGCAGGCTCTCATGGCAGATGTAGGCAGCACGGCTTCCTCATCCAGCAAGGCATTTAACAAGCTGCTTTTCCCTGCCCCGGTGTTCCCCACCACTGCAATGTAGGTCTTTGGCATTTTTGTATCTTTCTGCAACTTTTCAATCTGTTCTCTTTATTTTATTTAAAAAAAAAAAAAGGCAGAATTATGAAGCAGTCACCTGGCAACATTTAACTTAAGCTTTCAATTTGCATAAGCAGCTATTCTGACTGATGGAAGTTGAATTACCTACCACGCTCCCAAAATTACTCCACCAGAGATCAAATCAGAACTAGAGGGTTGTATCCTACTTCTGGTATTTTTGAAGTCACCACCACCCTCAAACATTTCACTTACAACATACAGCAATACAACCACCTACTTTAATCATGAGGGTAACTAACTACTGGAACAATTTAGCCAGGCTCATGTTGGATTCTCCATCACTGGTAACATTTAAATCAAGACTGGATGTTTTTCTAAGAGGTCTGCTTTAGGAATTATTTTAGGGTAGTTTATGGCCTGTGTTATACAGGAGGTCAGATTAGATGATCACCATGGTCCCTTCCAGCCTTGGAACTTAGGTATCATCCGTTCTTACCCTGGTAGGATCGTTGCCCCTGCTAATACTGTTATTTACTTGCTGCAATGTTTGACAAATCCACATGACTTCCAGGCTTGGTCACAGCTTAACAACCTAGGCACATGAGCAAATCTCATCTCTCTCAAACACTGTGGTTTCTTCCCTCCCCTCCCCCCATAAGCCGCTCTTCAGCAATCAACAAGATTTAATGTTATTCTACAGAATAACTGTCTGCCTCCAACATTTACACCTATGTAAATAAGCAGCCAGGAAGGTGGAACAAGCCAGGACATCCAGAACAAAATCAGTAAAGCCAGGAACACCTTCAGAAGCTTAAATACAGTCTGGAAATCACTGAAATACAACACCAAAACCAAACTCAAGATTTATCAGAGCTGCGTACTTTCAACACTACTTTATGGTGCAGAATGCTGGAGAATGAGAAAGTAGGACACATCCAAACTGATTCCATCACCAGAGTAGCAATAAGATGGACACCAGAAGACAATTGAAAACGAGGCTGCCCGAGAACAACATGGTGAAGAGCTGTGGAAGCTGAGCTGAAAAACCTGGGGAACCATGGAAAGACTCGCCAGAAACAGACAGGAATGGAAGAGCATCATCACTGCCCTAAATGCCAGAGGCGTAATAGGAACATGAAGATGATGCAATAAGCAATTAATAAATATCAGAGAAGTGTGACTCAATCTTCTGCAAAGGATTCAACTCAGGTTTTCTTTAAGAATTGAAGAGCTCTGTTAAAATACTAGCACGTCACTGCACCACTGACAATACAGAATATATGTATGCTGCAGTTATATTCAATATAGAGGAGAATTATTTTTATTGCATTTGGACAGAGCACCCCCATGGAACTTATTGCTAGTATTTATGTGCTGTCATCTTGAGGGACCTCTATGCTTATCCCTTGCTAAGATATATTGCTTTCTTGGTTTATATAACAATTCATGATACAGTTTTAAGTATTTTAGTGCTCCTGAGACCACAGGAAAACTGAAAATTGCAACTATCTAAAGAGTACTTATGTCTGCTCCAGACTAACAGAAAAGTATCACAGTTGTGCATCTAATAAATTCCAAATTACAGAACTATGCTTACTTAGGAAGTATGATGGGATGTACTAGCTCTTTGGGGTTCATTAAAGAATCTTCTGTGACAACAGCATCCTAATCCAAATGAGCCTTTGGAAAGAAAATCCATTACCGCTGCATCTATTGCAGGGATTTATCCGAGGACTAGCAGGAGTTCACAAAGTGGGTTTGCTTTAGCAAGTGACCTTTGGCACCCTGTCAATTAACCCAGCAGGAATCATAACACCTGCTGCTAGCCTTCCTTAGAAGCTCAATGAGACAAGCCAGTGAGTTTCAGTCAGAACATTAGCCTATAGAGTTAGGAGGAGTGATTTTTTGTGCAGTTTTGACTGTTTATTAGCAGTATTTATCCTGCAGTAGCTCCCAGAGGCCCTGATCAGGATGAGTGTTCCAGTCTGCTGTAGATTGCACAAATTCATGACATGGTTCTTGTCCCAAAGAGCTTGCAATTTAAGTTTCCATTTTAAAAAAAAACAGGTGTTGTTGGTCTAGAACTGTAGTTAAAGAGACTGGCCTAGAAGCGTAGGTAGGAGAAGTCTATGGTATGCCCTTAGGCCCTTCACAGAACAAGAATGCCAAATAAAGCACCCCAGAACATTGGAAAGACTTTGTTAGCCAGTGTGTGGTGTGTCTTAGTGTATGAGGGAGTGGAGGTGGCAGAGTACAGTATTACCGGAAGGAAAAGAGACACAATATTGTACTACTGTATTCCAGCCATACTCGTTATGCACATTAATTAGACATTTCCAGTGATATAAAGCTTCTGTTTCTAATTTTTAGATATCACAAGATAAACAGACCTTAAACCGGTCTCTGGTGCAGAACTGAATTACCAGTCTTGGGTTTCAAGAGGGTGGGTATTTTTGTGTTTAACTTTTTAGGGAAGCTGTGTGTGAAACAAACGTACATCTGAGGAAACCTAAACATGCATTTATAAAATTAAGTTAATCCACACCTTGGAGGCATCTACCCCCAAGAAAAATATTCTCCCATTAAAATAATGCAACATAGTGAACTCATACAACTTTAATGAGTGAGATATACTTTGAAGTCCTTTGATTTGAGGAAGGCTATGGTCATCGAGCATAACGTCAACATTATGTCAATACTAAAGAGAGAGACAGAAGGAGAGTGAGAGATGGATGGATGGAAGGAAGAAAAACGAGCGGCCCATCCACAATACCCCTGCTCGGGGCTCTAGGGGTGTATCTGTGCGGATTTGTTCTTGTGCTTTTTCAGGGAGTTTCTTGAGCAGATGGTGTAGTTTCTTTTGGTAACCCTCAGTGGGATCAGAGGGACCATCTGCTCAAGAAACTCCCTGAAAAAGCACAAGAACTAATCTGCACAGACACACCCTAGAACCCTGACCTAGGGTATTCTATCTGCTACCCAAGATCCATAAACCTGGAAATCCTGGACGCCCCATCATCTCAGGCATTGGCACCCTGACAGCAGGATTGTCTGGCTATGTAGACTCCCTCCTCAGGCCCTACGCTAGCAGCACTCCTAGCTATCTTCAAGACACCACTGACTTCCTGAAAAAACTACAATCCATCGGTGATCTTCCTGATAACACCATCCTAGCCACTATGGATGTAGAAGCCCTCTACACCAACATTCTACACAAAGATGGACTACAAGCTGTCAGGAACAGTATCCCCAATAATGTCACGGCAAACCTGGTGGCTGAACTTTGTGACTTCGTCCTCACCCATAACTATTTCACATTTGGGGTCAATGTATACCTTCAAATCAGCGGCACTGCTATGGGTACCCGCAGGGCCCCACACTATGCCAACATTTTTATGGCTGACTTAGAACAACGCTTCCTCAGCTCTCGTCCCCTAATCCCCCTACTCTACTTGCGCTACATTGATGACATCATCATCATCTGGACCCATGGAAAAGAAGCCTTTGAGGAATTCCACCATGATTTCAACAATTTCCATCCCACCATCAACCTCAGCCTGGACCAGTCCACACAAGAGATCCACTTCCTGGATACTACGGTGCTCATAAGCGATGGTCACATAAATACCACCCTATACCAGAAACCTACTGACCGCTATACTTTCCTACATGCCTCCAGCTTTTATCCAGACCACACCACACGATCCTTTGTCTACAGCCAAGCTCTATGATACAACTGCATTTGCTCCAACCCCTCAGACAGAGACAAACACCTACAAGATCTCTATCAAGTGTTCTTACAACTACAATACCCACCTGCTGAAGTGAAGAAACAGGTTGACAGAGCCAGAAGAGTACCCAGAAGTTACCTACCACAGGACAGGCCCAACAAAGAAAATAACAGAACGCCACTAGCCATCACCTTCAGCCCCCAACTAAAACCTCTCCAACACATCATCAAGGATCTACAACCTATCCTGAAGGACGACCCATCACTCTCACAGATCTTGGCAGACAGGCCAATCCTTGCTTACAGACAGCCCCCCAACCTGAAGCAAATACTCACCAGCAACCACACACCATACAACAAAAACACTAACCCAGGAACCTATCCTTGCAAAAAAGCCCATTGCCAACTATGTCCACATATGTATTCAGGGGACATCATCATAGGGCCTAATCACATCAGCCACACTATCAGAGGCTTGTTCACCTGCGCATCTACCAATGTGATATATGCCATCATGTGCAATGCCCCTCTGCCATGTACATTGGCCCAAATTGGACAGTCTACATAAAAGAATAAATAGACACAAATCAGACGTCAAGAATTATAACATTCAAAAACCAGTCGGAGAACACTTCAGTCTCTCTGGTCACTCGATTACAGACCTAAAAGTCGCAATTCTTCAACAAAAAAACTTCAAAAACAGACTTCAACGAGAGACTGCTGAATTGGAATTAATTTGCAAACTGCACACCATTACATTCGGCTTGAATAAAGACTGGGAGTGGATGTGTCATTACACAAAGTAAAACTATTTCCCCATGTTTATTCCCTCCCCCCCTACTGTTACTCACACGTTCTTGTCAACTGCTGGAAATGGCCCACCTTGATTACCACTACAAAAAGTTGTTTTTCTCTCCTGCTGGTAATAGCTCACCTTACCTGATCACTCGTTACAGTGTGTATGGTAACATCCATTGTTTCATGTTCTCTGTGTATATAAAATCTCCCCACTGTATTTTCCACTACATGCATCCGATGAAGTGAGCTGTAGCTCACGACAGCTTATGCTCAAATAAATTTGTTAGTCTCTAAGGTGCCACAAGTACTCCTTTTCTTTTTGTGGATACAGACTAACACAGCTCCTACTCTGAAACCTGTTTCTGAATTGTAATTGAGAAGACTCAAGGTACGTTAAGTGTAATACATCCACAGGGCCACAAGAGGGCACACTGGAACGGCATGACAACAGGTTCCTGGATATTTGAGTAGTTTCTTGTCCTGACCCCATTAATTTAGGTTTTCATACTGACAACCCATATTGGCTGGATACCATTTCCTCAACAGTTCCTTAAGAAATTCACCACTGGGATGACACCGAATTTGCCACAGTAGCCTAAAACATCCCTGTGAAGTGGCTACTAACACTATTTTACAAATGGATAAACTGAGGCAGAGAGGTTAAAGTGACTTGCCTAAAGTCATGCAGAGAGTCATGAAACCTGCCTTTCAGTATGCTTTGACCAGTACAACCCTGCCTCCCCCTAATGGTCTCATTAGTTTGAGAACTATGGACTCTCAAAAATAAAGCTTTACCTCCATTCCTCCATGTGCACTTTATCAATGCCCTCCACAGCACACAGAGTCTGGGAAATGTCATCAAGCACAGTTTGACATTGACTCAACTGGAACTCAATGTCTCCCTCTGATAAAGCCCAGGCTTTCTGAAGCTCACTCTCCGTTATATTTGTATTACTGGAACTTGCTTTGTGAGCAGAATTTTCAGCATCAGAGAGATTGCCCAGATTTTTGGTTTCAGACAAGAGGCCAATAGCACTTGAACTCTCTGTAGACATGGATGGGAATTCTTCCATATCTTCACTTAAATCCTCGGAATGACAGGAAGCTTCTTCATCCGAAGAGCAAACATGTTCTGAAGCTGGTTGGCTAAACGTACATGCCTCAAACGTACAAGGAGAGAGGACCCGGTCTTGAATCTGAAGATTTGCCATAGACGTTGGTTGAAACGAATGGTCTGGCAGAGAGCTTACTGAAGTCTCTGAGGCACCACATTTGTGCAAAGTTGAGATTACCGGAGAGAAAGTTGTGGGATACTCCTTGAAGTCCAGGCTGCAATGACCAGAAGTGTCAGAAAGCGTCTGTACTTGCAGAGAACACTGCAGATTTTCTTCTTTGAAACCAGGAAAGGCAGCAGGTTCACAAGCTAAACTGTTCAATGTTGACCTAGACAAATCCATACCTTCTAGTTCTGGCACACTGCTCATACTACTAAAATCATTAGTAGTCTGTAAGTCACTGCGGTCTTTCGATCCCACTGCAATACAAGGCTCCAAAGCAACTCTTCCATCCATGTAATCATATAGGTTAGTTTGCCCTTTCTGGTTTTGGGGGCCTCCATGCTGGTTATCTTTAGCAAAGTCCTCCTCTTTGTCAGTTCTCTCATGGTGGCTATTAATCATCTCAGCAGAATCACTTGCCTCAGGAGGAGGAAGCTTAGAGGAAGAGAGTTCCAACTGACTGTTGACATATGAGCTCTGAAGACATCTGCTTACATTACTATCTACAGTCTTTTGAGAAGAACTGCTCACTTTGACTGCAGAAGGAGGGATGGATGCATATGAACTTTTCAGTTTCTTCAGTGATAAAGAGTGTTTGGCTTCAGGCTTGGATGGCGTTTGGGTAAGATGTTCAGTAAGGCTTGTCTGAGAAGTGCTGCATGATCCTGAAGCATCAGGAGAGCCAATTTCCTTTTGATTTGGTGCTGGTTCCTCATCAGCAGACTCTGAAGAAATTGCAACAACAGGGGGACACATTTTGGATGGAGGGGAAATGCTGCTTCTGTTACCACTATCACCATGCTCCTCATGAGAAAGCTCTCTTTTTAACTGCGCCTGAGAATTAATGCATAGTCTTATATGTGACGTAATTTGTTCTTGTATAGGTGAGTTAGCGTTCCAATCCACTGTGGCTGCAGGTGTTAAATCTGGAGGTGAAAAGAAAAAAACACCAAACATTTCATTTGGGATTCACAGAAATCTAGACTATTCCAGTGCCCACTTCGGCTCCTTATATGCCTATCAAATTCAAGCTTCTGCTACTTGCTTCTCAGCTACAACCTTCTCTCCTTTTGCTTTCCCTCCCATGTGCCCTGAATTCTGCCAATGATGCCAGCCTAGATACCCCCTTCATCTCACTCACACTCTGCTACTTTCTGCCTTCTTCCAAGCCACCCCCACACGTGGAATGCCCTCCTTAATGTTTACCAGGTCACCTCCCTCTCTCTCACTCTCAAACCCCACCCCCATGACTTGTCTCTCAAAAGGCCGAGGCAGATTTAAAGCCAACAATGGATCACTGCTTTACTGTGTAATCACGTGATCTTTTTGCTTCACCTCTCCCTTTCCTTTCCTAAATTCCGCTATTTCATTTATCCATGTCCCACACTTGTCATCATATCCAAGTTTAGACTGCACGCTCTGGGGCAGGGACTGTATACTTGCTTTTGTGGAGTACCCTGGCATGTTTCTGGCTGTTCAAACAAATAAATATAACTTGAAACATTTGGGTGCCCTCTACCCTCACCCCTTGATTCAATGTTAGTTTTGCACCAACAGAGAACAGCTGCATTTTAGAGTGAGCAACTTCATTTGTTTAGACCCTACTAATAGAGGCTTCCTTAGTGGAGAATATCATTTTTACCCTCAGATTTAAGGATGAAAATGGATCAATCAACTTTATTTGTTTTTGTCTCTTTACAGACTCAGGCGGGGCACTGGTTTACATTTTTGAGGCTATCTTCACAACCATACGGGTTAAAACTGTTTTTTTTTTTTTTTTAATGAAAGTTGAGATTCTGGAGCACAATTCCAAGTTAAGGGATGAATTCTGGGATAGAGAAATATGTGGGCCTTGTGCTTATGTGTCTGCCTAAATATGAGGCCAGCTGAGCACATCTGTTACATCTGTGCTAGAGTAGGTCCAGGCTGTAATCACAGCTCAGGAAGACATAGCTAAGTTATCTTTAGTGTAGCTACCTCAGGTACCAGAGCAGTGAAGCTGCAGCAGTGTGCACGTCAGTGTGGACTGTACAAGATGGCTCAAAAGCCCGTGACTGCAGTGTAGACGTACCCTTAGACGGAAGCCAGTGCTCCAGAACACTAGTAGGCTAGAGAACTACAATATTTGTAAACTTCTCAGCAAATTAAAACTGCATTAGCCATACCACTCAGGCTGCTCTGTCCACAGCCACGAGGAATGCAAGAAAAACCACGCTGGAAGATGGAAAGAGTGTGTGTCTATATAAAAATATAAACACATTAAATTTATAACTGAAATGCAGGAGCCAGAGCAACCGATGTAAGCTACTTCCAAGTTTGTAGGATAAGGCAAATTTGGTTCCAAAACACTGTGAGAGAGACATTCCTCACACAAAAAGGGAAGTTTATCAATGTGAAATCAGACAACTATAATTTCTCTATACAATAGGGACTATGCGCCATAATAAATATGACGTGCTGTGATAGCCAAATTAATTTATTTCTGGCAGTTTTCATAGCCACACACCCAGCCCACAACATATGCCTTCTCAAATGCATTTTTCTGCCTTAAGACATGTATTTTTTATGCTTTTAAAAAAAAATTACCACCTTTGCAGGGAGAGCATACAGATTTTGTTTGAAGACAGGAGATTTCACTATTTTGTGTGTTGTTGTGACCATCAAATTCAGGGACTTCATGTTGGACTGCATCACTTTCTACCTTCAAGATGATCTTCTGTGAACTAGAAACAGCCCCAGTTATTGAATTCACACAGAATGCAGGAACTGATAAGTCTTCTATATTGGGTGTTTTGACACCATCAAGTGTTCTCTCAGCCCGGTGCAGTATTGGCATGTAATTTTTGTCTTTGATGCTTTCAGCATGGTCTTCTGACTCCAACTGCTGCGGCAAGTTACTTATAACACACTGGCTGCTCTCTCTAGATGTCTCAATGAGATCTGAAGTTATATTTGTGTCTTCATCACTCCAATACACAGCTGAAGCTTCTAAGGAGTTACATGAAAAACCTGACTGTGTGTCAAGACCAGCTGCTTTGCAACTGTCACTGCAAATACCTTCATGGAGCCCGTCACCTGTTCCACTAGAACTACTGCTACTTAGTTTTCGGGTAAGTTGATGATGCTCAGTTTCAACAGAGCTATTCGATATGTCAGAGAATATGAAGTCCAAATCTTTGATTTTGGTGCTCTGTTCAGAATTTATATCAGGAGACTTCAGGGGAGATTTAGCAGAAGTATATAGATTATCTAATGCTAAACACACCCTAGACTGAAACTGTTCCTCTTCAGACAGGGAATCTGCACTTGGGCTTTCTGGAATTTTACTTACCACATCTTTTTCTAGTACATAAGTCCACGAATCTTCTGAACTGGCAGCAAGTTCAGTAAACCCGGACTGACTGTCAAAGGGGAGACTCTGGGATTCAGATATTAATTTAACTGACTGTTTTCCATTTACTTGAGGTTCAATACTTGAAAACAGAAGTAAACTGCTTCCATCTCTCCTTTCACTGTCTACTTCACCTATAGATTTACAGTCAGTGTCTTCTTCTACTTTACTTTTAATGGATGGCACAAACCTTTCAGGTTTTGTGTTTTCATTTACCAGGTTCTCAGAGTCATTTGTTTTTTTAAAAAATTCTCTCACCAACTGGGCAATATTTTTACTATTTTCCTTCTCCACTTCATCACGATGCTGAGCTGTTTGAAGAATGGGGTATTTTTTAAAGAACTTCTTAACACTACTGCTAACAAACTGATCATGACACTCCTTCAAACCAGTGGGAATGGAAAACAAGATTACATTAGGACTGGGCAGGTCAGATACAAACTCCTGCATGGAAAGAGACCCTAAAGGGCAGTTTCTCTTTTGGGAGCAGCACTGCTCATCTTCAGAAACTGAAGTTCCAAAATATTCGTTTCTACTAATGTGTCTTTTTAGTGTTCTGAAAGAATTATTTTTGTTTGCCTCTTTATTCTGAGAATCTTTATTCTCCTCTTTATGAGATTCCACTCTGTTCGTAAAGTTAGACTCTGAAACAGTTAAATCTTCGTTACTGCCTTCAGAAAAGTCTGCACATCCTGTGGGCTGGCATATCTTTGCTTGGGATTTTAGGGGTTCAGAGTCTTTGCTTTCTTCATGCATATATACCAGTTCATTTGTTTCTGTTTTCTGATTAAATTTGTCTTTTTCTGCACAAAGGCTTGTCAGCATTTCATTTACTGGAGAGTCTTTAACAGTTTTTAGGGCTCCAAGAGGCACAGCTAGTGTCCCCACCTCTAGTTCTTGAATGCAACCATCAAGCAAGCTATGCGCAGGCTCCGGATTCTCCTCTAGATTTTTTCCAGCTTGGATAGAATTAGAATCAGCATTTCCTACATGTTCATCTGAACAACCTGCATCTCCCTTATTCAAACCAACCTCTGCATTGCCTTTCACTGCTTCCATTTCTCTCTGGCTTCCCGGTACACAGGGAAATTCTATAGAATTATATGGACAACGTAAGGATCCAAGATCACGTTCTGCAGTTATTTGGTTCTCTGTTTTTTCTTGTCTCAGTGTTGGGCTTTTTACTAAGTGACTGAATTCACCAACTACCACACCTGTGCTACAATTTTCAGGTCCAGCAATTCTAACTTCACTTAGATCATATTCTGCATTACAAAGAGAATAGCATTTTCCCTCCAAACTCCTATCTGTTGATGTTTCTGTACCTATCACTGATTTGATAACAGCTGTTTCAATCACTCTGTCAAGCTGATCTTCATTTGGCTTGCAGTCCAGGTCAGCTTGCAGAATAATGCTGCCAGAAACACTGTTTGGATCAAAGATGACAGTATCCTTCTCCTTCAGGATTTTGCTTCTATCATGCTGCATTTCAACTGTATTTTTCATTCTCATGCTATTGTTTTCTTCCTTTTCCTTTTCAACTTCAGAATCTGAGATATATAAATTAAGTTCCTCTCCACTGAATAACTCAGACCCCTCTGTAGGGTCATTTTCAATTTCCTTTAGGTGGTTTTCAGCTATATTTTCTTTGGCAGATTCAGGCTTTCCAAATGCAATAGCCTGCATCCCGACTGCAAGATCATTTTTGTCTACACTGCATGGTTGTGTGTCCATTTCAGAAGTTTGCAGTTTGATTCCACCTTCCTCTTGGCATATACTTTTTTGATTACTCCTTTCCAAAGCAGTTGGTGTCAAGATTTCAGTAGTCATATTTTGTTCACATAGCTTCTTCAAATCACAGTCTACAACAAAGTCCTCTGGATAAAGTGATTGTTTCACAGGATCCTCTTTGGATTTCAAGTCTATGTTACTTTCCAAATGCTGGGACTCTACGGCATGGGAATCTGTCTCCTGCTGGTCATGAAATGCACTAGACTGCTGTCGTAATTCCAAATGGGCAGCGCTAACAGAAGAGTTCTCATTATTTTCTTGGTAATTATTCAGTGTTCCCAAATCAAGCTCACTAAAATGTGCATCAGCATTATCTTTTTCCAGTGTAACTGATTTTACACTCCATTTACAGTTTACTGCCTCACCTGTATTTTCATCATTCAACTTCATACCTTCTTCATTCCTGGTGTCCTGCTGGGGCAAGATGTAGTCATTTACAGGTTCTGGATTGTTTCCCATGTCCCTTTTATTCACATAGTAAGGGGACTGTGTTTGTGAACAGGAATAATCATTAGTAGCAGCAAGAAGCTCTGACTTTAGAGAAGTCTGTTTGGATAAGCATAATGGAGAAAGATCATTTGCTATTCCTCCCTCTAATTCTGAAGAGTAATATGCTGTATTCCCTTCCAGCCTGTTTGTGGGTGCTTTTGTAACGCTGCTGTGATTAAGATTGGTTTGTCCAACATGCATATTTGCCATAATCTCCATCTCTTTATTTATACCTTTGTTTTCTATATTTTTCTGTTCTTCAAATATGCTATCATTAATGGCTGTTCCTGAGTCATGTCTCTCTCCTGGTATTTTCATTATCTCTTTGCTTTTGATACTATCTTCATCTGTCTTTTTATAAAACGTATTCTCAATACTAGCTGACTGATCAAGCTGCTTCTCCCCTGATGCTGTATCATCCACTACTGAGCAAGCAGTTTTCAGTTCCTGGCAATCAGTATCATACATCTCATTGTTATCGTTAAGAGTGGAATCCAAAGTATGTCTGACAAGGATTTCAACTGTTTTAATACACCTGGTGTTAGTGGTTGAAAGAGAATTGGAAGAAAACACAGAGACATATGACTCGTCCTCTTCTTTTCCTGGAGACCTCTTTCTCTCCAAAGTACAATCACTCTTCTGTAGAAGACACCGATCAAGAAATTCTTCACCTACATTAATCGGTGACTCAGGATTCATCGCTTCCACCAATTTCTCTGTGTTTTCCCAAAATGTCACTGTATTTGGAGAAGAACACGAAGCTACAAATACTGTTTTTTCATCAAAGGTTTTTATCCGTGTTTCTGAAGACAGCTTTTCCTTTGCTGTGGAATCTATCTCCATCTGTTTAGAGAACTCTCTCCAGGAATTTTTACTTGCATTGTTAAACAGTATAGTTCTTTCATATGCCTCTGAAAATTGTTGAAGACTTAAATGTGTGTCCATAGACATATTTACTTCTTCCTCACAGATACTAGTGTTTGACACACTATTTTTGTTTCCATTTACTGCAGGTTTTGTAGCCAGTAAGTTTATGGCCCTCTCATTTATTAGCCTAGTTTGAGTTCCCACTTCTGCATATGATATTTCAACACAATCTGTAACTAAAGATATTCTCGTCTCTGTATCCATGGAATCCATCTTTGATTCACTCTCATCTTTGTCTCCGTATCTAACAGGACTACCCATTGTTAAAGAGATGGCATTTACATTCATACCTGTTTGCTCTTCATCCCCTTCAGAAGCACTTACTTCCAAATGTATTTTATTGATACCAAAATCACTAACCTCCTGTGGCACACCTTTTGTAGATACGGATGTAGTCATATATACGTGGTCTGACTGAAAGCCTTCAGACTCTATACACACAGTGGCATGAGAAATATTTGCCTTATTGCATGCATTCTGTTCCACAGAAGTTTCAGTTTCATTTTGAGACAATGGCTGGATGTTTGTTTCCTGGCTCATCGTTTCACTGATGGACCTCTTGACAGATGTAAAAGCTCCAGAGTCTTCATACCTGCAAGGATACTCAGGAGAAGTCATTTCTACTGCTGTGGCCTGCAAACTGCAAAATGTTCCACTCAAAGGTTTGACAACTGCCCCTGAATTACGTAATTCCTCTTCCTTTGGAGCTGGTTGGTGAGGTGATCTCTCACTGTGCAAAGAGCCAGAGGAAGACGGCACACAATTACAGGGAGACTCATAAGTTACATCTTCCAAGTATGTATCTTGAGAAAGGATATGGTGTTTAGAAGGAGAATGTACATGATAGTCTGAGATATTCTGTGTACACAAGGGCAGGTTCTCTGGTGCTGTGGGATCTGAATTGTTTTGAAGTATCTTTGTTACAAGCCCATCCAGTGCCACATGAGAATCCATTGATGATCCTTCCTCTTCTGAATGAAGCATATCCAGACACTGGACAATATTTGTTCCACTGGCTCTAGAGACAACTTGTTCTGTAACACAGCTCTGGAATAAGGCAACCCCACTGACACTGTCATCCTCATTTTCTTGGAATTTAGCAGAACCAATATTACACTCAGAACCGGACATTTCTTTTGCTGCACACATTGTCAGAATTTTATGAGCATCAGAAGAATTCTGATGTTCTAGGTTAATTATTCCAGTGTCTGAAAACATATAGTCCTGATCTAAAGCATTTTGCAACTTGTCCTCAAAAACATGATCGCTATGTATTTCTCTCACTTCTCTGTTTGATATCGTAATGATTTTATCAGTGTTAGGTTCAGCTCCTTCTTGAATGTCCAAAGTAGTTTCAGGCTTCTGAGTTTCCATATGTAAAGTATTATTTAAAGTTTCCAATTCTCCGTCAGCCAAGGAAAAACTTTCACATTCTACAATATCACTACTTTCTTTTATTGCTTCCTCCTTTGGCATAAGGCTGTCTTGCTTTATAACTGAAGTCAGCTCATCTTTGCAGATCTCATTTTTCATTTCAGAATGCCGAACACTATGTGGAAGTTCTAAGTCTGGCACAAATGATATGTTTACTTCCCGAGTTCTGTCTATGGTCACAGCAGTTTCAGAAGGCAAATCCAACTCTTCTACACAGGTTTTACCATCTGCATTCACTAGTTTCTTCGGACTCACCACTTCTTTTGCAGGAGACCCACCATCCAGATCTTTACCCAAAGCAATGTCTTCTGGGACAATGCTTATTGCCATACAGTCACTGTTTTCTGAACAGTTTTCTACTTCAACAATAACCAACTCTGACAGGCTATTTACACGAAGACGACCCTTTTTCTTTGAATGGGATTCACAAGTTTCAGCACCAGCAATAGATACAGCCAAACATGGAGTTTCATGTACACAAGCATCAACAATATGCTGCTCCAATGAATACCTATTTTCTTCTTCTGTTGAACTTTCCTTTTCCATTAAATTCGCCTTATAATCACTGACTGATGGCACCTGAACATTTTTCATAGCTTCATTTATCACTTCTGTGACTTGCATTTGAATATAAGGTTCTGAATGCCTCGAAGTTTCATGTTTAGCTGTTTCTTCAGTGCTGTTAATAACGTTAATCTCCATCACTACGTCGTCGTCAGAGTTTGCACAACTTCCAAGCACTGATTTATCAGCTACAGGAACTAGTGGCTTGGAATCAAGGTTGCCTCCACTTTCTACTTGAAAAGAGTCTGAAAGATCTAGACTATTATCAGAAAGACTAGCTCTGACAATTGCTTTTCCACTCGGGTCACTGTCATGTGTCTCTACAGCACCTCTTGAGTGAGGAAAAGGTGGTGAAGGTTCCAGATTATAAGTTACAGGAGGTTGTGTTTCTATTTCACCACTGTCTTGTCTCTCATCCAGGAATGGTCTGTAAAACTTTGACATGCTTCCTAATGTGCATGGTTGGGCTCCGCTTGGTTTCACACAGAGAAAGTCAGAATTAGCCAGTTCTGCTGTCCTTGCAGCATTTTCCCGAAACGAAGACTGTGCAATTTCAAAGACTCTTTGTTGAGAAGGCTCTGTGGTGACTGTTGAGTCCTTCCGATGGACATATTCAGGTGAAGAAGAACGTACAATCTGAGAATTAGGTCTAGTGTAGTTTTCCAAAGAAGTATCTGCTGTTGCAGCTGATGTAGATGTTGCAGGCATTTCTAATTTGTTTGAAGTCACATTAACAGAATTTGTACAAAGAGAAGACTTCACTGAAGACAGGACTGAGCCAGCTGATGTTAACGGCAGAGTCACAATGACCGTGGGAGGCTGCATATCACCACAGTGTGTGCTAGATTTAGATGGAGCTCCACTATTTGGGACTACTTGAGAAGTCCATGCCAGCTGGGATATAATGGGAAGGCCAACATTGTTCTCGAAGACCAGACCTGCATTGTACACTGGTGGTACTTCAGGAGATGTCAACAGCGGTAACTGAACCTGTAGAAAAGAGACAAGAGTCACGGCACCATAAAATGCTAAGTATAAGTAACTGAAAAGGAATGAACTTTGGTTTTACATATTAATTGTGAAAACAGAAACCCATGTAGAATGGATAACTTGACATTTCATATCTACTTAATCCCTCTTCACCACCACCACCTACTTACTCGGTGCCACCCTCCACCACCCCACCCCCACACTACTACACATTAAGGGCACATAATTTTTGACTGGAGGGAGCATAATAACCTTCTTCCCCATACACAACTGATGACCTCAGTTGCTTTCAACTACCTGAAAGGGCGTTCCAAAGAGGATGGATCTAGACTGTTCTCAGTGGTAGCAGATGACAGAACAAGGAGTAATGGTCTCAAGTTGCAGTGGGGGAGGTTTAGGTTGGATATTAGGAAAAACTTTTTCACTAGGAGGGTGGTGAAGCACTGGAATGCGTTACCTAGGGAGGTGGTGGAATCTCCTTCCCTAGAGGTTTTAAGGTCGGGCTTGACAAAGCCCTGGCTGGGATGATTTAGTTGGGGATTGGTTCTGCTTTGAGCAGGGGGTTGGACTAGATGACCTCCTGAGGTCCCTTCCAACCCTGATATTCTATATTTATTACACTCCAAGTGTAGTCAGTGCTGTTTTTCAGGAAGTGGTCCAAGTTCCAACAGCACTTCTTTCTCGTTCTGTCTGGCCAACGTAGGCACCCTTGAAACAATTTAGAAGCAGTGCAGGAGTGATCAGAGGGAACTCAACAAGGGGCGGGCGAGCAGTGCTTGCTGAAGACAGGATCAAGAAATGTATACACACACAATAGGTATTTATTATTTTTTTCCATTTGTAATATAAATGTATTTATTATAACAGAATCTTCAAGATGTGCACATAAACAGTATGACATTTTTGTAACCATTGTCCTTCCTTCCCCAATTCCCCATCTTGTTTGTTGCTAGCATTCGTCGTATCTTCTCTAAAATTTAGAAAATAAAGTACACTGGGCCAGGATCTGGGTCTTATTTGTCTGAAAAGCTCCCATTACACTTGTGTATTGAACAAACAACAGCATGACTCTTGCAGTGAGCAGGGGAACTGATTCAGGAGGTCAGAGAGCATTTCACAGATTTCCACCATTAGTTTTCTTAGCTGAAAAAAGGTGTAGATAAATCTCTGCATTATGCATCTTCACATAACTTTCATATGACTTTGTATTATGCCTCTATTTTCATAGAACTTTGTATCAGATCCTTATATAGAAAACTTGCTATTGAGCCTTGGTATAATGTTAAAAATGTCTTTTTGCTAGGAGTAGAATAAGATCTCCCCCCCCAACTCTCTTAATCAATTGCCCTGTTGAATGAACGAGGTGTGAAAGGCAAGCACCTCCAGACAGCTGCAACAGAAGGGATGGAAACCAGACCCAAGAACAATAAAACTTGTCAAGTGGGCTCACTAAAGAAGAGCAGATATATTGATGGCCTTGGGGGTTAGAAGCCAGCACTTTCTTTTGAAAATACCCTTTGTAGCATTAAGACCACACCCAGAAGGAAGCAGCACAAAGGACCAATGGACACAGATTTTGTATCTGATATAGATTTGCATGAGAGGGAAGCAGCTATAAATATGACGGGTCTTGCAGAGGACCCCGGGTCTCGTCTTGTCAACATCGGAGCATCGATCCGGATCGACAGAAGCCCGGCTCCACCCTTCCCCCATTTAACTCACCTGGCCAGTGAAGTTAAGGGGAGCAACTCGTTGGTAACAACAAGACGGAGCGTGCGTGCGTGTAATATAGATAATATGCATATGATACAGTGTTGATTGATACATGTATTATCAATAAATGTGACGCTTTGCCTTATTCCCCCTGAAAAGATCCTGTGCAGTACCTTAAGTACAACAAAGGAACACTGTTTGTCAGATGAAATACCCTGAGTACTGCTAGTAATTTCTTTTTCCTATGCTTTGCCTCACCTGTGGTAGCGAATTCCTTATCTCTCCACATGCACTTTGCAGCTGATCGATTCTACAGTAACAATGTTCAAACTGAAACAGAAGTGCAAGAGGTTTATCTGAAACACAACCTCACTTTAATTCAAGATCCAGAAGAATAAAATGAAGAGGAAGCCTAATACCTTGTAAACTGCATCATTTACTGCTTATTAACAGATTTCAGTTTTCAGGCTTAAAGGAAGTCAAGTTTTTTCAAGTCTTCCAATTTTAATGGAAGTTAGTCTTACTTAGTTACCTTTAAAAGTGAATCATTCTCAGAGTCTGTAGCATAAACAACTATACTGATGTATTAATAGAATACAAGTTATCTGAATACTAAACTTATGGGAGTTTTCTTCAGTATCACTAATTAGAACAGGTCTCTAAAACTTTGATATACTGATGGGACCCCGCCAGGAGCACAAGGGCAACACTTAACTTATTTAACAGGAATCAGATCACAGCCACCCCCATCCAGTCTGCAATGAGGACAGGACATTTAGATCAAAATAGAGCACAGCATGCTGGGACTCATGGTTCCCACAGAACCTGCCTTGTATTAAGGAGGAGGGTAGCCACAGGCTGCACTGTGTAACAATATGGATCACATTTGACCCATGCTTTAGCTACTCTTAAAACAGATCAAAAAAGGAATAAAATGTACCAGAAAGTAAAATTCTGAATTTGGCTGACGAACTCGTGTTCCAGACCTGATACCATTCCCTGCAGGATGTCCAAAGGTCACAGTATCTCCTTCCTGTAAGTTAATTGTACCTGAAAATTTAAAACAAAAACAAAAAAATATTAGACATCACAACAAACGATCATTCTTTTCAAAAATTCAGAACTATCGTTGGATGTATTACATACATTACATACAGGCAATAAAGAAACCGTAATATAAATGTTAAATAAGCATCAAATAAAGTGATCTATTATGTATAACCTAACATCTAATCCTAAAGAGAAGAATGCACAAGATTCCTCTGGATGCCCTTGAACATCTTCCTTCCACACTTACCATTGATTCTAACATCGTTCACATAAACGCCTGTCAAACTGGAATCCACAAGTCTGTAAGTATCATTGGTTCGAATCACTCTGGCATGAGTCCGGGAAATGTAATCTCTTCTCTCTGAAACTGGACCACTGATGAAATAGTCCACAACATCTTTGTTTCTTCCAATCAGGGTAACTGCCTTATAAAAACTTTAAACAAAGTTTAAAAAAAAAAAAAGAAAAAAAAGTCAGATTTTTTTCTCTGTTACATATAGCTTCTCCTGCGGAAGTCTGGATTTCATGGAAAGCAGCGTGATTACAAGAGGCTAGAGACAACACCTCTCACCGTACCACAAGTAGGTGCAGTAGAATTTCCAAGGTCTAGTAACTCAATTACAGTTGGAGTAATGAATCACCATTTTCTGGTCACTACCAGAGAAGATGCATAGAGCAAAACTAACTCAGCATAATAGGGAGTGGTTTCAGAGAACACAGGGCTCACATTTTCAGAAGTAACCAGTGATTATGGGAGTCTTGATCTGTGGCTGCCCAACTTGACACACATTAAAGGAGCCCAATGGGGGAGGAGGGGAGCAAGAGGTAGTCTGTACTAAGTCCACAGAATACTGTGAGGACTAAGTTACAGCTGATTTTATACAGCATTTTTATTAATGATCTAAAAAAAAAGAACAAACAGCTAATAAATTACTTTTACAGGCAATAATAAAGTAGGAGGAGTCAAACACCACTCAGGGCACAGAAATAATAATACAAAGGAACCTAGAGAAACTGGAAACATAAGCAGAAAAGAAGAGAGATTCAACTTGTACATCTGGGGAGAAATAATCAACAAAATCCCACTGCACTGACCGTGCCAAGACTGTTCTGTTAAATATTCAAAGTGGCAAAGTCAAAACTGTCCAAGCAAGCTGTGAGAACCAAAGACTTGTAAGGGGAGCTGGTCAGGCTTTTAGGTTGATCAGCTGGTATCTAAGCCAGGCCCTCAAAAGGTTCTGGGACCCATGCTGAGAGAAATTCAATACAATTTATAAAATTGATAGAAGAAAGGAATACTTGTGGCACCTTAGAGACTAACCAATTTATTTGAGCATGAGCTTTCGTGAGCTACAGCTCACTTCATCGGATGAAGTGAGCTGTAGCTCACAAAAGCTCATGCTCAAATAAATTGGTTAGTCTCTAGCCACAAGTACTCCTTTTCTTTTTGCGAATACAGACTAACACGGCTGTTACTCTGAAAATTGACAGAGTTACAATTCTCAAACTAAAATAAAATCAAGAAAACAAAGGTAAGCTACGATTAATAATATTGAACTAAACTAAGAAACATACTCTATCAAATCAGACTCACACCATAACAAGTTAGTCTCAATACTGGACACAGTCTACAATATGGACCATCGCCACTCATATTTAACATGGAACACAGCCCATAAAATACAAATCCCAGCATGTAGTGTTCATTCTTGAGCAGAGCAGCCCAAGAGCTGTCTTACACAGTACTCACTGGATAACCTCTGCAACACCGAAGACAGAAGCTTTGCGGCCTATACTGCGCAGGTGACACTGGTTGAGCCCCCCTCCGTGCGTTTGGCAGACGGTTGCCATTTCAGAGAATACAAGCTTGCTTTACATCTGGAGGGGGGGAAAAAATAAATTAAAAATAAAGTAAATGAAACATGTAAGTTTCATACCGCTCACAAAAACGCTCCCACTTTATCTATAACCCTTCAATGCATTTATCCCAGAAACATCAAATATCACCATCCACAAAGTGAACTGAAAAAGCAGTCCAGGGTCAAAAGTGGAGGACCAAGTTCCACGGCCAACAAGTAAAGTTAACATAGCTTTTTCTTTCTAGGGTCCCTCAGTTATACAGTGCTTTCCAGCCCAAGGATCCCAAAGGCTTAACAAATTATGTATATATTTCCATGCCCATTATGGAAATATAACCAACCTTGGTATGGAACGTCGTAGATCTTGCACAGAACAACATTATACAATCATTATTAATTTTCTGGTCCTAAAAAAGAGAGTGTCCTTTCCATAGATTCCAAGGCCAGAGAGAAACACTGTGGTCATCTAGTCTGACCTTCTGTATGACTAAGTCAGAGAACTTCCCCATAATAATTCCTAGAGCATAATTTTCAGATCAACATCCAATCTTGATTTAAAATTGCCAATGATGGGGAATCCACCACAACTCTTGATAAACAGTTCCAATGGTTTATTACCCTCACTGTTAAAAAATGTATGCCTTATTACCTGTCTGAATTTGACTAGCTTCAACTTTCACAGCCATTGGATCGTGTTATACCTTTCTCTACTAGATTGAAGAGTTGATTATCAAATATTTCTTCCTTACATAGATATATATTGTCAGGGTTCCTTCCCCACTCTGAACTCTAGGGTACAGATGTGGGGACCCACATGAAAGACCCCCTAAGCTGATTCTTACCAGCTTAGGTTAAAAACTTCCCCAAGGTACAAACTTTGTTTAAAACACTTGGTGGTGGCAGCATACTGTTCAAAGCCAAGGCAAAGAACAGGGAAACAGACCGCTTGGAGACGTCTTCCCCCAAAATATCCCCCCAAGCCCTACACCCCCTTTCCTGGGGAAGGCTTGATAAGAATCCTCACCATTTTGTACAGGTGAACACAGACCCAAACCCTTGGATCTTAAGAACAATGAAAAATCAATCAGGTTCTTAAAAGAAGAATTTTAATTAAAGAAAAGGTAAAAGAATCACCTCTGTAAAATCAGGATGGAAAATACTTTACAGGGTATTCAGATTCAAAACACAGAGGATCCCCCTCTGGGCAAAACCTTAAAGTTACAGAAGACAAGAATAAACCTCCCTCTTTACACAGGGAAAATTCACATAAAACAAAAGATAAACTAATCCGCCTTGCCTGGCTTACCTCTCTACTGGTTGTAATATTGGAGACTTGGATTAGGATGGGTTGGGGAAGATGGATTTCTGTCTGGCCTCTCTCAGTCCCAAGAGAGAACAAACATGTAAACAAAGAGCACAAACAAAAGCCTTTTCCCCCTCAAGATTTGAAAGTATCTTGTTCCCTTATTGGTCCTTTGGGTCAGGTGCCAGCCAGGTTAGCTGAGATTCTTAACCCTTTACAGGTAACAGGATGTTGCCTCTGGCCAGGAGGGATTTTATAGCACTGTATACAGAAAGGTGGTTACCCTTCTCTTTATATTTATGACACATATAGAATGTAATCAAGCCACCCCTTAACCTTCTCTTTTTTAAGCTAAATAGATTGAGCTCCTGGAGTCTATCACTATAAAGTGTAATTTTCCTGTCCTTTAATCTTTCTAAAGGCTCTTCTCTGAACCCTCTCCAATTTATGAACATCCATCTTGAACTGCGGACATCAGAACTGGACACAGAATTCAAGCAGTGGTCAAACCAGTGCCAAATACAGAGGTAAAACAGCGCCTCTATTTCTACTCAAGATTTCTTTGTTAATGCATCCAAAGATCACATTAGCCCTTTTGGCCACAGCATCACACTCGGAATCCATGTTCAGTTGATTATACACCACAGCTTCCAAATCTTTTTAAGGATATAGTCCCCCCATACTGTATGTATGGCCTTCATTCTTTGTTCCTAGATGTATACATTTACCTATATTAAAATGCATTTTGTTTGCTTGTGCCCATTTTATCAATCAATCCAGATTACTCTGTATCAGTGACCTAACCTCTTCATTATTTAACCCCTTCCCCAGTTTTTGAGTCGTCTGCAAACTTTATCAGTGATGATTTTATGTTTTCTTCCAAGTCATTCATAAAAAATGTTAAATACCATAGGGGTCAAGAACTGATCCCTGCGGCACCCCACTAGAAACACACCTGTTCAGTGATTCCCAGCTAGCCAGCTCCTAATCCATGTAATGTATGCCATGTTAATTTTATATCATGCTCGTTTTTTTAATCAAAATGTTTTGCAGTACCAAGTCAAATGCCTTACAAAGATCCAAGTACAGTAACTCCTCGCTTAACGTAGTTATGTTCCTGAAAAATGCGACTAAGTGAAACGATGTTAAGCAAATCCAATTTCCCCATAAGAATGAATGTAAATGGGGGGGGAGGGTAGCTAGGTTCCAGGGAAATTGTTTTGGCCAGACAAAAGACTATATTTTACATATACGCACACAGAGTATAAGTTTTAAACAATTTAATACTGTACACAGCAATGATGATTGTGAAGCCTGGTTGAGGTGGTGGAGTCAGAGCGTTGAATAGGGTGGGATATTTCCCAGGGAATGCCTTACCGCTGAATGATGAACTAGCACTCCGCTGAGCCCTAAAGGCTTAACACGTTGTTAATGTAGCCTCACACTCTACAAGGCAGCGCGAATGTAGGGAGGGGAGAGAGCATATCAGAGACAGACAGAAAGACACACCGTGTGTGTGAGAGAGAGACAGACGTGCACTGCCCCTTTAAGTACGCTGGCCCCACTCTAAGTACATTCCTTTTTAAAAAGAAAAGGAGTACTTGTGGCACCTTAGAGACTAACAAATACAAGTACTCCTTTTCTTTTTGCGAATACAGACTAACACGGCTGCTACTCTGATTCCCTTTTAAGTAGATCAGCAAATTGAGACAGCAGCTGCTGCCAGCAAGGTCCCTCTGTCCTGAGCCCCATCGTGTCCCCCCCCGCTCCCACTCCATGGAGATGGCCCGATGGGGTAAAGGAGCAGGGGAGAGGACGAAACCCTGACATTAGCACCCCTCTTCCCGCGCCCCCCCTCCCCCCCCCCGCCACTTGCACAGCAAGCAGGAGGCTCCCGGAGCAGCTCCAAGGCAGAGGGCAGGAGCAGCACAGGGCAGTGGGGGAGCGACAGCTGAACTGCCGGCAATTGCCAGCCTGCTGGGCAGCTGTTGCACAGGGAACTTAGGGGAGCAGGGAGCTGACTGGGGGCTGTCAGCCCACCCTGGTTCGAAGCCCCCACCAGCTAGCTCCAATGGGCTGCTCTTCCTGCAAGCAGTGGACAAAACAGGTGGCTGCCAAACAACGTTATAAGGGAGCATTGCACAACTTTAAACGAGCATATTCCCTAAATTGATCAGCAACCTAACAAGAAAACAACATTAACCAGGACAACTTTAAGTGAGCAGTTACTGTATATTACCTCAACACTATTTCCTTTACCCACTAAACTTGTAATCTCAAAAAAATTATCTAGTGTGATTTTCCATAAACCCATGTTGATTGGCATTAAATTACCCTCCTTTAACTCTTTACCATTGAGTCCCTTATCACCTGCTCCATTATGCTGAAATATCATTAGTTATTTAGGCCAGAAGAAATTTGGCCAGAGCACTGAGTTAACAAAAAAGCCACAGATCTTTAATGAAAACTGGACTAGACCCTGGTTTTATGTCTCATCTGACAGACAGCAGCTCACCGACTCTTAGCATCATACAAACTCAAGGACCAATACAGCAGCTCTTACAAAGGCAAATGGGCATTTTGCCCACACAAGGAGTGAAGGATTAGCCCATGCCTGGAAGTTCCAGGAATCAGCAAGTCTACATCCAACTATTCAGTCATTAAGAAAGGAGGGGAAAAAATGCATCCCACACAAACTTCCAAAAGCTCATACTGATCATTTAATCAATGACTTGTGACTAGTAGTTTATGTTTATCATTTACCAGCTTAAATCTGTCACTCTGAAGAGGCTTTATATTCATTACTAACTAGATGAGCATCAGTGGCCACTGCCATCGCAATCATCTCTTGCCTACCAGCACCTAACTATTCCAGCATTTGGGTTAACGTCAACAACTCCTTATTCACCAGAAGAAGAAAAAGCAGAAAGGATTGAAGCTAGATTTAAAACCTGGTGTGTTAAGTCTTCATACTTCTCTAGCATCCTAGAGGACCTTAAAACTTGTTACACTGGTACCCTCTCCCTCACCCCAGCCCTGCTCCCTCCCGATGTCTGTCAGAAAGTTGTGAGCTCTCTGGGGCAGAGAATGTCTTTCAAATGGACGTGCTAGTTCAGTGCCTACCACAATGGGGCCCCACATCCCAAACGAAGGCTTTGGTTGCTACTGCAATTCAAAATAATAAGTGGTCAATTAACATAGCATCTATGGCTTGGGATTATTTGCCTGTGTTGGTTACCACTACAGGGGAAAGAGCCTGCACTTTCTGGAGAACAGTGTTCATTTGTACGCACCCCGGGCAGGACATACAAGAGCGAGAAGCCCAACTATCTATCCTGTTATTTCTAAGCTCTACTAGCAGTATGCCAGAACTACTTCCCCATAGAGTTCTGGCGCATGAAGGTCTGAACACAAACCCAGAAAGCTGCCTTACATATCACTAAAACAGAAACTTTTGAGACATGTGGTAGAGCGCATCTTAGACCTGGTGGAGTGAGATCTCTAGCTCATAGCATGCATCAACTTGGACAGTCTTAGAATGGAAATTAGGCAATGTCTAGTATCCTCCATGCACAACAAATAATCTGGGTGATCTCTGTAGCCGGACACGGCCCCGTCCATGGCTTGGCCTCTGCCAGGCAGAAGCAGCTTCTGCTCCATGGGGAGGAGGGACAGCCCATGCCCCGTCCCTCCCCCTCATCTGTCTATGTAGGTTTCTGCATCTGTGTAGGTTTCCTGTTGTTACAAAACCACAACCAGCGGAAGCTCTTAAGGGCTTGCTTAAAGCTATACTACCAATTGTATTCATGCTTATGAATATGTAATCAATATGTAAGGAACGAGCGAGATAGTGTGAGTATAAGAAACCAGTCGCAAGGCTTGAACCGAAATATTACCGTGTAAGGATAATCAAGGTGTATATGGGACTGTATATAAACTTACTGCAGTAGCGGACAGAGAGAGATGTAACCTATGACAGCAGAAATTCAGGACCGGACCGGAAGCAGTAAAGCCCTCCCATATATCCGAAGGGATGTCAGGGGTTTTAGTTGCCTAGCGGTTCGATCTCTGGGAACCTGGAACCTGGCCAGTCTCAGTCACCTAAGATCGAAAGGAACATCTGGACCTGCAGCCTGCCACCAGTATGAATGGAATGTGTGAGAGAGTATAATTGCGTAAATAAGGGAAGCACACAATAAATCAGCCCTCAGTTCTGCTTTAGTTCAACCTTTGTGGTTATTTCTTGGCTGGTTCCAAGAACGGGCAACAATCTCTAGTTTAGTCCTATTTAGAGACTAACAAACCAATGTTTTCACAACAGATGTTTCAAGTTAGGCAGGCCCCTAAATTGATTGTACTGGAAGCTGCAGGAGCTCAGCATGAAATTCAGGCCACATTTAGGAGGCTAAACTTGGGTCCTCAGGTTTAAAAAAAAATTACCTCATAGACTTATCTAAACATGTAACGGAGCCTCCCTTCCCTTAACACAACTGTCTAAGTGGAAAGCAGAGATCACTTCAGAGATGAACTAGAGAACAGAGGACCACCACATCCCTGCAGAACATGATTACTGATCCACCATATATCAGTACCTGTATCCCACAGCTTCTCTGGGCTGATACAATCACCATCAGGAATGCAGTCTTTTGCAAGAGACTGTGCAGGGACCATTCCATTAACGCTGGTTCCATTAGTTTGGCAAGCACCATATTTAAGACTCAGGACAGGGACAGCGCACAGACAGGAGGAAAGTCCTGAGGTAGGGTGAGCACACAACAGAGTTCTAGACAGGAGGAAGAGAAGCTAAAATGATAATCTTATGAACTCTTTTAGAGCTAGGAAAGAAACTGAGTTGCCTGAGATGAAGTACCAACAGCACAGAACAAAGGAACTGGAAGACTTTCCTTCAATCGTACCCAGATGGAGAACGATTTCAACTTCAGAGAGCAAAAGGCTTTTGGGCAAAGGCTTTCTGATCTCCAGAAATTTTTAAGGGCCTTTATCAAGAGAAGAGAGTTTGTCCCAGGTGAGAAACTTAGCTAGTGTTACTTGGTAGTTAGCTTTTGACTTCCCTCCCCAGAAGTGGGTAGTGAGAAACAAGAGGAACCAAAAAGTTGATTTCTCTGTGGCAACTGAAATTGAAATATTCAAGTCCTTGAGGAACTAGATACCCACAGGTTTCAGCCTTGGATGGAGAGGATATGGAAGCTGGAATTAACGAAAGATTTTTTTGCCCGTTAAAAAAAAATGCCCTCATTTATTGGGAGGGCCACTCTGCCAGGTTGCTTTATCTAATGGATGTTGAACATGAGAGACTTTTTTTTGATCTGGTGTTCTTCTTGGCCCAATGTCTCAGCCTCCAAGACTTCTTCCAAAAATTTTAAGTCATTCAGAAGGGGAGAGCAAGAGAAGACTGTTGGTGGTGTTACAGCATTATCTGATGAAGAGAATACAGATGGGAACCCTCTGGGATAGGGCTGTCTGGGATCTTTCGACCCTCCCAATCCTCTGAAAATCATGGTTAAAAAGTCAGCTGCCAGCAAGAATGTCTTGAGGTTCTTTTTCCCCCCTTCCAGACGAGCAGAAACGAATCTGGAGACATACATTGTTGAGCTCACATTGCCCAATAAAGCCAATATGCCTGTGGTTCATAAGGATATGGTAGACTTACCTCTGAAGAAATGAACAAGCTGACAAACACTAGGACCCAATCCCCAGCACAACCAACACAACATCATGGACAGAAAAACTAATATTGTGACACCAAAGCTTCAATTGCTTGGAGCATCTGACACAGGATCCCCAGAGCCAGAAGCCATCAATGCTGGAAACTCTGATGTTAAGGCACTGGCAACAGATGTTGAAAATGCTAGTATCAGTAAGAGTTCAGACACACAATCACAGGCATTGTGATAGACAAACCACTGAAGAGATTCTTGAGCTTAATGACTCTTTCTCTACCTCCACAACCCTCAGGGAGACTAGCAAAGCAGTCTCTTTGGAAGACACAGCAAGTTCATCATGAGAGCTCCATGGCTGAGGCAGCACTTCAGGCAAAAGCCAACCCTGTCAAGCTTACAACTGTGGGTTTCAGAGCATCACAGAATCAGAAATGTAGGGCTGGAAAGGACCTCGAGAAATCTTCAAGTCCATCCCCCTGTGCTGACACTGGACCAAGTAAACCTAGACCACCCCGACAGACGTTTGTCTAACCTGTTCATAAAAACATCCAATAATGGGAATTTCTCAACCTTCTTTGGAAGTCTATTCAAGTTTAACTACCCTTATAGTTAAAAAGTTGTTCTCAATTTCTACCCTAATTCTCCCTTGCTGTAGACTTCTCCTACCTTCAGTGGACACAGAGAACAACTGATCACCATCCTCTTTATAAAAGCCCTTAACATATTTGAAAATTGTTACAAGATTCCCCCTCAGTCTTCTTCTCTCAAGACTAAACATGGGTTTTTAGGTTTTGTTTTTTTTAAAAAGTCTTTCTTCTTGGGTCAGATTTTCTAAGCCTTTTTTCCACTTTTGTTGCTCTCCTCTAGACTCTCTCCAATTTGTCCACATCTTTCCTAAAGCGTGGTACCCAGATTCGGACAATACTCCCAGCTGAGGCCGCAACAGTGTAAGCAGAGTGGGAAAATTACCTCCTGGGTCTCACATACAGCACTCCTATTAATACACCCCCGGGTTATATTAGCCTTTTTCACAACTGCATCACATTAAATTTGTGAAAAGAAAAGGAGTCCTTGTGGCACCTTAGAGACTAACCAATTTATTTGAGCATGAAATTTCGTGAGCTACAGCTCACTTCACGAAAGCTCATGCTCAAATAAATTGGTTAGTCTCTAAGGTGCCACAAGGACTCCTTTTCTTTTTGCGAATACAGACTAACACGGCTGTTACTCTGAAACCTGTCATTAAATTTGTGATCCACTATAACCCCCAGATTCTTTTCAGCAGTACTACCACCTAGCCAGCTGTTTTTGGGGGGTTTTTTGGCTTGTGCATTTGATTTTTCCTTCTAAAATGTAGTACTTTGCACTTGTCTTTGAATTTCATCTTGATTTCAGACCAGTTCTCTAATTTATCAAGATCATTTTGACTTCTAAGCCGATTCTCCAAAGTGCTTGCGCAACCCCTTTCAACATGGGGTCATTTTATAAACAAATTCCACTCCATTATCCAAGTCATTAATGAAAATGTAGGATTGACCCCTGCTGGACTCCACAAGATACATGTTCCCAGTTTGGACAGCGAACCACTGATAACTGCTCTTTCAGTGTGGTCTTTCAACAAGTTGTGCACCCACCTTAGTTATTTCATCTAAACCTTTTTTTCCTAGTTTGCTTATGCAAATATCATGTGGGATAGTGTCAAAAGCCTTCCTAAAAATCAGGCTGTATCATTTCTACTGCTTCCCCCATCCATTAAGCCAGTAACCCTGTCAAAAGAAGGAAATTAGGTTGGTTTGGCATGACCTGTTACTGACAAATCCATGCTGGCTATTCCTTATAACCCTGTTAATTTGCAAGCACACACAGATAATTGCTTAGTTAACTGCGAGAGAAAGGAAACCTCTAAGAGTCCCCTTATTAGTGTTAGTAGTCCATCGCTGACAAAGACGACGATATTGTTACAATTCTCATTTATGGCTAAGCATATCACTCCAAAATCCAAACCCTGATGCACAGAGTCGGCCACACCAAGGGCATGGGAAGTCCATATCTATGATTTTTGATGATGCAGCTCTGTGGCGTCTTTCACATGCAGCCTCAAGATTTTGCCTAATCCACTCAAACCTGATAAATGCTGATCTTACTAGAGAACACCAGTGAATCCTGTTCTAAGGCATTTGCTTGAGTTGAGACTGATGCCAGATCACTGGAGACTGCTCTTCAGGTTATCTTTGAAGTGCTTATACGGAGGACCCTTCTTTCTTTTGCCAGACTCTGCTCCCCATACAAGATCTGTTTTGGGAGACAGTGGTCTTCCATTCTGATGACATGTCTGATCCACCTACATTGTGGTCTCAGTAGCATTTCTTCAATGCTGGTTGTGTTTGCTCTCTCAAGGACCTTAATATTGGTCGCTCTGTCCTGCCAGCGAATGCTCATTATTGAGTGGAGGGAGCACATGTGAAATTGCTCAAGCTATTGAATGTGCTGTCTATAAAAAGTCCAAGTCTCAGATGCATAAAGGAGAGATGTTAGAACCACAGCACTGTAGATCTTCATTCTGGTGGAGACACGAATGTTGTGTTGGTTAAGGACTTTTGTTCAGAGTTGGTCAAGGACCTGCCTGACGTTGCCTCCAGAATTAGTAATTTCCTTATCCAGGGAACCATCACTCAAGAGGGTGCTACACAAATACTTGAACTGATCCACATTTTCCAGCTGTGTGCCTTGGATGAAGATGGCTGGTACTAGGGCATTGGAATGAGGTGCTAGCTGGAACAAGACCTCTGTCTTCCCGAGAGTGATGGTGAGGCTAAAGAGCTGGGATGCTTCAGAAAACCTATCAATGATGACCTGAAGGTTGTCATGTCTATGGGCTATCAAGGAGCAGTCATCTGCAAAAAATTGCCTCCACAAGAAGTTTCTCAAGTGTCTTGGTCTTAGAGAGGGAGCCACCGAGGCAGCAGCAGATGTATATCTCCTGATCCAAGTCCCTTGTGGCATAGCTGAGGACACAGTGAAAGAACAAGCTGAAAAGCATTGGAGCAAGTACACAGTCTTGCTTCACTAGATTTGAGATTTCAAATGCATAAGAGTCACTATTGGGGAGCACTTGCACTGTCATGTGGCCATAGAACAGACAGATGATTTGTATGAACCTTCTTGGGCAACCCAGTTTATGTAGAATAGCCCATATACCCTCTCTGTTGATGGTATCAAAAAGCTTTGGTCTAGTCAATGAAAACTGCATACAGGTCCATGTTCTGCTCTAAACAAACATTTTTCCTGGACTTGCCTTATGACAAAGATCATGTCCGTAGTACTACAACCTGGTCTGAAACCACACTGCGCTTCTGGAAGATTCTCCTCAGATACGTTCACAATGAGTCTGTTCAGTAGAATGCGAGCTAGTATTTTCCATGCCGTACAGAGAAAAGAAATGTCTCTGTAGTTTCTACAGTCAGCTTTGCTGCCTTTGTTTTTAAACAGTGATAAAATAATATAATCATTGAAGTCTTGTGGCATTTCTTCTTCCTCTCAAATGCTAGTCAAGATGGCGTGAAATACCTTGATACCCTTTAGGCCTGCTACTTTGTACAATTCTGCTGAAATACCATCCTTTCCAGATGCTTTGCCAGGGTTCAATTGTTTGATGGCTTTCATGACTTCTTCAACTGATGGAGGGAGGTCAAGATCCTCTTTGATGGGTGTAACTACACTGGTTCTGGTGGGACACAACTGAGAGTGCCAATTCAGGACAAACTGCTTAAAGCAGGGCAGTTACAGCCCAAGGCTGGGGTTCCCGTGCACACCAAGGCAAACCAAACCAGCCAGACAGAGAAGACTTTGGTTTTACACCACTGACTAACCACAAGTCACACAAACAATTCCCTTAGACACTCCAGTTTCCCAATATCACCACCAGTGCCACTCATTATGGGGACAAATGGTTATGAAAACCAATACCCTAGTAAAAGAAAAAAGGTTCTCTCGATCCCAAAGGACCCAGACCCAGGTCAATATTCAAATGAGATCTTACCCACAAATCACGCTGTTGCCAATCCTTTGGAATCTAAAATCTAAAGGTTTATTCATAAGAAGAAAAAGATATAGATGAGAGCTAGAATTGGTTAAACGGAATCAGTTACATACAGTAATGACAAAGTTCTTGGTTCAGACTTGCAGCAGTGAAAGAATAAACTGCAGGTTCAAATCAAGTCTCTGGAGAACATCCTCAGCTGGGATGGGTCTTTCAGTCCTTGGTTCAAAGCTTCAGTGTAACAAAGTTCCTCCAGAGGTAAGAAGCAGGACTGAAGACAGGATGGAGGAGCTGCAGCAGCTTTTTATATTCTCTTGCCATGTGGTCTTTCTTTGTTCCAAAGACAAGCTGTCCATCACATGCCCTTAAAAACCTCAGAGTTCTGTCCATAGGCATGTCCCTGCCTACCTTGCTGAGTTGCAAGGCGTCTGCCTTCTCTCAATGGGTCAGTTGTATAGCGGATGGTCCTTAATGGGCCATCCAGCAGGCTAGGCGGAGCTGACACCAACCTGTCTGGGGTGTCACCCAGAAGCATAGCAGAAGTTTGAAATACAGACAGTATAGAGCCAATATTCATAACTTCAACTACAAAAATGATACACACATATAGACAGCACAATCATAACCAGCAAACCATAACCTTGTCTTATATACCTCATTTGACCCCCTTTATACAAGATTTGGTGCCACTACAGGACCTTGATTGCAACCATGTTCTATATGGTCCCAGTTCAAGTCAATAACGTGACAATGGGTTTCTCGGATAATTGATCAAGGACACCCAGATTGACTGTGGATGGTCCACTGAGTAGACTATTGAAGTGTTCAGCCCTTAATAGTACCCTTGACATAAAACGCAATAGAATGGGACAATTAGCTAAAACCCTGAATGTTGAGGTGCTTTCAGGCACAGAGACCTTTTTTTGTTTGAAAGTTCTATGATGCAACCTTATCAAATCACATGCAGGACTCATCTGTCTGATGTGGAGAGAGGCCATTGGTCCTTGAATTTTAAGTCTCCCCACTAGGTGGGGCTTGTCAGACCTCTCCTGACCATTATCAGGCACTATTTCTAGTGTTGGAATTTGCATTGCAGGAAGACTAGTCTCTGCTCTTTCCAGGTTTAGACTTGTTCCATCTGCTTTTGCTGCAATCTCACCTACCATACTTAGGAGTAGCCATGGAGTAGCCATGAAAAAAATATTTAGACCTGTAATAAGGTCAGCTATCCTTTTTCGCAGCTTTGGCGTTAGGAGAGTTCAGTAAGGTCTTTTTTGATTTATCTGAGGATTCCATCACCACGTTGTCTAACAGCTCCCCAATAACTGACCTCTGAATATTTCAAAGCCAAGACAAACAAGGAGGTAAGAAAAAGTTTCTTCCTAACCCCTGATACTTAGTGGCTGGCTTAGGCCCAACAGAAGAGGGTTTATGTACCTGGTATTAAAACCATACATATTTTACTTCTATTTCATAAAGGAATAAGCAAGTAGAAGTGCTAAATGAACTCGGGCAGTGCTTCCCAAACTGCAGTCCACAGAGAGCCAGCCAGTCAAATGAGTCGGTCTGCTAAAAATCACCTTAGAAGAAATTAAAATACATTAAAAGCTTTCCCCAATACTCGCTTTCCAAGCAAGCAAGCGCGGCTGTTGCCTGCGGGACACGACGCCGCGGGGGCAGGGGGCCCGCGCTCTGCGACAGGGGCTCAGCCTGGAGCCTCGCCTCCGGCACCTTAGCCCCTTCCCTCCCGCTCGCCGGCCGTGCCGCCGGCCCCTCCGGCTGGGAGCCCCCACCCAAAGCGCGCGGGGGCGGTGTCAGCCGTAGGGCCCCCGGGCAGGGCCCGGAACGCTGGACCGGAGCCCGCCCACGCCAGCCCCTCGGGGCGCCCCCCCCCACAGGGAACCGCGCCCCCCCCGGGAACCGCCCCCCCACACGGGGAGCCGCCGACCGCGGGGGCCGGGAGGGACCCCGGGAGGTCACCGCCGCATCCCCACCGGCGGGCGGGGCCGGGCGGGGGATCGGGCTGGGGGGAACAAGCCGCTCGGCGCGTGGCAGGGCCTGCGCCAGGCGCCCCCGCCTGGGCCCGGTCACCGCCCGGCCCGCACGCGCGCAGCTCCCCCGGACGGGGACGGGGACGGGGACGGGGACACACCCTCCCCCCGCCGGCGCAGGGCGGTTCTCACCGGCTCCAGCTAGCGCGACGCTTTCCCGCGCTCAGGCCCGCGCCCCCGCCGCGCAGTCACCGGCCTTCGCTCCCGCTCAGCTCGCGGCCCGCACCCCACGTGATCCGGGCTGGCCAGCCAATCCGCTGCGCTCCTCTCGCACCCGGGCACGTGGCGCTCGGCGGCCGTTGATTGGCTGCCGGTGGGCGAGCGCCAGGCCGGCGTCGCGGGAAGGGAGGGAAACGAAACCGAAAGGCGGCAGCGAGCTGCGGGTTGCACCGGGACAGCGCTCAGGGGCTCGCGGGGGGCGGGGCCTGGCGCCTCGAAGTGACTCCGCTCGTTGGGGGGTCCCCACGCCCAGCCCCCGTCAGAACAGCGTCACCCCGCCCCCCACGTCACCCCTCACATCACCCCCCGCCCCCCACATCCCCTGCCCCCCACGTCACCCCCCGCCCCCGAGCAGCCTCTGACCCCCCGCACATCACCCCCCAACCCCACACATCATCCCCTGCCCCATCACCCCGCCCCCGAGCAGCCTCTGACCCCCCGCCCCCACATCACCCCTCACATCACCCCCCGCCCCCACATCCCCTGCCCCCCACGTCACCCCCGCCCCCGAGCAGCCTGAGCCCCGCCCCCACATCACCCCCCAACCCCACACGTCATCCCCTCACATCACCCCCCGCCCCCACATCCCCTGCTCCCCACGTCACTCCCCGCCCCCGAGCAGCCTCTGACCCCCCGCACATCACCCCCCAACCCCACATATCATCCCCTGCCCCATCACCCCGCCCCCGAGCAGCCTCTGATCCCCCGCCCCCACATCACCCCCCGCCCCCGAGCAGCCTGAGCCCCGCCCCCACATCACCCCCCAACTCCACACGTCATCCCCTCACATCACCCCCCGCCCCCACATCCCCTGCCCATGTCACCCCCCCGCCCCCGAGCAGCCTCTGAGCTCCGCCCCACATCACCCCCCGTCCCTCACGTCACCCCTCACATCACCCCCCGCCCCCACATCCCCTGCCCCCCACGTCACCCCCCGCCCCCGAGCAGCCTGACCCCTGCCCCCACATCACCCCCCAACCCCACACATCATCCCCTGCCCCTATCACCCCGCCCCCGAGCAGCCTCTGACCCCCCGCCCCCACATCACCCCCCGCCCCCCACGTCACCCCTCACATCACCCCCCGCCCCCACATCCCCTGTCCCCATGTCACCCCCCGCCCCCGAGCAGCCTCTGACCCCCCGCACATCACCCCCCAACCCCACACATCATCCCCTGCCCCATCACCCCCGCCCCCGAGCAGCCTCTGAGCCCCGCCCCACATCACCCCCGTCCCTCACATCACCCCTCACATCACCCCCGCCCCCACATCCCCTGCCCCCATGTCACCCCCCGCCCCCGAGCAGCCTCTGACCCCCCGCACATCACCCCCCAACCCCACACATCATCCCCTGCCCCTATCACCCCGCCCCCGAGCAGCCTCTGACCCCCCGCCCCCACATCACCCCCCGCCCCCCACGTCACCCCTCACATCACCCCCCGCCCCCACATCCCCTGCCCCCCACGTCACCCCCCGCCCCCGAGCAGCCTCTGAGCCCCGCCCCCACATCACCCCCCAACCCCACACATCATCCCCTGCCCCATCACCCCCGCCCCCGAGCAGCCTCTGAGCCCCGCCCCACATCACCCCCCGTCCCTCACGTCACCCCTCACATCACCCCCCGCCCCCACATCCCCTGCCCCCCACATCACCCCCCGCCCCCGAGCAGCCTGACCCCTGCCCCCACATCACCCCCCAACCCCACACATCATCCCCTGCCCCTATCACCCCTGCCCCCGAGCAGCCTCTGACCCCCCCGCCCCCACATCACCCCCCGCCCCCCACGTCACCCCTCACATCACCCCCCGCCCCCACATCCCCTGCCCCCCATGTCACCCCCCGCCCCCGAGCAGCCTCTGACCCCTGCCCCCACATCACCCCCCAACCCCACACGTCATCCCCTGCCCCTATCACCCCCGCCCCCCACATCAACCCCCGCCCCTGAGCAGCCTCTGACCCCCGCCCCCACATCACCCCCCAGCCCCACACATCATCCCCTGCCCCTATCACCCCCGACCCCGAGCAGCCTCTGACCCCCTGCCCCCACATCACCCCCCGCCCCCCACGTCACCCCTCACATCACCCCCCGCCCCCCACATCCCCTGCCCCCCATGTCACCCCCCGCCCCCGAGCAGCCTCTGACCCCCCCACGTCACCCCCCGCCCCGAGCAGCCTCTGAGCCCCGCCCCCACATCACCCCCCGCCCCCCACGTCACCCCTCACATCCCCTGCCCCCCACGTCACCCCCCGCCCCCGAGCAGCCTCTGACCCCCCCCACATCACCCCCCAACCCCACACATCATCCCCTGCCCCATCACCCCCGCCCCCAAGCAGCCTCTGACCCCCCGCCCCCACATCACCCCCCGCCCCCCACGTCAACCCTCACATCACCCCCTGCCCCCACATCCCCTGCCCCCCACGTCACCCCCCGCCCCCGAGCAGCCTCTGAGCCCCGCCCCCCATCACCCCCCAACCCCACACATCATCCCCTGCCCCATCACCCCGACCCCGAGCAGCCTCTGACCCCCCGCCCCCACATCACCAGATGCATCTGATGAAGTGAGCTGTAGCTCACGAAAGCTCATGCTCAAATAAATTGGTTAGTCTCTAAGGTGCCACAAGTACTCCTTTTCTTTTTGCGAATACAGACTAACACGGCTGTTACTCTGAAATGTGTCTGAACTGTTTAATGGATAAATGACCCTGGGCTAATTGCCAGGATGTTTGGGAGAAGGAAAGTCAAGCCGATTGTTTTCTCAGGCCATAAGGCTGCAGGAAATGTATAAAACCCTGGGACACGATCCTTCTTCATCTCAGATCTGCTTTGGGTTTCAGGAGGGGGAAACCTTAAGCCATCAGGATTGAGATCCCCAGTTATTGACAGGAGTCACCCTGAACATGGCCATTGGACTATAACCTCTGGAATATTTCTAAAAGGACTTTTGGCAACTACAAGCTCATCTCTGCTCTGTATCTGGACCTCAAGAATTGAACCCAAGTCTCTCTGTATATTGATCTTTTAACCAATGAGCTCTCTCTTTTCTTTTTTAATAAATTTTAGCTTAGATAACAAGGATTGACTGTAAGTGTGTATTTCGGGTAAGATCTGAGTTATCATTCGACCTGGGTCTGGGGCTTGGTCCCTTGGGGTCAGAAGAACCTTTCTGAGGATGAAATAAGATTTTCAGAGTTTATCATCCTATGGTTGACAGGTGTGTCTGGATGGAGGCCTGAGGCTGGCTACTTTAAGGGAACTGCGTTGTTTGGACGTCTGAGTACCCAGGGAGGTGCTGTAGAAGCTGCTTTGGGCTGGCTGGGTAAATCTAACCATTGCAATATCCATCAGCGTTTGGGGTTTGTCTGCCCCGGTCTGTTTGCAGTTCACCCTGATTGAGTGACCTCAGCTGGCTCCCACGGGCAGCACCATCACACCCCCTGCCCGGGAATGTGGCAGGGGAGTTTCACTGAGGATGGGAGACCTGAGAGCCTGTAACCTGAGCCAGGAGGGCGTGGGAGAGGTAACACCTCTGCCCGGGAATGTGGCAGAGGCTGCAGGAGAGAGCTTGATGGGGGGGTTTGGTTTCAGTTAGGTGCTGGGTGGTGGAAGGTAGGGAACCCCAGGGCTGTGGTCTAAGCTCCCTGCTACCCCAGAAGGACTTGACTGAGGGGTCCTGGTTGTACCCACAAGCTCTGTTTTAGACTGTGTTCCTATTGTCCAATAAACCTTCCGTTTTACTCGCTGGCTGAGGGTCACAGTGAATCCCAGGAAGAGGGGTACAGGGCCCAGACTCCCCCACACTCCGTGACAACTGGTGGTAGCGGTGAGATCTACTGCACCCCGTGGACGGCGCTTCCTGCAGTAAGTGACTGGGGAGCAGTAAAACGAAGGGGGATTGACGGGGACCAGGCGTGCTGAAGATTCAGAGAGAGACGGTTTCGGGGGGCGGTTAACCCCTGGGAGTGTTTGACCAGAGAAAAGGACTTTTACAGTAACAGGGTCCCCCGGGGGATTGCAGTGAGCGGTCCAAGGGGCGGAGGAGTCTGCAGCTCGACCCTGGCAAAGAGGTGGTGACCTCAAGAAGGACTGGCACCCTAGCGATTCTTCCTGGAAACCATAGAAAGCTGCCCAGGCCTGCGAGTGGCCAGCAGGGAGATGTACGCTAAGCGCCTTAAGAGCGACCTGGTGGAGCTGTGCAGGCAGAGGGGGCTGCGCACTGGGAGGTCCACCAAGGAACAGCTGACTGTCCAGTTGGAGGAGCGGGATCGCTTGGATGACCCGATCCCTGTCCCGGAGGGAAGCCGCCCGGTGGACGCAGCGTGGGCCCTGGGGCCTGACCGCGCTGGGAGGGGTCAGACTGCTGCCAAGGACATCCCGAGACCCTTCCTACCTAGGCCTGGGGGAGGGGTTGGGGGAAGCCCAGCAAATACTGAGGGCACCCTGACCCCGGCAGCCAGCAGGGGATCCTCCCGGCGGAGCTCCCCATCCCTGGAGCGGAGGCGGCTGGAATGGGAGAGGGAGATGAAAATGAGGGAGCTGGAGGACCGTGAAAAGCAGCATCAGCATGAGGAGAAACAACGTCAACATGAGCAGGAGAAGAAGGAGAAACAGAGGCAGCATGAAGAGAACCAGAGACAACATGAACTGGAGCTGGCCAGGCTGAGGAGCAGTGGGGCCCCAGCTGCGGGGAATGAGGGGGGACCCAAGACTGCAAGGAGCTTTGATAAGTGCTCCTGGCGCAGCGGAAGGAGGGGGAGGACATAGATAGCTTCCTGACGGCCTTTGAGAATGCCTGTGAGCTGCACAGGGTTGACCCTGCAGACAGGCTCCAGTTTCTCACCCCCTTACTGGATCCCAAAGCCGTGGAGGTGTACAGCCGGATGACAGGGCCGGAGGCAGGGGACTATGAACTGTTCAAACAGGCCCTGCACCGTGAGTTTGGGCTGACCCCCGAGATGTACCGGAGAAGGTTCCGGAGTCAGCGTAAAACGCCGGAGGTCACCTACCTACAACTGGTCAACCGGATGCAGGGATATGCCCGCAAGTGGACAGCTGGGGCCCAAGCTAAAGAGGACCTGCTTGACCTAATCGTACTGGAGCAACTGTATGAACAGTGCCCTTCCGACCTGAGGCTGTGGTTGGTGGACAAAAAGCTAGAGAACCCCCAGCACGCAGGGCAGCTGGCCGACGAGTTTGTGAACAGTCGGTCAGGGGGTAGCAGGGAGGAGTCCCAAAAGAACAGTCCCCCCCCGATGCAGAGAGAGAGTCACCATGGGGCCTCCCAGTGGGGAAATAGGGAGAACCCCCTCCAAAGGGGAATGCCTGGCGTCAGGCCCCTCCGACCCGCTCAAGGGGACCGACGTGACCTGAGCTGCTATCACTGTGGCCAGAGAGGCCACGTACAGACCCAGTGCCCTGGGCTCAGGGACAAACTGAGCGGACCCAACCTACCCAGGGTTAACTGGGTAGGGACTCAGCTGGACGAGGGGCAGACAACCCAGGAAAGGGGGGCTGCCAGTTTACCACCTGCTCAGGAGAGAAGAGTACCCCAGGCCAGCTCCGCCAGAGGGCTGGAGGCTCTGGACTCAGGGTGCTCGGTTTACAGGGTGGGCGCGGGGCTGTCCCTCCGGAGAGAGTGCCTTGTACCCCTGGAGGTGGGTGGGAGGAAGGTCAATGGATACTGGGATACGGGCGCGGAGGTGACGCTGGCCCGGCCCAAGGTGGTGGCCCCAGATCGGGTGGTGCCCAACGCCTACCTGACCCTGACAGGGGTGGGCAGGACCCCATTTAAGGTGCCCGTGGCAAGGATACACCTGAAATGGGGGGCCAAGGAGGGTCCCAAGGATGTGGGGGTACACCACCATTTGCCCACTGAAGTTTTGATGGGGGGAGACCTAGAGGACTGGCCAAGCAAGCCCCAGACCGCCCTGGTTGTGACCCGTAGCCAGAGCCGGCGAGGGGCACTGCACCCTGACCTTGGGGAGGGTACCACACCGGAGGTGCAGGACCCTACCCTGGTGGGGAGGCAGCGCTGAGGGGCACGGCTCAGAGAGGCTGAGGCCTCAGAACTGGCCACTGAGGGGGAACTGGTCCCCATCCCTTCCCCAGCCGCTGAGTTCTAGGCCGAGTTGAGGATAGATCCCTCCTTGCGGAAGCTCAGGGACCTGGCCGACCTCTGTGTGGGACGGACCATGAGGAGAGGCTGTGGGAGAAGGGTTTCCTGTACTGAGAATGGGCTCCCACAAGGGAAGTACAGTCCTGTGGGATCAGGAGGCAGCTGGTGGTCCCCCAGAAGTATCGCCGCAAGCTACTGTACCTGGCCCATGACATCCCTCTCGCAGGGCACCAGGGAATCCGGCGCACCCGGCAGAGGTTGCTACAGAACTTTTACTGGCCCGGGATCTTTACCACGGTCCGGCAGTATTGCCGATCCTGTGACCCCTGTCAGAGGGTGGGGAAGGCCCGGGACAAGGGGAAAGCGGCTTTGAGACCTTTGCCCATCATAGAGGAGCCTTTCCAGAAGGTGGCCATGGACATCGTGGGGCCTCTCAGCAGGACGACCCGGTCGGGGAAGAAATACATTCGGTGGTAAATTTTGCCACCCGCTACCCCAAGGCAGTGCCCTTAGCTTCCATTGAAGCAGACACCGTGGCCGATGCGCTCCTGACCATTTTCAGCCGAGTGGGGTTCCCCAAGGAAGTCTTGACAGACCAAGGGTCCAACTTCATGTCGGCCCTGCTCCGGTGCTTGTGGGAGAAATGTGGGGTCCGGCACAACTGGGCCTCAGCTTATCACCCCCAGTCCAATGCGCTGGTGGAGAGGTTCAATGGGATGCTAAAGATGATGCTGAAAACCTTTATGAACCAGCACCCGCAGGATTGGGACAAGTACTTACCTCACCTGCTATTCGCGTACAGGGAGGTGCCCCAGGAGTCGACCGGATTTTCGCCTTTCAAACTGTTATATGGAAGGAGGGTAAGGGGCCCCCAGGACCTGATGAGAGACGAGTGGGAGGGGAAGGCCACTCCCGATGGAGAGTCAGTGGTGGAGTATGTCCTGATCTTCCGAGAGAGACTGGCTGAACTCATGGGCCTAGCCAAGGAGAATCTGCCCAGAGCCCAGAAGAAGCAGAAGGTCTGGTATGACCGCATGGCGCGGGCCCATGCCTACGCCACCGGGGATCAGGTGATGGTTCTCATCCCGGTGAGAAAGAACAAACTACAGGCCGCCTGGGAGGGCCCTTTCAAGGTTGTCAAGCAGCTCAATGAGGTAAACTATGTGGTGGAGCTGTCTAACCGGGCACACCACCGCCGGGTGTACCATGTGAATATGATGAAGCCATATTATGCCAGGGGGAATGTGGTGTTGGCCGTGTGTGGACAGTGGGAGGAGCAGGGAGATGACCCTTTAGTAGATCTATTCCCTGGGACCAGAGCTGGTTCCCCCCTGGAAACAATTCCCCTCTCGGATCAGCTAACCCCTGCCCAGCAAGCTGAGATCGGGGGGTGCTGCATCCGTACTGCCAGCTGTTTTCCAACAGCCGATAAGATGCTCCCCCTACCGAGTCACAGGGAAAACTGCTCAGGACCTGGAAAGAGAGGTCCGGGACATGCTGGCTTTGGGGGTGATCCAGCCATCGGCCAGCCCTTGGGCCTCGCCGGTGGTGCTGGTCCCCAAAAAGGATGGGTCGGTCCGGTTCTGTGTGGACTATCGGAAGCTCAATGCCATCACTGTATCTGATGTCTACCCCATGCCCAGGCCGGACGAGCTCCTAGACAAGCTGGGAGGAGCTTGGTACCTTACCACCATGGACTTTACAAAGGGCTACTGTCAAGTGCCGCTGGATGCAGATGCCCAGCTGAAATCGGCCTTTATCACCCCTCTGGGGCTCTATGAGTTCCTGACCCTGCCTTTCGGCCTCAAGGGAGCGCCGGCCACCTTCCAGCACCTAGTGGACCAGCTACTGAGGGGGATGGAGAGTTTTGCCGTGGCGTATATTGATGACATCTGTGTCTTTAGCCAGACCTGGGAGGACCACGTGTCCCAGGTTAGAGAAATGCTGGACCGACTCCAGGGGGCTGGGCTGACTGTAAAAGCGGAGAAGGGCAAGGTGGGGATGGCTGAAGTATCTTACCTGGGCCATCGGGTGGGGAGCGGCCGCCTAAAGTCGGAACCAGCCAAGGTGGAGGTGATCAGAGACTGGCCCGCTCCCCACACCAAAAAGCAGGTCCAAGCCTATATAGGGATGGCAGGATACTACCGAAGATTTGTGCCCCACTTTAGCGCCATCTCCACCCCCATCACTGAGCTATGCAAGAAGGGGAAGCCAGACAAGGTGGGTCTGGACCGAGCAGTGCCAGGAGGCTTTCCAGGCGCTGAAGGAGGCTCTGGTCAGTGGCCCAGTTCTGGCAAACCCAGACTTTGACAAGCCCTTTGTGGTGTTCACCGACGCCTCCGACACGGGACTGGGGGCTGTGTTAATGCAGGAGGATGAAAAGGGGGAGAGACACCCCATTGTGTACCTGAGCAAGAAGTTGCTACCCTGGGAGCAACACTACGCGGCCATCGAGAAGGAGTGCCTGGCCATGGTGTGGGCCCTCAAGACACTAGAGCCCTATCTCTTCGGGCGACACTTCACTGTGTACACCGACCACGCTCCCCTGACCTGGCTGCACCAGATGAAAGGAGCCAACGCCAAACTCCTGAGATGGAGCCTGCTCCTGCAGGATTTCGACATGGACGTGGTCCACGTGAAGGGAAGTGCCAACTTGATAGCGGATGCGCTGTCCCGGAGAGGGGGCCCCGAACTTCCCCAGGTCACTGGTCAGTGTGACCCCGCTCAGTTCAGTCTCGAAGGGGGAGAGATGTGATGATGTGACGCAGCAGGGAGGGGGGAGTGTTGACCTGGGAATGTGCCCTGGGGATGGGAGACCTGAGAGCCTGTCACCTGAGCCAGGAGGGGGAGGGGGAGGTAACACCTCTGCCCAGGAATGTGAAGACAGGCTGAGAAGGGAGCCTGCCGGGGCGGTTTAGTTTCAGTTTGGGGCTGGGTGGTGGAACGCAGGGAACCCCAGGCCTGGGGTCTGAGCTCCCTGCCCCCCAGAAGGACTTGACTGAGGGGTCCTGGTTGTACCCACAAGCTCTGTTTTGGACTGGGTTCCTATTGTCCAATAAACCTTCTGTTTTACTGGCTGGCTGAGAGTCTCAGTGAATCCCAGGAAGAGGGGTGCAGGGCCCGGACTCCCCCACATTCCGTGACAGGCTATTACTTTTTTCCCTGATCTTTTTGGCACATTTATTTAACTACTAACCATTTCTTACTTTGAACTGCTTGGAGAATTTGTGAAATCCAAATTTCAAAGCATGGCCAGAGCAGTCACGGGGGTAAATTTTCAAAGGGACAAAGGGCAGTTACGTGGCTCATGCCCCATTTTTTCCAAGTGGTACCCTCTAGAGTAGCTGCTGTGCCACTCCCCCGCTTCACCATTGCCCCCTCCCTGAAATTACCCCTGCTTCCCAGAGCAAACACTACCCCCGGAGACAAACCATGCAGACACTGCCCCCCCCGACAACCCCCTCAGGGCAGATATTGTACCATTTCCCCTCTCCAGAACTGACGTTGTACTCGCGTGGACAAAGGCGATCATGGTTTCAAGAGGGGATAAGAAAACACTTCCTTCCAGGGATCTGATCCTGAGAAAAAATGCTAAGGCCAGCGCTGAAAGGCCATTCACCCCTTGCGTAGCTCCGTTGACTTCAGTGGAGTTTGAACATTGCTCAAGATCTAGCGCCTCAACAAGCCTCCTCTGTAACCTCCACTCGCCCACTGGCCAGGGCATGTTTTCATCCTCCCTCCTGTCTTCTTACGCATGAAGGTGCTGCCTCCTCTGCTCCCCGGGGTTCCCCTTCCTGCAGACGGGAGCAGGGATGGGAGCAGAGATTAATTTCCCACATATTTCCACAGTCCCTTTTGCTGATGGAACTAGGAGTTTGGAACAGAGCTTTATCCAATCAATGATTCTTCATCACATTTCAAGAAAAGGGAAGAGGAGACAGTAATGGAGTCTGAAGCTATTGACTAGAACAATCCTGATTCCACATTTATTATTTCCCTAGTGCGTTTTGTTTTGTGTGGCTTGCTCCATCCAGTTGTTGGTGTATAACTCTCAGCTGGGCCTCCCATCTTTACCATACATATAGACTACAGTTTATTTAGTTTCCTTATAGCCAGAACTAGAAGAGCCCATTATCATTCTGCATTCAATGGCCTCTGCTCATTATCAAGTCTGGGAGTCAGGCCGATGCAGAGCCATCTTGGGTAGCCATGTCTTCAGGGATAGCTATCTGCAAGTGAGAACTTTGGGATGAAATATTTCTGGACTTTCTGATGCATGGAGATGAATGTATTTTGTGAAGCTGGCGTGTCAGAATCAGGTGGAAATGGGTTCAGGTTGATTCTTGGCACTGGCAATTTAATAGCATGTACAAATCCCGTCAACAAAGGGAGTGGAAAGATGCGCGGAAGGTAGAAACCTGGGTTTGAAGGGAGAAACAAAAATATATTAAGAATAAAAAAGAAATGCCATAGTTCTGAATAGTGCTGTGTGACTGCTATTTCTTTCCATCACGTGTGTTCCTACCTATGGCCTAAATAGATGGCGGTGTGTTACCCAAATGTCATATGTTCATATATACATTTATGATGTATACCTAAGACTGCCAATTGTGCACCTAATGGAACTGCACTTTCACACAAGAGAACCCCTGTCCCCCAAAAATGACTGTCTAAAGTCATCCATGCCCTGTCATCCAGTCCCAGCTTCTGGCAGTCGGAGGTTTAACGACACCCAGAGAATAGGGTTGTGTCTCTGATCATCTTGGCTAATAGCCATTGAGGCCCTATCTTCCATGTACTTATCTAATGATTTGCTGAACCCAGTTATACTTTCATACTTCACAACCTCCCCTGCCAACGAGTTCCACAGATTGACTGTGCGTTGTGTGAAGAAATACTTCCTTTTGTTTGTTTTAAACCTGCTGCCTGTTAATTTCATTGGGTGACCCCTAGCTCTTGTGTTATGTGAAGGGTAAATAACCCTTCCTTCTTCACTTTTTCCACCCCAGTCATGTTTTTATAAACCTCTAGCGTATCCCCCCAAGTCGTCTCTTTTTCCAAGCTGAAAAGTCCCAGTCTTATTAATCTCTGCTCGTATGGAAGCTGTTCCACACCCCAAATCGTTTTTCTTGTTCTTTGCCATCCCTTTTCCAATTCACGTATACCCTTTTTGAGATGGGGAGACCAGAACTGCACACAGTATTCAAGATGTGGGCGTACCAGGGACTGATATAGTGGCATTATGATATTTTCTTATTATCTCTCCTTTTCCTAATGGTTCCTACTATTCTCTTAGCTTTTTTGACTGCCACTGAACCTTAAACAGATTATTCAGAGAACTATCCACAATGAGTGGGAACAGCTAATTTAGACCCCATCATTGTATATGTATAGTGAGGATTATATGTTTTCCAATGTGCATTACTTTGCATTTATCACCATTGAATTTCATCTGCCATTTTGTTGCCCGGTCATTTATAAATCCACCCTGGCTCCTTCTGCCTCAGCTGGGCTTCCTTATTCAGTCAGGGGATTGCTTAGGTACCTGACTCCCCTCAGCTGTGGCCTGTTGGGTTAATTAGCCCCCTTCTCAATCTACATAAACCCCTTCAGGGCAAGTGTGGGGTGAACACCCCATCACTTCCTCAGATGAAGTGAGCTGTAGCTCACGAAAGCTTATGCTCTAATAAATTTGTTAGTCTCTAAGGTGCCACAAGCCCTCCTTTTCTTTTTATAGAACTGAGGGTAGATCATGAATAGGAGGCAGCATTGCTTTATAAATCCCCGGAATCACCGGCAATTACCATCAAACCGTTCTGGCAGTGGTATCAGGGAACAGGGCAGCACGAGCACTGTCTGGAGTGCAGCATTTTCTGCACACAACTGCGTGACTTGCTCTTGCAAGAGCTGGTTCTCCAAGGTCCACTGGATGACCCAGGCCTGCAGGGCTTAGTTGTCTGCCTGAAGATGGATGGCCCACTTGAACACATCCAGTGCTCCTGAAGGGTTAGCGAGGTCCATTCCACTCACCGGGCCCATTCCTGTAGCCTCAGTGGAACATGTACACTGGGGTGTGGGTGGTCTGACCAAGTGGTCAGAGCAGGAGTCGGGAGTCAAGCCGGATCAGACCCCAGGAGGTCAGAGTCCAAGGCAAACGACAGGGCAAAACTGAGAGTCAGATGTATGGAGGCAGACAGGGTCAGGTTACCAGGACATCAGGCTCTGAGACAGGCCAAAGAGCAAACCAGGAGTCAGGTGTCAGGAGATCAGTAGCAGGCAGGAGGAGCAGGTATCTCAGGGGAAACAGCCATAAGCAGGGAGAACCCAGTTGCACAGACTTCCTGTTCCTGTGCTTGAGTTAAAGAGAAGCTGGGGACCACTCAAGACCCACAGTGTCCAACCAATCAGATCTCTGGACTGGAGTACTCTGTCAGAGTTCACTGCTATTCCAGAAGCAGTTAGCAGGTCACTTGGGTGGCAGGTGGAAGTGCCTAGCCACAGTGGACCAGGGCTCATGATCCACAGTCCCTGACACCATCTTGAGTAATTTTGTATCATCTGCAAATTTTCCCACCTCACAGTTCACCCCCTTCTTCAGATCATTTATGAATATGTTGAACAGAACAGGTCCCAGTACAGACCCCTGGGGGACGCCACTATTTAGCTCTCTCCACTGTGAAAACTGACCATTTATTCCTACCCTTTATTTCCTATATTTTAATCAGTTACTGATCCACGAGAATATCTTCCCTCTCGTCCCATGACAGCTTACTCTGGGTAAGAATCTTTGACCTTATCAAAGGCTTTCTGAAAGTCCAAGTACACTACATCGACAGGATCCCCCTTGTCCACGTGCTTGTTGATTCTCTCAGAGAATTCTAGTAGATTGGTGAGGCAGGATTTCCCTTTACAGAAGCCATGTGGACTCTTCTCCAACATTCATGTTCATCTACGTGTCTGATCATTCTGTTCTTTACTACAGTTTCAACCCATGTGCCTGGTACTGAAGTCAAGGCTCACCAGCTTGGAATTGCCAGGATCACCTCTGGAGCCTTTTTAAAAATTGGGTGTCATATTAACTACCTTCCAGTCATCTGGTACAGAAGCGGATTGAAATGAGAGGTTACAGACCACAGTTAGTAGTCCTGCAATTTCACATTTGAGTTCCTCCAGAACTCTTGGGTGAATCTCATCTGGTCCTGGTGATTTATTACAGTTTAATTTATCAATTTGCTCCAAAACCTCCTCTACTGACACCTCAATCTGGATCAGTTAGTCAGAACTGTCATCTAAAAGAATGGCTTGGATGTGGGAACCTCCCTCAGATCCTCTGCAGTGAAGACTAATGCAAAGCATTCATTTAGCTTGTCTACAACGGCCTTGTCTTCCTTGAGTGCTCCTTTAGCACCTTGATCATCCAGTGGCCCCACTGGTTGTTTGGCAGCTTCCTGCTTCTGATGTACTAAAAAAAATTGCAGTTAGATTTTGAGTCTTTTGCTAGCTACTCTTCAAATTCTTTTTTGGTCTGCCTAAGTAGACTTTACACTTGTCTTGCCGGAGTTTATGCTCCTTTCTCTCTTTCTCAGTAGGATATGACTTTCAATTGTTAAAGGATGTCTTTTTGCCTCTAACCACTTATTTTACTCTGTTGCTGAGCCACAGTGGCATTTTTTTGGTCCTCTGACTGTTTTTTATATTTGGAGTATACGTTTAGTTTGAACCTCTATTCTCGTGTTCTTAAATAGTTAAGAGGTCAGATATGAAGCAATTTGTTTTGTGAAAACTTTTTTTTCAACATGTTCTTTGTATTAAGGTTCTACATAGTTACAAAGCCACCCATCCAAAGACACAACCAACAGGAGCAACCGTTTAACTGGTTCTTCCCTGCCCCCCCCAAACAAACTCAGCATAAAACAATTCAGAAGGGTAAGTAACACTGTTCCTAACCATGAGTTATAACACACTGATGCCCTAACACACTCAGAAAGAGTGAAATTCACTGCGTGGCAGAGGGGCTGAAAGAAGGACCATTGGAGAGCTGTGCTGGTCACCTATTCCTCCCCACTTCCTGCCCTCCCTGGGCTGGGCTGCACTGAGGGAACAGGGAGAAGCAGCCTCCAGTGCGCAGGAGGAGGAGCTGAATGGGAAACTTTTGTTCATTGCCTGCAGCCCTGCTAGCGAGTGACATTCCAGCTGGCCTGAGAGAGTGTGTGACACCAGCCGCAGATGTGACTCCCGCTCCAGCTGTGGGTCACTTGGGCAGCGGGGAACTGTCAACATCTGGTTTGTTTGTTTATTCACATGTTCTTTAAAAAAAATCTAACTTATCCAGCTGTGACCCAGCGAGTCTACGTAAGTAACACTTGTTGAATTGTTACTATCGCTGGAACCCTTTTATCTCCCCTTCCACACCCATGGGTTGGCTGGTTTGTTGCATTGTCATGTCTGGTCTTAACCTGCATTGTGAGCTCGTTGGGGAAAGAGTTGTGTCCCTCTAGGTGTACTTCCCCCAGTACAACAAGGCCCTGGTCTTGATTAAGGCTACAATACTAAATACAGAACCCTGCACCTGACTGGTGAAAAGTTTTTCAGGTCACTATTAACATGGGAGAGAGACAGGCTACAAAGAGGGGAGAGGCAGAGAAAATCAGGGAGAAGGTGGTGAGAGCCACTACTTACGCTGGGATGGTCTCCTTCGCGCCATAGTGTTGGTCTCTCCTAGCCGCAAGATGGCCTGGCTCCTGGCACAGAAACAGTCGTTATTCTCTGCACTCTGCAGTGCTGGAAACTCTTTTTCTTAGACATGGTGGTGGGTGTGAAGGGAAACCCACGAGTGCCGGCCTGCTCCTGGCTGGTAGTATGACATCCCGCCCCGTAAAGCTGCTAGGTGTGATTTCTCACTGCAGTTTTACCAAACAGCGTGCAATATGGGGGTGGCCAAAGTGCAACCCATAGAATCCTACGGTGTAATGTGAACCACTGTTATCCTATTAATGACGTGTGCACTGTAGTGACCACAGGCCCCAGCACATAATGCTCCAACCTTGCCTCTTGGATACAGATGCAGCATTGCATGCTGGGACCAGTAGGCGTCATCGATCACACCTTTTGTATTAAAGATCAGGGTGGCTACAACCTGCTCCATTTTATGCTCACAAGGCATGGTCCTTAGTGGCAAATGAAGGGGGATGCAATGGAGGATGGTGTGGCCCAGAATAAAGGATAAGGTGAAGGCCTGCCTGGGAACATAGGAATTGGCAGGCTGGATCAGACCCAAGGCCCACCTGATATTTCAGTATCCTCCCTCCGACAGCGGCCAGCACTGGATGTTTCAGAGGAAGGTATAAGAATCCCGCAGAAGCGGACGTGGGATAATCTGCCCCCCCATTCGGTCTTGTCCTGGTCTCTGATAGCTAGAGCAGGGCTCAGCAACCTGAGGCATGCGTGCCAAAGGCGGCATGCAAGCCAATTTTTAGTGGCACTCTGCTGCCAGCCGGGGTCCCAGCTGCTGTCCTCACTCAGCCCGCTGCCGGCCTGGGTGAATGGAACTCTGGGCCAGCAGCGGGCTGAGCGGGGCCGGCAGCCGGGACCCCGGCTGGCAGGGGTCGGCGGACGGAACCCCACACTGGCAGTGGGCTGAGCTGCTCAGCCCGCTGCTGGTCTGAGGTTCCGTCTGCCGCCCGCACTGCTGGTCTGGGGTTCTGGCCGCCGGCCCCTGCCAGCCGGGGTCCCAGACGCTGGTACCGCTCTGCCCGCTGCCAGTCTGGGGTTCCGTCAGGGGGCCCCTGTAAATGTAAAATTTATTACTGGCAGGCGAAACCTGAAATTAATGAAGACTTGGCACGCCACTTCTCAAAGGTTGCCGACTCCTAAGCTAGAGATTGACTTAAGCCCTGAAGCAGGAAGTCTAACGCCCACTCCAGAATTTGTTATCGTTAATCAAAACAACTCTGGATATTTTGATGCCATATAGATGTCCAATCCCTTTTTTAATCCTGGCCTCAATGACTTCCTGTAGCAGGGAGATCCACAGGCTGTTCACACATGGGGTGTGAATAAGTATTTCCTTTCCTCGGTTTTGAATGTCCCACCTTTTCATTTCACTGCATGCTCACTTGTTTTTGTGATCCGAGACAAGGAGAACTTTGATCCCGTGGCACAACGGGACAAAGTTTAGAGAAACAATTTCTTGCTACTGTGAGTGACTGTTTCATGGAAAAGCTAGAACATGCGAGAGGAGATATTCTTCACTTGGACCTAAGATACACACAGGAGCTCATTCAAGAAGTGACAGCAGCTGAGTCGCTAAGAAACAGGGATGATGATAGCATTAGGCTCACCATCCCAGAGCCAGGTAGTGTACCAAGAAGAGCTGGCTCCACAGGGAAGTTGAGCTGGTTAAATTCCCCTTGTCATGTGCCTGCTTAGAGCTGATGGGATGGGGCTCATAGGAGAACAGCACAACGTGAACAAAAATAAAATGAAACAATCTAATATTGCTTTAAAATCAGTTTAATCTAACCTAAGTTCACATCTACCCTGCAATAACACCAGCTGCCTTGGGCTCGGGCTGCAGGGCTCGGGCTGGGCTCTGGGCTGCCACAAGGGGGCAGGGTCCTCAGCCCACGTCTCCCCTGTGATTTCATAGCCCCGCAAGCGGCATGCACCCGAGTCAGCTGACACAGGCCAGCTGTGGATGTTTTGCTGCAGTGTAGATGTAGCTTAAGGCTTCAAACACTATTTGACACTAATAATTAGACAGTTATCGCACTGCATCCCTGCAGGGTACAGTGAAGGTTGTTCGGGTGCCTTAATATCTTAACAAGTTTAGACTTCTTTTAAATTTAACCCTACGGCTGAATGGGGTGTGGCTCCAACTCCTGGCACATTTTCTGAAGCCAGGCTCTGTTTTATTGCTCTGTAACACACCCAGCATTGTTCTGGGCACGATAGAAGTAAGAATAAGAGCAGTACAAAGCAACCAGACTCCACCTCCTCCCAGCACCCTAAAGAGCATGATACAATCCTTGGCACCATGTGACTTACTTTGCCTACAGGGTTCATAAGAACAAATTGCTGCACTCCTTTGCAATGACCACACAAAGCCCTGTGAGCAAAGCCACTGCGACCACGCAGCCTGCACTGGCCTCCTAAGTTCACATACCTCCTCCTGTTGCATAGGGTGACCAGATGTCCCGTTTTATAGAGACAGTCCCTTTTTGGGGGGACTTTTTCTTATATAGGCACCTATTACCTCCCACCCCATGTCCTGGTTTTTCACAGTTACTATCTGGTCACCTCCTGTTGCATAACTTACCTCCCAATGAAAGGCAAGGCCATCACTGTGTTCTTGGTTTCCTGTGCTCCAGCAGATTTTGGCTGTTTCAGATTCTCCAAATCCCTCTTCATTTGCACTTTACAGAAATGGTTTATTGCGTCTATTGGCCCCAGTGACAGCTCTGAGCTGCCAGCAGATGGAAAAACCTTGCTCCTCCCTGCAGCTGTCTTAGCCTGCAAAAGGAGTGACAGACGCCGATTAACAACAGCAAGGGCTGCCTGCCTAGTGCAGGACCTGCCGCAGGCATGACAGTGCTTCACAATGACATGCTGCACGTGGGAGACGGGCGGGCACCCGAGCCCCTGCCCGGTGCATTCGGCACTGCCGTGGTTACACCCGGTATAAAGGGCTGTTTCTGTTATACAGGAGAAAGATCCTTTGAAAGTGACAGGAAAATCCATCCTGCAGAAGCCTCGCCACACGAATAGACTGCACCCTCACCATGGTATCCGAGCCCGCAGGACACTTCCTCCCTGACGGCCAGGGCACTAGCTCTGGACGTTGCTTTGTGGGTCTGCTCACCCGGCCAGCAACTGGGGCGGTGGGGTCACGGCTCCTTTCTTCTGCGGGAGCCGCCTGTGCCGGCTCTGCTCAGGAGCTGTAACTACATCACTGCAGGCGGGGCCGGTGCAAGGATGTTTTGCACCCGAGGCGAAACTTCCACCTCCCACCCCCACTCCGCCCTGAGGCGCCCCCCCGCGGCAGCTCCCCACTGCCCCCTCGGGGGCCGTGTGGCTACTCCCCCCGTCCCCTCGGCCCGGGGAGCCATGCGGCAACTCCCCGCCCCAGCTCACCTCTGCTCCGCCTCCTCCCCAAGCACACCGCTGCTTCTCCCGCCTCCCAGGCCTGCGGTGCCCATCAGCCATTTGGCGCCACAAGCCTGGGAGGGAGAGAAGCAGAGCAGGGCGGTGCGCTCAGAGGAGGAGGCAGAGCAAAGGTGAGCTGGGGCAGGGAGCGGTTCCCCTGCGCACAGCCCCCTCACCCCTATTACTTGCTGCAGGCCGCCCTCCCCTTGCCCCCCTGCCCCAGCTCACCTCCGCTCCACCGCCGCCCCGGAGCACACTCTTGGCCACCCCCAACCACTTGGCACCCTAGGTGACTGCCTAGTTCGCCTGTTGGTTGCGCTAGCCCTGATTACAGGGCTAAGGCTGCAGATACTTGGGGAGAGGAGGAAGCAGCTGGAGCAGAGAGCTCATGGTGGGGCTCGTCCTGGCATTGAGACGTATGGTCTGGGAGACACTGGGCCATGCAACAGGAGCTTGGCTTGAAGACACCTCCACGGCACTGGCCTCACCTTTGGGCTGCTGTCAGGGAAGTGCCTTTTCCCCACCCATGCCTGCAACGGCTCCAGCGTGCTGCTCCTGTGATCCTGGAGCAAACAGACGTAACCAGTCAAACCTGAACCTCCCCATTCCCACCAACCCCCAAACTCACAGAATCTCTTCATGTAACCTGGGACTGGTTTGCTTTGATCCCACAACCTGCGGGCAGGCAGCGGTGGAGAAAACACCGGAGCAGGCCAGGATCAGGAAGGAAGCAGCTGGGAGAGCCTGAAGCAGAAACTTTCCAGCCCCTTTCTGCTTTGCTGCCTGACACGTTATTACCGTGATGAGCATTCGTATCACACCAGCAACGTGCTGGGCTGCAGCCCGAGGCCCGAAGAGAAGGGCCCTGCTGCAGAAGCTCCCGAGCTGGACAGAGCATCCAAACGGAGCGGGGGTGGGGAGTCTGAGGTGGCAGCAGGACTCAGCTGGGCACGTTTCTATAATAAGATTTTCAGCCTCCAGGTGAGGACCCTCGTCTGAGGAGGGACTAAGGAGGGCAGCCTGTGAGCACAGCCGCTTTGGGAGGGTGAGCCAGGCCTCCAAGCTCTGCAGATTCCCCTTTCTCTGAACTAGCCCCCCTCTCTCTAGGGGTTGGTCTACACTTAAAACCTGCACTGGCCTAGCCATGTCAGTCGGGGTGTGAAAAACCCACACCCTGGAGAGACGTCACAATGCCAACCTAACCCCAGCGTAGACAGCACAAGGTCGGCCGAGGAATTCTCCCCTTGGCCTAGCTACACCTCTCGGGCAGGTGAATTAACTCCGACAATAAGGGCCCCTCCCCTCAGCCACTGCAGCATTTCAAGTGTAGACGAGGCTTAGCCTGCTCTCTCGCTCCCCAGGAGCGCCTTCCCCAGCCCCGGCCTGCTGGTCTTTACACATGCATAATTGCTAGAGGGAAGAGACGACGACCCCACTGGGGTCCCTGCCTGGCCACTGCTTTGAGCCCCCTGCACTAGAGCTCACAGCCCCTGGGGGGCCGGGTAGTGGTTACTTGCTTCCCACTGGCAGGAACAGACCCTCCCATGCTGAAGAGCCAAACTCCCGGTGTGCTGTCATTCCAGGCAGCCCAGGCCCAGCCCTCGGCGGGAGGGGTGGAAGGGGGGATTCGGAGGGAGGGAGGGACAGCACCTGGAAGTCCTGCATCGCTCCTTCAAGCCACTGTGAGCAGATTCTCCTCAGCGCTGCCTTGGTGACAGGCTTCTCCCTGGAAAGGTCCCAAGAGTCCATCTCCTGGTAGAAATAGCGGTGTGGATCCTCCAGGCCCAGCTCTATGAAAAGAGCCTTAATGGACTGCCTGAGAGCACGGGGGAAACCAGCGTTGGGAAGACATTTGTCCCTCCCCTTGGAAGCTGATGCTAGCTCAGCGAGCTCCCCAGTGTGTCCCCTGGGGGCCAGGCGAGCTGGCTTGCAGTGCGAGCCTCTGGCAGCATCAGACTGACGCCCTGTGACGATGTGACGCAGCAGGGAGGGGGCAGTGTTGACCTGGGAATGTGCCCTGGGGGTGGGAGACCTGAGAGCCTGTCACCTGAGCCAGGAGGGGGAGGGGGAGGTAACACCTCAGCCCAAGAATGTGGACAGAGGCTGCAGGAGGGAGCCTGCTGGGGGGGGGGGGGTGTTGGTTTCAGTTTGGGGCTGGGTGGAGGAACACAGGGAACCCCAGGGCTGGGGTCTAAGCTCCCTGCTCCCCCAGAAGGACTTGACTGAGGGGTCCTGGTTGTACCCACAAGCTCTGTTTTGGACTGTGTTCCTGTGGTCCAATAAACCTTCTGTTTTACTGGCTGGCTGAGAGTCTCAGTGAATCCCAGGAAGAGGGGTGCAGGGCCTGGACTCCCCCACACTCCGTGACAACTGGTGGCAGCGGTGGGATCTACTGCACCCCGTGGGCGGCGCTTCCTGCAGTAAGTGACTGGGGAACAGTAAAACGAAGAGGGATTGACGGGGACCAGGCGTGCTGAAGATTCAGAGAGAGACAGTTTCGGGGGGCGGTTAATCCCTGGGAGTGTGTGACCAGAGAGAAGGACTTTTGCAGTAACAGGGTCCACCGGGAGATTGCAGCGAGCGGTCCCCAGGGCGGAGGAGTCTGCAGCTCGACCCTGGCAAAGAGGTGGTGACCTCAAGAAGGACTGGCACACTAGGAGCTTTTCCTGGAAACTGTGGAAAGCTGCCCAGCCTGCGAGTGGCCAGCAGGGAGATGTACGCTAAACGCCTTAAGAGCGACCTGGTGGAGCTGTGCAGGCAGAGGGGGCTGCGCATCGGGAGGTCCACCAAGGAACAGCTGATTGCCCAGTTGGAGGAGCGGGATCGCTTGGATGACCCGATCCCTGTCCCTGAGGGAAGCCGCCCAGCGGACGCAGCGTGGGCCCTGGGGCCTGATGGGGCTGGGAGGGGACAGACTGCTGCCGAGGACATCCCGAGACCCTTCCTACCTAGGCCTGGGGGAGGGGTTGGGGGAAGCCCAGCGAATACTGAGGGCACCCTGACCCAGGCAGCCAGCAGGGGATCCTCCCGGCGGAGCTCCCCATCCCTGGAGTGGATGCGGCTGGAATGGGAGAGGGAGATGAAAATGAGGGAGCTGGAGGATCATGAAAAACAACGTCAACATGAGCAGGAGGAGAAGAAGACAGAACGTCAGGAGAAGGAGAGGCAACGTAGGCATGAGTAGGAGGAGAAGGAGACACAAAGACAACATGAACTGGAGCTGGCCAGGCTGAGGAGCAGTGGGGCCCCGGCTGCGGTGAGTGAGGGGGGACCCAAGACTGCAAGGAGCTTTGATAAGTGCTTCCTGGCCCAGCGGAAGGAGGGGGAGGACATAGATAGCTTCCTGACGGCCTTTGAGAATGCCTGCGAGATGCACAGGGTTGACCCTGCAGACAGGCTCCAGTTTCTCACCCCCTTACTGGACCCCAAAGCCGTGGAGGTGTACAGCCGGATGACAGGGCCAGAGGCAGGGGACTATGAACTGTTCAAACAGACCCTGCTCCGTGAGTTTGGGCTGACCCCCGAGATGTACCGGAGAAGGTTCCGGAGTCAGCGTAAAATGCCTGAGGTCACCTACCTACAACTGGTCAACCGGCTGCAGGGATATGCCGGCAAGTGGACAGCTGGGGCCCAAGCTAAAGAGGACCTGCTTGACCTAATTGTACTGGAGCAACTGTATGAACAGTGCCCTTCCGACCTGAGGCTGTGGTTGGTGGACAAAAAGCTGGAGAACCCCCAGCACGCAGGGCACTTGACCGACGAGATTGTGAACAGTCGGTCGGGGGTAGCAGGGAGGAGTCCCAAAAGAACAGGCCCCCCGCGATGCACCTCCCAGCGGGGAAATAGGGAGAACCCCCTCCAAAGGGGAACGTCTGGAGTCGGGCCCCTCCGACCCGCTCGAGGGGACCAATGTGACCTGAGCTGCTATCACTGTGGCCAGAGAGGCCACGTACGGACCCAGTGCCCCGGGCTCAGGGACAGACTGAGCGGACTCAACCTACTCAGGGTTAACTGGGTAGGGACCCAGTTGAACGAGGGGCAGACGACCCAGGCAAGGGGGGCTGCCAGCTTACCACCTGCTCGGGAGGAAAGAGTATCCCCGGCCAGCTCCGCCAGAGGGCTGGATGCTCTGGACTCAGGGTGCTCGGTTTACAGGGTGGGCGCGGGGCTGTCCCTCCGGAGAGAGTGCCTTGTTCCCCTGGAGGTGGATGGGAGGAAGGTCAATGGATACTGGGATACGGGCGTGGAGGTGACGCTGGCCCGGCCTGAGGTGGTGGCCCCAGATCGGGTGGTGCCTAACACCTACCTGACCCTGACGGGGGTGGGCGGGACCCCATTCAAGGTGCCCGTGGCAAGGGTACACCTGAAATGGGGGGCCAAGGAGGGCCCAAGGATGTGGGGGTACACCACCATTTGCCCACTGAAGTTTTGATGGGGGGAGACCTAGAGGACTGGCCAAGCAAGCCCCAGACCGCCCTGGTTGTGACCCGTAGCCAGAGACGGCGAGGGGCACTGCACCCTGACCTTGGGGAGGGTACCACACCGGAGGCGCAGGACCCTACCCTGGTGGGGAGGGAGCGCCGAGGGGCACGGCTCAGAGAGACTGTGGCCTCAGACCCGGCCAATGAGAGGGAACTGGTCCCCATCCCTTCCCCAGCCGCTGATTTCCAGGCCGAGTTGAGGAAAGATCCCTCCTTGCGGAAGCTCAGGGACCTGGCCAACCTCAGGGTGGGACGGACCATGAGGAGAGGCTGCCAGGAGAGGTTCCTGTGGGAAAAGGGGTTCCTGTACCGAGAATGGGCTCCCCCAGGGGAAGTGGAGTCCTGTGGGATCAGGAGGCAGCTGGTGGTCCCCCAGAAGTATTGCCGCAAGCTATCGTACCTGGCCCATGACATCCCCCTCGCAGGCACCAGGGAATCCGGCGCACCCGGCAGAGGTTGCTACAGAACCTTTACTGGCCCGGGGTCTTTACCACGGTCCGGCAGTATTGCCGATCCTGTGACCCCAGTCAGAGGATGGGGAAGGCCCGGGACAAGGGGAAAGCAGCTTTGAGACCTTTGCCCATCATAGAGGAGTCTTTCCAGAAGGTGGCCATGGACATCGTGGGGCCTCTCAACAAGACGACCCGGTCGGGGAAGAAATACATTCTGGGGGTGGTAGATTTCGCCACCCGCTATCCCGACGCAGTGCTCTTAGCTTCCATTGAAGCAGACACCGTGGCCGATGCGCTCCTGACCATTTTCAGCCGAGTGGGGTTCCCCAAGGAAGTCTTGACAGACCAAGGGTCCAACTTCATGTCGGCCCTGCTCCGGTGCTTGTGGGAGAAATGTGGGATCCGGCAGAACTGGGCCTCAGCGTATCACCCCCAGTCCAATGGGCTGGTAGAGAGGTTCAATGGGATGCTAAAGATGATGCTGAAAACCTTTATGAACCAGCACCCGCAGGATTGGGACAAGTACTTACCTCACCTGCTGTTCGCGTACAGGGAGGTGCCCCAGGAGTCGACCGGATTTTCGCCTTTCAAACTGTTATATGGAAGGAGGGTAAGGGGCCCCCAGGACCTGATGAGAGACGAGTGGGAGGGGAAGGCCACTCCCGATGGAGAGTCAGTGGTGGAGTATGTCCTGATCTTCCGAGAGAGACTGGCTGAACTCATGGGCCTAGCCAAGGAGAATCTGGCCAGAGCCCAGAAGAAGCAGAAGGTCTGGTATGACCGCACGGCGCGGGCCCGTGCCTACGCCACCGGGGATCAGGTGATGGTTCTCATCTCCGTGAGAAAGAACAAACTACAGGCCGCCTGGGAGGGCCCTTTCAAGGTCGTCAAGCAGCTCAATGAGGTAAACTATGTGGTGGAGCTGTCAAACCGGGCGCACCACTGCCGGGTGTACCATGTGAATATGATGAAGCCATATTATGCCAGGGGGAATGTGGTTTTGGCCGTGAGTGGACAGTGGGAGGAGCAGGGAGATGACCCTTTAGTAGATCTATTCCCTGGGACCAGAGCTGGTTCCCCCCTGGAAACAATTCCCCTCTCGGATCAGCTAACCCCTGCCCAGCAAGCTGAGATCGGGGGGTGCTGCATCCGTACCGACAGCTGTTTTCCAACCAGCCTGGATGCACTAATCTGATTGTCCACCGGGTGCAGACAGAGTCGCACCCACCGATAAGATGCTCCCCCTTCCGAGTCACAGGGACAACTGCTCAGGACCTGGAAAGAGAGGTCCGGGACATGCTGGCTTTGGGGGTGATCCAGCCATCGGCCAGCCCTTGGGCCTTGCCGGTGGTGCTGGTCCCGAAAAAGGATGGGTCGGTCCGGTTCTGTGTGGACTATCAGAAGCTCAATGCCATCACTGTATCTGATGCCTACCCCATGCCCAGGCCGGACGAGCTCCTAGACAAGCTGAGAGGGGCTCGGTACCTTACCACCATGGACCTTACAAAGGGCTACTGGCAAGTGCCGCTGGATGCAGATGCCCGGCTGAAATCGGCCTTTATCACCCCTCTGGGGCTCTAGGAGTTCCTGACCCTGCCTTTCGGCCTCAAAGGAGCGCTGGCCACCTTCCAGCGCCTAATGGACCAGCTACTGAGGGGGATGGAGAGTTTTGCCTTGGCGTATATTGATGACATCTGTGTCTTTAGCTAGACCTGGGAGGACCACATGTCCCAGGTTAGACAAGTGCTGGACCGACTCTAGGGGGTTGGGCTGACTGTAAAAGCGGAGAAGTGCGAGGTGGGGATGGCTGAAGTATCCTATCTGGGCCACCAGGTGGGGAGCGGCCGCCTAAAGCCGGAACCAGCCAAGGTGGAGGTGATCAGAGACTGGCCCGCTCCCCACACCAAAAAGCAGGTCCAAGCCTTTATTGGGATGGCAGGATACTACCGAAGATTTGTGCCCCACTTTAGCGCCATAGCCACCCCCATCACCGAGCTATGCAAGAAGGGGAAGCCAGACAAGGTGGTCTGGACCGAGCAGTGCCAGGAGGCTTTCTGGGCGCTGAAGGAGGCTCTGGTCAGTGGCCCAGTTCTGGCAAACCCAGACTTTGACAAGCCCTTTGTGGTGTTCACCGACGCCTCCGACACGGGACTGGGGGTGGTGTTAATGCAGGAGGATGAAAAGGGGGAGAGACACCCCGTCGTGTACCTGAGCAAGAAGTTGCTACCCTGGGAGCAACACTATGCAGCCATCGAGAAGGAGTGCCTGGCCATGCTGTGAGTCCTGAAGAAACTAGAGCCCTATCTCTTCGGGCGACACTTCACCGTGTACACCGACCACTCTCCCCTGACCTGGCTGGACCAGATGAAAGGAGCCAACACCAAGCTCCTGAGGTGGAGCCTGCTCCTGCAGGATTACGACATGGACGTGGTCCACGTGAAGGGAAGTGCCAACCTGATAGCGGATGCGCTGTCCCGGAGAGGGGGCCCCGAACTTCCCCAGGTCACTGGTCAGCGTGACCCCGCTCAGTTCGGTCTCGAAGGGGGGAGAGATGTGAGGATGTGACGCAGCAGGGAGGGGGGAGTGTTGACCTGGGAATGTGCCCTGGGGATGGGAGACCTGAGAGCCTGTCACCTGAGCCAGGAGGGGGAGGGGGAGGTGACACCTCTGCCCAGGAATGTGAAGACAGGCTGAGAAGGGAGCCTGCTGGGGGGGTTTAGTTTCAGTTTTGTGCTGGGTGGAGGAACGCAGGGAACCCCAGGCCTGGGGTCTAAGCTCCCTGCTCCCCCATAAGGACTCGACTGAGGGGTCCTGGTTGTACCCACAAGCTCTGTTTTGGACTGTGTTCCTGTCGTCCAATAAACCTTCTGTTTTACTGGCTGGCTGAGAGTCTCAGTGAATCCCTGGAAGAGGGGTGCAGGGCCTGGACTCCCCCACACTCCGTGACAGGTCCCCAGGGACAGACGAGCTGCGAGTGGCTTGTGCTGTGTGTACGCCCCACCTGACAGGCCCGGGACGGGGGAGGGGGGGAGCCTTTCCTCCCTTTAGATGAGGGGGTTGGAAGTGGTTCTCTGTTGCCTTGAGCTGTGATGGCTGGTGGGCCCAGCTCCCGCAGCAACCGCCTGCTCTGTGCCCCACGCCCTGCCGCAGGGGGTTGAGTTTAGCCCCGAGCCACACTATGTATTATGGGACGTCTCAGATCACACCTTGGCATGTAACATGGCAGCGTGCTAAATTCAAACACACGGGCAGTGTAGGGCAGCGGGGGCCAGCCTCACGCCCTGCCTGCATCCCCACTTCCTTCCTGCACCGCCTGCCCCCATTCCCCAGTGGTGGGCTCCTCCTGACAGATGGAAATGTGAACCAAAGTGCTCTTGGACCCCAGGCCAGCCAGAACTCAGATCCTCAGACCAAGGGGATGTGGGCTTAAATCTGTCACTGCATGTCAGGGGGTCTCCAAGTCCTTCTCTCACTACACACTGGCCAGAGCCTGAACCCTCAGCCCCAAGCATCCCGGCGCGTTGCAACGTGCCCAGCCGTTTGCAGGCTCTTCTTCGCTCTGGGGCTGGCTGGCTTCCCCTAAGGACGGGGGCTAACACAGAAGTGAAGGGCCCCTAGGCCCCCCACCACAGACGCTGAGTTCCCAGGCACGGACTCTTCTCCTTTCGACAGGGTCCAATGGGCATCTCCTACGTGCGAGCACGTCCAGGAGCACCTGCACGCCCATGACCCTCCCTGCCAGATCAGTGATAGCGAAAGGGAGACGCAGGATTCGATGCAGGGGCGCAGACAGCCAGGGCTGCACAGGACCCTCTCGCCAAGGGTGGGGAGACTGTGCAGAGAGGAAGCAGAGGGGAAAGAGGTGACCTGGGCCTGCCCTCATTCTGTCCTGGAGGGGCGCAGAGTTAGCCACAACTGGAATATGTTCATGACAGGAGCTACCATGTTGAGCAGCACTGGCTACTCCTCAGCTTTGGTCTTGGCTGTGCTCCCTGCCCGCTCACTGGATCGAGTGCCGCACCCCCGGGATCTCCGACAGAGCCCTTGATTGGGGGAACAGGCATGGGAGGGGTTTGGCTAGTACTGACCGGGGATAGCCTATGAGTGCAGCACAGCCCTGGTGCAGGGCACTTTACCCAGACTTCCCTCATCTAGAGCAACCAGTGTCCCCCAGCAATGGAGCCCAAAGCTCACCCTTGTCATGGAGGCCAGGAGTCTGAGGTCACTGACGGAGTGTGTGGCTCCGTGCCCCCAGCCCACCCTTCACACTGCATGCTGGTCATCCCTGCACGCAACCAGCCCCTCACCTGCTGGAGATGGGACTGTGCAGGAAGTATGCCATAAGCTCCAGCAGCAGCTCCTTACTGTCTCTGCAGAAGGCCATGAGGGCATTCAGGGAGGTCAGGACAAACTTTTTCTGCATCTTTTCCTGAGAAGAGAGAAGACAGAGCATTAGCCTGCCCCAGTCCCAGTGAGGAAGAAGCTTCCCCCATGGGATGCCCAGAGGCTCAGGCTGGGACTAGCAACCGAAGAACGAGAAAAACCTATTCACGTGGCAGCATGCTGGCTGATGGCGAAGTGGCAGCCAGATATGGTACGGAGCACAGGAGTTCAGGAGGCCCCTAGGGCAGGGGCATGTGGGGGGAATTCTCCTTCTTCCCTTTGACGACCTTTGAGTCAGGGCTGCTGAGACCCTCCCTCTCTCAGAGGCCTGTAGCAGAGAGCCAGGAAGCAGCAGGCGGCTGGACTGTCATGCCCTGTCCATGACCGAGCGCAGACAGGAGGCACTAGGTAAACAGACACAGCCAGGCACTGCAAATGCTAACGAGCGCACACCTACACTCCATCCCGAACCGGCACAGACTGTCCCCTCAGCAGGCTGATACAAGATCCCACCTGCGCTTGGTGCACGCACACAAGCACATCAAATACCAGTTGTATGAGGAGGGGTCCGCGTTCCCCCGCGGGTCCATCTGGACACACTCTTCACTTCCTCTCCTAACGCACTGCGCACCATTGCCGTGCACTGAGGACCTTACCCAGTTCCCATCACAGTCTGCCATTGCCTTCAGTGAAGGCTGGATCTGATCCTGACCATGGCGTCTGCTACGTCCGGGGGCTGCATGCCGGGGGTGGGGGGGTCGTGCCTGAAGTTTGTGAAGTGCTTTGAGATCCTTTGGTGAGACAGGCGATATTATCCCCATGCGTGCACCAAGCACAAACACCCTGGTGCAGAGCTCCACGCACATACCTTGCACCACACGTACCAGGGCGTGTGCCCAGCACAGGGGCACAAGACACTGCCATGCATGGCCTCTGGTCAGCCATACCCATGGGCAAAGGGAACAGTTCCTGGTTTGATGTCAGCACCCTGCCTCGTTCCTTCCTCAGGGCTGGGTGGGAACGACACTAACTAGCCTCTCACCACCTCTTGTTGTGGCCTTTCTACGGGTCTCGGCTTCTCCTAACTGACCCTTCACCACTTCGTTCTCAATCTGATCGATTCATTGAGCTCCACCTCAGACTGAGACTCTCAGCCCCTCAATTCTAGGACTTGCAGCTTCCTTGGGTCTCCTGGTTGATTTCCTGGAGGCAATCTGGTGTGTTACCCCCTTGCTGTCTCAGGCCTTTCTGCCTCTCGCCCTGTCTCTGGCCTCTCCCCTTTGTAGCAGGTCTGGTTTTCTCTGTTGGTGGCAGAGGTGGGTGCCTGTCTCCATGACTGGTGGCTCTGGCAGCTGCGTGGGGTTGTGATCAGACTGCTGGGCTGGAGGCAGGAGAGATGCTCTCCTCCCCTCTGACTGTGCTCCAGATGAGCCCCGTTACACAGCCACTCCTTTTAGTTCTGCTTCCAGCTCCCTGGAGATCACTGTGGGTGGCCAGGAAACTACAGGTTCTCCAGAGCTAGCAACCAATCCCCATCAGTTCTGAGGGCTCCAAGCTATACCCAGAGTAGGGTGACCAGACAGCAAGTGTGAAAAATCGGGACAGGGGGTGGGGGGTAATAGGTGCCTATAGAAGATAAAGCCCCAAATATCGAGACTGTCCCTATAAAATTGGGACATCTGGGCACCCTAACCCAGAGGGAGCCGTTTCAGACCATCCTGGGGAGCGGGTGGGGAAGGATTACCACTGCCCTTTCCCACCCAAGTGCTGCAGAGCACTGGTGTGCAGGGGTGCAGTTAGCACGGCCCTGGGGCATGCTAACCCTTCTGAACCCCGGGATCCTTACCTGCAGTTTGGGCGGGTCGCTCTTGTTCAGGATGAGCAGCAGGGCCTTGCAGACCTCACGGCCGTTCTCCACCCCGACCTGCTCATGCAGCGTTAGGATGGCCTGGACTATGTAAGTCTTTGCACTGTAATCCACGGTGAGCAGCGCCTCCAGGAGCTGGCGCACAAACCCGCTCATGCTCAGTCCCCGCAGGGAATCCTGGCAAGGGGCAAAGGGGACATTCTGAGACACTCCTTTCCCCTTTCCTCCTTTCTATGTGTGGGGAGAAAATGAGCCTGCTCAGAGCCGCCTCCCCCTGGGGCTCTGGGGGGGGTCACACCCCCAATCCCACGCCAGCTGCCCGACTTTCTGCCATGGCAAGGCACGCGCAGGTGCAGCTTTGCAGGGTTTCGGTAGGAGTATGAGGCGCAAGTGGTGTTCTCGTCCATCCTCCCCGTGGAAGGAAAAGGCCGGGGCAGGGACCGTCGAATCGTGGAAGTCAACGAATGGCTACGCAGGTGGTGTTGGAGAGAAGGCTTTGGATTCTTTGACCATGGGATGGTGTTCCATGAAGGAGGAGTGCTGGGCAGAGAGGGGCTCCATCTTACAAAGAGAGGGAAGAGCATCTTTGTGAGCAGGCTGGCTAAGCTAGTGAGGAGGGCTTTAAACTAGGTTCACCGGGGGAAGGAGACCAAAGCCCTGAGGTAAGTGGGCAAGTGGGATACCGGGGGGAAGCACAGGCAGAAGCGTGTGAGAGGGGAGGGCTCCTACCTCAAACTGAGAATGAGGGGCAATCAGCAGGTTATCTCAAGTGCCTATACACAAATGCACAAAGTCTGGGAAACAAGCAGGGTGAACTGGAGGTCCTAGTAATGTCAAGGAATTATGACGTGATTGGAATAACAGAGACATGGTGGGATAACTCACATGACTGGAGTACTGTCATGGATGGATATAAACTGTTCAGGAAGGACAGGCAGGGCAGAAAAGGTGGGGGAGTAGCAATGTATGTAAGGGAGCAGTATAACTGCTCAGAGCTCCGCTATGAAACTGCAGAAAAACCTGAGTGTCTCTGGATTAAGTTTAGAAGTGTGAGCAACAAGAGTGATGTAGTGGTGGGAGTCTGCTATAGACCACCGGACCAGGGAGATGAGGTGGATGAGGCTTTCTTCCGGCAACTCGCAGAAGCTAATAGATTGCACGCCCTGGTTCTCATGGGCGACTTTAATCATCCTGATATCTGCTGGGAGAGCAATACAGCGGTGCACAGACAATCCAGGAAGTTTTTGGAAAATGTAGGGGACAATTTCCTGGTGCAAGTGCTGGAGGAGCCAACTGGGGGGGGAGCTTTTCTTGACCTGCTGCTCACAAACCGGGAAGAATTAGTAGGGGAAGCAAAAGTGGACGGAAATCTGGGAGGCAGTGACCATGAGTTGGTCGACTTCAGGATCCTGACACAGGGAAGAAAGGTAAGCAGCAGAATACGGACCCTGGACTTCAGAAAAGCAGACTTCGACTCCCTCAGGGAACTGATGGGTAGGATCCCCTGCGGGGATAACATGAAGGGGAAAGGAGTCCAGGAGAGCTGGCTGTATTTCAAGGAATCCCTATTGAGGTTACAGGGACAAACCATCCCGATGTGTCGAAAGAATAGTAAATATGGCAGGAGACCAGCTTGGCTTAACGGTAAAATCCTTGCGGATCTTAAACATAAAAAAAGAAGCTTACAAGAAGTGGAAGATTGGACAGATGATCAGGGAAGAGTATAAAAATATTGCTCGGGCATGTAGGAATGAAATCAGGAGGGCCAAATCACACCTGGAGCTGCAGCTAGCAAGAGATGTTAAGAGTAACAAGAAGGGTTTCTTCAGGTATGTTAGCAACAAGAAGAAAGCCAAGGAAAGTGTGGGCCCCTTACTGAATGAGGGAGGCAACCTAGTGACAGAGGATGTGGAAAAAGCTAATGTACTCAATGCTTTCTTCGCCTCTGTCTTCACGAACAAGGTCAGCTCTCAGACTGCTGCCTGGGCAACACAGCATTGGGAGTAGGTGGCCAGCCCTCTGTGGAGAAAGAGGTGGTTAGGGACTATTTAGAAAAGCTGGATGTGCACAAGTCCATGGGACTGGATGCATTGCATCCAAGAATGCAAAAGGAATTGGCAGCTGTGATTGCAGAGCCATTGGCCATTATCTCTGAAAACTCGTGGCGAACGGGGGAAGTCCTGGATGACTGGAAAAAGGCTAATGTAGTGCCAATCTTTAAAAAAGGGAAGAAGGAGGATCCTGGGAACTACAGGCCAGCCAGCCTCACCTCAGTCCCCGGAAAAATCATGGAGCAGGTCCTCAAGGAATCTATCCTGAAGCACTTACACGAGAGGAAAGTGATCAGGAACAGTCAGCATGGATTCACCAAGGGAAGGTCATGCCTGACTAATCTAATCGCCTTCTATGATGAGATTACTGGTTCTGTGGATGAAGGGAAAGCAGTGGATGTATTGTTTCTTGACTTTAGCAAAGCTTTTGACACCGTCTCCCACAGTATTCTTGTCAGCAAGTTAAAGAAGTATGGGCTGGATGAATGCACTATAAGGTGGGTAGAAAGTTGGCTAGATTGTCGGGCTCAACGGGTAGTGATCAATGGCTCCACGTCTAGTTGGCAGCCGGTATCAAGTGGAGTGCCCCAAGGGTTGGTCCTGGGGCCGGTTTTGTTCAATATCTTCATAAATGATCTGGAGGATGGTGTGGATTGCACTCTCAGCAAATTTGCAGATGATACTAAGCTAGGAGGAGTGGTAGATACGGTGGCAGGTAGGGATAGGATACAGAGGGACCTAGACAAATTGGAGGATTGAGCCAAAAGAAATCTGATGAGGTTCAACAAGGATAAGTGCAGGGTCCTGCACTTAGGATGGAAGAATCCCATGCACTGCTACAGACTAGGGACCGAATGGCTCGGCAGCAGTTCTGTGGAAAATGACCTAGGGGTGACAGTGGACGAGAAGCTGGATAGGAGTCAACAGTGTGACCTTGTTGCCAAGAAGGCCAATGGCATTTTGGGATGTATAAGTAGGGGCATAGCCAGCAGATCAAGGGACGTGATCATTCCCCTCTATTCGACATTGGTGAGGCCTCATCTGGAGTACTGTGTCCAGTTTTGGGCCCCACACTACAAGAAGGATGTGGAAAAATTGGAGAGAGTCCCGCGAAGGGCAACAAAAATGATTAGGGGTCTGGAACACATGACTTATGAGGAGAGGCTGAGGGAGCTGGGATTGTTTAGTCTGCGGAAGAGAAGAATGAGGGGGGATTTGATAGCTGCTTTCAACTACCTGAAAGGGGGTTCCAAAGAGGATGGCTCTAGACTGTTCTCAATGGTAGCAGAGGACAGGACAAGAAGTAATGGCCTCAAGTTGCAGTGGGGGAGGTTTAGATTAGATATTAGGAAAAACTTTTTCACTAGGAGGGTGGTGAAACACTGGAATGCGTTACCTAGGGAGGTGGTGGAATCTCCTTCCTTAGAAGTTTTTAAGGTCAGGCTTGAAAAAGCCCTGGCTGGGATGATTTAATTGGGGATTGGTCCTGCTTTGAGCAGGGGGCTGGACTAGATGACCTCCTGAGGTCCCTTCCAACCCTGATATTCTATGATTCTATGATCCTATGAAACGAGGCAGTGAAATTCATCAAGCCACAGAAATTAAAGTTTACTAAGCTAACCTCTGCGGTCTCCCGGGGAGAAGCGAAATGGCCTTTCAGCCTCTCGCAAGAGGCGGGAGAACGCGAAGCGGTAGCCAGTGCTGTGTGTGCACAGAGAGCCCTCCCCATGCTGTGCTGGCATGGGCCCTTCTTGCCTGCTGTCAGGGCTGAAGAGTCAGAACTCCTGGCACCGGGGTTAACGCCAGTCCATCGATGGACAGCTTCTAAACCACACATCATAAAAATACCTGGCACTCTGCTAGCTCTGTAGCCTCCCAGTGCCGGGCCACTGTTAACTGGCTAAACCTCAGAGCCCCGTGAAATAGCTCCGTCTATTACCCACTCTGTTGGGGCACTGGCTTGCGCTCGGTCACACGGCAAGCCTGTGGCACAGACGGGGTTAACCCTCGGGCGCTCCTGGCTCCCAGTCCTGTACTCTGCTCACTCGGCCACACTGCTGTGTTTGGCCAGTGACACGGACCGAGGCAGCATCTCACCATTGAGCTGAGGACGGGGTAGATCTGCCTGAACCATTCTGTGTCCTCGAACTGGAGGATGAAGGATGGTATCTCGCCTCCGGAGGCAGAGGCCTGGGGCTGCTCAAACTCATCCGGCTGCGTCAGGAAAAAACTCGTCACACTCTGAAACAAAAGCAAAGGTGAGCCAGGAGAGCCAGCCCAGAGCCACGCAGGCCAGCCCAGAGCTAGCCCGGAGCCACGCAGGCCAGCCCGGAGCCAGCCCGGCGCCATGCAGGCCAGCCCAAAGGTAGCCCAGAGCCACACAGGCCAGCCAGAGACTGCCCAGAGCCATGCAGGCCAGCCCAGAGACTGCCTGGAGCCACGCAGGCCAGCTTGCTAGAGGTGACGAGAGCCTGGGGCAGCATAAAGAGGCCCTTTACAGGCCTCTGTCATGGAGTGTGGGGGAGTCCAGGCCCTGCATCCCTCTTCCTGGGATTCGCTGTGACTCTCAGCCAGCCAGTAAAACGGAAGGTTTATTGAACAATAGGAACACAGTCTCAAGCAGAGCTTCTGGGTACAACCAGGACCCCTCAGTCAAGTCCTTCTGGGGAAGCAGGGAGCTTAGACCCCAGCCCTGGGGTTCCCTGCGTTCCACCACCCAGCCCCAAACTGAAACTAAACCCCCCCCCAGCAGGCTCCCTCCTGCAGCCTCTGTTCACATTCCCCTCCCCCTCTTCGCTCAGGTGACAGGCTCTCAGGTCTCCCATTGAAACTCCCCTGCCACATTCCCAGGTCAACACTCCCCCCTCCCCGCTGCGTCACATCGTCTCTTCTCCCTGAACACGTGTCCTTCACCAGCTATCCCGGGGGTGGCAAAGGGTGCATGCTCAGGGCACCTGGTTTTCAAGAGGAAACATCCCAGCTCAGTAAAAACCACCCTGGGATCAATCTGGGCACAGACGGGCCAGCTGGCAGATCCCAGACCCCCACTGCAGACACTGCTACAAGTTACCTCCTTCCACTTGGGGACAGGCAGGGAAACGGATATCTTCTCTAGAATCGCCGTTGTCCTGGCCGCCTCGTCCTCTTCCTCCTCGGCACCCTGCCACTCCTTGCCGCGCTCAGGGCCTGCCCTCTCCACCTGACCCTAGCGAGGAGGAGGAGGAGCTGCCCCTTTCTGCCTGCTGCTGCACCCACATCCCCCTGGGCTTGAAACTCAGGCGGTCTGAGAGTCAAGAGGTGGGATCTCCCAGTGTCTGAATGCCGGGGAGGGCAGCCGGCTGTGAGTGCCACGGGGTAGGGTGTAGGGTGACACCCGCGCTCCCTGGCTTACCCCAGGGTATAATGCTGGCCCGGGGAGGGCAGCCGGCTGTGAGTGCCACAGGGTAGGGTGTAGGGTGACACCCACGCTCCCTGGCTTACCCCAGGGTATAATGCTGGCCCGGGGAGGGCAGCCGGCTGTGAGTGCCACGGGGTAGGGTGTAGGGTGACACCCACGCTCCCTGGCTTACCCCAGGGTATAATGCTGGCCCGGGGAGGGCAGCTGGCTGTGAGCTGACACAAGACTTGTGGGAAGAGGTGAGAGGTTTTTCGCAGGAGTGAGTGGGTGGGATTCTGTGGCCTGCGTTGTGCAGGTCAGACTAGATGATCATAATGGTCTCTTCTGACCTTAGTATCTATGAATCTATGAATCTAAGAGCCGTGGGAACGGTGTCATTGCAGGAACTCACTGCTCTGCTCTCGTGACTCTGACCTTTGGACAAAAACGAGGCCCTGGGGCTCCCGCTGTAAGCCCAGCCCATGGCCAGGCCAGTCTGGGGCCTTGCTCTGCTCAAGGAGGCTGCCCTGATTCCAAGCCCCGGGGTGGGATGACGGAGCAGTGGGACAGGAGTGTGGAGACCAGCACTGACCACAGCGACTCTCCAGGAGCGAGGCTGGGCTCCTGCCTGATTCCTCTCCCCTGGTCCTTGCAGAGACTCCTCCAGGCTCCTCCTCAGTCACCTCACACCTCTGGCTGCAGTTCAGCTCCTTCCACTGACAGGGAGGCCGGGAGATACTCTCACTCGGCAAGGGGGTAGGTTTTATGCTGTGTGTATTGAGCAGGTCTCCTGGCTCAGCCTGCAACCCCCATGCCTGCAACATCTGCCTGCCCCGCAGCTGGGAGAGGGCAGCACCACTGGCCTGCCTGCAGTGGGGCCCAGGCCACTGCCCCAGCACCCAGCGGGCCTGGCTGCGGGAGGAGCAGACCAAGAGGCAGGGAGCAGTCTCCCTGCTGGAGCCTGCAGATCACTGCACTGCAGCGCAGGGAATCCCCAGGAGATTCAGGGAGAGCAGGACACACAACGGGGGCTCCAGACCGGAGCCCAGGGGAGAGGCTCCCCTGAGAAACAGCGAGGAGCGGCAGAGTGCTGGGGAGAGGTGTCAGGAGATCTCTGCCTATGGATAGCGCTTTCTCTCTTGGACCATCCGCACCCCTCTACCTGTTGCACTTCCAGCCACGTGGCCTGCAGCGATTCCCTCGAAGACTCTATGTCATCCTGGCTCCGGAACTGCTGCATCACCACCGAATTGGGCAGGAAGCCGGATGACAGCCTGCGGACCTGCAGATGGGACAACTCTTGAGAGACGGAAACAAAACATATCAGAGAGCAGCTCGCGCTCCAGGGGCACGGCAAACCACAGCCACACGGCTGGGCCACAGCCACCACCCACGGGGGATCCGGGCCAGGCCACTTGTCCGGGCTGCCACCACCATCTACCTGGGTTCCGGGCCAGGCTATGCAGCTGGGCCTCAGCCACCATCCCTGGGGGAACCGGGCCAGGCCACACGGCCAGGCTGCAACCACCATCCACGGGGGATCCAGGCCAGGCCACACAGTCAGGCTGCAACCACCACCGACGGGGAACCAGGCCGGGCACAACCACTGCCCCCCGGTGAACAGGGCCAGGAAGCGCGGCTGCTGTGTAATCACTGCCCACGGAGGATCCTGCCACGCCCCTGGGGAACTACACTGGCCTGCACGCCATTCGTGTTCTAGTCTACTTGTCAGCAGTCACAACATGCAGACATGTTCTCTTAAAGAGCCAGTCCGTCCCCAGCAGAACTGGCTTTCTGGGCCAGCTCCAAAATAAGCCTCCCAGAGCTGAGCTGGAGTCCTGTCCCCGTGCACTGCATGGTCTGTGCAGGGCACCCAGGAGGGCCGGGGAATGCTGCATAGCGGCTCCTCCTCCTCTGCCTAATTCTTCAGGGGGTTGTGACAGATCCTCACCCACTGGGGGGGCACCAAGGCCTGGGCGGCCCAGGGGAGGGGCTGACAGGCCCAGAGCAGTAAATGGGAAACAGCTAAGTAGGGAGGAGCTATTCCCCAGAGCGGAAGGACAGGCACGAAAGGGAAGAGATCAGGTGGAGAGGCAGGCCCTGAGCAGTGTGGATGGCTCCCTGGGCAGTGCGGATGGCTCCGGAGCGATCCGCACGCCTCTGCAGGGCTCTTGGAGAGGAAGGTTCCAGCAGGAGACAACATCAGCACCTTTCACTGGAGGGCTGGATGCTCGGATGCCCGCTGCATCCCGGCTGGGGTAACGGGCTGCCCTGAGCCGGGACAGCGTGCGTGGTGCTCAGAGCTGGAGGACGCAGAGGTCAGTGAGCTAGACAGCCACAGACAGGGGAAGGAAACATGCCCAGGCCTTGACAGTCAGGGGATCAGAGAGGAGTTAGGCAGTGGTTCTCAACCATTGACCACGGCGGGCTGCATCCAATACTACCTGTATGGCCCTGAGGATGCCCCATGGGCCGCAGCTGTGTGCTGACTGGGCCGGAGGTTGAGAAACACTGAGCTGGGACCTGGGGGTCTTCAGGACCATGGTGGCAGGTGCAGGGCCGGCTGCAGGCACCAGCTTTCCAAGCAGGTGCTTGGGGCGGCAGTCTGTGTCCTGCGGCAGCAATTCGGCAGCAGCCCCGCCACTCTTCCCACCGCCGCGGCAATTCGGTGGCGACTGCTTGCGGTGGCAAAATGGGCAGGAGTTTGCGGTGGGATCCCCAGCAGGCTTTGCTCAGCTCACATGGGCTCACCTTGGACGTCTGACTGCTGACCTGAGACGCGGAGGGGCCATGGCTGTTGACTTTGGTGATCTGCTGTGAAGGTGACCGGCTGTGGCTGCCGGTGCGTTGGCTCTCACTGGCTGCCGCGGCCTCCTGGCGAGCCTTGGGGACCCGGATGCAGAAGGGAGTTATTCCGCTGCTCTGGCTGCATCTGCCCCTTTCTCATTCCTTCCTGTTCCCGGCCCACCTCATGCACCTGTACCCCGGCCGCGGTAGGGGAGGCTGCAGCTCAACAGCTGCCTGGCCGCTCTCTCTTTCCCCCCAGCCAGCCTGCCAGCTGCGAGGCTAGAGAGCCCCTGCCCCCCAGCCAGCCCACTGAACCCCCGACGCCTGCTCGGCATTCATCCAAGCCCTTACCTGGGATATCTGACCCCGGATGCTTGCCAGCGAGGTGCGGCGCAGGGAGTCTTCCAGCCCTCGAGAAGTGCTGGGGGTCGGAAGTCCTAAAGGTGAGCCCCGGCCTGCGGGAGGCTCCAGGGCATCCTCTCGGCAAACCCCATCTGCCGCGGGAGCCTGGGGACGAAGGAGCTCGCTGTCACCGTGCACGTCCCAGGGTCCCACGCGCTGCACCTCCGTGGCTGCCTCGTGCACCACCGCCAGGCACCAGGGCAGGAGCTGCCACTGCGGGGCAGGCAGAGCCCACGGGGCCAAACCGCCCGGCAGCCGCCCGCGCTCCGGGGAGCAGCTGCAGCTTTGTGCAGTGGGGCTCGTGACGGGTTGGGTGTCCACAGCACAGCCACGGGGGGGCCAGGGGGAGACGGGGGCAGAGAGAGCAGGGGAGCCACGGGACACCTGCTCGGGGATGGTGCTTGGACCGGACCTCACCCCCCCTCCCTCACCTTCACACCCCTACCCCCCGCACACCCCTACCCCCCCACGCACACAGCCCTCACACCCCTACCCCCCTCACACATCCCCACACACCCCTACCCCCCTCACACACAGCCCTCACACCCCTACCCCCTCACACATCCCCACACACCCCTACCCCCCTCACACACACCCCTCACACCCCTACCCCCCACACCCCTCACATTCACACCCCTACCCCCCACACACCCCTACCCCCCGCACACACAGCCCTCACACCCCTACCCCCTCACACACACCCCACACACCCCTAGCCCCCACACCCCTACCCCTCTCACACATCCCCACACACCTATACCCCCCCCACACACCCCTCACACCCCTACCCCCTCACACACACCCCACACAACCCTACCCCCCTCACACAGACCCCTCACCTTCACATCCCTCACCTTCACACCCCTACCCCCCCGCACACCCCTACCCCCCGCACATACAGCCCTCACACCCCTACCCCCTCACACATCCCCACACACTCCTACCCCCCTCACACACACCCCTCACACCCCTACCCCCCACACAAACCCTACCCCCTCACGCACACAGCCCTCACACCCCTACCCCCCTCACACACACCCCTCACACCCCTACCCCCCACACCCCTCACATTGACACCCCTACCCCCCACACACCCCTACCCCCTCACACACACCCCACACACTCCTACCCCCCTCACACACACCCCACACACCCCTAGTCCCCACACCCCTACCCCTCTCACACATCCCCACACACCTATACCCCCACACACACACCCCTCACACCCCTACCCCCTCACGCACACCCCACACAACCCTACCCCCCTCACACAGACCCCTCCCCTTCACATCCCTCACCTTCACACCCCTACCCCCCGCACACCCCTCCCCCCCCCCACACCCCTACCCCCTCACACATCCCCACACACCCCTACCCCACACACACACACCCCTCACACCCCTACCCCCTCACACACACCCCACACAACCCTACCCCTCACACACACCCCTCTCCCTCACATCCCTACCCGCCTCACACCCACCCCTACCCCCTGACACACACACACACACCATCACACTCACACCCCACCCCTCCACAACCTCTCCCCTACCCCCTCACGCACACTCGTACCCCCCCACCCCTCCCCCTCACACCCCTCTACCCCGCCACACACACACCCCTCCCCCCTCACACACACACCCTTAACTCCCCACCACATACCCCTACCCCCCCCACACACACCTCACCCCCACTTCCCTCACCCACACCCCCACACTGCACACACATGCTCCTAACCCTGCCCCCACCCCCCACGTGCTCCACACCCTCATCCCCCATGCCCCTCACTCCTGCCCCCACTCCTCTCACCACCCACACCCCCTTCACCTCATCAATCCCAGCCCACACCCTCCCTCCCTCCACAGACACACAAACCCCAACCCCCTCATCCCTTCCCCACACACACCCGCCCTCCTGCCACCCCTCACCCCCAATCCATTTCAACCCAGTGAGGCCCCAGAGGGCAACCAAGCGACAGCCCCTCGGGTCTCTGCCAGAGATGGGTCCGACCCGCCCAGAACGGGGCGACTGGCTGGGGTGGGCTGTGGGGGCCCTGGGCCCGTGGCCAGCAGAGTCTATTCCTGATCCCGTGACCGGCTGCTACACACACCCCTGCCAGCGCTCGCCCGGCCACGACACCCCAGCCAGCCCCTGCCTGACGCACCCGGCCCCACTGGCACTGCCAGACACTGAATCGCGGCCGTCTACACACCGGCCCGGCCCCACAGCCTGCCTCCCCACGCCTGTTCCCCAAAGACGGGCTCCATTACGGGTGTGCCAGCGGCCCAGGGTGCTCCCTAGGGAGGCGAGTACCAGGGTGAGAGGAAGGGAGGGACTCGGGCGTCTCTGGGACGTCGCTGTCCGACAGACGCGTGGAGAGGGGCGAGGCGGGTGGGTTTGGGGTCCGTGGCGACACCTTCCAGCTTCGTAGCACCGACTCCCCCCGGGAACGTCCCCAGAGACCTGGGAGGCAACAAACTGACATTCCAACCAGGTGGGACCAGGCTGAGCACCGGCGTGGCCCCGTGGCGAGTAACGGGCTGGGAGACACAGCAAACTCCCCAGCCTGGCCACGCACCCCCCAGCCAGGGCCCAGCGCCTGGCGGGGAAGGGGACAGGAGCAAAGGGAGCTGCGTTGTGAGCCACGTTATCATCTCCGCCAGGGCGGGGATCAGCACACGGGCCTGGCTGCGCTGCTCTCCTGCGGGGCAGCCGCGGGGTCTGACGCAGGGCTCCGGCAGTGAGCACATGGAGGCCAAGTTTGTAAAGGAGAATAATCCCCCCAAGACAGACCCCTCCCAGCCAGTCAGTACCCCCAAGCCAGATTCTCCCTTCTCCTCTATAACTTGCCAGTCACCCCAGGACTGGTCCCTCTCTTTCCCTGTGGTTTATGGACTGTCCTGCCGCTCTCCCCCCACCGCCAAACAGCTGTGAGGCTAGAGAACGTAAGAATCAAAGAACGGCCACACCAGGTCAGACCAATGGTCCATCGAGCCCGGCAGGCCCAGCGGCCAGCGCCAGGTGCTTCCGAGGGAATGAACAGAACAGGGCCATTATCACGGGATCATTCGCTGTCATCCCCTCCCAGCTTCTGGCAGTCAGAGGTTTAGGGACACCCAGAACAGCAGGTTGTGTCCCTGCCCATCCTGGCTAATAGCCATTGATGGATCTATCCTCCCTGAACATATCTCATTCTTTTTGGAACCTCCTCCCCCAGCCAGCCAGAGGTGAGATCAGGTGTATCCCCCGACCCCCAGCCAGGCCCGAGGCGAGATCAGATCCGACAGCAGACCTGCTGCCTTGCCCCAGCCTGCTCGGCATTCATCCAAGCCCTTACCTGGGATATCTGACCCCGGATGCTTGCCAGCGAGGTGCGGTGCAGGGAGTCTTCCAGCCCTCGAGAAGTGCTGGGGGTCGGAAGCCCTAAAGGTGAGCCCCGGCCTGCGGGAGGCTCCAGGGCGTCCTCTCGGCAAACCCCATCTGCCGCGGGAGCCTGGGGACAAAGGAGCTCGCTGTCACCGTGCACGTCCCAGGGTCCCACGCGCTGCACCTCCGTGGCTGCCTCGTGCACCACCGCCAGGCACCAGGGCAGGAGCTGCCACTGCGGGGCAGGCAGAGCCCACGGGGCCAAACCGCCCGACAGCCGCCCGCGCTCCGGGGAGCAGCTGCAGCTTTGTGCAGTGGGGCTCGTGACGGGTTGGGTGTCCACAGCACAGCCACGGGGGGGCCAGGGGGAGACGGGGGCAGAGAGAGCAGGGGAGCCACGGGACACCTGCTCGGGGATGGTGCTTGGACCAGACCTCACCCCCCCTCCCTCACCTTCACACCCCTACCCCCCGCACACCCCTACCCCCCCACGCACACAGCCCTCACACCCCTACCCCCCTCACACATCCCCACACACCCCTACCCCCCTCACACACAGCCCTCACACCCCTACCCCCTCACACATCCCCACACACCCCTACCCCCCTCACACACACCCCTCACACCCCTACCCCCTCACACATCCCTACACACCCCTACCCCCTCACACATCCCCACACACCCCTACCCCCCTCACAGACACCCCTCACACCCCTACCCCCTCACACATCCCTACACACCCCTACCCCCCCCACACACCCCTCACACCCCTAGCCCCCACACCCCTTCCCCCCTCACACACACCCCTCACACCCCTACCCCCCACACCCCTACCCCCTCACACATCCCCACACACCTATACCCCCCACACACAACCCACACAACCCTACCCCCTCACACACACCCCTCACACCCCTACCTCCCTCACACACACCCCTCACACGCCTACCCCCCTCACACATCCCCACACACCCCTACCCCCCCACTCCTCACATTCACACCCCTACCCCCCACACACCCCTACCCCCCTCACACGTCCCCACACACCTATAACCCCCACACACACCCCACATACCCCTACCTCCCACACCCCTACCCCTCTCACACATCCCCACACACCTATACCCCCCCCCACACCCCTCACACCCCTACCCCCTCACACACACCCCACACAACCCTACCCCCTCACACACACCCCTCACACCCCTACCCCCCTCACACACAGACCCCTCACCTTCACACCCCTACCCTCCCCACACACAGCCCTCACACCCCTACCCCTTCACACATCCCCACACACCTATACCCCCCCACACTCCTCACACCCCTACCCCCTCGCACACACCCCCCACCCTCCCACCTCCCTCACACTCACACCTCTACCCCCCACACCTCTACCCCCCCACACCCCTCACCTTCACACCCCTACCCCCCACACCCCTACCCCCTCCACACACACATGCCTCACACTGGCACCCCTACCCCCCTCACACATCCCCACACACTCCTACCCCCACACCCCTCACATTCACACCCCTACCCCCCACACCCCTACCCCCCCCGCACACACAGCCCTCACACCCCTACCCCCTCACACACACCCCACACACCCCTACCCCCCACACCGCTACCCCTTCACGCAAACATGCCTCACACTCACACCCGCACACCCCTCACACTCACACCTCTACCCCTCACACCCCTCCCCCCCACGCACAGACCCCTCACCTTCACATCCCTCACCTTCACACCCCTACCCCTCACACTGTGACGAAGTGGGACTGTTCTTGATGTTTCCTCCGAGTGGTGTGGGGGTGCCTCGGTTTCCCCTGGGCTGTTCTTGGATGTCTAGGGGGTGGGATAAGAGTGTATGATCATTGCAGAGCCCTAGAGGGCAGGTGTGTGCAGGGGTCTGGACACAGAGAATGGCCGACACCCTGTTTCCTGGCAAATGATGGACTGGGCCCTTCCCCCCTGCAAGGTGAGAGCTAAAGGGTGGGAGAACAAAGGAATCAGGTGACCACCTGGCCCGGGAAAGGGACAAAGCCCAGGGGAGGAGGGGCTGGGGGGAGTTTCAGTTTGGGGCTGGCCGGGACATGGAGTGAAGGGCAGACGTGGTTGTCTGGCTCACTGCCCCCCAAAATGGACCCAGCTGAGGGGTCCTGTTCTCTGCACCTACAAGCTCTGTCTTAGACCATGTTCCTGTCGTCTAATAAACCTTCTGTTTTCCTGGCTGGCTGAGAGTCACGTCTGACTGCGGAGTTGGGGGGCAGGACCCTCTGGCTTCCCCAGGACCCTGCCTGAGCGGACTCACTGTGGGAAGCGCACGGAGGGGCAGAGGATGCTGAATGCTCCGAGGTCAGACCCAGGGAGGTGGAAGCTGTGTGAGCTGTGTGTCCTGAAGACAGGCTGCTCCCAGAGAGGAGACTTCCCCAGAGTCCTGACTGGCTTCGTAGGGAGCAGTTCCAGAGCATCGCCCGGGGACTCCGTGACACACACCCCTACCCCTCCAGACATACATGCCTTACACTCACACCCCTCACCTTCACACTCCTACCCCCTCACACACACCCCTCACCTTCACACCCCTAACCCCCACACACCCCTCCCCCTCACGCACACACCCCTCACACCCCTCTCCCTCACACCCCTACCCGCCTCACACCCACCCCTACCCCCTGACACACACACACACACACCATCGCACTCACAACCCACCCCTCCACAACCTCTCCCCTACCCCCTCACACACACTCGTACCCCCCACACCCCTCCCCCTCACACACCTCTACCCCGCCACACACACACCCCTACCCCCTCACACCACTCACAGTCACACCCCTCCCCCCTCACACACCACACCCTTACCTCCCCACCACATACCCCTACCCCCCCCACACACACCTCTACCCGCCCCACAAACACCTCACCCCCACTTCCCTCACCCACACTGCACACACATGCTCCTAACCCTGCCCCCCACCCCCCACGTGCTCCACACCCTCATCCCCCATGCCCCTCACTCCTGCCCCCACTCCTCTCACCACCCACACCCCCTTCACCTCATCAATCCCAGCCCACACCCTCCCTCCCTCCACAGACACACAAACCCCAACCCCCTCATCCCTTCCCCACACACACCCGCCCTCCTGCCACCCCTCACCCCCAATCCATTTCAACCCAGTGAGGCCCCAGAGGGCAACCAAGCGACAGCCCCTCGGGTCTCTGCCAGAGATGGGTCCGACCCGCCCAGAACGGGGCGACTGGCTGGGGTGGGCTGTGGGGCCCTGGGCCCGTGGCCAGCAGAGTCTATTCCTGATCCCGTGACCGGCTGCTACACACACCCCTGCCAGCGCTCGCCCGGCCACGACACCCCAGCCAGCCCCTGCCTGACGCACCCGGCCCCACTGGCACTGCCAGACACTGAATCGCGGCCGTCTACACACCGGCCCGGCCCCACAACCGCAGCCCCACTGCCCCGCTCCAAAGACAACACCCCGCTGCGCTGCCTGAGGCAGACACAGCCACTGCCCCCCACAGTCAGAGAGCTGGAAAGGAATCGTGGTGAGAAAAGCAGAGTGGGGGGCAGGGACTGGAAAGAGCCAGGGGGCCCCGAAGGCTCTGAGGACCCAGGGGCGCTCAGCTCCTGTGTAGCCCCATGCTCAGTGCACTGGGGCAGGTCACCTCTCCACTTAGAGTGGAGACAGCGCAGCCTGGTGCTGGGAGCACAGGCCTGGGAGACAGGAGCGCTCCCGGAGTCCTGGCATGGCTCCGACAAGCCCATGCATCACCGTGCCCATCTGTGCCATGGCGCCAGCCCTGTGGGAGAGCTGTGGGCCCTTGGCAGGGACAGGGCTGCACTCAGCCGACCCACCGGCATGGTGGCATGTGTTTACCTTGATCAGTGGACGTTCTGCATCCTCCTCGGCATCCTCAGGGAAGGCCCCTGGGAACATGTGAGAAGCAGCCAGGCCGTAGAGTTTCGGTACCAGTGGGCCAAGGAGACAGGCCTCCAGAATCAGGTCTGCATCAAAGGAATCGGTGTGGGGGATCTGCGTGGAAAGGCAGGGAGGGAGCCGTCAGCCAGCTCTGCCTTCGCCACGGGCACCAGCTGAAATCTGCCTGCAGCACCAGGCTGCGTGGTGAGGCACTCAGCCTGGAGGGGGCCTGGGCGGCCACCCACGCCCTGTGCTCTCCACGCCACACACGTCGGCTTGGCACTGCCTCGAGGCGCTCATTGCAGAGCGTGCCACCCCCTGCAAGCACCACACGCACCACACACTCAGCTTCCCCATGGAGGGTGTTTCGAATACCTCCAGCTGAGCACAATGGGGCCAGCTCCCCAGCGAGCCTTGTGCTCCCAACACACAGACTCTGTAAAGTGCAAGCTGGCCGGCATGTTGTGGGCTCGCACCAGAGCATCTCTTTCCCCCCCCTCCCCGGGGGGGCAGTCACCGTCATGACACAGCCATCGGTTTCAGTCCCAAGTAACTATGCTTAGTACAAACGGCCACACTGGGTCAGACCAATGGCCAGGCAGCCCCGTTTCCTGTCTTCCAACAGTGGTGGGGGCCAGAGGCTTCAGAGGGAATGAACAGAACAGGGAATCATCAAGTGATCCATCCCCTGTCGCCCATTCCCAGCTTCTGGCAGTCAGAGGTTTAGTGACAACCAGACCGTGGGGTTGCATCCCCGACCATCTTGGTCAACAGACATTGGTCCTCCACGAATTTATCTATTTTTTTTTAACCCAGTTATAGTTTTGGGCTTCACAACGTCCCCTGACAATGAGTTCCACAGGTTGACTGTGTGTTGTGTGAAGAAATACTTCCTTTGGTTTGTTTTAAACCTGCTGCCTTTTAATTTCATCGGATGACCCCTGTTTTGTATGTTATGAGAAGGGGCTAATAACACTTCCTTATTCACCTTCTCCACCCCAGTCATGATTTTACAGACCTGTATCATATCCCCCCTTAGTCGTCTCTTTTCCAAGCTGAAAAGTCCCAGTCTTTAATCTCTCTGCATATGGAATCTGTTTCATACCCCTAATCACTTTTGACAGGTTTCAGAGTAGCAGCCGTGTTAGTCTGTATTCGCAAAAAGAAAAGGAGGACTTGTGGCACCTTAGAGACTAACACATTTATTTGAGCATGAGCTTTCGTGAGCTACAGAGTGAGCTGTAGCTCACGAAAGCTCATGCTCAAATAAATTGGTTAGTCTCTAAGGTGCCACAAGTCCTCCTTTTCTTTTTGCTAATCATTTTTGTTGCCCTTTTCTGAACCTTTTCCAGTTCTCATATATCTTTTTTGAGATGGGGTGAACAGATCTGCACACAGCATTAAAGATGTGGGCGTACCAGGGATTTATATAGCACCATTATGATATATTCTGTCTTATTATCTGACTCTTTCCTAATGGTTCCTAACATTCTTTCCACTTGTTTACCTGTTGCTGCACGCTGAGTGGATGTTTTCAGAGAACTCTCCACAATGACTCCAAGATCTTTCCTGATTGGGAACAGCTAATTTAGACCCCATCATTGTATATGTATAGTTGGGATGATGCTTTTCAATGTGCATTACTTTGCATTTATCAACACTGAATTTCATCTGCCATTTGGTTGCCCAGACACCCAGTTTTGTGAGATCCCTTTGTAGCTCTTTGCAGTCTGCCTGGGACCTAACTATCTTGAGTGCTTTTATATCATCTGCAAATTTTGCCACCTCACTGTTTATCCCTTTTTTCAGATCACTTATGAATATGTTAAATAGGACTGGGTCAAGTACAGGCCCCTGGGGGACACCACTATTTACCTCTCTTCATTCTGAAAACTGACCATTTATTCCTACTCTTTGTTTCCTGTCTTTTAACCAGCTGCTGATCCATGAGAGGACCTTCCCTCTTATCCCTTGAGAGCTTACTTTGCTGAAGAGCTGGATCACCCTCATCCACATGCTTGTTGACCCCCTTAAAAATTCTAGTAGATTGGGGAGGCAGGATTTCCCTTTACAAAAACCATGTTGACTCTTCCCCAACAAATCGTGTTCATGTGTGTGTTTGATAATTCTGTTCGTGACTATAGTTTCAACCAATTTGCCTACTACTCAAGTTTGGCTCACTGTCCTGTAATTGCTGGGATCGCCTCTGGAGCCTTTTTTAAAAATTGGCATCACATTAACTATGCTCCAGTCATCTGGTTCAAAAGCTGATTTAAATGAGAGGTTACATACCACAGTTAATAGTTCTGCAATTTCACACTTGAGTGCCTTCAGAACTCTTGGGTGATACCATCTGGTCCTGGTGACTTATTCCTGTTTAGTTTATCAACTTGTTCCCAAAACCTCCTCCACTGACACCTCAATCTGGGACAGTTTCTCAGATTTAACACCTAAAAGGAATGGCTCAAATGTGGGAATCTCCCTCACATCCTCAGCTGTGAAGACCGATGCAAAGAATTCATGTAGCTTCTCTGCAATGGCCTTATCCCCCTTGAGTGCTCCTTTGGCACCTCGATCGTCCAGTGGCCCCACTGGCTGTTTGGCAGCTTCCTGCTTCTGATGTCGTTAAAAAAAACCTGCTGTTAGTTTTTTGTCTTTTGCTAGTTGCTCTTCACATTCTTTTTTGGCCAGCCTAAGTAACCTTCGCACTTAACTTGCCAGGGTTTATGCGCCTTTTTATCTTCCACGCTAGGATTTGACTTCCAACTTTTAAAGGATGTCTTTTTGCCTCTACTCTGTTGTTTAGCCACGGTGGCACTTTTTTGGTTTTTATTCATACTTTTTTAAGTAGGGGGATACATTTAATTTGAGCCTTTATTATGTTGTTTTTTTAAAACGTTTCTATGCAGCTTGCAGGGATTTCACTTTTGGGACCGTGCCTTTTAATTTCTGTTTTACTCGCTTCCTCATTTTTTTGTAGTTCTCTTTTCTGAAACTAAATGCTACCATGGTGGGCTGCTGTGGTGTTTCCCCTTCCCCCACCCCCCAGGAATGTTAAATTTAATTACATTATGGTCACTATCACCAAGTAGTTCAGCTGTAGTCATCTTTTGGACCAGATCCTGTGCTCCACAAGAGCGGCCTCTCCCCTTGTGGGTTCCTGGGCTAGCTGCTCCAAGGAGCAGCCATTTCATGTGTCTAGAAACTTTATCTCAGCATCCTGTCCTGAGGTCGCATTTCCCAAGTCAGTATGGGGACAGTTGAAATCCCTCATTATTATTGAGTTTTCTATTCTCATAGCCTCTCTAATCTCCCTGAGCATTTCATAGTCACTCTCACCAACCTGGTCAGGTGGTCGGTAATAGATCCCTACGGCTACGTTCTTATTATTCAAGCATGGAATTACTATCCATAGAGATTCTATAGTACTGTTAGATTCATTTAAGATTTTTACTAACTTGACTCCATGCTTTCTTTCACATATAGTGCCTCTCCCATAAGAACATAAGAACGGCCAGACTGGGTCAGACCAAAGGTCCATCCAGCCCAGTATCCTGTCTACCGACAGTGGCCAATGCCAGGTGCCCCAGAGGGAGCGAACAGAACAAGTAATGATCAAGTGATCTCTCTCCTGCCATCCATCTCCACCCTCTGACAAACAGAGGCTAGGGACACCATTCCTTCCCCATCCTGGCTAACAGCCATTAATGGACTTAACCTCCATGAATTTATCCAGTTCTCTTTTAAACCCTGTTATAGTCCTAACCTTCACAACCTCCTCAGGCAAGGAGTTCCACAGGTTGACTGTGTGCTGAGTGAAGAAGAACTTCCTTTTATTTGGTTTAAACCTGCTGCCCACTAATTTCATTTGGTGGCCCCTAGTTCTTATATTATGGGAACAATTAAATAACTTTTCCCTATTCACTTTCTCCACACCACTCATGATTTTATAGACCACTATCATATCCCCCCTTCGCCTCCTCTTTTCCAAGCTGAAAAGTCCTAGCCTCTTTAATCTCTCCTCATATGGGATCCGTTCCAAACCCCTCATCATTTTAGTTGCCCTTTTCTGAACTTTTCTAATGCCAGTATATCTTTTTTGAGATGAGGGGACCACATCTGTATACACTATTCAAGATGTGGGCGTATCATGGATTTATATAAGGGCAATAAGATATTCTCCGTCTTATTCTCTATCCCTTTTTTAATGATTCCTAACATCCCATTTGCTTTTTTGACTGCTACTGCACACTGCATGGACGTCTTCAGAGAACTATCCACGATGACTCCAAGATCTTTCTCCCGATTAGTTGTAGCTAAATTAGCTCCCATCATATTGTATGTATAGTTGAGGTTATTTTTTCCAATGTGCATTATTTTACATTTATCCACATTAAATTTCATTTGCCATTTTGTTGCCCAATCACTTAGTTTTGTGAGATCTTTCTGAAGTTCTTCACAGTCTGCTTTGGTCTTAACTATCTTGAGCAGTTTAGTATCGTCTGCAAACTTTGCCACCTCACTGTTTACCCCCTTCTCCAGATCATTTATGAATAAGTTGAATAGGATTGGTCCTCGGACTGACCCTTGGGGAACACCACTAGTTACCCCTCTCCATTCTGAAATTTTACCATTTATTCCTACCCTTTGTTCCCTATCTTTTAACCAGTTCTCAATCTATGAAAGGTTCTTCCCTCTTATCCCATGACAACTTAATTTACGTAAGAGCCTTTGGTGAGGGACCTTGTCAAAGGCTTTCTGGAAATCTAAGTACACTATGTCCACTGGATCTCCCTTGTCCACATGTTTGTTGACCCCTCAAAAGAACTCTAATAGATTAGTAAGACATGATTTCCCTTTGCAGAAACCATGTTGACTTTTGCCCAACAATTCATGTTCTTCTATGTGTTTGACAATTTTATTCTTTTCTGTTGTTTCAACTAATTTGCCCGGTACTGACGTTAGACTTACCGGTCTGTCATTGCTGGGATCACCCCTAGAGTCCTTCTTAAATATTGGCGTTACGTTAGCTATCTTCTAGTCATTGGGTACAGAAGCTAATTTAAAGGACAGGTTACAAACCATAGTTAATAGTTCCGCAATTTCACATTTGAGTTCTTTCGGAACTCTTGGGTGAATGCCATCTGGTCCTGGTGACTTGTTACTGTTAAGTTTCTCAATTAATTCCAAAACCTCCTCTAACGACACTTCAATCTGTGACAATTCCTCAGATTTGTCACCTACAAAAGACAGCTCAGGTTTGGGAATCTCCTTCACATCCTCAGCCGTGAAGACTGAAGGAAAGAATTAATTTAGTTTCTCTGCGATGACTTTATCGTCTTTAAGTGCTCCTTTTGTATCTCGATCGCCCAGGGGCCCCACTGGTTGTTTAGCAGGCTTCCTTCTTCTGATGTACTTAAAAAACATTTTGTTATTACTGGGACGAAGTGGGACTGTTCTTAATGTTTCCTCTGAATACTGTAGGGGTGCCTCAGTTTCCCCTAGGCATTTCTTAAGTCTCTAGGGGGTGGGATAAGGGGGTGTAATTGTTGCAGAGCAAAGGGCCAGGGTACATAAATGGCCGATACTCTGTCTCCTGGCAGCTGATGGCCTGGGCCCTTCCCCACTGCAAGGTGAGAGCTAAAGGGTTGGAGAACAAAGAAATCAGGTGCCCTTTTGGCCTGGAAAAGGGACAAAGCCCAGAGGAGCGGGGGCTGGGGAGAGTTTCGGTTTGGGGCTGGCTGGGGACGAGAAGTGAAGGGCAGACGGGATTGTCTGGCTCACTGCTCCCCAAAATGGACCCGGCTGAGGGGTCCTGTTCTCTGTACCTACAAGGTCTGTATTAGACCGTGTTCCTGTTGTCTAATAAACCTCTGTTTTACTGGCTGGCTGAGAGTCACATCTGACTGCGGAGTTGGGGTGCAGGACCCTCTGGCTTCCCCAGGACCCCGCCTGGGTGGACTCGCTGTGGGAAGCACACAGAGGGGCAGGGGATGCTTAATGCTTCGAGGTCAGACCCTGGAAGGTGGAAGCTGTGTGAGCTTCTTGCCCTGAAGACAGGCTGCTCACACAACGGAGACTTCCCCAGAGTCCGGCCTGGCTTCGTAGGGAGCAGTTCCAGAGCATCGCCCGGGGACTCCGTGACAATTACCTTTTGAGTTTTTGGCTAGCTGTTCTTCCAACTCCTTTTTGGCTTTTCTTATTACATGTTCACATTTAATTTGGCAGTGTTTATGCTCCTTTCTATTTACCTCACTAGGATTTGACTTCCACTTTTTAAAATATGCCTTTTTAGCTCTCACTGCTTCTTTTACATGGTTGTTAAGCCACGGTGGCTCTTTTTTAGTTCTTTTACTCTGTCTTTTAATTTGGGGTATTCATTTAAGTTGAGCCTCTATTATGGTGTCTTTGAAAAGTGTCCAAGCAGTCATTTAAAGTATCGAGAAATTTTGTCTCTGCATTTCATCCTGAGGTGACATGTACCCAGTCACTATGGAGATAACTGAAATCCCCCACTACTATTGAGTTATTTCAATAGCCTCTCTAAGCTCCCTTAGCGTTTCATCGTCACTGTCACTGTCCTGATCAGGTGGTCGATAATAGATCCCTACTGTTATATTCTTATTAGAGCCTGGAATTACTATCCGTGGAGATTCTATGGAACATGTGGATTCATTTAAGATTTTTATTTCATTTGATTCTAAACTTTCTTTCACATATAGTGCCCCACCAGCACAACCAACTGTCATTCCTGTATAATTTATACCCTGCTATTACCGTGTCCCATTGATTATACGTGTTCCACCAAGTTTCTGCCAGGCCTTGTTTAATACAAGGCACTCAGGTTCACCCATCTTAGTATTTAGTCTTCTTGCATTTGTATACAAGCACTTATTACATCTGTCACTTTTGAGTTGTCTGCCTTCATGTGATGGAATTGAATGGGCCTTTTTTTCATTTGACTGTTTCTCTTCAATTCCTCCCTGTACTTTATCAAGTTCCATCCTCTCCTCTTTACTAGGCTAAAGAGTATCCCCTTTAATAAATCCTCCCCTAAGGAATGTCTGTCCAAACCATGTGCTCCTCTGCACCTGTCAGCTTTCCCTCCGCTCTTAGTTTAAAAACGCCTCTGGCCTTTTGAATTTTCTTGCTAGCAGTCTGGTTCCGGTTTGGTTTAGGTGGAGTCCATCCTTCCTATACAGACTCCTTCTTTCCTAAAAGGTTCCCCAGTTCCTAATAACACTAAACCCCACCGCCCTACACCATCCTCTCATCCATGCACTGAGACCCCGCAGTTCTGTTGAACTGGCCCTGTGCGTGGATCTGGAAGCATTTCAGAGAATGTTACCAGGGAGATTCCAGAGTTTAATCTCTTGCCTACATTTGGCCTCCAGGACCTCTCTCCCACCTTCCCCTATGTCACTGGTACCTACATGTACCACGGGCTCCTCCCCAGCATTGCACATAAGTCTGAGCGACCTGCAATCTTTGCACCCAGCAGGCAAGTCACCATGTGGTTCTCCCGGTCACCACAAGCCCAGCTCTCTTTATTTCTAATGACTGATTTCCCCATTGCTATTCCCGGTCTCTTCCTACTACTTGGGATTCCCTCCCCTGGACAGATCTCCTCAGTGCAAGAGGACACCATGACATCATCCGGAAGGAGGGTCCCACCTATGGGGTAGTTCCTGCCCCCAAGCTGTTGCTATGTCTGTCTCAGAGCCCCCCAGCCAGCCCTTTCCTAGGCAGAGCTCCTGCTAATCCCAGAACACAGAGCACGTCTGGCTGGGCCCCATGATCCACTGCCAGCCCCCTCCCCATCCACACCGTCACCTGGATCCTCGGTGGCTGCCTGTAGACAAGATGCATGTAGCGTTCAAAGGCCTCGTCCTGCAGCTTCTTGTGCAGCCTGGGCTTCCTGGCGGCGGAGAGCTTCCCCTGCTGAATGAGGAGCAGATCCTGGTCCCTCGCGGCCAGCTGGGCACAGGCCTGCAACGTTCAAAGGGGCCCTGGCTCACGGTCGTTCCAGGCAGGCTGAGAAGCCCAATGACTGTCTGGGGAAGTGGCAGGGCTTGGGAAGCGGGTCTGCAGCTGCCAGGCAGTCACTGGCATGCAGCAGAGCCCACCCACGACAGCAGCCATTGTGGTGGGGGGCTGGGAACAGCAGACGGCTGCCCAGATCCGGGGGCTGTGCAGGGACTGGAGGGCCAGAGGCTGCGCATGGGCCAGAGGTGCCTGTGGCTCAGGGCTTGGTGCCAGCCCTTTCCCACGGTCTGAGGTCAGGACCCACACTGGGGGCCTGGTGCCCAGTGTCTGGTGCCTGGATTTCGTGCCCCTGCAGGCCCAGGGGCCGTCCATGTCCTCACTGACTAACAGGGGCCACTTCCCAGCCTCCCCCCCCCCCGCATCCCTGCTCGAGCAAGGTCCGACAGGGCAGAATCTTTGGCCCAGTGGGACTGGTGCTTCGGCCTATCACTCAGGTGCTCTGGACCAGCGCTGGGGGAGGCAGGGCCAGCAGCTTGCCGTCCCACCGTCAGGCGTCACCTCCTCCTTCTCCTGGCGCACCCAAGAGTAGTCCTCATCCTTCTTGAGCTTCCAGGGGAGCAGCGGCACGCACAGCCTGCAGAGAGGGACACGCCTGTCAAGAGCCAGGCTCACGGCCCCCAGGCCATCCACCGGCCTTTGCCCGCCACAGCCAGGGCGGCAACCCCCGACACGTGGCCCTAAACCCTCACAGAAGCAAGAGACGGCTCATCGGGTGCAAGCTAGCACCAGCGTCCCCCAGGGATCTCAGAACACCCCCACTCACCGCTCGTCCCCTCCCCTGCCTGAGCGCACCTGGGGCAGCAGACCCTGGGCTGCCCCTCCCCTCGCTCTCAGGGCGACAGCAGCCTGCCTGGGGCTGCACTCCGCAGGGGTGGGAGGGGCTGCCCGAGCCAAGAGACATGACCCAGGGCCGCCGGTGGGCCGCCCAGCATTGCCCCAACGAGGGCCACGCGGGTCAGGAACGTCGGGTGTGGGGGTGTGGGCCTGTCTGTGTGTCCATCTGTCTGTCCCCATGTGTGTCTGGCCATCCATCTGTCCCTACTTGTGGGGATGTCCATCTGTCTGTCTGTCCCCACGTGTATGTGTCCCCACGTCCGCCTGTCACCACATGAGTGTGTGGGGTGTGCCCACAGTTGCTTTTGGGGAGGACTCCCCCCATGTATCTCGCTGGTGCCCCCCCATTACACTGCTCTTAGGCAGATCTGCAGCCACTGCCCTCGACCCCTCCCCACACCCAGCTCTGAGGCTGTGCGTTCTGCATCCGCACAGAATCCCTCGGTCCAGGCAGAAAACTTCTCTTCCTCCTGAGGACACTGGGATGAGGGATGGAGCCTGCAGAGCTCACAACATGGAGCACAGCAGGGGAGAGTGTTGGGGGGGTCCTCCAGCCATGGCGGAGAGGGTGCACTCACGGTGGGGAGGTTCTCCAGCCACGGCAAAGCGGGTGCACCCAGGGGGTGGAGGGGAGGTCCTCCAGCCATGGCAGGGTGGGTGCACCCGGGGGGGAGGTTCTCCGGCCATGGCAGAGGGGGTGCACCCAGGGAGTGTAGGGAAAGTCCTCCAGCCATGGCGGCGTGGGTGCACCCGGGGGGGGGAGGTTCTCTGGCCATGGCAGAGGGGGTGCACCCAGGGAGTGGGGGGAAAGTCCTCTGGCCATGGCAGGGTGGGTGCAGCCGGGGGGGGAGGTTCTCTGGTCATGGCAGAGGGGTCGCACCCAGGGAGTGTAGGGAAAGTCCTCTGGCCATGGCAGTGTGGGTGCAGCCGGGGGGGGGAGGTTCTCTGGTCATGGCAGAGGGGGTGCACCCAGGGGGTGGGGGAAAAGTCTTCTGGCCATGGCGGTGTGGGTGCACCCGGGGGGGAGGTTCTCCGGCCATGGCAGAGGGGTCGCACCCAGGGGGTGTAGGGAAAGTCCTCTGGCCATGGCGGTGTGGGTGCACCCGGGGGGGGGGGGAGGTTCTCTGGCCATGGCAGAGGGGGTGCACCCAGGGGGTGGGAGGAAAGTCTTCTGGCCATGGCGGTGTGGGTGCACCCGGGGGGGAGGTTCTCTGGTCATGGCAGAGGGGTTGCACCCAGGGAGTGTAGGGAAAGTCCTCTGGCCATGGCAGGGTGGGTGCAGCCGGGGGGGGAGGTTCTCTGGCCATGGCAGAGGGGTCGCACCCAGGGAGTGGGGGGAAAGTCTTCTGGCCATGGCAGGGTGGGTGCAGCCGGGGGGGGAGGTTCTCTGGTCATGGCAGAGGGGTCGCACCCAGGGAGTGTAGGGAAAGTCCTCTGGCCATGGCAGGGTGGGTGCAGCTGGGGGGGGAGGTTCTCTGGCCATGGCAGAGGGGTCGCACCCAGGGAGTGGGGGGAAAGTCCTCTGGCCATGGCAGGGTGGGTGCAGCCGGGGGGGGGAGGTTCTCTGGTCATGGCAGAGGGGTCGCACCCAGGGAGTGTAGGGAAAGTCCTCTGGCCATGGCAGGGTGGGTGCAGCCGGGGGGGGAGGTTCTCTGGTCATGGCAGAGGGGTCGCACCCAGGGAGTGTAGGGAAAGTCCTCTGGCCATGGCAGGGTGGGTGCAGCCGGGGGGGGAGGTTCTCTGGTCATGGCAGAGGGGTCGCACCCAGGGAGTGTAGGGAAAGTCCTCTGGCCATGGCAGGGTGGGTGCAGCCGGGGGGGGAGGTTCTCTGGTCATGGCAGAGGGGTCGCACCCAGGGAGTGTAGGGAAAGTCCTCTGGCCATGGCAGGGTGGGTGCAGCCGGGGGGGGAGGTTCTCTGGCCATGGCAGAGGGGGTGCACCCAGGGGGTGGGGGAAAAGTCTTCTGGCCATGGCGGTGTGGGTGCACCCGGGGGGGAGGTTCTCCGGCCATGGCAGAGGGGTCGCACCCAGGGGGTGTAGGGAAAGTCCTCTGGCCATGGCGGTGTGGGTGCACCCGGGGGGGGGGGGAGGTTCTCTGGCCATGGCAGAGGGGGTGCACCCAGGGGGTGGGAGGAAAGTCTTCTGGCCATGGCGGTGTGGGTGCACCCGGGGGGGAGGTTCTCTGGTCATGGCAGAGGGGTTGCACCCAGGGAGTGTAGGGAAAGTCCTCTGGCCATGGCAGGGTGGGTGCAGCCGGGGGGGGAGGTTCTCTGGCCATGGCAGAGGGGTCGCACCCAGGGAGTGGGGGGAAAGTCTTCTGGCCATGGCAGGGTGGGTGCAGCCGGGGGGGGAGGTTCTCTGGTCATGGCAGAGGGGTCGCACCCAGGGAGTGTAGGGAAAGTCCTCTGGCCATGGCAGGGTGGGTGCAGCTGGGGGGGGAGGTTCTCTGGCCATGGCAGAGGGGTCGCACCCAGGGAGTGGGGGGAAAGTCCTCTGGCCATGGCAGGGTGGGTGCAGCCGGGGGGGGGAGGTTCTCTGGTCATGGCAGAGGGGTCGCACCCAGGGAGTGTAGGGAAAGTCCTCTGGCCATGGCAGGGTGGGTGCAGCCGGGGGGGGAGGTTCTCTGGTCATGGCAGAGGGGTCGCACCCAGGGAGTGTAGGGAAAGTCCTCTGGCCATGGCAGGGTGGGTGCAGCCGGGGGGGGAGGTTCTCTGGTCATGGCAGAGGGGTCGCACCCAGGGAGTGTAGGGAAAGTCCTCTGGCCATGGCAGGGTGGGTGCAGCCGGGGGGGAGGTTCTCTGGCCATGGCAGAGGGGGTGCACCCAGGGAGTGGGGGGAAAGTCCTCTGGCCAATGGCAGGGTGGGTGCAGCCGGGGGGGGAAGTTCTCTGGTCATGGCAGAGGGGTCGCACCCAGGGAGTGGGGGAAAGTCCTCTGGCCATGGCAGGGTGGGTGCAGCCGGGGGGGGGAGGTTCTCTGGTCATGGCAGAGGGGTCGCACCCAGGGAGTGTAGGGAAAGTCCTCTGGCCATGGCAGGGTGGGTGCAGCCGGGGGGGGGAGGTTCTCTGGTCATGGCAGAGGGGTCGCACCCAGGGAGTGTAGGGAAAGTCCTCTGGCCATGGCAGGGTGGGTGCAGCCGGGGGGGGAGGTTCTCTGGCCATGGCAGAGGGGGTGCACCCAGGGAGTGTAGGGAAAGTCCTCTGGCCATGGCAGTGTGGGTGCAGCCGGGGGGGGAGGTTCTCTGGTCATGGCAGAGGGGGTGCACCCAGGGGGTGGGGGGAAAGTCCTCTGGCCATGGCAGTGTGGGTGCAGCCGGGGGGGGGAGGTTCTCTGGTCACGGCAGAGGGGGTGCACCCAGGGGGTGGGGGAAAACTCTTCTGGCCATGGCGGTGTGGGTGCACCCGGGGGGGAGGTTCTCCGGCCATGGCAGAGGGGGTGCACCCAGGGAGTGGGGGGAAAGTCTTCTGGCCATGGCGGTGTGGAACCGTGTATTTGGCAGGAGCTGGGAGCACCCGGCCTGACAGTGGGGCAGACCCCTGGCTGGGCTCACTTGACAGAGAGGGAACGAGGGTCCAGGAGCAACCGTTGTCTGGCGTCCTTGTTAAGGGGCCGCAGTGAGCCCTCGCTGATGGGGAAAGGAGCGTCCTGCATGGGGTCTAGGAGGCTCATGCACAGCAGCTGCAGGAGAAAGAGGCCCTGAGTCTAGCCAGCTGCAGAGGGGCAGGGGCTCCTAGGGGAGGGCAGCACACATGGCATGGATGGAAGAGAACTGGTCCCCCCACGTCATCCACTCAGTGTCTAACTGCATCTCCGGGGACCCCCAGTTACTGCAGTCCCAGCCTCTCCCAGCAGGGGGTGCTGTGGGGAGCGGGGCAGTAGCTGGCTGGGGGGAGCTCCTGTCTACTCCAGCCCCAGCTTTTCCCAGCAGGGGGCACTGTGAGGAGTGGGGCAGGAGCTGGCTGCGGGGGGCGCTCCTGTCTACTCCAGCCCCAGCCTCTCCCAGCAGGGGGCGCTGTGAGGAATGGGGCAGAGCACTGTCTATGGGGGGCACTCCCGGCTACTCCAGACCCGGCCTCTCCCAGCAGACTGTGTCCGAGTGTTGGGGGGGGGTCCTCCAGCCATGGCGGAGAGGGTGCACTCACGGTGGGGAGGTTCTCTGGTCATGGCGGTGTGGGTGCACCGGGGGGAGGGGAGGTTCTCCAGCCATGGCGGTGTGGGTGCACCCGGGGGGGGTGGGAGGTTCTCCAGCCACGGCAAAGCGGGTGCACCAGGGGGGAGGGGAGGTCCTCCAGCCATGGCGGCGTGGGTGCTAGGTACAGGGCTAGTCCGGGCAGACATTGTGCACAGAGTAGGCCCCTGGGGCAGGTATCCCTGAGCAGCCTGGTTCGTGTGTACCTGTGACAGGGCCCTGCCCAGCCCGTGCTGCCCTGCCCCCGGCGCTGGGCCCAAGCTCGGTCCGTACCTTGGTGAGATACAGCCTGGGCAGGTACTTGCTGTGGTGTATGCGGTGCAGATGCTGCTCCACGCCCAGCAGCAGGTCCCCGCATTCGTTCCCAAAGGCCAGGCTCTCCGGGATCGTGTTCAGCTTGAGGTGCCTGAGGAGAGAGGTGAGAGGCCGCGTGGCGGGGGAGCGTCGATCGGCACAGCCCCCCGCAGCAGCAGAGCGGCGAACAGCAGAGAGGCTAACAGAAGGAGTTTGCCTGGGATCTGTCTGAGAGGAGGTTCGCTAAGGGCTGCCTTAGGGAGGCTGTGTTGGTGAGCATCTGAGCGTCTGTTGTGGGGACAGTTTGACCGTGTGCTTGATTGGTGGTTTGAAAAGAGTGAATTGGGAGTGCTTTGTTCCAGGTGAGCCCTGAGTGGGCCTGTTATAAAAAGCCAGTCAGCTGTGAACCCGCTGAGCAGCGACCAGCAGAGCGGCTAACAGAGGGAGTTTGCCTGGGGAGAGCCCACTGAGGCTTACATCTGGCCGGCTTTTCAGTGTAGTTACTACAACTCCTGAGGAAGCTCGTAGAAGGAAGGTAATATGGATGCTGAGCGTTCAACTGTTGTGACCTGAACTGGATGTGCCATGTTTGTCTTTCTTCCACAGGACAGAAGCGACTTTGTCTGTACAAAGTGCAAGCTGGTCTCCATATTGGAAGAGAAGGTTCAAGGTCTGGAGAAACAGGTATCGACCCTGCTTTGCATAAGAGAAACTGAAGATTTCCTGGACAGATGTCGGGATATGCTTCTACGGGCACAATGTTCTGAAGATTCAGAGCAGGCTGCGCAGCGGAGACAGGAGGATGGTGAAGAAATTTGGCAGCATGTGACCTCCAGAAGAAGAAAGGGGAGCGTCCAAGGACCAGCAACACAGATACAGGTAAGCAAGCGTTTTCATGTTCTCTCCACAGATACTAATGCGGAGAGTGGACCAGATGATACGTCTGAGGGAAGGGAGCAGAAGGAGACTCCGCCGATTGGAAGGCATGAGATGCACTGTCCTAGGGTTGGGGGTTCCACGGCTGAGCCAGCCAAGGCTCTCGATTGCACATGGCTGGGAGCCCAGGACCACAGGGGCAGGTAATTTCCATGCCCTGAACAGCCCGAGGCTGGTACAAGTTTGCCAGGTCCCAAAGTGACCTATCAGTCGGCGGGGCTGGGCCTGTGCCCCTCCGGCAGTGAGAGTCGGCACCAGAGACGGACGCTGCATTTTCTGTCTTTGCTGCTCATCATTCCCCTCGCGTGTTTGTCTGGTTTTGTCTTTCTGGAATTGGGATCAGCCTTTAGCAGCAGCCCCAGCCCCTCCCAGCTCTTTTCCCTTCCCCTAGGACAGTTCTTACCATCTTAACCCCAGCTAAGGGGCTGTCTGGCCAGGGGGGTTTCCCAGGGAAAGGGCCCCAGGGGTGCTGTTAACATACCAGCCCTACGGAACCCCTGACGTTTCCAGCGCTCGCCCCGATGTGACGACTTCCCTGTATAGGGTGAAGGGACATTTCTTGGGGCGTTTGCCACGGGACCGAGCTGGCTCAGCTCCCTGGATCCCAGACCTTGTTTAACACTGTGCAGCTCCAGTCAGTGACAGGAGCATGTTAACACCGGAGGCCCACAGACACCAGACCCCCAGGGCCGTGAGACCCACGCAAAGCCCCCACAGTGACAGCGGTATGGGCAGGATCTGGGCAGGGTCCCTGACAGGCCGTGCTGGCTGGCCTGGCAGGAGCGTCTTGGGACTGTTCTTAATGTTTCCTCTGAATATTGGGGGGGTGCCTCAGTTTCCCCTATGCAGTTCTTAAGTATCTAGGTGGTGGGGTAAGGGTGTATGGTCGTTGCAGAGCCCTAAAGGGCAGGTGTGTGCAGGGGTCTGGACACAGAGAATGGCCGACACCCTGTTTCCTGGCAACTGATGGCCTGGGCCCTTCCCCCCTGCAAGGTGAGAGCTAAAGGGTTGGAGAACAAAGGAATCAGGTGACCTCCTGGCCCGGGGAAAGGAACAAAGCCCAGGGGAGGAGGGGCTGGAGGGAGTTTCAGTTTGGGGCTGGCTGGGACATGGAGTGAAGGGCAGACGTGGTTGTCTGGCTCACTGCTCCCCAAAATGGACCCAGCTGAGGGGTCCTGTTCTCTGCACCTACAAGCTCTGTTTTAGACCATGTTCCTGTCGTTTAATAAACCTCTGTTTTACTGGCTGGCTTAGAGTCACATCTGACTGTGAAGTTGGGGTGCAGGACTCTCTGGCTTTCCCAGGAGCCCCGCCTGAGCGGACTCGCTGTGGGAAGCACACGGAGGGGCAGAGGAGGCTGAATGCTCCGAGGTCAGACCCAGGAAGGTGGAAGCTGTGTGAGCTGTGTGTCCTGCAGACAGGCTGCTCCCAGAGAGGAGACTTCCCCAGAGTCCTGACTGGCTTCACGGGGAGCAGTTCCAGAGCATCGCCCAGGGACTCCGTGACACCCCAGGGCCGTGAGACCCACGCAAAGCCCCCACAGTGACTGCGGTATGGGCAGGATCTGAGCAGAGTCCCTGACAGGTCGTGCTGGCTGGCCTGGCAGGAGCGTCTGCCTCTCACCTGAGTAGCTGGTTTTGGGCGTTCCAGACCTTCACCGACCCATCCCTGCTGGCCGATGCAAAGAGCTTCAGCGTGGGACAGCAGCACAGGCCTACAGGGCAGGAAAGAGCTGCCATTAAACAGGGAGCGCCCCCCCCAGCCTGGGGCTGGCCCCCCATGCAGCATGCACTGGGGGGAGTAGGAGCGCCATGAACTGGCTACACCCCATGGGGCACCAACAGTCCCTTGTCCCACCCAGGCAGGGCACGGCCCACAGGACCACAGTGTGACACTGCCAGACCAGGTGCCAACTCCTGCCAAGGTCCCCTTGTCTCAAGGGAACGCCGACAAATACGTCACTGGAACCAGCCTGGCCCACCTGAGTGTGAGCATCATTCAGACAGGGATCATCAGAATGTGATTCGTGCTTAGACTGTATGGAAAGCTGGTGAGTTCCTGCCGGCATTAATCTCACGTATCACCTCTGTATCCCCTAGTGCAAGGGAATGTTTGAGCGTGAGCCTCTGTGACCGTGTAACTCACCAGGCAGGGCAGAGACATTAACCAGTGTGAAGTGCTGGCTTCAGCAGAAGGTGTTAAGTTCTGCCCCACAGGAAAGGCCCATCGACACCAGAGGGACCATTGTGGGACAATAAAGAGGACACAAGATGTTTCTTGTTCTGCCCTCCTACTCCTAGCCCTAAAGATGTGTCCTGCAAGTGAATTCCTCCCGTCAGCTGAGTTGGCAGCTCAGAGCACATTGGGGGTGTGACGATGTGACGCAGCAGGGAGGGGGGAGTATTGACCTGGGAGTGTGCCCTGGAGATGGGAGACCTGAGAGCCTGTCACCTGAGCCAGGAGGGGGAAGGGGAGGTAACACCTCTGCCCAGGAATGTGGACAGAGGCTGCAGCAGGGAACCTGCTGGGTGGGTTTAGTTTCAGTTTGGGGCTGGGTGGAGGAACGCAGGGAACCCCAGGGCTGGGGTCTAAGCTCCCTGCTCCCCCAGAGGGACTTGACTGAGGGGTCCTGGGTGTACCCACAAGCTCTGTTGTGGACTGTGTTCCTGTTGTCCAATAAACCTTCTGTTTTACTGGCTGGCTGAGAGTCTCAGTGAATCCCAGGAAGAGGGGTGCAGGGCCTGGAATCCCCCACACTCCGTGACAACTGGTGGCAGAGGTGGGATGTACTGCACCCCATGAACGGCGCTTCCTGCAGTAAGTGACTGGGGAACAGTAAAACGAAGGGGAATGGATGGGAACCAGGCGTGCTGAAGATTCAGAGAGAGACGGTTTCAGGGGGTGGTTAACCCCTGGGTGTGTGTGACCAGAGAGAAGGACTTTTGCAGTAACAGGGTCCCCTGGGGGATCGCCCCCAGGGGGCGGAGGAGTCTGCAGCTCGACCCTGGCAAAGAGGTGGTGACCTCAGGAAGGACTGGCACACAAGGGCCTTTTCCTGGAAACCGTGGAAAGCTGCCCGGCCTGCGAGTGGCCAGCAGGGAGATGTACGCTAAACGCCTTAAGAGCGACCTGGTGGAGCTGTGCAGGCAGAGGGGGCTGCACATCGGGAGGTCCACCAAGGAACAGCTGATTGCCCAGTTGGAGGAGAGGGATCGCTTGGATGACCCGATCCCTGTCCCGGAGGGAAGCCGCCCGGTGGACGCAGCGTGGGCCCTGGGGCCTGACCGGGCTGGGAGGGGTCCGACTGCTGCCGAGGACATCCCGAGACCCTTCCTACCTAGGCCTGGGGAAGGGGCTGGGGGAAGCCCAGTGAATACTGAGGGCACCCTGACCCCGGCAGCCAGCAGGGGATCCTCCCGGCAGAGCTCCCCATCCCTGGAGCGGATGTGGCTGGAATGGGAGATGGAGATGAAAATGAGGGAACTGGAGGATCATGAAAAACAACGTCAACATGAGGAGAAACAACGTCAACATGAGCAGGAGGAGAAGGAGAGGGAGCGTCAGGAGAAGGAGAAACAAAGACAGCATGAACTGGAGCTGGCCAGGCTGAGGAGCAGTGGGGCCCCGGCTGCGGTGAGTGCGGGGGGACCCAAGACTGCAAGAAACTTTGATAAGTGCTTCCTGGCCCAGCAGAAGGAGGGGGAGGACATAGATAGCTTCCTGACGGCCTTTGAGAATGCCTGCGAGATGCACAGGGTTGACCCTGCACACAGGCTCCAGTTCCTCACCCCCTTACTGGACCCTAAAGCCGTGGAGGTATACAGCCGAATGACAGGGGCAGAGGCAGGGAATTATGAACTGTTCAAACAGGCCCTGGTTCGTGAATTTGGGCTGACCCCCGAGATGTACCGGAGAAGGTTCCGGAGTCAGCGTAAAACGCCGGAGGTCACCTACCTACAACTGGTCAACCGGATGCAGGGATATGCCCGCAAGTGGACAGCTGGGGCCCAAGCTAAAGAGGACCTGCTTGACCTAATTGTACTGGAGCAACTGTATGAACAGTGCCCTTCCGACCTGAGGCTGTGGTTGGTGGACAAAAAGCTAGAGAACCCCCAGCACGCAGGGCAGCTGGCCGACGAGTTTGTGAACAGTCGGTCAGGGGGTAGCCGGGAGGAATCCCAAAAGGACAGGCCCCCCCCGATGCAGAGAGAGAGTCACCTTGGGCCTCCCAGCGGGGAAATAGGGAGAACCCCCTCCAAAGGGGAACGCCTGGCGTCGGGCTCCTCCGACCCGCTCGAGGGGACCAACGTGACCTGAGCTGCTATCACTGTGGCCAGAGAGGCCATGTACGGACCCAGTGCCCCGGGCTCAGGGACAAACTGAGCAGACCCAACCTACCCAGGGTTAACTGGGTAGGGACTCAGCTGGATGAGGGGCAGATGACCCAGGAAAGGGGGGCTACCAGTTTACCACCTGCTCAGGAGGGAAGAGTACCCCAGGCCAGCTCCGTCAGAGGGCTGGAGGCTCTGGACTCAGGGTGCTCGGTTTACAGGGTGGGCGCGGGGCTGTCCCTCCGGAGAGAGTGCCTTGTTCCCCTGGAGGTGGATGGGAGGGAGGCCAATGGATACTGGGATACGGGCGCAGAGGTGACGCTGGCCCGGCCCGAGGTGGTGGCCCCAGATCGGGTGGTGCCCAACACCTACCTGACCCTGACAGGGGTGGGCGGGCCGCCATTTAAGGTGCCCGTGGCAAGGGTACACCTGAAATGGGGGGCCAAGGAGGGCCCCAAGGATGTGGGGGTACACCACCATTTGCCCACTGAGGTTTTGATGGGGGGAGACCTAGAGGACTGGCCAAGCAAGCCCCAGACCGCCCTGGTTGTGACCCGTAGCCAGAGCCGGCGAGGGGCACTGCACCCTGACCTTGCGGGGGGTACCACACCGGAGGCGCAGGACCCTACCCTGGTGGGGAGGGAGCGCTGAGGGGCACAGCTCAGAGAGGCGGAGGCCTCAGACCTGGCCACTGAGGGGGAACCGGGCCCCATCCCTTCCCCAGCCGCTGAGTTCCAGGCCGAGTTGAGGAAAGATCCCTCCTTGCGGAAGCTCAGGGACCTGGCCGACCTCAGTGTGGGACGGACCATGAGGAGAGGCTGCCAGGAGAGGTTCCTGTGGGAGAAGGGGTTCCTGTACCGAGAATGGGCTCCCCCAGGGGAAGTGGAGTCCTGTGGGATCAGGAGGCAGCTGGTGGTTCCCCAGAGGTATTGCCGCAAGCTCCTGTCCCTGGCCCATGACATCCCCCTCGCAGGGCACCAGGGAATCCAGCGCACCCGGCAGAGGTTGCTACAGAACTTTTACTGGCCCGGGGTCTTTACCACGGTCCGGCAGTATTGCCGATCCTGTGACCCCTGTCAGAGGGTGGGGAAGGCCCGGGACAAGGGGAAAGCAGCTTTGAGACCTTTGCCCATCATAGAGGAGCCTTTCCAGAAGGTGGCCATGGACATCATGGGGCCTCTCAGCAAGACGACCCGGTCGGGGAAGAAATACGTTCTGGTGGTGGTAGATTTTGCCACCCGCTACCCCGAGGCAGTGCCCTTAGCTTCCATTGAAGCAGACACCGTGGCCGATGCGCTCCTGACCATTTTCAGCCGAGTGGGGTTCCCCAAGGAAGTCTTGACAGACCTAGGCTCCAACTTCATGTTGGCCCTGCTCCGGTGCTTGTGGGAGAAATGTGGGGTCCGGCACGACTGGGCCTCAGCGTAGCACCCCCAGTCCAATGGGCTGGTGGAGAGGTTTAATGGGATGCTAAAGATGATGCTGAAAACCTTTATGAACCAGCACCCGCAGGATTGGGACAAGTACTTACCTCACCTGCTGTTCGCGTACAGGGAGGTGCCTCAGGAGTCTACCGGATTTTCGCCTTTCAAACTGTTATATGGAAGGAGGGTGAGGGGCCCCCTGGACCTGATGAGAGGCGAGTGGGAAGGGAAGGCCACTCCCGATGGAGAGTCAGTGGTGGAGTATGTCCTGATCTTCCGAGAGAGACTGGCTGAACTCATGGGCCTGGCCAGGGAGAATCTGGCCGGAGCCCAGAAGAAGCAGAAGGTCTGGTATGACCGCACGGTGCGGGCCCGTGCCTATGCCACCGGGGATCAGGTGATGGTTCTCATCCCCGTGAGAAAGAACAAACTACAGGCTGCCTGGGAGGGCCCTTTCAAGGTCGTCAAGCAGCTCAATGAGGTAAACTATGTGGTGGAGCTGTCGAACCGGGCGCACCACCGCCGGGTGTACCATGTGAATATGATGAAGCCATATTATGCCAGGGGGAATGTGGTGTTGGCCGTGTGTGGACAATGGGAGGAGCAGGGAGAGGACCCTTTAGTAGATCTATTCCCTGGGACCAGAGCTGGTTCCCCCTGGAAAGAATTCCCCTCTCTGATCAGCTAACCCCTGCCCAGCAAGCTGAGGTCAGGGGGGTGCTGCATCCTTACTGACAGCTGTTTTCCAACCAGCCTGGACGCACTAATCTGACTGTCCACCGGGTGCAGACGGGGTCGCACCCGCCGATAAGATGCTCCCCCTTCCGAGTCACAGGGAAAACTGCTCAGGACCTGGAAAGAGAGGTCCGGGACGTGCTGGCTTTGGGGGTGATCCAGCCATCGGCCAGCCCTTGGGCCTCGCCGGTGGTGCTGGTCCCCAAAAAGGATGGGTCGGTCCGGTTCTGCGTGCCAGGAGGCTTTCCGGGCGCTGAAGGAGGCTCTGGTCAGTGGCCCAGTTCTGGCAAACCCAGACTTTGACAAGCCCTTTGTGGTGTTCACCGACACCTCCGACACGGGACTGGGGGCGGTGTTAATGCAGGAGGATGAAAAGGGGGAGAGACACCCCATCGTGTACCTGAGCAAGAAGTTGCTACCCCGGGAGCAACACTACGCGGCCATCGAGAAGGAGTGCCTGGCCATGGTGTGGGCCCTCAAGAAACTAGAGCCCTATCTCTTCGGGCGACACTTCACCGTGTACACCGACCACTCTCCCCTGACCTGGCTGCACCAGATGAAAGGAGCCAACACCAAACTCCTGAGATGGAGCCTGCTCCTGCAGGATTACGACATGGACGTGGTCCACGTGAAGGGAAGTGCCAACCTGATAGCGGATGCGCTGTCCCGGAGAGGGGGCCCCGAACTTCCCCAGGTCACTGGTCAGCGTGACCCCGCTCAGTTCGGTCTCCAAGGGGGGAGAGATGTGAGGATGGGACGCAGCAGGGAGAGGGGAGTGTTGACCTGGGAATGTGCCCTGGGGATGGGAGACCTGAGAGCCTGTCACCTGAGCCAGGAGGGGGCGGGGGAGGTGACACCTCTGCCCAGGAATGTGAAGACAGGCTGAGAAGGGAGCCTGCTGGGGGGGTTTAGTTTCAGTTTCGTGCTGGGTGGAGGAACACAGGGAACCCCAGGGCTGGGGTCTAAGCTCCCTGCTCCCCCAGAAGGACTTGACTGGGGGGTCCTGGGTGTACCCACAAGCTCTGTTTTGGACTGTGTTCCTGTTGTCCAATAAACCTTGTGTTTTACTGGCTGGCTGAGAGTCTCAGTGAATCCCAGGAAGAGGGGTGCAGGGCCTGGACTCCCCCACACTCCATGACAGGGGGAGGGGAATAAAAACCCCTGACAGGGAGGAACTGATTATCTCTATGCTGCTCAGAATCTGGGGGCAGGTTTCTAGGCATAAGCAAGAGATCCCCAGTGCTCAGCCCAGGCTAGCCCTTAGGACGTATAGTATAGTTTAGTATAGAAGCTTTTATTCCCTTTTGAAATTAAGATTGTAACTCATCTGCTTTAACCTTGTCAATAACGCTCGTTTCCTTTTCCTGTGTAATCAAGCTTTAGACAGCTTGTTATAGGACAGGCTACAAGCGTGGGCTTTGCTGTGAGAGCTAAGGTGTAACTGTCACAGAGTCCCTGGGCGATGCTCTGGAACTGCTCCCCATGAAGCCAGGCAGGACTCTGGGGAAGTCTCCTCTCTGGGAGCAGCCTGTCTTCAGGACACACAGCTCACACAGCTTCCACCTTCCTGGGTCTGTCCTCGGAGCATTCAGCATCCTCTGCCCCTCCGTGCGCTTCCCACAGCGAGTCCGCTCAGGCAGGGTCCTGGGGGGGCCAGAGGGTCCTGCACCCCAACTCCGCAAACAGACGTGACTCTCAGCCAGCCAGTAAAATAGAAGGTTTATTAGACGACAGGAACATGGTCTGACACAGAGCTTGTAGGTGCAGAGAACAGGACCCCTCAGCTGGGTCCATTTTGGGGGGCAGTGAGCCAGACAACCACGTCTGCCCTTCACTCCATGTCTCCAGCCAGCCCCAAACTGAAACTCCTTCCAGCCCCTCTTCCTCTCGCTTTCCCCTTTCCTGGGCCAGGAGGTCACCTGATTCCTTTGTTCTCCAACCCTTTAGCTCTCACCTTGCAGGGGGGAAGGGCCCAGGCCATCAGTTGCCAGGACACAGGGTGTCAGCCATTCTCTGTGTCCAGACCCCTGCACACACCTGCCCTCTAGGGCTCTGCAATGATCATACACCCTTATCCCACCCCCTAGATACTTAAGAACTGCCTAGGGGAAACTGAGGCACCCCCACACTATTCAGAGGAAATATTAAGAACAGTCCCAGTTCGTCACAGCAACTGACCTGGGGTGAGTGACGGGTCCTTTGGGACAGGGAGTAACCTGCCTATTGCCGTATCCTTGGGGTAAGGGCCCAGCTATCACACAGGCAGCTCTCCTGGGTGGCAGGACAGATGGGGGAGCCCACGGGGCCTGGCTGTGACTCCCAGGTTAGGCTGTTGTGGGGCCTGAGGAGCGCACACCTGGTAACTGGTTGGTGAAATCGAATACAGAGCTCACAGCCAATGCGGGGTTGGTGCCGGGTTCCCAGAACTCTGCCCTGAGGCTGGCACGCACGCCCTGGGGTCACGGCAGGCAGCTTGACACACTGCTTCCCCACTGGGCATGTCCCCCCTTCCCAGGGCCAGACACTCCCTGGGGGGTCACCTTTCCACCCCACCCCATCTGGGGCTGGGTACTCCCCATCAGGCATTGCTATCCCTCTGCTGGGGCTGGACACCTCCATGGAGCACCATTCCCCACCCCACACCCCAGGGCTGGACACTCGCTAGGGGGCACCGCTAACCCTCTGGATGCCCAGACCCACCTCTAGTCCCAGGCTCCTGCTCTGGGTGCCTACGCAGGCCCTGGTGGGAGGAGCAGAAGCCGCTGGGCTGCAGGGCTCTTACCTGTGATCTCGTCCAGCGGGTCATCCCCGGGGCTGTGCTCCTGGCAGCTCTGGGCCAGCAGGTCGTGCTGGACGATGCTGTAGGTGGCGGTCTCGGGGTCCTGGAGGGCGGTGCCCAGCGTGGAGCCCAGCGGGCACATGTGCAGCACGGGGTGCTGGCAGGAGAAGCTCAGCAGCAGGGTCAGGCACTCGTCAATGTAGGGGAAGATGCGCCAGACTTTCACCATGCGATCGCCACCTGCACCGGGCCAGGCAGAGGGACACTGCCAGGCGGCTCCCACTGGGCCCCATGCTGGGCTGCAGCAGGCCACAGCTCTGGCCTGGGGCCTGGCTGGGGCAGTCGGCTCACAGGGGCCTTGCTGCAAACTCCCAGACTTTGCCTTTCAGGTGCCACCACCACGGAGCTTTTCATTAGTTTGACGAAACACGTGAAACGGATGGAAATGGGGGACAATCCCTCAGCTCCTGCCCACCCCCGGTCACGGGGGAAACATCTGCCCTCCTCCCAGGATGGGGGGGAACACCTGACCCCCCCGGGGTTGGGGAATGGGGGAGTGCCCTGACCTCTGGGGATGGGGGAACGTCTTGCCTGCGCTTCCCCTCCCGCCCCCAGGATGGGGGAACACCCTGCCAGGTCATGCCCAAGGCCCATAGACTCTCCTGCTGACCCCTCTGCCCTGTGGTTCCCTCCCTCTTTAGCGACTGGGTTTTGTGAGCTCTGGGGCCAGGACTTCTCCAGCCTCCCGAGGACCTGGCCCCTGCCCCCTGGAGCCCCGTCCATGCCATCGCTGCACAGGGAGGGCTCTGCCCTCCAAGGGCTCCGTGGGGATCCCTGCCCCGGGCCGGCAGTCACTGGGGCTGCACAGAAAGCCCGGCTGCCGGGTGCTCAGTGCACTCACCAGCTGAGATGATACAGCTGTCGTGGGGGTAGGCAGCCAGCGCGGTCACCCTCTCTGAGCCATGAGCCTTCACCTGGTACTGAACGCGCCCGGTGAACCACTGAAGCACGCAGAGTGAGCCGTCCTCCTGCCCCAGAACTGGCAGGTACCTGCGGGCAACGCACATCACCCCTGGCATAGCCACAAACTACCACAGCACCACAACAGCGAACCCACCGGAGAGGCAGGGGCTGGAGTCACCAGGAGCTGCCCCCACCTGCGCTCCTGCCCCGCCCCCCCGTGCCCCCCTGCTGGGACAGGATGGGGCTGGAGCTCCCTGCCCCAGCCAGTGCTCCTGCCCCGCTCCCCACAGCGCTCCCTGCTGGGAGCGACCAGGGCTGGGGTAGCCAGGAGCTCCCTGCCCCAGCCAGTGCTCCTGCCCCGCTCCCCACAGCGTCCTCTGCTGAGCACTCCCTGCCCTGTTCCCCACAACACCCCATCTCTGAGGGGCCAGGGTGGGGAGCAGTGCTGGGTCTAATCCTTACCTGTTTTTGTCCTGCAGCTTTAGCGGGAGATGTGTCCAGGACTTCTTGTCCCCTTTCTGCTCCATGATCTCCCGCCACTGGGCATAGGCCTTCTCGGGCTCCACGAGGTGGCTGTAGAGGAGCAGGCAGCGGGGCCGCGCCGACGCGCTCCAGGGCACCACAGTCTTCTTGACGCTCATGGGGTTGACAGCGGTGTTCACCCTCAGGAGCTGGCCCAGCTCCAGCAGCACAAAGAGGGTCTCCTTGGGCAGGCAGTAGGCCACCTCCACGGCCTGGCAGGGCCTGTCCAGCAGCAGCGTGGAGAGGATGCGGCCGGTGTGCGCGGCCACGAGCCGCACGGTGGAGTCCTGGCAGGCGCACGCAACTCGCACCGGGAAGCTGCCCACGGCGCTCAGGTCGACGGTACAGAGGCGCGTCACGGCGGCACCCAGCCGGGTGTGCAGGGAATAGAGCTGGTTGGCCTTCCACAGGTCCATGGTGGAGCCGGACAGCGAGACCACGTACCCCCCCTCCGGGTGCATCTGCAGCTGCTCCACCACCTCGGCCACCTGCACTTGGTCCACCTGGTCAATGGTCTGCAGGTTCCAGGTGCGAATGGTGCCGTCCTGGGAGGCAGAGAGGATGAAGGGCCCCTGCGGGTAGATGGTCACAGCGGTCACAGGCCCTGCCGGAGAGGAAGGGGAGGAAGGCAGAGTCAGAGCAATGCCCAGGCTGCCCACGGGGGGCACTGCCAGTCTGAGGGGCAGTTTTGCTCCCAGACAGGAGTCCCCAGTCGAGGGCCACATGGGAGCCAAGGAGCACGCTTAGTGTGAGGGCAGTCTCCTCCCCCATCTCCAGGGCCGGGCAGTGGGCAGCCAGCAGGGGGCACAGGTGTCAGGTGCAGCCCCAGGGCAGCAGAGGCTCTCCCTGCAAGGCACGGGTCCGCGGCAGGGACCAGCAGCTTCAGACAGCGCCCCACTCTGCCCCCCAGCTGGGGAGGGTGCTCATGGCAGACTGGGCTCAGCCCCCGGCCCTCACCGGTGTGTCCCACGAAGATTGTCTGGATCAGCCACTTCTTGTCCCAGACCTTGATGGTGGTGTCGCGGGAGGCGGTCACCACACACCCCCCCGCCTCGCAATAGGCGATGTCAGTGATGGCCCTGGGAGAGAGGCAGCCATGAGTGCTCCTGCCGGCTCCGGTGCCCCACCCCTCCCAGGGCGCTGCAGGGTGCTGGGCACCAGGCAGGGTCACCCCATGACTGCACAAGCCCCGGGGCACATGGCAAGTCGCACTGGTGGCTGGGCCTGGGGGCACAGACCTGGGGGCCAGGCAGGGCTTCCTCAGCTGCAGTGTCTACGAAACTCCAGCCCCACCACCCAGGGATGGGCAGGGAGGGCTCACAGAGGGTCCCACAGCCTACCCCAGCCAAGGCAGAGGCAGCAGCTGCCAGCGCAGCCCTCGACCCGGCAGCGCATGGGCCCGTCTCACTTTACAAACATAGAGACGAGAGCAGCCTCTGAACGTGAGCGTCAGAGAGACCAGAGGTCCCCGCATGCACTGAGGAGTCCTGGCGGTGACACACAGAACGGGCCAGTCCCATCTGTCCACATGCCCATGCCAACGCTGGGCACAGCTAGCGAGGGAGGGGAACCCGGAACCCACCCAGTGCCTCCTGCCCCTCCCCTCCCCTCCCCATGGAGCAGGAGCCCAGGGCCCAGGTCCTCCTACAAGAGCGTGAAGTTCCTAGGGTGGAAAGCCGGCGCTCTTTCTTCACTGGGACACCTGAGGCTGGCAGGGCAGCGCCCCACTCCCTAGAGCAGCTGTCACCTGTTGTGAAGGTCCCTCTGGAAGGTCAGTAGCTCCCCCTGGGAGAGGTTGAAGACAGCAACCCCGGTGCCGCAGGCAGCAAAGCATGTCTGGGGGATGCCGGTGTCCAGGGCCAGCCGGCTGAAAGTGTCGCGAGGGGACAGGCCCTGCTGCACGGTGGCCTGGCACTGCAGCTGGCGGAATCCATAGCGGAAGGCCCAGACGGACAGGCTGCCCGCTCCAGCTGTCACCACCTGATTGAGCTCTGGGCCGTAGTGGCAGCATCGGATGCCATGCGGAGCCAGCACCTTGGAGAGGACCTCGAAGTCTGGGCTCAGCACCTGCAGGCTTCCCTGGTCCCAGGCCACGTACTTGTTGACCTGGGTGGCGTAGAGCAAGCCCGCGATGGGCTCCGGGGCCTGGGTGCTGTGGCTGAACCAGCCGTCCTCCTTGTGCAGGTGCAGCTGGCTCTCCGCGTCCAGGACCACGAAGAGGCTGGCGCTGCTGTTGTAGGCAACGCGGCGCACGGGCTGCGGGAAGCTGAGGTGACGCAGGTGCTGGAGACCGTGGGTCAGCTGAGCAGCCTTCAGCTCTTCCTTCTTCATCTGCCAGGAGGAGGAGGAGGAGGAGGAGTCACGCGACGCCACGATCCACTGCCCTCATGCGCTGCTCAGCAGGTAACTCGGCATAGGGCAGGGCTGGCCCCCAGGTACCACTCGGGGCCCGCAGGTCCCAGCATGTCCTGCTGCAACCCGAGTCAAGTGGAGCGGTGCAAGCTGGTGCTCGACGGCTCACGGGGAGGGTGGCTGCGTGCGAGGCACACTGACGGGGCACCGGAGCACCTGAATGCTGCGGGTGATGTCTGGGTATCAGATGGTTTCAGGCACCTCCTGTCACATGCCCACTGCGGGAGAGCAGACACTGATGGAGCCAGCAGGAGAAACCTCCAGGGAATGGCCTGTAGGGGACGGTCAGCCCCGGCTCCGGGTGGGGAGGGACAGGGCAAAGCTAGCCTGGCTCGGCAAGAAGCTATGTGGGGATAGGGAAGCGTGGGGCCCTAGTGAGAGACCTCTGGGTTCAGCTGCTGCTCGGGCATGGCTCCACGGGGCTCCAGAGAAGGCCGGTGTTTGGGTCTGGTAGAACGAGCTGAGCAAGGATCTCGATGGATGCGCCGCCGGTGGGCTGGCATGGTGATGTGACCGTGGCCTGGCCGGGGAGGGGCAGCAACCACCACGGTCAGGCCATGCTCATCACCGCCCTCTCCTGCATCTACAGGGACACCAGGCCTCGGGCAGCTCCTTCCTTCCCCCACCACATACCTTCTCCATAGTGGCCTGGATGCCCGCCCGGAGCAAGGCCCAGAGCCGGCGGGCGCTCGTCAGCTGGGTCTCCTCCTCCCTCGCCGCCGGCAGGGGGCTCAGGTGGCACATGGCGCTGGGAGTGGCGGCCACCCCTGTTGAGGTCGCTGCTGTGGAAAGAGAGGCTGGGAAACCCCCTCCCCATTCATTCACCCCCACTTGGTGCCCATGCAGCCCCTATCCCCCAGTACAGTGCTTGCGTTCCCCCGCTGTCCCTCGGCCTCGCACCATGCCCAAACCCTGCTCTCACCGCTACCGAGAGAGGGCCGAGGCCCAGGGAAGACTCCCGGCAACAGCTGGGAAGAGGCGTGTACAGGGGACATTTGACCCGTGGCAGCAGGAAGGCGGCACAAACACACCTGCCCCCGTCCTGGGCACAGAGGAGGCCCCGGTTCAGAGGAACCCAGCTCTGTGCCGGGAGGTTGCTTAGCAGCTGTGTACAGAGGGGGCATTGGCTGCATCCTCCTCTGGCATCGTCTTGGGCATGGACAGCGCCGGCAGAGGCAGCCGCCTGGTCTCGGAGGAGGCATGCTGGGGGGCAGGGCAGCCAAAGGCCCAGTGGGTGACGGGAGGCACGGGGAGGAGGTGGAGGCGAGGGCAGCCATGGGGCAACTTACAGCCACTGTCCTGCGATTCCCATTGCTCCGCCGTGGCTGAAAGCAGCATCTCTTCAGGTCAGGCTGTCCGCGCCTCAGCCCCCCGCAGGTGGCTCTGCTAGGCCGGGGGCAACTCGGCCACTCACAGGGCTCTGAGGGGCAAGAGGGAACCCATTGCTGAGCTCAGGATAGTCCCTCCTGCCTAGAGGTGGCACTGGCAACCCCCGTCCCCCAGATAAGCCCCTCCCCAGCTCACCTGAGGGGCCCTGGCAGATCAGCATCTCCCCACCTCCCCACTGTTGATCACTCGCCAGCATGTGGGGCGCTGGGTCCCCTCTAACCCACCCGCCCTGGCGCAGTCCAGGCTCCGGCTCCCTGCATGGCAGCCCCTTCCTGCCAGGGATGCTCAGAGCGGGGCAGCTGGAGCCTCCTGCCCACTGTGCCCCCCATCTTCCACAGGTGCCACCCCCCGGGCCTGACAACCAAGCTGCCCCCCAACACCCTGCCTGAAGCCTGACAGACCCCACAGTCACCAACCCCCCCAGGCCAGACGCCCGAGCTCCCCCCATAGCCCCTGCAGGTGCCACCCCCCCAGGCCAGACGCCCGAGCTCCCCCCACAGCTCCTGCAGGTGCCACCCCCCCCCAAGCCAGACGCCCCCCACAGCCCCCGCCGGTGCCACCCCCCCCCCGGCCAGACGCCTGAGCTCCCCCAACAGCCCCTGCCCGTGCCACCCCCCCAGGCCAGATGGCCAAACCCCTCAGCATTCAGGCCTCTCTAGCTGGACCCTGCCAGGCCGCAGGCCCAGGAAAGGCCAATGCCACCCACCCTGCACCGGTGGGCAGAGAGCGCCCAGTGCTGGGGAAAGGCAGGTCACCGTGGAGACGGTTCTGTTTACGGCCGCAGGATTTGCGGGCACTGACAGGCTGGGCGAGAGCAGTGCCCGCGGGGGCTCAGGTGTCTGGCCGGGGGGGCGGGGGGGTCAGTGCCCGCGGGGGCTCAGGTGTCTGGCCGGGGGGGCGGGGGGGTCAGTGCCCGCGGGGGCTCAGGTGTCTGGCCGGGGGGGCGGGGGGGTCAGTGCCCGCGGGGGCTCAGGTGTCTGGCCGGGGGGGGTCAGTGCCCGCTGGGGCTCAGGTGTCTGGCTGGGGGGGGCGGGGGGGTCAGTGCCCGCGGAGGCTCAGGTGTCTGGCCGGGGGGGCGGGGGGGTCAGTGCCCGCGGGGGCTCGGGTGTCTGGCCGGGAGGGTGGGGGGGGTCAGTGCCCACGGGGGCTCGGGTGTCTGGCCGGGGGGGGTCAGTGCCCGCGGGGGCTCAGGTGTCTGGCCGGGGGGGCGGGGGGGGGTCAGTGCCCGCGGGGGCTCAGGTGTCTGGCCGGGGGGGGTCAGTGCCCGCTGGGGCTCAGGTGTCTGGCCGGGGGGGGCGGGGGGGTCAGTGCCCGCGGGGGCTCGGGTGTCTGGCCGGGAGGGTGGGGGGGGTCAGTGCCCGCGGGGGCTCGGGTGTCTGGCCGGGGGGGGTCAGTGCCCGCGGGGGCTCGGGTGTCTGGCCGGGGGGGGTCAGTGCCCGCGGGGGCTCAGGTGTCTGGCCGGGGGGACGGGGGGGTCAGTGCCCGCGGGGGCTCAGGTGTCTGGCCGGGGGGGGTCAGTGCCCGCGGGGGCTCAGGTGTCTGGCCGGGTGGGCGGGGGGGTCAGTGCCCGCGGGGGCTTAGGTGTCTGGCCGGGGGGGCGGGGGGGGTCAGTGCCCGCGGGGGCTCAGGTGTCTGGCCGGGGGGGTCAGTGCCCGCGGGGGCTCGGGTGTCTGGCCGGGGGGGGTCAGTGCCCCGCGGAGGCTCAGGTGTCTGGCCGGGGGGGCGGGGGGGTCAGTGCCCACGGGGGCTCGGGTGTCTGGCCGGGGGGGGTCAGTGCCCGCTGGGGCTCAGGTGTCTGGCCGGGGGGGCGGGGGGGTCAGTGCCCACGGGGGCTCGGGTGTCTGGCCGGGAGGGTGGGGGGGGTCAGTGCCCGCGGGGGCTCGGGTGTCTGGCCGGGGGGGGTCAGTGCCCGCGGGGGCTCGGGTGTCTGGCCGGGGGGGCGGGGGGGTCAGTGCCCGCGGGGGCTCGGGTGTCTGGCCGGGGGGGCGGGGGGGTCAGTGCCCGCGGGGGCTTAGGTGTCTGGCCGGGGGGGCGGGGGGGGTCAGTGCCCGCAGGGGCTTGGGTGTCTGGCCGGGGGGGTGGGGGGGGTCAGTGCCTGCTGGGGCTCAGGTGTCTGGCCGGGGGGGGGTCAGTGCCCGCGGGGGCTCAGGTGTCTGGCTGGGGGGGGCGGGGGGGTCAGTGCCCGCGGGGGCTCAGTTGTCTGGCCGGGGGGGGTCAGTGCCCGCGGGGGCTCAGGTGTCTGGCTGGGGGGGCGGGGGGGTCAGTGCCCGCGGGGGCTCGGGTGTCTGGCCGGGGGGGTGGGGGGGGTCAGTGCCCGCGGGGGCTCGGGTGTCTGGCCGGGGGGGTGGGGGGGGTCAGTGCCCGCTGGGGCTCGGGTGTCTGGCCGGGGGGGCGGGGGGGTCAGTGCCCGCGGGGGCTCAGGTGTCTGGCCGGGGGGGCGGGGGGGTCAGTGCCCACGGGGGCTCGGGTGTCTGGCCGGGGGGGGGTCAGTGCCCGCTGGGGCTCAGGTGTCTGGCCGGGGGGGCGGGGGGGTCAGTGCCCACGGGGGCTCGGGTGTCTGGCCGGGAGGGTGGGGGGGGTCAGTGCCCGCGGGGGCTCGGGTGTCTGGCCGGGGGGGGTCAGTGCCCGCGGGGGCTCGGGTGTCTGGCCGGGGGGGTGGGGGGGTCAGTGCCCGCGGGGGCTCGGGTGTCTGGCCGGGGGGGCGGGGGGGTCAGTGCCCGCGGGGGCTCGGGTGTCTGGCCGGGGGGGCGGGGGGGGTCAGTGCCCGCGGGGGCTCAGTTGTCTGGCCGGGGGGGTCAGTGCCCGCGGGGGCTTGGGTGTCTGGCCGGGGGGGTGGGGGGGGTCAGTGCCTGCTGGGGCTCAGGTGTCTGGCCGGGGGGGGGTCAGTGCCCGCGGGGGCTCAGGTGTCTGGCTGGGGGGGGCGGGGGGGTCAGTGCCCGCGGGGGCTCAGTTGTCTGGCCGGGGGGGGTCAGTGCCCGCGGGGGCTCAGGTGTCTGGCCGGGGGGGCGGGGGGGTCAGTGCCCGCGGGGGCTTGGGTGTCTGGCCGGGGGGGTGGGGGGGGGTCAGTGCCCGCGGGGGCTCGGGTGTCTGGCCGGGGGGGTGGGGGGGGTCAGTGCCCGCTGGGGCTCGGGTGTCTGGCCGGGGGGGCGGGGGGGTCAGTGCCCGCGGGGGCTCGGGTGTCTGGCCGGGGGGGGCGGGGGGGTCAGTGCCCGCGGGGGCTCGGGTGTCTGGCTGGGGGGTGGGGGGGGTCAGTGCCCGCGAGGGCTGGGGGGAGCGAAGGGCCAGGGTACATAAATGGCCAACACCCTGTTTCCTGGCAACTGGTGGCCTGGGCCCCCCCCCCGGGAGGTGAGAGCTAAAGGGTTGGAGAACAAAGGAATCCGGTGCCCTCCTGGCCCGGGACAGGGACAACGCCCAGAGGAGGAGGGGTGGCAGAGAGTTTCAGTTTGGGGCTGGCTGAGGACGAGGAGTGAAGGTTTCAGAGTAACAGCCGTGTTAGTCTGTATTCGCAAAAAGAAAAGGAGGACTTGTGGCACCTTAGAGACTAACCAATTTATCTGAGCAATTTATTTGAGTTAGTCTCTAAGGTGCCACAGGTCCTCCTTTTCTTTTTGAGGAGTGAAGGGCAGACGGGGTTGTCTGGCTCCCTGCCCCCAAAAATGGACCCAGCTGAGGGGTCCTGTTCTCTGCACCATGTTCCTGTCGTCTAATAAACCTGTGTTACTGGCTGGCTGAGAGTCACGTCTGACTGCGGAGTTGGGGGGCAGGACCCTCTGGCTTCCCCAGGATCCCGCCTGGGCGGACTCGTTGGGGGAAGTGCACGGAGGGGCAGAGGATGCTGAAGGCTCCGAGGTCAGGCCCAGGAAGGTGGAAGCTGTGTGAGCTGTGCGTCCTGCAGACAGGCTGCTCACAGAGAGGAGACTTCCCCAGAGTCCTGCCTGGCTTCATGGGGAGCAGTTTCAGAGCATGGCCTGGGGACGCCGGGACAGAAGGCCCCTCGCTGGCATCAGGGGAGACCTGCTGTGGAACCGGGTGGGGGCCACGCAGCCCTGTCTTCATACCAGTCCCAGGCTGCCATTTTAACAGGAATCCGGCCCTCAGTCCAGCGCCTTTCACCCCATCCCTGTGAGCCGGGGCAGCAGCCCTCTGCTGAGACACTGGCCGCCCTGGGGGCAGGGGAGAGAGGCCCCGGCCGCTATGAGACATGAAGCAGGAACTGATTCAGGGCTGGCCACGGGCCTGTGCGAGGCAGCGGCTGTACGAACAGCAACGATCACAACTGCCCCCAGCACCCCAGGGAAACACCCCACACCCAGGAGATCCCCACCTGCAGCCGCAGACTGTCCTGGGGAGGTGGGGGCTGGCGGCACCGAGCCGAGCCCAGCCCCCAGTAGCGGCAGGCTGCCACCTCCAGGCCTCAGGCAGAGATCATCCAAGAAGGACAAGGAAAGTCCCCGGCTATCAGACGCCACCCTCCCACCCAGCTCCGCCCGCCCCACAGCCAGCAAGGAGAGCCTCAGAGCCAGCGCCCAGGCCCCTGCCCACGGCACCGCTCCCATCACAGCTTCCACGACCAGCCTGGAGACACAGAGTGGATGCCACATCCTGGGCTCAAGCCCCCAGCACACACCAGGAAGTCCCATCCTGGGCAGACACCAGCTGCCAAGGGGCATGGAGCCCCCAGGGGCCTGTGCTAGGACCATGGGGGCTGGATTGTATCTACCTTGCATTGAGCTGGTTGAACTTGCAGAGCTTGTTGTGCCTTGAGACCACCGCCTAGATTTGTCCCCCTAATCGCCCCCAGCTGGTCACCCCCTGACCCCTGCACTTCCCAACCCACCCACTCTGCTGAGCAGCCCACTTTCCTTATCCCACCCCCACCCCCACCCCACCCCACCCCACCCCACCCCTACAGCATAGGCAGGTGCAGCACCTAGCGGGGGGCACTCCATGGTGGCACCTAGGAGGGACTGACCAGAGAAGCAGCTTGGGGGGGGGGGGGGGCTGAAATTAACATTTGCAAACAAGCTCCCTTTGTGCTTTCTCCACTGCTGCCCCGCCCCAGACTGCAAACCTACCTCACTGTCCCTGCCACAGCCCTCCTGGGGGGATGGTAACAAACCTTGACAACGGTTGGGCTGCGGGGGTGAGAGCCCACTGCCTGGCTGTGTGCGCATCTACTTTGGGCCTGGCCAGCTCTCGCTGGCAGCTTGTTTTACACATAAACGGCAAGCTCTGGTCTGGTTGCACAACACCTCGCAAACGGGGCCCTGGGGCTCCCAGCTACACGTAAAGGGTAGAAAGGGGAGAGCAGCCCAGGGCAGCGTCTGCAGAGGTGCAAACACAGGAGGCAGGACACCGGCGAATAGGAGGACATAGTGCAATTGAACGTTCAGGTTGACTCTCCAAAGGCTCCGGAGCACGTGCTGGGGAAGGGGCTGCGCAGGGCTGGGAGGGGGTTAGTGAGTGGAGAAGGGACACTCGAGCAGGCCCCAAGGAGGAGCCAGCCCTGCCTGCGTAGCTGCCATTTCCCCAGCTGGGAACCCGCCGGGCAGCAGGAACGCTGAACGGCCAGCACCTTTCTGGTACGGCCCCTGCCCCCTCAACTTGCAGAGGCTCCCTCTTCCAGCCCCATGGACGGGATGGATTCTCTAAAGGAAGGGGCATCAGTCACAGATAAACTTTATTGGTGTAACGATACATTGCTATGCAGTAAAGTCAAACCTCACAGGGACTTAAACATGAAACTGGCCCCAGCTCCCCACCCACCGTGCAGGAGACTAGAGGCACAAACTCTTGAAGCAGCGCAGGGGAACAGCAGCTGTACCCTCCCCTTGGAGCAGGGGCTCCCTGCCAAGAGGCCGGCTATGCACCACTCAGGCCAGTGAACATAGGGGCAAAGGCAGGAGCGGGAATGCCAGGTCTTCGGTAGCTGGGCTGGGATCTGGTCCCATGGTTCCTGGCCAGGGCCCCATCTCAACCATGGATACGGGCCACATTTGCCTAGACTGAGTAATGTGGTGGAGCTTGCTGTGCTCACCAGCCCTCTCTGCAGTGGTGCCCGGGCAGACACCCACGCAGGCCATGCGGAGCATCTGGCAGGATTCCAAGCTACCAGGGTGCCCTTCACGCTGCTGGCCAGCCATGGCACAGCTCAGAGGCTCACGAGCCCCTGCCAACAAGCCCCAAATGCTGCGAGCTCCAGCCAGAGCCTAGCTGTGGCTGCAGCGCTTTAGCAGAGAAGGTCAATGCACACGGGCCCCCTGCTCGAGGGTAGAAGGGTATAGCCATGGCTCCCAGCGCTAGGGAGAGCAGCCTCCTTAGGCCACAGGTGGGTAAAACAGGATGCTTTGAGCTTAAGGTTCCCCTCCCCCCATCCTCCACAGGCCAGCAAGGGCCCTGGGCACACCCTGCACGCTCAAGGAGGCAGATGGTTACTGCCAAGACAGCTCCTGCCAGCACCGATGTACAGGCACCTGCTGGCCCTTAAAGCACTGAGCTGGGTAGATGTGACGAGCTCGCCTTGGACCAAATGCCCATGGGGGACGGGTGAAGGGACAATGCCCCACAGCGAAGGGGAGGCTCTGGGGGCAGCTGGCAACCCCACACGGTCCTCTAGCTGTAGGGAAAGCTATGGCTCACCCCAGAGCCCCTGGGGCACCAACTCCGTTCCTGTGGCAGATTCCGGCGGTGAAGAAGGCTGGGTGACGAGCAGGCTCAGGTGGACGAGGCTGGTGCATGGGCCAGCTACAGGTCCCTCCGCAGGCCTGAGGCTAGCAGTGTGCGGCTCCACAGGCAAGCTCCCGGAGCCCTCCTCGGCTGGCTGAGATGTAGAGGCCCTGACTGTGCTGGGCTGGCCCCTCTCCACCTTTCCCTTGCAGCAGAGAAGTTGGGCCCTGATCCTCTGCCAGCACATCTCCACCAGGGGTTTGCACTACACCAGCTACCCGGTGCAACCTGCCAGGGCGAGTGAGGCCAGAGGAGGAGCTGCAGGGAGCAAGACCTGGTGCTGCTGCCCTCTGTAGACACCATGCTAGTGCCAGGTTCTGCCCCCCGCATATGATCCAGTGCCCATGCAGCTCTGCACCCCAGTCCTGCTATGGCCCTGGGACAGCGTATACTCATCCTGGCATCAGGCCCAGCAGCCTGCACTAGGAGGGCCAGTGCTGTGGAACCAGCCATGGGGGACAGAGGGGAGGATGCAGTTAAACCAGAGCATGAGTCAGAGCCTACAGGGCTGAGCTGCCAACAAGAGGAAAACAGGCTCTGCAGCCCTCCCGGATGGAGCAGGCTCCCAGCAGCAGCCACCCCCTCCCGCCCCGCCCCACACGCGCTCTTGCCCAGCTCTAGCACAGCTGATGCCAAAAGTCATCTGTGGTTTAAAAACAAAACAAACAAACCAACCACCAAACAGCCCCTCCGGCCTCAGCTCGCTCTCCCAGCCAGTTCCTTTGCACAGGGGAGCAGTGCTCAGCATGGGGCCACAGGGTGGCTGCTACAGCCTTGGAAAAGAGCAAACTGAGCCCGTGAGGTGAGCAGGAGCCAAGCAACCTCCCTCCCCCCCAAAAAAACAGGGAGCGGGCCAGTGACGTGGGGGGAGGGGTGGGTCACCAACAGTTCTGAAAGAGGAGATCCAGGACGCGAGGATGCCCTGCCCTGCCGCTGCTATGGCCGGACGGAGTTTGCTGCGTCGCCATCGGTAAAGAAAAGTGCCCGAGGAGCAGCCTGCCCTGCTTCAGAGCAAGCAGGAGCAGGACATCAGTGCAGCCAGCAAATCAGTTCCTAAAGTGCACTGAACCATCTCAAAGGCCCTGCGCAAGCATCTGGCAAGCTGGAGCCCAGGCCGGCAGTGAGAGCGTGGCCTCTGCTGACCAATCATGCAGCACCTGTCCGGAGGGAACGGGCTCTCGGGCAGCACCTGCAGCTGGAGGATATCTGCAGCCCAGAAGCACCAGCTGCTTTCCACATGCAGTGCTGTGGGGCAGGAGCTGGGGCACTCTGGAGCCCCCAGCGCCAAAGAGCAGAGCAATGCTGCAGGCTCTGTGCATGGGGTAGTTCACATAGTGGCCAGGGCTGGCCCATCCTCAATGCTGATGGACTGGAGACTGGAAGGCTGGCTCAGCAGGGCTGAGTACTTCTTGGAGCTCATCTGGACACTCACATGCAGATAACCTGCACCCTGCAAACAAGCACAGCTGTCACAGCTCTGCCCAACATGCTTTGGGGGAAGCACAGCTGGCTGCAGCTCAGAGCCAGGCACCCCACCCCGGGCGCACACCAGCTGGGGCTCCACAGAGACTGGCCATGGCCAGGCAGCCTCGAGTCCCTCTCAGAAGGGGCGACACCTTGACAAGTTTCAATTCAACAGGGCCAGGCCCTGTGCTCCCAGGGCCCGCCAGGGCCAGAAGCTCTGTTTCCATCACGCAGACGGGCTGGAGAGAAACGGGTACAGTCATGCTTTGTGGGCAGGGGACAGCCAGGATCCCGCCCCACTCGGCATGTCCCTGCCAGCCGAGCTCACACACCTGTCCTCCTCAATATTGCTGCTTTCCTTGTCATAGGCATCCATGCTCCTCCCCTGGTCTTCTTCACCGAGATCCATGTCCAGCTCGTTCCCTGACTCCGAGCGAGGGTATGTGGACCCACTGGAGAGACAAAGGGCAGCAGTGAGCATCAGCCAGCTCCCCACAGTTAAGGCACAGCCCCATTGGCACCAGTCTAAGGCACTGGCCTCCCGTTACGAATCCTGGCTACGCTGAGCAAGGGCTCCCAATCCGGCCAACTCAACCCCCCAGCGGCCAGAGGGAGGAGGGGCTGCAGGGACCCTCCCTGTGGGAGGCCGAGCACCCATGCCATTAGGAGAGGGAGGGTCAGGCTGCCAGGCCGCGGCTCCCATCCAGTTTGTACGTCAGTGTGGAAGCGAAGCTGTATGCTGCAGGCAGATCGAAGGGGCCTGGCTGCTCTGGGTTCCCTCTAAGTTTTCCCACCCATGTGCGGAATGCATTTTGTTATGTGCACCTATATGGAGGTAGTGTGTGACACATCACCTTCATATTGGTGCACATAACAAAATTCATGTGGGAGGGGTGGGGCCGAGGGGTTCAGAGTGTGGGAGGGGGCTCAGGGGTTGGGCAGAGGGTTCCAGCTGGGGGTGCAAACTCTGGGGTGGGACCAGGGATGAGGGGTTTGGGGTGCAGGCTGCCCCAGGGCTATGGCGGGGAGAGAGGACTCCCCCCAGCTGTCTCTCTCCCCACGGCAGCACCTGGGCGGGGGTGCCTCTCCCTGCCATGGCAGCTCCGGGGCTGGGGACATGGGATAGGCGCCCCGCCCCTGGCTGCAGAAGGTTGGGGGCCAGGCTAGGTTGGGGCCAGAGGAGGGGCGCCCAGGTCCCAGCTGGGTAGGTTCCCTGAGCACCTGCGTGGCACTTAACAGGCTGCTGCACGGCCACACAGTTGACAGGGAACTTAGGCGGCGTGCAGCTCTAGCTCAGGGCACTGCTGGGGGTGCTGGGTCGAGGGGGCTCCCCCAGCAGGAGGCACAGCTTTCAGACAGGTCGCACTTCCCCGCGGTCCCGCAGCCTGACCTGATGGAGCGGCAGGTGAAGAAGACAATCCTCTTCAGCCTCTTATTGTAGAAGAAGTAGTTGAAGGACCAGAGGCTGCCCTCCTCGCCGAAGGGGTCCGAGTCCAGATCTGGGTTGTAGCTGCAAAACCAGTGGCGGGGTGAGAAACACCCTGCCTAGAGCTGCCTGTGCAAGAAGGGCTCCCAGCACCCAGACTCTCACTCAGCCCAGGCACGCTGCTCACTCTGGCCTGACACCAGCGTGACAGAGCAGAACCGACCTTTGGCACCTGGTGGTCAGAGCGCAGCACAAATGGTAATGACCCAGCCGCCAACCCAGCACACCCCACAAGGCAGGCGGGTGCAAGGATCAACGATGTGCAGGGAGAAACGGAGGCAGGCTATTAGCCCACTGGGCCAGCAGCCCCAGGCAGAGCCAGGAGTGAGGCAGTCAGCTACCTTAGCCACAAGCTCATGGTGTGCCCAGGGTGGGAAGGGGAAGGCATGGGATCGTCCCTTTTATCTGCCTTGGCAAAGGGACCCCTATAGGCAGGGCAGGCCAGAATCAGTAGGATGTTCCCCAGATCCACTACTGGCCACACTATGTCGGCCCAGCATTGAGGAAGAGCCCCGGCTCTGTACTCCCCAGCGGCGCATGGCCTGGCTGCTCCAGGGCGTGGGGCTGCCCTATGCCGAGCGGGCAGGCAGAACAGACCTGTAGATGTCACACTCCGAGAGACAGATTTCTTCATCCACAGCATCCCACAAGTGAGGCTTCAGGGCTCTGAAGTCCTCCCGGACCGCTGAGAACAAGCTACAATTCACAGCATTCACCACCTGGAGGAGACCAAGACACACTCTGGGCTGGGCTGGACACACGGGAGTCAGGACCCTGCAGCTTTCCAGAGGGAAGCAGGCAGCCCCTCCCCAGGGGCCCTGTGCTGTGTCCACGATGCCTGGGACAGGGCCCAACTCCTCTGCTCTGGGGAGGCCAGATGGGAGTCCAGAGAGTCTGGAAGGATGAGTTTGGAACACTGGCTGGCCCCGAGGGCAGGGCCGGATTAATGCAGGGGCTTTGGGGGTGCAGCCCAGGGCCTCGGGCTAAGGGGAGCCCTGCAAAAATAAATCCATAATTATATACAATTCAGTGGTCACCAACCTGTCGATCGCGATTGACTGGTCGAACCTGGAGCCTCTGCCAGTCGACTGTGATCTCCGGGCTGCTAAAAGTCCAGGGGCACAGCAGGGCTCAGGCAGGCTGCCTGCGTGCTGTGGCCCCATGCTGCTCCCAGAAGCGGCTGGCTGCTGGCACATCTCTGCGGCCCCTAGGGGGGCAGGCAGCTCTGTGTGCTGCTCCTGCCCCCAGCACTGTTCCTGCTGCTCCCATTTTCTGGGAACCGGCCAATGGTAACTGCGGGGACAGCGCTTGCAGGCAACGCACTACGCTGTCCCCCTCTTCCCAGGGGTGCGCAGAGACATGCCAGCAGCTGGCTGCTTCCAGGAGCAGTGTGGGGCCACGGCACACAAGCAGCCTGCCTGCCTGAGCCCTGCTGTGCCACTGGCCAGAAGCCGCCTATGGTAAGTGCCTCCCAGCCGGAGCCTGCACCCCAGCCCCCTGTCCCAGGTCAGAATCCCCTCCTGCACCAAACTCCCTCCCAGAGCCTGTATTCTTCACCCCTGTCTGCACCCCAACTCTGCCCCAGCCTGGAGCCCCCTCCTGCACCCAAACTCCCTCCCAGAAAAACGAATATAACAGCTGTTCTGTTAGGCTATTTTGAATTAACTTAACTATATTCTACAGGTTTTAAGAGTGAAATGTAACCACAGAACACCTTTACGTTAATTAAAAGGCAAGTTTAGTATAACGTTAATAGCTTTGATGCCATAATTGTGATAATTTTGTTTTAAATTAGGAAAGAGACTTGTATACAGGGGCCCCACAAAATCTAATAGCCCCGGCCCCCACAGGAGAGTTAATCCAGCCCTGCCCAAAGGCTCGCTCCTCTGAGCGGGAAGGAGCCATTGTTTCCCATGGCACACGCCGGAAGTGATAAGCTAACAGCTTTGGCAAAGCCCTCGCTTGTCGCACAGCCCTTCCGTGAAGGGGAAGCTGCTGCAAGGGTACTCTTGGGATGGGAGGAAAAACAGAAGTCTAACCTAGAACACAAGTGTGTGTGTGGAACAGATGCAGACCAATGGGCACCCAGCGTTAGATTCAGGAAAACGTGGGGAGAAGCAGGAGAAATACAGAAATGCATTGTGGGACAACAGAAGCAGAGGTGGGGGTGGTTGGACCTGCCACAGGATCCCACAGACGCCAGTTCAAAAGACTCTACAGCTGCACGTGGCTCCCCTGAAGCTGTCTGGGAAGGGAGCATTGCCGCAGGCCGAGGAAGGAGGCCTCCCGCCAGCAGGCACAGCTCTGGGCACCCTCTGCTTAGTCAGGATGGAGCTCTGCCCACTCCTCAGCATGGTGCCTGGGAGGCTGGGCAGGGTAACCCAGTCTGGGTGGCTCTCAAAACGCTGAAAAATACTCAAACCCTGCCCCTGCCTCTACCCAAAGAAAAGCAATACCATACCCCCACCCCACAACCAACCCCAACACCACCACCATGAAACAACCCAGCCCAGCTGGCACAGCCAGGGGAAGTCAAAACCCTACCCACAGGCACAGTATCCCCCAAAGGAGAAGGGCCAGAGGGGCCCTGGAGCCTGGCAGGGGCTGTTCTGAGGCTGCTGATTTTATGTGGGAAGTGCTCAGATTCTGCAGTGATGGGCAGCAGGACAGATCCTGATAGCCTGCGCGGGATTGGGCGGGGGGGGGGGACGGGACACTTCACTCCAGTGGCTGAGAGGGCAGAAGGGGAGGGTGTCTCACTGGAGGGTGGGTCTGGAGGTGGCAGAGCATCTCCTGGGGAAGGGTCTGGCTGCAGCCCCTCTCGGAGCAGGTGAGATCTAAACCTCATAGATCTAAACCCCACTGGCTGGGTCCCTGGGGTCCCCCACCACACCGAGCTGGAGGGAGCCCTGTCTCGGCTGCTCTCAGAAGGTCCCTGCCAAACTCCATGGCAAGGAGCACTCTGACCCCAGCCACCATCAGTAGCTGGCTCCTGTGCAGTGTTGAAGGGAGCCCATCCCGTACCCAGTTGAGGCTCGGCTCCCTGCTAAACTCGTGGCTCTTGGCAGCACTGAAGTCGTAGTCGGGCCGGAAGGACTCGTTGAGGGTAGCGATCAGGTAGAAGAGAGTCTTGCGGCTGCACTTGTCACTCAGAGGCCCCTCCTCGTCTCCACTCTGACTCTTACTGAGCCTGCACACACAAGACAGCTAGGCGGGCAGCTGCTACCAGCTGCCCAGAAGCAACACACTGGAGGGAGGCCCTCGGCAGCCCCACCCCACACCCCAGGACAGGAATCCTGTGGAAACCAGCTTGAGCCCCAGGGATATTGCCAGAACCCAGCAAACAGGGCTCAGACACACCCTAGGATGGGCAAGTGGGCAGGGACACTTCCCAGTGGGGATGTGCCACACGGCCCTAACCAAATGCACACACAGGCACAGGAGGGAATGCACACGCACACCCAACTTAATCCAGGGGCAGCTAGGTATGACAGAGCACCTCACCTGCACAGAGGGTTGGCCTGGGAGATCATCAGTCCCAGCGTGCACTGCTGCATCTCAGCTCCAGAGGCTCAGGAACAGAGAGCACTAACCCCAGGCTGCTGGCCCAGACTGGGGCGAGGCCAGCTGCAATGCATGGGGCATCCTGAGGCCAACCCCCCATTCCCCTTCCCTCAGTGGGCTCTGGCTCCAGCCCATGGCTACCTCTTGAGCGGGGCCCCACTGAAGCATGCAGAAGTCCCATGCCGCCCAGTCCCCAGCCCAGAGTGGAGGGCTGACGTACCTGCTGGGGCTGATTCCTGTGGTCTGAGGGGGTGACAGGGCTTCAAGGACATGCGGCTGGCCCTCCTGGCAGAACTGCTTAAACATATGCTTGTCGTCGCCCGCCATCTTACACGAGTAACTCTCAATCCTGCAGAGAGACACCACCATGTGTGAGGCCCGCCGGGGAACAGCACAGCAGGCCCCCGGGCCCACGCCTGCTCCTCAGAGCAAGCATGACAAGCGACAAGTGGAGGAGTAACACTGGGTGCCCAGCCCCAGCGCAGACAGAGATCACCCTTCACAACACTGGCACTGAGTGCTGAGAAGGGACAGGCCAACAGGAGCGGAGACATGTCCAGCACAGACACAGGGATTTTGGGAATCCCGAAGGCAGCCTAATGTTCTCCGCCAGGCTGTCCCGGCTCTGCCCAGAGCTACAGGGACTGCTGTTTCAGAGAAATTTAAATGTGACCACCACAACACCCTGCAGAACTGGCTGCCGGGTCTGGAGCGTGCATGGGGGAGGGAGGAGAGGTGAGCTGAACAGGATCCAGCAAACTTTCTCCATGAACTCTGACCATGAACATGCCCACGAGCTGTTCTAAGGAGCTCCTATGTGCCCTCCCTCCCCTTCCCCCGCTCCTGGCCTGCCTCACCAAGGGTACAGAAGGCGGCGCAGGAAACCCAGCTAATCACTGCAGCATCCTGATCAAAGTAGGGTTCTGCCCGTACCAGGGAGTTCACCTGCTGCCAGTAGCGTTGTCAGAAAAGGGCTCCCCAGCCAGTGCTGGAAATGATTTGATGGCCATGCTGCCCCCAGGACTGAGGCCCCCCCTTGCACACACCTCCCCCCAACAGGCTCAGTCCCTCTGCACTGGCAACTAGCCAGCGTTACCTCTGGTTCAGGGGGACGATGACTGACCAGCCATTGCCACTGACCCGTCAGTTCCTGGTACAACAGAGCAGACGTGCCAGGCAGGGCCCCTGGGAAAGCTTGTGGGTCCCATTCCCCAGGTTCAGCTCAAGGGTGAATGAGTGGCAAGGAGGCATCCCATAGCTCCCTGTGATCATCTTAGCGACATTGCTCTGGGCTGTGAAGCTTTTTGTGCCCAGCGTGCCATAGTTAGGTCGGCCTAACTCCTGGTCAGGACCTGGAAGAACTCTTCCATCGACCTAGCTACCACCTGCCAGAGGTGGATTAACTCCCCTGACGTGTTCATGCCAGGGCATGGCGGGCACAGTTGCAGGGCTCTAACTGTGCCATTGTAGCAGCTGTCGCTTAGACATGGCCTTGGAGACATGCCGCTGCCAGGGCCGCCAACACCGAGATCAGTCACACATCACATATCGCTGGCCCTGACACGCCACTCCTTCCTGTTTGCCTTTCTATCCTGTGTAACAACAGGCTAGTAAGTTTCACTTCTGATTCTTGTCACTTCCAGGCTGTGGTGTCTGGGCTCAAGGGGGGTGGGGGAAGGGTTGTTAGGCAGACACATCCACTGTCATTTGTTCATGGACACATTCCTATAGGCCCCCCTAGAAACTCTGGGCAGACCCCACCTTCTGGCTCCCCTGTGAAAGAGCTGCAGACACTGACAGCATCACGAGAGCAGGGTGACAAGGCCCCGGTAATGGCAGCCTCCAGTCAGAAGTTACACCCAGGCCCTGCCAGGGCTCCCAGACGCTGCCCAGGAGGTGAGCGCGTGAGCAGGAAGTGTGCTCCTGGGGCTTGCAGGAAGGATGCGAGATGGTTTGCAAACCCCGACTCTTAGACTGTGCCCTCAGTTCACAAACCAAATCCACACAGACTAAGCCTTTCAGGAAGGGCAGGAGACCCAGCCCAGAGCAGGGGTTTCTCCCCCCCAACTCTGCAGCATGTGTTCCACCAGCAGCCTCGACAGAGACAGAGAAGACAGACATGGTCCTGTCCAGCTCCCATGGCCCCCACAATCGGCTGGGACAGAGGTAACGCAATCACGCTTCCTGAAGGGCAGCAGCAGCCTACGCCCCATGGTCACACTGAAAAAGAAGCAGGGATTGGGGCACGTTCTGGGGAATGTCTGCAGCACCCTCTTGAGCACTCTGCCCTTCTCTAGCTGCTGTCAGCCAAGAACGCCAGCTCTTCGTGAAGTGCTTGAAAAGCCCAATGCTAAAGCCGCTCAGAGAGCGTGTGGAGCACCCCCTACCCTACGCCTGGGCCAGCTGGGAAACAGATTCACTTCGGCTTTGTCTCGATCAGCCAGCGAAAGCAGTAACTGACCAGATCAAGCTATCCGGGTTTCAATGCCATTTAAAGCGCCCTAAACACGGGTTAGGGTTCCGCATGGTGCAGCAAGATGGAGTTTCATTTCATTGGTGCGTGCTCCAATACAGACACAGTCAGAGCCTGTGAGCAGCCCAGCCACATGTGAGCAGCCCAGCCACAGTCAGAAACAGACTGAGCAAGCCTACCCTGCTGGGCAATGCCAGCCAGCCCCACAGTCAATCAGAGTTCAACTCCCAAACTTCACATTCCTGGCCAACTATGGGTTTCAAATAAAGCCCAAAACCTGGAAACGCCGATTCAGGAAACTGCCAATGGTCTCCTGAAGTTTGCTCAGCTCACCCCCTGGCTGGAGTCCTCCTCGGTCCAGACAGAAAGGGAAGCACCAAGCCCACAGAGCGAACCAAGGTCAGGACTCGCGATGGAACCCAGGAGTCCTGATTCCTAGCTCTTTGCTTGAACCAGTGAGCAATTGATGGGGAAGCAACGCTAGCCTGCCATACAAAGGGGCATGTCACTGTCAGACTCCTGCTAGCTGTGGGCAAGGGGCAGTCTCCGGCCCCCAAGCTAACCTCCTTGGGCAAGCAGCACTGACTAGGGAAAAGCCCATATGGAGCTCTGGTCTGGCTGCTCCATCCCAGCAGTCTACAACGGAGATGCCTACTAGCCTAGATGCCCTAGGCTGCTGTATGGACGAGCCCCTGCTGGGCCCAAAGAACTGCCATCTCCTCCTCCTGTTCCACATCATCTCTGTCCCAGCACAGGCCTTGCATAGCTCATGCTCCACAGCTGATGGGGGTGTGATGAGCACAGGCTGATCCAGCCAGTCTCTCAGCCTGGTCACACTTGTGCAGCTGCCCAAGAACGGAAGCCATTGGCCGATTGGTTCCATTCTTGCAGCTCAAAACATCCTGCCTTGAGAGCAGATGTCTCTTCACAGCACAGACGCCAGGCTGAGGGTAAGTGCGTTGCTCCACCCACTGGAGAGATTCAAAGGGAGGAAGCGTGCAGGGCCAGTGAGAGCACGAGAACCAGAGCTTGGGAGCCCACAGGAGCTGACCTATCCCCACCCCTACACTGCATACCACAGCTTGCACTTGGGTGGAAGTTTCTGCAGCACAAGTGTCTAGGACCATCGGTGCTGACTCCATGGGTGCTCTGGGGATCAAGCACCCACTGAAAAAATAGGGAGTGCTCTGCACCCACAGCAGGGCTGAATTAATCTTTTGTGGACCCCAGCCCCTGGGCTGTGGTCCCGCTCCCCACTTTGCCCATGCTCTGACCTGAGGCCCCACCCCTGCTTGGCCTCCTCCCCCTGAGGGCCTGCCCACCACTTGCACAGTGGGGAGGGGGCAGAGAGCAGTGAGCACCCACTGGCAAAAACAAAAGTCACAGCCTGTACCTAGGACCCAAGTCACTGTTCATAAGCTTGGAGAGGAGATGGACTGGCACCTCTGCCCTGCCTTCCCCACTCCCACAGCTAGATGGGGCTCAGAAAGGAGACACCCAGGGGCTACAGGTGCTCAGGCTTGCCTCTGCTGATCCAATGGCCAGGGAGTCCTCAGCTGAGTGGCCTTGGAGCACCTTCCAGTTGCTCTCCCAGGCTAAGTGGAGAGAGGCCCAGCCAAGAGTCTCACATCACTGCTTTTTATGACTCCTGTAAACATGCCTGGAGAGCAAGTGCTGGATGAGCCCTGCCTCCTCCTTCCCAGCCATCCTCTGACAGGAGCAGGACCTCCCAGGCAAACAGCAACACCTAGGCAGGCAGAGGCGCTAAGGACAGGGGAGCACAGCGGTAGCCTTTTGTTCCCACATCTGGGATCCCCCTAGCCGGAGACGGAAGGCTCAGCCCAGAGACCTGCGCCCTGCACTGCAGCATGTATGCAAGGTGGGGTTTGTGGTACCTGTGCACACAGACTGACTCACTCCTCTTCCCACTCACTCCACCTGTCAAGACGTTTAGAGCAGAAACAGTCCTGGTAGATGGGACTGTCCATGGGAGCTGAGGGGACACTCCCTAGGGTGACTGCGTAGGGCCTGGAAGCAGACAGCTGAGCTGTGTGTGCCCTGAGACTGCAAAGCCTGTGGCAGGTTGGAACTTCACAGACAGCTGGGCAGAGGCAGAGAGCAAAGGCCTGTAAAGTCTACATAGTCCATTCCGCCCCCCACACACATGCGAGCGGCAATTACCTGGACAGCACCCATTCGATGCTCTCCCACTCACCCATGTCAGTATGGTGCCTACTGCCTTGGCCACTCTAGCTTGAAGTGTTTCACCTGGCAGTGGGGTGCTCCTCAGCTGAATAGATCTCACTGCCAGAGCTATCAAGCTTGTCTGGTCCCCCTTGTGGGGGGACTTTCTGCACCACAGGAAGGGCACGGGAAGAGGTGGCTCAAGTCCCTGGGGAAGCACAGAAGGAAGCTTTGACAACACTCACCTGCCAATGATGTGAGCATCTCCCGTCTCCACTGTCAGCTGAGAGTTTATTGCTTCAAAACTTGAGTTCTCTAACAGCTTCATTGTCCCACCTTCGGCTGCAGAGCGACTCTCAGTGCAACACCTGCTGCAAAGCTGGTACGACCTAGCACAGAGAAACAGGTTCCATCAGCTGCCCATCCCAAGAGCAGCACAGCAAGACTGCAGACAAGGTGAGAATGGGAGAATGGCCCTGATTCCTGGTGAGCCCAGCCCCTGCAGCATGGAATGGGTTTGGCTAGTCTGGCAGGGAGGTGATAAGCCAACACAGAGACAGGGAGGGGCAGGAGAGGTCAGGAGGCAGACACCCTGTTAAGTGGGGAGAACAAGAACAGATCTCACGTTCCTAGGAAGGAGACAGGCAGCCTCCCAGGCTAACCCTATCGCACACTGTGGTATCCCACTCTCAGGTGACTGATGTACCATTCCCTGCGAAGGGCAAGCTGGCCTGCAGCTCTCCACATCCACCCTCACACCAGTGTGCCAACCGCATTCTCACCCCCTAGCAATGGGCTCCTCGCCAGCACCCAGAGCTTACAATCCACGAGGGGGGTGGGAGGGCACGGCTGCTATACATTCCCCCTTCACACCCAAAGGCTAGTTCTCCCACCCCTAACCCACAGGGAATCATTTCCCCCAGTTCAGCAAGAGTCTGTGCTCTGTGAAGCTACCTCTGACCTGTTCCACCCAACACTCCAATATAAGAACATAAGAATGTCTATACTGGGTCAGACCAAAGGCCTGTATCCTGTCTTCTGACAGTGGCCAACAGAACAGGTAATTTCATGACAAGTTCTCCCTGTTTTAAAGCACCACGCTTCCATATAAAGGAGTTTCCTCCTCTCTTTTATTATTCTCTACAGAGGCAGCATTGCAGCTAAACAAATTCACCTCCATACTCAACAGACCAACCCAAGTGACCGCTGGGCACAAACCGAGGACAGTGTTTTCATCATGGCTGAACCACTAGCTAACATTCCTGCCCAGGCCAGGTGCACACCTGGTCCCAAGTACACGCCCATCCCATATACAAAGCAGGGCAGCAGGATTTAGCACAAGAACAGCTTCCTGTGCCTAGACACTACCTGCACTAGGACCCTAAGGGAGAGGGTTCTCACAACCAGCCCTGCAAATTCAAAGGCACAATGAACCCCCACATGCTCACCCCCACCCCAACATCACCACAAAAGACTGAAGAAACAGATCTGAAGGAATCACTTTGCCAATCACGTAACCGCCCCAGCAGCCCCCATTCACCATCTGCATCAGCAGCCTCCCTGGTGCCCCCAGTGGCTGTTCACACGCAAGAACATCCCCTTATTCACAGTCCCAAAAAGGGCCCTTGCTTGCATCCACACTCTGCCTCAAAGATTAGTCCCCCCGACCCCTGCTTCCCATACACCAGTGGTTTTCAAACTGCGGGTTGCGACTCAGTACTGGGTCGCGAAATGTAAGGCATTGGGTCGCATAGGCTCTGGTCAGCCCCACTGACCGGGCCGTTAAAAGTCCCATTGGCGGTGCTGCCTGGGTAAGGAAGGCTAGCCCCTACCCGTTCTGATACCGCGCTGTGCCCTGGAAGTGGCAAGCAGCAAGTCCCACTCCTAGGCATGGGGGCCACAGGGCTCCGTGCACTGTTCCCACCCTGATCACCAGCTCTGCTGGGGGAGGGGGGAAGATGTTGGTGCCTGTGGGCAAGAGCTGTGCAGAGCTGCTTGTGCGCTTCCACCTAGAAGCCGGACCTGCTGCCGGCCGCTTCCAGGGCACAGCACGGTCCGCGGTGCCAGGAAGCCTGCCTTAGCACCCCCACTATGCCACTGATCAGGAGTCGCCTGAGGTTAGCCCATGTCCCAACCCACTACCCCAGCTCTGAGCCCCTCCCAAACCCAGAGCCCCCTCCTGCACCCCAAATTTCTCATCCCTGGCCCCACCCCAGAGCCTGCACACCCAGCCCAGAGCCCTGACCCCCTCCCACACCCTGAGCCTTTCATTCCCAGCCCTACCCCACAGTCCTCACCTCCACCTCAACCCTGAGCCCCTCCCACACCCCAAACCCCTCATCCCCAGCTCTGTTGGGTCACAGACATCAACAATTTTCTTCAACTGGGTCACCAGAAAAAAAGTTTGAAAACCACTGCCATACACCCAGCTCCCCAACTTCCATCTGTACGCACTCAGCAGCACCTCCATCTGTCCCCTGTCTCCAGCTTCTCCACACCCCCTTCAGCACCTTGGTGCCTGTCATAAATATAAAGGGAAGGGTAACCACCTTTAAATCCCTCCTGGCCAGAGGCAAAACCCTTTTACCTGTAAAGGGTTAAGAAGCTAAGACAACCTCGCTGGCACCTGATCAAAATGACCAATGAGGAGACAAGATACTTTCAAAGCTGGAGTGGGTGGGAACAAAGGGTCTGCCTGTCTGTGTGATGCTTTTGCTGGGAACAGATCAGGAATGCAGCTCAGAACTCCTGTAAAAAGTTAGTAAGTAATCTAGCTAGAAATGTGTTAGATTTCTTTTGTTTAATGGCTGGTAAAATAACTGTGCTGGAGGGAATATATATTCCTGTTTTTGTGTCTTTTTGTAACTTAAGGTTTTGCCTAGAGGGATTCTCTGTGTTTTGAATCTGATTACCCTGTAAGGTATTTACCATCCTGATTTTACAGAGGTGATTCTTTTACCTTTTCTTTAATTAAAATTCTTCTTTTAAAGAACCTGATTGATTTTTCATTGTTCTTAAGATCCAAGGGTTGGGTCTGTGTTCACCTGTACCAACTGGTGAGGATTTTTATCAAGCCTTCCCCAGGAAAAGGGGTGTAGGGCTTGGGAGGATATTTGGGGGAAGACGTCTCCAAATGGGCTCTTTCCCTGTTCTTTGTTTAACACGCTTGGTGGTGGCAGCATAGGGTTCAAGGACAAGGCAAAGTTTGTACCTTGGGGAAGTTTTTAACGTAAGCTGGTAAGAATAAGCTTAGGGGGTCTTTCATGCAGGTCCCCACATCTGTACCCTAGAGTTCAGAGTGGGGAAGGAACCTTGATAGTGCCATGAACCACACTGCTGTCCATGCACCCAGCCCCCTTGCAGCCCTCCCACGCAGCGCCCAGATTCTCAGAGACCCATATGTCATGCCCCTATTTTCTCCACCCCGACACTGGTGCACCCTGCCCCCATTCCCCAACATGCACTCTGCCTACCCATGCACCTCCCTCTGCTGTCCATGCATCCTGCCCCTCTCTGCCCCCCATGCACTCCCCTCCCCCATGCATTGCAGAACAAGGAGTAATGGTCTCAAGTTGCAGTGGGGGAGGTTTAGGTTAGATATTAGGAAAAACTTTTTCACTAGGAGGGTGGTGAAGCACTGGAATGGGTTCCCTAGGGAGGTGGTGGAATCTCCTTCCTTAGGAGTTTTTAAGGTCAGGCTTGACAAAGCCCTGGCTGGGATGATTTAGTTGGGGTTGGACCAGATGACCTCCTAAGGTCCCTTCCGACACCGATATTCTATGATCGCCCCATCCCCCATCCATGCACCCTGCCCCCGCTCCCAATACCCGACACACCTCCCCATCCCCCTACTGGTGCCATGTCTGGCCCTTGCCTGCTGCCTGCACCGCCTGGCCCAGTGGGAAGGGCAGTGGCCTGTCCTCACCCCCTTGGGATGTCTCTGATGGAGGCCCCCAGCCTCGCTGCCCCCAGCGCAGCCCCTATCCCCGTCCTGGCTCTGTCCCCAGTTTGGCTCCAGCTGTAACCAGCCAAAATGCTCCTGGAGGTGACAGGGCAGCCCCAGCAAAGGGTCTTAGCTCCAGAATTCACTCCCTATGGGGCCTTTAAGGACACATTCCTAAGGATATTTGGTTGAGATGGCAGCTGAAGAGGGCTCTGGGTCTCACTCTACAGTGCTGCCAGACAGACCTATTTCCATCAGTGCGGTTTCACCCTGGACAGGCTCTCTCTGAAGTATATAGACTTTGTCAGTTTCAGCGAGGGGGATCCCTAAAATCTTTGCTGGCTACAAAGGAGAGCTGCTCAAGAGCTCCTTGCCCCACCCTCTCTCCAGCTGGGACCTGTTGCGCCATCCTGGCTTGTAACAGGAGAGATTGTAAACAAGCAGCAGCAGGGACATGCCAGGGCTCTCGGGAAGCAGTGTTCCTTCACAGGACTAATCTGGGAGGCCCGGCCATGCCACTGCCCCAGACACAGGGAGCCAATTTGGTTTCAGATAGGAGCGGGGGAGATAACCCCTTGCAGAAGGGTCCCTGGGAGCATGGAGGGGACTCAGGGCTAGCTGCTAACAGACAGTAGCTAGGGGGCCGAGTCCATCCCAGGCTCCAGGGACAGAAGTGAGCAATAGAGGAGAGGTTTCAGAGTAACAGCCATGTTAGTCTGTACTTGTAAAAAGAAAAGGAGTACTTGTGGCACCTTAGAGAGACTAACCAATTTATTTGAGCATAAGCTTTCGTGAGCTACAGCTCACTTCATCAGATGCATACTGTGGAAAGTGTAGAAGATCTTTTATACACACAAAGCATGAAAAAATACCTCCCCCCACCCCACTCTCCTGCTGGCAATAACTTATCTAAAGTGATCACTCTCCTTACAATGTGTATGATAATCAAGGTGAGCCATTTCCAGCACAAATCCAGGGTTTAACAAGAACATCTGGGGGGGTGGGGTTAGGAAAAAACAAGGGGAAATAGCCACTCCCAGTCTCTATTCAAGCCTAAGTCATTATGCAAGGTAACCTAAGTTAATTGTATCCAATTTGCAAATGAATTCCAATTCAACAGTTTCTCGCTGGAGTCTGGATTTGAAGTTTTTTTTGTTGAAGAATTGCAACTTTCATGTCTGTAATCGCGTGTCCAGAGAGACTGAAGTGTTCTCCGACTGGTTTTTGAATGTTATAATTCCTGACATCTGATTTGGGTCCATTTATTCTTTTACGTAGAGACTGTCCAGTTTGACCAATATACATGGCAGAGGGGCATTGCTGGCACATGATGGTATATCACATTGGTGGATGTGCAGGTGAACGAGCCTCTGATAGTGTGGCTGATGTTATTAGGCCCTGTGATGGAGTCCCCTGAATAGATATGTGGGCACAGTTGGCAACAGGCTTTGTTGCAAGGATAGGTTCCTGGGTTAGTGGTTCTGTTGTGTGGCATGTGGTTTCTGGTGAGTATTTGCTTTAGGTTGGGGGGCTGTCTGTAGGCAAGGACTGGCCTGTCTCCCAAGATTTGTGAGAGTGTTGGGTCATCCTTCAGGATAGGTTGTAGATCCTTAATAATGCGTTGGAGGGGTTTTAGTTGGGGGCTGAAGGTGATGGCTAGTGGCGTTCTGTTATTTTCTTTGTTGGGCCTATCCTGTAGTAGGTGACTTCTGGGAACTCTTCTGGCTCTATCAATCTGTTTCTTCACTTCACCAGGTGGGTATTGTAGTTGTAAGAATGCTTGATAGAGATCTTGTAGGTGTTTGTCTCTGTCTGAGGGGTTGGAGCAAATGCGGTTGTATCGCAGAGCTTGGCTGTAGACAATGGATCGTGTGGTGTGGTCAGGGTGAAAGCTGGAGGCATGTAGGTAGGAATAGCGGTCAGTAGGTTTCCGGTATAGGGTGGTGTTTACGTGACCATCGTTTATTAGCACTGTAGTGTCCAGGAAGTGGATCTCTTGTGTGGACTGGTCCAGGCTGAGGTTGATGGTGGGATGGAAATTGTTGAAATCATGGTGGAATTCCTCAAGGGTTTCTTTTCCATGGGTCCAGATGATGAAGATGTCATCAATATAGCGCAAGTAGAGTAGGGGCGTTAAGGGACGAGAGCTGAGGAAGCGTTGTTCTAAATCAGCCATTAAAATGTTGGCATGCTGTGGGGCCATGCGGGTACCCATAACAGTGCCGCTGATTTGAAGGTATACATTGTCCTCAAATGTAAAATAGTTATGGGTAAGGACAAAGTCACAAAGTTCAGCCACCAGGTTAGCCGTGACATTATCGGGGATAGTGTTCTTGACGGCTTGTAGTCCACCTTTGTGTGGAATGTTGGTGTAGAGGGCTTCTACATCCATAGTGGCCAGGATGGTGTTATCAGGAAGATCACCGATGGACTGTAGTTTCCTCAGGAAGTCAGTGGTGTCTCGAAGGTAGCTGGGAGTGCTGGTAGCACAGGGCCTGAGGAGGGAGTCTACATAGCCAGACAATCCTGCTGTCAGGGTGCCAATGCCCGAGACGACAGGGCGCCCAGGATTTCCAGGTTTATCGATCTTGGGTAGCAGATAGAATATCCCAGGTCAGGGTTCCAGGGGTGTGTCTGTGCGGATTTGATCTTGTGCTTTTTCAGGGAGTTTCTTGAGCAAATGCTGTAGTTTCTTTTGACAGGTTTCAGAGTAACAGCTGTGTTAGTCTGTATTCGCAAAAAGAAAAGGAGTACTTGTGGCACCTTAGAGACTAACCAATTTATTTGAGCATAAGCTTTCGTGAGCTTATGCTCAAATAAACTGGTTAGTCTCTAAGGTGCCACAAGTACTCCTTTTCTAGTTTCTTTTGGTAACTCTCAGTGGGATCAGAGGGTAATGGCTTGTAGAAAGTGGTGTTGGAGAGCTGCCGAGCAGCCTCTTGTTCATATTCTGACCTATTCATGACGACAACACCACCTCCTTTGTCAGCCTTTTTGATTACGATGTCAGTTGTTTCTGAGGCTGTGGATGGCGTTGTGTTCTGCACGGCTGAGGTTATGGGGCAAGTGATGCTGCTTTTCTCCAATTTCAGCCCGTGCACGTCGGCAGAAGCACTCTGTGTAGAAGTCCAGTCTGCTGTCTCGACCTTCAGGAGGAGTCCACCCAGAATCCTTCTTTTTGCAGTGTTCGTAGGAAGGATTCTGTGGGTTAGTATGTTGTTCAGAGGTATGTTGGAAATATTTCTTGAGTCGGAGATGTCGAAAATAGGATTCTAGGTCACCACAGAACTGTATCATGTTCGTGGGGGTGGAGGGGCAGAAGGAGAGGCCCCGAGACAGGACAGCTGCTTCTGCTGGGCTCAGAGTATAGTTGGATAGAGAAGAAGCACCAGGCTAGGGAACCTGTCCGCCCAGCAAGGTCAAAGGGAGGTCAGCTGCTCCCGGACTGAGGCTGCTGGATGTTCTTTCCCTGACATGACCCAGAGGAGATTAGCACAGGCACATGCTACTGCACTGACATGCTGAGCAGCCATCTGAGGAACAGCCTCAGCATTAGCCACACAACCCTGAGCCCACTCCCCCAGACATCCCCAGTGGAGCCTGTCACGGAGTCCCCGGGCGATGCTCTGGAACTGCTCCCTATGAAGCCAGGCAGGACTCTGGGGAAGTCTCCTTTCTGTGAGCAGCCTGTCTGCAGGACACACAGCTCACACAGCTTCCACCTTCCTGGGTCTGACCTCGGAGCATTCAGCATCCTCTGCCCCTCCGTGCGCTTCCCACAGCGAGTCTGCTCAGGCAGGGCTCCTGGGGAAGCCAGAGGGTCCTGCCCCCCAACTTTGCAGTCAGACGTGACTCTCAGCCAGCCAGTAAAACAGAAGGTTTATTGGACAACAGGAACACAGTCCACAACAGAGCTTGTGGGTACACCCAGGACCCCTCAGTCAAGTCCCTCTGGGGGAGCAGGGAGCTTAGACCCCAGCCCTGGGGTTCCCTGTGTTCCTCCACCCAGCCCCAAACTGAAACTAAACCCACCTAGCAGGTTCCCTGCTGCAGCCTCTGTCCACATTCCTGGGCAGAGGTGTTACCTCCCCTTCCCCCTCCTGGCTCAGGTGACAGGCTCTCAGGTCTCCCATCTCCAGGGCACACTCCCAGGTCAATACTCCCCCCTCCCTGCTGCGTCACATCGTCACACCCCCAATGTGCTCTGAGCTGCCAACTCAGCTGACGGGAGGAATTCACTTGCAGGACACATCTTTAGGGCTAAGAGTAGGAGGGCAGAACAAGAAACATCTTGTGTCCTCTTTATTGTCCCACAATGGTCCCTCTGGTGTCGATGGGCCTTTCCTGTGGGGCAGAACTTAACACCTTCTGCTGAAGCCAGCACTTCACACTGGTTAATGTCTCTGCCCTGCCTGGTGAGTTCCACGGTCACAGAGGCTCACGCTCAAACATTCCCTTGCATTAGGGGATACAGAGGTGATACGTGAGATTAATGCCGGCAGGAACTCACCAGCTTTCCATACAGTCTAAGCATGAATGACATTCTGATGATCCCTGTCTGAATGATGCTCACACTCAGGTGGGCCAGGCTGGTTCCAGTGACATATTTGTCGGCGTTCCCTTGAGACAAGGGGACCTTGGCAGGAGTTGGCACCTGGTCTGGCAGTGTCACACTGTGGTCCTGTGGGCCATGCCCTGCCTGGGTGGGACAAGGGACTGTTGGTGCCCCATGGGGTGTAGCCAGTTCATGGCGCTCCTACTCCCCCCAGTGCATGCTGCATGGGGGGCCAGCCCCAGGCTGGGGGGGGGGGCGCTCCCTGTTTAATGGCAGCTCTTTCCTGCCCTGTAGGCCTGTGCTGCTGTCCCACGCTGAAGCTCTTTGCATCGGCCAGCAGGGATGGGTTGGTGAAGGTCTGGAATGCCCAAAACCAGCTACTCAGGTGAGAGGCAGACGCTCCTGCCAGGCCAGCCAGCACGACCTGTCAGGGACTCTGCTCAGATCCTGCCCATACCGCAGTCACTGTGGGGGCTTTGCGTGGGTCTCACGGCCCTGGGGTGTCACGGAGTCCCTGGGCGATGCTCTGGAACTGCTCCCCGTGAAGCCAGTCAGGACTCTGGGGAAGTCTCCTCTCTGGGAGCAGCCTGTCTGCAGGACACACAGCTCACACAGCTTCCACCTTCCTGGGTCTGACCTTGGAGCATTCAGCATCCTCTGCCCCTCCGTGCGCTTCCCACAGCGAGTCCGCTCAGGCGGGGCTCCTGGGGAAGCCAGAGAGTCCTGCACCCCAACTTCGCAGTCAGATGTGACTCTAAGCCAGCCAGTAAAACAGAGGTTTATTAAACGACAGGACCATGGTCTAAAACAGAGCTTATAGGTGCAGAGAACAGGACCCCTCAGCTGGGTCCATTTTGGGGGGCAGTGAGCCAGTCAACCACTTCTCCCCTTCCAGTTTCACGCCCTCCCTTAGGTCGGGGGTGGTCAATAGCACTCACAGGCCGCATGTGGAAAGGTTTATGCGGCCCGTGCCCTTTGGCCACCCCAAAACCCCAGGGGGTCAAATTGGGATTGGGTCTTCTCCCCAACAATCTGTTATAGGACTGTTTAACTTTCTTAACAGCTTTCACTCCATCTGAGACCTTCTCAAAGCTATCCACACTGGATCTTTCAACAAGAAAGTCAGTGGATCCATTCACAACAGAAAATTTTGGGCTGTTAGGAACTGAAACTTTCTTGATTAAATCACTTTCACACCCTTCAGTTGCAGTAAACTGCTTGCAAAGACTCCGTGAGGATTCCTTTCTCCAGGGGCTTTTCTATGCAACAATTCACCCCTCACAGAAATTCTGCTCTTACCCTCTTTACCAGGGCTTGCTCTAGAGGAACACTTTCCTGAGCAACAACAGACTCTTTCTGGGTCATCAATCCTGATGCACTTACATGAGAGGAAAGTGATCAGGAACAGCCAGCATGGATTCACCAAGGGAAGGTCATGCCTGACTAATCTAATCGCCTTTTATGATGAGATTACTGGTTCTGTGGATGAAGGGAAAGCAGTGGATGTATTGTTTCTTGACTTTAGCAAAGCTTTTGACACGGTCTCCCACAGTATTCTTGTCAGCAAGTTAAGGAAGTATGGGCTGGATGAATGCACTATAAGGTGGGTAGAAAGCTGGCTAGATTGTCGGGCTCAACGGGTAGTGATCAATGGCTCCATGTCTAGTTGGCAGCCGGTGTCAAGTGGAGTGCCCCAGGAGTCGGTCCTGGGGCCGGTTTTGTTCAATATCTTCATAAATGATCTGGAGGATGGTGTGGATTGCACTCTCAGCAAATTTGTGGATGATACTAAACTGGGAGGAGTGGTAGATACGCTGGAGGGGAGGGATAGGATACAGAGGGACCTAGACAAATTGGAGGATTGGGCCAAAAGAAATCTGATGAGGTTCAATAAGGATAAGTGCAGCGTCCTGCACTTAGGATGGAAGAATCCAATGCACCGCTACAGACTAGGGACCTAATGGCTAGGCAGCAGTTCTGCGGAAAAGGACCTAGGGGTGACAGTGGACGAGAAGCTGGATATGAGCCAGCAGTGTGCCCTTGTTGCCAAGAAGGCCAATGGCATTTTGGGATGTATAAGTAGGGGCATAGCGAGCAGATCGAGGGACGTGATCGTTCCCCTCTATTCGACATTGGTGAGGCCTCATCTGGAGTACTGTGTCCAGTTTTGGGCCCCACACTACAAGAAGGATGTGGATAAATTGGAGAAAGTCCAGCGAAGGGCAACAAAAATGATTAGGGGTCTAGAACACATGACTTATGAGGAGAGGCTGAGGGAGCTGGGATTGTTTAGCCTGCAGAAGAGAAGAATGAGGGGGGATTTGATAGCTGCTTTCAACTACCTGAAAGGGGGTTCCAAAGAGGATGGCTCTAGACTGTTCTCAATGGTAGCAGATGACAGAACGAGGAGTAATGGTCTCAAGTTGCAGTGGGGGAGGTTTAGATTGGATATTAGGAAAAACTTTTTCACTAAGAGGGTGGTGAAACACTGGAATGCGTTACCTAGAGAGGTGGTAGAATCTCCTTCCTTAGAGGTTTTTAAGGTCAGGCTTGACAAAGCCCTGGCTGGGATGATTTAACTAGGAATTGGTCCTGCTTCGAGCAGGGGGTTGGACTAGATGACCTTCTGGGGTCCCTTCCAACCCTGATATTCTATGATTCTATGGGTCTCCCTTACATCCAGAATTACCTCTGGCCAATCCGGCGGATTCCTACACAATCCCCTTTCAGGCAAACTTACAGACTTCCTAGATAAAAGGTCAGAAGCATTCTCCTTCCCTTTGCCACACACAAGTTCAGGAATCTTTTCCTTCTTGCTACAGGTTTCCACTCCCTCAGTAGGTAACACAATCACATCACCTTTCTGCTCTCCTTGTGCCCTGGCTAGGATCTCACCCTGATTAGACAGAGTTGCTACACCCTTTCCCAACAATACACTGGCAACAGGCAAAATACAAGCACCAGAATTGTCTAGTCTCTGGGATTTTGCATAGACACTAACTGGATGCGACCTAGTTGCAGGGCCATTCTCCTGAGCAGACACAAACTTAGGACCCTTCCCTTCCTGGGCTTTAGCTGAATCCAGAACCAACTCTGAGACAACTGCACGACCCTCAACCATCACAGGCTGAAAGGCCCCTTCTGTCTGCTCCACAGACAAAGAAGAGCCGGACACACTTTCTCCTTTCCCAGACACACAGCTTGGGATCTCTTTCCCCTTGTCCCAGCACACAAGGCTGGTCACAGACAACTGCTTGGAGATCAGGGTAGCTCCCTCCATAGGCAAGTCAATACCCCTGACAGACACAGGCACGTTTCCTTCACTGTCCCAATTCTCCACCCAGCTAACAGGTAAGGTCCAGGGACACTCATCTTCCACTCTCCTGGCCTTCCCACCCTGCTGACTAGACAAAGCCATCAGCTCACAAGGCTGCCTGGGCTCATCCAGACTTTCCTTACCCAGCACCTTGCCACTCCCCACAGATCCCCTGCCCGTGTCTCCCCCCACTCAGCTGGGGTCTCAGCTCCCACTGTGCTCAGCGCTGCCCTTGCTGTCCCAGTGGGGGTAGGCAGCGAGCTCGCTGCTTTCCTCACTGCATCAGAGCCAGCATGAGCCCCCTCTCCAGTGTGCAAGGGGGCAGGGAGCATCTCGCTGTCCCACCCAAGCTCAGGGGTCTAGTTACAGGCAGGCAGGTAGCCTGAGCCTAGCCGCTCCTCCCTGCTGCCAGCCAGGTCATCTGCATTTTCACTGACCATTTCCCTCTCCACCGATTGATTCCCTGGATTCAAATTCAAACCCTTGGCAGTTACTGGAGCAGGGCCTGGATTGTGTCCCAAAGAGACACCATCACCCCACAACAGGGTCTCGCAGCTGGTATCCTGGAGAACCCCAACGGCCAGCCAGCCCAACCCCTCCTGGGTCTGCACAGGGATCTGGGCCATAGGCAGGGCGAGGGGCTTCATCCCTGGGACCCTCACCCAGCTCACACAGCCCCTCAGCATCAGAGGCTGCACCACCCAGGCAGGGCCTAACACCAGTTCTCTCTGTCCCAGGATCTCGCCACCCCAGGAATGTCTCCCTATTGACCATCACCTTCCACTCCCACTGGAGGTCCAAGGGGCCAGGCCCCAGGAAACTCCACACAGACATAGGTTGGGGTCAGGAGTGGGAGCCTGTTCACCTCCCCACCCATCTGGCTGACGGAGTCTATGGCCTTGGGACCCAGCAAGGGAGCTAGACACTGGGGCTTTTCTGCAGGGTCCCCCTGGTTCAAATCTCCAGTCTGCTCAAAGGCAGTGAGGTGGACATCCACACCCCTGCCCTTAACCAGGGGCAACAATTTAGTCTCGAGGTTCCCTGCGGAGCTGGCCCCCCGGGGTCTATCCCCACTCACCCCGGGGAGGTCCCCTAGGCCTCTCCACTCCCCCACCGCCAGTTCATGCTGCTGCTGCTTCTGCAGCTCTTTCTCGGGCTCTCGCTGTCTCTCACGGTCCTCTTGCTCTCTCGGACTCAGCTCCAATCCCGTCCGTCTCCGATCCCCCGATGGGGAACCCGATTGTGAAGACCCCCGTCTGGTCGGAGACTGGAGTCTTGGGGATGCCTGGCTACCACTCCAGCTGCTCCCAGATCCTGCTATAGCCCCATTTGGGGTCAGGAATCTGTTCCTTAGAGCGGTCATCCTCCTCCAGCTGCACGATTAACTCTGCTTTGGTGAACTTTCCAATGCTCAACCCTCTCTTTCTGCACAGGGTTACAATGTCCTTCTTAAGGAGATGGGAAGAGCGGAGTGATGGCCTGTCACCAAGTTGTTGTGGACTCACAGGCCTATGTGCTCTCAGCTCCCCACGGTTTCCAGGGAGAACCCCTAGTGTGCCAGCCCGTCTCGAGGTCACCACCTCTTTGCCAGGGTCAAGCTGCAGACTCCTCCGCCCCTTGGACCGCTCGCTGCAATCCTCCGGGGGACCCTGTTACTGCAAAAGTCCTTCTCTCTCCCAGGGTCAAGCCGCAGGCTCCTCCACCCCTGAGCCTGCTCATCGCAGTCCCCAGGGGGACCCCATTACTGCACAGTCCTTCTCGCTGGTCACACACTCCCAGGGGTTAACCGCCCCCCAAAACCGCTCCTCTCTGAGCCTTCAGCACGCCTGGTCCTCGTCAATCCCCCTTCGTTTTACTGCTCCGCCGTCACTTACTGCAGGGAGCGCTATCCATGGGGTGCAGTACATCCCACCTCTGCCACCAGTGTCACGGAGTCGCTGGGCGATGCTCTGGAACTGCTCCCTACGAAGCCAGGCAGGACTCTGGGGAAGTCTCCTTTCTGGGAGCAGCCTCTCTCCAGGGCACACAGCTCACACAGCTTCCGCCTTCCTGGGTCTGGCCTCGGAGCATTCAGCATCCTCTGCCCCTCCGTGCGCTTCCCACAGCAAGTCCGCTCAGGCGGGGCTCCTGGGGAAGCCAGAGGGTCCTGCCCCCCAACTCCGCAGTCAGACGTGACTCTCAGCCAGCCAGGAAAACAGGTTTATTAGACGACGGGAACATGGTCTAAAACAGAGCTTGTAGGTGCAGAGAACAGGACCCCTCAGCTGGGTCCATTTTGGGGGGCAGTGAGCCACACAACCACGTCTGCCCTTCACTCCGTGTCCCAGCCAGCCCCAAACTGAAACTCCCTCCAGCCCCTCCTCCCCTGGGCTTTGTTCCTTTCCCGGGCCAGGAGGTCACTTGATTCCTTTGTTCTCCAACCCTTTAGCTCTCACCTTGCAGGGGGGAAGGGCCCAGGCCATCAGTTGCCAGGAAACAGGGTGTCGGCCATTCTCTGTGTCCAGACCCCTGCACACACCTGCCCTCTAGGGCTCTGCCATGATCATACACCCTTACCCCACCACCTACATACTTAAGAACTGCATAGAGGAAACTGAGGCACCCCCACAATATTCAGAGGAAACATTAAGAACAGTCCCACTTCGTCACATCGCCTCAGCCCCAGGGACCCTGCAAGGAACAGCCAGCCTCCAGCCCTAGCATTATAGGGGGCCACAGAGCACCAGGATTAGCGAAGGGCAACAGATGGCCTCAGTGCAGACACTCCAGGATGCAGCAAACACTCGACAGCTCCCTGCCCCACACCAACACTGGCTGCCCCAGCAGGTAACACAGCCTCCCAAGGTGGGATTGGGAAGTCTCGCAGACTCCCCTTACTGTGACAGCCGCTACCTACAAAGGGGCCAAGCCAGGATGGAAAACAAAGTCCTCAGGAACTCCAGTTCTTCCTTTTGACCCCTTGGATTCCCCCAGCCCAGTCTCTTCAGACTCACGTGGATGCAGACACCCCGTCAGTCCCCGACAAGGGGAATCCTGCATTTCCCAGCAGTGCCTGGATCAGTCCTACCTAAACTCTTCCTAATGGTGCCCGTGGAGCTTGGGCCAGAAGAAAGGAACGAGCCCCTGTGGAGGGGTGGGCAGACTTCCAGGTGGAGAGGAAGCTGCTAACTCAGTAGGAAGCACCAGAGCTCTAATGACCCCAAACATTCACACTGGTCTGGGACTAGTTTGGTCCCTGGCTCAACAGGGGCTGAAGCAGGAAAGGGAGTTCCCACAATCCCTCAGCAGCACCATCAGGGGGAGGGTCAAAAACAAATCAAGCCATGTGCTACATCCTGGTTCAGATTGCAGGAGCACCACCTCGACTGTCAACTCCAGGATCGGGGAGAGTCACACAGCACCTACAAACCTAGTCTCGGACAGACTGTGAGAATGGCTACTGCAGGGCAGGGAGGCAGCATCAATCTGAACAAAAGCAGACTTCCCCTTACTGGGACAGGTGCTACCACAGGAAACAACCATCAGGGGAAAAAACCTAACAAATAGTGAGAGTGTTGCAGACGAGACGCTGCGGCCTCAAGCACAGAGAAGATACTTGGGTAACATTGCTACATTAGTGCACACAGACCCCGACCACGGTCAGAAGACAGGATATTGGGTTAGATGAACCACTGGTCTCACTCAGTATGGCCGTTCTCATGTTAGCCTTTTTGGCCACAGCGTCACACTGGGAACTCATGTTCAGCTGATTGTCCACCATGACCCCCAAATCTTTTCCAGAGTCCCTGCTTCCCAGGATAGAATTCCCCATCCTGTAAACATGGCCTACTGTCTTTGTTCCTAGATGCAGACATTGCCATTTAGCCTATTAAATCACATATTGTGTGCTTGCCTCCAGCTTATCAAGTGATCCAGATTGCTCTGTGTCAGTGACAGGGTGGATAAAAATCAATGATTTTTTTTTTTTTAATTTTTAAAATCGGATTTTTAATTAAATCAGATATTTTTTGATAAAATGCTTTTTGAGGAAAAACACACCTATCTAAAGATAGTTTTAATTAAGATACATTATAGCTCAAATATATCATCATGGAATAGGGATTATAAATTCTAATTCTATAGTTTGAGACAATATATTCATGTAATGTTTAAGAAAAGTTTTGTAAATGAGTTCCAATAGTTTATGGATTAGTGGCCCAATCTTATGGGGTTCCAGGGGCTTCTGTATAGATTATTTAGGTTAATCTTTCTATCTACCCAATGGGACTCCTGCTCAGTCTAGAAGATATCATCAGAGATGCTTAGTTTAGCAGTTCTCAAACTGTGGATTTGTGTCTCCAGAGACAACACACTTGTTAACAGCAAAAATGTTTTAAAATAAATAAATAATATATAGAGGAGAAATAACAGACCTCAACTCTATTGTTCCTCTGCAAATGTGTGTACACAGAGTCAATCCCTTACCTCTCTTTAAAAGTGCAAAGTTTCAAAAAGTTCAATGAATAGAAGATTGTTGGGGGCGGAATAGATCTGGACAAGGAGAAGTCTGGACATAAATGTGAGAAGCGAGGAACATATGCTTTTTTGTTAAAATATTATATGTTTGTTGTTGAAGAAAAAGATCCAGAATACTTAACATTGTAGTTTTAGTTAAATAAAACAATTTAAATGTCTGTCTGGTGATGTTCTCTTCCTAATACAGCATGGCAAGAAAATCCTCCAAATATTAATGATTAACCTGTTGAACTGGAGATATTTATGAAGTCATTGGGAGGTGAACTATCTGCTTCAATTACCTTTGGTAAATGAAATAACCAATCATTCATTTTCTGATATAGCTGTAAAACTAATCTGAAGAGTTTTCAGAATAAATCACTGTTTAAAAATGTATAGTGTGTACCTTCTAAAAATGAAACCTACCTCTCTCTCTGAGTTGTGAAGAATATGTATTAAGGTTATAACAACCAAAAAGAATGCACTTTTATGTAGAAATCCATGATTAAATCACTAGACAGGAAGACTCCATTTAAATCATGATTTAAATCAATTTGATTTAACTCAAATCCACCCTGGTCAGTGACCTGTCCTCTTCATGATTTACCAGTCGACCTGGGTCTTCTGCAAATTCTTCCAGGCCATTGATAAAAATGTTAAATAGCATGGGGCTAAAAACCGTTCCCTTGAGCACCCTGCTAGAAACAATCTGCTTGATGGCAATTCCCTGTTTACAATTACATTGGCCTTAATCTGTTTAATATGTGCCTTGTGAATTTTATATCATTCTGGGGTTTTTCATCAGAATGTTGGGAGGTACCAAGTCAAACACCTGAGAGAAAAGTCTAAGTACAGTACAATACATTTCAGAGTAACAGCCGTGTTAGTCTGTATTCGCAAAAAGAAAAGGAGTACTTGTGGCACCTTAGAGACTAACCAATTTATTTGAGCATAAGCTTTCGTGAGCTTCAGCTCACTTCATCGGATGCATACTGTGGAAACTGCAGAAGACATTATATACACAGAGACCATGAAACAATACCTCCTCCCACCCCACTCTCCTGCTGGTAATAGCTTATCTAAAGTGATCACTCTCCTTACAATGTGTATGAAAATCAAGGTGGGCCATTTCCAGCACAAATCCAGGTTTTCTCACCCAACCAGCAGGAGAGTGAGTTTGTGTGGGGGGTGGGTGGGTGGGGGGGGTTGGGTTTGTAGGGAGAGTGGTCACTTTGGATAAGCTGTTACAAGCAGGAGAGTGGGGTGGGAGGAGGTATTGTTTCATGGTCTCTGTGTATATAATGTCTTCTGCCGTTTCCACAGTATGCATCCGATGAAGTGAGCTGTAGCTCACGAAAGCTTATGCTCAAATAAACTGGTTAGTCTCTAAGGTGCCACAAATACTCCTTTTCTTTTTATTAATTACATTACACTTCTTTAAGTCATTATTAATCAAATCCCACAGCCGCTCCATTATTTTGCACAGGATCAAATGCCTAACACCCTGGTTATACTGTTGACCCTTTTTAAAAAATTGGCCCAACATTAGCTTTCTTCCGACACCTTGCTCCTGATGCATACTTTTGGGTGCTCATCCTGCAAACACCCGTCCTCAGTTGTGTTAAGGAACATGGTGCTTAAAATACCAGCAGACACCTGGAGCCCTGTTTACACTAACTCTCCAACCACTGACCACATCCATGACAGCAGTGGAAAGTCTAGCAAAAAAATCCTAATGCACACACAGCCTCTATAGAAGTGAAAGCCAACCCTAATCCTGACATAGAGGAGGGGGAAGGGATAAGTAAACAGCAGCGTAGGGCTTTTATAGCCTTGGGTCCAGAATAGCATCCCAAGGGTTGCTTGGGATAGCATCCTACGCATGCTCCCTAGCCGTGTTCTATTTTGAAAGCATTTGGTGGCTCATGACTCCTGCAATGGAATTGGCAGGGAAGGGATAGACTACCAAAAGACTTGCTAATCTCATGAAGTTACTGAGAGACATGGCATCACCACAGAGAGAAATCCTAGGTCACGACACTAACTTCATTCAAAAGGGCCTTTGTTTCAGTCCTGGAGGTGTAGTTATACAAGATTTTATAGCTCCACAGCACCAGGCAATGACGATCGAGCAGCAGAGTTCTGGACATTGGGACCTCAAGGAACATGGACCTCACGTGACCATATCCCGTCTCCAACGGTGACCAGTATGCGTTGCTGCAGAAGAGAGAGCACTGAACCCTGCTGGAGACAGGGAATAATCTGCCCAAAGGTGAAAGGTCTTCCTACCTCTTAAGCGGTAACATATGCTCAGAGAACCAAGGCTTTAGCGCCCCCATTTTTTTCCACACCCACAGACTGCCCCCAATTGCCCCATGGGCTGAATCTAGCTAACAGGCTGCACTTCAGCCATACCCTGAGTTACCATAAACCCAGTCATCCAAGCACAGAGGGACTGGGTTAGCATCTGAAAAGGCAGTATTGGCCAGGTGACAGAGCATTATGGAGGCACTTAGGCTGTTAAGAGGAAATAAAACATGGGGTATCATTAAACAATTACAACCCATTCTTGACAAGGACCAAATTCTGACAGAAAATTTTCCTGAACCTCCTCTTCTGGCCTTCAAACAACTACTCAACATCATCAGAAGCAAGCTCCCCACAGACCAGGACACACCAATTCAAAGTGGAACCAGACCTGGCCAGAATAACCAATGCAAAACCTTCAGACATACCTCCACTGCTATGAAGATCAACCTCCCTAGAACACACTTTTCAAGATCAATGGATCCTACACATGCCTATCACAACATGCATATACTTTATCCAGTGCACTAAGTGTCCCAACAACAACTATGTGGGTGAAACCAGACAATCACTATGTTCTCGAATAAACTTGCACAGGAAAATGACAGAAAGATAAAAAACACCGTATCACCTATGGGCGAACACTTCACAAAATGATCACTCCATGTCTGACCTCTCAGTCCTTGTGCTCAAGGACAAGGAAACCTGCACACCTTCCAGACACAAGCTTGGGATCTTAAATCCATAACTCTGCTAGACAATAAAAATCATGGGCTGAAGAGAGACACTGGATTTATGGGTTTCAGAGTAGCAGCCATGTTAGTCTGTATTCGCAAAAAGAAAAAGGAGGACTTGTGGCACCTTAGAGACTAACAAATTTATTTGAGCAGAAGCTTTCATGAGCTACAGCTCACTTCATCGGATGCATTCAGTGGAAAATGCAGTGGGGAGATGTATATACATAGAGAACATGAAACAATGGGTGTAACGAGAGTGATCACTTAAGATGAGCTATTACCAGCAGGAGAGCGGGGGGGGGACCTTTTGTAGTGATAATCAAGGTGGGCCATTTCCAGCAGTTGACAAGAACATCTGAAGAACAGTGCGGGGGGGGAGGGGGGGCAAATAAACATGGGGAAAATAGTTTTACTTTGTGTAATGACCCATCCACTCCCAGTTTCTATTCAAGCCTAAGTTAATTGTATCCAGTTTGCAAATTAATTCCAATTCAGCAGTCTCTCGTTGGAGTCTGTTTTCGAAGTTCTTTTGATGAAGAATTGCCACTTTTAGGTCTGTAATTTGAGTGACCAAAGAGATTGAAGTGTTCTCCCACTGGTTTTTGAATGTTATAATTCTTGACATCTGATTTGGGTCCATTTATTCTTTTACGTAGAGACTGTCCAGTTTGACCAATGTACATGGCAGAGGGGCATTGCTGGCACATGATGGCATATATCACATTGGTAGATGTGCAGGTGAACGAGCCTCTGATAGTGTGGCTGATGTGATTAGGTCCTATGATGGTGTCCCCTGAATAGATATGTGGGCACAGTTGGCAACGGGCTTTGTTGCAAGGATAGGTTCCTGGGTTTGTGGTTCTGGTGTGTGGTTGCTGGTGAGTATTTGCTTCAGGTTGGGGGGCTGTCTGTAAGCAAGGACTGGCCTGTCTGCAAAGATCTGTGAGAGCGATGGGTCGTCCTTCAAGATAGGTTGTAGATCCTTGATGATGCGTTGGAGAGGTTTTAGTTGGGGGCTGAAGGTGATGGCTAGTGGCGTTCTGTTATTTTCTTTGTTCGGCCTGTCCTGTAGTAGGTGACTTCTGGGTACTCTTCTGGCTCTGTCAACCTGTTTCTTCACTTCAGCAGGTGGGTATTGTAGTTGTAAGAATGCTTGATAGAGATCTTGTAGGCGTTTGTCTCTGTCTGAGGGGTTGGAGCAAATGCGGTTGTATCATAGAGCTTGGCTGTAGACAATGGATCGTGTGGTGTGGTCTGGTCTGGATGAAAGCTGGAGGCATGTAGGTAGGAATAGCGGTCAGTAGGTTTCCAGTATAGGGTGATGTTTATGTGACCATCACTTATTAGCACCGTAGTGTCCAGGAAGTGGATCTCTTGTGTGGACTGGTCCAGGCTGAGGTTGATAGTGGGATGGAAATTGTGGAAATCATGGTGGAATTCCTCAAGGGCTTCTTTTCCATGGGTCCAGATAATGAAGATGTCATCAATGTAGCGCAAGTAGAGTAGGGGCATTAGGGGACGAGAGCTGAGGAAGTGTTGTTCTAAGTCAGCCATAAAAATGTTGGCATACTGTGGGGCCCTGCGGGTACCCATAGCAGTGCCGCTGATTTGAAGGTGTACATTGTCCCCAAATGTAAAATAGTTATGGGTGAGGACAAAGTCAAAGTTCAGCCACCAGGTTAGCCGTGACATTATCGGGGATAGTGTTCCTGACGGCTTGTAGTCCATCTTTGTGTGGAATGTTGGTGTAGAGGGCTTCTACATCCACAGTGGCCAGGACGGTGTTTTCAGGAAGATCACTATTTCCCCATGTTTATTTCCCTCTACCCACCCCCACACTGTGCCTCAGACATTCTTGTCAACTGCTGGAAATGGCCCACCTTGATTATCACTACAAAAGGTCCCCCCCCCACTCCCCGACGGTAATAGCTCATCTTAAGTGATCACTCTCCTTACAGAGTGTATGGTAACACCCATTGTTTCATGTTCTCTATGTATATAAATCTTCCCACTGTATTTTCCACTGAATGCATCTGATGAAGTGAGCTGTAGCTCACGAAAGCTTCTGCTCAAATAAATTTGTTAGTCTCTAAGGTGCCACAAGTACTCCTTTTCTTTTTACTGGATTTATGGCTCGTTACAACAACCTGTAATCCACTAACCTTCCTTTTTTGTCTTCTGACTGTAACAATATCGAATGATCTTCACTTTGAATGGTCTTTTACAACATGTGTAAGCCCCTTAGTTTTCAGTTTAAACTGGTTTTCACCGAAAAAAATCCCAGATTTTACAAAAAAAATTTCTGATTTTCACCCCACTTTTGTATCATTCAAATATATAAAAATAACTTGTTTTATTAGGAAAATACATATATCTCATGCAATGTATTGTAGTTCAATAATACATTAGTGTGTGTGTATATGCAAAGCTGCCTGCTGAAGTAAGGCTAGAAGATACAAAAACAGGCACGCACGCAAGCTCTGAAGTATGTGTGCATCTGAACGTATTGATTACTCACACCCACTACGTACACATTTTAAGCTATTAGCAGATAACGGTTTAAGGATATGACATGCTAAAATGGGAAGAAAACAAAAATCTGTATCAGAATACATTTCAGAACACAAGGAAGTATTCGAAAGTTAAAAAAACACAGGAGAAAAGGACAACATTGAGTGTATGTGCTGCAAATGGTGTGGCCCAATTATTCAATTTAAATATATATAGGCTAATAGTTATAAGTCTACAACAGTAAACTTTTTTATTCAAATGAAAAGTTATTTGGGGATTAGAGATGTATTGTTTTCTTAAACTCAGAGGTGGTGTTTGTTTTAGTTCTGCAACAAACCACACTGAATTCCATTCATCAAAGCATTAATCTACTGAATACTTTTTTCCCCTTGTACTTCCATCCACCAAATAAACCTCAATACTTACCAAGAAATATTAATAGTTTTTTCCACCAATTTTCACTTGTTTTTGTTGTTGTAGTAATAAACACCAATAAATTCATGGGAAAAATTAAATAAAATAAAAACTGAAAACAACGGACCCTAAACATGTGGTAAGTACCTATGCTAAACACTATGTTCTACCTCGTGTTTAGCTGTGATACTCCCAGAGTCTCTTTTCCAGACCCACAGAGCTCTGGGTAGCTCAAAAGTTTGTCTCTTTCACCAACAGGAAAAAAAAAAAAATACTGCCTCGTCCCCTTCTCTCTCTCTCAGAGGAAGTAAGTGAGAGCAAGAAGCTGTTCAGAAGGTAAAATCTGAGAATGAGCAATTTGTGCCAAAGGCAAAAAGAGGCTAAAAATATTTGTAGGCAGAGTCCCAAAAGGAACCTTTGAGCTCTGAGCTCACTGCACAGACCAATTAGCCTCCAGCCAGGGAGATATTTTACTGTGGACAATAAAGCATACAAGGTGCAGGTGCCCCGCTCCCCACCTCAGCCAGGTCATGAAGCCAGGCACACAGCTAGTTGTAAATATGGTATCTGAAGACTTGATTTAAGAACTAGTTTCTTTTTCTCGCCGGTCTTGGTAAATCCCTTCTCTGGGGCCAAGCAGAAAGCTCTCCCTGGAGCACAGCTGTTCCCCAGCACCTCCTGAAGAACCTCCTCTTTCATTTAAAAGGATTAGAGACCCAATCCTCAGCTCTTCTCCAGCAGCACAAAGCTGCCACCAGTGGAAGATTCCCACAGCATGGGGAAATCCTCAGTTGGTGCAGTCATCTATGCCCATCATCCAGTCCCTGTCCTGGGGAATGGGGGAGGCCGGGGCATCTGTCATCCCTAGTTTCAAGAACAGGCCCTTCACCGGTTAGAGCAGCCATGTCAGTTCCATTCTCCTGCTAGAGAAGTGCTCCTGAAGCAGAAGGGGCAAAATGCTACTGTCCCTCAGAGGAACAGTGAAGATGTCCAGACCAGAGGAACAGATGGGATTCCAGCAACCCTGCATTGAGCTGGTGGGACTATGACCCACTTCCACAAATTTCTGAAAGAGCCTCAGTTAATTTTGCCACTACAGAAAGACAGCTGTGAGAGTACCTCCATCAAGCATCGAGGGAAATAGGGCTCCCTGCTATGAGGACCATTTATATGTAGTAAACAAGGACAGAACAATCAGATCGAAAGCAGGAAACATTAAGAATTAATAGTCGGAAATGCTTCCCAAAAAAGACCAATTAGGTAATGGAACAGGAAACTAATAAAGGTCACATGATCACTATCTTGCTACATGACTAGACATGTAGCTGATTCAGGAAACTAAGAAAAATGGTGCTATGGTGAGACAGGAGTGAGATTCTGAGAGAAGAGAAATTCTACAGTCCAAATATCTACGCAGTTCAGTGTGCTACATTAGTGAAGCATTAAGGCTGAAAATCTCACATCTGAGAACTTCGTCACCCATGAGAGAGAAGGATCTTTTATAACCCCAGTAAGAGAGCAAGAAAGAGAAACACTGGGAAACTGAAATCAAGTCACCCCTAACTGAAGCGTTTTGTTAAACTTTCCATGAAATATAAGTGAATATTTAATGTAGATCCATTTTTGGGAGCTGTAATCTCATTACTGCAGCATATATGGGACTTTGGAGAACAGATAGCCCAGAAGTCTGCACTAGTTTTTCATATCCGAGTACCAGGAGCATGTCATGGAATTTGTACCCCCACTAAGTTACCAGACACCGAATAATGAGAGAGAGAGAGAGAGAGAGAGAGTTTGGAAGGGGGTGAAGCAGGACCAATGCCACTCATTCTGGACAGATGCCAGCCAGAGCCATTGTCCAAACTGTCTGTCAGAGAAAGATACCATCTGCTCAGACACCAAGAGATTCATGAGCAAACTCATGGGCAAAAGGGAAACAATGGAATTTAACCCCATACAGGAATGGACAGAAGCCAAACCTTGATAAAGTCAAGTTAGCAAACAGCCCAACCATGACTAGACGAGACCAGGAAAGGCAGAAAGCAAAGGGAACATGTAACAGTTAGAGAATGGGTAAAGGCTGATCTTTTAGTCAGGCAATAGGAATGGACTCATCTGACAGGAACTGCTCTTGTGGTTTCCCTGATACCAAAATCCACTATTTGGACTTCTTGCTTTTCAGTACAGCTGTTACTCATCAGAGCAGGGACTCCCCTCCCCACTTCCCCACCTCCTGGACCCCTGTCATAAACATACAGCTAAGGGTAACATAAAATCACTCCTTTACTTGTAAGGGGTTAAGAAGCTCAAATAACCTGTGTCATAAATATAAAGGGAAGGGTAACCACTTTTCTCTATACAGTGCTATAAAATCCCTCCTGGCCAGAGGCAAAAGCCTTTCACCAGTAAAGGGTTAAGGAGCTAAGATAACCCCACTAGCACCTCACCCAAAATGGCCAATGAGGGGACAAGATTTTTTCAAATCTGGAGTGGAGGGAACAAAGGGTTGGGTCTGTCTGTGTGCTGCTTTTTCTGGGAACAGATCAGGAATGCAGCCTTACAACTCCTGTAAAGTTAGTAAAAGTAATCTAGCTAGAAAATGCGTTAGATTTTCTTTTGTTTAATGGCTTGTAAAATAAGCTGTGCTGGAGGGAATATATATTCCTGTTTTTGTGTCTTTTTGTAACTTAAGGTTTTGCCTAGAGGGATTCTCTGTGTTTTGAATCTGATTACCCTGTAAGGTATTTACCATCCTGATTTTACAGAGGTGATTCTTTTACCTTTTCTTTAATTAAAATTCTTCTCTTAAGAACCTGATTGATTTTTCATTGTTCTTAAGATCCAAGGGTTTGGGTCTGTGTTCACCTGTACCAATTGGTGAGGATTATCATCAAGCCTTCCCCAGGAAAGGGGGTGTAGGGCTTGGGGGGATATTTTGGGGAAAGACGTCTCCAAGTGGGCTCTTGCCCTGTTCTTTGTTTAAAATGCTTGCTGGTGGCAGCATACTGTTCAAGGATAAGGCAAAGCTTGTACCTTGGGGAAGTTTTTAAACTTAAGCTGGTAAGAATAAGCTTAGGGGGTCTTTCATGCAGGTCCCCACATCTGTACCCTAGAGTTCAGAGTGGGGAAGGAACCTTGACAACCTGGTTGGCACCTGACCAAAAGGACCAATAAGGGAAGAAGGTCCTTTCAAATCTGTGGGGGGAGGTTTCTTGTTGATGATTTCTTTGTTGTTCTTTCTGGGACAGAGAGGGACCAGAGCAGGAAAAAAACATCTCCTAAAACCCTACCTGAAATAAGCATCCAAGATTACAAAAATTGTAAGGAATAACAAGGAAATGTGTTAGCTTATCTTTTGTTTTAGCTTGTGAACTTTCCCTACGCTAAAAAGGAGGTTTATTCCTGTTTTTTTGTAACTTTAAAGTTTTGCCTAGAGGGGAATCCTCTGTGTTTTAAATCTTATTACCCTGTAAAATTACCTTCCATTCTGATTTTACAGAGGTGCTTCTTTTACTTTTTTCTTTATTATAAAGTTATGTTTTTAAGAATCTGATTGGTTTTTAGTGTCCTAAAAGTCCAAGAGTCTGGTCTGTGCTCACCTTGTTTACCTATTTGGTTGGTATATGATTCTCAAGCCTCCCCAGGAAAGGGGGTGAAGGGGTTGGGGGCATATTTTGGGGAAACAGGAACTCCAAGTGGTCCTTTTCCTGAATCTTTGTCTAACTCACTTGGTGGTGGCAGCGATACCATCCAAGGACAAGGAAGAATTTGTGCCTTGGGGAAGTTTTTAACCTAAACTGGTAAGAATAAGCTTAAGGGGTCTTTCATGCGGGTCCCCACATCTGTACCCCAGAGTTCAGAGTGGGGAGGGCACCCTCACATGGTGGCAGAGCGGTGGGATAATTCTGAATCAGAAGCACAGACCTTAGGATTTTAAAAAGGACACATTTTTTCTTTTGGCTGCTTGAAAGCCAGGGAGGGGATTGTTTGTTTGTTTTTTTTGTTTCTTTTTAAAGGACACTTTTTTTTTTTTTTTTTTTAAGCTGAGAGCAGCTACAGTTTTGTTTTTTTTTCTTTGCCTGCAGGCAGAGTAGTTAAGTCCTGCAAGGAAATTCACAAGCTAAAACAAAAGATAAGCTAACGCATTTCCTTGCTATTCCTTACAATTTTTGTAATCTTAGATGCTTATTTCACGTAGGGTTTTAGGAGATGTTTTTTTCCTGCTCTGGTCCCTCTCTGTCCCAGAGAGAGCAACAAAGAAAACACAAACAAAAAACCTCCCCCCACAGATTTGAAAGGATCTTCTTCCCTTACTGGTCCTTTTGGTCAGGTGTCAACCAGGTTATTTGAGCTTCTTAACCCCTTACAGGTAAAGAAGGGATTTTATGCTACCCTTAGCTGTATGTTTATGACAACCCCTTTCACCCTAAATCTTCAGCTAGCTTGTCCAGAATCAGGAATAGCAGAAGATGCCTCCAACTACAAAACAGCTGATTCAGTTACAGTGAGCAAAACTCTGGAGACTCCCAGGACAGGAACTCCTAAGAACCTAAGAGCTGCCCTATTTGGTCAGGCCAATGGCCCTTCTAGACCAGTATCCTGTCTCCAAGAGTAGTCAGTACCAGAGCGTCAAGGGAAGTTTACAGAACAGGTCAGTTGGCGATCCACCCAGTCTTCCCCTTCTGACTGGCAGTCAGAGATTTAGGGTTGCCTGGAGCATGGGGTTGCTATCCTGACCATCTTGGCTAACAGCCATTGATGGCTTTATCCTCCACTAACTTTATCTAGATCTTTTTTGAACCAAGCAATTACAGTTTTGGTCACCATAACATCCCATGGCAGTAAGTTCCACAGGTTAACTGAGCACTGTGTGAAAAAATACTTCCTTTTGATTATATTAAACCTACTGCCTATTAAATTCATCAGTTGACTGCTGGTTTTTGTCTTGTGGGAGAGAGTAAGCAACACTTCTCTATTCACTTTTTCCACACCGTGTACAATTTCCTCCCCCCACACACACCCCCTGCCTTAGTCATCTGTTTTCTAAGCTGAACAGCACTAATCCTTTTAGTCTCTCCTCATATGGAAGCTGTTCCATACCCTTAAATCATTTTTGTTTCCGTTCTTTTAACCCGTTCTAATTTCCTTTTTGAGATGAGGTGACCAAAACTGGACACAGTATTCAAGCTGTGTGCACACCATGGATTTATACAGTGGCATTATGGTATTTTCTGTCTTATTTTCTATTCCTTTCCGAACAGTCCCAAACAATCTCTTGGCCTTTTTAACTGCCACCGCATATTGCACTGAAGTTTTCACAGAACTGTCCACAATGACTCCAAGATCTTTTTTTTGAGCAGTAACGACTAATTTAGAACCCATCATCATTATATATGTGTAGCTGGGATTATTTTTTCCAATGTACATTAATTTGCACTTTAAGTGTTGAATTTCATCTGTCATTTTGTTGCCCAGTTACCCGTTTTGTGAGATTCTCCTGTAGCTCTTTGCAGTCAGCTTTGGACTTAACTACCTCGAGTAATTTTATATCATCTGCAAATTTGCCACTTCACTGTTCACTTTCGTTTCCAGATCATTAATGAATATGTTGAACAGCACAGGTCCCAGTACGAGCCTTGGGGAACCCCATGGTTTACTTCTCTCCATTGTGAAAACTGACAATTTACATTTACTCTTTGTTTCCTAACTCTTAACCAGTTACTGATCCATGAGAAGAGATTCCTCATGACTACTCAGTTTCCTTAAGAACTTTTGGTGAGTGAACTTGTCAAAGGCTTTCTGAAAATCCATGTACACTTTATCCACTGAATCAGCTTTATTCATGTGCTTGTTGACAACTTCAAATAATTCTAATAGATTAGTGAAACATGACTTCCCTTTACAAAAGCCATCAAATTGTGTGTGTGTCTGTTTAATAATTCTGTTCTTTAATATAATTTCTAACAATTTGCCTGGTATTGACATTGGGCTTACCAGCCTACAAGTGGCAAGAATCACAGCTGAAGCCCTTTTTAAAAATTGGCATTACATTTGCTACCTTCCAGTCATCTGGTACAGAGGCTTGTTTCAGAGATAGGTGACATACTACAGTGAGTAGGTCTGCAATTTCAAATGTGAGTTTCTTCAGAACTCTTGGGCGAATACTATCTGGTCCTGAAGACTTATTACTAAGGATGAGAGTTTGTCACGGAAGTCATGGATTCTGTGACTTTCTGTGACCTCTGTACCGGCCACTGCCCCCTCCCCAGCAGCAGGAGGAGTTTGAGTGGGGGCTGGGGCGCGGCATAGGTTGAGGGCTCCCCATAAGCAGCGACATCCCTTGGCTCCTAGGGGGAGGCATGGCCAGGGAGCTCTGCGCACTGCCTCCGCCTGTAGGCACCGCCACCACAGCTCCCACTGGCCGCAGTTCCCAGCCAATAGTAGCTGCGAAGCCAGCGGTCAGGGAGGAAGCAGCATGTAGAGCTGCGTGGCCACGCCTCTGCCTAGGGGATGAGGGATGTTGCCGTTTCCAGGGACGTACAGAGCCAGGTAGGGAGCTTGTCAGCCCCACCAACCTGCCCCCACCCAGCACTGTGGGTCCCGGGCCGCACACCATCACCCACCCTCCCCCACAACACCAGCGTGAGTCCCAGGCCACCACCCATGCCCAGCACAGGCACTGGGCACCCCCCAGCCACCCCTCTTTCCCTAAGCATGCGCGTTGCCCCCGTCCCCCAGGTCGCCCCCTCCCCTGAGGGCCCATGGCGCACACACCCCAGGCCACCCCCCTCCCCCAAGCACTCGCGGCACCCAAGTCCACCGGCTCCCCTGAGCACCCCCAGGCTGCCCCCCTCCCCAAGATTAGTCAGGGGTATACAGTACAAGTCACGGACTGGTCACATGCGGTGAATTTTTGTTTATTGTCCGTGACCGGTCCATGACTTTTACTAAAAACACCTGTGCCTAAAATGCATTACTGTCAAATTTAACAACCAAGGAATCAACTCAATCAAGCAAGGATAGCTCTGAGCCAACAGTGCCATAAAATATACCATATATCTTACATGTGACTAAGTCTAATTACAGGCACTGCGCATTCATGGATTTGTCCCAGATGTGCCTTAGGTGTGTTTATTGGTAGTAAAAGAAGGATGGCTCTGCCCATGGTAACAGAAGTGGCAATCTAACAAGGATGTTGCCCAACCTCAATACCTGTTGGGGAGAAGCAGAGGTCAGAAGAAATTGGTTTTGGTAGCTGATATAACAGGTACCCTGCCTCCCTAGATGCAAGAGCCTTATCTTACCAAAAGACAGAACACTTCCTTGGGACAGGAGACTGGCAGGGACGCTGAGGCAGCATTTAGGCTGTGAGAATACTTTTCTCCTGTCATCTAAGATTTCTGAGGCATGCAAAACTTTGTAGCTGAACTTTAGAGCCTCCCTATCTAGCATGGTGATAGGGCCACATAAATACCCAACAAAGCTTCACTTAGTATCTGAATAAGCAAGCATACCTAGTACCTATCCTTGAATGTACGTTTTTCCGCTCTCTGTCACTTACCAATAAAACCTACTCTTGAGACAAGTAGAATTGGTCTGTGGATACTGTCAGTGGGGGCAGTCACTGTGGGCAATGCTGAGATACTGACCTCAAGGATGATACAATCCAGAGCGAGTGCAAATTTCACTGCACTGTGGCAGGCAAGGGGCGTGAGACCTTCCATCCCAACAGTGCCACAAGATCCGGATGGAGGCACACCTCAAAGCAGGCACCCACCCATGGCAGCCCCATAACTCCCAGCATGCAATGCTCCATCCCACCCTAGCACCCCCCCACCACACACACCCCAGGCGCTCCCAACTGCATGCTGCGCTCCATCCCAGAGGGCACCGCCTCGGGCCTGGAGGTCCGCAGCTGCCACCGTGCAACGCTCCAGCCCCTCCCTCCAGGGGTGCAGCCCCAGGGGGCCACAGCTCCCACCATGCACCACGCCGTGAGGCCCTGGAACGCAGCCCCTGAAGGCTACGAACCTCACGGTGGGGGGCGGGGGGAGGATGCACCTGCCAGCGCGCCGTGCGTCACCGCAGCCTGAGGCCCAGTGATCAGACTACAACTCCCAGCATGCAAAGCGTCGCCCCGGGCCCAGCCTCTTCCGCCCGCCCTGTCCCGTGCAGCGCATTGCAGCCTGGGAGTTGTAGTCCTCGGGCTCCCGCGGCTCCGAGGGGTCGGGCACGGACCTACTCGCCTCTCGCTGGCTCAGTCCCGACCGGTCTCCCCGCGGCGGCGGCTCCCTCACTCCCTGGGCGCCTGTAAGCGGCAGAGCGGGCGGGGAAAGCTCGAGCAGGGCGCCTCCGCCTCGGCCGCCGTCCGACTCCTCGCCGCGGCCCGCCGGGCCTCCGCCCGCCTCGACATGTCCCCGGTTAACCGGGGTGGAGCGACTGACCGACGGAGCGCGCACTCCCCTGGCTAGCGGCGGTCACCGGCCCGTCTCCTCAGGCGCCGGACGACAACAAGAGCCCCGCCCCCCCAGCCGCGTTTGACCCGCTGCCCCCTCTGTCCGCCCATTCCTATTGGAGGAGAGAAAGGCCAATCATCGCACTCGTAACCTCGTATTGGCTAAAACGGATGCAAATCAAACTCAGAGGCCCCCCTACCGACGGGAGAGAGCCTGCATCTGATTGGCTGCGGCTTCTCAGGCCCTGGTTGGCTGGCTGGGACAAAGCCGGAGCTGCTGTCAGTCCAGTGCGGGTGGCCTCGCCCCGCTGCTCCGGCTGGGGAGACAGAGGGGGGAGGGGGAGACAGGCTTCAGGGGGCGTGTCCCTGCCCCGGCTCCCGGGAGGGGCCAGGCCCCTGCATTCCCCCACAGGTGCATCCCAGGCACCCCACCCTAGGGAGGGGCCAGGCCCCTGCATTCCCCCACAGGTGCATCCCAGGCACCCCACCCTAGGGAGGGGCCAGGCCCCTGCACCCCCCATAGGGGCATCCCAGGCACCCCACCCTAGGGAGGGGCCATTGCCCTGCACCCCCCATAGGGGCAGCCCAGGCACCCCACCCTAGGGAGGGGCCAGTCCCCTGCACCCCCCATAGGGGCAGCCCAGGCACCCCACCCTAGGGAGGGGCCAGTCCCCTGCACCCCCCATAGGGGCAGCCCAGGCACCCCACCCTAGGGAGGGGCCAGTCCCCTGCACCCCCCATAGGGGCAGCCCAGGCACCCCACCCTAGGGTGGGGCCAGGCCCCTGCACCCCCCATAGGAGCATCCCAGGCACCCCACCCTAGGGAGGGGCCAGGCCCCTGCACCCCCCATAGGGGCAGCCTAGGCACCCCACCCTAGGGAGGGGCCTGTCCTCCTTACCTTGACAGGAGCAGCCTAGGCACCGTTTCCCCCCACCCCTTCCACAGAGGGGGGGTTCACCCACCAGCCAGATCTGCCCTCGCCCAGGTCCGTTGCACACATTCCCCATCAATTCCCCACCCTTATTTCACCTCTTGCCCAATAACTCCTCTCCCCCCCTTGGGGGACCCATCCTTTCCAGCAGCTGATACCAGCCCCTAGCCTCTCAGGCTGGCCTATCCCTGGCATAGGATGTAGGAGCTCACACCCTTTGCTCTCGGATAAGGGCCTTTGCACCATAGGGTAACATCAGGAAGTTGAAACTTAGCACATAGCAGCTGTGTTAGTCAACAGAGGTCTGAGCAGAGTGCAGACTGCACAGACGCTGGCTGGCTAACTGGCTCTCTCTTTCCAGGGTGAATTTAAAGTTAGGTCCTGATTTAAAAGGTACTCAATGGTGTGAGCTGCTTCAAAAACTATGCAGACACTTATGAGCTTCACAGACAGCTGCGCTCGACAGGAACACGAAACCAAGAACTGAGATAAGGCAGGTGCATGGAACACAGCATTTCGAGCGCCAGGACCCGGCTATGGGACACCTAGGAGAGCAGCTGAAAATGAACCTATGTCCCAATCTGAACGCAAGGCCCGCCTCTTTGATAAGGACCACATGACACATCCCAGTAACAGATCAGCCAAGAACTGGGGACTTTAGAGGGGAAGAAGTAGAAGGGAAGAAAGAATTTTAAAAAATAAATGAAAAAAGCCAACCACCCAGAAATGGCTTCAGGAACAAAGGAAACTGTGAGAAAACGGCCACTCGGTGTGATCTTTAATTGTTGTATGGCACTTAGATTGGAGCTTGACACTCTGCAAATCAGAACCTAGACATTCTTTTCCCTGAGGACGGCGTATTCATTTCATGTCCATTTGTACTGCTGCTGTACTCCTTCCTCTGGCTGGGAAGAGATGATTAACCCTCTCTCTGCCAGCTCTGTAGGGGGCTGTGCACCCTGGCATACCATGTCAAACCCCACAGTTGAGATAAGCCCAAGCACTTTCTATTTTGTTTTCTGCCAACAAGAAATCAAGAGGGTTATGACCCTGCCTGGGGAAAATAGGCGTGGGCAGGTGTGAGATTTCAGCCCCAACTGAGCGAATATGATTTTCCTTGGATGTTGCCAGACCAAAACAGGCAAGAATGAATGTTTGCAAGGCTGACTCTGAGGGCTTGCATTGGACAGGTCTTTCGTGCTTCCCAGCCAAGCTCCGTGAGCTCCTAATGGAGAACATGCAGCTGTACCATGCACATGGTGTGGCTACTCACAACTTTGCAGTAACAGCAAGGAGAGCCCTAGTTCCTCCTGCATAGGCCCCTACTACTTGAGTTACAGAAGAATCTCCTTTAGCAGAGACCAGCGTAGGGCCCATGACACACACTGGAGCAGTTCTGCTTCTCTTCGACCTGGGCAGTGGTGCGCATACAAGCTAGCCAATTAACTACTCTTATGTTTTTATTACAATGACAAAGCAGTTCATAAAAGCCAGTGTGGTCCTGGTAGGTTAGTAGCCGGTCATTGACAGTAGCCTGTCAGAGATGCTTCAGAGGCAGGTGGAAGGAACCCCTGGGCAAACATTTGTGCACTAACATTTGTGAGCAGTAAATAATGAAGAGGACAGGTCAGTTATACAGTGCTCTGGATCACATGATAAGCTGGGCACAAGCAAACATGATGCATTTTTAAATGGCCAAATGTGAGGTCAGACATCTAGGAACAAAGACTGTAGGTCACTGTCACATTACCCAGGGTACAATCTGGACTGATGGACAGCTGCGTCCCTTAATTCTCCAACCTCGGATGCCTTTTACACTGCTTCGCTGTGACAACCACTACTACTGGTCCGTCCACACGCCTCCAGCATGTAAATCACCCCCAGCTACACTGTATGAGTGCTCTAGCCAGCTACTCCTGAATTACCTTACAGGCAACGGCAGCAAACTCCCAGTCCCAGACTTTCCCCAGAAATGTGCATCTGGTACTGCCTAGTGCCCTCCTGGACAAGAGAAGCTCATAGAAAGTCCGTTGTTTCATTAATAGAAAATGAAAGGCACAAACCTTGTTATCGCAGATGGAGTAAAACTTCAAAAACAAATTTATTAACTACAGATAGATTTTAAATTATTACAAATAACGAGGCATAAAAGTCAGAATTGGCTACAAAGTAAATAAAAGGAAAAATGTATCTAATACCTAACTTAACAAGCTATGTGAATTCAAAGCAAAGGTTTCTCTCACCACATACCTTAGCAGTCTTGCTGGCTGGAATCCTTTCAGTCAGGACCCCTCCCCCAGTTCAGTGTTCATTTCCTTGTCCTTCAGGTGTTGTTGATGCCATGAGTAGAAATGAAGGGAGAGAGATTTTGGCGCCGCCGTTCCCCTTTCTTATAGCTCTGTTTCTTTGAAAGTCAGCTGAGGTTCAGGAGACGACAGTCTGTGGGACAGGAACCTCCAGCTGTTTCTCTGCCAACATGTACATTTCTCACTTACACCCTTTTTCTTGCCAAAGAATGGCCACTTTACCAGGTGACAGTCCATTTTGATTTTGTTGACACCTGGCTGAGGCCTCAGTTTGCCTTTTGTCTTTGAGGAACTGGTTTGTGCCTGCTCTTCTAAATTTGGAATATGTCTTAGTAATGTTATATAGTAGAGTCTTATCACTTTACAAACAACGTTGTCACACATATTTTACCAGAACAATAATGATCAGCACATTATGAGTTTCCAAATTGTACCTCATAAGACATACTTTGTACAAAATCTATTATAGCTTTGTAAAAAGGGTGAACATAAGGATACAGACTGTCACAGCCATACTCACAGGATGCGGAATTCTATCCTGGGAAGCAGGGACTCTGGAAAAGAGTTTGGGGTCATGGTGGACAATCAGCTGAACACAAGCTCCCAGTCTGACGCTCTGGCCAAAAGGGCTTATATGATTCGTGGATGCATAAACGGGAATTTTGAGTAGGAGTAGACAGGCTATTTTACCTCTGTCTTGGCACCAGTGTGAGTCCTGTGTCCAAGCCTAGTGCCCACAGTTCAAGAAGGATGGTGAAAAATTGAAGAGTGTTCAGAGAAGGGCCATGAACATGATTAAAGGATTAGAAAACCTGCCTTATAACGACTGACTCAAGGAGCTCAATCTGTTATAGCATAAAAGAGATGGTTAAGGGGTGGCTTGATCACAGTCTATAAGTACCTACCAGGGGAACAAATATTTAATAACCATAGAATCACAGAAGCGTAGGACTAGAAAGGACCTTAGTAGGTCATCTAGTCCAATCCCCTGCACTCAAGGCAGGACTAAGTAATAACTAGACCATAATGGGCTCTTTGATCTAACAGAGGAAGGTCTAACACGATCCAATGTCTGGAAGTTGAAGTGAGACAAATTCAAATCAGAAATAGGGTATACATTTTTAACAGTGAGAGTAATTAACTATTGGACCAATTTACCAAGGGGCGTGGTGGCTTCTCCATCATTGACAACTGTTAAATCAAGGTAGGACTTTTTTAAAAAGATCTGCTTTAGTTTAAAAGGAATTCTTTCGGGGCAGTCCTCTGGCCTGCTACACAGGAGGTCAGACAGGCTGATCAGAGTGGTCCCTTCTGGCCTTGGAAACTGTGAACGTGCCCCTGAAGAAAGCTATGCCCTATACCCTGTCAGCCCGTGGCTGGTTTCTACCCCGAAGCAGGAGCATTTGAGTCCAGGCTACGTGGACGTTCTAATTCGTTATTATTTGTATTCTGGTAGCACCGAGGATCCTAGTCACAGACCAGGCCCCCAGTATGCTAGCACTGTACAAACAGAACTAAAAGACAGTCCCTGCCCCAGAGTTTATATCGATGTGGAAGACATGAGGTGACAGGGAAGCCCAAGGAAACACTCAGCCGCCAGTGGTCAGCATGGCAGGCACTGGTCTCCTCCAGCAGCTGAACCACGGTCAAGTGTTTGTAGATGTCACAGCAGACGGGAGGTTGGAGGTGTGATCTAAACAATCTTTTCTGGAACCCTGCTATGCTCTGGCACATGGGGAGACCTTGTGCCAAGGTAACTGTGCAGCAAGGCTGGGCATGTGTCCTGCTGTCAGACCAAGGCATGTGCCCTACTGCACCTGTCTGCGGCCTACGCCCGGCTGTACATGCACACCTGTGTCCTGCTGTATGTGTCTGTCCATGTCCTGTGCCCCCCGTACGTCTCTGCCCGAGGCATGCTGTACGATCCACCCATGGCCTGTGCCCCGCTTCACATGTGCAAAGGTAGCCTGCTGCATGTGCCCGTGGCCCACTGTACTGCCCGCCCGTGACCTGTGCCCGGATGTATGTGACCGCAGGTGGCCTTGCGTACCTGCCCATGGCCCACTATACTGCCCGCCCGTGACCTGTGCCCGGATGTACGTGACCGCAGGTGGCCTTGCGTACCTGCCCATGGCCCACTATACTGCCCGCCCGTGACCTGTGCCCCACTGCATGCGCCTGCCTGTGGCCAGCTGTACGTGCCTGCCTGAGGCCTAAAGTACTGCCTACCCATGGACTTGCCCCACTGTACTGCCTGCTGTGGCCGGCTGTATGTGCCCGCGGCCCACTGTACTGCCCGCCCGTGACTAGTACCCCTCTGCACATGGCTGCCTGAGGCTTCCGGTATGCGTCTGTGGCCCACTGTACTGCTTGCCCATGGGCAGTGCCCTGTGGCATGTGTCCGCCCATGGCCTGTGCTCCTCTGCACGTGCCAGCCCGTGACTGGCTGTACATGTCTGTGGCCCACAGTACTGCCCCCACACGGCCTGTGCCCCGCTGCAAGCACCTGCCCATGACTTACTGTAGTGGCTGCCCGTAGCCTGTGCGCCATGGCCCATGCCTGTCCGTGACCTGCTACACATGCCAAGGGCCCCCTGTACTGCCCACCTGGGGTCATGCCCCGCTCCACGTGCCCGCCCACGGCCGCGTCCCGCTGCATGTACCTGCCCGTGGCCTGTTCAACAAGCCCATAGCCCCCTGTACTGCCTGCCCGCTGCCTGTCCCCACTGCCCCAACCCGCCCGCTGCCTGCCTGTGCCCGTCCCCACTGCCCCAATCTGCCCGCTGCCCCAACCCGCCCGCTGCCTGCCTGTGCCCGTCCCCACTGCCCCAACCCGCCCGCTGCCCATCCCCACAGCCCCAACCCGCCCGCTGCCCGCCTGTGCCCGTCCCCACTGCCCCAACCCGCCCGCTGCCCGCCTGTGCCCGTCCCCACTGCCCCAACCCGCCCCCTGCCCGCCTGTGCCCGTCCCCACTGCCCCAACCCGCCCGCTGCCCGACTGTGCCCGTCCCCACTGCCCCAACCCGCCCGCTGCCCGACTGTGCCCGTTCCCACTGCCCAACCCACCCGCTGCCCGTCCCCATTGCCCCAACCCGCCCGCTGCCCGACTGTGCCCGTCCCCGCTGCCCCAACCCGCCCACTGCCCAACTGTGCCCGTTCCCGCTGCCCCAACCCGCCCACTGCCCGACTGTGCCGTTCCCGCTGCCCCAATCTGCCCACTGCCCCAACCCGCCCGCTGCCTGCCTGTGCCCGTCCCCGCTGCCCCAATCTGCCCACTGCCCCAACCCGCCCGCTGCCTGCCTTTGCCTGTCCCCGCTGCCCCAACCCACCCACTGCCCGACTGTGCCCGTCCCCACTGCCCAACCCGCCCGCTGCTCGACTGTGCCCGTCCCCACTGCCCCAACCCGCCCGCTGCCCGTCCCCACTGCCCCAACCCGCCCGCTGCCCGACTGTGCCCGTCCCCACTGCCCCAACCCGCCCGCTGCCCGCCTGTGCCCGTTCCCACTGCCCAACCCGCCCGCTGCCCATCCCCACTGCCCCAACCCGCCCGCTGCCCGACTGTGCCCGTTCCCGCTGCCCCAACCCGCCCGCTGCCCGACTGTGCCCGTCCCCACTGCCCCAACCCGCCCGCTGCCCGACTGTGCCTGTCCCCACTGCCCCAACCCGCCCGCTGCCCGACTGTGCCCGTCCCCACTGCCCCAACCCGCCCGCTGCCCGCCTGTGCCCGTTCCCACTGCCCAACCCGCCCGCTGCCCATCCCCACTGCCCCAACCCGCCCGCTGCCCGACTGTGCCCGTCCCCACTGCCCCAACCCGCCCACTGCCCAACTGTGCCCGTCCCCACTGCCTCAACCCGCCCGCTGCCCGACTGTGCCCGTCCCCACTGCCCGAAACCGCCCGCTGCCCGACTGTGCCCGTCCCCGCTGCCCCAACCCGCCCACTGCCCGACTGTGCCCGTCCCCACTGCCTCAACCCGCCCGCTGCCCGACTGTGCCCGTCCCCACTGCCCGAAACCGCCCGCTGCCCGACTGTGCCCGTCCCCACTGCCCTGACCCGGCCACTGCCCGACTGTGCCCGTCCCCACTGCCCCAACCCGCCCACTGCCCAACTGTGCCGTTCCCGCTGCCCCAATCTGCCCACTGCCCCAACCCGCCCGCTGCCTGCCTGTGCCCGTCCCCATTGCCCCAACCCACCCACTGCCCAACTGTGCCCGTCCCCACTGCCCCAACCCGCCCGCTGCCCAACTGTGCCCGTCCCCACTGCCCAACCCGCCCGCTGCCCGTCCCCACTGCCCCAACCTGCCCGCTGCCCGACTGTGCCCATTCCCGCTGCCCCAACCCGCCCACTGCCCGACTGTGCCGTTCCCGCTGCCCCAATCTGCCCACTGCCCCAACCCGCCCGCTGCCCAACTGTGCCCGTCCCCACTGCCCAACCCGCCCACTGCCCGACTGTGCCGTTCCCGCTGCCCCAACCCGCCCGTTGCCTGCCTGTGCCCGTCCCCGCTGCCCCAATCTGCCCACTGCCCCAACCCGCCTGCTGCCCGACTGTGCCCGTCCCCATTGCCCCAACCCGCCCGCTGCCCGACTGTGCCCGTCTCCGCTGCCCCAACCCGCCCGCTGCCCGACTGTGCCCGTCCCCACTGCCCCAACCCGCCCGCTGCCCGCCTGTGCCCGTTCCCACTGCCCAACCCGCCCGCTGCCCATCCCCACTGCCCCAACCCGCCCGCTGCTCGACTGTGCCCGTTCCCGCTGCCCCAACCCGCCCGCTGCCCGACTGTGCCCGTCCCCACTGCCCCAACCCGCCCGCTGCCCGACTGTGCCCGTCCCCACTGCCCCAACCCGCCCACTGCCCGACTGTGCCCGTCCCCGCTGCCCCAACCCGCCCGCTGCCCGACTGTGCCCGTCCCCACTGCCCCAACCCGCCCGCTGCCCGCCTGTGCCCGTTCCCACTGCCCAACCCGCCCGCTGCCCGACTGTGCCCGTTCCCGCTGCCCCAACCCGCCCGTTGCCTGCCTGTGCCCGTCCCCTCTGCCTCAACCTGCCCACTGCCCAACCCGCCCGCTGCCCGACTGTGCCCGTCCCCACTGCCCGAACCCGCCCGCTACCCGACTGTGCCCGTCCCCGCTGCCCCAACCCGCCCACTGCCCAACTGTGCCCGTCCCCACTGCCCAACCCGCCCGCTGCCCGACTGTGCCCGTCCCCACTGCCCCAACCCGCCCACTGCCCAACTGTGCCCGTCCCCACTGCCCAACCCGCCCGCTGCCCGACTGTGCCCGTCCCCATTGCCCCAACCCGCCCGCTGCCCGACTGTGCCCGTCCCCGCTGCCCCAACCCGCCCGCTGCCCGACTGTGCCCGTCCCCACTGCCCAACCCGCCCGCTGCCCGACTGTGCCCGTCCCCACTGCCCCAACCCGCCCACTGCCCGACTGTGCCCGTCCCCTCTGCCTCAACCTGCCCACTGCCCAACCCGCCCGCTGCCCGACTGTGCCCGTCCCCACTGCCCGAAACCGCCCGCTGCCCGACTGTGCCCGTCCCCACTGCCCCAACCCGCCCGCTGCCCGACTGTGCCCGTCCCCACTGCCCCAACCCGCCCGCTGCCCGACTGTGCCCGTTCCCACTACCCAACCCGCCCGCTGCCCATCCCCATTGCCCCAACCCGCCCGCTGCCCGACTGTGCCCGTCCCCACTGCCCCAACCCGCCCGCTACCCGACTGTGCCCGTCCCCACTGCCCCAACCCGCCCGCTGCCCGACTGTGCCCGTCCCCACTGCCTCAACCGGCCCGCTGCCCGTCCCCACTGCCCCAACCCGCCCGCTGCCCGACTGTGCCCGTCCCCACTGCCCCAACCCGGCCACTGCCCGACTGTGCCCGTCCCCACTGCCCCAACCCGCCCACTGCCCAACTGTGCCCGTTCCCACTGCCCAACCCGCCCGCTGCCCGTCCCCACTGCCCCAACCTGCCCGCTGCCCGACTGTGCCCATTCCCGCTGCCCCAACCCGCCCACTGCCCGACTGTGCCGTTCCCGCTGCCCCAACCCGCCCGTTGCCTGCCTGTGCCCGTCCCCGCTGCCCCAATCTGCCCACTGCCCCAACCCGCCTGCTGCCCGACTGTGCCCGTCCCCATTGCCCCAACCCGCCCGCTGCCCGACTGTGCCCGTCCCCATTGCCCCAACCCGCCCGCTGCTCGACTGTGCCCGTTCCCGCTGCCCCAACCCGCCCGCTGCCCGACTGTGCCCGTCCCCACTGCCCCAACCCGCCCGCTGCCCGACTGTGCCCGTCCCCACTGCCCCAACCCGCCCGGTGCCCGACTGTGCCCGTCCCCGCTGCCCCAACCCGCCCGCTGCCCGACTGTGCCCGTCCCCATTGCCCCAACCCGCCCGCTGCCCGACTGTGCCCGTCCCCACTGCCCAACCCGCCCGCTGCCCGACTGTGCCCGTCCCCACTGCCTCAACCCGCCCGCTGCCCGACTGTGCCCGTCCCCACTGCCCCAACCCGCCCGCTGCCCGACTGTGCCCGTCCCCACTGCCCGAAACCGCCCGCTGCCCGACTGTGCCCGTCCGCACTGCCCCAACCCGGCCACTGCCCGACTGTGCCCATCCCCACTGCCCCAACCCGCCCACTGCCCAACTGTGCCGTTCCCGCTGCCCCAATCTGCCCACTGCCCCAACCCGCCCGCTGCCTGCCTGTGCCCGTCCCCATTGCCCCAACCCGCCCACTGCCCGACTGTGCCCGTCCCCACTGCCCCAACCCGCCCGCTGCCCAACTGTGCCCATTCCCGCTGCCCCAACCCGCCCACTGCCCGACTGTGCCGTTCCCGCTGCCCCAACCCGCCCGTTGCCTGCCTGTGCCCGTCCCCGCTGCCCCAATCTGCCCACTGCCCCAACCCGCCTGCTGCCCGACTGTGCCCGTCCCCATTGCCCCAACCCGCCCGCTGCCCGACTGTGCCCGTCTCAGCTGCCCCAACCCGCCCGCTGCCCGACTGTGCCCGTCCCCTCTGCCCCAACCCGCCCGCTGCCCGCCTGTGCCCGTTCCCACTGCCCAACCCGCCCGCTGCCCATCCCCACTGCCCCAACCCGCCCGCTGCCCGACTGTGCCCGTCCCCACTGCCCCAACCCGCCCGCTGCCCGCCTGTGCCCGTTCCCACTGCCCAACCCGCCCGCTGCCCATCCCCACTGCCCCAACCCGCCCGCTGCCCGACTGTGCCCGTTCCCGCTGCCCCAACCCGCCCGCTGCCCGACTGTGCCCGTCCCCACTGCCCCAACCCGCCCGCTGCCCGACTGTGCCCGTCCCCGCTGCCCCAACCCGCCCGCTGCCCGACTGTGCCCGTCCCCACTGCCCCAACCCGCCCGCTGCCCGCCTGTGCCCGTTCCCACAGCCCAACCCGCCCGCTGCCCATCCCCACTGCCCCAACCCGCCCGCTGCCTGCCTGTGCCCGTCCCCATTGCCCCAACCCGCCCACTGCCCAACTGTGCCCGTCCCCACTGCCCCAACCCGCCCGCTGCCCAACTGTGCCCGTTCCCACTGCCCAACCCGCCCGCTGCCCGTCCCCACTGCCCCAACCTGCCCGCTGCCCGACTGTGCCCATTCCCGCTGCCCCAACCCGCCCGTTGCCTGCCTGTGCCCGTCCCCGCTGCCCCAATCTGCCCACTGCCCCAACCCGCCTGCTGCCCGACTGTGCCCGTCCCCATTGCCCCAACCCGCCCGCTGCCCGACTGTGCCTGTCTCCGCTGCCCCAACCCGCCCGCTGCCCGACTGTGCCCGTCCCCACTGCCCCAACCCGCCCGCTGCCCGCCTGTGCCTGTTCCCACTGCCCAACCCGCCCGCTGCTCGACTGTGCCCGTTCCCGCTGCCCCAACCCGCCCGCTGCCCGACTGTGCCCGTCCCCACTGCCCCAACCCGCCCGCTGCCCGACTGTGCCCGTTCCCGCTGCCCCAACCCGCCCGCTGCCCATCCCCACTGCCCCAACCCGCCCGCTGCTCGACTGTGCCCGTTCCCGCTGCCCCAACCCGCCCGCTGCCCGACTGTGCCCGTCCCCACTGCCCCAACCCGCCCACTGCCCGACTGTGCCCGTCCCCACTGCCCCAACCCGCCCGCTGCCCGCCTGTGCCCGTCCCCGCTGCCCCAACCCGCCCGGTGCCCGACTGTGCCCGTCCCCACTGCCCAACCCGCCCGCTGCCCGAATGTGCCGTTCCCGCTGCCCCAATCTGCCCACTGCCCCAACCCGCCCGCTGCCCGACTGTGCCCGTCCCCGCTGCCCCAACCCGCCCGCTGCCCAACTGTGCCCGTCCCCACTGCCCCAACCCGCCTGCTGCCCGACTGTGCCCGTCCCCATTGCCCCAACCCGCCCGCTGCCCGACTGTGCCCGTCCCCGCTGCCCCAACCCGCCCGCTGCCCGACTGTGCCCGTCCCCACTGCCCCAACCCGCCTGCTGCCCGACTGTGCCCGTCCCCATTGCCCCAACCCGCCCGCTGCCCGACTGTGCCCGTCCCCACTGCCCCAACCCGCCCGCTGCCCGACTGTGCCCGTCCCCACTGCCCCAACCCGCCCGCTGCCCGACTGTGCCCGTCCCCGCTGCCCCAACCCGCCCGCTGCCCGACTGTGCCCGTCCCCGCTGCCCCAACCCGCCCGCTGCCCGACTGTGCCCGTCCCCAGTGCCCCAACCCGCCCGCTGCCTGCCTGTGCCCGTCCCCACTGCCCCAACCCGCCCGCTGCCCGACTGTGCCCGTTCCCACTGCCCCAACCCGCCCGCTGCCCGACTGTGCCCGTCCCCGCTGCCCCAACCCGCCCGCTGCCCGACTGTGCCCGTCCCCGCTGCCCCAACCCGCCCGCTGCCCGACTGTGCCCGTCCCCAGTGCCCCAACCCGCCCGCTGCCTGCCTGTGCCCGTCCCCACTGCCCCAACCCGCCCGCTGCCCGACTGTGCCCGTTCCCACTGCCCAACCCGCCCGCTGCCCGACTGTGCCCGTCCCCACTGCCCCAACCCGCCCGCTGCCCGACTGTGCCCGTTCCCACTGCCCCAACCCGCCCGCTGCCCGACTGTGCCCGTCCCCACTGCCTCAACCCGCCCGCTGCCCGACTGTGCCCGTCGCCACTGCCCCAACCCGCCCACTGCCCGACTGTGCCGTTCCCGCTGCCCCAACCCGCCCGCTGCCCGACTGTGCCCGTCCCCACTGCCTCAACCCGCCCGCTGCCCGACTGTGCCCGTCCCCACTGCCTCAACCCGCCCGCTGCCCGACTGTGCCCATCCCCACTGCCCGAAACCGCCCGCTGCCCGACTGTGCCCGTCCCCACTGCCCAACCCGCCCGCTGCCCAACTGTGCCCGTCCCCACTGCCCCAACCCGCCCGCTGCCCGACTGTGCCCGTCCCCACTGCCCCAACCCGGCCACTGCCCGACTGTGCCCGTCCCCACTGCCCCAACCCGCCCACTGCCCAACTGTGCCGTTCCCGCTGCCCCAATCTGCCCACTGCCCCAACCCGCCCGCTGCCTGCCTGTGCCCGTCCCCATTGCCCCAACCCGCCCACTGCCCGACTGTGCCCGTCCCCACTGCCCCAACCCGCCCGCTGCCCAACTGTGCCCGTTCCCACTGCCCAACCCGCCCGCTGCCCGACTGTGCCCGTCCCCACTGCCCCAACCTGCCCGCTGCCCGACTGTGCCCATTCCCGCTGCCCCAACCCGCCCACTGCCCGACTGTGCCGTTCCCGCTGCCCCAACCCGCCCGTTGCCTGCCTGTGCCCGTCCCCGCTGCCCCAATCTGCCCACTGCCCCAACCCGCCTGCTGCCCGACTGTGCCCGTCCCCATTGCCCCAACCCGCCCGCTGCCCGACTGTGCCCGTCTCCGCTGCCCCAACCCGCCCGCTGCCCGACTGTGCCCGTCCCCACTGCCCCAACCCGCCCGCTGCCCGCCTGTGCCCGTCCCCACTGCCCAACCCGCCCGCTGCCCATCCCCACTGCCCAACCCGCCCGCTGCCCATCCCCACTGCCCCAACCCGCCCGCTGCCCGACTGTGCCCGTCCCCACTGCCCCAACCCGCCCACTGCCCGACTGTGCCCGTCCCCACTGCCCCAACCCGCCCGCTGCCCGACTGTGCCCGTCCCCGCTGCCCCAACCCGCCCGCTGCCCGACTGTGCCCGTCCCCACTGCCCCAACCCGCCCGCTGCCCGCCTGTGCCCGTCCCCACTGCCCCAACCCGCCCGCTGCCCGCCTGTGCCCGTCCCCACTGCCCCAACCCGCCCGCTGCCCGACTGTGCCCGTCCCCACTGCCCCAACCCGCCCGCTGCCCGACTGTGCCCGTTCCCACTGCCCCAATCTGCCCACTGCCCGACTGTGCCGTTCCCGCTGCCCCAACCCGCCCACTGCCCGACTGTGCCCGTCCCCACTGCCCCAACCCGCCCGGTGCCCGACTGTGCCCGTTCCCGCTGCCCCAACCCGCCCACTGCCCGACTGTGCCCGTCCCCACTGCCCAACCCGCCCGCTGCCCATCCCCACTGCCCCAACCCGCCCGCTGCCCGACTGTGCCCGTTCCCGCTGCCCCAACCCGCCCACTGCCCGACTGTGCCCGTCCCCACTGCCCCAACCCGCCCACTGCCCGACTGTGCCCGTCCCCACTGCCCAACCCGCCCGCTGCCCCAACCCGCCCGTTGCCCGACTGTGCCCGTCCCCACTGCCCCAACCCGCCCACTGCCCGACTGTGCCCGTCCCCGCTGCCCCAACCCGCCCGCTGCCCGACTGTGCCCGTCCCCGCTGCCCCAACCCGCCCGCTGCCCGACTGTGCCCGTCCCCACTGCCCCAACCCGCCCGCTGCCCGCCTGTGCCCGTCCCCACTGCCCCAACCCGCCCGCTGCCCGCCTGTGCCCGTCCCCACTGCCCCAACCCGCCCGCTGCCCGACTGTGCCCGTCCCCACTGCCCCAACCCGCCCGCTGCCCGACTGTGCCCGTTCCCACTGCCCCAATCTGCCCACTGCCCGACTGTGCCGTTCCCGCTGCCCCAACCCGCCCACTGCCCGACTGTGCCCGTCCCCACTGCCCCAACCCGCCCGGTGCCCGACTGTGCCCGTTCCCGCTGCCCCAACCCGCCCACTGCCCGACTGTGCCCGTCCCCACTGCCCAACCCGCCCGCTGCCCATCCCCACTGCCCCAACCCGCCCGCTGCCCGACTGTGCCCGTTCCCGCTGCCCCAACCCGCCCACTGCCCGACTGTGCCCGTCCCCACTGCCCAACCCGCCCGCTGCCCCAACCCGCCCGTTGCCCGACTGTGCCTGTCCCCACTGCCCCAACCCGCCCGCTGCCCGACTGTGCCCGTCCCCACTGCCCCAACCCGCCCGGTGCCCGACTGTGCCCGTTCCCGCTGCCCCAACCCGCCCACTGCCCGACTGTGCCCGTCCCCACTGCCCAACCCGCCCGCTGCCCATCCCCACTGCCCCAACCCGCCCGCTGCCCGACTGTGCCCGTTCCCGCTGCCCCAACCCGCCCACTGCCCGACTGTGCCCGTCCCCACTGCCCAACCCGCCCGCTGCCCCAACCCGCCCACTGCCCGACTGTGCCCGTCCCCGCTGCCCCAACCCGCCCGCTGCCCGACTGTGCCCGTCCCCACTGCCCAACCCGCCCGCTGCCCGACTGTGCCCGTCCCCACTGCCCCAACCCGCCCGCTGCCCGACTGTGCCCGTCCCCACTGCCCAACCCGCCCCACCCGTCTCCCGCGTCCCCACCCGCGCCCCGCGTCCCGCGCGGCCCGGAACGCTGCGGCCGGGGCGTGTTTCCAGCCGGCCGGCGCGGAAGTGCGGCGGCCGCTCGGCTCGGCTCGGCTCGGCGGCGATGGCTCTGCCGGGCGCGCCGGCCCCCGGGCCCCCCAGCGGCCCCGCGCCGCCCCCCACCGTGCTCATGTCCGTGCGCGTTTGGGCGGCGCGGCCGCTCGGCCTCCTGCCGCCGCCCGCCGGGGCCTCGTCCGCCGGGGACGCGCTGCTCCGCCTGCAGCTCAGCGTGCGGCCCGGGCCCGCCGGGGAGCCGCTCTTCCGCCTCGCCCTGCGCCACACGGACGCCCGCCGGAGCGTGGTACGGGGGGCCGGGCGGGGGCTCGCGGGGGCAAGAGCCTGGGGGGGGGGCAAGGGGGTCCGGGTGAGGAGCGGGGGTAGGAACCTGGGGGCTGGGCGGGGTATGACCTGAGGGGAGTGGGGGAAGGGGGTCCGCGTGAGGGGGGGTAAGAACCTGGGGGGCTGGGTGGGGTATGACCTGAGGGGATGGGGCAAAGGAGTCAGGGTGAGGGGGGGTAAGAACCTGAGGGGCTGGGTGGGGTATGACCTGAGGGGGGTGGGGCAAAGGGGTCTGGGTAAGGAAGGGAGTAAGAACCTGGGGGGCTGGGCGGGGTATGACCTGAGGGGAGTGGGGCAAGGGGGTCCGCGTGAGGGGGGTTAAGAACCTGGGGGCTGGGTGGGGCATGACCTGAGGGGAGTGGGGCAAAGGGTTCAGGGTGAGGAGGGGGGGTAAGAACCTGGGGGGCTGGGTGGGGTATGACCTGAGGGGAGTGGGGCAAGGGGGTCCGGGTGAGGAGCGGGGGTAGGAACCTGGGGGCTGGGTGGGGTATGACCTGAGGGGATGGGGCAAAGGGGTCAGGGTGAGGGGGGGTAAGAACCTGAGGGGCTGGGTGGGGTATGACCTGAGGGGGGTGGGGCAAAGGGGTCTGGGTAAGGAAGGGAGTAAGAACTTGGGGGGGCTGGGCGGGGTATGACCTGAGGGGAGTGGGGCAAGGGGGTCCGCGTGAGGGGGGGTAAGAACCTGGGGGCTGGGTGGGGTATGACCTGAGGGGAGTGGGGCAAAGGGTTCAGGGTGAAGAGGGGGGGTAAGAACCTGGTGGGCTGGGTGGGGTATGACCTGAGGGGATGGGGCAAAGGGTTCAGGGTGAGGAGGGGGGGTAAGAACCTGGGGGGCTGGGTGGGGTATGACCTGAGGGGATGGGGCAAAGGAGTCAGGGTGAGGGGGGGTAAGAACCTGAGGGGCTGGGTGGGGTATGACCTGAGGGGGGTGGGGCAAAGGGGTCTGGGTAAGGAAGGGAGTAAGAATCTGGGGGGCTGGGTGGGGTATGACCTGAGGGGGTGGGACAAAGGGTTCAGGGTGAGGAGGGGGGGTAAGAACCTGGGGGCTGGGTGGGGTATGACCTGAGGGGAGTGGGGCAAGGGGGTCCGGGTGAGGAGCGGGGGTAGGAACCTGGGGGGCTGGGTGGGGTATGACCTGAGGGGATGGGGCAAAGGAGTCAGGGTGAGGGGGGGTAAGAACCTAAGGGGCTGGGTGGGGTATGACCTGAGGGGGGTGGGGCAAAGGGGTCTGGGTAAGGAAGGGAGTAAGAACCTGGGGGGCTGGGCGGGGTATGACCTGAGGGGGTGGGACAAAGGGTTCAGGGTGAGGAGGGGGGTTAAGAACCTGGGGGGCTGGGTGGGGTATGACCTGAGGGGGGTGGGGGAAGGGGGTCCGCGTGAGGGGGGGTAAGAACTTGGGGGGCTGGGTGGGGTATGACCTGAGGGGATGGGGCAAAGGAGTCAGGGTGATGGCGGGTAAGAACCTGGGGGGCTGGGTGGGGTATGACCTGAGGGGATGAGGCAAAGGAGTCAGGGTGAGGAGGGGGGTTAAGAACCTGAGGGGCTGGGCAGGGTATGACCTGAGGGGGGTGGGGCAAAGGGGTCTGGGTAAGGAAGGGAGTAAGAACCTGGGGGGCTGGGTGGGGTATGACCTGAGGGGAGTGGGGCAAAGGGTTCAGGGTGAAGAGGGGGGGTAAGAACCTGGTGGGCTGGGTGGGGTATGACCTGAGGGGATGGGGCAAAGGGTTCAGGGTGAGGAGGGGGGGTAAGAACCTGGGGGGCTGGGTGGGGTATGACCTGAGGGGATGGGGCAAAGGAGTCAGGGTGAGGGGGGGTAAGAACCTGAGGGGCTGGGTGGGGTATGACCTGAGGGGGGTGGGGCAAAGGGGTCTGGGTAAGGAAGGGAGTAAGAATCTGGGGGGCTGGGTGGGGTATGACCTGAGGGGGTGGGACAAAGGGTTCAGGGTGAGGAGGGGGGGTAAGAACCTGGGGGCTGGGTGGGGTATGACCTGAGGGGAGTGGGGCAAGGGGGTCCGGGTGAGGAGCGGGGGTAGGAACCTGGGGGGCTGGGTGGGGTATGACCTGAGGGGATGGGGCAAAGGAGTCAGGGTGAGGGGGGGTAAGAACCTAAGGGGCTGGGTGGGGTATGACCTGAGGGGGGTGGGGCAAAGGGGTCTGGGTAAGGAAGGGAGTAAGAACCTGGGGGGCTGGGCGGGGTATGACCTGAGGGGGTGGGACAAAGGGTTCAGGGTGAGGAGGGGGGTTAAGAACTTGGGGGGCTGGGTGGGGTATGACCTGAGGGGGGTGGGGGAAGGGGGTCCGCGTGAGGGGGGGTAAGAACCTGGGGGGCTGGGTGGGGTATGACCTGAGGGGATGGGGCAAAGGAGTCAGGGTGAGGGCGGGTAAGAACCTGGGGGGCTGGGTGGGGTATGACCTGAGGGGATGAGGCAAAGGAGTCAGGGTGAGGAGGGGGTTTAAGAACCTGAGGGGCTGGGCAGGGTATGACCTGAGGGGGGTGGGGCAAAGGGGTCTGGGTAAGGAAGGGAGTAAGAACCTGGGGGGCTGGGCGGGGTATGACCTGAGGGGAGTGGGGCAAAGGGTTCAGGGTGAGGAGGGGGGGTAAGAACCTGGGGGGCTGGGCGGGGTATGACCTGAGGGGGGTGGGGCAAAGGGGTCTGGGTAAGGAAGGGAGTAAGAACCTGGGGGGCTGAGTGGGGTATGACCTGAGGGGGGTGGGGCAAAGGGGTCTGGGTAAGGAAGGGAGTAAGAACCTGGGGGGCTGGGCGGGGTATGACCTGAGGGAGTGGGACAAAGGGTTCAGGGTGAGGAGGGGGGGTAAAAACCTGGGGGGCTGGGCGGGGTATGACCTGAGGGGGTGGGGCAAAGGAGTCAGGGTGAGGATGGGGTAAGAACCTGGGGGGCTGGTGGGGTATGACCTGAGGGGGTGGGACAAAGGGTTCAGGGTGAGGAGGGTAAGAACTGGAGGGGTATGACCTGAGGGGTGGGGGTCTGGGTGGGGGCAAGGCAGGCTGGGGGGCAATAAGAACAGAGGGGGTGGGGGGAGACTGAGGTAGGAAGCGGAGGGCCTGGGCGGGGACACTTACTGAGGGAGCTAGGAAGGGGGTAAGCACTGAGGGCTTGGGGAGAGGGCAGGTACTGGAGGTTACAGGGGTTGTGGCCGGAAGGGTCTGAAGAGGACAGTTACCCCCTCCTCTCCAGGGTCAGTCAGCGCCAGCTCCTCCATCCCAGCCCCTCTCTCTCTGCCTCAGCATTGGGGTTTCTGCACCCCGGTAGGGCCCGCCACTCGTCCCACCCCCCCCGAAGGAAGGGGCCCCGTTTGCTCAGCTGCTTTTGAGGCAGGAGTTACACAGGTCTGTGCTGCCCGAACCTGGTTACTGACCCTGCTTCCAGAAGAGGATTTCATGACTGAAATCTCCCATCCTGTGGCTGCTTAGGGGTCCCATGTGGGACTAGCCCCATGGAGCTGATGCCCCCAGCAGGGACCCACCTAGACTGGCCCCCGCTGACCCCCTTGTTGGCAGTGTCAGCAGAAAAGCCAAGGACTGAATAGACCCTGGAGCCTGAATTCTCTTCTCAGCCTTCGGTTCCTCCAAGGCAGGCGAGGCAGCTACTGGGGACCGTGTGGAAGGCAGCTCTGCACTCTCCCAGCTCTGGGGATGATGGGAGGCCTCCAGAGACCAGTGGTGTTCCCCCATCACTGGTCACAAGTGTCCATGTTTACACACAATCTTTACAAACACTTGTCAGGTTTCCCTGTGAGCGTCATGGGCAGCAGCCATTCTCTGCTTCAAGGCTGGGCTAGAAATACATTCCCCCCACCTGTGTATGGCTGTGGATCACGTACAGTAACTCAGGATGAGGCAGCCCTGAGGGGTTCTGCAAAATAATTCAGGTGATAAAGTCGTTCGTCTCTGCTGTGTGTGAGAACAGAGGTTTGTGTGCATTTCTGACTGAGGGGATTGAGTTCCTGGCCGTTGTATAGGATGATGTCTGGTGGGACGGGAATTCTGAAGGGTTGTCTCACCCCCAGTGTACGGCAAGGCTGGTGAGGAGAAGGAGCTGCGTTTGCATCGGAGAAGCAGATTTCTGTTAGGTAAACAGGAATGTCAGCTTTCCCTCTCTTGCCCCTCACATCCTTCTGGGTCCCAGCCTGACATGTATTCTATGTCCGTTCTTATGCCGTGCTCATGCCTGTAGGGTCTGAGTGCCTTGTATGAAACGACATGACCAGCCTCTGTTCTGGGGTGTGTGTTCTCTCATCCTCTCCCCAGGGGAGAAGTGTGTGCAGGGGGGTGCTTTGTTTTGGTAGTTTAAGCATACTCACTGCTCTGTGTCTGCCAGCAAAGGCCGGTTGGAGAAATGTGCCTGACTCTTGAAGTGGAAGGTGGGGAGGTTTAGGATGGTCCGTATGTTGTGGGGGAGTTCAGGCCACAGGCTCAGGCTGGCCCGGAGAAAGTTCTGTCTCCTGCACAGGCGAGTTTTACCCTTATTGCAGAGAGTCCATTGTGCCAGAGGAGTGGAGCTGTCGACTGTGGTCTTCATCCCGGAACGTTAGGCTCTTTTAGCTACGCTGGGCCCAGGCCGTGGAGCACATTAAAGATACGGACCAAGATCTTGGCCATTGTCTTCCATGAATGCCTCAGCCAAGAGGCCAGTGTCCACAGCACTCACCTCTCCTGCTGTAACTCACCTTTCTAACCTCTCCTTTTAACTCTCTGATGGAGGCTTTACTCATTCAGCTCTGAGTGCTGATAGCTGCGTGCTGTCAGAAGGCTCCATCTTCGCTCTTCCTATCCTCTGGGAGCACCGACTTGGACTTGAACTTTCCCAGCTTCAACCATCACATCGTTTCTGTGGAGATGCCACCTGACTCCATCTCCCTCTGCACTGACTGCCTCCTCCTCCCCCATCTCTGCCAGCCCTGGATACTTCAGTCTGAAGAGCTTCCCGAGTTGAACCCTTTCCTCTCTCTTCTGCCCCTTACTCTCCACTGAAACAGCATTCCCAAAGTCTCTCATGACCTCTTCCTAGCTAAAGCTCAGAACAGTCATTTCCTCTCTTTGACCTGTTGGCCGCCTTCAGCTCAGTTGTCCGTGCACTTCTGGAAATTGTGTCCTCCCTTGGCTTCCATGACTGTCTTCTCCTGCTTTTCTAATCACTCCCTCTGCGTGTTTTTTGGGGGATCCTCCTCATCCGCCTGCAGCTTTCTGTGGAAGTTCCAGTGGGCTCTGTCCTTGGTCCCCATCTTGCCTCCCTCTGTACCTTATCTCTGGTAACCTCATCTGCAAACACAAATTCAGCCTCCCCGCTGTATGCTGAGGACTGACATCTACCTCTCTGCCCCAAACCTGTTTCCCTCTATCCAAACTGAAATCTTGGCCTGTCTCTGTGACCTCTTCTCAAGGATGTTGTCAGTAGCTACCGGTGTGGTGCTCTGCTCTTGTTCGATGATCATAGAATATCAGGGTTGGAAGGGACCTCAGGATGTTATCTAGTCCAACCCCCTGCTCAAAGCAGAACCAATCCCCAATTTTTGCCTCATATCCCTAAATGGCCTCCTCAAGGATTGAACTCACAACCCTGGGTTTAGCAGGCCAAAGCTCAAACCACTGAGCTATCCCTCCCCCCAACTGATGATAACAGTCGGCTGCGTGCGTGTTCCCTCTGTGTGCTGCCCCAGCTCTGCGCAGAAGGCTGACACAGCAGACCCCGAGAGAACCCCCAAAGACCACAGACTCTGGTAAGGTACGAAGGCACCTGGCCCGGTTTATTGTCCAATGAAACACAGTAATAGTTCCCTACAGACTCTACAGGACGTACTACGAATATGTGCCCCTGTAATGGACACAGCTCAGTCAGGGGTGGGACACTCCACTGCCCCCTAGGCCGGACCCAGGGATGTATTCTTATACACAGGTACAAACAAGTTACATAACACTCCTGACATATTGAGGTGCAACCCCTTTACGTAACAATGCACCACCCTTCTACGCAGTAAGGTGCTGCCTCTCACCTTGTACACGTTGGTTAGAACAAAACAACTCTATCCATCATCATAGCCTTTTGCCCCTGTCCTTGTTATCTATGTGGATGGTATAAGAATGTTCTTGTACCATTTGTGTATGGCTCTGGTATCCAATGCACTTTAGATATAGGTTTATGCAACAGCATATCCTTATGCAACATCAGCCCTTTCCTTGCCAGCATCTGTGAGCAGGGCCTGCCTCTGGCTCACAGCTTAACTTCGCTTTATGTCAGCAAAGTCTTGACCATTACTTTAGCTCAGGCCTTAGGTCTCATACCGGGCCTCTGATACCAAGGGTTTATTTTTCAGGGCCTCATCTTATTACATTGGCTATCTAGCTGGCAGCTCGAGCTCAACTTGGCTAAAACTAAGCTCTTAATCTCCACCCTTCCCCAAACCCTGCCTGCTACCTCCTTCCTTGATGACTGTGGACAACACTACCATTCTGCCTGTCATGCAGGCCCGTAACCTGGGTGTCATCTTCAACTCAGACCTCTCTCTAGAGCCTCGCGTCCAGACTGTACAGATCATGCACAACATTTCTGCATCATGTCTCTAAGATCCAGCCTTTCCTCTCCATCCACACAGCTAAACTTTTACCCAGGCTCTCACCATCTCCTCTCTCACTGCCGCCTTCTCTCTGGCTGTCACACATGAGGTCTTGCCCTGCTCCTGTCCACTCAAAATGCTGCTGCCAGGATCGTTGTCCCAGCCCGGAGCTCTGACCGTGTCACCACCCACCTGCATGTTTACACTGGCTCCTCCTTCTCTAGCTCATCAACCATACGCTATTTGTTTACATTTTCAGGGCCTTTTGACTGTCCCCATACTACCTGTCACCTCTCAGTCAGTACTGAAAGGTTGAGTCCTGCCTCCAGTCAGCTCAGGATTCCAGCCTCCATCACCCGCTTGTTGAATTTTCAAACAAGCCCCTTCCTGCTTTCTCCTGTGCTGCCCTTCGCTCTGGGGAGGAGCTTCCTGTAAACATCTGTAAAGCTACCTCATTTCCTCCGCCACATCCTTAATGCTCTCCTTTGTCCTGATGCCTACAAAATACTTGACAGGTGGGGCATGATGTGCTGAGAGCACAGCTTATGCTGATCAACGCATAACTCTTGTTGTTTCTTCCTCCTCGTCCGTCAGTCTGTCTGTATCCACCTAATGTCTCATCTTATCCTTAGGTTATAACTCTTTGGGCCAGGGACTCTCTCTTTGGTCTGTTTGTACAGTGCCTAGTGCAGTGGGCTCTGGTCCATGACTAGGGCTCTAGGTGCCACAATGAGACACATAACACTCCCGTGACAGTCTGTCTGTCACTGGGACACGCCGGGGCATCCACCCTAACCGTGGCTCCTGAGGAGATCCCCGTTCAGGGTGACTGCCTCACTGCTGCCGAAGCCCCAAGTCTGGGGGCAGATATGCCCCTCGTGCTGGTGCGTGCACATCCACACTGGCATTCCCATGGGACGTCAGCTGCGAAAGAGCTGAGTCCAGCAGTAAAGGGGGCTTTGGGATTCCCTCTCGTTCTTCCTAAATCCCCCACCCTCAACTCCAGGTGGTCCAGGATGCTGGAGCCCGGGAGCAGGACCACCTCTCCTCCAGCCTCTGCCAGGGCATCCTGTCCACTCTCCCCTCACCTCTTCTCTCTGCTTCCCTGACCTCCTGTCTCCAAATACAATCAAACAGCTTCCTCCTGTTCCCAGAGCTCTGTCTTCCCGCCCTGCTTGCCTGGAACGAGTTAGCCACCTGCCTCCCCTGCACTGCTCTGCTCCAGACCTGGGCTCCTGCCCCGCTCGCCTCGTGCGCACTGCTGTTCGATAGGAAATCGCCCCCGCCCCACTAGTATTGTCATGTTGAGCGCTAATGCGGGCAGAGCAGGTAAAAACGCTTGTGCCCTGTCTGCGCTAGTGCTCCCTCTGGTGGATGTGCACAGGGCTAGTGCCATGGAGGGGTGCCCTAAAAGGGGCAGAGGGCCCCTGGGATTCTCAGTTGAGGGGTGCTTTCCTTTATGCTGTCTCATCTGCCTGATGCTCATCTGCCTCCAAGTCCCTCCCACTCTCTAAGCTCTCCATTTCCATTGGTGTGGGGGGGGCTCTCTGGACACTGCTGAGTGTGTGGAGGCTGCTACAGGAAGTGTGATCTGGTAAAGGCCAGGGCCTCTCAGCTTTCACTGGAAATGTTCCCTAGGCCGGGCAAGCTGAGGTCATGTCACCTTCCCTGCTCTCTGCTGTCTGTGCTGCGTTGGTAGCTTAGCTGTGTCTGTGCAGCCCCTTACCTTCCACGAGACAGGAGCCTGCTCTCTGCTGCACGCCTGACTCGTGTGTGTGCTGGATTATAGAGGGCAAGGGACATCCCCTAGTAGAGGGTGTTGCGGTATTTCCAGTGGGGGTGAATGGAAAGGAGACAAGCTTCATTTTGTACTTCCGCTGGCTCGGTCTCCCCCTCTGATCGCTTACCTGGGGACTCTGGATAAGTTCGCTTCTGTCTGGGGTTGGATTTCAAAAAAGAGCCTTCTTAAGTGAATCCCCTTCCCTACCCCATCTCTTGGCACAGCTGACCTCCAGGGTGGGTGGGTGGGTTTGCGTTAGCAGAACCCTGGCTGGGGGTATTTTCCCTCGGGCTGTAAGGCTGCTACTGGACTGTTATTTACAGGACGAGCAGGGGAGTGCACTAAAAACCCTCCTTTGTAGCATCTTAGGCTTAACAGTGCCCCCCTTTCTAAGCCGAAATGCACAGGCTGAGTCAGTGTAGCTCAGCGCCCGCCCCACAATGGCACTTGGGTCATCTGCCCTTTTAAAGAAACAGGTTTTCCTGGCTTGTGCAACACATCAGGCTGGTGACATTGCCGTGTCAGGCTGCAGGGCAATGAACCTAGCTCCAGTGCTGCAAGCAAGTGGCAAATGACTTTCTCCTCTGCTGATGGGATTGGGAGTGAATGTAAAGACATGTGAGGGCACTTCACGAAAGCCCCACTTCCACTACAAGCACAGCCAGGCTGTGGAACCACCGGGTAACACTCAGACCGGACATGGTTTGAAAGGGTAGCTCACCGCTCCCAGATCTTACCTGCAGCCTGGCCAACTCAGCAGGGCTTCTCTCCTCTCACAGCCAGTTCAAGCCACTCCCTCCAACCACAGGCCCTTTCCTCTCCCATATCTGACCTCTGTCCTGCTCAGAGCACCTGCTAGGTTGGAGACCTGCCCATCGCCTCTTGGGAGGATCCCTGTCTTGGGCCTTTGCCAGGTTTTACAGCCGTCACAACAGACTTTGCTTAAGAGGCAGATAGAAATGATCTCAGGACTCCCTGCCTTTTACAGCACCCAGAGGTGCGCTGGGTCCTTAACGCAGCAAATGGACAGACGAGCTTCCTGCCCCCCAGCGCTTAGTCTCCTCTTTGAGGCAGCTCCAGGAGCAGGTGTAACAAGCAGCCAGGAGGCTGGATGAGGAAGGACAGCCATGTGCTCATCCTGACAGTCCCCTTAGTCATACTGCATGGGGTGTGAATTCTCACACTCCTCAGAGGAGGTCTCCTTCCTGCCCACTCTTCTGTGTGACGGCTTCACTGTAAGGATTCTGCTGCCAAGTGCTGTGCGTGTGGCTGTCATTGATTGCTCTCTCTGGCTTCTCATTGGCTCAGGCACGATACAGCTTCCACAAGTACTCCTTTTCTTTCTGCGAATACAGACTAACACGGCTGTTACTCTGAAACCTGTCACCAAGTACAGGTTTCAGAGTAACAGCCGTGTTAGTCTGTATTCGCAAAAAGAAAAGGAGGACTTGTGGCACCTTAGAGACTAACCAATTTATTTGAGCATGAGCTTTCGTGAGCTACAGCTCACTTCATCACCAAGTACAGTAGCAAATACCCAGGTCACTCCTCCTTTTAATCTCCCCCACCTGCATCCATGGTGGCTGAGGCTCCAGCATTGGGCTTGCATGCAAGAGCCAGAAAGTGAAATGGCCTGGGTCTAATTTCATGGGCCCAACTGAGAAGAAACAGAAAACCCCTGCTTCGTGGATTGCTGGCGGGAGGAATACATTCAAATGTTCAACTCTAGTAACTGTTGGGGCAGGGGGTGTTTAATACAGAAAGTGAAACTTAAAACAGGAAAAGACAGACAATGTCCCTTGAACCTCCTTCGCCTCCCCCATTTTTACATGCAGTATTAAACCCTAACACAGCCAGGTGCCTGCACTGCCCTCCTGTTGTCTTGTCCCTGGTTGAACTGTGAGAGGCAATGCATGGCCTGTTGGTAGATCTGGAAAGCAGTGAGGCCCTGCGGAGCTCCTCTCCCCTTTCTGAGAGAGGCAGCAGGGACAGCCAGCTCTCCAGAGCTGCCTGGCTTTCACCAGGGGTAGCTTTAACCTGAAGTAAGGCTAGACTAGTGAGACTTTCCAGACAAGTTATTTATATTGGGCCATGGCTGTGCATGGGCCGTCAGAGGCCATAGACGTGAGGTCCCTGCCCCCTGGAGTTCAGTCTCAGGTTAGACAGAAGAGAGGATGACTGGACGTGGACAGTCTGACAAACAGGAGACGCTGTCATAGGTGTGGCTAGAACCAAAGAATGGCCATACTGGATCAGACCAATGGTCCATCTAGCCCAGTATCCTGTCTTCCAACAGTAACCGGGGCAATCTGAGTGATCCATTCCGTCATCCAGTTCCAGGTTCTGGCGGTCAGAGGTTGAGAGACAGCCAGAGCATGGGGCTAATAGCCATTGATGAACCTATCCTCCAGGAACTTACCCAGTTCTTTTTTGAACCCAGTTGTAGTTTTGGCCTTCAAGCCATCCCCAGCCAAGCAATTCCGCAGGATGACTGTGTTGTGTGAAGGGGTACTTGCTTTTGTTTTCAACCTGCTGCCTGTTAACTTAACTGAGTGACCCCTGGCTCTTTTGTTAGGTGAAGGGGTAAATCACACTTTTTCTCCACCCCAGGCATGATTGTATAGACCTCTGTCACTTCTCTCCTGGGCCATCTGTTTCCCAGCTGGACGGCGCCAGCCTTTTTAATCTCTCCTCAGACGGAAGCCATTCCATCCCCCTGTCATTTTTGTTGCGCTTCTCTGCACTTTTTCAAATTCTAATATATCTTTTTTGAGATGGGGCAACCAGACCTGCACACAGTGTCCAAGGTGTGAGCATACCATGGATTTATATAGCAGCATTATGGTATTTTCTGTCTTATTATCTATCCCTTTCCTAATGGTTCCTAACTTTCTGTTCGCTTATTTTGTCTGCCACTACACATTGAGTGGATGTTTTCAGAGAACTAGCCACACTGACTCTCAGATCTTTTTCCTGAGTGGGAACAGCTAAATTAGACCCCATCATTTTGTATGTAGAGTTGGGATTGTGCTTTCTCATGTTTGCATTTATCAACACTGAATTTCATCTGCTCTGTTGTCACCCACTGTGATGAGATCCCTGTGGCACTCTTTGCAGTCTGCTTTGGCCTTAATTGTAGCACCCCCTGCTGGCAGAACATGGCACTGCAAACCTCCTCAATTTCTCCTCACCAGGGTTTTCTGTCTGTCTGGGAGATTCACGTGGCTCAGTCACTTGAAGTTCCAGCTCCCTTCCAAAGTAATACAAGTCCAGACAAGCAAAGGTTCTTCTGCCCTGCCTGGGCTTCTTCCCACCCACCTCCAGACTCCGCTCTGGACTACCTTGAAGTCTCTCTGCTCTGGGGTAGAGGGCTGACTCCCAGGCTGCTTCCCAGAGTCTCCTCCTTCTTCCAGCCCTTCCCTCAGGACCTTCCACAGCCACTCAACTTGCCCCCAGGCTTCCTCCTCCTCCAAACTGAGTTCTCTGGGCCCTGTTATGAGGCCCGGGTGTTTCAGGCTGTCACCTGACCCCAATTAGTCCTGGGAGGCAACTAAATTATGGCACAGATGGGGCTAACTGGACAGGGCTGGCCAGCCCCAGGCCTTGTGGCCCTTATAGGGGAAGGCCACCCTGTTACAGAGGGGCCTCGGGATTGGGGGAGAGGTCTCCTCTAAGAGCCACTGCACAGGGCATTTCTAGGTCTCACTCTTTTTAGATGCCTGTTGTGGTTTTGTTGTGCCCAGAGGGTAGCAAATAGAAGTGGCAGTGGGTGGTGCCCTCACTGTGTGGTGATGGAGCCAGCTGCGTCTCGCTGAAATACGCTCCTGTGAGAGACCTTGGGCTGAGGTGGTGCAGGACAGGCGGAGGATTGCAGAACACTTCTGTTTTGGTAACGTGTGAGCTGTGCACTGCCCAGTATTTTAGTAGCACGTCCTCATGTACGCTCAGCATGGAAGCTTCTCGGGATGGAGCTGCTGTTGGCCGTGATCCTGCAGACTTAGGCACTTGCTTAACTTCACTTGCAGCAGTTTTCTTAAGCACGTAGTACAGCATCAGCCCTTAACACCTGGTAAGAGGGTCTCTAAAATGTCCCAGGTTACTGGAGCCCTGGCCAAAGACGGGGGCCAGAGATCAGTGTGTATGTGACGGGGGGGGGAAGGCATGTTGCCTTGCTCATGCCTCAGGGTGGCCTCATGACCCTCTCCTTGGTCTGTCCCCAGAGCATTGCTGAGTATAACCTCAAAGACATCTCGTACTCGGTGAAGAACACCTCATGCCACGAGCTGACGGTCCTTAGCAGCTCAGACAACCCGATGGTGTTTCACTTCGAAGATGAGCGGGAGGCACAGAAGTGGTGGACGGTTGTCAGCAGCTCCCTGCGGGAGGTGCAGAAAGGTCAGCAATGGCAGGCCGGGTTCTCGGGCTGGCTGTGTCCGGGTAACATTCATGTGTTACAGAGAGAGACGCAGGGGGTGTAATGCAGGGGCAATGCCAGGCTTCTCCTGGCCCAGGGCAGCTGGCACCTCACCCAGAGCCCCACGGCCATAGCCGCTGTATGTAACAAGGAGCAGATTGCAGATCCCTCTGTGACAGAGTGGGGAGTATTGACCTGGTGTGACAAAGTGGGAATGTTCTTAATGTTTTCTCTGAATACTGGGTAGGTGCCTCAGTTCCAGCGATGGGGAGCTCCGCCGTGAGGACCCCCTGCTGGCCGTGTGGGTCACGGTGCCCCCGGTGCTCACCGGGCTCCTTCCAGTCCCTCCCCTATCCATAGGGAGGAGGGGCCTCAGAAGGCCCTCGGCAGCAGTCTGACCCCTTCCAGCTGGGACAGACACCGGTGCCCGTGCTGCATCTGCTGGGCTTCTTCCTTCAGGGACAGGGATCAGCTCCTCTGAGTGATCCTCCTCCTCCAGCTGGGCAATCAGCTGTTCTTTGGTGAGCTTTCCAATGCGCAGCCCCCTCTGCTTGCACAGCTCTACCAGGTCCCTCTAAGGAGATGGTTATACATCTTCCCGCTGTTCCCAAGTTGCTGTGGACTTGCAGGCCTGTGTGCTCTCAGCTCCCCACAATTTCCAGGAAGAACCCCTGCTGTGCCAGCCCTTCTCCAGGTAACCACCTCTCCCCAGGGTCAAACCACAGGCTCCTCCGTCCCTGGAACCACTCACCAAGGGGACCCTGTTCCTGCAACAGTCCTTCTCTCTCCCAGGGTCAAGCCGCAGACTCCTCTGCCCCTGGAATTGCTCACCGCAGTCCCCAGGGGGACCCCATTCCTGCAACAGTCCTTCTCACTAGTCATACACTCCCAGGGGTTAAGTGTAGCTTCTCTGACCCCCGAAACTGCTCCTCTCTGAGCCTTCAGCACGTCTGGTCCTCGTTAATCCCCCTTCGTTTAACTGCTTCCCAGTCACTTACTGAAGGAAGCTCCATCCACGGTGTGCAGTTAATCCCATCGCTACCACCAGTTGTCACGAAGTGTGTGGGAGACAGGGCCCTGCACCTCCACTTCCTGCGATTCACCATGACTCTCAGCCAGCCAGTAAAACAATGTTTATTAGATGACAAGAACACAGTTCAAAACAGAGCTTGTAGGTACAGACAACAGGACCTCCTCAGTCAAGTCCATCTTGTGGGGCAGGGAGCCCAGACCCCGATGCTGGGCCTCCCTCTGTTTCCCCAGCCAGCTCCAAACTGAAATTCCCTCCAGCCCCTCCTCTGGCCTTTGTCTTTCTCTCAGGCAAGGAGACCACCTGATCTCTTTGTTCTCCAACACCTTCAGATGGCACCTTGCAGGGGAGGGGCCCAGGCCATCAGTTGCCAGGAGACAGGGTGTCAGCCATTCTCTGTGCAGACAGCATCACTCCTGCCCTCTAAGGCTCTGCAACAATCACACACTCTTATCCCACCACCTAGATACTTAAGAAATGCATAGGGGAAACTGAGGCACCCACCCAGTATTCAGAGAAAACATTAAGAACATTCCCACTTTGTCACACCAGGCCAATACTCCCCATTCCGTCACACCCTCTCATATGGGGATAGGGACAGCAGGCAGGCCTGGTGCTGCTGTTAAAGTGGCTCACTTGGGTAGCACTCCAGCCTCCTCCTCTCACACCCGCTGGGTCCGGACGGTGAGGTGCGTGTCGTCGGAGGTGCACAGCGGGTCTCTGGCGGTAAGCAGCAGCTTGGCTTTGCTCTGTCAGCGGTGGCAATCTGGTGAATAGTGCTCGCTGGGGGCTCCAGGAGAGCAGGGGCCTGTCTCTGGCTGGGCTGTGCACTGGTTGTGGGTGGGACGCAGGCAGGCAGGTGGTGTTTGTGTCAGGGCAGGGCTGTGGGCTGCTGGTGTGCACTGGTCAGTTACCAAGCTGGGGACAGGAGTCGGGGTCGAGCTGGATCAGGCTACCAAGGAGTCAGCGTCAGGCACCAGGTTACAGACAGGAGGCAAGTAGCGGAATCAGAGACGAACCAGGGTCAGGAGCTGGAGTCCAGGGCCAAAGCAAGGCATGGGCTGGAGTGGAAGTAAGCACACAATCTGTGTGTGCTCAGACAGCCCCTGATTGGCTTCCTGGTTTGTATACCGGCATTGGCAATCAGGAGGCTACAGTACTTCCGGCAGTGCCTAGTTTCACAGGGTCCCCCAGCAGGAAACTGGCCTGAGGTCCCATGGCAAGGCAGAAGTTGCGGCAGCCCAGAACCTCCATGGTCCCAGGTTCTAGTCTGGCAGGTGCTTACAGGCTGGGTGTCAGCGGGACTCAGCTGGGGAGAGGCAGGCAGCAGAACTGATGCTCTCCCAAGCACCACACACTCTGACACCAGAAGGAGTCGCCACTCACAGATTATATAGCTCTTCATGTGGCTACTCCTCCTCTCTGTGCTGTGATCAGCAAGAGACGGTTAACATTTACACTGCAGGGATTAGGGTTCTGAATTAACACTCAGCTATGATGAATGGTGCAGTCTATAATCTTCGGGCGGTGGTTTCAGGTTGGCTGAAGGCTCAGCGTGCATTACTGAAGTGGGTACTCCTGATTCACGTTTCAAAGGTTTTCCTCACAACTGTAAGGGTTAGAGACTTAGATATCTGTGTTTTTGTAATGCTAGCTGAGATTCTGGAGCCCACGGTGGCAGCCCTCAGGAGTACCGGCAAACTGAGCAGCCACCAACCAGCTCTGCTTGACCCCTGAGTGCCAGAGCTTTGCAGCAGGGTGAGGGTGCCATGTATCTTCTCTTGGGCTGCAGTCAGCCATGGAGAGAACTCACTGCCTTGTCTGTACATTTTAGTACAGATGGGTCAGTGGATTTATTGCCAATTCAAGCCAGGGACTGCTGGGGCTGGGTATGGCATTGGCTGGTTCCCTGCAGCGCTCTGCCAGCGCCTTGGCGTGAGATTGAGAGACTCCTTGTTCCAGCAGCTGCCCAGAGTCTCTTCCTCCCGCCCTGGCCTTGCCTTTGCTAGGAGGGAAGATAAGCCTCACCATGAGGGAGCGAACTTGTGGTGACATCCTAGGGTGGAGGAGGCCGTTGGAGTTTTCATACATGTTAGCAGGTTGAGATGAACCCCAGTGCTAACCCGTGTGGAAGCGATGCACTGCTGTGTCCACACTAGATGTTACCTTGTGGTAAGAAAACACCTTTTTTTCTAGTGTAGATGCATGGCATCCCCAGGAGAGGGCACCTCCCGGCACGGCTTGCTCTGCACTTCCTCAGCAGGGTGCAATAGGAGGTGTCTGCCCCTTGAAGTGCTATGGGTGGGGAGGAAACAAAGCCGGGGAGCGGGAGGCTGAGGGCAAAGCAGACTCGCAAAAGGGGGGTGTCTCCACATGTTACTCCGGGACTGAGCTTGGGCTGGTGGGATAAGGAATGTTGCAGGGATCCCATGTCACTTTCTAACAACCCTCTCCCCCACTGCTCCCCAGGCAGTCTGAAGAAGCCAGGGCGGGGCAGGGGGTCTAGAGGAAGGGTCTGTTACAGAGGGGCCCTTTGAGATGGGGAGGAAGAGCGTGTGCTGTTGGGGGTTGTAGCATCCCAGGGGAATCACCTGGAAAGTGGGAATCTGAGATTGAAATGGTGGGAGAAGGTCTGGAGAGATGGGAAGGGGCCTGGGAGTAACTGCACGGATTCCCCCAGGACGGGAGGAGCAGAAACACTGTCACTGCCCAAAGGGTTGCCCTGAGGACCAAGGGAAAAAACATGTGCCTGCTCCCTCGGGTACGGCGATTGTCGGGGTAACTGTGACCGTGGCGGGCTAAGCATTTCAGACCGTGCACACGTGAGCTGACATGAGCCCTTTGGTCGCCGGACACCTGGGTGGGGCAGATGGCGATTGCTCCCCTGCCATTCGCAGCCCCGCCAGGAAGCCCCCACGTTGACCCACCTTTTCCTTGCTTCCCAGGGATAGTGCTGGCTTGGCTGCACTGTCTCCTAGGGCTACAGTGTCCCCACCGACACTCTCCTGGTTCTCTTTCAGCTGCCGAGAGTCCCAGTGTGCTGGTGTCCCAGCCCTCTCCCCTGCCCTCAGCCAGCAGGAATGCCCTGCCCGCGCTGCCATCGGACGCATCTCAGCCCTTGGAGCTCTCCAATAAAGGTAGGGAAGAGTGGAGGATTCCTTGGCCCTTCGCGTAGGGCAGGAATTGTCATTGCACAGATGCCGCAGGCATGAAGGCCCAGGGCTAGGAGCCCAGCTCCGCCTGCTCCCCATGCTCAGGCTGCCAGACGCTTCTCTGAATGCTGCCGGCTCTGTTGTCCTGGGACACAATGGCCAGAGATCAGAGCCTGGGCGCTCAGCCCGTGGCGGGGGGCTCGGTTTGGACGCTCAGGTCAGCCGAGTTCAGCTTGACAGAAATGACTAAACTATGGGTTGTTTCAGCCAGCGCCATTCTTTGCTCCCACAAAGTCCCCTTTTCTCTCCTACCACCCTGCGCGTGCCCCTCTAGCAAGGGCCAGGGCCACGCCGGCTGAGGCACCCAGAGGGGTTGTTGCAGTGCAGCCGTGGGCTGCTGCTCCTTCTGGGGGCTGCGCACCCATCCCTGGGTGGCTAGAGCCGGGCTGACCCCGGGGGAGGAGCGCGTCCCCAGTCTCTCCGTGGAGCCTGAGCGCTGTTCCTGGACTAGCCGCTCGCCTGCACGCAAGGCCGGAAGCTGCACTCCAGTGCCCACCTCAAGGCAGGGTGGTGCCCTGTGGCGACACACTGACACAGGCTCCCCCTTGCTCTGTGTCTCCTGCCTTTCCTAGAGGAGTTAGCGCTCCGCCTGGCTAGAGCCATTGCGCTGGGGGACGAACAGGCAGCTTCGCAGTGCGCCGTGGCGCTGGCTCGGCAGCAGGCCTCCTTGCGCATCCTCCCGAAGGAATCCAGCTACCCCACCAACGAGATCAGGTGAGCGCCTTCGCACCCTGCAGGGTGCCAATGCCCAATCTCCCTCGCTCTGCCATTGCTCCTTACTCCCGCCCTGAGCATCCAGCCCTTCCAAAGGTGCCCTGGGGCCCTGGCCGGACTGGGGCCTTCAGATGCCACCAGACTGGAAACGGCCAGTAAGCTTCTCTCCTCTCCTAATGCTCTGCAGAGCAAAGGGTTTTACTTTGAGCTAGCTTCCCCCCTGCTGGGGCATGCGGGGAGCTCACCTTCAGCACGCCTTGGCCCCTCCGCCTTGCCACTTGCGTCTTTCCTGGAAAGCCCTGGTGCCGGCACCGTGTGTGGGAGCAGTGCCGCCACGAACAGGTACTGCCTGGGAGTAACGTGTTGGCCAAGGCAGCGCTGGGATTTCTCTGCCCCCTAGAACCTGGTCGTCCCTGGCCTTCAGGGAGCATCTAGAGCCAGTGCAGCACTAACACAGACCCTGCTGACGGGCCTGGCCTCTCCTCTCAGGATGAAGGTTGGAGTGGAAGATGCGACGTGCTCCGCCAACATCACCATCAGAGTCCATGCACACATGTCCATCGGGACACTGAGGCAGCAGGTATGACGCAATGCTAAGGCACTTCCCCTCCTGTGACTGCCGGGAGGAGCTGGGCCATGGGATGCCAAGTCCCACTGGCCCACAGAGTCCATCGCCTGCCTTTTAGCAGAGCTGCTCAGAAATGCTCCAGCTGTAAATTGTTAGCCGCGCTGAACGGCTTCCGGCTCCATGTCTGGAGAGAGAGCTGGGGATCCAGTCTGCTCCTCTCCTCTAGCAGGGCTGGTGGTTCTTCATTGGGGTACGAGGAACGCTGGTGGACACTAATTTGAACCCAGCTTGGCGCAAAGCCACAGGGTGGAGCTGAAAGCTTCTGGGAGGCGTGCTGTGTGGGGGCTGGCAACTACAAGCCAGTAAGCCTCACTTCAGTACTGAGCAAATTGGTTGAAACTGTAGTAAAGAACAAAATTGCCAGACACATAGATGAACATAATTTGTTGGAAAATAGTCAACATGGTTTTTGTAAAGGGAAATCCTGCCTCCCCAATCTACTAAAATTCTTTGAGGGGGTCAACAAGCATGTGGACAAGGGGGATCCAGTGGATATAGTGTAGTTAGATTTTCAGAAAGCCTTTGACAAGGTCCCTCACCAAAGGCTCTTAAGCAAAATAAGCAGTCATGGGATAGGAAACAAAAGGTAGGAATAAATGGTCAGTTTTCAGAATGGAGAGAGGTAAATAGTGGTGTCCCCCAGGGATCTGTGTTGGGCCCAGTCCTATTTTAACATATTCATAAACGATCTGGAAAAAGGGGTAAACAGTGAGGTGACAAAATTTGCAGATGATACAAAACTACTCAAGACAGTTAAGTTCCAGGCAGACTGTGAAGAGCTACAAAAGGATCTCACAAAACTGGGTGACTGGGCAACAAAATGTCAGATGAAATTTAATGTTGATAAATGCAAAGTAATGCACATTGGAAAACATATAATCCTAACTATACATATACAATGATGGGGTCTAAATTAGGTGTTACCACTCAAGAAAGAGATCTTGGAGTCATTGTGGATAGTTCTCTGGAAACATTCACTCCGTGTGCAGCAGCAGTCAAAAACCGAATAGAATGTTGGGAATCATCAAGAAAGGGGTAGATAATAAGACAGAAAATATCCTATTGCCTTTGTATAAATCCATGGTACGTGCACACCTTGAATACTGTGTGCCGATGTGGTTGCCCCATCTCAAAAAAGATATATTGGAATTGGAAAAGGTTCAGAAAAGGGCAACAAAAATGATTAGGGGTATAGAATGGCTTCTGTATGAGGAGAGATTAATAAGACTGTGACTTTTCAGCTTGGAAAAGAGACGATGAAGGGTGGGTATGATAGAGGTCTATGAAATCATGAGTGGTATAGAGAAAGTAAATAAGGAAGTGTTATTTACTCCTTCTCATAATACAAGATCAAGGGGCCATAATACACGAACAAGGTAGCAAGTTTAAAACAAACACAAGAAAGTATTTTTTTCACGCAATGCACTGTCAACCTCTGGAACTCCTTGCCAGAGGGTGTTGTGAAGGCCAATACTATAACGGGGTTCAAAAGGGAGCTAGATAGATTCATGGAAGATAGGTCCATCAATGGCTATTATCCAGGATGGGCAGGAATGGTGTCCCTAGCCTCTGTTTGCCAGGTGACAGGGCATGGATCACTTGATGAATACCTGTTCTGTTCATCCCCTTTGGGGGACCTGCCATTGGCTACTGTCAGAGGACAGGATTCTGGGCTTGATGGACCTTTGATCTGACCCAGTATGGCCTTTCTTATGATTCCCTCATGGTGGAATGTTTGTCGGCTTCTCCCGCCCTGCAGGTTTTCCAGGATTACGGGTTCCACCCCAGCGTGCAGCGGTGGATTATCGGCCAGTGCTTGTGCGTGGATGATCGGACGATAGGCTCGTATGGCATTCGGAAGGATGGAGACACAGCCTTCCTTTATCTGCTGTCAGCCAAGAGGGCCAACCTGTCCGAGCAGCGCTGCGAAGAGGACAAAGCGCTGGTCATGCTGCCCCCGGCCCCCTCGCTCCCAGACAGCTCTGGCACCGACGAGAAACGCAAATACAGCACCTTGCCAAACATGGCTCCAAAGAAAGGTTTGATATGCTTCTTACTGCTCACAAACGGGAACCTAGGTGGGGTTGGGGCCAGATCCTCTACTGGAGTGAACAGGCTCAGCTTCCCTCAAGACAGGGGAGCCAGCCACCCTGATTAGCTGAGGATTGGGCCAGGGGTTTGTTACTGCTGAAATGCTTCCAGTCCCAGGTGTGGGGCCAGAGAGACAGGAACAACTGCAGGGTCTCAATGTGTGGATGAGACGGTGGTGTAGGGAGGAGGATTTAGGATTATTAGGAACTGGGGAACCTTTTGGGAAAGGAGCCCACGCAGGAAGGATGGGCTCCACCTAATTCACAACACAACCAGATTGCTGGTGTGTACAATTCGAAAGGTTGAAGGGCTGGGGGAAAGCCGATAGCTCCGGAGGAGTGTATGCTTCAGACACAGACAGCCCTCACGGGAGGATCTATTAATGGAGATTCCCTATATCCTTGTAAGGTGGAGAGGATGGAAGTTTGTAAAGCACAGGTAGGAGCTAGTGAGGAACAGTCAAATGTAAGAGTCCCATTTAAATCTAACAATATTGACAGAATGTACAGGTGCTTGTATACAAATGCTGGAAGTGTAAATACTAAGATGGGTGAACTAGAGTGCCTGGCATTAAATGGTGATGTCGATATATAATAGGTATTGTGGAAACTTGGTGGAATGAGAGTAATCAATGGGACATGGTAATACCAGTGTACAAAATATACAGGAATGAGAGAGTCGGTCATGCTGTTGGGGGTGTGGCACTATATGTGAAAGCAGAGAGTCAAATAAAGTACAAATCTTAAATGAATCAAACTACACCATTGAATCTCTATGGATAAAAAGTCCATGCTTGACCAATAACCGTATACCAGTCAGAATATACTATTGACAACCTGAGCAGGATGGTGACAGTGATTGTGAAATGTTCAGGGAAATTAGAGAAGCTACAAAGGCAGAAAATGCAATAATAATGGGGGATTTCTACTGTCCCCATGTTGTCTGGGAACATGTCAGTTCAAGAAGGGATGCAGAGATAAAATTTGTAGACACATTAAATGTCTGCTCTTTGGAGCAGCTAGTCCTGGAACCCACAAGGGGAGAGGCAATTCTTGATTTAGTCCTAAGTGGCACACAGGATCTGGTCCAAGAGGTGAATATAGCTGGACTGCTTGGTAATAGCGACCATAATGTAATTAAATTTAAAATCCTTGTAGTGGGAAAATGCCAAGAAAACCCCAAAGAAACCCAACCCTGTAGCATTTAATTTCAAAAAGGGGAACTACACAAAAATGAGGAAGCTAGTTAAATATAAATTAAAAGGAAAAGTGAAATGCCTGCAAACTGCATGAAGACTATTTAAAACACCATCATAGAAACTCAAACTTAATTTATACCCCAAATAAAAAAAAGGTAAGTAGATCAAAAAAATGCCACCATGGCTAAACAAGAGAGTGAAAGAGGCAGTTAGAGGCAAAAAGGCACCCTTTAAAAATGGGAAGTCAAATCCAAGTGAGGTAAATAGAAAAGAGCTGAAACTCTGGCAAGTCAAGTGTAAAAGTCTGAGGCAGAGCCTACCACGGAGCGGTACAGATAGTTTCAAAGCCCTACCCCAGCTCTCTCTTCCCCCTCTCACTAACAGCTCTCTCTTTGACAGTTAACTGCCAGGTGAGTGATGGGGGCTGGGGAGAGGCTGGCCCTGGACCCCCTCATTTGTGCTGCTAACACTGAAATGGGAGGGAGGGGAGTTGTCAGCTCCCCTCTAGAGTGAGCTGCTCCTGCGTGGGCTGAGTGCTCTGCCCCCCAGTGGGGGTGGGGGACAGCTGAAGCTCAGGGCATTGCAAACGGTGCTGTTCCCAGCATCTCACTGTGCAGCCATGGTGCAAATGAGAGGACCCCTACCCCGTGCCGTGGTCTGTGGTGGCACAGCTCCCTGCACTCCCGCCCAGCCACGCCTTGGCGACCGCCTGTGTTACGCTGAACTGCACTGCCTCAGCCCGGTGCACTTCAGACCTGGTCTCACATCGTCCTGTGGGGGTGTTCGTAACGTGTCTGTTTGCTGGTGTCTGCCCCTCTAGCATGGGTCGCTGACAACAGCGGGAAGATGAATATCGGAGAAATCAGCCGCCAGCTGGGCATGCTGCAGCTCACCAACCCCTTACCCAGCCAGCCCAAAGCCCCCCCAGCCGCCGCTGCTCCACCGTCCCCTGTGCAGGTATGCACCCGTCTGATCCCTACCCCCAACCTGCCCTCACCTCTGTGGTATGCACCCATCTGACCCGCCCACCCCACCCCCTCTGCCCCTCCTCTGCTCTCACTTGTGAAGGTTCGTACCCTGTCTGGCTGCGCCACCCTCCCCTTCAGGAGCCCATGGACTCAGGCCTGAACAGGGCAGGTATGAAGAGCAGTGAGTGAGGACAGTCCTCGTGCAGTGGAGTAACAGACCCGCCTGCTCCCAGGCCCGCCTTTTGCAGACACTGACGCTGCCTGGCGCTGCCTTGGGGCATCGTGGTCAGAGGCCTGGTCCCCTGGGAGAAAGTGCACACATAACTCTGGGCAGGGGACTGACCCCCTTCTTTCAGAGGTGGATTTTCTCTGCTTCTTTGTCTATTGCACATCCTTCAACTTCGGAGTCCACCTCCCCGGGAACCTGCAGGGGAGACCATTAACCCGTGTGCTCCCATGGGTGCTGGGAGTGTGGTTCTGCCTCTTCTGCTCGCTCAGTGCTGTGTGGGTGAAGGGCTTGTCTTGTTCTCTGCAGACAGGCTGGGCGTGTGCAAAATGTACCTACATCAACAAGCCCACGCGGCCGGGCTGCGAGATGTGCAGCACGGACCGGCCGGTGGAATACGTGGTGCCGGGCAGCTATCAACCGGATGAGACGGAGCTCTGGAGGATGCAGCAGGAGGAAAAGGGGATCTTGCAGTACCAGCAGGTAACTCTGGAGGCAGCTCTGCCCCGGGGGGCAGCCCTGCTGCCCTCGCCGCTCTGTGCGGGGACAGCACCAGGGGAGGATGAATCTATAGTAGTCGGCTACCAGCAGCCACTTGGTGGTGGTTCCTGGGTGCATGGATGCCCTGGCAAGGGCATCTACTCGCCAGGGGCCCCGCCAAGTGGAGTCAGGGAGAGCTGCCCTCCTCTCTAATAGCGAAGGCAGGCAGGGAGCTGGCAGGGTCCAGCACGCAGGGAGCCTGTGGCCCTTGGCCCCTCCAGCCAGGCTGTTCTAGGTGAGGGCAGCCACTGGCCATGCCACAATGGGACCCCGGCAGTGTTTCCCTCGCCCAGGCCTCTACAGCAGGGCCTTGGTTAGGGCCCCGTTCAAAGGGGCTGAGGGCTTTCCAGCTGTGGGTGTGGGCACTGCAGCCCGAGCTTGGCATGACACGGACTGGCAGCTCCTTCCCTTCTCTTTCAGCTCCATGCGCCAGCGCCCGGGGGCGGGCACGTCTTTGTCACGTGCGGCATGGTGAGGAGTGGAAAGAGCTGCGGTCGGGCTGGCTGGGCTCTCGAGGCATTGGCTGGGCTAGTTGGGTGGAGCTGTATTTCCCATAGGGGTGACAGCACCAGCAGACGCCCCGGTGTAAGCAAGGCTCGGCTGTGCTGTGGCTTCAGCCAGGGGCCCTGCCCCTGTTGGGAACTGCGTCTCCACCTGCTACCCCAGCCAAGGCCCGGAGTGCCGCAGGGCTCCAGCGAGTCAGGCTCAGCGACTGACAAAACTCTTCTCTGCTTTCTTTTTTCTCTCGTGCTGGAATCTCACTAGGAAAAGGGAAGGAGAGAAGATGGCTCGGCCACACACTACACCCGGAGCCCAGGCTCCCTGGATGACTTCATCCACCTCTCCTCGGAATTCTGCTAGCCACGTCTCATGCCTGGCCACCCTGGGCTGCCCCACCCCAGCCACTCTCGCGCTGGCCTGGGGCGTCTGTTTGTGCCGGGTCACCATACTTGGTCAGACTGTAGAATCAGTATGGTAGTTGTTTTCCCACACGGAGAGCAGCGGGCAGGCCGCGGCGTTATACTGTGACACCGGTGACTGTGCCGTGGGGCTGCCAAGCCATGGGCAGAGCCACTTCAACTGGCCTAGGGCCTGCCCCAAGAGGGGTGGATCCCAAGCGAGAGCATGGGTCTCATTGTGCAGAGAGGCCTCTTTCCTGGTGGCTTGGAGGGCTGAGGTTCTGGCTGAGCTAGGTCTGGCCCGGCGGGAGTGAGGCAGCTTTCTCAAGCAGTTTCACATCGGTCTGTGTCTTCCCTGCACGAGTTTGGCGATGGTGCTTCACCGCATTGCGGGTTCTACAGCTTAGATGGGCTGAGAGATGGAGCGAGTGGAGTATGTGCTGGCCCAGGGACGGCTGCAGCTTGGAGCGGCTGTGCTGCCTCCCCTGGCTTGGGGGGTGAGGGCCCTTGGTGGTGCAGGCAGAGCTCTTCCCCACCCTCCATGGCTGGTCCTGGCAGCCCTGCTCGTCCCTGCCGAGGAGGGCTGCACAGACCTCCCTGTCCGGCTGGAATGGCTGCTTTCACCCGCAGCACCGCCTCTGCAGAGGCCCAGGCCCTGCCTGTGGGCAAAGCACAGCTCCTGCGCCAATGGGCTGCCTCTCTCCTGCGCGTACAGGCCACACGCTTTGGGCAGCTGCCCCACAGGGCTTCCTTAGGAAGGCTGGGGGACCAGGCCGCTTCCCCTGTCGCCATGATGCTGTGGGGCGAGGGCTCTGTGGTCTCTGCCTGGTTCTTTTAGGGGAGAGCAGCGTAAGCAGATCTGACGCCCCTGCCGAGCGGCGCTGGCCGCTGCGGGGGAGCACGCTTGGGCAGCTGCTGCCATCGGTCACTGCTGTGCTGTTGCTGTGACCTCCGTCAGCATGGGGAGGCGGGAGGGGAGGGTGGGTCCCCCCGGTATCTCTCCCCAGGAAGTCCTTGCCTCCCGTCCTGTTTTATACACTGCAGTTGTCAGTGCTGCCAGGCAAGTTGGGAGAGCGGGGGAAGGAAGGGGAGCGTCTGTGTGCGCCTCCCAGAGAACCACTCTCATCCCAGGCTTCAGGGTGCTTGCTTGTTCCGTTAGGCTTACAGACAGCAAGGGGGATGGGTGCTGCTGGGGTCGCCCTCCGTCCAGCCAGTCCAGAAAAACTGCAGAGGTTGTTGGCCAGGAGCTAGAAAAGGGCCCATTTCCCCAGGGCATGGGGCCTGATCCCTGCCAGGCCAGCTTCAAGTCTCTTGTGCCCCTGGGAATTGCAGTGCCTTGCACTAAACCACGGGAGCCAAACTGCCCAGCCAAGAGCTGTGCTGAACCGACACAGAATAAAGCCAGCTGAAGGTGCAGCCCTTGGCCAGTCCAGGTTCCCACCGCTGTAGGTGGAGGCTGCGATGCAGTGCTGTATTAAAGTGGGGAGCTGCTGTGGGCTACACCTGCCCTGCCAACCATGCGTGGGTCACCTGCACAAACACTTCCTGCGTAGCCATTTGGCGTCCAGCTCCAGGACCCCCTCCGGGAAAAAATGCAGGACGGAGCCAGCCCCCCAGCTCGGGAACTCCTGCACCTGCCTTCGGAGTTCTGGAGTCCCACACGCAGTGGAAAGGCAGAGCCTCCTGTGCTCAACCTAGTAAGGCCCTTGGGGCTGGGCTTTGGTGCAGGGTCGCATGCATACTCAGCTTGGGGAGGGGGGTGAGTGCTTAAGTGACTTCCTGCTTAAGGAAGGAGGGTTTGACAAATGCTAGAGCAGGAGGAGTCCCCCCGAAAGAGCCCTGAGCTAGAGCTGCGGCTTAGAGGAGACTTGGCGACTCTGCATGTGGTTTGACTCTGGTTAGGGGATATGTGTGGCAGAGTGTCATGTGAACGGGGTCTGCACAGAACTTCTCTCCCAGGAGTGACAGGACTTGCAGTCAGACACTGGCCTGGCTCGCAGCGTGGGGAGCGTAAGGGAGCCACCTGCTGAATAGGCCAGAGATAAGCCGGGCCTGGAGGTCTCCCGGCGTTTGTCGGATGTCATGGTTTTACTACGGAGGAAGGTGAAGGGTGTGGCCACTCTGCTGCAGGTACGGAAGCAGCAATGCACAGCTGTCAGTGTAGATGGGATGGGAATCCCAGGCCAAAGTCAGAAGCCTCTTGTGATGGGCCCAGTGCTGATGTCCAGCCACACCTTGTCTGTGTGTCTTCTGTGAAACAAAGAGCCCCCATCCCAATAGCACTTTACTCTGGGAAGAGATGATGCAAGCCCCTCTCGTTACCTGCATGCACTGATACTGTGAGGGCGGGTGGGCCAGATTCACTTCTTCTGTGTTGCACATTGTGTTTGAAATCTCAGCCCAAAGCCAGTCACCGGCTGTAGGATGGACGTGGCCAAAGCGTCTGTGAGACACATGCTGCTCCCCTGCCTGGAGAGCCTGGCTCTGACACCAGTGCGCTCAGGGGCGCCATGTGGGATCCGGCTGAGGCTCCTTGGCATCAAATCCTTCGTGGGGAGGTCTGGCCTGCAGAGACTACAGCTCCCAGCAGGCCATGCTTCAGTGCCATGGCAGCTGGGAGTATGATGGAGGAGCAGGATGGGAACCCGTAGTCTCTGTGGCTGCCCTCCTCTCCTGTAACCTCTTGTGGTGCAGTCTGTGTCCAGCTCCTTGTATGGAGTGTGATGGACAGTGATTGCTCAGCTGCAGGTACTGGAAGAGTTCACACCTGAGTTCCTTGGTCTATTAAAGGTTTCTCTAAAGAGCACATCTGTCCCAGTGTGTTATTGGGCAGCCGGCAGGGACTTTGGCCTGGTCTGCACAGAGATGTGCAGCACTGGACTAAAGGGGTGTTTCCAAAGGGCTGCTGGCCCTGGCTAGGTGCTCTTGTGCCTTGAGGGGCTGATTTGGATGAGTTTAATAGTTTTTTACTGGATTACGCTAACTCAAAAGGAGCCAATCCTAGCAACACAGAACAGCCAGATGGGATCAGAGCTGAGGTCCATCTAGCCTGGGGTCCAGTCTCGCACAGTGTTACCTGGGGTTTCTCAGAACCCAAAGCAGTGGTAACATGACTGTTTCTCTCCAGGCGGTGTCAGGAATAAATCAATGGGAACCCAGTGCTTCTGTCTGATAAACAATTGATAAAAGCAAATGTGCTGTTATCTAAAACTACTGTTTATTAGATATTAAGTGCACACACGCATATGCAATAGGTTTAAGACATCCCAGATATAGTTACCCGCAGTCTGAGATGGTGTCAAGTGATCACCAGCAGGGCTTCCAGGGGCCCTCTTCCCATCCAGCTGACAGGGAGTTTAGATGTCAGCTCCTTGCCGGGTCCCTAATCTTTTATAGCTATCTCTAACAAACCACAGAACCTATAGTGACTCCTAGTGGGTCGGTATATAACAACCTCTACTGGGTCACCAATTCTTCTAATTTCAACAAACTACTCATTATCTCCAAACATTTCTAATATTTCCAGCCATAACAACAATACGTCAGGGGCACCTAAAACCATGGGCTCTTCACTCACTGTCTTCCATAACTTTCTCGCCCATCCTCCCATTCTGATTAACAAACTGCAAGTATGCGGCTGTCTGACCTTGTCTCACAAAGGCCTAAGATTGTTCCTAGCGATGTGACGGTTGGTTTTCAGCTGGCAGTGCTGCACGTACGAAATGGCTGACTGCGGTGCTGTCACGTTTCGGGGTACACGCAGGACTGTTAGATTCCGGGTGGCCCACTAGCTTCTGCAGAGGAAGGTGCAAGAACTGGCAAGAGGAGACGTGAGATAATCTGCCCCCGGCCCCATCTCCTGGTCTCTGTTGGTTAGAGATTGGCTTCAGCCCCAAAAGCAGCAAGTTTTATCTCTCTCCTAAAGCTCCTCTCTTAGCATTTGCTACTCTAACTCTGGATGTTTGTGTTAACCCTAGAAATGCCCAATCCTTTTTGGAAGCTTGTTAATAAATCACAGATTCATAGATACTAAGGTCAGAAGGGACCATTATGATCATCTAGTCTGACCTCCTGCACAACGCAGGCCACAGAATCTCACCCACCAGCCCTCGCCCTTGAGCCAGTCGTACAGCCAGCGCAAAGGCTGAGCAGCATGTGTGCTGGGAATAAAACACCAAAACCCAGAACTCACTGATGGATACTTAACTTGGGTGTATAAAAGGGAATCTTGAGTAGGGGGGGAGAGGTTCTTTTATCTCTGCAGTATCTGGTATTGGGATGGGAAGTGGGACCCGGAGAGGCCAGAACAGGCCTTGGAGCAGGTAGGAACTCCCAGGACCCTTCCTCCCAGCCTAGAGCAGGCTGCCCACCCCACCCCCACCAAGGCTCAGTAGCTCTCTTGTTCCCCCTTCTTATCTGTCTGGCTCCCCATTCGCACGGAGCTTCCACCCCTGCAGGAACAAATATTTGGTGATGGGCTCCTTGATCTAGCAGGGAAAGGTCGAACACGATCCAATGGCTGGAGTTTGAATCTAGACCAATTCAGACTGGAAATAAGGCGTTAACAGTGAGGGTAACTAACCATGGGCCTGTGGAGAACACTTGCGAGGCCAGTTTAATTCACTTGTAGTTCAGACACCTTCTCAAATGCACTGCTGGAATTACCCAGGCAAAACCACAGTTCCCCTCGGTGCATTCGCCAATGATGATGTCGTGAATGATTATGGACAGTAATGCTGGTGGCATCCATGTCTAACATCCACGGAGGTTGTCATTGAAGGACAGTCATCTGCCTGGAGCAATGTGGCATTCCTGATTTGCAATTGGAGTTCCTCCTGCTCGGGGGGGCTGCCCCCACAGGCTGAAGAGCTCCACCCAGCTGAAGCGGTCTGGTTTCTTTTCAAGGTGCCAGCCACCGACCTTTCACACCCCTGCTTTTAATAGAAACCCCTCTGCTTCACAAAGGCAAGTGATGATGACTTTGGCTGTTGGTCGGAGGTTTCGCTGGCCATTTGGGACATTTTATAGGAGTTGGGCGCTCATCCCCAACCCCATCCTGGCCCTAATAGCCCTTTTAGGAGGCTAGCAAGAGGTCAAGCAAGTGTTCTCCACTGGCCCGTAGCATGGTTTTGCCCTGAGAGCAGGCTGCCCCCTGCTACTACAACATGAGATCTCCTGGTAAGGGGCTGTGATGGACTGGGAGTGGAAGGAAATGTGCTGATTTGGGGTGGCGATGACAGAATGTGAGCGCATGGGGGTGCGCTGCCGGTGAGGAAGCAGATCAGCCCCTATAAGTTGATCAGCAGCAGGTTAATGACCTCAGCTTGGCAGCCTGTCCTCATCATGTGACTTGTCTAGTGTTCTGCTCTGCCACTGACTGTGATGATGAAGAGTCTGAGATGGTGTTAGCAGCTGCTCACCGGAGAGACGTGTTAATTGGACCAGGCGACTGGAATGCCTGCATTGGTCCTGAGAGTTCCCTAGAATGGTGCCGCTGTGTCGGGAAGCTGGGCATGGCTAGGCAGCAGAGGACTGCGACTCAGTGCAATTAGCAAATGCCTTGTTCAAGCACAAACTGTCCAGGCAGTGGGTGTGGACAGTGCTGTATCTTGGGACTCAGAACCACACTGACTCCATTGTAATTTCGAACAGGCGGTGTGATGGGGAGTTGATTCTTCTAGAAGGCAGACAGGATCTGATCGTAACGTAGTAATAGCCAACATAAAGATCAAACAGCAAAGAAAGAATGACCTGCAGGTATCTTCAGGCTCTGTTATAATGTCGACAAACTGAAAGTCCAGTGAACAAGTGGAATTCAAGAAGACAATTGAACAAAAGCTGCAAACAGTTGAGCTTCTGCGCAAGTAGCGAAAATCAAATAGAGTACATCGTCTGCTGCACTACAGAGATGGTGGATGAATTCCTGGGGAAACAGATCCTAAAGAAGAAACCTTGGATCACGGAGAAGATTGAGTTGTGTGATCAACGAAAGAAGCTAAGAGCACAATGGAAGATGGATTAAACAGCAAGAGAGCAATATTCCCTTCTGATGCCAGAAATAAATGCACTGATTAAAGTGGCAAAAGAAGATTGGCTTGAACAACAGTGCAGTGATATACGGAACGGCTTTGTGGCAAATGCCAGTAGGAAGGCCTGCCAAACCATCAAGACACTCTTGAAAGGTCTCTCTGACAGGAAACACACATTTTCACACCCATGTGCCAGGAACTGTATATTGTAACCCAACCAAATGTTACGCTGGAAGTGAAAAAAGCAGAGGGGATATCTGTGAGAAGTTTGACTTATCCCTGTGAACCTCCTCCTGCAACTGAAGAAGTTGTGGATGGAGTGTGGACACTGAAAAGCAGTGAAGTCCTTGAAGTGGACAACATACGAACAGAACAAATCCAAAGGGGTGGAGCGGCCCCCATCCCAACTTGTCAGTGCCATTTGGGAGCCTGGAAGATGGCCCAAGACTTGGGAACTCTGCTGCTTCTGGAAATTCCTGCACAGTCTCATTCTGGACGCCCGTAGTAAAAAGTCTGCTATGCATCATTCTGAAGAGAAGGCTCTCAGAAGAGGGCAGTTTCTGTCTGAAGAACAAGCGGGACTTAGATCCCAATGAAGTACAGTGGAGCAAATGTTCAGTCCGTATGTGATATGGAGAATGATGGGAAGCTGCTCCACGCTTTGGTGGATTTTGCTAAGGCGTTTGTCAGCATCTGGCACAAACCTCTTGAGGTGGCTGCTCGGAGCTGGTGAAAATGTAATAAGGCCGATACAAAATCTCTGTGGAAGTTCAGCAGCTCTGGGGCGTGCCGGGCATGAGCAAAGTAGTTGGTTCAACTTGAGGATAACTGTCAGACAGGGCTGCTGGTTATCACTGACCCTCTTCAGCAGTTATCCTGAAGACATCTTAAGACCCACTGGTGGAAACCTCCAGGAGAGAGTACGCGTAGGTGAACAACAAGCTAGTCAGCTGTGCTTCGCCCATGATATTGACCTGATTGGATTGTCCCAAGAGGAGGTTGTTGCAAGACGAGGCTTCACTCTGTCTGTCTCTCCCCCTAAGCACCCCCCTCCTGATGCTCTTTATAGGGGAAACAGCTCCTCTGACCCCAGCTGGCTCTACTGATTAAAACCCAGGCCCCACCCCGGGTGTGGCAGGCAGGGATCACTGGACAGGGCTGGCCAGCTCCCAGCCTCTGGCCCTTGAAAGGCCAGGCTGCCCCACACTGGCTTTAAGAAGACAGTGCTCTGTGGGGCTTGGAAAGGGATCTGGGAGCTGCCGGGCCAGTCTCAGCCCCTGGCTCCTTGGCCTCTCATTCTGTTGGGAAGCCTCCATGTCGAGTGCTGATCATGTGGCAGGTGCCCTATGGGACCCAACAGACATGGTACTGCCAACCAGAAAGGCTCAAAGATTGCGAGTCAGACCCCAGGACTCATGGGGGGCCCAGAAGTCATGAGACTTCATGGAAAGAAATGAATGAGGGGTTGATGTCATGATTTTGGGGGGGACAATTAGTGCTGCCAGTGGTCCCAAATGTACTAAGGGGACTTTAGCCCCTGCTGCAGGAGCACTCACCCCCATATCTGCCTGTCCCCTGCTCCTCCAGCAATTCTGTTCCCCAGCTTCCTCTCTGCTCCTCTTGGGGCTCTCCCCCAGATCTGGGTGGTAGGCTGCAGAAGGGTCCCCTTCCAAGCAGGGGGCAGCTCCAGGGGTTCTTCCCCCTGTGACCTGACAGATTCTCACCGGCCCTGGGGAGTTTAGCAGATGGTCACTAAGGTGACTGACTCTCAGTTAATCCCACAGCTTTAAGTTGCCTGGTGGGCCAGGAGGCTGGCGGGCCCCAGAGAGGTGGGGGGAAAGGACACCAGAGTGCAGGAGGTCTTGCAGTAGGCGACTGATAAACGGAACACGGACACACCTCACGTCTTCAGTCCCATTTCCCCATAAAGCCTCTTACTGCTCAGGCAAGGCCGCAGATTCCTGGGTGTGCAGGAGCCGCTGGCTGGCTCCCTGACTAGCTTCCTGATAGGCCACTGATGAGCCCAGCTGCCCTGCCTTGGAACTGAGAGTGGTCACAGCTCCTAAAGCAGTGGCTCCGCCTCTGGCTGATGACTCTGGTTTACCCTCCGGCTCTGGCATTTGAATCATAGAAGATTAGGGTTGGAAGAGACCTCAGGAGGTCATCTAGTCCAATCCCCAACTATATCATCCCAGCCAGGGCTTTGTCAAGCCGGGCCTTAAAAACCTCTAAGGATGGAGATTCCGCTACCTCCCTAGGGAACCCATTCCAGTGCTTCACCATCCTCCTACTGAAATGGTGTTTCCTAATATCCAACCTAAACCTCCCCCACTGCAACTTGAGACCATTGCTCCTTGTTCTGTCATCTGCCACCACTGAGAACAGCCGAGCTCCATCCTCTTGGGAACCCCCCTTCAGGTAGCTGAAGGCTGCTATCAAATCCCCCCTCACTCTTCTCTTCTGCAGACTAAACAAGCCCAGTTCCCTCAGCCTCTCCTCATAACTCATGTGTCCCAGCCCCTGATAGTTTTCGTTGCCCTCCGCTGGACTCTCTCCAATTTGTCCACATCCCTTCTGTAGTGGGGGGACCAAAACAGGACACACGACTCCAGGTGTGGCCTCACCAGTGCCAAACAGAGGGGGATGATCACTTCCCTCGATCTGCTGGCAATGCTCCTAGTAATGCAGCCCAATAAGCAGTTAGCCTTCTTGGCAACAAGGACACACTGTTGACTCATATCCAGCTTCTCATGCACTGTGATCCCCTTTTCTGCAGAACTGCTGCTTAGCCACTCGGCCCTCAGCCTGTAGCAGTACATGGGATTCTTCCTTCCTAAGTGCAGGATTCTGCACTTGTCCTGGTTGAACCTATCAGATTTCTTTTGGCCCAAACCTCCAATCTGTTTAGGTCACTCTCGACCCTATCCCTACACTCCAGCGTATCTACCTCTCCCCCCAGCTTAGTGTCATCCGCGAACCTGCTGAGGGTGCAATTCATCCCATCATCCAGATCATTAATAAAGAAGTTGAACAAAACTGGTCCCAGGACCAACCCTTGGGGTGCTCTGCTTGACACTGACTGCCAACTAGATATCAAGCTGTTGATCACTACCCATTGAGCCCAATAATCTAGCCAACTTTCTATCCACCTTATAGTCCAGGTGGACCGATTTGGCTTCTGTCCCTCCGGCCCTGACCTTTGGCTTGTTCCAGGGCTCTGCCCACCCTGGAGCCAGCTCAACCTGGTAGCCAAACTCTCATTTCAACTAGTGGGCCTGACCACTCACACCCCAGGTGGCTAGGGAGGCAGGTCCCAGCCTGGACCCAGGCTCCCCAAACTCAGCCCCTTTTCAAGGTGATTGTCTCCTGTCCCTTCTGGAGTGGTTTTCCCCTCGGTACACCTTCAGCCTCCTCTCTCGCTGAAGTGAGCTGGCTCTGGCGTATACAGATCCTGCCCACTCCAGCAGCATCAGAGAGCAGTAGTTAATTGGAGTCAGATGCTTGGGTCTTTATTTTCTCCCCCAGTCAAGTGCGGGTGTAAGCCCTAACGTTTGCAGAATGTGCACACCCCTCTGCCATCCCTCCTCCACGCGAGGATCCCGGGCATGGGCTGAGCCTGCCCTTCTCTCCTGTTGTGGTAGACCTCTTGGTCTTTGATGTGCCCAGGCTTCCACCGTCCTACTTCAGGAAGGGGCCTTGGCCTCCTGCTATGTGATCCCTGCATGTGTATCAGCTGTGTAATGGGGCTCCCCTTTGTCAGCCAACCTGCCTTGCAGCACAGCCCCTCCTTCTCGGCAAACACCCCAGAGCTCAGATATTTCCCTTAGGGCAGCCACCTGCCCTCCAGCTGCCCCCTCTTCTCTGCAATGGACTGGCTCTGCAGGAGCATTTCAGTATGGAGCTTGGACAGCACCTCCTCCTGCAACTGCTGCTCTCTCTCCTGTTCCTCTCCTCTGAGGCAGGTCACTTCCTACTCTCTCTGGACGGCTTGGGTCAAAATCTCATCCCTCGTTCCTCCCTGTGCTTGCCAGCACTCTGTCGAGTGAGTCTGGCTGTTTTTGTGAGAGGATTTCAGCCCAGTGCCCATCAGCCACACTAACCCTTCTCTCTGATCTCCCCAGTCTGGCTGCGGGGTCACGCCTACCTTGCCCAGTCTCCCCGTTTGCGCTATGGGACACCCCTTCCATTGGTGGTCCTCCACGTCCCTTCTTTGAAACAGTCTCCCATAGTCCCTATTGGTCCCTTGCTGCTTCGGCGTTGAGCCCAGCCTCACAGCTCCACTGTACATCCCTGGGTGTGCTCCAGTTCTCCGCTCAGGGCCAGCATTCTCTGCCGTGTGGCTTCCTCTGCCCTCGGGGCCATTTCACCGGTTTCGCTGCTGGGCTGTCTCTCAGTGAGGCTCTGGACCCCGCTGAGTCCTTGACCCCCACCTGTCACTATTTGAGGGGCTGCTCCAGCTTCCCGGCTGGTCCAAAGCTTCCTTCCCTGCTCTGCTCTGGGAGAAGCCTGTAGCTTCTTCTCCTAGCCTCTGCCTGAGCACAGTCGTCTTCCCCCCGTGTACTGGGCAGGGAGGGTCTTCTCAGCTAGTGACAGCTCCAGCTCTTTCTGCCTCTCTTCCAAGCTAGAGACTTTCTGCGGCTGGCTACCTACTTCTGTGCTTTGCCGGAGCCATTGCAGCCTTGAGCTTTCGTTATTCTGGAGCTGCCCGCTGGGAAAGGGCAGAAATCGGGTTCTCTGGGTTCCTCTTTTTCTCCTTCCCTTTATTCAGCTGCTCTCCAAGGTGGCTCTTCTCAGCCTCCGTGTTTCACCCAGCCCTGAGATCCTGCTTCTTGCATGCCTCTCTATGCAGTCCCTCATCTGCCTTCTGCAGCCTGGACCGTGAGCCCTGGCGTCTTCCTCTTGGCTAATTTGTTCTTTCCCGGCAGCCACAGTCAGAGAACCCTTTTCTTCCTGAGCACCTCTGGCTTCTTCAGCTGCCTCCTGGACCTGTCATGAGCCTGTTACCAGACTGGACAGGCAGGTTCATGGGCTGAGAGCAGCATTGTTGTACCTCCTCATGCCAAATGGGAGCTCAAACCTTGCTGCCATTCTCCCACTTTTGACTCTGTGTCCCAGGGGCCCCAGGTTTCCTTATTGCTGGGGCCCCAGACTTCCCTTTGCTCCTGTCCAATTGCCCAGAGGTGAGGCTCTTCTTAGGGCCTTTCAACACGTCCTGCTTCCCCCACACAAAATGCATCTGTTCCCCGGGGACTTGCCCTACCTTGTCCTCTCCATATCTTCGCAGTAGGGCAGGCCCCTGTACACAGCATCTCCCTAGAGCCTGGCCTGGATCCTGTCCCCGTGCACAGGACAAGCAGTGCTCCAGCAGCCAGTAAGGCTCCCCCATCTGGCTGGACAGCCTGGCTCCTCTTGGGGGGAGTTCCCCCATTCTGCTGGGCGGTGCGGTCCGGCCCCTCTTGGGGGAAGCTCTGGGGCCCCGCTGGGCGGCCTGGCCCCTCTCGGTGGGGAGCCCCGCTAGGCGGCCTGGCCCCTCTCGGTGGGGAGCCCCGCTAGGCAGCCTGGCCCCTCTCGGTGGGGAGCCCCGCTGGGCAGCCTGGCCCCTCTCGGTGGGGAGCCCCGCTGGGCAGCCTGGCCCCTCTCGGTGGGGGGCCCCGCTGGGCAGCCTGGCCCCTCTCGGTGGGGAGCTCCGGGGCCCCGCTGGGCGGCCTGGCCCCTCTTGAGGGAAGCTCTGGGGCCCTGCTGGGCAGCCTGGCCCCTCTCGGTGGGGAGCTCCGGGGCCCCGCTGGGTGGTCTGGCCCCTCTCTGGGGTGAAGCTCTGGGGCCCTGCTAGGCGGCCTGGCCCCTCTCGGTGGGGAGCCCCGCTGCCTGGCCCCTCTCGTGGGAGAGCTCCGGGGCCCCGCTGGGCGGCCTGGCCCCTCTCGGTGGGGAGCTCCGGGGCCCCGCTGGGCGGCCTGGCCCCTCTTGGGGGAAGCTCCGGGGCCCCGCTGGGCGGCCTGGCCCCTCTTGGGGGAAGCTCTGGGGCCCCGCTGGGCAGCCTGGCCCCTCTCGGTGGGGAGCTCCGGGGCCCCGCTGGGCAGCCTGGCCCCTCTCGGTGGGGAGCTCCGGGGCCCCGCTGGGCAGCCTGGCCCCTCTCGGTGGGGAGCTCCGGGGCCCCGCTGGGCAGCCTGGCCCCTCTCGGTGGGGAGCTCTGGGGCCCCCTGAGCAGCCTGGCCCCTCTCGGTGGGGAGCTCCGGGGCCCCCTGAGCAGCCTGGCCCCTCTCGGTGGGGAGCTCTGGGGCCCCGCTGGGTGGCCTGGCCCCTCTCGGTGGGGAGCCCCGCTGGGCAGCCTGGCCCCTCTCGTGGGGGAGCTCCGGGGCCCTGCTGGGCGGCCTGGCCCCTCTCGGTGGGGAGCCCCGCTGGGCAGCCTGGCCCCTCTCGGTGGGGAGCTCCGGGGCCCCGCTGGGCGGTCTGGCCCCTCTCGGTGGGGAGCCCCGCTGGGCGGCCTGGCCCCTCTTGCGGGGAGCTCCGGGGCCTGCTGGGCAAGGTGCCCTGACCTCTCCCTGGCTCTGTTCTGCAGGCCCTGGAGGACGAGCGGCTGCAGAACTTCCAGCAGTTGCTGCAGCTGGAGGACGAGGTGCTGGTGCCCAGCCAGGAGGCCATGGAGTGCCGGATCTGCTACCTGCCCGTGGCTCCAGGGGACGGGGTGCTGCTTCGCGAGTGTCTGCACAACTTCTGCAGGTACGGCTGCCCAGCCGGCACCCCCAGGCCACGGTGTGGGCGCCGCGAGGCAGAGACTGCTGCAGAGCCAGGGGATGGAGAGGGTGGGATCGGGCCGGAGCCACCAGCTCCTCCCTGGTGTCCATTCCCTGGTCCCTGCCATGCAGCGCTTGGACTCCATCCCTGAGGCCCTGTGCTGGGAGCCTGCGTCTGAGCCAGACTTTGGGCCCTCGCGGGGCTGCGAGGGCCGAGAGCTCAGACCATGGGGCCACAGCTGCCGGGTCGGGGAGGGGTTCCCTGGGGTGACTGCACCCTGTCCCCACAGAGACTGCCTGCGGCAGGTGATCATCTACAGCCAGGAACCCCAGGTGTCCTGCCCCTTCCGCGATGACACCTACGCCTGCAGCAGCAAGCTCCAGGAACGGGAGGTCCGGGCGGTGAGTCCTTGCAGTGGGCAAGGAGGGCTCCAGCTTCCAAGAGCTGGCCTGCAGGCCCCAGCGGGTGGGCGAGCGGGTGTGGGGCAGGATCTCGGCTGGTTCCATAGGACCAGCCCCAGTGCTCGAGGGGAGGCACAGCGGGAGATGGGGGGAGTGGGGTAAATGTTATCAGACAAATGCCTGGGCCCCCAGGGACTTGCTGGGAGGCTCTGACCCCCCCGCGCCGCCATCAGATCCCAGAGGCCTGGCCCCCTTCTCCCCTCCCCCCTTGGATCTTGGGGACCTGCACACTTAAGGCAGGCTAGCTCCTGCCCCACAGCCACCTTCTGTCAGGGCAGAGCTCCCAGAAGGGGCCCCTGCAGCCTGTCCCTGCCCCTGGCGGCTCTGGATGGGGTGGGCATGGCCAGCAGTGGCGTGACCTCCTCGGGGCTCTGGGCCCACAGCTGGTGTCAGCAGAGGAGTACAAGCGGTTCCTGGAGCGGGGCCTGGTGGCAGCGGAGAGACGCACCCAGAACAGCTATCACTGCAAAACCGCAGACTGCCAGGGCTGGTGCATCTACGAGGACGCCGTCAACGAGTTCCGCTGCCCCATCTGCTGGGGCCTGAACTGCTTGCTCTGCAAGGTGAGCCCCGGGGGCCCTGCGGGGGGGGCCCGGGGGGGCAGGCCGCTCTGCTCTCCGGTGGGGATGGACGTGGGGCCCTGCCTGCAGCTGCTGCCATCCTGTGGAGACTGCCGCGCGCAGTGCTCCAGCAGCCAGGCCCTGCGCAGTCGGGTGGAACGGTGCATGCTGGGATGGGTCATTTCTGCAGCAGGGATTCCAAGGCCAGCAGGGACCATTGTGATGCTCTAGTGACCTCCTGCCTCGCACAGGCCTGGGAACAGGCCCAGGTCATTCCTAGCGCTGAGCTTTTAGACAAACAGCCTGTCTGGATTTAAAAACTGCCAGTGACAGAGAATCCACCATGAGCCTTGGGAAATTGCTCCAGTGGTTAATTCCTCTGTTAAAAACGTACGTCCTATTTCCAGTGTGAATGTGTCTAGTTTCAACGTCCAGCCATTGGCTCGGGTCAGACCTTTTCCTGCTAGACTGAAGAGCCCATGATCAAATCTCTGTTCCCCACGTAGGTACTTATAGACTGTGACCAAGTCACCCCTTAACCAGCTCCTTGTTGTGTTAAACAGACGGAGCTCCTGGAGTCTCTCACTGTACGGCAGGTTTCTAACCCTGTAATTGTTCCCGTGACTCGTCTCTGACCCCTCCCCAATGTATCATCATCCTTCTTGAATTGTGGACACCAGAACTGGACCCAAGATTCCAGCAGCCCTTGCACCAGGGCTACATACAGAGCAGCAGGAGCATGGGAGGAGAGGGCAGCAGAGTAGGGGGTTGGGGAGGGGAGGTCTGAAGCAGGGGGGTCTGGAGCATGGGGGGGGGGTCCAGAGCACTGGAGCTGTGCAGGGGATGAATAGGGGGTCCAGAGCAGTGGGGGTGGGACATACAGAATGGGTAGGGTGGCCCAGAGCAGTGGGGGGTAGGACAGGGGGAGAGAAGAGAGGAGGGGGTCTGGAGAGTGAGGGGAGGGGAGGTGTCCAGAGAACTCAACAAGCATGTGGACAAGGGGGAGCCAGTGGATATAATGTACTTCGATTTGCAGAAAGCCTTTGACAAGGTCCCTCACCAAAGGCTCCTAAGCAAAGTAAACTGTCATGGGATAAGAGGGAAGCTCCTCTCAGGGATTGGTAACTGGTTAAAAGATAGGAAACAAAGGGTAGGAATAAATGGTCAGTTTTCAGAATGGAGAGAGGTAAATAGTGGTGTCCCCCAGAGATATCTGTTCTGGGCCCAGTCCTATTCAACATATTCATAAATGATCTAGGAAAAGGTTACGGTAAACAGTGAGGTGGCAAAATTTGCAGATGATACAAAACTACTCAATGACAGGTTTCAGAGTAGCAGCCGTGTTAGTCTGTATTTGCAAAAAGAAAAGGAGGACTTGTGGAACCTTAGAGACTAACCAATTTATCTGAGCATAAGCTTTCGTGAGCTACAGCTCCCTTCATCAGATGCATACGGTGGAAAGTACAGAAGATCTTTTTATACATGGTTTGTGTGTATAAAAAGATCTTCTGTACTTTCCACAGTATGCATCCGATGAAGTGAGCTGTAGCTCTCGAAAGCCTATGTTCAAATAAATTGGTTAGTCTCTAAGGTGCCACAAGTCCTCCTTTTCTTTTTTGCAAAACTACTCAAGATACTTAAGTCCCAGGCAGCCTGCGAAGAGCTACAAAGGGATCTCACAAAACTGGGTGACTGGGCAACCAAATGGCAGATGAAATTCAGTGTTGATAAATGCAAAGTAATGCACATTGGAAAACATCATCCCAACTATACATATACAATGACGGGCTCTAAATTAGCTGTTACCACTCAAGAAAGAGATCTCAGAGTCATTGTGGAGAGTTCTCTGAAAACATCCACTCACTGTGCAGCAGCAGCCAAAAAACGAACAGAAAGTTGGGAATCATTAAGAAAGGGATAGATAATAAGACAGAAAAGATCATGTTGCCTCTGTATAAATCCCTGGTATGTCCATACCTTGAATACTGCGTGCAGATGGGGTCGCCCCATCTTAAAAAAGATCTATTGGAATTGGAAAAGTTTCAGAAAAGGGCAACAAAAATGATGAGGGGTCTGGAACAGCTGTCATATGAGGAGTGGTTAATAAGACTGGGACTTTTCAGCATGGAAAAGCGACGACTAAGGGGGGATATGATAGAGGTCTATAAAATCATGACTGGTGTGGAGCAAGTAAATAAGGAAATGTGATTTACCCTTTCACATAACACAAGAGTGAGGGGTCACCCAGTAAAAGTAACAGGCAGCAGGTTTAACACAAACAAAAGGAAGTATTTTTTCACACAACACACAGTAAACCTGTGGAATTATTTGCCAGCGGATGTTGTGAAGGCCAAGACGCTCATAGGGTTCAAGAAGGGTCCTCTCAGCACGACCACCAAGTTTAGGATCTAGCTGAGCTGTACCTGCTCCAGCCAGCTGTGAAACAGGGACACTGTGCCGCTCCAACGGGGCAAAGCCGGGGGCTCCCCACACAACACGCCAGTGCCTTCTGTTGGGCAAAAAGTAGAATGACTTTTTTCCTAATGCAGAGGGGTTCGTGATCTCCGGATTTTGGGACTGTCATGGAGCTACAGGCTCTGTGCTATGCCCCTGCTTGGGAACAGTCCCTTGGGGGCGCCCTTCAGTGTGATGGGTTCCCCCGCAGTCTCACCACCTCCTGGACTGAGCTCCCGGGGGGCTCCAGCTCTGCTGCGTCATGCCAGGAGTGCTGGCCTGCAAGTCCCACTGAGACAGACCCTGGGAGAGAGTCTGGGGGGGATGAGTTCACCAGCCAGTGTTTGCAGTAACCAGGCAGTGCAGGGTTTGTTAGTCAGCTGGGACACAGCCGGGGCTGGCCCTAGCTCAGCACCAAGAACTGAGGGTAAAAGCACCATCTGTCTGCTGAGCTGGAGCAATCAGCCAGCCAAGCTGCAGGGGCTGCGTCCCAGACTCCGTCTCTCTCTGACCTCTTCAGTCTGCCCCTGGAGAGCCCCAGGCTTCATCCCCTGCTGCTCACGGCTGGAGCTGGGGTTTCTGCTCCACTTCCCTGCTGAGCAGTGGAGATGTCACCTTCCTCTGAGTCGTTGGGGCTTCCTACTCGCCCTGTGAGCTTCTGCATTGACATGGGGTTGCTTCCAGCAGGTCCAGTTCCTGGCCCAGACAGCCAGGCATCACCCCCACCCTGTTCTGTGCTGCCCCGCATGAGCAGCCGTCACCCACTTCCTCCACTGGGGAGTGAATCAAAGTATAGAGGGGAACTGAGGCACACAAAGGCATCATAAAATTATACAAATAATTCCTACTTCATCCCAGGGCCCTGTCAGGATTTCAGGGTGGGAGGTTGCTCTGGGGCAGGGTGCAGCATGGGAGGAGGTGACATGGGGGGCTGAGGTGCAGGTTCTGGGGGAGGGCTTGAGCAGAACCAAGGGCTGCTGCGTTGCTGAGGCAGGGGGTGAGTCAGTCACTTAATATCCAAGCCCTGGGTCCTGCCCTGTGGCTGGGAGAATGCTGTATCCCCTGGCGGGGCGCCGAGCTCCCATGGCAGAGGGGGCCCTGGAGACTGAGAGGGGATTGGCCATTGCCCCGGGGTCAAAGCCCAGCCTCCCTGGCTCCCCCCCACCAAGCACTATAGGCAGGGGCCCGTGGCGAAGTGCCAGGCCAGCTGGGAGCTGCTGTGTGGGGCTCTCAGCCGGCCCAGGGCCCACCCACACAGAGGCTGCTGCAGGGGAGCAGGGGCTGATTGCTGCCCATCTCACCCCCTGCCCAGGCCATCCACGAGGGGAAGGACTGCCGCCAGTACCAGGACGACCTGCAGCTCCAGGCCCAGGACGACGCTGCGGCCCGGCAGACCAGCGACATGCTGCAGGTGGGAGCACGGCCCCGGGCCGGGCCCAGCCCAGGAGAGCCCCTGGCCGTGCTGCAGGTCAAGGGGGAGCGGGGCACCGAGGGTCTCTTCCCGGCTCTGGCATGGTTTGCTGTATGGTCTTGGGGAAGGCCTGTGCCCCACCTGTAAAAGAGGGCTAGCAGGTCCCAGCCTCACTCCCAGCCCTGGGCTCCCCACAGCCCCAGGCACCCCCCAGCTCTGCCAGTGCCCCTCACTCCCGACCCGCAGCCCCCTGCTAGCCTAGCCCTACACTCTGCCCCCCAACTCTGCCAGTGCCCCTCACTCCCGACCCGCAGCCCCCTGCTAGCCCAGCCCCAGGCACCCCCACAGCTCTGCCGGTGCCCCTCACTCCCGACCCGCAGCCCCCTGCTAGCCCAGCCTCAGGCACCCCTACAGCTCTGCCGGTGCCCGTCACTCCCAACCTGCAGCCCCCTGCTAGCCCAGCCCTGGACACCCCCTGCCCCCCACCAGCTCTGCCAGTGCCCCTCCCAACCCGCAGCCCCTGCTAGCCCAGCCCCGGGCACCCCCACAGCTTGTCACAGCATCCCCGGGCGATGCTCTGGAACTGCTCCCCATGAAGCCAGGCAGGACCCTGGGGAAGTCTCTTCTCTGGGAGCAGCCTGTCTGCAGGACACACAGCTCACCCAGCTTCCACCTTCCTGGGTCTGACCTCAGAGCATTCAGCCTCTTCTGCCCCTCCGTGCGCTTCCCACAGCGAGTCGGCCCAGGCTGGGCTCTTGGGGAAGCCAGAGGGTCCTGCCCCCCAACTCCGCAGTCAGACGTGACTCTCAGCCAGCCAGGAAAACAGAAGGTTTATTAAACGACAGGAACATGGTCTAACACAGAGCTTGTAGGTGCAGAGAACAGGATCCCTCAGCCGGGTCCATTTTGGGGGGCCGTGAGCCAGACAACCATGTCTGCCCTTCACTCCATGTCCCCAGCCAGCCCCAAACGGACTCTCTCCAGCCCCCCCTCCTCTGGGCTTTGTCCCTTTCCCGGGCCAGGAGGTCACCTGATCTCTTTGTCTTCAACCCTTTAGCTCTCACCTTGCAAGGGGGAAGGGCCCAGGCCATCAATTGTCAGGAAACAGGGTGTCGGCCATCCTCTGTGTCCAGACCCCTGCACACACCTGCCCTCTAGGGCTCTGCAGCAATCATACACCCTTATCCCACCACCTAGATACTTAAGAACTGCCTAGGGGAAACTGAGGCACCCCTACACTATTCAGAGGAAACATTAAGAACAGTCCCACTTTGTCACTCAGCTCTACCAGGGCCCCTCACTCCTGACTTGCAGCCCCAGCGAGCCCAGCCCTGGGCTCCCCCCTCTCCCAGCTCTGCCAACACCTCTCATCCCAACCCACAGCCCCCTGCTTGTCCAGCCCTGGGCTCCCCCCAGCTCTGTCTCCTCTGACTGCTGCCTTCCCCTCGCAGACACTGGTGCAGATGGGCGAGGCCATGCACTGCCCCGTATGCCGGATCATCGTGCAGAAGAAGGACGGCTGCGACTGGATCCGCTGCACCGTCTGCCAGACGGAGATCTGCTGGGTGACCAAGGGGCCGCGCTGGGGGCCTGGGGTGAGCTGTCACAGGACCGGCAGCCCTGGCCCCCGAGCGCCTGTCCCCAGGGCAGGGAACTGCACCGGCTGTGCCAGGCTGGGCCTCTGCTGCCTCCCCCAGGAGCTCATGTGGGGGAAGCTGGGCCATGGCTGGGGGAGTAGCAGGTTGTGCAAGGAGCAGGCTCCTCCCCCTGGCTGTGCGGCTGCCCCTTCCCCTTGGCTCCAGAGGGAGATTTCCCCTCCCATGAGCTACTGCACCAGGCAGGGAAAAGCTGACCTGGCCCCCTGCCAGGCCATGGGGCTCCGGTGCCCGAGGCTCTGCCCCAGCTGCTAGAAGAGGGGCGCTCAGGGCAGCGCATGGGCTAGAAGCCTGGGCTCTGGGCAGGAGGGGAGCCGCCCCTCGAGCCAGGCAGAACTAGAGTTGGTGCCCCCAACCCTCCCCCTGGAGGGAGCCCTAAGGCTCATGCGTGTGGGAGCAGCAGCCTTCCCCTCCCCCAGCCCCACCCTGGCTCCAGAGCTGTTCCTGCTGGTGGGACCCTCCCTGGCCCTGGCATGCTGCTCCTGGGGGCTGGAGGGGAGCAGCTGGCTCTGGCTCCTCTCACCTTTGAATGCAGCCCCCCAGGGAGAGGTGGGGAGATGCTGCTGAACCCTCCCCCCCACGGGCAGCTGGGGAGCTGGGGGCAGGTGTCTCTGTTGTCCGTCGTCGGCGTCCCCCCCTGACACTCTCCTCCCCTCCAGGGCCCTGGTGACACCAGTGGAGGATGCCGCTGTAACGTCAATGGGCAGAGGTGCCACCCACACTGCCAGAACTGTCACTGAGCACGCGGAGCCAAGCCTGGGCCTCCCCACGCGGCAGCCCCCTGGCCCCAGCACAGGTCAGGCAGGTGCCTTGCTCCTGGGGGAGCGCCTAGCCCTTGCCCGTGCAGTGCCTTGAGGGGCTCCTCCCTGCTCTGGGGGGCTTTCACCTCCCACTCTGAACCTGGCCCAGGGCCTTCTTCCTGCTGAGCCCTAGGCTGGGCCTGTCTCTGCAGCTCCAGGCAGGCCCAGGAGGGAGCTGTTTGGGGTCAGGCTTTCAGAGCAGCGGCTGCCTCTGCACCTGCCTGGCCCCAGGGCTACATTCCCGCTTCTGGAGCTGTGCAGGGCTGGGGTGACGGGGGTGGGGAAATGCTGCTGGTGTGGAGAGGTCCTCAGCCCCCCTGCAATTTAACCTGGGCCTTGCCTTCACTTGCCCTGTGCCCTGTGCCCTCTCCTGTGGCTGTTGAGTGCCTCCCCCAACACAGGGAGCTCCCCGTGACGACCTCGGGGGGCGGGGGTTTACAGAGGCTGGCTGTTCCCCACTTCTGGGAGGATCCTTGGGTTGCAGGGGCAGGTCCAGGAGCCACCAGCCCCTCGGGGCCCAGGAAAGCTGCACACTTATCCCTTACTGTCATGTGCGGGGGGCAGCGACGTCCCTCGGCCCTGGCCCAGTCCCCCCATGCCCAGCATAGCACAAGCTGCTCCAGGCTGGCCTCCCTCTCACCCCTCAGGCTGAGCTGTTGGGGGCAGCCTGGCACTGCCCAGCTCATGGCCAGGCTGCTTGAAGGATTTACCTCCTGAGGGTGGCTGTGGCCTGCCGGAGCTGGTGCAAGGAAGCAGCCCCAAAAGGCCCCAGCTGGGCTCTCTGCCCCTTTGGGCAGCTCAGGCTGTGAACGGTGCCACCCCCCGCTGGCATGGCAGGAGAGCCCATCGTGGCTGCTCCTGCAGGAATCCAGCAGCTTGTGGAGATGGGGCCTGTGCCAGGCTGGTCTGGCTCTGGGGAGGCAGTTAGGGCCACTGCACAGCAACACACACATCTGTTGGAGGCACCGGGGCAGCAGCTGGTGCCCATGCCGCAGGGCACTGCAGCCCCTGAGATGCTAGCGGCAGTGGCCAAGAGCTGGGGTAACTGATTTGCCCCACCCACACTGCACGGGGAGGGAGCACGGAGGACCCCAGCCAGGCCTCTGTGCAGTGCCCTACCCTGCAGCATGCTAGGAAGAGGGACAGGGCAGCTCTCCATGAAGCCTGAGGGAGGGAGTGGGGCCCCTCCACACTGCCATGTGTGTGTGTGTGTGGGGGTGGGGGGGAGAGAATCAGCCTCTATCGGGCACCTCCCTCCGTAAAGTGAGTACTGCGTCCCCCGCTGACCCCCACACAACTCAGACAGATGCTGCTCTGGGGACAGAACCATTGAATAAATGCCACCATTACACACAGGACCCCCGGAAGCTGGGGCTGCAGGGCACAGGCCTTCCCCTCCGGCTGTACTGGGCTCCCCTGGGGGTGGGAAGGAGGCAGGGCAGGGCAGCAGGTGGGAGTGACAGGGCCAGGGGAAGGCGAGGGCCCCCCGGGCAGGGCCTAGGCCAACACACCACACCACACTTCCCCACTGAAGATTGAAGGTTTATTTCTGCCCCCCCAGCGGGCACGTGCAACAGCAGCCGCCCCCCTTCCCAAAGTCCTTTCCCAGGCCTAGCAGACGAGCGGCTGTGTCCAAGGGAGAGGACATTAAATAAGAGTAACACGTCATGAGGAGTGGGCTGTACCCGTCTGTCTGTCCAGCTGTACATACATTCCTGTCCAGGGAGGTGCCGCGCGGCGGCTGGGTGGCCAAGGCCCACAGGGTGGCAGGCTCCGGTCCAGTTCTTACTTAGGGGGCCGGTACGCGATTTTTCTGCTCTTTAGTACAGACCACCTATGGCGCTTCAGGTAGTAGATGAGGGGCACCAGGAGGCCAACCATGATCAGCATCTGGGAAGGGAAGGGAAGGGGTTAGGCCAGGCCCTGCCCTGCTTCCGAGCACCTTCCCCCAGCAGTGCATGGACCCAAGGCACTGGCCAGGGTGAGGGCCGGCAGGAATCGCTCAGACACATACCCAGCCTTGCCAGCAGGCCAGGCTGGGCTCCTCCCTCCAGTCCAGGGCACTCCCCAGGCCCCCCAGAGAGGAGCCCCTGTCCCTAGCACCCCGGGGGCAGGCACTGACCTTCATTCCCATGCGTTTGCGGTGATCATGCTCCGGCTCTGCTGCCCACCTCAGGAACGTGCACACGTCTTTCGCTATCTGGGACATGGTGGCCGGGGTCCCTGGGACAAAGCAGAGTCAGCGGCGCCCCGTGTGCAGGGTCCGCGGGCGCCCAGCCCCACCCCACGCGTGCGGCCCGGAACAGGGTCTGCGGGCGCCCAGCCCCACCCCACGCGTGCGGCCCGGAACAGGGTCCGCGGGCGCCCAGCCCCACCCCACGCGTGCGGCCCGGAACAGGGTCTGCGGGCGCCCAGCCCCACCCCACGCGTGCGGCCCGGAACAGGGTCTGCGGGCACCCCCCGCGTGCAGGCTGAGAGCAGGGTCTGCGGGCGTCCAGCCCCACCCCACGCGCAGGCTGAGAGCAGGGTCTGCGGGCGTCCAGCCCCACCCCACGCGCAGGCTGAGAGCAGGGTCTGCGGGCGCCCAGCCCCACCCCACGCGTGCGGCCCGGAACAGGGTCTGCGGGCGCCCAGCCCCACCCCACGCGTGCGGCCCGGAACACGGTCTGCGGGCGTCCAGCCCCACCCCACGCGTGCGGCCCGGAACAGGGTCTGCGGGCGCCCAGCCCCACCCCACGCGTGCGGCCCGGAACAGGGTCTGCGGGCGCCCAGCCCCACCCCACGCGTGCGGCCCGGAACAGGGTCCGCGGGCGCCCAGCCCCACCCCACGCGTGCGGCCCGGAACAGGGTCCGCGGGCGCCCAGCCCCACCCCACGCGTGCGGCCCGGAACAGGGTCCGCGGGCGCCCAGCCCCACCCCACGCGTGCGGCCCGGAACAGGGTCTGCGGGCGCCCAGCCCCACCCCACGCGCAGGCTGAGAGCAGGGTCTGCGGGCGCCCAGCCCCACCCCACGCGTGCGGCCCAGAGCAGGGTCTGCGGGCACCCAGCCCCACCCCACGCGCAGGCTGAGAGCAGGGTCTGCGGGCGCCCAGCCCCACCCCACGCGTGCGGCCCAGAGCAGGGTCTGCGGGCACCCAGCCCCACCCCACGCGCAGGCTGAGAGCAGGGTCTGCGGGCGTCCAGCCCCACCCCCCGCGTGCGGCCCGGAACAGGGTCTGCGGGCGCCCAGCCCCACCCCACGCGCAGGCTGAGAGCAGGGTCTGCGGGCGCCCAGCCCCACCCCACGCGCAGGCTGAGAGCAGGGTCTGCGGGCACCCAGCCCCACCCCACGCGCAGGCTGAGAGCAGGGTCTGCGGGCGCCCAGCCCCACCCCACGCGTGCGGCCCAGAGCAGGGTCTGCGGGCGCCCAGCCCCACCCCACGCGCAGGCTGAGAGCAGGGTCTGCGGGCGCCCAGCCCCACCCCACGCGCAGGCTGAGAGCAGGGTCTGCGGGCGCCCAGCCCCACCCCACGCGTGCGGCCCGGAACAGGGTCTGCGGGCGCCCCCCGCGTGCAGGCCCAGAGCAGGGTCTGCGGGCGCCCAGCCCCACCCCACGCGTGCGGCCCAGAGCAGGGTCTGCGGGCACCCAGCCCCACCCCACGCGCAGGCTGAGAGCAGGGTCTGCGGGCGCCCAGCCCCACCCCACGCGCAGGCTGAGAGCAGGGTCTGCGGGCGCCCAGCCCCACCCCACGCGTGCGGCCCAGAGCAGGGTCTGCGGGCACCCAGCCCCACCCCACGCGCAGGCTGAGAGCAGGGTCTGCGGGCGCCCAGCCCCACCCCACGCGCAGGCTGAGAGCAGGGTCTGCGGGCGCCCAGCCCCACCCCACGCGTGCGGCCCGGAACAGGGTCTGCGGGCGCCCCCCGCGTGCAGGCCCAGAGCAGGGTCTGCGGGCACCCAGCCCCACCCCACGCGTGCGGCCCGGAACAGGGTCTGCGGGCGCCCAGCCCCACCCCACGCGCGCAGGCTGAGAGCAGGGTCTGCGGGCGTCCAGCCCCACCCCCCGCGTGCGGCCCGGAACAGGGTCTGCGGGCGCCCAGCCCCACCCCACGCGTGCGGCCCGGAACAGGGTCCGCGGGCGTCCAGCCCCACCCCACGCGTGCGGCCCGGAACAGGGTCTGCGGGCGCCCAGCCCCACCCCACGCGTGCGGCCCGGAACAGGGTCCGCGGGCGCCCAGCCCCACCCCACGCGTGCGGCCCAGAGCAGGGTCTGCGGGCGCCCAGCCCCACCCCCCGCGCAGGCTGAGAGCAGGGTCTGCGGGCGTCCAGCCCCACCCCACGCGTGCGGCCCAGAGCAGGGTCTGCGGGCGTCCAGCCCCACCCCACGCGTGCGGCCCGGAACAGGGTCTGCGGGCGCCCCCCACGCGCAGGCTGAGAGCAGGGTCTGCGGGCGTCCAGCCCCACCCCCCGCGCAGGCTGAGAGCAGGGTCTGCGGGCACCCCCCGCGTGCAGGCTGAGAGCAGGGTCTGCGGGCGTCCAGCCCCACCCCACGCGTGCGGCCCGGAACAGGGTCCGCGGGCGCCCAGCCCCACCCCACGCGTGCGGCCCGGAACAGGGTCTGCGGGCGCCCAGCCCCACCCCACGCGCAGGCTGAGAGCAGGGTCTGCGGGCGCCCAGCCCCACCCCACGCGTGCGGCCCAGAGCAGGGTCTGCGGGCACCCAGCCCCACCCCACGCGCAGGCTGAGAGCAGGGTCTGCGGGCGCCCAGCCCCACCCCACGCGTGCGGCCCAGAGCAGGGTCTGCGGGCACCCAGCCCCACCCCACGCGCAGGCTGAGAGCAGGGTCTGCGGGCGTCCAGCCCCACCCCCCGCGTGCGGCCCGGAACAGGGTCTGCGGGCGCCCAGCCCCACCCCACGCGCAGGCTGAGAGCAGGGTCTGCGGGCGCCCAGCCCCACCCCACGCGCAGGCTGAGAGCAGGGTCTGCGGGCACCCAGCCCCACCCCACGCGCAGGCTGAGAGCAGGGTCTGCGGGCGCCCAGCCCCACCCCACGCGTGCGGCCCAGAGCAGGGTCTGCGGGCGCCCAGCCCCACCCCACGCGCAGGCTGAGAGCAGGGTCTGCGGGCGCCCAGCCCCACCCCACGCGCAGGCTGAGAGCAGGGTCTGCGGGCGCCCAGCCCCACCCCACGCGTGCGGCCCGGAACAGGGTCTGCGGGCGCCCCCCGCGTGCAGGCCCAGAGCAGGGTCTGCGGGCGCCCAGCCCCACCCCACGCGTGCGGCCCAGAGCAGGGTCTGCGGGCACCCAGCCCCACCCCACGCGCAGGCTGAGAGCAGGGTCTGCGGGCGCCCAGCCCCACCCCACGCGCAGGCTGAGAGCAGGGTCTGTGGGCGCCCAGCCCCACCCCACGCGTGCGGCCCAGAGCAGGGTCTGCGGGCACCCAGCCCCACCCCACGCGCAGGCTGAGAGCAGGGTCTGCGGGCGCCCAGCCCCACCCCACGCGCAGGCTGAGAGCAGGGTCTGCGGGCGCCCAGCCCCACCCCACGCGTGCGGCCCGGAACAGGGTCTGCGGGCGCCCCCCGCGTGCAGGCCCAGAGCAGGGTCTGCGGGCACCCAGCCCCACCCCACGCGTGCGGCCCGGAACAGGGTCTGCGGGCGCCCAGCCCCACCCCACGCGCGCAGGCTGAGAGCAGGGTCTGCGGGCGTCCAGCCCCACCCCCCGCGTGCGGCCCGGAACAGGGTCTGCGGGCGCCCAGCCCCACCCCACGCGTGCGGCCCGGAACAGGGTCCGCGGGCGTCCAGCCCCACCCCACGCGTGCGGCCCGGAACAGGGTCTGCGGGCGCCCAGCCCCACCCCACGCGTGCGGCCCGGAACAGGGTCCGCGGGCGCCCAGCCCCACCCCACGCGTGCGGCCCAGAGCAGGGTCTGCGGGCGCCCAGCCCCACCCCCCGCGCAGGCTGAGAGCAGGGTCTGCGGGCGTCCAGCCCCACCCCACGCGTGCGGCCCAGAGCAGGGTCTGCGGGCGTCCAGCCCCACCCCACGCGTGCGGCCCGGAACAGGGTCTGCGGGCGCCCCCCACGCGCAGGCTGAGAGCAGGGTCTGCGGGCGCCCAGCCCCACCCCACGCGCAGGCTGAGAGCAGGGTCTGCGGGCACCCCCCGCGTGCAGGCTGAGAGCAGGGTCTGCGGGCGTCCAGCCCCACCCCACGCGTGCGGCCCGGAACAGGGTCTGCGGGCGTCCAGCCCCACCCCACGCGCAGGCTGAGAGCAGGGTCTGCGGGCGTCCAGCCCCACCCCACGCGTGCGGCCCGGAACAGGGTCTGCGGGCGCCCCCCGCGTGCAGGCTGAGAGCAGGGTCTGCGGGCGTCCAGCCCCACCCCACGCGTGCGGCCCGGAACAGGGTCTGCGGGCGCCCAGCCCCACCCCACGCGTGCGGCCCGGAACAGGGTCTGCGGGCACCCCCCACGCGCAGGCTGAGAGCAGGGTCTGCGGGCGTCCAGCCCCACCCCACGCGTGCGGCCCGGAACAGGGTCTGCGGGCGCCCAGCCCCACCCCACGCGCAGGCTGAGAGCAGGGTCCGCGGGCGCCCAGCCCCACCCCACGCGCAGGCTGAGAGCAGGGTCTGCGGGCGCCCAGCCCCACCCCACGCGTGCGGCCCGGAACAGGGTCTGCGGGCACCCCCCACGTGCAGGCTGAGAGCAGGGTCCGCGGGCGCCCAGCCCCACCCCACGCGCAGGCTGAGAGCAGGGTCTGCGGGCGTCCAGCCCCACCCCACGCGTGCGGCCCGGAGCAGGGTCTGCGGGCGTCCAGCCCCACCCCACGCGCAGGCTGAGAGCAGGGTCTGCGGGCGCCCAGCCCCACCCCACGCGCAGGCTGAGAGCAGGGTCTGCGGGCGCCCAGCCCCACCCCACGCGTGCGGCCCGGAACAGGGTCTGCGGGCGCCCCCCGCGTGCAGGCCCAGAGCAGGGTCTGCGGGCACCCAGCCCCACCCCACGCGTGCGGCCCGGAACAGGGTCTGCGGGCGCCCAGCCCCACCCCACGCGCGCAGGCTGAGAGCAGGGTCTGCGGGCGTCCAGCCCCACCCCCCGCGTGCGGCCCGGAACAGGGTCTGCGGGCGCCCAGCCCCACCCCACGCGTGCGGCCCGGAACAGGGTCCGCGGGCGTCCAGCCCCACCCCACGCGTGCGGCCCGGAACAGGGTCTGCGGGCGCCCAGCCCCACCCCACGCGTGCGGCCCGGAACAGGGTCCGCGGGCGCCCAGCCCCACCCCACGCGTGCGGCCCAGAGCAGGGTCTGCGGGCGCCCAGCCCCACCCCCCGCGCAGGCTGAGAGCAGGGTCTGCGGGCGTCCAGCCCCACCCCACGCGTGCGGCCCAGAGCAGGGTCTGCGGGCGTCCAGCCCCACCCCACGCGTGCGGCCCGGAACAGGGTCTGCGGGCGCCCCCCACGCGCAGGCTGAGAGCAGGGTCTGCGGGCGCCCAGCCCCACCCCACGCGCAGGCTGAGAGCAGGGTCTGCGGGCACCCCCCGCGTGCAGGCTGAGAGCAGGGTCTGCGGGCGTCCAGCCCCACCCCACGCGTGCGGCCCGGAACAGGGTCTGCGGGCGTCCAGCCCCACCCCACGCGCAGGCTGAGAGCAGGGTCTGCGGGCGTCCAGCCCCACCCCACGCGTGCGGCCCGGAACAGGGTCTGCGGGCGCCCCCCGCGTGCAGGCTGAGAGCAGGGTCTGCGGGCGTCCAGCCCCACCCCACGCGTGCGGCCCGGAACAGGGTCTGCGGGCGCCCAGCCCCACCCCACGCGTGCGGCCCGGAACAGGGTCTGCGGGCACCCCCCACGCGCAGGCTGAGAGCAGGGTCTGCGGGCGTCCAGCCCCACCCCACGCGTGCGGCCCGGAACAGGGTCTGCGGGCGCCCAGCCCCACCCCACGCGCAGGCTGAGAGCAGGGTCCGCGGGCGCCCAGCCCCACCCCACGCGCAGGCTGAGAGCAGGGTCTGCGGGCGCCCAGCCCCACCCCATGCGTGCGGCCCGGAACAGGGTCTGCGGGCACCCCCCACGTGCAGGCTGAGAGCAGGGTCCGCGGGCGCCCAGCCCCACCCCACGCGCAGGCTGAGAGCAGGGTCTGCGGGCGTCCAGCCCCACCCCACGCGTGCGGCCCGGAGCAGGGTCTGCGGGCGTCCAGCCCCACCCCACGCGCAGGCTGAGAGCAGGGTCTGCGGGCGTCCAGCCCCACCCCACGCGCAGGCTGAGAGCAGGGTCTGCGGGCACCCCCCACGCGCAGGCTGAGAGCAGGGTCTGCGGGCGCCCAGCCCCACCCCACGCGTGCGGCCCGGAACAGGGTCTGCGGGCACCCCCCACGCGCAGGCTGAGAGCAGGGTCCGCGGGCGTCCAGCCCCACCCCACGCGCAGGCTGAGAGCAGGGTCTGCGGGCGTCCAGCCCCACCCCGTGCCCAGCCCCACCGCGTGCAGGCCCAGAGCAGGGTCTGCGGGCGTCCTGCCCCGCCCCACCCCGCGCGCAGGCCCAGAGCAGGGTCCATGGTGCCCCAAGCACAGGCCCAGAGCAGGCTGGGGCCGGCCCCTGGGGAGAAGCACAGAGCACAGCCAACAAGGAAGGGACTCCAGGCTGCTTGGGGCGCGAGGCCCTGGCTCTGCGCCGCGGCTGTGCAGGCAACAGGCACCTCAGCCGACCCTCCACAAGCCCCTGGCTGGAAAGGACCCCGCTCCGGGACAGGCTGGGGGGCCTCCCGGCACAGAGCACCTCTTACCATCCTCGAACTCCAGGATCTCGTTGTAGATGGGGGGCGCCATGGTGATGGCCTGCCCCGGGAAGTAGGGGTTGTAATGCAGCTCTTCCCTCATGACCACCCCAGTGGGCGGGTCGCAGTAGCCGGTGAGGAGGGAGAACACGTAGTCCTCACCCCCGTGCCTGAAAGACAAGGCCAGGTGAGATCCCAGGCCCTGGCCGAGACCCAGCTGCCCCCAGGCCAGAGCAGCCATGCTGTGTGGCTGCCCTGCCCCTCAGGCCAGGGCGATGGGCCCTCCCGGCCTCCGACCCACTGACACCCCGAGATGGGGGAGGAAGTGGGAGGGCCTGAAAGGAGCCTCCGATTCTCCTGGGGGTGGGCCCTAGGCCTCACTGGGTGTGCTTAGGGCCCGCAGCACAGAGCACCCACCTGGGCTCAGCTTGTCCCCAGCACCATCTGCGCATGGGAGCTCCAGCCGCTTGAGTTAGTCCCAGCATGCACTGCTCCAGCATCTCTTTGAGACCTGGCCCAGCCAGCTGGGCCCTGCGCTCCTCCCCGGCTGCCCTGTTACCAGCTGCTCAGCCCCCCAAGGGCGCACTGGAGGGGGCCTCACCTGGCGCTGATGATGTAGCTCAGGTCTGGGGGCAGCGCCCCATTGTTGGCTGCTCGCGCCGCCTCAGGGTTGGGGTAGGGCTTGGGGAAGTAATCGGAGAGCTTGCCTGGGCGCGTGAACATCTCGCCGTTCTCATCAGGGCCATCGACCACCTCCGCCTGGCACGAGAGAGCACTGAGCCGGGACCCAGGGGCCCCCGCGTCCCGCCTGGCACGAGAGAGCACTGAGCCGGGGCCCAGGGGCCCCCGCGTCCCGCCTGGCACGAGAGAGCACTGAGCCGGGGCCCAGGGGCCCCCGCGTCCCGCCTGGCACGAGAGAGCACTGAGCCGGGGCCCAGGGGCCCCTGCGCCCCGCCTGGCACGAGAGAGCACTGAGCCGGGGCCCAGGGGCCCCCGCGTCCCGCCTGGCACGAGAGAGCACTGAGCCGGGGCCCAGGGGCCCCCGCGTCCCGCCTGGCACGAGAGAGCACTGAGCCGGGGCCCAGGGGCCCCTGCGCCCCACAGAGAGCACTGAGCCGGGGCCCAGGGGCCCCCGCGTCCCGCCTGGCACGAGAGAGCACTGAGCCGGGACCCAGGGGCCCCCGCGTCCCGCCTGGCACGAGAGAGCACTGAGCCGGGGCCCAGGGGCCCCTGCGTCCCGCCTGGCACGAGAGAGCACTGAGCCGGGGCCCAGGGGCCCCTGCGCCCCACAGAGAGCACTGAGCCGGGGCCCAGGGGCCCCCGCGTCCCGCCTGGCACGAGAGAGCACTGAGCCGGGACCCAGGGGCCCCCGCGTCCCGCCTGGCACGAGAGAGCACTGAGCCGGGGCCCAGGGGCCCCTGCGCCCCACAGAGAGCACTGAGCCGGGGCCCAGGGGCCCCCGCGTCCCGCCTGGCACGAGAGAGCACTGAGCCGGGACCCAGGGGCCCCCGCGTCCCGCCTGGCACGAGAGAGCACTGAGCCGGGGCCCAGGGGCCCCCGCGTCCCGCCTGGCACGAGAGAGCACTGAGCCGGGGCCCAGGGGCCCCCGCGTCCCGCCTGGCACGAGAGAGCACTGAGCCGGGGCCCAGGGGCCCCCGCGTCCCGCCTGGCACGAGAGAGCACTGAGCCGGGGCCCAGGGGCCCCCGCGTCCCGCCTGGCACGAGAGAGCACTGAGCCGGGGCCCAGGGGCCCCCGCGTCCCGCCTGGCACGAGAGAGCACTGAGCCGGGGCCCAGGGGCCCCCGCGTCCCGCCTGGCACGAGAGAGCACTGAGCCGGGGCCCAGGGGCCCCCGCGTCCCACAGAGAGCACTGAGCTGGGGCCCAGCTCACCCCACAGAGTACTGAGCCAGGGCCCTGGGGCCCCAGCATTCTACCAGGCTGCAGACAGTTGGGCCCAGGGCCCACCCCACAGATAGCACGGAGCTGGGGCCAGGGGCCCTCCCACCCCACAGAGAGAAGCGAGCTGGGGCCCAGGGGCCCCCACGCATCCCACAGAGAGCACTGAGCTGGGGTCAGGGGCCCACTGCATCTCACCAGGTCGCAGAGACAGAGCACCAGGCTGGGGCCTCTGTGTCTCACAGACGCAGAGCACTGGGCTGGGGCCCAGGCTGCCCACAGTGCATGACTGTGAGGGGCGAGCTTCCCATCGCCCAGGGCCTGGGAGGGCACATGGCAGCGAGTCCAGCTCTTCCCCCCACTTCCAACACACACCAGCTAGCAAGAGCCAGCTGCCAGAACTGGGGTGTGGATCCCCCCTCGGAGAGTCCCCACCGCTGTCAGTCTCACCTCCTCGGCCAGGGCCTTGGCTTCAGCCTCGGTGTGGGAGACGCCGATGAGATTGCGGAAGGCCAGGTACTCCATGCTGTGGCAGGCGGCACACACCTGCTTGTACACCTGGTAGCCGCGCCGGATGCTGGGAAGAGGGAGGAGGCCGTGAGCCCCTCTGCCTGGCCTAACCTTATCTGCTCCCCATGGCTCTGAGTGGGAGGGGGCTGGAGGAGGAGAGTCACAGCAAGCCCCTGTGCCATAGCCAAACCCCAAGCCCCCAGCATTCCCTGGGGGAGCCTGAACATCAGCCAAGGGCCAGCGAGAACCAAGAGTTGTGGGGCTGACCTGTCACCCCTGGGATGCAGCTTCCCCACCTGCCTGTGCTCTGACCCCCTGCAGGGGGCTGGCAGCTCAGCCCCGGGCTGCCCTCCCTCCAGCCATGGGTTCACTCCATCCCCAGGACAGCCGGCGCCCCCCTCACCGACCTGTCGTGATCCAGGGAGGCCAGCAGGCCGTTGTGGCTCCAGGCGTAGCTGGGAGGGTGCAGCAGCAGGTCACTGGCACTCACAGCCGTGTGGAGAGCCAGGGCCAGGCCAGCCCCGCCGGCAGCCAGCACGCCCAGCGCGGACAGCGCCACCTTCCTGCCACGGGACATGCCCGACAGCGACGACATGTTGGCCTGGAACACAGACGAGCGCCGGTCAGCCTGCCAGCTCCAGCAAGGGGCACCCGCCCCCAGCCACACTCCCCAGAGTCCACGCCGGCGGGGCCTTTGGAACCTTCCCACGCCCCAGGAGAGGAGGGTGGGGGAGCAGCCTGTGGGTGCACGGGATGCAACATGCCTCCAAGCCTGCTCAGCCGGGTGCCTCCATCTCCCCCGACAGGCAGGAGACACTGGCCTGCTCCCACCCAAGCAGAAGGAAGCAGAGTCCCCCTTCCACACAGACTGGGAAGGGCCCAGCGGGGTCAGGAGCTGGAGCTGAAATTTCAGCTGTCTGAGCGGCAGCCCCCAGCGGGAGCCCTGGAGCACTTGCACCGGAGGGGTAGGGGTGGGAAGCAGCAGGTGGGTGGGCTGTGGCTCTCCAGAGCTCCCTGCTGGATGGATTCTGTTTAAGCCAGCCAGCCAGGACCAGGCACATGGGACGAGTCCAGGCCTCTCAGCCCACCCCTCACAGAGATGGGGGTCTCTGGGGCACTGGGACAAGCAACTTCCCCTCTTCTCTACAAGGGGAGCAGTGGGCAGGACTACGGAAAGCCCAGGCCCAATAGCCCTCAAGGGAGCTGACCCATGTGCATCCATGGTGGGAGTGAGCAGGGGGCACAGAGCTCCCACAGCAGGGCAGGACAGTAACCAGGCCCAGCCCCACAGCATCTCGTGGGCAGTGTCACACAGTGGAGCCCTCCACATCGGCGGGAGTGAAGGGGTGAGACATGGACAGCAGGTGACGGGCTCAACTCTTAGCCACACAGCCTCTCACAAGGCATGTGCCACATTCACAGGAGTGGCTAGATTGTCTATAACCACTACACCGTGCTCCAGGCCAGACCCAGAACAGACCCTACCTTTCCTGATTTATTAAGTTAGAAAATTGCAAATGGTGCATTTATTTACTAGGTTACATTTGTATTGTGATTTGGATCAAGCTCGATTTGGATAGAATTTGGAATTTAATTGAAGTGCACAAAACAGTATTTTTAATCTTTTTATTAGTTTAAATAAAACTAACTTGAGTGTGGTGGACACCTCGATCAATTGTTTGCCTTATGTATGTGTTGTATTTAAAACTAACTCAGGTGTTAAACAAAGGACTTATTATCTATAGTTAATTAATTGAACTGATGAATGTGGTGACCAGAAACAGTCAGGATTTTAGAGCTAGTAGATCTCATCCTCTCTCACCTTGTTTTTATTCGTAGATTGGAAGAGGGGAAAAGTTTTCCTGCTTTTTCAGCTCCCAATTGGTTTCTTACCTTTGAATGAACTAGTCACTGAACTGAACTCGAGGAATAGACTGAAATTAAGACAATATTCCCTCTGCACCTGCAAAACAGGCTGCCGCTGTCAAAAGCAGGTTTAGCGCTTCGACAAACTCTGGTTTCCAGTGCTTAGCCAGAGACTCCACCAGTTCAGTGGTTTGATATTCCTTAAAAGTTCAGTGATAAATGTGTACAGCTTAACACTATATTTTATATTTAGTTTAAACGATTAATAGATTACAGTAAGTTTAGGCCTTAACATAGACTGTCAATTTCAAATTTAATTTTAAATAGATTTTTTAAAACAAATGTATTTAATTTAAATAAAAAAATCCAATGTTTGTCATCACTGATTGTTACCCACCCCGACTGCAGGCCAGTGGACACAGGCAGAGAGGCCAGCGCTGGGAGTGTCACATGAGTGCACATGGTCCCATCTCAGCAAGTCCCACTGAGCTCCGGGGCAGCTGCTGCTGTTTGATTGCAGCGCCTTGTCACCAATATGGCAAGGGAAGCAGCCATGCCAACACAAGGAACCACAAAGCAGAGTTCAGCACCATTCAATACCCACTCGGACCACCTCACAGCCAGCTGCAGCCACACTAACTACAGCGATGCGTGTTGCAGCACACCACACGCCAACACCTCTGCAGAAAGCACTAATCTGAGCATGGGGACTGGGAGCCAGGAACCCAGTTCATGCTGATTTAAGCACTGGACCTGGACAAGTCATGGCGTCTCACCATGCTGCAGCTTCTCTGAGTTTAAGACCAGAAGGGATCCAGTCTGATCCCCCGTATAGCACAGGCCAGGGAATCCCACCCAGTTACCCAATATTGGGCCCAATAAACTGATTGGCTGACACTTCCCGAAAGGCAACTAGCATGGATGTGAGGACTTAGACATAGGTGGAGACTCTATACATTCCTGGGGAGTCTGTCCCAGTGGTTCACCACCCTCACTGCTAAACATCTGTACCTAGTTTCTCATCTGACTATCTTGCTCCAGCTTCCAGATGCCACCCTACTAGATCAAAGAGCACGTTAGCACCTGGTGTTTTTTCCTGTGACAGTCCTTACCCACTGTGATCAAATCATCTCTCACTCTTCTGTAAACTAAACAGATTGAGCTCCTTAAGGAATTTTCTCCAGCCCGTGAATCATTTTTGTGGCTCCTTTCTGCACCTCTCCAATTTTTCAACATCCTTTTTAAAACGTAGCCCCCAGAAATGGCTGCAGCGTTCCAGTGTCCATCTGTCCCCAGTGTCCAGTGGGGAAAGCAGGAGCCTTCGGAGGGGTCAGGTCGCCGCCCTCAGCTGCGGGCTCCGGCTCCCTTTCCCTTCCTAAGCGTGTCTGCGAGCCTTGGCTTTCCCCAGTGTCCAGTGTCCATCTGGAGTGTCCATCTGGAGTACTGTGTCCAGTTTTGGGCCCCACACTACAAGAAGGATGTGGATAAATTGGAGAGAGTCCAGCGAAGGGCAACAAAAATGATTAGGGGTCTAGAACACATGACTTATGAGGAGAGGCTGAGGGAGCTGGGATTGTTTAGCCTGCAGAAGAGAAGAATGAGGGGGGATTTGATAGCTGCTTTCAACTACCTGAAAGGGGGTTCCAAAGAGGATGGCTCTAGACTGTTCTCAATGGTAGCAGATGACAGAACGAGGAGTAATGGTCTCAAGTTGCAGTGGGGGAGGTTTAGATTGGATATTAGGAAAAACTTTTTCACTAAGAGGGTGGTGAAACACTGGAATGCGTTACCTAGGGAGGTGGTGGAATCTCCTTCCTTGGAAGTTTTTAAGGTCAGGCTTGACAAAGCCCTGGCTGGGATGATTTAACTGGGAATTGGTCCTGCTTCGAGCAGGGGGTTGGACTAGATGACCTTCAGGGGTCCCTTCCAACCCTGATATTCTATGATTCTATGATCCCTGTTGTCCAACCCCAGCTTTTAGCAGACAAAGGTTTAGGGACACCCAGAGCATGCGGTTTCATCCCTGACCATCTTGGCCAATAGCCATCGATGGACCTGTCCTCCAGGAACTTCTCTTTCTTTTCTGAATCCAGTCAGTCTTTTGCCCTTTACAACAACCCAAGCAACGAGTTCCACAGATTGACTGTGCGTTGTGTGAAGAAATACTTCCTTTTGTTTTAAGGCTGCTGCCTATTCATTTCATTGGGTGACCCCTGGTTCTTGTGTTATACGAAGTAGTAAATAACACTTCCTTATTCATGTTCTCTGCACCATTCATGATTTTATAGACCTCTATCATATCCCCCCTTAGTCATCTCTTTTCTAACTTTTAAAATTCCAGTTTTTTTAATCTCTCCTCATATGGAAGCTGTTCCATATCCCTAATCATTTTGTTGTCTTTCTCTGTATGTTTTCACAGGACACGTACTCGGATCCCGTACAGTGCTGGTTTATCAGAATGTTGTCTGCTACTTAGCCAAAAACCTTTCAAAAATTTAAGTCTATTACAGCTATGTAGTTACCTTTATCAAACTTGCAATCTCACTTCCCAAAGAGAAGTTTAAGGGGTGACTTGATCAGTCTGTAAGTACCTATATGGGGAACAAATATTTAACAATGGGCTCTTCAATCTAGCAGAGGAAGGTCTAACATGATCCAGTCACTGGAAGCTGATGCTAGACAAATTCTGACAGGAAATAAAGCGTAAATTTTTAACAGGGAGGGTAATTAACCACTGGAACAATTTCCCAAGGGTCGCAGTGAATTCTCCATCACTGGTGATTTTTTAAACCAGGACTGGCTGTTTTTCTAAAGCTCTGCTCTAGGAATGATCTTGGGGCAGGTGTCTGGCCCGTGTTACACGGGCAGTCAGACCACATGATCACAACAATCCTTTTGGACCTTGGAATCGATGAAAAGAATAAACTCAGGTTTAATTACATCCAATTTCCAATAAAACCATGTTGACTGGAAGACGGGAGTGATGACCTTGACACACCTTAGTAGAGAGAGAAGGATTCGTTCATAATTCCTCAGTGCTGGGAAGGCGCAAAACGCCAGGTATGTGACGCCACTCTCACTGGCTGCAGGATCGTACAGGGGACGATGCCCCGGTAACAGATGCGGCTCTCGGGAAAGGGGCAGCCCCGCGGCTCGCTCCCTGGGGAGACCCAGGCCCGTGCGGGAGGGGAAAGCCAAGGCTCGCAGACACGCTTAGGAAGGGAAAGGGAGCCGGAGCCCGCAGCTGAGGGCAGCGACCTGACCCCTCCGAAGGCTCCCGCTTCCCCAGCGCGCAGCAGGAGGCGGCCGCGCTCCTGCTGGGCCCCCCGGCAGCCGCCTGCGGGGCGAGATCTGCGCAGCGCGGCCCCCGCGGAGAGACTCGCCCCCGCCCCGCGGCCTGCCGAGGCGAGAGAGGCGCCCGCCGGGGGTCCCCGCCCGGCCACACCCAGCCCGGAGCGCCCCGAGGGCCAGCGGCCGCTCCCCAGCTGCGGGGCCCCGGGCCCGACCGGGCGGGGGCGCCGCGCCCCGGTGACCTTCAGGGCCGGGCAGGGTGCAGAGCCTGGGGGGCGCGGCCCGGGGCGCGGCGCGGCCGGCGGGTCTCACCTGGGGGGGCCGCAGGCGGGGCCCGGGTGGCGGCGGCAGCAGGGAGCCGCCCCGGGTCCGCAGCACCAGGCACCGCGCCGCCGACAGCGCCGCCATCTTGGAGAGGAGCCGGGGTCCGCCTCCTTCCCAGGGTGCACCGCGCGGGCCGGGCCTACGGCGGCCGAGTGGGGAGGGGACGGGGCTCGGCAGGAGACGCGGAAAGGGCGGAGCTCGCAGCGCCTCTGGGCACAACTGATATCCGGTCACGTGGATCGCGACGCCGAGCCGGAAGCACCGCCCCCACCGGAAACAGCCCCCGCGCTGGAGGTCATGGGGTCATAGCCTTGCGGCAGCGCTGGGCCGGGTCGGGCCACGCCCCCACCCCATGGGACTCCGCCCCCCCAGCCCTTCCCCCTCCGCGCCGTTCTGGGCCGGCCCCCCCAGCAGAGTCCTCGGGCCTCCCCGCCCGGCTCCCTGCCGCAGGCCCCGGCCCCCGCTCCGGGCAGGGAGGGGAGATTCCAGGGGCTGCCCTGCTGGGGAGCCCGGGGGCGAGCGCGGAGCTGCGGGGGGAGGGGAGCCAGGCTGCGGGGGGGAAGCTGCGAGCTGGGGGGGGATAGCCAGGCTCCGGGGGGGGGGAGCTGCGAGCTGGGGGGGATTGCCAGGCTCCGTGGGGGGGAGCTGCGAGCTGGGGGGGATAGCCAGGCTCCCGGGGCAGTAGGAGGAGAGCTATGAGCCGGGGGGAGCTGCCAGCCGGGGGGGATAGCCAGGCTCCGGGGTGGGGGAGAGCTGCGAGCTGGGGAGGATAGCCAGGCTCCGGGGGTCGGAGCCAGGCTCCCGGGACAGTAGGAGGAGAGCTATGAGCCGGGGGGAGCTGCCAGCCAGGGGGGATAGCCAGGCTCCGGGGGGGGGGAGCTGCGAGCTGGGGGGGATAGCCAGGCTCCGGGGGGCAGAGCCAGGCTGCCGGGACAGTAGGAGGAGAGCTATGAGCCGGGGGGAGCTGCCAGCCGGCGGGGGATAGCCAGGCTCCTGGGGGGGGGGAGCTGCGAGCTGGGGAGGATAGCCAGGCTCCGGGGGTCGGAGCCAGGCTCCCGGGACAGTAGGAGGAGAGCTATGAGCCGGGGGGAGCTGCCAGCCAGGGGGGATAGCCAGGCTCCTGGGGGGGGGGAGCTGCGAGCTGGGGAGGATAGCCAGGCTCCGGGGGTCGGAGCCAGGCTCCCGGGACAGTAGGAGAAGAGCTATGAGCCGGGGGGAGCTGCCAGCCAGGGGGGATAGCCAGGCTCCGGGGGGGGGGGGGGAGCTGCGAGCTGGGGGGGATAGCCAGGCTCCGGGGGGCAGAGCCAGGCTCCCGGGACAGTAGGAGGAGAGCTATGAGCCAGGGGGAGCTGCCAGCCAGGGGGGATAGCCAGGCTCCGGGGGCGGGGTGGGGAAGCTGCGAGCCGCGGGTCTCATCCCCACACTGCCCCCTCACGCCAGGTGCGGACAGGCACCCTACAGACCATCAGTGCGCACATGAACTGCAGTGGCTGTAAGTTGACCAACCCGAGGTCGACTTGAGTTTTCAGTGTAGCCAAGGCTTGGGGAGAAGTCCACTCCCTCGCTTCAACTCCGGGGCAAGTTCTGGCTCCTGCACTCATGAACCTCCCCCTCGCAGCCAGCAGTTCCAGGGTGGGGGAAGGCCACAGCAGCAGGGGGAAAGGTGTCCTCTGAGGAGAGGGGGCCAATGCCCTTGAAAGCTCTGAACATCGGAAGGGGGGGCCTGTACTCCCCCGTGTGGACCTGGTTCACAGCCAGGCACAGAGGAGGTGGGCACAGAGATTGGTGTTGCTGCATTCGGACCACCACAGCAGTGGCTTCATGGGGGATGTTGACTTGCAGTGTAAATTGGGCTGCCCCCTAAACTTGACTTCACCCCATGTCTCTCACTGCATCTGGCCCGGCCTCCTCTGCTGACACAAGACCTCCACAACCACCTCCCTGCCTTCTGCCTGACCTCCCGCAGGAACCCCCCTCCCTGACCTGTCCTTCCAAGGTCTGCCTCTGCCATGCTGCTGTCACGTGCCAGATGGGGAGAGCTAGCGTTGCTGTCCTAACCCCCTACCCCTCACTTGCAGTGTACGCGGAATTGGACTATCTCCCCCCGTGCTGAGCAGCTCTCTTCCTAACTCGTAAGCTCCCCAAGGCTGGATCATCTTATTTACCTACAGTTGGTCAGGACCCAGCCCAAGGATGGAGGCCTGTGGGTGCCGCCAGCACCAGCTATGAACCACCCTCACCACACTTGCCAAAGGCTTTTCTTCTTATTTTATTACAAAGATGAACACTCCTGGCACGCACTTGCCTTTCCAATCCCTGTGGATTCCCCCAGCCCAGTCTGCTGGCTGCTGTGGGGGCCTGGCCCACCTGTATACAGTGGAGGAGTGTGCAAACCTGAATGCCCCACTCCTCTCCTCCCCCAATGCTGAGGAAGGCATATCCAGCCCATGCATGAGGAAGAGTGGGGAGCACCCTCCACTCCCCTACCTATGTGGACTCAAGGGGACCTGCCTCTCCAGTACTGCCTCCTGCTTCTCCCAGCCTAAGCCCCGCCATCTGCCTTCTGTCTGTGGGAACAAGCAAGGCCAAAGCATCCCTGCTCCCATGCCCGCAGCCAGGTGCCGTGTCCCCTCCCCCGTGCACCAGCTGGCAGATGCCCCCCAAAGGCAAAGGTCCCAGCATGCGAAGCCCAAGGACAGCTAAGTTCAGTGGAGTGCAGGCAGTGGGCACCCCAGGCCCTCTTGAGGCCACTGAGCACAAGGGAGGGGAACTGACTCCTGCTGCAGGCCCCAGAACAGCCTTCTCCCTCCAGAACAAAGGTGCAAGGCTCCAGCCTGAGAACATGGGATGGCTCCAGGGCAAGACCCAGATCCTGGGATCCAGTTGCCAGGCAGGGGCCCAGTCAGCAGCCTCCTCCCCCAGGAGACATAGGGCCAGGCAGAGGGGCCCAGCTACTTCCAGAAGAGCACATTCCAGAGCAGCAGCCAGCAGGGGTAGACGAAGAGGGCGATGAAGGGAAAGACTATGGAGCCGTAGAGATAGTGGTCCAGCAGGCCCTCAGACACAGCCTGCAGGAAGAGCTGCCAGCACTCCAGCGCCGAGACGGGGTACTCGATCAGCTCCTGGTACAGGACGATGCTGAGTAGGAGGGTGACAGCTGGAGTGACCAGGACCAGTAGCACTGCATACAGATACCTGGGAGACAGACGCAGGCAGGGATCAGAGTGGGGCAGCCTGGGGCGCACCAGCCAGCAGGGCTGGGCTGAAAAGGGGCAAATCCCAGCACTCCTGCCCCACTCCCTACAGCGCCCCCTGCTGGGAGAGGCTGGGGCTGGAATGGCCAGGAGCTCCCCAACAACTCCCAGTGCTCCTGCCCTAGTCCCCTGACCAGGGGGTGCTCTGAGAGGATGGAGGAGCAGGGAACGCCTATGCCTACAGCTCCCCATGCTGGGAGAGGCTGGTGGTAGACAGATTACCAATACCAGCATATGGGCCTGGTCCCTGATTGGGGAGGGGATTTCCAGCCCATCCCTTGGACTGGCTGTTGGCTCTCAAGGCACCCTGCCTGTACCCAAGCAAGGATCATAGAATATCAGGGTTGGAAGGGACCTCAGGAGTTCATCTAGTCCAATCTCCTGCTCAAAGCAGGACCAATCCCCAACTAAATCATCCCAGCCAGGGCTTTGTTAAGCCTGACCTTAAAAACTTCTAAGGAAGGAGATTCCACCACCTCCCTAGGGAACCCATTCCAGTGTTTCACCACCCTCCTAGTGAAAAAGTTTTTCCTAATATCCAACCTAAACCTCCCCCACTGCAACTTGAGACCATTACTCCTTGTCCTGTCCTCTTCTACCACTGAGAATAGTCTAGTCCTCTTTGGAACCACCTCTCAGGTAGTTGAAAGCAGCTATCAAATCCCCCCTCATTCTTCTCTTCTGCAGGCTAAACAATCCCAGTTCCCTCAGCCTCTCCTCATAAGTCATGTGCTCCAGTCCCCTAATCATTTTTGTTGCCCTCTGGTGGACTCTTTCCAATTTTTCCACATCATTCTTGTAGTGTGGGGCCCAAAACTGGACACAGTACTCCAGATGAGGCCTCACCAATGCCGAATAGAGGGGAACAATCACGTCCCTCGATCTGCTGGCAATGTCCCTACATATACAACCCAAAATGCCATTGGTCTTCTTGGCAACAAGGGCACACTGTTGACTCATATCCAGCTTCTCGTCCACTGTCACCCCAGGTCCTTCTCTGCAGAACTGCTGCCGAGCCATTCGGTCCCTAGTCTGTAGCGGTGCATGGGGTTCTTCCGTCCTAAGTGCAGGACTCTGCACTTGTCCCTGTTGAACCGCATCAGATTTCTTTTGGCCCAATCCTCTAATTTGTCTAGGTCCCTCTGTATCCTATCCCTACCCTCCAGCGTATCTACCTCTCCTTCCAGTTTAGTGTCATCTGCAAACTTGCAGAGAGTGCAATCCACACCATCCTCCAGATCATTTATGAAGATATTGAACAAAACCGGCCCGAGGACCGACCCTTGGGGCACTCCACTTGATACCAGCTGCCAACTAGACATGGAGCCATTGATCACTATCAGTTGAGCCCGACTATCTAGCCAGCTTTCTATCCACCTTATAGTCCGTTCATCCAGCCCATACTTCTTTAACTTACTGGCAAGAATAAGGGATAAAGAATAAGGATCCTGGCACCTGCAGAGCGAGCCCACCAAGGATGAGACTGGCCATGGAGCCCCGGCCACTCATGGACAGGCCTGGCTCAGGTGACCTTGGGCCGCCTCACTGGATGCCATGGGAAATGCACAGGTGCCACTTACTTGGGGCCTTTGGGCTGGACGATGGCTGCAACGGGCACCATGGTGACAGCCAGGAGGAAGCCCAGGGAGAAGTTAATAAGGGCAATGCAGCCCAGCTGCATGGCCAGGTACAGCAGGGACAGAAGCTTCAGGGTCATCCAGCCGCGTTCACTCCCACAGCCAGTCAGCACCCTGCAGAGCAGAGAAATGACTGTCAGGCCCCACAGACACCTGCCTAGCCCCCGCTCTGGCCAGGGCTGAGAAACAGCAGAGAACCAAAGGTACCATTTTCTATAGACTGTCACAGGGCGCTATGTTCACCCTTTTTACACAATTCTGTATAAAGCATGCCTTATGAGGTATTGTGAAAACTCATCATGTGCTGATCATTATTGTCCCAGTAAAATGTGTGGCAACATTGTAGGTAAAGTTCATAGAATCATGGAATTGGAAGGGACCTTGAGAGGTCATCTAGTCCAGTCCCCTGCACTCACAGCAGGACTAAGTATTACCTAGACCATCCCTGACAGGTGTTTGTCCAACCTGCTCTTAGGCCTTGTCAACACTAAAGGGAAAAGTCAGTCTAAGCTACGCAATTTGAGTTATGTGAATAGCGTAACTCAAATCAATGTAGCTTAGATCTACTTACTGCAGGGTCCACATTACGCAACATTGACGAGACACTCTCTCCCGTCAACTCCCCTTTACCCTTCTCCATCAGGTGGAGTACAGGAGTCAACCAGAGAGCGATCGGCGGTCGATTTAACACAGAGGTGGGCAAACTACGGCCTGCGGGCCCTTTCTGCCCGGCCCCTGAGCTCCTGGCTGGGGAGGCTAGCCCCCGGCCCCTCCTCCGCTGTTCCCCCTCCCCTGCAGCCTCAGCTCACTGCACCCCCAACGCGATGCTCTGGGCGGAGGAGCTGTGAGCTCCTGGGGCAGTGCAGCTACAGAGCCCGGCCTGACCCGGTCTCTGTGCTGCGCGGCTGGCTCCAGCTGGGTGGCGCAGCTGCCTGTCCTAGTGCTCCAGGCAGCATGGTAAGGGGGCAGGGAGCGGGGTTGGATAGAGGGCAGGGGAGTTTGGGAGGTGGTCAGAGGCCGGGGGGTGGATAGGGGTCGGGGCGATCAGTGGGCGGGGAACAAGGGGGTTGAATGGGGGCAGGGGTTCCGGGGGGCAGTCAGGGAGAAGGGGTGGTTGGATGGGGCAGGGGTCCCTGGGGGACAGTCAGGAATGAGAGGAGGGGTTGGATGTGGCGGCAGGGGGCAGTCAGGGGACAGGGAGAAGGGGTGTTTGGATGGGGCAGAGGTCCGGGGGGGGCGCAGTCAGGAAGGGGGGGGGTTGGACGGGGCAGTGGGGGGCAGTTAGGGGTGGGGGGGTCCGATGGCGGTCAGGGAGAAGGGGTGGTTGAATAGGGGCAGGAGGCCATCAGGGAACAGGGGCCAGGCCATGCCTGGCTGTCTGGGGAGGCACAGCCTCCCCAACTGTCCGTCCATACAATTTCTGAAACCCGATATGGCCCTCAGGCCAAAAAGTTTGCCCGCCCCTGATTTAGCGGGTCTTCACTAGACCCGCTAAATTGACTGCTGATGCATCACTTGCCGCAGCGTTGATCCTCAGGTAAGTGTAGACAAGGTCTTAAAAATCTCCAATGACGGAGATTCCACAACCTCCCTAGGCAATTTATTCTAGTGCTTAATCACCCTGACAGTTAGGAAGTTTTTCCTAATGTCCAACCTAAACCCCTCTTGTTGCAATTTAAGTCCATTGCTTCCTCTCCTTAACCTCCGAGGATAGGAGAACAATTTTTCTCCCTCCTCCTTGTAACAACCTTTTGCGTTTTTGAAAACTCTTGTCCCCCCTCAGTCTTCTCTTCTCTCCAGACTAAACAAACCCAGTTTTTCAGTCTTCCCTCAGAGGTCATGTTTTCTAGACCTTTAATCATTTTTGTTGCTCTTCTCTAAACTTTCTCCAATTTGTCCCCATCTTTCCTGAAATGTGACGCCCAGAACTGGACATAATACTCCAGCTGAGGCCTAATCAATGCAGAATAGAGCAGAAGAATTACGTTTTGTGTCTTGCTTACAACACTCCTGCTAATACAGCCCAAAATGACATTTGCTTTTTTTGCAACAGTGTGACACTATTGACTCATATTTAGTTTGTGATCCACTGTGTCCCCCAGATCCCTTTCTGCAGTACTCCTTGCTAGGCAGTCATTTATATAAAGTCCGATTATAAAATTCTACTGTATGACATTGCTGAGACACGCTCCAAATTTAAAAAAGCAGGCACAAACCAGTTCCTCAAAGATAAAAGGCCAACTGATGCCTCAGTCAGGTGTCAACAAAATCCAATGGACTATCACCTGGCTAAGCAGGCATTCTTTGTCAGGAAAAAGGGTGTGAGTGAGAAATTTACATCTTGGCACAGACACAGCTGGAAGCTCCCATCCCAGGGACTTGGCCACCTGGACCCCAGCTGGAGATGATTCTCAAAGAAGAGAATTGCTGTAAGAAAGGGGAACAAACTCCCCAGATTATCTCTCCCTTCATCTCTACTCACAGCACCAACAACACCTGAAAGACAAAGGAAGCATCACTGGACTGGAGCTAGATCCTGGCTGTAAGATTGCTAGAACACATAGTGAGAGAAAACCTTTTGCTTTAAGTTTGCATAGCTTGCTAAGTTAGGTATCTTTTATTTCTTTGTAACCAGTTCTGACTTATCCCTCATCACTTAAAATCTTTCTGTAGTTAATAAACTTGTGTTATTGTTTTATCTAAACCAGTGTGTGCTTGTACTGAAGTGTCTGGGGTACTCCATTTGAGATAGCAGGATTGGTGCATATCATTTTCTATTAATGAAATGACAGACTTTCTATGAGCTTGTATTGTCTAGGAGTAAAGAGCTGGGCAGTACAAGACGTACATTTGTGGGGAAAGTCTGGGATTGGGAATTTGCTGGTGTTGTTCTGTTATATAATTCAGGAGTGGCTGGCTAGAGCACTCATGTAACTCAGCGGGGAGTGAGTTACATGCTGGAGGCTGTGTGGGCAGACCAGGAGTGGCGGTGTAAAAGGCACCCCACGCTGGAGAACTGAGGGGGGACAGCTGTTCAGCAGTCCAGACTGTACCCTGGAGAATGTCATAGGGCCCCCCCCGGGACAGGCTCCCACAGCCAGCGCCCTGCTCCCCACAGCGCCCCCTGCTGGGGGAGAGAGCTCTGGAGTCATTGTGTATGCGTATTAGGCCTGTTTGTGTTCCTGCTGGCCCACTGACTTCACCCCAGAGCACAACCTGCTGCTGGCCCTGGGTGAGCGCCGGATCTCGTCGCATCGCCCTGCCTTTCCCTGCCGGGATCCGCACGTACCTGGGTGTGTTGTGTGGCAACGCCAGCCCGGCCACGTAGATGGCCGTGACCGTCAGCACCACGGCCTCCGACTCCGAGACGGGGAAGTGCTGGGTGGCCACGTGCTGGCCCAGCACAGGCAGGAAGTAGAGGGTGAGGCCTGTGGCATGGCAGATCAGCAGAGGTGGCACCAGGGTGAGCAGGCCAGGCCGCGACTCCTGCGGGGCGGGGAAGGGAGGAAGCTAAGCAGGGGCAGCTGAACCAGGGCCAGAGCCAACCCCATCAGGCCTCAGCCTTGGAGGAATCCCAGTTTCTGGGGCAAAGGGGACCCCAAATCTTCCTCCCTGCCCCGGGGAAAGGGCCCTGGGCAACTTCAAGCCCAGCCCCAAAACGGCATCTCCTGAGGGGCTGGGCCCATCGAACCAAGAGGCAGGAGCTGTGGTGGGGAGGGTTACACAGCAGGGCGGCCCAGTGGGGTGATCGCTTGACTTAGGAGCTCTCTGCCCTGCCCCAGACACCCTGGGGACTCTGGGCAGGTCCCCGGTCCTGATCTGTGCAGGGTGATGAGGGTAAAGATTGGGAGGCGCTTGCATACTGCGGTAGCAGGTACCATAGACGTCCTTTAGATGGCCAGGAACCTGAGAACCCACGGCGGGGGAGTCCATGGGGGATAGGGGAGGAAGGCAGTAGCTGCCCTTGGGCCTGGAGAGCTCCAGGAGCGGCCAGGGCAGGGCCCTGCAACCCCTCACCTCGGCGGCAGCGTGGGCAGCACCCTTGTCTCCATCGCAGAGCGGCTCCTCGGCACCCGCATCACATTTACTCAGCTTCATCCACAGGTCGAGGGCGTGGGGCAGAGTCAAGGAAACCAACCACACAGCACCCCCTGACCCACCGGGCCCCTGCGCCAACCCTCACCCAGCCACGGGCAGATCCCTGCTCCCCAGAGACAGGCGCAGCCCCTGCCTCCCAGAGCGAGCTCCTCACGGGGACCCAGGCTGCGGAGAGGGGGCACTGCAGAGTAGTGAGGGGTCCCCTCCTGCCAGCCTGGGGAACGCGCCCCCTCCCCCCATCAGGCAGGGCTGCGCAGTTCAGCGGCCTCGTGGAAAACGCCGGCTCCTCCCCAACCTGAGTCTGGGCAGAGACTCCACCTGCGCCCCCGTCCCTAGGCCTGACCCTGCTGCAGCCCAGAACTCTCCCACTCCCCCTGCAGCTGCGGCACCGGGGATATCTTGAGGACGAGGACGAGGACGAGGCCGCCGACGGCCGGCATGTAGACGCCGATGGAGACGAAGCGTGCGAGCGAGGGCAGCAGGTAGAAGAAGTAGGACTGGTGCAAGCGCTCCAGCAGGTTGTTCAGCTTGCGGAACATCCCCTCCAGCGTCCTGCGGGGCAGGCCCTCAGTGGGGTGGATGCTGGCACCGTCCTCGCCCAGGGGTGGCAGTGTGGGAGAACGGGGGGCACAGCCTCTCAGTCCCATCCCTGGCCGGTCCCCACACTGAGCTAGACCAGCATTCCCCTAGGCTCCCCAGGCCTTGGCTCTGCCAAGAGCCCTCAGTCCTGATCCACAGCCCTTCGGCCATCCCAACCCTGGGCTCCCTCCATCCCCCAGCCCAGCTGGTGCTCCTCAGTCCTGACCCGCAGCGCCCCTGCTGCCCAGGCCAGCCCCTCCGTCCCGGCTCTTGCATACTGGGGGAGCAGGGGCCCCTGCCCGCAGGGGTGTTACTCACTTGCCCACGGTGCCCATGTCGTACTTGTACTGCCGGAAGCTGTTGATGCCACGCACAGTGATGGCCTCGATATGGTAGCGCAGGAAGAGGCCATGGTCGCCCTGGGGCCGGCCGGAGCCCTGCTTCAGCACCATGAGCAGCAGGGTCTGCAGGCTATGCACATAGGCTGGCAGCGTGTCCCAGTCCGTGCGCTGCAGCTGCAGGGCAGAGACATCAGGGCCTGCCCCCTGCCCCCCCATGCAGTCCACCCCACCCCTGCCCCGACAGCCAAGGAGCCTGGCCGGGGGTGCAATTGGGAAAGCGGGGGAGGGGGTCAGGAGAAACCAGCAGGGAGAGGAGTCTGGCTTTGAACACTCCCCCCACCCCCAATCTCACTATGCCGTGGATGGTGCCGCCCCCGCCTCCTTGCCCTGATGGTGCCAGGAACACCCCCCACCCCCTTGACATGCATGGTGCTGGGCTCCCCACCCCCAACTCTCACCTTGCCCTGGATGGTGCACAGCAGCCCGTTCTTCTGGCAGAAGGCGTAGAAGAGGTTGACCAGGTCCAGGTTGGGCAGCTGCCCGTTCAGCCCCTCCACGGCCACATCGAAGCTGGTGATGACGTCGCTGCTCAGCTCCAGCGAGACAGCCGCCTGGATGGCTCCGGCCCGGCCCAGCATCCCCGAGGAGAGCACCTCTGCCAGCACAGCAGCAGCTCAGACCAGGCAGCCCCCACTGCCCAGAACCCAGCTTGCGGGGAGAAAGCCCCGGCCAGCTCCCCGGTTTGGAAACAGCCCCTCAGAGCAGCGAGCAGCTGTGCCTGCTCAGTGAGTGTTTGGCTGCGACTCACCAGAGTGCTGCACTCTAGCCCAGGGCCCTCCTGCCCCCCTGCTGCGCCCCACCCAGCCCTGCCCCCACAGCTCCTCTGGCCTCACCGGTGACATTGACATCGTGGTAGGCCTCCAGCCAGGCCTCCATGCCGATCAGGTCGTGCTCGTTCACCAGGAAGATGATGTCCTTGGCCCAGTAAATCTGACCTGCAAGCAGACAAGCACTGCCCGTGTCAGCGAGGGCCAGGCCAGCCGGCCCCAGGGAGCAGTATGCACCACGGCGGGGCCCGTGTCAGCAGATGCCTGGGGACTACAGCCTAGTCAGCCACACACCCCGTCCTGCACAGGGCGATTGGCCTGAAGCAGCCCCAGGAGGAACCCGCCACTTACCTGCAGCCGGGCCCCCGGGCGTCTGTGAACAGGGCAGAGGCCTCCGTGCTCTACACACTGCACAGATGCCAAGGGGAGGGGCTGAGACATGAGAGTCTGATCTGAACAGCCTGACAGCCCCAGGAACCCTCCTCACCAGGCTGGGGGTAATGCAGCCCCAGGAAGCCCCTCACTGGGCAAGGGGTGGGAGGGACCCTGATATGGGCCAGGGAACCCTCTCGTCAGGCCATGGGGGAGCCCAATACAGCCCAGGGAACCCCCCTTGCCCTGCCCGGGAGCCTGATATAACCCCAGGAACCCCCCTCGCCCTGCCCGGGAGCCTGATATAGCCCCAGGAACCCCCCTCGCCCTGCCCGGGAGCCTGATATAGCCCCAGGAACCCCCCTCGCCCTGCCCGGGAGCCTGATATAGGCCTAGGAACCCCACCAGATTCCTGGGCCACAGGACCCTGTCACCAGGTCACACAAAGGCCTGGCCCATGCACTGTTGAGCAGCAAGCCACTCTCAGGTGCACCTGACTCAGCACCTCCCTGCCACTCCCACAGGCCCCACCCCCCAGGCATGTACTCACTTACCCCGGAAGTAGGAAGCCAAGGCCAGCATGAGCCCCACGGCCTGGTTGTTGTGCTGCCCCATGCTACAGGGCACACTCAGGACCAAGGACTCTGTGCTGGCCGCACGTGGTGCCCGCAGGATCCCGTACACATTCGTACCCTTCACCATCTGCAGGGAGGGAACCAGGGCTCAGCAGGACAGTGGAACCGAGCCCCACCCACAAAAGAAGTGGGCTTTGCAGGGAGCCAGGCCCTGGAAGGGGCTTCTTCCCACCCCAGAGCCAAACAGCATCGTGGTGTCTGCTGAGGAGGGACCCAGAATGGGGAGGGCAGGGGGCTGAGGAGCACCAGCAACTGGCGGCAGGGGGGAAGTCCATGGCAGGGATAGCAGGGGGCTTGGGTTGGGATTGAGGTGGGGGGAGCCCAGCACTGGGCTAGCAGAGGCTGTGGGTTGGGACTGGGTGCAGAGCTGCATGCAGCGAGCTTGTTCAGCTCCTGCCTTTTGCCCAGTGACCGGCCCTGGCCCCTCAAGTGCTGTCAGCCCCTCAGTTCTGCTACTCCTTTTCTGTGAAGCAGACCTGCTGGATCAGCACACATGGTATGGAGATGAGGAAGGGCCAGGATCCTGCGAGAAGCCCCAGAGCTCTGTGGAGAGGTGCGAGCCCACGGGGCGTAGGGGCTGCATCTGTCCCTTTGCACCAACCCCCAGCCCAGGGGGGAAACTCCCCAACCCCCAGTGCCTGCAGCTCATCTGTGCCCTACCCCCAGGACAGAGATGGGGCAGCTCCCAGGGACTGCGGTCCCAGCCTGGCACGTACGTATCTTTCGCGTGTCTCGTCGGGGAAGGGCAGAGTGCGGGAGAAGGGCTGCTTATAAACCTCCAGGCCCAGGTTCCACATTGTCTTCTCCAGCCAGGCCACGGGGATCCCCCTGGGAAAGGAGACAGGAAGCATGATGGGCCGGAACGGGGCCCTCTTGCCCGGGGGGATGGGTAACGCTAGAGCCCAGCGCGCATAGCAAACCCCAGATTGTCCTTCTCAGAGCCCAGGGCCACACTCTACCCACCCACAGGCACAGACTTGCCCAGTGCCACCTAGCACAGTGCCACTGCCCGGCCTTGCAGAGTGAGATACACCAGCCAATGCACAAGGAGAGCAAACTGCAGGGCCCTGCAGAGCCACCCCCTCCATTAGCACCTAGAGACTACAACTCCCAGCATACAGTTCACCTGCCTTGAGTACTGCAGGCTGGGCCCTGGCAGGACACTCCTGTGTATTACAAAGGCAGCTGGCACGGGGTGCCACCCTTCCTCCCCTGCTGGCCTGGGGCCTTCGGAGAAGTGCTTGGCCTGTACCCTGGCCAGGGCTCCCCCGACTACTGGCGGCTTGAACTCACCCCACCTTCTTCTTGTGGCCAGCGAACTCACGGGCATAGGAGAGTGCCCTCTCGCCAAACACGAACTGCTCCTCCACCATGGTGGAGCCCATGGCGTTCTCTGACATGTATGAGCGCAGGGTGAAGGGTGGGGAGGCCAGGCCCAAGAACCAGCCCAGTCCAGCCAGGTAGCTGAGAATGCTGCAGACAGGAAACACAAGGGGGTGAAGACCCCAGGCTGCTCCCCTCCGCTCCCCTCCCCACTCCCTGCCCAGGCCCCATTGCCCCATGAGAGAAGGGGTCAGGTCTAACAGGGAGGATATCTGTGCACGTGGGGGCCACGGCTTTGAGCCCCAGCTGGGCTCCCTCCCTCTCTGGGGTGCAGCACTTGGCACTGCCAGGCAGGCAACGCTGGCTCAACGCCTGGCCCCCATCCCTGGGCTCCTAGAGCAAGGAGGGCTGTGTCCAGGCCCTGGGGGAGATCGTGCTGTGTGCCATTTCCCGCCCTGCTGACGGGTGGCCCTGAGGGAGAGGAGAAGAGGGACGGAAGGAGAGAGCAGAGCGTGGGGATGGGAGGAAACAGAGAGAGCTCCCCACAGAGCCTGCGGCAGGGAGCCCAGGAAGCCAGGGGCCGGGCACTCACCAGAGCGGGGTGTTGAGGCGGAGGATGAGCCGGGACAGCGCCCGCCTGCGGTACGGGTCCGACAGGAGCCCCATGGCGGACGGCCGGGGCCCACAGACTCCTGGGGGCACTGCGGAGAACAGGGCAGCGTCTCCAGCTGGCAGGGACCCGGGAGCCCCCTGGGGCAGGCGCGGCCAGAGGGGCGAGGGCACAATGTGGCCAGCGGCCCTGCCCGGGCCGAGCCCCTGCTCCCCAGCTCCCGACAGCCCCCCCATGCCCCTCGCTGACCCCCCCGGAGACACCCCGACCCCCACCCGGACTCCTGCCTGCCCACCTAGGTGCACCGCCCCCACATGTGCACAACGCCCCCACGGGCCGCAGGTACGTGTGCCCCCCCAGGCATGTACATGTGCCCCCCCTCCCCCCCGGGGCCGCGCCCCCCCCAGGCATGTACATGTGCCCCCCCTCCCCCCCGGGGCCGCGCCCCCCCCAGGCATGTACATGTGCCCCCCCTCCCCCCCGGGGCCGCGCCCCCCCCAGGCATGTACATGTGCCCCCCCTCCCCCCCGGGGCCGCGCCCCCCCAGGCATGTACATGTGCCCCCCCCCCGGGCCGCAGGTACGTTTAACGCCCCCAGGGATGTACAGGCGCCTCCGCGCCCCCCCCGGGGCCCTACAGGCGCCGCCCCCGCGGCGTGTGGCTCTGCGGGGCCGGGGCCCGCAGCTGGACGGGGGGGCTCCGCCCTAGAGCGGGGCGGGGCCGGTCCCCGAGCGGCGGGAGGGGGGCGGGGCGGGGCAGGGCCGGGCCCCCGGGGGGGGGGGGAGCGAGTGCCGGGGGGGGTCTCGGGGACCCCGGCTCCGAGTTCCCGCCTGGCGGGAGACGCGCTCGGCTGGTCTCCGGGGGGGGGCCCGCGCCGCAGCGACCCCCCCCGAGCCGAGCTCCAGCACGAGCCCCGGGGTCAGCCCGGGGGGGGGCGCCCCTCCCCCCGCCAGTCCCCTGCACCCGGCCCGCACCTACCCGCCGCGGCGCGAGGCCCCAGTCCGCTCAATCCAGCGCCGAGCGGCCGCTCCACTGAGCAATCGAGCTCAGAGCCACCGAGGGGACCCGCCCCGGGACGAGCCTCGCTCCCAGCAGCCGGGAGGGGGCGCGCGGGCGCCCAGGTGAAGCCTGCAGGGCGCAGGGGGTGGGTGCAGGGCGCAGGCACGGAGGGTGGGCGCAGGGGATGGGCACAGGGGGTGCAGGGCGCAGGGCACGGAGGGTGGGTGCAGGGGATGGGCGCAGGGCGCAGGGCGCGGGGGATGGGCGCAGGGGATGGGCGCAGGGGATGGGTGCAGGGCACGGAGGGTGGGTGCAGGGGGTGGGCGCAGGGGGTGGGCGCAGGGGGCAGGGCACGGAGGGTGGGCGCAGGGCGTGGGTGCAGGGCGTGCAGGGCACGGAGGGTGGGTGCAGGGGGTGGGTGCAGGGCGCAGGGCACGGAGGGTGGGTGCAGGGGGTGGGTGCAGGGTACGGAGGGTGGGTGCAGGGCGCGGGTGCAGGGCGCAGGGCACGGGTGCAGGGCACGGAGGGTGGGCGCAGGGGGTGGGTGCAGGGGGTGGGTGCAGGGCACGGAGGGTGGGCGCAGGGGGTGGGCGCAGGGGGGATTTAATTGAACCGATTTAAATCCCGGGTTTGATCGTCGGAATCGGGGACACTGGGAGCAAAATCAGCCCCTTGGCCAGGGACTTGCTTCCCTGCACGCAATGCACCGTGGCTATATGGAAATGAGATCCCGCGGCACAGCTCTGCGCTCAGGCGGCCCCTGCTGTTCCTGGGCGGGGCGGAGATGGGGGTGCAAGGGGAGGGGGCGGAGCTGCTCGCCCCAGGCGGTCCCGATGGCACACAGAGGACGCAGCCCGGGGGAGAGGGGGGGCAGCCAGAGGGCAATAGCCCCCCCCTCCCGCTGGGTTGGGGCTAAACCCCGGAGCCAGCGCACGTGGCCCGGCAAAGGGGCCGGGTCTGCATGGAGAGTCTCCGCCCGCCGGGGCTGGCCCCGCTGCCGAGTAGCTCCCCGCGGCTCCCGGGGCTGGCTGCGCTGTTCCCCACCGACACGGGCCCAGCGAGACCCCACAGGGGCCAGGCGTGAAAGTAAGTGGAGTGACTTACCGGTGTGCTGGGGCGAGCTCTGGACCCCAGAAGGGGCGGGGCCTCGGGCGAAAGGGGCGGGGCTGAGGAGGGTCAGAGCCAGCCCACCCTGTAAGGTAAGTGCCCCCCCTTCCCCTCCCCCACCAGGGTAGCAGCAGCAGCCGGGGGCTCCGGCGGCTATTTAAAGGGCCTGGGTGGTAGAAGCAGGGGCGCCCGGTCCCTTTAAATAGCCGCCGGAGCCCCGCAGCCGCTCCCCCAGGGCTCCAGCCGCCGGGCTCTGGAGGCAATTTAAAGGGCCTGGGGCTCCAGCCATTGCTGGGAGCCCCAGGCCCTTTAAATTGCCCCTTGGGGAAGCCGGGCTGCTCTTGCTGGTAGGCCCTACCGGGGCTTACCCTCTTACTTTCACCTCTAGCCCCTCCTTTCAGGCTCAGCCCGTCCCACCCAGGGCAGGGAAGGAGGAGCCACGATCGCTCCCCTCCCCGACCTGTCCCGGGGCGGAAGCTGGGCCCTGAGCCCCAGGAGCTGGTCTACGGGTCCATGCGCAAACCCGGGGCTTGGCCACCCAGCGTGACTCTGGGGCCCGAGTGCAGCCGTGCGCCTGCGGGGAGAGTCCCCGGGCCGGGGTGCAGGGAGCTGGGACGCCGCCCTGCCCCACGCCCCCCCAGGGCTATCCGAGCACAGTGGGGCATTGCACCCCCTGGGAAACAGTACTGGCCTGGCGGCCCCTCCTGGTTCCTTGGGCCTCCCTCTGCTCCTGAGTTAGGGGCTTACACAGAGCTCTTCTTCAGGTCTGGAAAACTAACTCAAAGTGTCACAAGGTTTGAACAGATGGTTTAGCACAAGCAGGTAACATATATTTCAAAGGACCGTTCAGTAGGAGTTCACTTATGCTAACCAATCTACTCAAATCTTGTATTCAGCAGTGATACTTCGAGTTCCTTTCCCAGACCCAAAGAAAAGCTCTCTGTAAGCTCAAAATCTTGTCTCTCTCACTGACAGAAGTTGGTACAATAAAAGACAATACCTCACCCACCTTGTTTCTCTGATATCCTGGGACCAACATGGCTACAACAGTGAATGCAAAGACGGCCCGGAGTCAGTTCAAAGTCAGGCTTTTCATCCAAAAGTCCTTTCTTTGTCTCTGGAGAATCCAGTTTGAACTACTATATTGGAGTGTCCCCCGTGGGGTCACCTCTCTGAAGGTGTTACACCCTCAGTGAATTTGCCAGATTGCCCCCCATTCTTAGTTCCTGCAGGAGCTGTGGTCACCCTCCCCAATGGAATTGCATCCAGTCCCTGGCTCACAATGATACATAGACTTTGTAACACAGGAAGATCTCCCAAAGAGGTCAGTTTCCTGTCACAAGCCTTACAACAGCTGAGTCCCACTAAGAACAGCACTAAGCTTCAGAAAAGGTGGCCACAAAGTTTCTAAAATCCACAGACACTGTGGAAAAATGAACTCCTCGGGAGCCATCCCAATGAATGGACTTTCTGGATTAAAATGAGGACCTTGTATTACCTGGAAATAAATTGCTCCAGCCAATTACATCCTTTGTCCGCATTCTGACAGATGAACAGGAAACCAGACCCTTACAGTTGTATTACTGAGTCCCTCGTGATTAGGGTTACCACCTGACAGGCCAGTATTTGACTGGTCTGGCCAGTTTTTTTATGGCATGGCCAGTTGGCAGAAAAATAATTTAATCTGCTGGGTTTTTTTTACATGGGTCTAAAGATTTCCATTATTATCACAGTATATTGGGATACCTGATATTAAAAGTTTCTGTGTCCAGCTGATGATGCTGCAATGCTCCCACTTCTGCAGTTTAAGAAAATGATGTCATCAATCTTATCTACATGCGTTAGCTCTCTAGATACAGTAAGTGGCTGTTGAAGGGGGAGGGAGATTGCGGAGTTGCCTTGTGGGTGGGGTTGCATAGGGCTTGTTTTGTGGGGGTGGCGGAACTGCTGGATTTTTGCATTTCAAAGGTGGTAACCCTACTCATGGTTGCCCGGCATGATGAAGGAAAAGCCACAAATGACGGATCAAATATAAAACATTTTCAAAAAGTGCCCGGATAGGGGGTGTTGCCATTTTGGGGCACCAATCCTGCAACACCTCAGGCTAATGTTCCAGGGTGCTGAGCATCCCCAGCTCCCACTGACTGATATTCAGCCTGAACGTTTCTCTTCTTAATTTCCTCCTATAGCCCTCTGGGTGCTCCCTGTTTACTGTGGTCAATAATCCCTTTCCTTCCTTGGGGTTTACACCCTTCAGATATGAGCAGCATTTCCTCATGCCCACCCACCCCACTTTAGCCATCCCTTAGCCCAGTTCTATGTATTGAACCACATTTCCAGTCTTTCCTCAGAGACCAGACCCCCTCCAGCCTCCGGATTAATTTTGTTCCTCTTCTCAGAGCTCCCTCCAATTCTTTACTGTCTTTCGTTAGGGGGCTTATTCCTTCACCCACTTACTTCCCGGGTCCTTCTCGCATGAACAGAGAGCAACAATACCCAAAAGTCCAAAGGTGCAAACAATTCAATGTTTATTGGGGTGAACTTCCAGCAAGCATGATGCTTTTTTTGCCTCTGTCTTCACGAACAAGGTCAGCTCCCAGACTGCTGCGCTGGGCATCACAACATGGGGAGTAGATGGCCAGCCCTCTGTGGAGAAAGAGGTGGTTAGGGACTATTTAGAAAAGCTGGACGTGCACAAGTCCATGGGGCCAGACGAGTTGCATCCGAGAGTGGTAAAGGAATTGGCAGCTGTGATTGCAGAGCCATTGGCCATTATCTTTGAAAACTCGTGGCGAACGGGGGAAGTCCCGGATGACTGGAAAAAGGCTAATGTAGTGCCAATCTTTAAAAAAGGGAAGAAGGAGGATCCTGGGAACTACAGGCCAGTCAGCCTCACCTCAGTCCCCGGAAAAATCATGGAGCAGGTCCTCAAAGAATCAATCCTGAAGCACTTACATGAGAGGAAAGTGATCAGGAACAGTCAGCATGGATTCACCAAGGGAAGGTCATGCCTGACTAATCTAATTGCCTTAGATGACAAGATAACTGGCTCTGTGGATGAGGCCCCTCCCTATCCACTGAGGAGAGGTAACCACAGGTTAATAAGGTTCAGCTGAAAAGGGGTTGCTAGAGAACCAGTTAGGTTCAGCTGACTCCAACTGCTTGAGACCTTTTTAAACCCTCCCCTGTTAGGAGGGGAGGGGGGAAAGAAAAGAAAACAAGCTAGCTAGCTCGCTTGCTCACTCGCTCGTTCGTTCGTTCTGTGGATGAAGGGAAAGCAGTGGATGTATTGTATCTTGACTTTAGCAAAGCTTTTGACACGATCTCCCACAGTATTCTTGTCAGCAAGTTAAAGAAGTATGGGCTGGATGAATGCACTATAAGGTGGGTAGAAAGTTGCCTAGATTGTCGGGCTCAATGGGTAGTGATCAATGGCTCCATGTCTAGTTGGCAGCTGGTGTCAAGTGGAGTGCCCCAGGGGTTGGTCCTGGGGCCGGTTTTGTTCAATATCTTCATAAATGATCTGGAGGATGGTGTGGATTGCACTCTCAGCAAATATGCGGATGATACTAAACTGGGAGGAGTGGTAGATACGCTGGAGGGCAGGGATAGGATACAGACGGACCTAGACAAATTGGAGGATTGGGCCAAAAGAAATCTGATGAGGTTCAATAAGGATAAGTGCAGGGTCCTGCACTTAGGACGGAAGAACCCAATGCACAGCTACAGACTAGGGACCGAATGGCTCGGCAGCAGTTCTGCGGAAAAGGACCTAGGGGTGACAGTGGACGAGAAGCTGGATATGAGTCAGCAGTGTGCCCTTGTTGCTAAAAAGGCCAATGGCATTTTGGGATGTATAAGTAGGGGCATAGCGAGCAGATCGAGGGACGTGATCGTTCCCCTCTATTCGACATTGGTGAGGCCTCATCTGGAGTACTGTGTCCAGTTTTGGGCCCCACACTACAAGAAGGATGTGGATAAATTGGAGAGAGTCCAGCGAAGGGCAACAAAAATGATTAGGGGTCTGGAACACATGAGTTATGAGGAGAGGCTGAGGGAACTGGGGTTGTTTAGTCTGCAGAAGAAAAGAATGAGGGGGGATTTGATAGCTGCTTTCAACTACCTGAGAGGTGGTTCCAGAGAGGATGGCTCTAGACTATTCTCAGTGGTAGAAGAGGACAGGACAAGGAGTAATGGTCTCAAGTTGCAGTGGGGGGAGGTTTAGGTTAGATATTAAGAAAAACTTTTTCACTAGGAGGGTGGTGAAACACTGGAATGCGTTACCTAGGGAGGTGGTAGAATCTCCTTCCTTAGAACTTTTTAAGGTCAGGCTTGACGAAGCCCTGGCTGGGATGATTTAATTGGGGATTGGTCCTGCTTTGAGCGGGGGTTGGTCTAGATGACCTCCTGAGGTCCCTTCCAACCCTGATATTCTATGATTCCAGTTTCCTTCCTTAGCGTCCCCCTTCCCAGCTCTGACATCACAGAGCCTTACACCAGTGCCCCGTTCCCATTCTCCCCTTAGCAAAACATGATTCCAATTTCCCCACCCCCATTCCCTGTTCCAATTCCCCCCACACACACTTCCTGATTGACTGCAGACTATACAGTAAAACTTGAGTTCTGCTTAGCTATACCTTAACCAATAATTTGACTGAAATTTAACTAACCAATCCTAACGTATTGTAACATGATTATTAGCAATTATATCCCACCACCTTAATTAGTTTACACCCAGCAAAATTAATTATACAGCAGACAGAAACAATCACAGAACCAGACAGAAATTATACAGACAAACAATAGCAATGGCGCATCACTCTCACAGATCTTGGCAGACAGGCCAGTCCTTGCTTACAGACAGCCCCGCAACCTGAAGCAAATACTCACCAGCAACCACATACCACACAACAGAACCACTAACCCAGGAACCTATCCTTGCAACAAAGCCCGTTGCCAACTGTGCCCACATATCTATTCAGGGGACACCATCACAAGGCCTAATCACATCAGCCACACTATCAGAGGCTCGTTCACCTGCACATCCACCAATGTGATCTATGCCATCATGTGCCAGCAATGCCCGTCTGCCATGTACATTGGTCAAACTGGACAGTCTCTACGTAAAAGAGTAAATGGACACAAATCAGATGTCAAGAATTATAACATTCATAAACCAGTCGGAGAACACTTCAATCTCTCTGGTCACGCGATTACAGACATGAAGGTCGCTATTTTACAACAAAAAAACTTCAAATCCAGACTCCAGCGAGAAACTGCTGAATTGGAATTCATTTGCAAATTGGATACTATTAATATAGGCTTAAATAGAGACTGGGAGTGGCTAAGTCATTATGCAAGGTAGCCTATTTCCCCTTGTTTTTTCCTACTACCCCCCCCCCCCCCGGACATTCTGGTTAAACTTGGATTTATGCTGGAAATGGCCCACCTTGATTATCATACACATTGTAAGGAGAGTAGTCAGTTTGGATGAGCTATTACCAGCAGGAGAGTGAGTTTGTGTGTGTTTGGGGGGGGGGGGGGGGGTTGGGTGAGAAAACCTGGATTTGTGCTGGAAATGCCCCAACTTGATTATCAGACACAGATTGTTTCCACAGTATGCATCCGATGAAGTGAGCTGTAGCTCACGAAAGCTCATGCTCAGATAAATTGGTTAGTCTCTAAGGTGCCACAAGTCCTCCTTTTCTTTTTGCGAATACAGACTAACATGGCTGTTACTCTGAAACCTGTCATTCTAAAGAGAGTGGTCACTTTGGATGGGCTATTACCAGCAGAAGAGTGAGTTTGTGGTGGGGGGGGGGGGGTGGAGGGTGAGAAAACCTGGATTTGTGCTGGAAATGGCCCAACTTGATTATCAGACACATTGTAAGGAGAGTGATCACTTTAGATAAGCTATTACCAGCAGGACAGTGAGGTGGGAGGAGGTATTGTTTCATGGTCTATGTGTATATAATGTCTTCTGCAGTTTCCACAGTATGCATCCGATGAAGTGAGCTGTAGCTCACGAAAGCTCATGCTCAAATAAATTGGTTAGTCTCTAAGGTGCCACGAGTCCTCCTTTTCTAATAGCAAAGGGGAACTATAATGACAAAACATACAGAAGTAGGATTTCACATCCCAGCTATTGATAAGTGAGTTCTTGCCAGACAGGATGCTCTCAAACTAAGTTTCCTTTTACATTTTCTAGGCACTTCCCTTTCTCTGAAGGCGATAGGACAGGATTGTATCCCTAACAGCCCAATAGCACCTTATTTCAATGTGACTAGTTTGCAATGTGAGGATGTGACTGGTCGCTTCCCAGCTCATGGCTGCCTTTGCTGCTTAGCCAAAGTTCTTAGCCTAAGCACAGGGCCTCAGACTGTCACAGTAGGAGAAGGACCTTACACCGGCAGACAGTGACTTGGATTCTTTCTTTTATACCTCTGTGACTAGCCAAGTGATAAGAACACATCTACATTCTTAGAGTATGGGCCTTTACAGACAGGCCTGAATATCTCTATCCTAACATCTTTCCAGTAATGAGGGGCTCTGGCCTGAACACAATATTCCACATACTGTGAGGTCGGGAGCTATGTTCTCCCTGTCCGGTGACACACAGCCCAGTATTGTATTCGTGCCTTCCTGCACTGCCAGCTCATGTCTAGCATACTCACCCGGAGGGAGCACCTGGGAAGCTGGAATCTTGAAAGAGCCCGAGGGCTGATAATGTTAGCTAGAAGCTAGCAGCATGTTAGCCAGAAGCTCGCCTTTGAGAGGAAGGATGGTGCAGTGGTTAAGGGGGCCACTTGGGAGATCTAGGTCTAGTTTTCTGCTCTTCCCACAGATTTCCTTGGGCTTGGTCTGAACTACAGTTAGGTGGACGTAAGGCATCTTGCGTCAACCTAACTCTATCCGTGTCTACACTACAGCGTTGTTCCCGCTGATGTCCGTCACCCACTACACTGACCTGATAACGCCCCTCCGCAAGAGGCGTAGTGCTTAGGTCGATGTCATTAGGGTGACGCAACGTCTGTGTAGACACTGCCTTACTTACATCGCCTCTTGGCTGTCAGCCCTGCACGGGGCTCTCAGTGGGAGCCCAGCTCAGCCCCCCAGGGCTGACAGCCTGACCCACACATCCCTGGGCCGGGGGCTCCAGTGTCCCACAATGCCCCACACAGATAAGTTGGTGGAAGTGCTCCTGGGGAGGACATGTACCACTGACAGGGGGACATAGTGTGGACATGAATCACCACAGTAATTACTGTGGTGGCTGTACATGGGCCTAACTTAGGTTGACTTAATTTCTTTACTGTGGACAAGGCCTTAGTCACTTTGTCTCTCTGGGCCCCAGGTTCCCATCTATACAGTGGGGATAATAGCACAGCCCTGCCCTCACAGGGATGTTGTGAAGATAAACAGACTAGCAATGCCAGAGTTGAGTGTTAGACCTCACTTTGCTTGGCCAGCCAGGCTTTGGAATTGCTGAGCAGCAAGAATTAGGAGATGGATTCTGGCCAGGTGCAATGGGAGGACGTATTAAAATCTAAGTTTAGAAGGGAGCGTGGAAGCAACAATCAACAATGTGGCTTCCCAAGAGACTCCTAGTGCCCCAGAGGGGGCAAGGAGGCCCTGGCCTCCCTCCACATGTGGAATCCAAAATGACATAGGCCTTCTTTGCTGCAGCATCAAGGCTCAAGCTCTATTTATCTTACGTACTTTTATGGCCCCCATTATTGGAGCATCTGAGCACTGCACACTCTTTAGCTGGCCATTTTCTAAAGTGGTAGATTTTTATCCTTCCTCCCAGTGCACACTCCTCACTAGATTTCTTAATTCCCCAGTCCGCCATCCTGAAATCTCATATCCTTGTGCTGCCCTGCTCCCTCCTCCAATTCCTTGCCGTTGCACATGGTCACTCTTTCTCAGCTAGCTCCCCTCTCATTCTCAAAGTCATTTCTCCCATGTCGGTTAATAACCAGTCCTGGGAACGGCTTTTCCTCTGGCTACGGTAACTACTTGCTGTGTCATTTTATTTTATGAGTCCCACTGCTGACAAACGGGTACCTGTGCGACCCCCACGGAGCCTGCAAGCCCCAGACAAGCGACCAGGAAGCCAACAAGCCCTGATATGATGATCTAGGGGCCATTAAGCCCTGTTCCTTCCAGCGGAGTTAAAGGTGTACAATCTCTAATGAGCCTCGGGTTTTTAATTAGGGAGACTGTAGCTAAGTCAGCTATTTTCCCTTAACCTTTGTATGTCCATGTCTACCCTTGTGGCTGGTTGTATTTGTGTTGTTGCCTTCTGGGCAGCTTGCCCACGGGGCCTCATGTGAATACAGTGCCTACAGGACATGCATCCAGAGCTACCCTACAGCAACCTCCTCTGGGACATCCTGGCCTAGGGCCGCGAGCTGGAAGGCTAGCCAGACCAGTTACCCCTGCAGAGCTGGGGAGCTTATCTAGACTGTAAAGCATTGCGGCCTGGTTACAGGAAGACAGCCACGTTCCCAGCCTGGGGGGAGAGAGGAAGCTGCTCCAGCTACTAACCATGTTATGTAGACACAAGAGATGTTCTGAGCCAGCCCCGTCACTAGCTGGTTATAAATGCATTTGGAAGTGGCAGTGTAGACAGGCCCCAAGTTGATGCAATATATGTGTTAAGAAATCAGGATGAAGGTATGTTACGGCAGTTTAGACTTCACTCCTCCCCTCCTCAAACTCTCTGCATTGGACTCACATCTGAATTTGGCACAATGGATTGCGGGTCAGCAGCTTGCAGCACTAGGCCCTGGGTTCTAGACACAGTGATTCCCGGGCTGCTTCCCCTTGCTACCAAGAGGCAAAAACAACACTGAGCCACCACTAAAGAAATATTGTGTTTGAAAACTTCTCCTTTTGCCTGAAGCTCTGCTAGCAAAAGCAAAGCCAAGCCAGTGCTGCGGCTCGTGCCTGAAGCTTTAGTCTCCGGGCTCTTGTTGATGCTCCCATGAGATGTGCTGCTAACACCCTGTGCAAGAACTAAACTCGGAAGAGGGGATTAGTCGTGCAAGCTGGAAATCACTGAATGGAATGAACAGGCTGAGTCAATCGGGCATTACATGTCTCCAGTCCTGGCCTTTATTTTCATTCAACCCCAAATCGACATTTCCGTGAAAGGTATAAAACGGTCATTGCGACATTACAAACAAAATTAGTTTGGCCTTTCGTACAGAATCTTTACAGGAGACCAGAAAATCGCCATTTTAGGAACAGCAGCTGCATTTCCTGGATGCTGGAGCTTTGCAGACACAGCTCTTGGCACAATTATTGCATCCGGCTGGGCAACAGGAGCAACAACCTGAAAAGATAAAAATCAAGACACGATTATTGGAGATGCCAGACAACAAAAAATAAAAACAACCCTCCCCCGTAAGAACTGAAGGAAGCTCAACATGGATGAGACAAGGAGCAAAACCATGCCGTGAACTGTACTTTATAAAATATTAAAACATCTCAGTTGTACTGTGTCACGGAGTCCCTGGGCGATGCTCTGGAACTGCTCCCCATGAAGCCAGTCAGGACTCTGGGGCAGTCGCCTTTCTGTGAGCAGCCTGTCTGCAGGACACACAGCTCACACAGCTTCCACCTTCCTGGGTCTGACCTCGGAGCATTCAGCATCCTCTGCCCCTCCGTGCACTTCCCACAGCGAGTCTGCTCAGGCGGGGCTCCTGGGGAAGCCAGAGGGTCCTGCACCCCAACTTCGCAGTCAGACGGGACTCTCAGCCAGCCAGTAAAACAGAAGGTTTATTAGATGACAGGAACATGGTCTAAAACAGAGCTTGCAGGTGCAGAGAACAGGACCCCTCAGCTGGGTCCATTTTGGGGGGCAGTGAGCCAGACAACCACGTCTGCACTTCACTCCATGTCCCAGCCAGCCCCAAACTGAAACTTCCTCCAGCCCCTCCTCCTCTGGGCTTTGTCCCTTTCCCAGGCCAGGAGGTCACCTGATTCCTTTGTTCTCCAACCTTTTAGCTCTCACCTTGCAGGGGGGAAGGGCCCAGGCCATCAGTTGCCAGGAAACAGGGTGTCGGCCATTCTCTGTGTCCAGACCCCTGCCCACACCTGTCCTCTAGGGCTCTGCAATGATCATACACCCTTACCCCACCACCTAGACACCCAAGAACTGCCCAGGGGAAACCGAGGCACCCCCACACCACTCGGAGGAAACATCAAGAACAGTCCCACTTCGTCACATCTCTCCCCCCTTCGAGATCGAACTGAGCGGGGTCACTCTACCCGGTGACCTGGGGAAGTTCGAAGCCACCAACGTTCCCATGGATGCCCCAGAATCTCTCCCATTCCTTGGTGGGAGTTACACTAGGCCCTTCCAGTTTCACACCCTCCCTTAGGTCGGGGGTGGTCAATAGCACTCACAGGCCGCATGTGGGAAGGTTTATGCAGCCCATGCCCTTTGGCCACCCCCAAAACCCCAGGGGGTCAAACTGGGATTGGGTCTTCTCCCCAACAAGCTGGCCAAACACAGCCACTTGGTTAGAGGACTGTTTAACTTTCTTAACAGCTTTCACTTCATCTGAGACCTTCTCAAAGCTCTCCACACTGGGTCTTTCAACAGGACAGTCAGTGGATCCATTCACATCAGAAAATTTCTGGCTGTTAGGAACTGAAACTTTCTTGATTAAATCACTTTCACACCCTTCAGTTGCAGTAAACTGCTTGCAAAGACTCCATGAGGATTCCTTTCCCCGAGGGCTTTTCTTTGCAACAATTCACCCCTCCCAGAAATTCTGCTCTTACCCTCTTTACCTATGGCTTGCTCTAGAGGAACACTTTCCTGAGCAACAACAGACACTTTCTGGGTCTCCCTTACATCCAGAATTACCTCTGGCCATCCGGCGGATTCCTACACAATCCCCTTTCAGGCAAACTGACAGACTTCCTAGATAAAAGGTCAGAAGCATTCTCCTTCCCTTTGCCACACACAAGTTCAGGAATCTTTTCCTTCTTGCTACAGGTTTCCACACCCTCAGTAGGTAACACAATCACACACCTTCATGTTCTCCTTGTGCCCTGGCTAGGATCTCACCCTGATTAGACAGAGTTGCTCCACCCTTTCCAACAACACACTAGCAACAGGCAAAATACAAGCACCAGAATTGTCTGGTCTCTGGGATTTTGCATAGACACTAACTAGATGTGACCTAGTTACAGGGCCATTCTCCCGAGCAGACACAAACTTAGGACCATTCCCTTCCTGGGCTTTAGCTGAATCGAGAACAAACTCTGAGACAACTGCACGACCCTCAACCATCACAGGCTGAAAGGCCCCTTCTGTCTGCTCCACAGATGAAGAAGAGCTGGACACACTTTCTCCTTTACCAGACACACAGCTTGGGATCTCATTCCCTTTGTCCCAGCACACAAGGCTGGTCACAGACAACTGCTTGGAGATCAGGGTAGCTCCCTCCATAGGCAAGTCAATACCCCTGACAGACAGACACAGACACATTTCCTTCACTGTCTCAATTCTCCACCCAGCTAACAGGTAAGGTCCAGGGACTCTCATCTTCCACTCTACTCGCCTTCCCACCCTGCTGACTGGACAAAGCCATCAGCTCACAAGGCTGCCTAGGCTCATCCAAACTTTCCTTACCAAGCACCTTGGCACTCCCCACAGATGCCCTGCCCTGCCTGTGTCTCCCCCCACTCAGCTGGGGTCTTATCTCCCTCCTTGCTCAGCACTGCCCTTGCTGTCCCAGTGGGGGTAGGCAGCGAGCTTGCTGCTTTCCTCACAGCATCAGAGCCAGCATGAGCCCCTTCCCCAGTGTGCAAGGGGGCAGGGAGCATCGCTCTGTCCCACCCAGCCCCAGGGGGCTGGTTACAGGCAGGCAGGTAGCCTGAGCCTAGCTGCTCCTCCCCCATGCCAGCCAGGTCATCTGCATTTTCACTGACCATTTCCCTCTCCACCGATTGGTTCCCTGGATTCAAATTCAAACCCTTGGCCGTTACAGGAGCAGGGCCTGGATCCTGTCCCAAGGAGACACAGTCACCCCACAACAGGGTCTTGCAGCTGGTGTCCCGGAGAACCCCAACGACCAGCCAGCTCCACCCCTCCTGGGTCTGCACAGGGATCTGGGCCATAGGCAGGGCGAGGGGCTTCGTCCCTGGGACCCTCACCCAGCTCACACAGCCCCTCAGTATCTGAGGCTGCACCACCCGGGGCCTGACACTAGTTCTCTCTGTCCCAGGATCTCGCCACCCCAGGAATGTCTCCCCATTGACCATCATCTTCTGCTCCCACTGGGGGTCCGAGGGGCCTGGCACAAGGAAACTCCACACAGACATATATGTTGGGGTCAGGAGTGGGAGCCTGTCCACATCCCCACCCATCTGGCTGACAGAGTCTATGGCCTTGGGACCCAGCAAGGGAGCTAGACACTGGGGCTTTTCCGCAGGGTCCCCTTGGTTCAAATCGCCAGCCTGCTCAAAGGCAGTGAGGTGGCATCCACACCCCCTCCTAAACCAGGGGCAGCAATTTAGTCTCGAGGTTCCCTGCGGAACTGGCCCCCCGGGGTCTATCCCCACTCACCCCGGGGAGGTTCCCTAGGCCTCTCCGCTCCCCCACCGCCAGTTCATGCTGCTGCTGCTTCTGCAGCTCTTTCTCGGGCTCTCGCTGTCTCTCACAGTCCTCTTGCTCTCTCGGACTCAGCTCCAATCCCGTCCGTCTCCGATCCCCCGATGGGGAACCCGATCGTGAAGACCCTCGTCTGGTCGGGGACAGGAGTCTTGGCGATGCCTGGCTGCCACTCCAGCTGCTCCCAGATCCTGCTATAGCCCCATTTGGGGTCAGGAATCTGTTCCTTAGAGCGGTCATCCTCCTCCAGCTGCACGATTAACTCTGCTTTGGTGAACTTTCCAACGCTCAACCCTCTCTTTCTGCACAGGGTTACAATGCCCTTCTTCAGGAGACGGTGACAGGCCATCACTCCGCTCCTCCCAAGTTGTTGTGGACTCACAGGCCCGTGTGTTCTCAGCTCCCCACGGTTTCCAGGGAGAACCCCTAGTGTGCCAGCCCTTCTCGAGGTCACCACCTCTTTGCCAGGGTCAAGCTGCAGACTCCTCCGCCCCTTGGACCGCTCGCTGCAATCCCCAGGGGAACCCTGTTACTGCAAAAGTCCTTCTCTCTCCCCGGGCCAAGCTGCAGGCTCCTCCGACCCTGAGACTGCTCACTGCAGTCCCCAGGGGGACCCCATTACTGCACAGTCCTTCTCGCTGGTCACACTCTCCCAGGGGTTAACCGCCCCCCGAAACTGCTCTTCTCTGAGCCTTCAGCACGCCTGGTCCTCGGCAATCCCCCTTCGTGTTACTGCTCCCCAGTCACTTACTGCAGGAAGCGCCATCCACGGGGTGCAGTACATCCCACCGCTGCCACCAGTTGTCACGGAGTCCCTGGGCGATGCTCTGGAACTGCTCCCCATGAAGCCAGTCAGGACTCTGGGGCAGTCGCCTTTCTGTGAGCAGCCTGTCTTCAGGACACACAGCTCCCCCGGCTTCCACCTTCCTGGGTCTGACCTCGGAGCATTCAGCATCCTCTGCCCCTCCGTGCACTTCCCACAGCGAGTCTGCTCAGGCGGGGCTCCTGGGGAAGCCAGAGGGTCCTGCACCCCAACTTCGCAGTCAGACGGGACTCTCAGCCAGCCAGTAAAACAGAAGGTTTATTAGATGACAGGAACATGGTCTAAAACAGAGCTTGCAGGTGCAGAGAACAGGACCCCTCAGCTGGGTCCATTTTGGGGGGCAGTGAGCCAGACAACCACGTCTGCACTTCACTCCATGTCCCAGCCAGCCCCAAACTGAAACTTCCTCCAGCCCCTCCTCCTCTGGGCTTTGTCCCTTTCCCAGGCCAGGAGGTCACCTGATTCCTTTGTTCTCCAACCCTTTAGCTCTCACCTTGCAGGGGGGAAGGGCCCAGGCCATCAGTTGCCAGGAAACAGGGTGTCGGCCATTCTCTGTGTCCAGACCCCTGCCCACACCTGTCCTCTAGGGCTCTGCAATGATCATACACCCTTATCCCACCACCTAGACACCCAAGAACTGCCCAGGGGAAACCGAGGCACCCCCACACCACTCGGAGGAAACATCAAGAACAGTCCCACTTAGTTGTACTGTTAATACATATTCCTCACAGAGGCCACATAAAAGTCAAGATTGGACAGTCCTGAGTCCTTTCCCACCTTAATATAGGTCAGAATCCTTTCTCTGACCCAAGGGTTTTGTTAAGAACACTCAGCGTAGGAAAAAGAAACAACTGGCTGGCGTTGGAAAGAACAGAAGTTTTTAGAAATTATTCTTAGGGAAAGGACACCGATTCCACCTTTCAGGCCCAAACTTGGAAAGTAAGTATACAGTTTAACAACAGATGCCCTGCTTCAGCAAAGCACCTGCTTATTGTCAAGCATAGGCTTCAATCCATCCCCAGTCAGCAAAGCGCTTGCGGCCTGATCCCAAGATCCCACCGAAATGAGGAAAGACTCACCTTCCCTTTGACGGGCTTTGCAGCAGGCCCACAAAGCACAGCCCTAACTCCCCCAGGCTACAGCTTGAGCAGACCTTAATGGTTTTGCTACATCGGGGCCAGAAATTCGAGCTTCTGTTCTCCAGTCTCCACGCTGCTGCAGGGAGCCAGTGACAAACCCTCGTTCATCGCAGGCTCAGCCAGGCGGGGAGCTCGCTTGTGGAGGAAACATTTTTAAAGGGGGGGGGAGAGATACTCACTCTTTTTGCAAGAGGTGCACCTGCAATTTGTGCATTGGCAGGAGTCAGGGCAGGTACAGGAGCCACCTGGTGGACAAAGGGGGGGGGGGGGAATGAGCATCAGGGCTGGACTAAAACCGAGAGGACGATCAGCAGCAAGGGGAGAATTTTGTCCCCAGCATGGCAAAAGAAGCCAGGGCCATCTGAGCCGGGGAGCTCGGTTTGCAGGCTCCGGCCGCAGAGATTTCACAGAGCCGGAGCCGTCCCGGGCGCAGGGATCGTTCCCCTTCCCTGGCAAGGGGGGGGCTGTTTCCCAGCGAGGGGGAGCAGCCCCCGAAGGCCCCGCAGCAGCTCAGAGCAGGGTCCGTGCGGCTCCGCCGCGGGAGGAGTCACTCACCGGCAGCGCAAGGACAGTCCTGGGGATCCATCGCTCTCCGGGTTGCGGCGGTCGCTGCTCAGCCAGGCGGAGGGGAGGAGACGAGGCTTGGAGCGGCGCTGCCCGACACCTCCCATTTATCGCGGCGGAGGCGTGGGAGCGAGCGCAAAACCCCCGCCCCGCCGCCCTGCACACTGAATGCCCTGTAAACCCTGCATAGGACTGAAACCGCATCAAGCCAGGGGGTGTGGCAGCCCCCCAAACACCCCTATTTCCAGCACCTGTGGGAACCCTAGAGCTGTCTGATCAGAGCCTGCCCCCCAGGCCCTTTAGTGCCATGGTCCCGATGAGGGAAATAAAATAACCATCACATTAAGGATAGGCCTTGCACTCACCGCCCTGGGGTCTGTGCGGGAAACGCATCGTGCCCCGCACTCGGGACGGGGGGGGGGCGGGGGTTGCTCTCAGCGCCTTGGGGTGGGTCTGTGCGGGAATCGCACTGTGCCCCGCACTGGGGCGGGGGGGGGGCGGGGGTTGCTCTCAGCGCCCTGGGGTGGGTCTGTGCGGGAATCGCACCGTGTCCCGCACTCGGGCGGGGGTTGCTCTCAGCGCCCTGGGGTGGGTCTGTGCGGGAATCGCACCGTGTCCCGCACTGCGGCGGCTTTTGCGCTCCGCGCGGGGCCCGGCAGGGGACAGCGCCCTGCAATGCGCTCGGGGAGAGCGGGCTGCACTCGGCGCCCGGGGCTGTGTATTGCACTCGGGACTCAGGCGTTTCCACACCGCGCCCGGGGCTGTGCGGGGACAGCACCAGGCAACGCAGTGTGTGTGTGGGGGGGGGGGGGACGGGAGGGGATGTTTGCACACGGCGCCCTGCTGTGTGCGGGGCTAGCCCCACGCAATGCGCTCCGGGGGCTCTGCGCGCGGCGCTGTGCGGGGGCGCCCCGGGCCTTGTGCAGTCACGCAGCGCGGCTCTGGGCGGCGATAGGAGCCGCCCGCAGCCCCCGGCTCTGCTCGCTGCTTCGGGGGCCCGTGTGCAGGGCGGCGGGGCGGGGGTTTTGCGCTCGCTCCCACGCCTCCGCCGGGATAAATGGGAGGCGTCGGGCAGCTCCGCTCCAAGCCTCGTCTCCTCCCCTCCGCCTGGCTGAGCAGCGACCGCCGCAACCCGGAGAGCGATGGATCCCCAGGACTGTCCTTGCGCTGCCGGTGAGTGACTCCTCCCGCGGCGGAGCCGCTCGGACCCTGCTCCGAGCTGCTGCGGGGCCTTCGGGGGCTGCTCCCCCCTCGCTGGGAAACAGCCCCCCCTTGTCGGGGAAGGGGAACGATCCCTGCGCCCGGGACGGCTCCGGCTCTGTGAAATCTCTGCGGCCGGAGCCTGCAAACCGAGCTCCCCGGCTCAGATGGCCCTGGCTTCTTTTGCCATGCTGGGGACAAAATTCTCCCCTTGCTGCTGATCGTCCTCTCGGTTTTAGTCCAGCCCTGATGCTCATTCCCCCCCCGCTTTGTCCACCAGGTGGCTCCTGTACCTGCCCTGACTCCTGCCAATGCACAAATTGCAGGTGCACCTCTTGCAAAAAGAGTGAGTATCTCTCCCCCCCCACTTTAAAAATGTTTCCTCCACAAGCGAGCTCCCCGCCTGGCTGAGCCTGCGATGAACGAGGGTTTGTCACTGGCTCCCTGCAGCAGCGTGGAGACTGGAGAACAGAAGCTCGAATTTCTGGCCCCGATGTAGCAAAACCATTAAGGTCTGCTCAAGCTGTAGCCTGGGGGAGTTAGGGCTGTGCTTTGTGGGCCTGCTGCAAAGCCCGTCAAAGGGAAGGTGAGTCTTTCCTCTCATTTCGGTGGGATCTTGGGATCAGGCCGCAAGCGCTTTGCTGACTGGGGATGGATTGAAGCCTATGCTTGACAATAAGCAGGTGCTTCGCTGAAGCAGGGCGTCTGTTGTTAAACTCTATACTTACTTTCCAAGTGTGGGCCTGAAAGGTGGAATCGGTGTCCTTTCCCTAAGAATAATTTCTAAAACCTTCTTCTGTTCTTTCCAACGCCAGCCAGTTGTTTCTTTTTCCTACGCTGAGTGTTCTTAACAAAACCCTTGGGTCAGATGAAGGATTCTGACCTATATTAAGGTGGGAAAGGACTCAGGACTGTCCAATCTTGACTTTTATGTGGCCTCTGTGAGGAATATGTATAAACAGTACAACTGAGATGTTTTAATATTTTATAAAGTACAGTTCACGGCATGGTTTTGCTCCTTGTCTCATCCATGTTGAGCTTCCTTCAGTTCTTACGGGGGAGGGTTGTTTTTATTTTTTGTTGTCTGGCATCTCCAATAATCGTGTCTTGATTTTTATCTTTTCAGGTTGTTGCTCCTGTTGCCCAGCCGGATGCAATAATTGTGCCAAGAGCTGTGTCTGCAAAGCTCCAGCATGCAGGAAATGCAGCTGCTGTTCCTAAAATGGCGATTTTCTGGTCTCCTGTAAAGATTCTGTACGAAAGGCCAAACTAATTTTGTTTGTAATGTCGCAATGACCGTTTTGTACCTTTCATGGAAATGTCGATTTGGGGTTGAATGAAAATAAAGGCCAGGACTGGAGACATGTAATGCCCGATTGACTCAGCCTGTTCATTCCATTCAGTGATTTCCAGCTTGCACGACTAATCCCCTCTTCCGAGTTTAGTTCTTGCACAGGGTGTTAGCAGCACATCTCATGGGAGCATCAACAATAGCCCGGAGACTAAAGCTTCAGGCACGAGCCGCAGCACTGGCTTGGCTTTGCTTTTGCTAGCAGAGCTTCAGGCAAAAGGAGAAGTTTTCAAACACAATATTTCTTTAGTGGTGGCTCAGCGTTGTTTTTGCCTCTTGGTAGCAAGGGGAAGCAGCCCGGGAATCACTGTGTCTAGAACCCAGGGCCTAGTGCTGCAAGCTGCTGACCCTCAATCCATTGTGCCAAATTCAGATGTGAGTCCAATGCAGAGAGTTTGAGGAGGGGAGGAGTGAAGTCTAAACTGCCGTAACATACCTTCATCCTGATTTCTTAACACATATATTGCATCAACTTGGGGCCTGTCTACACTGCCACTTCCAAATGCATTTATCACCAGCTAGTGACGGGGCTGGCTCAGAACATCTCTTGTGTCTACATAACATGGTTAGTAGCTGGAGCAGCTTCCTCTCTCCCCCCAGGCTGGGAACGTGGCTGTCTTCCTGTAACCAGGCCGCAATGCTTTACAGTCTAGATAAGCTCCCCAGCTCTGCAGGGGTAACTGGTCTGGCTAGCCTTCCAGCTCGCGGCCCTAGGCCAGGATGTCCCAGAGGAGGTTGCTGTAGGGTAGCTCTGGATGCATGTCCTGTAGGCACTGTATTCACATGAGGCCCCGTGGGCAAGCTGCCCAGAAGGCAACAACACAAATACAACCAGCCACAAGGGTAGACATGGACATACAAAGGTTAAGGGAAAATAGCTGACTTAGCTACAGTCTCCCTAATTAAAAACCCGAGGCTCATTAGAGATTGTACACCTTTAACTCCGCTGGAAGGAACAGGGCTTAATGGCCCCTAGATCATCATATCAGGGCTTGTTGGCTTCCTGGTCGCTTGTCTGGGGCTTGCAGACTCCGAGGGGGTAGCACAGGTACCCGTTTGTCAGCAGTGGGACTCATAAAATAAAATGACACAGCAAGTAGTTACCGTAGCCAGAGGAAAAGCCGTTCCCAGGACTGGTTATTAACCGACATGGGAGAAATGACTTTGAGAATGAGAGGGGAGCTAGCTGAGAAAGAGTGACCATGTGCAACGGCAAGGAATTGGAGGAGGGAGCAGGGCAGCACAAGGATATGAGATTTCAGGATGGCGGACTGGGGAATTAAGAAATCTAGTGAGGAGTGTGCACTGGGAGGAAGGATAAAAATCTACCACTTTAGAAAATGGCCAGCTAAAGAGTGTGCAGTGCTCAGATGCTCCAATAATGGGAGCCATAAAAGTACGTAAGATAAATAGAGCTTGAGCCTTGATGCTGCAGCAAAGAAGGCCTATGTCATTTTGGATTCCAAATGTGGAGGGAGGCCGGGGCCTCCTTGCCCCCTCTGGGGCACTAGGAGTCTCTTGGGAAGCCACATTGTTGATTGTTGCTTCCACGCTCCCTTCTAAACTTAGATTTTAATACGTCCTCCCATTGCACCTGGCCAGAATCCATCTCCTAATTCTTGCTGCTCAGCAATTCCAAAGCCTGGCTGGCCAAGCAAAGTGAGGTCTAACACTCAACTCTGGCATTGCTAGTCTGTTTATCTTCACAACATCCCTGTGAGGGCAGGGCTGTGCTATTATCCCCACTGTATAGATGGGAACCTGGGGCCCAGAGAGACAAAGTGACTAAGGCCTTGTTCACAGTAAAGAAATTAAGTCAACCTAAGTTAGGCCCATGTACAGCCACCACAGTAATTACTGTGGTGATTCATGTCCACACTATGTCCCCCTGTCAGTGGTACATGTCCTCCCCAGGAGCACTTCCACCAACTTAGCTGTGTGGGGCATTGTGGGACACTGGAGCCCCCGGCCCAGGGATGTGTGGGTCAGGCTGTCAGCCCTGGGGGGCTGGGCTGGGCTCCCACTGAGAGCCCCGTGCAGGGCTGACAGCCAAGAGGCGATGTAAGTAAGGCAGTGTCTACACAGACGTTGCATCACCCTAATGACATCGACCTAAGCACTACGCCTCTCGCGGAGGGGCGTTATCAGGTCAGTGTAGTGGGCGACGGACATCAGCGGGAACAACGCTGTAGTGTAGACACGGATAGAGTTAGGTTGACGCAAGATGCCTTACGTCCACCTAACTGTAGTTCAGACCAAGCCCAAGGAAATCTGTGGGAAGAGCAGAAAACTAGACCTAGATCTCCCAAGTGGCCCCCTTAACCACTGCACCATCCTTCCTCTCAAAGGCGAGCTTCTGGCTAACATGCTGCTAGCTTCTAGCTAACATTATCAGCCCTCGGGCTCTTTCAAGATTCCAGCTTCCCAGGTGCTCTCTCCGGGTGAGTATGCTAGACATGAGCTGGCAGTGCAGGAAGGCACGAATACAATACTGGGCTGTGTGTCACCGGACAGGGAGAACATAGCTCCCGACCTCACAGTATGTGGAATATTGTGTTCAGGCCAGAGCCCCTCATTACTGGAAAGATGTTAGGATAGAGATATTCAGGCCTGTCTGTAAAGGCCCATACTCTAAGAATGTAGATGTGTTCTTATCACTTGGCTAGTCATAGAGGTATGAAAGAAAGAATCCAAGTTACTGTCTGCCGGCGTAAGGTCCTTCTCCTACTGTGACAGTCTGAGGCCCAGTGCTTAGGCTAAGAACTTTGGCTACGCAGCAAAGGCAGCCATGAGCTGGGAAGCGACCGGTCACCTCCTCACATTCCAACCTAGTCACATTGAAATAAGGTGCCATTGGGCTGTTAGGATACAAACCTGTCCTGATAGTGCCTGTGGCCTCCAGAGAAAGGGAAGTGCCTAGAAAATGTAAAAGGAAACTTAGTTTGGTAGCATCCTGTCTGGCAAGAACTCACTTATCAATAGCTGGGATGTGAAATCCTCACTTCTCTATTGTTTTGTCATTATAGTTCCCACTTTGCCATTGTTTGTCTGTATCATCTCTGTCTGGTTCTGTGATTGTTTCTGTCTGCTGTATAATTAATTTTGCAGGGTGTAAACTAATTAAGATGGTGGGATATAATTGGTTAAATAATCATGTTACAATATGTTCGGATTGGTTAATTAAATTTCAGTCAAATGATTGGTTAAGGTATAGCTAAGCAGAACTGAAGTTTTACTATATAGTCTGCAGTTAAATCAGGAAGTGGGTGGCTGTGTGGGGGAGGAATGGGAACAGGGAATGGGGGTGGGGAAATTGGAATCATGTTTTGCGAAGGGGGAAATGGGAACAGGGGCACAGGCGTAAGGCTCTGTGGTGTCAGAGCTGGGAAGGGGGACACGAAGGAAGGAAACTGGAATCATGCTTGCTGGAAGTTCACCCCAATAAACATCGCATTGTTTGCACCTTTGGACTTTGGGTATTGTTGCTCTCTGTTCATGCGAGAAGGACCAGGGAAGTAAGTGGGTGAAGGCATAAGCCCCCGAACAAAAGATAGTAAAGAATTGGAGGGAGCTCTGAGAAGAGGAACAAAATTAATCCGGAGGCTGGAGGGGGTCTGGTCTCTGAGGAAAGACTGGAAATGTGGTTCAATACATAGAACTGGGCTAAGGGATGGCTAAAGTGGGGTGGGTGGGCATGAGGAAATGCTGCTCGTATCTGAAGGGTGTAAACCCCAAGGAAGGAAAGGGATTATTGAGCACAGTAAACAGGGAACACCCAAAGGGCGAGAGAAGGAAATAAAGAAGAGGAACGTTCGGGCTGAATATCAGTCAGTGGGAGCTGGGGATGCTCAGCGCCCTCGAACGTTAGCCCGAGGTGTTGCAGGATTGGTGCCCCAAAATGGCAACACCCCCCATCCGGGCACTTTGACAGTGTCTGGAGCCCCAGGCCCTTTAAATTGCCTCCAGAGCCCTGGTGCTGGAGCCCTGGGGAGAGGCTGCAGGGCTCCGGCGGCTGTTTAAAGGGCCCAGGGCTTCCCTGCTTCTACCACCCAGGCCCTTTAAATAGCCGCCGGAGCCCTGGGCTAGCGGGGGCTCCAGCTGCCTCTGCCGCCCCGGTCCTTTAAATAGCCGCTGGAGCCCACCGCTTCTCCTGGGCTCCGGCAGCTAATTAAAGGACCAGGGCAGTAGAAGCAGGGGAGCCCCGGGCCTTTAAATAGCCCCCGGAGCCTGGTGCTGCTGCTGCTACCCTGGGGGGGGAGGGGGAGGAGGAGAAGGGGGGGGCACTTACCTTACAGGGTGGGCTGGGGCTGGCTCTGACCCTCTTCAGCCCCGCCCCTTCCGCCCTAGGCCCACACTGGAGTCCCGAGAGACCAACAGACAAACAAAGGGCTTTTGGACAAATAATCTGAATTTAAACTGACTTGGGGCCTTCTTTCTGATCCAGCAACTGGCCAGGACTGTCTGACCAAGGGAGGCCCCAAACCTTCCTGAGACGGATTCGAAGGACTTGACCTATTGACCGGGTGGGCCCCACCCGGAGAGGCCGAAAGAATCACTGTATTATCTTTTCCCTCCTGCTTGCATCCGATGAAGTGAGCTGTAGCTCACGAAAGCTCATGCTCAAATAAATTGGTTAGTCTCTAAGGTGCCACAAGTACTCCTTTTCTTTTTGCGAATACAGACTAACACGGCTGTTACTCTGAAACCTTTCCAGGTAGACTAGTCCCAGTGGGACTTCGCCACACCAGCCCAGAGACAATCTGGAGGCTGCTCGGTATTCTGAACTCCGGCTTGCGTCAGTGGCGAGCTGAAAGCACTGGAAGGATCAGGCCCTATGGAAAGCAGTAATTGTGATAAATTGGGATTATGTTCCGAGTATAATATCTACCGGGCAGAGGCAAGTGTGTATACCTCCATCCATTCTGAGTACCTGCTACCATGTTCCCTCACCACGGTCATCTGCCACAAGCAGTGATATAGAGCTGAGCTATTTGAGCCATAATGGGGTCCCAATGATCTTGTATAGGCAGCAGGTTTAAAACGAACAAAAGGAAGTATTTCTTCATACGACACACAGTCAACCTGTGGAACTCCTTGCCAGAGGATGTTGTGGAGACCCAGACTATAACAGGGTTCAAAAAAGAACTAGGTAAGTTCACGAGGGAGAGGTCCACCAATGGCTATTAGGCAGGATGGGCAGGGATGGTGTCCCTGGCCTCTGTTTGCCAGAAGCTGGGATTGGGTGACAGGGGATGGATCACTTGATGATTCCCTGTTCTGTTCACTCCCTCTGGGGCACCTGGCACTGGCCACCGTTGGCAGACAGGATCCTGGGCTAGATGGACCTTTGGTCTGACTCAGTCTGGCCGTTCTGATGTTCTTAAGTTCTATTTCTCCCACATTCCCCAGTCACAACTTCCTACTTCTTGTGCTGTTCTGCCGTATGTGAATGCTTCTCATGGGCGGACGCAGCGCCACCCACAGATGGAAGAAGGAGCACTCCACCACACCCCGTACATGTGACCTTCCCCGCTCCCACCCGACTCACAACTGGGAAGTGGGGTGGAGTTGTGCAACTGAGCAGGAGCCATTTACTCTGTAATTGCAGAGCTGTAACCCAGTGCTCATCTCCCCCCTCATCGCATGATGCCTGCTCGTCCTGTGCCCATGTCAGCAGTCCCTGTGCAGGACTCCGTGAACCCCTCTGTGTGGGTCAGCGCGAAAAGCACTCAGTCCGTACCATGTGCCACTCCTCCACCATACTCAGTCTCATTCAGTCTCCGGAGAACCTTTCTCTGATTCGTCTTATTTATCCTCGGCCACGCCAAGCTTTCCTGTTCCAGCCTCGGTGGATCCTGAGTTTTGGTATTCGCAGGGATGTCTTCCAGCCCCAGGTCGTTCTCATTAGATACACCTGAGAGCTCAGTTGCTCCGCCCTTAGTTGGTATCCAGCCAACAAGCCAACAGGCTCCTGTAGTCCAGCCGAGTGAAGCGGCATCTTCCTTTGAGTGTTTCTCACAGTAGGGAAGGAGCAGGATTCAGTCGTGATGAGTATAAAAGGGATTCTTTGTGAGGTTCCTGGACACAAACAGATACTGTCGTTCTCTCTAGCTTCCAAGCGGGGGCTCCAGGGGCTATTGAAAGGGCCGGGGTTCCAGCTGCCTCTGCCACCCCGGTCCTTTGAATAGCCGCTGGAGCCCACCGCTTCTCCCGGGTGGCTCCGGCAGCTAATTAAAGGACCAGGGCAATAAAAGCAGGGGAGCCCCGGGCCCTTTAAATAGCCCCCGGAGCCCGGTGCTGCTGCTGCTACCCCAGTAGAGGAGGGGGGAGGGGAAGAAGGAGGGGGGGCACTTACCTTACAGGGTGGGCTGGCTCTGACTCCCCTCAGCCCCGCCCCTTCCGGGGGCCAGAGCTGGCCCCAGCGTACCAGTAAGTCACTCAACTTACTTTCACCCCTGAGTTTATGTTTCATTGTGCGCCAGGGTCTGTGTTTAATCCCCTGGGGGAGAGGGACCACAGCCCCCCAGGAGCTCAGAACAGTGGGGAGTGACTGGGCAAATTCACCTCCCAAGAGCTACCCCCACCTGGACAGGCTTACGTATACTGGTTCATACTGGAGTCCCTGGAGACCAACAGACAAACAAAGGGCTTTTGGACAAATAATCTGCATTTAAACTGACTTGGGGCCTTCTTTCTGATCCAGCAACTGGCCAGGACCGTCTGACCAAGGGAGGCCCCAATCCTTCCTGAGACGGATTCGAAGGACTTGACCTATTCATGGGGGCTCTTGTTCTGAGCTAACAGCTGTTATGAACTTGTAACCATAACACCCGCTCCTCCCCCTATGGTGGAGTTTGAAGCACTGACTCTTCCCAGAGCCCGAGCTGAAGTTGGGGGTGATTTCTGGTCAGCTTATTGGCATGCATGGAGGTTCTTTTATTGTTTTAAAGTCTTTCCTCTCTCATGCTTTCACCTTAAGAATAAATGTGCTTGCTTAGAAAGACCGGTGTGGTAACTTATAACTATAGGCAATTACACGGTGCATAGCCTCTGGAGGCAAAGCAGAGTAGCCTGTGTCGGCCATCTGACTTGCTCGGGCATTCACAGGATAGGCAGTGGACTGTGCCTGGAAAAACCCTGATCAGAAGGGAGAGAGACACAAGGAGGTGAAAGCTGAGGAGACGGTGCCCTTGCTGGACCACGAGTGAGGAATACAGATGTAGTTCGTGACACCTTGCACCACACAGTACACACAGGGTCCTGACTGGAACCATTAAACACTAACTCTGAATAATCCCAGGCAGGCCGTATCTGCCTTACTCCCTGAAGCCCAACGGTCGATATCCCTAATACATGTGTGTCCTAACTGGTGGAACCTACACCCATTGTGTTACACGAGCATGTTTGGGAGTTATGGTGATTTGCTCCTGGAATAATGGATCTTCCACCTCCAGGAGTTAAGATTCTTTTCCACCCTTTCTCTTCGTTCCCTTCTTGTCTGACGTCTGGCATTTAGGCTAAGCCCTTTGGACTTCTGATGGCAATTCCCACAGAGCGAGTTTTCCCCGTTAGTCTTTCCCATTATGGGGTGGCTCAATACTCTGACTTTGGGAGAAAGGGTCTGATTTCCTGTTAATCTCCTTGAAACGGTTTGGGAGTGATGTAATTAATCCCTGGTACAGGGTGTCTTTTTTCATGTCCTCTGTGTTGTGAATCGCAATCATTGCTTGGGTAACTAACCCAACACTTGGATTTTTTCCCTCTCTCCAGTGCAAGCGGAACGAAGTGATGATCATCAGCAAATATGCACTCCGTGAGCACTGCTGTAGACACTCTTACTACCTACCTTGCTTAAAGCTACTGTATGCGGCTGTTAAACACCTTTGGGATGATGACCCATGTGGTTATTTAATGATGTCACACTCACCTTGCTGTAACACGCAAGCTGCTCATGCAGCTGCAGAGAGCTTTGTAGACAAGCTGTGATGAAATAGAAACTTTCTGTAATATTTTTCTGCTTCCTATGGGTGCCTCAGTTTCCCTCTGTACTTTGCATTGTTACCCATTGCCGAAGTGTTAAATCTGCTCTTGGGGCACGGCAGGAGAGATGAAGTGTTGGGTCACTGGGGTTGAACGAATGGGTGATTAAAGGGCTGGCTGCACCCAACCCTCGTCAATGGAGAGTCCACAAAGACAATGGAAGCCCCAAGGAATGAGCCCTGACACCTATCCCCAGGAATCTCCGGCAAGCAGAACATGAGAGCTCAGCGTGGGTCTGCAGGACTTCGACGATGGACTCTCACCTGGGACTGACACAGAGAGGCAGGGCCAGAAATGGATTCCATAGCATCTTGGCTGGCTGATTATGCTGGCTCGGCGAGCATGGACTATGTTCCAGTTGCCTAATAAACCTTGCTTGGTTTTGAAAAAGCTGCCGGGTGTCACTGCCGATACTTAGAGCCCTGCAGATCTGTGGCGATATGCTCTATATCCGTGGACCATGTTTGCGGATCGGATGTGGATACCCATTTCATATCCATGCAGGGCTCTCCCAATACGTGCCGAGGTGCATTGGTCCCCGAAGAGAGTCAAAGTCTCTGTCCGGGAGTCTCTCTCAGTTGGGCTCACTGGGCAGAGCTCACGGTGTGAAACTGGAGTGTGGGAGCCCACAGGCTCGGTCTCAGAGGCATTGAGACCATACAGCCTCCCCTTAAGGGAGAGCGAGGCCCCTTAGGGGGCTGGCACACAGAAGGGGTTCCTCTAAAGGATTATTTAAATGCTGGGGCATAGTACAGATCCTTTGGATGCATGACCTAGGGTGAATCATATTTCCAGATACAAGCGTATTATGTGGATCAGTTCTCCTTTTGCTCAGCACAGGAATTTGCAAAAAGGAATCGTGGGGTATATTAATTACAACTTCCAAACAAGGCCACGTGAGACCAGTGAACTGGTCCAGCAAAGCTCTGAGACGCGTGCTGAACACGTAACTTGTAGGCGTGGCCTCAGTGATGGGGGGGGCCTCCCCTCTGGACTAAAGGTCAGGAAAAGCAGGTGCTATTCCTCGCTCTGCCATAACTACTGTACGTCCTTGGATAAGTGACTTCACCCCTCTGGGCCTGTTTTCCCTCCCACCCTTTCTCTGTCTGGTCTCTAACAGACAGGGATTGTCTCTTGTATGAGAATGTACAGCGCCTAGCACCACAGGGTCCTGATCCTACTGTATTATGAACGATCAACTCTTAAAATCAATGGGATTACTCTTGTTCTCAAAGTTAAATGTGCTTCAGTGTTTTTCTGGGTAGGGGTCCATAACAAGTGCTTCACACGTGCTCTCAGAGAGTCAAAGAGCATCTTACTCTGTAAGTGTTTGTGGAGTAGGGCACAACTCCATGTGGGTAAAGATACCACAGTCCAGTCTTATTCCACTGAGATCAATCCCAAGCTCATTTACAACAGGGTGAATGTAACGCGGACTCTATGTCCAATCCTCCCCTCCCTGCCCTATGCCCACTCTTACACTCTGTTCCTGGCTAAAATGTCGGATTCATTTCCCTGTAGGAAAACTGTATACCTGTGGACGTGGAGACAGTCTTGGAATGACAGATTGGGAGGAAACGAGTGCTGCTCGCCGCCCAGTGTTTCTGAATGCAGAGAAAGTCCTGAAGAATGCAAACAGAGTGAACATAAATACCCCGGCTGCTGGCACGTAAAAGATCCCCTGGTTTGCTCATAACCTTTGTGGCCAAGTATCTTGTTCTCCTCAGCAGGCCCAGTTCTTTTTAGCCTTGGAGACATAGGTTTGGGAAAGGCAGTCCGTCCAGGTGGCACACGGTCTGGCTATACCTTTCCACAGTCAGTCCCTTGGGCCTGTTTTCCTCTCCCCTCGGGGAGGGGATGCAGCCTCCCTTCCTGGAAAGGTTCAGAGTCTTGCTGCACCCAGCCTGCTGGCAGCTTCCCAGCTTGCTTCTTTCTTTTTTTTCCTCTCTCTCTCTCACTCACCCCCTCCCCTCCTAACAGGGGAGGGTTTAAAAAGGTCTCAAGCAGTTGGAGTCAGCTGAACCTCCAGCTTCAGATGTTCTCTCCACAGGTACCATTGCCGGGAGTGGCCCAGATGATACGTCTGGGGGAAGGGAGCAGAAGGAGACTCCACCGATTGGAAGGCATGAGATGCCCTGTCCTAAGGTTGGGGTTCCACGACTGCCACTCCCAAGAGAAGGAGGCGGGTGGTGGTGGTCGGGGACTCTCTCCTCAGAGGGACTGAGTCATCTATCTGCCGCCCCGACCGGGAAAACCGAGAAGTCTGCTGCTTGCCAGGGGCTAAGATTCACGATGTGACGGAGAGACTGCCGAGACTCATCAAGCCCTCGGATCGCTACCCCTTCCTGCTTCTCCACGTGGGCACCAATGATACTGCCAAGAATGACCCTGAGCAGATCACTGCGGACTACGTGGCTCTGGGAAGAAGGATAAAGGAGTTTGAGGCACAAGTGGTGTTCTCGTCTATCCTCCCCGTGGAAGGAAAAGGCCGGGGCAGGGACCGTCGAATCGTGGAAGTCAACGAATGGCTACGCAGGTGGTGTTGGAGAGAAGGCTTTGGATTCTTTGACCATGGGATGGTGTTCCATGAAGGAGGAGTGCTAGGCAGAGACGGGCTCCACCTAACGAAGAGAGGGAAGAGAATCTTCGCGAGCAGGCTGGCTAACCTAGTGAGGAGGGCTTTAAAGTAGGTTCGCCGGGGGAGAGAGACCAAAGCCCTGAGGTAAGTGGGGACGTGGGATACCGGGAGGAAGCACAGGCAGGAACGTCTGTGGGGGGAGGGCTCCTACCTCATACTGAGAATGAGGGGCGATCAGCAGGTTATCTCAAGTGCCTATATACAAATGCACAAAGCCTGGGAAACAAGCAGGAAGAACTGGAGGTCCTGGCAAAGTCAGGGAATTATGATGTGATAGGAATGACAGAGACTTGGTGGGATAACTCACATGACTGGAGTACTGTCATGGATGGTTATAAACTGTTCAGGAAGGACAGGCAGGGCAGAAAAGGTGGGGGAGTAGCACTGTATGTAAGGGAGCTGCTCAGAGCTCCGCTATGAAACTGCAGAAAAACCTGAGTGTCTCTGGATTAAGTTTAGAAGCGTGAGCGAGAAGGGTGATGTCGTGGTGGGAGTCTGCTATAGACCACCGGACCAGGGGGATGAGGTGGACGAGGCTTTCTTCCGGCAGCTCGCGGAAGCTACTAGATCGCACGCCCTGGTTCTCATGGGTGACTTCAGTCATCCTGATATCTGCTGGGAGAGCAATACAGCGGTGCACAGACAATCCAGGAAGTTTTTGGAAAGTGTAGGGGACAATTTCCTGGTGCAAGTGCTGGTGGAACCAACTAGGGGCAGAGCTCTTCTTAGCCTGCTGCTCACAAACCGGGAAGAATTAGTAGGGGAAGATAAAGTGGATGGGAACCTGGGAGGCAGTGACCATGAGTTGGTCGAGTTCAGGATCCTGACACAGGGAAGAAAGGAGAGCAGCAGAATACAGACCCTGGACTTCAGAAAACCAGACTTTGACTCCCTCCGGGAACTGATGGGCAGGATCCCCTGGGAGAATAACATGAAGGGGAAAGGAGTCCAGGAGAGCTGGCTGCATTTTAAAGAATTCTTACTTTGGTTACAGGGACAAACCATCCCGATGTGTAGAAAGAATAGTAAATATGGCCGGCGACCAGCTTGGCTTAACAGTGAAATCCTTGCTGATCTTAAACACAAAAAAGAGGCTTACAAGAAGTGGAAGACTGGACGAATGACCAGGGATGAGTATAAAAATATTGCTCGGGCATGTAGGAATGAAATCAGGATGGCTAAATCACACCTAGAGTTGCAGCTAGTGAGAGATGTTAAGAGTAACAAGAAGGGTTTCTTCAAGTATGTTGGCAACAAGAAGAATGTCAAGGAAAGTGTGGGCCCCTTACTGAATGAGGGAGGCAACCTAGTGACAGAGGATGTGGAAAAAGCTAATGTATTCAATGCTTTTTTCGCCTCTGTTTTCACGAACAAGGTCAGCTCCCAGACTGCTGCACTGGGCAGCACAGCATGGGGAGGAGGTGGCCAGCCCTCTGTGGAGAAAGAAGTGGTTCGGGACTATTTAGAAAAACTGGACGTGCACAAGTCCCTGGGGCCGGAAGCGTTGCATCCCAGGGTGCTAAAGGAGTTGGCGGATGTGATTGCAGAGCCATTGGTCATTATCTTTGAAAACTCATGGTGATCCGGGGAAGTCCCGGCTTGACAAAGCCCTGGCTGGGATGATTTAACTGGGAATTGGTCCTGCTTCGAGCAGGGGGTTGGACTAGATGACCTTCAGGGGTCCCTTCCAACCCTGATATTCCATGATTCTATGATTCTATGATTCTATGACTGGAAAAAGGCTAATGTAGTGCCCATCTTTAAAAAAGGGAAGAAGGAGGATCCTGGGAACTATAGTCCAGTCAGCCTCACCTCAGTCCCCGGAAAAATCATGGAGCAGGTCCTCAAGGAATCAATTCTGAAGCACTTAGAGGAGAGGAAAGTGATCAGGAACAGTCAGCATGGATTCACCAAGGGAAAGTCATGCCTGACTAATCTAATTTCCTTCTATGATGAGATAACTGGCTCTGTGGATGAGGGGAAAGCAGTGGATAGCACCTTGGACAGTTCTTTTTGCAGTTTCTGAGAACTGGGGTAAATGCGTGACAGGAAATGTGTGGATTTGCTTCTGAGTTAATGTCTGATGGGTTTCAACCAATTGGGTCGGTGGCCAAAGAAGCCCTGTGGTTTTGCGCCCTTTTCCTCATCGTGCCACAGTGAAGGGGGAGGGCACTTGATTGCCCACGAGCAGGCCTGGTAGCCAGAATTCACCACCAGAGAGGCACCACTGGGAGTTGTAGTGCAAACGGGACCCCGGTGTTTTCACCACCCTCCACGTCACCCTGCTGGAGCGAGAGACGACAGGGTGGTGAAAACCCCTGATCCCTGCTGCCACTGGCATTTTCCCAGTGTTACCACCATGTGGCGTACAGGGGCCCTAAATGTGTGTGGCCACGCTATTCCCCTCCTGGCACCCCCAGCTTGCAGGGTGCAGGGCTCGGGCCAGGGTGACAGCGGCCCACAGAGCACAGTCCTGTGGAGATTCTGGGCTGTGTTACAGCCCGTAGGCAGGCCAGGTGAGGGGATCCCAAAGGGGCCCATTTCCTACCGCAGACACAGCTTCGGCCAGCACGAAATCAGGGGGGCTGAGAGCCATCGAATGCCCTGTAAACCCTGCATAGGATTGAAACCACTTCAAGCCAGGGGGTGTGGCAGCCCCCCAAGCACCCCTATTCCCAGCACCTGTGGGAACCCTAGAGCTGGCCCTGATCAGAGCCTGCCCCCCAGGCCCTCTAGTGCCATGGTCCCGATGAGGGAAATAAAATAACCATCACATTAAGGATACGCATTGCACTCAGCGCCCCAGGTCTGTGCGGGAATCGCACCGTGCACCGCACTTAGGGCGGGAGGGGGCCGGGGGTTGCACTCAGCACCTGGGGTCTGTGCGGTTTAGCAGGGAGCATGCAAGCAACAATCAACAATGTGGCTTCCCAAGAGACTCCTAGTGCCCCAGAGGAGGCAAGGAGGCCCCGGCCTCCCTCCACATGTGGAATCCAAAATGACATAGGCCTTCTTTGCTGCAGCATCAGGGCTCAAGCTCTATTTATCTTACATACTTTTATGGACCCCATTATTGGAGCATCTGAGCACTGCACACTCTTTAGCTGGCCATTTTCTAAAGTGGTAGATTTTTATCCTTCCTCCCAGTGAAATCTCATATCCTTGTGCTGCCCCGCTCCCTCCTCCAATTCCTTGCCGTTGCACATGGTCACTCATTCTCAGCTAGCTCCCCTCTCGTTCTCAAAGTCATTTCTCCCATGTCGGTAAAAAACCAGCCCTTGGGAACGGCTTTTCCTCTGGCTACAGTAATGACTTGCTGTGTCATTCTATCTTGTGAGTCCCACTGCTGACAAACGGGTACCCGTGCAACCCCCAGGGAGGCTGCAAGCCCCAGACAAGCGACCAGGAAGCCAACAAGCCCTGATATGATGATCTAGGGGCCATTAAGCCCTGTTCCTTCCAGCACAGTTAAAGGTGTACAATCTCTAATGAGCCCCGGGTTTTTAATTAGGGAGACTGTAGCTAAGTCAGCTATTTTCCCTTAACCTTTGTATGTCCATGTCTACCCTTGTGGCTGGTTGTATTTGTGTTGTTGCCTTCTGGGCAGCTTGCCCACGGGGCCTCATGTGAATACAGTGCCTACAGGACATGCATCCAGAGCTACCCTACAGCAACCTCCTCTGGGACATCCTGGCCTAGGGCCGCGAGCTGGAAGGCTAGCCAGACCAGTTACCCCTGCAGAGCTGGGGAGCTTATCTAGACTGTAAAGCATTGCGGCCTGGTTACAGGAAGACAGCCACGTTCCCAGCCTGGGGGGAGAGAGGAAGCTGCTGCAGCTACTAACCATGTTATGTAGACACAAGAGATGTTCTGAGCCAGCCCCGTCACTAGCTGGTTATAAATGCATTTGGAAGTGGCAGTGTAGACAGGCCCCAAGTTGATGCAATATATGTGTTAAGAAATCAGGATGAAGGTATGTTACGGCAGTTTAGACTTCACTCCTCCCCTCCTTAAACTCTCTGCATTGGACTCACATCTGAATTTGGCACAATGGATTGAGGGTCAGCAGCTTGCAGCACTAGGCCCTGGGTTCTAGACACAGTGATTCCCGGGCTGCTTCCCCTTGCTACCAAGAGGCAAAACCCAACGCTGAGCCACCACTAAAGAAATATTGTGTTTGAAAACTTCTCCTTTTGCCTGAAGCTCTGCTAGCAAAAGCAAAGCCAAGCCAGTGCTGCGGCTCGTGCCTGAAGCTTTAGTCTCCGGGCTCTTGTTGATGCTCCCGTGAGATGTGCTGCTAACACCCTGTGCAAGAACTAAACTCGGAAGAGGGGATTAGTTGTGCAAGCTGGAAATCACTGAATGGAATGAACAGGCTGAGTCAATCGGGCATTACATGTCTCCAGTCCTGGCCTTTATTTTCATTCAACCCCAAATCGACATTTCCGTGAAAGGTACAAAACGGTCATTGCGACATTACAAACAAAATTAGTTTTGCCTTTCGTACAGAATCTTTACAGGAGACCAGAAAATCACCATTTTAGGAACAGCAGCTGCATTTCCTGGATGCTGGAGCTTTGCAGACACAGCTCTTGGCACAATTATTGCATCCGGCTGGGCAACAGGAGCAACAACCTGAAAAGATAAAAATCAAGACACGATTATTGGAGATGCCAGACAACAAAAAATAAAAACAACCCTCCCCCGTAAGAACTGAAGGAAGCTCAACATGGATGAGACAAGGAGCAAAACCATGCCGTGAACTGTACTTTATAAAATATTAAAACATCTCAGTTGTACTGTTAATACATATTCCTCACAGAGGCCACATAAAAGTCAAGATTGGACAGTCCTGAGTCCTTTCCCACCTTAATATAGGTCAGAATCCTTCCTCTAACCCAAGGGTTTTGTTAAGAACACTCAGCGTAGGAAAAAGAAACAACTGGCTGGCGTTGGAAAGAACAGAAGAAGGTTTTAGAAATTATTCTTAGGGAAAGGACACCGATTCCACCTTTCAGGCCCACACTTGGAAAGTAAGTATAGAGTTTAACAACAGACGCCCTGCTTCAGCAAAGCACCTGCTTATTGTCAAGCATAGGCTTCAATCCATCCCCAGTCAGCAAAGCGCTTGCGGCCTGATCCCAAGATCCCACCGAAATGAGAGGAAAGACTCACCTTCCCTTTGACGGGCTTTGCAGCAGGCCCACAAAGCACAGCCCTAACTCCCCCAGGCTACAGCTTGAGCAGACCTTAATGGTTTTGCTACATCGGGGCCAGAAATTCGAGCTTCTGTTCTCCAGTCTCCACGCTGCTGCAGGGAGCCAGTGACAAACCCTCGTTCATCGCAGGCTCAGCCAGGCGGGGAGCTCGCTTGTGGAGGAAACATTTTTAAAGTGGGGGGGAGAGATACTCACTCTTTTTGCAAGAGGTGCACCTGCAATTTGTGCATTGGCAGGAGTCAGGGCAGGTACAGGAGCCACCTGGTGGACAAAGCGGGGGGGGAATGAGCATCAGGGCTGGACTAAAACCGAGAGGACGATCAGCAGCAAGGGGAGAATTTTGTCCCCAGCATGGCAAAAGAAGCCAGGGCCATCTGAGCCGGGGAGCTCGGTTTGCAGGCTCCGGCCGCAGAGATTTCACAGAGCCGGAGCCGTCCCGGGCGCAGGGATCGTTCCCCTTCCCCGGCAAGGGGGGGCTGTTTCCCAGCGAGGGGGGAGCAGCCCCCGAAGGCCCCGCAGCAGCTCAGAGCAGGGTCCGAGCGGCTCCGCCGCGGGAGGAGTCACTCACCGGCAGCGCAAGGACAGTCCTGGGGATCCATCGCTCTCCGGGTTGCGGCGGTCGCTGCTCAGCCAGGCGGAGGGGAGGAGACGAGGCTTGGAGCGGAGCTGCCCGACGCCTCCCATTTATCCCGGCGGAGGCGTGGGAGCGAGCGCAAAACCCCCGCCCCGCCGCCCTGCACACTGAATGCCCTGTAAACCCTGCATAGGACTGAAACCGCATCAAGCCAGGGGGTGTGGCAGCCCCCCAAACACCCCTATTTCCAGCACCTGTGGGAACCCTAGAGCTGGCCCTGATCAGAGCCTGCCCCCCAGGCCCTCTAGTGCCATGGTCCCGATGAGGGAAATAAAATAACCATCACATTAAGGATAGGCCTTGCACTCACCGCCCTGGGGTCTGTGCGGGAAACGCATCGTGCCCCGCACTCGGGACGGGGGGGGCCGGGGGTTGCTCTCAACGCCTTGGAGTGGGTCTGTGCGGGAATCGCACTGTGCCTCGCATTCGGGGCGGGGGGGGCCGGGGGTTGCTCTCAGCGCCCTGGGGTGGGTCTGTGCGGGAATCGCACCGTGCCCCGCACTCGGGACGGGGGGGGGCCGGGGGTTGCTCTCAGCGCCCTGGGGTGGGTCTGTGCGGGAATCGCACTGTGCCCCGCACTGGGGCGGGGGTTGCTCTCAGCGCCCTGGGGTGGTTCTGTGCGGGAAACGCACCGTGTCCCGCACTCGGGGCGGGGGGGGGCGGGGGTTGCTCTCAGCGCCCTGGGGTGGGTCTGTGCGGGAATCGCACCGTGTCCCGCACTGCGGCGGCTTTTGCGCTCCGCGCGGGGGCCGGCAGGGGACAGCGCCCTGCAATGCGCTCGGGGAGAGCGGGCTGCACTCGGCGCCCGGGGCTGTGTATTGCACTCGGGACTCAGGCGTTTCCACTCCGCGCCCGGGTCTGTGCGGGGACAGCACCAGGCAACGCAGTGTGTGTGTGTGGGGGGGGGACGGGACGGGGGGGAGGGATGTTTGCACACGGCGCCCTGCTGTGTGCGGGGCTAGCCCCACGCAATGCGCTCCGGGGGGCTCTGCGCGCGGCGCTGTGCGGGGGCGCCCCGGGCCTTGTGCAGTCACGCAGCGCGGCTCTGGGCGGCGATAGGAGCCGCCCGCAGCCCCCGGCTCTGCTCGCTGCTTCGGGGCCCGTGTGCAGGGCGGCGGGGCGGGGGTTTTGCGCTCGCTCCCACGCCTCCGCCGGGATAAATGGGAGGCGTCGGGCAGCTCCGCTCCAAGCCTCGTCTCCTCCCCTCCGCCTGGCTGAGCAGCGACCGCCGCAACCCGGAGAGCGATGGATCCCCAGGACTGTCCTTGCGCTGCCGGTGAGTGACTCCTCCCGCGGCGGAGCCGCTCGGACCCTGCTCCGAGCTGCTGCGGGGCCTTCGGGGGCTGCTCCCCCCTCGCTGGGAAACAGCCCCCCCTTGCCGGGGAAGGGGAACGATCCCTGCGCCCGGGACGGCTCCGGCTCTGTGAAATCTCTGCGGCCGGAGCCTGCAAACCGAGCTCCCCGGCTCAGATGGCCCTGGCTTCTTTTGCCATGCTGGGGACAAAATTCTCCCCTTGCTGCTGATCGTCCTCTCGGTTTTAGTCCAGCCGTGATGCTCATTCCCCCCCCCCTTTGTCCACCAGGTGGCTCCTGTACCTGCCCTGACTCCTGCCAATGCACAAATTGCAGGTGCACCTCTTGCAAAAAGAGTGAGTATCTCTCCCCCCCCCCAAAAAAATGTTTCCTCCACAAGCGAGCTCCCCGCCTGGCTGAGCCTGCGATGAACGAGGGTTTGTCACTGGCTCCCTGCAGCAGCGTGGAGACTGGAGAACAGAAGCTCGAATTTCTGGCCCCGATGTAGCAAAACCATTAAGGTCTGCTCAAGCTGTAGCCTGGGGGAGTTAGGGCTGTGCTTTGTGGGCCTGCTGCAAAGCCCGTCAAAGGGAAGGTGAGTCTTTCCTCTCATTTCGGTGGGATCTTGGGATCAGGCCGCAAGCGCTTTGCTGACTGGGGATGGATTGAAGCCTATGCTTGACAATAAGCAGGTGCTTTGCTGAAGCAGGGCGTCTGTTGTTAAACTCTATACTTACTTTCCAAGTGTGGGCCTGAAAGGTGGAATCAGTGTCCTTTCCCTCAGAATAATTTCTAAAACCTTCTTCTGTTCTTTCCAACGCCAGCCAGTTGTTTCTTTTTCCTACGCTGAGTGTTCTTAACAAAACCCTTGGTCAGAGAAAGGATTCTGACCTATATTAAGGTGGGAAAGGACTCAGGACTGTCCAATCTTGACTTTTATGTGGCCTCTGTGAGGAATATGTATAAACAGTACAACTGAGATGTTTTAATATTTTATAAAGTACAGTTCACGGCATGGTTTTGCTCCTTGTCTCATCCATGTTGAGCTTCCTTCAGTTCTTACGGGGGAGGGTTGTTTTTATTTTTTGTTGTCTGGCATCTCCAATAATCGTGTCTTGATTTTTATCTTTTCAGGTTGTTGCTCCTGTTGCCCAGCCGGATGCAATAATTGTGCCAAGAGCTGTGTCTGCAAAGCTCCATCATCCAGGAAATGCAGCTGCTGTTCCTAAAATGGTGATTTTCTGGTCTCCTGTAAAGATTCTGTACGAAAGGCAAAACTAATTTTGTTTGTAATGTCGCAATGACCGTTTTGTACCTTTCACGGAAATGTCGATTTGGGGTTGAATGAAAATAAAGGCCAGGACTGGAGACATGTAATGCCCGATTGACTCAGCCTGTTCATTCCATTCAGTGATTTCCAGCTTGCACGACTAATCCCCTCTTCCGAGTTTAGTTCTTGCACAGGGTGTTAGCAGCACATCTCACGGGAGCATCAACAAGAGCCCGGAGACTAAAGCTTCAGGCACGAGCCGCAGCACTGGCTTGGCTTTGCTTTTGCTAGCAGAGCTTCAGGCAAAAGGAGAAGTTTTCAAACACAATATTTCTTTAGTGGTGGCTCAGCGTTGTTTTTGCCTCTTGGTAGCAAGGGGAAGCAGCCCGGGAATCACTGTGTCTAGAACCCAGGGCCTAGTGCTGCAAGCTGCTGACCTTCAATCCATTGTGCCAAATTCAGATGTGAGTCCAATGCAGAGAGTTTGAGGAGGGGAGGAGTGAAGTCTAAACTGCCGTAACATACCTTCATCCTGATTTCTTAACACATATATTGCATCAACTTGGGGCCTGTCTACACTGCCACTTCCAAATGCATTTATAACCAGCTAGTGACGGGGCTGGCTCAGAACATCTCTTGTGTCTACATAACATGGTTAGTAGCTGCAGCAGCTTCCTCTCTCCCCCCAGGCTGGGAACGTGGCTGTCTTCCTGTAACCAGGCCGCAATGCTTTACAGTCTAGATAAGCTCCCCAGCTCTGCAGGGGTAACTGGTCTGGCTAGCCTTCCAGCTCGCGGCCCTAGGCCAGGATGTCCCAGAGGAGGTTGCTGTAGGGTAGCTCTGGATGCATGTCCTGTAGGCACTGTATTCACATGAGGCCCCGTGGGCAAGCTGCCCAGAAGGCAACAACACAAATACAACCAGCCACAAGGGTAGACATGGACATACAAAGGTTAAGGGAAAATAGCTGACTTAGCTACAGTCTCCCTAATTCAAAACCTGGGGCTCATTAGAGATTGTACACCTTTAACTGTGCTGGAAGGAACAGGGCTTAATGGCCCCTAGATCATCATATCAGGGCTTGTTGGCTTCCTGGTCGCTTGTCTGGGGCTTGCAGGCTCCGTGGGGGTCGCACGGGTACCCGTTTGTCAGAAGTGGGACTCATAAAATAAAATGACACAGCAAGTAGTTACCGTAGCCAGAGGAAAAGCCGTTCCCAGGACTGGTTATTGACCGACATGGGAGAAATGACTTTGAGAATGAGAGGGGAGCTAGCTGAGAAAGAGTGACCATGTGCAACGGCAAGGAATTGGAGGAGGGAGCAGGGCAGCACAAGGATATGAGATTTCAGGATGGCGGACTGGGGAATTAAGAAATCTAGTGAGGAGTGTGCACTGGGAGGAAGGATAAAAATCTACCACTTTAGAAAATGGCCAGCTAAAGAGTGTGCAGTGCTCAGATGCTCCAATAATGGGGGCCATAAAAGTACGTAAGATAAATAGAGCTTGAGCCTTGATGCTGCAGCAAAGAAGGCCTATGTCATTTTGGATTCCACATGTGGAGGGAGGCCGGGGCCTCCTTGCCCCCTCTGGGGCACTAGGAGTCTCTTGGGAAGCCACATTGTTGATTGTTGCTTCCACGCTCCCTTCTAAACTTAGATTTTAATACGTCCTCCCATTGCACCTGGCCAGAATCCATCTCCTAATTCTTGCTGCTCAGCAATTCCAAAGCCTGGCTGGCCAAGCAAAGTGAGGTCTAACACTCAACTCTGGCATTGCTAGTCTGTTTATCTTCACAACATCCCTGTGAGGGCAGGGCTGTGCTATTATCCCCACTGTATAGATGGGAACTTGGGGCCCAGAGAGACAAAGTGACTAAGGCCTTGTCCACAGTAAAGAAATTAAGTCAACCTAAGTTAGGCCCATGTACAGCCACCACAGTAATTACTGTGGTGATTCATGTCCACACTATGTCCCCCTGTCAGTGGTACATGTCCTCCCCAGGAGCACTTCCACCAACTTAGCTGTGTGGGGCATTGTGGGACACTGGAGCCCCCGGCCCAGGGATGTGTGGGTCAGGCTGTCAGCCCTGGGGGGCTGGGCTGGGCTCCCACTGAGAGCCCCGTGCAGGGCTGACAGCCAAGAGGCGATGTAAGTAAGGCAGTGTCTACACAGTCGTTGCGTCACCCTAATGACATCGACCTAAGCACTACGCCTCTCGCGGAGGGGCGTTATCAGGTCAGTGTAGCGGGCGACAGACATCAGCGGGAACAACGCTGTAGTGTAGACACGGATAGAGATAGGTTGACGCAAGATGCCTTACGTCCACCTAACTGTAGTTCAGACCAAGCCCAAGGAAATCTGTGGGAAGAGCAGAAAACTAGACCTAGATCTCCCAAGTGGCCCCCTTAACCACTGCACCATCCTTCCTCTCAAAGGCGAGCTTCTGGCTAACATGCTGCTAGCTTCTAGCTAACATTATCAGCCCTCGGGCTCTTTCAAGATTCCAGCTTCCCAGGTGCTCCCTCCGGGTGAGTATGCTAGACATGAGCTGGCAGTGCAGGAAGGCACGAATACAATACTGGGCTGTGTGTCACCGGACAGGGAGAAGATAGCTCCCGACCTCACAGTATGTGGAATATTGTGTTCAGGCCAGAGCCCCTCATTACTGGAAAGATGTTAGGATAGAGATATTCAGGCCTGTCTGTAAAGGCCCATACTCTAAGAATGTAGATGTGTTCTTATCACTTGGCTAGTCATAGAGGTATGAAAGAAAGAATCCAAGTTACTGTCTGCTGGTGTAAGGTCCTTCTCCTACTGTGACAGTCTGAGGCCCAGTGCTTAGGCTAAGAACTTTGGCTACGCAGCAAAGGCAGCCATGAGCTGGGAAGCGACCGGTCACCTCCTCACATTCCAACCTAGTCACATTGAAATAAGGTGCCATTGGGCTGTTAGGATACAAACCTGTCCTGATAGTGCCTGTGGCCTCCAGAGAAAGGGAAGTGCCTAGAAAATGTAAAAGGAAACTTAGTTTGGTAGCATCCTGTCTGGCAAGAACTCACTTATCAATAGCTGGAATGTGAAATCCTCACTTCTCTATTGTTTTGTCATTATAGTTCCCACTTTGCCATTGTTTGTCTGTATCATCTCTGTCTGGTTCTGTGATTGTTTCTGTCTGCTGTATAATTAATTTTGCAGGGTGTAAACTAATTAAGATGGTGGGATATAATTGGTTAAATAATCATGTTACAATATGTTCGGATTGGTTAATTAAATTTCAGTCAAATGATTGGTTAAGGTATAGCTAAGCAGAACTGAAGTTTTACTATATAGTCTGCAGTTAAATCAGGAAGTGGGTGGCTGTGTGGGGGAGGAATGGGAACAGGGAATGGGGGTGGGGAAATTGGAATCATGTTTTGGGAAGGGGGAAATGGGAACAGGGGCACAGGCGTAAGGCTCTGTGGTGTCAGAGCTGGGAAGGGGGACACGAAGGAAGGAAACTGGAATCATGCTTGCTGGAAGTTCACCCCAATAAACATCGCATTGTTTGCACCTTTGGACTTTGGGTATTGTTGCTCTCTGTTCATGCGAGAAGGACCAGGAAAGTAAGTGGGTGAAGGCATAAGCCCCCGAACAAAAGATAGTAAAGAATTGGAGGGAGCTCTGAGAAGAGGAACAAAATTAATCCGGAGGCTGGAGGGGGTCTGGTCTCTGAGGAAAGACTGGAAATGTGGTTCAATACATAGAACTGGGCTAAGGGATGGCTAAAGTGGGGTGGGTGGGCATGAGGAAATGCTGCTCGTATCTGAAGGGTGTAAACCCCAAGGAAGGAAAGGGATTATTGAGCACAGTAAACAGGGAACACCCAAAGGGCGAGAGAAGGAAATAAAGAAGAGGAACGTTCGGGCTGAATATCAGTCAGTGGGAGCTGGGGATGCTCAGCGCCCTCGAACGTTAGCCCGAGGTGTTGCAGGATTGGTGCCCCAAAATGGCAACACCCCCCATCCGGGCACTTTGACAGTGTCTGGAGCCCCAGGCCCTTTAAATTGCCTCCAGAGCCCTGGTGCTGGAGCCCTGGGGAGCGGCTGCAGGGCTCCGGCGGCTGTTTAAAGGGCCCAGGGCTTCCCTGCTTCTACCACCCAGGCCCTTTAAATAGCCGCCGGAGCCCTGGGCTAGCGGGGGCTCCAGCTGCCTCTGCCGCCCCGGTCCTTTAAATAGCCGCTGGAGCCCACCGCTTCTCCTGGGCTCCGGCAGCTAATTAAAGGACCAGGGCAGTAGAAGCAGGGGAGCCCCAGGCCTTTAAATAGCCCCCGGAGCCTGGTGCTGCTGCTGCTACCCTGGGGGGGGAGGGGGAGGAGGAGAAGGGGGGGGCACTTACCATACAGGGTGGGCTGGGGCTGGCTCTGACCCTCTTCAGCCCCGTCCCTTCCGCCCTAGGCCCACACTGGAGTCCCGAGAGACCAACAGACAAACAAAGGGCTTTTGGACAAATAATCTGAATTTAAACTGACTTGGGGCCTTCTTTCTGATCCAGCAACTGGCCAGGACTGTCTGACCAAGGGAGGCCCCAAACCTTCCTGAGACGGATTCGAAGGACTTGACCTATTGACCGGGTGGGCCCCACCCGGAGAGGCCGAAAGAATCACTGTATTATCTTTTCCCTCCTGCTTGCATCTGATGAAGTGAGCTGTAGCTCACGAAAGCTCATGCTCAAATAAATTGGTTAGTCTCTAAGGTGCCACAAGTACTCCTTTTCTTTTTGCGAATACAGACTAACACGGCTGTTACTCTGAAACCTTTCCAGGTAGACTAGTCCCAGTGGGACTTCGCCACACCAGCCCAGAGACAATCTGGAGGCTGCTCGGTATTCTGAACTCCGGCTTGCATCAGTGGCGAGCTGAAAGCACTGGAAGGATCAGGCCCTATGCAAAGCAGTAATTGTGATAAAGTGGGATTATGTTCCGAGTATAATATCTACCGGGCAGAGGCAAGTGTGTATACCTCCATCCATTCTGAGTACCTGCTACCATGCTCCCTCACCACGGTCATCTGCCACAAGCAGTGATATAGAGCTGAGCTATTTGAGCCATAATGGGGTCCCAATGATCTTGTATAGGCAGCAGGTTTAAAACGAACAAAAGGAAGTATTTCTTCATACGACACACAGTCAACCTGTGGAACTCCTTGCCAGAGGATGTTGTGGAGACCCAGACTATAACAGGGTTCAAAAAAGAACTAGGTAAGTTCACGAGGGAGAGGTCCACCAATGGCTATTAGGCAGGATGGGCAGGGATGGTGTCCCTGGCCTCTGTTTGCCAGAAGCTGGGATTGGGTGACAGGGGATGGATCACTTGATGATTCCCTGTTCTGTTCACTCCCTCTGGGGCACCTGGCACTGGCCACCGTTGGCAGACAGGATCCTGGGCTAGATGGACCTTTGGTCTGACTCAGTCTGGCCGTTCTGATGTTCTTAAGTTGTATTTCTCCCACATTCCCCAGTCACAACTTCCTACTTCTTGTGCTGTTCTGCCGTATGTGAATGCTTCTCATGGGCGGACGCAGCGCCACCCACAGATGGAAGAAGGAGCACTCCACCACACCCCGTACATGTGACCTTCCCCGCTCCCACCCGACTCACAACTGGGAAGTGGGGTGGAGTTGTGCAACTGAGCAGGAGCCATTTACTCTGTAATTGCAGAGCTGTAACCCAGTGCTCATCTCCCCCCTCATCGCATGATGCCTGCTCGTCCTGTGCCCATGTCAGCAGTCCCTGTGCAGGACTCCGTGAACCCCTCTGTGTGGGTCAGCGCGAAAAGCACTCAGTCCGTACCATGTGCCACTCCTCCACCATACTCAGTCTCATTCAGTCTCCGGAGAACCTTTCTCTGATTCGTCTTATTTATCCTCGGCCACGCCAAGCTTTCCTGTTCCAGCCTCGGTGGATCCTGAGTTTTGGTATTCGCAGGGATGTCTTCCAGCCCCAGGTCGTTCTCATTAGATACACCTGAGAGCTCAGTTGCTCCGCCCTTAGTTGGTATCCAGCCAACAAGCCAACAGGCTCCTGTAGTCCAGCCGAGTGAAGCGGCATCTTCCTTTGAGTGTTTCTCACAGTAGGGAAGGAGCAGGATTCAGTCGTGATGAGTATAAAAGGGATTCTTTGTGAGGTTCCTGGACACAAACAGATACTGTCGTTCTCTCTAGCTTCCAAGCGGGGGCTCCAGGGGCTATTGAAAGGGCCGGGGTTCCAGCTGCCTCTGCCACCCCGGTCCTTTGAATAGCCGCTGGAGCCCACCGCTTCTCCCGGGTGGCTCCGGCAGCTAATTAAAGGACCAGGGCAATAAAAGCAGGGGAGCCCCGGGCCCTTTAAATAGCCCCCGGAGCCCGGTGCTGCTGCTGCTACCCCAGTAGAGGAGGGGGGAGGGGAAGAAGGAGGGGGGGCACTTACCTTACAGGGTGGGCTGGCTCTGACTCCCCTCAGCCCCGCCCCTTCCGGGGGCCAGAGCTGGCCCCAGCGTACCAGTAAGTCACTCAACTTACTTTCACCCCTGAGTTTATGTTTCATTGTGCGCCAGGGTCTGTGTTTAATCCCCTGGGGGAGAGGGACCACAGCCCCCCAGGAGCTCAGAACAGTGGGGAGTGACTGGGCAAATTCACCTCCCAAAAGCTACCCCCACCTGGACAGGCTTACGTATACTGGTTCATACTGGAGTCCCTGGAGACCAACAGACAAACAAAGGGCTTTTGGACAAATAATCTGCATTTAAACTGACTTGGGGCCTTCTTTCTGATCCAGCAACTGGCCAGGACCGTCTGACCAAGGGAGGCCCCAATCCTTCCTGAGACGGATTCGAAGGACTTGACCTATTCATGGGGGCTCTTGTTCTGAGCTAACAGCTGTTATGAACTTGTAACCATAACACCCGCTCCTCCCCCTATGGTGGAGTTTGAAGCACTGACTCTTCCCAGAGCCCGAGCTGAAGTTGGGGGTGATTTCTGGTCAGCTTATTGGCATGCATGGAGGTTCTTTTATTGTTTTAAAGTCTTTCCTCTCTCATGCTTTCACCTTAAGAATAAATGTGCTTGCTTAGAAAGACCGGTGTGGTAACTTATAACTATAGGCAATTACACGGTGCATAGCCTCTGGAGGCAAAGCAGAGTAGCCTGTGTCGGCCATCTGACTTGCTCGGGCATTCACAGGATAGGCAGTGGACTGTGCCTGGAAAAACCCTGATCAGAAGGGAGAGAGACACAAGGAGGTGAAAGCTGAGGAGACGGTGCCCTTGCTGGACCACGAGTGAGGAATACAGATGTAGTTCGTGACACCTTGCACCACACAGTACACACAGGGTCCTGACTGGAACCATTAAACACTAACTCTGAATAATCCCAGGCAGGCCGTATCTGCCTTACTCCCTGAAGCCCAACGGTCGATATCCCTAATACATGTGTGTCCTAACTGGTGGAACCTACACCCATTGTGTTACACGAGCATGTTTGGGAGTTATGGTGATTTGCTCCTGGAAAAATGGAACTTCCACCTCCAGGAGTTAAGATTCTTTTCCACCCTTTCTCTTCGTTCCCTTCTTGTCTGACGTCTGGCATTTAGGCTAAGCCCTTTGGACTTCTGATGGCAATTCCCACAGAGTGAGTTTTCCCCGTTAGTCTTTCCCATTATGGGGTGGCTCAATACTCTGACTTTGGGAGAAAGGGTCTGATTTCCTGTTAATCTCCTTGAAACGGTTTGGGAGTGATGTAATTAATCCCTGGTACAGGGTGTCTTTTTTCATGTCCTCTGTGTTGTGAATCGCAATCACTGCTTGGGTAACTAACCCAACACTTGGATTTTTTCCCTCTCTCCAGTGCAAGCAGAACGAAGTGATGATCATCAGCAAATATGCACTCCGTGAGCACTGCTGTAGACACTCTTACTACCTACCTTGCTTAAAGCTACTGTATGCGGCTGTTAAACACCTTTGGGATGATGACCCATGCGGTTATTTAATGATGTCACACTCACCTTGCTGTAACACGCAAGCTCCTCATGCAGCTGCAGAGAGCTTTGTAGACAAGCTGTGATGAAATAGAAACTTTCTGTAATATTTTTCTGCTTCCTATGGGTGCCTCAGTTTCCCTCTGTACTTTGCATTGTTACCCATTGCCGAAGTGTTAAATCTGCTCTTGGGGCACGGCAGGAGAGATGAAGTGTTGGGTCACTGGGGTTGAACGAATGGGTGATTAAAGGGCTGGCTGCACCCAAGCCTCGTAAATGGAGAGTCCACAAAGACAATGGAAGCCCCAAGGAATGAGCCCTGACACCCATCCCCAGGAATCTCCAGCAAGCAGAACATGAGAGCTCAGCGTGGGTCTGCAGGACTTCGACGATGGACTCTCACCTGGGACTGACACAGAGAGGCAGGGCCAGAAATGGATTCCATAGCATCTTGGCTGGCTGATTATGCTGGCTCGGCGAGCATGGACTATGTTCCAGTTGCCTAATAAACCTTGCTTGGTTTTGAAAAAGCTGCCGGGTGTCACTGCCGATACTTAGAGCCCTGCATTTCTGTGGCGATATGCTCTATATCCGTGGACCATGTTTGCGGATCGGATGTGGATACCCATTTCATATCCATGCAGGGCTCTCCCAATACGTGCCGAGGTGCATTGGTCCCCGAAGAGAGTCAAAGTCTCTGTCCGGGAGTCTCTCTCAGTTGGGCTCACTGGGCAGAGCTCACGGTGTGAAACTGGAGTGTGGGAGCCCACAGGCTCGGTCTCAGAGGCATTGAGACCATACAGCCTCCCCTTAAGGGAGAGCGAGGCCCCTTAGGGGGCTGGCACACAGAAGGGGTTCCTCTAAAGGATTATTTAAATGCTGGGGCATAGTACAGATCTTTTGGATGCATGACCTAGGGTGAATCATATTTCCAGATACAAGCGTATTATGTGGATCAGTTCTCCTTTTGCTCAGCACAGGAATTTGCAAAAAGGAATCGTGGGGTATATTAATTACAACTTCCAAACAAGGCCACGTGAGACCAGTGAACTGGTCCAGCAAAGCTCTGAGACGCGTGCTGAACACGTAACTTGTAGGCGTGGCCTCAGTGATGGGGGGGGCCTCCCCTCTGGACTAAAGGTCAGGAAAAGCAGGTGCTATTCCTCGCTCTGCCATAACTACTGTACGTCCTTGGATAAGTCACTTCACCCCTCTGGGCCTGTTTTCCCTCCCACCCTTTCTCTGTCTGGTCTCTAACAGACAGGGATTGTCTCTTGTATGGGAATGTACAGCGCCTAGCACCACAGGGTCCTGATCCTACTGTATTATGAACGATCAACTCTTAAAATCAATGGGATTACTCTTGTTCTCAAAGTTAAATGTGCTTCAGTGTTTTTCTGGGTAGGGGTCCATAACAAGTGCTTCACACGTGCTCTCAGAGAGTCAAAGAGCATCTTACTCTGTAAGTGTTTGTGGAGTAGGGCACAACTCCATGTGGGTAAAGATACCACAGTCCAGTCTTATTCCACTGAGATCAATCCCAAGCTCATTTACAACAGGGTGAATGTAACGCGGACTCTATGTCCAATCCTCCCCTCCCTGCCCTATGCCCACTCTTACACTCTGTTCCTGGCTAAAATGTCGGATTCATTTCCCTGTAGGAAAACTGTATACCTGTGGACGTGGAGACAGTCTTGGAATGACAGATTGGGAGGAAACGAGTGCTGCTCGCCGCCCAGTGTTTCTGAATGCAGAGAAAGTCCTGAAGAATGCAAACAGAGTGAATATAAATACCCCGGCTGCTGGCACGTAAAAGATCCCCTGGTTTGCTCATAACCTTTGTGGCCAAGTATCTTGTTCTCCTCAGCAGGCCCAGTTCTTTTTAGCCTTGGAGACACAGGTTTGGGAAAGGCAGTCCGTCCAGGTGGCACACGGTCTGGCTATACCTTTCCACAGTCAGTCCCTTGGGCCTGTTTTCCTCTCCCCTCGGGGAGGGGATGCAGCCTCCCTTCCTGGAAAGGTTCAGAGTCTTGCTGCACCCAGCCTGCTGGCAGCTTCCCAGCTTGCTTCTTTCTTTTTTTTCCTCTCTCTCTCTCACTCACCCCCTCCCCTCCTAACAGGGGAGGGTTTAAAAAGGTCTCAAGCAGTTGGAGTCAGCTGAACCTCCAGCTTCAGATGTTCTCTCCACAGGTACCATTGCCGGGAGTGGCCCAGATGATACGTCTGGGGGAAGGGAGCAGAAGGAGACTCCACCGATTGGAAGGCATGAGATGCCCTGTCCTAAGGTTGGGGTTCCACGACTGCCACTCCCAAGAGAAGGAGGCGGGTGGTGGTGGTCGGGGACTCTCTCCTCAGAGGGACTGAGTCATCTATCTGCCGCCCCGACCGGGAAAACCGAGAAGTCTGCTGCTTGCCAGGGGCTAAGATTCACGATGTGACGGAGAGACTGCCGAGACTCATCAAGCCCTCGGATCGCTACCCCTTCCTGCTTCTCCACGTGGGCACCAATGATACTGCCAAGAATGACCCTGAGCAGATCACTGCGGACTACGTGGCTCTGGGAAGAAGGATAAAGGAGTTTGAGGCACAAGTGGTGTTCTCGTCTATCCTCCCCGTGGAAGGAAAAGGCCGGGGCAGGGACCGTCGAATCGTGGAAGTCAACGAATGGCTACGCAGGTGGTGTTGGAGAGAAGGCTTTGGATTCTTTGACCATGGGATGGTGTTCCATGAAGGAGGAGTGCTAGGCAGAGACGGGCTCCACCTAACGAAGAGAGGGAAGAGCATCTTCGCGAGCAGGCTGGCTAACCTAGTGAGGAGGGCTTTAAAGTAGGTTCGCCGGGGGAGAGAGACCAAAGCCCTGAGGTAAGTGGGGACGTGGGATACCGGGAGGAAGCACAGGCAGGAACGTCTGTGGGGGGAGGGCTCCTACCTCATACTGAGAATGAGGGGCGATCAGCAGGTTATCTCAAGTGCCTATATACAAATGCACAAAGCCTGGGAAACAAGCAGGAAGAACTGGAGGTCCTGGCAAAGTCAGGGAATTATGATGTGATAGGAATGACAGAGACTTGGTGGGATAACTCACATGACTGGAGTACTGTCATGGATGGTTATAAACTGTTCAGGAAGGACAGGCAGGGCAGAAAAGGTGGGGGAGTAGCACTGTATGTAAGGGAGCTGCTCAGAGCTCCGCTATGAAACTGCAGAAAAACCTGAGTGTCTCTGGATTAAGTTTAGAAGCGTGAGCGAGAAGGGTGATGTCGTGGTGGGAGTCTGCTATAGACCACCGGACCAGGGGGATGAGGTGGACGATGCTTTCTTCCGGCAGCTCGCGGAAGCTACTAGATCGCACGCCCTGGTTCTCATGGGTGACTTCAGTCATCCTGATATCTGCTGGGAGAGCAATACAGCGGTGCACAGACAATCCAGGAAGTTTTTGGAAAGTGTAGGGGACAATTTCCTGGTGCAAGTGCTGGTGGAACCAACTAGGGGCAGAGCTCTTCTTAGCCTGCTGCTCACAAACCGGGAAGAATTAGTAGGGGAAGATAAAGTGGATGGGAACCTGGGAGGCAGTGACCATGAGTTGGTCGAGTTCAGGATCCTGACACAGGGAAGAAAGGAGAGCAGCAGAATACAGACCCTGGACTTCAGAAAACCAGACTTTGACTCCCTCCGGGAACTGATGGGCAGGATCCCCTGGGAGAATAACATGAAGGGGAAAGGAGTCCAGGAGAGCTGGCTGCATTTTAAAGAATTCTTACTTTGGTTACAGGGACAAACCATCCCGATGTGTAGAAAGAATAGTAAATATGGCCGGCGACCAGCTTGGCTTAACAGTGAAATCCTTGCTGATCTTAAACACAAAAAAGAGGCTTACAAGAAGTGGAAGACTGGACGAATGACCAGGGATGAGTATAAAAATATTGCTCGGGCATGTAGGAATGAAATCAGGATGGCTAAATCACACCTAGAGTTGCAGCTAGTGAGAGATGTTAAGAGTAACAAGAAGGGTTTCTTCAAGTATGTTGGCAACAAGAAGAATGTCAAGGAAAGTGTGGGCCCCTTACTGAATGAGGGAGGCAACCTAGTGACAGAGGATGTGGAAAAAGCTAATGTATTCAATGCTTTTTTCGCCTCTGTTTTCACGAACAAGGTCAGCTCCCAGACTGCTGCACTGGGCAGCACAGCATGGGGAGGAGGTGGCCAGCCCTCTGTGGAGAAAGAAGTGGTTCGGGACTATTTAGAAAAACTGGACGTGCACAAGTCCCTGGGGCCGGAAGCGTTGCATCCCAGGGTGCTAAAGGAGTTGGCGGATGTGATTGCAGAGCCATTGGTCATTATCTTTGAAAACTCATGGTGATCCGGGGAAGTCCCGGCTTGACAAAGCCCTGGCTGGGATGATTTAACTGGGAATTGGTCCTGCTTCGAGCAGGGGGTTGGACTAGATGACCTTCAGGGGTCCCTTCCAACCCTGATATTCCATGATTCTATGATTCTATGACTGGAAAAAGGCTAATGTAGTGCCCATCTTTAAAAAAGGGAAGAAGGAGGATCCTGGGAACTACAGGCCAGTCAGCCTCACCTCAGTCCCCGGAAAAATCATGGAGCAGGTCCTCAAGGAATCAATTCTGAAGCACTTAGAGGAGAGGAAAGTGATCAGGAACAGTCAGCATGGATTCACCAAGGGAAAGTCATGCCTGACTAATCTAATTTCCTTCTATGATGAGATAACTGGCTCTGTGGATGAGGGGAAAGCAGTGGATAGCACCTTGGACAGTTCTTTTTGCAGTTTCTGAGAACTGGGGTAAATGCGTGACAGGAAATGTGTGGATTTGCTTCTGAGTTAATGGCTGATGGGTTTCAACCAATTGGGTCGGTGGCCAAAGAAGTCCTGTGGTTTTGCGCCCTTTTCCTCATCGTGCCACAGTGAAGGGGGAGGGCACTTGATTGCCCACGAGCAGGCCTGGTAGCCAGAATTCACCACCAGAGAGGCACCACTGGGAGTTGTAGTGCAAACGGGACCCCGGTGTTTTCACCACCCTCCACGTCACCCTGCTGGAGCGAGAGACGACAGGATGGTGAAAACCCCTGATCCCTGCTGCCACTGGCATTTTCCCAGTGTTACCACCATGTGGCGTACAGGGGCCCTAAATGTGTGTGGCCACGCTATTCCCCTCCTGGCACCCCCAGCTTGCAGGGTGCAGGGCTCGGGCCAGGGTGACAGCGGCCCACAGAGCACAGTCCTGTGGAGATTCTGGGCTGTGTTACAGCCCGTAGGCAGGCCAGGTGAGGGGATCCCAAAGGGGCCCATTTCCTACCGCAGACACAGCTTCGGCCAGCACGAAATCAGGGGGGCTGAGAGCCATCGAATGCCCTGTAAACCCTGCATAGGATTGAAACCACTTCAAGCCAGGGGGTGTGGCAGCCCCCCAAGCACCCTATTCCCAGCACCTGTGGGAACCCTAGAGCTGGCCCTGATCAGAGCCTGCCCCCCAGGCCCTCTAGTGCCATGGTCCCGATGAGGGAAATAAAATAACCATCACATTAAGGATACGCATTGCACTCAGCGCCCCCGGTCTGTGCGGGAATCGCACCGTGCACCGCACTTAGGGCGGGAGGGGGCCGGGGGTTGCACTCAGCACCTGGGGTCTGTGCGGTTTAGCAGGGAGCATGCAAGCAACAATCAACAATGTGGCTTCCCAAGAGACTCCTAGTGCGCCAGAGGAGGCAAGGAGGCCCCGGCCTCCCTCCACATGTGGAATCCAAAATGACATAGGCCTTCTTTGCTGCAGCATCAGGGCTCAAGCTCTATTTATCTTACATACTTTTATGGACCCCATTATTGGAGCATCTGAGCACTGCACACTCTTTAGCTGGCCATTTTCTAAAGTGGTAGATTTTTATCCTTCCTCCCAGTGAAATCTCATATCCTTGTGCTGCCCCGCTCCCTCCTCCAATTCCTTGCCGTTGCACATGGTCACTCATTCTCAGCTAGCTCCCCTCTCGTTCTCAAAGTCATTTCTCCCATGTCGGTAAAAAACCAGCCCTTGGGAACAGCTTTTCCTCTGGCTACAGTAATGACTTGCTGTGTCATTTTATCTTGTGAGTCCCACTGCTGACAAACGGGTACCCGTGCAACCCCCAGGGAGGCTGCAAGCCCCAGACAAGCGACCAGGAAGCCAACAAGCCCTGATATGATGATCTAGGGGCCATTAAGCCCTGTTCCTTCCAGCGGAGTTAAAGGTGTACAATCTCTAATGAGCCCCGGGTTTTGAATTAGGGAGACTGTAGCTAAGTCAGCTATTTTCCCTTAACCTTTGTATGTCCATGTCTACCCTTGTGGCTGGTTGTATTTGTGTTGTTGCCTTCTGGGCAGCTTGCCCACGGGGCCTCATGTGAATACAGTGCCTACAGGACATGCATCCAGAGCTACCCTACAGCAACCTCCTCTGGGACATCCTGGCCTAGGGCCGCGAGCTGGAAGGCTAGCCAGACCAGTTACCCCTGCAGAGCTGGGGAGCTTATCTAGACTGTAAAGCATTGCGGCCTGGTTACAGGAAGACAGCCACGTTCCCAGCCTGGGGGGAGAGAGGAAGCTGCTGCAGCTACTAACCATGTTATGTAGACACAAGAGATGTTCTGAGCCAGCCCCGTCACTAGCTGGTTATAAATGCATTTGGAAGTGGCAGTGTAGACAGGCCCCAAGTTGATGCAATATATGTGTTAAGAAATCAGGATGAAGGTATGTTACGGCAGTTTAGACTTCACTCCTCCCCTCCTTAAACTCTCTGCATTGGACTCACATCTGAATTTGGCACAATGGATTGAGGGTCAGCAGCTTGCAGCACTAGGCCCTGGGTTCTAGACACAGTGATTCCCGGGCTGCTTCCCCTTGCTACCAAGAGGCAAAACCCAACGCTGAGCCACCACTAAAGAAATATTGTGTTTGAAAACTTCTCCTTTTGCCTGAAGCTCTGCTAGCAAAAGCAAAGCCAAGCCAGTGCTGCGGCTCGTGCCTGAAGCTTTAGTCTCCGGGCTCTTGTTGATGCTCCCGTGAGATGTGCTGCTAACACCCTGTGCAAGAACTAAACTCGGAAGAGGGGATTAGTTGTGCAAGCTGGAAATCACTGAATGGAATGAACAGGCTGAGTCAATCGGGCATTACATGTCTCCAGTCCTGGCCTTTATTTTCATTCAACCCCAAATCGACATTTCCGTGAAAGGTACAAAACGGTCATTGCGACATTACAAACAAAATTAGTTTGGCCTTTCGTACAGAATCTTTACAGGAGACCAGAAAATCACCATTTTAGGAACAGCAGCTGCATTTCCTGGATGCTGGAGCTTTGCAGACACAGCTCTTGGCACAATTATTGCATCCGGCTGGGCAACAGGAGCAACAACCTGAAAAGATAAAAATCAAGACACGATTATTGGAGATGCCAGACAACAAAAAATAAAAACAACCCTCCCCCGTAAGAACTGAAGGAAGCTCAACATGGATGAGACAAGGAGCAAAACCATGCCGTGAACTGTACTTTATAAAATATTAAAACATCTCAGTTGTACTGTTAATACATATTCCTCACAGAGGCCACATAAAAGTCAAGATTGGACAGTCCTGAGTCCTTTCCCACCTTAATATAGGTCAGAATCCTTCCTCTAACCCAAGGGTTTTGTTAAGAACACTCAGCGTAGGAAAAAGAAACAACTGGCTGGCGTTGGAAAGAACAGAAGAAGGTTTTAGAAATTATTCTTAGGGAAAGGACACCGATTCCACCTTTCAGGCCCACACTTGGAAAGTAAGTATAGAGTTTAACAACAGACGCCCTGCTTCAGCAAAGCACCTGCTTATTGTCAAGCATAGGCTTCAATCCATCCCCAGTCAGCAAAGCGCTTGCGGCCTGATCCCAAGATCCCACCGAAATGAGAGGAAAGACTCACCTTCCCTTTGACGGGCTTTGCAGCAGGCCCACAAAGCACAGCCCTAACTCCCCCAGGCTACAGCTTGAGCAGACCTTAATGGTTTTGCTACATCGGGGCCAGAAATTCGAGCTTCTGTTCTCCAGTCTCCACGCTGCTGCAGGGAGCCAGTGACAAACCCTCGTTCATCGCAGGCTCAGCCAGGCGGGGAGCTCGCTTGTGGAGGAAACATTTTTAAAGGGGGCGGGGGGAGATACTCACTCTTTTTGCAAGAGGTGCACCTGCAATTTGTGCATTGGCAGGAGTCAGGGCAGGTACAGGAGCCACCTGGTGGACAAAGGGGGGGGGGGAATGAGCATCAGGGCTGGACTAAAACCGAGAGGACGATCAGCAGCAAGGGGAGAATTTTGTCCCCAGCATGGCAAAAGAAGCCAGGGCCATCTGAGCCGGGGAGCTCGGTTTGCAGGCTCCCGCCGCAGAGATTTCACAGAGCCGGAGCCGTCCCGGGCGCAGGGATCGTTCCCCTTCCCCGGCAAGGGGGGGCTGTTTCCCAGCGAGGGGGGAGCAGCCCCCGAAGGCCCCGCAGCAGCTCAGAGCAGGGTCCGAGCGGCTCCGCCGCGGGAGGAGTCACTCACCGGCAGCGCAAGGACAGTCCTGGGGATCCATCGCTCTCCGGGTTGCGGCGGTCGCTGCTCAGCCAGGCGGAGGGGAGGAGACGAGGCTTGGAGCGGAGCTGCCCGACGCCTCCCATTTATCCCGGCGGAGGCGTGGGAGCGAGCGCAAAACCCCCGCCCCGCCGCCCTGCACACTGAATGCCCTGTAAACCCTGCATAGGACTGAAACCGCATCAAGCCAGGGGGTGTGGCAGCCCCCCAAACACCCCTATTTCCAGCACCTGTGGGAACCCTAGAGCTGGCCCTGATCAGAGCCTGCCCCCCAGGCCCTCTAGTGCCATGGTCCCGATGAGGGAAATAAAATAACCATCACATTAAGGATAGGCCTTGCACTCACCGCCCTGGGGTCTGTGCGGGAAACGCATCGTGCCCCGCACTCGGGACGGGGGGGGGCCGGGGGTTGCTCTCAACGCCTTGGAGTGGGTCTGTGCGGGAATCGCACTGTGCCTCGCATTCGGGGCGGGGGGGGGCCGGGGGTTGCTCTCAGCGCCCTGGGGTGGGTCTGTGCGGGAATCGCACCGTGCCCCGCACTCGGGACGGGGGGGGGCCGGGGGTTGCTCTCAGCGCCTTGGGGTGGGTCTGTGCGGGAATCGCACCGTGCCCCGCACTCGGGACGGGGGGGGGCCGGGGGTTGCTCTCAGCGCCCTGGGGTGGGTCTGTGCGGGAATCGCACTGTGCCCCGCACTGGGGCGGGGGTTGCTCTCAGCGCCCTGGGGTGGTTCTGTGCGGGAAACGCACCGTGTCCCGCACTCGGGGCGGGGGGGGCGGGGGTTGCTCTCAGCGCCCTGGGGTGGGTCTGTGCGGGAATCGCACCGTGTCCCGCACTGCGGCGGCTTTTGCGCTCCGCGCGGGGGCCGGCAGGGGACAGCGCCCTGCAATGCGCTCGGGGAGAGCGGGCTGCACTCGGCGCCCGGGGCTGTGTATTGCACTCGGGACTCAGGCGTTTCCACTCCGCGCCCGGGTCTGTGCGGGGACAGCACCAGGCAACGCAGTGTGTGTGTGTGGGGGGGGGGACGGGACGGGGGGGAGGGATGTTTGCACACGGCGCCCTGCTGTGTGCGGGGCTAGCCCCACGCAATGCGCTCCGGGGGGCTCTGCGCGCGGCGCTGTGCGGGGGCGCCCCGGGCCTTGTGCAGTCACGCAGCGCGGCTCTGGGCGGCGATAGGAGCCGCCCGCAGCCCCCGGCTCTGCTCGCTGCTTCGGGGCCCGTGTGCAGGGCGGCGGGGCGGGGGTTTTGCGCTCGCTCCCACGCCTCCGCCGGGATAAATGGGAGGCGTCGGGCAGCTCCGCTCCAAGCCTCGTCTCCTCCCCTCCGCCTGGCTGAGCAGCGACCGCCGCAACCCGGAGAGCGATGGATCCCCAGGACTGTCCTTGCGCTGCCGGTGAGTGACTCCTCCCGCGGCGGAGCCGCACGGACCCTGCTCCGAGCTGCTGCGGGGCCTTCGGGGCTGCTCCCCCTCGCTGGGAAACAGCCCCCCCTTGCCGGGGAAGGGGAACGATCCCTGCGCCCGGGACGGCTCCGGCTCTGTGAAATCTCTGCGGCCGGAGCCTGCAAACCGAGCTCCCCGGCTCAGATGGCCCTGGCTTCTTTTGCCATGCTGGGGACAAAATTCTCCCCTTGCTGCTGATCGTCCTCTCGGTTTTAGTCCAGCCGTGATGCTCATTCCCCCCCCCCTTTGTCCACCAGGTGGCTCCTGTACCTGCCCTGACTCCTGCCAATGCACAAATTGCAGGTGCACCTCTTGCAAAAAGAGTGAGTATCTCTCCCCCCCCCCAAAAAAATGTTTCCTCCACAAGCGAGCTCCCCGCCTGGCTGAGCCTGCGATGAACGAGGGTTTGTCACTGGCTCCCTGCAGCAGCGTGGAGACTGGAGAACAGAAGCTCGAATTTCTGGCCCCGATGTAGCAAAACCATTAAGGTCTGCTCAAGCTGTAGCCTGGGGGAGTTAGGGCTGTGCTTTGTGGGCCTGCTGCAAAGCCCGTCAAAGGGAAGGTGAGTCTTTCCTCTCATTTCGGTGGGATCTTGGGATCAGGCCGCAAGCGCTTTGCTGACTGGGGATGGATTGAAGCCTATGCTTGACAATAAGCAGGTGCTTTGCTGAAGCAGGGCGTCTGTTGTTAAACTCTATACTTACTTTCCAAGTGTGGGCCTGAAAGGTGGAATCAGTGTCCTTTCCCTCAGAATAATTTCTAAAACCTTCTTCTGTTCTTTCCAACGCCAGCCAGTTGTTTCTTTTTCCTACGCTGAGTGTTCTTAACAAAACCCTTGGTCAGAGAAAGGATTCTGACCTATATTAAGGTGGGAAAGGACTCAGGACTGTCCAATCTTGACTTTTATGTGGCCTCTGTGAGGAATATGTATAAACAGTACAACTGAGATGTTTTAATATTTTATAAAGTACAGTTCACGGCATGGTTTTGCTCCTTGTCTCATCCATGTTGAGCTTCCTTCAGTTCTTACGGGGGAGGGTTGTTTTTATTTTTTGTTGTCTGGCATCTCCAATAATCGTGTCTTGATTTTTATCTTTTCAGGTTGTTGCTCCTGTTGCCCAGCCGGATGCAATAATTGTGCCAAGAGCTGTGTCTGCAAAGCTCCAGCATCCAGGAAATGCAGCTGCTGTTCCTAAAATGGTGATTTTCTGGTCTCCTGTAAAGATTCTGTACGAAAGGCAAAACTAATTTTGTTTGTAATGTCGCAATGACCGTTTTGTACCTTTCACGGAAATGTCGATTTGGGGTTGAATGAAAATAAAGGCCAGGACTGGAGACATGTAATGCCCGATTGACTCAGCCTGTTCATTCCATTCAGTGATTTCCAGCTTGCACGACTAATCCCCTCTTCCGAGTTTAGTTCTTGCACAGGGTGTTAGCAGCACATCTCATGGGAGCATCAACAAGAGCCCGGAGACTAAAGCTTCAGGCACGAGCCGCAGCACTGGCTTGGCTTTGCTTTTGCTAGCAGAGCTTCAGGCAAAAGGAGAAGTTTTCAAACACAATATTTCTTTAGTGGTGGCTCAGCGTTGTTTTTGCCTCTTGGTAGCAAGGGGAAGCAGCCCGGGAATCACTGTGTCTAGAACCCAGGGCCTAGTGCTGCAAGCTGCTGACCCTCAATCCATTGTGCCAAATTCAGATGTGAGTCCAATGCAGAGAGTTTGAGGAGGGGAGGAGTGAAGTCTAAACTGCCGTAACATACCTTCATCCTGATTTCTTAACACATATATTGCATCAACTTGGGGCCTGTCTACACTGCCACTTCCAAATGCATTTATAACCAGCTAGTGACGGGGCTGGCTCAGAACATCTCTTGTGTCTACATAACATGGTTAGTAGCTGCAGCAGCTTCCTCTCTCCCCCCAGGCTGGGAACGTGGCTGTCTTCCTGTAACCAGGCCGCAATGCTTTACAGTCTAGATAAGCTCCCCAGCTCTGCAGGGGTAACTGGTCTGGCTAGCCTTCCAGCTCGCGGCCCTAGGCCAGGATGTCCCAGAGGAGGTTGCTGTAGGGTAGCTCTGGATGCATGTCCTGTAGGCACTGTATTCACATGAGGCCCCGTGGGCAAGCTGCCCAGAAGGCAACAACACAAATACAACCAGCCACAAGGGTAGACATGGACATACAAAGGTTAAGGGAAAATAGCTGACTTAGCTACAGTCTCCCTAATTAAAAACCTGGGGCTCATTAGAGATTGTACACCTTTAACTCCGCTGGAAGGAACAGGGCTTAATGGCCCCTAGATCATCATATCAGGGCTTGTTGGCTTCCTGGTCGCTTGTCTGGGGCTTGCAGGCTCCGTGGGGGTCGCACGGGTACCCGTTTGTCAGAAGTGGGACTCATAAAATAAAATGACACAGCAAGTAGTTACCGTAGCCAGAGGAAAAGCCGTTCCCAGGACTGGTTATTGACCGACATGGGAGAAATGACTTTGAGAATGAGAGGGGAGCTAGCTGAGAAAGAGTGACCATGTGCAACGGCAAGGAATTGGAGGAGGGAGCAGGGCAGCACAAGGATATGAGATTTCAGGATGGCAGACTGGGGAATTAAGAAATCTAGTGAGGAGTGTGCACTGGGAGGAAGGATAAAAATCTACCACTTTAGAAAATGGCCAGCTAAAGAGTGTGCAGTGCTCAGATGCTCCAATAATGGGGGCCATAAAAGTACGTAAGATAAATAGAGCTTGAGCCTTGATGCTGCAGCAAAGAAGGCCTATGTCATTTTGGATTCCACATGTGGAGGGAGGCCGGGGCCTCCTTGCCCCCTCTGGGGCACTAGGAGTCTCTTGGGAAGCCACATTGTTGATTGTTGCTTCCACGCTCCCTTCTAAACTTAGATTTTAATACGTCCTCCCATTGCACCTGGCCAGAATCCATCTCCTAATACTTGCTGCTCAGCAATTCCAAAGCCTGGCTGGCCAAGCAAAGTGAGGTCTAACACTCAACTCTGGCATTGCTAGTCTGTTTATCTTCACAACATCCCTGTGAGGGCAGGGCTGTGCTATTATCCCCACTGTATAGATGGGAACTTGGGGCCCAGAGAGACAAAGTGACTAAGGCCTTGTCCACAGTAAAGAAATTAAGTCAACCTAAGTTAGGCCCATGTACAGCCACCACAGTAATTACTGTGGTGATTCATGTCCACACTATGTCCCCCTGTCAGTGGTACATGTCCTCCCCAGGAGCACTTCCACCAACTTAGCTGTGTGGGGCATTGTGGGACACTGGAGCCCCCGGCCCAGGGATGTGTGGGTCAGGCTGTCAGCCCTGGGGGGCTGGGCTGGGCTCCCACTGAGAGCCCCGTGCAGGGCTGACAGCCAAGAGGCGATGTAAGTAAGGCAGTGTCTACACAGTCGTTGCGTCACCCTAATGACATCGACCTAAGCACTACGCCTCTCGCGGAGGGGCGTTATCAGGTCAGTGTAGCGGGCGACAGACATCAGCGGGAACAACGCTGTAGTGTAGACACGGATAGAGATAGGTTGACGCAAGATGCCTTACGTCCACCTAACTGTAGTTCAGACCAAGCCCAAGGAAATCTGTGGGAAGAGCAGAAAACTAGACCTAGATCTCCCAAGTGGCCCCCTTAACCACTGCACCATCCTTCCTCTCAAAGGCGAGCTTCTGGCTAACATGCTGCTAGCTTCTAGCTAACATTATCAGCCCTCGGGCTCTTTCAAGATTCCAGCTTCCCAGGTGCTCCCTCCGGGTGAGTATGCTAGACATGAGCTGGCAGTGCAGGAAGGCACGAATACAATACTGGGCTGTGTGTCACCGGACAGGGAGAAGATAGCTCCCGACCTCACAGTATGTGGAATATTGTGTTCAGGCCAGAGCCCCTCATTACTGGAAAGATGTTAGGATAGAGATATTCAGGCCTGTCTGTAAAGGCCCATACTCTAAGAATGTAGATGTGTTCTTATCACTTGGCTAGTCATAGAGGTATGAAAGAAAGAATCCAAGTTACTGTCTGCTGGTGTAAGGTCCTTCTCCTACTGTGACAGTCTGAGGCCCAGTGCTTAGGCTAAGAACTTTGGCTACGCAGCAAAGGCAGCCATGAGCTGGGAAGCGACCGGTCACCTCCTCACATTCCAACCTAGTCACATTGAAATAAGGTGCCATTGGGCTGTTAGGATACAAACCTGTCCTGATAGTGCCTGTGGCCTCCAGAGAAAGGGAAGTGCCTAGAAAATGTAAAAGGAAACTTAGTTTGGTAGCATCCTGTCTGGCAAGAACTCACTTATCAATAGCTGGAATGTGAAATCCTCACTTCTCTATTGTTTTGTCATTATAGTTCCCACTTTGCCATTGTTTGTCTGTATCATCTCTGTCTGGTTCTGTGATTGTTTCTGTCTGCTGTATAATTAATTTTGCAGGGTGTAAACTAATTAAGATGGTGGGATATAATTGGTTAAATAATCATGTTACAATATGTTCGGATTGGTTAATTAAATTTCAGTCAAATGATTGGTTAAGGTATAGCTAAGCAGAACTGAAGTTTTACTATATAGTCTGCAGTTAAATCAGGAAGTGGGTGGCTGTGTGGGGGAGGAATGGGAACAGGGAATGGGGGTGGGGAAATTGGAATCATGTTTTGGGAAGGGGGAAATGGGAACAGGGGCACAGGCGTAAGGCTCTGTGGTGTCAGAGCTGGGAAGGGGGACACGAAGGAAGGAAACTGGAATCATGCTTGCTGGAAGTTCACCCCAATAAACATCGCATTGTTTGCACCTTTGGACTTTGGGTATTGTTGCTCTCTGTTCATGCGAGAAGGACCAGGAAAGTAAGTGGGTGAAGGCATAAGCCCCCGAACAAAAGATAGTAAAGAATTGGAGGGAGCTCTGAGAAGAGGAACAAAATTAATCCGGAGGCTGGAGGGGGTCTGGTCTCTGAGGAAAGACTGGAAATGTGGTTCAATACATAGAACTGGGCTAAGGGATGGCTAAAGTGGGGTGGGTGGGCATGAGGAAATGCTGCTCGTATCTGAAGGGTGTAAACCCCAAGGAAGGAAAGGGATTATTGAGCACAGTAAACAGGGAACACCCAAAGGGCGAGAGAAGGAAATAAAGAAGAGGAACGTTCGGGCTGAATATCAGTCAGTGGGAGCTGGGGATGCTCAGCGCCCTCGAACGTTAGCCCGAGGTGTTGCAGGATTGGTGCCCCAAAATGGCAACACCCCCCATCCGGGCACTTTGACAGTGTCTGGAGCCCCAGGCCCTTTAAATTGCCTCCAGAGCCCTGGTGCTGGAGCCCTGGGGAGCGGCTGCAGGGCTCCGGCGGCTGTTTAAAGGGCCCAGGGCTTCCCTGCTTCTACCACCCAGGCCCTTTAAATAGCCGCCGGAGCCCTGGGCTAGCGGGGGCTCCAGCTGCCTCTGCCGCCCCGGTCCTTTAAATAGCCGCTGGAGCCCACCGCTTCTCCTGGGCTCCGGCAGCTAATTAAAGGACCAGGGCAGTAGAAGCAGGGGAGCCCCAGGCCTTTAAATAGCCCCCGGAGCCTGGTGCTGCTGCTGCTACCCTGGGGGGGGAGGGGGAGGAGGAGAAGGGGGGGGCACTTACCATACAGGGTGGGCTGGGGCTGGCTCTGACCCTCTTCAGCCCCGTCCCTTCCGCCCTAGGCCCACACTGGAGTCCCGAGAGACCAACAGACAAACAAAGGGCTTTTGGACAAATAATCTGAATTTAAACTGACTTGGGGCCTTCTTTCTGATCCAGCAACTGGCCAGGACTGTCTGACCAAGGGAGGCCCCAAACCTTCCTGAGACGGATTCGAAGGACTTGACCTATTGACCGGGTGGGCCCCACCCGGAGAGGCCGAAAGAATCACTGTATTATCTTTTCCCTCCTGCTTGCATCTGATGAAGTGAGCTGTAGCTCACGAAAGCTCATGCTCAAATAAATTGGTTAGTCTCTAAGGTGCCACAAGTACTCCTTTTCTTTTTGCGAATACAGACTAACACGGCTGTTACTCTGAAACCTTTCCAGGTAGACTAGTCCCAGTGGGACTTCGCCACACCAGCCCAGAGACAATCTGGAGGCTGCTCGGTATTCTGAACTCCGGCTTGCATCAGTGGCGAGCTGAAAGCACTGGAAGGATCAGGCCCTATGCAAAGCAGTAATTGTGATAAAGTGGGATTATGTTCCGAGTATAATATCTACCGGGCAGAGGCAAGTGTGTATACCTCCATCCATTCTGAGTACCTGCTACCATGCTCCCTCACCACGGTCATCTGCCACAAGCAGTGATATAGAGCTGAGCTATTTGAGCCATAATGGGGTCCCAATGATCTTGTATAGGCAGCAGGTTTAAAACGAACAAAAGGAAGTATTTCTTCATACGACACACAGTCAACCTGTGGAACTCCTTGCCAGAGGATGTTGTGGAGACCCAGACTATAACAGGGTTCAAAAAAGAACTAGGTAAGTTCACGAGGGAGAGGTCCACCAATGGCTATTAGGCAGGATGGGCAGGGATGGTGTCCCTGGCCTCTGTTTGCCAGAAGCTGGGATTGGGTGACAGGGGATGGATCACTTGATGATTCCCTGTTCTGTTCACTCCCTCTGGGGCACCTGGCACTGGCCACCGTTGGCAGACAGGATCCTGGGCTAGATGGACCTTTGGTCTGACTCAGTCTGGCCGTTCTGATGTTCTTAAGTTGTATTTCTCCCACATTCCCCAGTCACAACTTCCTACTTCTTGTGCTGTTCTGCCGTATGTGAATGCTTCTCATGGGCGGACGCAGCGCCACCCACAGATGGAAGAAGGAGCACTCCACCACACCCCGTACATGTGACCTTCCCCGCTCCCACCCGACTCACAACTGGGAAGTGGGGTGGAGTTGTGCAACTGAGCAGGAGCCATTTACTCTGTAATTGCAGAGCTGTAACCCAGTGCTCATCTCCCCCCTCATCGCATGATGCCTGCTCGTCCTGTGCCCATGTCAGCAGTCCCTGTGCAGGACTCCGTGAACCCCTCTGTGTGGGTCAGCGCGAAAAGCACTCAGTCCGTACCATGTGCCACTCCTCCACCATACTCAGTCTCATTCAGTCTCCGGAGAACCTTTCTCTGATTCGTCTTATTTATCCTCGGCCACGCCAAGCTTTCCTGTTCCAGCCTCGGTGGATCCTGAGTTTTGGTATTCGCAGGGATGTCTTCCAGCCCCAGGTCGTTCTCATTAGATACACCTGAGAGCTCAGTTGCTCCGCCCTTAGTTGGTATCCAGCCAACAAGCCAACAGGCTCCTGTAGTCCAGCCGAGTGAAGCGGCATCTTCCTTTGAGTGTTTCTCACAGTAGGGAAGGAGCAGGATTCAGTCGTGATGAGTATAAAAGGGATTCTTTGTGAGGTTCCTGGACACAAACAGATACTGTCGTTCTCTCTAGCTTCCAAGCGGGGGCTCCAGGGGCTATTGAAAGGGCCGGGGTTCCAGCTGCCTCTGCCACCCCGGTCCTTTGAATAGCCGCTGGAGCCCACCGCTTCTCCCGGGTGGCTCCGGCAGCTAATTAAAGGACCAGGGCAATAAAAGCAGGGGAGCCCCGGGCCCTTTAAATAGCCCCCGGAGCCCGGTGCTGCTGCTGCTACCCCAGTAGAGGAGGGGGGAGGGGAAGAAGGAGGGGGGGCACTTACCTTACAGGGTGGGCTGGCTCTGACTCCCCTCAGCCCCGCCCCTTCCGGGGGCCAGAGCTGGCCCCAGCGTACCAGTAAGTCACTCAACTTACTTTCACCCCTGAGTTTATGTTTCATTGTGCGCCAGGGTCTGTGTTTAATCCCCTGGGGGAGAGGGACCACAGCCCCCCAGGAGCTCAGAACAGTGGGGAGTGACTGGGCAAATTCACCTCCCAAAAGCTACCCCCACCTGGACAGGCTTACGTATACTGGTTCATACTGGAGTCCCTGGAGACCAACAGACAAACAAAGGGCTTTTGGACAAATAATCTGCATTTAAACTGACTTGGGGCCTTCTTTCTGATCCAGCAACTGGCCAGGACCGTCTGACCAAGGGAGGCCCCAATCCTTCCTGAGACGGATTCGAAGGACTTGACCTATTCATGGGGGCTCTTGTTCTGAGCTAACAGCTGTTATGAACTTGTAACCATAACACCCGCTCCTCCCCCTATGGTGGAGTTTGAAGCACTGACTCTTCCCAGAGCCCGAGCTGAAGTTGGGGGTGATTTCTGGTCAGCTTATTGGCATGCATGGAGGTTCTTTTATTGTTTTAAAGTCTTTCCTCTCTCATGCTTTCACCTTAAGAATAAATGTGCTTGCTTAGAAAGACCGGTGTGGTAACTTATAACTATAGGCAATTACACGGTGCATAGCCTCTGGAGGCAAAGCAGAGTAGCCTGTGTCGGCCATCTGACTTGCTCGGGCATTCACAGGATAGGCAGTGGACTGTGCCTGGAAAAACCCTGATCAGAAGGGAGAGAGACACAAGGAGGTGAAAGCTGAGGAGACGGTGCCCTTGCTGGACCACGAGTGAGGAATACAGATGTAGTTCGTGACACCTTGCACCACACAGTACACACAGGGTCCTGACTGGAACCATTAAACACTAACTCTGAATAATCCCAGGCAGGCCGTATCTGCCTTACTCCCTGAAGCCCAACGGTCGATATCCCTAATACATGTGTGTCCTAACTGGTGGAACCTACACCCATTGTGTTACACGAGCATGTTTGGGAGTTATGGTGATTTGCTCCTGGAAAAATGGAACTTCCACCTCCAGGAGTTAAGATTCTTTTCCACCCTTTCTCTTCGTTCCCTTCTTGTCTGACGTCTGGCATTTAGGCTAAGCCCTTTGGACTTCTGATGGCAATTCCCACAGAGTGAGTTTTCCCCGTTAGTCTTTCCCATTATGGGGTGGCTCAATACTCTGACTTTGGGAGAAAGGGTCTGATTTCCTGTTAATCTCCTTGAAACGGTTTGGGAGTGATGTAATTAATCCCTGGTACAGGGTGTCTTTTTTCATGTCCTCTGTGTTGTGAATCGCAATCACTGCTTGGGTAACTAACCCAACACTTGGATTTTTTCCCTCTCTCCAGTGCAAGCAGAACGAAGTGATGATCATCAGCAAATATGCACTCCGTGAGCACTGCTGGAGACACTCTTACTACCTACCTTGCTTAAAGCTACTGTATGCGGCTGTTAAACACCTTTGGGATGATGACCCATGTGGTTATTTAATGATGTCACACTCACCTTGCTGTAACACGCAAGCTCCTCATGCAGCTGCAGAGAGCTTTGTAGACAAGCTGTGATGAAATAGAAACTTTCTGTAATATTTTTCTGCTTCCTATGGGTGCCTCAGTTTCCCTCTGTACTTTGCATTGTTACCCATTGCCGAAGTGTTAAATCTGCTCTTGGGGCACGGCAGGAGAGATGAAGTGTTGGGTCACTGGGGTTGAACGAATGGGTGATTAAAGGGCTGGCTGCACCCAACCCTCGTCAATGGAGAGTCCACAAAGACAATGGAAGCCCCAAGGAATGAGCCCTGACACCCATCCCCAGGAATCTCCGGCAAGCAGAACATGAGAGCTCAGCATGGGTCTGCAGGACTTCGACGATGGACTCTCACCTGGGACTGACACAGAGAGGCAGGGCCAGAAATGGATTCCATAGCATCTTGGCTGGCTGATTATGCTGGCTCGGCGAGCATGGACTATGTTCCAGTTGCCTAATAAACCTTGCTCTGTTTTGAAAAAGCTGCCGGGTGTCACTGCCGATACTTAGAGCCCTGCAGATCTGTGGCGATATGCTCTATATCTGTGGACCATGTTTGCGGATCGGATGTGGATACCCATTTCATATCCATGCAGGGCTCTCCCAATACTTGCCGAGGTGCATTGGTCCCCGAAGAGAGTCAAAGTCTCTGTCCGGGAGTCTCTCTCAGTTGGGCTCACTGGGCAGAGCTCACAGTGTGAAACAGGAGTGTGGGAGCCCAGAGGCTCAATCTCGGAGGCATTGAGACCATACAGCCTCCCCTTAAGGGAGAGCGAGGCCCCTTAGGGGGCTGGCACACAGAAGGGGTTCCTCTAAAGGATTATTTAAATGCTGGGGCATAGTACAGATCCTTTGGATGCATGACCTAGGGTGAATCATATTTCCAGATACAAGCGTATTATGTGGATCAGTTCTCCTTTTGCTCAGCACAGGAATTTGCAAAAAGGAATCGTGGGGTATATTAATTACAACTTCCAAACAAGGCCACGTGAGACCAGTGAACTGGTCCAGCAAAGCTCTGAGACGCATGCTGAACACGTAACTTGTAGGCGTGGCCTCAGTGATGGGGGGGGCCCCCCCCTCTGGACTAAAGGTCAGGAAAAGCAGGTGCTATTCCTCGCTCTGCCATAACTACTGTACGTCCTTGGATAAGTCACTTCACCCTTCTGGGCCTGTTTTCCCTCCCACCCTTTCTCTGTCTGGTCTCTAACAGAAAGGGATTGTCTCTTATATGTGGATGTACAGCGCCTAGCACCACAGGGTCCTGATCCTACTGTATTATGAACGATCAACTCTTAAAATCAATGGGATTACTCTTGTTCTCAAAGTTAAATGTGCTTCAGTGTTTTTCTGGGTAGGGGTCCATAACAAGTGCTTCACACGTGCTCTCAGAGAGTCAAACAGCATCTTACTCTGTAAGTGTTTGTGGAGTAGGGCACAACTCCATGTGAGTAAAGATACCACAGTCCAGTCTTATTCCACTGAGATCAATCCCAAGCTCATTTACAACAGGGTGAATGTAAAGCGGACTCTATGTCCAATCCTCCCCTCCCTGCCCTATGCCCACTCTTACACTCTGTTCCTGGCTAAAATGTCGGATTCATTTCCCTGTAGGAAAACTGTATACCTGTGGACGTGGAGACAGTCTTGGAATGACAGATTGGGAGGAAACGAGTGCTGCTCGCCGCCCAATGTTTCTGAATGCAGAGAAAGTCCTGAAGGATGCAAACAGAGTGAACATAAATACCCTGGCTGCTGGCATGTAAAAGATCCCCTGGTTTGCTCATAACCTTTGTGGCCAAGTATCTTGTTCTCCTCAGCAGGCCCAGTTCTTTTTAGCCTTGGAGACACAGGTTTGGGAAAGGCAGTCCGTCCAGGTGGCACACGGTCTGGCTATACCTTTCCACAGTCAGTCCCTTGGGCCTGTTTTCCTCTCCCCTCGGGGAGGGGATGCAGCCTCCCTTCCTGGAAAGGTTCAGAGTCTTGCTGCACCCAGCCTGCTGGCAGCTTCCCAGCTTGCTTCTTTCTTTTTTTTCCTCTCTCTCTCTCACTCACCCCCCTCCCCTCCTAACAGGGGAGGGTTTAAAAAGGTCTCAAGCAGTTGGAGTCAGCTGAACCTCCAGCTTCAGATGTTCTCTCCACAGGACCATTGCCGGGAGTGGCCCAGATGATACGTCTGGGGGAAGGGAGCAGAAGGAGACTCCACCGATTGGAAGGCATGAGATGCCCTGTCCTAAGGTTGGGGGTTCCACGACTGCCACTCCCAAGAGAAGGAGGCGGGTGGTGGTGGTCGGGGACTCTCTCCTCAGAGGGACTGAGTCATCTATCTGCCGCCCCGACCGGGAAAACCGAGAAGTCTGCTGCTTGCCAGGGGCTAAGATTCACGATGTGACGGAGAGACTGCTGAGACTCATCAAGCCCTCGGATCGCTACCCCTTCCTGCTTCTCCACATGGGCACCAATGATACTGCCAAGAATGACCCTGAGCGGATCACTGCAGACTTCGTGGCTCTGGGAAGAAGGATAAAGGAGTTTGAGGCACAAGTGGTCTTCTCGTCCATCCTCCCCGTGGAAGGAAAAGGCCGGGGCAGGGACCGTCGAATCGTGGAAGTCAACGAATGGCTACGCAGGTGGTGTCGAAGAGAAGGCTTTGGATTCTTTGACCATGGGATGGTGTTCCATGAAGGAGGAGTGCTGGGCAGAGACGGGCTCCACCTAACGAAGAGAGGGAAGAGCATCTTCGCGAGCAGGCTGGCTAACCTAGTGAGGAGGGCTTTAAACTAGGTTCGCGGGGGAGGGAGACCAAAGCTCTGAGGTAGGTGGGGAAGTGGGATACCGGGAGGAAGCACAGGCAGGAACGTCTGTGAGGGGAGGGCTCCTACCTCATACTGAGAATGAGGGGCGATCAGCAGGTTATCTCAAGTGCCTATATACAAATGCACAAAGCCTGGGAAACAAGCAGGGAGAACTGGAGGTCCTGGCAAAGTCAGGGAATTATGATGTGATTGGAATGACAGAGACTTGGCGGGATAACTCACATGACTGGAGCACTGTCATGGATGGTTATAAACTGTTCAGGAAGGACAGGCAGGGCAGAAAAGGTGGGGGAGTAGCACTGTATGTAAGGGAGCAGTATGACTGCTCAGAGCTCCGCTATGAAACTGCAGAAAAACCTGAGTGTCTCTGGATTAAGTTTAGAAGCGTGAGCGACAAGGGTGATGTCGTGGTGGGAGTCTGCTATAGACCACCGGACCAGGGGGATGAGGTGGACAAGGCTTTCTTCCGGCAGCTCGCGGAAGCTACTAGATCGCACGCCCTGGTTCTCATGGGTGACTTCAGTCATCCTGATATCTGCTGGGAGAGCAATACAGCGGTGCACAGACAATCCAGGAAGTTTTTGGAAAGTGTAGGGGACAATTTCCTGGTGCAAGTGCTGGTGGAACCAACTAGGGGCAGAGCTCTTCTTGGCCTGCTGCTCACAAACCGGGAAGAATTAGTAGGGGAAGATAAAGTGGATGGGAACCTGGGAGGCAGTGACCATGAGTTGGTCGAGTTCAGGATCCTGACACAGGGAAGAAAGGAGAGCAGCAGAATACAGACCCTGGATTTCAGAAAACCAGACTTTGACTCCCTCCGGGAACTGATGGGCAGGATCCCCTGGGAGAATAACATGAAGGGGAAAGGAGTCCAGGAGAGCTGGCTGCATTTTAAAGAATTCTTACTTTGGTTACAGGGACAAACCATCCCGATGTGTAGAAAGAATAGTAAATATGGCCGGAGACCAGCTTGGCTTAACAGTGAAATCCTTGCTGATCTTAAACACAAAGAAGAGGCTTACAAGAAGTGGAAGACTGGACAAATGACCAGGGATGAGTATAAAAATATTGCTCGGGCATGTAGGAATGAAATCAGGACGGCTAAATCACACCTAGAGTTGCAGCGAGTGAGAGATGTTAAGAGTAACAAGAAGGGTTTCTTCAAGTATGTTGGCAACAAGAAGAATGTCAAGGAAAGTGTGGGCCCCTTACTGAATGAGGGAGGCAACCTAGTGACAGAGGATGTGGAAAAAGCTAATGTACTCAATGCTTTTTTTGCCTCTGTTTTCACGAACAAGGTCAGCTCCCAGACTGCTGCACTGGGCAGCACAGCATGGGGAGGAGGTGGCCAGCCCTCTGTGGAGAAAGAAGTGGTTCGGGACTATTTAGAAAAACTGGACGTGCACAAGTCCCTGGGGCCGGAAGCGTTGCATCCCAGGGTGCTAAAGGAGTTGGCGGATGTGATTGCAGAGCCATTGGCTACTATCTTTGAAAACTCATGGTGATCCGGGGAAGTCCCGGATGACTGGAAAAAGGCTAATGTAGTGCCAATCTTTAAAAAAGGGAAGAAGGAGGATCCTGGGAACTATAGTCCAGTCAGCCTCACCTCAGTCCCCGGAAAAATCATGGAGCAGGTCCTCAAGGAATCAATTCTGAAGCACTTAGAGGAGAGGAAAGTGATCAGGAACAGTCAGCATGGATTCTCCAAGGGCAAGTCATGCCTGACTAATCTAATCGCCTTCTATGACGAGATAACTGGCTCTGTGGATGAGGGGAAAGCAGTGGATAGCACCTTGGATAGTTCTTTTTGCAGTTTCTGAGAACTGGGGTAAATGCGTGACAGGAAATGTGTGGATTTGCTTCTGAGTTAATGGCTGATGGGTTTCAACCAATTGGGTCGGTGGCCAAAGAAGCCCTGTGGTTTTGCGCCCTTTTCCTCATAGTGCCACAGTGAAGGGGGAGGGCACTTGATTGCCCACGAGCAGGCCTGGTAGCCAGAATTCACCACCAGAGAGGCACCACTGGGAGTCGTAGTGCAAACGGGACCCCGGTGTTTTCACCACCCTCCACGTCACCCTGCTGGAGCGAGAGACGACAGGATGGTGAAAACCCCTGATCCCTGCTGCCACTGGCATTTTCCCAGTGTTACCACCATGTGGCGTACAGGGGCCCTAAATGTGTGTGGCCACGCTATTCCCCTCCTGCCACCCCCAGCTTGCAGGGTGCAGGGCTCGGGCCAGGGTGACAGCGGCCCACAGAGCACAGTCCTGTGGAGATTCTGGGCTGTGTTACAGCCCGTAGGCAGGCCAGGTGAGGGGATCCCAAAGGGGCCCATTTCCTACCGCAGACACAGCTTCGGCCAGCACGAAATCAGGGGGGCTGAGAGGCATCGAATGCCCTGTAAACCCTGCATAGGATTGAAACCACTTCAAGCCAGGGGGTGTGGCAGCCCCCCAAGCACCCTATTCCCAGCACCTGTGGGAACCCTAGAGCTGGCCCTGATCAGAGCCTGCCCCCCAGGCCCTCTAGTGCCATGGTCCCGATGAGGGAAATAAAATAACCATCACATTAAGGATACGCATTGCACTCAGCGCCCCAGGTCTGTGCGGGAATCGCACCGTGCACCGCACTTAGGGCGGGAGGGGGCCGGGGGTTGCAGTCAGCACCCTGGGGTCTGTGCGGTTTAGCAGGGAGCATGCAAGCAACAATCAACAATGTGGCTTCCCAAGAGACTCCTAGTGCCCCAGAGGAGGCAAGGAGGCCCCGGCCTCCCTCCACATGTGGAATCCAAAATGACATAGGCCTTCTTTGCTGCAGCATCAGGGCTCAAGCTCTATTTATCTTACATACTTTTATGGACCCCATTATTGGAGCATCTGAGCACTGCACACTCTTTAGCTGGCCATTTTCTAAAGTGGTAGATTTTTATCCTTCCTCCCAATGAAATCTCATATCCTTGTGCTGCCCTGCTCCCTCCTCCAATTCCTTGCCGTTGCACATGGTCACTCATTCTCAGCTAGCTCCCCTCTCGTTCTCAAAGTCATTTCTCGCATGTCGGTAAAAAACCAGCCCTTGGGAACGGCTTTTCCTCTGGCTACAGTAATGACTTGCTGTGTCATTCTATCTTGTGAGTCCCACTGCTGACAAACGGGTACCCGTGCAACCCCCAGGGAGGCTGCAAGCCCCAGACAAGCGACCAGGAAGCCAACAAGCCCTGATATGATGATCTAGGGGCCATTAAGCCCTGTTCCTTCCAGCGGAGTTAAAGGTGTACAATCTCTAATGAGCCCCGGGTTTTTAATTAGGGAGACTGTAGCTAAGTCAGCTATTTTCCCTTAACCTTTGTATGTCCATGTCTACCCTTGTGGCTGGTTGTATTTGTGTTGTTGCCTTCTGGGCAGCTTGCCCACGGGGCCTCATGTGAATACAGTGCCTACAGGACATGCATCCAGAGCTACCCTACAGCAACCTCCTCTGGGACATCCTGGCCTAGGGCCGCGAGCTGGAAGGCTAGCCAGACCAGTTACCCCTGCAGAGCTGGGGAGCTTATCTAGACTGTAAAGCATTGCGGCCTGGTTACAGGAAGACAGCCACGTTCCCAGCCTGGGGGGAGAGAGGAAGCTGCTGCAGCTACTAACCATGTTATGTAGACACAAGAGATGTTCTGAGCCAGCCCCGTCACTAGCTGGTTATAAATGCATTTGGAAGTGGCAGTGTAGACAGGCCCCAAGTTGATGCAATATATGTGTTAAGAAATCAGGATGAAGGTATGTTACGGCAGTTTAGACTTCACTCCTCCCCTCCTTAAACTCTCTGCATTGGACTCACATCTGAATTTGGCACAATGGATTGAGGGTCAGCAGCTTGCAGCACTAGGCCCTGGGTTCTAGACACAGTGATTCCCGGGCTGCTTCCCCTTGCTACCAAGAGGCAAAACCCAACGCTGAGCCACCACTAAAGAAATATTGTGTTTGAAAACTTCTCCTTTTGCCTGAAGCTCTGCTAGCAAAAGCAAAGCCAAGCCAGTGCTGCGGCTCGTGCCTGAAGCTTTAGTCTCCGGGCTCTTGTTGATGCTCCCGTGAGATGTGCTGCTAACACCCTGTGCAAGAACTAAACTCGGAAGAGGGGATTAGTCGTGCAAGCTGGAAATCACTGAATGGAATGAACAGGCTGAGTCAATCGGGCATTACATGTCTCCAGTCCTGGCCTTTATTTTCATTCAACCCCAAATCGACATTTCCGTGAAAGGTACAAAACGGTCATTGCGACATTACAAACAAAATTAGTTTTGCCTTTCGTACAGAATCTTTACAGGAGACCAGAAAATCGCCATTTTAGGAACAGCAGCTGCATTTCCTGGATGCTGGAGCTTTGCAGACACAGCTCTTGGCACAATTATTGCATCCGGCTGGGCAACAGGAGCAACAACCTGAAAAGATAAAAATCAAGACACGATTATTGGAGATGCCAGACAACAAAAAATAAAAACAACCCTCCCCCGTAAGAACTGAAGGAAGCTCAACGTGGATGAGACAAGGAGCAAAACCATGCCGTGAACTGTACTTTATAAAATATTAAAACATCTCAGTTGTACTGTTTATACATATTCCTCACAGAGGCCACATAAAAGTCAAGATTGGACAGTCCTGAGTCCTTTCCCACCTTAATATAGGTCAGAATCCTTTCTCTGACCCAAGGGTTTTGTTAAGAACACTCAGCGTAGGAAAAAGAAACAACTGGCTGGCGTTGGAAAGAACAGAAGAAGGTTTTAGAAATTATTCTGAGGGAAAGGACACCGATTCCACCTTTCAGGCCCACACTTGGAAAGTAAGTATAGAGTTTAACAACAGACGCCCTGCTTCAGCAAAGCACCTGCTTATTGTCAAGCATAGGCTTCAATCCATCCCCAGTCAGCAAAGCGCTTGCGGCCTGATCCCAAGATCCCACCGAAATGAGAGGAAAGACTCACCTTCCCTTTGACGGGCTTTGCAGCAGGCCCACAAAGCACAGCCCTAACTCCCCCAGGCTACAGCTTGAGCAGACCTTAATGGTTTTGCTACATCGGGGCCAGAAATTCGAGCTTCTGTTCTCCAGTCTCCACGCTGCTGCAGGGAGCCAGTGACAAACCCTCGTTCATCGCAGGCTCAGCCAGGCGGGGAGCTCGCTTGTGGAGGAAACATTTTTAAAGGGGGGGGGAGAGATACTCACTCTTTTTGCAAGAGGTGCACCTGCAATTTGTGCATTGGCAGGAGTCAGGGCAGGTACAGGAGCCACCTGGTGGACAAAGGTGGGGGGGGGGATGAGCATCAGGGCTGGACTAAAACCGAGAGGACGATCAGCAGCAAGGGGAGAATTTTGTCCCCAGCATGGCAAAAGAAGCCAGGGCCATCTGAGCCGGGGAGCTCGGTTTGCAGGCTCCGGCCGCAGAGATTTCACAGAGCCGGAGCCGTCCCGGGCGCAGGGATCGTTCCCCTTCCCCGGCAAGGGGGGGCTGTTTCCCAGCGAGGGGGGAGCAGCCCCGAAGGCCCCGCAGCAGCTCGGAGCAGGGTCCGAGCGGCTCCGCCGCGGGAGGAGTCACTCACCGGCAGCGCAAGGACAGTCCTGGGGATCCATCGCTCTCCGGGTTGCGGCGGTCGCTGCTCAGCCAGGCGGAGGGGAGGAGACGAGGCTTGGAGCGGAGCTGCCCGACGCCTCCCATTTATCCCGGCGGAGGCGTGGGAGCGAGCGCAAAACCCCCGCCCCGCCGCCCTGCACACGGGCCCCGAAGCAGCGAGCAGAGCCGGGGGCTGCGGGCGGCTCCTATCGCCGCCCAGAGCCGCGCTGCGTGACTGCACAAGGCCCGGGGCGCCCCCGCACAGCGCCGCGCGCAGAGCCCCCCGGAGCGCATTGCGTGGGGCTAGCCCCGCACACAGCAGGGCGCCGTGTGCAAACATCCCTCCCCCCCCGTCCCCCCCCCACACACACACTGCGTTGCCTGGTGCTGTCCCCGCACAGCCCCGGGCGCGGTGTGGAAACGCCTGAGTCCCGAGTGCAATACACAGCCCCGGGCGCCGAGTGCAGCCCGCTCTCCCCGAGCGCATTGCAGGGCGCTGTCCCCTGCCGGGCCCCGCGCGGAGCGCAAAAGCCGCCGCAGTGCGGGACACGGTGCGATTCCCGCACAGACCCACCCCAAGGCGCTGAGAGCAACCCCCGGCCCCCCCGTCCCGAGTGCGGGGCACAGTGCGATTCCCGCACAGACCCACCCCAGGGCGCTGAGAGCAACCCCCGGCCCCCCCCGCCCGAGTGCGGGGCACGATGCGTTTCCCGCACAGACCCAACCCAAGGCGCTGAGAGCAACCCGCGCCCCCCCCGTCCCGAGTGCGGGGCACGATGCGTTTCCCGCACAGACCCCAGGGCGGTGAGTGCAAGGCCTATCCTTAATGTGATGGTTATTTTATTTCCCTCATCGGGACCATGGCACTAGAGGGCCTGGGGGGCAGGCTCTGATCAGACAGCTGTAGGGTTCCCACAGGTGCTGGAAATAGGGGTGTTTGGGGGGCTGCCACACCCCCTGGCTTGATGCGGTTTCAGTCCTATGCAGGGTTTACAGGGCATTCAGTGTGCAGGGCGGCGGGGCGGGGGTTTTGCGCTCGCTCCCACGCCTCCGCCGGGATAAATGGGAGGCGTCGGGCAGCGCCGCTCCAAGCCTCGTCTCCTCCCCTCCGCCTGGCTGAGCAGCGACCGCCGCAACCCGGAGAGCGATGGATCCCCAGGACTGTCCTTGCGCTGCCGGTGAGTGACTCCTCCCGCGGCGGAGCCGCACGGACCCTGCTCCGAGCTGCTGCGGGGCCTTCGGGGGCTGCTCCCCCTCGCTGGGAAACAGCCCCCCCTTGCCGGGGAAGGGGAACGATCCCTGCGCCCGGGACGGCTCCGGCTCTGTGAAATCTCTGCGGCCGGAGCCTGCAAACCGAGCTCCCCGGCTCAGATGGCCCTGGCTTCTTTTGCCATGCTGGGGACAAAATTCTCCCCTTGCTGCTGATCGTCCTCTCGGTTTTAGTCCAGCCGTGATGCTCATTCCCCCCCCCCCTTTGTCCACCAGGTGGCTCCTGTACCTGCCCTGACTCCTGCCAATGCACAAATTGCAGGTGCACCTCTTGCAAAAAGAGTGAGTATCTCTCTTCCCCCCCCAAAAAAATGTTTCCTCCACAAGCGAGCTCCCCGCCTGGCTGAGCCTGCGATGAAGGAGGGTTTGTCACTGGCTCCCTGCAGCAGCGTGGAGACTGGAGAACAGAAGCTCGAATTTCTGGCCCCGATGTAGCAAAACCATTAAGGTCTGCTCAAGCTGTAGCCTGGGGGAGTTAGGGCTGTGCTTTGTGGGCCTGCTGCAAAGCCCGTCAAAGGGAAGGTGAGTCTTTCCTCTCATTTCGGTGGGATCCTGGGATCAGGCCGCAAGCGCTTTGCTGACTGGGGATGGATTGAAGCCTATGCTTGACAATAAGCAGGTGCTTTGCTGAAGCAGGGCGTCTGTTGTTAAACTCTATACTTACTTTCCAAGTGTGGGCCTGAAAGGTGGAATCGGTGTCCTTTCCCTCAGAATAATTTCTAAAACCTTCTTCTGTTCTTTCCAACGCCAGCCAGTTGTTTCTTTTTCCTACGCTGAGTGTTCTTAACAAAACCCTTGGGTCAGAGAAAGGATTCTGACCTATATTAAGGTGGGAAAGGACTCAGGACTGTCCAATCTTGACTTTTATGTGGCCTCTGTGAGGAATATGTATTAACAGTACAACTGAGATGTTTTAATATTTTATAAAGTACAGTTCACGGCATGGTTTTGCTCCTTGTCTCATCCACGTTGAACTTCCTTCAGTTCTTACGGGGGAGGGTTGTTTTTATTTTTTGTTGTCTGGCATCTCCAATAATCGTGTCTTGATTTTTATCTTTTCAGGTTGTTGCTCCTGTTGCCCAGCCGGATGCAATAATTGTGCCAAGAGCTGTGTCTGCAAAGCTCCAGCATCCAGGAAATGCAGCTGCTGTTCCTAAAATGGCGATTTTCTGGTCTCCTGTAAAGATTCTGTACGAAAGGCAAAACTAATTTTGTTTGTAATGTCGCAATGACCGTTTTGTACCTTTCACGGAAATGTCGATTTGGGGTTGAATGAAAATAAAGGCCAGGACTGGAGACATGTAATGCCCGATTGACTCAGCCTGTTCATTCCATTCAGTGATTTCCAGCTTGCACGACTAATCCCCTCTTCCGAGTTTAGTTCTTGCACAGGGTGTTAGCAGCACATCTCACGGGAGCATCAACAAGAGCCCGGAGACTAAAGCTTCAGGCACGAGCCGCAGCACTGGCTTGGCTTTGCTTTTGCCAGCAGAGCTTCAGGCAAAAGGAGAAGTTTTCAAACACAATATTTCTTCAGTGGTGGCTCAGCGTTGTTTTTGCCTCTTGGTAGCAAGGGGAAGCAGCCCGGGAATCACTGTGTCTAGAACCCAGGGCCTAGTGCTGCAAGCTGCTGACCCTCAATCCATTGTGCCAAATTCAGATGTGAGTCCAATGCAGAGAGTTTAAGGAGGGGAGGAGTGAAGTCTAAACTGCCGTAACATACCTTCATCCTGATTTCTTAACACATATATTGCATCAACTTGGGGCCTGTCTACACTGCCACTTCCAAATGCATTTATAACCAGCTAGTGACGGGGCTGGCTCAGAACATCTCTTGTGTCTACATAACATGGTTAGTAGCTGCAGCAGCTTCCTCTCTCCCCCCAGGCTGGGAACGTGGCTGTCTTCCTGTAACCAGGCCGCAATGCTTTACAGTCTAGATAAGCTCCCCAGCTCTGCAGGGGTAACTGGTCTGGCTAGCCTTCCAGCTCGCGGCCCTAGGCCAGGATGTCCCAGAGGAGGTTGCTGTAGGGTAGCTCTGGATGCATGTCCTGTAGGCACTGTATTCACATGAGGCCCCGTGGGCAAGCTGCCCAGAAGGCAACAACACAAATACAACCAGCCACAAGGGTAGACATGGACATACAAAGGTTAAGGGAAAATAGCTGACTTAGCTACAGTCTCCCTAATTAAAAACCCGGGGCTCATTAGAGATTGTACACCTTTAACTCCGCTGGAAGGAACAGGGCTTAATGGCCCCTAGATCATCATATCAGGGCTTGTTGGCTTCCTGGTCACTTGTCTGGGGCTTGCAGGCTCCGTGGGGGTCGCACGGGTACCTGTTTGTCAGCAGTGGGACTCATAAAATAAAATGACACAGCAAGTAGTACCATAGCCAGAGGAAAAGCCGTTCCCAGGACTGGTTATTAACCGACATGGGAGAAATCACTTTGAGAATGAGGGGGGAGCTAGCTGAGAAAGAGTGACCATGTGCAACGGCAAGGAATTGGAGGAGGGAGCAGGGCAGCACAAGGATATGAGATTTCAGGATGGCAGACTGGGGAATTAAGAAATCTAGTGAGGAGTGTGCACTGGGAGGAAGGATAAAAATCTACCACTTTAGAAAATGGCCAGCTAAAGAGTGTGCAGTGCTCAGATGCTCCAATAATGGGGGCCATAAAAGTACGTAAGATAAATAGAGCTTGAGCCTTGATGCTGCAGCAAAGAAGGCCTATGTCATTTTGGATTCCACATGTGGAGGGAGGCCGGGGCCTCCTTGCCCCCTCTGGGGCACTAGGAGTCTCTTGGGAAGCCACATTGTTGATTGTTGCTTCCACGCTCCCTTCTAAACTTAGATTTTAATACGTCCTCCCATTGCACCTGGCCAGAATCCATCTCCTAATTCTTGCTGCTCAGCAATTCCAAAGCCTGGCTGGCCAAGCAAAGTGAGGTCTAACACTCAACTCTGGCATTGCTAGTCTGTTTATCTTCACAACATCCCTGTGAGGGCAGGGCTGTGCTATTATCCCCACTGTATAGATGGGAACCTGGGGCCCAGAGAGACAAAGTGACTAAGGCCTTGTTCACAGTAAAGAAATTAAGTCAACCTAAGTTAGGCCCATGTACAGCCACCACAGTAATTACTGTGGTGATTCATGTCCACACTATGTCCCCCTGTCAGTGGTACATGTCCTCCCCAGGAGCACTTCCACCAACTTAGCTGTGTGGGGCATTGTGGGACACTGGAGCCCCCGGCCCAGGGATGTGTGGGTCAGGCTGTCAGCCCTGGGGGGCTGAGCTGGGCTCCCACTGAGAGCCCCGTGCAGGGCTGACAGCCAAGAGGCGATGTAAGTAAGGCAGTGTCTACACAGACGTTGCATCACCCTAATGACATCGACCTAAGCACTACGCCTCTCGCGGAGGGGCGTTATCAGGTCAGTGTAGTGGGTGACAGACATCAGCGGGAACAACGCTATAGTGTAGACACGGATAGAGTTAGGTTGACGCAAGATGCCTTACGTCCACCTAACTGTAGTTCAGACCAAGCCCAAGGAAATCTGTGGGAAGAGCAGAAAACTAGACCTAGATCTCCCAAGTGGCCCCCTTAACCACTGCACCATCCTTCCTCTCAAAGGCGAGCTTCTGGCTAACATGCTGCTAGCTTCTAGCTAACATTATCAGCCCTCGGGCTCTTTCAAGATTCCAGCTTCCCAGGTGCTCCCTCCGGGTGAGTATGCTAGACATGAGCTGGCAGTGCAGGAAGGCACGAATACAATGCTGGGCTGTGTGTCACCGGACAGGGAGAAGATAGCTCCCGACCTCACAGTATGTGGAATATTGTGTTCAGGCCAGAGCCCCTCATTACTGGAAAGATGTTAGGATAGAGATATTCAGGCCTGTCTGTAAAGGCCCATACTCTAAGAATGTAGATGTGTTCTTATCACTTGGCTAGTCATAGAGGTATGAAAGAAAGAATCCAAGTTACTATCTGCCGCTGTAAGGTCCTTCTCCTACTGTGACAGTCTGAGGCCCAGTGCTTAGGCTAAGAACTTTGGCTAAGCAGCAAAGGCAGCCATGAGCTGGGAAGTGACCGGTCACCTCCTCACATTCCAACCTAGTCACATTGAAATAAGGTGCCATTGGGCTGTTAGGATACAAACCTGTCCTGATAGTGCCTGTCGCTTCCAGAGAAAGGGAAGTGCCTAGAAAATGTAAAAGGAAACTTAGTTTGAGAGCATCCTGTCTGGCAAGAACTCACTTATCAATAGCTGGGATGTGAAATCCTCACTTCTCTATTGTTTTGTCATTATAGTTCCCACTTTGCCATTGTTTGTCTGTATCATCTCTGTCTGGTTCTGTGATTGTTTCTGTCTGCTGTATAATTAATTTTGCAGGGTGTAAACTAATTAAGATGGTGGGATATAATTGGTTAAATAATCATGTTACAATATGTTCGGATTGGTTAATTAAATTTCAGTCAAATGATTGGTTAAGGTATAGCTAAGCAGAACTGAAGTTTTACTATATAGTCTGCAGTTAAATCAGGAAGTGGGTGGCTGTGTGGGGGAGGAATGGGAACAGGGAATGGGGGTGGGGAAATTGGAATCATGTTTTGCGAAGGGGGAAATGGGAACAGGGGCACAGGCGTAAGGCTCTGTGGTGTCAGAGCTGGGAAGGGGGACACGAAGGAAGGAAACTGGAATCATGCTTGCTGGAAGTTCACCCCAATAAACATCGCATTGTTTGCACCTTTGGACTTTGGGTATTGTTGCTCTCTGTTCATGCGAGAAGGACCAGGGAAGTAAGTGGGTGAAGGCATAAGCCCCCGAACAAAAGATAGTAAAGAATTGGAGGGAGCTCTGAGAAGAGGAACAAAATTAATCCGGAGGCTGGAGGGGGTCTGGTCTCTGAGGAAAGACTGGAAATGTGGTTCAATACATAGAACTGGGCTAAGGGAAGTCTAAAGTGGGGTGGGTGGGCATGAGGAAATGCTGCTCGTATCTGAAGGGTGTAAACCCCAAGGAAGGAAAGGGATTATTGAGCACAGTAAACAGGGAGCACCCAGAGGGCGAGAGAAGGAAATAAAGAAGAGGAACGTTCGGGCTGAATATCAGTCAGTGGGAGCTGGGGATGCTCAGCGCCCTCGAACGTTAGCCCGAGGTGTTGCAGGATTGGTGCCCCAAAATGGCAACACCCCTCATCCGGGCACTTTGACAGTGTCTGGAGCCCCAGGCCCTTTAAATTGCCTCCAGAGCCCTGGTGCTGGAGCCCTGGGGAGAGGCTGCAGGGCTCCGGCGGCTGTTTAAAGGGCCCAGGGCTTCCCTGCTTCTACCACCCAGGCCCTTTAAATAGCCGCCGGAGCCCTGGGCTAGCGGGGGCTCCAGCTGCCTCTGCCGCCCCGGTCCTTTGAATAGCCGCTGGAGCCCACCGCTTCTCCTGGGCTCCGGCAGCTAATTAAAGGACCAGGGCAGTAGAAGCAGGGGAGCCCCGGGCCTTTAAATAGCCCCCGGAGCCTGGTGCTGCTGCTGCTACCCTGGGGGGGGAGGGGGAGGAGGAGAAGGGAGGAGCACTTACCTTACAGGGTGGGCTGGGGCTGGCTCTGACCCTCTTCAGCCCCGCCCCTTCCGCCCTAGGCCCACACTGGAGTCCCGAGAGACCAACAGACAAACAAAGGGCTTTTGGACAAATAATCTGAATTTAAACTGACTTGGGGCCTTCTTTCTGATCCAGCAACTGGCCAGGACTGTCTGACCAAGGGAGGCCCCAAACCTTCCTGAGACGGATTCGAAGGACTTGACCTATTGACCGGGTGGGCCCCACCCGGAGAGGCCGAAAGAATCACTGTATTATCTTTTCCCTCCTGCTTGCTTTACTTTCCAGGTAGACTAGTCCCAGTGGGACTTCGCCACACCAGCCCAGAGACAATCTGGAGGCTGCTCGGCATTCTGAACTCCGGCTTGCGTCAGTGGCGAGCTGAAAGCACTGGAAGGATCAGGCCCTATGCAAAGCAGTAATTGTGATAAAGTGGGATTATGTTCCGAGTATAATATCTACCGGGCAGAGGCAAGTGTGTATACCTCCATCCATTCTGAGTACCTGCTACCACGCTCCCTCACCACGGTCATCTACCACAAGCAGTGATATAGAGCTGAGCTATTTGAGCCATAATGGGGTCCCAATGATCTTGTATAGGCAGCAGGTTTAAAACGAACAAAAGGAAGTATTTCTTCATACGACACACAGTCAACCTGTGGAACTCCTTGCCAGAGGATGTTGTGGAGACCCAGACTATAACAGGGTTCAAAAAAGAACTAGGTAAGTTCACGAGGGAGAGGTCCACCAATGGCTATTAGGCAGGATGGGCAGGGATGGTGTCCCTGGCCTCTGTTTGCCAGAAGCTGGGATTGGGTGACAGGGGATGGATCACTTGATGATTCCCTGTTCTGTTCACTCCCTCTGGGGCACCTGGCACTGGCCACCGTTGGCAGACAGGATCCTGGGCTAGATGGACCTTTGGTCTGACTCAGTCTGGCCGTTCTGATGTTCTTAAGTTGTATTTCTCCCACATTCCCCAGTCACAACTTCCTACTTCTTGTGCTGTTCTGCCGTATGTGAATGCTTCTCATGGGCGGACGCAGCGCCACCCACGGATGGAAGAAGGAGCACTCCACCACACCCCGTACATGTGACCTTACCCCCTCCCACCCGACTCACAACTGGGAAGTGGGGTGGAGTTGTGCAACTGAGCAGGAGCCATTTACTCTGTAATTGCAGAGCTGTAACCCAGTGCTCATCTCCCCACTCATCGCATGATGCCTGCTCGTCCTGTGCCCATGTCAGCAGTCCCTGTGCAGGACTCCGTGAACCCCTCTGTGTGGGTCAGCGCGAAAAGCACTCAGTCCGTACCATGTGCCACTCCTCCACCATACTCAGTCTCATTCAGTCTCCGGAGAACCTTTCTCTGATTCGTCTTATTTATCCTCGGCCACGCCAAGCTTTCCTGTTCCAGCCTCGGTGGATCCTGAGTTTTGGTATTCGCAGGGATGTCTTCCAGCCCCAGGTCGTTCTCATTAGATACACCTGAGAGCTCAGTTGCTCCGCCCTTAGTTGGTATCCAGCCAACAAGCCAACAGGCTCCTGTAGTCCAGCCGAGTGAAGCGGCATCTTCCTTTGAGTGTTTCTCACAGTAGGGAAGGAGCAGGATTCAGTCGTGATGAGTATAAAAGGGATTCTTTGTGAGGTTCCTGGACACAAACAGATACTGTCGTTCTCTCTAGCTTCCAAGCGGGGGCTCCAGGGGCTATTGAAAGGGCCGGGGTTCCAGCTGCCTCTGCCACCCCGGTCCTTTGAATAGCCGCTGGAGCCCACCGCTTCTCCCGGGTGGCTCCGGAAGCTAATTAAAGGACCAGGGCAATAAAAGCAGGGGAGCCCCGGGCCCTTTAAATAGCCCCCGGAGCCCGGTGCTGCTGCTGCTACCCCAGTAGAGGAGGGGGGAGGGGAAGAAGGAGGGGGGGCACTTACCTTACAGGGTGGGCTGGCTCTGACTCCCCTCAGCCCCGCCCCTTCCGGGGGCCAGAGCTGGCCCCAGCGTACCAGTAAGTCACTCAACTTACTTTCACCCCTGAGTTTATGTTTCATTGTGCGCCAGGGTCTGTGTTTAATCCCCTGGGGGAGAGGGACCACAGCCCCCCAGGAGCTCAGAACAGTGGGGAGTGACTGGGCAAATTCACCTCCCAAGAGCTACCCCCACCTGGACAGGCTTACGTATACTGGTTCACACTGGAGTCCCTGGAGACCAACAGACAAACAAAGGGCTTTTGGACAAATAATCTGCATTTAAACTGACTTGGGGCCTTCTTTCTGATCCAGCAACTGGCCAGGACCGTCTGACCAAGGGAGGCCCCAATCCTTCCTGAGACGGATTCGAAGGACTTGACCTATTCATGGGGGCTCTTGTTCTGAGCTAACAGCTGTTATGAACTTGTAACCATAACCCCCCCTCCTCCCCCTATGGTGGAGTTTGAAGCACTGACTCTTCCCAGAGCCCGAGCTGAAGTTGGGGGTGATTTCTGGTCAGCTTATTGGCATGCATGGAGGTTCTTTTATTGTTTTAAAGTCTTTCCTCTCTCATGCTTTCACCTTAAGAATAAATGTGCTTGCTTAGAAAGACCGGTGTGGTAACTTATAACTATAGGCAATTACACGGTGCATAGCCTCTGGAGGCAAAGCAGAGTAGCCTGTGTCGGCCATCTGACTTGCTCGGGCATTCACAGGATAGGCAGTGGACTGTGCCTGGAAAAACCCTGATCAGAAGGGAGAGAGACACAAGGAGGTGAAAGCTGAGGAGACGGTGCCCTTGCTGGACCACGAGTGAGGAATACAGATGTAGTTCGTGACACCTTGCACCACACAGTACACACAGGGTCCTGACTGGAACCATTAAACACTAACTCTGAATAATCCCAGGCAGGCCGTATCTGCCTTACTCCCTGAAGCCCAACGGTCGATATCCCTAATACATGTGTGTCCTAACTGGTGGAACCTACACCCATTGTGTTACACGAGCATGTTTGGGAGTTATGGTGATTTGCTCCTGGAAAAATGGAACTTCCACCTCCAGGAGTTAAGATTCTTTTCCACCCTTTCTCTTCGTTCCCTTCTTGTCTGACGTCTGGCATTTAGGCTAAGCCCTTTGGACTTCTGATGGCAATTCCCACAGAGTGAGTTTTCCCCGTTAGTCTTTCCCATTATGGGGTGGCTCAATACTCTGACTTTGGGAGAAAGGGTCTGATTTCCTGTTAATCTCCTTGAAACGGTTTGGGAGTGATGTAATTAATCCCTGGTACAGGGTGTCTTTTTTCATGTCCTCTGTGTTGTGAATCGCAATCACTGCTTGGGTAACTAACCCAACACTTGGATTTTTTCCCTCTCTCCAGTGCAAGCAGAACGAAGTGATGATCATCAGCAAATATGCACTCCGTGAGCACTGCTGGAGACACTCTTACTACCTACCTTGCTTAAAGCTACTGTATGCGGCTGTTAAACACCTTTGGGATGATGACCCATGTGGTTATTTAATGATGTCACACTCACCTTGCTGTAACACGCAAGCTCCTCATGCAGCTGCAGAGAGCTTTGTAGACAAGCTATGATGAAATAGAAACTTTCTGTAATATTTTTCTGCTTCCTATGGGTGCCTCAGTTTCCCTCTGTACTTTGCATTGTTACCCATTGCCGAAGTGTTAAATCTGCTCTTGGGGCACGGCAGGAGAGATGAAGTGTTGGGTCACTGGGGTTGAACGAATGGGTGATTAAAGGGCTGGCTGCACCCAACCCTCGTCAATGGAGAGTCCACAAAGACAATGGAAGCCCCAAGGAATGAGCCCTGACACCTATCCCCAGGAATCTCCGGCAAGCAGAACATGAGAGCTCAGCGTGGGTCTGCAGGACTTCGACGATGGACTCTCACCTGGGACTGACACAGAGAGGCAGGGCCAGAAATGGATTCCATAGCATCTTGGCTGGCTGATTATGCTGGCTCGGCGAGCATGGACTATGTTCCAGTTGCCTAATAAACCTTGCTTGGTTTTGAAAAAGCTGCCGGGTGTCACTGCCGATACTTAGAGCCCTGCAGATCTGTGGCGATATGCTCTATATCCGTGGACCATGTTTGCGGATCGGATGTGGATACCCATTTCATATCCATGCAGGGCTCTCCCAATACGTGCCGAGGTGCATTGGTCCCCGAAGAGAGTCAAAGTCTCTGTCCGGGAGTCTCTCTCAGTTGGGCTCACTGGGCAGAGCTCACGGTGTGAAACTGGAGTGTGGGAGCCCACAGGCTCGGTCTCAGAGGCATTGAGACCATACAGCCTCCCCTTAAGGGAGAGCGAGGCCCCTTAGGGGGCTGGCACACAGAAGGGGTTCCTCTAAAGGATTATTTAAATGCTGGGGCATAGTACAGATCCTTTGGATGCATGACCTAGGGTGAATCATATTTCCAGATACAAGCGTATTATGTGGATCAGTTCTCCTTTTGCTCAGCACAGGAATTTGCAAAAAGGAATCGTGGGGTATATTAATTACAACTTCCAAACAAGGCCACGTGAGACCAGTGAACTGGTCCAGCAAAGCTCTGAGACGCGTGCTGAACACGTAACTTGTAGGCGTGGCCTCAGTGATGGGGGGGGCCTCCCCTCTGGACTAAAGGTCAGGAAAAGCAGGTGCTATTCCTCGCTCTGCCATAACTACTGTACGTCCTTGGATAAGTGACTTCACCCCTCTGGGCCTGTTTTCCCTCCCACCCTTTCTCTGTCTGGTCTCTAACAGACAGGGATTGTCTCTTGTATGAGAATGTACAGCGCCTAGCACCACAGGGTCCTGATCCTACTGTATTATGAACGATCAACTCTTAAAATCAATGGGATTACTCTTGTTCTCAAAGTTAAATGTGCTTCAGTGTTTTTCTGGGTAGGGGTCCATAACAAGTGCTTCACACGTGCTCTCAGAGAGTCAAAGAGCATCTTACTCTGTAAGTGTTTGTGGAGTAGGGCACAACTCCATGTGGGTAAAGATACCACAGTCCAGTCTTATTCCACTGAGATCAATCCCAAGCTCATTTACAACAGGGTGAATGTAACGCGGACTCTATGTCCAATCCTCCCCTCCCTGCCCTATGCCCACTCTTACACTCTGTTCCTGGCTAAAATGTCGGATTCATTTCCCTGTAGGAAAACTGTATACCTGTGGACGTGGAGACAGTCTTGGAATGACAGATTGGGAGGAAACGAGTGCTGCTCGCCGCCCAATGTTTCTGAATGCAGAGAAAGTCCTGAAGAATGCAAACAGAGTGAACATAAATACCCCGGCTGCTGGCACGTAAAAGATCCCCTGGTTTGCTCATAACCTTTGTGGCCAAGTATCTTGTTCTCCTCAGCAGGCCCAGTTCTTTTTAGCCTTGGAGACACAGGTTTGGGAAAGGCAGTCCGTCCAGGTGGCACACGGTCTGGCTATACCTTTCCACAGTCAGTCCCTTGGGCCTGTTTTCCTCTCCCCTTGGGGAGGGGATGCAGCCTCCCTTCCTGGAAAGGTTCAGAGTCTTGCTGCACCCAGCCTGCTGGCAGCTTCCCAGCTTGCTTCTTTCTTTTTTTTCCTCTCTCTCTCTCACTCACCCCCTCCCCTCCTAACAGGGGAGGGTTTAAAAAGGTCTCAAGCAGTTGGAGTCAGCTGAACCTCCAGCTTCAGATGTTCTCTCCACAGGTACCATTGCCGGGAGTGGCCCAGATGATACGTCTGGGGGAAGGGAGCAGAAGGAGACTCCACCGATTGGAAGGCATGAGATGCCCTGTCCTAAGGTTGGGGTTCCACGACTGCCACTCCCAAGAGAAGGAGGCGGGTGGTGGTGGTCGGGGACTCTCTCCTCAGAGGGACTGAGTCATCTATCTGCCGCCCCGACCGGGAAAACCGAGAAGTCTGCTGCTTGCCAGGGGCTAAGATTCACGATGTGACGGAGAGACTGCCGAGACTCATCAAGCCCTCGGATCGCTACCCCTTCCTGCTTCTCCACGTGGGCACCAATGATACTGCCAAGAATGACCCTGAGCAGATCACTGCGGACTACGTGGCTCTGGGAAGAAGGATAAAGGAGTTTGAGGCACAAGTGGTGTTCTCGTCTATCCTCCCCGTGGAAGGAAAAGGCCGGGGCAGGGACCGTCGAATCGTGGAAGTCAACGAATGGCTACGCAGGTGGTGTTGGAGAGAAGGCTTTGGATTCTTTGACCATGGGATGGTGTTCCATGAAGGAGGAGTGCTAGGCAGAGACGGGCTCCACCTAACGAAGAGAGGGAAGAGCATCTTCGCGAGCAGGCTGGCTAACCTAGTGAGGAGGGCTTTAAAGTAGGTTCGCCGGGGGAGAGAGACCAAAGCCCTGAGGTAAGTGGGGACGTGGGATACCGGGAGGAAGCACAGGCAGGAACGTCTGTGGGGGGAGGGCTCCTACCTCATACTGAGAATGAGGGGCGATCAGCAGGTTATCTCAAGTGCCTATATACAAATGCACAAAGCCTGGGAAACAAGCAGGAAGAACTGGAGGTCCTGGCAAAGTCAGGGAATTATGATGTGATAGGAATGACAGAGACTTGGTGGGATAACTCACATGACTGGAGTACTGTCATGGATGGTTATAAACTGTTCAGGAAGGACAGGCAGGGCAGAAAAGGTGGGGGAGTAGCACTGTATGTAAGGGAGCTGCTCAGAGCTCCGCTATGAAACTGCAGAAAAACCTGAGTGTCTCTGGATTAAGTTTAGAAGCGTGAGCGAGAAGGGTGATGTCGTGGTGGGAGTCTGCTATAGACCACCGGACCAGGGGGATGAGGTGGACGAGGCTTTCTTCCGGCAGCTCGCGGAAGCTACTAGATCGCACGCCCTGGTTCTCATGGGTGACTTCAGTCATCCTGATATCTGCTGGGAGAGCAATACAGCGGTGCACAGACAATCCAGGAAGTTTTTGGAAAGTGTAGGGGACAATTTCCTGGTGCAAGTGCTGGTGGAACCAACTAGGGGCAGAGCTCTTCTTAGCCTGCTGCTCACAAACCGGGAAGAATTAGTAGGGGAAGATAAAGTGGATGGGAACCTGGGAGGCAGTGACCATGAGTTGGTCGAGTTCAGGATCCTGACACAGGGAAGAAAGGAGAGCAGCAGAATACAGACCCTGGACTTCAGAAAACCAGACTTTGACTCCCTCCGGGAACTGATGGGCAGGATCCCCTGGGAGAATAACATGAAGGGGAAAGGAGTCCAGGAGAGCTGGCTGCATTTTAAAGAATTCTTACTTTGGTTACAGGGACAAACCATCCCGATGTGTAGAAAGAATAGTAAATATGGCCGGCGACCAGCTTGGCTTAACAGTGAAATCCTTGCTGATCTTAAACACAAAAAAGAGGCTTACAAGAAGTGGAAGACTGGACGAATGACCAGGGATGAGTATAAAAATATTGCTCGGGCATGTAGGAATGAAATCAGGATGGCTAAATCACACCTAGAGTTGCAGCTAGTGAGAGATGTTAAGAGTAACAAGAAGGGTTTCTTCAAGTATGTTGGCAACAAGAAGAATGTCAAGGAAAGTGTGGGCCCCTTACTGAATGAGGGAGGCAACCTAGTGACAGAGGATGTGGAAAAAGCTAATGTATTCAATGCTTTTTTCGCCTCTGTTTTCACGAACAAGGTCAGCTCCCAGACTGCTGCACTGGGCAGCACAGCATGGGGAGGAGGTGGCCAGCCCTCTGTGGAGAAAGAAGTGGTTCGGGACTATTTAGAAAAACTGGACGTGCACAAGTCCCTGGGGCCGGAAGCGTTGCATCCCAGGGTGCTAAAGGAGTTGGCGGATGTGATTGCAGAGCCATTGGTCATTATCTTTGAAAACTCATGGTGATCCGGGGAAGTCCCGGCTTGACAAAGCCCTGGCTGGGATGATTTAACTGGGAATTGGTCCTGCTTCGAGCAGGGGGTTGGACTAGATGACCTTCAGGGGTCCCTTCCAACCCTGATATTCCATGATTCTATGATTCTATGATTCTATGACTGGAAAAAGGCTAATGTAGTGCCCATCTTTAAAAAAGGGAAGAAGGAGGATCCTGGGAACTATAGTCCAGTCAGCCTCACCTCAGTCCCCGGAAAAATCATGGAGCAGGTCCTCAAGGAATCAATTCTGAAGCACTTAGAGGAGAGGAAAGTGATCAGGAACAGTCAGCATGGATTCACCAAGGGAAAGTCATGCCTGACTAATCTAATTTCCTTCTATGATGAGATAACTGGCTCTGTGGATGAGGGGAAAGCAGTGGATAGCACCTTGGACAGTTCTTTTTGCAGTTTCTGAGAACTGGGGTAAATGCGTGACAGGAAATGTGTGGATTTGCTTCTGAGTTAATGGCTGATGGGTTTCAACCAATTGGGTCGGTGGCCAAAGAAGCCCTGTGGTTTTGCGCCCTTTTCCTCATCGTGCCACAGTGAAGGGGGAGGGCACTTGATTGCCCACGAGCAGGCCTGGTAGCCAGAATTCACCACCAGAGAGGCACCACTGGGAGTTGTAGTGCAAACGGGACCCCGGTGTTTTCACCACCCTCCACGTCACCCTGCTGGAGCGAGAGACGACAGGGTGGTGAAAACCCCTGATCCCTGCTGCCACTGGCATTTTCCCAGTGTTACCACCATGTGGCGTACAGGGGCCCTAAATGTGTGTGGCCCACGCTATTCCCCTCCTGGCACCCCCAGCTTGCAGGGTGCAGGGCTCGGGCCAGGGTGACAGCGGCCCACAGAGCACAGTCCTGTGGAGATTCTGGGCTGTGTTACAGCCCGTAGGCAGGCCAGGTGAGGGGATCCCAAAGGGGCCCATTTCCTACCGCAGACACAGCTTCGGCCAGCACGAAATCAGGGGGGCTGAGAGCCATCGAATGCCCTGTAAACCCTGCATAGGATTGAAACCACTTCAAGCCAGGGGGTGTGGCAGCCCCCCAAGCACCCCTATTCCCAGCACCTGTGGGAACCCTAGAGCTGGCCCTGATCAGAGCCTGCCCCCCAGGCCCTCTAGTGCCATGGTCCCGATGAGGGAAATAAAATAACCATCACATTAAGGATACGCATTGCACTCAGCGCCCCCGGTCTGTGCGGGAATCGCACCGTGCACCGCACTTAGGGCGGGAGGGGGCCGGGGGTTGCACTCAGCACCTGGGGTCTGTGCGGTTTAGCAGGGAGCATGCAAGCAACAATCAACAATGTGGCTTCCCAAGAGACTCCTAGTGCCCCAGAGGAGGCAAGGAGGCCCCGGCCTCCCTCCACATGTGGAATCCAAAATGACATAGGCCTTCTTTGCTGCAGCATCAGGGCTCAAGCTCTATTTATCTTACATACTTTTATGGACCCCATTATTGGAGCATCTGAGCACTGCACACTCTTTAGCTGGCCATTTTCTAAAGTGGTAGATTTTTATCCTTCCTCCCAGTGAAATCTCATATCCTTGTGCTGCCCCGCTCCCTCCTCCAATTCCTTGCCGTTGCACATGGTCACTCATTCTCAGCTAGCTCCCCTCTCGTTCTCAAAGTCATTTCTCCCATGTCGGTAAAAAACCAGCCCTTGGGAACGGCTTTTCCTCTGGCTACAGTAATGACTTGCTGTGTCATTCTATCTTGTGAGTCCCACTGCTGACAAACGGGTACCCGTGCAACCCCCAGGGAGGCTGCAAGCCCCAGACAAGCGACCAGGAAGCCAACAAGCCCTGATATGATGATCTGGGGGCCATTAAGCCCTGTTCCTTCCAGCGGAGTTAAAGGTGTACAATCTCTAATGAGCCTCGGGTTTTGAATTAGGGAGACTGTAGCTAAGTCAGCTATTTTCCCTTAACCTTTGTATGTCCATGTCTACCCTTGTGGCTGGTTGTATTTGTGTTGTTGCCTTCTGGGCAGCTTGCCCACGGGGCCTCATGTGAATACAGTGCCTACAGGACATGCATCCAGAGCTACCCTACAGCAACCTCCTCTGGGACATCCTGGCCTAGGGCCGCGAGCTGGAAGGCTAGCCAGACCAGTTACCCCTGCAGAGCTGGGGAGCTTATCTAGACTGTAAAGCATTGCGGCCTGGTTACAGGAAGACAGCCACGTTCCCAGCCTGGGGGGAGAGAGGAAGCTGCTGCAGCTACTAACCATGTTATGTAGACACAAGAGATGTTCTGAGCCAGCCCCGTCACTAGCTGGTTATAAATGCATTTGGAAGTGGCAGTGTAGACAGGCCCCAAGTTGATGCAATATATGTGTTAAGAAATCAGGATGAAGGTATGTTACGGCAGTTTAGACTTCACTCCTCCCCTCCTCAAACTCTCTGCATTGGACTCACATCTGAATTTGGCACAATGGATTGAGGGTCAGCAGCTTGCAGCACTAGGCCCTGGGTTCTAGACACAGTGATTCCCGGGCTGCTTCCCCTTGCTACCAAGAGGCAAAACCCAACGCTGAGCCACCACTAAAGAAATATTGTGTTTGAAAACTTCTCCTTTTGCCTGAAGCTCTGCTAGCAAAAGCAAAGCCAAGCCAGTGCTGCGGCTCGTGCCTGAAGCTTTAGTCTCCGGGCTCTTGTTGATGCTCCCGTGAGATGTGCTGCTAACACCCTGTGCAAGAACTAAACTCGGAAGAGGGGATTAGTCGTGCAAGCTGGAAATCACTGAATGGAATGAACAGGCTGAGTCAATCGGGCATTACATGTCTCCAGTCCTGGCCTTTATTTTCATTCAACCCCAAATCGACATTTCCGTGAAAGGTACAAAACGGTCATTGCGACATTACAAACAAAATTAGTTTTGCCTTTCGTACAGAATCTTTACAGGAGACCAGAAAATCACCATTTTAGGAACAGCAGCTGCATTTCCTGGATGCTGGAGCTTTGCAGACACAGCTCTTGGCACAATTATTGCATCCGGCTGGGCAACAGGAGCAACAACCTGAAAAGATAAAAATCAAGACACGATTATTGGAGATGCCAGACAACAAAAAATAAAAACAACCCTCCCCCGTAAGAACTGAAGGAAGCTCAACATGGATGAGACAAGGAGCAAAACCATGCCGTGAACTGTACTTTATAAAATATTAAAACATCTCAGTTGTACTGTTAATACATATTCCTCACAGAGGCCACATAAAAGTCAAGATTGGACAGTCCTGAGTCCTTTCCCACCTTAATATAGGTCAGAATCCTTTCTCTGACCCAAGGGTTTTGTTAAGAACGCTCAGCGTAGGAAAAAGAAACAACTGGCTGGCGTTGGAAAGAACAGAAGAAGGTTTTAGAAATTATTCTTAGGGAAAGGAAACCGATTCCACCTTTCAGGCCCACACTTGGAAAGTAAGTATAGAGTTTAACAACAGACGCCCTGCTTCAGCAAAGCACCTGCTTATTGTCAAGCATAGGCTTCAATCCATCCCCAGTCAGCAAAGCGCTTGCGGCCTGATCCCAAGATCCCACCGAAATGAGAGGAAAGACTCACCTTCCCTTTGACGGGCTTTGCAGCAGGCCCACAAAGCACAGCCCTAACTCCCCCAGGCTACAGCTTGAGCAGACCTTAATGGTTTTGCTACATCGGGGCCAGAAATTCGAGCTTCTGTTCTCCAGTCTCCACGCTGCTGCAGGGAGCCAGTGACAAACCCTCGTTCATCGCAGGCTCAGCCAGGCGGGGAGCTCGCTTGTGGAGGAAACATTTTTAAACCGGGGGGGAGAGATACTCACTCTTTTTGCAAGAGGTGCACCTGCAATTTGTGCATTGGCAGGAGTCAGGGCAGGTACAGGAGCCACCTGGTGGACAAAGGGGGGGGGGGAATGAGCATCAGGGCTGGACTAAAACCGAGAGGACGATCAGCAGCAAGGGGAGAATTTTGTCCCCAGCATGGCAAAAGAAGCCAGGGCCATCTGAGCCGGGGAGCTCGGTTTGCAGGCTCCGGCCGCAGAGATTTCACAGAGCCGGAGCCGTCCCGGGCGCAGGGATCGTTCCCCTTCCCCGGCAAGGGGGGGCTGTTTCCCAGCGAGGGGGGAGCAGCCCCCGAAGGCCCCGCAGCAGCTCGGAGCAGGGTCCGAGCGGCTCCGCCGCGGGAGGAGTCACTCACCGGCAGCGCAAGGACAGTCCTGGGGATCCATCGCTCTCCGGGTTGCGGCGGTCGCTGCTCAGCCAGGCGGAGGGGAGGAGACGAGGCTTGGAGCGGCGCTGCCCGACGCCTCCCATTTATCGCGGCGGAGGCGTGGGAGCGAGCGCAAAACCCCCGCCCCGCCGCCCTGCACACTGAATGCCCTGTAAACCCTGCATAGGACTGAAACCGCATCAAGCCAGGGGGTGTGGCAGCCCCCCAAACACCCCTTTTTCCAGCACCTGTGGGAACCCTAGAGCTGTCTGATCAGAGGCTGCCCCCCAGGCCCTTTAGTGCCATGGTCCCGATGAGGGAAATAAAATAACCATCACATTAAGGATAGGCCTTGCACTCACCGCCCTGGGGTCTGTGCGGGAAACGCATCGTGCCCCGCACTCGGGACGGGGGGGGCCGGGGGTTGCTCTCAGCGCCCTGGGGTGGGTCTGTGCGGGAATCGCACTGTGCCCCGCACTGGGGCGGGGGGGGGGCGGGGGTTGCTCTCAGCGCCCTGGGGTGGTTCTGTGCGGGAAACGCACCGTGTCCCGCACTCGGGGCGGGGGGGGCGGGGGTTGCTCTCAGCGCCCTGGGGTGGGTCTGTGCGGGAATCGCACCGTGTCCCGCACTCGGGGCGGGGGGGGCGGGGGTTGCTCTCAGCGCCCTGGGGTGGGTCTGTGCGGGAAACGCACCGTGTCCCGCACTCGGGGCGGGGGGGGGCGGGGGTTGCTCTCAGCGCCCTGGGGTGGGTCTGTGCGGGAAACGCACCGTGTCCCGCACTCGGGGCGGGGGGGGGCGGGGGTTGCTCTCAGATCCCTGGGGTGGGTCTGTGCGGGAATCGCACCGTGTCCCGCACTGCGGCGGCTTTTGCGCTCCGCGCGGGGGCCGGCAGGGGACAGCGCCCTGCAATGCGCTCGGGGAGAGCGGGCTGCACTCGGCGCCCGGGGCTGTGTATTGCACTCGGGACTCAGGCGTTTCCACACCGCGCCCGGGGCTGTGCGGGGACAGCACCAGGCAACGCAGTGTGTGTGTGGGGGGGACGGGACGGGGGGGAGGGATGTTTGCACACGGCGCCCTGCTGTGTGCGGGGCTAGCCCCACGCAATGCGCTCCGGGGGGCTCTGCGCGCGGCGCTGTGCGGGGGCGCCCCGGGCCTTGTGCAGTCACGCAGCGCGGCTCTGGGCGGCGATAGGAGCCGCCCGCAGCCCCCGGCTCTGCTCGCTGCTTCGGGGCCCGTGTGCAGGGCGGCGGGGCGGGGGTTTTGCGCTCGCTCCCACGCCTCCGCCGGGATAAATGGGAGGCGTCGGGCAGCTCCGCTCCAAGCCTCGTCTCCTCCCCTCCGCCTGGCTGAGCAGCGACCGCCGCAACCCGGAGAGCGATGGATCCCCAGGACTGTCCTTGCGCTGCCGGTGAGTGACTCCTCCCGCGGCGGAGCCGCTCGGACCCTGCTCCGAGCTGCTGCGGGGCCTTCGGGGGCTGCTCCCCCCTCGCTGGGAAACAGCCCCCCCTTGCCGGGGAAGGGGAACGATCCCTGCGCCCGGGACGGCTCCGGCTCTGTGAAATCTCTGCGGCCGGAGCCTGCAAACCGAGCTCCCCGGCTCAGATGGCCCTGGCTTCTTTTGCCATGCTGGGGACAAAATTCTCCCCTTGCTGCTGATCGTCCTCTCGGTTTTAGTCCAGCCCTGATGCTCATTCCCCCCCCCCCCCCTTTGTCCACCAGGTGGCTCCTGTACCTGCCCTGACTCCTGCCAATGCACAAATTGCAGGTGCACCTCTTGCAAAAAGAGTGAGTATCTCCCCCCCCCCCCTTAAAAATGTTTCCTCCACAAGCGAGCTCCCCGCCTGGCTGAGCCTGCGATGAACGAGGGTTTGTCACTGGCTCCCTGCAGCAGCGTGGAGACTGGAGAACAGAAGCTCGAATTTCTGGCCCCGATGTAGCAAAACCATTAAGGTCTGCTCAAGCTGTAGCCTGGGGGAGTTAGGGCTGTGCTTTGTGGGCCTGCTGCAAAGCCCGTCAAAGGGAAGGTGAGTCTTTCCTCTCATTTCGGTGGGATCTTGGGATCAGGCCGCAAGCGCTTTGCTGACTGGGGATGGATTGAAGCCTATGCTTGACAATAAGCAGGTGCTTTGCTGAAGCAGGGCGTCTGTTGTTAAACTCTATACTTACTTTCCAAGTGTGGGCCTGAAAGGTGGAATCGGTGTCCTTTCCCTCAGAATAATTTCTAAAACCTTCTTCTGTTCTTTCCAACGCCAGCCAGTTGTTTCTTTTTCCTACGCTGAGTGTTCTTAACAAAACCCTTGGGTCAGATGAAGGATTCTGACCTATATTAAGGTGGGAAAGGACTCAGGACTGTCCAATCTTGACTTTTATGTGGCCTCTGTGAGGAATATGTATTAACAGTACAACTGAGATGTTTTAATATTTTATAAAGTACAGTTCACGGCATGGTTTTGCTCCTTGTCTCATCCATGTTGAGCTTCCTTCAGTTCTTACGGGGGAGGGTTGTTTTTATTTTTTGTTGTCTGGCATCTCCAATAATCGTGTCTTGATTTTTATCTTTTCAGGTTGTTGTTCCTGTTGCCCAGCCGGATGCAATAATTGTGCCAAGAGCTGTGTCTGCAAAGCTCCAGCATCCAGGAAATGCAGCTGCTGTTCCTAAAATGGCGATTTTCTGGTCTCCTGTAAAGATTCTGTACGAAAGGCCAAACTAATTTTGTTTGTAATGTCGCAATGACCGTTTTGTACCTTTCACGGAAATGTCGATTTGGGGTTGAATGAAAATAAAGGCCAGGACTGGAGACATGTAATGCCCGATTGACTCAGCCTGTTCATTCCATTCAGTGATTTCCAGCTTGCACGACTAATCCCCTCTTCCGAGTTTAGTTCTTGCACAGGGTGTTAGCAGCACATCTCACGGGAGCATCAACAAGAGCCCGGAGACTAAAGCTTCAGGCACGAGCCGCAGCACTGGCTTGGCTTTGCTTTTGCTAGCAGAGCTTCAGGCAAAAGGAGAAGTTTTCAAACACAATATTTCTTTAGTGGTGGCTCAGCGTTGGTTTTTGCCTCTTGGTAGCAAGGGGAAGCAGCCCGGGAATCACTGTGTCTAGAACCCAGGGCCTAGTGCTGCAAGCTGCTGACCCTCAATCCATTGTGCCAAATTCAGATGTGAGTCCAATGCAGAGAGTTTAAGGAGGGGAGGAGTGAAGTCTAAACTGCCGTAACATACCTTCATCCTGATTTCTTAACACATATATTGCATCAACTTGGGGCCTGTCTACACTGCCACTTCCAAATGCATTTATAACCAGCTAGTGACGGGGCTGGCTCAGAACATCTCTTGTGTCTACATAACATGGTTAGTAGCTGGAGCAGCTTCCTCTCTCCCCCCAGGCTGGGAACGTGGCTGTCTTCCTGTAACCAGGCCGCAATGCTTTACAGTCTAGATAAGCTCCCCAGCTCTGCAGGGGTAACTGGTCTGGCTAGCCTTCCAGCTCGCGGCCCTAGGCCAGGATGTCCCAGAGGAGGTTGCTGTAGGGTAGCTCTGGATGCATGTCCTGTAGGCACTGTATTCACATGAGGCCCCGTGGGCAAGCTGCCCAGAAGGCAACAACACAAATACAACCAGCCACAAGGGTAGACATGGACATACAAAGGTTAAGGGAAAATAGCTGACTTAGCTACAGTCTCCCTAATTAAAAACCCGGGGCTCATTAGAGATTGTACACCTTTAACTGTGCTGGAAGGAACAGGGCTTAATGGCCCCTAGATCATCATATCAGGGCTTGTTGGCTTCCTGGTCGCTTGTCTGGGGCTTGCAGCCTCCCTGGGGGTTGCACGGGTACCCGTTTGTCAGCAGTGGGACTCACAAGATAGAATGACACAGCAAGTCATTACTGTAGCCAGAGGAAAAGCCGTTCCCAAGGGCTGGTTTTTTACCGACATGGGAGAAATGACTTTGAGAACGAGAGGGGAGCTAGCTGAGAATGAGTGACCATGTGCAACGGCAAGGAATTGGAGGAGGGAGCGGGGCAGCACAAGGATATGAGATTTCACTGGGAGGAAGGATAAAAATCTACCACTTTAGAAAATGGCCAGCTAAAGAGTGTGCAGTGCTCAGATGCTCCAATAATGGGGTCCATAAAAGTATGTAAGATAAATAGAGCTTGAGCCCTGATGCTGCAGCAAAGAAGGCCTATGTCATTTTGGATTCCACATGTGGAGGGAGGCCGGGGCCTCCTTGCCTCCTCTGGGGCACTAGGAGTCTCTTGGGAAGCCACATTGTTGATTGTTGCTTGCATGCTCCCTGCTAAACCGCACAGACCCCAGGGTGCTGAGTGCAACCCCCGGCCCCCTCCCGCCCTAAGTGCGGTGTACGGTGCGATTCCCGCACAGACCGGGGGCGCTGAGTGCAATGCGTATCCTTAATGTGATGGTTATTTTATTTCCCTCATCGGGACCATGGCACTAGAGGGCCTGGGGGGCAGGCTCTGATCAGGGCCAGCTCTAGGGTTCCCACAGGTGCTGGGAATAGGGGTGCTTGGGGGGCTGCCACACCCCCTGGCTTGAAGTGGTTTCAATCCTATGCAGGGTTTACAGGGCATTCGATGGCTCTCAGCCCCCCTGATTTCGTGCTGGCCGAAGCTGTGTCTGCGGTAGGAAATGGGCCCCTTTGGGATCCCCTCACCTGGCCTGCCTACGGGCTGTAACACAGCCCAGAATCTCCACAGGACTGTGCTCTGTGGGCCGCTGTCACCCTGGCCCGAGCCCTGCACCCTGCAAGCTGGGGGTGCCAGGAGGGGAATAGCGTGGCCACCCACATTTAGGGCCCCTGTACGCCACATGGTGGTAACAATGGGAAAATGCCAGTGGCAGCAGGGATCAGGGGTTTTCACCATCCTGTCGTCTCTCGCTCCAGCAGGGTGACGTGGAGGGTGGTGAAAACACCGGGGTCCCGTTTGCACTACAACTCCCAGTGGTGCCTCTCTGGTGGTGAATTCTGGCTACCAGGCCTGCTCGTGGGCAATCAAGTGCCCTCCCCCTTCACTGTGGCACGATGAGGAAAAGGGCGCAAAACCACAGGGCTTCTTTGGCCACCGACCCAATTGGTTGAAACCCATCAGCCATTAACTCAGAAGCAAATCCACACATTTCCTGTCACACATTTACCCCAGTTCTCAGAAACTGCAAAAAGAACTATCCAAGGTGCTATCCACTGCTTTCCCTTCATCCACAGAGCCAGTTATCTCGTCATAGAAGGCGATTAGATTAGTCAGGCAGGACTTGCCCTTGGTGAATCCATGCTGACTGTTTCTGATCACTTTCCTCTCCTCTAAGTGCTTCAGAATTGATTCCTTGAGGACCTGCTCCATGATTTTTCCGGGGACTGAGGTTAGGCTGACTGGCCTGTAGTTCCCAGGATCTTCCTTCTTCCCTTTTTTAAAGATGGGCACTACATTAGCCTTTTTCCAGTCATCTGGGACTTCCCCGGATCGCCACGAGTTTTCAAAGATAATGGCCAACGGCTCTGCAATCACATCCGCCAACTCCTTTAGCACCCTGGGATGCAACGCTTCCGGCCCCAGGGACTTGTGCACATCCAGTTTTTCTAAATAGTCCCGAACCACTTCTTTCTCCACAGAGGGCTGGCCACCTCCTCCCCATGCTGTGCTGTCCAGTGCAACAGTCTGGGAGCTGACCTTGTTCGTGAAAACAGAGGCAAAAAAAGCATTGAGTACATTAGCTTTTTCCACATCCTCTGTCACTAGGTTGCCTCCCTCATTCAGTAAGGGGCCCACACTTTCCTTGACTTTCTTCTTGTTGCCAACATACTTGAAGAAACCCTTCTTGTTACTCTTAACATCTCTTGCTAGCTGCAACTCTAGGTGTGATTTAGCCGTCCTGATTTCATTCCTACATGCCCGAGCAATATTTTTATACTCATCCCTGGTCATTCGTCCAGTCTTCCACTTCTTGTAAGCCTCTTTTTTGTGTTTAAGATCAGCAAGGATTTCACTGTTAAGCCAAGCTGGTCGCCTGCCATATTTACTATTCTTTCTACACATCGGGATGGTTTGTCCCTGTAACCAAAGTAAGAATTCTTTAAAATGCAGCCAGCTCTCCTGGACTCCTTTCCCCTTCATGACAGGTTTCAGAGTAACAGCCGTGTTAGTCTGTATTCGCAAAAAGAAAAGGAGTACTTGTGGCACCTTAGAGACTAACCAATTTATTTGAGCATGAGCTTTCGTGAGCTACAGCTCACTTCATCGGATGCATACCGTGGAAACTGCAGCAGACTTTATATATTCATAGAGAATTCCACGGTATGCATCCGATGAAGTGAGCTGTAGCTCACGAAAGCTCATGCTCAAATAAATTGGTTAGTCTCTAAGGTGCCACAAGTACTCCTTTTCTTTTTGCGAATACAGACTAACACGGCTGTTACTCTGAAACCTGTCATTATGCAAGGCACTGCATTTAGCCGTATGGAGTGGAAATCTATCAACTGCATGAAAAAACTTGCACAGATTAGACAGACATCATCTTCCTTTCCAAATGCAAACAGATGGACATCGTACCAAAAGGACTGAAGGTAAAAAATCCATTACAATCTACATACCACACAGGGGAGGAGGTATTGTTTCATATTCTCTATGTATATATAAAGTCTGCTGCAGTTTCCGCGGTATGCATCCGATGAAGTGAGCTGTAGCTCACGAAAGCTCATGGTCAAATAAATTGGTTAGTCTCTAAGGTGCCACAAGTACTCCTTTTCCCCTTCATGTTATTCTCCCAGGGGATCCTGCCCATCAGTTCCCGGAGGGAGTCAAAATCTGGTTTTCTGAAGTCCAGGGTCTGTATTCTGCTGCTCTCCTTTCTTCCTTGTCTTAGGATCCTGAACTCGACCATCTCATGGTCACTGCCTCCCAGGTTCCCATCCACGTTAGCTTCCCCTACTAATTCTTCCCGGTTTGTGAGCAGCAGGTCAAGAAGAGCTCTGCCCCTAGTTGGTTCCACCAGCACTTGCACCAGGAAATTGTCCCGCACACTTTCCAAAAACTTCCTGGATTGTCTGTGCACCGCTGTATTGCTCTCCCAGCAGATATCAGGATGACTGAAGTCACCCATGAGAACCAGGGCGTGTGATCTAGTAGCTTCCGCGAGCTGCCGGAAGAAAGCCTCGTCCACCTCATCCCCCTGGTCCGGTGGTCTATAGCAGATTCCCACCACGACATCACCCTTGTCGCTCACGCTTCTAAACTTAATCCAGAGACACTCAGGTTTTTCTGCAGTTTCATAGCGGAGCTCTGAGCAGTCATATTGCTTCCTTACATACAGTGCTACTCCCCCACCTTTTCTGCCCTGCCTGTCCTTCCTGAACAGTTTATAACCATCCATGACAGTACTCCAGTCATGTGAGTTATCCCACAAAGTCTCTGTGATTCCAATCACCTCATAGTTCCTTGACATCACCAGGACCTCCAGTTCTCCCTGCTTGTTTCCCAGGCTTTGTGCATTGTATATAGGCACTTGAGATAACCTGCTGATCGCCCCTCATTCTCAGTATGAGGTAGGAGCCCTCCCCTCACAGACGTTCCTGCCTGTGCTTCCTCCCGGTATCCCACTTCCCCACCTACCTCAGAGCTTTGGTCTCCCTCCCCCGGCGAACCTAGTTTAAAGCCCTCCTCACTAGGTTAGCCAGCCTGCTCGCGAAGATGCTCTTCCCTCTCTTCGTTAGGTGGAGCCCGTCTCTGCCCAGCACTCCTCCTTCATGGAACACCATCCCATGGTCAAAGAATCCAAAGCCTTCTCTTCGACACCACCTGCGTAGCCATTCGTTGACTTCCACGATTCGACGGTCCCTGCCCCGGCCTTTTCCTTCCACGGGGAGGATGGACGAGAAGACCACTTGTGCCTCAAACTCCTTTATCCTTCTTCCCAGAGCCACGTAGTCCACAGTGATCCGCTCAAGGTCATTCTTGGCAGTATCATTGGTGCCCACGTGGAGAAGCAGGAAGGGGTAGCGATCCGAGGGCTTGATGAGTCTCGGCAGTCTCTCCGTCACATCGTGAATCTTAGCCCCTGGCAAGCAGCAGACTTCTCGGTTTTCCCGGTCGGGGCGGCAGATAGATGACTCAGTCCCTCTGAGGAGAGAGTCCCCGACCACCACCACCCGCCTCCTTCTCTTGGGAGTGGCAGTCGTGGAACCCCCAACCTTAGGACAGGGCATCTCATGCCTTCCAATCGGTGGAGTCTCCTTCTGCTCCCTTCCCCCAGACGTATCATCTGGGCCACTCCCGGCAATGGTCCTGTGGAGAGAACATCTGAAGCTGGAGGTTCAGCTGACTCCAACTGCTTGAGACCTTTTTAAACCTTCCCCTGTTAGGAGGGGAGGGGGGTGAGTGAGAGAGAGAGAGGAAAAAAAAGAAAGAAGCAAGCTGGGAAGCTGCCAGCAGGCTGGGTGCAGCAAGACTCTGAACCTTTCCAGGAAGGGAGGCTGCATCCCCTCCCCGAGGGGAGAGGAAAACAGGCCCAAGGGACTGACTGTGGAAAGGTATAGCCAGACCGTGTGCCACCTGGACGGACTGCCTTTCCCAAACCTGTGTCTCCAAGGCTAAAAAGAACTGGGCCTGCTGAGGAGAACAAGATACTTGGCCACAAAGGTTATGAGCAAACCAGGGGATCTTTTACATGCCAGCAGCCGGGGTATTTATGTTCACTCTGTTTGCATTCTTCAGGACTTTCTCTGCATTCAGAAACATTGGGCGGCGAGCAGCACTCGTTTCCTCCCAATCTGTCATTCCAAGACTGTCTCCACGTCCACAGGTATACAGTTTTCCTACAGGGAAATGAATCCGACATTTTAGCCAGGAACAGAGTGTAAGAGTGGGCATAGGGCAGGGAAGGGAGGATTGGACGTAGAGTCCGCGTTACATTCACCCTGTTGTAAATGAGCTTGGGATTGATCTCAGTGGAATAAGACTGGACTGTGGTATCTTTACCCACATGGAGTTGTGCCCTACTCCACAAACACCTACAGAGTAAGACGCTGTTTGACTCTCTGAGAGCACGTGTGAAGCACTTGTTATGGACCCCTACCCAGAAAAACACTGAAGCACATTTAACTTTGAGAACAAGAGTAATCCCATTGATTTTAAGAGTTGATCGTTCATAATACAGTAGGATCAGGACCCTGTGGTGCTAGGCGCTGTACATTCTCATACAAGAGACAATCCCTGTCTGTTAGAGACCAGACAGAGAAAGGGTGGGAGGGAAAACAGGCCCAGAGGGGTGAAGTGACTTATCCAAGGACGTACAGTAGGTTAGTGGCAGAGCGAGGAATAGCACCTGCTTCTCCTGACCTTTAGTCCATAGCCGCCCCCCCGCCCCCATCACCGAGGCCACGCCTACAAGGTACGTGTTCAGCACGCGTCTCAGAGCTTTGCTGGACCAGTTCACTGGTCTCACGTGGCCTTGTTTGGAAGTTGTAATTAATATACCCCACGATTCCTTTTTGCAAATACCTGTGCTGAGCAAAAGGAGAACTGATCCACATAATATGCTTGTATCTGGAAATATGATTCACTCTAGGTCATGCATCCAAAGGATCTGTACTATGCCCCAGCATTTAAATAATCCTTTAGAGGAACCCCTTCTGTGTGCCAGCCCCCTAAGGGGCCTCACTCTCCCTTAAGGATAGGCTGTGTGGTCTCAATGCCTCCGAGATCGAGCCTGTGGGCTCCCACACTCCAGTTTCACACCGTGAGCTCTGCCCAGTGAGCCCAATTGAGAGAGAGTCCTGGAGGGAGACTTTGACTCTCTTCGGGGACCAATGCACCTCGGCAACTATTGGGAGAGCCCTGCATGGATATGAAATGGGTGTCCACATCTGATTCGCAAACATGGTCCACGGATATAGAGCATATCGCCACAGATCTGCAGGGCTCTAAGTATCGGCAGTGACACCCGGCAGCTTTTTCAAAACCGAGCAAGGTTTATTAGGCAACTGGAACATAGTCCATGCTCGCCGAGCCAGCATAATCAGCCAGCCAAGATGCTATGGAATCCGTTTCTGGCCCTGCCTCTCTGTGTCAGTCCCAGGTGAGAGTCCATTGTCAAAGTCCTGCAGACCCACGCTGAGCTCTCATGTTCTGCTTGCCGGAGATTCCTGGGGATAGGTGTCAGGGCTCATTCCTTGGGGCTTCCATTGTCTTTGTGGACTCTCCATTGACGAGGGTGGGGTGCAGCCAGCCCTTTAATCACCCATTCGTTCAACCCCAGTGACCCAACACTTCATCTCTCCTGCCGTGCCCCAAGAGCAGATTTAACACTTCGGCAATGGGTAACAATGCAAAGTACAGAGGGAAACTGAGGCACCCATAGGAAGCAGAAAAATATTACAGAAAGTTTCTATTTCATCACAGCTTGTCTACAAAGCTCTCTGCAGCTGCATGAGGAGCTTGCGTGTTACAGCAAGGTGAGTGTGACATCATTAAATAACCACATGGGTCATCATCCCAAAGGTGTTTAACAGCCGCATACAGTAGCTTTAAGCAAGGTAGGTAGTAAGAGTGTCTCCAGCAGTGCTCACGGAGTGCATATTTGCTGATGATCATCACTTCGTTCTGCTTGCACTGGAGAGAGGGAAAAAATCCAAGTGTTGGGTTAGTTACCCAAGCAGTGATTGCGATTCACAACACAGAGGACATGAAAAAAGACACCCTGTACCAGGGATTAATTACATCACTCCCAAACCGTTTCAAGGAGATTAACAGGAAATCAGACCCTTTCTCCCAAAGTCAGAGTATTGAGCCACCCCATAATGGGAAAGACTAACGGAGAAAACTCACTCTGTGGGAATTGCCATCAGAAGTCCAAAGGGCTTAGCCTAAATGCCAGACGTCAGACAAGAAGGGAACGAAGAGAAAGGGTGGAAAAGAATCTTAACTCCTGGAGGTGGAAGTTCCATTTTTCCAGGAGCAAATCACCATAACTCCCAAACATGCTCGTGTAACACAATGGGTGTAGGTTCCACCAGTTAGGACACACATGTATTAGGGATATCGACCGTTGGGCTTCAGGGAGTAAGGCAGATACGGCCTGCCTGGGATTATTCAGAGTTAGTGTTTAATGGTTCCAGTCAGGACCCTGTGTGTACTGTGTGGTGCAAGGTGTCACGAACTACATCTGTATTCCTCACTCGTGGTCCAGCAAGGGCACCGTGTCCTCAGCTTTCACCTCTCTTGTGTCTCTCTCCCTTCTGATCAGGGTTTTTCCAGGCACAGTCCACTGCCTATCCTGTGAATGCCCGAGCAAGTCAGATGGCCGACACAGGCTACTCTGCTTTGCCTCCAGAGGCTATGCACCGTGTAATTGCCTATAGTTATAAGTTACCACACAGGTCTTTCTAAGCAAGCACATTTATTCTTAAGGTGAAAGCATGAGAGAGGAAAGACTTTAAAACAATAAAAGAACCTCCATGCATGCCAATATGCTGACCAGAAATCACCCCCAACTTCAGCTCGGGCTCTGGGAAGAGTCAGTGCTTCAAACCCCACCATGGGGGGAGGAGGGGGGTTATGGTTACAAGTTCATAACAGCTGTTAGCTCAGAACAAGAGCCCCCATGAATAGGTCAAGTCCTTTGAATCCGTCTCAGGAAGGATTGGGGCCTCCCTTGGTCAGATGGTCCTGTCCATTTGCTGGATCAGAAAGAAGGCCCCAAGTCAGTTTAAATGCAGATTATTTGTCCAAAAGCCCTTTGTTTGTCTGTTGGTCTCCAGGGACTCCAGTGTGAACCAGTATATGTAAGCCTGTCCAGGTGTGGGTATCTCTTGGTAGGTGAATTTGCCCAATCAGTCCCCAATGTTCTGAGCTCCTGGGGGGCTGTGGTCCCTCTCCCCCAGGGAATTAAACACAGACCCTGGTGCACAATGAAACATAAACTCAGGGGTGAAAGTAAGTTGAGTGACTTACTGGTACGCTGGGGCCAGCTCTGGCCCCCGGAAGGGGCAGGGCTGAGGGGAGTCAGAGCCAGCCCACCCTGTAAGGTAAGTGCCCCCCCTCCTTCTTCCCCTCCCCCCTCCTCTACTGGGGTAGCAGCAGCAGCACCGGGCTCCGGGGGCTATTTAAAGGGCCCGGGGCTCCCCTGCTTTTATTGCCCTGGTCCTTTAATTAGCTGCCGGAGCCACCCGGGAGAAGCGGTGGGCTCCAGCGGCTATTCAAAGGACCGGGGTGGCAGAGGCAGCTGGAACCCCGGCCCTTTCAATAGCCCCTGGAGCCCCCGCTTGGAAGCTAGAGAGAACGACAGTATCTGTTTGTGTCCAGGAACCTCACAAAGAATCCCTTTTATACTCATCACGACTGAATCCTGCTCCTTCCCTACTGTGAGAAACACTCAAAGGAAGATGCCGCTTCACTCGGCTGGACTACAGGAGCCTGTTGGCTTGTTGGCTGGATACCAACTAAGGGCGGAGCAACTGAGCTCTCAGGTGTATCTAATGAGAACGACCTGGGGCTGGAAGACATCCCTGCGAATACCAAAACTCAGGATCCACCGAGGCTGGAACAGGAAAGCTTGGCGTGGCCGAGGATAAATAAGACGAATCAGAGAAAGGTTCTCCGGAGACTGAATGAGACTGAGTATGGTGGAGGAGTGGCACATGGTACGGACTGAGTGCTTTTCGCGCTGACCCACACAGAGGGGTTCACGGAGTCCTGCACAGGGACTGCTGACATGGGCACAGGACGAGCAGGCATCATGCGATGAGGGGGGAGATGAGCACTGGGTTACAGCTCTGCAATTACAGAGTAAATGGCTCCTGCTCAGTTGCACAACTCCACCCCACTTCCCAGTTGTGAGTCGGGTGGGAGGGGGTAAGGTCATATGTACGGGGTGTGCTGGAGTGCTCCTTCTTCCATCTGTGGGTGGCGCTGCGTCCGCCCATGAGAAGCATTCACATACGGCAGAACAGCACAAGAAGTAGGAAGTTGTGACTGGGGAATGTGGGAGAAATAGAACTTAAGAACATCAGAACGGCCAGACTGAGTCAGACCAAAGGTCCATCTAGCCCAGGATCCTGTCTGCCAACGGTGGCCAGTGCCAGGTGCCCCAGAGGGAGTGAACAGAACAGGGAATCATCAAGTGATCCATCCCCTGTCACCCAATCCCAGCTTCTGGCAAACAGAGGCCAGGGACACCATCCCTGCCCATCCTGCCTAATAGCCATTGGTGGACCTCTCCCTCATGAACTTACCTAGTTCTTTTTTGAACCCTGTTATAGTCTGGGTCTCCACAACATCCTCTGGCAAGGAGTTCCACAGGTTGACTGTGTGTCGTATGAAGAAATACTTCCTTTTGTTCGTTTTAAACCTGCTGCCTATACAAGATCATTGGGACCCCATTATGGCTCAAATAGCTCAGCTCTATATCACTGCTTGTGGTAGATGACCGTGGTGAGGGAGCATGGTAGTAGGTACTCAGAATGGATGGAGGTATACACACTTGCCTCTGCCCGGTAGATATTATATTCGGAACATAATCCCACTTTATCACAATTACTGCTTTGCATAGGGCCTGATCCTTCCAGTGCTTTCAGCTCGCCACTGATGCAAGCTGGAGTTCAGAATACCGAGCAGCCTCCAGATTGTCTCTGGGCTGGTGTGGCGAAGTCCCACTGGGACTAGTCTACCTGGAAAGTAAAGCAAGCAGGAGGGAAAAGATAATACAATGATTCTTTCAGCCTCTCCGGGCGGGGCCCACCTGGCACCCTGGTTCCTCCCCGGGCCTGGAGCAGGGCCAGCCCCCGGCCGGCTCCAGTGACATGGGCTGGGCAGGGACCAGGCGGGGGGTCACTGGTGTATCACACCCACTTCGGGGGGGTCACTGGTGTATCACGCCCACCTCGGGGGGGGTCACTTGTGTGTTGCACCCACCTCAGGGGGGTCACTGGTATATCGCACCCACCTCGGGGGGGGTCACTCGTGTATCACGCCCGCCTCAGGGGGTCACTCGTGTATCGCACCCACCTCTGGGGGGGTCACTTGTGTGTCGCACCCACCTCCGTGGGGTCACTCGCATGTCACACTCACCTCGGGGGGGGTCACTCATGTATTGTGCCCACCTCCGTGGGGTCACTCGCGTGTCACACTCACCTTGGTGGGGGTCACTCGTGTATCGCAGGAGAGTGAGTTTGTGTGTGTGGTTTTTGGAGGGGGGTGAGGGAGTGAGAGAACCTGGATTTGTGCAGGAAGTGGCCCACCTTGATTATCATACACATTGTGAAGAGAGGTTTCAGAGTAGCAGCCGTGTTAGTCTGTATTCGCAAAAAGAAAAGGAGGACTTGTGGCACCTTAGAGACTAACACATTTATTTGAGCATGAGCTTTCGTGAGCTACAGCTCACTTCATCGGATGAAGTGAGCTGTAGCTCACGAAAGCTCATGCTCAAATAAATTGGTTAGTCTCTAAGGTGCCACAAGTCCTCCTTTTCTTATTGTGAAGAGAGTTGTCACTTTGGATGGGCTATTACCAGCAGGAGAGTGAGTTTGTGTGTGGGGGGGTGGAGGGTGAGAAAACCTGGATTTGTGCTGGAAATGGCCCAACTTGATGATCACTTTAGATAAGCTATTACCAGCAGGACAGTGGGGTGGGAGGAGGTATTGTTTCATGGTCTCTGTGTGTATATAATGTCTTCTGCAGTTTCCACGGTATGCATCCGATGAAGTGAGCTGTGGCTCACGAAAGCTTCTGCTCAGATAAATTGGTTAGTCTCTAAGGTGCCACAAGTCCTCCTTTTCTTTTTGCGAATACAGACTAACACGGCTGTTACTCTGAAACACCTCAGGGGGGTCACTGGTGTATCGCACCCACCTCTGGGTGGGGTCACTGGTGTATCGCACCGTCCTCGGGGGGAGTTACTCGCATATCGCACCCACCTCGGGGGGGGTCACTCTGTTACACAGACAAAACTGCAGAGGGTCGTTTCAGGGGACAAGACAAGATGTCACGTTTATTATCACACAATTTGATTTATGACCAATAACTAATACCTAATACCTATGTACACACACACACACACACTCCCCCAAATGTTCTGCAGCTGCTGTATAGTTACCAGTCCTGAATGTAGCTTGAGTTCGTGGCTTGGGTTCGTAGCTTGTGGCGGCTAACTGGCCAGGAAAGCCGGCACAAGGAAGAGCTGGGTCTCTGTTGGGCATGCACTGATGCCCTTCCATGTTGGCAGCAGAATGTTACCCTCCAAAATCTTCCATCTCATCCATCCTTTTCGTAGGCTTCAGTTTGAATCCAGAGTCTACAGGTCTTGCTGTGTCAGGCTGCCTCTGGGCCCGGTGTGACTGATCACCCGTCAATTGCAGACGTGACTTTCAGCCTAGGACCTGGCTCTGATGTTTCTTCAATTGTACTTTTGTTCTTTTCTTTTGAGGGTGGACTCTTCTTGCTTTGTCAGGGCGGTTGTCTGCATCTTCAGCCCTTGGTGTTTACACTTTATTTCATCAGGACAGGCTGGGGCTGGAGGTTGATTCCATCATCCATCCATCCCTCATCCCCACATCTAAACAACACTAATCAGATTACAGCAGGGTTTAGCAAAAACGAAGTGAGCATTTTAAAATGGGTTACAACATGGACATGTGTAAGGAATGGCAAACAGGGAGCAGAAGTTCCAATATAGACAAGTATAATGAATGACAAACAGTGAGCAGAAGTTACAATGTTGAAGCAGTGCAAGTTTCAGTGATTTAAGCAGCAATTGGATTGAAAGTGAAACTCAATTAGCCAGTTATTGGGGTAACCAGTTTTATGAATGAATGTTGTTTAATTCATAAAACTTTGCTTATGAAGTTATATTCATAAAGTGAACAACTAAAAACAATTTCATTGATCAGTTCTACAATTCGTGTATCGCTCCCACCTCGGGGGGGGGTCACTTGTGTATCGCACCCACCTCGGGGGGGGAAAGTGAAACGCAGCGTCTCCCCCACCCCCGGCAGAGGCGGGGCCACGATACCAGCTGTTCCCGGGTCTCTCCAGGAGCCTGGATCCCAGGCCAGGCCGGCTATGGCTCTAGGGCAGCCGGACACTGGCGCGTTACTGAGGTTGGGGACAGCTCGGCCCCCATGCTGGGGGGGAACAGCCCCTGCAGAAGCAGTGGGGGCCGGTGTGGGCGGTGCCAGCGGGCATGGCGCGGCAGGCCTCACCATGGGTTGAGAGAGCGGGGCGAGTGAGGGCGGGGGGCGGCTGGGCAGTGGGAACTCATAATTACCTGGCAGGGGAGATACCATGATCACGAAGGTGGTTTTCCCAGGGCGAGGCTCATCCATTGCACTGCGGGTGTGCTTTCCCTACTTTTGCGCTCAGTACAGGAAAACGAGAATTGAGAGGTAAGCTGTGCAGGGAACTCTTCCTCAACTTGCACTCCACTCCCCAAGGGCCTTTTGGGATCTTTTATGGACTCCAGGTTTCATTTGATTTCCAAGGTTTGTGGCCTCATTAATTAGCCATCTCTCCTAATGCAGGGATCCTACCTGTCAGACCAAAGCTCGATTGCCCAAAAGAGCTAGGAAACAGAAATAAAGCTGAGCACCAGGTGTTACACTTACCTGAGCATCCAGAATGTGACTGTGCCCTGGCAAGTTCAATGCTGCCAAAAGAAGTCCGCAAATAAGGAGCTCGTTAGGTCCCCCTGCTAGCACCCAAATCTGGGGTCGAGTCAATCTGCTGGGAAATAAGGAAAAGGAAATGAATAAAGAAGTCAGGAAATAACAAGGAAATGAAGAGATTTGTCGAATGGGTTTCTGTTCTATTTACCATCTTCCCAGCTACCAATCAAAGTTAAAGACCTAAGGTCAACCTATCAGCATCAGTACAGATTATTAGACGGATATTAAAAGGAGCTGCTGTCAGAAGTGTTACGTGCCTGCAAGCAGCATGCAGACTGTTTAAAACACCGTAATGAGAGGCTTGGATGAAATGTACGCCCTAAATCAGAAACGACAATAGGAGGACCACAAGAACTGGGATGATTTAGTTGGGGTTGGTCCTGCTTTGAGTAGGGGGTTGGACTAGATGACCTCCTGAAGTCCCTTCCAACCCTGATATTCTACGATTCGAACACCTAGGTAAATGGCAGAGTAATGGAGGCCGTTAGAGGCAAAAAGTCATCCTTCAAAATTTGGAAATCAAATCCTAGTGAGGATAACAGGAAGGTGCATGAACTCTGGCCGGTTAAGTGTCAAAGTCTAACAAGTCAGGCCAAGAAAGAATCTGAGAAGCAATGTGCTAAAGACACAAAAGTGAACCATAAGAATGTTTTTAAGTACATCAGAAGCAGGCAGCCTGCCAAGGAGGCGGTGGGGCCACTAGCTGACAAAGGAGGACTCTAGGAAGACGAGGCCATTGCAGAGAAGCCCCATAAATTCTTTGCAGTGGTCTTCATGGCAGAGGACGGGAAGGAGAGTCCCACATCGGAGCTGTCCTTATTGCGTGACAGATCTGAAGTCCCAGCCCAGTATAAGAGGTTTTAGAACAAATTGTTCAGTTAAACAGGAATCCATCACCAGGACCAGATGGCACTCCACCATGGGTTCTGAGGGAGCCCAGATATGAAATTGCAGAATGTTAAGGAAAAGTTAGCACATGTGACTCCATGTTGGTTTGGGGCCCACCATTGTTTAAATGCCAGCACATCATACACCAGGAGGAGTAATCCTTAGATATTGAATCCCTGTGAAAATCCTCCTCCTTGTCTCCAGCCTGCCTTGACTCCCAGTATCTGGTTTTTGTCAGTCTCTAACTCCCTGTCTCTTGGCCTTGATGTGAGGCCTCCCATCCTGATAATAAAAGTTACTGATGCATGGCTTTAGGACCATGCTGTGTAATTGACACACTGGTATAGCACGAGGAATGCAGGGATAGGTGCAAGCAGGGATAGGTGGTAGATAAGACAAGGGTTTGTTTATTGGCTAAGGTTTCCGATGCACGAGGGCAACATGCTTTGCTAAAAGGTATATAACCTTTGTATAATCTGCATTCAGGGTCCCCTCCTGGCTAGCAGGGGGGCACCACGCTCGAGCGTAATAAACTTAGTGTCTTTTGGGAACTCTGTAGTTGTGGACTTTGTTTCTGTGCCTCAGCCTAGATTCGAACTGTGCGTGACCTACCAGGTGTAATTCGTAGCACTGGTGTGTGTGTCCTATCAGGTGTAATTCGCAGCACTGGTGTGCGTGACCTACCAGGTGTAATTCGCAGCACTGGTGTGTGTGTCCTATCAGGTGTAATTCGCAGCACTTGTGTGCGTGTCCTACCAGGTGTAATTCGTAGCACTTGTGTGCGTGTCCTACAAGGTGTAATTCGTAGCACTTGTGTGCGTGTCCTACCAGGTGTAATTCGTAACAAGAACTACGAGCCACAATGCGCAAGCTGCCACTGACGCAAGCCTCTGTTGCCAGCTGTCACGGAGTCCCTGGGCGATGCTCTGGAACTGCTCCCCATGAAGCCAGTCAGGACTCTGGGGCAGTCGCCTTTCTGTGAGCAGCCTGTCTGCAGGACACACAGCTCACACAGCTTCCACCTTCCTGGGTCTGACCTCGGAGCATTCAGCCTCCTCTGCCCCTCCGTGCGCTTCCTCCAGCGAGTCCGCTCAGGCGGGGCTCCTGGGGAAGCCAGATGGTCCTGCCCCCCAACTTCGCAGACAGACGTGACTCTCAGCCAGCCAGTAAAACAGAAGGTTTATTAGACGACAGGAACATGGTCTAAAACAGAGCTTGCAGGTGCAGAGAAGGGGACCCCTCAGCTGGGTCCATTTTAGGGGGCAGTGAGCCAGACAACCATGTCTGCCCTTCACTCCATGTCCCAGCCAGCCCCAAACTGAAACTCCCTCCAGCCCCTCCTCCTCTGGGCTTTGTTCCTTTCCCGGGCCAGGTGGTCACCTGATTCCTTTGTTCTCCAACCCTTTAGCTCTCACCTTGGGGGGGGGGGAGGGGGGGGGAAGGGCCCAGGCCATCAGTTGCCAGGAAACAGGGTGTCGGCAATTCTCTGTGTCCAGACCCCTGCATATCAGGGTTGGAAGAGACCTCAGGAGGTCATCTAGTCCAACCCCCTGCTCAAAGGAGGACTGATCCCCAATTAAATCATCCCAGCCAGGGCTTTGTCAAGCCTGACCTTAAAAACTTCTAAGGAAGGAGATTCCACCACCTCCCTAGGGAACCCATTCCAGTACTTCACCACCCTCCTAGTGAAAAAGTTTTTCCGAATATCCAACCTAAACCTCCCCACTCCAACTTGAGACCATTGCTCCTTGTTCTATCATCTGGTACCACTGAGAACAGTCTAGATCCATCCTCTTTGGAACCCCCTTTCAGGTCGCTGAAAGCAGCTATCAAATCCCCCCCCATTCTTCTCTTCCATAGACTAAACAATCCCTGTTCCCTCAGTCTCTCCTCATAAGTCATGTGTTCCAGTCCCCTAATCATTTTTGTTGCCCTCCGCTGGACTCTTTCCAACTTTTCCACATCCTTCTTGTAGTGTGGGGCCCAAAACTGGACACAGTACTCCAGATGAGGCCTCACCAATGTCGAATAGAGGGGGACGATCACGTCCCTCGATCTGCTCGCTATGCCCCTACTTATACATCCCAAAATGCCATTGGCCTTCTTGGCAACAAGGGCACACTGTTGACTCCTATCCAGCTTCTTGTCCACTGTCACCCCTAGGTCCTTTTCCGCAGAACTGCTGCCATTCAGTCCCTAGTCTGTAGCGGTGCATGGGATTCTTCCGTCCTAAGTGCAGGACTCTGCACTTGTCCTTGTTGAACCTCATCAGATTTCTTTTGGCCCAATACTCCAATTTGTCTAGGTCCCTCTGTACCTATCCCTCCCCCCCAGTGTATCTACCTCTCCTCCCAGTTTAGTGTCATCTGCAAACTTGATGAGGGTGCAATCCACACCATCCTCCAGATCATTTATGAAGATATTGAACAAAACCAGCCCCAGGACTGACCCTTGGGGCACTCCACTTGATACCGGCTGCCAACTAGACATGGAGCCATTGATCACTACCCGTTGAGCCCGACAATCTAGCCAGCCTTCTATCCACCTTTATAGTCCATTCATCCAGCCCACACTTCTTTAACTTGCTGGCAAGAATACTGTGGGAGACAGTGTCAAAACCTTTGCTAAAATCAAGGAACAACACATCCACTGCTTTCCCCTCATCCACAGAGCCAGTTATCTTGTCATAGAAGGCAATTAGATTAGTCAGGCACGACTTTCCCTTGGTGAATCCATGCTGACTGTTCCTGATCACTTTCCTCTCCTCTAAATGCTTCAGAATTGATTCCTCGAGGACCTGCTCCATGATTTTTCCAGGAACTGAGGTGAGGCTGACTGGCCTGTAGTTTCCAGGATCCTCCTTCTTCCCTTTTTTAAAGATGGGAAAAATAAGTTTGACGACAAGAACAATCAAGGTCCCTCCCTTTATTGTTATTTACTGGTTATTACTGATAGGAGGAGGATGAAGGAAAAAAGAATGAAAAACAGGGGCAGGGGGGAGATAGAGAATGTTCTTCTTTCTGGCTGGGTCCCAAGGAGGGGCCCCAACAATGAAGCTGAGCACAGGGCCCCACTAACTCTAAATCCGCCACTGGGGCTGACCCCTCCCCCACAGCTCCCCACGCCACAGCCAGGGGCTGACCCCCGACTCCCCGAGCCTCGCATGCTGCTGCCAAGACAGGGGCTGACCCCACCACTCCCCGAGCCCTGCATGCCGCTGTCAAGACAGGGGCTGATCCCTCCCTCGCCCCAGCTCCTCACACCGCTGCCAGGGGCTGGGGCTGACCCCTAACCCCCCCAAGCTCCGCGTGCCGCTGCCAGGACAGGGGCTGATCCCTCCCTCGCCCCAGCTCCCCACACCACTGCCAGGGGCTGGGGCTGGCCCCGAACCCCCCACAAGCTCCATTCTACCTGGGGCTGACCTCACAAGCCCTGCTGCCTGAAACCTCGTGTCGCCACCCCCCCACATGTTCCTCCATGCCCCGCTAGGGGGGTGCACCGGACTTTTGTGGTAAACTGGGCATTTGTTCATTTGCTCTTGCCAGCTGATCAGTCGGGATAGCCGGGTCAGAGCTTAAAAAGGGAACTGTCCCGGCCAAATGGGGACGTATGGTCACCCTATCTCCAGGCAAGTGGGTCCTGAGGGAGTCTGGCCAGGGCGGGGGCAGACCCTGGCCTGGCTAGTTGCGCCAATCCTGAGAGGCTGGAGCGATTCCCCGCCCTGGCACTGGACCGGCCACGCTGCCAGCTCAGCCTGGCAGATGCCATCACCTTCCAGCAGGGCTGGTGAGTGTGGCAGGGGGCAGGGTGTGAGGGAGTGGGTCTCTGGAGGTGTGTGAAGGTCTGCAGGTCAGTGGGGGGTCTCTTGGGGGGAGGTCCGGGGGGGGGGGCTGCTGGGCATAGCAATTGCAGGGTACGCTGGGCATAGGGAGCCGGAGGCTGTGTGGCGTGGCATGGGCCCACCCCAGAGGGGAAAGGGCAGGCTGGCAGCACAGGGCCAGGCGGGCCAGTGTGCGTCTGGCAACTGCTGGTTTGTATACAGTGTCCTTGCACTGGGCTGGGCAGAGTGGGGCTGGCCCCACCATGCTATACCCCATTGCCCCTGGCTGGCCCCTTGCTCTGGGGACTGGCTTCCCCACGCCATGCTCCTTTGCCCCCATGGGGGTCCACAAAAGGTTAATCTGGCCCTGCCCAGGAGTCCCAGCTCCCAGTCCCACGCTCCTCCTCGAGCCTGGCTCCCAGCCTGTCCCCCCCAACTGTAACCACTAGACTTCACCTCCCCACCACCCCCCGAGCCAGGACAGAGGCCGGGGGCAGGGCAGGTCTAGCCCCACAGGTCACCACACACCTTGGGCACTCCATCATTATTACAAGCTTTGAAGCAGCAGCCAGGTGCCCCCATCATGGACCTGGACCCCAATGTGGGAGGCGCTAGACAAATCCAGAACACAGACAGCTCCTGCCCCAAGCTGCTGCTGTAAGGATAAGGCCAGAGACATGAGGTGGGTCCAGACTGATGGACAGGGAGCACCAGGGTATGACACACTGCTCAGCCTGAGGCTGTGGCCTGGAGCTTTCTATAGCCATCCCAGCAAAGAGGAGCTTCAGACGCAGGGCCCAGGGTTCCCATGCTGGGGAGAGGTGACCCCACCGGAAGGGAAGTGTGGTTGGTATCTGACTGCAAGGGGGAGGGACGAGGTATGGTCCCTGGGTGACTGCGCAGGGGGGATGATGACAAATGGTCCCTGGGTGACTGCGGGGGAGGACAGAGGACGGACAAGGTATGATCCCCAGGTGACCTCGGCACTGCAAGGCACAATCCCTAGCCAGTCCTCCCCAGGAAGCCCAAAGTCTGAGGGGGGCTCTCACTGCCAGCCCAGCCTGTGCCAGGGCAGTTCAGGGCTCACCCCGCCAGCATGCAAGTCTTGCTCAGGCTCGTTCCATGTACTCAGTGACAGGGACTGATTCATTCAGACGTTCTAAGCCGAACTGTACTGAGGGGCGCCTGCCTGCAGGGCACGGGGCCAGGATGTGCTGGGATGGAAACGCCAGAACCCCTGCAACCCGTTCAAAGGTATCTAATGCTGCCACACCCAAGAGCAGGGAACCAGGCAGGGGCCCATCCTGCTCACGCTGCAGTGTGGGATCATGACACTTCTGCCTGGCACCACATAACAGCCATCTCCAAAGGAACCCCAGCCTTCTATGGCCACAGACAGGCTGGAGCAGACCAGTTCCAGGCTGGCTTTGCCAGGTGGCTCGTGGGCCAGGAGCCTGGTCATCATTCCGTCAACTGAGAGGTCTCACAATGAGAGAAGGTGGGGAGGCAATCTCTCTTGTATCGGACCAGCTGCAGTTGGTGGAAGAGAAGCTTTCGAGCCACACAGAGCTCTTCTCCTGGTCAGGCGTTACCCAGGCACTGCTGTTAAATCATTGTGTCCCATGCCAGGGGGGACAGCGCCTCCCTGCAGCTGGTTTGCTGGCTGCCAGGTCCTGAAGAGGGTCTGGCTGGATGCTGTCTGCTGCTGATAAATGCATGTTAACAAAAACACTGTTTTAACCCATTCCTTACCCTGCCTCTGCTGCAGCCAGTGCTGCCTCTGTTGGTGACAGGACACAGGGCTAGAAGGGCCCTGGGCCAACCCAGTTTACTAAATCTGGTGTTAAACAAAATCCCTTCTTCACAAGCTGCTGTATTCACCCTTGCACCATGGCTGCTTCTGCAGCCACCACAGGCTTCCAGCTCCCATGAGACCTGAGTTTACAACGTAAAGTTCAAGCAGAAACTAATGCCCCCCTCCTTTTAAATACAAACTACTCTCACAGCACACCCTGCTCATCCTGCAGCACAAAGGCAGACTGTGCCTTTAAGGTCAGCATGGAGGGCACTCGCACAACCCCTCTCCCTGTGCCAGTTGCAAGGGTGTTAGGTGCAATTGCACCAGAGGCCTTCCCCTTCCTGGGGAGCCCTTGCTCTAGTCTAGTGCCAAGGAGCCGAGTGGTGTTTACACAGGTGGGCCATACGGCAGGCCAAGTGCGATCTCCTCAAACACGAGATGTCCAGAAGATGCAGGGGCACAGCTTGTGCAGTGGGGCGACTGAGTACGTACCCCAGAGTACCCCCAGGCGGCAGGGAGTTTCTGTAAAAAGGGAAATTCCACAGAACAAACATGGTGCTCATTGAACCGTAATGTTTGGGAACCAAAGAGTTAAAGCCGGAAGCTCCTGGCTCCTCACAAGACCCCAACATTCTCAAAAGCCATGGAACCTTCCCCCACCTGCTCTGCCAGGGGCTCAGAACACAGCCCATGTACTGACTGTACCCCAGGTGGGTGTAGGTGCAATGGCCGGGGGGAAGGGGGGCACTGAGGCTCAGAATGTACCAGGGTTTCAAGCATTTGAGCTCCTCTGGGCAGATGGGTGCTGGGAAAGCCCAAGGCAAGGGCTACTCATCAGCTGGGAATGGCTTTCCCAGACCAGACCCGACCACTGCCCTTGTGCCAGAAGCACTGGGAGCTTCACCAGCACGGAGCTTGGCAGGCCAGAGAGCGATGGTGCCAGCAGGCAGGGAGTTCCTGGCACTGGGGTCACAACTGCCCGTGGTGTTTGAGGACCCTGTCTAGGGACTGTAGAGCTGCCATACCAATGCTGGGAGCAGCCTGCAGCAAGCAGAGGGGATGCCTAGGCTGGGAGGTTCACAGCAGACTCCAGCTCACATAGGGTCACTCCTGGGAACTGCCACAGGCAGGAACCCTGGCACAATGGAGACTGATATCGCAGAGCGCCAGTCCTTCCTCCAGCACCTGGGAACTGCAAGACTTCAATTCTGATGTATCCCCACCAGCACTGTTTGCCCTTTGCCCTGCACTCAGCCAGAGGGGCAGGCTCCCTTTGCAAGTACAAAATACGATTTGCGCCAGAACACCGTTTTATTTAGAGCGTTTTTATAAAAAGGAACTGCCACTGATACCTGGGGACTGAGCAGCTCCTGCCCGAGCCATGGGACAGCTGACTACGGGGTGCACGCCCCAGCGCCCGCGGCCCCTAGGAGAGTGAGTGGGCCCAAAGCCCAGGGGTAGGCAGCCAGAGCTACGGACACGGGTAGCAGAGTCAGGGCCCATCACCCAGTGAGAGACACCAGGTTTTACAGCCAATGGCAAGACGTTCAAATGCACCATCGTGATGTTACCACCAGCAGAGGAGCTCAGCCTGGGCCCAGCACAGACGTTGACATTGGGGCGTAACAGAACCAGGCTGCTGGACGAAAGGGCACATTGCCGGCATGGGCAATGGCTGCTGGACCAATCCCTTGCTGAGGCCAGGGCAGTGCTCCCTGCCCCCATGCACTGAGTCACATGCAGCGCTGGTCCTAGGCACACATGCCTGTGCGCTCACTCCCCCAGCAGCGTGGTGACCTCGTGCACGTGGTCACGCACCACCTGGTCCAGCACGGCGTACACGTCCTTGCAGGCCTTGCTGGCAGCCTCCATGACCTGCTCCAGGTGGTCCTCGTGCAGCCGCGAGTTCATCTCCAGCAGGGCAATCTGGTCCGACTTGGGCAGCAGAGCGAGGGCTACCTGGGGCCCGCCGGCTGCCTCCTCCACATAGTTGAGGTCGGCCAGCGGCGTGTCCTCGATGAAGCCGGCAGAGCAGGCGCACACGTAGTCTCGCATGGGGATGCCTGCGTCGATGGTGGCCAGCGTGGCTGCATTCACGCAGGCACAGTAATTCCCACCGTCTGCCTGCAGGATCTGGGGAGGCACAGTGCTTAGCACAGAGGGCAGAGCAGGCTGCACCCACCCACTCAAGGGACCTGTGTCTGGCCCCACGGAGTTCAGAGCTAGACCCGGCATGCCCTCAACCCTCCTTGGTGATCAGTCACCTGCTCAAGACACAGTACAAGCCCTGTGCAAACTCCTGCTGTTGCTGTCTGAGCAGGCGGTGGAACTAGTAGGGCAGTGAGCAGAATGCACTGTGGCTGATCCCAGCCTGAACTCCACACAAACAACCCTCCTCACATTGGTGCACGAGCCAATGCCCCAGCCAGGCGAGTGCCCCCCACATAGATCACCGCCCCCTGCCCCAATGGCCCAGCTGACAGTTCCTTGTGCCCCTTGGTCACATCATACTGCTCCCCAACATGCTCCCTGGGCCCAAGGCCCTTGTAGCAATGGGCAAGGTTTGAGCCCCTTCCCACCTGCTCCAGGGACCTATTACAGGCATCTGGGGTGGGACATACCGCCCTGGGGTCAGCACACCAGAGAGGCAGGAAGCTGCCAGTGCTGTGTGAGGAGTTGCAGGCCACAGGAGCCAGGTGGTGCTGAGTTAACCAGTGTCAAGGCCCCATGACTTGGGGGGCCAAGGCTAGAAACCCCCCTACCTGCACGTAGATGTCGATCTGGGAGCGGGGGTACAGCTGGGTGAGGATCGCTGCCTCGAAGGTCTGCTTGAGGTGCAGCGTCATCTCACTGGACTTGCGGTCACCGTGGGGCCGGCGCTTGCGTTCCCCTGTGCTGAAGGTAGCCATGCTGTACTGACAGTTCACCAGCGCCCGGTCATGCAGGGCCTTACTGCGGGAGCCACGCATCTGCCAACAGACAGGGGCAACACGGCACGGCTAGCAGGCCACATAGTGCTGCCGTGCCCTGGGAGGGGGGGCAGGGTCCTGCAGTTTGGGGGAGTCTCAGAGAGATTTGGTGGACAGGTTAGCTTGTCCTATAATATAGGGCTCGCAATACTGGGTGTTATGGACGACCCCCCATTATGGACCGGGAGGGGGACCAAGGGCACGTTTCCCTGGGGACAGGCCTGCGGAGCAGGGTGAGAGGGAATCTCTCCCACCAGTACTAGGGACTTGAGGCGCACAGTGAACTTGCTAAGGACAAAGCCCTGATGGGTCCCAGCCACAGCTGATCATCTCCGGGGAAGTGGGCTTGTTTGGTGTTTTATCCTATAGCTCACCTTCCCCCACGCCCAGCTCCTCTATCTGACACAGGGCCAAGATGGCCAGTGCAGAGGCACAATCAGGAGTGGGGGTAACGGATGGGGGAGCAGGGCTGGAGGCCTGGACTCCTGGATCTATCTCGAGCACTGGGGGGAGCGGGACCTAGTGGTTGAGGAGACTGGGGACCCGGACTCCTGGGTTCCATGCTGGCTCGAGAGGGAGTTGGAGCTAATGGCTGGGAACCCGGACTCCTGGGTTCTCGGGGGGTGGGGGGGCTAGTGGCTGGGGACTGGACTCCTGGGTTCTCGGGGGGGGGGGGGCTCGTGGCTGGGGACCGGACTCCTGGGTTCTCGGGGGGGGGGGCTCGTGGCTGGGGACCGGACTCCTGGGTTCTGGGGTGGGGGGGGGGCTCGTGGCTGGGGGAAGTGGGGGCCCGGACTCCCCCGCCCCCTCACCTCGTGCGGCCCGTACACCACGGCCAGCGCCTTGGTGTTGCCCTGCTCGAGGTAGGCGGAGCCGTCGGCCTGCGCGAACACCCCCATGCGCGCGCGCACCTTGCGCAGCTCCCCAGCCCGGCGCCCGTCCACGCGGTAACCCTCGTCCGACAGCAGCTCCAGGCCGGCCATGGCGCGCTCCCGGCCTGCCCCGCGCGGGGAGTCCCGTTCCCGGCCTGCCCCGCGCCGACCCCCCGCCGCTCCCGGCCTGCCCCGCGAGTGGAATCCCGTTCCCGGCCTGCCCCGCGCCGAGCCCCCGCCGCTCCCGGCCTGCCCCGCGCGAGGAGTCCCGCTCCCGGCCTGTCCCGCGCCGACCCCCTGCCGCTCCCGGCCTGCCCCGCGCCGAGCCCCCCGCCGCTCCCGGCCTGCCCCGCGCGAGGAGTCCCGCTCCCGGCCTGTCCCGCGCCGACCCCCTGCCGCTCCCGGCCTGCCCCGCGCGAGGAGTCCCGCTCCCGGCCTGTCCCGCGCCGAGCTCACAGCCCCCCCCCCGCTCCCGGCCTGCCCCGCGCCGAGCCCCCGCCGCTCCCGGCCTGCCCCGCGCTGGGAGTCCCGTTCCCGGCCTGCCCCGCGCCGACCCCCCGCCGCTCCCGGCCTGCCCCGCGAGTGGAGTCCCGCTCCCGGCCTGCCCCGCGCCGAGCCCCCCGCCGCTCCCGGCCTGCCCCGCGCCGAGCTCACAGCCCCCCCCCGCTCCCGGCCTGCCCCGCGCCGACCCCCCGCCGCTCCCGGCCTGCCCCGCGAGTGGAGTCCCGCTCCCGGCCTGCCCCGCGCCGAGCCCACTGCCCCCCCGCTCCCGGCCTGCCCCGCGCGGGGAGTCCCGTTCCCGGCCTGCCCCGCGCCGAGTCCCCCGCCGCTCCCGGCCTGCCCCGCGCGGGGAGTCCCGCTCCCGGCCTGCCCCGCGCCGAGCCCACTGCTCCCCCGCTCCCGGCCTGCCCCGCGCCCAGGCCCCTCCGCCGCTCCCGGCCTGCCCCGCGCTAGACTCGTCACTGCTGTGCGCTGTCGCTGAGCCTCCTGGGTGTCTCGAGCGCCCCCCCGGGCCCCAGGAGAGGCGGCGGGGCGGGGCGGGCCTGGGGCCGGTCTCTGGGGCGAGCGCCGCAGGGGGCCTGAGCCCCGGGCCCGCCGCGCCCCCTCGGGCGGGTTCGCCCCGTGGCGCTGGGGGCGCCGCTGCGCGCTCGGACCGCGAGCCCGGAGCGCCCGGGGCCTGGGCCGCGGCTGTCTGCGCCTTGCCGCCGGCTCCCGGGCCGGGCCCTTGGGCCAGGGGCGAACCTCCCGGCGAGCTGATGCCGGCCCGGGAGCCCCGGGCCCCGCGTTGCGAGCCGCCGCTTCCGAGGGCGCGAGGCCGAAGCCCCGCCGCGCAGCAGGGAGCCCGGCCGCTCAGGCTCCGTCTGTCGGGCTGGCGTCCTCTGTAAGACGCCAGGCAAGAGCCCCTGCGGCCCCCAGCACCCGCCTCCCGTTTCCCCAGCCCTCTGATCTTGAGCTGGGGGGCTGTTGTTTAGCTCCCAGCCAAGGAGGGGCTGGGAAGCTGGTGTCTCTCTGGGCCGTTGGTTGCTCGGGGCCCGTCTCCTGGCCATTGGATTTAGCGTTGTCTTTTCAGTTCTATTGATCTGGGGACCAGGCCCAGATAGCCAGGTGACACCCACGCCCGTCTCTTTGTCTGCCTGGAGAGCAAACAGCCCTTTTCCACCTCCAGCTGGCAGTGTAGCACGTGGGGGAAACTGAGGCACACGTGGGGAAACTGAAGCACACACGGGCTTCATAAAAATATTGCAAAATACTCCCCCCTTCGACCGTCACCCCTTTTCCTCCTGCAAGACCAGACTTAGCAGGGTCGCTATAACACGTGACCTGGGGAAGTTCAGGGCCCTCTGTGACAAGGCCTCAGCTATAACATTTGCACTCCCCTTAACATGGGCCACTTTCATATCGTAATCTTGGAAGGCCACGCTCCATCTCAGCAGCTCGGCATTTGCCCCTTTCATTTGATGCAGCCACTTCAGAGGAGAGCGGACCATACACAGGAAAGTGCAGCCCAGCCAGATATGGCTGCAGCTTTAAGAGCCCACACAATGGGCAGGCATGCCGCCTCTAGTTTAGCATAGTTTCTGCTCTGTGGGGAGCAGTTTCTTGCTCAGGTACACAGTTGGGTGGCTCTCCCCCTTAGCATTAGCTTGCATCAGCACCATGCCCAGCCTGCGAACACCAGGAAGGGCTTGTTGAAGTCTGGATTTAGAACCTCCTTCAGTGCACAGAGCCCTCTGGCACTGCTCGGTCCAGACCATCCTGTCTAACTTACCCTTCTTGCACAGTTCGGTGATGGAAGTTGCCAAGGAGCTACAGTGGGTGTGACAAAGTGGGAATGTTCTTAATATTTTCTCTGAATACGGTGTGTGCGCCTTGGTTCCCCTGTCGTGAACCCCCTCCTGAAATGAGTATTTCCAGGGATTTAAGTTTAAATTTCCTCAGTGTGATGGATGTACTGGCTTTGCTCTGCATAGCTCTTGGAAGTCCGGAACCACTGGAGAAAGTTTAAAGTCTCAGGTCTGGATCGGCATCAAGTCTGTTTCTGTATTTCATTTTCAAATGTGCATATGAGGAAAGCGCTTCTTTGCATAAGTATGTTGTTGAAAATTGTAACAAAATTGTAGTAGCTTTTTCTGCCAGAAGAGGGTACTTGTTTCTTAAACTCAGCCAAAAGTTCATCACTGACATATATCTGAAACTCCTTTTCAGTTCGCAAAAAGAAAAGGAGTACTTGTGGCACCTTAGAGACTAACCAATTTATTTGAGCATAAGCTTTTGTGAGCTACAGCTCACTTCATCGGATGCATACTGTGGAAAGTGTAGAAGATCTTTTTATATACACACAAAGCATGAAAAAATACCTCCTCCCACCCCACTCTCCTGCTGCTAATAGCTTATCTAAAGTGACCACTCTCCTTACAAAAAGAAAAGGAGTACTTGTGGCACTTTAGAGACTAACCAATTTATTTGAGCATAAGCTTTCTTGAGCTACAGCTCACTTCATCGGATGCATACTGTGGAAACTGCAGAAGACATTATATACACAGAGACCATGAAACAATACCTCCTCCCACCCCACTCTCCTGCTGGTAATAGTTTATCTAAAGTGATCACTCTCCTTACAATGCGTATGATAATCAAGTTGGGCCATTTCCAGCACAAATCCAGGTTTTCTCACCCTCCGCCCCGCCCTCTCCCCACAGACTCACTCTCCTGCTGGTAATAGCCCATCCAAAGTGACCACTCTCTTTACAATGTGTATGATAATCAAGTTGGGCCATTTCCAGCACAAATCCAGGTTTTCTCCCCCCCCCCTTTTCCAAAAACCACACACACAGACTCACTCTCCTACTGAGCTTGTAATAAAACCACTCTCCCTACAAACCCAACCCCCCCCGCCACACACAAACTCACTCTCCTGCTGGTTGGGTGAGAAAACCTAGATTTGTGCTGGAAATGACCCACCTTGATTATCATGCACGTTGTAGGGAGAGTGGTCACTTTGGATAAGCTATTACCAGCAGGAGAGTGAGTTTGTGTGTGTGTGTTTTGGGGGGGGGAGGGAGGGGGTGAGAAAACCTGGATTTGTGCTAGAAATGGCCCACCTTGATTTTCATACACATTGTAAAGAGAGTGGTCACTTTGGATGGGCTATTACCAGCAGGAGAGTGAATTTGTGGGCGCGGGGGGCGGAGGGTGAGAAAACCTGGATTTGTGCTGGAAATGGCCCAACTTGATTATCATACACATTGTAAGGAGAGTGATCACTTTAGATAAACTATTACCAGCAGGAGAGTGGGGTGGGAGGAGGTATTGTTTCATGGTCTCTGTGTATGTAATGTCTTCTGCAGTTTCCACAGTATGCATCCGATGAAGTGAGCTGTAGCTCACAAAAGCTCATGCTCAAATAAATTGGTTAGTCTCTAAGGTGCCACAAGTACTCCTTTTCTTTTTGCGAATACAGACTAACACGGCTGTTACTCTGAAACCAGACTATTCGCAGTGGTAGAAGATGACAGGACAAGGAGTAATGGTCTCAAGTTGCAGTGGGGGAGGTTTAGGTTGGATATTAGGAAAAACTTTTTCACTAGGAGGGTGGTGAAACACTGGAATGCGTTACCCAGGGAGGTGGTAGAATCTCCTTCCTTAGAAGTTTTTAAGGTCAGGCTTGACAAAGCCCTGGCTGGGATGATTTAATTGGGGATTGGTCCTGCTTTGAGCAGGGGGTTGGACTAGATGACCTCCTGCGGTCCCTTCCAACCCTGATATTCTACGATTCTATGAACCAAAAAAACACCCACGAGGGGGAGAGAGAGAGAGAAAGAGAAGCAACCAGCTTAATCATGAAAGTTATTTATTGCCAGGTAATAACCATAGGGGAGTCAAACAAACAAAACAATGATAATTTTAAATCTAACTTAAAAGTCAGGTTTAGACTGTAAAAGTCAGGTTTAGAAAACTCTGATCACACGGGTCAGAAGGCTACACGGAGAGAGAGAGAGAGAGAGAGCTGGGTTCTCACCACTCCATGAAGATGGACTCGATCGGGGGTCCCAGATGGTGGTAGTTGAGGGTTTGGAGTGCTGAAGACAGGCAGAGCCCCAGCATGATCAGTCAGGAGAAGATGAAGTCCCAATGGAACTGACTCAGATTTTGGATCCAGGCATCAGAGCACTTACTTGAGCATGGGTAGGGGCTTTTGGAGGGAAACAACAATGGTTCAAAGGAGAACACTAGATTTGTTTATTATCAGAGGGGTAGCCTTGTTAGTCTGTATCCACAAAAACAACGAGGAGTCCGGTGGCACCTTAAAGACTAACAGATTTATTTGGGCATAAGCTTTTGTGGGTAAAAAACCCACTTCAGATGCATGGAGTGAAAATTACAGATGTAGGCATAAATTTACTGACACATGAAGAGAAGGGGAGTTACCTTACAAGTGGAGAACCAGTGTTGACAGGACCAATTCAATCAGGATGGACCTGGTCCACTCCCAATAATTGATGAGGAAGTGTCAATACCAAGAGAGGGAAAATTGCTTTTGGAGTGAACCAGCCACTCCCAGTCTTTATTCAAGCCCAAATTAATGGTGTTAAGTTTGCAAATGAATTGTAGCTCTGCAGTTTCTCTTTGAAGTCTGTTTTTGACATTTTTTTGTTGAAGGATGGCTACTTTTAAATCTGTTATAGACTGTCCAGAGAGATTGAAGTGTTCTCCTACCGGCTTTTGTATGTTACCATTCCTGATGTCTGATTTGTGTCCATTTATTCTTTCACATAGAGACTGTCCAGTTTGGCCAATGTACATGGCAGAGGGGCATTGCTGGCACACGATGGCGTATATCACATTGGTAGAGGTGCAGGTGAATGAGCCCCCGCTGGTGTGGCTCATATGGTTGGGTCCTCTGATGGTGTCACTAGCGTAAACTAGTGGTGTGGCTCAAGGGAGGTGTGACTGGTTCGGTCACAGAGACCCCCTTGGGGCTGTTACCTGACGTGCTGAAACTACCTCTGAGCCTTTTTTCCTGTCTGCTTGGGACTCCAGACCCCTGCCTTGTTGAGCCAGACATGCCAGCCTGCTGCAAACACAGACCTAGGTCTGGTCCACGCCTCCAAAGCTGCAGACTTTAACCAAAAACTGCTCAGCACATCACCTGTCTCCAGCACCCAGTTCCAAATGGGACCCAAACCCCAAATAAATCCATTTTACTCTGTATAAAGCTTATACAGGGTAAACTCATATACCAGCACCCTGTATAACACTGATAGAGAGAGATGCACGGCTGTTTGCTCCCCGGGGTATTAATCACTTACTCTGGGTTCACTAATAAACAAAAGTGATTTTATTAAGAATAAAAAGTAGGATTTAAGTGGTTTTAAGTAATAACAGACAGAACAAAGTAAGTTACCAAGCAACATAAAACAAAACACGCAAGTCTAAGCCTAATACATTTAAGAAACTGAATACAGGTCAATCTCACCCTCAGAGATGTTTTAATAAGCTTCTTTCACAGACTAGATGACTCCTTAGTCTGGGCCCAATCCTTTCCCCTGGTACAGCCCTTGTTAGTTCCAGCTTAGGTGGTAACTAGGAGATTTATCATGACTAGCAGCCACCTTTGTTCTGTTCCACCCCCTTTTATAGCTTTGGCACAAGGCATGAATCTTTTGTCTCTCTGGGTCCCCACCCCTCCTTCTAAATGGAAAAGCACCAGATTTAAGATGGATTCCAGTACCAGGTGACATGGTCACATGGCCTGTGAGACCCCCAAGCCTCCATTCCTTCCAGCCTGACTCACAGGGAACACAGGAAATCTTACAAGTAAACAGAGCCATTCACCACCAATTGTTCTAGTTAATGGGAGCCATCAAGATCCTAAGCCACCATTAATGGTCCACACTTTGCATAATTACAATAGGACCTCAGATTAATACTTCATATTTCTAGTTTCAGATACAAGAATGATGCATTCATACAAATAGGATGACCACACTCAGTAGATTATAAGATTTGTAACGATACTTTACAAGAGACCTTTTGCATGAAGCATATTCCAGTTACATCATATTCACAAAAAGAAAAGGAGTACTTGTGGCACCTTAGAGACTAACCAATTTATTTGAGCATGAGCTTTCGTGAGCTACAGCTCACTTCATCAGATGCATACTGTGGAAACTGCAGCAGACTTTATATATACACAGAGAATATGAAACAATACTGTGTATATATAAAGTCTGCTGCAGTTTCCACGGTATGCATCTGATGAAGTGAGCTGTAGCTCACGAAAGCTTATGCTCAAATAAATTGGTTAGTCTCTAAGGTGCCACAAGTCCTCCTTTTCTTATTGAGTGCAATGTCACAATAATATATAAAAGTTGTGTTGTTCAGGCTAGACAATAGGAACGGATCATTCCTGGCTATGGGTGGTGTTCCTTTGAGGGAGCTCACAGTGCAATGAGGGAGCTTGACTATTTTGGATATCAGTCAAGGATTTATTACTAGAATTGGTCTGATAACTGCTGAGCTGGGTGTGTGCAGGCGTGGGTTCGTTAACATCTGGAGCAGAGATCCCCCATCATGCACTGCTTCCCTGCTTTTCTGGTCCCAGAGTTCCCTGCGGTTCTTGCCTCGGAGTCTCTGTTCTCCAATCTGTATGCTAATGGAGATGCCTCCCTGTCCCATCTTCGATGCAAATGAGCCTAGGGGAGTTGCCTTTGTTCTTGTCACCCTTGTCCCAGGGGTTCAGCTGTGTCTCCCTTGGCCTTTTCGTTGCCTTTTGTAAGTCTTTCTTCTGATCGACTTTGGTTCAGGCAGAGACGGGGGGTGGGGAGATGGTCTTTCCTGTGTCAGACAGGCTGGGTGCTGCGCCCAGGTTCCCCAAGAACACAGGGCAGATAGGTAACATGGGCTCTGATCGTCTCCACCTTGGCAGGCTCTGGCCATATGCGGCCGCTCTACACCTTGTGGCCTGGGTACGACACCTCTGCCATCCCTGCCTTACACTTCCCAGCTTTTACCGTCAGTCCTGCCTCCTCGAGGCAGCCCAGCACCCTCCTTCCCTGGGCCACATGGTCCTCCCAGGCCTAGCTAAAGACACAGATATCATAAATGTACACCAGGGCAAAGACCTCCCTCCCCCTCAGTAACTGACCCACAAGGCGCTGGAGGGTGGCAGGTGCCCCCTTGAGGCCAAAAGGCAGGACCAGGAACTCAAAGACCCCTATGTGGTGATGAGAGCAGATTTCACCCTGGCCTCTGGGTCTAAAGGCACCTGCCAGTTGCCTTTGGTGAGATCCATGGTAGTGAGGTAATGGGCTCACACAACTTGTCTAAAAAGAAAAGGAGGACTTGTGGCACCTTAGAGACTAACCAATTTATTTGAGCATAAGCTTTCATGAGCTACAGCTCACTTCATCGGATGCATTCAGTGGAAAATACAGTGGGGAGATTTATATACACACAGAACATGAAAACCTGGGTGTTACCATACATACACACTGTAAGGATGAAGTGAGCTGTAGCTCACGAAAGCTTATGCTCAGATAAATTGGTTAGTCTCTAAGGTGCCACAAGTCCTCCTTTTCTTTTTGCGGATACAGACTAACACGGCTGTTACTCTGAAACCTGTAAGGAGAGCGATCACTTAAGATGAGCTATTCCCAGCAGGAGAGCGGGGGGGGGGGGGGAACAGGGGAGGAGAAAACCTTTTGTAGTGATAAGGTGGGCCGTTTCCAGCAGTTAACAGGAACGTCCGAGGAGCCGGACGGGGCGGCGGGGGGAGGGAATAAACATGGGATAAATAAACAATAAAGATGTCAAGAATTATAACATTCATAAACCAGTCGGAGAACACTTCAATCTCTTTGGTCACTTGATTACAGACCTAAAAGTGACAATTCTTCAACAAAAAAACTTCAAAAACAGACTCCAACGAGAGACTGCTGAATTGGAATTAATTTGCAAACTGGATACAATTAATTTAGGCTTGAATAGAGACTGGGAGTGGATGGATCATTACACAAAGTAAAACTATCACTCCTAAAGTCAGCATGTCCCTGACCTCTCTCTCCAGGGTTACAGCAACGTTCAGCTGGGTCAGTCCAGAGCCCAGAGCTCTCCGACCCTTCTCTAGTCCCAGTCCAGAAGCCCAGCACTTAACCCCACCTGGCCCCTGCTCTGTCCTTTGTCCTTGTTCCCCAGGAAACCTGGTCACCTGGCCTCCTCCTCAACCCTTTGTTCTCCAGCTCATCACACCTGGCTGGCATCCTGTGGAGGATTGGTCATCCATTGTCGTCAGTTGCTAGGTACCAAATGTCCAGGCAATTGGAGTGGCCATTGTCTTTTCCTGGCTCTCCATAGGGCCAGGCCTCAGACAGCCTGGCGTCAGTCACACCTGGATCTCTGCAAAGAGTAAACAACCTTTCCCCCCCACCCAGTTAATCATGCAGCACATAGGGGAAACTGAGGCACACACAATACTCATTCAAAATATTATGAAAAATTCCCAGTCTGTCACAAGAGGATTGAAGGTTAGAGCATAGTCCATTCTGCTTGGCCCAGAGACCAGCCAAGCTGCAGTGAACCCTTGGTTCTAGTTCTGACTGCCCCCCTGTCTGACCTCCGCTGGCAGACTCCTGATGAGAGCCCAGACTGTTTCCTGCAGCCATTGGCCATTATCTTTGAAAACTCATGTCGATCAGAGGAGGTCCTAGATGACTGGTAAAAGGCTAATGTAGTGCCCATCTTTAAAAAAGGGAAGGAGGAGGATCCAGGGAACTACAGGCCAGTCAGCCTCACCTCAGTCCCTGGAAAAATCATGGAGTAGGTCCTCTAGGAATCAATTCTGAAGCACTTACACGAGAGGAAAGTGATCAGGAACAGTCAGCATGGATTCACCAAGGGCAAATCATGCCTGACTAATTTAATTGCCTTCTATGACGAGATAACTGGCTCTGTGGATGAGGGGAAAGCAGTGGACGTGTTGTTCCTTGACTTTAGCAAAGCTTTTGACACGGTCTCCCACAGTATTCTTGCCAGCAAGTTAAAGAAGTATGGGCTGGATGAATGGACTATAAGGTGGATAGAAAGCTGGCTAGATTGTCGGGCTCAACGGGTAGTGATCAATGGCTCCATGTCTAGTTGGCAGCCGGTATCAAGTGGAGTGCCCTAAGGGTCGGTCCTGGGGTCACTTTTGTTCAATATCTTCAAAAATGATCTGGAGGATGGTGTGGATTGCACCCTCAGCAAGTTTGCAGATGACACTAAACTGGGAGGAGTGGTAGATACGCTGGAGGGTAGGGATAGGATACAGAGGGACCTAGACAAATTGGAGGATTGGGCCAAAAGAAATCTGATGAGGTTCAACAAGGACAAGTGCAGAGTCTTGCACTTAGGACGGAAGAACCCCATGCACAGCTACAGACTAGGGACCGTTCTGCAGAAAAGGACCTAGGGGTTACAGTGCATGAGAAGCTAGATAGGAGTCAACAGTGTGCCCTTGTTGCCAAGAAGGCCAATGGCATTTTGGGCTGTATAAGTAGGGGCATAGCCAGCACATTGAGGGACGTGATCGTTCCCCTCTATTCGGCATTGGTGAGGCCTCATCTGGAGCACTGTGTCCAGTTTTGGGCCCCACACTACAAGAAGGATGTGGAAAAATTGGAAAGAGTCCACCAGAGGGCAACAAAAATGATTAGGGGATTGGAACACATGACTTATGAGGAGAGGCTGAGGGAACTGGGAATGTTTAGTCTACAGAAGAGAAGAATGAGGGGGGATTTGATAGCTGCTTTCAACTACCTGAAAGGGGGTTCCAAAGAGGATGGCTCTAGACTGTTCTCAGTGGTAGCAGATGACAGAAGAAGGAGTAATGGTCTCAAGTTCCAGTGGGGGAGATTTAGGTTGGATATTAGGAAAAACTTTTTCATATGAGGGTGGTGAAACACTAGGGAGGTTACCTAGGGAGGTGGTAGAATCTCCTTCCTTAGAAGTTTTTGAGGTCAGGCTTGACAAAGCCCTGGCTGGGATGATTTAATTGGGGATCGGTCCTGCTTTGAGCAGGAGGTTGGACTAGATGACCTCCTGAGGTCCCTTCCAACCCTGATATTCTATGATTCTATGACTTGCCCCCCACCTCCCCAGTCCTTAGATCTTGAGCTGGGAGATTATTGTTCAGCTTCCCAAAGGAGAGGCTGGGAAGTCCATGTTGCTCTGGGGCATTGGTGGCTGGTATCAATGTCCTGGCAGTTGGATTTGCCACTGGCTTTTCAGAGGGTCCAGTGATATAGGGAACAAGACCCAGACAGCTGGGTGCCACCCACATCTATGACTCTTCGCCTGCCTGGAGAACAAACAGCCGTTTCCCACCCCCAGGTAACAATGCAGCACACAGGGGAAACTGAGGCACACACAAGCCTCAAAATTATTACCAAAAAAATCCCACTTCATCGCACATCCTCAGCCATCCCTCCCCCTCCAATGCACCCCCACCCCAATCACCAGTGCTCCATTTCCACCCACTGCCTCAATGTCCCTCCAAACCCCTCCGCTCCTGCCCCTTTCCCCCTCCCAAACACGGGATCACCGCGGCCCCCATTGGCATAGGGGCTGCACGGGCTCAGACAGTTTCCTGCAGCGCATTGCACCGACCGGGCCGCTCCCGCAGCTGCCCTGGCTCCCGGTAACCCGCTCCGGGCGCCGGCTGTCCGCTGGCAGTGGACCCGGGCCGGGGCCAGGCGAGCCCCCTGCGCTCGGCGCTGCACTCGCGAATCGGTCGCGCAGCGGAGCCCAGCCCGTGCGGGCAGCGAGGGGCGAATTCTGGCCGGGACGCAGCGCCCCCTCGCGGCGTGGGCAGTCTCTCCAGGCCGGGCGGAGAAGCTCGCGTGGGCTGGAGCCGGCAGCGGGGCTCGGCAGCCGCAGCGGTCGAAGCGCAGACAAGCCCCAGGGAGAGCCCCGGGCGCTCCCGGGTCCGCCGGAGGGCGCAGCGCAGCCGCCCCCGCTGGTTCCCCCCATCCAGCCTCGCCCCCTTCCCATCCAGCCCCGCCTCCTGGGCTCCCCGGCCAGGCCACAGCCCAGCCCCCCAGGAGCCCAGCCCTCGGCCCCGCGCCGCGGCTCTCCGGTGCCAGGCGGCGCAGGGGCGGAGCAGGGGGCGGGGAGCGGCGCTGGGCCGGGCTAAGCCGGGGACCGGGAGCCGGACCCGGCCGCTCACCCCAGGGCTCGTGCGGTGCCCCCGCGGCTCCTTCTCCTCTGCCCGGCCCTCTGGCTCCGGGGCTACCCCGGCACTTCCCCTGCGGCTGCCCCCGGGCCGTGCCCCGCAGGGACCCAGCCATGGCCGTGCCAAGCCCCAGCAAGTTCCAGTTCGCCATCGACCGCGGTGGCACCTTCACCGACATCTTTGCCCGCTGCCCCGGGGGGCGCGTCCGCGTGATGAAGCTGCTGTCCGAGGACCCGGCCAACTACCGCGATGCGCCCACGGAAGGCATCCGCCGCATCCTGCAGGAGGTGAGGGGCCGGGCACGGGGCGGCTGGCAGTGCCGGGGGGAGCCGTTCACAGCCCTAGGATGGTCTTGGCTAGGAGGGGCACTGACCCCAGGGGCTCCGGAGGCAGAGATGCCCAGCCCCCTGGCTGGCAGCTGCATGCGCTGGCCCGGGCGCCGGGGGGCATGGTGGGGCGCAGACGCTGCGCTGGAGCACCCCAGTGGGCCCGTTCACTCCCCGCGGTCCGTTTGGCTCCTTTCCCCCCCGAGGCCCCGGTCAGCCCAGCGCACCGCCCAGGCCAGGAATGCGCCTCAGCAGATCGGAGCGGGCGCCGTCTGACCAGCATCCTGCCCCCGGCTGCAGCCAAATTGGCCCCAATAGCCCGGAGCAGACTGGGCAGCCTCTCGCCCTGTCTGTCTCTTGCACGTCCCGCTGCCAGGATCGCAGCAGCATCCAGGCAGCCCGCATCCTGCCTGTGGCTCTGGCCCCGCAGAGTGAGCCTGGCCCATCTGGGAGGGGGTGGCCGTTTCTCCCTGGCCCAGCTGGGTTTGATGCAGGAAGGGGGCGCGGTGTGGGACACCCTGAGGGAGGCGCTCTCCTGACAGATCTGTCATGGTGGGGGCCCAGCACCCCCTGTTCTCCCTAAGGGGGTGCTGCCTGGCCTGGCTTTGCCTGAGGGAGGGGAGACCTTGGTTGGGCTGGGTCATGGCTCATGAAGGGCCCCCAAGGTTAGAGCCCTGGGCTGGGAAACCAGGCTCCTGGGGTGTTTCCAGCTCTTCCACTGGCTCGCTGGATCACCTTGAACCAGTTCCTTCCCCTCTGAGCCTCAATTTCCCCATCAGCACTCTGGGGACAGTGACTCCCTTCTCCTGGGCTCATGGGCATGAGATGATCTGAGCTCCATGGAGGGGTGTTACTGGCTGTGGGAGGAGAGTGCCCCACAGTGACAGGAGCTTCCCCCAGGAATGCGGCATTCCCTTTCCCTGCGACCACCCCCTGGACACATCGCAGATAGAGTGGATCCGCATGGGGACCACGGTGGCCACCAACGCCCTGCTGGAGCGCAAGGGGGAGCGGATTGCCCTGCTGATCACCAAGGGCTTCCGGGATCTCCTGCACATCGGCAACCAGGCTCGGCCCAGAATCTTTGATCTGGTGAGTCCCCAGCCCTGCCTCCTGTCTGTGTGCCTCTCCGGGCCAGGCTGCTACTGCTGACATGACTTTGTATGGCCTTGGGTGCCAAGTGTGGCCAGGGCAAGGAGCTCCTGGGTCCAGGAGCATCTGGAATCTGGGCAGGATTCTCCTGCATGCTCTGTCTCTGAGTAAACCAGCCCCCCACTGCCCTCAGGGCCCCTTTCCCACATGCCAGGGGCAGCCGGGCAGGGCGGGGTATGTGCTGCACCTGGCGATTGGCTGGCACAGTTTGAGCGCACGCTGAGTTGTTTCAGCCAGCGGGGCACTCTCGTGAATCCAGCACGTGAGGCCCTGGGGGAGTCGCCCTTCGGGAGGGCCCTGTCCACTGACCCAGAGGATGTCCTTGGGAACCCAGTGCAAGGGGCCCATTGTTTGGAAGAAGCCTGGACTGGATTCCTCAGCTAATCTCTGGCTGCAGTACCCGCCCCCCTTTCTCTGCACTTGGCTGGCTGTGGGGCCACGTGGCAGCTGCGGCTGCTCCATCCCTCCCCACAGACCCTCCCAACTCTTGCTGGCAGTGGCTTTCCCCTGAGGCTCCCCTGCACTTTGTACATGGCCTGGATTGAGCCTTTAATCTCTGGAAAAAGAAGAGGAGGACTTGTGGCACCTTAGAGACTAACCAATTTATTTGAGCATGAGCTTTCGTGAGCTACAGCTCACTGCATCCGATGCATCCCAGAGAGCCCCAGTCCAGGCGCCTCCGTCACTGAGCACCCAGGGGTGGGGGTGGGGGGGCAGGGCAGGTGTGTCCTGGCTGTCGGCTCTGGTGTCTGTTCTAGATGGGAGGGTCTAGACTAAGCCACTGACTTCCTCCTGATGAGCCTCCCTTTGGGTACGTCCACACAGCAAACACAGCCGCGGCAGCAAGCCTTGGTGCTGGTCAGCTGACTCGGGCCCCCGGGCTCCCCACACAGTGTAGATGTTTGGCCTTGGGCTGAAGGCTAGGAATCGAGACCCCCCTGTCCCGCCTCTGCTGGGTCTCAGGGCCTGGCTGCAGCCCGAGCGGGCATAGTGCGGCCCAAGGCAGCTGCCCCGGGTCCTGAGATGGTGCCGCGGGTGTTTTGCTGTGTAGATGTGCCTTTAGCCTCTCTGGGGCAAGAGGGGTTAAACCAGGGGTGGGCAAACTTTTTGGCCTGAGGGCCGCATCGGGTTTCAGAAATTGTATGGAGGGCCGGATAGGGGAGGCTGTGCGTCCCCAAACAGCCAGGCGTGGCCCGGCTCCTGCCACCTATCCAACCCCCCTTGCTTCTCGCCCCCTTATGGCCCCCCCCCAGGACTCCTGCCCCATCCAACCCCCTCATTCCCTGTCCCCTGACGCCCACCCCTCCGGGACCCCTGCCCCATCCACCCCTCTCTGTCCCCTGACTGCCCCCAGAACCCCCGCCCCTGAATGCCCCCGCCGCCCATTCAACCCCCCCCCTCCTTCCTGACTGCCTACCCCTGGGACCCCTGCCCCCATTCAACCCCCCTGTTCCCTGCCCTCTGACCGTTCCGACCCCTATCACACCCCTGCCCACCACCCCGACCTCCCCTGCCCTCTATTCAACCCCCCGCTCTCTGCCCCCTCATCGCGCCGCCCAGAGCACCAGGACAGGCAGCCACGCCGCCCGTCTGGAGCTAGCCACTGACCGTGCAGCACAGAGCCCAGGTCAGGCAGCCAGGCCACGCAGCACAGAGACCGGGTCAGGCCGGGCTCTGCAGCTGCACTGCCCCAGGAGCTCGCCGCCCCCCTCCCAGAGCATCGCGCCGGTGGCCTAGTGAGCTGAGGCTGAGGAAGGGGGAACAGGGATAGCTTCCCAGGCCAGGAGCTCAGGGGCCGGGCAGGAGGGTGTCCCGGCGTCCCCGGGTAATGCTCTGGAACTGCTCCCTATGAAGCCGGCAGGACTCTGGTGAAGTCTCCTCTCTGTGAGCAGCCTGTCTGCAGGACACACAGCTCACCCGGCTTCCACCTTCCTGGGTCTGACCTCGGAGCATTCAGCCTCCTCTGCCCCTCCGTGTGCATCCCACAGCGAGTCCGCTCAGGCGGGGTCCTGGGGAAGCCAGAGGGTCCTGCCCCCCAACTCCGCAGTCAGACGTGACTCTCAGCCAGCCAGTAAAACAGAAGGTTTATTAGACGACAGGAACATGGTCTAAAACAGAGCTTGTAGGTGCAGAGAACAGGACCCCTCAGCTGGGTCCATTTTGGGGGGCAGCGAGCCAGACAACCACGTCTGCCCTTCACTCCATGTCCCGGCCAGCCCCAAACTGAAACTCCCTCCAGCCTCTCCTCCCCTGGGCTTTGTCCCTTTCCCGGGCCAGGAGGTCACCGGATTCCTTTGTTCTCCAACCCTTTAGCTCTCACCTTGCAGGGGGGAAGGGCCCAGGCCATCAGCTGCCAGGAAACAGGGTGTCGGCCGTTCTCTGTGTCCAGACCCCTGCGTACACCTGCCCTCTAGGGCTCTGCAATGATCATACACCCTTATCCCACCCCCTAGATACTTAAGAACTGCCTAGGGGAAACTGAGGCACCCCCACACTATTCAGAGGAAACATTAAGAACAGTCCCGCTTCGTCACAGAGGGTCTTGTGGGCTGGGCTGTAGTTTGCTCACCCAGGTGTGACAGTGCCCTGGGACGCTATGTTGGGAGAGAGCGATCAGAGTCCCGGAGCCCTGCACAGCCGTTCCTGGTGGGGCCCTGATTGACTGCAGCAAGGAGCCGGGTCTGCGGGGCGGGAGGCGCCTCCAGGACCACCTGGAAGAGGGGAGGAAATGAGGCTACTGAGGCTGAATGGGGGGGCCTCACAGGCCAGAGGCTGGGCTGAGTCAGAGAGTCCTGGCGGGAGCAGGGCCTGGGGCTTGGCCCCTCTCCTGGGGCGGGCGGGTGGTGGGCAGGGAGCCCACCCCAGTGGGCGGGAGTTGTGGGAAGCTGGGGCAGCGCAGAGAGACCTGGGTCAGTGGGGTGCGGCAGGACGTGGCGGGCGGGGCTGCACAGACAGCAACCTCACACCGGGAGCGGGGACCCCAATGCACCCCCCCCAGCCCCCGAGGGTTAGAAGGGTGGGGGATGGCAGCAGGGGATCAGAAGTGATGGAGTGAACTGCAGCAAGGCGGGGGAGGATCAGCCCCCAGCCCCCCAGCCACTTCGCCCTGGCGGCCACCTGGGGGTGGGCGGGACAAGAGCCAATCCCTGGGTCTGCCCCAGACCATGCGGGGGCGCGTGCGACTGGCCCTGCCCTAGGGCTGGTCTCCACACTCCAGCCCCCCAGCCTGGCAGTGACCGGGCCCTCTGTCGGGTCCCCAGGAGGTGGCAATGCCCGAGGTGCTGTATGAGGAGGTGGTCGAGGTGGACGAGCGGCTGATCCTGCACCACGCCAGCTGCCAGCTCCCCGGGGCCGACCCCGGCCAGGTGCTCCCAGGTTGGTGTTTGGAGCCAGGCGAAGGGGGAGGTCAGGGCCGGCTGGACCCGGCCCGCTGCGTACCCAGAGCAGCGCCATGGAGGGGGTTCAGCTCGTGTCCCTTTGGTGTCTCCCCAATTACCCCTCCCCTCCCCCACGCTCCCTGTCCTCAGCCAGTCCCCTCCCCACATTGCCCCCTGCTCTCTGTCCCTCTGCCCCATGGCCTCTGCGGGGGGGTGGGGGGGAAGCAGGATTGGGGATGTGGTTTGCAGGCGTGGGCCCCTCTACCGTGGCTCCATCCCCTCCCCAGGCGTGGTGGGGGATTCGCTGGTGGTGCAGCGCCCCGTGGACCTGGCCGCGCTGCGGAGAGACCTGCAGCGGCTGCTGGCGCAGGGGATCCGGAGCCTGGCCGTGGTGCTCCTGCACTCCTATGCGTGAGTTCCTCCGGGGGGGCGCTGGGCCCCACCCCACTCGCGGTGCTCAGAGCCAGTCGGGGCTGGAGCCTGCACCTCCAAAACCTGGGGAACAGGTCAGCCTTGTGCACCCCCACGCTGGGCACTGCACCCGGCTTGGTGCCCACCAGCGCCCCTGCTCAGCTGCTAGCATGGCCCTGCCCCAGGGGGCTGGGGACTCTCCTGTCTGGCTTTGGGTGGGGGTGCCTTGCTCTGGGGAAACTGGCGCCCCGCTGATTGCCGTATGGCTGGGGCAGCCCCAGCCCCACGGCTCTCCCCAGTCCCCTGACTCTTCTCTTTCTCCCTGGCAGCTGGCCAGCCCATGAGCAGCAAGTGGGGGCACTGGCCCAGGAGCTGGGCTTCCAGCACGTGTCTCTGTCATCCTCGGTGATGCCCATGGTGCGGGTGGTGCCACGCGGGTACACCGCCTGTGCCGATGCCTACCTGACCCCCTGCATTCGCCGCTACCTCGATGGCTTCTGCGCCAGCTTCACCCAGCAACTCCGGGTGAGCATGGCGGCACATCGCCTCCAGGGGCCTGCCATGCCCTGACTGCCCCAGCGGCTGGGCGGGCGTTGCCCTGAACAGCCCCCTGGCGCTGCCCCACCGACCCAGGCAGACGTGGCTCTTCTCGCCTCCCCACACGGCCACCCCCGCTCCTCCACATGGACTCATCTGCTCCCCTCTTCTGTGCCTGGTCCGTGTCCCCATGCCAGGGCCCTCTCCCTGCCTGGGGCACGTCCCAGAGCCCCTCACCTGGCTCCAGCTCTGTCCCAGGGCCCGTCCCGGTTCTGCTGGCCTTGTGAACCTGGCTGGGGACCCTGGTTCCCGTTCTGCCTCCTGCCCTCGGTCCATGCAGGGCCCCTCATCCCACCTGGCCCCAGGCTCACCTGCTCTCTCTGGCTCCCTCTGCAGGACACCCAGGTGCTCTTCATGCGCTCCGACGGGGGCCTGACCCCCATGGGGCAGTTCAGTGGCTCCCGGGCCATCCTGTCTGGCCCCGCTGGCGGCGTTGTGGGCTACGCGATCACCACCTACAGCCAGGAGGACAGGCAGCCTGTGATCGGCTTTGACATGGGAGGTGGGTGCGGCATGCAGGGGGGTCTCTCCCTGTGACTGGGGAGGGTCTGAGCTCCTTTGCACATGGCAGGGGGACGCTGGCTCCCCCAGATGGACTCCCCCAGGGCAGGTGAGGCCCGGCGCTGGGAGGGCGGGCGGGGAAGCTGGGATGTTGCCCTGCCCCGGGCAGGCTGCAGGCCCTGGGGATGGTGCCGGCTGCATGGAGCCAGCCCGGAGCCAGGCCCTGGCTGGGGCCTGGGGCAAGCGGCTGAGCTGTGACTCCCGCAGGCACCTCGACGGATGTCAGCCGCTACGCCGGCGAGTACGAGCATGTCTTCGAGGCGACCACGGCTGGGATCAGCATCCAGGCCCCCCAGCTGGACATCAACACCGTGGCGGCCGGCGGCGGCTCCATGCTCTTCTTCCGGTGGGTGCCTGCCTGCGGCCGTGCCCCCGCACAGCCCCTTCCCTGGCCTGCCGCTCCTGGGGAGCCTTCCCCCAGCGGTGGGGTTCAGGGACCCCGGCTGGCTTGGGGGGGCTCGAACAGCCAGTCCTGCTGCTGTGGCCCCCTGACTCCTCTTACAAAGGGGGTGAGCCTCCCACAGCCCTCAGTGGCACCCACTCCAGAGGGCCCCCGAGTGCGGGGTTGGGGCTGGGAGCCGAATGGCAAGGGCACTCTGGGCTGGCTCTGGGGGTGCTTCGCCTGCTGCTCAAGGGACTGTTTGGGCCTTGCGCTCTGACGTTCCTGGCCCGAGGGGCTGTGCTTGTCTGAGCTTCAGCATCCGGCCCCTGGACATCGGCCACTCGTGGCTCGCAGCAGAGCCGGCCTGGTTCCAGCCCCGTCCCGGCTCCTTCTCCCCTCCCCACGGCTAAGCAGTGTCAGGGCAGCTCTGAGACCTACATACGCTCGGCTACTGCTGGGAGCAGTGCTGCACCCCATTTCCCCCCAAAAGGGGGCGCTCTCCCCTGCGTCAGCGCAGACCCCAATCCCCAGCCTGGTGCTAGGGGCGTGTGCTGCCGGGGGGGGGCTCAGTAGGGGGCGCTCTCCCCTGGGTCTGACCCCGATGCCCCAGCCTGGCGCTAGGGGCGTGTGCTGCTGGCTGGGGGGGGCTCAGTAGGGGGCGCTCTCCCCCGGGTCTGACCCCGATGCCCCAGCCTGGTGCTAGGGCTGTGTGCTGCCGGGCGGGGTGGGGCTCAGTAGGGGGCGCTCTCCCCCGGGTCTGACCCCGATGCCCCAGCCTGGTGCTAGGGGCGTGTGCTGCTGGGCGGGGGGGGCTCAGTAGGGGGCGCTCTCCCCCGGGTCTGACCCCGATGCCCCAGCCTGGCGCTAGGGGCATGTGCTGCCGGGCGGGGGGGGGGCTCAGTAGGGGCCGCTCTCCCCCGGGTCTGACCCCGATGCCCCAGCCTGGCACTAGGGCCGTGTGCTGCCGGGGGGGGGCTCAGTAGGGGGCGCTCTCCCCCGGGTCTGACCCCGATGCCCCAGCCTGGTGCTAGGGCCGTGTGCTGCCGGGCGGGGGGGGCTCAGTAGGGGGCGCTCTCCCCCGGGTCTGTCCCCGATGCCCCAGCCTGGCGCTAGGGGCGTGTGCTGCCGGGGGGGGGGGCTCAGTAGGGGGTGCTCTCCCCTGGGTCTGACCCTGATGCCCCAGCCTTGGCGCTAGGGGCGTGTGCTGCCGGGGGGGGGGCTAAATAGGGGGCGCTCTCCCCTGGGTCTGACCCCGATGCCCCAGCCTGGCGCTAGGGGTGTGTGCTGCTGGGCGGGCCTCAGTAGGGGGCGCTCTCCCCTGGGTCTGACCCCGATGCCCCAGCCTGGCGCTAGGGGCGTGAGCTGCCCGGGGGGGGGCCCAGTAGGGGGCCCAGTAGGGGGCGCTCTCCCCTGGGTCTGTCCCAATATCCCAGCGTGGCACTAGGGCCGTGTGCTGCCAGGCGGGGGGGGCTCAGTAGGGGGCGCTCTCCCCTGGGTCTGACCCTGATGCCCCGGCCTGGTGCTGGGGGGGGTGCTGCCGGGGGGGGGGGGGGGCGCTCTCCCCTGGGTCTGACCCCGATGCCCCAGCCTGGCGCTAGGGGCATGTAACGGGGCTCCTGACCCTTTGTGTTCATTGGAGATCTCCTGGTACTTCCCGGGGCTGGCGCGTGACCCGCACTGTCCCTGCCTGGGTCTGATCTAGGTCACTCTTTTCCTTCCTCTTGCCCATGTGCCCTCAGCTGGGCACAGGGTTCTCCTTCACTCCCTGCCCCAAACTGCGGGGCGATGCCGCTGCATGGGGCTCCCGTGCCTGCCCGGGGCCGTGCTGCAGTAACGCCTCCTCCTTCTCTCCCCACCAGGTCCGGGCTGTTTGTGGTTGGTCCTGAGTCCGCGGGGGCCCATCCTGGCCCCGCCTCCTACAGGAAGGGTGAGGCCGGGGCTCTGCTGTGCCGGGGCGTGTCTGGGTGGGCTGGCGAGTGGCAGCGACTGACCCCCTTGTCTTTGCAGGGGGGCCCCTGACAGTGACTGATGCCAACCTTTGTCTGGGCCGCCTGCTGCCCCATTACTTCCCCCACATCTTTGGGCCGGGTGAGGACCAGCCGCTCTCGCGGGAGGCCGCCCTGCAGGGCTTCCAGGAGCTCACTGCCCGCGTGAATGCCTTCCTGGCCAGCCAGGCGCCGGGCCCCCACCCCTCTCTCACTGTGGAGGAGGTGGCCATGGGCTTCATCCAGGTGGCCAACGAGGCCATGTGCCGGCCCATCCGCTCCCTGACCCAGGTAGGGGCAGGGCAGTGCTGCAGCCCATCAGCCCCAGGATGGTGACATCTGCCCCCTCGTCTCCGCGGAGCTGGCAGGGCATCTCCCCCCACCCCGGGAAAATGCCCAGGAGTCCCCCACGCCTGCTCCCCTGCCAGCACTGGGAGCAGAGCCAGGGGCTGTGCATGGACAGCTCCTGGCTCTGCCGGGGGCCCCGGCGCTCCCCGGTGTTACGCGCAGTGCTGAGCCCAGGGGAAGGCTCAGGCCAGGCTGGTGACTCTGGCCAAGTGCAGCCCCATCCTGCCTGCGGGAGAGAGAAGGTTCCCCAGGACTTGTTCCTGGGGGTGGGGAAGGTTTCCTGGGGCTCGCTCTCAGTTCCCTGGCCGGGGGTGGGGGTGGTTCCTGGCTCTTGCCAGGGGGGCTCAGTTCCTGGGGGTGGGGGCGGGGAGGGGTTGGTTCCCTGGGTCTGCTCCGGGGCGGGGAGCTCTGTTCCCCGGGGGGGTTGGTTCCCTGGGTCTCGCCTGGGCAGGGGGCCTCTGTTTGCCGGGGGAGGGGTTGGGTCCCTGAGCCGGGGCGGGGGGGCTCGGTTTGATGTCCCTGTGGGTGACGCTTCCTCTGGTTCTGGTAGGCGAGGGGCCACGATACCTCGCGCCACGTGCTGGCCTGCTTCGGGGGCGCAGGAGGGCAGCACGCCTGCGCCATTGCCCGTGCGCTGGGCATGAAGAGGGTGTTCATTCACAAGTACGTATCGGGGAGCTGGGGCAGGCGCTGGGAGTGGGGGGCTGGGGGAAGCTGGGCGCTGGGAGTGGGGGGATGGGGGGAGCTGGGCTGGGCGCTGGGAGTGGGGGGAGCAGGGCCGGGCACTGGGAGTGGGGGGATGGGGGAAGCAGGGCCGGGTGCTGGGAGTGGGGGACAGGGGGAGCTGGGCCGGGTGCTGGGAGTGGGGGGACGAGGGGAGCTGGGCCGGGCACTGAGCGGGGGGACGGGGGAAGCTGGGCCGGGCACTGAGCGGGGGGACGGGGGGAGCTGGGCCGGGCGCTGGGAGTGGGGGGACGGGGGGAGAAGGGCTGGGCGCTGGGAGTGGGGGGACGGGGGGAGCAGAGCTGGGTGCTGGGGGTAGGGGAAGCTGGGCCGGGCGCTGGGAGTGGGGGGACGGGGGGAGAAGGGCCGGGCGCTGGGAGTGGGGGGACGGGGGGAGCTGGGCTGGGCACTGAGCAGGGGAACCTGGGGGGAGCAGGGCCGGGCGCTGGGAGTAAGAGAAGCAGGGCTGGGCTCTGGGAGGGGGCGGGATGGAGGGAGAAGGGCTGGGCGCTGGGAATGGGGGGATGGGGGGAGCTGGGCTGGGCACTGAGTGGGGGAACCTGGGGGGAACTGGGCCGGGCGCTGGGAGTGGGGTGACAGGGGGAGCTGGGACGGGTGCTGGGAGTGGGGGGACGGGGGGAGAAGGGCCGGGCGCTGGGAATGGGGGGATGGGGTGAGCTGGGCTGGGCACTGAGCGGGGGAACCTGGGGGGAGCAGGGCCGGGCGCTGGGAGTAAGAGAAGCAGGGCTGGGCTCTGGGAGGGGGCGGGACGGAGGGAGAAGGGGCCGGGCGCTGGGAGTGGGGGGACGGGGGGAGAAGGGCCGGGCGCTGGGAATGGGGGGATGCGGGGAGCTGGGCTGGGCACTGAGCGGGGGAACCTGGGGGGAACTGGGCCGGGTGCTGGGAGTGGGGGGAGCAGGGCTGGGTGCTGGGGGTAGGGGAAGCTGGGCCGGGCGCTGGGAGTGGGGGGACGGGGGGAGAAGGGCCGGGCGCTGGGAGTGGGGGGACGGGGGGAGCTGGGCCGGGCACTGAGCGTGGGAACCTGGGGGGAGCTGGGATGGGCGCTGGGAGTGGGGGGACGGGGGGAGCTGGGCCGGGCACTGAGCGTGGGAACCTGGGAGGAGCTGGGACGGGCGCTGGGAGTGGGGGGACGGGGGGAGAAGGGCCGGGCGCTGGGAGTGGGGAGACGGGGGGAGCTGGGCCGGGCACTGAGCGTGGGAACCTGGGGGGAGCTGGGATGGGCGCTGGGAGTGGGGGGACGGGGGGAGAAGGGCCGGGCGCTGGGAGTGGGGGGACGGGGGGAGCTGGGACGGGCGCTGGGAGTGGGGGGAGCAGGGCTGGGTGCTGGGGGTAGGGGAAGCTGGGCCGGGCGCTGGGAGTGGGGGGGACGGGGGGAGAAGGGCCGGGCGCTGGGAGTGGGGGGACGGGGGGAGCTGGGCCGGGCACTGAGCGTGGGAACCTGGGGGGAGCTGGGCCGGGCGCTGGGAGTGGGGGGACGGGGGGAGAAGGGCCGGGCGCTGGGAGTGGGGAGACGGGGGGAGCTGGGCCGGGCACTGAGCGTGGGAACCTGGGGGGAGCTGGGACGGGCGCTGGGAGTGGGGGGACGGGGGGAGAAGGGCCGGGCGCTGGGAGTGGGGAGATGGGGGGAGCTGGGCCGGGCACTGAGCGTGGGAACCTGGGGGGAGCTGGGCCGGGCGCTGGGAGTGGGGGGACAGGGGGAGAAGGGCCGGGCGCTGGGAGTGGGGAGACGGGGGGAGCTGGGCCGGGCACTGAGCGTGGGAACCTGGGGGGAGCTGGGCCGGGCGCTGGGAGTGGGGGGACGGGGGGAGAAGGGCCGGGCGCTGGGAGTGGGGAGATGGGGGGAGCTGGGCCGGGCACTGAGCGTGGGAACCTGGGGGGAGCTGGGCCGGGCGCTGGGAGTGGGGGGACAGGGGGAGAAGGGCCGGGCGCTGGGAGTGGGGAGACGGGGGGAGCTGGGCCGGGCACTGAGCGTGGGAACCTGGGGGGAGCTGGGCCGGGCGCTGGGAGTGGGGGGACAGGGGGAGAAGGGCCGGGCGCTGGGAGTGGGGAGACGGGGGGAGCTGGGCCGGGCACTGAGCGTGGGAACCTGGGGGGAGCTGGGACGGGCGCTGGGAGTGGGGGGACGGGGGGAGAAGGGCCGGGCGCTGGGAGTGGGGAGACGGGGGGAGCTGGGCCGGGCACTGAGCGTGGGAACCTGGGGGGAGCTGGGCCGGGCGCTGGGAGTGGGGGGACAGGGGGAGAAGGGCCGGGCGCTGGGAGTGGGGAGACGGGGGGAGCTGGGCCGGGCACTGAGCGTGGGAACCTGGGGGGAGCTGGGCCGGGCGCTGGGAGTGGGGGGACAGGGGGAGAAGGGCCGGGCGCTGGGAGTGGGGAGACGGGGGGAGCTGGGCCGGGCACTGAGCGTGGGAACCTGGGGGGAGCTGGGCCGGGCGCTGGGAGTGGGGGGACGGGGGGAGAAGGGCCGGGCGCTGGGAGTGGGGAGACGGGGGGAGCTGGGCCGGGCACTGAGCGTGGGAACCTGGGGGGAGCTGGGATGGGCGCTGGGAGTGGGGGGACGGGGGGAGCCCGTGGTTCCTGCGTAGCTGGACCCGCGCCCTGGGACCGGCCAGGGGCCGCTCTGCCCGGCTCAGGGTGCCCCCCGCCGCGTTGCCCTGAGGACCGAGCTGGAGCCCTCACGCCGGGTCTCCTTGCAGGCACAGCGGGATCCTGTCGGCCTACGGCCTGGCCCTGGCGGACGTGGTGCACGAGGCCCAGGAGCCCTGCTCCCTGCACTACGGGCCCCAGGCCTATGCCCAGCTGGACGAGCGCCTGGCGGCGCTGGAGACCAAGTGTGTGCGGGCCCTGCAGGCCCAGGGCTTCCCCAGGTACCCGCCCCACTGGCCCAGGGCTGCCCACCGGGGTCTGGAGCTGGGGTGCTGCCGGCTGGACGCCCCGAGGAGGAAGCACTGGGTGCTGCAGGGATCAGGAGGGGCCCGTCACCCTCCGCCCCGGGGTTTGCAGCAGCACCTCCCACTGCTTTCTCCGGGCGGGCTCTTGGGGGGTGGGCAGATGGGCTCTCTAGCACTCAGCAGGCAGGCGGGCTCTCGGGGGGGCGGGCGGGGCTCTCTGGCGGGGGGACGGGCTCTCGGGGGGGCGGGCGGAGCTCTCTGGCGGGGGGACGGGCTCTCGGGGGGGGGGAGCTCTCGGGGGGGCGGGCGGGGCTCTCTGGCGGGGGGACGGGCTCTCGGGGGGGCGGGGGAGCTCTCGGGGGGGCGGGCGGGGCTCTCTGGCGGGGGGACGAGGGAGCTCTCGGGGGGGCGGGCGGGGCTCTCTGGCGGGGGGACGGGCTCTCGAGGGGGCGGGGGAGCTCTCGGGGGGGGCGGGTGGTCTCTCGGGCAGGGGAGCTCTCGGGGGGGCGGACGGGCTCTCTGGCAGGGGGACGGGGGAGCTCGCGGGGGGACGGGCTCTCGGGGGGGCGGGCGGGGCTCTCTGGCGGGGGGACGGGCTCTCGGGGGGGCGGGCGGAGCTCTCTGGCGGGGGGACGGGCTCTTGGGGGGGGGAGCTCTCGGGGGGGCGGGCGGGGCTCTCTGGCGGGCGGGGGAGCTCTCGGGGGGGCGGGCGGGCTCTCGGGCAGGGGAGCTCTCGGGGGGGCGGGCGGGGCTCTCTGGCGGGGGGGACGAGGGAGCTCTCGGGGGGGCGGGCGGGCTCTCGGGCGGGGGAGCTCTCGGGGGGGGCGGGCGGGGCTCTCTGGCGGGGGGACGGGCTCTCGAGGGGGCGGGGGAGCTCTCGGGGGGGCGGGTGGGCTCTCGGGCAGGGGAGCTCTCGGGGGGGCGGGCGGGCTCTTTGGCAGGGGGACGGGGGAGCTCTCGGGGGGGCGGGCGGGCTCTCTGGCGGGGGGACGGGCTCTCGGGGGGGTGGGGGAGCTTTCAGGGGGGCGGGCGGGCTCTCTGGCGGGGGGACGGGCTCTCGGGGGGGCGGGGGAGCTCTCGGGGGGCGGGGGAGCTTTCAGGGGGGCGGGCGGGCTCTCTGGCGGGGGGACGGGCTCTCGGGGGGGCGGGGGAGCTCTCGGGGGGGCGGGCGGGCTCTCGGGCAGGGGAGCTCTCGGCGGGGCGGGCGGGCTCTCTGGCAGGGGGACGGGCTCTCGGGGGGGTGGGGCTCTCGGGGGGGCGGGGGAGCTCTCGGGCAGGGGAGCTCTCGGCGGGGCGGGCGGGCTCTCTGGCAGGGGGACGGGCTCTCGGGGGGGCGGGCGGGCTCTCTGGCGGGGGGACGGGCTCTCGGGGGGGTGGGGAAGCTTTCAGGGGGGCGGGCGGGCTCTCTGGCAGAGGGACGGGCTCTCGGGGGGGCGGGGGAGCTTTCAGGGGGGGCGGGGGGGCTCTCTAAGACGCAGCAGGCGGGTGGGCTCTCTGTCTAGAACCCCCCCCCCCCAGCTAACCTCTCCCTCCCCACCCAGGTCTCAGATCCGCACGGAACCCTTCCTGCACCTGCGCTATGAGCGCACAGACTGTGCCCTCATGTGCTCGGCCAAGGGGCACCCGGCCACGTCCGATTCCTGCCGGGCCGGGGACTTCCGCGCCGCCTTCTCCAGCAGGTGGGTGTCCCTTGCCCCACGCAGGGGCCTGGGCCTCTCCTTCCCCCTGGCAGCATTGGGGCTGCGGCTGCCATCCCTTCGGGCAGGGGCCTGCCTAGGCCCTGGGGGGAGGAGTTGCTGCCCTGTGCTTCTCCCAGAACGACTGATGTGCACCATGGCACGATCCTGAGGGCCCAGGGCTTAATCACAGAATCCTAGAAGATCAGGGTCGGAAGGGACCTCAGGAGGTATCTAGTCCAACCCCCTGCTCAAAGCAGGACCAATCCCTGACTAAATCATCCCAGCCAGGGCTTTGTCACGCCTGACCTTAAAAACCTCTATGGAAGGAGATTCCACCACCTCCCTAGGCAACGCATTCCAGAGTTTTACCACCCTCCTAGTGAAATAGTGTTTCCGAATATCCAACCTAGACCTCCCCCACTGCAACTTGAGACCATTACTCCTCGTTCTGTCATCTGCTACCACTGAGAACAGTCTAGATCCATCCTCTTTGGAACCCCCTTTCAGGTAGTTGAAAGCAGCTATCAAATCCCCCCTCATTCTTCTCTTCCGCAGACTAAACGATCCCAGTTCCCTCAGTCTCTCCTCATAAGTCATGTGTTCCAGTCCCCTAATCATTTTTGTTGCCCTCCTCTGGACTCTTTCCAATTTTTCCACATCCTTCTTGTAGTGTGGGGCCCAAAACTGGACACAGTACACCAGATGAGGCCTCACCAGTGTCAAATAGAAGGGAACGATCACGTCCCTCGATCTGCTGGCAATGCCCCTACTTATACAGCCCAAAATGCCATTGGCCTTCTTGGCAACAAGGGCACACTGTTAACTCCTATCCAGCTTCTCGTCCACTGTAACCCCTAGGTCCTTTTCTGCAGAACTGCTGCCGAGCCATTCGGTCCCTAGTCTGTAGCGGTGCATGGGATTCTTCCGTCCTAAGTGCAGGACTCTGCCCTTGTCCTTGTTGAACCTCATCAGATTTCTTTTGGCCCAATCCTCCAATTTGTCTAGGTCCCTCTGTATCCTATCCCTCCCCTCCAGCATATCTACCTCTCCTCCCAGTTTAGTGTCATCTGCAAACTTGCTGAGGGTGCAATCCACACCATCCTCCAGATCATTTATGAAGATATTGAACAAAACTGGCCTCAGGACCAACCCTTGGGGCACTCCACTTGATACCGGCTGCCAACTAGACATGGAGCCATTGATCACTACCCGTTGAGCCCGATGATCTAGCCAACTTTCTATCCACCTTATGGTCCATTCATCCAGCCCATACTTCTTTTAACTTACTGGCAAGAATACTGTGGGAGACTGTGTCAAAAGCTTTGCTAAAGTCAAGGAACAACATGTCCACAGCTTTCCCCTCATCCACAGAGCCAGTTATCTCGTCATAGAAGGCAATTAGATTAGTCAGGCATGAATTGCCCTTGGTGAATCCATGCTGACTGTTCCTGATCACTTTCCTCTCGTGTAAGTGCTTCAGAATTGATTCCTTGAGGACCTGCTCCATGATTTTTCCAGGGACTGAGGTGAGGCTGACTGGCCTGTAGTTCCCAGGATCCTCCTTCTTCCCTTTTTTAAAGATGGGCACTACATTAGCCTTTTTCCAGTCATCCGGGACTTCCCCGGATCGCCATGAATTTTCAAAGATAATGGCCAATGGCTCTGCAATCACATCCGCCAACTCCTTTAGCACCCTCGGTTGCAGCGCATCTGGCCTCATGGACTTGTGCTCGTCCAGCTTTTCTAAATAGTCCCGAACCACTTCTTTCTCCACAGAGGGCTGGTCACCTTCTCCCCATGCTGTGCTGCCCAGTGCAGTGGTCTGGGAGCTGACCTTGTTCGTGAAGACAGAGGCAAAAAAAGCATTGAGAACATTCGCTTTTTCCACATCCTCTGTCACTAGGTTGCCTCCGCCATTCAGTGAGGGGCCCACACTTTCCTTGACTTTCTTCTTGTACCTGAAGAAACCCTTCTTGTTACTCTCAACATCTCTTGCTAGCTGCAACTCCAGGTGTGATTTGGCCTTCCTGATATCACTCCTGCAAGCCTGAGCAATATTTTTATACTCTTCCCTGGTCATTTGTCCAATCTTCCACTTCTTGTAAGCTTCTTTTTTGTGTTCAAGATCAGCAAGGATTTCACTGTTAAGCCAAGCTGGTCGCCTGCCATATTTACTATTCTTTCTCCACATAGGGATGGTTTGTTTCTGCAACCTCAATAAGGATTCTTTAAAATATAGCCAGCTCTCCTGGGATGATTTCGCTGGGGATTGAATCATAGAATCATAGAATATCAGGGTTGGAAGGGACCTCAGGAGGTCATCTAGTCCAACCCCCTGCTCAAAAGCAGGACCCATCCCCAATTAAATCATCCCAGCCAGGGCTTTGTCAAGCCTGATCTTAAAAACTTCTAAGGAAGGAGATTCCACCACCTCCCTAGGCAACGCATTCCAGTGTTTCACCACCCTCCTAGTGAAAAAGTTTTTCCTAATATCCAACCTAAACCTCCCCCACTGCAACTTGAGACCATTACTCCTTGTCCTGTCCTCTTCCACCACTGAGAATAGTCTAGAACCATCCTCTCTGGAACCACCTTTCAGGTAGTTGAAAGCAGCTATCAAATCCCCCCTCATTCTTCTCTTCCGCAGACTAAACAATCCCAGTTCCCTCAGCCTCTCCTCATAAGTCATGTGTTCCAGACGCCTAATCATTTTTGTTGCCCTTCGCTGGACTCTTTCCAATTTATCCACATCCTTCTTGTAGTGTGGGGCCCAAAACTGGACACACTACTCCAGATGAGGCCTCACCAATGTCGAATAGAGGGGGACGATCACGTCCCTCAATCTGCTCGCTATGCCCCTACTTATACATCCCAAAATGCCATTGGCCTTCTTGGCAACAAGGGCACACTGCTGACTCATATCCAGCTTCTTGTCCACTGTCACCCCTAGGTCCTTTTCCGCAGAACTGCTGCCGAGCCATTCGGTCCCTAGTCTGTAGCTGTGCATTGGGTTCTTCTGTCCTAAGTGCAGGACCCTGCACTTATCCTTATTGAACCTCATCAGATTTCTTTTGGCCCAATCCTCCAATTTGTCTAGGTCCCTCTGTATCCTATCCCTGCCCTCCAGCGTATCTACCACTCCTCCCAGTTTAATATCATCCGCAAATTTGCTGAGAGTGCAATCCACACCATCCTCCAGATCATTTATGAAGATATTGAACAAAACCGGCCCCAGGACCGACCCCTGGGGCACTCCACTTGACACTGGCTGCCAACTAGACATGGAGCCATTGATCACTACCCGTTGAGCCCGACAATCTAGGCAACTTTCTACCCACCTTATAGTGCATTCATCCAGCCCATACTTCTTTAACTTGCTGACAAGAATAATGTGGGAGACCGTGTCAAAAGCTTTGCTAAAGTCAAGATACAATACATCCATTGGTCCTGCTTTGAGCAGGGGGTTGGACTAGATGACCTCCTGAGGTCCCTTCCAACCCTGATATTCTATGATTCTATGTATGACTCCTTTCCCACTCATGTTATTCTCCCAAGGGATCCTGCACATCAGTTCCCTGAGGGAGTCAAAGTCTGCTTTTCTGAAGTCCAGGGTCTGTATTCTGCTGCTCTCCTTTCTTCCCTGTGTCAGGATCCTGAACTCGACCATCTCATGGTCACTGTGCAGCTGAGGGTTAGTGGGCAGCAACTACCCAGGGCTCGCTGGAGACTTGCCTTGTGTCTGCCAGGCCACTGCCCCTGCCCCACCTGTGGCCCAGAGGAGCCCTGCCTTGCAAGGGGTGCAGCGGGGCTTGTTCTCAGCCACGTGCCGGGCTGGTGGGCATCTCTGCAGCCCCGGTGCAGCGTGTGTCTGGGGTAACGGCTGCCTGGCCCTGCAGGTACCTTAAAGAGTTTGGCTTCACCATCCCCGGGCGCCCTGTGGTGGTGGATGATGTGCGGGTGCAAGGCACTGGGAGCACCGGGATTGGTCAGGACGAGCCAGTCGCGGCCAGCGGCAGACCTGCCCGTGTGGAGACGGTGAGACCGAGGGAGCAGCGCTCTCCCGCCCTGCCGTGAGCGCCCCCCACCCTGGGGCAATGGAGAGGGGGTCGCTCCCTCCCTGCCTAGGGGCAGGTGGGCTCTGGGATGCGGCAGCACCTCTCCCAGGGCAAACCCACAAGCCCCTGCCTGTCAGTGATCTGCTGGTCCTCCCGCATGCCCTGCCTCGGAGCAGATCCCGGGGGCTCAGCTCTTCCCAGAGAGGGGGCGGCACGATGGGCACCTCTCCTGCACACCACAGGCCCGCGGGGCGCTGAGTGCAGGGAGGGCAGGCTGCCTGGGGCCCAGGCGTGCTCTGACTGCGCTGAGCCATGGCCTGTGGGTCCAGATGGCTCCTCTGGGGCAGGGCAGGATCAGTGCCTGGCCCATGGCCCCACAATCTGAACTGCTGAGACAATGGCTCCAGCTATGCCAGGGGGCGGGGGAGGGGGTTCCCTGTTAAGTGATGCACAACAGGGCGGGGTTGGGGGAACCTGGGCCCAGGCACTCTCAGGGCATCCCCTTTTTCTCCCTGGCCAGGTGACCCGCTGCTATTTCACCGATGGCTACCTGGACACCTGCGTGTACCTGCTGGAGGATCTGTCCTGGGACCACTCCATCCCCGGCCCCAGCATCATCATTGATAAGAACAGGTAGGAGGAGGGGTAGATGGAGCCCGGACATATGAGTTCTATTCCCATCACTGCGGGGAGAGCCTGGGCCAATGGTGAAAGCAGGACGCTGGGCATCAGGACGCCTGGGTGCTGTGCCCGGTGTCGAGAGGGGAGAGCTGGGCCGGGCTGAGAGGGGTGGTCAGCGCTCCTGGGTGCTGTGCCCGGTGTCGACAGGGGAGAGCTGGGCCGGGCTGAGAGGGGTGGTCAGCGCTCCTGGGTGCTGTGCTCGGTGTCAAGAGGGGAGAGCCGGGCCGGGCTGAGATGGGTGGTCAGCACTCCTGGGTGCTGTGCCCGGTGTCGACAGGGGAGAGCTGGGCTGGGCTGAGAGGGGTGGTCAGCGCTCCTGGGTGCTGTGCTCGGTGTCAAGAGGGGAGAGCCGGGCTGGGCTGAGATGGGTGGTCAGCGCTCCTGGGTGCTGTGCCCGGTGTCGACAGGGGAGAGCTGGGCCGGGCTGAGAGGGGTGGTCAGTGCTCCTGGGTGCTGTGCCCAGTGTCGAGAGGGGACAGCTGGGCCAGGCTGAGATTGGTGGTCAGCGCTCCTGGGTGCTGTGCCCAGAGTTGACAGGGTAGAGCTGGGCCGGGCTGAGATGGGTGGTCAGCGCTCCTGGGTGCTGTGCCCGGTGTCGAGAGGGGAGAGCCTGGCTGGGCTGAGATCGATGGTCAGCGCTCCTGGGTGCTGTGCCTGGTGTCGACAGGGTAGAGCTGGGCTGGGCTGAGATCAGTGGTCAGCGCTCCTGGGTGCTGTGCCCGGTGTCGAGAGGGGAGAGCCGGGCCGGGCTGAGATGGGTGGTCAGTGCTCCTGGGTGCTGTGCCCAGTGTCGAGAGGGGAGAGGTGGGCCAGGCTGAGATGGGTGGTCAGCGCTCCTGGGTGCTGTGCCCAGAGTTGACAGGGTAGAGCTGGGCCGGGCTCAGATGGGTGGTCAGTGCTCCTGGGTGCTGTGCCCAGTGTCGAGAGGGGAGAGCCTGGCTGGGCTGAGATCGATGGCCAGCGCTCCTGGGTGCTGTGCCCAGAGTTGACAGGGTAGAGCTGGGCTGGGCTGAGATGGGTGGTCAGCGCTCCTGGGTGCTGTGCCCGGTGTCGAGAGGGGAGAGCCTGGCTGGGCTGAGATGGGTGGTCAGTGCTCCTGGGTGCTGTGCCCAGTGTCGAGAGGGGAGAGCCTGGCCGGGCTGAGATCGGTGGTCAGCGCTTCTGGGTGCTGTGCTCGGTGTTGAGAGGGGAGAGCTGGGCTGGGCTGAGATCGATGGTCAGCGCTCCTGGGTGCTGTGCCCGGTGTCGACAGGGTTGAGCCGGTCCGGGCTGAGATCGATGGTCAGCGCTCCTGGGTGCTCTGCCCAGTGTCGAGAGGGGAGAGCCTGGCTGGGCTGAGATCGATGGTCAGCGCTCCTGGGTGCTGTGCCCAGTGTCGAGAGGGGAGAGCCGGTCCGGGCTGAGATGGGTGGTCAGTGCTCCTGGGTGCTGTGCCCAGTGTCGAGAGGGGAGAGGTGGGCCAGGCTGAGATGGGTGGTCAGCGCTCCTGGGTGCTGTGCCCAGAGTTGACAGGGTAGAGCTGGGCCGGGCTCAGATGGGTGGTCAGTGCTCCTGGGTGCTGTGCCCAGTGTCGAGAGGGGAGAGCCTGGCTGGGCTGAGATCGATGGCCAGCGCTCCTGGGTGCTGTGCCCAGAGTTGACAGGGTAGAGCTGGGCCGGGCTGAGATGGGTGGTCAGCGCTCCTGGGTGCTGTGCCCGGTGTCGAGAGGGGAGAGCCTGGCTGGGCTGAGATGGGTGGTCAGTGCTCCTGGGTGCTGTGCCCAGTGTCGAGAGGGGAGAGCCTGGCCGGCCTGAGATCGGTGGTCAGCGCTTCTGGGTGCTGTGCTCGGTGTTGAGAGGGGAGAGCTGGGCTGGGCTGAGATCGGTGGTCAGCGCTCCTGGGTGCTGTGCCCGGTGTCGACAGGGTTGAGCCGGTCCGGGCTGAGATCGATGGTCAGCGCTCCTGGGTGCTCTGCCCAGTGTCGAGAGGGGAGAGCCTGGCTGGGCTGAGATCGATGGTCAGCGCTCTTGGGTGCTGTGCCCAGTGTCGAGAGGGGAGAGCCGGTCCGGGCTGAGATCGGTGGTCAGCGCTCCTGGGTGCTGTGCTCGGTGTTGAGAGGGGAGAGCCTGGCCGGGCTGAGATCGGTGGTCAGTGCTTCTGGGTGCTGTGCCCGGCCCAGCCTCTGACTTGCTCTGTGGCTGGGGAAGTCTCTGTCCCTCCTGCATGAGAGGCTCTGCAGTGCGCTACAGGGAGTTCTGGACAGTGGGTGGTGATGGACGTCCTGGGGGGCGATGGGAAGTGCTGCCCTGGGGAACCCTCCCCAGGGCATGTGCAGTAACACAGCCTCATTCCTCAGCACCATCCTCATTGAGCCGGGCTGCACGGCCTCCATCACCCGCCATGGGGACATCAGCATTGCCGTGGGCTCCGAGAAGCAGGGCCCCATCAGCACCCAGCTCGACACCATCCAGCTCTCCATCTTCTCCCACCGCTTCCTGGGCATTGCAGGTGAGGCTGCGGCACCAGGCCAGCTCCCAGGCCCTGTCTCCACGTGTGTCATCCAGGAACTTCTCTCATTCTTTTCTGAACCACGTTATAGTCTTGGCCTTCACAACATCCTCTGGCAAGGAGTGCCACAGGTTTACTGTGTGTTGTGTGAAGAAATCTTTCCTTTGGTTTGTGTTAAACCTGCTGCCTGTTAATGGTTGGTTTAGAAACAACAAATCCTGCATCTCGGCAGAGGGTTAGACTAGGTGGCCCTTGCAGTCCCTTCTAACCCTGTGGGTCTATGATTCTAGTTTCATTGGGTGACCCCTGGTTCTTGTGTTATGTGAAGGGGTAAATGACACTTCTCTATTCACGTTCTCCACACCAGTCACGATTTTTAGGCCTCTATCTTATCCTCCCTTAGTTGTCTCTTTTCTCAGATGAAAAGTCCCAGTCTTATTAATTTCTCCTCATATGTACGTTTTCCAGTTGTAATGTTTCTTTTTTGAGATAGGGCAACCAGATCTGGAAATGGTATTCAAAGTGTGGGAGTACCATGGCTTTATGGAGAGGCATTAGGATATTTTCTGTCTTCGTATTTATCCCTTTCCCAGTGATTCCCAACAATGTTCGCTTTTTTGACGGCTGCTGCACATTGAGTGAATCTTTTCAGGGAACTCTCCACAGTGACTCCAAGCTCTCTTTCCTGAATGGTAACAGCTAATTTAGACCCCATCAATTTGTATGTAGAGTTGGGATGATGTTTTCCAATGTGCATTACTTTGCATTTATCACCACTGAATTTCACCTGCCGTTCTGTTGCCCATGTTAGGGCTTCCTCTCGTCCTCCCTTGGTTCTTGTCACCCAGACAGAAAGCAGAAGGCCAGAATCCCACGTGCAGGCAATGTGATGGTTATTGGGGTTACCAAGCAAGCATAATCCGCACTCTGTACACCAGCAGAGCTGTTCCCTGTCCTGCTCCTCTTTATTAACAGGGCAGTTATACCTGTAGAGCACGCCTGGCACCACCCTTTACAGTTTATGGTCCTGTTCCATTTTGGAGGGTTGTGAGTCTGGGGGCTTCGGTGCCACCTCTTTTGAGGGAAGGGTAGGGAGTGAGGCCAGGCTTTTCTTTGGCTTTTAGTGTTTCTTATGCCTCCCCCCCATCTCCCTTTGCCCCTCCTCACTGGTTCCTTGGCCTTGGCTTGGGGGAGGAGCTGTACACCGTACGCAGCCACAGGTAAAAAACCCGGAATTCTGTCTCGGCCCAAATACTGCATTGCATCACTAGCAGCCACTCGCCCCCGTCTGGGAGATCCCTTTGCACCTGTGACGCGGCTGGTCCCAGCGGGACCCGCCTGAGAGTGTCCGTTCAGGACAAACTGCTTCAAGCAGGGCAGTCACGGCCTCAGGCTGGGGTTCCCGTGCGCACCAAGGCAAACCAAACCAGCCAGACAGAGAGGACTTCGGTCTCACCCCACTGGCTAATCACAAGTCACACAAGCAATTCCCTTAGAGCAGGGGTCGGCAGCCTTTCGGAAGCGGTGAGCCGAGTCTTCACTGATTCACTTTAATTTAAGGTTTCGCCTGCCAGTCATACATTTTAACGTTTTTAGAAGGTCTCTCTCTATAGGTCTATATATTATAGAACTAAACTATTGTCTTATGTAAAGTAAACAAGGTTTTCAAAATGTTTAAGAAGCTTCATTTAAAATTAAATTAAAATGCTGATCTTACGCCGCTGGCCCGCTCAGCCCACTGCCAGCCTGGGCTTCCGTTCACCTAGGCCGGCAGCAGGCTGAGCGGGGCCTGGGCTGGGACCCCGGCTGGCAAGGGGCCGGCAGCAAGGACCCCAGACCGGCAGCGGGCTGAGTGGGGCCGGTGGCCAGAACCCCAGACCAGCAGTGCACTGAGCGGCTCAGCCCGCTGCCACTCAGCCCGCTGCCGGTCTGGGGTTCTGTCCGCCGGCTCCTGCCAGCCAGGGTCCCAGCTGCAGGCCCCGCTCAGACCGTTGCTGGTCTGGGATCCCGGCCCTGCCCATATAGAGTGGGTACCTACCTTCTCCCTGGTTCTAGCCCATTCTCTTCCTCTCTCTCTGCACAGGGCTGGGGGTGAAGGAGCAGGCTGGGGGTTGAGGTGTAGGGTCTGGCCAGAAGCTAGAATGAGGGAGGGGGCTCAGGGTTGGGGCAGGAGGTTTGGGTGTGGAGTGCTTACCTGGGCAGCTCCCATTTGGTGCGAGGGGTGCAGGTGGGAATGTGGGGAGGTGGTGCAGGAGCTCCCGTTTGGTGCGAGGGGTGGGGGTGGGATGTGCGGGGTGCAAGAGTCAGGGCAAGGGGTGTGGGGGAGCTGGGTATGTATGGGGGGTGCTGGAGTCAGGGCTGGGGTTGTGGGGGGTGCAGGGGTCAGGGCAGAGGGCTGGGTGTTTGTGGGGGAGGTGCAGGGGTCAGGGCAGAGGGCTGGGCTTGTGTGGGGGGCGTGCAGGGGTCAGGGCAGAGGGCTTGGGGTGTGGGCCGGGGTCGTGGGGGTGCGCCCAGCCCCTTGCCCTGAGCGGCTCACGGCAGGAGGCTGGAGGGGATATGCCGATTCCAACCCCTTCCCCAAGGCCCCGTCCCCACCTCTTCTCCACCTCCTCCCCAGAGCAGTGAGCACAGCTGCAGCTCGGCTTCCCCCCTCCCTCGCAAGGGCCAAGGGCAGTCAGCTGATCGGCCGCAGGGAGGGAACAGAGGAGGGGCGGGCAGGATTTTTAATGGCTCGCTGCTGCCTGCCGGGATCCCGGCCTGGGTTCGGCAGCAGGCTGAGCAGGGCCAGCGGCTGGGACCCGGCAGGCAGGAGCGTGCCATTAAAAATCAGCTCGCATGCCGTCTTTGGCACGCGTGCCATAGGTTGCCGACCTCTTGCTTAGACACTCCAGTTTCCCAGTATCACCACCAGGGCCACTCGTTATGGGGACAGATGGTTATGAAAACCAATACCCCAGTAAGAGAAAAGAGGTTATTTCGATCCCAAAGGACCAAGCCCCAGACCCAGGTCAATATACAAATCAGCTCTTACCCACAAATCACATTGCTGCCGATCCTTTCGAATCTAAAATCTAAAGGTTTATCCAGAAAAGGAAAAGGATAGAGATGAGAGCTAGAATGGGTGAAATGGAATCAATGACAGACAGGAATGGCCAAGTTCTTGGTTCAGGCTTGCAGCAGTGAGGGAATAAACTGCAGGTTCAAATCCAATCTCTGGAGAACATCCCCAGCTGGGATGGGTCCTTCAGTCCTTTGCTTAGAGCTTCAGTCTGTAGCAAAGTCCCTCCAGAGGTAAGAAGCAGGACTGAAGACCAGATGGAGATGAGGCATCAGCCTTTTATAGTCTCCTCCAGGTGTAAGAACCCCTCTTTGTTCTTACCGTGGAAAATTACAGCAAAAATGGAGTTTGGAGTCACATGTCCATGCATGGTTTCAGAGTAACAGCCGTGTTAGTCTGTATTCGCAAAAAGAAAAGGAGTACTTGTGGCACCTTAGAGACTAACCAATTTATTTGAGCATGAGCTTTCGTGAGCTACAGCTCACTTCATCGGATGCATACGTATGTATCTGATGAAGTGAGCTGTAGCTCACGAAAGCTCATGCTCAAATAAATTGGTTAGTCTCTAAGGTGCCACAAGTACTCCTTTTCTTTTTATGTCCATGCATGACTCAGTTTTTACAGGTGGCAGGCATTGCCCACATGCTATCCTGAACTTCTCCAGGAAGACTTCTTATGTGGATTGGAGTCTCCCACGGTCTATTGTCAGTTAAGTGTTTCTTGATAGGGCACTTAACTTGCAAATTCCTTTCAAGAAGCTGACCAAATGCTTTATAAAGGCTTCTTGGAAACAAAACACATCGAGATACCAGTACAGAGCTAATATTCATAACTTTAACTGCAAAAGTGATGCCTGCATGCAGACAGCATAATCATGATCAGTAAGCCATAACCTTTCCATAGACACCTTATACGGCAACCTTTGTACAATATTGCTGAAAATAGATAACGGTGGTTGCAACAATGATTTATACGGTCCCAGGTTATATCAGTAACGTCACAGTAACTCTTCGCAGACTGCCTGGGACTTAACTATCTTGATTAATTTAGTGTTATCTGCAAACTTTGCCACCTCACTGTTTACCCTTTTTCCAGATCAGTTATGAATATGTTGAACAGCACAGGTCCCGGTATAGATCCTTGGGGGACCCTGATATTTACCTCTCCTCTGTGAAAACTGACCTTTTATTTCTACCCTTTGTTTCCTATCTTTTAACAGTTACTGATCCCTGAGAGGACCTTCCCTCTTATCCCATGACAGCTTTCTTTGCTTAAGAGCCTTTGGTGAGGGACCTTGTCAAAGGCTTTCTCAAAGTCCAAGTACGCTATTGTCACGGAGTCCCCGGGCGATGCTCTGGAACTGCTCCCCATGAAGCCAGTCAGGACTCTGGGGAAGTCTCCTTTCTGTGAGCAGCCTGTTTTCAGGACACACAGCTCACCCGGCTTCCCCCTTCCTGGGTCTGACCTCGGAGCATTCAGCCTCCTCTGCCCCCCCGGGCGCTTCCCACAGCAAGTCCGCTCATGCGGGGCTCCTGGGGAAGCCAGAGGGTCCTGCCCCCCAACTCTGCAGTCAGACGTGACTCTCAGCCAGCCAGTAAAACAGAAGGTTTATTAGATGACAGGAACATGGTCTAAAACAGAGCTTGCAGGTGCAGAGAACAGGACCCCTCAGCTGGGTCCATTTTGGGGGGGCAGTGAGCCAGACAAGCACGCCTGCACTTCACTCCATGTCGCACCCTTATCCCACCACCTAGATACTTAAGAACTGCATAGGGGAAACTGAGGCACCCCCACACTATTCGGAGGAAACATTAAGAACAGTCCCACTTCGTCACAGCTATGTCCACTGGATCCCCCTTGTCCACATGTTTGTTGACCCCTCAAAGAACTCTAGTAGATTGGGGAGGCATGACTTCCCTTTACAAATGCCAGGTTGACTCTTCCCCAGCAAATCGTGTTCATGTGTGTGTCTGATAATTCTGTTCTTTACTATAGTTTCAATCAATTTGCCTGGTACTGAAGTCAGGCTCACCGGCCTGTAATTGCTGGGATCACCCCTGGAGCCTTTTTAAAAATTGGGTGTCATATTAGCTACCTTCCAGTCATCTGGTACAGAAGCGGGTTGAAATGAGAGGTTACAGACCACAGTTAGCAGTCCTGCAATTTCACATTTGCGTTCCTTCAGAACTCTTGGGTGAATCCCATTTGGTCCTGGTAACTTATTCCTGTTTAGTTTATCAGTTTGTTCCAAAACCTCCTCTTATGACACCTTAATCTGGGACAGTTCCTCAGATTTGTCACCTAAAAAGACTGGCTCAGGTTTGGGAATCTCCCCCACATCCTCAGCTGTGAAGACCGATGCAAAGAATTCATGTAGCTTCTCTGCAATGGCCTTATCCCCCTTGGGTGCTCCTTTGGCACCTCGATCGTCCAGTGGCCCCACTGGTTGTTTGGCAGGTTTCCTGCCTCTCGATATACTTGCTGTTAGTTTTTGTGTCTTCAAATTGTTTTTTGGCCTGCCTAATCATACTTCTGCACATGACTTACCACAATTTGTGTTCCTCTCTATTTTCCTCAGCAGGATTTGACTTCCAATTTTAAAAGCTGTCTTTTTGTCTCTACCCACCTCTTTTGCTCTCTGGTTTAGCCATGGTGGCATTTCTTTGGTCCTCTTACTTCTTTTTGTTTTTTCCTGTGGGGTATACATGTAGTTTGAGCCTCTATTATGGTTTTTGTAAAAAATGTCCATGATGCTTGCAGGCATTTCACTCGTGTGACTGGTTAAAGCACAGTCCGAGTCCCTGCCGGTTAGCCCAGAGCCAGGCTGAGCTGCCGTCAGTTCCATGCTCAGGCTGTCTCTCGCTCAGGCCTGGTCGACACCAGAAAATCAGGTCGGTTTAAAAACGTTAGTGAGGTGTGTGAAAAATCCCTCCCCCCGCATGGCATAATTAAGACAACCCGTGGAGACAGAGCTAGATCGATGGAAGAATTCTTCTGTCGACCCAGCTGCCGTCTCTCGGGGAGGTGGATTAGCTATGCCAAGCGAAGAACCCCTCCCGGGGGTAGGTAGTGTCTACACTGACGTGCTACAGCAGCACGGCTCGTGCTTTAAGTGTAGACAAGCTCTCAGTCTGATCTCCTTGGGCAGTTCCCAGATGAGAGCCCTGACTCCCCCCGCCAGGCCTGTGTCCTCCAGCTGGGGGGTCTTTGCTCAGCCTCCCTGCAGAGTGGTGGGGAAACCCCTCTCCCCCTAGGCCATGGGTGCCAGGTATCAATGTCCTGCTGCAGGCTTTTCCATTGTTCACTGCTTTGGGGTTGGCTGGGCCAGTCCTTTCCAGTGACCCCTCCCGGCTCAGGCAGCTGGGCACCATTCCTACCCAGGCCTCAGCCTGCCCTGAGAGCACATGGGAGGTGAGGAGTCACTCCTGGTCCAGGCACCAGCCCACAAGCCAGGAGCTGGGCTGTGACTCCCAGGGCAGGAACATAAGCCCCACGGGAGGAGCAGCAGCTCAGTCTGCTCAGTGTGACTCCAGGGCTTGGAACTCTCTCCTGCCCGGCAGTGACAACAGAGCCCCCCAGACTTCGCCTGCTCCAGCCCTGCTCTTGGGCCCAGGCCCACCCTGTTCCTAGTCCTGCTCCAGCCCTGCTCTCACACCAAGCCCAGTCCGATGCCTGAGTCTGGCTCCGGCCACTAGGCCTCCCCAGCCCAATCACCATTTCAGACAAAACAGCCCTTTTCTCCCCTCCCCCATGACGGTTGCCATATAGAGGAAACTGAGCCACATTTAGGCTTCATAAAAATACTACAGAAAATCCCCACTTCCAGTGCTCTCAGCTGGGCCCATCCCACAAGCCAGGGGGACTGGGCAGGGCAGTGCTTGGATGGGAGACTTCCCAGGATGCCAGAAGCTGCTGGGAGCAGCATGTGGGCCCAGTAGGGGACACGGTCCCCTTGCAGTTGGGGCTGACCCCAGTGCAGCGCTAGGGGGTGCTCCGCGGCTGGAAGTGTTGCTAGGGTCTCTGGCCCACGTACCCCAGAGTCGGCGTGTTAACCCCACTGTCCTGGCCCCATTCTAATCAGGTGGAGCTCCTTCTGCCTCTCCAAATTCCCCCTGGGGCTTCAGCTGGAGCACAGACTCTCCTTCACTACCTGTCCCAAGCTGCTGACCAGCCCTGCTGTGTGGCTGTTACCCAGCCGTTCCGTGCCCCACCCCAGAGGCAGCTGCCTTTCACATAGCATCTTTTAAACAAACTGTCGCCCATGGGCCGCCCCAGTTCAGTCAGGGGGTGTGGGGCACCGAGAGGCATGTTGGACAGGGAGGTGATGCGTTTGTGGCTGAGATTTGGGAGGAGCTGCCGGGTCCATGATACAGAGGCTTAGAGGCACTGGAGCTGTGGTGAAGAAGGCTCTTGCACAGAGAGTGTGTAACGTGCAGACAGGTTGGTGCTGGGGAAGTGGGGGAGAGACGGACCCGTGATGCCAGCTGGAGCCAAGGATGTGGGGGGACTCTGCCTGGTCTGCTGAGCTGCCTAGGTTCTGGGAAGGGGAGTTGCATGGCTGTGGGGGTGCCCTTGGGGCTGGGGGTTCCTATGGAATGGCTCCCTCCTCGGGGTTGGTAGCAGTCGCTTCATCTCGCCCTGCAGAGCAGATGGGCCGGATCCTGCAGAGAACGGCCATCTCCACCAACATCAAGGAGCGGCTTGACTTCTCGTGTGCCCTCTTTGGGCCGGATGGGGGGCTGGTGGCCAACGCTCCCCACATCCCGGTGCACCTGGGGGCCATGCAGGAGACTGTCCAGTTCCAGGTAGGTGCAACCCCGGCACACACCTCTTTGGCATCCCCCTGCGCCCTGGCTCTGCGCTTTGAGGGCTGGGCCTGCGGCTCCCCCAGGGCTGGCCAGCCCCCTGGGCGGCCCCTGAGCACCGCTCTCGGTGCCGTTTCAGATCCGGAACCTCGGGGCTGACCTGAACGAGGGCGACGTGATCCTCAGCAACCACCCATGTGCGGGGGGCAGCCACCTCCCAGACCTGACTGTCATCACACCTGTGAGTACCACCGGCAGGGCCCGGGCAAGGGGCAGCTGGTGCCTCTGGGCTGCAGCTCCCCATGTCAGATTGTCACAGAGTCCCCGGGCGATGCTCTGGAACTGCTCCCCATGAAGCCAGGCAGGACTCTGGGGAAGTCTCCTTTCTGGGAGCAGCCTGTCTGCAGGACACACAGCTCACACAGCTTCTACCTTCCTGGGTCTGACCTTGGAGCATTCAGCATCTTCTGCCCCTCCGTGCGCTTCCCCCAGCAAGTCCACCCAGGTGGGGTCTTGGGGAAGCCAGAGGGTCCTGCACCCCAACTCCGCAGACAGACGTGACTCTCAGCCAGCCAGTAAAACAGAAGGTTTATTAGACGACAGGCACATGGTCTAACACAGAGCTTGCAGGTGCAGAGAACAGGACCCCTCAGCTGGGTCCATTTTGGGGGGCCGTGAGCCAGACAACCGCATCTGCACTTCGCTCCATGTCCCAGCCAGCCCCAAACTGAAACTCCCTCCAGCCCCTCCTCCCCTGGTCTTTGTCCCTTTCCCGGGCCAGGAGGTCACCGGATTCCTTTGTTCTCCAACCCTTTAGCTCTCACCTTGCAGGGGGGAAAGGCCCAGGCCATCAGTTGCCAGGAAACCGGGTGTCGGCCATTCTCTGTGTCCAGACCCCTGCACACACCTGCCCTCTAGGGCTCTGCAGTGATCATACACCCCTATCCCACCACCTAGATACTTAAGAACTGCCTAGGGGAAACTAAGGCACCCCACACTATTCAGAGGAAACATTAAGAACAGTCCCGCTTCGTCATACAGATCCAGCCAGAAGCCATTCTTTGGGGGGCAGCCCTGGGGCCCATGTGTGACATGAGTTTATGGGTCTCAGCCCATTCCTGAGCAGGCAGTTGTCCCCACCCCAGAGGTGCCAGCCCCCAGGGCACTGTGGCCTCAGCAGAGAGGGCAGGGGCCAAGCAGGGCTGGCAGGCTGGTGACTCAGGGCAGTGGGTAGGCCAAAGGCAGGGGCAGTGTGTGGGGGTTGCCCCACACCTTGCAATGCCCTGTCCTGAGCCCCTGCAGGGCACGTGGGTCCCTGGCTCCGATTCCAGCTGCTCTCCCCTCCCAGGTGTTCTGGCCAGGGATGCCAAGGCCCGTGTTCTTCGTAGCCAGCCGCGGGCATCATGCGGACATTGGGGGCATCACGCCCGGCTCCATGCCCCCGCACTCCAAGGCGCTGCAGGAGGAAGGCGCTGTCTTCGTCTCCTTTAAGCTGGTGAAGGACGGAGTCTTCCAGGAGGAGGGTGAGTCTGCGGGGGCAGGATGGGGGCTGCATGTATGAGCTGGGGGGAGCAGCTAAGCAGCCTTGGGCTAGATCCGCATGCGGATGGGAGACCCCCAAAGGGATCCCTACTCTCTGGCCCCAGGGGAGCCATCCTCTTGACCCTGGCACGAGCTCCCCTTCCGCGCCAGCTGGGTGAGCGGGCCCCGTCTCCGAGCCCTGCGGGGGGGAGGCAGGATTTGTTCACTGGGTGTTTGCCTCCCCCAATGCCCCAGGCTGGGGAGTGGGTAGATCTCGCCCCCCGGATAGCACCGTCCTGCCCCGTCAGTGCGCCCCGGGGGGCGTGAATATCCCAGCATGCAGTGCAGCCCGTGGTGCCTGCCGGCCCCGTCTCCAGGGGCCCGCTCGCACCTGCCCCTCTGCTCAGCAGCTGTGACCGAGGCCCTGCTGGCTCCCGGCCGCATCCCAGGCAGCAATGGCACCCGCCAGCTCCAGGACAACCTGTCGGACCTGCGGGCGCAGGTGGCGGCCAATCAGAAGGGGATCCAGCTGGTGAGCGAGCTGATTGGCCAGTACGGGCTGGAGGTGGTGCAGGCCTACATGGCACACATCCAGGTAAGCGGGGAGGGGCCTGGTCTGGGGCCCTGGGGCTGGTGTGCCCCGATCTCTGTGCAAAGGAGCAGGACCCCAGGCTCCCCTGCCCTCCACATCCCGTTCCCAGCTGTGCCCCAGCCCTGGGGCAGCCCCCCCCCCGCCTCACTGCCCTGCTCCGCCCCACAGGCCAATGCAGAGGTGGCGGTGCGGGACATGCTGAAGGGCTTCGCTGCTCGCTGTGGGGCGGCGACGCGCCCCATGGTGCTGCAGGGGCAGGATCACATGGACGACGGCTCCCCCATCCGGCTGAAGGTGGAGGTGGACCCACAGGAGGTGAGCCAGGCCCCTCTGCTGGGGGTCGGGGCTGATGTCGGGGGATCTGCAGGGGGAGGAACTGGGGGGGGGGTAGCAGGAGGATGAGAGAGTTGGGGGGGATCCAGCTGGCGGGAGGAGAGTTAACCCAAAGGTGGGGGACCCAGTGGCAGAGGTAAACTCCCATCTGATGGGTGAGCAGGAATGGGGCTGGGGGTGACTCCAGGGGGGGTGAATCTGTGGGGGAGGAGCTAGGAGGTTGGGGCAACTCTGATGGGGGAGGTGGGTGCTGGGGTGACCCAGGATGGGGGGAGAGGGGCTGGAATGAAGGAGGGCCAGGCTTCTGGGCTGACCCCAGAGTGGGGGGAGGTGGATGCTGGGCTGATCCTGCCTAGGGGGCAGGGCGCGCGGAGCCCGTTCTGAGCCCGGCTCTCCGCAGGGCAGTGCTGTGTTTGATTTCTCCGGCTCGGGCCCCGAGGTGCATGGAAACTGCAACGCGCCCCGCGCCATCACCCTCTCGGCACTGATCTACTGTTTGCGCTGCATGGTGGGCCAGGACATCCCGCTCAACCAGGTGGGCCCAGGAGGGGTCTGCAGGGCAGAAGGGAGGGTGGGGCCGGGGCCGGGGCTGGGACAGGGCGCGCTGGGAGCTGCGGTCTCTGGGTGTCCCCGGGGTGGCACAGGGCGCGCTGGGAGCTGCGGTCTCTGGGTGTCCCCGGGGCGGCACAGGGCGCGCTGGGAGCTGCGGTCTCTGGGTGGGGCCGGGGTGGCACAGGGCGCGCTGGGAGCTGCGGTCTCTGGGTGTCCCCGGGGCTGGGACAGGGCGCGCTGGGAGCTGCGGTCTCTGGCTGGGACTGGGGCTGGAACAGGGCGCGCTGGGAGCTGCGGTCTCTGGGTGTCCCCGGGGTGGCACAGGGCGCGCTGGGAGCTGCGGTCTCTGGGTGGGGCCGGGGTGGCACAGGGCGCGCCGGGAGCTGCGGTCTCTGGGTGTCCCCGGGGCTGGCACACGGCGCGCTGGGAGCTGCGGTCTCTGGGTGTCCCCGGGGTGGGACAGGGCGCGCCGGGAGCTGCGGTCTCTGGGTGTCCCCGGGGCTGGCACAGGGCGCGCTGGGAGCTGCGGTCTCTGGGTGTCCCCGGGGTGGCACAGGGCGCGCCGGGAGCTGCGGTCTCTGGGTGTCCCCGGGGCTGGCACAGGGCGCGCCGGGAGCTGCGGTCTCTGGGTGTCCCCGGGGCTGGCACAGGGCGCGCCGGGAGCTGCGGTCTCTGGGTGTCCCCGGGGCGGCACAGGGCGCGCCGGGAGCTGCGGTCTCTGGGTGTCCCCGGGGCGGCACAGGGCGCGCCGGGAGCTGCGGTCTCTGGGTGTCCCCGGGGCTGGCACAGGGCGCGCCGGGAGCTGCGGTCTCTGGGTGTCCCCGGGGCTGGCACAGGGCGCGCCGGGAGCTGCGGTCTCTGGGTGTCCCCGGGGCGGCACAGGGCGCGCCGGGAGCTGCGGTCTCTGGGTGTCCCCGGGGTGGCACAGGGCGCGCTGGGAGCTGCGGTCTCTGGGTGTCCCCGGGGCTGGCACAGGGCGCGCTGGGAGCTGCGGTCTCTGGGTGGGGCCGGGGTGGCACAGGGCGCGCTGGGAGCTGCGGTCTCTGGGTGTCCCCGGGGCTGGCACAGGGCGCGCTGGGAGCTGCGGTCTCTGGGTGTCCCCGGGGCTGGCACAGGGCGCGCCGGGAGCTGCGGTCTCTGGGTGTCCCCGGGGTGGGACAGGGCGCGCTGGGAGCTGCGGTCTCTGGGTGGGGCCGGGGCTGGCACAGGGCGCGCTGGGAGCTGCGGTCTCTGGGTGTCCCCGGGGCTGGCACAGGGCGCGCTGGGAGCTGCGGTCTCTGGGTGGGGCCGGGGCTGGGACAGGGCGCGCTGGGAGCTGCGGTCTCTGGGTGTCCCCGGGGCTGGCACAGGGCGCGCTGGGAGCTGCGGTCTCTGGGTGGGGCCGGGGTGGGACAGGGCGCGCTGGGAGCTGCGGTCTCTGGCTGGGGCTGGGGCTGGGACAGGGCGCGCTGGGAGCTGCGGTCTCTGGCTGGGACTGGGGCTGGAACAGGGCGCGCTGGGAGCTGCGGTCTCTGGGTGTCCCCGGGGTGGCACAGGGCGCGCTGGGAGCTGCGGTCTCTGGGTGTCCCCGGGGCTGGCACAGGGCGCGCTGGGAGCTGCGGTCTCTGGGTGTCCCCGGGGCTGGCACAGGGCGCGCTGGGAGCTGCGGTCTCTGGCTGGGGCTGGAACAGGGCGCACCGGGAGCTGCGGTCTCTGGGTGTCCCCGGGGCTGGCACAGGGCGCGCTGGGAGCTGCGGTCTCTGGGTGGGGCCGGGGCTGGCACAGGGCGCGCTGGGAGCTGCGGTCTCTGGGTGTCCCCGGGGTGGCACAGGGCGCGCTGGGAGCTGCGGTCTCTGGGTGTCCCCGGGGCTGGCACAGGGCGCGCTGGGAGCTGCGGTCTCTGGGTGTCCCCGGGGCTGGCACAGTGCGCGCCGGGAGCTGCGGTCTCTGGGTGTCCCCGGGGCGGCACAGGGCGCGCCGGGAGCTGCGGTCTCTGGGTGTCCCCGGGGTGGCACAGGGCGCGCTGGGAGCTGCGGTCTCTGGGTGTCCCCGGGGCTGGCACAGGGCGCGCTGGGAGCTGCGGTCTCTGGCTGGGGCTGGGGCTGGGACAGGGCGCGCTGGGAGCTGCGGTCTCTGGGTGTCCCCGGGGTGGCACAGGGCGCTCTGGGAGCTGCGGTCTCTGGGTGGGGCCGGGCTGGGACAGGGCGCGCTGGGAGCTGCGGTCTCTGGGTGTCCCCGGGGCTGGCACAGGGCGCGCTGGGAGCTGCGGTCTCTGGGTGTCCCCGGGGTGGCACAGGGCGCGCTGGGAGCTGCGGTCTCTGGGTGTCCCCGGGGTGGCACAGGGCGCGCTGGGAGCTGCGGTCTCTGGGTGTCCCCGGGGTGGCACAGGGTTGCGCTGGGAGCTGCGGTCTCTGGGTGGGGGTGGGGCTGGGACAGTGCGCGCCGGGAGCTGCGGTCTCTGGGTGGGGCCGGGGCTGGCACAGGGCGCGCTGGGAGCTGCGGTCTCTGGGTGGGGCCGGGGCTGGGACAGGGCGCGCTGGGAGCTGCGGTCTCTGGGTGTCCCCGGGGCTGGCACAGGGCGCGCTGGGAGCTGCGGTCTCTGGGTGTCCCCGGGGTGGCACAGGGCGCGCCGGGAGCTGCGGTCTCTGGGTGTCCCCGGGGCTGGCACAGGGCGCGCTGGGAGCTGCGGTCTCTGGGTGGGGCCGGGGCTGGGACAGGGCGCGCTGGGAGCTGCGGTCTCTGGGTGGGGCCGGGGCTGGGACAGGGCGCGCTGGGAGCTGCGGTCTCTGGGTGTCCCCGGGGTGGCACAGGGCGCGCTGGGAGCTGCGGTCTCTGGGTGGGGCCGGGGTGGCACAGGGCGCGCTGGGAGCTGCGGTCTCTGGGTGTCCCCGGGGCTGGCACAGGGCGCGCTGGGAGCTGCGGTCTCTGGGTGGGGCTGGGGCTGGGACAGGGCGCGCTGGGAGCTGCGGTCTCTGGGTGTCCCCGGGGTGGCACAGGGCGCGCTGGGAGCTGCGGTCTCTGGGTGGGGCCGGGGCTGGCACAGGGCGCGCTGGGAGCTGCGGTCTCTGGGTGTCCCCGGGGCTGGCACAGGGCGCGCTGGGAGCTGCGGTCTCTGGGTGTCCCCGGGGCTGGCACAGGGCGCGCTGGGAGCTGCGGTCTCTGGGTGTCCCCGGGGCTGGCACAGGGCGCGCTGGGAGCTGCGGTCTCTGGGTGTCCCCGGGGCTGGCACAGGGCGCGCTGGGAGCTGCGGTCTCTGGGTGTCCCCGGGGCTGGCACAGGGCGCGCTGGGAGCTGCGGTCTCTGGGTGTCCCCGGGGCTGGCACAGGGCGCGCTGGGAGCTGCGGTCTCTGGGTGTCCCCGGGGCTGGCATAGGGCGCGCTGGGAGCTGCGGTCTCTGGGTGGGGCCGGGGTGGCACAGGGCGCGCCGGGAGCTGCGGTCTCTGGGTGTCCCCGGGGCTGGCACAGGGCGCGCCGGGAGCTGCGGTCTCTGGGTGTCCCCGGGGTGGCACAGGGCGCGCTGGGAGCTGCGGTCTCTGGGTGTCCCCGGGGCTGGCACAGGGCGCGCTGGGAGCTGCGGTCTCTGGGTGGGGCCGGGGCTGGCACAGGGCGCGCTGTGAGCTGCGGTCTCTGGGTGTCCCCGGGGCTGGCACAGGGCGCGCTGGGAGCTGCGGTCTCTGGGTGTCCCCGGGGCGGCACAGGGCGCGCCGGGAGCTGCGGTCTCTGGGTGTCCCCGGGGCTGGCACAGGGCGCGCCGGGAGCTGCGGTCTCTGGGTGTCCCCGGGGCTGGCACAGGGCGCGCTGTGAGCTGCGGTCTCTGGGTGTCCCCGGGGCTGGCACAGGGCGCGCCGGGAGCTGCGGTCTCTGGGTGTCCCCGGGGTGGCACAGGGCGCGCTGGGAGCTGCGGTCTCTGGGTGTCCCCGGGGCTGGAACAGGGCGCGCTGGGAGCTGCGGTCTCTGGGTGTCCCCGGGGCTGGCACAGGGCGCGCCGGGAGCTGCGGTCTCTGGGTGTCCCCGGGGCTGGCACAGGGCGCGCTGTGAGCTGCGGTCTCTGGGTGTCCCCGGGGCTGGCACAGGGCGCGCCGGGAGCTGCGGTCTCTGGGTGTCCCCGGGGTGGGACAGGGCGCGCTGGGAGCTGCGGTCTCTGGCTGGGGCTGGGGCTGGGACAGGGCGCGCTGGGAGCTGCGGTCTCTGGGTGTCCCCGGGGTGGGACAGGGCGCGCTGGGAGCTGCGGTCTCTGGGTGGGGCCGGGGCTGGGACAGGGCGCGCTGGGAGCTGCGGTCTCTGGGTGTCCCCGGGGTGGGACAGGGCGCGCTGGGAGCTGCGGTCTCTGGGTGGGGCCGGGGCTGGGACAGGGCGCGCTGGGAGCTGCGGTCTCTGGGTGTCCCCGGGGCTGGCACAGGGCGCGCTGGGAGCTGCGGTCTCTGGGTGTCCCGGGGCTGGCACAGGGCGCGCTGGGAGCTGCGGTCTCTGGGTGTCCCCGGGGTGGCACAGGGCGCGCTGGGAGCTGCGGTCTCTGGGTGGGGCCGGGGTGGCACAGGGCGCGCTGGGAGCTGCGGTCTCTGGGTGGGGCCGGGGTGGCACAGGGCGCGCCGGGAGCTGCGGTCTCTGGGTGTCCCCGGGGCTGGCACAGGGCGCGCTGGGAGCTGCGGTCTCTGGGTGGGGCCGGGGCTGGGACAGGGCGCGCTGGGAGCTGCGGTCTCTGGGTGTCCCCGGGGCTGGCACAGGGCGCGCTGGGAGCTGCGGTCTCTGGGTGGGGCCGGGGCTGGGACAGGGCGCGCTGGGAGCTGCGGTCTCTGGGTGTCCCCGGGGCTGGCACAGGGCGCGCTGGGAGCTGCGGTCTCTGGGTGGGGCCGGGGCTGGGACAGGGCGCGCTGGGAGCTGCGGTCTCTGGGTGGGGCCGGGGCTGGCACAGGGCGCGCTGGGAGCTGCGGTCTCTGGGTGTCCCCGGGGCTGGCACAGGGCGCGCTGGGAGCTGCGGTCTCTGGGTGTCCCCGGGGCTGGCACAGGGCGCGCTGTGAGCTGCGGTCTCTGGGTGTCCCCGGGGCTGGCACAGGGCGCGCCGGGAGCTGCGGTCTCTGGGTGTCCCCGGGGTGGCACAGGGCGCGCTGGGAGCTGCGGTCTCTGGGTGTCCCCGGGGCTGGAACAGGGCGCGCTGGGAGCTGCGGTCTCTGGGTGTCCCCGGGGCTGGCACAGGGCGCGCCGGGAGCTGCGGTCTCTGGGTGTCCCCGGGGCTGGCACAGGGCGCGCTGTGAGCTGCGGTCTCTGGGTGTCCCCGGGGCTGGCACAGGGCGCGCCGGGAGCTGCGGTCTCTGGGTGTCCCCGGGGTGGGACAGGGCGCGCTGGGAGCTGCGGTCTCTGGCTGGGGCTGGGGCTGGGACAGGGCGCGCTGGGAGCTGCGGTCTCTGGGTGGGGCCGGGGCTGGCACAGGGCGCACCGGGAGCTGCGGTCTCTGGGTGTCCCCGGGGTGGGACAGGGCGCGCTGGGAGCTGCGGTCTCTGGGTGGGGCCGGGGCTGGGACAGGGCGCGCTGGGAGCTGCGGTCTCTGGGTGTCCCCGGGGTGGGACAGGGCGCGCTGGGAGCTGCGGTCTCTGGGTGGGGCCGGGGCTGGGACAGGGCGCGCTGGGAGCTGCGGTCTCTGGGTGTCCCCGGGGCTGGCACAGGGCGCGCTGGGAGCTGCGGTCTCTGGGTGTCCCGGGGCTGGCACAGGGCGCGCTGGGAGCTGCGTTCTCTGGGTGTCCCCGGGGTGGCACAGGGCGCGCTGGGAGCTGCGGTCTCTGGGTGGGGCCGGGGTGGCACAGGGCGCGCTGGGAGCTGCGGTCTCTGGGTGGGGCCGGGGTGGCACAGGGCGCGCTGGGAGCTGCGGTCTCTGGGTGGGGCCGGGGCTGGGACAGGGCGCGCTGGGAGCTGCGGTCTCTGGGTGTCCCCGGGGCTGGCACAGGGCGCGCTGGGAGCTGCGGTCTCTGGGTGGGGCCGGGGCTGGGACAGGGCGCGCTGGGAGCTGCGGTCTCTGGGTGGGGCCGGGGCTGGCACAGGGCGCGCTGGGAGCTGCGGTCTCTGGGTGTCCCCGGGGTGGCACAGGGCGCGCTGGGAGCTGCGGTCTCTGGGTGGGGCCGGGGCTGGCACAGGGCGCGCTGGGAGCTGCGGTCTCTGGGTGTCCCGGGGTGGCACAGGGTGCGCTGGGAGCTGCGGTCTCTGGGTGTCCCCGGGGCTGGGACAGGGCGCGCTGGGAGCTGCGGTCTCTGGGTGGGGCCGGGGCTGGGACAGGGCGCGCTGGGAGCTGCGGTCTCTGGGTGTCCCGGGGTGGCACAGGGCGCGCTGGGAGCTGCGGTCTCTGGGTGGGGCCGGGGTGGCACAGGGCGCGCTGGGAGCTGCGGTCTCTGGGTGTCCCCGGGGCTGGCACAGGGCGCGCTGGGAACTGCGGTCTCTGGGTGGGGCCGGGGCTGGGACAGGGCGCGCTGGGAGCTGCGGTCTCTGGGTGTCCCCGGGGCTGGCACAGGGCGCGCTGGGAGCTGCGGTCTCTGGGTGTCCCTGGGGCTGGCACAGGGCGCGCTGGGAGCTGCGGTCTCTGGGTGGGGCCGGGGTGGGACAGGGCGCGCTGGGAGCTGCGGTCTCTGGGTGTCCCCGGGGTGGCACAGGGCGCGCTGGGAGCTGCGGTCTCTGGGTGTCCCCGGGGCTGGCACAGGGCGCGCTGGGAGCTGCGGTCTCTGGGTGTCCCCGGGGTGGCACAGGGCGCGCTGGGAGCTGCGGTCTCTGGGTGTCCCCGGGGCTGGGACAGGGCGCGCCGGGAGCTGCGGTCTCTGGGTGGGGCCGGGGCTGGGACAGGGCGCGCTGGGAGCTGCGGTCTCTGGGTGGGGCCGGGGTGGCACAGGGCGCGCTGGGAGCTGCGGTCTCTGGGTGTCCCCGGGGTGGCACAGGGCGCGCTGGGAGCTGCGGTCTCTGGGTGGGGCCGGGGTGGCACAGGGCGCGCTGGGAGCTGCGGTCTCTGGGTGTCCCCGGGGTGGCACAGGGCGCGCTGGGAGCTGCGGTCTCTGGGTGTCCCCGGGCTGGGACAGGGCGCGCTGGGAGCTGCGGTCTCTGGGTGGGGCCGGGCTGGGACAGGGCGCGCTGGGAGCTGCGGTCTCTGGGTGTCCCCGGGGCTGGCACAGGGCGCGCTGGGAGCTGCGGTCTCTGGGTGTCCCCGGGGCGGCACAGGGCGCGCTGGGAGCTGCGGTCTCTGGGTGGGGCCGGGGTGGGACAGGGCGCGCTGGGAGCTGCGGTCTCTGGGTGGGGCCGGGGCTGGGACAGGGCGCGCTGGGAGCTGCGGTCTCTGGGTGTCCCCGGGGTGGCACAGGGCGCGCTGGGAGCTGCGGTCTCTGGGTGGGGCCGGGGTGGGACAGGGCGCGCTGGGAGCTGCGGTCTCTGGGTGGGGCCGGGGCTGGGACAGGGCGCGCTGGGAGCTGCGGTCTCTGGGTGTCCCCGGGCTGGCACAGGGCGCGCTGGGAGCTGCGGTCTCTGGGTGGGGCCGGGGCTGGCACAGGGCGCGCTGGGAGCTGCGGTCTCTGGGTGTCCCCGGGGTGGGACAGGGCGCGCCGGGAGCTGCGGTCTCTGGGTGGGGCCGGGGTGGCACAGGGCGCGCTGGGATCTGCGGTCTCTGGGTGTCCCCGGGGCTGGGACAGGGCGCGCTGGGAGCTGCGGTCTCTGGCTGGGGCTGGGGCTGGAACAGGGCGCGCTGGGAGCTGCGGTCTCTGGGTGTCCCCGGGGCTGGCACAGGGCGCGCTGGGAGCTGCGGTCTCTGGGTGTCCCCGGGGCTGGCACAGGGCGCGCTGGGAGCTGCGGTCTCTGGGTGGGGCCGGGGCTGGCACAGGGCGCGCTGGGAGCTGCGGTCTCTGGGTGGGGCCGGGGCTGGGACAGGGCGCGCTGGGAGCTGCGGTCTCTGGGTGTCCCGGGGCTGGCACAGGGCGCGCTGGGAGCTGCGGTCTCTGGGTGTCCCCGGGGTGGGACAGGGCGCGCTGGGAGCTGCGGTCTCTGGGTGTCCCGGGGCTGGCACAGGGCGCGCTGGGAGCTGCGGTCTCTGGGTGTCCCGGGGCTGGCACAGGGCGCGCTGGGAGCTGCGGTCTCTGGGTGTCCCCGGGGTGGGACAGGGCGCGCTGGGAGCTGCTGTCTCTGGGTGTCCCCGGGGCTGGCACAGGGCGCGCTGGGAGCTGCGGTCTCTGGGTGTCCCCGGGGCTGGCACAGGGCGCGCTGGGAGCTGCGGTCTCTGGGTGTCCCCGGGGCTGACACAGGGCGCGCTGGGAGCTGCGGTCTCTGGGTGGGGCCGGGGTGGCACAGGGCGCGCTGGGAGCTGCGGTCTCTGGGTGTCCCCGGGGCTGGCACAGGGCGCGCTGGGAGCTGCGGTCTCTGGGTGTCCCCGGGGTGACACAGGGCGCGCTGGGAGCTGCGGTCTCTGGGTGGGGCCGGGGCTGGGACAGGGCGCGCTGGGAGCTGCGGTCTCTGGGTGTCCCCGGGGCTGGCACAGGGCGCGCTGGGAGCTGCGGTCTCTGGGTGTCCCCGGGGTGGCACAGGGCGCGCCGGGAGCTGCGGTCTCTGGGTGTCCCCGGGGTGACACAGGGCGCGCTGGGAGCTGCGGTCTCTGGGTGGGGCCGGGGCTGGGACAGGGCGCGCTGGGAGCTGCGGTCTCTGGGTGGGGCCGGGGTGGGACAGGGCGCGCTGGGAGCTGCGGTCTCTGGCTGGGGCTGGGGCTGGAACAGGGCGCGCTGGGAGCTGCGGTCTCTGGGTGTCCCCGGGGTGGCACAGGGCGCGCTGGGAGCCGCGGTCTCTGGGTGTCCCCGGGGTGGGACAGGGCGCGCAGGGAGCTGCGGTCTCTGGGTGTCCCCGGGGTGGGACAGGGCGCGCTGGGAGCTGCGGTCTCTGGGTGTCCCCGGGGTGGCACAGGGCGCGCCGGGAGCTGCGGTCTCTGGGTGTCCCCGGGGTGGCACAGGGCGCGCTGGGAGCTGCGGTCTCTGGGTGGGGCCGGGGCTGGGACAGGGCGCGCTGGGAGCTGCGGTCTCTGGGTGTCCCCGGGGTGGCACAGGGCGCGCTGGGAGCTGCGGTCTCTGGGTGGGGCCGGGGCTGGGACAGGGCGCGCTGGGAGCTGCGGTCTCTGGGTGTCCCCGGGGTGGGACAGGGCGCGCTGGGAGCTGCGGTCTCTGGGTGGGGCCGGGGCTGGGACAGGGCGCGCTGGGAGCTGCGGTCTCTGGGTGGGGCCGGGGTGGCACAGGGCGCGCTGGGAGCTGCGGTCTCTGGGTGGGGCCGGGGTGGCACAGGGCGCGCTGGGAGCTGCGGTCTCTGGGTGTCCCCGGGGTGGCACAGGGCGCGCTGGGAGCTGCGGTCTCTGGGTGGGGCCGGGGCTGGGACAGGGCGCGCTGGGAGCTGCGGTCTCTGGGTGGGGCCGGGGTGGGACAGGGCGCGCTGGGAGCTGCGGTCTCTGGGTGGGGCTGGGGCTGGCACAGGGCGCGCTGGGAGCTGCGGTCTCTGGGTGGGGCCGGGGTGGCACAGGGCGCGCTGGGAGCTGCGGTCTCTGGGTGGGGCCGGGGCTGGCACAGGGCGCGCTGGGAGCTGCGGTCTCTGGGTGTCCCCGGGGCTGGCACAGGGCGCGCTGGGAGCTGCGGTCTCTGGGTGTCCCCGGGGTGGCACAGGGCGCGCCGGGAGCTGTAGGCTCTCTCTGTGCCCCCTGTGTCTGTGCACTTGCCTGGAGCGGTGGGTTCAGCCCCAGTTCGGTGGAGGGCAGAGGGGTGGGGGTGCTCAGGGCAGCCTGATGCTCTTTTCCCCCATGTCAGGGCTGCCTGGCCCCGGTGCAAGTTCTCATTCCCAAGGGCTCCATCCTGGACCCGTCCCCGGAGGCTGCCGTGGTCGGGGGCAATGTGCTGACCTCACAGAGGGTGGTGGACGTGATCTTCAGGGCCTTTGGGACCTGCGCCGCCTCCCAGGTGAGAGCGTGGGGGGGGCAGCATGGCCTGTGTGGGGCTGGGGAGGGGCAGCTGTGGAGCTGGGCCCTGGGGCTCTCCCTGGCTGGGGCTTGGACAGGGGCACGGAAGCAGTGGGGTCTGGCGATTCCTCCAGCCTGCGGGCATAGGGCACGGGCAGTATGGCGGCTGTGCCCAGCCGAGGCGAGTTGCCTGTTGAATGGGCCCTGGCGGCTGGAGGCATCCCACAGGATGGGGCTGGGCGTCCCTTGGGCTGGGGCTCGCCCTCCTCCAACTGCCTTGGCTGGGGCTGGGCCAGGGCCGAGTACGCAGCTGGGCCTGCCTCTCCTCAGGACCAGGACCCCACGGCAGGGGGCTGGCTGGCACAAGATGTGACGGAGCAGGGAGTGGGGAGGATTCACCTGGGGATGTCGCAGGGGAGTTTTACTGGGACTGTCTTGTCACAGCGTCCCCGGGCGATGCTCTGGAACTGCTCCATACGAAGCCAGGCAGGACTCTGGGGGAGCCTCCTCTCTGGGAGCAGCCTGTCCCAAAGGCAAGATGCTTACACAGCTTCGACCTTCCTGGGTCTGACCTCGGAGTATTCAGCCTCCTCTGCCCCTCCACGTGCTTCCCACAGCGAGTCTGCCCAGGTGGGGTTCTAGGGAAGCCAGAGGGTCCTGCCCTCCAACTCCGCAGACAGACTTGACTCTCAGCCAGCCAGGAAAACAGAAGGTTTATTAGATGACAGGAACATGGTCCAACACAGAGCTTGCAGGTGCAGAGAACAGGACCCCTCAGTCAGGTCCATCCTGGGGGACAGGGAGGCCAGAGCCCCATCTGGGCCTCCCTCCATTTCCCCGGCTGGCTCCAAACTGAAACTCTCCAGCCCCTCCTCCTCTGGCCTTTGTCTCTTTCCCGGGCCAGGAGGCCACCTGATCTCTCTGTTCTCCAACCCCTTCAGTCAGCACCTTTGCAGGGGAGGGGCCCAGGCCATCAGTTGCCAGGAGACAGGGTGTCGGCCATTCTCTGTGCAGACACCATCACACTGGCCCTCTTGGGCTCTGCAACAATCACACCCCCTTATCCCGCCACCTAGATACTGAAGAACTGCATATGGGAAACTGAGGCACCCACACAGTATTCAGAGAAAACATTAAGAACAGTCCCACTTTGTCACATCTCTCCCCCCTTCGAGATCGAACTGAGTGGGGTCACTTTAGCCAGTGACCCGGGGAAGTTCGAAGCCACCAACGTTCCCATGGATGCCCCAGCATCTCTCCCGTTCCTTGGTAGGAGTTACACCAGGCCCTTCCAGTTTCACGCCCTCCCTTAGGTCGGGGGTGGTTGATAGCACTCGCATGCTGCATGTGGGAAGGTTTAAGTGGCCCGTGCCCTTTGGCCACCCCAGGACCCCTGGGGTTCAAACTGGGATCGGGTCTTCTCCCAGCGCTCCAATCTGGAGGGCTGCGATTGGGCTCTTTTGCTTAAGAGCCCACATCTTGACCATGGCCGGCTCTGGGCTTGGATAGCCGCTCCCCACCTTGTGGCCCAGGTACGACACCTCTGCCATCCCCACTTTACACCTTCCTGCTTTTACCGACAGTCCTGCCTGCTTCGGGTGACCCAACCCCCTCTTCACTGGGGACATGTGTTCCTCCCAGGCCTGGCTAGAGACACAGGTATCATCAACGTACGCCAGGGCCAAGTTCTCCCTCCCCCTCAGTAGCCAATCCACCCGGTGCTGGGGGGTGGCCGATGCCCCTCCGAGGTCGAAAGGCAGGACCAGGAACTCAGAGAGCCCCAAAGGGGTGGTGAAGGCAGATTTCAACCTGGCATCTGGGTCCAAAGGCTCCTGCCAGTCGCCCTTGGTGAGATCCTTAGTAGGGAGGTAGTGAGCCCCCCCAGCTTGTCTAGAATCTCACCAGGCCTAGGCCTGGGGTAGGCATCAGACGCGGTGATATCCTTAAGCTTCCGATACTCCCCACAGAACCAGATCGACCCGTCTTCCTTGGGGACCCACCCCAGTGGCATGGCAGGTCCTCTGACCCCGCGGCACGGCAGGTCCTGCGACCCCGGACAGAGGGTGGGGAAGGCTGGGACAAGGTTGAAGCTCCCTTGAGACCCCTGCCCATCATAGAGGAACCTTTCCAGAAGGGGGCTCTGGACATAGTGGGGCCCCTCAGCAGGGCGACCTGGTCGGGGAAGAAATACGTCCTGGAGGTGATGGATCTCGCCACCCGCTACCCAGGGGCGGGGGCTCTGTCCTCCACTGAAGCAGACACCAGGGCAGACGCTCTGCTGACCATCTTCAGCAGAGGGGGGTCCCCAGCGGGGTCCTTACAGACCAGGGGTCCAATGTCCTGTCAGCCCGGCTCCAGGGCTGGTGGGAGAAATGGGGGGGTCTGGCCCACCTGGGCCTCTGCAGGTGACCCTCCATCCCACGGGCTGGTGGAGAGAGTCTATGGGGCCCTGGGGATGGTGCTGAGGACTTTTATGAATCAGCATCCACAGGACGGGGACAGGCACCTGCCCCACTTGTGGTATGGGGACGTGCCCCAGGAATCCACCAGGTTCTTCCCTTTGAGCTGCTGTGTGGGAGGAGAGTGAGGGGACCCCTGGACCTGGTAAGGGACGGTTGGGAGGTGAAGGGGGGAGACCCCCAGGTGGATCTCTTCCCTGAGGTGGGAGCCAATCCTCCCATCAGGTGTCCCCCATTCAGAGTCACTGGGAAAACAGCCCAGAGCCTGGAGAGAGAGGTCAAGGACATGCTGGCTTTAGAGGTGATCCAGCCATTCAACAGCCCATGGGCCTCATCCGTGGGGCTGGTCCCCAAGGAAGACGGGTCGATCTGGTTCTGTGAGGAGTATCGAAAGCTTAAGGATATCACCGTGTCCGATGCCTACCCCAGGCCTAGGCCTGGTGAGATTCTAGACAAGCTGGGGGGCTCATTACCTCCCTACTATGGATCTCACCAAGGGCGACTGGCAGGAGCCTTTGGACCCAGATGCCAGGTTGAAATCTGCCTTCACCACCCCTTTGGGGCTCTCTGAGTTCCTGGTCCTGCCTTTCGACCTCGAGGGGGCGTCAGCCACCCCCCAGCACCGGTGGATCAGCTACTGAGGGGGAAGGAGAACTTGGCCCTGGCGTCCATTGATGATACCTGTGTCTCTAGCCCGGCCTGGGAGGAACATGTGTCCCCAGTGAAGAGGGGGCTGGGTCACCCAAAGCAGGCAGGACTGTCGGTAAAAGCTGGAAGGTGTAAGGTGGGGATGGCAGAGGTGTCATACCTGGGCCACAAGGGGGGAGCGGCTGCCCAAGCCCAGAGCCGGCCAAGGTGGAGATGATCAGAGATTGGCCTGTTCCGCAGACCAAGAAACAGGTCCAGGCCTTTATCGGGGTGGCGGGGTACTACCGGGGGTTTGTACCCCACTTGAGCTCCCCAGCTGCCCCCACCACTGAGCTGTGTAGGAGGGGGAAGCCAGACGAGGTGGTCGGGTCCGAGCAGTGCCAGAGGGCTCTCTGTGCGCTGAAGGAGGCTCTAATCCAGGGCCCGGTAAATCTGGTAAACCCAGACTGCGCCAAGGCCTTTTCAGTGCCACCAACGCCTCAGACGCAGGGCTGGGTGCGGGGCTGATGCAGGCCGATGCTACGTGGGAGAGACACCCCATCAGGTACCAGAGTAAGAAGCTGCTGCTCCGGGAGCGGAACTATGCGGCCATCGAGAAGAAATGCCCGGCCGTGGGGCAGACCCTTGAAAAGCTGCAGCCAGATCTATGGGGCGGCGCTTTGCTGTGTACACGGACCCCTCTGCCCCGACGCGGCTGCATCCAATGAAAGGGGCTGATGCCGAGCGGCGGGGGACAGAGACACCTGGTCAGAGGGTGGCCCAGGTCAAGATGGGGGCTCTTAACCAAGAGAGTCCGAATCACAGCCCTCCAGACTGGAGCGCTGGGAGAAGAACCAATCCCAGTTTGAGCCCCGGGGGTTTTGGGGTGGCAAAAGGCACAGGCCGCATAAACCTTGCCACATGCGGCCTGCGAGTGCTATCGACCACCCCCAACCTAAGGGAGGGTGTGAAACTGGAAGGGCCTGGTGTAACTCCCACCAAGGAACGGGAGAGATGCCGGGGCATCCACGGGAACGTTGGTGGCTTCGAACTTCCCCAGGTCACTGGCTAAAGTGACCCCACTCAATTTGATCTCGAAGGGGGGAGAGGTGTGACAAAGTGGGACTGTTCTTAATGTTTTCTCTGAATACTGTGTGGGTGCCTCAGTTTCCCCTATGCAGTTCTTCAGTATCTAGGTGGCGGGATAAGGGGGTGTGATTGTTGCAGAGCCCGAGAGGGCCAGTGTGATGGTGTCTGCACAGAGAATGGCCGACACCCTGTCTCCTGGCAACTGATGGCCTGGGCCCCTCCCCTGCAAAGGTGCTGACTGAAGGGGTTGGAGAACAAAGAGATCAGGTGGCCTCCTGGCCCGGGAAAGAGACAAAGGCCAGAGGAGGAGGGGCTGGAGGGAGTTTCAGTTTGGAGCTGGCTGAGGAAATGGAGGGAGGCCAGATGGGGCTCTGGCCTCCCTGTCCCCCAAAATGGACCCAGCTGAGGGGTCCTGTTCTCTGCACCTACAAGCTCTGTTTTAGACCATGTTCCTGTCGTCTAATAAACCTTCTGTTTTACTGGCTGGCTGACAGTCACGTCTGACTGCGGAGTTGGGGGGCAGGACCCTCTGGCTTCCCCAGGACCCCACTTGGGTGGACTCGCTGTGGGAAGCACGTGGAGGGGCAGAGGAGGCTGAATGCTCCGGGGTCAGACCCAGGAAGGGGGAAGCCGGGTGAGCTGTGTGTCCTGCAGACAGGCTGCCCCCAGAGAGGAGACCTCCCCAGAGTCCTGACTGGCTTCGTAGGGAGCAGTTCCAGAGCATCGCCCAGGGACGCCGTGACAACGTGGACTGGGGAAACGGAGGGAACCCCAGGGTTGGGGTCTAATCTCCCTGCTCCCCCAGATGGACCTGCCTGAGGGGGTCCTGTTGTCTGTACCTACAAACTCAGATTTGGACTGTGTTCCTGTCGTCTAATAAACCTTCCGTTTTGCTGGCTGGCTGAGAGTCACGGGGAATCGCAGGAAGTGGGGGTGCTGGGCTCTGACTCCCTCACACTCCATGGCACAAGGCCGGTCATGCTCTCCCGTCGGGGTCCCTGGGGCCGGCTCTCCTGTCAGGGTCCCCGGAGCCGGATCTCCCTCCATCTCTCATCCCCTCACTCCAGGGCTGCATGAACAACGTGACGTTTGGGAACGAGCATGTGGGGTACTATGAGACAGTGGCGGGCGGCGTGGGGGCCGGGCCCCACTGGCATGGGCGCAGCGGGGTGCACACCCACATGACCAACACCCGCATCACTGACCCCGAGATCCTGGAGAAACGGTGGGTCTGGGACCCCATGGGGAGCACCCCGTCTTTGCAGGGCTCTCGGCTAGGGCCCTCCTTGGGGGACACGGGCAGGGAGTCTAGGAGAAGGGCCTTGTGAGGGGGGGAGCTGGATGGAGTGGGAGGTCCCTTGGTGGGGGAGTGGCAGCAGCCAGGACACCCAAGACCTGTGGGGTAACCCCAGCTTTTTAGGGGCCTCCACCGAGCCGATGGGCCCTCAGGATGTAGTGTCCTCGGCCCCTGTAACCGCTGCCGGGGGGGCTGAGCCGGCTCCGGGTCCCAGGGTCTCCCCGCCCTGTGCTCGGGCAGTGGCAGAGTGTGCAGGGGACCGGGTGGAGGGTGCCCTGCCGGGGGGCGCTCACCTCCCCAGTGACGCTGCCTCCCCCCCAGGTACCCAGTGATCCTGCGCTGCTTTGAGCTGTGCCAGGGCAGCGGGGGCAGCGGGCGGTTCCGGGGCGGGGACGGGGTGATCCGCGAGCTGCTCTTCCGCCAGGAGATGGTGCTGTCGGTGCTGAGCGAGCGCCGGGCCTTCCGCCCCTACGGCCTGCAGGGTGAGCACCCGCCGGGGTCCGTCCCCCACCGGGCACCCCCTCCCCTCCCCTCCCCTCCACTGCGGTCCCCACTGAACTGCCCAGCTCCTCGCGGTATCCCCATTTGATCCTCCCTCCGGCCCCCCTGCCAAACCCCCACACCCGCTCGTGGTGTCCCCCGTTTGTCACCCCGTCTGCCCTCCCTCTGACCCCCCACCCTGCCCCCTCGTGGTGTCACCCGTCTGTCACCCCGTCTGCCCTCCCTCTGACCCCCCCCACCCCGCCCCCTCGTGGTGTCCCCCGTCTGTCACCCCCTCTGCCCTCCCTCTGACCCCCCCACCCCGCCCCCTTGTGGTGTCCCCCGTCTGTCACCCCGTCTGCCCTCCCTCTGACCCCCACCCCGCCCCCTCGTGGTGTCACCCGTCTGTCACCCCCTCTGCCCTCCCTCTGACCCCCACCCCGCCCCCTCGTGGTGTCACCCGTCTGTCACCCCCTCTGCCCTCCCTCTGACCCCCCACCCTGCCCCCTCGTGGTGTCCCCCGTCTGTCACCCCGTCTGCCCTCCCTCTGACCCCCCCACCGTGCCCCCTCGTGGTGTCCCCCGTCTGTCACCCCATCTGCCCTTCCTCTGACCCCCCACCCCGCCCCCTCGTGGTGTCCCCCATCTGTCACCCCGCCCCCCGTCTGTCACCCCATCTGCCCTCCCTCTGACCCCCCACCCCGCCCCCTCGTGGTGTCCCCCATCTGTCACCCCATCTGCCCTCCCTCTGACCCCCCACCGCGCCCCCTCGTGGTGTCCCCTGTCTGTCACCCCGTCTGCCCTCCCTCTGACCCCCCACCCCGCCCCCTCGTGGTGTCCCCCGTCTGTCACCCCGTCTGCCCTCCCTCTGACCCCCCACTCTGCCCCCTCGTGGTGTACCCCGTCTGTCACCCCGAATTTGACCCTCCCTCTGACTCCCTTTTCTCTTCTGGGCAGGGGGGGACTCTGGCTCCGCTGGGCTGAACTTGCTGATCCGCAGAGATGGACGAACCATCAGCCTGGGGGGGAAGACATCAGTGCGAGTGCTTCCCGGGGTAAGAGTCCAGCGCCCTGCTTGGCTGGGGGTGGGAGCTGGTTGGCATGGCTGTCCTGGTGGGGGTGGGGCTGTCCCGGGATGGGGTGTGGCTGGCTGGCACAGCTCTCCCAGTGTGGTGGGGGGCTGGTTGGCATGGCTCTCCCAGTGGGGTGCAGGGTTGGCATGGCTGACCTAGGGATGGGGGGCGGCTGGTTGACCCGACTCTCCCGGTGGGGGGGTGGGGTTGGCACGTCTGTCCCGGGGGCGGGTAGGAGGGGCTGGTTGACCCAGCTCTCCCGGTGGGGCGTGAGGTTGGCACGGCTGTCCCGAGGGAGGGGGGGAAGGAGGGGCTGGTTAACCCAGCTCTCCCGGTGCGGGGTGGGGTTGGCACGGCTGTCCCGAGGGAGGGGGGGAAGGAGAGGCTGGTTAACCCAGCTCTCCCGGTGCGGGGTGGGGTTGGCACGGCTGTCCCGAGGGAGGTGGGGAAGGAGGGGCTGGTTGACCCAGCTCTCCCGGTGCGGGGTGGGGTTTGCACGGCTGTCCCAAGGGAGGTGGGGAAGGAGGGGCTGGTTGACCCAGCTCTCCCGGTGGGGCGTGAGGTTGGCACGGCTGTCCCGAGGGAGGGGGGGAAGGAGAGGCTGGTTAACCCAGCTCTCCCGGTGCGGGGTGGGGTTTGCACGGCTGTCCCGAGGGAGGTGGGGAAGGAGGGGCTGGTTGACCCAGCTCTCCCGGTGGGGCGTGAGGTTGGCACGGCTGTCCCGAGGGACAGGGGGAAGGAGGGGCTGGTTAACCCAGCTTTCCCGCTGCGGGGTGGGGTTTGCACGGCTGTCCCGGGGGGGGAAGGAGAGGCTGGTTGACCCAGCTCTCCCGGTGGGGGGTGGGGTTGGCACGGCTGTGCTGTGATGTGGCTGGTACTTTCCTTGGGTTGACCTGGTCTGAATTCCCTCTCTGGGGCTCCTGTCTGGGCAGGGTCTGGGGACAGCCCCCTTCTCCCCTCACCGTCTCCCTCCCCTCCCCGCAGGACGTCTTCCGCTTGCAGACCCCTGGTGGGGGTGGCTTTGGGCCGGCTGCTGACACTGGGAACTCCCTGGAGCAGCACCAGCCGCCCAACGCCAGGAGCTTCCTGGAACGTGGCAGCCTGTACGACTATCGCCTGGCACAGGAGACGGCGTGAGGGCCGGGGCTGGGGCGTGGGATGAGCCACCCCAGGGCTCTGCCCCCACGCCATGCGGGCTCCGAACAAGCAGCCGTGGCATGGCCCCCTCCCCCGTCCTGGCCTCCTAATGCGGGGAGCATACTCTGTTGGGCCAGGATTCCTAGGTCCCAGTCAGCTGTTCCCTGCCTCATTGTGTGACATTGCCTGAGTCCCTGCCCCTCTCTGCCCACTATGGGGTGAGCACTTGCAGGGGTCATTCCTGGCCTTTGCAGAGGGTTTGGGACTCATGGGGCTGGAGGTGCAGTTGGGGACCCGTCTCCACCTCCGAACCCAGGCAAGGGGAGCAGCTCCGGCCCGGCCTTTTGGACGTGGAGAAGAATTGACGCTGGGCATCGGACCTATGTCCATACCGTGGGGAACCAGGACACTGCATCAAGCTGCCCCGCCAAGGACTGATCTGCACCTGGTTCAGAGAAAGCAAAGCCCCAGACTCGATAGGGGGGAGCGGGCTGGGCTGATGCCCTTCCCTTTTCTCCAGCAGCCCGCAGCTGTACTTGTTGACCTTGTGGTGCCCGACACCAGCCTAGAGGTGCTGGTGGATGCCTCAGGCAGTTTCATGGATCCGGAGTCTGCCCTTTCGTCGGGACCAGTCACCCACCAGATGGCTCCCTTCAAGGCAACTGTCCTTTGAGGCCACCGAGAAGTTCTGTTTGGGCTCATTCATGAACTGCATTCACCAGTTGTCCTTGGCATCCCCTGGCTCATCGCCTACGACCTGCACATCTGCTGGTGGTCAGGCACAATATGCTCTTGTTCCCTGTCTCGCCAGCAGTCCTGTTTCCTGAGAGCCAAACCAGGCCCAGCAGCCCGCTGCTGCTTACTCAGTCCTCCAAAGAATTCAGAGATGTTAAGAGAGGATCCAAAGGTGACCCTGGCAACCCCCACGACATCCTCCACAGCTCCAGGGATCCCTGTTAAATTTCAGCTCTATGCCGACATGGTTAGTGAAAAGACAGCCAGCGCCCTACTGCCTCATTGCAGCGTGACGGCCTCATTGACCTCCCGCCAGGAGCCGAGGCTCCTTTTGGGCACATTTACTCCCTCTCATAATCTGAACTGCAGGCATTTCTGGGGGACCTGTCCTCAGGAAAACCTTCAGAAGGGGTTAATTTGCCCCTCTACATCCCCAGCAGGGGCCCCAGTCTTCTTTGCGGCAAAGAATGGTGGTTCCTCCGGCCTGGTGTGGACTACCAAGTATTGAACAAGATTACAATCTGAAACCGGTACCATGTACTGCTTATTAATGAGCTGTTTGAAAGACTCTGCCCTGCCAAGGTCTTCACAAAGTTGGGCCACCGTGGAACTTCTGCCCTGGTGAGGATCCAGGAAGGAGACGAATGGAAGACCACCTTCCATACCAGGCATGGCCATGGTCATGCCATTTGGGTTGTGCAATGCCCTGGCAACATCTTAAGGACATACTGGACCAATTTGTTGTCCTTTACCTGGATGAGATCCTCATTTTCTCTGAAAGTCAGGACCTCCACAGTCATCATGTCTGCACTGTCTTGGAGTGATGACGCCAAAACCACCTCTGCTCAAAACTTGAGAAATGTGAGTTCAATAAGGGCACGGTGGAATTCTTGGGATCCCCTGGCCCGAGGAACTCACATGGACCTTCGTAAGGTTGGGGCAATATTTGACTAGGCCACACCCAAGGATGTAGGTGGAGGGCAGTGATTTCTCGGATTTGCCAAGTTTTACAGGTGATTTATTAAAGGATTCTCTAGCCTGGTTGCACCCATAACAGTGCTCCTGCGAAAGGGGGCCAGTTTGCATGACCCTGGGGGTTCAGTTAGCCTTTGATCGACTGAAGAGGGCATTCACCTTGGCACCTATCCAAATTCACCCAGAATTCACTGAACCATTTATGATCAAGGTCAATGACTGAAACTTTGCCATAGGTGCAGAATTATTTCTACATGTGGGTCCCTGCAACCAATTCTACCCATGTGATTTTTATTCTTGGAAGCAGTCCTCAGTGGAAAAATTACCATATTTGGGACAAGGAACTACTGGATACCAAGGCGGCTCTGAGAAGTAGGGCTCCTTCTAGGAGGTGGCACCGTTCCCAGTCCAAGTCCTGTGGGCCATAAGAACTTGGAATACCTATAGACTGCCAGACTCCTTAACCAACCCCAGATCTGCTGGTCCCTCTTCTTTGCTCACTTCAGGTTTGTTGCAACCTATCATCCCAGGGCAGCTGCCCTGTCCCGCAAAGGCTAACATCTCAGACCTGGTGAAGAGCCCTCTGCCACCATGGTCAAGGGGCCCAACTTTGTCAACAGGACAATTGACAGCAGTCTGATTTCCTCCATCTGCTCCCCGACGACGCATTTGTGACCTAGATCTTCCAGACCCTGAATGATGTGGTTACCCAATCACCCCAGATCCGACTACAGAATGGCCTCTTCTATTGCAAGGCTTTTCTGTATGTTCCAGAGGGACAACCTAGGTTTCAGGTATTGAAACTATGCCACAATTCGCCAGCAGTGGCCATTTTGGCCAATTCAAGCCAATCTGGTCTTGAGGAACCTCTGGTGGCCAGGCCTATGAGATTACATCAAGGATTATATAAGGTCCTGCAATCTCTGTGCCTGTATCAAGAACCTACATTCTAAACCCCTAGATCTCCTCGAGCCTCTGCCCACACCGCCAGTCTTGGTCTGCTGTGCCATTGGACTTCATTGTAGAACTCCCACGCTCGCAGGGACACTGGGCAATCCTGCTTGCCCTTGAGCTCCTAACAAAGATGGTGCACTTCAGTCCATGCCGTACAGTTCCCACCCATGGGAGGTGCCTTGGCTTTCCCCCCTTGCTTATTTGGCCATTTGTATGTGAAATTACCCTGTGTGTGCCCGCTCTGCGGGGCAGGAAGCGACCTGCCAGCCAGGCCCGCGGCGAGCCGGTGGAGCTGTGGTTGTACGCCAGGGCAGGTGTGGCTGTGCCCTGTGCCAGGCTGTGCCTCGGGAGCTAATTTTGGCAATTGAAGTGAGCTTCCCGGTTTGTGGTTTGCCTGGGAAAGCTGCACGGCCCTGTAGAAACCTGGGTGCATCCTCGGGCTAATTAACGCTGTCGTCAGCGAGGGCCGGAGGAGCTGGGCGGGGCTGGCTGGGCTGGGCAGGGGGCCAGCAGCATATTCAGTGGGTGATTCTCCTTCAGGTAACAGCTGCTGTGATCATGGGGGCCCCGCTGACCAGCTTGCAGTGTCCGCCGAATGCTGAGATGCAGAGAAAGGGTTATAAGATATTCCAGGGGTGGGAAAAGGTGCATAAGGGAGACAAACAGAGAGCCTAGGCTAGTCCAGACAACGCCCTGCCCCCCAGGAGAGCCCCAGCACGGTGCTAACCCCACGTCTGCTAACCAAGAGAAGTGGGGCCGGCAGGAACGGGCTTTTCCATCATGGTTACCACCGCCACCTTCTCCTGGGATCTGCCCTTGGGCCGCTGCCCTGACCAGGCCAGAGAGAGGGACCCAAATGTTGTCGCCAGCTGCCCTGGCTCCCACTAACTCCCAGCCCTGCTGCCCTCCACCCCTGGTGTTTTCTTTTTCTTCCCTTAGCTCTCCTCTGTTCTCTCCCTCTCCTCTGCCTTCTGCCTGATAAGACCCTGGCTGAGCCAGCCAAGACTGCGCCTTAGCAGCCCCGCTGTGAGCCGGTGGCCATGGAGGCGGCTAACGGTCATGCCCAAACAGCCCCGAGCTGGTATACGTTTGCTGGGTCCTGGCATGGCCGATCGGCCCCTGTGATGAGCTGTTCTCTTCTGCCCAGGGTGTTACCGGCCACGGGGCGACTGTGTGAGCACATGGGTGTCACCAGTGGTGAGCTGGAGCTGGTTCGCACCAGTTCGCTAGAACCGGTTGTTAAATTTAGAAGCCCCTTTACAACCCGTTGTTCCGCGAGGGAGAACCAGTTCTAAAAGGGCTTCTAAATTTAACCGGCCAAAAGTGGCGCCTTAGGGGCCTTGACTCCATGGGTGCACCAGCCCTGGAGCACCCAGGGGGAAAATTTGGTGGGTGCAGAGCACCCACTGGCAGCTCCCCGCCCCCCCCCCAGCCCCAGCTCACCTCCGCTCCACCTCCTCCCCTGAACGCGCCGCCCCGCTCTGCTTCTCCGACCCCCCCGCCCCGGCTTCCCGGGAATCAGATGTTCGCTGAGGGGAGCTCGGTGGGGGGGGGCGCGAGGAGGGCTGTCCGTGCCGCAGCAGGTAACCCGGGCGGGGGGGCACAGGGGCACTGCTCCCCGCCCCAGATCCCCTCCGCCTCCCTCGGCCTGAGCGGGAAGCCTCCACCTGCGTCTCAGCCCCCCCAGACTTCCAGTGCGAACAGCTGATTCGTGGGAAGCCGGGGGGGGAGGGGGGCGGAGAAGCAGGGCCGGGCGGCTCGTTCAGGGCAGGAGGCGGAGCGGAGATGAGCTGGGGCTGGGCGCAGGGCGGGGAGCTGCCGGTGGGGGCTCTGCACCCACCAAATTTTCCCCGTGGGGGCTCCAGCCCCGGAGCACCCCCAGAGTCGGTGCCTAAGGTGCCACTTTTGATGTGATCGGTGGGGGGAGCGGCTGCTCCCCCTGCTCCCCCCCTAGCTACGCTACCCCACCCCACCCCAGGAGCCAGAGGGACCTGCTGGCTGCTTCCTGGGAGCTGCCCCAGGTAAGCAGCTCCGGGACTCCCCACCTCGCCCCCGGCAGGTCCCTCTGGCTCTTAGGGGTAGGGTGGGCACCCACTACTGTGGCCCACGAGACCCTCCTGCCCGGGTCTGGGGGCAGTCAGGGGACAGGGGAGGGGGGTGGATGGGGGCATCAAGGAATGCGGGCGGTTGGATGGGGCAGGAGTCCCGGGGGTGGGGGGGGCACGACCCCCTCGTGGGGTGAGGAGGGAACCGGTTGTTAAGATTTTGGGAGCTCATCACTGGGTGTCACACAGGGTTCGTTCCCTGAGCCTGTCCCTAGAGGGCGCGGCGGGTGCAGCGTGGTCTCTTGTTTTGGGAGGGGGAGAGGTTGGGGCTTTAATATCGATACCCCAGCTGCTCTGTTTCTTAGACCCGCGCCTGGCCCTTGGAGTGGAAGATGGGGCGGTTTGGGATGGTCCTTCGCTCCGTGTGTGTGTGTGTGTGATTCCAGTCTCCGCCTGGCCCCTGCGACGGTTGCCTGATCTCCATCCAGGAGCCTAGGCTCTGTTTGGGTGTCCTGGGCCCCGGCCATGGAGCACTGGGAAGGGAAGGCCCAGCCCTTGAACGTGCTGTGGGAAGCCGGGGTAGGGAGCAGAGGACAGGGTGAGGAGCTCGCCGGAGCCTGTGTTGCTTAGGAGTGGCTGCATTTTTCTGAACGAGCTGGAGCTTCCTTCGTGCTGAAGGTGTCTTGCCCAGGTACATGGCCAGGAGGTGACGAGGGCGCGACGAACGGAGGCCAGGCCTCTCTCTGTCCCCCAGGAGGGGATGGAGATGGCAGAGAGCGTTGGGCCGGCTGCTGCTGTGTGAGCGCTCGGAGTCAGGAGTCCGGCTGGCCTGCGAGTGAGCTGAGCCCGCGGGGACTGTGATTCTCCAGCAGGCAGCACCAGAGATGGAAGCTGCGTTGTCTCTGTGGTTTGGTTCTCCCCCCCTTGTGTGTTTGTCTTGTTCTGTCCTCTCGGAAGCAGGATGGGACTTTAACAATGACAGGGGCAGCTCCAGCCCAGCTCACCTGACTTACGCTCTTTCCCCCTAACTGGATGGTTATTACCAGGACCCCAGTTTTCTGTGGTAAAACCCCAACATTCACTAATAAGAAATGTAAAAATGCGCGTTTTTCTGTGACAAAGGGATTTCTAGGATCCTGGGTTATACCATCGTTAACGCCAGCTGAAAGGCTGTCAAATGGGGGTCAGGTTCCTGGTAAAATGTCTCTCCCATGAAAGGGAACAAGCGTCATTGTGACAATGACAGCCTCGCTGGGAACCTGACAGGTCCAACGCTTTCACTGTTTTTCTTCCTCTTGCTGTATCTTTAATAAAATGCTAAAGGACTGTTCGTGGTGTGTTTGCCAGGGGCCCAAGCAGCCTCACCCAAACGTCATTTAACACTGTTCAGGGCCAGGGTCACATTAACATCTTCCAGAGTAGCAGCCGTGTTAGTCTGTATTCGCAAAAAGAAAAGGAGGACTTGTGGCACCTTAGAGACTAACCAATTCATTTGAGCATAAGCTTTCGTGAGCTACAGCCGATACATCCGATGAAGTGAGCTGTAGCTCACAAAAACTCATGCTCAAATAAATTGGTTAGTCTCTAACGTGCCACAAGTCCTCCTTTTCTTTTTATTAACACCTTTGATGCCCTAGCAGATTGCACGCACAGAAATCAGTCGCGGATTAGCCAGTGTGCACTGGGTGTGCTTGCACAGGGCTCCCAGCTCAGGTTTGGCCCAGCTGGCCTCCATTGGGACGGGGGTGGGGGGGTGCGGAGCCAAGTCTGAGTGAGTGGCATTGTGACCTGGGTAGGCTGAGGCTGGGTCAGACCTGAGCAGAAGGGAAAGTAAGCCGGTACACCCCAGTACGGCGTACCGGCAAGAGCCCAGCAGTGGCTGGAGCCCTGGGCCCTTTCAATTGCCGCCAGAGCCCTGCTGCCGGAGCCCTGGGGAAGGGGCGGTGGGGCTCGGACAGTGATTTAAAGGGCCTGGGGCTCCTGCCGCAGCTACCGCCCCGGCCCTTTAAATCGCCGCCGGAGCCCCACTGCAGCCTCCCCAGGGCTCCAGCAGCAGGGCTCCGGGGATGATTTAAGGGACCCGGGACGGTAGCGGCAACCGGAGCCCTGGATCCTTTAAATCACCGCCCGAGCCCTGCTGCCGGAGCCCCGGGGGTCGTGGTGGCAATTTAAAGGGCCCGGGGCTCCCAGTTGCTGCTACCACAGTCCCAGCCCCGGGCCCTTTAAATCTTGATTAAAGGGCCTGGGGATGTAAAGACCCCGCCTCTTCCAATTCAGGCCACGCCCCCGCCTAAGTACCGGTAAGTCCTTGAAGTTACTTTCACCCCTGGACCTGAGTAACACTGTGACCACATGCACCAGGTTGCAATGCTGAGAGTGGGGAGCCAGATGCAGCCCCTGGGACAGGAGCCACCTCTGCAGGGTGACTATAAGAACGGCCAGACTGGGTCAGACCAAAGGTCCATCTAGCCCAGTATCCTGTCCTCTGACAGTGGCCAATGCCAGGTGCCCCAGAGGGAATGAACAGAACAGGGAATCATCCAGTGATCCATCTCCTGTCGCCCATTCCCAGCTTCTGGCAAACCGAGGCTAGAGACACCATCCCTGCCCATCCTGGCTAATAGCCACTGATGGATCTGTCCTCCAGGAATTTAATCTAGTTCTTTTTGAACCCTGCTATAGTCTTGGCCTCCTCTGGCAAGGAGTTCCACAGGCTTATTGTGCGTTGTGTGAAGAAATGCGTCCTTTTGTTTGTTTTAAACCTTCTGCCTATTAATTTCATTGGGTGACCCCTGGTTTTTGTGTTATGAGAAGGAGTAAATAACACTTCCTTATTCACTTTCTCCACACCCGTCATGATTTTATAGACCTCTATCTTATCGCCCCTTAGTTGTCTCTTTCTCTAATATACTTTTTTTGAGATGGGGCGACCACATCAGCACGCAGTATTCAAGCTGTGGGTGTACCATGGATTTATATTGAGGCAATAGGATATTTTCTGTCTTATTCTCTATCCCTTTCTTGATGATTCCCGACATTCTGTTCGCTTTTTTGGCTGCCGCTGCCCATTGAGCGGGTGTTTTCAGGGAACTCTCCACACTGACTCCAAGATCTTTCTTGAGTGGTAACAGCTAATTTAGACCCCATCATTGTATACGTATAGTTGGGATGATGCTTTCCAATGTGCATTACTTTGCATTTATCAACATTGAATTTCATCTGCCATTTGGTTGCCCAGACACCCAGTTTTGTGAGATCCCTTTGTAGCTCTTCACAGGCTGCCTGGGACTTAACTATCTTGAGTAGTTTTGTATCATCTTCAAATTTTGTCACCTCACTGTTTACCCCTTTTCCCAGATAATTTATGAATATGTTAAATAGGACTGGGCCCAGTACAGCCCCCTGGGGGACACCACAATTTACCTTTCTCCAGTCTGAAAACAGACCATTTATTCCTACCCTTTGTTTCCTGTCTTTTAACCAGGGTGAGTGCAGGGTGGGCTCATTCTCCAGTCCCCCCTCTTGGGGCCTCCCCTCCTCACCAGCCACGATTAGGGTTGTGGTGCCGGGGTGGAGGGTGCTGCTGTGGGTGGTCAGTGCCCCCTCAGCAGCTTAGGGTAGCGCACCCGTTGAACCGGGGGCTCCCTTGCTCCTGCTGTCTGGGCTCGTGAACACACAACACCCCGCTGAGATCACAGAGGCACTGGGGAACAGGGGCTCTTGGTGCTCTCAACCTCTGCTCATTGTGCTGATCAGCATTCACTGTTACTGGTGGGAGCATGCGGGGAGAGGGGGTCTTTCACCTCTACTCCGTCCCCGGCTTGGTTGCTGTGTCTGTCTGCTAATGTTCTCCCGCCCCTTGCCCCCAGAACCCCCTCCAGCCAGGTGCCCGAATCAGGTGATTGGCTTAAAACTCTTGAGTTAGCAAATGAGTAAGTCTTGATTCATCGCTTCCAAAGCCAGAAGGGATCATTGTGACCGTCTTGTCTGACCCCCTGTACAGCACAGGCCAGACACCAGCCCCTAGGGCAGAGCGTTTCGACAAACAGCTAGTCAGACTGAAAAATCGCCAGGGCTGGAGAATCCGCCACAACCCTGGGTACATTGTTCCAAGTGTTAGTTGCAAACCTAGGCCTTATTTCCAGTCTGAATGTGTCGACCTTCAACTTCCAGCCACTGGATCCTGTCAGACCTTCCTCTGCTAGAGTGAACAGCCCATGTTAAATCTCTGATCCCCAGGTAGGTACTTCCAGACTGGGATCAACTCACCCCTTAACGCGCTCTTTGTTCAGCTAAATAGATTGCACTCCTCTGTACGGCAGGTTTCTAACCCTTTAATTCTGACCACTCCCCAATTTATCAATGTCCTTCTTGAACTGGAGCCAGGATCCCAGCAGCGCTCGCACAGTGCCACGTACAGAGGGAAAATAAACTCTGCTCCTACTCGAGATTCCCCTCTTTATATATCCCAGGATGGCATTAGCCCTTTTGGCCGCAGCCTCCCACTGGGAGCTCATGTTCGTGTGGTTATCCACCGTGACTCCCAAATCTTGTTCAGGGTCCCCATCCTCGCTGTATACATTTACATTTGCCTATATTAAAACGCAGTTTGCCTGTGCCCAGGTTACCAAGTGATCCAGATTGCTCTGAATCGGTGGCCTGGCCTCTTTGTTATTTATCACTGCCCCAGTTTTTGTATCATCTGCACAATTTGTCAGTGATGATTTTATGTTTTCTTCCAGGTCATAGATAAAAATGTTAAGTAGGGTCAAGAACCAACCTCTGTGGGGGCTCGCTGGAAACACACCCACTCAGTGGTGATTCCCCAGTTACAATTACATTTTGAGATCTATCAGTTAGCCAGGTTTTAATCCATTGAATGTGTGCCATGGTCATTTTATACCATTCTAGTTTTTGAATCAAAATGTTGTGCAGTACCAACTCAAATGCTTTACATCAACCCTGTTACCTTTGTCAACCAAACTTGTAATCTCATCAAAAAGAGATTTCACATTAGTTTGATGGGATCTATTTTCCATAAACCCTGGTTGATTGGCATTAATTGAGTCCTGTATTCAGCTGCTTCATTCTCTTGGCTATAATTACCAGCTCATCCTGTTTACCCTTTCTAAAAATTGGCACAACTTCTAGTCTTCTAGAAGCGCTCCAAGATTTATTGAAAAATCAACCTTAATGGTCCAGTGAGCTCCTCAGCCAGCACGTTTAAAACTCTTGAATGCAAGTTATCACGATCTGCTGTTTGAAAAATGTCTAATTTTAGTTGCTTCTGCTTAACATCCTCCTGAGATCCTAGTGGAATGGAAAGAGTGTTATCATCACCAAATGATGACACTATATAATCTGTAGTTTCCAAATACAGAACAGAAATATTTATTGAACACTTCTGCCTTTTCTGCATTATTATTGAGATTTCTACCATTTCCATCTAGTAATGGTACAATACCATTGTCAGGATTCTTTTTGTTCTTAATATATTTTAAATTTTATTGTACTTAATGCTGCTGGCCATAGTCATCTCCTTGTGTCCCTTGGCTTTCCTTATCAATGTTCTACAATCCCTAACTTCATATTTATATTAATTACTATCAACTTTCCCTTTCTTCCCTGGGTTGTGGCTCACACTGCTCTTCCCTGGGTTGTGGCTCATGCTAGTGCTTGGATGGGTAGGTGTCCGGGTGCCAAAAAAAGGGTGGGGTTATGGTGCAAGGGGGGGGACTGGACATTTGGCAGTTCTGACCCCGCCTCCTACCTGACCCTATCCTACCTGACCCCCGTACCCTGTCTGTCCCACTCTCAGTCCCCTGCCTGCCCCCCCATGTCTCACTGCAGCACCCCGATATGCCCTGTACCCATGATCCCCTGCATGCTCCCCCATTTCCTACCCTGACATCCCCTGCCCCCACAACCCCCTGCCTGCTGCTCTATCCCCTGCCCTTCACATTCCTCCTCCCCAGGTTCCCTCCACTGTCGGGGGGGGGGCAAGGTAAGGGGACTCAGTACTCCCCCTTGGGCCACCCCCGCAGGGGCTGAGTCTGGAGACATGCATGACCCCATCCAGGCCAGTGCACCAGGGCCTGGGGAGCGGGTGGCTGTGCGTGCACAGAGTGAGGTGGGGGTGTGACATTCTGAGTGTGATTTAAAGTCTCATGGAAAGGTGACAGGGCCAGAAAGAGTTAATTAACTCCCAGACTGACCTGACCCATGGCCGGACTTTAGAGACTGGTTAGGAAGAGATGTAAATGAACAGAGCGTTGAAATGCAGCCGGCATTGTTAGAGAGAGAAGGGGAGATGTTTGCTCAGGTCTCGTGATGTCAGCAAACAAGCCTTGTCTATGGCTACGGCTTTGATTCAAAGATCAAAAAGGGAATATTGACATTTAGGAAGACACTGGAGTGACAGAGTATTATTGTCTATGTCTCTTTGAAGGCTGTGGGAACCTGTGTCTGAACTGTTTAATGGATAAATGACCCTGTGCTAATTGCCAGGATGTTTGGGAGAAGGAAAGCCAAGCCGATTCTTTTCTCAGGCCAAAAGGCTGCAGAAAACATAAAGACCCTGGGACACGATCCTTCTTCATCTCAGTTCTGCTTTGGGTTTCAAGAGGGGGAAACCTTAAGCCATCAGGATTGAGATCCCCAGTCACTGACTGGAGTCACCCTGAATATGGCATTCGACTATAACCTCTGGACTATTTCTAAAAGGACTTTTGGCAACTACAAGCTCATCTCTGCTCTGTATCTGGACCTCAAGAATTGAACCCAAGTCTCTCTGTATATTGATCTTTTAACCAACGCTCTCTTTTCTTTTTTAATAAATTTTAGCTTAGATAACAAGGATTGACTGTAAGCGTGTATTTGGGGTAAGATCTGAGTTATCATTCGACCTGGGTCTGGGGCTTGGTCCTTTGGCGTCAGAAGAACCTTTTCTTTTCAAGGATGAAATAAGATTTTCAGAATTTATCACCCTATGGTTGACAGGTGTGTCTGGAGGGAGGCCTGAGGCCTGACGCTGGCTACTTTAAGGGAACCCAGGGAGGGGCTGTAGAAGCTGCTTTGGGCTGGCTGGGTAAATCTAACCATTGCAATATCCATCAGCGTTTGGGGTTTGTCTGCCCCGGTCTGTTTGCAGTTCACCCTGATTGAGTGACCTCAGCTGGCTCCCATGGGCAGCATCGTTACAGGGGTGTTCCAGGTGGGAGCGTTCCTGGGCAGAGGCGGCAGCAGCTGACTGAGTCCTTGGGGCAGGGGGCCCAGTGGGGCACCAGATGCCTGGGGGGTCCCTGGGAGGGGCTGGGGATTCCTGGGCTCAAGCGGCACGTCCCTGGTCGGGTCTTTAGATTGGGGGAGGGACATAGGAACCGGGGCTGTGGGTCCCGCCATGGCGTCCGGGACTGCCCCTGCAGCGTGTACAGCCACCCAGACCCCTCTCTGCCCAGCTGGGTGCCCCCCGCCAGCCCTGGTAGTTGGTGCCAGGTGCAGGTGCCCTGCACGAGAGCTGGTCTCCCCGGCTGTCCCCCACAGCTGCAGCTGGCAGCAGTGCCCCGGCACAAGGCAGGGCCAGCCCCTTGGGGGCCCCAAGCAGGCATACACCCAGCCCCACATACTAATACTTAACGGGGGCCCCCTGAGCTGCTCGGGGTCCTAAGCAATTTCCCAGTCTGCGTCTGCCTGCCACCAGTTCTGCCCCCGGCCACAGGCACCGTCCGGCTGGTGGGCATGAGCCTGCTGCAGCCGGGGGGGCTGGAGCTGCAGGACACGGTGGGTCAGCTCCTTCCCCCGCACAACCTCACCCCCCATGTGCAGCTACTGACCTGACGGGGGGCAGGGGCCACCCCAGGAGCCTGGCCAGCCCCTGCCATCTCAGCACCCCATGCCCCTAGTAGTGACTTGGTGCAGTGAGGTGCCTGGCAGGGGGAGGACAGTGGGGTGCATGGTGCTGGCTCTAAAAGGTGCCCCCCTAGGAGGGTCACTGCCACCCCTCCCCGCAGGTCTCCCCAGCAACCTGGAGTGTTCAGAGCCCAGCTCCAACCGGCCACAGCCCCTTTCTGCCCCCCACAGTTCTTCCTTCCCATCAAATCATGGCCTCTGACTGGAGCAGCTCCTCCGGCACCAGCCCCCGCTCCAGCCTGCCTGCCACACCGGGCACATCAGCCCCGTCCCCCAGGGGTATGACCCACAGCGCCCACCAGCACCCCACGGCCTGCCCAGCCCGATTACAGTGTCCGCCCCACTGCTCCATCAGCCCCATGGCCTGCCTCCCCGACCCCCACCCTGGGGCCTGGTCAGCAGGGTAGCGGCAGGCACCAGCCCCACTTTTCCAGTCACAAAGTCCAAGAGCAGCAGGGTCCCAAAGCCAATCCGGGGAGCCTGCAGGGTCTGGGGGCTCTGACCCCATGTGACGAAGCGGGACTGTTCTTAATGTTTCCTCTGAATAGTGTGGGGGTGCCTCAGTTTCCCCTATACAGTTCTTAAGTATCTAGGGGGTGGGGTAAGGGTATATGATCATTGCAGAGCCCTAGAGGGCAGGTGTGTGCAGGGGTCTGGACACAGAGAATGGCTGACACCCTGTTTCCTGGCAACGGATGGCCTGGGCCCTTCCCCCCTGCAAGGTGAGAGCTAAAGGGTTGGAGAACAAAGGAATCAGGTGCCCTCCTGGCTAGGGAAAGGGGAAAGCCCAGAGGAGGAGGGGCTGGAGGGAGTTTCAGTTTGGGGCTGGCTGGGACATGGAGTGAAGTGCAGATGCGGTTGTCTGGCTCACTGCTCCCCAAAATGGACCCAGCTGAGGGGTCCTGTTCTCTGCACCTGCAAGCTCTGTTTTAGACCATGTTCCTGTCGTTTAATAAACCTCTGTTTTACTGGCTGGCTGAGAGTCCCGTCTGACTGTGGAGTTGTGGGGCAGGACCCTCTGGCTTCCCCAGGACCCCGCCTGGGCGGACTCGCTGTGGGAAGCGCACGGAGGGGCAGAGGAGGCTGAATGCTCCGAGGTCAGACCCAGGAAGGTGGAAGCTGGGTGAGCTGTGTGCCCTGCAGACAGGCTGCTCCCAGAGAGGAGACTTCGCCAGAGTCCTGCCTGGCTTCACGGGGAGCAGTTCCAGAGCATCGCCCAGGGACTCTGTGACAACTGGTGGCAGCGGTGGGATGTACTGCACCCCGTGGACGGCACTTCCTGCAGTAAGTGACTGGGGAGCAGTAAAACGAAGGGGGATTGACGGGGATCAGGCGTGCTGAAGATTCGGAGAGAGACTGTTTCAGGGGGTGGTTAACCCTGGGAGTGTGTGACCAGAGAGAAGGACTTTTGCAGTAACAGGGTTCCCCTGGGGATCGCAGCGAGCGGTCCCGGGGTGGACGAGTCTGCAGCTCGACCCTGGCAAAGAGGTGGTGACCTCGAGAAGGGCTGGCACACTAGGGGTTCTCCCTGGAAACTGTGGGGAGCTGAGAGCACACAGGCCTGTGAGTCCACAACAACTTGGGAAGAGCGGAGTGATGGCCTGTCACCGTCTCCTTAAGAAGGACACTGTAACCCTGTGCAGAAAGAGAGGGTTGAGCATTGGAAAGTTCACCAAAGCAGTTCATCGTGCAGCTGGAGGAGGATGACCGCTCTAAGGAACAGATTCCTGACCCCAAATGGGGCTACAGCAGGATCTGGGAGCAGCTGGAGTGGGAGCCAGGCATCACCAAGACTCCTGTCCCCGACCAGACGGGGGTCTTCACGATCGGGTTCCCCATCGGGGGATTGGAGACGGAGGGGATTGGAGCTGAGTCCGAGAGAGCAAGAGGACTGTGGGAGACAACGAGAGCCCGAGAAAGAGCTGCAGAAGCAGCAGCAGCATGAACTGGCGGTGGGGGAGTGGAGAGGCTCAGGGGACCTCCCAGGGGTGAGTGGGGATAGACCCCGGGGGGGGCAGTTCCGCAGGGAACCTCGAGACTAAATTGCTGCCCCTGGTTAAGGAGGGGGGGATGTGGATGCCCACCTCACTGCCTTTGAGCAGGCTGGAGATTTGAACCAGGGGGACCCTGAGGAAAAGCCCCGGTGTCTAGCTCCCTTGCTGGGTCCCAAGGCCATAGACTCTGTCAGCCAGATGGGTGGGGAGGTGGACAGGCTCCCACTCCTGACCCCAACCTATGTCTGTGTGGAGTTTCCTGGGACCTGGCCCCTCGGACCCACAGTGGGAGTGGAAGGTGATGGTCAATGGGGAGACGTTCCTGGGGTGGGGACGGAGAGAACTGTTGTCAGGCCCTGGGTGGTGCAGCCTCAGATGCTGAGGGGCTGTGTGAGCTGGGTGAGGGTCCCAGGGACGAAGCCCCTCGCCCTGCCTATGGCCCAGATCCCTGTGCAGACCCAGGAGGGGTGGGGCTGGCTGGTTGTTGGGGACACCAGCTGCGAGACCCTGTTGTGGGGTGATTGTGTCTCTTTGGGACAGGATCCAGGCCCTGCTCCTGTAACTACCAAGGGTTTGAATTTGAATCCAGGGAACCAATCAGTGGAGAGGGAAATGGTCAGCGAAAATGCAGATGACTGGCTGGCAGCAGGGAGGAGCCGCTAGGCTCAGGCTACCTGCCTGCCTGTAACCAGACCCCTGGGGCTGCCCGCCCCCTTGAGCATGGAAGAGGGGGCTCACAGGGGGCTCACGCTGACTCTGATGCTGTGAGGAAAGCAGCAAGCTCGCTGCCTGCCCCCACTGGGACAGCAAGGGCAGTGCTGAGCAAGGGGGAAGATAAGACCCCAGCTGAGTTGGGGGAGACACGGGCAGGGCAGGGGATCTGTTGGGAGTGGCAAGGTGCTTGGTAAAGAAAGTTTGGATGAGCCTAGGCAGCCTTGTGAGCTGATGGCTGTGTCCAGTCAGCAGGGTGGGAAGGCCAGGAGAGTGGGAGATGAGCATCTCTGGATCTTACCTGTTAGCTGGGTGGAGAATTGGGACAGTGAAGGAAACGTGCCTGTGTCTGTCAGGGGTATTGACTTGCCTATGGAGGGAGCTACCCTGATCTCCAAGCAGTTGTCTGTGACCAGCCTTGTGTGCTGGGACCAGGGGAAAGAGATCCCAAGCTGGGTGTCTGGGAAAGGAGAAAGTGTGTCTGGCTCTTCTGTGTCTGTGGAGCAGACAGAAGGGGCCTTTCAGCCTGTGATGGTTGAGGGTCGTGCAGTTGTCTCAGAGCTGGTTCTGGATTCAGCTAAAGCCCAGGAAGGGAAGGGTCCTAAGTTTGTGTCTGCTCGGGAGAATGGCCCTGTAACTAGGTCGCATCCAGTTAGTGTCTATGTAAAATCCCAGAGCCCAGACAATTCTGGTGCTTGTATTTTGCCCGTTGCTAGTGTGTGGCTGGGAAAGGGTGCAGCAACTCTGGCTTATCAGGGTGAGATCCTAGCCAGGGCACAAGGAGAGCATGAAGGTGTGTGATTGTGTTACCTACTGAGGGAGTGGAAACCTGTAGCAAGAAGGAAAAGATTCCTGAACTTGTATGTGGCAAAGGGAAGGAGAATGCTTCTGACCTTTTATCTAGGAAGTCTGTGAGTTTGCCTGAAAGGGGATTGTGTAGGAATCCGCGGGATGGGCCAGAGGTAATTCTGGATGTACGGGAGACCCAGAAAGAGTCTGTTGTTGCTCAGGAAAGTGTTCCTCTAGAGCAAGCCCTCAGTAAAGAGGGTAAGAGCAGAATTTCTGTGAGGGGTGAATTGTTGCATAGAAAAGCCCTAGGGAAAGGAATCCTCATGGAGTCTTTGCAAGCAGTTTACTGCAACTGAAGGGTGTGAAAGTGATTTAATCAAGAAAGTTTCAGTTTCTAACAGCCAGACATTTTCTGTTGTGAATGGATCCACTGATTTAATTGGGGATTGGTCCTGCTTTGAGCAGGGGGTTGGACTAGATGACCTCCTGAGGTCCCTTCCAACCCTGATATTCTATGATTCTATGACTTTCCTGTTGAAAGACCCAGTGTGGATAGCTTTGAGAAGGTCTCAGATGGAGTGAAAGCTGTTAAGAAAGTTAAACAGTCCTATAACCAAGTGGCTGTGTTTGGCCAGCTTGTTGGGGAGAAGACCCAATCCCAGTTTGACCCCCTGGGGTTTTGGGGTGACCAAAGGGCACAGGCTGCATAAACCTTCCCACATGCAGCCTGCGAGTGTATCACGGAGTGTTGGGGAGTCCAGGCCCTGCACCCCTCTTTCTGGGATTCACTGAGACTCTCAGCCAGCCAGTAAAACGGAAGGTTTATTGGACAACAGGAACACAGTCCAAAACAGAGCTTGTGGGTACACCCAGGACCCCTCAGTCAAGTCCTTCTGGGGGAGCAGGGAGCTTAGACCCCAGCCCTGGGGTTCCCTGCGTTCCTCCACTCAGCCCCAAACTGAAACCAAACCCACCCAGCCGTTTCCCTGCTGCAGTCTCCATTCACATTCCTGGGCAGAAGTGTCACCTCCCCCTCCCCCTCCTGACTCAGGTGACAGGCTCTCAGGTCTCCCCTCCCCAGGGCACATTCCCAGGTCAACACTCCCCCCTCCCTGCTGAGTCACATCGTCACAGAGTGCTATCGACCACCCCCCCCCCACCTAAGGGAGGGCCCTGAGGGCGTGAAACTGGAAGGGCCTGGTGTAACTCCCACCAAGGAACGGGAGAGATGCTGGGGCATCCATGGGAACGTTGGTGGCTTTGAACTTCCCCAGGTCACTGGCTAAAGTGACCCAGCTCAGTTCAGTCTCGAAGGGGGGAGAGATGTGAAAAAGTGGGACTGTTCTTAATGTTTCCTCTGAATATTGTGGGGGTGTGACGATGTGACGCAGCAGGGAGGGGGGAGTGTTGACCTGGGAATGTGCCCTGGGGAGGGGAGACCTGAGAGCCTGTCACCTGAGCCAGGAGGGGGAGGGGGAGGTGACACCTCTGCCCAGGAATGTGAATGGAGACTGCAGCAGGGAAACGGCTGGGTGGGTTTGGTTTCAGTTTGGTGCTGGGTGGAGGAACACAGGGAACCCCAGGGCTGGGGTCTAAGCTCCCTGCTCCCCCAGAAGGACTTGACTGAGGGGTCCTGGGTGTACCCCACAAGCTCTGTTTTGGACTGTGTTCCTGTTGTCCAATAAACCTTCTGTTTTACTGGCTGGCTGAGAGTCTCAGTGAATCCCAGGAAGAGGGGTGCAGGGCCTGGACTCCCCCACACTCCATGACAGGGGGTGCCTCAGTTTCCCCTATGCAGTTCTTAAGTATCTAGGTGGTGAGGTAAGGGTGTATGATCATTGCAGAGTCTTAGAGGGCAGGTGTGTGCAGGGGTCTGGACACAGAGAACGGCCGACACCCTGTTTCCTGGCAACTGACTGCCTGGGCCCTTCCCCCCTGCAAGGTGAGAGCTAAAGGGTTGGAGAACAAAGGGATCCGGTGACCTCCTGGCTCGGGAAAGGGACAAAGCCCAGAGGAGGAGGGGCTGGAGGGAGTTTCAGTTTGGGCCTGGCCGGGACATGGAGTGAAGGGCAGACGGGGTTGTCTGGCTCACTGCCCCCCAAAATGGACCCAGCTGAGGGGTCCTGTTCTCTGCACCTACAAGCTCTGTTTTAGACTATGTTCCTGTCGTTTAATAAACCTGTTTTCCTGGCTGGCTGAGAGTCACGTCTGACTGCGGAGTTGGGGGGCAGGACCCTCTGGCTTCCCCAGGACCCCGCCTGGGCGGACTGGCTGTGGGAAGCGCACGGAGGGGCAGAGGAGGCTGAATGCTCCGAGGTCAGACCCAGGAAGGTGGAAGCTGTGTGAGCTGTGTGTCCTGCGGACAGGCTGCTCCCAGAGAGGAGACTTCCCCAGAGTCCTGACTGGCTTCACGGGGAGCAGCTCCAGAGCATCGCCCAGGGACTCTGTGACACCCAGGCCTGGGGTTGCATCTCCTTGGCCAGAGACGAGAACAGTGACTCCTTTGCCAGTGACTCCTGTCTAGTGGCCACACATGGCATCACCCCTCTGGGTACAATGGCTGTGAGAGGCCTGGGGTAGGCTGTGGGGGGGTGACAGCCACTAGTCCTGGGGACCCCCCTGTACCCGAGGGGGGGGATCTGCAGTAGGGGTATGGCTGAGAGGCTGGGGCATGTGGTGGTGGGGTGATGGCCTCTTGTCCTGGGGAGCCCATGGTACCCAAGGTGGGGGGTCTGCAGGACGGGTATAGCTGAGAGGCCTGGGCAGGCTGTGGGGGGTGATGGCCCCGAGTCCTAGGGACCCCCCCGTACCCAAGAGGGGGGTTTGCAGGAGGGGTATGGCTGAGAGGCCTGGGCAGGCTGTGGGGGGTGATGGCCCTGAGTCCTAGAGACCCCCCTGTACCCAAGAGGGGGGTCTGCAGTAGAGGTATGGGTGAGAGGCCTGGGCAGGCTGTGGACGGTGATGGCCCCGAGTCCTAGGGACCCCCCCCGTACCCAAGAGGGGGGGTCTGCCAGAGGGGTATGGCTGAGAGGCCTGGGCAGGCTGTGGACGGTGATGGCCCCGAGTCCTAGGGACCCCCCCCGTACCCAAGAGGGGGGGTCTGCCAGAGGGGTATGGCTGAGAGGCCTGGGCAGGCTGTGGGGGGTGATGGCCCCGAGTCCTAGGGACCCCCCCCGTACCCAAGAGGGGGGGTCTGCAGGAGGGGTATGGCTGAGAGGCCTGGGCAGGCTGTGGGGGGTGATGGCCCCGAGTCCTAGGGACCCCCCATACCCAAGAGGGGAGTCTGCAGTAGGGGTATGGTTGAGAGGCCTGGGCAGGCTGTGGGGGGTGATGGCCCCGAGTCCTAGGGATCCCCCGTACCCAAGAGGGGGGTCTGCAGTAGGGGTATGGTTGAGAGGCCTGGCGTGCCCGACCAGGGATTTCCCCAGTGGTGCCGAAGGGTGACAACGCCCAGGGCAGAGCAGGAGCTGGGAGCTGCTGGGTCACAGCCTAGCTGGGGTAACGCGAAGGGGGTGTTGAAGGGAGCTGAACCGACCGAGCCCCGTGGAGGATCCAGGGGGGCGACCGGAGCTCTGAGGGCTGAACCCCAACACCTCCCAAGGCTGGTGGGAACTGTGACCTCAGCTGGCCGCTGCAGGCTGGGACAAGGGGCCGAGGGGAGGTTGGATAAGACCCGGCTTTGGAGAGACTGGGTGGATCTCACCCGGGACTGACGGAGCCAGGCCCTGGATTGTGTGGCCGCTTGGCCATGTGCTTGGACCGGGGCCACATGGGAACGTTGGCTGCCCCATGCCACCACGTTACAGCGACTGACAAACCCTGCCGCCCGGAGACGCAGCCAGTGGTGGAGGGGACAGGTCTGTCCTGGGCAGAGCTCACAGCCTGGGGCAGGAGAGGTGGAGCCCGGAGGCTCAGTCCGGGGGGCTGCGTGGCCCCCCTGAAGGGAGAGTGGGACCCTGGGGGCCCGGCCTGCTGAAGGGTTCCTACCAGGGACTGTTCAAAGTTGGGGAGTAGCTGTGCCAGTGGCCAGCCTTGGGAGAATCCGCCCCAGCCGCCCCCCCCACCCCCTTTCCCCAGTGCACAGACGTGGACAGTTGCTTTGAAAACTTTATTGATTCCCCAGGGGGGCCAGGTGACCGCAGGGGAGAGGGGAGCCCCTCCTGGCAGCCACGGCTCAGCAGAAGGGCACTCTGCCCTGCCGAGGGACAGACAGGCCTCGCGTGAAGCTGAGGCTCGCGACGCTGCGCAGAGGCAGACGTGCCAGCTTCGGGGAGCCCCTGCCCAGCTAACACCCAGCTCACGGGCTGGGGAGGGGGCCCAAGGGCTGGCTGGACCCAGGGAGCACGTGGCACTGAGCCGGAAGGGGTGCTGCGCTGTCAGGTGGGGAAGCCAGCTGGCAGCCTGGGAAATAGCCAGCCCCCCGTCCTGCTGCAGTGGGTGAGGTCTGCAGAGGCAGGTCCACACCCCAGTGATCCCCTGCGGATCCCAAGCCAAGACCCATGGGTGCTGGGCCTCACTGGGCAGAGGGGGGCGCAGCAGAGCAGCCTCCTCCTTGGGCCCCCGCCAGCCCAGAAGCCAGGCGCCAGGGCTGTCCCCCTCTTGGGGCACTCTGGCCAGCACCCCCGGCACCCTGGGGGTGACTCTGGCCCCACACAGCCCTGCACAGCCCCACCAGGTCCCAGGCCTCGCAGCCTATCCGAGTCAGGAGGGAGGGGGGCACAGGCAGGGGGAGGGCCCTGCCCAGCTCCACCATAACAAGGATTCTCCATCGACCTTCCGCCCCGGACTCCGGGGTTCACACTCGCTGCTGTCACTGTGGCGCAGGGTTCAGGAGCAGCTGCAGCCCTACAGCCATGTGGTCCGAGCAGCCGGCCAGCTGGGTGATGAAGGAAAACTGCTCCACCTCCTGGGGAAAGCAAGGGGACAGCGGTGTCAGGAGCACAGCAGGCTCCCCGCCCCGAGAATACGGGGGGAGGGGGGGGTCGGTCCCCTGAGACCACAGATCCCAGCATGCAATGAGTCCAGGTCTGGCTAAGCCAGAGCAGTGCAGGCTGGGACTTGTAGTCTCCATGGGCTGCACCCTCCCCTCAATCAACGCTGAGCACTGACACAGCTCACTACCCCTTCCCAGCCATGGCCCGGCCAGGCTCCTTCCCCCGCTGCAGGGCAGGAAACAGCCCAGAGTGGAGGTCCCACGCAGAGTCATGCAGCACATAGGGTCAGAGCCAGCAGAGATCCCAGGCGTCCTGGCCCCCAGGCTCGGACCCTTCCAGGGAGCCCTGGACCATGCTGACTAGCTCTCTGAATCCCCCGCACCCTGAGCAGCGATTCGGCAAGGCCAGCCCCCTGCAGCCTGGCTCCACGGCACCATACCATGAAAACCCCGGAGTGTGGGAGCTGCTGAGAGCCCCTGAAGGAGCTGACCTATTGAGTGCGGCTACCAGCCCCAGCCACCTCCCCAGCATGGGCCCCCGTGGCCCTACCAGCCCCCAGCAGCTGGCCCCTGAGCCAGGCAGGCCCCAGAGCTGAACCCCCCTGCCCTGGGCCCAGCATCCCTGGCTGGGAGCTCGCCTGCACCCTTGGGCTTGGGGCCTGCTCTTCGTTCCGTGGGGCCCAGGCCAGGCTGGGGGCTAGGGGCTCCCACGGGGGTACCCCTGTACGGGGAGACTTTGGCAAACCAGTAAAGTGCCTGAAACCACTATGGCTTATTACTAAAAGCAGCCAAGTCAGCAGGCTGTAAATTAGCCAAGTCAGCAGGCTTAGCTTAACCAAGGCAGGAGGGGAGGGGGGTCTTTGGGTGCCACGGGAAGGGCAGCTTGACCCTGCATCCTTCCTGATAAGAATTGTGTTGAAGTTGCTGATACATGCATCTTAGAAGAGCAGGATGTGCCCCAGGAATGTCTGCTGGGGCCTCAAGGCTGCAAACTCTGGAAAAACCCACACCGATAATCAGAAGGAGCCTCTTGCTTGCCCATGGGAACTGCTGGCTGAACAAGTTTGCTTTAAGGGACATGTCATTCTATTACTCCTGTATAAATAAGGGGGACTCTTCAGGACTGGGCTCTCCCTCTGGATGCGTCTTGTGTTTCCCACCATGCTCAGCTTGGGTAATTATCAAGGGTTGGGGTGTTTTACTAACCTCCTGCGGACGTGTGTGTAAGTGCTTGAGACCAAGTAAAGTTTAGCTGTAAGTGAAAGCCCTCTTGTGTTGTCCTGTTCGTGCCGCCTTCCGTGTCTCCCCGATTTATTCCCTGACACCACCTCGCACCGTGTAAAAGTTACCAAGAGCTTTGGGTTGAAAGAACCCCGGGGAGCACCCCAGGCCGGCAGGAGCCGGGGCCCCTCTGGGCACTCACCGTTGTCAGGCTGATGGGGGCGGGGTGCTCGCGGTACAGGATGTAGTCGATGCGACGCCCTTCCCAGGGGCTCCCTGCTGCCGAGGGGTCGGGGCAGCCGTCCTGCAGGATGGGACAGGCCAGGTACTTCCGCCTGCCCTCCTCTTGCTCCAGCGTCCTGCGGGGTGCACGGGGGAGCCGTCAGCAGGGGGCCGAGTGGCAGGGGAGGAGGCGCGTGGCTCTGCGTAGGGGGCTAGTCACACCTGGGCTACAGGGGGCTGCATGGCAAGGGAGGGCCATCCACAGGTTAGCCTTTACCCTGTCCCATTAGTGTCCCATTACCCTGTGTGGGGACGGGGGCAGAGCCTGCCTTGAACTAGGGCTGTAAGCCCCCCGGCCCCCCCCGCGCTCCGGAACCCGCAGGTGCAGCCGTTACCTTTTCAGCTTCTCTGGGGTCGACACGGCCTCCTCGTAGATCTCCAGGTAGTTCAGCAGGGTGCCTGCAGGGACGTGAGCAGCAGTTAGAGCCTCCCCTGCTCTGCCGCTCCCCCCACCCCAAAATCTTCCTTCACCCACAGGTACCTCAGCAGAGATCTGGGTGCGGGGAGGGAGCAGGGCTGGGACAGGAGGGGGCTCCGGGTCTGGAGGGGCACGGGCAGAGCTGGGGGGCAGGCCTCGGCCAGCAGGGCCCCTGAATCCCTGACCCCCGACGTCTCACCCGGGGGTTCCAAAGGCTGGGTCCCCCTGTGGGGATCTGGATCTAGATGTTTATTTGCAGCCCCAGATGGGGGCCCGGCTCCGTGGAACTGAGACAGAGAGGGCAGCAAGCTGCACTGGGCACTGGGCCAGCCAGACACGTACCTATGGCCCAGGGCTTGTCCTGCCTGGGCCCCACTCTGCATGGGTCTTGGTACTGCTGGAAGATGATGTGGGTCTGCTCCAACTCATCCCCTGGAAAGATCCGGCAGAGTGAATGGGCACATCTGCACTCCCCCCTCCCCTCCCCCTCCTCCAGACTACCCTCCCCCACCCCTTCCACTGCCCCCCCCCACTCCTTGTGTGATGAAGCGGGAATTTTCCATAATATTTGTATGATGCCGATGTGTGCCTCAGTTTCCCTCTACACTTTGCTGCTCCTGGAAGAGTGCAGGAGACACAGGTGTGTGTGTGTGTCACTTGCTGTTGGGGTCGGTAATTAACTGCTTGGCGCAAACCCAGATCAACAGAAGGGCCAGGGAGACAACTGAAGTCCCCAGGTCTGAACAGCCAAGACCGCCGAGCAGGAAGCCTGCGTGTGGGACTTGGGACCCGTGCTGGGGGACAGTGTGGTCAGGTGGCTTTGGAGGGACCGAGGCAGAGAGACAGGGAGCCCCAGGAACAGAGTCCATCACGCTGGGCTGGTTCCTGGCTCTGGCTGGGCACGATGGGCCTTTGCCTCTCTGGGCTAGCCCGCAGCCATTCGTTTCTGTGGCCAGGGGACTAGTGAAAGGCTGCCAGTGTGGCTGCAAATACCCCAGAGCCTCGCGCCCTGCAGGGCCCGGCCCCCGCATCCCGCAAGGGGCTGGCGTGGCTGGATTCGCTGCAGGGAGCCCCGGGGCAAGCCAGGGTCACTGGGGCCCGAGGAGCCAGCCCCTCGGGGTGCGGCACTCCCCAGGGAGGGGTTACAGGCTGGGCACGCTGTGACACCCCCGCCAGGCTGCTGCCCTCCCCTGCCCCCACCCGGGCCAGGCCCCACCTGAGGAGCAGTTGTCGAAGTTGAAGTCCCCGCAGAAGATGTCGAAGGCGATGACGTCCCCTCGCTCCGTGTGGGCGTCCTGGAACAGCTGCACCCAGAAGAGCCCCAGGGTGAGCTGGTCGCAGCGGATCTGTGCATCGGCTGGGGGGGACAGAGCTCGATTACAGGGGGGCCAACTTCCTCATGTGTGACACCCGGACACTGCCCCCGCTCCACCACTTTCCCTCGAGGCCCCCCCGCTCGCTGCTCTCTCCACCACCCTCCCCCTGCCAGCTGAGCAGACCTCCGGGGGTGGGGGCGGAGTGGGGCAGGGCGGGGGAGGGAGAGCCAAGCTCCGGGGGTGGGGGCTGAGTGGGGCAGGGTGGGAGGAGGGAGAGCTGTGCTCCGGGGGTGGGGGCTGAGTGGGGCAGGGCAGGGGAGGGGAGGGAGAGCCGGGCTCTGGGGATAGGGGGTGTGTGACACAGCAGGGAATGGGGCAGATTGACCTGGGGATGTTGCAGGGGAGTTTTACTGGGAGACTGTCTGCATTGGGGATGGGGTAGCAGGGGGTGACTTCACTTGAGGGACGATACCTGAGCCTGTCACCTGAGCCAGGAGGGGGGTGGGGCCAGGTGACACCTTCTGCACAGGAAACTGGACAAAGGCTGGAGGAGGAGCTGGGGGGTGGCTGGGTGAGACGGCTGGAGGGGGTTTCAGTTTGGAGCAGTTTGGGGAAATGGAGGGAGCCCCAAGGCTGGGGTCTAAGCTCCTTGCCCCCAGAGGAACCTGACTGAGGGGTCCTGTTTGTACCTACAAGCTCTGTTTGGACTGTGTTCCTGTTGCCTAATAAACTTTCCATTTTACTGGCTGGCTGAGAGTCACGGGGAATCGCAGGAAGTGGGGGTGCAGGGCCCTGACTCCCCCACACTCTGTGACAACTGGTGGCAGAGGTGGGATCTACTGCACCCCATAGACGGCGCTTCCTGCAGTAAGTTACGGGGGAAGCAATAAACGAAGGGGGATTGACAAGGACCAGGTGTGTTGAAGATTCAGAGAGGAGCAGTTTTGGGGGGCAGAGGAGCTATGCTTAACCCCTGGGGTGTGAGAACAGCAAGAAAGACTGTTGCAATAATGGGGACCCCCCTGGGGACTGTGGTGAGCAGGCTCAGGGGTGGAGGAGTCTGTGGCTTGACCCTGGGAGAGAGATGGTGACCTGGAGAAGGGCTAGTACACTAGGGGGTCCTCCTGGAAACCGTGGGGAGCTGAGAGCGCACAGGCCTGCGAGTGGCCAGCAGGAAGACGTATGCGAAGCGCCTTAAGGGCGACCTGGTGGAGCTGTGCAGGCAGAGGGGGCTGCGCACTGGGACGCTCACCAAGGAACAGCTGATTGCCCAGCTGGAGGAGGAGGATCACTCAGAGGAGCTGATCCCTGTCCCTGAGGGGAGCAGCCCGGCAGACACAAGGCGGGCCCCGCTGCCTGTCCCGGCTGGGAGGGGTCAGACAGCTACCGAGGGCATCCTGAGACCCCTCCTTCCTATGACTAGGGGAGGGGTTGGGGGAAGCCCAGCGAATACCAAGGGGACCGTGACCCCAGCAGCCAGCAGGGGATCCTCCCGGCAGAGCTCCCCATCCCTGGAGCGGAGGCGGCTGGAATGGGAGAGGGAGATGAAACTGAGAGAGCTGGAAGATGGAGAGAAGGAGTGAGAGGACCGTGAAAGGCAGCATTAGCATGAGCTGGAGCTGGCCAGGCTGAGGAGCAGCGAGGCCCAGCTGCAGTGAGTGCAGGGGGACCCAAGACTGCAAGGAGCTTTGATAAGTGCTTCCTGGCGCAGCGGAAGGAGGGGGAGGACATAGATAGCTTCCTGACGGCCTTTGAGAATGCCTGCGAGCTGCACAGGGTTGACCCTGCAGACAGGCTCCAGTTTCTCACCTCCTTACTGGACCCCAGAGCCGTGGAGGTGTACAGCCGAATGACAGGGCCGGAGGCAGGGGACTACGAACTGTTCAAACAGGCCCTGCTCCGTGAGTTTGGGCTGACCCCCGAGATGTACCGGAGAAGGTTCCGGAGTCAGCGCAAAAAGCCTGAGGTCACCTACCTACAACTGGTCAACCGGATGCAGGGATATGCCCACAAGTGGGCAGATGGGGCCCGGACGAAGGAGGACCTGCTTGACCTGATTGTACTGGAGCAACTGCATGAACAGTGTCCTTCCGACCTGAGGCTGTGGTTGGTGGACAAAAAGCTAGAGAACCCCCAGCACGCAGGGCAGCTGGCCGACGAGTTTGTGAAGAGCTGGTCAAGGAGTGACAGGGAGGAGTCCCAAAAGAACAGGCCCACCATGATGCAGAGAGAGAGTCACCATGGACCTCCCAAAGGAGGAATATGGAGAACCCCCACCCAAGGGGAACATCCGGCATCAGGACCAACCGACTTGCTCCAGGGGACCAACGGGACATGACCTCTATTACTGTGGCCAAAGAGGCCACATACGGACCCAGTGCCCCGGGCTCAGGGACAGACTGAGCAGACCCAACCTACCCAGGGTTAACTGGGTAGGGACCCAGCTGGACGAGGGGCAGACGGCCCAGGCAAGGGGGGCTACCAGTTTACCACCTGCTCAGGAGGGAAGAGTACCCCAGGCCAGCTCCTCTGAAGGGCTGGATGCTCCGGACTCAAGGTTCTCGGTTTACAGGGTGGGCGCGGGACAGTCATTGCAGAATGAGTGCCTCATTTCCCTGGAGGTGGATGGGAGGAAGGTCAATGGATACTGGGATACGGGCGCGGAGGTGACGCTGGCCTGGCCTGAGGTGGTGGCCCCAGATTGGGTGGTGCCCAACACCTACCTGACCCTGATGGGGGTGGGCAGGACCCCATTTAAAGTGCCCATGGCAAGGGTACACCTGAAATGGGGGGCCAAGGAGGGCCCCAAGGATGTGGGGGTACACCACCATTTGCCCACTGAGGTTTTGATGGGGGGGGACCTAGAGGACTGGCCAAGCAAGCCCCAGACCGCCCTGGTTGTGACCCATAGCCAGAGCCGGCGAGGGGCACTGCGCCCTGACCTCGGGGAGGGTACCACACCGGAGGCGCAGGACCCTTCCCTGGTGGGGAGGGAGCGCCGAGGGGCACGGCTCAGAGAGGCGGAGGCCTCAGACCCAGCCACTGAGGGGGAACCGGGCCCCATCCCTTCCCCAGCCGCTGAGTTCCAGGCCGAGTTGAGGAAAGATCCCTCCTTGCGGAAGCTCAGGGACCTGGCCGACCTCGGTGTGGGACGGACCATGAGGAGAGGCTGCCAGGAGAGGTTCCTGTGGGAGAAGGGGTTCCTGTACCGAGAATGGGCTCCCACAAGGGAAGTGGAGTCCTGTGGGATCAGGAGGCAGCTGATGGTCCCCCAGAAGTATCGCCGCAAGCTCCTGTACCTGGCCCATGACATCCCCCTCGCAGGGCACCAGGGAATCCGGCGCACCCGGCAGAGGTTGCTACAGAACTTTTACTGGCCCGGGGTCTTTACCACGGTCCGGCAGTATTGCCGATCCTCTGACCCCTGTCAGAGGGTGGGGAAGGTCCAGGACAAGGGGAAAGCGGCTTTGAGACCTTTGCCCATCATAGAGGAGCCTTTCCAGAAGTTGGCCATGGACATCGTGGGGCCTCTGAGCAAGACGACCCGGTCGGGGAAGAAATACGTTCTGGTGGTGGTAGATTTTGCCACCCGCTAGCCCGAGGCAGTGCCCTTAGCTTCCATTGAAGCCGATGCGTGGCCGATGCGCTCCTGACCATTTTCAGCCGAGTGGGGTTCCCCAAGGAAGTCTTGACAGACCAAGGGTCCAACTTCATGTCGGCCCTGCTCCGGTGCTTGTGGGAGAAATGTGGGGTCCGGCACGACTGGGCCTCAGCGTAGCACCCCCAGTCCAGTGGGCTGGTGGAGAGGTTTAACGGGACGCTAAAGATGATGCTGAGAACCTTTATGAACCAGCACCCGCAGGATTGGGACAAGTACTTACCTCACCTTCTGTTCGCGTACAGGGAGGTGCCCCAGGAGTCTACCGGATTTTCGCCTTTCGAACTGTTTATGGAAGGAGGGTAAGGGGCCCCCTGGACCTGATGAGAGATGAATGGGAGGGGAGGGCCACTCTCGATGGAGAGTCAGTGGTGGAGTATGTCCTGAGCTTCCGAGAGAGACTGGCTGAATTCATGGGCCTGTCCAGGGAGAATCTGGCCAGAGCCCAGAGGAAGCAGAAGGTCTGGTATGACCGCACGGCGCGGGCCCGTGCCTACGCCACCGGGGATCCGGTGATGGTTCTCATCCCCGTGAGAAAGAACAAACTACAGGCTGCCTGGGAGGGCCCTTTCAAGGTTGTCAAGCAACTAAATGACTGGGGGGATAGCTCAGTGGTGTGAGCATTGGCCTGCTAAATCCAGGGTTATGAGCTCAATCCTTGAGGAGGCCATTTAGGGATCTGGGGCAAAAAGAAATTGGGGATTGGCTCTCCTTTGAGCAGAGGATTGGACTAGATGATCTTCTGAGGTCCCTTCCAACCCTGATATTCTGTGATTCTATGTGGTGGAGCTGTCTAACCAGGTGTACCATGTGAATATGATGAAGCCATATTATGCCAGGGGGACTGTGGTGTTGGCTGTGTGTGGACATTGGGAGGAACAGGGAGCTGACCCTTTAGTAGATCTATTCCCTGGGACCAGAGCTGGTTTCCTCCTGGAAACAATTCCCCTCTCGGATCAGCTAACCCCTGCCCAGCAAGCTGAGGTCAGAGGGGTGCTGCATCCGTACCGCCAGCTGTTTTCCAACCAGCCTGGACGCACTAATCTGTTTAAAAGAAAAGGAGGACTTGTGGCACCTTAGAGACTAACCAATTTATTTGAGCATAAGCTTTCGTGAGCTAGAGCTCACTGCATCGGATGCATAAAGTGGAAAATACAGTGAGGAGATTTATATACACAGACCATGAAAAAATACACATTGTAAGGATGAGCTTAAGATGAGCTATTACCAGCAGGAGAGTGGGGTGGGGTGGGGCCCCACCCCACTCTCCTGCTGGTAATAGCTCATCTTAAGTGATCACTCTCCTTACAATGTGTATTTTTTCATGGTCTGTGTATATAAATCGCCTCACTGTATTTTCCACTTTATGCATCCGATGCAGTGAGCTCTAGCTCACGAAAGCTTATGCTCAAATAAATTGGTTAGTCTCTAAGATGCCACAAGTCCTCCTTTTCTTTTTGCGAATACAGACTAATACGGCTGCTACTCTGAAACTAATCTGACTGTCCACCGGATGCAGACAGGGTCGCACCCGCCGATAAGATGCTCCCCCTTCCGAGTCACAGGGAAGACTGCTCAGGACCTGGAAAGAGAGGTCCGGGACATGCTGGCTTTGGGGGTGATCCAGCCATCGGCCAGCCCTTGGGCCTCGCCGGTGGTGCTGGTCCCCAAAAAGGATGGGTCGGTCCGGTTCTGTGTGGACTATCGGAAGCTCAATGCCATCACTGTATCTGATGCCTACCCCATGCCCAGGCCGGACGAGCTCCTAGACAAGCTGGGAGGAGCTCAGTACCTTACCACCATGGACCTTACAAAGGGCTACTAGCAAGTGCCGCTGGATGCAGATGCCCGGCTGAAATCGGCCTTTATCACCCCTCTGGGGCTCTATGAGTTCCTGACCCTGCCTTTCGGCCTCAAGGGAGCACCGGCCACCTTCCAGCGCCTAGTGGACCAGCTACTGAGGGGGATGGAGAGTTTTGCCGTGGCGTATATTGACGACATCTGTGTCTTTAGCCAGACCTGGGAGGACCATGTGTCCCAGGTTAGACAAGTGCTGGACCGACTCCAGGGGGCTGGGCTGACTGTAAAAGCGGAGAAGTGCAAGGTGGGGATGGCTGAAGTATCTTACCTGGGCCATCGGGTGGGGAGCGGCCGCCTAAAGCTGGAACCAGCTAAGGTGGAGGTGATCCGAGACTGGCCCGCTCCCCACACCAAAAAGCAGGTCGAAGCCTTTATTGGGATGGCAGGACACTACCGAAGGTTTGTGCCCCACTTTAGCACCATAGCCACCCCCATCACTGAGCTATGCAAGAAGGGGAAGCCAGACAAGGTGGTCTGGACCGAGCAGTGCCAGGAGGCTTTCCGGGCGCTGAAGGAGGCTCCGGTCAGTGGTCCAGTTCTGGCAAACCCAGACTTTGACAAGTCCTTTATGGCATTCACCAACGCCTCAGACACGGGACTGGGGGCGGTGTTAATGCAGGAGGATGAAAAGGGGGAGAGACACCCCATCGTGTACCTGAGCAAGAAGTTGCTACCCCGGGAGCAACACTATGCGGTCATCGAGAAGGAGTGCCTGGCCATGGTGTGGGCCCTCAAGAAACTAGAGCCCTATCTCTTCGGGCGACACTTCACCGTCTACACCGACCACTCTCCCCTGACCTGGCTGCACCAGATGAAAGGAGCCAACGCCAAGCTCCTGAGATGGAGCCTGCTCCTGCAGGATTACGACATGGACGTGGTCCACGTGAAGGGAAGTGCCAACCTGATAGCGGATGCGCTGTCCCGGAGAGGGGCCCCGAACTTCCCCAGGTCACTGGTCAGCGTGACCCCGCTCAGTTCAGTCTCCAAGGGGGGAGAGATGTGACGCAGCAGGGATGGGGGAGTGTTGACCTGGGGATGTCGCAGGGGAGTTTTACTGGGACTGTCTGCAATGGGGATGGGGTAGCAGGGGGTGACTTCACTTGAGGGATGATACCTGAGCCAGGAGGGGGGATGGGGCCAGGTGACACCTTCTTGCCCGGGAAATTGGACAAAGGCTGGAGGAGGAGCTGGGGGGTGGCTGGCTGAGACGGCTGGAGGGGGTTTCAGTTTGGATCAGTCTAGGGAAACGGAGGGAGTCCCAGGGCTGGGGTCTAAGCTCTGCCCCCCAGAGGGATCTGACTGAGGGGTCCTGTTTGTACCTACAAGCTCTGTTTGGACTGTGTTCCTGTCGTCTAATAAACCTTCTGCTCTACTGGCTGGCTGAGAGTCACGGGGAATTGCAGGAAGTGGGGGTGCAGAGCCCTGACTCCTTCAACCTCTGTGACGGGGGGAGTGGGGCAGGGGAAGGGAGGGGTGGGGAGGGAGAGCAGTGCTCCGGGGGTGGGGGCTGAGTGGGGCAGGGCGGGGGAGGGGAGGGAGAGCCGTGCTCCGGGGGTGGGGGCTGAGTGGGGCAGTGGGGGGAGGGGAGGGAGAGCTGCGCTCGGGGCAGGACAGCGGACCCTCCGGAGCCATTGCTGAGTGCTCAGGGTCCTCCGGGCCCCAGGTGCTCTTCCCACCCCCTGGTAACTGGACTTTTAGTGTCCGGGCAGCACTGCTGACCGGCACCACCGGGTTCCCTTTTAGACTGGACTTTCCAGTTAAAACGCAGACACCTGGCAACCCTACTCTGTTACCGGCTGCACCCCACATCCAATCCCTGCGGGGCTCCCCACCAGGGATCGCACAGCCACGGAGCCAGGAGCCCCAGGGCCGGAAGCAAGTGCCCCCCACCCACACGGGGTCCCCTGCCCTGCCACTGCAGACTGGGGCAGAGGAGACTTGGCCCTTGGCTGGAGGGTCGGCACTGGGACCTCAGCCCAGTCCAGGGGACAGGTGTCCCCTCCTCGCTCGCGGGGCCCTGCGGGGCGGGGCTGGGGAGGCAAGCAGAGGGAGCCGGGGCCCAGGTGCCAATGCAGCCCCAGCACCAAGCCCGCTCCAGGAGCGGTGGCAGGGTCAGCGGCTGGGCTGCTCCCAGGAGTAGAACGGGGAAGGGGGGCATCTGGACGAGCTGTTCTCCCTCCCCAGCCCCGGTGGGCAAGAGTGCCCCCTCCCGACACTCACCGGCTGGAGCGTGCAGGTGGGTGCAGTTCAGGTAGCCCACTATCCTCTGCCCTTGGGCTTCCCCCAGCTGCACCTAGCAGGCGCACATGGAAACGTTGCCAGTTACAAGCTGGAAGGCCACTGACGGGGCCGGGGCCCCACACAGCACAGGCCCCATCGCGGGGAGGGGTGGGGGTGCAGGTGTTTGGCCAGGGCGACGGTCAGAGCCGTGGGGAAGGAGGGTCAGTTTCAGCCGTCAGTGCAGGGCATGGCTGGGAGCTGGGAGGAGATGACCCCCACGTGGTTCGTGGGCCCACGTGTCCGTCACCCCACGGGTGCCCTGGATTCAGCCCTTATTGTCTGGCTGGGGTCCCAGCAGGTTGTGGGGTGGCAGCCCGGCTCCCAGGGGTACATCTAGACAGCCTGCAGCGGTGAGCCCCCAGCGCAGGGCCGGCTCGCCCCTGGGGTCAGAGCCCGAGCTCCAGCCCCAGCCATGTCCCCACGGCTGGTTGTGAGCACTCGCACGAGCCCTGCTAGCCCCACGCTGCCCCGCCGGGAGGCTGCTGCAGGGCCGGGCGACACACCCTGGGTGACTTCCCAGCGCTGGGAGGAGGCAAAGCCCTGGACAGACAGAGCAGTTTCCATCCCATGCTGGGGTCACTGCTGGGGCAGGCGTTTCCAGGCCTGGCTAAGGGGCAGCGAGTGGCTGGGGCAGCAGCGGGGTCGGGTGCCCAGTGGCCTGTTGTCGGAGCTGAGCCCCCTGCAGCCAACCTGCTGGCTCCCAGCCCCACTGCCAAGGGCTCTCCCTGCTCTCCCGGCAGGGCTGTCCCCGAAGCGCCCGCTCCCCCCAGGCCCTGTCCCTGCCTGGGCTGCAGACACCCACTCCCCGGCCAGGGCTCCCGGAGCTGTTAACCCGTCAAGATGGGGCTAGGCTGATGGTGTGGGGCATCGTCCCTCCTCTGCCCGTGGGGTGCAGGGGGCCCCAGGGTAACCAATCCCCTGCACGCAGGGGGCTCAGACTCAGGGCCTCCCCACAGCTGGGAGGCCGGGACACACGGGGAAAAGGGAGAGGGCCCAGGGTCACTCGGGGAGTCCAGGGCAGACCCGGGAGGAGACCCCAGGAGTCCTGACTTCCAGTCCCCTGCTGTAACCCGCTCCGCCACCCAGGCCCACCTCTGCCCACGCAGGCCCAGCGCCCCTGCAGGGAGCGGTGGCTCGTACGCGGATGCAGCATTGCCCTGAGCAGGGCCGGGAGGGAATGCCCCACGCCACCCTGCAGCGACCCCGTCAGGCTGGCCGGGGAGAGGCCATGCCAGGCCCAGGAGGGTAGAGGGCCCTGGGCTCCCCGCAGCTGGGGCAGGTCCTCACCTGCACGGAGAGCAGCCCCTTGGCGGACAGCGCGTCCTCGCCAGTGCCGTTGGGGTAGCAGTGGTACTGGGCGGCCAGCACGGGGTAGCGGCTGGCCAGGAAGAGCCCACTGTTGAAGACCTTGAGAGTACAACACCCATTCAGCCCGTAGGTGCCCACGTCGTACACGAGGTGCTCGTAGAAGGGGCTCAGCAGCTGGCACAGGCGGGCGCCCGCTCGCTGGTCGAACACCTCCTGCAGGCAAAGGAAGTCCACGTCCGGTGGGAAGGGCGCCGAGATCTCCCCGGGCCCAGCCCCTCCCTCCCCGTCGGGGATCTTGACCGCCACGCTGGCGTCATGGCAGCGGGCACTGCTCCCCGACCGCCGTGGGCTGGACATGGTGGTCCCGTACTTGGTGGGCAGCAGGAACTGGCTGCTCCTGGGGCTGGCACCGGCCTCCCCCTGCGTGAGGCACTGGCCGATGCGGGCCACGCGCTGCTTCATCTGTCCCAGGTTGCTGAACTTGGCCAGGCCGTCGGGCAGGAGGCACACGTTGGCGCTGACGAAGCTGAAGGCCTTGCCTGTGTCCGGCAGCTCCCACGGCTCTGGGTGGCGCGAGGGCACGGTGTGTTTGTAGGCGAAGGGCCTGCGGGCAGCCTGCAGCGGGAGCCACAGCAGCAGGCCCAGGAGGGCGACTGGCATGGAGAGGAGGAGGAGCAGCAGCAGCAAGGGGCCGGTGACCACTGCCCGCAGGGGGCAGGGCCGGCACCGGTTCTGCTGCTGCTCCGCCGTGGTCTCTCTGAGGTCGAGGAGGCAGTCAGCGGCCCAGTAGCTGGGGAAGAGCAGGTACTGTCCCAGGCTGTACAGGCCGCTCAGGAACCGGTTCGGGAACGGAGACTCCCGCAGGACCATGCTGCACGGCACCAGGGGCCGGGGAGCCCGGGCGTTACTGCTCTACCTGCTTCCCGGGGGCTCCGGTCACACCTCGCCACGCCCCGGGGGTCCCAATGCCCGGCCCGGGGGTCCTGCAGGGCGGGAGGAGCGGCTGATCCCGGCCGGCTTCGCGTCCCGGGAGGTGCTGAAGGGAGAGAACGGGCTGAAGTCAGCACTGCCTGGCGGGTGCCAGGCATCACCGGGGACAGGCAGCGTACGGGGGGTCAGCCCCACGCCCCTGGGTGAGTGGTTTGGACATTGGCATCTGACCCTGCTGGTTACCTGGGGCAGGCCTTGCCAGGCTGGGCGGGCTGATGACCCCAGACACCCTCTGGTGGGTTCACAGACCAGCCGGCCAGAGCTGCCTCCTCTGAATGGGGGTTTGCAGCAGCTCCCCCAGGAGCAGAGGCCGGCAGCGCAGGGCCTCGGTCCCGCCAGGACAGAGCCTGGAAATGGGGCCCAAGACACCCCCACCCCTGGACGGAGCCTGCAGACGGGGCTTGGGACGACCCCCTCCCTGGACAGAGCCTGTGGACAAGCTGCAGGGAGGGACTGGTGGGGATTCGGAGGGGACCAGGACCCAGGCACAGAGGAACATTACATGCTGTGTGTGCTAGGCTCCCTGATGAGCGCCGGTGTCGCCCACAGACCTCCTGGGTGTGGTGCTCTGTCCCCACTAGTGGGAACAGAGACCCCTTAGAGAGAGAACATAGGAACGGCCAGGCTGGGTCAGAGCAAAGGTCCATCCAGCCCAGTCTCCTGTCTGCCAACAGTGGCCAGTGCCAGGGGCCCCAGAGGGAATGAACAGAAAAGGGAATCACCAAGTGATCCATCCCCTGTCGCCCATTCCCAGCTTCTGGCAAGCAGAGACTAGGGATACCATCCCTGCCCATCCTGGCTAATAGCCTTTGATGGACCTATCCTCCATGAATCTATCTAGCTCCCTATTGAACCCCATTATAGTACTGGCCTTCACAACACCCTCTTGCAAGGCGTTCCACAGGTTAACAGTGCGTTGCGTGGAAAAAATACTTTCTTGTGTTTGTTTTAAAGCTGCTGCCTGTTAATTTCATTTGGTGGCCCCTTGTTCTTGTATTATGAGAAGGAGTAAATAACACTTCCTTATTCATTTTCTCTACACCACTCTTGATTTTATAGACCTTGATCATATCCCCCCTTAGTCGCCTCTTTTCCAAGCTAAAAAGTCCCAATCTTATTAATCTCGCCTCAGACGGAAACCGTTCTATACCTCTCATCATTTTTGTTGCCCTTCTCTGTCCCTTTTCCAATTCCAATATATCTGTTTTGAGAAGGGGCGACCCCATCTGCACACAGTATTCAAGGTGTGGGCGTACCATGGATTTATATAGAGGCAATAGGATATTTTCTGTCTTATTCTCAATCCCTTTCCCAACGATTCCCAACATTCTATTCACTTTTTTGGCTGCCGCTGCCCATTGAGCGGATGTTTTCAGAGAACTCTCCACAATGACTCCGAGATCTTTCTTGAGTGGTAACAGCTAATTTAGACCCCATCATTGTATAGGTATAGTTAGGATGATATGTTTTCCAATGTGCATTACTTTGCATTTATCAACACTGAATTTCATCTGCCATTTTGTTGCCCAGTCACCCAGTTTTGTGAGATCCTTTTGCAGCTCTTCGCAGTCTGCCTGGGACTTAACTATCTTGAGTAGTTTTGTATCATCTTCAAATTCTGCCACCTCACTGTTTACCCCTTTTCCCAGATCATTTATGAATATGTTAAATAGGACTGGGCCCAGTACAGCCCCTTGGGGGACACCACTATTTACCTCTCTCAATTCTGAAAATGGCCCATTTATTCCAACCCTTTGTTTCATACTTTTTTAACCAGTTACCAATCCATGAGAGGACCTTCCCTCTTATCCCATGACAGTTTACTTTGCTTAGGAGCCTTTGGTGAGGGACCTTGTCAAAGGCTTTCCCTATACCGGAAACCTACTGACCGCTATACTTACCTACATGCCTCCAGCTTTCATCCAGACCTCACCACACGATCCTTTCTCTACAGCCAAGCTCTACGATACAAATGCATTTGCTCCAACCCCTCAGAAAGAGACAAACGCCTACAAGATCTCTATCAAGCATTCTTACAACTACAATACCCACCTGCTGAAGTGAAGAAACAGATTGACAGAGCCAGAAGAGTACCCAGAAGTCACCTACTACAGGACAGGCCCAACAAAGAAAATAACAGAACGCCACTAGCCGTCACCTTCAGCCCCCAACTAAAACCTCTCCAACGCATCATCAAGGATCTACAACCTATCCTGAAGGATGACCCATCACTCTCACAGATCTTGGCAGACAGGCCAGTCCTTGCTTACAGACAGCCCCCCAGCCTGAAGCAAATACTCACCAGCAACCACACACCAGAACCACTAACCCAGGAACCTATCCCTGCAACAAAACCCGTTGCCAACTGTGTCCACATATCTATTCAGGGGACACCATCACAGGGCCTAATCACATCAGCCACACTATCAGAGGCTCGTTCACTTGCACATCTACCAATGCGATCTATGCCATCATGTGCCAGCAATGCCCCTCTGCCATGTACATTGGCCAAACTGGACAGTCTCTACGTAAAAGAATAAATGGACACAAATCAGATGTCAAGAATTATAACATTCAAAAACCAGTCGGAGAACATTTCAATCTCTCTGGTCACTCGATTACAGACCTAAAAGTGGGAATTCTTCAACAAAAAAACTTCAGAAACAGACTCCAAAGAGAGACTGTTGAATTGGAATTAATTTGTAAACTGGATACAATTAACTTAGGCTTGAATAGAGACTGGGAGTGGATGGGTCATTACACAAAGTAAAACTATTTCCTCATGTTTATTCCCCCCCCGCCCCCGCACTGTTGATAGCTCAGTGGTTTGAGCATTGACCTGCTAAACCCAGGGTTGTGAGTTCAACCCCTGAGGGGGCCAGTTAGGGATCTGGGGCAAAAAAAAAAAAAATGGAGATTGGTACTGCTTTGAGTAGGGGGTTGGACTAGATGATCTCCTGAGGTCCCTTCTAACTCTGATATTCTATGATTCTATGTTCTTGTCAACTGCTGGAAATGGCCCACCTTGATTATCACTACAAAAGGTTTTTTTTGCTCCCCCCTGCCCCCTGCTGGTAATAGCTCACCTTACCTGATCACTCTCGTTACAGTGTGTATGGTAACACCCATTTTTCATGTTCTCTGTGTATATATATCTCCTCACTGTATTTTCCACTGAATGCATCCGATGAAGTGAGCTGTAGCTCACGAAAGCTTATGCTCAAATAAATTGGTTAGTCTCTAAGGTGCCACAAGTCCTCCTTTTCTTTTTGTGGATATAGACTAACACGGCTGCTACTCTGAGACCTGAAAATCTAAGTACATTATATCCACTGGATCGCCTTTGTCCACATGCTTGTTGACTCCCTCAAAGAATTCTAGTAGATTGGGGAGGCAGGATTTCCCTTTACTAAAACCATGTTGACTATTTCCCAACAAATTATGTTCAACTATGTGTCTGACAGTTTTGTTCTTTATGATAGTTTCAACCAATTTGCCCAGTGCTGAAGTCAGGCTCACCGGCCTGTAGTTGCCAGGGTCACCTCTGGGGCCCTTTTTAAACATTGGTGTCACCTTAGCTATCTCCAGTCATTTGGTGCAGAAGCGGATTTTAAGGGCAGGTTACAGATGACAGTTAGTAGTTCTGCAATTTCACATTTCACAAGCTCACACTGAGCGATAAAATGAGTCTGCTCGTCTACGGTCAGCTTTTAGTTCATTCTGTAGAGGCTCATGCACTAAGCTCCCGAGGCCCCAGATTCGATCCAGCCCGCCAACAACCGGGGTCTGTCAGCATTACCCCAGCGCACCAGCCCGTCTGGCCTCAGGGACAGTTTGCGTCTCCCTCCCCCATGCCCGGTCCCATGCCCTTGCCTGGGCTCTCCTGCCAGCCTGGCTTCCTGAGTCCTTCCCTGCCCCACCCTCAGTCCAACTTGGCCCCCGCCCCTCTCCTTGCCTACCTTTGGCCCCACTCCATCACCCTCACCTGCTCACCCTGCTTCCTGAGCCACCTGCCCCTGATCCAGCCCCCGCTCGCCTTCCTCTCCCCGGCAACATGGGGGCCCTGCTAACCTGTCCCTGTCAGTGTAACTCAGTGGTTGCCCCTCCACATTGTCATTTCAGGGGGCCACCGAGTTGCAGGCATCGTGCAGGCAGCAGGGAGCCAGGACTCCTGGGTTCTTTCTCCAGCCCTGGGAGGAGAGTGGGGTCCAGTGGTTAGAGCAGGAGACTGGGAGCCAGGACTCCTGGGTTCTCCCTCCAGCCCTGAGAGGGGAGTGGGGTCCAGTGGTGTGACGCAGCAGGAAGAGGGGAGTGTTGACCTGGGAATGTGGCAGGGGAGTTTCACTGGGGATGCGAGACCTGAGAGCCTGTAACCTGAGCCGGGAGGGGGAGGTAACACCTCTGTCCGGGAAACTGGACAAAAGCTGCAGGAGAGAGCCTGCTGGGTGTGTGTGTGTGTTTGGTTTCAGTTTTGTGCTGGGTGTGGAAAGCAGGAAACCCCAGGGCTGGGGTCTAAGCTCCCTGCCCCCCAGAAGGACTTGACTGAGGGGTCCTGGTTGTACCCACAAGCTCTGTTTTAGACTGTGTTCCTGTGGTCCAATAAACCTTCCGTTTTACTGGCTGGCTGAGAGTCTCGGTGAATCCCAGGAAGAGGGGTGCAGGGCCTGAACTCTCACTCCATGACAAGTGGTTAGAGCAGGGGGCTGGGAGCCAGGACTCCTGGGTTCTCTCTCCAGCCTTGGGAGGGGAGTGGGATCTAGTGGTTAGAGAGGGGGGGCTGGGATCCAGAACTCCTGGCTTCTCTCTCCAGCCCTGGGAGGGGAGTGGGGTCTAGTGGGTAGAGCAGGGGGCTGGGATCCAGGACTTCTGGGTTCTCTCCCTGGTCCTGGGAGAGGAGTGGGATCTAGTGGTTACGGGGGGGCCGGGACGCCTGGGTTCCAGCGCCGTGTGACCTTGGCGTGTCCTTGCCCCCCTCCCGGTACAGATGCCCTGGGCACTGACCTGGCGCCTCCCCATTGGCCGCCGTCAGAAGCAGCCACCTGCCACCTGGCCGGTCCGAGAAACCCCCCCAGGCAGCTGCCGGCCCCGCCCCGGAGCCCACCGGCCCGAGAGCGGCTGGGGAGCGAGCCGGGCTGAAAGCGAAAGCAGCCCTACCTGGCCGGAGCCCCCGCCCCGAGCGCTTAAAGGAGCCGCAGCCTGGGGGACCCAGGAGGTCCCGTCCGTGCCCCCCCTCCCCGGCACAGCATGACCCCGCCCGGGCCCCCCAGCACCGCGCAGGAGCCTCTCCGGGCCCCCTCCCGGCAACAAGCCCCTGGCCAGGGCTGTCTCTTACCCCGCAGTCGCACACTCGTTGTGCCGGGCGCCGCCCGGGGGGCAGGACTGGGCGGGGGGCGCAGCCCGGACCTCGGCAGGGGCAGCCCCAGGGCTCTGAGCTTTTCCTTCTGCGCGCTCCCTAACCCTCCTCGCTCCCCGGAGCGGGGCGCGTCATTGCCCAGATGGGGAAACTGAGGCAGGGGTGGGGGTGGACTCAGCCACACAGCGAGCCTGCGCAGAGCCCGGATTAGCGCCCAGGAGCGCCGTGCCGAGCTCCTGGCTCTCAGCCAGTCAGCGGGGCCCCTGCCTGGGGGTCCCTGCGGGGCCGGGGCGGTGGGGGGCTGTGTGGCGATGCTGGGACCGCAGACCGGGCTGCGTCCTGGAAGGTGTTTAAAGCCTGGCACGATCGCCGGGCGGCTGGTCCGGGCTGAGCCGGGTGTGCGGGCGCCCGGTTCCCCCGGCCCGTTAGCCCTGGGGGGCGGGGGGGGATTGAAGTCAGGGGCTGGGGAATGTCCCTCAGCAGCCGGGCTGGTCTGTGTGCAGCGCGGAGCCGGGACGGGTCCCCCCTCTGCCCCACACCTCCCACAGCCACCGCCCCTGGCCGGTTATCCCCCCGGGAGAGGAGCGGGGCCGGGCAGTCCGCCGCCCCAGCTCCTGCCCCCCGCAGTCCCCTCCAGCCCCTCTCCCCAGCAGCCCCCCTCCCCGGCTTCCCTGTACAGACCGGGCAATGCCCGGGGCAGCGAAGGTCACTGGAAACCCCCGAGGGAAGCCAATGGGGAAAGTGAAACCACCCAGCTGTACCTGGCCTCTGCTTGCCCCGGGATGGGGGGACTCCTGCCTCCCGCTGCCGAACGAGCCCCTCCCCAGCCGCAGACACCCCGGCTGTTAGCGCTGGGGGGGAGGGGGCTGGGACGGGGGGCAGGGGAGCGGAGGAGCTGCAGCGCTCTGGGGCGGTGAGGGTGTCAGAGTGGGGAGGGGACGGCCCACTGGCTGGGGTCAGGCCCTGGCCCTTGGGGGTGGCCTGTGCGGTAATTTGCGATGAAGGTTTCTGTGCGTGGGGGGACCGCCCACTTCCTTCCTTCTCCAGGCCCAGCCCATCACACCCCGGGGGGCTCCTTGCGGCCCAGAGTCTCCCATAAACTCCCTGCGCACCCCCTTCCCAGCCCCTCCATTCCAGGGACTCCCTGCAACCTCCCCCTGCCAGGGTCTCTGGGTGCCCCCCATTTCCTGGGCTCTGGGTGTCCCCACTCATCCCCCAGCTGGCCTGCAGGCAGTCACACCCTCGCCTCCTTGGCCCAGGGTTCTGGGCTGGCTGTGGGAGCGCCGGGGGAGGAGGCAGGTGGAAGGAAGGGGCAGGGAGTGGGGGGGCTTGTCCCCCTTTGCTGGCGGCAGGGCCCGATTTGGCCTCTGTGCAGCCTGACTGACGCTTTGCAGCATCGTGGGCTAGCAGCAGGGCAGGAAGGAAACTGGCAGAGGGGAGCCTCTGCCACCAGAGGAAATCACATCTGAGCCACCCTAGCAAGCACCTTCCTCTGCTCCACCTCTGAGCCCCTGGGGCAGGAGCTGCCTCTGCCCCCCTCCTCCCCGCACTGTCTGTTACACAGGGAGAAGCTAGCACAGCCCTACAGAGAGCCAGAGCCTCCAGTGAGAAGGATGGGGCAGGCCTGGAAACCCCTCTGGAATCTGAAGGTACTGGAGGGCTCCCATCATGCCAGAGAAGGGCCAGCAGTGACATGTTCCCCATTCGACAGAGGGGAAACTGAGGCACAGGGCGGGATGGTGACTTGCCGAGGGTCACATGGCGAGTCAGCGGCAGAGACAGGGCTGCAGCTGAGCTCTCCCAGTCCCCTGTTCAGCCCCCAGCACATCCTTCCCCCTTTCTGTCAGAGCCCACCGAGGCAGGCGTGGTCTAGTTGTCTGACCACAGCTGTGGGAAACGGGACCTCCTGAATGTTGGCACCCGCATGGCCCGGGAGCACCCACGCGGCTGAGCGGTGACACTCTGGGCTGGGTCTCAGCTGTCGGTCAGGATGAGGAGGAACGTCTCCAGGTCTTGTGCAGAGCCGGGCGAGGACTGTTCCACAAAACGGTTTCCCACCAGAAAATGCCAGTTCGTCAGTTGGGTGGGAGCAGGTGGGTTTAGACAGAGCTGGCCCTGGGACGGTTCTTCGGTCAGGACAGACTTTCTGGCTAAATCCAGAGCGAGAGATGAGCCTACAGCCCAGGGGGCAGGGCGCTCTCTGGGGTGCCAGGAATGCAGGCACTGTGGGCTCTCTGGCTGGTCTCGGGTCTGTCCCAGTGCAGAGCCGGACATGCTCCCCCGCCTCATGGGGGGAGGTGAGGGCTGTCTGGTGGGTGACGCTGTCTGACGCCCCAGGAAGAGGGGTTGTGCTGAACAGTTCTGCCTGCTCAGGAAAGCGTGTCTGGAATGCCAGCCCTGCTCCCGCTCTAGCCTGGAACCGACCATGCCACAGCCTTTGGCTGGCACCGGCAGCTGGTACTGGAAGCTCTGAGCAGGGATCAGGGGCTTGGCTTCACAGGGATACCCAGTGCGATTTAGTCAGCAGTGTGTCTCCCAGACCCTGCACATCTGTACCTAGGGCTCCCCAACGCAGAGACCTCCCCGCAGCGCTTCCTGCCGGAGCGGTGCCAGTGGGGATCCATGCACCTGGAGAAGAGAGAAATCTCCCTGGGGGGCCACTTTCATTTTCCCCTTTGCTGAAAGCATCACCTACATGAAAGGTTTCAGAGTAGCAGCCGTGTTAGTCTGTATTCTCAAAAAGAAAAGGAGTACTTGTGGCACCTTAGAGACTAACCAATTTATTTGAGCATAAGCTTTCGTGGGCTTCAGCTCACTTCATCGGATGCATTCAGTGGAAAATACAGTGAGGAGATTTATATACACACAGACCATGAAACAATGGGTGTTACCATACACACTGTAACCAGCGTGATCGGGTAAGGTGAGCTATTACCAGCAGAAGTGGGGGAGGGAACCTTTTGTAGTGATAATCAAGGTAGGCCATTTCCAGCAGTTAACAAGAACATTGGAGGAACGGTGGGGGGGGGGGGGGAGAGGGGAGGGGAATAAGGGGGGGGATAAACAAGGGTAAATAGTTTTACTTTGTGTAATGACCCATCCACTCCCAGTCTCTATTCAAGCCTAAGTTAATTGTATCCAGTTTACAAATTAATTCCAATTCAGCAGTCTCTCCTTGGAGTCTGTTTCTGAAGTTTTTTTGTTGAAGAATTCCCACTTTTAGGTCTGTAATCGAGTGACCAGAGAGATTGAAGTGTTCTCCAACTGGTTTTTGAATGTTATAATTCTTGACGTCTGATTTGTGTCCATTTATTCTTTTACGTAGAGACTGTCCAGTTTGGCCATTGTACATGGCAGAGGGGCATTGCTGGCACATGATGGCATAGATCACATTGGTGGATGTGCAGGTGAACGAGCCTCTGATAGTGTAGCTGATGTGATTAGGCCCTGTGATGGAGTCCCCTGAATAGATATGTGGGCCCAGTTGGCAACGGGCTTTGTTGCAAGGATAAGTTCCTGGGTTAGTGGTTCTGTTGTGTGGTGTGTGGCTGCTGGTGAGTATTTGCTTCAGGCTGGGGGGCTGTCTGTAGGCAAGGACTGGCCTGTCTCCCAAGATCTGTGAGAGTGATGGGTCGTCCTTCAGGGTAGGTTGTAGATCCTTGATGATGCGTTGGAGAGGTTTTAGTTGGGGGCTGAAGGTGACGGCTAGTGGCGTTCTGTTATTTTCTTTGTTGGGCCTGTCCTGTAGTAGGTGACTTCTGGGAACTCTTCTGGCTCTGTCAATTTGTTTCTTCACTTCAGCAGGTGGGTATCATAGTTGTAAGAATGCTTGATAGAGATCTTGTAGGTGTTTGTCTCTGTCTGAGGGGGTGGAGCAAATGCGATTGTATCGTAGAGCTTGGCTGTAGACAATGGATCATGTGGTGTGGTCTGGATGAAAGCTGGAGGCATGTAGGTAGGAATAGCGGTCGGTAGGTTTCCGGTATAGGGTGGTGTTTATGTGACCATCGTTTATTAGCACCGTAGTGTCCAGGAAGTGGATCTCTTGTGTGGACTGGTCCAGGCTGAGGTTGATGGTGGGATGGAAATTGTTGAAATCATGGTGGAATTCCTCAAGGGCTTCTTTTCCATGGGTCCAGATGATGAAGATGTCATCAATATAGCGCAAGTAGAGTAGGGGAGTTAGGGGACGAGAGCTGAGGAAGCGTTGTTCTAAGTCAGCCATAAAAATGTTGGCATACTGTGGGGCCCTGCGGGTACCCATAGCAGTGCCGCTGATTTGAAGGTGTACATTGTCCCCAAATGTGAAATAGTTATGTGTGAGGACAAAGTCACAAAGTTCAGCCACCAGGTTTGCCGTGACATTATCGGGGATAGTGTTCTTGACGGCTTGTAGTCCATCTTTGTGTGGAATGTTGGTGTAGAGGGCTTCTACATCCATAGTGGCCAGGATGGTGTTATCAGGAAGATCACCGATGGACTGTAGTTTCCTCAGGAAGTCAGTGGTGTCTCGAAGATAGCTGGGAGTGCTGGTAGCGTAGGGCCTGAGGAGGGAGTCTACATAGCCAGACAATCCTGCTGTCAGGGTGCCAATGCCTGAGATGATGGGGTGTCCAGGATTTCCAGGTTTATGGATCTTGGGTAGCAGATAGAATACCCCAGGTCGGGGTTCCAGGGGTGTGTCTGTGCGGATTTGATCTTGTGCTTTTTCGGGGAGTTTCTTGAGCAAATGCTGTAGTTTCTTTTGGAAACCCTCAGTGGGATCAGAGGGTAATGGCTTGTAGAAAGTGGTGTTGGAGAGCTGCCGAGCAGCCTCTTGTTCATATTCCGACCTATTCATGATGACAACAGCACCTCCTTTGTCAGCCTTTTTGATTATGATGTCAGAGTTGTTTCTGAGGCTGCGGATGGCATTGTGTTCTGCACGGCTGAGGTTATGGGGCAAGTGATGCTGCTTTTCCACAATTTCAGCCCGTGCACGTCGGTGGAAGCACTCTATGTAGAAGTCCAGTCTGTTGTTTCGACCTTCAGGAGGAGTCCACCTAGAATCCTTCTTTTTGTAGTCTTGAAAAAACTCATACAGATACAGACAGACATCATCTTCCTTTCCAAATGCAAACAGATGGACATCGTACTAAAAGGACTGAAGGTAAAAAATCCATTACAATCTACATACCACACAGACTATGCTGACAGCTTGTGCCACACGCTCTCAAAGAAACTGCGGAACCACCTGATCAACATCCTCTACTGCAAACAGGAAAAGATTAAGAATGAGCTCTCAAAACTGGATACTCTCATAAAAAACCAACCTTCCACACAAACTTCCTCGTGGCTGGACTTTACTAAAACTAGACAAGCCATTTACAACACACACTTTGCTTCTCTACAAAAGAAAAAAGACACTAAACTATCTAAACTTCTACATGCCACAAGAGGCCACAGCAATGGTTCCCTTAACCCACCCAGCAATATTGTCAATCTATCCAACTATACTCTTAGCCCAGCAGAAGAATCTGTCCTATCTCGGGGCCTCTCCTTCTGCCCCTCCACCCCCACGAACATGATACGGTTCTCTAGTGACCTAGAATCCCTATTTTCGACACCTCTGACTCAAGGAATATTTCCAACACACCTCTGAACAACATTCTAATCCACAGAAAACTTCCTCCCAAGACTACAAAAAGAAGGATTCTAGATGGACGCCTCCTGAAGGTCGAAACAACAGACTGAACTTCTACATAGAGTGCTTCTGCCGACATGCACGGGCTGAAATTGTGGAAAAGCAGCATCACTTGCCCCATAACCTCAGCCGTGCGGAACATGATGGGTCATCCACAGTCTCAGAAACAACTCTGACATCTTTCAGAGTAACAGCCGTGTTAGTCTGTATTCGCAAAAAGAAAAGGAGTACTTGTGGCACCTTAGAGACTAACCAATTAGGCTGACAAAGGAGGTGCTGTTGTCATCATGAATAGGTCGGAATATGAACAAGAGGCTGCTTGGCAGCTCTCCAACACCACTTTCTACAAGCCATTACCCTCTGATCCCACTGAGAGTTACCAAAAGAAACTACCCCATCTGCTCAAGAAACTCCCTGAAAAAGCAGAAGAACAAATCCGCACAGACACACCCCTGGGATCCCGACCTGGGGTATCCTATCTGCTACCCAAGATCCATAAACCTGGAAATCCTGGGCACCCCATCATCTCAGGCATTGGCACCCTGACAGCAGGATTGTCTGGCTATGTAGACTCCCTCCTCAGGCCCTACGCTACCAGCACTCCCAGCTATCTTCGAGACACCACTGACTTCCTGAGGAAACTACAATCCATCGGTGATCTTCCTGATAACACCATCCTGGCCACTATGGATGTAGAAGCTCTCTACACCAACATTCCACACAAAGATGGACTACAAGCCGTCAAGAACACTATCCTCGACAATGTCACGGCAAACCTGGTGGCTGAACTTTGTGACTTTGTCCTCATCCATAACTATTTCACATTTGGGGACAATGTATACCTTCAAATCAGCGGCACTGCTATGGGTACCCACAGGGCCCCACAATATGCCAACATTTTTATGGCTGACTTAGAACAACGCTTCCTCAGCTCTCGTCCCCTAATACCCCTACTCTACTTGCGCTATACTGATGACATCTTCATCATCTGGACCCATGAAAAAGAAGCCCTTGAGGAATTCCACCATGATTTCAACAATTTCCATCCCACCATCAACCTCAGCCTGGACCAGTCCACACAAGAGATCCCTTTCCTGGACACTATGGTGCTAATAAGCGATGGTCACATAAACATCACCCTATACCGGAAACCTACTGACCGCTATTCCTACCTACATGCCTCCAGCTTTCACTGTTAAGGAAAAGGTAGCACATGTGACTCCATTTTGGTTTGGGGCCCACCATTGTCTAAAAGCAAGCACATCATGCACCAGGAGGAGTGTTCCTTAGATACTGCATTCCTGTGAAAATCCTCCTCCTTGTCTCCAGCCTGCCTTGACTCCCGGTATCTGTTCTTTGTCTGTCCCTAACTCCCTATCTCCTGGCCTTTGATGTGAGGCCTCCCATCCTGATAATAAAAGTTACTGATGCATCGCTTTAGGACCATGCTGTGTAATTAAACATACTGGTATAGCACGAGGAATGCACCAAGCAGGGATAGGTGGTAGATAAGAAAAGGGTTTGTTTATTGGCTAAGGTTTCCGATGCACGAGGGCAACATGCTTTGCTAAGAGGTATATAACCTTTGTATAATCTGTGTTCGGGGTCCTCTCCTGGCTAGCAGGGGGGCACCACGCTCGAGCGTAATAAACTTGGTGTTTTTTTGGGAACTCTGCAGTTGTGGACTTTGTTTATGTGCCTCAGCCTAGATTAGAACTGTGTGTGACCTATCAGGTATAATTCGTAGCATTTGTGTGCGTGTCCTACCAGGTGTAATTTGCAGCAGTTGTGTGCGTGTCCTACCAGGTGTAATTTGCAGCAGTTGTGTGCGTGTCCTATCAGGTATAATTCGTAACATCACCCTGAGCACACCACACGATCCATCGTCTACAGCCAAGCTCTGCGATACAACCGCATTTGCTCCAACCCCTCAGACAGAGACAAACACCTACAAGATCTCTATCAAGCATTCTTACAAGTACAATACCCACCTGCTGAAGTGAAGAAACAGGTTGACAGAGCCAGAAGAGTACCCAGAAGTCACCTACTACAGGACAGGCCCAACAAAGAAAATAACAGAACGCCACTAGCCATCACCTTCAGCCCCCAACTAAAACCTCTCCAGCGCGTCATCAAAGATTTACAACCTATCCTGAAGGACGACCCATCACTCTCACAGATCTTGGGAGACAGGCCAGTCCTTGCTTACAGACAGCCCCCCAACCTGAAGCAAATACTCACCAGCAGCCACACACCACACAACAGAACCAGTAACCCAGGAACTTATCCTTGCATCAAAGCCCGTTGCCAACTGTGCCCACATATCTATTCAGGGGACACCATCATAGGGCCTAATCACATCAGCCACACTATCAGAGGCTCGTTCACCTGCACATCCACCAATGTGATATATGCCATCATGTGCCAGCAATGCCCCTCTGCCATGTACATTGGTCAAACTGGACAGTCTCTACGTAAAAGAATAAATGGACACAAATCAGTCGTCAAGAATTATAACATTCAAAAACCAGTGGGAGAACCCTTCAATCTCTCTGGTCACTCGATTACAGACTTAAAAGTGGCAATTCTTCAACAAAAAAACTTCAGAAACAGATTCCAACGAGAGACTGCTGAATTGGAGTTAATTTGTAAACTGGATACAATTAACTTAGGCTTGAATAGAGACTGGGAGTGGATGGGTCATTACATAAAGTAAAACTATTTCCCCATGTTTATTCCCCCCCCCCCACAACTGTTCCTCAGAGGTTCTTGTAAACTGCTGGAAATGGCCCACCTTGATTATCACTACAAAAGTCCCCCCCCCCTCCCCCCGAGCTCACCTTACCTGATCACTCTCGTTACAGTGTGTATGGTAACACCCATTGTTTCATGTTCTGTGTGTATATAAATCTTCTCACTGTATTTTCCACTGAATGCATCTGATGAAGTGAGCTGTAGCTCACGAAAGCTTATGCTAAAATAAATTGGTTAGTCTCTAAGGTGCCACAAGTCCTCCTTTTCTTTTTACCTACATGAAAGTGTCACCTGCCGGATCCCCCTGTGTCCTGCTGCAGTGTCCAGGGAGCTCTTCCCATGGGGCCTCCCAACCAGTCTGGAAAAGAGATCAGGTCGGTCAGTGATTGCAAGTGACCCTCCGAGAACCCAGCCGGCCCAGGCACGGCGCCATGTGCCCCGGTGCCAAGACAGGCCACCCACGCTCACCAGGAGCAGCGGGAGGCAAGAAGGAAAGCAATAATTTCACAGTTCATCCATCTGCCTGTCCATTCCCCCCACCCGTTCTGTCTGTCCATCCCCCTACACCCCTTCTGTCTGTCCATTCCCCCCTCCTGTCTGTCCATCTCCTCTTCCCATTCTGTCTGTCCATCCATACACAGCCCCTATCTACCTGTCCATCCATCCCCCACCCCACCCCTGAGCTCTCTGTCTGTCTGTCCCCATGAACATCCCTCTGTCTATCTACTGCTTCCCCTGGCCAGGCTGAGCCTTCCCCTTGGCAGTGAGCAGCTCCCTAAGCCAGAGCTGGCAAGGACACGGAACAGGGATTGGGGGCAGAGACAGTCATAGCTGCTAGGGCCCATGCAGCCCATCTCCTGGGTGATGCAGGACCGTTCCCTGCTGCCCTTGTGCATCCCAGGGCTGGCAGGCAGAGCCCAGGCTCCTGCCCCTTCTAGTGGGAGCTTAGCCAAGGGATGGCTCTGACCGACCCTGCCCCAAACTGGCCCTGTGGTGTGCCAGGATCCTTCTCCCCCCGTCTCTTCTCCTCCTGCAGCAAGTCCACGCTGCTCCCCCCGGGGCCTGCACAGCACAGCTCCTACTGGCAGCCCTGCCCCCTCCCATTCCTTATGCTCCATTCCTGCCGACTGCTCCCAGCGTTTCCTTCCTGCCTGCCTGACCTTGCTCCTCTGGATGTCCCAGCGCCTGGAGCACGGCCCAGTTAGCGCTGGCCGAGCACCTCCCAGCCGCCCCTCTGGAGGGGTGTCCAGCTGCAGGGTGCACACAGCTCTCGTCCCTGCCCAGCCCGCGCTGTGCTGAGCCCACTGCCCCTCCCCTTCCGGCTCCTCCCGTCACTGTACAGCGCTGTGCACGCCTGCAGCACTGGTACCAGAACAGCAGGTGGGGAGGAACGGAGGGCACAGGGGAGGCAAGATGTCAGCCAGGCAGTGCCCTGCCCGGGGAGGGGCTCTGGCAGCCAAAACCAAGCCGGACACCCGCAGGCAGCCAGTACAGATCCCAGGGGTTACATACCCAAGGGCAGATCAACAGGCTTCCCCCTTCTGCCCCTGGGCTGCGAGAGCCATTCTGGAGCAGCAGGGAGCTGCTGGGGCTGAGATGCAGCGTGCTAGCCCCACGGCCACACTGAGGTTTCTGGGGGCCCAGGGAACAATCTGAAACTGAGGCCAAAATAATTACCATGGGGCGGGGACCCAGCACGTGAGATCGCAGCGTCACTCAGGTGTAGCCTGGCCACAAGGGTCACAACACCACTCGGTTGGGAGGCCCTAAAATGCGGGGCCAAGGGAAAACTGCCCTTTTGGCCTCCCGGGCGGCCCCAGCAGCCCCCTGAAGTGGACATAGGAATGGCCAGACTGGGTCAGCCCAGTTTCCTGTCTCTGACAGAGACCAGCCCCAGCTGCCTCAGGGGAAGAAATCCAAGATAGTCTTCCCCATGCCGGCCTCCTTCTGACCCTAATCACAAGTGAAGGGCTGAAGCCCTGAGAGGCCTCACCCTTCTTAGCACCAACTCCTTTCACTCAGGCTATTTTCTCTATCCATATAAGTGTCCAATCCTTTTCAGAATCACGCTAAGTTCTTGACCTCAACAGCTTCCTGTGACAGTGAGTTCCACAGGCTAATCGCATGTGGGAACACAGCTTTCCTTTCATCAGTTTGGAATTAGCCACCTTTACATATTCCCTCCCGGCTGTCTTCTGTTATGAGATGGGGAGAACCAGAGCTGCCCCTCTCCTGTCTATATCCCATTCGTTATTTTATCATGTCCCTTCTTGTTCAAGTGCTAATCCTCAGAAACGCTTAGATCCAGCACCACTCAGCACCCACTTTATTTTGATTTTTTAAGGCTCTTGTCACCAAGGTACCCAAGGGCCTCAGAACCCTTAATGTGTTTCTCCCCACACACTCCTATGGGGCAGGGCAGCGCTATTAGCCCATGTTACAGAGGCAGAGAGAGGCTAAGGGTATGTCTACAGTATAAAATTATTTAAAAATTATTCTATTCGAATTTTCGGAAGTGATTTTATACATTCGGTCTTGTGTGTCCCCACTAAAGGGCGTGAATTTGGCGGAGTGCGTCCACAGTTCCGAGGCTAGCATCGAATGTCAGAGCGGTGCACTGTGGGTAGCTATCCCACAGTTCCTGCAGTCCCGGCCGCCCATTGGAATTCTGGGTTAAGCTCCCAGGGCACGATGGGGCAAAAACATTCTCGCGAGTGTTTCTGGGTGTGTGCCGTCAGTTGCTCCTCCCGCCGTGAAAGCTACGGCAGACAATCGTTTTGCGCCTTTTTGGCTTGCAGACGCCATACGGCTTTCAGCAGACGGTGCAGTACCGTGCACCGCTTCTCTCCTGGTAATATGAATCCACCTCGCATTTCCTCTCGTCTTTCTGTGGAGTCTCTATAAGTATCTGCTCTTTCTCTTCCTCATCGACCGCTTCCGCTGCCAACTCTGCTCTCCCACTCTTGCTGCACTACCGAGCTTCTCCATGTTGTCCGTCCTGGGCTCCCGCCTCCGTGAAAGCTACAGAAGACAGCCATTTCCCACCTTTTTCAGCTATTGTGAACCGAACAGCACCTCTTCCGCTGCCACTCTGCTCTCCTACGTTTCGCGCCCTTTTTCCAGGATTACCCGGGCAGGCGCCATAGCGCGGCAAGCATGGAGCCCGCTCAGATCCCCGCTGCAGTTGTGACCGTTGTAAATACCTCACACATTATCCAGCCGTATGTGCAGTACCTGCAAAACCGGGCGAGGAAGCGACGACAGCGCGATTACGATAGTGATGAGGACATGGACACAGCCGTTCCTAGAAGCACAGCATGTGCGATTGGGAGATCATGGTGGCGTTGGGCCAGGTTCATGCCATGGAACGCCGATTCTGGGCCCGGGAAACAAGCACAGACTGGTGGGACTGCATAGTGTTGCGGGTATGGGATGATTCCCAGTGGCTGCGAAACTTTCATATACGTAGGGCCACTTTCATGGAACTTTGTGACTTGCTGTCCCCTGCCCTGAAGCACAGAGACACCAAAATGAGAGCAGCCCTCACAGCTGAGAAGCGAGTGGCCATAGCCCTGTGGAAACTTGCAATGCCCGACAGCTACCGGTCAGTCAGGAATCAGTTTGGAGTGGGCAAATCTACTGTGGGGGCTGCTGTGCTGCAAGTAGCCAGCACAATCATTGACCAGCTGCTATCAAGGGTAGTGACTTTGGGAAATGTGCAGACCATTGTGGATGGCTTTAATGCCCTGGGGTTCCCTAACTGTGGCGGGGCGATAGACGGAACGCGTATCCCTATCTTGGCCCCGGAACACCAGGGTGGCCAGTACATAAACCGCAAGGGGTACTTTTGCACGGTGCTGCAAGCACTGGTGGATCACAAGGGACGTTTCACCGACATCAGCGTGGGATGGCTGGGAAAGGTGCATGACGCTCGCATCTTCAGGAACTCTGGTCTGTTTGAACAGCTGCAGGAAGGGACTTACTTCCCAGACCAGAAAATAACCGTTGGGGATGTTGAAATGCCTATAGTGATCCTCGAGGACCCAGCCCACCCCTTAATGCCATGGCTCATGAAGCAACCTGGTCAGTAGTCAGGAGCTGTTCAACTATAGGCTGAGCAAGTGCAGAATGGTGGTAGAATGTGCGTTTGGACGTTTGAAAGCGCGCTGGCGCAGTGGAGGAGGAGGGAAGGACAAGTCCAGAAACCAAATCAAAATTTCAGATATGCCAGTTTTCTGCTGCTTGTGCAATCCTCTGGGGTTGACTGTGTGAGTCCCTGTAGCCTCCCCGCCCATGTTCTTGGGCGTCTGGGTGAGGAGGCTATGGAACCTGGGGAGGAGGGAGGGCAGTTATACAGGGGCTGCAGCGGCAGTCTGTGGTCTTGTTGCCTTTCCTGCATTAGATCCACCATACAGCGAAGCATGTCAGTTTGCTCCTCCATGAGCTTGACCATAGCATCCTGCCTGCTTTCATCGCGCATGTCCCTCCTCTCTTCGAGTTCGTGTAATGCTTTACGTGACTCCGCAATTGTTTGCCTCCACGCGTTCAGCTGGGCCCTATCAGTGCGGGAGGACTGCGTGAGCTCGGTAAACATGTCGTCCCGAGTTTGTTTTTTCTGCCTTCTAATCTGGAGCAGCCTCTGGGACAGAGTAGATAGGAGCCACATAGTCAACTTGCCCGCTATTCCTACCTACATGCCTCCAGCTTTCACTGTTAAGGAAAAGTTAGCACATGTGACTCCATTTTGGTTTGGGGCCCACCATTGTCTAAAAGCAAGCACATCATGCACCAGGAAGAGTGTTCCTTAGATACTGCATTCCTGTGAAAATCCTCCTCCTTGTCTCCAGCCTGCCTTGACTCCCAGTATCTGTTCTTTGTCTGTCCCTAACTCCCTATCTCCTGGCCTTTGATGTGAGGCCTCCCATCCTGATAATAAAAGTTACTGATGCATTGCTTTAGGACCGTGCTGTGTAATTAACATACTAGTTTCGCATGAGGAATGTACCAAGCAGGGATAGGTGGTAGATAAGAAAAGGGTTTGTTTATTGGCTAAGGTTTCCGATGCACAAGGGCAACATGCTTTGCTAAGAGGTATATAACCTTTGTATAATCTGTATTCGGGGTCCTCTCCTGGCTAGCAGGGGGGGGCACCACGCTCGAGCATAATAGACTTGGTGTTTTTTTGGGAACTCTGCAGTTGTGGACTTTGTTTATATGCCTAAGCCTAGATTCGAACTGTACATGACCTATCAGGTATAATTCATAGCATTTGTGTGCGTGTCCTACCAGGTATAATTCGCAGCAGTTGTGTGCGTGTCCTATCAGGTATAATTCGTAACATCAGCCAGACCACACCACACGATCCATTGTTTACAGCCAAGCTCTACGATACAACCGCATTTGCTCCAACCCCTCAGACAGAGACAAACACCTACAAGATCTCTATCAAGCATTCTTACAACTACAATACCCACCTGCTGAAGTGAAGAAACAAATTGACAGAGCCAGAAGAGTACCCAGAAGTCACCTACTACAGGACAGGCCCAACAAAGAAAATAACAGAACGCCACTAGCCGTCACCTTCAGGCCCCAACTAAAACCTCTCCAATGCATCATCAAGGATCTACAACCTACCTGAAGGACGACCCATCACTCTCACAGATCTTGGGAGACAGGCCAGTCCTTGCTTACAGACAGCCCCCCAACCTGAAGCAAATACTCACCAGCAACCACACACCACACAACAGAACCACTAACCCAGGAACCTATCCTTGCAACAAAGCCCGTTGCCAACTGTGTCCACATATCTATTCAGGGGACACCATCATAGGGCCTAATCACATCAGCCACACTATCAGAGGCTCGTTCACCTGCACATCTACCAATGTGATATATGCCATCATGTGCCAGCAATGCCCCTCTGCCATGTACATTGGTCATACTGGACAGTCTCTACATGACCTCAAAAACTTCTAAGGAAGGAGATTCCACCACCTCCCTAGGGAACCCATTCCAGTACTTCACCACCCTCCTAGTGAAAAAGTTTTTCCTTATATCCAACCTAGACCTCCCCCACTGCAACTTGAGACCATTACTCCTTGTTCTGTCATCTGCTACCACTGAGAACAGTCTAGAGCCATCCTCTTTGGAACCCCCTTTCAGGTAGTTGAAAGCAGCTATCAAATTCCCCCTCATTCTTCTCTTCCGCAGACTAAACAATCCCAGTTCCCTCAGCCTCTCCTCATAAGTCATGTGTTCCAGTCCCCTAATCATTTTTGTTGCCCTCCACTGGACGTTTTCCAATTTTTTCACATCCTTCTTGTAGTGTGGGGCCCAAAACTGGACATAGAACTCCAGATGAGGCCTCACCAATGTTGAATAGAGGGGAACGATCACGTCCCTCGATCTACTGGCAATGCCCCTACTTACAAATCCCAAAATGCCATTGGTCTTCTTGGCAACAAGGGCACACTGTTGACTCATATCCAGCTTCTCATCCACTGTAACCCCTAGGTCCTTTTCTGCAGGACTGCTGCTGAGCCATTCGGTCCCTAGTCTGTAGCAGTGCATGGGATTCTTCCATCCTAAGTGCAGGACTCTGCACTTGTCATAGAATCATAGAATATCAGGGTTGGAAGGGACCTCAGGAGGTCATCTAGTCTAACCCCCTGCTCAAAGCAAGACCAATCCCCAATTTTTGCCCCAGATCCCTAAATGGCCACCTCAAGGATTGAACTCACAACCCTGGGTGTAGTAGGCCAATGCTCAAACCACTGAGCTATCCCTCCCTCCCTGTCCTTGTTGAACCTCGTCAGATTTCTTTTGGCCCAATCCTCTAATTTGTCTAGGTCCCTCTGTATCCTATCCCTGGTCCTGCCCACATTTGGTGCCAGAGGCAGCAGCCCACCTTCCCCCAGGTGTCTAGAGGAATGCAGCACACTGATACAAGTTCCCGCTGCTGGCTCCCCATCACATTCCCTATTCTGTGCACAGTTTTATGACAGCACTTACCTCCGCCTCCGACAGAATTCATCACCAGCAGGCCATTTGGTGTGACTGAGTTACACGTTCAAGTCCTTTGGAAGAACTGTGACCAGTTAGCAGCTCCGAGTCAGGATGTGCAACGTGCATTGGGCTCCCTCTGAAGAAATGTCTCTCTGCCATCAGGGTGACCTGTGCGCTCAACAGCGACAGTCTTAATCATGTTTCCTTGGGAAACGCCCTGCACACCTGGCTGCTCAACACACACATTCTTGCTGTAGGCGTGTTTGGAACTCCACTCGTGGAACGCCCTCTGGTCTGCTGACTCACAGGTCTTGCTTCCAGACCTCCTGCACGTTAGTATTATTACAGAGTCATTTTACTGCACCCACAGCAGGAGTCCAGGTCACAGGGTCTGCCACAAGGAAACTACAGCCTAATTATAGACGTGCCCCAAGCACCACCGTTAACAATCACACAAAAGGAGGACAGCAGTGGGGAAGGGGAAGGGTTACGTTGTTACCTGGTTACTCAGCTGGCATGGCTTTGGCTCACTCAGTCCATTTACTGTCTGCTGAGCCTTCCATGCTGAAGAACATTCACAATGGGAGAGGTTAATTTGTCACTTTTTGCACCTGCCTCTTCATGCTAGTAACATCCATATCAGACCCTTTAAAGGGGCCCCATTTCCTAAAGCTAAAGAGTATTAGGTGCAAAACTGATTAGCAGAAGAATGTCAGGAGAGATGGGACCCAAACCAGGGACATTTTCTAGGTGTCCCAAAGCCACAATTTCCCAGTTGCCAAAAAAAAAAAAGAAAAGCAAAAAAAAAGCTGCTTTCCTTAAAAATCGTTTGATTAAGAGGAGACATGAAAGCGGCAATGAGGAAGGAAAAGCAAATCCATTATCTGCCAAAGGGGAGGCAGAGGGCAATGGGTACCAAGCAGAAGTTAAAAGCCTCCAGCGATTGATACAAGAAGCTGAAGGTAGCAATGAAATGTCTATGGTCAGTAGAGTTAAAGACAATGAGCAAGAAGGTTTTAAATATACCACAAATAAAACCCATGACTAGGTGGAGATGGAAAATTGTCAGTAATGATGCAGAAGAGCCAGAGGTGTGAAAGAGTTCAGAGTTTGGAACCATGCTGGAAGCCATATTCATATCTTACAAGGAGGATGAAAGACTTTCTTGTCCAACAGGAACTAAGGTGGATGTCAAACAGGATCTGCTAAGCAGGTAATCTGCATCAACGAGTTTCATTTAAGAGATGGCTGAAGAACTCTCAAGGTCACTCATGTGCATTTGTAATAAGAGTGTAGGAAACTAGGCAGGGGCCAGAGGATTGTGGAAAGCCAACGTCCTGTCAAACAGGGCAAACAAGATGGCCTAGGTAACTTTAGGCCAGTTACCTGACACTGATCCTGGGTAAAATAATGGAATGAGGGACACAGGACTCTATCAACAGAGAATGGAAGGAGGGAAATATAATCCATGCCAGTCAGGGAACACAGTCATTCCTTGGCAAGATCACAAGTCTGGCTGATGAAGGGAACTAGGCTTCCAGCTTGGTTACAGTCTCTGAACTCTTCTGAACACTTCGGGCTCTTCTGCATCATTACTGACACGTTTCCATTTCCAGCTAGGATCCTGACATTTTGGCCAGGTGTTTGGCTTTGCGTCGCAGGACATTCGGATGCTGGAGAGAGCTGTCAGGTAGCAAATAATGAAGAGGACAGTCCAGCCTGGGAGTTGGACGCAGAGAGGAGAATGGGGACATGAGAAAACTGCACTACAAAGCCCATGAGGCATCATGGCAGCATTTACAAATCAAAATGAAAAGGGGACCAAGGCCAGAGGGGTTGGTCCTGCTTTTGGGAGGGTGGGGTAGGGGGTTTGGACTAGATGACCTCCTGAGGTCTCTTCTAACCCTGATCTTCTATGAGTCTATGATCCCTCTCTAGTCCCAGTCCAGAAGCTTCCCTCTGGTTCTAGCCACCCACATTTAACAAACCCCAGGGGCCCCTCCTTAGTTCTTTGTTCTTATTCCTGGGAAACCTGGTCACCTGGCCTCCTCCTCAGCCCTTTGTTCTCCAGCTCGTCACACCTGGCTGGCTTCCTGCAGAGAGCCAGTTAGTTGCTAGGTACCAAATGTCTGGGTAATTGGAGTGGCCATTGTCTTTACCAGGCTCTCCATGGGCCCAGGCCCCAGACAGCTGAGTGTCAGTCACACCTGGCTCTCTGAAGAGTAAACAACCTTTCCCCCCAACCCAGTGGCAATTCTTCAACAAAAAGCTTCAAAAACAGACTCCAAGGAGAGAGTGCTGAATTGGAATTAATTTGCAAACTGGATACAATTAACTTAGGCTTGAATAGAGACTGGGAGTGGATGGGTCATTACACAAAGTAAAACTATTTCCCCATGTTTATTCTCCCCCTTCGCCCCCGCACTGTTCCTCACATATTCTTGTCAACTGCTGCAAATGGCCCACCTTGATTATCACTACAAAAGGTCCCTCCCTCCCCTTCCCCGCCCCCCTCGGCTCTCCTGCTGGTAATAGCTCACCTTACCTGATCACTCTCCTTACAGTCTGTATGGTAACACCCATTGTTTCATGTTCTCTGTGTATATAAAACCTCCTCACTGTATTTTCCACTGCATGCATCCAATGAAGTGAGCTGTAGCTCACAAAAGCTTATGCTCAAATATATTTGTTAGTCTCTAAGGTGCCACAAGTCCTCCCTTTCTTTTTGTGGACACAGACTAACACAGCTGTTACTCTGAAACACTGCAAAATCCATAGACTAAAGTGGGAATTTACAAGTATAAAGCTGGGGTGTTTTGCCATAAGACTCTGGGTTCAGTCCTGCAAAGCCTTGAAGCACCGGATCGCGACCAACAGAGCCCAGCTCCTCAACTTGCCCTCAATCTAACTGGCCATTAGATTGACTCGAGCTACGGCAGACTGATAACGTGTGTGTGTGTGTGTGTAAGAGTGATTAAATGCATGTGTTAACTGTTGTATTTTCAATAAATGCAGCGTATTGCTTTTTCCCCTGAAAAAGATCCCGTGTGCTTCTTGTAAGCAAAACACTGGGAAGGCCCAGGCACTGGGTATTCCGGTAACCACATTCCAAAGAGCAGGCCCATGGCCACCCCAGCACAGAGGTACGGCACAGACCAAGGGTGGGCAAACTATGACCTGGGGGCTGGCCCCAGACATTTTAATCTGGCCCTCATGCTCCCATAAGGCAGCGGGGTCCAGGGCTCGCCCCACTCCACGCAGCTCCCCGAAGCAGCAGCATGCCCTCCCTCTATCTCCTGTACGTAGGGGCAGCCAGGAGGCTCCGCATGCTGCCCCCACCCCAAGTGCTGCCCCTGCAGCTCCCCTTGGCTGGGAACTGCGGCCAAGGGGAGCTGCAGGGGCGGCACCTGTGGACAGGGCAGTGTGCGGAGTCGCCTGGCTGCACCTCCGCATAGGAGTTGGAGTGGGGACATACCGCTGCTTCTGGGAGCTGCTTGAGGTAAGCGCTGCCTAGAGCCTGCACCCCTCACCTCCTCCTGCACCCCAAACCCCTACCCCAGCCCTGATCCCCCTACCACCCTCCAAACCCCTCCGTCCCAGCCCGGAGCAACCTCCTGCATCCCTAACCCCTCATCACCAGCCCTACCCCAGAGCCCGCACCCCCAGCTAGAGCCCTCCCCCCACACCACAACCCCCTGCCCCAGCCCAGAACCCCCTCCCACACCCTGAATTCCTCATTTCTGGCCCCACCCTAGAGCCTGCACTCCCAGCCAGAACCCTCACCCCCTTCTCCACCCCAACCCCCAATTTCGTGAGCATTCATGGCCCGCCATACAATATCCATACCCAGATGTGGCCCTTGGGTCAAAAAGTTTGCCCACCCATGGCATACACCCAGTCCTGAGCGGTGGCCCAGGGCCACCCCAGCACAGAGGTACGGCATAGCCTCATTCTGGGGAGCTGGCCCAGGAACATACCGACCCCAGGTAAGACAAGGACGGAAGGACAGGATGATGGATGGGGATGTTTTGTTCAATTCAGTAGGTGCAAGGTTGGTAACTAACCACGGCAGGAGCAGGACACGTAACTAGAAGGAGAAGTCACTGGAGGGGCCCCTGTGTCCAGCCGAGGGGGCAGCAGAAAGTCCCATTCCTGGCTGAGCTGGGCCATTGTGACAGGCACACGTGTGTTGTGTACTTGTAACCCTGGAGCCAGGGTGCGAGGACCGAGCTTTCTTGTCCTTGCAATAGACCTGGCCGAGCGCCCTCTTTGTCTGTGGGCTGTCCGGGGTGTGCTAGCGGGGGCCTGCTGAGCCAGCTACCTGCGCAGGGCTGGGACAGTGCGTGGAGAGAACACGCACGCCGACTGACAACACCCCCTCCCCTCCCCTCCCCTCCCCATCCCCTGCACTGCCCCACTGCCCCAGACCCCCTCCCCTCCCCGCTTGCTACCCCCTGCACTGCCCCACTGCCCCAGACCCCCTCCCCCAGCCTGGGGTCACTGGCTGAGGGTCTCGGGGCTGCGTGGTGCAGGGGCAGGCTGGGTTTCCAGAATGGTCCCTTCTGGCCTTCATCTAGGGCATCTTTTGCCTGACCACAGTTCCCGAGAGCCAACTCCTGAGGCCCAGTGGCCACAGGCGCACTCAGAGCCGCGGCCCTTGCTGCTTGCACAAGCTCTTGGCAGAGCCCCATTACCTGGGATTTAACATGCGAGCGGGAACAGAGGCACCCCCGGGGAATGCTGTCAGCAGTCTGATGTGTTCCGCACCCCTAGACGAAGGTGGAAATCTCTTGGACATGGTACAAGAGGTCTCTGGCCCGATTGCATGCTGCTCCCAGATGCAATGTTGCAATCCACCAGGTGTCTACATGGAAAGACAGGTCTGGGTGGGTTTGGGAGCTTTCCAGCTTCCTCTCTTCCAAACCTCTCCCCTCATGCCCAGCGGCAGCCCATACACAAGTGCACCTGGGCACCCAGCATTGCCACTTCAGGTCTAGGAAGAGCCCAGCAAGGAATGGGGAGTTGGACCCAAACTCAAAGCTTTAGCCCCAAGGTGACACAAGCCGCCCTGCCCGGACGCGGGGTCTGCCCTGTCACCCAGGCTGCAGTACCTGAGCGCTTCCCACTGGCACCAGAGAAGTCCCTGGTGGAGTCTTTGGCTCATCCACCTTTGACTTAGCCAGAAATAGTCAGCAAGACAGGTGAGCAGGGTAGACTGAGCTCACCCGTGAGCCAGAATGACGAGCTGGGGTGGACTTCAGCAGCAGCTGGGTTCACACAGACGCGCCTCCTCTGCCTGGGGCACAGAGGGTGGGGCTGCCTCTGCCTCACCAGCCTGATCCGTTTGGGCTGGTTTGTGTGATAATCACTCTGATATCGCGCGCCGGGGTAATGCAGTGTTGGGCTCCTTACCGTACAGTGATGGGACTGGCTCTCCCTGGCGCCCCCACATGCCACCTGCTAGTGAATTATTCTGCATGCGACTGAGCCCTGGGATCCCTATGGGACAAAGCAGGAATTTTCTGAAACATTTGATGATGCCAGCGTGTGCCTCAGTTTCCCCTATATTTCACAGGTTACCCGGTGGGGAAGGGGGAAGGACAGGTAAGGCTGAGAGACCTGGCTATGAATGTCATTGGGCTGTATGAGGCGGGATGCACCACTGAAAAGGACTGGCCCAGCTGACCCCATATCAATGGAGGACCCAAGAAGACAATGGCAAATCCAATTACAGGACACTGACACCTGGCACCCAAGGCGGGGGAGGCTGGGGAGGGGTTTCCCCACCTCTGCAGGGATGCTGAGCAAAGACCCCCCAGCTTGAGAGCACAGGCCTGGGAGGTGGGAGGGGGAGGGAAGTGCTGGCTGCTGGAAGGAGCCTGGGCTCACCTGGGAACTGCCCAAGGAGGTCAGACGGACAGACAGACAGAGCTGGAACAACGGGGCTCTTACAGCTGGACTCTGGGCTCCGGGCGGGGCTTTAACCCGTGTTTCCCTGGGCCACCCTGAGCACATCCCGTGCTGTGAGCAGCTAGCTAACAACCCGGCTATGACCGCGCGGAGAGTGTCCCTGCGAACGCCGGGCGAGGGGCACTAGCCCCTGCTGCGTGGCCGGGTCTCCCCAGGGGTCTGGCCCAGTTGGACTCGCTGGGCAGAGCTGAGTGTGTGGGGCAGGAGCCCCGGGGGTCAGTCTGAAGTAGCCTGGGGATACAGACAGCGCAGGGGGGACCGAGGGAGCCGCAGCCCATGCCCTGCGGGTCTTGAGGCCCTGGGAAGGGCAGGCTGGCCCGTAGACTGCGGCTCTTGGGGCAGGGGCTGTCGTTGTCACCCGCGAGTGGAGTGCCTGGCCCAACAGGGCCCTGGGCAGGGACTAGGTGAACTCCTTCCTGAATTGGGCAGGACAGTCTCACTAATATACATTGCAAATGCCAGTCCCGGGGTGAATGGTTTCGGGACAGCATTTGTCCCAGATTCCCTGCGATGCCACACAGCCCCGCTGCCACGAGGCCTCGCCCCCCCCCTCCTCCTCTGCCTGCTGAGGCCCTGCCTGGCCAGGCCAGAGGCCGGAGCCAGGCCATGGTAAGAGCCACCCAGGGAACCCAGGCTGCGGTGGGGAGCCCAAACCCTCCACCTGCCCTGAGCAGCACACTCCTGGGGGTGGAGACGCAGGCTGGAGGCTGCTCTCGGGCGCCCCTCCCTCCCACCCACCGCCTGGCTCTGGCTTCTGGCCTGGGAGCAGGGCCTTGGGGGAAGAGGAGGAGCAGGGGTGTTAACTATCAGCTCCGTGTTCTTGGGGAACAAGGGCGCAGCTCCCAGCCTGTCTGACTCATGGAAGACCTTCCCCCGCCCCCAGCCTCTGCTTGAACCAAAGCCGATCAGAAGAAAGACTTACAAAAGGCAATGAAAAGGCCAAGGGAGACACAGCTCAACCCCTGGGACAAGGGTGACAAGAACAAAGGCAACTCCCCTAGGCTCATTTGCATCGAAGATGGGACAGGGAGGCATCTCCATTAGCATACAGATTGGAGAACAGAGACTCCGAGGCAAGAACCGCAGGGAACTCTGGGACCAGGAAAGCAGGGAAGCAGTGCATGATGGGGGATCTCTGCTCCAGATGTTAACGAACCCACGCCTGCACACACCCAGCTCAGCAGTTATCAGACCAATTCTAATAATAAATCCTTGACTGATATCCAAAATAGTCAAGCTCCCTCATTGCACTGTGAGCTCCCTCCAAGGAACACCACCCATAGCCAGGAATGATCCGTTCCTATTGTCTAGCCTGAACAAAACAACTTGGGATACTCCCCTGAGCCATCAGTTTACCCATAAACAGATCCCTTGAACCCTTGTTCTTTCCCTACACAAACCCCAACCCATGCTCAAGTAAGTGCTCTAATACCTGGATCCAAAGTGTGCATCCATTCCACTGGGACCTCATCTTCTCCTGACTGATCATGCTGGGGGCTCTGCCTGTCTCCAGCACTCTGGACCCTCAGCTACCCCCACCTGGGCCCCCCGATCGATTCCAGCTTCACGGAGTGGTGAGAACCCAGCTCTCTCTCTCTCTCTCTGTGTGTAGCCTTCTGACCCTGACTTGTGGGATCAGTTATAGGTTTCTAAATCTGACTTTTATAATCAAGTTTAAGTTAGATTTAGTATTATCCCTGTTTTGTTTGTTTGGCTCCCCTCTGGTTATTACCTGGCAATAAATAACTTTCATGGTCAAGCTGGTTGCTTCTCTCTCTCTCTCACATGTACTCTGTTAATGTGTGCGTGGGCTCATCTGATTCTGGGGCTGGAGGAACCCAGCCGTGGGAACTGAGGTCCGGCAGGACAGCGCCACTGGGTGGGAACTTGCAGCAGGGAGAAGCAGAGCTCCATATGAGAACACAAGGGACACAAGCAGGACATGGATAGAATTACAGAACCCCCCCTCCCAGAAGAGTAACCTTAATAAATGAGCATACCCCAAAGTAACAGGCAAATCTGCTAACAGGGGGTGGGACCAAAGAGGGGGAGCAGGGCCTCATTTTCACCCACACATACTTCTCCTGATAGCACCCCTGCATCCGGCCCTCTGCCCAATCCGTCACCAAAGGGGGCATGTGGGGTCCCTCCCCAAAGTGAGGAACTCGCTAGTCATCATGGTGATTGCATGGGGAAACGGTAGCGTTACGTGACCCAGAACACAGGGCTCCACATCTCCGGGAGGTGAAACATCACTCGAGGTGGGGTGGTCTCGGGCTGGCTCAGTCGACGCTGAGAACAGCGGAGATCTGTCGGCACAGCCCCGTGGTTACAGCCTGACCAGAAGCAGGTGTGAGCACTACCAGAGAGAAACGCAGCCCAAGGGCAGCTGCTGGCCAGGGCCCAAGAGGGCCCAGCTGAAGTTGATGAACTGCCCCGCTCATGAAAAGAGACAAAAGCCTGGGGCTGAGAGAGAAGACCGGACACGGGCTGGCATCGACTCCGGCAGAGACCCTCTGCCAGCAGTGAGGGGTTCAGCTCCACATTCTACCCGGCCTTTCCCCTCCCAGGCACTAGTGCCCCTTTGCAGGTTCCTCCTGCTGCTCGCCTGCTCTGAGAGCCAAATTCGGTGTCCTCAGTATTTTAAATAAACTTTACTAAAGAAATGAGAGGAAACCCATAAGCACTGGAGCCCTGGGGGCCAGGCAGAGTCACAGTGGGACAACCACATGCAGCCAGATTGCCAAAGAATTGGTCACCGTGTACAAGAGCTGTACATGATCAAGGGACCAGTCAATGCAGGCAAACAGGTTCCCAGCTCAGAACCTCTTGCTGGGAAGGTAAGAAACTGGGGCTAGATAGGGTTGCCAACTTTCTAACTGCACAAAACCAAATCCCTGCCCTGCCCCTTCTCCGAGTCCCCACCCCCCACTCACTCCTTCCCCCTCCCTCTGTCGCTCGCTCTCCCCCACCCTCACTCACTTTCTCCAGGCTGGGGCAGGGGGTTGGGGTGTTGGCTCCATCTGGGGGTGCGAGCTCTGGGGTGGGACCAGGGATGAGGGATTTGGAGTGCAGGAGGGGGCTCAGGGCTGGGGCAGGGTGTTGGGAGGGGGGTGAGGACTCTGGCTGGGGCCAGAAATGAGGGGTTCAGGGTGCAGGAGAGGGCTCGGGGCTGGGGGGTTTGGAGTGCTGGAGGAGGTGAGGGCTCCAGGTGGGTTGGGGATGAGGAGTTGGGGTGAACAAGGGGGCTCAGGGCTGGGGCAGACTGTTGGGAGGGGGGTTACGACTCCGGCAGGGGGCATGGGCTCCAGGAGGGAGTTTGGGTGCGGGAGGGGACTCTGTGGTGGGGCAGGGGGTTGGGAGGGAGTTTGGGGTGTGGAATCCCAGCAGCGCTTACCGTGGCTCCCAGGAAGCAGGTCCCTGGAGCTCCTAGGTGCATGGGTGGCCAGGGAGGCTCCGCGCGCTGCCCTGCTGCCCACAGGCGCTGCCCCCGCAGCTCCTATTGGCCAAGGTTCATGGCCAATGGGACCTGCAGGGGCGGGGGCAGCATGCAGAGCCTCCCTGGTGCCCATGTGCCTAGGGGCCGCAAGGAGCTGGTGGCTGCTTCCAGGATCCGTGCAGAGCTAGGGCAGGCAGGGAGCCAGCCTTAGCCCCAGGCCCCTGCTGCGCCACCGGTTGGACTTCTAATGGCCCGGTTGGAGCCGCCAGGGTCCCTTTTCGACCAGGCGCTCTGCTCAAAAGCCGGACACCTGGCAACCCTAGTGATGGGCAGAGGACTAGCAACCTTCCCTGAGTCCCAGTCACACCAGGAGCTGTGCTGCACACCTCTGGCCGGGAGGCCTTTCTGTACGTGTGCAGATCCACAAAGGTCCCTATTAGGAGGCTTATTCCTTCACCCACTTACTTCCCTGGTCCTGCTCGCATGAACAAAGAGCAACAATACCCAAAGTCCAAAGGTGCAAACAATTCAATGTTTATTGGGGTGAACTTCCAGCAAGCATGATTCCAGTTTCCTTCCTTCGTGTCCCCCTTCCCAGCTCTGACACCACAGAGCCTTACACTTGTGCCCCTGTTCCCATTCCCCCCTTAGCAAAACATGATTCCCATTTCCCCACCCCCATTCCCTGTTCCCATTTCTCCCCCACACAGCCACCCACTTCCTGACTGACTGCAGACTATATAGTAAACTTGAGTTCTGCTTAGCTATACCTTAACCAATCATTTTACTGAAATTTAACTAACCAATCCTAACATATTGTCATATGATTATTTAACCAATTATATCCCACCACCTTGATTAGCGTACACCCAGCAAAATTAATTATACAGCAGATAGAAACAATCACAGAACCAGACAGAGATTATACAGACAAACAATAGCAAAGTGGGAACTATAATGATAGAACAACACAGAAATGAGGATTTTACATCCCAGCTATTGATAAGTGAGTTCTTGCCAGACAGGATGCTCTCAAACTGTTTCCTTTTATATTTTCTAGGCACTTCCCTTTCTCTGGAGGTGATAGGCACCTTGATTATCATACACATTGTAAGAAGAGTGATCACTTTAGATAAGCTATTACCAGCAGGAGAGTGGGGTGGGAGGAGGTATTGTTTCATGGTCTCTGTGTATATAATGTCTTCTGCAGTTTCCACAGTATGCATCTGATGAAGTGAGCTGTAGCTCACGAAAGCTTATGCTCAAATAAATTGGTTAGTCTCTAAGGTGCCACAAGTACTCCTTTTCTTTTTGCGAATACAGATTAACACGGCTGTTACTCTGAAACAGGACAGGACTGTATCCCTAACAGCCCAACAGCACCTTCTTTCAATGTGAGGATGTGACCGGTCGCTTCCCAGCTTATGGCTGCCTCTGTTGCTTAGCCAAAGGCCTTAGCCTAAGAACAGGGGCTCAGACTGTCACAGGGAGAGAAGGCCCTTATACCAGCAGTGATTTTGATTCTTTCTTTTAGACCTCTATCACTAGCCAAGTGATAAGAATACACCTAAATTCTTAGAGTATGGGCCTTTACAGGCAGGCCTGGATACCTATATCCTAACACTCCACCCCCTTTTTTTTTTCTTTTACTTTTGGGATCCTCCTGCCCAGGTATCCCTGGAAAAGCCCAGGAGATATGGCAACACATTTCCTGATACGGCCAGGCATCCAGGTGGAAGGTGTCGATATTCCATTTGTCCCACTGCCCCTTGTGTAGTACCATGCTCTGCACCTTCTCTCGTACGGGCATACCACATCTATTCCAATTAGTGTTCCAGCCTTCCCATTATAGTGGGCCCGAGAAGGTTGGGTCTGGGTTGTCCAGAACATTGTAGGGGGTGGAGGGCTTACTACATAACCTATAAGTAATCTCCATATGCAACGTAACACAAGTACAGTTAACAATACAAAATCCACAGCAACACCGAGTCCTGACCACTGCAGTATGGTCCAACATCCGAGCCACCCCCAAAACACTGCCCCTCCTCCTTCGACAGGGTCAAGATTGTGTGTGTCCAGTTGCTGGCAGTTGCAACAAGCTGCCCCTGCAGGTTTTGCCTGTTTTTGTCCATATCATAAGTCCATTGAATGTTCACAGAGAAATGGGATATTGTCCAAAGCAGCTTGACCACTTGGTATGGAATCAGGCCGTATGCCCTGGTTTGATTATTTACAGCAATAAGATTCACAGATCCATTTGTGCACCAAAGTCCAGATAGCAGCGTGTAGATGGGTGTTGTTTGGTTATGGGCTGGTGTAATTGTGCCCCTAGTAATATACGTACATTCCCACCAAAACTCCTCATACACAGTACACGCAATTGTCTACCCCTTGCCATAGGCCACTGATCCTGCTCCTCCATAGTCATAGGAGAGGGGCACATCCAAATATTTTCTCTTGCTGTACACTATTATACACACTCCTCCACTGATTCCCAGTGAGCTCCTCCCCTTCTCATTATTCCCATAGGGCTTGTGGGGACCACCTTAGTTGCTGTTCCATTTCCAGGTACCACGGTAGCTATTACACAGGTGCTGGCCTCCTAGTTGAGTATTTTGCATTCCCATACACATCTCCCCCCCCCCAGGTTAGTTTTTTGAAGCCATCCCCCACCCACGTCATGAGGTTTTCTGTTCATTGAAACACAACAATGCTAGCAACAAGACAAACACAAAACATAGATCCATGGTATTCTGGGTTATTCTTCTGCTGGTGCCAGCTTGCTTGTAGAGTGTCTGAAAAACAAAAGAAACAATTTCCACCACCCCCTAGTGGGGGACAGATTATTGCTTAATAATAATACCACTTCCTTTTACAAATTTCCTTGCTAATCGCAGGAAAAACAGAAGAATTACCTCCTGGCTGTCCTTATTTTGTTATATAATCAGGCTAGCGAATTACCCCACTCACTGGTCATTTATGAAATTCATGAGGTGGTGTACCTCAGTTTCCCCTCTTGTACAACAGACCAGGTTTGCAATAGTTTCTCTGGTGTACCAAGCTTTACATTTATTCTCAGGTAATAGCAGAGACACAGCTTCAGACTTTAGCACTGTACACCCCCCCACCCCCCACCCTTAGGATTAAACTGTTCCCCTTATTTTCAAGCTTGACTTGTTTTTTCACCTCCCTTTCCTGGAGGGCCATAATCTGAGTCTTCTAGTAGCTTGATTGCTGACCAGATGTATTCATTATTTGCAGCTCCTTTGTGCCCATCAGCTAGGTAATTTGCATTTACATAGAGGCTTTCTGGCTTGCTTTTGGATCCAAAGCTATTAGCAGCTCAGAGACTGTCTTAAAAGGGAAACAGTCCACTTCCACTAGAGTTCTGATTACTTTCCACTTTCATCTCCTGCTCCAAAACACACAGAGATCTGAAAAAGAAAGCACAACTTATTGTGGCTCCTTTTGGAGCCCTAATAGGATTTTAATTAAGTTACCATGTTTTGTTTGCATTTTTTTCCCCCACCCCTTCTCCAATATACACTGCACATGTCCTGGGAAAATGCACATTCCCTCCCTAGTTTAACCTCCATAACATTGTATTAGCCATATTAATTTTACACAAGGTGTAACTGCCTCCCCCATGCCCAGAGTTTTTATGCACACCCACCAAAGCAACAATCTGATCCCGCAGAGACACCCCAAGGCTCAGTGTTCCCATCATTCCTCCCCCTTTTCTTTTCTTTTTCCTGTGCACACACACAAAATTCTTTTTTGCCAAACATCCCTTGCACTGTGATTACTCCTTTTTATACAACTGTACCCTGATTACACTTCCATCTTGTACAACTGGACACAAACGGGGCAGCCAAGTTAAGTTCCAATAGAAACCCCTTACATCCTTTAGTGATTTTGATTACATTACCCAATAGTCATATAATTTTGATCAGATTCTCTCTCTGCCTGCAGCAGTCCCTTATAGATCATTTATAGCTGGACGAGCTATAGCTGGACGAGCACAAGTCCATGGGGCTGGATGCATTGCATCCGAGAGTGCTAAAGGAGTTGGCGGCTGTGATTGCAGAGCCATTGGCCATTATCTTTGAAAACTCATGGCGATCGGTGGAGATCCCAGATGACTGGAAAAAGGCTAATGTAGTGCCCATCTTTAAAAAAGGGAAGAAGGAGGATCCGGGGAACTACAGGCCAGTCAGCCTCACCTCAGTCCCTGGAAAAATCATGGAGCAGGTCCTCAAGGAATCAATTCTGCAGCACTTACACGAGAGGAAAGTGATCAGGAACAGTCAGCATGGATTCACCAAGGGCAAGTCATGCCTGACTAATCTAATTGCCTTCTATGACGAGATAACTGGCTCTGTGGATGAGGGGAAAGCAGTGGACGTGTTGTTCCTTGACTTTAGCAAAGCTTTTGACACGGTCTCCCACAGTATTCTTGCCAGCAAGTGAAAGAAGTATGGGCTGGATGAATGGACTATAAGGTGGATAGAAAGCTGGCTAGATTGTTGGGCTCAACGGGTAGTGATCAATGACTCCATGTCTAGTTGGCAGCCGGTATCTAGCGGAGTGCCCCAAGGGTCGGTCTTGGGACCGGTTTTGTTCAATATCTTCATTAATGATCTGGAGGATGGTATGGATTGCACCCTCAGCAAGTTTGCAGATGACTCTAAACTAGGAGGAGTGGTAGATACGGTGGCAGGTAGGGATAGAATACAGAGGGACCTAGACAAATTGGAGAATTGGGCCAAAAGAAATCTGATGAAGTTCAACAAGGACAAGGGCAGAGTCCTGCACTTAGGACGGAAGAATCCCATGCACCGCTACAGACTAGGGACCGAATGGCTCGGCAGCAGTTCTGCAGAAAAGGACCTAGGGGTGACAGTGGACGAGAAGCTGGATATGAGTCAACAGTGTGCCCTTGTTGCCAAGAAGGCCAATGGCATTTTGGGATGTATATGTAGGGGCACTGCCAGCAGATCGAGGGACATGAACGTTCCCCTCTATTCGACATTGGTGAGGCCTCATCTGGAGTACTGTGTCCAGTTTTGACACACTACAAGAAGGATGTGGAAAAATTGGAAAGAGTCCAGCGGAAGGCAACAAAAATGATTAGGGGACTGGAACACATGACTTATGAGGAGAGGCTGAGGGAACTGGGGTTGTTTAGTCTGCAGAAGAGAAGAATGAGGAGGGATTTGATAGCTGCTTTCAACTACCTGAGGGGTGGTTCCAGAGAGGATGGTTCTAGACTGTTCTCAGTGGTAGAAGAGGACAGAACAAGGAGTAATGGTCTCAAGTTGCAGTGGGGGAAGTTTAGGTTGGATATTAGGAAAAACTTTTTCACTAGGAGGGTGGTGAAACACTGGAATGGGTTCCCTAGGGAGGTGGTGGAATCTCCTTCCTTAGAAGTTTTTAAGGTCAGGCTTGACAAAGCCCTGGCTGGGATGATTTAGTTGGGGATTGGTCCTGCTTTGAGCAGGGGGTTGCACTAGATGACCTCCTGAGGTCCCTTCCAACCCTGATAGTCTATGATTCTATGATTTCTGCGGGAAAAGGGCCCATTTCCCCTTAGAATAGCAGTAAAGGCTTCTGGGGACAGAAGCCTAGTGGTGGTAGTAGCCACTCTACCCGACCCCCTGGGATAATTTAATTACCAAGCTTCCATCCAATGTGACTGCACAGAGTTGCACACACAGTTACATTGATATAACTGGGTTTGATCATTAAACAAAAACTTCCTTCCTGTAACACCACAACTGTCACTCTTTTAACATCTTCACAACAGTTACCTTTTACCATTTCCCCAACTCCCAAATGTTTACTTTCCTGCAAACCCTGTGTCATCAATTTTTGCAAAAGCTATTTCTAACCTTTCACTCACTTCTTTAAATCACTAACTCCTACATTCAGTTCTTTAAGGTGGTGCAATTTGTCTGTAACAACTCAGCCACCAAGTACAATTATTGCCACACAGCTGCCTTAACCTGTGCTGTCTTCGCCTTGAGACTGTTCAAAGAGGCAGTAAAACATTTGTCTCCATGGATGCCCATGGATCTTTTACTCCAAAAATGCCAGTGGAATACAGCAGACCTCCCTCATACTTTGTCCAAAATAACCAAAAACATCTCACATAATTATCCAAAGTACCCTCCATTAAAACTTCAGAAAAACAAAAGTGTGGAAAGGCAGGGGAGAGGAGGGTGAAGAGGTGGAAAGAAACCAATTAAGCCTGTCAGGTCAGTTTAAAGTATAGGCTACTAGCAGCAAATTAAGTAAACCGAGAAAAAAGAAGAAGGAAAAGAAGAAAAGGATACAGTTAGCTCTGAGCCAAGAGTAGGCTTCTTGGGTTGCAACAGTTGGGAACCTTTACCCACAGGTTTTCATCCTGGCTCTGGGAGAAGAGTGGGGGTTGTTACCTGCTCCTGCAAACCCTGCCATTTTGCACTTTGAAGCCTTCCCCCCCCCTCACTCCCCCAGGACCAAGTCCCAGCTCCAGTCTCTAAGGGAGCCTGTTAACTCTGCTTTGGACTCTAAACCCTGTTGTGCCAAATCGTGTGTAACCACCCCTAACTAATTTACAACCCTTCAGCAGCCCTTGCTGGAGCAGCACCAAACTTGAAAGATTCCTGGCAGCTTCCCATAATGCTGCCCTTACTTCAAACCTCTCACAAGCAGGCTGAAGGGCCTCCTTTCCCTGGAGGGCATCCAGTCCCCATGGGCAGGGACCTTCTTCCACTACCCGTATACCAAAGGAGGGTGGGCTCCTCAGCCACCCCCCATCCCTCTGGGTTCCCTAACGCTTCCTCCATTTCCTTTTTAATCTCATCCCAGGGTGACCCCTGCACCTGGTAGGGGCCCTGGTTCTTCCTTATCCATTTATCCAAAAAATCCTTTACCCTGGCTTGCCAGAACCGGCAACTATCATCAGGAGAGTTCGCAATATCCCCTCCAAGCAGCTGTGCAGACTGTTGGGGAGGGGGACTTACACGCTGCCACTCACCTATCTGAAGCATTCAAGTCCCGGCACCAAGATGTTAGGGGGCTTATTCCTTCACCCACTTACTTCCCTGGTCCTTCTTGCATGAACAGCGAGCAACAATTCCCGAAGTCCAAGGTGCAAACAATTTGATGTTTATTGGGGTGAACTTCCAGCAAGCAGAAAAGGAGGACTTGTGGCACCTTAGAGACTAACCAATTTATTTGAGCATAAGCTTTCGTGAGCTACAGCTCACTTCATCGGATGCACGCAGTGGAAAATACAGTGGGGAGATTTATATACACAGAGAACATGAAACAATGAGTGTTACCATACACACTGTAACGAGAGTGATCAGGTAAGGTGAGCTATTACCAGCAGGAGAGCGGGAGGGGGGGAGGAGGAACCTTTTGTAGTGATAATCAAGGTAGGCCATTTCCAGCAAGTATGATTCCAGTTTCCTTCCTTAGTGTCCCCCTTCCCAGCTCTGACACCACAGAGCCTTACCTGTGTCTCTGTTCTCATTCCCCCCCTTAGCAAAACATGATTCCAATTTCCTCACCCCCATTCCCTGTTCCCGTTTCCCCCCCACTTCCTGACTGACTGCAGACTATATAGTAAACTTGAGTTCTGCTTAGCTAAACCTTAACCAATCATTTTCCTGAAATTTAACTAACCAATCCTAACATATTGTAACATGATTATGTAACCAATTATATCCCACCACCTTAATTAGTTTACACCCAAAAAAATTAGTTATACAGCAGACAGAAACAATCACAGAACCAGACAGAGATTGTACAGACAAACAATAGGGAAATGGAGACCACAATGGTAGAACAACACAGAAATGAGGATTTCACATCCCACCTATTGATAAGTGAGTTCTTGCCAGACAGGATGCTCTCAAACTAAGTTTCCTTTTACATTTTCTAGGCACTTCCCTTTCTCTGGAGGTGATAGGCACTATCAGGACAGGACTGTATCCCTAACAGCCCCATGGCACCTTCTTTCAGTGTGACTAGGTTGGAATGTGAGGAGGTGACCGGTCACTTCCCAGCTTATGGCTGCCTCTGCTGCTTAGCCAGAGGCCTTAGCCTAAGAACAGGGCCTCAGACTGTCACAGTGAGAGAAGGCCCTTACACCAGCAGATAGTGATTTTGATTCTTTCTTTTAGACCTCTAGGACTAGCCAAGTGATCAGAACACACCTACATTCTTAGAGTATGGGCCTTTACAGACAGGCCTGAATATCTATATCCTAACAGTCCCCCAGCAGACACCTTGATTGACAGCCCGTAGGCTGCCCTCGCTTTACTGGCCCTGTGCTGTTTGCTCAGCCTCCATCCCACTGCTGCGTTTGCTGTTAGATCCGGTGCCTAGGCCTGTCTTAGGTTGTCCCTGTTTTTCCAGGGATCTTACTGGTCTTTGGCTCCCGCCTCCTCGAGGGGCTTCCCAGCTGGGAATGCATCACAGGAGGGTCCTATCTACAATCTGCCCCACAAGTTCATTTCAAGTCACTTTTAATAAACCCAACTTGGTCTGGACTAATCATAATGTAGCATTTTCCTGGTGCCGCACCACATGGATATCTCCAGTAAAACACACACAGTTTGTATCTGCCCAACAATGCAGTGGGGGTGCAACATTTGAGATCCAAGTCGCAGTAGGTGAGTACCCCAATACTAGATCCCACCAACTGTGGTGACCTGTTTTTTGGATGACCTCAGCTGCTTTTATAAATCTCTTCTTAACAATTTCCAGTTTTACTCTAATGGCTCCCACTTGTTTTTCCAACTGAGTGAGGATTTGTATAATTGGGGTTATTATACAATGATACAGATTGTAAATGTGTAATAATAAAATACATGAATATATACAGCTCCCAGGGCTGAGAGCTCCCTGGAGCCCCACTCCCCAGCTGCACACACTGGGAGCAACTGGCCCCATCTCTTCGCTCCAGGATTGAGGGAGCTTCACCCAGACCCCTGTAGCTCAGAGCCGCCTCTTTGGGGTGGGAGACCCCTGTTCAACTCTTCCCTCCCCCTTTGGCAGCGAGCTGGGATTGAACCGAGGGCGCCCACTTTCCTGAACCACTGGGGTCAAAGGGCTAAGGTGTGCAGCACCCGCAGCTCCTCCTCCACCAGCTGGATTCTGAATGGACTCCCGTCCGGTCGGCGCTGGCTCCGCACGCCTGCTGGGTCGGGCCCTGCACACACCGTGGACGCCGAGCGCTGCTCTTCCCTGGGTTGTGGCTCACGCTAGTGCTTGGATGGGTAGGTGTCCGGGTGCCCAGAGGGCAGCAGCCGTGCCCAGGGCAGAGCCAGAGGCGCTGGGGGACTTTTACCCTGAGCACTGAGGTGCCGGGTATGCTCAGGCGCCCACAGGTGTCCGCTGGTGTTTTGCGGATCCTGTCACAGGGAGATGCAGCGTTACCGCTGACGCTGGCAATCCCAGGCCTGCAGCTCCGTGGCCGGGATCATGCGGGTGAGCCAGGCACCTCACCAGAGGCTCACTGCAGCAGGTAGGGGCGTGTAACAGGGTTGGCACCCACCTCTCACAAGCACACCCTTGGTCAATGGTTTCTTCAGCAGGTCCTCAGCAACTCAGCCATCCAGCCAAGTCTTAGCTCCCCCAGTCCCAGTCCCAACTGAGCTGTTCACAATCCTGTTGCTCTCTCTCAGCCAGCCAAGAGCACAGTTCTGCCTCTTCCAGCTCCAGGTGGCAACTGACTGACTTTGCCTCTGCTGCGCCTTCTTATATGGCCCTCCTGGCCCCTGATTGGCCACTCCTGCAGCCCCTCTGATTGGCTGCTTCCCCTGCAGCCACTCTAGGCCACTTGGAGGACTTATCTTCTGCTCCTCTCTGGGACGGGTGTGGCAGGACCCTGAGACCTCCAGCAGGGGGCCTCTGGGCATAGTCCACCCTGTCACAGGGAGGCTGCCCCTCGAGGAAAGGGGGTGTGAAGGGGGGAGTTGATTCTTCCCATGCCCTGGGGGAGGGTAACGCCCAATGAGCCCATTATAGGGGCCCAGATAAGATGTGACCCCCAGTTCTCTGCCCCCCAAAGGAACCCTTCTCCTCTCATCCTTTTGTTAACTGTTGGAGGGTGGGGCATGGCCCAGCTGTGGAACCCACAGGACCCTTCACAGGGCCGGGAGGGCAGGGTGACAGCCCCAGAGGGCCCTAGGGCTGGGAGGGCAGGGAGATGGCCCCATAGGGCTCAGCGACACACTGGCCTGGGCCTGAGCTTACATCTGCAGGGAGGTTTCAGCTCCCACTGTGGGGAGGATCCAGCACTCCCTGCCCCAGATCTGTGGGGCCCAGGTGCAGCTGGAATAGGGGCGTGACAAGGGGACACCCAGGACTCCAGAAAAGGGGCCTCTGACCTGACATGGGGGCCTGGATGTGACTGTGGAGGGTAGGGGGCTGACCTAACCCAATGGGGTGGGTCTCTGGGGTACTGAGGGGGTCCAGTGCTGTGGCGGGGCCCAGGCCCAAACCCCACAACCAGTGCTGCCTGGCCCTGCCCCCCCCCCATCCCCCAGCCAGACTACAAGGTTGTGCAGCTCTGGGGTGGTGGGCGCAGAGCCCTGGGCGGGGGGAGAGGGGGCTCTGGATGTCAGAGGGATAGTTGCTGGGATGGGGGGGGGTGGAGCTGGTTGTTGGGGGCAGTGGGGGTGTGATGTTGCACTCCATATGATTTTATGAAAATATGCTAATGAGTGTGAATATAATGTAACTGGAATATGCTTCATGCAAAAGGTTTCTTGTAAGGTATCATTACAGAGCTTATAGCCTACTGAGTGTGGTCATCCTGTTTGTATAAATGTATCATTCTTGTATCTGAAACTAGAAATATGAAATATAACTCCTATTGTAATTATGGAAAATGTGGGCCATTAATGGTGATTTGGAATCTTGATGGCTCCCATCAACTAGAACAATTGGTTGTAAATGGCTCTGTTTACTTGCAAGCCTTCCTGTGAGTCAGTCCAGAAAGAATGAAGGCTTGGGGTGTTACAGGGCATGTGACCATGTCACCTGGTACTGGAATCCATCTTAAACCATCTTAAAATGCATCCGATGAAGTCAGCTGTAGCTCACGAAAGCTTATGCTCAAATAAATTTGTTAGTCTCTAAGGTGCCACAAGTCCTCCTTTTCTTTTTTCATCTTAAACCTGGTGCTTTTCCAGTTAGAAGGAGGGGTGGGGGCCCAGAGAGACAAAGGATTCCCGCCTTGTGTCAAAGCCATAAAAGGGGGTGGAACAGAACAAAGGAGGTTCCAGTCATGAGAAAGCCCCTAGTTACCATCTGAGCTAGAGCTAACAAGGGTCGTACCAGGGGAAAGGATTGGGCCCAGACTAGGAAGGAGGCTAGTCTGTGAAAGAAGCTTAGAGGGAACATCTCTGAGGGTGAGACTTTATCTGTAATCAGTTTCTTAATGTATTCGGCTTAGACTTGCATGTTTTGTTTCATTTTGCTTGGTAACTTACTTTGTTCTGTCTGTTATTACATGAAACCACTTAAATCCTACTTTTTATACTTAATAAAATCACTTTTTGTTTATTAATTAACCCAGAGTAAGTAATTAATTCCTGGGGGAGCAAACAGCTGTGCATCTCTCTCTATCAGTGTTATAGAGAGCGGACAATTTATGAGTTTACCCTGTATAAGCTTTATACAGAGTAAACCGGATTTATTTGGGGTTTGGATCCCATTGGGAGCTGGGTGTCTGGGTGCTAGAGACAGGAACACTTCTTAAGCTGTTTTCAGTTAAGTCTGCAGCTTTGGGGGCATGGACCAGACCTATGTCTGTGTTGCAGCATGTCTGGCTCAACAAGGCAGGGGTCTGGAGTCCCAAGCTGTCAGGGAAAATGGGCTCAGAGGTAATCTCAGCACATCAGGGGGCAGTCCCAAGGGGGTCTCTGTGACAGAACCCATCTGGTTGCTGGGGCGGTCAGGTTGCTGGGGGATGTGGGGGCATATGGTAAGTGCTGCCTGACCAAAGCTGCTGCTCCCACATTATGGCCCCCTCCCCCATTTGTCAGACATTTAACCCCCTGGGCTCCTGCCTGCCCCCCCCCCCCCCACAGCTCCAGTGGCTCAGAGCCCAGGACGCGAGGGGGGGTTGGACTGCAGGGGGACTGGGTGATTGGCAGGTCTGACCCCACCCACTGCTTGACCCACAATACCTTGTCTGTCCTGCTCACCTTCCTCTGTTTGCCCCCTACATTCTCCCCGCATACCCTACCTGTCCCCCTGTGACCGGGGTCCCAGGCAGGTCACACCGAGATTGTTCAATCAGGGCAAACAGCAAAGAATGGGGCAGATGATCCACAAACTGGTGGATTACGCTAATATTCAGATTCACTCAGCCAGCAACAAAACCAGTTCTGCAATGTCTTACTGGTGACCCAGGAGCCAACACACACTTCCCCTAGAGCAACCCAGCCCTGGGCTTCCCCATGACAGCCGGCTCAGATAGGATGAGGGATGCTGAAAATCTTATTCATCATATAAAAAGTTCTACCATCCCAAAGGGTCGGACATGTCACCTCCAGTTTAATGACTAGTTCAGATCTTACCCAAATACACGCTACAGCCAGTTCTTGTTAACTACACTAAAATTTATTGAAGAAAAGAGAGTATTGGTTAAAGGATCATTCTACACACAGGCAAGAATGGAGTTCTTAGGGCAGTTTCATAGCAGAGCCGATGAGCTCAGAGGTGCACAGAGTCTTTTCAGAACTAGAAAAGGAGTACTTGTTGCACCTTAGAGACTAACCAATTTATTTGAGCATGAGCTTTCGTGAGCTACAGCTCACTTCATCAGATGCATACCGTGGAAACTGCAGCAGACTTTATATATACACAGAGAATATGAAACAATACCTCCTCCCACCCCACTGTCCTGCTGGTAATAGCTTATCTAAAGTAATCTTCAGGTTAGGCCATTTCCAGCACAAATCCAGGTTTTCTCACCCTCCACCCCCCCACACAAATTCACTCTCCTGCTGGTGATAGCCCATCCAAAGTGACAACTCTTTACACAATGTGCATGATAATGAAGTTAGGCCATTTCCTGCACAAATCCAGGTTCTCTCACTCCCTCACCCCCCTCCAAAAACCCACCCCCATACACACACAAACTCACTCTCCTGCTGGTAATAGCTCATCCAAAACTGACCACTCTCCAAGTTTAAATCCAAGTTAAACCAGAACATCTGGGGGGTGGGGGGGTAGGAAAAAACAAGAGGAAATAGGCTACCTTGCATAATGACTTAGCCACTCCCAGTCTCTATTTAAGCCTAAATTAATAGTATCCAATTTGCAAATGAATTCCAATTCAGCAGTTTCTCGCTGGAGTCTGGATTTGAAGTTTTTTTGTTTTAAGATAGCGACCTTCATGTCTGTGATTGCGTGACCAGAGAGATTGAAGTGTTCTCCGACTGGTTTATGAATGTTATAATTCTTGACATCTGATTTGTGTCCATTTATTCTTTTACGTAGAGACTGTCCAGTTTGACCAATGTACATGGCAGAGGGGCATTGCTGGCACGTGATGGCATAAATCACATTGGTGGATGTGCAGGTGAACGAGCCTCTGATAGTGTGGCTGATGTTATTAGGCCCTGTGATGGTGTCCCCTGAATAGATATGTGGGCACAATTGGCAACGGGCTTTGTTGCAAGGATAAGTTCCTGGGTTAGTGGTTCTGTTGTGTGGTATGTGGTTGTTGGTGAGTATTTGCTTCAGGTTGCGGGGCTGTCTGTAGGCAAGGACTGGCCTGTCTCCCAAGATTTGTGAGAGTGTTGGGTCATCCTTTAGGATAGGTTGTAGATCCTTAATAATGCGTTGGAGGGGTTTTAGTTGGGGGCTGAAGGTGACGGCTAGTGGCATTCTGTTATTTTCTTTGTTAGGCCTGTCCTGTAGTAGGTAACTTCTGGGAACTCTTCTGGCTCTATCAATCTGTTTCTTCACTTCCGCAGGTGGGTATTGTAGTTGTAAGAAAGCTTGACAGAGATCTTGTAGGTGTTTGTCTCTGTCTGAGGGGTTGGAGCAAATGCGGTTGTATCGCAGAGCTTGGCTGTAGACGATGGATCGTGTGGTGTGGTCAGGGTGAAAGCTGGAGGCATGCAGGTAGGAATAGCGGTCAGTAGGTTTCCGGTATAGGCTGGTGTTTATGTGACCATTGTTTATTAGCACTGTAGTGTCCAGGAAGTGGATCTCTTGTGTGGACTGGACCAGGCTGAGGTTGGTGGTGGGATGGAAATTGTTGAAATCATGGTGGAATTTCTCAAGGGCTTCTTTTCCATGGGTCCAGATGATGAAGATGTCATCAATATAGCGCAAGTAGAGTAGGGGCTTTAGGGGACGAGAGCTGAGGAAGCGTTGTTCTAAATCAGCCATAAAAATGTTGGCATACTGTGGGGCCATGCGGGTACCCATAGCAGTGCCGCTGATCTGAAGGTATACATTGTCCCCAAATGTGAAATAGTTATGGGTAAGGACAAAGTCACAAAGTTCAGCCACCAGGTTAGCCGTGACATTATCGGGGATAGTGTTCCTGATGGCTTGTAGTCCATCTTTGTGTGGAATGTTGGTGTAGATGGCTTCTACATCCATAGTGGCCAGGATGGTGTTATCAGGAAGATCACCGATGGATTGAAGTTTCCTCAGGAAGTCAGTGGTGTCTCGAAGGTAGCTGGGAGTGCTGGTAGCGTAGGGCCTGAGGAGGGAGTCTACATAGCCAGACAATCCTGCTGTCAGGGTGCCAATGCCTGAAATGATGGGGCGCCCAGGAGTTCCAGGTTTATGGATCTTGGGTAGTAGATAGAATATCCCAGGTCGGGGTTCCAGGGGTGTGTCTGTGCGGATTTGATCTTGTGTTTTTTCAGGAAGTTTCTTGAGCAAATGCTGTAGTACGATGTCCATCTGTTTGCATTTGGAAAGGAAGATGATGTCTGTCTGTATCTGTGCAAGTTTTTTCATGCAGTTGATAGATTTCCACTCCATACCAGCAGAAGCAGCTGTTCTATCCCGGGGCCCCTCCTTCTGCCCCTCCACCCCCACGAACATGTGATCTTCCTGATAACACCATCCTGGCCACTATGGATGTAGAAGCCCTCTACACCAACATTCCACACAAAGATGGACTACAAGCCGTCAGGAATGGTATCCCCGATAATGTCACGGCTAACCTGGTGGCTGAACTTTGTGACTTTGTCCTTACCCATAACTATTTCACATTTGGGGACAATGTATACCTTCAGATCAGCGGCACTGCTATGGGTACCCGCATGGCCCCACAGTATGCCAACATTTTTATGGCTGATTTAGAACAACGCTTCCTCAGCTCTCGTCCCCTAAAGCCCCTACTCTACTTGCGCTATATTGATGACATCTTCATCATCTGGACCCATGGAAAAGAAGCCCTTGAGGAATTCCACCATGATTTCAACAATTTCCATCCCACCACCAACCTCAGCCTGGTCCAGTCCACACAAGAGATCCACTTCCTGGACACTACAGTGCTAATAAACAATGGTCACATAAACACCAGCCTATACCGGAAACCTACTGACCGCTATTCCTACCTGCATGCCTCCAGCTTTCACCCTGACCACACCACACGATCCATCGTCTACAGCCAAGCTCTGCGATACAACCGCATTTGCTCCAACCCCTCAGACAGAGACAAACACCTACAAGATCTCTGTCAAGCTTTCTTACAACTACAATACCCACCTGCGGAAGTGAAGAAACAGATTGATAGAGCCAGAAGAGTTCCCAGAAGTTACCTACTACAGGACAGGCCTAACAAAGAAAATAGAACGCCACTAGCCGTCACCTTCAGCCCCCAACTAAAACCCCTCCAACGCATTATTAAGGATCTACAACCTATCCTAAAGGATGACCCAACACTCTCACAAATCTTGGGAGACAGGCCAGTCCTTGCCTACAGACAGCCCCGCAACCTGAAGCAAATACTCACCAACAGCCACATACCACACAACAGAACCACTAACCCAGGAACTTATCCTTGCAACAAAGCCCGTTGCCAATTGTGCCCACATATCTATTCAGGGGACACCATCACAGGGCCTAATAACATCAGCCACACTATCAGAGGCTCGTTCACCTGCACATCCACCAATGTGATTTATGCCATCATGTGCCAGCAATGCCCCTCTGCCATGTACATTGGTCAAACTGGACAGTCTCTACGTAAAAGAATAAATGGACACAAATCAGATGTCAAGAATTATAACATTCATAAACCAGTCGGAGAACACTTCAATCTCTCTGGTCACGCAATCACAGACATGAAGGTCGCTATCTTAAAACAAAAAAACTTCAAATCCAGACTCCAGCGAGAAACTGCTGAATTGGAATTCATTTGCAAATTGGATACTATTAATTTAGGCTTAAATAGAGACTGGGAGTGGCTAAGTCATTGTGCAAGGTAGCCTATTTCCTCTTGTTTTTTCCTACACCCCCCCCCCCCAGATGTTCTGGTTTAACTTGGATTTAAACTTGAAGAGTGGTCAGTTTTGGATGAGCTATTACCAGCAGGAGAGTGAGTTTGTGTGTGTATGGGGGTGGGTTTTTGGAGGGGGGTGAGGGAGTGAGAGAACCTGGATTTGTGCAGGAAATGGCCTAACTTCATTATCATGCACATTGTGTAAAGAGTTGTCACTTTGGATGGGCTATCACCAGCAGGAGAGTGAATTTGTGTGGGGGGGTGGAGGGTGAGAAAACCTGGATTTGTGCTGGAAATGGCCTAACCTGATGCTCACTTTAGATAAGCTATTACCAGCAGGACAGTGGGGTGGGAGGAGGTATTGTTTCATATTCTCTGTGTATATATAAAGTCTGCTGCAGTTTCCACGGTATGCATCTGATGAAGTGAGCTGTAGCTCACGAAAGCTCATGCTCAAATAAATTGGTTAGTCTCTAAGGTGCCACAAGTACTCCTTTTCTTTTTGCGAATACAGACTAACACGGCTGTTACTCTGAAACTTTTCAGAACTAGACCACAGGTTCAGTCCAATGTCCAATATCAGGGGGACCCATTCTCAAGCTGGGGACCTCACCCTTGCGACTCAGACTTCCCCTGACGAAGCATAAGCGGATCTGAGAGCCAGGATCAGGGCCCCTGAGTTCTTTTTATAGTTCTCTGGCAGGCTACTGATGTCTCTTGAAAGCATGCAGTCCCTGAGTGAAGCCTTGTGGCTCTGAAGTAGAATTACCTGTTTCCTGTGTATACACCGGTAACTAGTTGCATTCACCAGCACAAGGTAATTCTCCAGTGAGCCGTTCATAGAGAGTTTACTACAAACTTCAAAGAGAAACATAGACAATGAAATTATTACACCCAACTTTCATCGAAGTGTTACTGTTCCCTTTTTGATCCCTGAATCAATAGAACATAGTGACAGACAGGAACCGTCTGTTCACACGGTTAACATCTAACAGTTAGTATTACCTCTAATTCTCTAATGATACAGGGCTGCGTTTCAAAGCTCTAGTCTGTTTCCCATGGCTATATTCCTATTTATAAGGAATAGCCACAATTACCATTTACATACTTCTCTAACATGTCTTTAAAGGTTAAATTTGGGTCATTTCGTCTGCTAGTTAACTCTTTCTGGCTCAATGTCCCCCCCCCAATTCCATCCCCCCACATCCCCTGCCTGTCCCCCCCCATGTCCCCTGCTCCAGACAGGCTGGTGTCAGTCACACCTGGATTTCTGCAAAGAGTAAACAACCTTTTCCCCTGTTGGTCCCAAGGGAGGGCTCAGATACACTCAATGAAGCCACACCAGGTGTGTAAATATAACCGGTTTTATTGCCAAAGTATAATAAGCTTCCCAGCCTTCATGTGTTACTGAATATGTGCTTTCCAGCAAGCAAGCAAGCAAGCAAGAATCAATGCATATGCCCCTTCTTCTACGGACAGTCCTGGACCCTCCAGCCTTGTCCTTGAGGGCTCGTAGCAGGTGCTGCTCCAGCGTGGGGAATTCCCGGGCACCCACAAGGCAGAGGTCTGCAGGGGAGACTGTTTGTCGAAAGCCATTCTCAGAGCCTTTTTTATCATCATCTCTTTCTAAGGGGGTGTATTCATCCCCAACCAGGCTCTGGCGGGCAACACTGTTGCTTTCTGTTCCCACACTTAACACTCTTAGGCCCCGCTTATCTCTTCACTTGTTTATCCAGTCGGAGTGGCTGCAAGACAGCCCAGCTGATCAAAGCCAGTTCACTACTAGCTCCACCCGGACCATCCTGTAATAACAGGCCAAGGTAACTTGCAGTCAGCCCCAACATCCCCCCATCTAGTTAACCCGGCCCCACACAGGAGAAATTGAGGTGGCTCCACACCGTAGTGATCCCCCACAGGCCCTGAGCCCAGACCCAAGGTGCTGGGCCTCACCGGCCAGAGGGGCACAGTGGACCAGCATGTCTCCTGCCCTGGGCCCCCTGGCCAGCGCAGACCCACCTCCCATGGGACCAGCAGAGCCCCTGGGGGCGACTCTAGCCCAGCCCTAACCCTAGCCCTTCAGTCCATCCAGCCCCATCCCACCAAGAGCTTCGCAGACTGTCCAAGTCAGGGGGAAGGAGCACAGGGAGGGGGAATGGAAGGGCCCTGCCCAGCCCCACCATAACGAGGACTCTACATTGACCTTCCTCCCCGGACACCGGGGTTCACACTCGCTGCTGTCACTGTGGTGCAGGGTTCAGGAGCAGCCGCAGCCCCAGAGCCACATGGTCCAAGCAGCCGGCCAGCTGGGTGATGAAGGAGAACTTCTCTATGTCCTGTGATGGTATAAATCATTGTTGCAACCAAGGTCCTATAGTTGCACCAAATCTTGTACAAAGGAGGTCAAGTAAGGTGTCTATGAAAAGGTTGTAATTTGCTGGTTATGATTATGCTGTTTGTATGTGTGTATCATTTTTGTATTTGAAGTTATGAATATTGGCTCTGTACTTGTATCTCAATGTGTTTGATTCTAAGTAGCACCAGTGAAGCATTTGGCCATCTTATTGAGAAGGGACTCTTCAGATTAAGTGCCCAATCAAGAAACACTTAACTGACAATGGACCTTGGGAGACTCAAATCCACATAAGAAGTCTTCCTGGGAATGTTCAAAGTAGCATGTGAGCAATGGTTGCTCTACCTGTAAAGAACTGAGTCATCCATGGACATGTGACTTGCCCATGGGACTCCAAACTCCATCTTGCTGCTGTGATTTCCGACAGTAAGAACAAAGGGGTTTCCTTCCACATGGCAGAGGATATAAAAGGCCCCAGAAACCACTCCATTTTGTCTTCAATCCTGTTTCTTACCTCTGGAGGGACTTTGCTACACTGAAGCGCTGAACCCAGGACTGAAGGACCCATCCCAGCTGGGGATGTTCTCCAGAGACTTGATTTGAACCTGCAGTTTATTCCATCACTGCTGCAAGCCTGAACCAAGAACTTGGCCATGACTGTCTGTCATTGATTCCATTGAACCCATTCTAGCTCTCATGTCTATCCTTTTCCTTTTATGAATAAACCTTTAGATTTTAGATTCGAAAGGATTGGCAACAGCGTGATTTGTGGGTAAGATCTGATTTGTATATTAACCTGGGTCTGGGGCTTGGTCCTTTGGGATCGGGAGAACCTTTTTTTTTGGGGGGGGGGGGGGATTGGTTTTCGTAACCATTCATCCCCATAAGAAGTGGCTGCTGGGGTTGATACTGGGGACTGGAGTGTCTGAGGGAATTTCTTGTGTGACTTATGGTTAAACAGAGGGTTAAACCAAAGTCCTCTCTGTTTGGCTGGTTTGGCGTGCCTTAGTTTGTAAAGGACCCCCAGCTTTGGGCTGTGACTGCCCTGCTCAAAGCAATTTGTCCTGAATTGGTACTCTCAGTTGTGTCCCTCCAGAGGCTGCATCGTTACACTGGGGTTCACACTCGCTGCTGTCACTGCGGCGCAGGGTTCAGGAGCAGCCGCAGCCCTACAGCCACGTGGTCCGAGCAGCCGGCCAGCTGGGTGATGAAGGAAAACTGCTCCACCTCCTGGGGAAAGCAAGGGGACAGCGGTGTCAGGAGCACAGCAGGCTCCCTGCTCCCCCCCCCGAGAATGCATGGGGGGGTCCCCTGAGACCACAGCTCCCAGCATGCAATGAGTCCAGGTCTGGCTAAGCCAGAGCAGTGCAGGCTGGGACTTGTAGTCTCCATGGGCTGCACCCTCCCCTCAATCAACGCTGAGCACTGACACAGCTCACTACCCCTTCCCAGCCATGGCCCGGCCAGGCTCCTTCCCCCGCTGCAGGGCAGGAAACAGCCCAGAGTGGAGGTCCCACGCAGAGTCATGCAGCACATAGGGTCAGAGCCAGCAGAGATCCCAGGCGTCCTGGCCCCCAGGCTCGGACCCTTCCAGGGAGCCCTGGACCATGCTGACTAGCTCTCTGAATCCCCCGCACCCTGAGCAGCGATTCGGCAAGGCCAGCCCCCTGCAGCCTGGCTCCACGGCACCATACCATGAAAACCCCGGAGTGTGGGAGCTGCTGAGAGCCCCTGAAGGAGCTGACCTATTGAGTGCGGCTACCAGCCCCAGCCACCTCCCCAGCATGGGTCCCCGTGGCCGTACCAGCCCCCAGCAGCTGGCCCCTGAGCCAGGCAGGCCCCAGAGCTGAACCCCCCTGCCCTGGGCCCAGCATCCCTGGCTGGGAGCTCGCCTGCACCCTTGGGCTTGGGGCCTGCTCTTCGTTCCGTGGGGCCCAGGCCAGGCTGGGGGCTAGGGGCTCCCACGGGGGTACCCATGTACGGGGAGACTTTGGCAAACCAGTAAAGTGCCTGAAACCACTATGGCTTATTACTAAAAGCAGCCAAGTCAGCAGGCTGTAAATTAGCCAAGTCAGCAGGCTTAGCTTAACCAAGGCAGGAGGGGAGGGGGGTCTTTGGGTGCCACGGGAAGGGCAGCTTGACCCTGCATCCTTCCTGATAAGAATTGTGTTGAAGTTGCTGATACATGCATCTTAGAAGAGCAGGATGTGCCCCAGGAATGTCTGCTGGGGCCTCAAGGCTGCAAACTCTGGAAAAACCCACACCGATAATCAGAAGGAGCCTCTTGCTTGCCCATGGGAACTGCTGGCTGAACAAGTTTGCTTTAAGGGACATAAAAAGAAAAGGAGTACTTGTGGCACCTTAGAGACTAACCAAATTATTTGAGCATAAGCTTTCGTGAGCTACAGCTCACTTCATCAGATGCATACTGTGGAAAGTACAGAAGATCTTTTTATACACACAAAGCATGAAAAAATACCTCCCCCCACCCCACTCTCCTGCTGGTAATAGCTTATCTAAAGTGATCACTCTCCTTACAATGTGTATGATAATCAAGTTGGGCCATTTCCAGCACAAATCCAGGTTTTCTCCCCCCCCTCCCTCGCCCCCCCACAAACCCACTCTCAAGCCGGGGCCCCTCTGGGCACTCACCGTTGTCAGGCTGATGGGGGCGGGGTGCTCGCGGTACAGGATGTAGTCGATGCGACGCCCTTCCCAGGGGCTCCCTGCTGCCGAGGGGTCGGGGCAGCCGTCCTGCAGGATGGGACAGGCCAGGTACTTCCGCCTGCCCTCCTCTTGCTCCAGCGTCCTGCGGGGTGCACGGGGGAGCCGTCAACAGGGGGCCGAGTGGCAGGGGAGGAGGCGCGTGGCTCTGCGTAGGGGGCTAGTCACACCTGGGCTACAGGGGGCTGCATGGCAAGGGAGGGCCATCCACAGGTTAGCCTTTACCCTGTCCCATTAGTGTCCCATTACCCTGTGTGGGGGCGGGGGCAGAGCCTGCCTTGAACTAGGGCTGTAAGCCCCCCGGCCCCTCCCGCGCTCCGGAACCCGCAGGTGCAGCCGTTACCTTTTCAGCTTCTCTGGGGTCGACACGGCCTCCTCGTAGATCTCCAGGTAGTTCAGCAGGGTGCCTGCAGGGACGTGAGCAGCAGTTAGAGCCTCCCCTGCTCTGCCGCTCCCCCCACCCCAAAATCTTCCTTCACCCACAGGTACCTCAGCAGAGATCTGGGTGCGGGGAGGGAGCAGGGCTGGGACAGGAGGGGGCTCCGGGTCTGGAGGGGCACGGGCAGAGCTGGGGGGCAGGCCTCGGCCAGCAGGGCCCCTGAATCCCTGACCCCCGACGTCTCACCCGGGGGTTCCAAAGGCTGGGTCCCCCTGTGGGGATCTGGATCTAGATGTTTATCTGCAGCCCCAGATGGGGGCCCGGCTCCGTGGAACTGAGACAGAGAGGGCAGCAAGCTGCACTGGGCACTGGGCCAGCCAGACACGTACCTATGGCCCAGGGCTTGTCCTGCCTGGGCCCCACTCGGCATGGGTCTTGGTACTGCTGGAAGATGTTGTGGGTCTGCTCCAACTTATCCCCTGGAAAGATCCGGCAGAGTGAATGGGCACATCTGCACTCCCCCCTCCCCTCCCCCTCCTCCAGACCACCCTTCCTCACCCCCTCACTGCCCCCCGCACTCCTTGTGTGATGAAGCAGGAATTTTCTAAAATATTTGTATGATGCCGATGTGTGCCTCAGTTTCCCTCTACACTTTGCTGCTCCTGGAAGAGTGCAGGAGACTGGTGTGCCTGGATTCACTGCAGGGAGCCATGGAGCAAGACAGGATCACTGAGGCCTGACAAGCCAGCTCTGGAGTGTCGGAGGCCGCGGGCCTGCAGTGGGGAAGTGTGTGAACCCTCGGAGTGCGGCATTCTGGAGGGGTCACTTCCAAGGGATGTGTTACAGGCTGGGCACAGAGAAGACCCTGTGACTCCACAACACTTGGTCACCCAGCCAGGCTCCTTTCCTCCTCCGCAATCCCCATGGGTTCTCCCTCGGGCCAGACTCCACCTGAGGAGCAGTTGTCGAAGTTGAAGTCCCCGCAGAACACATCAAAGGCGACGACGTCCCCTTGCTGCGCGTGGGCGTCCTGGAACAGCTGCACCCAGGAGAGCCCCATGGTGAGCTGGTCAAAGCGGATCTGTGCATGGGCTGAGGAGAGAGGGCTCCGTTACTGGCTGCACCCCAAATCCAATCCCTGCAGCACTCCCCCTCAGGGATCAAGAGCAATGGAGCCAGGATCCCCAGGGCAGGAAGTGAGCACCCCCCACCCACCACTCACGGAGACCCTGCAATCAGGGGAGCCTTGGCCCATGGCTGGAGGGTCGGCACTGGGACCTCAGCCCAGCCCAGGGGACAGGTGTCCCCCCCCCTCGCTCGCAGGGGGCCCTGCAGGGGAGAGCTAGGGAGGCAAGCAGAGGGAGCTGGGGCAGCAGAGGACTGAGGGCCCAGGACTGGCACCGCAGAGCACAGCACTGCCACCAAGCCCACTCCAGGGAGAGCTCTGTAGCTGAGTTGTTTCCAGGAGCAGAATGGGGAAGGGGGGGCCTGATTGTCCGTGTGACGCTCCGTACCTCAGGGGAACACCCTGTGCCCCCATGTTAATCCTTATAATAGGATTGCATGGTATCCAATGCAAAGTTTGGCGTGTCGGGTGGCTTTGGAGGCTCATGATGCACTGAGCAGTGTTGTTATAGTGATTTTATAGGTGGTAATTTCATGTACATAGTTACAAGGCTGAAAATGAGTCCTCATGGCTTAAAACAAGCCCAAGCAAAAACTCTCCAAGAGCAGAGGGGCCATTCACACCTCATGAGGGCATGTATGGGACAAACCCAGCCCAGCCTCACAGGGACAAAGGACGCTGGCCTAGGCAGCAACAAAGGATCTGTTGGATTCTCGAGTGAGTTACCCCCCTTCCCTTGGTCAGTTTGGGACAGCGATGAGGTAATGCTCACCTGACTCAAAGGGATGGGGGGCAAAGCCAAGAGGGAAGAAAGGACATGATAAAAGGAAGAGATGTTTGCCAGGCTCTTCCTCTCTCTCCCACTTCCATCTACACACACCACATCAAATGACTGAAACGCTGATCAAAGGGGAGAGCCTGGCTGAAGGGCAACCAGCCAGCCTGTTCTGAGAAGCATCTAAGTTTGTAAGAGCATTGAAAGTGTTAAGATCAGCTTAGAATGTGTTTTGCTTTTATTTAATTTGACCAAATCTGACTTCTTATGCTTTGACTTATAATCACTTAAAATTTATCTTTTGTAGTTAATAAATTTGTTTGTTTGTTCTACCTGAAGCAGGGTGTTTGGTTTGAAGTGTGTCAGAGACTCCCCTTGGGATAATAAGCCTGGTACATATCAATTGCTTTGTTAAATTGACGAACTCATATAAGCTTGCAGCGCCCAGCGGGCATAAGCGGACACTGCAAGACGGAGGTTCCAAGGGTTGTGTCTGGGACCGGAGATATTGGTTAGTGTCGTTCGGTTGCACAATCCAAGCGGTTTACATGGCAGAGGCTGTGCGTGAACAGCCTGGGAGTGGAGGTTCTCAAAGCGAAGCAGGGTAAGGCTGGTTTCCAGAGTCAAGGATTGGAGTGACCTAGCAGATCACCGGTCCAGATAACACCAGGGGAATGTCACTGTCCGGATGGGCTGTTTTCTCCCTCTCCAGCCCCCATGGGCTACAGCCCCAACTCACCTCCATAACACGTACTGTAACCAGCTGGAGCGTGCAGGTGGGTGCAGTTCAGGTAGCCCACAATCCTCTGCCCTTGGGCTTCCCCCAGCTGCACCTAGCAGGTGCACATGGAAACGTTGCCAGTTACAAGCTGGAAGGCCACTGATGGGGATGGGGCACAGCACAGGCCCCATCATGGGGAGGGGTGGGGGTGCAGGCGTTTGGCCAGGGCGACAGTCAGAGCCATGGCGAAGGAGGGTCAGTTTCAGCCGTCAGTGCAGGGCATGGCTGGGACCCGGGAGGAGATGACCCCCACATGGCTCATGGGCCCACATGTCTGTCACCCCACGGGTGCCCAGGACTCAACCCTTATTGTCTGGCTGGGGTCCCACTGCCAAGGGCTCTCCCTGCTCTCCTGGCCGGGCTGTTCCTGAAGCACCTGCTCCCCCCAGGCCCTGTCCCTGCCTGGGCTGCAGACACCCACTCCCCGGCCAGGGCTCCCGGAGCTCTCAAGCTCCGCAGGCACTGCCTGAGGGGCACCCCCCCACACAGGCTGAACAAGAGCATCGGGGGGCCCTGCTCCCGCCACCCACTGCTGGAAGCCGCAGCCCACAGCCCCCTGTCTGGGGATTCTGGGATTTGGGGCAGATGAAGGTGCTTCTGGGACAGCTGGGAACCAGCTGCTTGCTCCTTCTTGTGGATGGGGCTAGGCTGATGGTGTGGGGCATTGTCCCTCATCTTCCCTTGGGTTGCAGGAGGCCCCAGGGTAACCAATCCCCGGCACGCAGGGGTCACCAGCTGAATGGTGCACATGTGCACACGGGGGCTCAGACTCAGGGCCTCCCTACAGCTGGAGGCCGGGACACACGGGGAAAAGGGAGAGGGCCCAGGGTCACTTGGGGAGTCCAGGGCAGACCCGGGAGGAGACCCCAGGAGTCCTCACTTCCAGTCTCCTGCTGTAACCCGCTCCGCCACCCAGGCCCACCTCTGCCCACGCAGGCCCAGCTCCCCTGCAGGGAGCGGTGGCTCGTACGCGGATGCAGCATTGCCCTGAGCAGGGCCGGGAGGGAATGCCCCACGCCGCCCTGCAGCGACCCCTTCAGGCTGGCCGGGGAGAGGCCATGCCAGGCCCAGGAGGGTAGAGGGCCCTGGGCTCCCCGCAGCTGGGGCAGGTCCTCACCTGCACGGAGAGCAGCCCCTTGGCGGACAGCGCGTCCTCACGGATACCGTTGGGGTAGCAGTGGTACTGGGCGGCCAGCACGGGATAGCGGCTGGCCAGGAAGAGCCCACTGTTTAAGACCTTGAGAGTACAACACCCATTCAGCCCGTAGGTGCCCACGTCGTACACGATGTGCTCGTAGAAGGGGCTCAGCAGCTGGCAGAGGCGGGCGCCCGCTCGCTGGTCGAACACCTCCTGCAGGCAAAGGAAGTCCACGTCTGGTGGGAAGGATGCCGAGATCTCCCCAGGCCCAGCCCCTTCCTCCCTGTCGAACTGGCTGCTCCTGGGGCTGGCCAAGCTGGCACTGGCCTCCCCCTGCGTGAGGCGCTGGCCGATGCGGGCCACGCGCTGCTTCATCTGTCCCAGGTTGCTGTTCTTGGCCAGGCCGTTGGGCAGGAGGCACACGTTGGCGCTGACGAAGCTGAAGGCCTTGCCTGTGTCCGGCAGCTCCCACGGCTCTGGGTGGCGCGAGGGCATGGTGTGTTTGTAGGCGAAGGGCCTGCGGGCAGCCTGCAGCGGGAGCCACAGCAGCAGGCCCAGGAGGGCGACTGGCATGGAGAGGAGGAGGAGCAGCAGCAGCAAGGGGCCGGTGACCACTGCCCGCAGGGGGCAGGGCCGGCACCGGTTCTGCTGCTGCTCCGCCGTGGTCTCTCTGAGGTCGAGGAGGCAGTCAGTGGCCCAGTAGCTGGGGAAGAGCAGGTACTGTCCCAGGCTGTACAGGCCGCTCAGGAACCGGTTCGGGAACGGAGACTCCCGCAGGACCATGCTGCACGGCACCAGGGGCCGGGGAGCCCGGGCGTTACTGCTCTACCTGCTTCCCGGGGGCTCCGGTCACACCTCGCCACGCCCCGGGGGTCCCAATGCCCGGCCCGGGGGTCCTGCAGGGCGGGAGGAGCGGCTGATCCCGGCCGGCTTCGCGTCCCGGGAGGTGCTGAAGGGAGAGAACGGGCAGGAAGGTTTCAGACACGTCACGTCGCACTCGCTGGCTGTGAGACTGTCTCATTAGCAGACTAGCTCCCTCTCACACGCATTCCTAAGCTCCTCGCACTCATTTTGAGTAAATATAGAAAGATTTAAAATATTTTTGAAGGAGACAGTGTTTGTAGGTTGGTCACAAAACATGTTGCATGGATGGGTGGCACATGAACCGCTGGCTCAGGGAGGCTAGTCCCCGGCTTGGCCCATCCCTTCTGCCCGAGTGTGGTGTTTAGATGTTGCTTGTAATGATTAGAACTGGGAGCACTGGCTGTTGGAGTCTGAAAGGACAGGAGACAGGAAGGAGGGGGGAGGAATTGAAGAGGCTCAGGGACAGCTACTGAGGGTGCAGCAGCTTGGAAAAGAGGTTTCCACTTTAAAAAATAAAGTCCTGTTGAAGTTTGTTAGCACCTTGCCTGGCTACTACAACATTTTGGTGACAAGAATGGATCTTTTGCCTCTGAACCCACCTGCATCCTTTCTACAAAGCCCAGGTGAGCCTCCAATTGCTTTTACTACCTGGAGCCATATGTTTGAGACTTATCTGCTTGCAATTAGTGCTACAGAGATTTCTGAAGTAAGAAAGCATGCTCTGCTAATCCACTGCCTTGGAGCAGAAGGGCAGCGTATATTTTACACTTTTCCCCTTGCAGACGATAAATAGGAGACTGCACTCACTGCAATAAAGAACTTTTTTGTACCAAAAGTAAATGTAGTAGCTAATCGCTACAGATTTTGCCAGCATGAGCAGAAACCAGGGGAGACTATAATGCAGTATATTGCTTCCCTGAGGAGTCTGATTGTAACTTGTGACTTTGGGAATACAGCAGATGAGATCATTAGAGACCAGCTCATTGAGAAAACAACCATGCTTCGTGTAAGAGAACGTTTACTTCTAGAACCACAACTTACACTAGAAAAAGCAATAACCATTGCTACCCAGATTGAGTCAGCTACAGCTGAAGCCAAAATAATGAGCATGGATACAGGAGGCACGGTCCAGACTGTGACTCCTTTGTAGAAAAGTTCGCTATCACTGAAGACAAACAATTACAAGAGGAAAACTAATGAAAAACCACCAAATCAGCAAATTCAAAATACAGTAAAAGCATGCTTTTGCTGTGGATCCCCACAACACCTTGCAAGCTACACAGGATGTCCGGCAAAAGTAGCTCAGTGCAATCATTGCAAAAAGATTGGACATTTTGCTAAAGTATGTCACAGCAGCCAGTTCAATCAACAGGTGCATGCTGTTATGATACCAGATGTTACTGTGCTGAGCGTGGACAAAATCAGTACTGCACATATTCCAGAACGAATAAAGTGCATGGTAAACATTTCCGCCATACCCTCAGGCAAACCACACTCTATTCAGCTAACATTGGACACTGGTTCAGCAGTATCTATACTACCTGATTCCATCTATCTGCATTACTTTAAAGATGTGCCTCTTACTGAACCCAAGCTTCACTTGGTGTGCTATTTGAAAAACCATATTCCAGTACGTGGCTGCCTGCCAGCAATAGTTACTTTTGGTGATTACTGTGTAACTGCAGAGTTCTACATTGTCCACAAAGGCACTCCTATCCTTGGCAGAGATTTACTGGCTGCTTTAAATCTCAGGGTAGTTAATGGACGAATTGATCTTCCTCAGCAAAGCACTCTTGCGGTACACACACCAGTTTCAGCTAGGACCCAACACCAAGTTGAGGAGAAACTCGGCTGTGCTTTTGGGTTTCTGCATAAAGTTAAAATGCGGAATAATGTGATGCCTGTATGACAGAAGTTACGGCGCTTACCATTTTCAGTCAGGGAAGCTGTTTCAGAGGAACTTAGAAAACTTGTTCAAGAGAACATTATTGAAGAGAGTAACTCCTCAGAATGGGTTTCACCTGTCGTAGTGACGCAGAAGAAGGGTGGAGGCATTCGTCTTTGTGTGGACTTAAGGGAGCCAAAAAAAGCTATTGTGATTGACAGCCATCCTCTTCCGCACACAGAAGAAGTATTTGCAGAACTCCGTGGAGCAAAGATGTTTTCTACTCTTGATTTTCAGAGCACAAACCACCAGCTTATGTTGCATGAAGATAGCAGAGACCTCACAGCATTTATTACGCATGAAGGACTATTCCATTTTAAACGTGTTCCATACTGTCTCACATCTGCCGCAAGTGCCTTCCAAACAATGATGTCATTGATTTTGAAGAATCAACATGGAGTTCAGTGCTATTTGGATGATATTATCATGTTTGGAAATACTTTGGAGGAACATGACAATAACCTGCAGTCTGTAAACTGGATCAGCAAAGCAGGCCTCCAGCTCAATAGGTCCAAATGCAAATTTAGACAAACTGAACTCTCCTTTCTGGGGCATACAATTTCACAGGCTGGACTAAAACCTGATCCAGATCATATCCTGGCAATTTCAAGTGCTCCTCCTCCAACAGATTTGCAAACCTTACATTCCTTCTTGGGTCTTACCTCCTGGTATGCAAAATTCATTCCCAATTATGCTTCTGTCATTGAACCATTATGAGAATTACTACAGGGAAGTTTAACCTTAGTGTGGACAATGGATGCACAAGGTAGTTTCGAAATGGTGAAAGACTTGATTGTACATAGTTTAGTAGTTGCACTGTTCAGTCCTGCATTGCCCACAATTGTAACTACTGATGCTTCTGATTATGGACTTGGGGCTGTCCTCACACAACTTCATGAGGACAACACAGAGAGGACTGTTGCGTTTGCTTCAAGGACACTAAGTAATGCTGAGAGAAAATATTCTACAGTCGAAAAAGAAGCACTTGCTTGTGCCTGGGCTACTGAAAAATGGAGAACTTACCTGTGGGGCCACACGTTCAAGTTGCGCACAGACCACAGCCCTTTGACAATGTTGCTCACCACGAAACGACTGGGCAGAGCAGGATACCGTATTGCTCGAGGGTCTGCAGGACTACTCTCTTTCAGTTATGAACTGGAATATAAGCCTGGAAACCAAAACGTGGTCACCGATTGCCTTTCTCGCCTGCCTTTGCTTTCACCAAATGGTCCACCAGAGGATGAGGATGTCGTGGTTGCGCTTATTACAAGCACTCTCACTGCAGTTACAAGAGAACAATTTCAAGCTGCTTGTTCAGCGTGTCCAATTCAACAGAAACTACGGGAATTTCTGACAAAGAGATGGCCCAGTCACCCTAAAAACCTTGACCCAGTTTTGCTGCCTTATTTTAGAGTTCGGGATGAACTTTCTTTGCTTGATGGCTGTGTGCTACGAGGTACACACCAGCTCCTTATGCCAGAAGAATTACAGTCAGAACTCATACACCTGGCACACGATACTCATCAAGGAATTGTCTGAACCAAACAATGACTACGGGATCTGTATTGGTGGCCAGGGATGGACTCTCAAACTGAAGCACTCATAAAATCCCATGTCACTTGCCAAATGCATGATAAGACAGCAGTGACATGTACCCCTCCATTACAGCCTGTTCCTCTTCCTGAATCTGCATGGGAAAAAGTGGTGATTGACATTGTAGGACCCTTTGATACGGCTCCAGGTGACTGCCGTTATGCCATCACCTTAATAGACTATTTCAGTAAATGGCCTGAGGTAGCGTTTACATCGCAAATCTCTTCCACTACAGTAATTAAGTTCCTCTCCTCAGTTTTTAGCCGGGAAGGTAACCCCAAAGAACTGATTTCAGATAATGGTAGTCAATTTACTTCCCCGGAGTTTGAAACTTTTCTAGTACAGAGGAACATTTTATACAGAAGGTCATCCCTATACTACCCTCAAGCCAATGGGGAAATCGAACGGTTTAACAGAAGTTTGAAAGAGAGTTTGCAAATGGCTAAACTGGAAGGGCGATTGTGTATAACCTTCACTACTGATTTCTTACAAGCATACCGGGCTAAACAACATGCCACAACGCAAAGATCACCCGCAGAGTTACTGCATGGGAAACAGATGAATACTAAACTGAACATTGCTGGATTGTTAAAGGCACGACCTGAGGCCCCAACCGAGGATGATGTGAGAAAAACAGTTGAACAGAACCAAGCAAAGTATAAGCCTTTCACAGATAAGCAGTGGGGTGCTAAGGAACCAAAGTTTGAGTTTGGTTCCTTCGTTAGAATAGAAAAACCTGGAATTTTATGCAAAGGGGACCATACATTCACAGCTCCTCTTAAAATCATAGAGAAGAAGGGACCTTACACCTATCGACTTTCTGATGGGCGGGTATGGAATGCTTCTTCTCTGGCACCTGCCTATGCACCAAGAGGAGATTATACCAACACCCCGTCTGCATTGGATGACTTCACCGTAGTATCAACACAACAAGACTTTGCACTGGAACTGGGGCTTGAGAGAGGGCCTGTCAGACCCAGACGACCACCTGTCTGGACTAGAGACTATGTTATGTAGCATCTACAGGGTTTTCAGTGTAATAATTCTGTTAACAGTATAGTGCCTTGTTTCCTATTTGTTCCTGTGGTTAGAACAACAACGTTTATTGTAACTGGGAGAGTTTCTTAAGAGAGGAGGGAATGTGGTGTTTAGATGTTGCTTGTAATGATTAGACCTGGGAGCCCTGGCTGCTGGGAGTCTGAAAGGACAGGAGACAGGAAGGACGGGGGAGGAATTGAAGAGGCTCAGGGACAGCTACTGAGGGTGCAGCAGCAGCTTGGAAAAGAGGTTTCCACTTTAAAAAACACAGTCCTGTCGAAGTTTGTTAGCACCTTGCCTGGCTACTACAACACCAAGGTGCCACCCCCGTCCTCCACCAACGCCACCTCCCCACCCCCGCCCCCGCCCTGGGCCGCCTGAGTGCCCCCAGCCCCGCAGCACGGGGTGGGTGGGTGGCACGGTGCCCAGGGCCCACAGCCCCGCAGCACGGGGTGGTTGGGTGGCACGGCGCCCAGGCCCCCCAGCCCCGCAGCACGGGGTGGTTGGGTGGCCGGCGCCCAGGCCCCCCAGCCCCGCAGCAGTGGGTGGTTGGGTGGCACGGCGCCCAGGCCCCCCAGTCCCGCAGCACGGGGTGGTTGGGTGGCACGGCGCCCAGGCCCCCCAGTCCCGCAGCACGGGGTGGTTGGGTGGCACGGCGCCCAGGCCCCCCAGCCCCGCAGCATGGGGTGGTTGGGTGGCACGGCGCCCAGGCCCCCCAGCCCCGCAGCACGGGGTGGTTGGGTGGCACGGCGCCCAGGCCCCCCAGCCCCGCAACACGGGGTGGTTGGGTGGCACGGCGCCCAGGCCCCCCAGTCCCGCAGCACGGGGTGGTTGGGTGGCACGGCGCCCAGGCCCCCCAGCCCCGCAGCACGGGGTGGTTGGGTGGCACGGCGCCCAGGCCCCCCAGCCCCGCAACACGGGGTGGTTGGGTGGCACGGCGCCCAGGCCCCCCAGTCCCGCAGCACGGGGTGGTTGGGTGGCCGGCACCCAGGCCCCCTAGCCCCGCAGCACGGGGTGGTTGGGTGGCCGGCGCCCAGGCCCCCCAGCCCCACAGCACTGGGTGGTTGGGTGGCACGGCGCCCAGGCCCCCCAGCCCCGCAGCACGGGGTGGTTGGGTGGCCGGCGCCCAGGCCCCCCAGCCCCGCAGCACGGGGTGGTTGGGTGGCCGGCGCCCAGGCCCCCCAGCCCCGCAGCACGGGGTGGTTGGGTGGCCGGCGCCCAGGCCCCCAGCCCCGCAGCACGGGGTGGTTGGGTGGCACGGCGCCCAGGCCCCCCAGCCCCGCAGCACGGGGTGGTTGGGTGGCCGGCGCCCAGGCCCTCCAGCCCCGCAGCACGGGGTGGTTGGGTGGCCGGCGCCCAGGCCCCCCAGCCCCGCAGCACGGGGTGGTGCGAGCACCAGCTCCAGCCGCCCGGAGTCCCTGGCTGCAGACCGCCCTCCCCCACCCAGCCCCAGCCCGAGCCCCACCACAGAGGAAGAGCGCAGAGCGCCGATGGGAAGCAGAAGGGGTCTGGGAGCAGAGTGTGGGCAGGGCCACGTAGGGCTGTTTGGGAAGGCTCAGCGTCCCCCGGCCTGTGATACCCGCTGCCCATGATTGCATGGAAGTTGGAAGAGCAAGGGGGGACATTAGTCCTTTTGCAAAACAAAAGTTCTTTTGCGCAGCCAGAGCATTCCCAGTAATGGGACTCTGGGAAGACCACTAGGGCTTTTGACACTGCTAAGATATGTCCACACAACATGCAGGAGAAGAGAGTGTTCAGTCTTATTTGAAAGAGGAAGACACCATTCAGCCCAACTGTTGGACTGGCTGGGGCACTGTCCTCTATTGTCCAAGTGAAGCTGGCCAATCCTGAGCCATGTTTCAAGTCTGAGCCACCAAAAGAAGTTATAAAAACAGCAAAGGGGCCACAGGGCAATATAATAAAGCACATGAATAAAATGTGAAAACAAATTAGATATTAAAAGAAATGTGGAATCTGAATCCTTTATCTATGGTTTATTAGCTTCAAATTAATTAAATTCAATGTCATTATTTTTACATTCATTTAATGTATTGTTTAGTTGTGTTTCATTTTAATTATTTAATTTTAGGGCTGTCAAGCGATTAAAAAAATTAATGGTGGTTAATCATCAATTAATCGCACTGTTAATAATAGAATACCATTTATTTAAATATTTTCGGGTGTTTTCTACATTTTCAAATATATTTAAGTGTTTCATATGCAATATTAAGTAGTGTATATTTTAAAACAAACTATTAAATGCTCGTTGGATTAAAAACCTGGACTATTGGATGTCGTCAAGGACCAAAGATAAGAGTCCCTGTCTTAAGCAATGACCTAATACGCTGTGACCCTATGCCACATATTCTTCATAGAGATATGCTTATGATATGAATATGGCATAACTAAGATATGTTTTATGCAAGATGGGTCATGTGAGGTGTCATTGGAAAGGTTATGATTTACTGAATGTGATTGTCCAATTTGTATGCATGTGTGTATCTGAAGGTAGGAATATTGACTATGTAATAATTACAATTGTGTTTTTACTTGGGGAATGCCCACCACACAGTATGCAATCAGCCTGAATGGGCCATTAGGAAGGACAATAAGACTTTAAAGATACTAATTTCCCTCCTTCCTGAGAAGTTTCCTGGGACACTGCTTTGACACGGCAAGGTAAAGTGATCATGTCATCTGGTACAGGATATCTTGAAATGCTGGTACTTTTCCAGGGGAAGGGGGTGGGTTAAACTAGGAGACAAAGCATTCCTGCCATATGCAAATCCTATTTAAGGCTGGGGAGTGAGTTAATCTGGGCTCTTCGCCACTGCCTCCCTGCCCAAGAAGGAAGACTGCTGAACATACCTGAAGAAATAAAGGAACTAACCTGGGGGAGGCAGGCAAGACAGGTCGGCCTGTAAAAGGAATCCCTGGAGATTTAAGCTGCAAGCAGTGCAGTTTCCTTTCAAGAAACCCTGCAACCAGCTTGAAACATTAAGGGTGAGAAATTATTATTTGTAGGCAGTATTCCTTAGTGTACTAAGCTTCATTTGCGTGTTTTGCTTTATTTGCTCAGTAATCTGCCTTGATCTGTTTGCTATTCCTAATAATCACTTAAAATTTACCTTTTGTAGTTAATACACTTGTTTTTTTTAATTCTAAACCCAGTTTGTGCAATTCATAACGGGGGGCAGGGGGAAGCTGTGTATATCTTCCTCCACATTGAGGGAGGGGGGGCTCAATAGGGCTGTATAGAGATCACTATACAAAGTAAGACAATTTAATTTTGGGTTTACACTCCAGAGGGTGTGTGCACCAGAGTGCTGGGCAGTTCCCCAAGCAGAGCCTTCCCATACAGAGCTGATTGCAGACTGTGTGTGATTTTACAGCTGGGTATGTCCCTAGCTGGGTGTGTGCTGGAGGGGGCTTAAGAGCCACACTGGGTCAGACCAAAGGTCCATCTAGCCCAGGATCCTGTTGTTGGGATATATCTATATTTATAGATATATCTTCCAACATTCCCCCCCTTGATACATGATTAATGCCATTAATTATTGTATCACTTTATAATTTTGCAGGCAATTCAATTTCATATATCACTTGCTCCAAAACGTCTTGTGGCTTGCTTATTCAGCAGTATGAACATAGCATAATAAAGGTTAACACAATCATTAATGCAAATAATATGACAATAGGATGTAGTGTTCAATTTAGCAGAGCTGCGACACTGGGAGACCGTCCTTTAAAAACATCATACCAGTGAGATATTTCCAATTCTTCTTCTTTCCCCAGTTTTAATATTTGACCATTGTGGATCTAAGTGTTTATTCCCCCCCCCCCCCCCCCCCCCCGCTGAGCAGGCTTCGATACATCTTTTGCACGTTGCTTGATTTTTTCGCTTTCATCCATCAGTTTTTCCCACTGTTCCCAACGTATCCCCATGTCAAAGGGCCAGTCCACATCTTTTCATTCCCAAACAATTTCCTTTTTTTAAAAATGGAGGACCTCGGTAAGTAATTCCATTCATAATGACATCTGTTACATTACGTTTACCTGACTCAATTGGGCCTTTTTCTGTCATACTTCCCCAAAATACATGTTTTTCAGTGGTTACCACCCAGATACACCCATTGCCTAAATCAAACACTCTTGTGCCATTAAAGGCTAAATATTGCATGGTACATTGTCCTCTTGAATGGTTCAAATGACATCCCTCTAGGGACCAAGTTAGTTGTGGGCACACCCATTTGCTTCGTCCACACTCTCCATAATGTTTCATTCATTCTACTAATTTATAATCCCCTTCTTCTTGAATCAAGGGTGTCCCACTTATTTCTATTTGCCAGAACTCTCCATGAATAACTTTTGGCAACCCCCAGGCCATTGCTGCCTTTCGTTGCTTCCCTGTGTCGTGTAACATCTTTCCGCCTTTCCACTCTCCCCTCAGAGTAGTTTGATTCCAATTAAACTCCATATATTTCTTCCATCCTGTAATTCGTTGATTCCATATATGAGGGTTTTTGAACCATTCCAAAGGCCATTGCCCATTACTTAACAGGTTAACAGGGTAAGGCTGGTAGGCAGGACCCCATCCATCACGACTCTGGATGGCCGCCAACCACTGGCAACTTATCATCCCAATCTTTGCCAGTTTCTTGCACTGCTTTGCGTAAAGCTTGTTTAATAGTTTGATGAATCCATTCCACTGTCCCTGACGATTGAGGATGATAGGGAATATGTAGTTGTTGTTTTATTCCTAAGGCTTTTAATAAACTTTTAATTACTCCTCCTACAAAATGTGGCCCATTATCTGAATCAATTACTTTTGGAGTTCCACATCTACTGAACATTACTTCCCACAACTTTTTGGCAGTGGTCTCCGCAGTATGTTTTCTGGTGGGAATTGCCTCCACCCTCCCAGAAAAGAAGTCTACTATCACTAATGAATACTGATTCCCACTTTGGGTCTTAGGCAATTTATCAATATAATCAACCTGTATTCTACTCCATGGCCCCACAATTCTTTGGTGCAACAAGGGTCCTGAATTCGGTGGTCTGTTCCCAGCTGCTGCACACCTTATGCAATTTTTAACAAAGTTTTCTTTGTCCTCTTGCACCTTAGGCCATATTCCAATTTGTTTTACTTTAAAGAGAGTATTCTCTATTCCTTGGTGGGCCACAGAGTGACACAGGTTAATAATCTCTTCTCTTTGAAGTTTCAGAGTAACAGCCGTGTTAGTCTGTATTCGCAAAAAGAAAAGGAGGACTTGTGGCACCTTAGAGACTAACCAATTTATTTGAGCATAAGCTTTCGTGAGCTACATCCGATGAAGTGAGCTGTAGCTCACGAAAGCTTATGCTCAAATAAATTGGTTAGTCTCCAAGGTGCCACAAGTACTCCTTTTCTTCTTTGAAGTTTGTCAGGTACCCACTTTACCTCTCTTGTTTTCTTATTCACTGCATAGCCACCTCGTATATTCCAGTTTCCCCATCTTTCCTCAGGTTTAACCTCCTGTTTTATGGCTTGAGCTCTAGTAACTACCATAACTCCCTTTGCTGCTAATTTTGTTAAAGAATCCGCTTTAACATTCCAATATTTATCATTCCCTTCTCGCTTTTGATGACCTTTAATATGTCTTACTCTAAATTTTCCTGGGTGTTTTTTCAACCAATCATAGATAGATTTCCAATCCCCCTTTTGGACAAATTTTTTTCCCTCAGCTGTTTCCCAATTATTCTTTTTCCAAATCCCAATCCAGTATAACAGTCCTTGTACCACAAAGTCTGAATCCATATAGACATAAAGACAGCCTGCTACATTATTCTTCTGTTTAAGCAGATCACTAAGAGCTCTGACCTCTGCTCCCTGAGCTGAAGTCATACTCCTAGAACCAGAAATAGTTTCCCCATCAATTTGTACAGCCGCATATCCCATATATTTCGTAGAGTTCTCACGGTATGAATGACCACTTGTAAACCAAACCTCTTTTTCTCTGAGGCTTAACACTTCATTTGCTGGGCACAGGTGCTGACTCCGTGGGTGCTCCGGGGCTGGAGCACCCACGGGGAAAAATTGGTGGGTGCTCTGCACCCACGGGGAGCCAAGCTCCCCGCCCCGCCCCCCCCCAGCTCACTTCCACCTCCACCTCCTCCCCTGAGCATGCCACGTCCTCGCTTCTCCTCCCAGGCTTGCTGCCATGAAGCAGCTGTTTCACAGCTTAACAAACTGTGGGAGGGATGGGGGAGGAGCCGGAACACGGCGCACTCAAGGGAAGAGGCGGGGAAGAAGCGGGGCTAGGGCGGAGATTTGGGAAAGGGGTCCAATAGGAGCAGGGAGGGGGTGGAGTTGGGGCGGAGACTTTGGGGAAGGGGTTGGAATGGGGGTGGGGCAGAGGTGGAGTCGGGGCGTGGGGCACAAGCACCCACCAGTGCCAGGAGAAGTTGGCACCTATGCTACCGGGGTTGCTTCTTCAACTAACTTCAATTCGGTTTCCGGAAGTGGGCATTCATGCTCCTCTCCTTCCATCAGGAGGGCATATGGTAACATGCTTGCTTGCTTGTTATTCTCATAAGTAACATCTCTGCTAGTTAACATCAAGGTCCGTTGGGCCATCCTGGTATTTGTTACGCCTTCCCCTGCAGTTTTCCTGGTAAAATATACTTCAGGGGAGAGCGAGGTGTTTGTATGATAATGGCGGCTGGGCCAGCAGTCAAAGCAAAAGTTTCAGTGGCCCACACAGCAGCTAAACATTCTCCTTCACAGATCCCAAACTGCTGCTCCATAGGGGCTAATCTTCTAGACTCGTATGCTACCGGGATTAATTTCCTGTCCATTTCCTGCATCAGTATCGCTGCTAGACTCTGTTAGGTTGCTGCCAACTTAATCACAAACAGCTTGTTTATCTCTGGGAATGTCAATCCTGGAGCTTGCATCAAGGCTTGTTTTAAATTACAAAAAACTTTTTCTTGTTCAGGCCCCCACTCCCATTCTACTTTCTTTTTTAGTAAACGCCACAAGGATCCAGTTATAACGACAAAATTCCAGGTGTGTTTCCTTAAATAGTTAAACCCTCCTAACATCACCCTCAACGCATGAGAATCCTCTGGCCTTGGTAAATTCATTAATGATTTCACCTTTTGTTGACCTACCTGAATTCCTTGCTCCCCTAGGGTGATAGAATCATAGAATCTCAGGGTTGGAAGAGAACTCAGGAGGTTCCAGCCCGCAAATAGTTCTCACTCCTCTGCACTGATTGAGCTTTCTCTTTATTAGCCTTGAAACCCGTTTCCTGGATGAGTCTCTAGACTTTTTTAGTCCGCTCAGTCACCTCCTCTTCAGCGTCCCCCAACACTAATATGTCATCTACCTACAAGGTGACATTCTCCCGATCCTCTTTGGACAATTGATCCAGCATTCACCCCACTTGCTGGTGTGCAATAGCCGGCGAGCGATGTTGTCCCTGGTGAATTCTTTTAAATAAGTTCTGTTGTCCCTTAAATGTAAATGCAAAGCGGGCCCAAGAATCGGGATGCAATGGGATGGTGAAAAAACAATTTGCCAAATCTCTGACAGAGAACCATTCAGGGGCCCCCCTGTGTTCTTGCCATTACTTGAGGTAGATCTGCTACTACTGAGGCCATGGGGGGGGTCGCTTTATTAATTTGTCTAAAATCCACTGTCAATCTCCAGTCTCCTGAGGCTTTTAATACGGGCCAAATTGGGCTCTTGTATGCGGAATTCCCCTTTTCAATCACTCCCTGTTCTAGTGATTCAATTATTTTCTCAATTCCCGCCTCTGCTTGCACAGGATATTTATATTCTCTCTGTGGTGGCACTTCATCCCCCACGATTTTAACACACGCTTTAATTTTACCACATTCTGCTTTATTCTTAATCCATACATCGGGAAACTCCTTTACCCACATCCTGATGATCCAGTATAATCTCCTCCACTGCTTCTACAGCACATATTCTCGGAATGTGCCCTGATGTCAGGACGCTCGCCGTCCAGCCAGCCACACGCCACAGAACTCCATTCGTTAAATCCAAAACTAACCCATTCCTCTTCAAAACAGGAGTCCCCAATATTACTGGCTCAGCCGCCTGATCTATCTGAAGCATTTGTTCTTTATAACAAAAATCCCCCACTCTCTCTCTGGGTATAGCTACTTTGCCTGAATGACACATTTTTCCCGTCACTCCTTCCCCAATAAAGGAGGCTGCTGTAATAATCTCTGACACATATCGAGTCAAATCACAAGAACAAATCATGTCAAACCAGCCTGAGAGCTTTCTTTGACAGGGCAACAAGCCTTGTGGATAGGTGGGAAGCGGTAGATGTGGTATATCTTGACTTTAGCGAGGCTTTTGATACTGTCTCGCAAGACCTTCTCAAACACAAACTAGGGAAATGCAACCTAGATGGAGCTACTATAAGGTGGGTGCATAACTGGTTGGAAAATCCTTCCCGGAGAGGAGTTATCAGTGGTTCACAGTCATGCTGGAAGGGCATAACGAGTGGGGTCCCACAGGGATTGGTTCTGGGTCTGGGTCTGTTCCATATCTTCATCAATGATTTCGATAATGGCATAGAGAGTACACTTATAAAGTTAGTGGACAGTACCAAGCTGGGAGGGGTTGCAAGTGCTTTGGAAGATAGGATTAAAATTAAAAATGATCTGGGGCAAATTGGAGAAATGGTTTGAAGTAAATAGGATGAAATTCAATAAGGACAAATGCAAAGTAGTTCACTTAGGAAGGGGCAATCAGTTGCACACATACAAAATGGGAAATGACTGCCTAGGAAGGAGTGTTGTCAGATGCTACCGGTGTGCTGCTTTGCTTTGTTTAATGATACAGCTAAGGGTAGCCTAGAATTCCTCCTTACCTGTAAGGGGTTAAGAAGCTCAAATAACCTGGTTGTCACCTGACCAAAAGGACCAATGGGGAAAGAAGATACTTTCAAATCTTCAGGGTGGGGGGGGAAGCTTTGTTTGTGCTCTGTGTTGTGTGTTCTCTGGGGAAGCAGAGAAGCATCAGGTCAGAAAACTCCTTCTCCTAAAATCATCCTAAAATGAGTCTCAATACTGCAAAAAGAGTAAATAAATAAGGCAAGGCATGTTAGATTATCTTTTGTTTTTAGCTTGTGAATTTTTCCTATGCTTAGAGGGAGGTTTATCCCTGTTTTTTATAACTTTAAAGTTTTGCCTAGAGGGGAATCCTCTGTGTTTTGAATCTGATTACTCTGTAAAGTTACCTTTCACCCTGATTTTACAGAGGTGCTTCTTTTACTTTTTTTTTCTTTATAATAAAGTTCTGTTTTTTAAGAATCTGGTTTACCTATTTGGTTGGTAGATTATTCTCAAGCCTCCCCAGGAAAGAGGGTGAAGGGGTTGGGGGGATATTTTAGGGAACAGGAACTCCAAATGGTCCTTTTCCTGAATCTTTGTCTAACTCACTTGGTGGTGGCAGCAGTACCCATCCAAGGACATGAAAGGATTTGTGCGTTGGGGAAGTTTTTAACCTAAGCTGGTAGATATAAGCTTAGGGGGTCTTTCATGCGGGTCCCCCCATCTGTACCCTAGAGTTCAGAGTGGGGAGGGAACCTTGACAAATGTTGATAGCAGGCAGCTGCATACGTGTGTTTGAATAACAAATAAAAAAACCCATAAAAAACAAAACAAAACTATGATTAATAAAAGAGAATTATTTTTGTTTGCAATTGCATTATTTGTTGAGGCAGAAATATATGTACATATATTTGTAACTGAAATCTTTTGAACTTTGCACAAAAAAATTGGTGTTAATAATACTATGATTATACCCGAACCATGATCTTAAAATAGTGTGATACCACATCTACATATATTTTTAAAGGGTATAAAATTAACTTTTGTTGCAACAAAATAAAAATAATAAAAAATAGTTATGTGACACACATACACATAACATACAACTGTGGTGGAGCAGGGGCTAGGGCGGATTGACCTAGGGATGTCGCAGGGGAGTTTTACTGGGACTGTCTGCATTGGGGATGGGGTAGCAGGGGCTGACTTCACTTGAGGGACGATACCTGAGCCTGTCACCTGAGCCAGGAGGGGGGTGGGCCAGGTGACACCTTCTGCCCGGGAAATTGGACAAAGTCTGCAGGAGGAGCCGGGGGATGGCTGCGGGAGACGGCTGAAGGGGTTTCAGTTTGGAGCAGTCTGGGGAAACAGAGGGAGCCCCAAGGCTGGGGTCTAAGCTCCCTGCCCCCAGAGGGACCTGACTGAGGGTCCTGTTTGCACCTACAAGCTCTGTCTGGACTGTGTTCCTGTTGTCTAATAAACCTTCTGTTCTACTGGCTGGCTGAGAGTCACAGGGAATCGCAGGAAGAGGGGGGTGCAGGGTCCTGACTCCCGCACACTCCGTGACAACAACATACATGACACACAGGACTAATTTCAGAGTAACAGCCGTGTTAGTCTGTATTCGCAAAAAGAAAAGGAGTACTTGTGGCACCTTAGAGACTAACCAATTTATCTGAGCATAAGCTTTCATGAGCTACAGCTCACTTCATCGGATGTAGCTCACGAAAGCTCATGCTCAAACAAATTGGTTAGTCTCTAAGGTGCCACAAGTACTCCTTTTCTTTTTACACAGGACTAACTTACAATGAAAAACAAATGGCTCCAGAATTCTATTTATAACTATACATAATAAGGCAAACAAAAATACAAAATAAACAAAAGGGTTAAACATTTAAATAGGGAAGTTATTACCTTGTTATTTAAAACTTTTAATAAAAAATTATAACATTCATATAATTATTTGCAAAATTTGTTGTATTAATTTAGTAACTCAAGGCATTTTGCATTACTTTATATTTAACATTATTTTAAAACATTGCTCTATGGAAATAAGAAAAGCTCATGTTTTAAATATTAGTGAGTGGTTAGAACTAGAAACAGAGTGTGCATTTTTGTTGCTTGGCAACCATATCTTCAAGAAAGTTAGGAATAATTTTAGTTGTTGTATTCCTGAAGGTTAAAATAATTAATTTACTGGATTTTTATAAAGTAAAGTTTTTATCTTGTTTTCTTTTTGTTTCTTGTTTTGTTCTGTTTTTAATAGCTTTATTTTTTGGAGGTTTCTATAAAAACGATAACTTTTAACTTTAAAACAAAGAGAGAGCCAAAGTGAGGAGAGGTGGGGGAGGGGGGAGAAGAGCAACCTAGGAAGGTAGCGAGACCTGAGCCAGGAGAGATCAACTCTGAAGGTACAGGCAGCAGCTGCATCCGAGAGTGCTAAAGGAGTTGGCGGATGTGATTGCAGAGCCATTGGCCATTATCTTTGAAAACTCATGGCGATCCAGGGAAGTCCCAGACGACTGGAAAAAGGCTAATGTAGTGCCCATCTTTAAAAAAGGGAGGAAGGAGGACCCTGGGAACAACAGGCCAGTCAGGCTCACCTCAGTCCCTGGAAAAATCATGGAGCAGGTCCTCAAGGAATCAATTCTGAAGCACTTTGAGGAGAGGAAAGTGATCAGGAACAGTCAGCATGGATTCACCAAGGGCAAGTCATGCCTGACTAATCTAATTGCCTTCTATGACGAGATAACTGGCTCTGTGGATGAAAGGAAAGCAGTGGACATGTTGTTCCTTGACTTTAGCAAAGCTTTTGACATGGTCTTCCACAGTATTCTTGCCAGCAAGTGAAAGAAGTATGGGCTGGATGAATGGACTATAAGGTGGATAGAAAGCTGGCTAGATTGTCGGGCTCAACGGGTAGTGATCAATGGCTCCATGTCTAGTTGGCAGCCAGTATCAAGTGCAGTGCCCCAGGGGTCGGTCCTGGGGCCGGTTTTGTTCAATATCTTCATTAATGATCTGGAGGATGGTATGGATTGCATCCTCAACAAGTTTGCAGATGACACTAAACTGGGAGGTGAGGTAGATACGCTGGAGGGTAGGGATAGGATACAGAGGGACCTAGACAAATTGGAGGATTGGGCCAAAAGAAATCTGATGAGGTTCAACAAGGACAAGTGCAGAGTCCTGCACTTAGGACGGAAGAATCCCATGCACCGCTACAGACTAGGGACCGAATGGCTCGGCAGGAGTTCTGCAGAAAAGGACCTAGGGGTTACAGTGGACGAGAAGCTGGATATGAGTCAACAGTGTGCCCTTGTTGCCAAGAAGGCCAATGGCATTTTGGGATGTATAAGTAGGGGCATTGCCCGCAGATCGAGGGATGTGATCGTCCCCCTCTATTCGACATTGGTGAGGCCTCATCTGGAGTACTGTGTCCAGTTTTGGGCCCCACACTACAAGAAGGATGTGGAAAAATTGGAAAGAGTCCAGCGGAGGGCAACAAAAATGATTAGGGGACTGGAACACATGACTTATGAGGAGAGGCTGAGGGAACTGGGGATGTTTAGTCTGCAGAAGAGAAGAATGAGGGGGGATTTGATAGCTGCTTTCAACTACCTGAAAGGGGGTTCCAAAGAGGATGGCTCTAGACTGTTCTCAGTGGTAGCAGATGACAGACAGAAGAAGGAGTAATGGTCTCAAGTTGCAGTGGGGGAGATTTAGGTTGGATATTAGGAAAAACTTTTTCACCAGGAGGGTGGTAAAACACTGGAATGGGTTACTTAGGGAGGTCGTGCAATCTCCTTCCTTAGAAGTTTTTGAGGTCAGGCTTGACAAAGCCCTGGCTGGGATGATTTAATTGGGGATCGGTCCTGCTTTGAGCAGGGGGCTGGACTAGATGACCTCCTGAGGTCCCTTCCAACCCTGATATTCTATGATTCTATGATTCTATGACCAGTCTCTCCCCTGGAAATGGGTCCTGAGGCATGGGGGACGGTAACTAGAGTAAGGTGGGATTCAAATGGGAGGCCTAGGACAACTCTCACTGTGGGAGATAATGGCCCCAAAGATGCCCTATTGGATAGCGGGGTTGGTGTGAATATTGTAAATAGAACCGTAGGACTGGCAGGGACTCGAGAGGTTGTCTAGTCAGTCCCCTGCACTCGTATCAGGACTAAGTATTCTCTAGCCCATCCCTGACAGGGGTTTGTCCAACCTGCTCTTAAACATCCCCAAGGACGGAGACTCCACAACCTCCCTGGGCAATTTATTCCAGAGCTTATCCACCCTGACAGTTAGGAAGTTTTTCCTAATGTCCAACCTAAACCTCCCTTGCTGCAATTTAAGCCCATTGCTTCTTGTCCTAGCCTCACAGGTTAAGGAAAACAATTTTTCTCCCTCCTCCTTTTAACAACCTTTTATATACTTGAAAACTATGTCATGTCCCCCTCAGTCTTCTCTTCTGCAGCCTAAAGAATCCCCATTTTTTCAATCTTTCCTCATAGGTCATGTTTTCTAGACCTTTCATCATTTTTGTCGCTCTTCTCTGGACTTTCTCCAATTTGTCCACATCTTTTCTGAAATGTGGCGCCCAGAACTGGACACAATCCTCCAGTTGAGGCCTAATCAGCGTGGAGTAGAGCTGAAGAATTACTTCTCCTGTCATGATTACAACACTCCTGCTAATACAGCCCAGTATGATGTTCGTTTTTTTTGCAATAGCGTTACACTGTTGACTCATATTTAGCTTGTGATCCACTATGACCCCCAGATCCCTTTCCGCAGTACTCCTTGTAGTAAGATGAGGCCCTGAAACATAAACCCTTGGTATTAGAGCCCCGGGATGAGGCCTGAGGCCTGAGCTAAAGTAATGGTCAAGACTTTGCTGACATAAAGCAAAGTTAAGCTGTGAGCCAGAGGCAGGCCCTGCTCACAGACGCTGGCAAAGAAAGGGCTGATGCTGCAGAAAGATACATACCTGAAAGGTCCTGGACACTAGATATCAGAACATCCTGGTGTGAACACATTCCCCAGAGATAACAAGGAACAGGCGACCCCTCCTAAAGACAGGGTCAGAAGGACAATATGATGGATGGGGTTGTTTTGTTCAAACCAACATGTACAAGGTGAGAGGCGGCACCTTGTTACGTAGAGGGGTTGCACCTTACTGCGTAGGGGGTTGCACCTTGTTACGTAGAGGGGTTGTACCTTACTGCGTAGGGGGTTGCACCTTGTTACGTAGAGGGGTTGTACCTTACTGCGTAGGGGGTTGCACCTTGTTACGTAGAGGGGTTGTACCTTACTGCGTAGGGGGTTGCACCTTGTTACGTAGAGGGGTTGCACCTTGTTACGTAGAGGGGTTGCACCTTACTGCGTAGGGGGTTGCACCTTGTTACGTAGAGGGGTTGCACCTTACTGCGTAGGGGGTTGCACCTTGTTACGTAGAGGGGCTGCACCTCAGTATGGCAGGAGTGATGGGTGGCGTGTTTGCACCTGTGTATAAGATGCATCCCTGGGGCGGTGTCTCTGTCCGGCCTAGGGGGCAGTGGAGTGTCCCGCCACTGACTGAGCCGGTCCAATCTCAGGGAGCACATATGTTATTAGCAGAACTGTAGACATCTGATCCGGGGAGCTAGAGACTGTGTTTCGTTTGACAATAAACTGGGCCAGGCGCCTTCGTACCTTGTCAGAGTCTGTGGTCATTGGGGGTTCTCTCGGGGTCTGCTGTGCCAGCCTTCTGCGCAGAGCCGGGGCAGCACACAGAGGGAACACGCACGCAGCCGACGGTTATCAACATTGGACAGAGCAGAGCACCGCACCGGTGGCGTCTGACAACATTGGTGACCCCGACCGCTGATCTGGTAAGTAAGCAAGTTGTCCGCTGTAGGAATCACGATCTAACACAACAGAAAACCATGAGCTAGGGAACCCCCTTAACCCCTCCCTGCAAATCCCCACAACGTTTAAAAAATATAATGGGGAAGAAACACGTAATGAAATTTGTAAGGCTAGGGCAGAGATTGTAGCCTTAAAATGTAAAATATTGCAAACTATAACCATGGCTGTTAAATGGTTAAAACAACATGCCACAAAATTGGTGGAGCAAGTAACAGTAACAAAGAAAGCTAAAAAAATCAAAAGAAGCTACACAGCCCTGGAATGCTCCCACCTCCCTCGCAGGGCGGCAAGCAGCCCAGAGACAACCGGCACAGGAACCGAATAAAACCTTGGAAACAGCTACAAGAAACCTCCAAAAAATACATGTCTCGTCCCCTGTTCTAAGTATTGGTGGTAAAGAGCAGGCTTCAGGTAGCTCTCCTGTGCCTGAGGAATGGGGACAGAAGTGGGAAAAGGTGACCCTAACAAAATTAAAAGATGAAACAGGGTCCACTAGTGCAACCACTACCTTATGGTAAAATCCAGGTTCTGGTGAAACCTAACCCGGGCCCGAGACTGGTGCCCGTCAGAACGGGACTAGGAAGTGCACAGATGAAAAAAGTGGCACGCAACACTTTCACTGAATTGGTAAGTCAAATAAAGGAAAAAATGAAACAGTTCACAAAGCACTTTAGAAAACAGACACTGCGACTCAATCGCAGGGGAGTGAATGAAAAAGAATTTAAAAGTAAAAATCCGAAATTCAGTAGGTTAATGTCTAGAATTGATGCATTAACACATGGAGTTGCCCAAAAACAGTCAATTGCAGCCAAAAAGGGCACTCCCGCCATCCGTCTGGCATGCACACAAACGCAACCGACACTGGGGAACAAATTCGGATTTTACAAGAGCATGTAACTACCCCCACTCCCCTCTCAGAGCCAGGATAAAAACCAGGGGCGCGGTTCTCAACTGTGCAGGTTCCCGACTGCTTTGACCCACGGAACCACACGCCACACTCATACCTAAAAGTAGACCCTTCTTTCTCAAATATTTGTACATACCAGTTAAGATTTTTCCTTTAGATGCTTTCTCAGTTTGCTAAACTTGCTGCTGCTGCCTGTACCTTCAGAGTTGATCTCTCCTGGCTCAGGTCTCGCTACCTTCCCAGGTTGCTCCAGTCAGCTGGTGCAGAAGCGGATTGAAACGATCGGTTGCAACTGCTAACGGCAGTTAACAGTCCTGCAATTTCACATTTGAGTTCCTCCAGAACTCTTGGGTGAATCCCATCTGGTCCTGGTGACTTATTACTGTTTAGATTAGCAATTCGTTCCACAATCTCCTTTAATGACACCTCAATCAGGGACAGTTCCTCAGATTTATCACCTAAAAGGAATGGTTCAGGTTTGGGAATCTCCCTCACACCCTCAGCCATGCAAAGATTCATTTACTTTCTCTGCAATTGCTTAATCTTCCCTGAGTGTTCCTTTAGCATCTCGATCGTCCAGTGGCCCCATTGGTTGTTTAGCAGGCTTCCTGCTTCTAATTTTCTTAAAATTTTCTGCTGTTACTCTTTGAGTCTTTGGCTAACTGTTCTTCGAATTCTTTTTCAGCCTTCCCAATTCTGTTTTTACACTTCACTTGCCAGAGTTTGTGTGCCTTTCTATTTTCCTCACTAGGATTTAACTTCCACTTTTTTACAGATGACTTTTTGCCTCTAACCACTTCCTTTATTTTGTTTTTTAGCCACGGTGGCACGTTTTTGTTTCTCTTACTGTGTTTTTTAATTTGGGGTACACATTTAAGATGAGCCTCCATTATGTTGTCTTTGAAAAGTTTCCATGCAGCTTGCAGGGATTTCACTTTGGGTGCTCTACCTTTTAATTTCTGTTTAACTAACCTCCCCATTTTTGCATAGTTCCCGTTTCTGAAATTAAATCCTACAATGTTGGGCCACTGTGGTGTTCCCCTCACCACAGGGATGTTAAATTTAATTATATTATGCTCACTATTACCAAGCGGGTCAGCTATATGCACCCCTTGGACCTGATCCTGTGCTCCACTGAGGACTGACTCAAGAATGGCCTCTCCTCTGGTGGGTTCCAGGACTGGCTGCTCCAAGAAGCAGTCATCTAAGGTGCAAAGAAACTTTATCTCTGCACCCTGTCCTGAGGTGACATGTACCCAGTCAACGTGGGGATAGTTGAAATCCCCCATTATTATTATGGAGCTTTTTATTTTTATAGCCTCTTTAATCTCCCTGAGCATTTCACAGTCACTCTCACCATCCTGGTCAGGTAGTCGGTAATATATCCCTACTGCTATATTCTGATTATTCGAGCATGGAATTTCTATCCATAGAGGTTCTATGGTACAGTTTGATTCATTTACTATTTTTACTTCATTTGATTCTACGCTTTCTTTCACATATAGTGCCACTCCCCCACCAGCACAACCTGTTCTGTCCTTCTGAGACATTCTGTACCCTGGCGTTACTGTGTCCCATTGATTATCCTCGATCCACCAATCTGATTCCATGTCGCTCTTAAGAAAAGCCAACCCCAGGGATCTCTGCAAGCAGGACCCCGTCAGAGATTCAAAGTCATGAGACAGACTCCCAAAATCCTGAGATCCAGAAACCCTCCAGTCCCTCCAGTCTGCCTTTTCATCCAGCTTTCGCCTTTTCCACTCCTCTGTCAGCCGGGGGGAGAAGTTCAGTTGAAATGCCAACTGCTAATGCCCATCGCCATGCCCCTCTCTCCCCCCGGCCTGCTGGCTCCTCCACTTACCCTCTCCCAGCCCGGAGCCCAGGGAACTGCTGGCCGTCTCCCAGCACTGGCCAGCCTTCCTCTCCCGCTTAGTCCTGTGATAAGAGTCAGGCTGGGACCCACCGACCTCCCGACGCAGCACCATAGCCCTGGCCACGGCCCTCAGGGCACCGGGTGGGCGAGTCGCACACACGGCACAGAACGGTAACGTGCCTTGACGGCTCCCCTCAGCGCCAGCCCCACAGAACAACTGCCGTGGGGCTGGGCTGGCCTTTGACAAGAAGCAATGTTCCCTGACATCCGCTGCCCCCCGCCTGAGACTGGGCAGCACCTTCCCCTTTCTGCCCAGCCCCACTGTTCTGGGCCCCCCGTCCCTCCCCTACCCTCCATCCTGCCCCCACTACTCTGGGCCCCTCCCGTCCCTCCCCCTGCCCTGCCCCACTGCTCCAGGCCCCCCACTGCTCTGGGCCCCCTACCCATCCCGCTCTGGACCCCCTGTCCGTCCCCATCCCCCATACTGCCCCCACTGCTCCAGATCTCCCTCCACTCTCCTCCTCTCCCCGCATCCTGCCATCACTGTTTCAAGGACCAAAGGTCCACCTAGCCAGCGTCCTGTCTGCCGACAGCAGCCAATGCCAGGGGCCCCAGAGGGAATGAACAGAACAGGGAATCGTCAAGTGATCCATCCCATCGCCCATTCCCAGCTTCTGGAAAACAGAGGCTAGGGACACCATCCCTGTCCATCCTGGCTAACAGCCATTGATGGACGTATCCTCCAGGAACTTATCTAGTTCCTTCTTGAACCCTATGAGTGTCTTGGCCTTCACAACATCCTCTGGCAAACAATTCCACAGGTTTACTGTGTGTTGTGTGAAAAAATACTTCCTTTTGTTTGTGTTAAACCTGCTGCCTGTTACTTTTACTGGGTGACCCCTCACTCTTGTGTTATGTGAAAGGGTAAATCACACTTCCTTATTTACTTTCTCCACACCTGTCATGATTTTATAGACCTCTATCATATCCCCCCTTAGTCATCACTTTTCCATGCTGAAAAGTCCCACTCTTATTAATCTCTCCTCATATGGCAGCTGTTCCAGACCCCGAATAATTTTTGTTGCCCTTTTCTGAAACTTTTCCAATTCCAATAGATCTTTTTTGAAATGGGGTGGCTACATCTGCACGCAGTATTCAAGGTGTGGACGTACCATGGATTTATACAGAGGCAATAGGATATTTTCTGTCTTACTATCTATCCCTTTCTTAATGATTCCCAACTTTCTGTTCGTTTTTTGGCTGCGGCTGCACAGTGAGTGGATGTTTTCAGAGAACTCTCCACAATGACTCCAAGATCTTTCCTGAGTGGTAACAGCTAATTTAGACCCCGTCATTGTATATGTATAGTTGGGATTATGTTTTCCAGTGTGCATTACTTTGCATTTATCAACACTGAATTTCATCTGCCATTTGGTTGCCCAGTCACCCAGTTTTGTGAGATCCTTTTGTAGCCCTTCATAGTTTGCTTTGGACTTAACTATCTTGAGTAGTTTTGTATCATCTGCAAATTTTGCCACCTCAGTGTTTACCCCTTTTTCCAGATCATTTATGAATATGCTGAATAGGACTGATCCCAGTATAGACCCCTGGGGGACACCACTATTTACCTCTCTCCATTCTGAAAACTGACCATTTATTTCCACCCTTTGTCTCCTGTCTTTTACCCAGCTGCTGATCCATGAGAGGACCTTCCCTCTTATCCCATGACTGCTTACTTTGCTTAAGAGCCTTTGGTGAGGGACATTGTCAAAGGCTTTCTCAAAGGCCAAGTACACTATATCCACTGGATCACCCTCGTCCACATGCTTGTTGACCTCCTCAAAGAATTCTAGTAGATTGGTGAGGGAGGATTTCCCTTTACAGAAGCCATGTTGACTCTTCCCCAACAAATCATGTTCATCTGTGTGTCTGATAATTCTGCTCTTTACTATAGTTTCAACCAATTTGTCCGGTACTGAAGTCAGGCTTACCAGCCTGTAATTGCTGGGATCGGTTCTGGAGACTTTTTTAAAAATTTGACATCTGCCACGGAGTCGCAGGCTCGGTGCTCTGGAGCTGCTCTGAATGAAGGCAGGCAGGACTCTGGGGCAGCATCTCCCCTCTGGGCACACTTTCATCAGGGCAAGAAGCCTCCTCGGCTTCAGAGCTTCCTGGGTCTGACCTCAGAGCGTTCAGCTCCCTGTTCGCTCCATGAACTCCCTGCAGTGAGTCCCCCCGGATGGGACACCTGGGGAAGCCTTCCACTCCCCCAAAGGGCCCTGCTCCCTACTCTGCAATCAGCAGTGACTCTTAGCCAGCGTGTAACACAGAAGTTTTATTAGTCACCAGGAGCAAAGTGTAGAACAGAGCTTGTTAGCACAGAAAGCAGGAACATTCAGCAAAGTCCCTCCTGGGATGGGGGATCCTGAACCCCGAACCCTGGGCTCTCCCCTCTTCAGTCCCCCAGCCGATGACTGCCCAGCCTCCGACACACCCATTGCCCCTTCTCCATCCATTGTCTCTTTCCCGGGGAATCAGGTCATCTGGCCTCCACCTCTCTCCTTGTTCCAACTCGTTGCAGCTGGCTGGCTCCTGGTAGAGGGTCCTGGGCCATCAGTTGCCAGGTTACAGAGTGTCCGGTCATTATCTATGCACAGGCAGCCAGCCACACCTGCCCACTAGGGTCTCTGCAAAAATCACACACCCTTGTCCCACCACCTAGGCATTTGTGTAATACACAGGGGAAAGTGAGGCAAGGACAGCATTCATGCAAAACATAAAGGAAAAACCTCCCACTTTGTCACAACGTCACATTAGCTATTCTCCACTCGTCTGGTACGAGGCTGATTTAAACAAGAGGTTACATACCACAGTATGTAAAAGCATCTAAAAGCATGAATTAGACACAAATCCCTTATCGTAAATTAAAGAGCATTTAAAATGACAGTAGCGTACAGTTTAAATGATTCTAAGTGATGTGCTCTTCCCCGGGGAATCAGTCTGTGACAGATCATTGACACCAATTCTCAGAAATACTTTGTTTTAAGTAGGAAAATCACATTTCACATACACATCCCCCCCCCCCCCACACACACACACTCTATGCTTCTGCCCTAGTTCAGGGGAACAAGCTTACACCATCTGTTGATTCCAGTGCTTTGGCTACTGTCACTGCTGCTTGTTTCTGCGACTCTTGCAGCCTGGCTAGCTCCTGCTCAGCATCGTCTCTCGCTGGGCTACCCTTGCAGCGTCGCTTCTTGCTTTTCCAGCAGCTCGTCTTGCTGGCTCCTGACTGTTTAACTGCTTGTTGATTGTCTGCCTTTTATACTGTCCTATTGGAACTTTCTTTTATAATGCTATTTTTAACCTCTACCGAGCATGCTCACGAAGACACTTGCCTTCATCTTGGTTAGCTGTGCAAGCCGTCCTGAGTTGGCTCCAGCCAGTTGGGCTGAGGCTGCTTGGCCTCTGGGTCACCCCTTCCTGCACAGACTCTGCATTAGCTCATGCGGGACTTGCTCTCTTGTGCTGGTTTCTTCCTTCAGAATGATTATTGCTTCTCCCCTGCGGCTCGTGCTCCAGGCCTTTCACTACGGGCCATGCCTCATCGTGTGTCATTTGTACTACGGAGCGTGCTCAGCCCAGAGAGCTCCCCTGCTACGTCCCATGGTACGGGACGCACCATTTCTCCATAGTGAAGTGACTCCTGATTAGTCAAAAGGGAAACTGGAGACACTAAATGGAGTTGGGAACTTCTCCCCTCTCCACCATTCCTGTCCTGCCTTCCCCTGCTCCATCCTGTCCTGCCCCTACACACCGGATTCCTCTGCAGCCCCTAAATCTGGTGCCTACTCTCCCAGCCCCCTTTCCCAGGGTCTCTGCTGCTCCTCACAGCCCCGTGCCCTCTCCAGCCCCCAATCCATGCAGTGGCACCATTTTGCCTGTGATGGTGGCTTCAGCCTTACTGCACACGGTGGGAGGAGGCAGCTATCTTTGTTAAGGGCACCTCCCTTCCCCTTGCCAAGGGAGCACAGGGAAATGGCATCCACCTTGCCGGTGTCAGCCCCATGGACAGCAATGGGAGAGGGCGGCCATTCTGGATAAGGAAAAAGTCACCAGTTGTTTTCATGAGACTGGTAAAAAATCCCAAAATTGCAAGAACCGCAATGTTTGTTGTGGGGACAGTTTGACCATGTGCTTGATTGGTGGTTTGAAAAGTGTGACTTGGGAGCGCTTTGTTCCAGGTGAGCCTTGCGTGGGCCTGACTGCATAAAAAAGCCAGTCAGCTGTGAACCAGCAGAGCAGCGACCAGCAGAGCGGCTAACAGAGGGAGTTTCCCTGGGGAGAGCCCACTGAGGCTTACATCTGGCCGGCTTCTCAGTGTAGTTACTACAACTCCTGAGGCAGCTCGTAGAAGAAAGGTAATATGGATGGGGGGTTTTCAGCTGTTGTGACCTGCACTGGATGTGCCATGTTTGTCTTTCTTCCACAGGACAGAAGCGACTTTGTCTGTACGAAGTGCAAGCTGGTCTCCATATTGGAAGAGAAGGTTCAAGGTCTGGAGCAACCCTGCGTCACAGAAGAGAAACTGAAGATTTCCTGGACAGATGTCAGGATATGCTTCTACGGGCACAATGTTCTGAAGATTCAGAGCAGGCTGCGCAGAGGGGACAGGAGGATGGTGAAGAAGTTTGGCAGCATGTGACCTCCAGAAGAAGAAAGGGGAGTGTCCATGTACCAGCAGGGCAGATATAGGTAAGCAACCGTTTTTATGTTCTCTCCACAGGTACGAATGTGGAGAGTGGCCCAGATGATACATCTGAGGGAAGGGAGCAGAAGGAGACTCCACCAATTGGAAGGCATGAGATCCACTGTCCTAGGGATGGGGGTTCCACGACCACCGGTCCCAAGAGAAGGAGGCGGGTGGTGGTGGTCGGGGACTCTCTCCTCAGAGGGACTGAGTCATCTATCTGCCGCCCCGACCGGGAAAACCGAGAAGTCTGCTCCTTGCCAGGAGCTAGGATTCACAATGTGACGGAGAGACTGCCGAGACTCATCAAGCCCTCGGATCGCTACCCCTTCCTGCTTCTCCAAGAGGGCACCAATGATACTGCCAAGAATGACCTTGAGTGGATCACTGCAGACTACGTGGCTCTGGGAAGGAGGATAAAGGAGTTTGAGGCACAAGTGGTGTTCTCGTCCATCCTCCCCGTGGAAGGAAAAGGCCGGGGCAGGGACCGTCGAATCGTGGAAGTCAACGAATGGCTACGCAGGTGGTGTCGGAGAGAAGGCTTTGGATTCTTTGACCATGGGATGGTGTTACATGAAGGAGTGCTAGGCAGAGACGGGCTCCACCTAACGAAGAGAGGGAAGAGCATCTTTGTGAGCAGGCTGGCTAACCTAGTGAGGGGGGCTTTAAACTAGGTTCACTGGGGGAAGGAGACCAAAGCCCTGAGGTAGGTAGGGAAGTGGAATACCGGGAGGAAGCACAGGCAGGAACGTCTGTGAGGGGAGGGCTCCTACTGAAGCACTTACATGAGAGGAAAGTGATCAGGAACAGTCAGCATGGATTCACCAAGGGAAGGTCATGCGTGACTAATCTAATCGCCTTTTATGATGAGATTACTGGTTCTGTGGATGAAGGGAAAGCAGTGGATGTATTGTATCTTGACTTTAGCAAAGCTTTTGACATGGTCTCCCACAGTATTCTTGTCAGCAAGTTAAAGAAGTACGGGCTGGATGAACGCACTATAAGGTGGGTAGAAAGCCGGCTAGATTGTCGGGCTCAACGGTTAGTGATCAATGGCTCCATGTCTAGTTGGCAGCCGGTGTCAAGTGGAGTGCCCCAGGAGTCGGTCCTGGGGCCGGCTTTGTTCAATAACTTCATAAATGATCTGGAGGATGGTGTGGATTGCACTCTCAGCAAATTTACGGATGATACTAAACTGGGAGGAGTGGTAGATACACTGGAGGGCAGGGATAGGATACAGAGGGACCTAGACAAATTAGAGGATTGGGCCAAAAGAAATCTGATGAGGTTCAATAAGGATAAGTGCAGGGTCCTGCACTTAGGACGAAAGAACCCAATGCACAGCTACAGACTAGGGACCGAATGGCTCGGGAGCAGTTCTGCGGAAAAGGACCTAGGGGTGACAGTGGACGAGAAGCTGGATAGGAGTCAGCAGTGTGCCCTTGTTGCCAAGAAGGCCAATGGCATTTTGGGATGTATAAGTAGGGGCATAGCGAGCAGATCGAGGGACGTGATCGTCCCCCTCTATTCGACATTGGTGAGGCCTCATCTGGAGTACTGTGTCCAGTTTTGGGCCTCACACTACAAGAAGGATGTGGATAAATTGGAAAGAGTCCAGCAAAGGGCAACAAAAATGATTAGGGGTCTGGAACACATGACTTATGAGGAGAGGCTGAGGGAACTGGGATTGTTTAGTCTGCAGAAGAGAAGAATGAGGGGGGATTTGATAGCTGCTTTCAACTACCTGAGAGGTGGTTCCAGAGAGGATGGTTCTAGACTATTCTCAGTGGTGGAAGAGGACAGAACAAGGAGTAATGGTCTCAAGTTGCAGTGGGGGAGGTTTAAGTTGGATATTAGGAAAACCTTTTTCACGAGGAGGGTGGTGAAACACTGGAATGCGTTGCCTAGGGAGGTGGTGGAATCTCCTTCCTTAGAAGTTTTTAAGGTCAGGCTTGACAAAGCCCTGGCTGGGATGATTTAATTGGGGATTGGTCCTGCTTTTGAGCAGGGGGTTGGACTAGATGACCTCCTGAGGTCCCTTCCAACCCTGATATTCTATGATTCTATGATTCTATGATTCATACTGAGAATGAGGGGCGATCAGCGGGTTATCTCAAGTGCCTATATACAAATGCACAAAGCCTGGGAAACAAGCAGGGAGAACTGGAAGTCCTGGCACAGTCAGGGAATTATGATGTGATTGGAATAACAGAGACTTGGTGGGATAACTCACATGACTGGAGCACTGTCATGGATGGATATAAACTGTTCAGGAAGGACAGGCAGGGCAGAAAAGAGGGGTGGAGGGGGGGAGTTGCACTGTATGTAAGGGAGCAGTATGACTGCTCAGAGCTCCGGTATGAAACTGCAGAAAAACCTGAGAGTCTCTGGATTAAGTTTAGAAGCGTGAACAACAAGGGTGATGTTGTGGTGGGAGTCTGCTATAGACCACCGGACCAGGGGGTTGAGGTGGATGAGGCTTTCTTCCGGCAACTCACGGAAGTTACTAGATCACAGGCCCTGGTTCTCATGGGAGACTTCAATCACCCGGATATCTGCTGGGAGAGCAATACAGCGGTGCACAGAGAATCCAGGAAGTTTTTGGAAAGTGTAGGGGACAATTTCCTGGTGCAAGTGCTGGTGGAACCAACTAGGGGCGGAGCTCTTCTTGACCTGCTGCTCACAAACCGGGAAGAATTAGTAGGGGAAGCAAAAGCGGATGGGAAGGTGGGAGGCAGTGACCATGAGATGGTCGAGTTCGGGATCCTAACACAAGGAAGAAAGGAGAGCAGCAGAATACGGACCCTGGACTTCAGAAAAGCAGATTTTGACTCCCTCCGGGAACTGATGGGCAGGATCCCCTGGGAGAATAACATGAAGGGGAAAGAAGTCCAGGAGAGCTGGCTGCATTTTAAAGAATCCTTACTGAGGTTACAGGGACAAACCATCCCAATGTGTGGAAAGAATAGTAAATATGGCAGGTGACCAGCTTGGATTAACAGTGAAATCCTTGCTGATCTTAAACACAAAAAAGCAGCTTACAAGAAGTGGAAGATTGGACAAATGACCAGGGAAGAGTATAAAAATATTGCTCGGTCATGCAGGAGTGAAATCAGGAAGGCCAAATCACACCTGGAGTTGCAGCTAGCAAGAGATGTTAAGAGTAACAAGAAGGGTTTCTTCAGGTATGTTGGCAATAAGAAGAAAGTCAAGGAAAGTGTGGGCCCCTTACTGAATGAGGGAGGCAACCTAGTGACAGAGGATATGGAAAAAGCTAATGTTCTCAATGCTTTTTTTGCCTCTGTCTTCATGAACAAGGTCAGCTCCCAGACTACTGCACTGGGCAGCACAGCATGGGGAGGAGGTGACCAGCCCTCTGTGGAGAAAGAAGTGGTTTGGGACTATTTAGAAAAGCTGGACGTGCACAAGTCCATGGGGCCGGATGCGTTGCATCCGAGAGTGCTAAAGGAGTTGGCAGATGTGATTGCAGAGCCATTGGCCATTGTCTTTGAAAACTCATGGCGATCTGGGGAAGTCCCAGATGACTGGAAAAAGGCTAATGTAGTGCCCATCTTTAAAAAAGGGAGGAAGGAGGATCCTGGGAACTACAGGCCAGTCAGCCTCACCTCAGTCCCTGGAAAAATCATGGAGCAGGTCCTCAAGGAATCAATTCTAAAGCACTTCAAGGAGAGGAAAGTGATCAGGAACAGTCAGCATGGATTCACCAAGGGCAAGTCATGCCTGACTAATCTAATCGCCTTCTATGACGAGATAACTGGCTCTGTGGATGAGGGGAAAGCAGTGGATGTATTGTTCCTTGACTTTAGCAAAGCTTTTGACACGATCTCCCACAGTATTCCTGCCAGCAAGTTAAAGAAGTATGGGCTGGATGAATGGACTATAAGGTGGGTAGAAAGCTGGCTAGATTGTCGGGCTCAACGGGTAGTGATCAATGGCTCCATGTCTAGTTGGCAGTCGGTATCAAGTGGAGTGCCCCAAGGATCGGTCCTGGGGCCGGTTTTCTTCAATATCTTCATTAATGATCTGGAGGATGGTATGGATTGCACCCTCAGCAAGTTTGCAGATGACACTAAACTGGGAGGAGAGGTAGATACGCTGGAGGGGAGGGATAGGATACAGAGGGACCTAGACAAATTAGAGGATTGGGCCAAAAGAAATCTGATGAGGTTCAACAAGGACAAGTGCAGAGTCCTGCACTTAGGATAGAAGAATCCCATGCACCGCTACAGACTAGGGACCGAATGGCTCGGCAGCAGTTCTGCAGAGAAGGACCTAGGGGTTACAGTGGACGAGAAGTTGGATACGAGTCAACAATGTGCCCTTGTTGCCAAGAAGGCCAATGGCATTTTGGGATGTATAAGTAGGGGCACTGCCAGCAGACTGAGGGACATGATCGTTTCCCTCTATTCGACATTGGTGAGGCCTCATCTGGAGTACTGTGTCCAGTTTTGGGCCCCACACTACAAGAAGGATGTGAAAAAATTGTAAAGAGTCCAGCGGAGGGCAACAAAAATGATTAGGGGACTGGAACACATGACTTATGAGGAGAGGCTGAGGGAACTGGGATTGTTTAGTCTGCGGAAGAGAAGAATGAGGGGGGATTTGATAGCTGCTTTCAACTACCTGAAAGGGGGTTCCAAAGAGGATGGATCTAGACTGTTCTCAGTGGTAGCAGAGGACAGGACAAGGAGTAATGGTCTCAAGTTGCAGTGTGGGAGGTTTAGGTTGGATATTAGGAAAAACTTTTTCACTAGGAGGGTGGTGAAACACTGGAATGCGTTACCTAGGGAGGTGGTGGAATCTCCTTCCTTAGTGGTTTTTAAGGCCTGGCTTGACAAAGCCCTGGCTGGGATGATTTAATTGGGGATTGATCCTGCTTTGAGCAGGGGGTTGGACTAGATGACCTCCTGAGGTCCCTTCCAACCCTGATATTCTATGATTCTATGAAACCACTAGAGTCGGCAGCATGGCCCGTCATGCTGACCGGCAGCGTCCCATGGCTCTTTGTTCCCTCGTCGGTTTGTCTGTGTGTCTCCAGTGGGCTCTTGTCATACCCGCTTGGCAGCGCTTTGGGGCAGGGCTTGTCTCTTTGTTCTGATTGGACAGCTCCTAGCACAGTGGGGGCTGGGCTGGGGCTGGGGCTCCTAGGGTGATGGTAATGCAGCTAATATATCATCATTGTCACCCCACACATCGCTAATTGAAGAGAGGGTGAAGAGGTGATTTAATCATGGGCTCCAAGTTCAGATCCTCCAAGGTATTTAGGCTCCTAGCTGCCTTTGAAATTCACAGGAGTTAGGAGCCAAAATCCCTTTCTGCCTCTGGGCCTCAGTGTCTCCTGTGCATGAAGATTTCTGCAAGCCAAGGGTAGCAGAACCCAGCAGGAAAAGGCAGAACAAGACCCAGAGGGTGGGAGCTGAAGTCAAAGAAGTTCACAGTGGAAAATAAGGAGCAGGAGGCCTGGGCTGGATGGTGGGATCACTGGCTGCATGGTGCAGGGGGCAGGCTGGGTTTCCAGAATGGTCCCTTCTGGCCTTCATCTATGGCATCTTTTGCCCGACCACAGTTCCCGAGAGCCAACTCCTCAGGCCCAGCGGCCACAGGTGCACTCAGAGTCGCGGCCCTTGGTGCTTGCACAAGCTCTTGGCAGAGCCCCATTACCTGGGATTTTATGTTGCCACGTTTAATATGCGAGTGGGAACAGAGGCGCCCCCAGGGAATGCTGTCAGCTCTTTGATGTGTTCCACACCCCTAGAGGAAAGTGAAAATCCCTTGGACATGGTACAAGAGGTCTCTGGCCCAAATTCATGCTGCTCCCAGATGCAATGCTGCAAAACACCAGGTGTCTACATGGAAACACAGGTCTGGGTGGGTTTGGGAGCTTTCCAGCTTCTTCTCTTCCAAACCCATCCCCTCTTGCCTAGCCCAGTTACTCAAATGCACCCCCTTGCTCTGGAGTGTAAACCCAAAATTATACCATCTTGCACTGCACAGAGAACTGTACAGAGAACTGTACAGTGTAAGCTCATGAAATTCATCCCCCCCCTCAATGCGGAGCGGAATATACAACAGCTTTCTGCCCCAAGTATGATTTCCACATTGGTTTTACACAAAACAAAAACAAGTTTATTAACTACAAAAGATAGGTTTAAGTGATTATAAGTGATAGAAAACAGATCAAAGCAAATAACCTTAGTAAATAAACAAAACTGCAAACTGAAATTACCACACTAGATAGGTAGCATATGAATTAACAAATCCTCACCTCGCCCATCCCCATATGGTCCTGTACTGCCACTCAGCCATCCCCCTCCACTGTGCCCATGTGTCCCAGCACCCCCACTCCCATTCAGCCCCTTCCCCAGTCTGCCCCTGCAACTAGCCCATCTGAACAGCCCATCTGGAAGCTGGTATCTAGCGGAGTGCCCCAGGGATCAGTCCTGGGGTGGTTTTGTTCAACATCTTCATTAATAATCTGGATGATGGGATGAATTGCACCCTCAGCAAGTTCAAAATGACACTAAAATGGGGGGAAAGGTAGATATGCTGAAGGTCCAGAGTGACCTAGGCAAATTAGAGGATTGGGCCAAAAGAAATCTGATGATCTTCAACAAGGACAAGTGCAGAGTCCTGCACTTAGGACAGAAGAATCCCACGCACTGCTACAGACTAGGGACTGACTGGCTAAGCAGCAGTTCTGCAGAAAAGGACCTGGGGATTACAGTGGATGAGAAGCTGGATATGAGTCAGCAGTGTGCCCTTGTTGCCAAGAAGGCCAATGGCATTTTGGGATGTATTAGTAGAAGCATTGCCAGCAGATTGAGGAAAGTGATTGTCCTCCTCTGTTCGGCACTGGTGAGGCCACACCTGGAGTATTGTGTCCAGTTTTGGTCCCCCCACTCAGAAGGGATGTGGACAAATTGGAGAGAGTCCAGCGGAGGGCAACAAAAATGATTATGGGGCTGGGGCACATGTCTTACGAGAAGAGGCTGAGGGAACTGGGATTGTTTAGTTTGCAGACGAGAAGAATGAGGGGGGATTTGATAGCTGCTTTCAACTACCTGAAAGGGGGTTCCAAAGAGGATGGAGCTCGGCTGTTCTCAGTAGTGGCAGATGACAGAACAAGCAGTAATGGTCTCAAGTTGCAGTGGGGGAGGTCTAGGTTGGATATTAGGAAACACTATTTCACTCGGAGGGTGGTGAAGCACTGGAATGGGTTCCCTAGGGAGGTGGTGGAATCTCCTTCCTTAGAGGTTTTTAAGGCCCGGCTTGACAAAGCCCTGGCTGGGATGGTTTAGTTGGGGTTGGTCCTGCTTTGAGCAGGGGGTGGGACTAGATGATCTCCTGAGGTCCCTTCCAACCCTGATATTCTATGATTCTATGAACCCCAGTCTGTGACACCCCGCCGCCCACCCCCAGCAGCCCCATGTGCCCCCAGATCCCATGCCTCCAGACCTGGCCCCACGGGCAGCATACTGAGCAGAAGGCAGCTTCTTTCTATTCCACATCCACAGCTGAGGCTGCTCCCGTCCCCTGAGGCTGCTCCCCTCCCAGACAGCTGCTCTATTCTGGTGCCACAGTGCCCCCTGGTGGGCAAAAGGCATAACTGTAGCACCTTTCTGGAGGAAAAAAACTCTGCACGGCCCATGAATTCTGCGTGTGTGCACTGATGCAGAGTCCAAATACCCAGTAAGCCGGGTCTGGATGAGCTTGCCTCTGACACATCGTGATAAGATGGAGGAAGGACTTCAGGAGCAGCCTATGTTTGGGGAGACACGCCTATGCCACCTAGGTGCATAGCAGGTGGTGCTGGTTTGCCAGCCTGATCCGTTTGGGCTGGTTTTGTGTGATTATCACTCTGATATCAAGTGCCGGGGTAATGCAGTGTTGGGCTCCTTACCGTACAGTGATGGGACTGGCTCTCCCTGGCGCCCCCACATGCCACCCGCTAGTGAATTATTCTGCATGCAACTGAGCCCTGTGGGACAAAGTGGGAATTTTCTGTAACATTTGATGATGCGTGTGTGTGCCTCAGTTTCCCCTATATTTCACAGGTTACGTGGTGGGGGAGGGAGAGAGGACTGTTTGCTCTCAGGGCAGACTAAGAGACATGGCTATGAATGTTGCCTGGTTGTCTGAGCTGGGGTGCACCATTGAAAAGGACTGGCCCAGCTGACCCCATGTCAATGGAGAACCCAAGAAGACAATGGCAAAGCCAATCACCGGGACATTGACCTCTGGCACCCAAGGTGCGGGGTGGGGAGGGGTTTCCCCACCTCTCTGCAAGGAGGCTGAGCAAAGACGCCCCAGCTCGAGAACAAAGGACTGTGAGGAGTGAGGTGAGGGGGTAGGTGTTGGCTGCTGGAAGAAGCCTGGGGTCACCTGGGAACTGCCCAAGGAGGTCAGACGGACAGAGCTGGAACAATGGGGCTCTTACAGCTGGGCTCCGGGCTCCGGGCTGACCCCACCGGTCGGGGCTTTAACCCGCGTTTCCCTGGGCCACCCTGAGCACATCCCGTGCTGTGAGCAGCTAGCTAACAACCCGGCTGTGACCGCGCGGAGAGTGTCCCTGCGAACGCTGGGCGAGGGGCACTAGCCCCTGCTGCGTGGCCGGGTCTCCCCAGGGGTCTGGCCCAGTTGGACTCGCTGGGCAGAGCTGAGGGTGTGGGGCAGGAGGGCTGGAGTCCTCGGGGTTCAGCTGAGGAGGCCAAGAGGCCGCGTGGCTGCCCATGAGCCGGGAGAGAGGCCCTGGGGGTCTGGCCCACTGAGGGGTTCCTCTCAGACCGTTCCCTAGCCGGGGCCTAGCACTGATCCCGGGGCTCCGTGACAGCCTGTCAAACTCTATGGCCCCCCTGTGCCCTCTGTCAGCTGGCACCAGGAGTTTCCTGGGTCACACACCTCAGCACTCTTCCATCTCCCTGCACCCCAACCTCCTCCTGTCCCCTCACAGGGCCCTGCCCAGCCCCCAAGCCATGGAGCACAGCCTTCTTCCCTGCGGGCCGCCTGGTGCCATCCTTGTTGAAAACACTGGAAGCGGGCAGCAGCCATCTTTACTCTGGGCACCTTCTCTTCCACAGGCAGGGACTGTCCTTAAATGAGCCCTTGGGAGCTGGCTTCAGCCCCATGTGGAGCCTTGGAAGAGGGCTGCCAATTTGAAAAAGGGAAAATTTGGTGAGTTTGCTGCCTATCACTGTAGCAATGAGCACAGGTGTGCAGGGCCCTCCTTCATCCCAAGATGTGGAGTGGGGGTAAGGCCTTGGCCCGTCCCTGATCCTGTACTGCCCTTCCCATCCCCATGTCTATACACAGCCCCTCCGCTAGACTGCCTCAACTCCCCTCAGATGCTGACATGGATCCATGGGCCTGGTGCTCTCGCACGGCTCTGTCACGGCCCCTGGGAGGACCCCTTCAGTGAGTCGGCCCCCTGAGGGTCACACGCTGTCACTGGGGTCAGCCCCCCGGCTTCATCGCCTCCTGGGACTGATGCAGGTCACGCCATGAGCTCCCTGCAGTGAGTCCACCTGGATTGGACCCCACAGGGAGACTTGCATCCCCAAGGAATCAATACACACCTGGCTTCCAGACTCTGGAGTGACTCTCAGCCCCTGGGGTAGCAGCAGGGGGTTATTAGGTGTCTGGAACAAAGCATTGGGAGTCCTTAGTTAACATGGAGAATGGAAAGTTACAGCAAAGTCCTGCTGGGTCAGTCCAGAGCTCTCTCCCCACTGTGTATTCCCAGTCCAAGAGCATCTCCTGCCTCCAGCAGCCCACACTTAACAACCCCACCTGGCCCCTCCCCAGTTCTTTGTCCTCCAGCTGGTCACACTGGGCTGACTTCCTAAGGCACATGGGTCATCCAGAGTTATTTGTTGCTAGGTGTCAAATATCCAGGCAATTAGAGTGGTCATTGGCACACCTGGGTCTCTGCAAAGAGTAAATCACCTCTTCCCCCACCTAGCTAACCATGCACCACCTAGGGGAAACTGAGGCACACACACTACTCATATCAAACATTGTGAAAGATTCCCACTTCATCATACATGCCAGATGCTGCTGTCCCAGACCCCTCACCCCCATCCCTGACACATACACCCAGCTTCCCCCAGCCTCAATGACTCCCTTCACTGTACCCCCTGCCTGCAGGGCCCAGTGACAGTGGGGGTCAGCACCCAGATAGCCGGGGATAGAGACTCAGCACAGAGGGCTGAGGGCACTGAGGGAGCTGCAGCCCATGCCCTGCGGGTCTTGAGGCCCTGGGAAGGGCAGGCTGGCCCGTAGACTGTGGCTCTTGGGGCAGGGGCTGTCGTTGTCACCCGTGAGTGCAGTGCCTGGCCCAACAGGGCTGAGCAGGGACTCTCACGTCTGCTTGAGACACAGACAGAGTGAAATAGGTCTAGCACCCCTGCATCTGACCCTCTGCCTGATCCTTCACCGATGGGGCTGTGAGGGGTCCCTGCGAAAAGTGAGAACTCACTGGTTGTCACAGCAGTTGTGGGATGTTTGCACTGGAAAACTGTAGGGTTACGTGACACACAAACCGGGCTCCACATCTCCGGGAGGTGAAACGTCACTCGGGGTGGGGTGGTCTCGGGCTGGCTCAGTCGACGCTGAGAACAGCAGAGATCTGTCGACCCGGCCCTGTGGTTACAGCCTGACCAGATGCAGGCGTGAGCAGTGCCAGAGAGAAACGGAGCCCAAGGAAGAACTTGGAACGGGCCCATTTGGACTGAGCTCAACTTGATGAAACTCCCTGCTCATGAAAAGAGACCAAAGCCTGGGTGATGCTGTTTACAACTGACTAGTTACAGTAACACAGGCACCATTGTTTCTAGGGGCATTAAATCTTGTACACAGTGTGTCGTGTATGGTATCAGTAGAACAGTTACAATCGGTCAAGTATGATTATCCTCGTTAAATCCATGTACCATCATTATACCGGCAGTTTTGCATATTGGTGATGTATCTGCATCTCAGACCTGTGTTGTAGGCCTGGGTGACACCCCCAGGTGGGTTGACACCAGGGCTAGCCAGCTGTGTGTTGCTGGGCCATTAAGGATACTCCACTCTCACCACGGCCGTTGAAGAAACTCATCCCACCCAGCAGGGCTTCCTCAGACAGCAAGGAGCCAATGGCCACCCCCTGTGATTCAGAAAAAGGTGGGGGCAAGTGATCTGCTCATGTGACCCTGGACTCCATCTTGGACAAGTAACCCTCCAGGCCCATGGCAGAGGATCGAAAGGACCCTTAGGCATCTGCACTGGGCACTCAGTGTAGCAAGGTGGGGTGTGTCAATTGCTGGCCTGCCGAGGGAAGAGCAGCCGGTAGCTTTGAGACAACATCCCACAGCGGGCACAGACAAGAGCCCTGACACTGCACAGGTGGTGGGGATTCACCCCGCACACCTTGGCTAAACCGGAACGGGTCACATCCCTACACCGCAGCTAAACAATCACACACCGGCCAAAGGGAAGAGGCAACTGGGGAGCAGCTCCCAGCTCCTCTGCAGGGGCAGCAGTTTGCACAAGAACCGCAGGCTGACCAGGGCCTGCACTGGCCACAGGGGAGAAATGGGGCAGTGGGCACACCAGAATAAAACTGCCCTCCACAGCAGCATGCCCTGGGGAGGGCAGGTGAATGTGTATGTGTGTTCAAATGGCAACCTGCAAGAGTCGTGTGTGGCTGTGTCTTTCAGACTAGCCGGTGCCCTTGGGGTAGAGGGTGCCTCTGGGAAGGCATGCTGGGCGTACATGGTAGCTGGGGCTGGCCCTGCCCGGCCTGCGGCCACAGAGGGCTGGTCTTGGGCACGGCTAGGAGACGAGGGTTGGAGAGCGGTGGTATAAAGGTCATTGGCTCTTGTGCTGTGTTGGTCTCAAATGAAGCTCTGGGGCATCAGGCCTTTTGCTGAACGTTTAATGGGCTCGCTGCGGCACACGGGCAGGCCAGCCTTGGCTCACCAGATGAACATGGGCTTGCCATCGTCCTTGGCCAGCTGGGCAAGACACTCGAGCAGTATGAGGGTGTTGCTCCGGATGGGGTCGGGCACCGTCTCCGTCACCACCCTGCGCAGGAAGTCCACGTTGTTGTAGGAGCCGCTCTCTGAGGCGGCCAGCTCTGGCCGCTCCCGCAGAATGCCATAGGTGTTCACGATGTACTCGGTGAAACTGGGATGCATGCGGGCGTCGTACCCCACCGCCTTCAGGCGGTTCATGATTTCCAGGTAGCGCCGCGTCATCGCTGTGCACTGCTGCTCGTCCACCTGGTTGGAGACGGTGTTGGTGGAAGCCTGGAAAAAGAGGAGCGGTTTGAGGGGAGGGGTCGGGCACCCCGAGGTCCAGTTAACTGATCTCAGGGGGGCAGAACAGAGGGGACCGGATTCAGCCCAACACAGTCAGCCTGCAGGACTCACTGCCACTACATGTCGGGGTATCCAAGTCCTTAGCAGGAGTCTGAAACGGGGTGAGAGACAGTTACGTAGAGAGTCTGATGGCCAGAGTCACTGCTAACCCCTAACTCAGAATTCAGACGGGCTAGGGTAGGAGCCAGGCCTCCTGTGACAGGCTCAGAGGAACTTCCCCTGAGGCAGCGAACCCCACAACCAATACTGCAGGGCTCCTGCACCTTCCTCTGAAGCCGTGGGTGCAGCTGCTGTCAGAGATGGGAGCCTGGTCGGCTGGGCTGGGGGGCTGGCTGGGCCAGGAGCTACCCCTCTGGGGAGCCGGGAGCCGGGGCTGGGTGGGCCAGGAGCTGCCCTGCAGGGGAGCTAGGAGCCTGGTTGGGGTGGGCTGGGCTCAGGGGCTAGCTGGGCCGGGGGCTGCCTCGCCACAGAGACAGGCGCTGGGGCTGGCAGGGCTGGGGGGCTGCCTCGCTGCAGCAGGGCCTGTGTCCCTGGAGCATGTCCACAGGACGGGAAGGGCTAGTTTGAAGGGCCGTGCACATTTCAGCGGGAAGAGCCCTGTCAGCGCCCGTCCCGTCCATGCAGCCCAGGGCCTGGTCAGGCTCGTCCTGAGGGAGGGCGGCTCTGGCTGTGAACGCAGTGGCCGTGGCTTCCTGCCCCTTCTCTAGGAGACGCTCTCCAGAGAATCTGTCCCCCTGCCAGACAGATCTGCCTGATGATTGGGAAACCTTCCCCGCGGCTTTGTCTGCCCAGGTGTGGCCCCGTCAGCAGTGTGGGTCGTACCCTGGCGCTGACTCCTTTGTGCAGCCATTCATGCCCAAGAAGCTAAGCAGCCCTTATCTGCGCGGGGCAGTCCTTGCTAGTCCCACCTCTCCCCACCTGCAGACTGTGGCAGGGTAAGCTTTCTGTCCCAGGGGACTGGGCATGGGGCCGGGCACTTTGCCTCTAGGGCCCTGTTGAACCCCCGCTGACTCTGCTGTGACCCAAAGCCCTGACCCTCCAAGGGGCCCTGCGTGAGACAGGCTGGTGGATTCTCAGCCTCTTTTCTAGTGGCCAGGCATCCACCTGGCTGCACCCCGTCGCGATCCATTGGGGAGTGCATAATGTGCTCCTCTCTGGGGCCTCCAAGCTGCCCCAGGCTGCCTGTCCCGCAGAGCAAGGGCTGGACGGCGCCCCTCAGGGCAGGGTGTTGTGGGGAGCTTACCCTGCCCTGCCAGGCTGCTCTGGGACTGAAGAGACGATCCAGCCACCCAGGCTGGCGTTCGCCAGCAGACTGGAAATGGCCCAGGGTAGGTAATGATCCCCTCCCCCTGGCAACTGGGGCACAGAAAAGGGGGGGCCCGTTGGCTTCAGCTCCAGCAGAAAGCACCTTGTTGTCCCTGCCCTTAGCCACCCCATGGCGTAGCCCTGCCCACAGGCCAGCTTTAGCAGAATGCCTGCCCCAGAGGGGGCGCGGCGGCCGCAGAGCCAGGCTTGCCCGCCCCTCAGCGGCTCTCCTACCTGGATGATCTTCTCGGGGATGTTGTTGACGGTGAAGCCGTAGAGCCGCACGCGCTCGGGGAAGATGCTGGAGAGGATCCTGCGATCCAGCTGAAAGGCGATTTCTCCCACGATGCGCTCCCAGGTCAGCTGGCTGTGATCTGCAAGGCCCCAGGGAAGCCAGTCAGTGAGTCGCCCACTCTGGCCCCGGCCGCCCCAGCGTGCCAGCAATAGGGATCAGCTGGATGGTGACCCTCAGTGGCAGGCCCGGCTCTGTGCAAACAAGCCAGGTTTCTATGGCGATGCCCCCTGGCTCCCTCCCCCTGTGTGCACGCTGACCCCTCCCCAGCTGCGGCCGTGCAGTGACTTCCCCGTGGATGCTGCAGGCGGGCCAGCCCTCTGGGTAAAGTCCTTTCCTCTCACCTGCCCGCACAGTCTGTCTGTCAGCGGGACACGCCTGGCACCCGCCGTAACCCCCGTGGCTCCTGAGGAGAGCCCCGTTCGGGCTGACTGCCTCACTGCTGCCGGAGCCCCAAGCCTGGGGGCAGATGTGCCCCTCGTGCTGGCGCGGGCATGTCCACACCAGCATTCCCACGGGACGACAGCTCAAAGGAGCCGAGTCCAGCAGCAAAGGGACAGCGGGATTCCCGCTCCATTAGTTGTATTAGGAATACGTTAATTACCAACTGCAAATGGAAACCCAATACGTTTTGTGGGTGCAGTTCGGCTAATACAAGTATGCAAGTAACAAAACAATCTTAATATTTCACCTAAGGGGTGTAACCCTCACTTCTTTTCTTACCACCTCCCACTTACAGGTGGTGGGGGGCGGGGTAGTAAGCAACCAGCCTTTGCTTTACCTTGTACGTGTACATTAGAAGTAGCCTAATGGAACTACAAGGAAGCAGAATTCAATGTTTTACAGGTTTTTAATTTTAATATTATCCTGTCAGAACCAGAAGCAATTCACTTTGCCCACTTCCCCTTTCTCCCAAATGCTGAGAGATACTGAGCCATTCTCCCCGCAGGTCATTCAGAGCAACACGAGGGAATGCAAAACACACAGGCTTAGCCCAGCCTGGTGCCCTACGCAGCTGCATATTTTGCGTATGGGTAAGGACGACCCTGGTGCTGCTCGATAGATCCCGACTGGGTAATAACCTCTTGATCAGCTAAGAGCACATTAGCCATTGAGGGAAGAGAGAGGGAGCAGACCCCTCCACCTCTCTGCTGTTTCTTGGGACTTGTTTAAGTAATTGTTGAAACCGGTTAAGGGGTTAATTATTTAGGGAAGGATGCCTCTATATATGTCTGGTGTTACATGCTTATTTTGTAGTGTTAGAAATTAGATATTAGGCTAGCTAATAACATTTAATTGAGCTCATGTGAAGTAAGAGTTGGAGGTAAGTGGAGTAGAATCAACTGAGAATTCCGGTTGTAATCGACCAAAACATAGCATACATAGATGTTAAAGATCATGGAGAAGGTTTCATATGAATGCAACATAGCCAGGCTATTTTAATCACCCTAGTCAGTCGGGTTTGATCATATGATCATGTTTAATGTAACGTTTAATATGTGGTATGATGTAGTCAGGGAAAGTACAGAAAACTGTACATACAAGTATCAGAGACAGCTAAAGCCAGCCAAGTACTCTCTGGCTGCCCTCATCTTAAAGAGGCTGCCTCAACGCCCCAGTCAGCACCTGTCTGAAGTTGTTCTAGCTCTGGCTGTGAGCCGGTGCCCACAGGAGGCACGGAGCTGGGTGATAGGGGGAAAGAGAGAATACTCTTTCCCTTTGTTCCCTTTGTGCATTAGCCACTTGGGCCTGAGGCGAAGCCAGTCAAACTCAAGGAGAGTCACAGCCAGAGGGAGCGGTTCCTGCTTGTAGGCTGTGGCTTTCCCGGGCCATGTGGGGGCTGCTGTGTGCAGCCAGATCTCCTGGGTTTGTCAGGAGACTTGGTGAAAGCCCCAGCTCTGGGCACAGGGGGTGGGGAGAATCCTAGCTGCCCCTTTTCTTTGAAGTCACTTTCCAGCCCTCGTAGGTGCAGAGACAATCTGGAAAAGGTGTCCCACAGTGCAGACACCAGAGGGCAAAGAAACCGACCCTGGACTTTTCAAAGAGTCTCCTGAGTATAGGCCCAGACTCCTGCATTTGGAAGGGCTGGGCTGCCACCACGCAGCCATGGGGGAAGGGCAGGTTTAGCAAGGACCATATGGACAAAAAGCCACCAAAACCAGCAGGATGTTGCAAGACCAGGCCCTGGTGTGACTCTGAAAGAGTCCAGGTTACAAATCGGTAGTGTCCCTTTAATACTGAAGGGCAGCCAGAGGTGACAATGTGCTAGCATACAGTGGGCAGCCTTGCCATGTGGGCAGCCTGCATTGCATGATGGGACTAGTAGTCTGGTGGGCCCCGGACCCCATCTCCACTTGCAGTGGGCAGCACCACAATCTGTAGGCACCAGTCCCAGCAAAGTCACAGGACTCTTGGTTGGTAGGTGCAGCATCTGGGTGCAGTGGGGACTGGCCGGGGACCAGCTGGAGCCTGTGGGGCGGCCGGCCAGCTGGTGGCAGGGGTGCAGGAAAGTACTGGCTGGCATCCATGCGCATACTCTTGGAAGAGCACCGGGCTCTGGCCACGGCTCTGAGACACGGCACCGGGGCCGTTCTCAGCCGGAGCCCTGGGACGAAGGCAGAGATACCAGCCAGGCCGCCTCGTTCCCATTTGCCTGGTTCCCATGGAGCCACCCGTGGGTTCCCCAGCCCGTGCCATGCCCTCCCGGGGCTCTTGGTGGAACCATGACTCGCGGGGGCTTACCATGCTGCTCGTTTCCAGCGGGCCGCACAGTTGCTGCCACTTACCTTTGCCCACGCTGGCCTTGGAAGTGGCCCCCTGTGTCTGGGGCCTATCAGTGGCTCGGAAGACCTTGCGCGTCATCTCCTTGGGCCTGACGTCTGGCGGGCGCTGGGGGTCCACTGGGGTTGGGGGCAGATGGAAGCTGACGGGGGCGGCCCTGCTGGTTGGGGAGGAGGCAGTCTGCGGGAGCAAGGGCATGTCGTCGGTGAAGACTGTGTCGCTGAGGTTGGAGTCCCATGGCGAGATGTTGTGGGGGACGCTGTCTGTGGAGGCTGCAGGGGACCAAGAGCCCGCGGTGAATGTCCCCACAGCACCAAGCCAGCCCCAGCCCTGACGGGGAGTGCGGGCCATGCAGCCAAAGCAAACCACCCCGGCGCTTGGCTGCCTTGGGCATGCTCGTCCTTCCATCCCGGGCACTGCTGCTATGGACACCTCCCCAGGCCCTGCCCCAGGGCCCTGCCCTGGCACCGGCTCCCCACCACCAGCACCAGCTCGGGGGTTGAGGTGGGACAGGTGCACCGAAAAGGCCTGGCCCAGCCCGCTGCACTACAGCCCCAGCAGGACGACAGAGAAGAGGCCTGGAGCCGGGAGGTGCTGGGCCCCGCTGCGCCTGGGGCCTCCCTCTGACAGCTGGCACCTCAGTGCCACAGAGCCACTGGCAAAGCCAGGGCAGCTCAGAGAACAGCCACCGGCCACAAGGAGAGGGCTGGGGAGCCAGCACCAGGCCGGGGATGGGGGGAGAGGAGCGGGCTAAATCCAGCTGCTTGGCCAAGAGACAGCTCTGGTGAGAGGGGTATTCCGAACTGGGGTGGGGGTCACTGAGAGTGCAGGCCCAGTGTGGGGTATTCAAAGCCATAGGGTTGCCAGGTATCCAGTTTTCGGCTGGAATGTCTGGTCGAAGAGGGACCTGGCGGCTCCGGTCAGCCCACTGACTGGGCCGTTAAAAGTCTGGTCGGTGGCGCAGTAGGGCTAAGGCAGGCTCTCTGCCTGGCTTTTCGCAGCTCCTGGAAGCGGCTGGCATGTCCGTCTCCTAGGCACAGGGGCATCCATGGGGGCTCCGCATGCTGCCCTCGCCCCAAGTGCCAGCTCCGCAGCTCCCATTGGCCGGGCATCGCAGCCAATGGGAGCTGCGGGGGCGGCGCCTGCGGGCCGAGGCACCGCACACCGTGCAGAGCTGCCCAGCCGCGTCTCCACCTAGGGGCTGAGGAATGTCGCCACTTCCAGGGAGCCCCCTGAGGCAAGCGCTGCTTGGAGCCCACACCCCCCTCCACACCCCAACCCCCTGCCCTAACGTGGAGCCCCTTCCCTCACCCAAACTCCCTCCTGGAGCCTGCACCCCACACCCCCTCCCACACCCTGAACTCCTCATTTCTGGCCCCACCCTGGAAACCACAGCCCCAGCCCAGAGCGCTCACCCCTTCCCACACCCCAACCCCCTGCCTCAGCCCGGAGACCCCTTCAACACGCAGAACCTCTCAGCTCCCCGCCCAGCCCGAAGGCCCTTCCTGCACCCCAAACCCCTCATCCTTGGCCCCACCCCAGAGTCTGCACCCCAACCCCCTGTCCAGAGCCCGTTCCCACAGCCTGAACCCCTAATTTCTGGCCTCACCCTGGAGCCCATACCCCTAGCTGGAGTCCTCACCCACTGCTGCATCCCAACCCCCTGCCCCAGCCCCGTGAAAATGAGCGAGTGAGCGAGGGTGGGGGAGAGCGAGCGACAGAGGGAGGGGGGATGGAGTGAGTGGGAGGTGGGACCTAGGAGAAGGGGCGGGGCAGGGGGTTGGGATGCAGCAACCCTAGCCATGGGTGGGGGAGGGGGGGTCGCTGAGGGTGCAGACTCGTGGGGTATTCGGTGCCATGGGGGGGTCACTGAAAGTGTAGTCCCTGTGGCGGGTATTCAGAGACATGGTGTGTGTGTGGGGGGGGGGGCGTGTCACTGAGTGTGCAGGCCCAGCTGGGGTATTCAGAGCCATGGGGGGGGGTCACTGAGGGTGCAGGCCCAGTTGGGGTATTCAGAGCCATGGGGGGGGTCACTGAGGGTGCAGGCCCAGTTGGGGTATTCAGAGCCATGGGGGGGTCACTGAGGGTGCAGGCCCAGTTGGGGTATTCAGAGCCATGGGGGGGGTCACTGAGGGTGCAGACTTGTCGGGTATTCAGAGCCATGGGGCGAGGAGGAATGGGGTGAGAGGAAGGGCCGTTCAGGGTGACTGTCAGGAGAAAGCTGCTGGGAGTGAAGTGGGTTGAGGTTGGGTTCTGTGTCCTGGGTTGGGTGGAACCCCCCGGACCCCTGCTCCCCTGGGCCCTCTGGGGGAAGTCAGCACTGACTGGACAGAGCCCTGAAGAGCCGCCCAGTGGCCAGGCCCTTAGGGTGTGGGGTCCGGCACGACGGGGGCTCCAAGGAACTGCACCAGCCCCACAGACACACGTATCCCCCACACGAACACCCCCACAAACACATGTACCCCCACAAACCCCCCACCCTTACAAACATGTACCCTCCTCACACCCCCCCCACAAACACACGTACCCCCACAAACCCCCCACCCTTACAAACATGTACCCTCCTCACACACACCCCCACAAACACACGTACCCCCACAAACCCCCCACCCTTACAAACAGGTACCCTCCTCACACACACCCCCACAAACACACGTACCCCCACAAACCCCCCACCCTTACAAACATGTACCCTCCTCACACACACCCCCACAAACACACGTACCCCCACAAACCCCCCACCCTTACAAACATGTACCCTCCTCACACACACCCCCACAAACACACGTACCCCCACAAACCCCCCACCCTTACAAACATGTACCCTTCTCACACCCCCCCCACAAACACACGTACCCCCACAAACCCCCCACCCTTACAAACATGTACCCTCCTCACACACACCCCCACAAACACACGTACCCCCACATACACATGTACCCTCACTAACTCTGCCACTAACACAGGTACCCCTACAAACACCCCCACAAACACACACAGAATCCTAGAATATCAGGGTTGGAAGGGACCTCAGGAGGTCATCTAGTCCAACCCCCTGCTCAAAGCAGGATCAATCCCCAATTAAATCATCCCAGCCAGGGCTTTGTCAAGCCTGACCTCAAAAACTTCTAAGGAAGGAGATTCCACCACCTCCCTAGGTAACGCATTCCAGTGTTTCACCACCCTCCTAGTGAAAAAGTTTTTCCTAATATCCAACCTAAACCTCCCCCACTGCAACTTGAGACCATTACTCCTTGTCCTGTCATCTGCTACCACTGAGAATAGTCTAGAGCCAACCTCTTTGGAACCCCCTTTCAGGTAGTTGAAAGCAGCTATCAAATCCCCCCTCATTCTTCTCTTCTGCAGACTAAACAATCCCCGTTCCCTCAGCCTCTCCTTGTAAGTCATGTGTTCCAGTCCCCTAATCATTTTTGTTGCCCTCCGCTGGACGTTTTCCAATTTTTCCACATCCTTCTTGTGGTGTGGGGCCCAAAACTGGACACAGTACTCCAGATGAGGCCTCACCAATGTCGAATAGAGGGGAACAACCACGTCCCTCGATCTGCTGGCAATGCCCCCATTTATACAGCCCAAAATGCCATTGGCCTTCTTGGCAACAAGGGCACACTGCTGACTCATATCCAGCTTCTCGTCCACTGTCACCCCTAGGTCCTTCTCTGCAGAACTGCTGCCTAGCCATTCGGTCCCTAGTCTGTAGCGGTGCATGGGATTCTTCCGTCCTAAGTGCAGGACTCTGCACTTGTCCTTGTTGAACCTCATCAGATTTACCCCCCCACGAACACCCCCTCATACACACGTACACCCCCCCACAAACACCCTACATGCACATGTACCCCTCCACATGAACATATACACACAAACACCCCCACAGACACATGTACCCCTCATAAGTCACCCACAGACATATGTTCCTCCCCCCCCCCCCCCCCAAGGCACAGCGCTGTTACCTTTGAAGTTGACGCTGGAGGGCAGCCGGGTGTGCATGTACTTTTTGCTGGAGTCGGTGGAGCTCCGGTAGGAGGACTCGGGGGTTCGGGCCCTGGCCTCTGACATCTGGCCCTCGGAGATCTGGCTGGAGTGCTTTGACAGGGACGTCTTGCTGGCCCGGGAGGACGATCTGGAGCCTGAGCCAAACAGGTTGCTGGCTGCCGGCCCCTCCTCTATGGTGTCGTCCCATAACAGGGAGTTGCTCTGGCGATAGATTGGGGACCCGGATGCGGGGCCTGCTGGGGTGGAGATGGGTCTCCTGCTGATGCCTGTCACCCCTGGGCACGCGATGGCCTAGCCTCGTTCCCACAGGGGCCTGGAGCCAGGCCGGGCGCACCTGCCCCTCAGCCTGCGAGTGGGTGGGTGCCAGGCTCCCTCCTCCGAGCAGAGCCCGTCCCTGCCTGCCGGACACCACCTCACCTCCTAGTGTACCCTGCCCTCCCAGGCTCCCTGTGTGCGGGATTCAAAAGGGTGCTGGGGGGGTACCCTGTGTTTTCTTCATAGCAGGTCCCCTTCACAGGGTTTGGGCAGAGACGAGGCCCCGTCCAGGCACCTGCAGCCCTCTGCCGCTCTTCAGTCAAAGCCGACCCTTTGGAGGCAGAGCTTTGCAGGGACAATCTAGCCAGTTGTGGGTTTGTACTAGCAGGGCCTGGCGCCTGTGCTGGGACGGGGTCTCTGGGCTTGGTTGGTCTGGCGAGTGCCCTGGGCAGGGACCACATCTGAACAGCACTGCTGCCCAGAGAACAGGGGCTGCCCCAGGGCACAGCGCAGGGCTGCATATGGGCCGTATAGAGGAGGAATGCCCTCTGCCCAGAGAACAGGGGCTGCCCCAGGGCACAGCGCAGGGCTGCACATGGGCCGTATAGAGGAGGAATGCCCTCTGCCCAGAGAACGGGGGGCTGCCCCAGGGCACAGCACAGGGCTGCATACAGGCTTTATAAAGGAGGAATGCCCTGTGCACAGCTCAGGGCCCAACCACCAGCAGGTCACTGGAGAAAATGGTGTCCCAGCTAGTGAGGAAGCATGTGGGGCCGCAAGTGCCCCTAGAGAGGACCTGGGTGCCCCACTTCAAAGCACACTGGGGTCTCCTCAGGACAGTCCAGCAAGCTCAGCTCCTGGGGCCATGCTGGAGAACCCCAGCTGCCTAGGCCCCGCCATGGCGCCGTCCCCAAGCCCCCCTGACCTGGGCTGAGGATACTATTTTGCCCTCGCTCGGTGGACCTGGTGGAGGTGAGCGAGGACAGCGGTGTATCGCTGCTCAGTGCCTGGTTCCGCAGGACGTTTTTCAGCTCCTGGTTCTCTTTGATCAAGTCCACCAGCTTCCTGAGCTCCTCATTCTCCGTGATCAGTGCCTGGATCTCCCTTCTCAGCTGCTCGTAGCAGCTGGTCACGGCCACCCCCGGAGGCAAGGAGCCTGCGCCTGCCAGTGACGCCATGGGGAAAGGGCGTTCAGCGGCTTAGGTGGGCTGGGAGCTGGCCATGCGCCCCCCTCTGGCCTCCACTGCTGGGACGGGTGGCTGCCCGGTGGTGATGACATGAGCCGGGCACCTGGCAGACATTGTGATGTAAGCTGCCGCTTCAACACCAGAGCCCAGGGGCTCCCTGGGCAGGTCCTGTGCTGACAGGGCGAGGGGGGAAGAGGGTGGCAGGGAGCTAGCGTGAGCCGGGAAGGGGGCTCCGGCCACAGGGCGTCTCCAGCCAGCCAGTAGGATCCCGGGGCACAGCACACAGAGGTGCTGTCCTGCTCTGCCCCTTCCCTGGCTCCCCGCGCCCCCTCCTGCCCTGTGGTAAACAGGCACCTGCCACTTCCCGGCGCCCTCACCAGCATCTTCCAACCCAACCTTCCCTCTGGCTTTGCAGGGGGCAGCAGCGAATGGCCCAGCCAGGGCCCCCCAGCTGGCCTGGCCCCGGAACCTTTGGCCAGTTCCATGGAAGGCGTCACAAAGGGACGCGGGAGTCCCAGGCCCCGGCCGCACCCCCGGGCTCCTCTGCCCCCCAGAATGGAGCCACAGCAGGTGTAAGGGTGCGAGGCTGGCTGCTCTGCCCAGGTGCTGTGCCAGGGCACCATGTCTCATGGCCACAACCCCTGCCCCTGTGGCCCCTGTGCCCACGGCACAGCGGGCCCCTGCAGCTGGGCCTGCAGGCAGCACACAGTCCTGTGGGAACGGGACCACAGCGTGTGCCCTGGTGGAGACAGCCATGCCCAGGGCCCCGAAGGGGCGTGCTGGGGCTGGGAGGGGGCCCAGACCAGCCCTCCGCCAGTGACAGGTACATGGGGCAGAGCTGGGGCGTTGGACACAGTGAGGCTGTACACAGAGGGGGAGCAGCGGGGACCTGGGCTCGGAAGGGCGGGAGGAACCTGGCCCAGGGACAAGACCAGGGCTCGCCGGACGTTAATGTTGGGCAAGCGCCGGGCCAGGCCAGGGCCAGGCTCCTTCCAGCAGCGTGGCCGGCCCAGCCAGCAGAGCTCCCGGGGCTAGGCCCCTTGGGTGGGGGGGGCGATGCAGCACGAGGTTATTTCAGGGCCAGTCATACCATTTGTTGTCAGGTACAAGGCAGCGCGGGGCAGGGAGCCTTCAGGCTCCAGGGCGAGGCCAGGGCTGCCGGGCTCCATGGAAGCACCGTACGGTCAGCCAGGTGCACTGGGGGCAGGGGGGCCTTCTTCTGAAGGCTGAGGAGCTGGGGCCTGCTGGAGGCTGAGCACTGTGGCCTGCCTCCCCGGCCCCTTCCTCACTAGCTCAGGGCAGCAGCAGGAAACGGGGCTGGGCACGGGCAGACGCAGGCCGGAGCTGGCGCTGCCCGCGGCTCGGTGCAGTCCTGGTTTGCAGCTAGGCCAGGCTCTGAGCCTGCCATCAGCCCGGAGCACAGCGCCTAGTGCAGGCAAGACCAACGTTTCCAGCCCTGGGTCTGTAAGCAGGCACCTCAATCCCTATTTAGCCACCTGGACTTTGGAGGGGCCATTGAGCAAACAGCCACAGAGGCCAGGGAAACGGGCACCCCGGCCAGCCAGTCACCCCCACAGCCCAGGAGGGAGGGGATGCCCCACCTTTGGGCAGGGAAGCAGAGCGCAGCCCCAGCTCCTGTGCAAAGGGGAGAGGTGGCGGAGTAGGGCTGCCCTTGGCAGAGACGCTGAGCTCTCCCCTGGGGCTGGCGAAGAGAAGGGAGCTGGAGCCAGAGACGGTTCCACGGCAGCGTAGTTGGCTGATTGCGCTGGCTTGGCCAGAAGGGACCATCTCTTCGCTTTGCTTCTCTGCGCTGAGCTAAGGGTGGCCGGTGCTGGGCTCCAGCTGCGAACACCCCTGCGCGGTTTGGAAACGCGGCCATCTCTCGCTGCAAACACTGGCTGGGGGCGCTAAGCTCTGTGGGGCGTACACATCTCCACCAGGGTCTGGCGCTGCAATGTAGACACGATCTATGCCGCCAGGGGGCTCTCCCGGGCAGGTGGGGTTGGCGGAAGAATTCTGTGGGTTTCTCACACCCCTGAGAGACGCAGCTCTACCAATGTTAGTCCCTAGTGTAGACCGGGCCTGAGCAGACCTGTCCGAGCTCCCTTCTTCACACAGTCACCTGACACCGCCTGGCTTTTGTCCCCATTGCAGTGGCTGCTGGCCGGGGCTTCCCCGTCCTGGAGCATTCACATCTGGGCGCAGGCCCCTCAGCATAGGCAGCGCCTCCGTTCAGTGTCTGCTAACGTCACCAGTCCCAACCCAGCCAGCACATGACACCCAGCCCCCTCGACACCCAGCTCCCCCTGGCTCCGGAGACGCCAGCCCCTTCACGCCCTGCAGGGAGCAGTACAGCGGGCGCGGGTGAATTCAGCGGGCGGGACACCAACCCCACACTCGCCATGGCGGCTCTGAATTTGGTTCATTCTGAATCAGCATCTCCGTTATTTTCCATTGATGGGATGAAGTGGGAATTTGCTGTAATATTTTTATGAATCATGTGTGTGCCTCAGTTTCCCTCTGTACTTTGCGTTGCTGCCCACTGGAGGGGAAAGGGTTTGGTCTGCTCTGGGGGCAGTGCAGGATAGGAGGTGTGGGTGCCGCCTGTCTGGCCGGGCCGCATTAATACAGTGGTTAAGGAACTGGTTGAAACCGACCCAGATCAACAGAGGTCCACAGGGACAATGGAAGCCCCATGGCCTAAACACTCCCCAGCGGGAAGCTCTGGCTGGTGGGGTATGACCGCAGCATGGCCCTGCCTGGAGAACACAGGATGGGGATGTGATGGGCAGGGGATACAAGGCTGGCTTCGGGAGGAGGCCAGCTGTTGTCTCCTGGGACTGACAAGGAGTCCGAGAGAGACAGAATCTGGGGTGGAGCCACTCCAGCTTGGCTGGTTGATTGCTCTGGCTCGGCCAGATGGATGATGCTTTAACTTTTACATCTCTGTGCTGAACTAGGGACAGCCCAGGCCATGTCCCAGCTGACTTGTAAACCCTTTGCTGTTTTGCAAACACTGGCTGAGTGCACTAGTCCCTGCAGAGTGTACACGTCTCTCCCAGGGTCTGGCTCAGTGGGACTCGCAGGGCAGAGCTCCTGGCGTGACAAGAGGGCTGGAGCCCAGGGGCTCAGGAAGGTGGCCTGCTCTGGAGGAAGAGTGGGACCCCTTGTGAGTCTGGCACACTGAAGGCTTCCTCCACGGGACTGTTCCAAAGCTGGATCCGTGACAACAGATATCAGGCTAACCAGCCTGTAATTATCTCCTGGATCATCCTACTTGCCCCCTTGAATATTGTTGCAACATTAGCACTCATCCCATCTTCTAGAATCCCCCTGATCGTCCGAGATTTATCAGAATTCATATCAGCCGGGCAGAGATCACCTCAGCCAACCCTTAAGACTCTTGGGGTGCAAGCCATCTGGGCCTGTTGATTTTAAAATGTTTATCCGTAGGCGATGCTGTCTAACCTTCTCTTACTAATGGACTGGAAAGTACTTCGTCATCCTCATATGATAAGAAAGAAGCAGGATGATGTGTTCTTAATACAGAACAGAAATAGTTATCAAACACTGCTATGTTTCCTGTATCATTGTTAACAATTTTACCATCTCCAGAAGCCATGGGCCTCGCCCACTGCTGGGGTTTCTCTTGTTCCTACTATACTTTTAAAACTCCTTCTTATTGCCCTTAGCCCTGCCAGCCATGGTGTTTGCTGGGTGTATTTTGCTTCCCTTATCTGTTTTCAGTGCTTTGTAGCTGATATTATATAGAAGGGACAAAATTTCCAGTACGTTCTTGGAATGTGCTGGGGACAACTTTTTGTCCAGCAAGTGGAGGAAGTAAGCGGAGGACAGCCCTTTGAGACTTAATTCTGACCAACAGGGAGGAATTGGTAGCGAATCTGATAGTGGAAGGCAATGTGGATAAAAGTGATCATGAAATGATAGAGTTCCTGATTCCAAGGGAAAGGAAGGAGTGAGGGCAGAAGAATAAGGATGATGGACGCTGATAAATTGGGGAGGGGTCAGAGAAGAGCTACGAGGGTGATTAAAGGGTTAGAAACCTGCCTTAGAGCGAGAAGCTCCGGGAGCTCCGTCTCTTTAGCTTAACAAGGAGCCGGTCCCGGGGCGACTTGGTCCCAAAGTGCCTGCGTGGGGAACAGAGATTTGACAACGGGCTACTCAGGCTAGCACAGGAAGGTCGAACATGATCCAACGGCCAGAAGCCGAAGCAGGAAATAAGGCCTAGTTTTTAGCAGTGGGAGTAACTAACCACTGGAACAACGTCCCCTGGGTGCTGGGGGAGTCTCCAACACCGGCAGTGTTCAAATCCAGACGGGCTGTTTGTCTCCGCGCTCTCCTTCAGGAGCTCCTGTGGGGCAGGGCTCTGCACCGTGTGACACGGGGTCAGACCGGATGGGGCCCTTCTGGCCTTGGGATCTACTAAGCTAGGAACTGGAGGCTCCCACGGTGGGAAAAGTTGGCCCGTGGCTGCTGGGCGAGTCAGACCTGGGCTTAGAACCCAGGAGTTCCTGGCTCCCGGCCATAGGCACCCACATTGTGGGTGCTCCGGGGCTGGAGCACCCATGGGGAAAAATCAGTGGGTGCTCTGCACCCACGGGCAGCCAAGTTCCCCACCCCGCCCCCCCACCTCCTCCTCTGCCTCCTCCCTTGAGCGCGCCGCGTCCCGGCTCCTCCACTCACCGCCACCAAAGAGCTGTAGCCAGCTCCGGGAGGGAGCGGGGAGGAGCGGGAACGCGGAGCGCTCAAGGGAGGAGGCGGGGAGGAGGCGGGGCCGGGCGGGGATTTGGGGAAGGTGTCCAATAGGGGCAGGGAGGGGGTGGAGTTGGGGCGGGGACTTTGGGGAAGGGGTTGGAAAGGGCAGGGAAGGGGGCGGGGCAGGGCTAGTCTGGCTGGGGTTTGGGGACGGCCCACCCCAGGGCTCTCTTGTGGCGTAATCCTGGCTGGTTCTGCAAGCTCCTTGGGGCAGGGGCTGGTCTGGATGTGTGGGGCCTTGTGGGCACATTCCCTGAGCTGCAACAACAGCATGGAGAGCACAGGTTGAGGCTGAAGCTGTCCCAAGCCCAGCAGGGACCCCACAGGGTCTGGGAATATCCTCCCAGCCCTGAGTTTTAGGGGGTTCAGCCCCCCGTATCCCTGCCATCCCCAAACCTCAGCCAGACTAGCCGGGACCAACAGGCCGAAGCTCCCAGGAGCAGAAAGTGTTGGTGCCGGGAGCATAGGTGCCGACTTCTACTGGCACCGGTGGGTGCTCGACCCCCCTCTGCCCCCAGCCCCGTCCTGACTCCACCCCTGCCCCGCTCCCTTACCCCCCCTTTCCAACCCCTTCCCCAAAGTCCCCATGGCCTTGCTCCGACATCCCTGAAGAGCCCGGTCCCCTGACTGTGCTGGGCCCCGTTTTAGGTTCTTGGGCAGAGCAGGGCCCTGGGCACAGCTTCACCCTGTCTGGGGCTCTGCAGGCAGTGGGACCTCGCCCCCCTGGGGTGCTGTGGGCAATGTGGCCTCACCCTGTCTGGGGCTCTGCGCTCAAACTTTGCCTTGTCCTTGAACCCTATGCTGCCACAACCAAGCGTGTTAAACAAAGAACAGGGAAAGAGCCCACTTGGAGCCCCAAAATATCCCCAAAAGAGCCCACTTGGAGCCCACAGGGAAAGAGCCCCAAAATATCCCCCCAAGCCCTACACCCCCTTTCCTGGGGAAGGCTTGATAAGAATCCTCACCAGCTGGTACAGGTGAACACAGACTCAAACTCTTGGATCTTAAGAACAACAAAAAATCAATCAGGTTCTTAAGAGAAGAATTTTAATGAAAGAAAAAGTAAAAGAATCACCTCTGTGAAATCAGGATGGTAAATACTTTACAGGGTATTCAGATTCAAAACACAGAGGATCCCCCTCTGGGCAAAACCTTAAAGTTACAGAAAACAGGAATAAACCTCCCTCTTAATGCAGGGAAAATTCACATAAAACCAAAGATAAACTAATCCGCCTTGCCTGGCTTACCTCTACTGGTTGTAATATTGGAGACTTGGATTAGGATGGGTTGGAGAAGATGGCCTCTCTCAGTCCCAAAAGAGAACAACCACGTGAACAAGGAGCACAAAACAAAACCTTCCCCCCCAAGATTTGAAAGTCTTTTGTCCCCTTATTGGTCCTTTGGGTCAGGTGCCAGCCAGGTTAGCTGAGCTTCTTAACCCTTTACAGGTAACAGGATGTTGCCTCTGGCCAGGAGGGATTTATACACTGTGTACAGAAAGGTGGTTACCCTTCCCTTTATATTTATGACAGCACCTTTGCAGGGAAGGGGCCCAGGCCATCAGTTGCCAGGAGACAGGGTGTCGGCCATTCTCTGTGCAGACACCATCACACTGGCCCTCTAGGGCTCTCCAACAATCACACCCCCCTTATCCCACCACCTAGATACTTAAGAAATGCATAGGGGAAACTGAGGCACCCATACAGTATTCAGAGAAAGCATAAAGAACATTCCCATTCGTCACAGGTGGGACCTCGCCCCCGGGGGTGCTGCGGGCAATGTGGCTTCGCCCCGTCTGGGGCTCTGCAGGCGGCAGGGTGGCCAGGCACAGGACACCCCTTCACTCTCGTTTTCTGATTGCAGGGGACTCTCCGCCCGGTGGGAGCTCGTACCCAGGGGACACGCTCCCCTGCAGCGTGGCCCAGGGCAGGCGTCTCCAGCCAGGCCAGTCGCACGGCGGCTGCTGCAGCCGGCGCGCCGGCGCTGGGAGGATCGAGCGAGACCCCTGCTGGGCCAAGGCCTGGCCGAGCCTGGCCCGTCCCCAGGCCCCCCGGCCGCAAGACGAGGCGGCAGCGGACAGCGACGGCAGGGGCGCCAAGGCATGTCCGTGCCAGGCGGCCCTGCCCTGCGGCCGGGGGGCCCCATCACGCTCCGCAGACAGCCTGGACAGCTGTGGGTTCTCCACTGCCCCCTCGTCCCTCAGCACCCCCGGCCCCTGCGAGCGCCCAGCCAGAGAGGGGGAGGGGGCTCTGGCCTCTGCCCCGGACCTGGGGGGCCCAGCCGAGGAGACCATCAGCTCCATGCTGGGCTGCTGCGCCATCAGCCCCCGGGCAGCAGCCCTGCCCCTCGGCATCGACCGGTCGCCCACCGCCAACAGCGCCGCGGCACAGCTGCTGGAGGCGTTCCTGACCCAGAAGGTCCGAGCCAGAGACCCGGCCACCCTGCCCGCCGGCGCGGAGGGAGGTGGCCCCCCAGGGCAGGGGGACGTCCTGCACAGAGCCGGCCGCCCCAGCCAGCCCACCGCCTCCACCTCTCTGCAGCAGCTCCGGCACCATAACCCCCGCTTCCAGCTGGCCATGGCTCGCTTCGAGGGCAGCGCAGAGGCCTGTGGCTGGCAGAGCGAGCCGGGCCGGCTGCGGGCCGGAGAGACCAGGCAGGGGTGGGGCGCAGGGGGCCCGCAGCACGGCAGCCGGAGCGGGGAAACCAGGCGGGCCGCGCCGCGCCCACCCCACTGCAGCGTGGCACGGGACTCTGCTGCGTGCGATGCCAGGGGCCCTCCTCTCCGCGCCACGGGCCTGCCCACGGGACACGGGTGCTGCGCCACGGTTGAAGTCGTGGGCAGGAGGCCTCGGCAGGATCAGAGCCGAGGCCGGAGCTCTGCATTTCACTGCTGCCGCCACAGGCCCTGCGGCGACCGCGCCGGCCCCCGCCCAGACTGGGAACCCCCGTGCGACGGCAGAGGTACCTGGGCAACCAGGGGGAGCCACAGGGAAATGGGTGGCGCCCCCGAATGGATCGAGAAGTGTCCCAGCGACCTGCCCGCCACGCCCCGCAGCCGCCACCCGGCGCAGCCAGCGCTGAGATGGGCATGCTCGAGCCACAGCACCCTGCGCATCCATGCCTGCAACACGGGCCCCTGGGCTAGCACCCCCTGCTCAGACCACGCGCCAGGGAGCCCCTGCCGGGCGCCCAGGAGAGCTGCCATGGGGCCCCGCCCAGGAGACTGCTGTGCCCCCCTCTGGCCTGGCAGGAACGGCCCTTGGGAACCAGAGCCCGTGACGACCCCACAGATCCCCCAGGTAGATGCGGGGGAGGGACTCCCAGCTCACACTGGCTTCAATGGGGCTCCCTCACGCACAGACTCCTGCCTCCCCTGGAGGGTCCCCGACCTTGGCTCCTGCCCCATAGCTCCCAGCCCCCCTGCTGCAGGTGGGGATCTGGACCAGTGCTGAGAGGGCAGAGCTCTGGGGCTAGGAGCAGCCTCTCCCCACACCCCCATAGTCACTAGGCAGGGGTGGCTTTCCAGGCCAGGGGGGTGCCAGGCTCCCGGCCTGCATCTGAGCTGGGCTGGAGGGACGGACACACACAGGCTCTGGGGCCTGGCCAGGCAGCCCCTCCCCCCAGCTCTGTTCAGTGACATCACAGCCTAGTGCATGTGATATCATAGTGACTTCCATGGTGATGTCACAGGACTCCTCCCCTGGGGCTGGGCTGAGGGGTCTCCAGGGCCAGAGTGGGGCAGGGGCCGGGCGTGTCCTCCACTAGCCTGGTGGGTGGCTGGCCCTGCAGGGCATAGAATCATAGAATATCAGGGTTGGAAGGGACCTCAGGAGGTCATCTAGTCCAACCCCCTGCTCAAAGCAGGACCAATCCCCAACTAAATCATCCCAGCCAGGGCTTTGTCAAGCCTGACCTTAAAAACTTCTAAGGAAGGAGATTCCACCACCTCCCTAGGTAACGCATTCCAGTGTTTCACCACCCTCCTCGTGAAAAAGGTTTTCCTAATATCCAACCTAAACCTCCCCCACAGCAACTTGAGACCATTACTCCTTGTCCTGTCATCTGCTATCACTGAGAATAGTCTAGATCCATCCTCTTTGGATCCACCTTTCAGGTAGTTGAAAGCAGCTATCAAATCCCCCCTCATTCTTCTCTTCCGTAGACTAAACAATCCCAGCTCCCTCAGCCTCTCCTCATAAATCATGTGTTCCAGTCCCCTCCTCATTTTTGTTGCCCTTCGCTGGACTCTCCCCAATTTCTCCACATCCTTCTTGTAGTGTGGGGCCCAAAACTGGACACAGTACTCCAGATGAGGCCTCACCAATGTCGAATAGCGGGGAATGATCATGTCTCTCGATCTGCTGGCAATGCCCCTACGTATACATCCCAAAATGCCATTGGCCTTCTTGGCAACAAGGGCACACTGTTGGCTCATATCCAGCTTCTTGTTCACTGTCACCCCTAGGTCCTTTTCTGCAGAACTGCTGCCGAGCCATTCGGTCCCTAGTCTGTAGCAGTGCATGGGGTTCTTCCGTCCTAAGTGCAGGACTCTGCACTTGTCCTTGTTGAATCTCATCAGATTTCTTTTGGCCCAATCCTCTAATTTGTCTAGGTCCTTCTGTATCTTATCCCTCCCCTCCAGCATATCTACCTCTCCTCCCAGTTTAGTGTCATCTGCAAACTTGCTGAGGACGCAATCCACACCATCCTCCAGATCATTTATGAAGATATTGAACAAAACCGGCCCCAGGAACGACCCTTGGGGCACTCCACTTGATACCAGCTGCCAACTAGACATGGAGCCATTGATCACTACCTGTTGAGCCCGACAATCTAGCGAACTTTCTGTCCACCTTATAGTCCATTCATCCAGCCCATACTTCTTTAACTTGCTGGCAAGATTACTGTAGGAGACCGTGTCAAAAGCTTTGCTAAAGTCAAGGAACAACACGTCCACTGCTTTCCCCTCATCCACAGAGCCAGTTATCTAGTCATAGAAGGCAATTAGATTAGTCAGGCATGACTTGCCCTTGGTGAATCCATGCTGACTGTTCCTGATCACTTTCCTCTCCTCTAAGTGCTTCAGAATTGATTCTTTGAGGACCTGCTCCATGATTTTTCCAGGACTGAGGTGAGGCTGACTGGCCTGTAGTTCCCAGGATCCTCCTTCTTCCCTTTTTTAAAGATGGGCACTACATTAGCCTTTTTCCAGTCATCCAGGACTTCCCCGGATCGCCATGAGTTTTCAAACATAATGGCCAATGGCTCTGCAATCACATCTGCCAACTCCTTTAGCACTCTTGGATGCAGTGCATCCGGCCCCATGGACTTGTGCACGTCCAGCTTTTCTAAATAGTCCCGAACCACTTCTTTCTCCACAGAGGGCTGGTCACCTCCCTCCCATGCTGTGCTGCCCAGTGCAGCAGTCTGGGAGCTGACCTTGTTCGTGAAGACAGAGGCAAAAAAAGCATTGAGTACATTAGCTTTTTCCACATCCTCTGTCACTAGGTTGTCTCCCTCATTCAGTAAGGGGCCCACACTTTCCTTGACTTTCTTCTTGTTGCTAACATACCTGAAGAAACCCTTCTTGTTACTCTTAACATCTCTTGCTAGCTGCACCTCCAGGTGTGATTTGGCCTTCCTGATTTCACTCCTGCAAGCCTGAGCAATATTTTTATACTCTTCCCTGGTCATTTGTCCAGTCTTCCACTTCTTGTAAGCTGCTTTTTTGTGTTTAAGATCAGCAAGGATTTCACTGTTAAGCCAAGCTGGTCGCCTGCCATATTTACTATTCTTTCCACACATCGGGATGGTTTGTCCCTGTAACCTCAATAAGGATTCTTTAAAATACAGCCAGCTCTCCTGGACTCCTTTCCCCCTCATGTTATTCTCCCAGGGGATCCTGCCCATCAGTTCCCGGAGGGAGTCAAAGTCTGCTTTTCTGAAGTCCAGGGTCCGTATTCTGCTGCTCTCCTTTCTTCCCTGTGTCAGGATCCTGAACTCGACCATCTCATGGTCACTGCCTCCCAGGTTCCCATCCACTTTATCTTCCTCTACTAATTCTTCCCAGTTTGTGAGCAGCAGGTCAAGAAGAGCTCTGCCCCTAGTTGGTTCCTCCAGCACTTGCACCAGGAAATTGTCCCCTACACTTTCCAAAAACTTCCTGGATTGTCTGTGCACCGCTGTATTGCTCTCCCAGCAGATATCAGGGTGATTGAAGTCTCCCATGAGAACCAGGGCCTGCGATCTAGTAACTTCCGTGAGTTGCCAGAAGAAAGCCTCGTCCACCTCATCCCCCTGATCCAGTGGTCTATAGCAGACTCCCACCACGACATCACCCTTGCTTCTAAGCTTCTAAACTTAATCCAGAGACTCTCAGGTTTTTCTGCAGTTTCATACTGGAGCTCTGAGCAGTTATACTGCTCCCTTACATACAGTGCAACTACCCTCCCACCCCTCTTTTCTGCCCTGCCTGTCCTTCCTGAACAGCTTATATCCATCCATGACAGTACTCCAGTCATGTGAGTTATCCCATCAAGTCTCTGTTATTCCAATCACATCATAATTCCTTGACTGTGCCAGGACTTCCAGTTCTCCCTGCTTGTTTCCCAGGCTTCTTGCATTTGTGTATAGGCCCTTGAGATAACTTGCTGTTTGTCGTGCTTTCTTAGTATGAGGCAGGAGCCCTCCCTTTTCGTGCTCTCCTGCTTGTGCTTCCTCCCGGTATCCCACGTCCCCACTTACCTCAGGGCTTTGGTCTCCCTCCCCCGGTGAACCTAGTTTAAAGCCCTCCTCACTAGGTTAGCCAGCCTGCTTGCGAAGATGCTCTTCCCTCTCTTCGTTAGGTGGAGCCCGTCTCTGCCTAGCACTCCTCCTTCTTGGAACACCATCTCATGGTCAAAGAATCCAAAGCCTTCTCTCCGACACCACCTGCGTAGCCATTCATGCATGCAGAGCTGGGTAGTGCCAGGCAGACTGGGGGGCGCGAAGGCTGCTGGGAGCGGGGGGGGGGGGTGGCTCCATGGGGCTGGTGAGCAGGGACAGGGCCTGGGGCAAAGGTGACCCAGCTCTGCTGGAGCACCTGGGGCCAGGCCAGTGGCAGCCGCCCACTTTCTCCTAGCCCAGTCCTGGGGCGGAGGGCAGCCCCTCCCTGCAGACTTGGGAAGCAATTGGGGAGGCATCCCTGGCTGCAGTGGGGACAGTGCAGACAATATACCACAATATACCTGCAGGGGGCACCATTCCCATCCCCGACCAATGGGGCACACTAGGGGGAGGCGTCCTCCCACGCCCAGGAATAGGGCCCACCGAGGACCATGGCCCAGGCATGGGGATCCCATCCTTGTTCCCCTGGGGTGCCCCTCTGCTCTCCCTCCCACTCCTCCACGCTCACACTGGGGAAGCCTCATTAGACACATCTTCTCCAATCCAGCCCTGCCACCCGCTGCCCCCAAACACCCTACCCTGCCCGTGCCCCCAACCCAGCATGGCACTCCCCGACCCGGCCCCCACATGCCCCAGCCCTTCCTGCCCTGCTCCAGGGCAGCCGTGTGGATTGGACAGCCCAGTCACCCAGCCAAGAGACCCCCCTCTCTGCTCTGCCCTCCTTGGCCCCCTGGCACTCTCAGCAGCTCTGTGCTATGCCCCAGCGCACTGCCAAGAGCCCCACTCTTCCTCCAGGGTCGGGCACACGGCCTCTGAGACCCCCCCCCGGGTCCCCACCCTCCTGCTTCACCCTCGAGCTCTGCCCTCGAGTACCCCTGAGCCAGACGGTGGTCAGAGACCTCTACCCTCTTCCACCCCCGTGCCCCCTTGGCCCTACCCAGGCACCTCCATCTGTGTTAATGGCTCCAGGTAGCCGTCAGGCAGCACCAGCCCTGGGCTGCCCTTGGGCGGCACAGGGGGGCCAAGGCTAGGCCAGTCAGCATGGCCAGCGCCAGGGCTCCACCCGGCCTCGCTGCTGGGCACACCTTGGCGCTGCCCCATCTCTGTCCCTGTGTCTGTCAGCCCCAGGTGAGCGGTGCGGCTCTGTGAGCTTGGCTCTGAGCTGAGACCCCTGACGCCTCTCGGGCCCTGCCGAGGTCACTGGCTAGCCAGCCAGAGCTTTGCTCTTGGTGTCAATTGTTCAGGGCTCCCAGCGCCCTCCAGGATCCTCCACTGGGCTGGGTGGGTTCAGCACCCGTCAAGGCCCCCTTCACACCACCCCAGCCAGGCCTTGACCCAGCACCTCCCAGCTCCTGCCCTGCCCTGGGTGTCGTCACCCTTCAGCACCACGGGGGCATGAGACCAGCTCCCGCCCGGGCCCCACAACAGTGAGAGTTGCCAACTTCCTAATTGCACAAAACTGAACACCCCTTCTCCGAGGCCCCGCCCCTGCTCCTGCTCCGCCCCTTCTCTGAGGCCCCGCCCCTGCTCCACCCCTTCTCTGAGGCCCCGCCCCTGCTCCTGCTCCGCCCCTTCTCCGAGGCCCTGCCCCTGCTTCTGCTCCGCCCCTTCTCTGAGGCCCCGCCCCTGCTCTGCCCCTTCTCCGAGGCCCCGCCCCTGCTCCGCCCCTTCTCCGAGGCCCCGCCCCTGCTCCTGCTCCGCCCCTTCTCCGAGGCCCTGCCCCTGCTTCTGCTCCGCCCCTTCTCTGAGGCCCCGCCCCTGCTCTGCCCCTTCTCCGAGGCCCCGCCCCTGCTCCGCCCCTTCTCCGAGGCCCCGCCCCTGCTCCTGCTCCGCCCCTTCTCCGAGGCCCCGCCCCTGCTCCTGCTCCGCCCCTTCTCCGAGGGAGCTGCGGAGCCGGCACTCGGGGCGGGCGCAGCGCGTGGAGCCTCCCTGGCCGCCCATGTGCCTAGGGGCCACGAGGACCTAGCAGCTGCTTCCAGGAGCTGCGCGGCGCTTGGGCAGGCAGGGAGCCTCCCTTAGCCCGGGCCGCCACTGCGCCGCCGGCCGGACTTTCAGCGGCCCGGTCGGAGCTGCCAGGGCCGTTCCAGTTGAAACCGGACGCCTGGCAACCCTACGGGCCATTCAACTAGCACAGAAAATTCCTGCTTGTCACAGCAGGCTTCGTTCCCACCACAGCCCCAGTGTGCCCCGCTCTGGCACACCCTGCTCAGAGCCAGCAGACCCCGCTTCCAGTCAGGGCTCAAGACGCTCCCAGGGCCCCAAACCAGCCTGGACGTGGCCTGCTCTGGCCCTGGCACCCACCAAATGGCTCGCTTGGCTCTGCCCCAGCCCCCAACCTGCCCCAAGCCCGGTGCTTGTCCTCCCAGCTTGCAGCTTGTCCTTGTGGGCCCTGACCCGGCGCCTGCTCTGCGCCCCACGGGGTCCCCGCCGGCTTCGCTCTCACCCTGGGGAGTTCCCAGCCGGCGGGCCCAGGCTCCCTCCCGGTGCCCAGCAGCGACGCTCTGGGCCTGGTTCTGGGCTGCCCAGCCAGGCAGCCGGGGAAGAGAAGCACCAGGGAGTGGGGCCCCTGCAGCATGAGGGAGCCCGAAGCCTATCGGCCCCTGGCCAGGGCTGGAGCCCACGGGGCAGCGACCCGCCCGGCCCTGCCAGAGGGGCACCAGGCCTCAGGCTGGGGCAGCCACGGAGCCGCGCAGCACGGAGCCGGTAGCACTCAGCGGGCTCTGCCCTGCCCGGGGCCGACCCGCCTGGCCCCAGGCCGGAGCAGGGGTGCCGGGAGCTGCCAGCTCCGTGCGCCGCCCCTTACCTTTCAGGACGAGGCCCTGCCGCCCTAGAGAGCAGGCTCTCCGTGCCCAGCAGCCCCTCAGGGCAAGTGGACGCTGCTGCCCTCGGTACAGGGCTCCCCTGAGGTGCCAGCCTGGCTCACCAGGCCTGGGGAAGTTGGGCCCCCGGCTCCCTCTGGGCTGAGCTCTCCCTTTGTCTCTCCTCACTGGCCACAGCCCGTCCCCAGGAAGCTGAGCTGCAGCCTCACCGAGCCTGGCGAGAGCCCAGAAGACGCCTGCACCTGCACCCACTGCATGAAACTGGGCCGGCAGGGCCGGTGCCCGGGGGCCTGGAGCCAGAGCCACCCCTCGCTGGGCGGGGACGCGCGGGACTCAGAGCAGGGCTGGGAGCGGGACCGCGGGAGGGAGCAGGGCTGGGACAGGGGCATGGGCGGGAAGCGGGGCAGGGACCAGGAATGGGCTGGGGAGCAGGCGGGGGAGCGGGGCGGGGACCAGGAATGGGTGGGGGAATGGGACAGGGACCAGGAATGGGCTGGGGAGTGGGCCGGGGAGCGGGTTGGGGACCAGGGATGGGCCAGGGAGGGGGGCAGGGACTGGGGATGGGCTGGGGAGTGGGCTGGGGAGCGGGGCAGGGACCACGAATGGGTCAGGGAGTGGGCCAAGGATGCGTGGCAAAGGGCCGGGGAGCAAGGGAGGGCCCCACAACAGCGCAGAGCCCGGCCCAGGGAGCAACAGTGGGGCTGGCCCAGGGAGTGGGATGGGGGCCCCAGGCAGGGCCGTGTGAACAGGGTGCGGCTCATTGCCACGACCTTTGAGCGGAGAGCACAGCGCGAGGCTGCACAAGCCAAGAGGGAGAGGAGGGATCAGGAACACAGGGCTCTGAGGTCCCCAGGCAGCCCGGCTGGGGAGCCCCGGGGCCCCAGGGGCTGTTCCCAAGAGCCCAAGAGAGGCAACGCCCAGGCCAAAGACTCCAGGCAGCAAAACCCCCCTAGCCAGGCTGTCGCCAGGGCCCATCCGCTGGGGCCACCCCATCCCAGGAGGGAAGCCAGAGCCCAGTGGAGGGCCGGGCACCTCAGCTCCTGGCTGTGAGAGCCGGGGGAAGGCCCCAGTGGAGCTGGGGGGAGCGCTGCAGGCTGGCGGGGTGCGGGAGGGCGCTGGGGAGGGCGCTGCAGGCTGGCGGGGTGCGGGAGGGCGCTGGGAAGGGCGCTGCAGGCTGGCGGGGTGCGGGAGGGTGCTGGGGAGGGCGCTGCAGGCTGGCGGGGTGCAGGAGGGCGCTGGGGAGGGCGCTGCAGGCTGGCGGGGTGCCGGAGGGCGCTGGGGAGGGCGCTGCAGGCTGGCGGGGTGCGGGAGGGCGCTGGGAAGGGCGCTGCAGGCTGGCGGGGTGCGGGAGGGCGCTGGGGAGGGCGCTGCAGGCTGGCGGGGTGCGGGAGGGCGCTGGGAAGGGCGCTGCAGGCTGGCGGGGTGCGGGAGGGCGCTGGGAAGGGCGCTGCAGGCTGGCGGGGTGCGGGAGGGCGCTGGGGAGGGCGCTGCAGGCTGGCGGGGTGCGGGAGGGTGCTGGGGAGGGCTCAGTGGGTAAGGACGCTGCAGGCCGGCAGGGGGTGTGGGGAGCGGCGGGGAAGGAGGGCACTGTGGGGCAGGAAGCGTTGGTGGAGATGCGCAGGGAAGGCAGATGCTGGGTCATCCCCAGGCATATTAAAGTCCCTGCTGTCGGCTGAGCTAACGGCTGAGGGTTTGCTCTGAACGGAAAGATGCGCCTCCCCCCGACAGTCTGCCCACCCCCAGCCGGTGCCCTGCTCTACCCCCCAGGGGCTGGCCCTGACCTGCCCCGGCCCCCTGGATCATTCTCCTTGCAGCGTCGCTGCCTTGGCGCTGGGCATGAGCACCGCCGGTGCCTGGCCCCCCACGTGTGGGTCAGCTCGGGCTCAGCTCCCCAGACTGGTCTGTGCCGTGGGTGGCTCAGCTGAGTGGCTGCAAAGCACACGGGGGCCAGGGGCATCTGCACTGCCCGGGGGGCTGAGCCTGCCCACAAGGCTCCTGCATCGTGGGTCCCCCCGCAGCGCTGGAGTCCCGACTCTCACCTTCCGGCCAGGACTGTCCCCACCGGCCCCTGCTGCCTCTCCCAGACCTGGGCTGGCCCCGGGCACACAGCCAGCCTGGCACAGCCCTCCGTGCTGCTCAAAGAGGGCCATGCCCCATGCCCCGCAGCCCGCGCGGCCCAGGGCCTCCAGGGGCTCTGCTCAGAGCTCATTTCCAGCTCCCCCCAGCTTGGGTTTTCGACCAAAATGCCCAGTCAAAAAGGGACCTGGCACCTCCGGTCAGCACCACTGACTGGGCTGTTAAAAGTCTGATTGGCAGGGCTGGCAGTCTCCCTACCCGGCTCTGCGAGGCTCCTGGAAGCAGCCTTGTCCCTCTGGCTCCTAGGTGAAGGGGCGGCCACGGGGGCGCTGCACACTGCCCCCACCCCAAGCACCGGCTCCGAAGCTCCCATTGGCTGGGAACCATGCGGGGCTGGGAACCACGGCCAATGGGAGCTGCAGGGGCAACGCCTGTGGGTGAGGGCATCACATGGAGACCCATGGCCCCTCTGCCTTGGAACCGGACATGCTGGCTGCTTCCGGGAGCTGCTTGAGGTAATTGCTGCCTGGAGCCCACACACCCCAACACCCTGCTCCAGCCTGCAGCCCCCTCCCACACTCCAAACTCCTCGGCCCCAGCCCTGGGCCCCCTCCCACACCCAAACTCCCTCCTGGAGCTCGCACGCCCTTGCACCCCCTTTCCCCAGCCCTGAGCCCCCTCCTGTATCCCAAACCCCTTGGCCCCAGCATGGAGCCCCCTCCTGAACCCAATCTCCCTGCCAGATCCCACACCCCCTCCCACACCCCAACCCCCTGTCCCAGCCCTGAGCCCCCTCCCACACTCTGAACCCATCAACTCCAGCCTGGAGCCCCCTCCAGCCCCCCAAACCCCTCATCCCAAGCTCCACCCCAGAGCCCTCACCCCCTCCTGCACCCAAATTCCCTCCCAGAACCTGCACCCCACAGCCCCTCCCACACCCCAACCCCCTGCCCCAGCCCGGTGAAAATGAGTGAGTGTGGGGGGTGAGGGGGGAAGCAAGCAATGGAGGGAGGGGGATGGAGTGAGCGGGGGCGGGGCCTCAAAGGGGCCAGGCAGGGGCAGGGGCAGGGCCTCAGGGAAGGGGGCAGGCAGGGGTGTTTGGTTTTATGCAATTAGAAAGTTGGCAGCCCCACTGCTTCCACGTGCCCTCCCCTGGGCTGCCAGGCCTTCACGCTTACCAGCCAATTGCTGGGGGCCATGGCCATCCCAAGGATGGCTCTTGGTCAGTCAGCCATACCAGCCCAACCGCCCTCACTCCCTCCCTGTCCCAGAGGAGAAATTAACTCCTTCACACCCAGTGGGTGACAACAGAATATGAGTGGGGAAACTGAGTCACGTTGTTCATGAAAATATGAGACATTTCCACTTTGTGCCGAGCACTTTTTGTACAGTTTGAGGCCAGAAGGGATCAGACCATTTAGTGTGACCTGCGTAGCACAGCTCAGAGGCACCCTCCTGCCAGCGTCTTCTGCACTGAGCCCAAGAACTTGGGTTTGACTAAAGCATCCTCCAGAACGGTGGCCAGGCCGGATCTGGAGACATCAAGAGCCGGAGAGTGGAGTCACCCTCACTGCTAACTTCCCGTTTCCCTGGGCCTGGCTTCACCTGGTGCTGCCTTCCTTTGCTAGATTAAAGACCTCGTTACTGCTGGGGATTTCCTCCCCAGGAAGATACTGACACACAGAAATTACATCACCTCGTAGTCACTGTGTAATCCTTCTGCCAGGTGGAGACAGCAGCAACCAGGATCGGGTTCAATAAGTAGGGGTTCCTTTCCATTGATAAAACACAGAACCAGCTCGAGCCCCCACCCAGGAACCTGGGAAAATTACACACCACCCCTGAAGGTGTAGCTCATGAAAGCTTATGCTCAAATAAATTGGTTAGTCTCTAAGGTGCCACAAGTACTCCTTTTCTTTTTGCAAATACAGACTAACACGGCTGTTACTCTGAAACATCACCCCTGGGTGCCTCTGAGAGGCAGTACGTCCCCACTTGCAAGCGCAGAGTCTGAGCGTACAAAAGAAACATTCATGAAAGGAGAGAAGTCACCCGACATTAAGCAGGACTCATAAACATAAACTGTGAGCAGGACACCCACCGCAGAGTGCATAAGGCAGAGTCTTCTTCTGCCTCACGTTCTTGAGTTCCCTTACCATGCCCCTCTCTGCTCTCTCACCATACCCCACTCGCAGTATCTGTCCTTGGTCAGTGAGGACCCAGGGTGCAGAGGTGCATCTGTGTGAGTTCACCTCCCACCGGGGAAGAAGGCACCTGGCTTGCTCCACCATCTGAGCACTTGCTCTGGTTCGGTGCCCCGCCAGCCACTGCTTCTCGCCAGCCGCTGCTCCTCGCCGCCCGGCTGCCCCGCCAGCCGCTGCTCCTCGCCGCCCAGCCGCCCGGCCACCCCGCCAGCCGCTGCTCCTCGCCACCCGGCCGCCCCGCCAGCCGCTGCTCCTCGCCACCCGGCCACCCCACCAGCCGCTGCTCCTCGCCGCCCGGCCACCCCGCCAGCCGCTACTCCTCGCCAGCCGCTGCTCCTCACCACCCGGCCGCCCTGCCAGCCGCTGCTCCTCGCCACCCGGCCGCCCCGCCAGCTGCTGCTCCTCGCCACCCGGCCGCCCCGCCAGCTGCTGCTCCTCGCCACCCCTCCAGCCGCTGCTCCTCGCCACCCGGCCGCCCCGCCAGCCGCTGCTCCTCGCCACCCGGCCACCCCACCAGCCGCTGCTCCTCGCCGCCCGGCCACCCCGCCAGCCGCTACTCCTCGCCAGCCGCTGCTCCTCGCCACCCGGCCGCCCTGCCAGCCGCTGCTCCTCGCCACCCGGCCGCCCCACCAGCCGCTGCTCCTCGCCACCCGGCCGCCCCGCCAGCTGCTGCTCCTCGCCACCTGGCCACCCCGCCAGCCGCTACTCCTCGCCAGCCGCTGCTCCTCGCCACCTGGCCGCCCCGCCAGCCGCTGCTCCTCGCCACCCGGCCGCCCCACCAGCCGCTGCTCCTCACCACCCGGCCGCCCCACCAGCCGCTGCTCCTCGCCGCCTGGCCGCCCCGCCAGCCGCTGCTCCTCGCCGCCCGGCCGCCCCGCCAGCCGCTGCTCCTCGCCGCCCGGCCGCCCCACCAGCCGCTGCTCCTCGCCACCCCGGCCGCCCCGCCAGCTGCTGCTCCTCGCCACCCGGCCGCCCCGCCAGCCGCTGCTCCTCGCCGCCCGGCCACCCCGCCAGCTGCTGCTCCTCACCAGCCACTGCTCCTTGCTGCCCAGCCGCCCCACCAGCCGCTGCTCCTCACCAGCCACTGCTCCTCGCTGCCCGGCCGCCCCTCCCACCGCTGCTCCTTGCTACCTGGCTGCCCTGCCCGCTGCTGCTCCTCGCCGCCCAGCCGCCCCTCCCACCGCTGCTTCTCACCGCCCAGCCGCCCCTCCCACCGCTGCTGCTCCTCCCCACCCGGCCGCCCAGCCGCCCCTCCCACCGCTGCTTCTCACCGCCCAGCCGCCCCTCCCACCGCTGCTCCTCCCCACCCGGCCGCCCCGCCAGCCACTGCTCCTCGCTGCCCAGCCGCCCCTCCCACCGCTGCTCCTCGCCGCCCGGCTGCCCCGCCCGCCGCTCGTTCTGCACCCACTGTCTGATTGTCAGTCACCTTCTGCTGCCACCTGCTGTGGCCTCTTCAGATCAGTCTCTTTGTGATTTTCAGCTTTTATTAGGCTGGGTAGAAACCCTGCCCCACCACAAGTATTTTCAGCTGTTATTAAACACTTAACATAACAAAAGGCTCCTAATGAAGCCTATTTATGAACAGTGCAGAGGAACCAGATTGGGGACCCCTAGGGAGAGTCCACACTACCTAGCTGAGATACCTGTCCCCTCCCCTTTTACTTTCTCTGGGCTCCGGCATTTGAGCCCCAGGCCTAACAAGGTCCTTCCAGCTGAGGGTGACCCCCTCATTTGGGCCAGGTTAAGCACAGTTCTGCTCCCCTTTATTCATACAATAAAGACAACAACATTGATAACAACATGTCACTACCCCTGCATTCGGTACTAAAGTGATCTGTGACCCAACACCCAACACCGCTCTATCTGTTGGATATCTAAGCAGAGTAGGTGTGTTCATGTAAATACCGTTTGCTCCTGAAGTCTCTCCCCCTCCCCAAAACAACAAGGAGTCCGGCGGCACCTTAAAGACAAACAGATTTATTTGAGCATAAGCTTTCATGGGTAAAAAGATGCATCTGAAGAAGTGAGGTTTTTACCCATGAAAGCTTATGCTCAAATAAATCTTTTAGTCTTTAAGGTGCCACCAGACTCCTTGTTGTTTTTGTGGATACAGACTAACACGGCTACCCCCTGACACTCTCCCACTTCCAGCTAGCTGTCAGGGGAGAACTCCTTCACAGTATCATAGAATCACAGGACTGGAAGGGACCTCGAGAGGTCATCTAGTCCAGTCCCCTGCACTCAAGGCAGGACTAAGTATTATCTAGACCATCCCTGACAGGTGTTTGTGCAACCTGCTCTTAAAAATCCCCAATGATGGAGATTCCACAACCTCCCTGGGCAATTTATTCCAGGGCTTCACCACCCTAACAGTTAGGAAGTTTTTCCTAATGTCCAACCTAAACCGCCCTTCCTGCTATTTAAGCCCATGAGTTTAAGAAGAACATGTTTTCTCCTTGTAACAACATTTTACGTACTTGAAAACTGTGATCATGTCCCTGCTCAGTCTTCTCTTCTCCAGACTAAACAAACCCAATTTTTTCAATCTCAGAGGTCATGTTTTCTAGACCTTTACTCATTTTTCTTCCTCTTCTCTGGACTCTCTCCAATTTGTCCACTTCCTTTCTGAAATGTGGCGCCCAGAACTGGACACAATACTCCAGTTGAGGCCTAATCAGTGCAGAGTAGAACAGAAGAATTACTTCTCGTGTCTTGCTTACAACACTCTGCTAATACACCTGTGACATTTTTGTCATAAGCTGGGACCATATAGATCATTGTTGCAACCAAGGTCCTGTAGTGGCACCAAATCTTATATAAAGGGGGTCAAATGAGGTGTCTAAGACAAGGTTATGATTTGCTGGTTAGGATTATGCTGTCTGTGTGTGTGTATCATTTTTGTAGTTGAAGTTATGAATATTGGCTCTGTACTGTCTGTAGTTCAAACTTCTGCTATACTTCTGGGTGACTCCACAGACAAGTTGGTGTCAGCTCTGCCTAGCCTGCTGGATGGTCCATTAAGGACCATCCGCTATACAACTGACCCATTGAGAGAAGGCAGACACCCCTTGGGACTCAGCCAGGCATGCAGGGACCTGCCTATGGACAGAACTCTGAGGTTTTTCCAGGCCATGTGGTGGACAGCTTGTCTTTGGGACAAAGAAAGACAGACCACACGGCAAGAGACTATAAAAGGCTGCGGCAGCTCCTCCATCCTGTCTTCAATCCTGCTTCTTACCTCTGGAGGGACTTTGCTACACTGAAGCTTTGAACCAAGGACTGAAGGACCCCTCCCTGCTGGGGATGTTCTCCAGAGACTTGATTTGAACCTGCCGTTCACTACAAAAGATTCCCTCCACCCCCCGCCCCCGCCTCTCCTGCTGGTAATAGCTCACCTTACCTGATCACTCTCATTACAGTGTGTATGGTAACACCCGTTGTTTCATGTTCTCTGTGTATATAAATCTCCCCACTGTATTTTCCACTGAATGCATCCGATGAAGTTAGCTGTAGCTCACGAAAGCTTATGCTCAAATAAACATGTTAGTCTAAGGTGCCACAAGTACTCCTTTTCTTTTTGGTATTTCTTAGGGATCTTAAGAGTTGGCTAATGTTTTTATCAAACCATTCCATGAGGATCACTGGATCACAGGCAGCAATCCATGATTGGTTGGCGGGGAGTGAACTATTCCTAAAATGTTGGCTTATAAGGAGGGCTGCATCTTCTCCCATGATCGCTCTAATTATCTGGGCACTAAAAGTTCCCAGAAGCAGCTACAGCTGGACCTTTCTTCCGGCAACTCACAGAAGTTACTAGATCACACGTCCTGGTTCTCATGAGAGACTTCAATCACCTGGATATCTGCTGGGAGAGCAATACAGCGGTGCATAGACAATCCAGGAAGTTTTTGGAAAATGTAGGGGACAATTTCCTGGTGCAAATGCTGGAGGAACCAACTAGGGGCAGAGCTCTTCTTGACCTGCTGCTCACAAACCGGGAAGAATTAGTAGGGGAAGCAAAAGTGGATGGGAACCTGGGAGGCAGTGACCATGAGATGGTCGAGTTCAGGATCCTGACACAGGGAAGAAAGGAGAGCAGCAGAATATGGACCCTGGACTTCAGAAAAGCAGACTTTGACTCCCTCCGGGAACTGATGGGCAGGATCCCCTGGGAGAATAACATGAGGGGGAAAGGAGTCCAGGAGAGCTGGCTGTATTTTAAAGAATCCTTACTGAGGTTACAGGGACAAACCATCCCGATGTGTGGAAAGAATAGTAAATATGGCAGGTGACCAGCTTGGATTAACAGTGAAATCCTTGCTGATCTTAAATACAAAAAAGAAGCTTACAAGAAGTGGAAAATTGGACAAATGACCAGGGAAGAGTATAAAAATCTTGCTCAGGCTTGCAGGAGTGAAATCAGGAAGGCCAAATCACACCTGGAGTTGCAGCTAGCAAGAGATGTTAAGAGTAACAAGAAGGGTTTCTTCAGGTATGTTGGCAATAAGAAGAAAGTCAAGGAAAGTGTGGGCCCCTTACTGAATGAGGGAGGCAACCTAGTGACAGAGGATGTGGAAAAAGCTAATGTACTCAATGCTTTTTTTGCCTCTGTCTTCACGAACAAGGTCAGCTCCCAGACTGCTGCACTGGGCAGCACAGCATGGGAGGGAGGTGGCCAGCCCTCTGTGGAGAAAGAAGTGGTTTGGGACTATTTAGAAAAGCTGGATGTGCACAAGTCCATGGGGCCGGATGCACTGCATCCGAGAGTGCTAAAGGAGTTGGCGGCTGTGATTGCAGAGCCATTGGCCATTATCTTTGAAAACTCATGGCGAACGGGGGAAGTCCCGGACGACTGGAAAAAGGCTAATGTAGTGCCCATCTTTAAAAATGAGAAGGAGGAGGATTCTGGGAACTACAGGCCAGTCAGCCTCACCTCAGTCCTGGAAAAATCATGGAGCAGGTCCTCAAGGAATCAATTCTGAAGCACTTAGAGGAGAGGAAAGTGATCAGGAACAGTCAGCATGGATTCATCAAGGGCAAGTCATGCCTGACTAATCTAATTACCTTCTATGACGAGATAACTGGCTCTGTGGATGAGGGGAAAGCAGTGGACGTGTTATTCCTTGACTTTAGCAAAGATTTTGACACTGTCTTCCACGGTATTCTTGCCAGCAAGTTAAAGAGGTATGGGCTGGATGAATGGACTATAAGGTGGATAGAAAGCTGGCTAGATTGTCGGGCTCAACGGGTAGTGATCAATGGCTCCATGTCTAGTTGGCAGCTGGTATCAAGTGGAGTGCCCCAAGGGTCGGTCCTGTGTCCAGTTTTGTTCAATATCTTCATAAATGATCTGGAGGATGGTGTGGATTGTGTCCTCAGCAAGTTTGCAGATGACACTAAACTGGGAGGAGAGGTAGATACGCTGGAGGGCAGGGATAGGATACAGAAGGACCTAGACAAATTGGAGGATTGGGCCAAAAGAAATCTGATGAAGTTCAACAAGGACAAGTGCAGAGTCCTGCACTTAGGACGGAAGAATCCCATGCACTGCTACAGACTAGGGACCGAATGGCTCGGCAGCAGTTCTGCAGAAAAGGACCTAGGGGTTACAGTGGACGAGAAGCTGGATAGGAGTCAACAGTGTGCTCTTGTTGCCAAGAAGGCCAATGGCATTTTGGGATGTATATGTAGGGGCATTGCCAGCAGATCGAGGGACGTGATCGTTCTCCTCTATTCGACATTGGTGAGGCCTCATCAGGAGTACTGTGTCCAGTTTTGGGCCCCACACTACAAGAAGGATGTGGAAAAATTGGAAAGAGTCCAGTGGAGGGCAACAAAAATGATTAGGGGACTGGAACACAGGAGTTATGAGGAGAGGCTGAAGGAACTGGGGATGTTTAGTCTGAGGAAGAGAAGAATGAGGGGGGATTTGATAGCTGCTTTCAACTACCTGAAAGGGGGTTCCAAAGAAGATGGCTCTAGACTGTTCTTAGTGGTAGCAGATGACAGAACAAGGAGTAATGGTCTCAAATTGCCGTGGGGGAGGTTTAGGTTGATATTAGGAAAAACTTTTTCACGAGGAGGGTGGTGAAACACTGGAATGCGTTACCTAGGGAGGTGGTGGAATCCCCTTCCTTAGAAGTTTTTAAGGTCAGGCTTGACAAAGCCTTGGCTGGGATGATTTAGTTGGGATTGGTCCTGCTCTGGGCAGGGGGTTGGACTAGATGGCCTCCAGAGGTCCCTTCCAACTCTGTTATTCTATGATTCTATGATCTGATTCCTTTCTTAGAAGTTTTTAAGGTCAGGCTTGACAAAGCCCTGGCTGGGATGATTTATTTGGGGATTGGTCCTGCTTTGAGCAGAGGGTTGGACTAGATGACCTCCTGAGGCCCCTTCCAACCCTGATATTCTATGATTCTATGATTCTTACACGGGGGTCTCATTTTCTGTGGATTAAAATCGTGGTGGTGAAGCAGCCCCGTGCTCAGGTTCTGGGATGTCCTTTTCTGCAACGAATTCAAAACCCATTATTTGTGTAAACAATTTAATTTGTGAAACATGGACCCATTTCACTTTTCCATCTTTTTCAATGGGGTATACCAATGGGCTAAGGCGGTCCACTGTGGAGTAAGGGCTTATCTGTTTTGATTCCAGTGGGTGGCCCCTTTTCCCCATGTTAAGGACTTGGTCCCCTGTTTCCCACAGGGCTGCCTTTGTGGGCCTTTGTTTCCGAATTTTGTTGTTCATGCGTTCGATGGCCTGATTAACCCGATACTGGAGGGAGGTTTTATCTTCTTGTAACTGTTTGAACCATTGAAAATAATCATACTGGGTTATATTAGAGCTCTCTTCTTGACCCTGTACCCGGTAACTAGGATCAATCATTAGGCGCATCGTGTGCCCAAACAGAATTTGAAAGGGTTGAATTTGTGTCCCATCTTTTCTTGAGCTGTCAAATATATATACTGCTTGCTGTATTTTTCACTCCGTGCATCTGATGAAGTGGGTTTTAGCCCAAGAAAGCTTATGCCCAAATAAACGTGTTAATCTCTAAGGTGCCACAAGGACTCCTTGTTGTTTTTGCTGATACAGACTAACACGGCTGCCCCTCTGAGACCTGTCCTTAGTCTATTACTGCTGTGGATGGCAACCAAAATCAGAGGCAGTTTATCTGGCCAGTCTTTCTCTGAGTGATATACCACCTTCCGGAGTGCTTCCTTGATAGTGCAGTTCATGCCCTCTCCTTGGCCTGAGGACTGAGGCCGGCATGGTATATAGAGCCTCTGTTTAATTCCCAAGGCTTGTATCATTGTTGTAAAGATTTCTCCTACAAAGGCTCCCCCATTGTCAGAGTCTATTATTTTGAGGGTGCCGTATCTGCAAACTACCTCTTTAAAAAACGTTTTGGCCACTATCCTGGTGCTATTATCTTTAGTGGGAAATGCCTCCTCCCATCCTGAAAAGGAATCAATTATCACCAGTAAATACTGGAATCCTTCCTTACTCCTTGGCAATTTATCAATAGCATCAATTTGAACCCTGTGCCACGGCCCGAGCCTTCGATGGTGCAGTATGGGTTGGCAGTGCGGAGAAGGAGCCTTGTCCTGAGCGCACCGCACACAATTCTGCACCCATGTTTTAACATCATCCTCCCTACACTCCCATTCTGCTACTTGCTTCAGCCTTCTTAAAGTCCCTTCCACTCCTTCATGCGTCAACGGATGGGCTACATTAAGTACCTGCTGGAACTCGGTTAGGGCGGTCTGTAGGGCCATCTGTTGGCTCAGATGTGTCAGCACAGACATTCCTTTTCTGAGTTCCGGTTACAACTGTTATGTCAGGCTGTCAGACTATTGTATCTACCCGGTTATTCCAGGTGGTCTCCATACCCATTCCTTTACTGTGTGTCCTTACATGTCGCTCCTTTAACGGCTTAGGGTTCTTGGTTACCCACTGCCAAATCCATTTCCATTCCTCTGAATATGTAATACCCTTTCCATCTGCTGCTTTCCACCTGTTCCTATACCAATCATGTATCCAAACCTGTATCCCCTTCACACAAAAATCACTGTCAGCATAAATATACATGGGCCGTGGGAAATTGTCATATTGCCTTAAAACCTGATAAATTGCGTGGAACTCGTCATGCTGAGCTGATCCATGGTTTAAGTGTCCCTGAATGACTCCTCTTCTAAGTTAATGGCAGCGTATTTTACACATCTTTTCCCTTTTACTACCACTGCATTCCCGTCGGTAAACCAGACGTGCTTTTCTTGGAACACGGGATCTAATTCTTCCAGTGGGGGTGTCTCTGCCAAGGCAATTCTTTGCTCCAGAGTGACCTCTGGACATTCATGTCTGTTCCCTTTTTCAATTAGGTCATGTATTAGCTTGTCTGGCTTGGACATTGGTTCTGTGGTCACCCCTCTGTTAACTAAAGTGTGTCCACTGAGCCATTCGGGTGTTTGAGACTTTACCTCCCATCAATCTCCCTGACAAAATGTACTTGAGAGGAGTGTGGGTGCTTTGGATAGTAACAGGGGCTGTTCCTGTGAGTGGCTCAGAAGATTGTACTGCCCAGACGGCTGCTAGACACTCACGTTCACAGGGATCAAAATTTATTTCTGCTCCTTGTAATTTCCTAGCTTCATATGCTACCGGCACTAGCTTTCGCTCTTTGTTGTTTTGTAATAGTGTGGCAGCCAAGGCCATGTTATTGGCCGCCAAACGAATAACAAAAGGAAACACAGGACTGGGGCTGTGAGAGCCTTCTCTTTTAGCAGGGTTAAAGCGGAGTCCTGCTCTTCTCCCCATTCCCATTTTGTCTTTTTCTTTATCAGGTTCCACAATGGGTGACTGATTTCAGCATATTTATAAATGTGTGGTCTAAGAAAACTGAATCTTCCTAGCAGAACGCTTAAAGAGTGTGTGTCGGTAGGGGCCGGCATTTCTACCAGGGCCCTTACCTTTCGCTGATCTATCTGTCTCCCTTCTTGTCCAGCGACTATGCCCAGGTATGTAACCTGAGGTAGCACCAACGGATCCTTGTCTAAGGCTACTTTGAGCCCCATTTCCTGAATTTGTGCCAAAACCTTTTCCGTTAGTGTTTGAGTTTCTGCCTTAGTTTCCCCAAATATTAAAATGTCATCTGTGACAAAGTGGGACTCAGAGTAACAGCCGTGTTAGTCTGTATTCGCAAAAAGAAAAGGAGTACTTGTGGCATCTTAGAGACTAACCAATTTATTTGAGCAAAGTGGGACTGTTCTTAATTTTTTTTCTGAATACTGTAGGGGTGCCTCAGTTTCCCCTAGGCATTTCTTAAGTCTCTAGGTAGTGGGATAAGGCAGGAGGTGTAATTGTTGCAGAGCAAAGGGCCAGAGTACATAAATGGCTGACACTGTGTCTCCTGGCAACTAACGGCCTGGGCCCTTCCCCCTGCAAGGTGAGAGCTAAAGGGTTGGAGAATAAAGGAATCCGGTGACCTCCTGGCCCGGGAAAGGGACAAAGCCCAGAGGAGGAGGGGCTGAAGAGAGTTTCAGTTTGGGGCTGGCTGGAGACATGGAGTGAAGGGCAGACGTGGTTGTCTGGCTCCCTGCCCCCCAAAATGGACCCAGCTAAGGGGTCCTGTTCTCTGTACCTACAAGCTCTGTTTTAAACCGTGTCCCTGTCATCTGATAAACCTCTGTTTTACTGGCTGGCTGAGAGTCCCATCTGACTGTGAAGTTGGGGTGCAGGACCCTCTGGCTTTCCCAGGACCCCGCCTGGGCGGACTCGCTGTGGGAAGCGCACGGAGGGGCAGAGGATGCTGAATGCTCCGTGGTCAAACCCAGGAAGGTGGAAGCTGTGTGAGCTGTGTGTCCTGCAGACAGGCTGCTCCCAGAAAGGAGACTTCCCCAGAGTCCTGCCTGGCTTTGTAGGGAGCAGTTCCAGACATTGCCCGGAGACGCCGGGACATCATCTACATATGAAAACACAAAAGGCCTTTCTTGTGGGCTCAACTGGTCTGAGCACTGGGCAGCACAGCATGGGGAGGAGGTGACCAGCCCTCTGTGAAGGAAGAAGTGGTTCGGGACAATTTGGAAAAGCTGGACGTGCACAAGTCCATGGGGCCAGATGCGTTGCATCCGAGAGTGCTAAAGGAGTTGGCGGCTGTGATTGCAGAGCCATTGGCCATTATCTTTGAAAACTCGTGGCGATCGGGGGGAAGTCCCGGACGACTGGAAAAAGGCTAATGTAGTGCCCACCTTTAAAAAAGGGAAGAAGGAGGATCCTGGGAACTACAGGCCAGTCAGCCTCACCTCTGATTTCAAGGCAGTAACAGACCTTTTAAGGTCACGACTTTGTTGTAGGTTTAGCATTTTAAAATAAGTAAAAGAATGCCATGATTGTTTTTCCTTTGCATTGCAACTTGATGTTCCTGTTCAAAACGTTCTGTGTAAATCAATTCTGTTTTGTGTGCGAATGAAGAATGTGTGTTAAGAGATAAGTGTGCAGGCCATCACTGAACCAGGTGTGCACATCCCCGGTCATAGAAGTGCCGGGCAATAAGGGGAGGATTAGAGTCCTCGTTCCAACCCGTCTGTTGGGGAAAACTATTCAGATAAGATATATACAAACTGTCTAGGTATATACAACCCCGGTCGTAGAGGTGCTGGGCCATAAGGGGGAGATTAGAGTTCTCGCTCCTACCCCCGTCTGTTGGGGGACAATTGCAGAGGTGAATATGCCCTTGGTCATGGCAGGATTGAGCCCAGAAGGTAGAGGGCTGAGCGTTCCCCCTCCTGCTGCGTCAGGCAGCGCTTTTCGTGGGTGTAGGCGTTTGTGTTTTGTAAGTCCCAGCACGAGCATGGGCACGGAAGAGTTGTAAAGGTAAACGAGACTCATAAAGAAATATGTTCAGGCGAAAGGGGTCCCCTAAGGACAACGCTCAAGAAGAGCACAGTACGCCACTGTAACGAGGCTGGTTCTGGTGGGACCCACCTGAGAGTGTCCATTCAGGACAAATTGCTTAAAGCAGAGCAGTTACAGCCCCAGGCTGGGGTTTCTATGCACACCAAGGCAAACCCATTAAAGGAACCAGCGAGGAAATGGCCTATAACAAGGGACCTGGCACGTCTGTGCAGGGAGCGAGGGCTGAGCACTGGGAGGCTCACCCAGGAGCAGCGGGTAGAGTGTGACCAGTCCAAGGAGCAAGTTCCAGATCCCGGGGGGCTCCCAGGATGCCCAGAGAGCCTGGGAGTGCCAGGGGAGCAGAGTATAGCAGCCGGGAGTTTATCAGACCCAACTCCCCAGTCAGCAGGGGGGCTCCCCAAACAGATTTCTCCCCGGAGGAGTTGCGGAGACTGGAGCTGGAGCTGAGAGTGAAGGAGCTGGAACTGGAGGAGCAGAGACTGGCCGACAGGGAGAGAGAACGAGAGGACCATGCAGAACAGCGAAAGCACAAACTGGAGTTGGAGAGCAGCAGACCAAGAGGGCCTGCCGGGGGGCAAGAGGAGAAGGACCCTGAGCTGCCAGTTCTGCGGGGTATCTGGACACCAAATTGTTGCCCCAGTTTAAAGGGTGGGGAGGATACTGATGCCGATCTTATGGCCTTTGAGAAAGCTTGTGATCTGAACCAGATTGACCCCATGGACAGGCTCCACCGTCTAACCCCACTGCTGGGTCCCAAGGCCATAGAGGCATTCAGCCAAATGGATGGTATTGAGATGGGGGACAGGCTTTGCTGCTGAAGTTTGAACTGACCCCCAAGGCGTACAGGAAATGATTCCGGGGTGTAAGTGGGGGAAGGGCACAGGGGCCACGACCGCAGAGGACGTGTATAACCTAGTGGGGTTGGAGCAGCTCTAGGACATCTGCCCTCCAGACCTCAAGATGGGGTTAGGGGACTGGAAGCCCAAAGATCTGCGCAGTGCAGGGGCACTGGTGGATGAGTTTGTGAACAGCAGATCAGGGGCAGGAGGGAGCCCCACATCGGGGACTCACATCCTCAGCCGTGAAGACCGATGCAAAGAATTCATGTAGTTTCTCTGCAATGGCCTTATCCCCCTTGAGTGCTCCTTGGGCACCTCGATCGTTCAGGGGCCCCACTGGCTGTTAGCAGCTTCCGGCTTCTGGTGGACTTAGAAAAACATTGCTAGCACTTGTTGAGTCTTTGGCGAGCTCTTCCTCAGATTCTTTTTTTGGCCTGACTAACTGTATTTTTACACTTCATCTGCCAGTGTTTATTCTTCTTTCTATTTTCCTCACTAGGATTTAACTTCCACTTTTTAAAGGATGCCGCCTTGCCTCTTCTTTCACTGTGTTGTTTAGTCACGGTGGCTCCTTTTTGGCTCTCTTACTGTGTTTTTTAATTTGGGGTAGATATTTAAGTTGAGCCTCTATTATGGTGACTTTAAAAAGTTCCCACACAGCTTGCAGGGATTTCACTTTGGGCACTGGACCCTTTAATGTCTGTTTCACTACCCTCCCCATTTTTGTGTAGCTCTCCTTTCTGAAATTAAATCCTACAGTGTTGGGCCACTGTGGTGTTTTTCGTGCCACGGGGATGCTACATTTAATTATATTATGGTCACTATTACCAAGTGGTCCAGCTCTATTCACCCCTTGGACCAGATCCTGTGCCCCACTGAGGGCTAAATCAAGAATTGCCTGTCTTCTGGTGGGTTCCAGGACCAGCTGCCCCAAAAAGCAGTCATCTAAGGTGTCAAGAAACTTTATCTCTGCATCCCATCCTGTGGTGACATGTACCCAGTCAGTATGGGGATAGTTGAAATCCCCCATTATTATTATGGAGTTTTTTGTTTTCATAGCACCTCTAATCTCCCTGAGCATTTCACAGTCACTCTCACCATCCTGGTCAAGTGGTCAGTAATATATCCCTACCGCTACATTCTTCTTATTAGAGCATGGAATTACCATCCATAGAGGTTCTATGGTACAGTTTAATTCATTTACGATTTTTACTTCATTTGATTCTACGCTTCCTTTCACATATAGTGCCCCTCCCCCACCAGCACGACCTGCGCTGTCCTTCCGATACATTTTGTCCCCTGGTTTTTCTGTGTTCCATTGATTATCCTCATTCCACCAGTTTCTGCAATGCCTCTTATATCAATACCCACATGTAATACGAGGCACTCTAGGTCACCCATCTTGTTATTTATAGACTTCTAGCATTGGTATATCAGCACTTTAAAAATTTGTCTCCTTTTAGCTGTCTGCCCTTACACCGTGTAACTGAATGGGACTCTTTTTTATTTGATTGTTTCTGATCAGACCCTGCCTGTATTTTATCATTTTCCATCCTCTCGTCCTCACTAGGACATAGAGATTCTCTATTAATAGATCCTCCCCTACAGGATGTCTCTGTCCAAACCATGTGCTCCTCTGCACCTGTCGCCTTTCCCCCAGCCCTTAGTTTAAAAACTGCTCTACGACCTTTGTAATGGTAAGTGCCAGCAATCTGGCTCCATTTTGGTTTAGGTGGAGCCCATCCTTCCTGTGTAGGCTCCCCCTTTCCCAAAAGTTTCCCCAGTTCCTAATAAATCTAACCCCCTCCTCCCTACACCATTGTCTCATCCATGCATTGAGACCCTGCAGTTCTGCCTGTCTACCTGGCCCTGCACGTGGAACTGGAAGCATCGAATGCTACTATGGAGGTTCTGGACTTCAGTCTCTTCCCTAACAGCCTAAATTTGGCCTCCAGGACCCCTCTCCTATCCTTCCCTATGTCATTGGTACCTACATGTACCACGACCACCAGCTCCTTCCCAGCACTACACATAAGTCTATCTAGATGTTTCAAGAGATCCACAATCTTCACACCAGGCAGGGAAGTCACCATGCGGTTCTCCCTGTCATTGCAAACCCAGCTGTCTATGTTTCTAATGATCGACTCGCCCATTACTAACACCTGTCTCTTTCTAATAGCTGGAGTTGCCTCCACTAGAGAGGTCTTCTCAGTCTCAGTGAGACAGGATACCACAACATCATCTGGAAGGAGGGTCCCAACTATGGGATTGTTGTCCTTTGCTCCAGTCGGATATACTCCTTCCCTGAGGCTTTCATTCTCCTCAACAGCACAGGGGCTGTCAGACCGCAGGTGGGACTGTTCTACTGTACCCCAGAAAGTCTCATCTATGTACCTCTCTGTCTCCTTTAGCTCCTCCAGCTCAGCCAGCCTGGTCTCCAAAGCCCGTTCGCAGTCTCTGAGGGCCAGGAGCTCCTTGCACTGAATGCACATATATGTCACCTGTCCATAGTTGCCTATGTTTCTGCAAATTGATCCAGAGTCCCGTGTGGCTATAGATGTGGTTTTGACAGCTCCCCACATCTTATGATCTTATCCTGACGGAAGGAACCTCAACTGGCCATTGGGACCATTCTGACCTTTGGACTCTGGTGTCGTATGTTTGGGGTGTGAATGTGGAGTAAGGTTTGTTCTGTAATCAATAAAGAGCATTTAGAGTATTATACACTAAAACTGTATCCGGTATCTGCCTGCTCCCCATCCCGTAGGGAGACCTCTATTGCGGAGTCTAACAGTTGTTCCCCAGAGGTACCACCGCCAGCTGTCGTACCTGGCCCATGACATCCCCCTCGCAGGGCACCAGGGAATCCGGCACACCCGGCAGAGGCTGCTGCAGGACTCTTACTGGCCCAGGGTCTCTGACGCGATCCAACACTATTGCAGGTCCTCTGACTGCCGCCAGGGGGCAGGGAGGGCCCGGGATAAGTATAAAGTACCTCTGAGACCTTTCCCCATCAGAGAGGAGCCTTTCCAGAAGGTGGCCATGGACATCGTGGGGCCCCCTCAGCAAGACCGACCCGTGCTGGGAAGAAATACGTCCTGGTGGTGGTAGATTTCACTCCCCGGTACCCCGAGGCAGAGGCCTTGTCCTCTGTGGAGGCAGACACTGTGGCAGACGCGCTGCTGACCATTTTCAACAGAGTGGGGCTCCCCAAGGAGATCGTTACAGATCGGGGTCCAACTTAACGTCGGCCCTGCTCTGGTGCTTGTGGGAGAAATGTAGGGTCCGGAACACCTGGGCCTCTGCGTGTCACCCTCAGTCCAACGGGCTGGTGGAGAGGTTCAATGGGACCCTAAAGATGATGCTGAAAACCTTTATGAACCAGCACCCGCAGGACTGGGACGAGTACTTACCTCACCTGCTGTTTGCGTACAGGGAAGTGCCCAGGAATCCACAGGGTTTTCCCTGTTCGAGTTGCTGTATGGGAGGAGAGTGAGGGGACCCCTGGACTCAATGAGGGATGAGTGGGAAGGGAAGGCCTCTTCCGATGGAGCATCAGTGGTGGAGTATGTCCTGACTTTCTGGGAAAAGCTCCCTGAGCTCATGGGCTTGGCCAGGGGAAACCTAACCAGGACCCAAGGGAAGCAGAAGGTCTGGTGTTAGAGAGCTTATTCCTTCACTCTCCCACTTCCCTGGTCCTTCTCACATGAACAGAGAGCAACAATACCCGAAGTCCGAAGGTGCAAACAATTCGATGTTTATTGGGGTGAACTTCCAGCCAGCTTAAATACAAGTTCCTTTTCCTTATTTCCGAATCCCAACTTACTTCCTGTTTGCCCCTAATTTATATAGTAATATTCTTAGCTATACCTTAACCAATCATTCTATTAAAATTTAACTAACCAATCCTAACATATTGCAACATGATTATGTAACCAATTATATCCCACCACCTTAATTAGTTTACACCCAGCAAAATTAATTATACAGCAGACAGGAACAATCACAGAACCAGACAGAGATTATACAGACAAACAATAGCAAAGTGGGAACTATAATGGCAAGACAATACAGAAGTGAGGATTTCACATCCCAGTATTGATAAGTGAGTTCTTGCCAGACAGGATGCTCTCAAACTAAGTTTTCTTTTACATTTTCTAGGCACTTCCCTTTCTCTGGAGCTGATAGGCACTATCAGGACAGGATTGTATTCCTAACAGCCCAATAGCACCTTCTTTCCATGTGACTAGTTTGGAATGTGAGGATGTGACCGGTCGCTTCCCAGCTTATGGCTGCCTCTGTCGCTTAGCCAAAGGCCTTAGCCTAAGAACAGGGCCCCAGACTGTCACAGTAAGAGAAGGACCTTACATTGGCAGACAGTGATTTTGATTCTTTCTTTTATACCTCTAACTAGCCAAGTGATAAAAATACGCCTAAATTCTTAAAGTACAGGCCTTTACAGACAGGCCTGAATATCTATATCCTGAAACTCCACCCCTTTTTTTTTCTTTTTCTTTTGGGATCCTCCTGCCCAGGTATCCCTGGAAAAGCATAGGACATATGGCGACACATTTCCTGATAGGGCCAGGCATCAAGGTGGAAGGTGTCGATGCTCCATCTGTCCCACTGCCCCTTGTGTAGTACCATGCCCTGCACCTTTTCTCGTACGGGCATACCACACCTGTTCCAGTTAGTGTTCCAGACTTCCCAGTATAGTGGGCCCGAGAAGGTTGGGTCCGGGTTGTCTAGTACACATAGGTGGGGGGGGAGGGGCTTACTACATTACTTATAGGTTATAATTAGTGGCTGTTCTCTAGGGGGTTGTGCCCCCCTTGATCGTTTCCATATGCAATGTAACACACATATAGTTAACAATACAATAGCTGCTATGATGATCCACAGCAACACCGAGAGTCCTGACCACTGCAGTATGGTCCAACATCCTGGCCACCACCAAAAACATTGCTTCTCCTCCTTTGATAAGGTTAAAATTTTGTCAGCGCCATCCTGTAGTGTGTATTGTAAGTGTGTCCAACTGTTGGCGCTTGCAGCAAGTTGCTCTTGTAATCTTTGTGTACTTTTGTCCATATTGTGTGTCCATTGAATATCCACAGTGAAATTTGGTATTGTCCAAACCAATTCAACTACTTGGTACAGCATGGGGTAGTAGGTGCCGGTTCGATTGTTTACAACGATGAAGTCCACTGATCCATTGGTGCACCATAGTCCAGGTGGCAGTGTATAGAAGTTTATAATTTGGTCATACACTGGAAGGATTTCGCCTCCTAGTGTTATGTTGCAGGATTGCATACATTCCCAACAGAATACACCGTACCCCATATACATTACCCCTAAATGCCTCCCCTTTGCAATAGGCCATTGATCCTGCTCCTCCATAGTCATAGGAGAGGGGCACATCCATATTGCTCCTCTGGATATACAACTGCTTAATGTGATGACAGTCCAATTTACACCATTCCAGCCCCCCCACCTATTCCCTAGTGGCTCCCAACGTGCTCCCCCTTCCCTACTAACTCCCATAGGGTTCAAGGGAACCACCTTATTTGCATTTCCTTCCCATGGTATCATAGTAACAATTACACAAGAACTGTCCCCACAGGTCAGGGATGTTATTTTCCAGGTAGATGGGTATGTTTTTGCAATTGTGGATAGATATGGGCTAGCCTCCCGATTTAATACTGAAGGCCATTGTTCTGACCAAGCATCTCTCATAATATCCATTAACATTATTAACTGAGCATTTTGAATACCTACGCACACTTCTCCCCATGTTAGTCTTCTGAAGCCATCCTCTACCCATGTCAACAGGTCCCCTGCCCAATGAGTTAACTGCAAGTTTACCTCTACTGCTGTCCTCCACCCTGTGGCAACTGCTGATAGTTGCTGTGCCATTAATTCATTAATTTGTTGTTGAAATTTCACATTTTGGCTTACTAATTGTTTGGTTACCCACTCGTCCCCCAGATTCCATGTACCCAGCATAGTGTTCCCCGCTGCCCACAACCCCCTTTTCCGACGACGATTCCAGGTGTGTCCCCTCACCCATGCATTGAATTGTTGTTTCAATCCTTTTATGTACATACTACAATTAGGATGGATTTGGTCCACCCACCATGCCTTGGGGCGTACCACCCATGTAATAGAGTGAAAGGACACGTTAAAAAGTGCTGGCTGCACCTGCTCCCACAATGGCTCCCAGACATTTGCTCGTCGGGGAATATTCTTGGCTCCAGGCTGTGGCCACTTTAAATTTGGATTCTTCCAACTTGGCATCCATATCACCTGTAGGGTTACATTCTGTAAAATGGTTAACTCATCATACACCCAGCGTCCCAAAGGGGATTTTACGCCTAATGTAATATGTACATAACAAGCACACCTTCGGGGATTATCTTCCATGGAAGTACCATTGTGGTTACATATGGTAACATCACACCCTAAATGTGGGGCCCTATTTTCCCAAGAGGGTTCATTTGCTCCAGGAGACCAGAGGGTTATATTCTTTGGACCCTCTGTAACAAACCACATAGCTGGGTAACTGTGTTTTCCACTATCATTAATCATGGCAGCACCCAGGGAGTACCATGCGATATTTCCTGATAAATTTGATATTCTCCACCTGGTTGGGATTCCCCCATCTAATCCATAAACCATATACCGACACTGCCAAATTCCTGTTGGAGTATTAGTGGTACATCTTTCTATGGGGAGATTCTCATAGTCTTCATTAGCTTTATTACCACAGGTTGCATGTGTAGCCGTCCATGTGTTTCCTCCTTTTGACACTTCACATCGTGGGATCTGAATAGAATTTGTAAATGTGACAATTGTGATTAGCACTAGTAATTGTTCCATCCAGGGCCAAGGAATTTTCATCCTTTTCTCCTTTTTGAATTAACCTGTAATACACACATAACAAAATTTACACGTCCCCTTTCCCAATCCCCTGTTTGTACCTTTTTATTTGCGTGCAGTGGACCCACTCCCGTCCTCCATTCTCTGTACCCAGTAATAGCAGACTGGGCCCTAATTGGTCAAGGACAAGATAGGGGCCCTTCCATTTAGGAGCTGGGAATGGATGGTGTTGACCTGGAATCTTGTACATCACTAGATCTCCCACCATGGGTAGATTACGCTCCCCAGGCAGGTCATACCATGCTTTGACTCTTGCTGCTCCTTGCTTGTCTCGCCAGGCCACCGCCTGCTGTACTTGTTTTACATGTTTGATTAAAGTTAAAATCCATTCTTGTATTAAGCCATGTGCAGTGACTTCCCCAGGTACTGGGGTAAGTAGATTTTCCCACCGTTCCATAGGCCTTCCCATGAGAGCTTCATATGGAGAAAATCCTGTGCCCTTTGATTCTCGGGCCCCTATTCTCATTAAGACAAAGGGCAGTAACTGTGACCAGTTTTTTCCTCCGACTTCCACTCCCTTTCTTAGCTCACTTTTAATGGTGCGGTTCATGCGTTCCACCTGCCCCGCAGCCTGGGGGTGATAAGCAATATGGAACAACTGTGTGATTCCAGTGAGGGCTGATAGCTCCCCTAACAGATCTGACCGAAAAGCAGCTCCTTGGTCTGAGTCAATCACCTTCGGAACCCCCCAGCGAGTGAATACCTCATTTACCAGTATTGCAGCAGTTACCCGGGCAGTTTGATACTTTGTGGGGAAAGCTTCCACCCACCGGCTGAAAGCATCCACTACCACCAACATGAATCGGTTTTTCCTGTGATCTGGTGGTAGGGGTCCTGTGTAATCAATTTGTATTCTTTCCCATGGTCCCCTTGGGGCTTGTCTCATTAATTCTCCCCTTAGCACCTTGTGAGGTGGGCTGTGCCTGGCACAGTCCAAACAACGTTCCAGATATGATTTTAAATCAGCTGCCATTCCTGGCCACCAGCACAACCTTTTTAAAGTTCCCAGTGCCTCCTCAAACCCGGGGTGTCCCCCTGCCAAGCTCCCATGCACCCAGCTTAAGAAAGCCGTCCGACTTCCCTGAGGGCACAACATTACCGGTCCCTCAGTTGTTAAGACACACCAAATCCCTTCCATTAGTTCCACCTTTGGCACATGCCTGTCCCCAAGTTTCATGATGCCTTCCAGTCCTGGGTCAGATTCCTGCAACTCTCGAATTCGCCCTCCCCAATCTGTATCCACCCCGCTTCTTGTTAACACTGTGACAGGCACATTCTCTTCTGGCTCCCAGGGCCATGGGGGTGTCTCTGTTGCAGCCCGCTTGGCCTCTACATCGGCCAGATTATTCCCTTTGCTTAGGGGTCCTGTTTTCTTGTGTGCCTTTACCTTTACCACATTGATCCGTGTAAAACAGTGACTCAGCTCCTCCACTCTCTTCCACCAGGTAGCATGCTTGATTGTGGAGCCGTCTGTTGCCCTGAAATGATTATCTGCCCACCATCTCAGCATTAATGTGGCACCACGAAATACATAATCTGAATCTACCACCACCCAACATTCTGGCTCAAATTTGGGATCCACTTCATTTAAAGCTGTTAGCAAGGCTGCCAGTTCTGCCTCCTGAGCTGACTTCGCTTCTAGTGAGAAACCAATGGTGCTGACTGACTCATTGCCTCTGATTCCCACAACAGCTAAGCCTGCAGTTTTCCGTCCCCCTTGATACATACAACTTCCATCCAAAAACCATACCAGTGTCCCCTCCTTTACCTGATTGGGGTTAGCCGCCCGAAACACCTGATGTTGGGTTTTACCTGGGCTGGCTTCACATTGGCGTGGGGTGCCAGCCAGATGTAATCCAGCTACCCAGACTACGGGTTCCTTTAACACCTCTGCTTTAATGTTTTCTGCCTGTAGAGCCAGCAACCATTTAGCAATACGCTGCCCACTCACTTGTCCCTGTAAGATAGTGTGCATGTTTAACAGCCGCAGGGGGTCAGGATGAGATCGGACTATGACTTTCTGCATTCCCGTAAGGTATTTAAATTTCCCTACCCCCAGTAGGAGCACAACAGCACCTTTTCACACCACCCATACTTCAATTCCACAGCACTCAAAAGTCGAGAGGCAAAGGCCACAGGTCGGTCCTTTGCTCCATACTCCTGTGTTAATGCACAACCAATGTTAGTGTCTGATACCAAAGGATACAGATAAAAGAATTTCTCCCCATCCGGGGAGGCCAGCACTGGAGCACTGGCCAGGTTTTCCTTTAGCACTCTCACTGCCTCAGGACACTCTTCTGACCACTCCCAAGTTGAGGCTCGGGTTAGGTCAAATAGAGGCTGGGCTATTTCTGCATAATTGGCCACAAAATCCCTGCAAAATCCAGTTAGACCCAGAAAACTTTGCAAGCTTTTAACATCCGTAGGCAGTGGCAGGGACTGGATCAGTTGCACCCGTCCCTTATCGATTTCCCTTCCCATCTGAGACACTTCCTCTCCTAAGTAGGTCACTCTTGTCTGTCCCATCTGAGCCTTTTTCCCATTGACCTTCAATCCTGCTCTTGCCAAAGCTTGCAGGACCTGCTCGGTTAGTTCCCTGTCTTCTTCCTCTGTCCCTGACATTAGCAACAGGTCGTCTACATATTGTATGCACCTTGCTGAATCCACCCCCTCCAGAGCCTGTCTCATGTATCTGTGAAAAATTGCAGGGGAGTCCCTATATCCCTGGGGTAGGACTGTCCAGCAGAACTGTCTGCCCTCCCATGTGAATGCAGTTTTATACTGACATGAGGTAGCTAGTGGCAGAGACCAAAACCCATTAGCTATGTCCAAAACAGTGAAAATTCGGAATTGGGGTCCAATACGGGCCAACATTTCAGGGTACGCTGCCACCACTGAGGCTGGTGAATTGGCCAGAGCATTTAGTGCCCTGTAATCCACAGTGAGACGCCAGGTACCGTTTGGCTTCCTCACGGGCCACACAGCAGCATTACAAGGGGATGCAACTGCCCGAATCAGCCCCCTCTGTTCCAACTCCCCAATAGTTGCCCCCACCTCTGCCAATGCCTCCCGAGGAATAGGGTACTGTTTCTGTGGGGGAGGGTCCCCTCCCTCCATCAGTACCTCCATGCTGCCCCTCCCACAATCCAGGTTATCCTTCGCCCACACAGGGATGTGTTCCCACCCAGCCGGGGGGGTGGGAGGGCATGTGCCGCCTTAATGGTCATAGTGGCTATCCCCATGGGAATGGTAAAGCCCTGACCATCCTGCGTTTGCCCCAGTAAACACACCCAATTGGCTAAATCCAGTACGAGTCCCAGTTTGTGTAAATCTCCTGCCCCCAACAGATTAAGCAGATCATTACAACCCCACATAATCTCCCCTTCCCCCCAGATTCCTTTGATTTGTCCCCGCCTCAGGGTTAACTGTGTCTCCCCTCCCGTTGCCCCTACAATTGTCACAGTCCCTTCTGAGGGTCTCCCCTGCCCCCATGTGGTTAAACTGATGGCTGCTCCAGTGTCTATCAAAAAATCCCTCATGGGACTCCCTTCGATTGCCCCCTGGAGCGTAGGGCGACCAGACGCATCCCGTCCTAAACTGAGAACATCGACAGGACGCCTCCCAGGGCACCCCTAAGTTGCAGCACCCACCTCTGTCCCTCCCACTGGTTCATGAGGGGACCGGGGGTCCTGGCACCGAACGCATTCCTGTCTCCATGCAAAATTGTGTGTCTGACATTTCAGGCAGTCCCAGTCCCTTGGCCTCCGGGACCACTTTCCCCCTGATCTGGTAAGATCGTGGGTAGTCAGTTTAGCCTGCAGTCTCTGGATCTCTTGCTCTATAGCTGCCCGCTCGTCCCTGACTAGCCCCCCAAAGCCACGAACTCTCCCTCTACCTCCTCCTCTCCAGGCTGACCCACTCCTTTCCACCTTGTATTGATCCCCCGCAGTAATAGCATGGACTGGCTCTTCCCCCTGATGCATCTGCCTCCACACATCTGCCTGTTCCAGAAACTGGGGTAGCTGATTGGGAGCAAGTTCAGGGTGCTGCAACCTTAAATGCCCCACGAACTGCGGATTGCTCAGCTCCAACCATTTCTCCAGCAATTCCACACCCCTACCCTGCTCCACACCCCCACCAGGTCCCGGTGCCCCTGCCTGTGGCAGCACCCATGGACCATCCAGGGGATCCACCCAGCACCGCGCCCATGCCTGTATGCGATTAAGTGTATCCCGCCCTGTTTCCCCAGGGATTCGCTTCATCTTATTCATCCCCGCAGTACGAGAGTACACCCCAAACAAGTGTTTTGCCACCTGTCCGGGGATTAGAAATGGGTGTGCCACTCCTGCCACATCGATTCCCAAGGTACCTCGTCCCAAAAGACTACGCCATAAGATCACCTGGTCCTCACGAGTTAGACCCTCCATCTCCCTGCCCACCTCCACTAGCCACAGCACAAACTGATCCCAATCATCCCGGGGTACCTTTCCCAAACGGCCCAGTACTGCCTCCCGGTCCTTCAGGGCCAAGGGGCGGATTTCTGCCTGTTCTACTACTTGTGGGGCATGGTCCCCCCACCCCGCAACCGGGCCACTATTCCTGCCTCCTGCAGTTCCTCCCGGGTAGCCTCTCTCGCAGGGGCGGTAACTGTGGATCGCCGGCTTACAACATCCACCGGCCGTGGGGGGTACAGTGTTTTTTCAGGGTAGGGTGGTGGAGGTGTCTCCTTCAGTTCCATTAGTGGGGCGGATGGTTTGGGGTCCCTAAGTCCATTGCCCCCATGTTTACAATGATACAATTCCTCCTCTAAGTCTCCTACTCTCCCCAGCAGTTCGTCCCTCTCTCTCCGGATTGCCTCACAAGACCCCTCTGTCTGTGCAGCATCCCTTGCCTTCAAATCCGCTACCTCTACTGCTAACACGGATTTTTCTGTTAAAATCCGTTGCTGATCCACAATCCCCTCCAAATCCTTAATGTGTTGGAGGAGATCAGCTTCCCTTTTTACCCAGTATGCCATCCCAGCACACAAACCTTGTAATCCCATTCCCTTTTTCCTACACTCCTTTCCCTTGGGGTCTCCCAAAACCTCTCCCATCTCCTTCTCAATCTCATCCCAGGTGAGCCCCTGCACCTGGTATGGGCCCTGATTCTTCCTTATCCATTTGTTCAAAAAATCCGTTACCCCAGCTTGCCAGAACCCGCAGCTACCATCATGAGAGTTCGCCATACCCCCTCCAAGCAGCTGCGCGGACTGTTGGGGAGGGGGACTTACAGGCTGCCACTCACCTATCCAATGTGATGTATCCAAGTCCCGGCACCAAGATGTTAGAGAGCTTATTCCTTCACTCTCCCACTTCCCTGGTCCTTCTCACATGAACAGAGAGCAACAATACCCGAAGTCCGAAGGTGCAAACAATTCGATGTTTATTGGGGTGAACTTCCAGCCAGCTTAAATACAAGTTCCTTTTCCTTATTTCCGAATCCCAACTTACTTCCTGTTTGCCCCTAATTTATATAGTAATATTCTTAGCTATACCTTAACCAATCATTCTACTAAAATTTAACTAACCAATCCTAACATATTGTAACATGATTATGTAACCAATTATATCCCACCACCTTAATTAGTTTACTCCCAGCAAAATTAATTATACAGCAGACAGGAACAATCACAGAACCAGACAGAGATTATACAGACAAACAATAGCAAAGTGGGAACTATAATGGCAAGACAATACAGAAGTGAGGATTTCACATCCCAGTATTGATAAGTGAGTTCTTGCCAGACAGGATGCTACCAAACTAAGTTTTCTTTTACATTTTCTAGCCACTTCCCTTTCTCTGGAGCTGATAGGCACTATCAGGACAGGATTGTATTCCTAACGGCCCAATAGCACCTTCTTTCCATGTGACTACTTTGGAATGTGAGGATGTGACCGGTCGCTTCCCAGCTTATGGCTGCCTCTGTCGCTTAGCCAAAGGCCTTAGCCTAGGAACAGGGCCCCAGACTGTCACAGTGAGAGAAGGACCTTACATTGGCAGACAGTGATTTTGATTCTTTCTTTTATACCTCTAACTAGCCAAGTGATAAAAATACGCCTAAATTCTTAAAGTACAGGCCTTTACAGACAGGCCTGAATATCTATATCCTAACATCTGGTATGACCGCTCTGCGTGTACCCGCTCCTATGGCACCAGGGACCAGGTGATGTTTCTTATCCCTGTGAGGAAGAACAAGCTGCAGGTTGCCTGGGATGGGCCCTTCAAGGTCATCAGACAGGTAAACGAGGTGAACTATGTAGTGGAACTGTCCAGCGGAGCTCACAATCACTGGGTGTATCATGTCAACATGAGGAAGCCGTATTGGGACAGGGAGAAGTTGGTACTGGCCGTGTGTGGGCAGTGGGAGAAGGGAGAGGATCCCCTGGTGGGGCTCCTCCCTGAGATGCAGGGCCATCCCTAGACATTTTGGTGCCCTACGCAGCCCCCCATGGGAGTGGGGCTGGCCCCAGGCCTCCATGGGGGGGCAGGAGCAGGCTTGGGGGGCGGGGGGAAACCACCCCCCAGCATGAGCCGGTGGAGTGGAGTGGGTTGGGGCTGGGTTGCTCCACTTCCTGCTACCCGGTGAGCACAGGGTGCCCAACCCCTGCTGCAGTCCCCCAGCCCGTAGCACAGGGGGAAGGGTGGGGGCTTTGGGGAAGGTGTGGTGAGAGGGTGGGAAGAGGTGGGGCAGAGCGGAGCAAGGGTGGGGGCTTTGTGGAAGAGGCAGAGCAGGGGCGGGGGCAGCTTTCCTGGCTAGCTCAGCCAGCTGGGGGACCCGGTTGGCCACTGGAGCGGCACGCAGCTGCATAGGGCACCAGGAAATTTGGGGCAATTTGGTGCCCTACGTAGCTGTGTAGTTTGCATATGGGTAAGGACAGCCCTGCTGAGACGGGAGCCAGCCCCTGGCTGGAAACAATTCCCCTCTCGGGCCAGCTCACCCCTGCCCAGCAGGCTGAGATCAGAGCAGCGCTGCATTTGTACCAACCGCGGTTTTCCAACTGGCCTGGGCTCACTAACCCGGCTGTGCACCAGGTGGAGAGGGGAGCCGGCCCTTCCATCAGGTGTTCGCCATTCAGGGTGTGACGTTGCACTCTATATGATTTTATGAAAATATGCTAATGAGTGTGAATATGAGGTAACTGGAATATGCTTCATGCAAAAGGTCTCTAGTAAGGTATCATTACAAAGCCTATAATCTACTGAGTGTGGTCATCCTATTTGTATGAATGTATCATTCTCGTATCTGAAACTAGGAATATGAAATATACCTCTGAGGGCCTATTGTAACTGCAAAGTGTGGGCTATGAATGATGGTTTGGAATCTTGATGGCTCCCATCAGCCAGAACAATGGTCTGTGGGTGGCTCGGTTTGCAGACAGGTCTTCCTGTGGGTCAGACTGGGAGGAATGGAGGCTTGGGGTCTCACAGTGACATGTGATCATGTCACCTGACCTGGAATCCATCTTTAACCTGGTGCTTTTCCATTGAGAAGGAGGGGCTGGGAACCCAGAGAGGGACAAAGGGTTCCTGTCTTGTGCCAAAGCTATAAAAGGGGGTGGAACAGAACAAAAGGGAGCTACAATCATGAGAAATCCCCTAGATACCACCTGAGCTGGAACAAGGGCTGAACTAGGGGAAAGGATGGACCCAGACTAGGAAGGCGTCCAGTCTGTGATAGAAGTTTATTGAAACATCTCTGAGGGTGAGATTTTATCTGTATTCAGTTTTCTTATGGATATGTCTACACTATGAAATTAGGTCGAATTTAGAGAAGTCGTTTTTTTAGAAATCATTTTTATACAGTCAATTGTGCGTGTCCCCACACAAAATGCTCTAAATGCATTCACTCGGCGGAGTGCTTCCACAGTACCGAGGCTAGCGTGACTTCCGGAGCGTTGCACTGTGGGTAGCTATCCCATAGTTCCTGCAGTCTCCGCCGCCCATTGGAATTCTGGGTTGAGATCCCAATGCCTGATGGGGCTAAAACATTGTCGCAGGTGGTTCTGGGTACATGTCGTCAGGCCCCCGTTCCCTCCCTCCCTCCGTGAAAGCAACGGCAGACAATCATTTCGCGCCTTTTTTCCTGGGTTACCCGTGCAGACGCCGTACCACGGCAAGCACGGAGCCCACTCAGCTCACTGTCACCGTACGTCTCCTGGGTACTGGCAGACGGGGTATTGCATTGCTACACAGCAGCAGCAACCCATTGCCTCGTGGCAGCATACGGTGCAATAGGCCTGATAACTAGCGTCATCATGTCCTAGGTGCTCCTGGCCGCCTCGGCAAGGTCGGTCAGGAGCACCTGGGCAGACATGGGTACAGGGACATAAATAGGAGTGACTCGACTAAGTCATTCTCGTTAGTCCTGCCGGCAGTCGGATTGCACCGTCTTCTGCCGAGCAGCCAGGAGATGAGGATGGCTAGCAGTCCTACAGCACCATCTGCTGCCAGCCTAAGATGTAAGAGATAGATGACGTGGATCAAAACAAGAAATAGACCAGATTTGTTTTGTATTCATTTGCTCCTTCTCTCCCTTCCTTCGTGAAATCAACGGCTAACAATTGTTTCGGTGAGGTCTGTCAGGGGCACCCCCAAAAGTTTAATGGAGATTCAGTCCTACCTGGAATACCAGGGGGAGGGATAGCTTAGTGGGTTGAGCATTGGCATGCTAAACCCAGGGTTTTGAGTTCAATCCTTGAGGGGGCCATTCTGTATGACAGTTGTTTTTGTTTCTCCTTGATGTAAAGCCACCCCCTTTGTTGATTTTAATTCTCTGTAAGCCATGTCGTCAGTCACCCCTCCCTCCGTCAGAGCAACGGCAGACAATCATTCCGTGCCTTTTTTCTGTGCAGACGCCATTCCACAGCAAGCATGGAGCCCGCTCAGATCACTTTGGCAATTAGGAGCACATTAAACACCACACGCGTTATCCAGCAGTATATGCAGCACCAGAACCTGCCAAAGCGAAACCAGGCGAGTAGGCGACGTTAGCGCGGTGACGAGAGTGATGAGGACATGGACACAGACTTCTCTCAAAGCATGGGCCCTGGCAATGTGGGCATCACGGTGCTAACGGGGCAGGTTCATGCCGTGAAATGCCGATTCTGGGCCCGGGAAACAAGCACAGACTGGTGGGACCGCATAGTGTTGCAGGTCTGGGAAGATTCCCAGTGGCTGCGAAACTTTCGCATGCGTAAGGGCACTTTCATGGAACTTTGTGACTTGCTTTCCCCTGCCCTGAGGTGCAAGAATACCAAGATGAGAGCAGCCTTCACAGTTGAGAAGTGAGTGGCGATAGCCCTGTGGAAGCTTGCAACGCCAGACAGCTATGGGTCAGTTGGGAATCAATTTGGAGTGGGCAAATCTACTGTGGGGGCTGCTGTGATGTAAGTAGCCCACGCAATCAAAGATCTGCTGATATGAAGGGTAGTGAGTCTTGGAAACGTTCAGGTCATAGTGGATGGCTTTGCTGCAATGGGATTCCCTAACTGTGGTGGGGCCATAGACGGAACCCATATCCCTGTCTTGGCACCAGAGCACCAAGCCGGCGAGTACATAAACCGCAAGGGGTACTTTTCAGTAGTGCTGCAAGCTCTGGTGGATCACAAGGGACGTTTCACCAACATCAACGTGGGATGGCTGGGAAAGGTACATGACGCTCGCATCTTCAGGAACTCTGGTCTGTTTCAAAAGCTGCAGGAAGGGACTTTATTCCCAGACCAGAAAATAACCGTTGGGGATGTTGAAATGCCTATAGTTATCCTTGGGGACCCAGCCTACCCCTTAATGCCATGGCTCATGAAGCCATACACAGGCAGCCTGGACAGTAGTCAGGAGCTGTTCAACTACAGGCTGAGCAAGTGCAGAACGGTGGTAGAATGTGCATTTGGACGTTTAAAAGCACGCTGGCGCAGTTGACTGACTCGCTTAGACCTCAGCAAAACCAATATTCCCACTGTTATTACTGCTTGCTGTGCGCTCCACAATATCTGTGAGAGTAAGGGGGAGACGTTTATGGTGGGGTGGGAGGTTGAGGCAAATCGCCTGGCCGCTGGTTATGCACAGCCAGACACCAGGGTGGTTAAAAGAGCACAGGAGGGTGCGCTGCGCATCAGAGAAGCTTTGAAAACCAGTTTCATGACTGGCGAGGCTACAGTGTGAAAGTTCCGTTTGTTTCTCCTTGATGAACCTCCCCCCCTTGGTTCACTCTACTTCCCTGTAAGCTAACCACCCTTCCCTCCTCCCTTTGATCACCACTTGCAGAAGCAATAAAGTCATTGTTGCTTCATATTCATGCATTCTTTATTAATTCATCACACAAATAGGGGGATAACTGCCAAGGTAGCCTGGGAGGGGTGGGGGAGGAGGGAAGGACAAGGCCACACTGCACTTTAAAACTTAAAAACTTAAAAAAATTTAAAAACTTATTGAATGCCAGCCTTCTGTTGCTTGGGCAATCCTCTGGGGTGGAGTGGCTGGTTGGCCGGAGGCCCCACCACCACGTTCTTGGGCGTCTGAGTGAGGAGGCTATGGAACTTGGGGAGGAGGGCAGTTGGTTACACAGGGGCTGTAGCAGCGGTCTGTGCTCCTGCTGCCTTTCCTGCAGCTCAACCATACACTGGAGCATATTGGTTTGATCCTCCAGCAGCCTCAGCATTGAATCCTGCCTCCTCTCATCATGCTGCCGCCACCTTTCAGCTTCAGCCCTCTCTTCAGCCCACCACTTACTCTCTTCAGCCCGTCACCTCTCCTCCCGGTCATTTTGTGCTTTCCTGCACTCTGACATTGTCTGCCTCCATGCATTCGTCTGTGCTCTGTCAGTGTGGGAGGACAGCATGAGCTCAGAGAACATTTCATCACAAGTGCGTTTTTTTCACCTTCTAATCTTTGCTAGCCTCTGGGAAGGAGAAGATCCTGTGATCCTTGAAACACATGCAGCTGGTGGAGGAAAAAAAAGGGACAGTGGTATTTAAAAAGACACATTTTCTAGAACAATGAGTACACTCTTTCACAGTAAACCTTGCTGTTAACATTACATACACAACACATGTGCTTTCATTATAAGGTTGCATTTTGCCTCCCCCCACCATGTGGCTAACAGCGGGGAACATTTCTGGTCAGCCACAGGCAAACAGCCCAGCAGGAACGGGCACCTCTGAGTGTCCCCTGAACAAAAGCACCTTTTTCAACCAGGTGACCATGAATGATATCACTCTCCTGAGGCTAACACAGAGAGATAAAGAACGGATGTTGTCTGAACGCCAGCAAACATACACTGCAATGCTTTGTTCTGCAATGATTCCTGACTATGTGCTATTGGCCTGGCGTGGTAAAGTGTCCTACCATGGTGGACGGAATAAGGCTGCCCTCCCCAGAAACCTTTTGCAAAGGCTTTGGGAGTACATCCAGGAGAGCTTTATGGAGAGTCCCTGGAGGATTTCCGCTCAATCCCCAGACACATTAACAGACGTTTCCAGTAACTGTACTGGCGGCAAATGCCAGGGCAAATTAATCATTAAATATGCTTGCTTTTAAACCATGTATACTATTTTAAAAGGTACACTCACCAGAGGTCCCTTCTCCACCTGGTGTGTCTGGAGGCAGCCTTGAGTGGGTTCGGGGGGGACTGGCTCCAGGTCCAAGGTGAGAAACAGTTCCTGGCTGTTGGGAAAACTGGTTTCTCTGCTTGCTTGCTGTGAGCTATCTTCAACCTCCTCCTCATCTTCCTCGTCCCCAAAACCTGCTTCCGTGTTGCCTCCCACACCATTGATGGAGTCAAAGCACAGCGTTGGGGTAGTGGTGGCTGAACCCCCTAAAATGGCATGCAGCTCATCATAGAAATGGCATATTTGGGGCTCTGACCTGGAGCGGCCGTTTGCCTCTCTGGTTTTCTGGTAGGCTTGCCTCAGCTCCTTATGTTTCAAGCGGCACTGCTTCGGGTCCCTGTTATGGCCTCTGTCCTTCATGCCCTGGGAGATTTTTACAAATGTTTTGGCATTTCAAAAGCTGGAACGGAGTTCTGGTAGCACGGATTCCTCTCCCCATACAGCGATCAGATCCCGTACCTCCTGTTCGGTCCATGCTGGCGCTCTTTTGCGATTCTGGGACTTCATCATGGTCACCTCTGCTGATGAGCTATGCATGGTCACCTGCAGCTTGCCACACTGGCCAAACAGGAAATGAGATTCAAAATTCGCGGGCCTTGTCCTGTCTACCTGGCCAGTGAATCTGAGTTGAGAGTGCTGTCCAGAGCGGTCACAATGGAGCACTCTGGGATAGCTCCCGGAGGCCAATACCATCGAATTGCATCCACACGACCCCAAATTTGACCCGACAAGGCCGATTTCAGCGCTAATCCCCTTGTCGGGGGTGGAGTAAGGAAACTGATTTTAAGAGCACTTTAAGTCGAAAAAAAGGGCTTCGTCGTGTGGACGGGTGCAGGGTTAAATCGATTTAACGCTGCTAAATTCGACCTCAACTCCTAGTGTAGACCAGGGTTTACTGTATTAGGCATAGACTTGCATGTTCCGTTTTATTTTGCTGGGTAATTCACTTTGTTCTGTCTGATATCACTTGGAACCATTAAATCCTACTTTTTGTATTTAATAAAATCACTTTTTACTTATTAATTAACCCAGAGTAAGTGATTAATACCTGGGGGAGCAAACAGCTGTGCATCTCTCTCTATCATAGAATAGAATCATAGAATATCAGGGTTGGAAGGGACCTCAGGAGGTCATCTAGTCCAACCCCCTGCTCAAAAGCAGGACCCATCCCCAATTAAATCATCCCAGCCAGGGCTTTGTCAAGCCTGACCTTAAAAACTTCTAAGGAAGGAGATTCCACCACCTCCCTAGGCAACGCATTCCAGTGTTTCACCACCCTCCTAGTGAAAAAGTTTTTCCTAATATCCAACCTAAACCTCCCCCACTGCAACTTGAGACCATTACTCCTTGTCCTGTCCTCTTCCACCACTGAGAATAGTCTAGAACCATCCTCTCTGGAACCACCTCTCAGGTAGTTGAAAGCAGCTATCAAATCCCCCCTCATTCTTCTCTTCCGCAGACTAAACAATCCCAGTTCCCTCAGCCTCTCCTCATAAGTCATGTGTTCCAGACCCCTAATCATTTTTGTTGCCCTTCGCTGGACTCTTTCCAATTTATCCACATCCTTCTTGTAGTGTGGGGCCCAAAACTGGACACAGTACTCCAGATGAGGCCTCACCAATGTCGAATAGAGGGGGACGATCACGTCCCTCGATCTGCTCGCTATGCCCCTACTTATACATCCCAAAATGCCATTGGCCTTCTTGGCAACAAGGGCACACTACTGACTCCTATCCAGCTTCTCGTCCACTGTCACCCCTAGGTCCTTTTCCGCAGAACTGCTGCCGAGCCATTCGGTCCCTAGTCTGTAGCTGTGCATTGGGTTCTTCCGTCCTAAGTGCAGGACCCTGCACTTATCCTTATTGAACCTCATCAGATTTCTTTTGGCCCAATCCTCCAATTTGTCTAGGTCCCTCTGTATCCTATCCCTGCCCTCCAGCGTATCTACCACTCCTCCCAGTTTAGTATCATCCGCAAATTTGCTGAGAGTGCAATCCACACCATCCTCCAGATCATTTATGAAGATATTGAACAAAACCGGCCCCAGGACTGACCCCTGGGGCACTCCACTTGACACCGGCTGCCAACTAGACATGGAGCCATTGATCACTATCCGTTGAGCCCGACAATCTAGCCAGCTTTCTACCCACCTTATAGTGCATTCATCCAGCCCATACTTCCTTAACTTGCTGACAAGAATACTGTGGGAGACCGTGTCAAAAGCTTTGCTAAAGTCAAGAAACAATACATCCACTGCTTTCCCTTCATCCACAGAATCAGTAATCTCATCAAAAAAGGCGATTAGATTAGTCAGGCATGACCTTCCCTTGGTGAATCCATGCTGGCTGTTCCTGATCACTTTCCTCTCATGCAAGTGCTTCAGGATTGATTCTTTGAGGACCTGCTCCATGATTTTTCCAGGGACTGAAGTGAGGCTTACTGGCCTGTAGTTCCCAGGATCCTCCTTCTTCCCTTTTTTAAAGATTGGCACTACATTAGCCTTTTTCCAGACATCCGGGACTTCCCCCGTTCGTCACGAGTTTTCAAAGATAATGGCCAATGGCTCTGCAATCACAGCCGCCAGTTTCTTTAGCACTCTCGGATGCAACTCGTCCGGCCCCATGGACTTGTGCACGTCCAGCTTTTCTAAATAGTCCCGAACCACTTCTTTCTCCACAGAGGGCTGGCCATCTGTTCCCCATGTTGTGATGCCCAGCGCAGCAGTCTGGGAGCTGACCTTGTTCGCGAAGACACAGGCAAAAAAAGCATTGAGTACATTAGCTTTTTCGAAATCCTCTGTCACTAGGTTGCCTCCCTCATTAAGGGGCCCACACTTTCCTTGGCTTTCTTCTTGTTGCCAACATACCTGAAGAAACCCTTCTTGTTACTCTTAACATCTCTCGCTAGCTGCAGCTCCAGGTGCGATTTGGCCCTCCTAATTTCATTCCTACATGCCCGAGCAATATTTTTATACTCCTCCCTGGTCATATGTCCAACCTTCCACTTCTTGTAAGCTTCTTTTTTATGCTTAAGATCCGCTAGGATTTCACCGTTAAGCCAAGCTGGTCGCCTGCCATATTTACTATTCTTTCGACACATTGGGATATCAGTGTTATAGAGGGTGAACAATCTATGAGTTTACCCTGTATACGCTTTATACAAAGTAAAAAGGATTTATTTGGGGTTTGGATCCCATTGGGAGTTGGGCATCTGAGTGTTAAAGACAGGAATGTTTCTTAAGCTGTTTTCAGTTAAGCCTGCAGCTGTTGGGGGAAAATGCAAAGTTGGGATGGCTGAGGTGTCATACCCCAGGGTACTACCAGAGGTTTGTGCCCCACTTTAGCTCCCTGGCAGCTCCCCTCATGGAGCTTTGTAGGAAGGGAAAGCTGGACAAGCTGGTCTGGACTGAGCAGTGCCAGAGGTCTCTCTGTGCACTAAAGGGGGCACTTATCCAAAGCCCGGTGCTGGTAAACCTGGATTTTAATAAACCCTTCCTGGTGTTCACTGATGCCTCAGACACCGGGCTGGGTGCGGTGCTGATGCAAACTGATACTAAGGGGGAGAGACACCCCACTTTGTACTTGAGCAAGAAGCTGCTGCCCCGGGAGCAGCACTACGCGGCCATAGAGAAGGAACGCCTGGCCATGGTGTGGGCCCTTAAAAAGCTGCAGCCAGATCTTTTTGACAGGTTTCAGAGTAGCAGCCGTGTTAGTCTGTATTCGCAAAAAGAAAAGGAGGACTTGTGGCACCTTAGAGACTAACCAATTTATTTGAGCGTGAGCTTTCGTGAGCAACAGCTCACTTCATCGGATGCATCCAATGAGTCTCTAAGGTGCCACAAGTCCTCCTGTTCTTTTTGCATATCTTTTTGCACAGTGCTTCACGGTGTGCACTGACCATTCGCCCCGGATGTGGCTGCACCAGCTGAACGGGGCTAATGCCAAGCTGCTGAGATGGAGCCGGCTCCTCCAGGGTTATGACATGGAGGCGGTCCATGGGAGCGGGAGTGCCACTGTTATGGCCGATGCTTTGTCACGGGGTGGGGGCCCTGAATTTCCCCAGGTCACTGGCCAAGTGACCCCGCTCAGTTCAGACTCGAAGGGGAGAGAGGTGTGACAAAGCAGGGGGGTTTCTTGTTTTTCCAATGGTTTGCAGGCAGAGGGGGTGGGACTCAGTTTCCCTGGGTGTTACGGGTTTAACGAGATGGTGGGAGAGGGAGTTTGTTGTTTCAGAGGGCCAGCGAATGGCTTGGAGAATGGATAGCCCAGCGACTGGTGACCGGGAGGCCTGGCTGCGGAGAGAAGACTCCGGTGACCGGACCAGCCGGTTCTAGCCAGAGGGGAAACAAAGGGCAGATGAGAGGAGAGGCTGAGGGGGAGAGGAGGCCCAGCCCGCCTGTTTACCTGGGGCAGAAGACAAAGGACAGAGGTGGGTTTTGGGGTACGGGGATAATCAGATGCCCAGCTGGAAGGAGGGGCTTCTGGACTGTGGGGGGAAGAGGGCAACCAGAGCCCATGTGGATGTGGGACAGACCTAGATGTGCTTTGCTGAGGGAGGCCAGGCAAGTCTCCTGTGCTGGGTTCAGACGTTCAATAAACCTTCCTTTTTTATGCTGGCTGAGAGTCACTCCAGTCTAGAGATCAGGGTTGCATCATTCCCTCTGGGAGTGGAGGCCATGGGGGTCCAGAGCGAGGGGACACCTAGAGGGGGGCCATTGACAAAGCCAGGTGGTGCAGTCCGGGGAGGTGGAAGGGTCAAAGGGCCTAACCCCACAGAGCGAGTGCAACCCTCGAGAAGGGCTGTCAGACTGAAGGGGGTTACTCCCAGGGGCCTTACAGAGCCGAGAGGGCACAGATCCTGTGAGTCTGTGAGAGCCAGTTACTGTTCCCTCCCCCGCCACACACAGAGTAACAGAAAATGTGGAAATAGCAGAAGTCCTAAATGACTTTTTTGTTTCAGTTTTCACCAAGAAGGTTGGTGGTGACTGGACGTCTAGCACAGTGAATGCCAGTGAAAATGAGGTAGGATCAGAGGCTAAAATAGGAAAAGGACAAGTTAAAAATTATTTAGAGAAGCTAGAGATTTTCAAGTCACCAGGGCCTGATGAAATGCATCCTAGAATACTCAAGCAGCTGACAGAGGAGATAGCTGAGTCATTAGCGATTATCTTCTAAAAGTCCTGGAAGACGGGAGAGATTCCAGAGGACTGGAAAAGGGCAAATATAGTGCCCATTTATAAAAAGGGGAAGAAGGACAACACAGGGAATTACAGAACCAGAAACTTCTGTACCCAGAAAGATAATGGAGCAAATAATTAAGCAATCAATGTGCGAACACCTAGAAGATAACGAGGTGATAAGTAAAAGTCAGCATGGATTTGTCAAGAACAAATTATGTCAAACCAACCTGATAGCTTTCTGTGACAGGGTAACAAGCCTTGTGGATAAGGGGGACGTGGTAGATGTGGTATACCTTTACTTTAGAAAGGCTTTTGATTCTGTCTTGCACAACCTTCTCATAAACAAACTAAGGAAATGCAATCTAGATGGAACTACTATAAGGTGGGTGCATAACTAGCTGGAAAACTGTTCCCAGAGAGGAGTTATCAGTGGTTCACAGTCATGCTGGAAGGGCATAATGAGTGGTGTCCTGCAGTGATCGGTTGTGGGTCCAGTTCTGGTTAATATCTTCATCAGTGATTTAGATAATGGCATAGAGAGTACACTTATAAAGCCTGTGGACAATACCAAGCTGGGAGGGATTGCAAGTGCTCTGGATTCAAAATGATCTGGACAAACTGGAGAAATGGTCTGAAGTAAATAGGATGAAATTCAATAAGGACAAATGCAAAGTATGCCACTTAGGAAGGAGCAATCAGTTGCACACATACAAAATGGGAAATGACTGCCTAGGAAGGAGCACTGCAGAAAGGGATCTGGGGGTCATAGTGGATCACAAGCTAAATATGAGTCACCAGTGTAACGCTGTTGCAAAAAAAGCGAACATCATACTGGGCTGTATTAGCAGGAGTGTTGTAAGCATGACAGGAGAAGTAATTCTTCTGCTCTACTGTGCCCTGATGAGACCTCAGCTGGAGTATTGTGGCCAGTTCTGGGCACCACATTTCAGGAAAGATGTGGACAAACTGGAGAGAGTCCGGAGAAGAGCAACAAAAATGATAAAAGGGCTAGGAAACCTGACCTGTGAGGGAAGATTGAAAACACTGGGCTTGTTTAGTCTGGAGAAGAGAAGACAGAGGGGACGTACAAGTTTTCCTAGTACATAAAAGGTTGTTACAAGGAGAAAGGAGAAATTTTTTTTTCTTGTTTACTTCTGAGGCTACAACAAGCAGCAATGGTCTTAAATTCCAGCTAGGGAGGTTTAGGTTGGACATTAGGAAAAAATTCCCAACTGTCAGGGTGGTTTGGCACTGGAATAAATTGCCTAGGGAAGCTGTGGAATCTCCATCATTGGAGATGTTTAAGAGCAGGTTAGACAAACCCCCCCTCAGGAAGGGTCTAGATAATTGTCCTGCCATGAGTGCAGAGAACTGGACTAGATGACCTCTCTAGTCCCTGCCAGTCCTACAGTTCTATGACTGAGGGGTTAGCATGTTGGCTAACCTGTACAGAGCCAGCGGGCCTGGGCTGCCCGAGGCCATTGGTTTCAGGGACTGACCCACAGCAGGCAGGGACATGCTAAGGCAGTGGCAGGGAGAGGCCTCAGGACCCTGGGTACTGTCACACCATGCCTAGGAGAGAGGGCAGCACAGTGATACAGATACTTCACCTGCACCCAGCTGCTGCTGGCAGGGGGAGCAGCAGCTGCACGAAAGCCCAGCCCAAGAAGGACGAGAGGAGCCCAATGCTTTGTACATTCTCACTTTATTAGGACATCCTATTTATACAGATGAGTGCAGAGTGGCTCTGGGCTCGGGGCACAGGGACAGCCAGGCAGCATGCAGCAGTGCAGGGACCCCACTCGAGCACCACACCCCAGAACCTCCTGCCACGGGAGTCCAGGCAGCTCAGCAGTGCTCACAGCCTGCCTGTGCTACCAGGAGACTGTACGTGTGGTTGGGGCACGGGGGCTGCCGGGACAGAGATGGCATTTATATCCCTGCCCCTACACGGCCCCAGGGTCTGTCAGGGCCTTCCCTTGCTCCAGGGGGCGGGAGGGGCTCTGGGATCGATCTTTCTGTGCTGGTCTCTGCTGGCTGCGCCATGTAGTGCTATGGAGCCCAAATGGTGCAGAAGGCCCCCCCACTTGCCCCATGATACCCCCAGGTGTGTGGGGCAGGCACAGGTGCTTGTTGCTCTGCTGAAGTCCTCTCCCCTGGCCCTGACAGTGCCCTGCTCCTGAGGAGAGGGAGCCAGGAGCCCAAGGGCTAGTAACCTTGCTCTAGAGCAAGAGCCTCCTCAGCCAGCCCCTTGCTCCCTTCGATGTCTAGCTGCCAAGTGGGCTGGCACACAGGGAGGGAGAGGTCTGCACAACTCAAGGAATGCAGCTCCCTGGCCCCAGGGACTGGTGTGCAGAGGGGATGGCAAAGTGGTCTCTGGGCTGCCCAGCAGGGCGAGCCTCACCCAGGTCTCTCCTGGTGCTGCTTGTTTAGCCAGGCCTCTGGGCAGGGGGCAGTGTAGATGCTGCTCGTGCAGGGGGCGCCCCAGGAGAGGGCTGGGACGGGGAAAGGAGAGTCTGGACGGGTGCAGGTCTCACATCTAGACAGAACTTTATTAACAGCAGCATCCAGTGACATACAGAACGACAGGGACCCAGCCCTCTGGCCACCTGGAGCAGGAGGAAGCTGGGCTGCATGGAAAAGGAAGGCAGGGCCGTGGTGCAGCCCACACCAGGTGCTCGTGGGAGGGGAACTGGGCAGAGCCCTGTGCTGGGAACTGGGCAGAGCCCTGTGCTCACCCCTGGGCCAGCCATGCATAGCACCTTGGGAAGCAGCCTCAAGGGGGCTGCACACCAGGGCACTCTGGGGAGCGGCCTGCACTCAGCCCCCCCCAGTTAGCCCCCCCACACCACCACCAATGGTTCAGGGTCTCAAACATCTTCATGACTAACTGTAGTGAATACAGGCAGGTGCTGCCAGGCCCGGCAGGGACACCGCTTGGGAGGCACTGCCCAGCCTGTCAGATCTCTGGGGCCAGGCGCTAACAGAGCCGGTGCTTTGAAGCTCTCTCTGGTTGTCTCACGAAATGCCAAGGCCTGATCTGCCTGTGTGAGGCAGCCCTGCCACTAGAGGGTAGCACCTGGGGCCAGAGTGGGCTTCAATCCATTCACCAGTGGGAGGCTGGGGACGCAGCTGGCTACCGACAGCTGAGAGGAGCAGTAGCAGCCAAAGAGCTGCCTCTGGCAGAGGGGGGGAGCAGCATGCTTGGGACACAGCCAGGCAGAGACATTCCCTGAAGCAAGACAGCAGCTCCTGACGTGGCGCAGAGCAAAGCTATTTATACACCCCCCGCCCCGCCCCCTGTGCACCCAGCCCCACACCCCCACGCAGCACGGGCAGCCCAAGGATGGAGAGCGTCCCTCATCCCATGATGGCCCAGGGTGGGTCCTTCCAAAACCATGAGCCCAGTGCAGCTCAGATGCTCCCAACCCCACTGTCCTTCCTGAAGAACTGGTAAGGTGACCATGGGTCAAAATAACTAGAACACGAGAACCAACAACGAGATGCCATGAAAACAACACAGCAAATGGCTATGGGGGAGCAGGGCTGGGGTGGGGGCAGTGAGGTGGGGCTGGCACAGGAGGTTACCCTACTCTCCGCAGCAGCGGGTGCGCTAGTCCTTGGCCCGGCCGATGATGGCCAGGATGTAGAGGAAGATGTTGATAATATCCGTGTAGAGGTTGAGGGCGGCAAAGACGTATTCCTCCGGGCTCAGGGACAGCTGCTTGTTCCCCAGGATCATCTGAGTGTCCACCGCTAGGAACTGCAAGGAGGGGAGGGGGTCACCAGGAAGTGCATGCCAGTCCTGGCACCAAGCCTGACACACCAGCACGCTTTCTGTGGGGACCATGCCTGGCTGCCCAGCTGCAGGCCTTGCCAGCAGCTCTGCTGCCCAGGAGAATGCAGCCCCCCCGTCTTGCACATGGCATGGCAGGAGGGACGGTCCGTGCTAGGCTGCGCCTCTTGCCCCCCGGCACACAGGGGTGCTCTCGAAATGCTGCCAGGATGGAGGGGCATGGACAGTGTCACACCCAGGAGCAGAGCACTGGGGGTTGGGTGATCCAAAGGGATGGGCCGTCCCTGGCCATGACTGACACTGCCCTGCCAAGCTCCTCCCTCCCTTTCTGAGCAGGGTCTCCAACACCCCTCCCGCTCTAGGTAAGGGGATGGGTCCCAGTGCCAGCCCAGACAGGGCTCTCTGGCTTGGTGAGCAAGAGCTGGGACTTGGCCCTTCCCACCTACCAGCAGCCACCATCTCAAAAATGGGGGCGTTTATCCAGGCACGACGGCTGGCCCCACAGCTGACACTGGGACCCCGTGTTCATGCCCACCCACACCGCAGAGCCGTGGTTCCAGCTGGGACGAGGCAGGAGCAGGAACAAGCTCCCAGGTGGTGCCACGAAGAGGGTCTGAAGCCATGCCAGTTCTAGAGCTGTCCCCAGTGCACAGCTCCAGGCCGGCTCTCCGGCAAGGTGCTCACCCACGGGCACAGGGATGGGGTGGCCATAGCTAGACTCGCAGCTGGAGAGGGTGGATTTTAAGGCCCAAGGGGCGCAGCGCCCATGACCCTGGGGGTTTGGTTTCTCAGTTGGGGTGAGGCAGCCACATCCCCATGGGGGAGGGGTTCATCAGGCAGAGCTGGCCCATCTGAGGCCCTGGCGAGCCTCTAGGCCGAGCACCCTGGCTCCCACCCATGCAGCCACCCCGTCCCGGCAGACACTCACACAGGTGAAGAGCAGGGCTCCCAGCGAGGCATAGACAATGTCCATGATGCGGTTCCGGATGAAGATACACAGGATGGAGAAGATGATCAGCACCACCAGGCAGACGATCAGCACGCCCCGGCACGAGGTGAAGTCGTACTTGGTCTGCAGGAGAGGACAACGGGCCATTGGGTCGTCACATGCAGGGTCTCCAGCCCCTGCCCTCGTGGCTGGGCAGTGCCTGACCCCAGCACTGCTCCGCCTGCTGGAGGAGCTGAAAGGAGCCCTGCTTTGGGCCCAGGTCTCTGCTTTCCAGGCAGCTCCCCCAGGAGCCCAGACATGGGCCGGTTATTGCAGTGCTGGCTGCCCAGCCCCAAGCAAGGCTATGGCATGACTGGGTCCGAGGGCGAATTCCCTGGGAACCAGCACAGGCAGCTCACAGGCTGCACCTGGATCCTGCCAACCCCACGTCCAGCTCCCAGGGACACTGCCGTTCCTGCTAAGCACAATCCACACCCACTGCAGCTTGAGCACGTGGAGCCGTTAGCGGGCAGGTGCTGCCCCAGCCCAAGGGCTCTGGAGCATCAACCCCTTAGTAGCACGAAGGCACAGACGGTGCCAGGGAAGCTACTGCAGCAGGGACTGACTCCTAATGGCAGGAGTCTGGCTAAGGCTCAGACTGGAGGGCACGGCTGGGCAGTGACCCACAGGTGCCAGGGCCCCAGGCACAGCCATATCCCCAGGAGGGGACAGCCTGGGGCTCCTGGCTCCCCGCTCTCACAGTTGGAGAAGGCAGATGCCAACCCCTCATTCCCCAGACAGCCACAGGGCTTCTAGTGAAGGGATCCCCCCTGGGTGGCCTAACAGCGAGCTCCCAGCCCAGCCTGGGGACAGAGCGCTGGCAGGAAGAGAGCCCAGCCCCCCTCACCTGCAGGGAGAAGAGGACAACGGTGAAGCAGACAGCGGCTGTGATGCCCACAGCCATGATGACGGCGTCCGTTTCGTAGAAGCTGGCGATCATCCCCACCATGTAGGAGAGGCTGATGGTCAGGATGGACTGGAGAGAAGGGACATGCGTTAGAGGGAGGCGGGACTGGGGCAGGCCAAGCAGAGCTGGGGTGGGGCAGGCACCCGGGTGAGGGGCACCCCCAGCTGCCAGGGAAGCAGCCTGGGCACCACCATCCAACCCTGAGCCATAAACCCTTAGTGCCACAACAGCCTCATTCCCCTGGGGACCCGTCTGCAGCACGCACCAGAAAGCCCAAAGCTGGAAACCTACAACCCCAAGAGGGGCTGGGCCTGGAGAGTGCCCAGCTGGGGAGAATGGTGAACGAACGGTTTACAGCCTTTGCTGGAGGGAACGGCCACCTGCTAAAAGCCTAGCACATGGCCATCAGAAGGGGTCTCCACCTCCTGCCCCAATGCAGCCAGCTCACGCCCAACCAAAGGGACAAGAAAGTACGACTAGCCCTGCGTTCAGCCAAAAGCAAGTGTAATGAAGTCTCACCCCAGATCCACCAGGGACCGTGGCCATGGGGCTGTTATTGGCTCTGTGCTCAGGACCTAGGGGGCTGCGCTTGGGGTCAGTGCTGACACAGGAGAGCGCCCTGTCACAGAGTGTGGGGGAGTCAGGGCCCTGCACCCCCACTTCCTGCGATTCCCCGTGACTCTCAGCCAGCCAGTAAAATGGAAGGTTTATTAGACAACAGGAACACAGTCCAGACAGAGCTTGTAGGTACAAACAGGACCCCTCAGTCAGGTCCCTCTGGGGGGCAGGGAGCTTAGATCCCAGCCTTGGGGCTCCCTCCGTTTTTCCCCAGACCATTCCAAACTGAAACCCCTTCAGCCGTCTCACCCAGCCTCCCCCGGCTCCTCCTCCAGCCTTTGTCCAGTTCCCCGGGCAGAAGATGTCACCTGGCCCCATCCCCCCTCCTGGCTCAGGTGACAGGCTCAGGTATCGTCCCTCTAGTGAAGTCACCCCCTGCTACCCCATCCCCAATGCAGACCTTCCCAGTAAAACTCCCCGGCAACATCTCCAGGTCAATCCTCCCCACTCCGTCACACGCCCCCTATGGGGCTCCACCCCAGAGCCAGCAGCGCAGCACCTCCTAGTGCCTCCCTGGGCTCAACACCCCTGCACCGCCCAGCCCCTCCTCAGCAGGGCTGACTCAGCTCAGCACTCCTGGAAGGAGGTGCAAGACCATGGGGTAAGGGGTACAAGCACCCTGCGTAAGCAGCTGGGTAGGGAGACTCCCCGGAGCACTCAGCCACGGCAGCTTGTCTCAGCACACTGCAGCGCTGAGACTAGCCATGCAGCACAGGGCGGGGGTCGTACGGGGATGGGGCAGCATAGGGAACAGCACGACAGGTGGGGAGAGCGACTCCAGCCTGCCCCAGAGCAGACAGAGGGCCCCTCCCACTCACCCCAAGCGAGAGGGGATTTCAGGGGTGGGGCTGCAAGAGCCACGCTGGGCCTGGAGGCTGGTGCTCACCAGGGCGACCAGGTTCCAGGGGTACTTGCGGCGGAACTCCCCACAGCAGCTCAGCACGATCAGCGAGATGAAGAAGACGGCGTAGGAGACATAGTACGTCCAGACGTTGCGCCTCACAAAGCCCTTCACACCCTTCACAAAGGTGAAGATGGCCACGAAGGCGAAGGTCACACTCAGCTGGAGGGTCAGCACCAGGAACACCTGGAAGGGCACACGGCACGGGTGAGGGCAGGGCCCCTCTCCCCCACCATAGGGAATCTTCCCCTACCCCCACGCAAAGAGGGGCCCCCTCCCACCTCCTCCAGTGGGGATCACAGGCCCTTGGCCCCTGCCCAGCCTGACTGAAGCACCCCAGTGCACTGGGAGCCCCTCACCTTGCGGATGAAGGCCTGGCGGATGCTCTTGTCATCCCAGTGGGTGATGGGGAAGTCCTGGTTGTCATAGTACGAGGGCGGCCCCTCCTCATGGTAGTTACTGTGCAGCGGAGCTGGAGAAAGGGGGAGTAAGACAGAAGCTGGTGCAGAGCCCTTCAGCCCCCTGGCCCTGGCCAGGAGCAGCCCAGCGCCCAAGAAGAACTAAGCTCCAGGGGAGCAGGCCCCGGGCCAGATGGGTGCTGGGCTCTACCGCACACACTGCGGCACCTTGCCCCACATCTCCAGCCCCACCCCTTGGGAGATCACGGCCTGGCTATGCCCCAGGAGCGCAGCTCACCAACTCTGATGGCCATGGTGCCAGTCTCCAGGGCACATGGGGAGGGCTCACTCCGTCTGGTGGTGGGAGTGCCGCACACGGAGACGAGAAAGGCAGGTGAGAGGGTCAGGCAGGGCTGGGAGCGGTGGGCAGAGCTGGTCAGGAGCATGGCTGTGCCTGCCACACCCCACCTGAGGGCACTGGTGTGGGGAGGCAGGAGCCCATGCCCTGCGCCTCTCAGAGGGCTGGAGGGAGCCTGAAGCTGCCCCCCACACCCAGCCTGTCTCCCCCGGGTCTCCCATGCCCAGCCCGTCTCCCACTGGCCCCCTTGTCAGCGTGGCATGGGAAGGTGGCTGCAGCATCCTCTCCCCAGGAGCTCCATGCTGGCTTGCGCTGAGCGCACCGGGGCAAACAGTCACAGGCGCAGCTCAGCAATTCCTCTGTGGCTAAGAGAGCATGCCAGACACCACCATGCCCCCCTCCCCGATGGTGGAGGGCCGGCAGGAAACAGGGCCCTGGTTCGTGGCTAGGCCTCACCTGCCCCAGGGAGGGGAGGCTGCAGGAGTCTCCTCTTCTCTCCCTGGGGTGCAAGAGGGCTGCAGGCAAGGGACTCCCCGTTCTTCTCCAGAGGAAGCAACTGCTGCTGTCCCCACGGCAGAGTTCCCGGGCAGAGAAGCCCTCACAGCTGCAGCAGCAGGGAGTGGGCAGGTGGAGAGCACTGAGCCCCAGCGATTCTGGTGACCTTGGCCAAGCCACACCAATTCAGCCCCCAAATCCCACCCCTCACTCAGACCTCTGGGCCCTGTGCAGGATGGAGGGGCCCAGAGAGCTCCTCAGACTGGGAGTGTTACCGCTGCCCTACCGTGCCCAGGAGTCACAGGGGCCATCATGGATCCCATTGCAAAGTGGTGTCTAGGGACCTGTTTACATAGACACTGCACCAGGTTAACCAGCTTCCCTGTCTCCCTGAGGTCTAGATTCTGGGTTATTCTCACAGAGCCTATGTCCAGAGCCCGCCACATAACCCAGATCCCCCTCACTTGGCCCCCCAGGGATGGGGCTGGCTCTGCATCTTTCACCCCATTTCCCAGCAGCTCGCCCCCACCCTTGAGGGCACAGGTACTATCCCCAGGGCCACAGCAGGTGCAGAGCAGACCTGGGAGCCCCAGAAGGAGTCTGGCAGCTCTGCATGGCAACAGGTCAGAGGGCACCACTAGCTGCCGCAGACTTTGGGGAGAGGCCTCCAGCTGGACCGGCAGCACCTGCTGGGACTCCAGGCAGGCGGAATGCAGCCTGGCTGCTGGGAGGGTTTGGGTCTCGCTCAGCTCTAGAGGGGGATGCGGCAGCCCCCCCAGGCATGCCCTCCCCACTGCCTCTGCCCCGCCTCCCACGGGAGCAGTAATATCACTTACAGCCTTGGTCCTCTGAGACTATGGGCTGTGGCTGGGCGTACGGCGGCTGCACATACGGCCCTGGTGGACACGGCCCCTGAGGATACGCGCCTGCTGGTGGATATGGCCCCTGAGGATACGGGGCTGGTGGGTACGGCCCAGGCCCTTGAGGGTACGGGCCCTGCGGAAAGCCCGGCTGGTTGTAGGGTCCTGGCTGGAACTGGGGCTGTGGATAGGGTGCTGTCGGGAAGGGGGGCTGTGCGTAGGCTGGCGGGGCAGGAGGCTGCTGCCCAGGGAAGGCAGGGCTTGGAGTGGGGAAGCCATCGCCCGACACCAGGAAGCTCTTCTCGTGGGACATGTTCCAAGGTGCTCACTGCCGCTTCAGTACTGAGGAGAAAACACACAGAGGGGGTTTAGAGGCCTTGCTCCCGAGTCCCCCCCACTGCCAGCCAGCCACAGCCTGAGGGGCCCCCCAAAGCCCAGCCTCCCAGGCAGCCTCCTGGACCCATCCTTTCTGGAGCGGACAGGACTAGATGCCCCCCACCAGCTGCCTCCCCAGCCCCCCACCAATCCATACCCCCCCCCCACGACTGCCTCCCTGGCCCCCCCATCACCCCATGCTGCTGCCTCCCCCCTCCATGCCCCCCCCCGTGGCTGCCTCCATCCCCCCGCCCGCAGCTGCCATCACCCCATGGCTGCCTCCCCAGCCCCCACCACCCATTGCCTCATGCCCCTGTGACCTCCCCAGTCCCCCCATTGCCCCCCCGCCTCCTCCCCAGCCCATGCCCCACCCCTGCTCCCCCCCAGGCTCGCTCGGGGGGCCCCACGTCACCCAGCCGTGAGGTGTCTCTGCTAGGGAGCAGGCTGACCCAGTTCCCATGGCTCTGTCGCCACGGTAACCAGGGCCTAGCACCAGCATCGTCCCCCTCACAGGCTGGAGACGGGGGTCGGGCAGCCGGCAGCACCCTCTCCCCCACCTCCTGTTCCCGGGGGCCCCACTGCTCAGCTCTGCCTGCAGGCCTGCCCCGGCCCCAGACCTGCCTGAGGCCCCCTTGCTCCCACCCGGCCCCGGCCAGCTCAGAGGGAAGGGGGCGCCTTGTGGGGGGCTCTGGTGAGGGCCCCTGCTCCCCACAGGGCTCCACCAGCCCCATGCTCCTGGCAGCCCCTTTCCCTCCCGGGCGCCCAGAGGGAACAGCAGCCGGGACCGGGCAGGGAGGCCAGGCGCTGGAGCCGGGCGGTCCGGACATGGAGCCCCCAGCAAGGAGCAGTACGGAGCTGCTGACGCCTGGCAGGCCAAATGGAAGGCCCTGCTGGTCCGGATCTGGCTGTTGGGGGGCTGCCTCAGGGCTAGGGTGACCAGACTGTGTGAAAAATCGGGATGGGAGTAAACAGGCACCTATATAAGACAAAGCCCCAAAATATCACGACTGCCCCTATCAAATCAGGACATCTGGTCACCCTACTCGGGGTGCCCTGTGACTGCATGGGTGGCAGGTCCCTGCACTGCCAGAAGGGTCCGTCTAACACAGCCCGCAGGAGAGCAGGGCTTGGGGGGTTTCAGAGCCCCAGTCGAACTCCACGCGCATCTACACCGCCATCGTCCAAGCGCTAGCCTGCGCCCGGCTGGGGGGCTGCTGCACAGGCTGTGCGGAGGTACCCGAGGCACCTTGGGCAGCCACCACGCAGGAGGGGCAGGAAGGGGCTGTTACTCAGGCCTCCTGCGCGCAACAGCTGACAACGACCCTGCCCGCTCCCCAGTCCCCTAGCAAATCTCCCCGGCTTTTCCAGGGAGACAGGGCCCCGTTCACCCCCCCCCCAAGGGTCACCTCCGTCCACCCCTGCTGCAGAACTTCCCCTCTGGCCAGATCCCTCCTCCCCGGGCCCCTCTGCCCCCCACCACAGGGACCCCCACTGCCCGCAGGACCCTCCCCACCCCACTGCAGGGCTTCCCCTCTGCCCAGGTCCCTCGTCCCAGGCCCCACTGCTCTCCCCCACAGGGACCCCTGCCGGCACAGGGCTCCCCCCACCCCGGGCCCTCTGCCTACCACACAGAAGCAAAGACGGACACAAGCCCATTTTCCTTCTTTCCAGAAGTGGGGACGACAGCCTAGCAGCGCTGGCCACACAGCGTGCAGGCCGGGATCCGTAGTCTCCAGGGCCGCAGCTGCAGCCGAGGCGCCCATGGGGTTAACCGCGAGGGCAGATGCACGCTACTCCATTGTACACAGCTGCTGCCAAGTTCCCACGTCCCCCATGTGGGTCTTGGGCAGGCTCCTGCCATGACAGGTTGGCATGCAGTGCAACAGACGAGGTGCCACCCTGCCAGCAGGCCTGGGAGCAGAAGCCAGAGTACACCCCACCCAGAATACCGGTGGCCAGCACCCTTCCTCGGGCTCCCTCCCTACCTGTGCTGCACAGGGCTGGCCACTGAGCACCGGCCGTGTCCAGGGGCTGGCAGGCAGAGCTCTCCAGGTTGGAGCTGCTGTGCCAGGAGCAGGAGAGACCTGGTGCTGCCCAGCCCCCAGCAGGGCAACGCCCCTTCTTGTAAGCACCAGGGCTCATTTCTCAGGCAGCAACAGCAGGAGCTGGGCCTGCTGCCACGAGGATCCAGGGAAATCCTATCTAAGTCCCAGCATCAGCTGGCCCTGCCCACGTGACACAGTGCTAGGCTGGCTCTGGCACTGCAGGGCCAGTGCTGTTCCCTGCCCTGGGTTCAGTCCAACTTTCTCCTGCAAGTAATTTACCAGAAGCACAGCTGCCCCCTGGGCCTGAAGGGCTGAAACCCCACAGCGCCGCCTCCACCACAGCACCACCCACGGGATTTAACACCGTCCGTGAGACCAAGCCGGCGTCAGTCACACCGCCTAGGCATCCAGAGCTCCCAGCCACCCGGCACAGCCCCCACATACCGCACACCCCTTCCCAGGGCCCAGCAGCTCCCAGGAATGCCCCCACAGGCCCACTCGGAAACACAGAAGTGGGTGCTTCCTTCGGTCCTGGTGAGAGATGCAAGCCCCAGTTATCCCCATGCGCAGTACAGCTGCGGTGCCAGCTTCCCATCGGCAATACTCCTCCTTGGGCTGGGTCCACCCTTACGAGCGGGAAGGGGGTGTGACGAAGTGGGAATATTTGGTAATATTTTTGAGAGTCCTGTTTGTGCCTCAGTTTCCCCCAGATGCCGCATTGTTGCCTACTGTTTGCTCTCCAGGCAGGCGGAGACACATGGGTGGGTTGTCCCCAGCTTTCCAGACCTCAGCCCCATATCAATGGAAGAGATGAGAAGACAATGTCAAAGCCAGTTGCCTGGACATTGACACCCAGCAACCAAGGACCCAGAGGGACGTGGACTTTCCTGTCTCTCCTTGGGGAGACTGAACAGCCTTTCCCTAGCTCGAGATCCATGGGGGTAAGTGCTGGCTCCCAGAAGGAGCCAGGGCTCTCACCTGGCGTCACAGGGGTCATTGCAGCTCAGCTGGCTCTGGGTCCAACAGACTGGACGGTGCTCTAGGCTCCCCTCAGGCCAGCCTGTGCTGTGTGCAGGGCACTGAACAAACCAGCTCTTTTGGCAACGGGGCGTATGCGTCATTGGCCCTGTGGAGGGACAAGCCTCCCTCAGGGTCTGGCTCAGTGAGATAAGCAGAGCGGAGCTGAGGGCTGCAGGCCCAGATGCCCAGTTCAAGGAGGCAGTGAGGCCATGTAGCTGTACTGGCATTAGAAAAGGTTCAGAGAAGGGCAACTAAAATGATGAGGGGGTTGGAACGGGTCTCATATGAGGAGAGATTAAAGAGGCTAGGACTTTTCAGCTTGGAAAAGAGGAGACTAAGGGGGGATATGAAAGAGGTCTATAAAATCATGAGTGGTGCGGAGAAAGTGAATAGGGAAAAGTCATTTACTTGTCCCCATAATATAAGAACTAGGGGCCACCAAATGAAATTAATGGGTAGCAGGTTTAAAACAGATAAAAGGAAGTTCTTCACTCAGCACACAGTCAACCTGTGGAACTCCTTGCCTGAGGAGGTTGTGAAGGCTAGGACTATAACAGGGTTTAAAAAAGAACTGGATAAATTCATGGAGGTTAAGTCCATTAATGGCTATTAGCCAGGATGGGGAAGGAATGGTGTCCTTAGCCTCTGTTTATCAGAAGGTGGAGATAGATGGCAGGAGAGAGATCACTCGATCATCACCCGTTAGGTTCACTCCCTCTGGGGCACCTGGCATTAGACAGGATACTGGGCTGGATGGACCTTTGGTCTGACCCAGTAGGGCTGTTCTTATGTACCACGAGGCAGAGCGAGACCCCTCAGGGGTAAGGTCCACTGAAGGTTCGCCCTGGAGACCATTTCAAAGCTGGGGCCGCAGCACCGCTCCTGTGGGTCCGGGACAGGGGGCCTATTTGTCAGTCTCTCCGCTCAGACTCACCTTGACAAATCCCATTGCTGAGCGGGTGTCTGGAGACCTTGATTCCTTCCCCCACTTCCTCCTAGATGCCCCCTTCTCAGACTGGGCAGCCAGAAACACTCCATGGCAGCCTGGGCTTGAACCTGTGCCAGGCTCTAACAGCCCACTGCTAAGAGCCAGCCAGGCCCACGCCATCACAGCACGGAGCAGGTCAGCGGGGGGCCCCTTCCGCCTGTCCCACCAGCGAAGCAGGCTGCACAGCTCCCCCAAACTTCCCTCCCCTTCCCCAGGCTCCAGGAGCATGCCGGGGACCACCACGCACATTGGCGCCTCCCATGCACTCGCATCAGCAACAAGATGCAGTGCAGACAGCTAAGACAGCTCAGGCCCAGTGCCAGCACCATGGTACCCCTGCCTGCCCCACCCTTTCAGAGGGGGGCTGAACACTGGCAAGGACCTTGGGCACTACAGCCTAGAGCCAGAGTGAGGAGGTTCCCTCCTCTCCCAGGCAGCATGGCACAGAGAAGCAGCCTAGACAAGCATCAGGCTATGCCCATTTAGAGAGCAATATAACCTGCTCTCACAACCCCTTGTGGGACCCACACTAGCTGCACCTTCCAAGCAGAGCCTAGTTCAACGTGCAGCAGGAGTCAGATGACAAGGGCAGCTGCCCCAGATCTATTCTAATGCAGTTACATAAAGGGCTGGTGTTTCCCTACAGTGAGTCCTGCTGGTCACAGGACTCTGAACAAGTCACAAGGATCCAGAGGAGGATGAGGAACAGAGCTCTGGGGAGCAGGGAGATGAGACCAGGGCTATTGAGTAAGTGGGAGCCCCATTTCTCCTACCACCATCACTGTGCAGGGGCCAGAGGGACAGACTAAGGGGCCAGAGAAGGCCCCGGGCTAGTCACCCCACCGCGTAACATGACAGTGGGGCATTCAATGAGCTCAGAGTTCTGTCCCTGGTGACCTAGAGAGGTGCAGCCTCCCTCACGCTGAAGAGCTGGAGGACAGGTCCACCAATGGCTATTAGCCATGCTGGTCAGGGACGCAGCCCCGGGACGCAGCCCCCTGCCTTGGGGTTCCCAACTGCCAGAACTGGGGACTGGATGACGGGGTGGATCACTCGATGATTGCCCTGTTCTGTCCATGCTCTGGCACTGGCCACTGGCAGCAGGCAAGATATAGATGCTCTGGAGTCCCTGCCCTCCCCAGCTTTAGGACACCGCAAGGCCTGTTTGCAGCTGACTGTAGGTACAGCGAGGGGACAGCAGTGGTTTCGCAGGGATCAGCAAGAGGCTGGGTTCCCAGCATGGCACTCTAAGGCACACGCTGGGCACTGCTACAGCGAAACGAATGACGGGGTTCTAGGCGCATTAGCACCTTGCGGGCGACCGTAACGGACTGTACCGTGGCCTGGAGCCACCTAACGCTGGCCTCCAGCCTGGGGTCTGCCCTCTGCAGGTGGACGGCCAAGGACCCCTCTATGGCATGAATCACAGCAGCCGCTGCACTGCAATGTTCCAGGGGCTCTCGACCCTCATCCTTCAGGGTACAAGCTTGAGAGGCGTGGGGCCGGGGGATCCTCCCCCTGGCTAGGACATCAGCAGGCAGAGATTTACAGCCCATCAAAGGCACTTCGAGCACCTTCCACCCCCGCCCCCCAACCACACATAGTTATGAGCATTTTCCTGCCAGACCTGGGACCCCAGACTAACAAGGAGATCTGCGACCAGACAGCCGAGGCAGGCAATTCCAGATAGGATGGGCTCCTGGTGTGGCCGGCTACCTCCTCCCTCTGACCCATTGACAGGCTCCCTGGCACCAGGAATCTAAGCATTACTCAGCCAGCGAGAATGCAGAGACTGGTGTGGAGGAGGACCGGAGTGGGGGGCTGAGAATCTCCAAGGCATGGAGATGCAATCCCCAGCCGGTGGAAGGGAAGGGGGAGGGACAAGCCCCCAAAACAACCCAGGAGAGAAACAAGGCCTCTGGGCCTAAGTCACTTGCCCCTTGCTTTGCCCCCACAGGGCATATGGGGTCTCAGTCCAAACCAGATGTCCCCCCTGTGTGGGAGTCTCAGATACATACGGCCCTGGGTGGCGTTGGTGTAGGACGTCGGTGCCTGCCAATGCCACAATAAGCAGAGTCCGTGCCCCGCGCTGTGCAGGCCTGGCGGCTCCGGAGCAGTGCTGCGAGGAAGGCCCTGATCAGGCTGCTATCGTCTCAGCCACAGAGCGGAGGGGATCTCCTCCCCAGAGCGGAGCCCGATTCCTGGGGGGGGGCGGCTGCAGAGCCTGCTGAGTTTCAGGCCACAGCAGTTTCCTTCTCAGCGGCCTCCAGCCCTGCCTGGGAACCACCCTTCTCCCAGCTGCGATAAACAAGCCCACTCCATCGAGGGGGCGGGAGAGAAACCCGCGGCCAGCTTCAGCTGTCAGGCAGCCACGCAGCGAGCGGCAGCAGGTCTAACACGGCTGCTCTCCGCCGAGCGAGCCCCCTCAAGCTCCCCACCTCACGCGCAGCCTCCTCGCTCTAATCCTGCTGGGTCCTTCGCTATCTTAATCCCACGCCTGGGACATCAGCCACACACAGAGCCAGGCCCCCCGCAGGAGGAGCGAGCTGGACAAAGCTACAGCCATCACAACTCCGACTCAGAGACGGACACCAAAACCTGCCCCCTTGTCCTAGCCTCAGCAGCCGAGCGCTCCTCCCCAGCTGCGGAGACGGCGCTAAGGGACGATCCCAGACAGCATTGCCCGGGCGCCCTGAGGAGCCCCAGCGCATTGCTGGCAGTCACACCCATCGCTGCTGCGCCGGGTGTGCGGACGGGAGAGCGTCACACGCCGCAGCAGAGGGCTGGGAAGAGGCCGGAGGCAGGAATGCAGCGAGTGCAGGGACGTGCACAGCCACAAATCCGCCCAGGAAGCTACTGACAAGTAAGGCTGGAAGAAACCCACGGCCTGCCATTTGGTTGTGGAAACTGCAGCTGTTAACACCATAACATTCTACAGCTCGTGGCCCCCGGTCACACCAAATCTGGCCCAGCCACCCCTCCGTCATGTCGGCCTTTGAGAGCCAAGCAGGACACAGGGCATCTCCTCGGTACTGCTGCCCTGCCTTAAAACGCAACTTTACCCAACTGACAGAAATTTGGAACCCAGGAATCCCAGCTGTCCAACAGCCTGAGCAATCAGAGACCGGTAGGAATACCAGCGCCCAGGCTCAGCAAGCCAAGGGGACAGGGAGAAACCTCTCCTTTAATTGCTCAGCACCAAGAAAAAGCACCTTGCTCGCAGCTGAAGTCACCTTGCTCGATTTGCAGCCCCAAGGCTCCTAGCATGGGCTAGCGCCCGAAGCAGGAACCCAAACAGAGGTGAAAGGGGCTGGCAGTCAGTCCCTGCTTGGCCGGACCAGAGCACAGGAAGCCATTAGCACAAGGAGGCGGCTGCGGGGTGACAGCAGGGCCTGGGAACACCTTAGATACAAAGCAGGGGGTGGGGGGGTTGCAGTTAGAGAGGTGGCTTAATCCCATCACAGGACAGGAGGAGGGGGCTGTCACCACCATGGGGATTTTAAGCCCCAGAGCACCATTTCCCCGGCCAAAGGGGTGGAGTATTACCCGGCCACACTTTGCAGGAAGTGCCACTAAGCAGCTCTGCTGGAACTCCCTGTAATTCTGCAGTGCAGCCTATTTATGGCATCTGAAATCCTAATCCTGTCACCTCAGCGAGGCACTGCGAGTCCTAGGGGCACTGAGCCCCTATTGGCATCCCCAGGGTCTGTGCTAGACACACACACACCCCCGCCTGCCATCCCCTGCAGCAAGGCCTGCTCCTCCCACGGCCAGCGAGGAGAGGCTGTACCCTGGCCCAGGGATTCGCTGGAGCAGAGGCTGACACTAGATCAGACTCCCGGTACCCAGCCCCACCTGGGGTCCAAGCTGCGGTCGTGATCCAGCCGCAGCGAAGGGGGCTGCTCTGACTTTCTCACTGCAGGCCCTGGGAAACTGCTCAGGGCTTCCTCAGGGAACCTGCTCTGGCTGGCGAGTGGGCCAGAGTCAGAGGCTGCTCAGCGCCCCCTCGCTGCTGAAGGGAGAGGGCTCCCCACCACCTCCTGGGGGGGACAGCCTAAAGCACCTGTGCCCTTCCCCAGCCCGCAGGGGGTTCAGATCATTTCCCCCCACCCCCCAGATCACTCCAGCGCCTCCCGCTCCGAGACTCCCCAAGCTGCAGCAGAGCCATCTCAAGGCCAGGAGGGACCATGATGGTCTAGTGCCCTCCTGGGTCAGTCTCACCCAGTGACTCCTGCAGCCAGCCCGTAACCCCTGGCTGAGCTAGAACAGAGCACTTGGAAAGATCCAGTCTGGGTTTACAGACTCCACGTGGGGCCCCAGGGGAGCAGCTCCAATGGCTAATCATCATCGCTAACCTCTGCCCCTTGGGGTCTCGGGTCAGCTCCCAGCCCTGGAGCGTCTGCTAGATGTGCCTCACTAGCCTGGAGCCTTGCCCATTCGATGCTGCTGCCATTTGGGGAGACCCCGAGGCCAAAAGGGAACACGGATCTAGGCTGAGTTCCTGGGTAACAGGCCGGAGAACTGCCCCAGAGCAGCTCGGAGCTTTGAAAGCAGCGTGCCGGTCTGCAGACTCAGGCAGACTGCACTGGGTGAGGTGTTATTCCCAACCACAACGGCTGGGAACCATTGTCCTGTAGCAGCTGATGCCTTGGCCCCTCCCCTGCCCCCACCCCAGGCTGTTGAACTGCTCGGGGCTGCGTCTGGCCTGGCCCAGCAGGGCATGGCCCAGGGTGAGGAGCAGCATCAGCAGCACATGCCAATGCTGAGCCGGAGACCCGCGTTCTGCAGCTAGCTCCGAATCAAGGAGGGTCTAGTGGAGGGAGCACTGGGCTGGGACTGGAGGGACCTGATGCAGCTCCTGGCTCAGCTGGACTCTGCCTGCCTCTGGGCCTCAGTCACATGGCGCTAACGCCTCCCTGCCTCGCAGGGGGGCCCAAGGGTGCTGCTCAGATACCGCAGGGAGGGGGGCAGAGAGAGGGAGCACTAAAGAAGGCAGGCAGCCCCCTCGGAAGCAAGAGCTCCTGCCCTGGCCACCTCTGTGCAGCCAGCCTGGCTCCATCTGCCCAGCCCACATTCTGCACTACTTCCTCTCAGGCTCACACCCCTTCACTGCACGCAGCCCCCGGGGTCTCTCTGCAGCTCCGTCGCCCAGGGCTCCAGTTCTCAGGGCTGGATCTGCACCAGAGAAACTCCAGGCACAGCCAGGGAGCAGGTGCAACCGGGGGGCGGTGAGCAGAGGGGGAGGGTGAGCTCCAACACCAACAGAGCCTCTGGGATCCCTGCACTGGACTGCGGCAAAGCGAGAAATGCTGCTACTCAAAACATGCCGGGTGCCTTGTTGCTGCTGTGACAGAAGCAGCTTGTCAGAGCCCGAGGAAATGCTCTGCAGAGCAGGGCCTGAGACGCCAAGCGTGGCCTCTGCCAGGACCTGCTCTGCGAGCCAGAGACCTGCACCAAACAGCCTGAATGTAAACACTAGCAAGCCACAGGCAGAGAGAATGCCCCAAGGGAGCTGGAAAAACAGGCACCAGACAGAAAGCTGCAGCAAGAGAATCTGTGCACACAAGCCCAGCTTCCTGTCAGCATCTCTGTGCAGCCCCCTCCGAGCCCGCAGCAATGAGCGCCAACCCTGACGCCCAGCGCATTTTGGGAACAGAACTGGCAACCAGCGAAGGGGCCTAGCAGCTAGATGGAATCCAGAGCCCAGAAAAACCTGCTGGGTCTAATCATAAGAATGGCCACACTGGGTCAGAGCAAAGGTCCATCTAGCCCAATATCCCGTCTTCCGACCATGGCAAGTGCCAGGGGCCCCAGAGGGAATGAACAGAACAGTGAATCACCAAGCGATCCATCCCGTCGCCCATTCCCAGCTTCTGGCAAGCAGAGGCTAGAGCCACCTTCCCTGCCCATCCTGGCTAATAGCCATTGATGGACCTATCCTCCAAGAACTTACCTAGTTCTTTTTTGAACCCTGTTATAGTCTTGGCCTTCATAACATCCTCTGGCAAAGAGTTCTGACTGTGCGTTATGTGAAGAAATGCTTCCTTTGGTTTGATTTAAACCTGCTGCCTGTTCATTTCATTGGGTGACCCCTGGTTCTAGTGGTATGAGAAGGAGTAAACAACAACAAAAAACCCACCTCTTCCTTACTGACTTTCTCCACACCAGTCATGATTTTATAGACTTCTATCTTATCCCCTCTTAGTCATCTCTCTTCCAAGCTGAAAAGTCCCAGTCTTATTAATCTCTCCTCAGACGGAAGCCGTTCCATACCCCTCATCATTTTTGTTGCCCTTTTCGGAACTTTTTCCAACTCCAATGTACCTTTCTTGAGACGGGGAGACCACATCTGCATTCAGCATTCAAGCTGTGGGTGTACCATGGATTTATAGAGAGGCAATAGGATATTTTCTGTCTTAGTCTCTATCCATTTCCCAACGATCCCCAACGTTCTGTTTGCGTAGCAGCCCTGGTTAGCACCAAGCCAGCGCTTTCTGCGCCCGTTCCAGGGGACAGCCTGGGCGTTGGGGCTGCAGAACTGAGCCAGTTCAAGGCAGCACCTGGGTGCAGCCGAGCTCCATGCTGCCAGCTGCCAGGCTAAAGAAATGACCTGCCCACACATGACGAGCTGAGAGGGACCCACAAAAGCTATTTTCACCTGCCTACAACCCCCATCAGCCTGGTAGTAGCGGGCACATCACAGGGCCTGGCGACAGTGCGGCTGCAGCAGGGCTGGGATGACCTTGCCGGACATTCGGCTAGCAGCACGAGCCAGAGCCTCCTGGATCTGGCCCTGCGCCGCAGGAACGCTGGCTAACCTGGCGTGGGGTCACCAGGGGAGAAAGCACCTGGGCCAGCGGCACCACTGGAACCAATCCCCAGGCTCAGGTCAGACCATTTACATTTAAGACCAAAAGGGAAGGGCTCTAAACGCCTGGACCCTCCCCGGCAGCCTGAGGCAGAGCGCCCAGCCAGCGCCCTGGGTACCGCAGCCGAGCTATCGCTGGCCTCTGGCTTGCGGCCCCTGCAGCCACCAGCCTTAGCCTGGGATGGTGGCACTAGCTCCGGGGCTTTAGGTGAGAGGATCCTAGAGCTGGATTGAGGGGCAGCAGCAGCCCTGCGGGGAGGAGCCGGGGGGGCTGCAGGTCAGGATCCAGGGGCACTGGCAGAATGACTGTGGAGGAAGCTTGCACAGCCCCCGCCTGCTCCGAGCTCTCAAAGCAGCGCTGGCCATGCACTTTCACAAGGACCTGCTGAATAAGCGTGGCACCGTAGAGACTAACACAAGTGCTGCTGTCCTTCAGGCAGGCCAGACGCTTCCGGTCCTGGAATGGGGAGCACCGCACCCATAGGGCATCTATGGGTAGCCTCCAGACACCGCAGCCTGGGCAGGGGCTGGAGCTGCTAAGGGTGGAGAGCAGGTGGCTGGCACGGGACCACGCTGCAGCCTCTCTCCTGGGCCGGCAGCACAGAGCAGGGCACCTTTCCCTAGGCAGGCTCTGGCCCAGCACAAGGGCTCCCTGCACAGGTGCAGAATTCAGCGCAAGTCACAGAGAGCTGGATTCACCCCTCCCGATGGGCACAAGAGCTCAGCGCCCCCTCAGAGAGGTTTCCCGGGGGAAATGCCCACCGTGCTACTTCCAGCCCAGACTGCTACTCTGGGGCCACCAGCCCTCTTGATCAGACAGGACTGCCGAGTTGGCTGGGCCCAGCATTTGCCCTACCCAGACCAGCTACCTGCTGTCAAGAGTGCTGCGACCCTCAGGCAGCAGGATGAGAGCCACCCGCAACCACAGTGATGCCTGGCCGTTCTCCGCAGAAGGGTTACATGGCAAAGCAAGGCCAAGACTGCAGGGGTCAGACTGGGGTAGCACCCAGGGGCACAGACAAACAACACTAGGGGACGAGCCATCAGATGTCAGGCTTCAGGGGGAGTGTGCCCTGCCCATCCACACCCAGCCCATGTGGCTGGCCAGGTGCACAGGGGGTGGCCTGCCTGCAAAGCACCGGCTATCGGCCCATGCCCAAAAGGAGCACTGGCAAGGCAGGCCGGAGTCCTGCGTATCCTCCATCCCAGTGCACAGAGTTCAGGAGACTCCAGCTGCTCACTTGCCCTGGGCTCACTGCACTTGCCTTTCCACTTTCCCGGGCTGCGCACACCCCCGAGGGCTGTCTGGCAGCTCCCCCGACCGACTGTCACTCACTGGCCCAGGGTCAGTGGGCAGCAGCTCCGCCCAGCAGGCAAACGCTGGCTCCAGCTTTAACACCAACATCTGGAGGGGAAATGCTGGAGCTGCTGCCCACTTGGTCTGTGCCCCTAGCAAAACAAACCCTTCTCTAGCTGCACCGCCCCGGCAGGGAACCCAGTGCTCTCCCTGCCCTCAGCCAGCCCAGCCTCCTGCCCTTTAGCTTCACCCGCTTCTCTCCTGAGACCTCTCTGCGTGGCCCACGCGGATAGGATCCTGCCCTCGCTGCCAGACTGTAATTAAGAGGAATCGAACCAGCTTCTATCGCTCTGCTGAGAGCCAATGCCCCTTAGCAGCTGCCACTCTGTGGGCACAGAACATCTGAGGCTCATTGTATGAGGCCTGTGTCCATGTGAAGCTCCACGACAGCCGGCCAGCGAGAGGTGCATGATGCTACCCCGCTCCAACACCATCAATAAGTCTTACGTGTGACGTTAAATGCCATAGCAAGCAGCCAGGGCCCTCACCCTGCCGCATCAGATGGGCTCCTGGCACTGCTCATGGGCATCGCCACAGCCCACAAGAAGACACAGGGTCAGCACAGGCCCTCTGGTGAAAGACGATGATGCCCTGCAATCCTGCCACCCTCCTGTGGGCACGAACTGGTGGCCAAGGGTCAGGGCCAAAGCAAGGGGGAAACCCAGATTGTAGGAGAGGGCAGGAGGGGAGCAATCATCAGGCATGAGTGCCACCCCATGGGAGCGGGACCAGGGCCTCTCACGCACACAGCTGCCCTGCTGCCGGCCCCGAGCGATTTACTTACCCTTTCCCCGGTTCACACAGGCCTACGTGAAATACATGCGACACCCAGCACAGGCCTGGGAGCCATCCTAACACACAAGGGCTGCCCGCGGAGCCTGCAGGGCCCGGTGCGCCAGGCTCTGGGTGAAAGGGAGGAGCCGGAGCCCGGGGAGGGCGGCCGCAGCCGGGGCCCTTCGTGGGGCCTCGCAGAGGCACTGTGAGACGGCAGCACGGCACACGTAGGCTCCTCGGGGCAGGGCCTGGGCAACGCTTGTGCTCAGGGCTGCGCCAAACACATCAGCCCCCACACGCTAACAACACACATCGCCCCCCGGGAGCCTCGCTGGGCCACGCTCCCAGGGCAGCCTGCAGACACTCTCACCCCCAAAGCCCCCACCCTGAGACCAGCACCGCCGCTCACAGCCGCTGCCCAAGCCCCCCACCTGCAGCCAGACCGCAGGGCACGGTACCCCCACTCCAGGGCACCCCCCAGCACAGAGCCCCCAGCCCCCCCAACACAGAGCCCCCCCCTCCAGGGCACCCCCCGGCACAGAGCCCCCAGCCCCCCCAACACAGAGCCCCCCCCCTCCAGGGCACCCCCCCAGCACCGGCACAGAGCCCCCCCCAGGGCACCCCCCGGCACAGAGCCCCCCCCTCCAGGGCATGGCACCAAGCCCCCAGCCGCCCCAACACAGCACCCCCCCAACACAGCACCCCTCCCCCGGCGCCGAGCCCCCAGCCCCCCCCAACACAGCACCCCTCCCCCGGCGCCGAGCCCCCAGCCCCCCCCAACACAGCACCCCTCCCCCGGCGCCGAGCCCCCAGCCCCCCAACACAGCACCCCTCCCCCGGCGCCGAGCCCCCAGCCCCCCCCCAACACAGCACCCCTCCCCCGGCGCCGAGCCCCCAACACAGCACCCCTCCCCCGGCGCCGAGCCCCCAGCCCCCCCAACACAGCACCCCTCCCCCGGCGCCGAGCCCCCAGCCCCCCCAACACAGCACCCCTCCCCCGGCGCCGAGCCCCCAGCCCCCCCGCCAGACACTCACCGAGCAGGCCCCGCAACGACTCCAGACGCTGCGGCTGCGGCGGGGGCGGGGATAAGGGGCGGGGGAGGGGCCTGGTCGCGTGGCCCCGCCCCTGGCCCCGCCCCGTCAGCCGCCGCCGGAAGCGTCGCGCTGCCCCGCCCACAGGAAAAGGACCCGCGGGGGCGGAGGGAGGGGGCCGGACCCGGGGGGAGGGGGCTGTATCCGGGGAGGGGGCGGGGGGAGGAGGCCATACCCGGGGGGAGGGGGCCGGACCCGGGGGGAGGGGGCTGTATCCGGGGAGGGGGCGGGGGGAGGAGGCCATACCCGGGGGGCGGGGGCTGTATCCAGGGAGGCCATACTTGGGGGGAGGGGGCTGTATCCAGGGAGGGGGCGGGGGGAGGAGGCCATACCCGGCGGGGGGGGCTGTGTCCAGGGAGCGGGTTGGGAGAGCGGGTCACGCCTAGGGGCAGGGGCTATACCAGGCGGAGTGGGCCCTGCAGCGCCCCAGCCCTTAGGGGTTTTGCCCACTGACCAGCGCCAGTCTCTGCTGGGGGCACGGCCCCCGGGAGCAGACCCTGTGACCGCCCTGGGCTGCTCTTTGCATGGTCGCTCCCCCAGCTGCAGCCCGATCCCAGGGGTGCTCGCTGCTCCCCGAGTCTCTGGAGCCTGTCGGCTGCGGGGGGCTCCCGGGTCAGGCTCCCCGTGCGGATGGGAGGTTCCAAGCAGCCGCCTGTCCCCAGCCAGCGCAGAGGGGGGCCGGGCACTCTGTGCCCGAACCCAGCCCCACGTCGGGCAAAGCCGATGGCAGCCTGGCTCCAGAGAGGGGCAGCCTGTGGGTGCGAGGGGAGGCCTAAGGGTGACCTTTGCGATGCAGCCCCCATTCTGCGTCTGCAGTACAGCCTGCAGGGACCCAGGGCCTGTCTCACCAGCATGGGGTCTGAGCGTCCCTGGGTCCTGCAGCCTCACAGAGCTGCCTGTCCATATTAATTCAGAGGGGACACCTGCAGCTTGCCCTGTTTCCTGCCCGTTACTGGTGGCCCTGGGTACCTACCTTGTGAGATGCCAGTGCACAATCTGAGCACCCCCAGTATATGTGGCTGTCACTATGGGAAGGTGATAAGCCAAGGAGGCAGCTCTGACATTGCCATATTGTGCAGGCGGCAGCTGGACCTGACCCCCCAAAGCCCAGAGAAAAAATGAAGAGAGAGCGAGACAGGGAACAAAAGTTCAAAAGGGGGATGTGGTGGTCACCTGTCCGGGGGGCCTGGGGGAATAGCAGGGGCACGGGACACGTGGCTGTGACATTAAAGGAGATGCTGATAGGTGAGGGCTGAAAAGCTTGAAAACCTAGTGGGTGAAATTCCCCTGGACTGAGGCTCAGCAAGTTGCGCTGAGCACCGCAGCAATTGCACCCAGGATAAATAGAAATGTGTCCATGGATTTTTTTTTTTAAACTCAGTGGAAACTGGTTTTGTTGTCTGGAGTCAAACCTGCCCCTGAAATGTTTGCAGCCCAGTCCCTGCTCCCTTGTTCTAGCACACGAGACCCCGAGAGGGAAACTGACTACAGAGTTTATTTTTGAGAGGAAGGAAACAAGCCGGAGGAGAGAATCCTGGGGCAGGGGCCTGAGCCATGTCAGCGGAATGAGAAATCCGTCCCCCTGCTGCTCACAGCAGACTGGTTAGCCTGCCATCAATCCCAGGAAAGATCACGGAACAAGTAATTTAAGGCTCTATCTAAAGAACTGGAGGCTACAAATATACTTAGAATCATAAACCAGAGTGTTAGAAGGGCCCGCAAGGGTCATCTCGTCTTAACGCCCGCCATGATGCAGGATTTGTGTGTTTAAACCATCCAAGACAGTTCGCTCTCCAGCCTCCTTTTGAAACTTCCCATGAAGGAGCTTCCACGACCTCCCCAGGCCCCTGCTCTGTCCCATTGTCCTGCTGTTCTTACACTTAGGAAGTTGATCCTGAGATTTAATCTAAACCTGCTCTGCTGGAGTTTGACCCCATCGCCTCTTGTCCTGCCCTCTGGGGCCAGAGAGAACAACTTTTCTCCCTCTTTATGGCAGCCTTTCAAGTATCTGAAGACCCCGATCATGCCCCCCTTAACCTTCTCTTCTCCAAACTAAACATACCCAGGTCCTTCAGCCTTTGCTCCTTTGGCTGCATTCCACCCCTTTGATCATCCTTGTCGCTCGCCTCTGGATCCTTTCCAGTTTCTACATCCTTTCTAGACACTGGTGACCAAAACTGGACACCGCACTGCAGCCGAGGCCTGACCAGCGACGAGTACTGTCACCTCCTGTTAACGCAACCTGAAATCGCATTTGCTGCTTTTGCAACAGCATCGCATTGCTGACTTGTGTCCAGGGTGTGATCCACCACAACCCCCAGAGCCTTCTTAGCAGTGCTGCTGCCAAGCCAGTTACTCTCCCCCCCACATCCCCGCCCAAGTCTGTATTTGTGCATTTGGTTTTTCTTGCCTAAGTGGAGCACCTTCCATAAGTGAGCTGTAGCCCACGAAAACTTATGCTCAAATAAATTGGCTAGTCTCTAAGGTGCCACAAGTACTCCTGTTCTTTTTGCGAATACGAGCTCACACGGCTGCGACTCTGAAACTTGTCATTTTGACATCTCTAGCCCAGTTCTCCAGTTTATCACGATCCCTCTGAATTTTAGCTCTCTCCTCCAAAGTGTCAGAAATCCTGCCCCCAGCTTTGTGTCATCTGTACACTAGATCCGTGCACTCTCTAGTCCCCCTCCAGGTCATTGATTCACCACCGGACCCAGAACAGATCCCTTGAAAGCCCACTTGAGACCTCCCTCCAATCTGACAGCATCCCATTAACAGCTTCTCTTTCTTTGCAGTTGTTTAACCAATTCTGTATCCACTAAATGGCACTTCTGCCAAGCCCGCATTTCTCCATCTTACTGATCAGAATGTCCCGTGGGACTGTGTCAAAAGCCTGACTGACATCCAGATGTATTATGTCCTCCACATTCCCCTGTCCACCAAACCAGTTACCCTGTTCAAGAAGGAAATCAAACCGTTCCTCACCCCGATCAGTCTTTCCTGCGTGACTGTGCAGAGCCTGGGCTCTCTTCCACACAGGCCTTATCGGGATGGGTGCATGGATGCCAGTGCCAGGGGAATTCACAGCACACCGGGGACTGCACCCTGGACGGTGTTTGCCTGCAGCTGCTCTTTGTCCTCCTCTTGCTGGCCTGGGTGGAGCAGGCCAGAGCGTCTACCCCTGGCACTGCTGCCCCACTGCACACAGGCTGCCCACTTCCCTCAGCCCCATGTGGGAAGATCAGTGTTGGAACTCCCTGCAGGCAGGGCTAGATTAACCTTTTGTGGGCCCTAGTGCCCGGCCCATAGCCTTGACCCCATACTCTGCCCTGACCAACATCACACAGTGTTACACAAGGTCTGGATCCGGGGAGCAGAGCTGCTTGGTCCCATAGCAAATGCCCCATGAAATGTCCCTGCACAGGGAAGTCGGCACATTGGGGCAAGCGCTGGAAATGTCAGGGGTTGCGTAGGGCTGTGTCACAGCGTCCCCGGGCGATGCTCTGGAACTGCTCCCTACAAAGCCAGGCAGGACTCTGGGGAAGTCTCCTTTTTGGGAGCAGCCTGTCTGCAGGACACACAGCTCACCCGGCTTCCCCCTTCCTGGGTCTGACCTCGGAGCATTCAGCCTCCTCTGCCCCTCCATGCACTTCCCACAGCGAGTCCGCTCAGGTGGGGTCCTGGGGAAGCCGTAGGGTCCTGCCCCCCGACTCCGCAGTCAGACGTGACTCTCAGCCAGCCAGGAAAACAGAAGGTTTATTAGACGACAGGAACATGGTCTAGAACAGAGCTTGTAGGTACAGAAAACAGGACCCCTCAGCCGGACCCATTCTGGGGGGCAGTGAGCCAGACAACCACATCTGCCCTTCACGCCATGTCTCCAGCTAGCCCCCAAACTGCCTCACCCTCCAGCCCCTCCTCCTCTGGGCTTTGTCCCTTTCCCGGGCCAGGATGTCACCTGATCCCTTTGTTCTCCAACCCTTTAGCTCTCACCTTGCAGGGCGGAAGGGCCCAGGCCATCAGTTGCCAGCAGACAGAGTGTCGGCCATTAATGTACCCTGGCCTTTTGCTCTGCAACAATTAAACCCCTTTTCCCACCACCTAGAGACTTACGAAATGCCTAGGGGAAACTGAGGCACCCCTACAGTATTCAGAGGAAACATTAAGAACAGTCCCACTTGGTCACAGGCTGGCACGTAACTTCCATGCCCTGAACGGGCACTGTTACGTGCCCCTGTGATCCTGGACTCCCAGCCGTATGCGACTGAGAGCCTTGGCCGGCTCAGCCACGCTTCTCTCGACAGGCCGGTGTGTTTGGACTGGCCCAGGCTCTGGCTCCCTTTCGCCCCTCTCCCCAGCAGCAGCGATTGATCCAGGTCAGCGGGACTTTATCGACTTTCACTCACTGCTCACGGCTGAGCTCCCAGTTAGGGTCCACGTGTAGGAACAATTATCACCACAGGTCCCTGCACCTGCCACAGCACCCCTGTACCCCCTGCAAAGCTCCCCACATCCCTGTAGACCCCAGCGCCCCATACTCCCAGCACACCCATATCCACCCACATCCCTGTACACCCCAGCACCCCTGTACCCCCAGTACCCTCATACCCACCTGCAGAGCTCCCCACATCCCTGTACCCCCAGCACCCCCTGTGCCTCCCAGCAACTCCATACCCACCTGTGGAGCTTCCCCCCCTGCATCCCGTGCTGCCTGCAGAGCTGGGGGGCAGGGGAAGGAGCTAGGGAAACTATAGGGTGTGAAGAGTTAGCAGCTTTATGAGGGACCCGAAGCCCCCATGGCTGGGGTGAGGAACCAGAGACTGCCTGGAAACACTGAACAAGGAGTTGCACAGTGAGGGTCAGCGACACCCCCACCCCACAGCTCCCGGAGCCCCGCCCCCTGCCCTGCAGCCCCGCCCACAGCTCTGAGACCCCCCCGAGCCCCGCCCCCCACCTGCAGCCCCGCCCCCAGCTCTGAGACCCCTGGAGCCCCGCCCCCCCACCTGCAGCCCCGCCTCCAGCTCTGAGACCCCCCCCCAGAGCCCCGCCCCCTACCTGCAGCCCCGCCTCCAGCTCTGAGACCCCCGGAGCCCCACCCTCCTGCCCTGCAGCCCCGCCCCCAGCTCTGAGCCCCGCCCCCCGGCAGTGCACTCTGGGAGCCACCGGCCCGTCCTGGCGTCTTCGCAGGAGCCGGGGTGGCGGCCCCGCGGTCAGGTAGCGCCGGGGGGTCGGGCAGGAGTTAGGGGGCGGGGCCGGGTCTGGGGGCGGGGCTGAGGGCGGGGCCGGGCAGAGGCTGCGCGGCGTCCCCCCCCCGCCCACTTTCACTTTCGTTTCTGGCCTGCCTGGGTCCGAGCCGCGGTGGGGCGGGGGTGAGTTTGGGGGGCCCTCCGGTGCCCTGGGCCGGGGGGCGGCTGTGGGGGGGCCCCTGTCCCAGTGTCGGGGGCCGGCCGGGGGCTGTGGGGGGGCCCCAGCCCCAGTGTCGGGGGGGGGGCCCTGCCCCAGTGTCGGGGGGGGGGCCCTGCCCCAGTGTCGGGGGGGGCCGGCCGGGGGCTGGGAGGGGGCCCCTGCCCCAGTGTCGGGGGGGGGGCCGGCCGGGGGCTGTGGGGGGGGCCCAGCCCCAGTGTCGGGGGGGGCCGGCCGGGGGCCGTGGGGGGGGGACGCCTGCCCCAGTGTTGGGGGGGGCCCCTGCCCCAGTGTCGGGGGGGGGCCGGCCGGGGGCCGTGGGGGGGGGGACGCCTGCCCCAGTGTTGGGGGGGGCCCCTGCCCCAGTGTCGGGGGGGGCCGGCCGGGGGCCGTGGGGGGGGGACGCCTGCCCCAGTGTCGGGGGGGGCCGGCCGGGGGCCGTGGGGGGGGACGCCTGCCCCAGTGTCGGGGGGGGGCCGGCCGGGGGCCGTGGGGGGGGACGCCTGCCCCAGTGTCGGGGGGGGCCGGCCGGGGGCCGTGGGGGGGGGGCCTGCCCCAGTGTCGGGGGGGCCGGCCGGGGGCCGTGGGGGGGGCCTGCCCCAGTGTCGGGGGGGCCGGCCGGGGGCCGTGGGGGGGGGGCCTGCCCCAGTGTCGGGGGGGGGCCGGCCGGGGGCCGTGGGGGGGGGGCCTGCCCCAGTGTCGGGGGGGGCCGGCCGGGGGCCGTGGGGGGGGGCCTGCCCCAGTGTCGGGGGGGGCCGGCCGGGGGCCGTGGGGGGGGGGCCTGCCCCAGTGTCGGGGGGGGCCGGCCGGGGGCCGTGGGGGGGGGGCCTGCCCCAGTGTCGGGGGGGGCCGGCCGGGGGCCGTGGGGGGGGGCCTGCCCCAGTGTCGGGGGGGGCCGGCCGGGGGCCGTGGGGGGGGGCCTGCCCCAGTGTCGGGGGGGGCCGGCCGGGGGCTGTGGGGGGCCTGCCCCAGTGTCGGGGGGGGGCGGCCGTGGGGGGGGGACGCCTGCCCCAGTGTCGGGGGGGGCCGGCCGTGGGCCGTGGGGGGGGGCCTCCCCAGTGTTGGGGGGGGGCCCCTGCCCCAGTGTCGGGGGGGGGGGCCGGCCGGGGGCTGTGGGGGGGCCTGCCCCAGTGTTGGGGGGGCCGGCCGTGTCTCTGGCACCCGTGGGGGGGGGGCGCTGGGCGCAGCGCTGCCCCGGCTGAGCGGCGGGTGCCCGTGCAGGATGGCGCAGGCGGTGCGGGCGCTGGAGGTGCTGGGCGTCCCCCCGGACGTGGAGGAGGAGCTGCTGGTGCTGTATTTCGAGAACAGGCGCCGCTCGGGGGGCGGCCCCGTGCTGGACTGCAGGCGCCAGGGCAGCCGCGCCGTCCTGACCTTCGAGAGCCCCGAGGGTGAGTGTGGGGCACACGGGCACCGAGCAGGGACACGCGTGCGGGCCTGGGGGCTTTGCCCCCCTCCCTCGGGCCCCTCCTGGGCTGGGAGCACCCACACCGCAGCTGGGGGTGGGGGCAGCTCCCTGGCCTGGCCCGGCCCGAGCTGGCGGGGCAGTGCCGGGGAGGCTCTGGAGGAGCGGAGCCGCTGGTGTGTGGGATGGGGCAGCCCCTCCTCGCTGTGCAGGGCAGCGGGGCTCACGGTGTCTGTCTCTCCCTCCCAGATGCACAGAGGGTCCTTGCCAAGCCCAGCCACACCCTGCAGGACACTGGGCTGGCAGTTCGCCCAGCTGCCCCACAGGATTATGGGAAGGTTCTTCTCCGGGGCCTGAACCCCCAAACCGACGGCAGCGTCCTGGAGCTCTACGTGGAGTATGTGCTGAACTGCGAGAGCGGCCGCTATACCATCCACCGCAGCCCAGCCGGGGACCAAGCCCTGGTGCAGCTGCCAGAGCCGCTCGGTGACTCAGGTAGGGGCTGGCCCCCAGCTGGGGCTGGCGGGGGGAGGCAGTGGCCGGAGGAGCCTGCCTCGAGGCCACACCTCATTTCTTGGGGTCTACAGGAGGCAGCAGGTGTGAGGGAGGCTCCAGGGGCCATCATGGAGTTTGGAGAGCAGCTAAAGATGTAGATTAACAACCAGATGGTTTGCTTGTCTGTCAGAAGCCAGAAATCGGGCCTGCTGGGTCCACAGGGACCCATCTGCAAAGCCCAGTGATTTCTTTGCTCAGTGCTCACCGCAGAGCATGTTGGGAAGGTTTCTGCCCCTGATCTCCTCTCCCCTTTGCCTGGTCTGCACCTAAAACTGAAATCGACCTAGCTTCGTTGCTCAGGGCTGTGGGAAATCTCCTGCCCTCTGTGTCATTAGCTGACCTACCCCCATACACCCAGCTAGGTCAATGGAAGAATTCCCTGGCTGTGCTGGAGCAGTGCCGCTGTAGTGTAGACATGCCCCTGTAACGGAGGTCAGGCGCTCTCCTAGATCGGGGTGTCAAGAGGGGTGCTGGAGCAAACTGAGACTCTAAGGAGCAGTAAGCCACTAGCCCCGCTGGTCCAGTCAAGAGCTGGGAAAGAGTTTAAGTCTGAAGTAGCTGAGCTTCTGTCAAAATTATATAATCTCACTCAAACCAGCTGCTGTTCCAGAGGCTAGTTGGGCAGCAGGTGTGGTACTTATTCTTTTAAAAGGCTCTAGGAGAGATTCAGGGTGTTCGAGACCAGTAAGCCCTACCTTAAAACTAGAGTCACAGAACCCCGGGAAGTTCAATATGTGACAGGGTCTCGCCAGCGCAGGTGCTGCGAATGGGAAGAGCAGCTCACTGGGCTCTTAGAGTTCTTCGGCTGTTTCAGTCAAGAGGCAACTAAAGGAGAATGCAGATGATGACATACTTGTATTTGGACTTTCTAAAGGCCTTAGCCAAGGTCCCGCACAAGAGGCTGCTGGAGAAGCTGAGTCGTCATGGAGCGAGAGGCGAACTATGCTCATGAATCGGAACCTAGCTAGGAGACAGAAAGCAAAGCCTGGGGATTCAGCAATCCCATGGCCAAAAATGACCACTGTGGTCATCTAGTCTGATCTCCACTCCAGACATCTGCCCCCACAGAAGCTAAACGATCCATTTGGATCATGGCCTAAGGTTCACGGCAGGAGTCTTAAGGCTCATAACATAATAAAATGTAACATCCTGAGTGGGCAGGGGAAACACCGCAGCAGCCCACCATGGTAGCATTTAATTTCAGAAAGGGGGACTACCCAGAAAGGAGGAGGTTAGTTAAACAGAAATTAAAGGGTACAGCACCAAAAGTGAAATCCCTGCAAGCTGCTTGGAAACTTTTTAAAGACACCATAACAGAGGCTCAACTTAAATCTATACCCCAAATTAAAAACCACAAAGAACCAAAAAAGTGCTGTGTTACTTTGTTGTTTAGCCATGAGAGGCCAAAAGGCATCCTTTTAAAAAGCGGAAGTTTAATCCTATTGGGAAAAATAGAGAGGAGCATAAACTCTGGCAAGCGAAGTGTAAAAATATAATTAGGAGGGCCAAAAAAGAACTTGAAAAACTTTTTGAGTCTTTGGCTAGCTGTAACAGCAAAAATTTTAAGAACGTTAGAAGCAGGAAGCCTGCTAAACAGCCAGTGGGGCCACTGGACAATCGAGATGCTAAAGGAACACTCAAGGGGGATAAGGCCACTGCAGAGAAACTAAATGAATTCATAAGAATGGCCATACTGGGTCAGACTAAAGGTTCATCTAGCCCAGGGGTGGCTAATCTGAGCCTGAGCGACAGGTAGAATTTACCAATGTACATTGCCAAAGAGCCACAGTAATACGTCAGCTCCCCCCACTCCCAGCGCCTCCCACCCACCGGCAGCCCCACTGATCAGCACCTCTCCCTCCCTCCCCGCACCTCCCAAGCAGCTGTTTCGTGGTGTGCAGGAAGCTGGGGGTGGGGAGGGGAGGAGCGAGGGCACGGCAGGCTCAGGGGAGGCGGTGGGAAGGGGTGGAGTGGGGGCAGGGCCTGTGGCAGAGCCAGGGGTTGAGCAGTGAGCACCCCCTCTCCTCCCCCCCCCCCGGCACATTGGAAAGTTGGTGGCTGTAGCTCCCACCCCGTAGTCGGTGCCTGCACAAGAAGCCGCATATTAATTTCTGACGAGGCGCGTGTGGCTCCGGAGCCCCAGGTTGGCCACCCCTGATCTAGCCCAGTCTCCTGTCTGCCAACAGTGGCCAATGCCAGGGGCCCCAGAGGGAATGAACAGACCAGGGAATCATCCAGTGATCCCTCCGCTGCCGCCCACTCCCAACCTCTGGCAAACAGAGTTTAGAGACACCATCCCTGCTCATCCTGGCTAATAGCCATTGATGGACCTGTCCTCCTTCGTCGGGAAATATGACTGAGGTCTGTAAAATTCTTGCTTTCGGTGCTTTTTTTTCTTAAATTGTCCTTCTCATCCTTTATCTTGTTGTTTCATCAAGTTGCTCAGGGAGTTATCCCATGCTGGTTTTGATCGCAGCTATCTTGTCCCCATTGATAGGTGCCAGAGTAGCAGCCGTGTTAGTCTGTATCCGCAAAAAGAACAGGAGTACTTGTGGCACCTTAGAGACTAACCAATTTATTTGAGCATGAGCTTTCGTGAGCTACAACTCACTTCATCGGATGCATTCAGTGGAAAATACAGTGGGGAGATTTATATACATAGAGAACATGAAACAATGGGTGTTACCTTACACGCTGTAATGAGAGTGATCAGGTAAGGTGAGCTATTACCAGCAGAAGGGGGGGGAAAGGGAACCTCTTGTAGTGATAATCAAGGTGGGCCATTTCCACCAGTTAACAAGAACATGTGATGAACAGTGCAGGGGAGGGAGGGAGGGGAATAAACATGGGGAAATAGTTTTACTTTGTGCAATGACCCATCCACTCCCAGTCTTTATTCAAGCCTAATTTAATTGTATCCAGTTTGCAAATTAATTCCAATTCAGCAGTCTCTCGTTGGAGTCTGTTTCTGAAGTTTTTTTGTTGAAGAATTGCCACTTTTAGGTCTGTAATCGAGTGACCAAAGAGACTGAAGTGTTCTCCGACTGGTTTTTGAATGTTATAATTCTTGACGTGAAACTAGACAAGCCATTTACAACACACACTTTGCTTCTCTACAAAAGAAAAAGGACACTAAACTATCTAAACTACTACATGCCACAAGGGGCCACAACAGTGGTTCCCTTAAACCACCCAGCAATATTTTTAATTTATCCAACTACAGTCTTAGCCTAGCAGAAGAATCTCTCCTATCTCGGGGCCTCTCCTTCTGCCCCTCCACCCCCATGAACATGATACAGTTCTGTGGTGACCTGGAATCCTATTTTCGACCTCTCCGACTCAAGGAATATTTCCCACACACCTCTGAACAACATATTAACCCACAGAGACCTTCCTAGCAACACTACAAAAAGACAGGTTTCAGAGTAACAGCCATGTTAGTCTGTATTTCCAAAAAGAAAAGGAGTACTTGTGGCACCTTAGAGACTAACCAATTTATTTGAGCATAAGCTTTCGTGAGCTACAGCTCAGCTGTAGCTCACGAAAGCTTATGCTCAAATAAATTGTAGTCTCTAAGGTGCCACAAGTACTCCTTTTCTTACTACAAAAAGAAGGATTCTGGGTGGACTCCTCCCGAAGGTCGAAAAAAAGACTGGACTTCTACATGGAGTGCTTCCGCCGACGTGCACGGGCTGAAATTGTGGAAAAGCAGCATCGCTTGCCCCCTAACTTCAGCCGTACAGAACACAATGCCATCCACAGCCTCAGAAACAACTCTGACATCATAATCAAAAAGGCTGACAAAGGAGGTGCTGTAGTCGTCATAAATAGGTCGGAATATGAACAAGAGGCTGCTCGGCAGCTCTCCAGTACCACTTTCTACAAGCCATTACCCTCTGATCCCGCTGCGGGTTTCCAAAAGAAACTACAGCATTTGCTCAAGAAACGCCCTGAAAAAGCACAAGAACAAATCCACACAAACACACCCCTGGGATCCCGACCTGGGGTATTCTATCTGCTACCCAAGATCCATAAACCTGGAAATCCTGGACGTCCCATCGTCTCAGGCATTGGCACCCTGACAGCAGGATTGTGTGGCTATGTAGACTCCCTCCTCAGGCCCTACGCTACCAGCACTCCCAGCTATCTTCAAGACACCACTGACTTCCTGAGGAAACTACAGTCCATCGGTGATCTTCCTGATAACACCATCCTAGCCACTATGGATGTAGAAGCCCTCTGCACCAACGTTCCACACAAAGATGGACTACAAGCCGTCAGGATTCTATAAGTTTTTAAGGTCAGGCTTGACAAAGCCCTGGCTGGGATGATTTAATTGGGGATTGGTCCTGCTTTGATCAGGGGGTTGGACTAGATGACCTCCTGAGGTCCCTTCCAACCCTGATATTCTATGAGGAACAGTCTCCCCAATAATATCACGGCAAACCTGGTGGCTGAACATTGTGACTTTGTCCTCACCCATAACTATTTCACATTTGGGGACAATGTATACTTTCAGATCAGCGGCACTGCTATGGGTACCCGCATGGCCCCACAGTATGCCAACGTTTTTATGGCTGACTTAGAACAACGCTTCCTCAGCTCTCGTCCCCTAACGCCCCTACTCTACTTGCGCTATATTGATGACATCTTCATCATCTGGACCCATGGAAAAGAAGCCCTTGAGGAATTCCACCATGATTTCAACAATTTCCATCCCACCATCAACCTCAGCCTGGTCCAGTCCACACAAGAGATCCACTTCCTGGACACTACGGTGCTAATAAACGATGGTCACATAAACACCACCCTATACCGGAAACCTACCGACCGCTATTCCTACCTACATGCCTCCAGCTTTCACCCTGACCACACCACACGATCCATCGTCTACAGCCAAGCTCTGCGATACAACCGCATTTGCTCCAACCCCTCAGACAGAGACAAACACCTACAAGATCTCTATCAAGTATTCTTACAACTATAATACCCACCTGCTGAAGTGAAGAAACAGATTGACAGAGCCAGAAGTTACCTACCACAGGACAGGCCCAACAAAGAAAATAACAGAACGCCACTAGCCATCACCTTCAGCCCCCAACTAAAACCTCTCCAACGCATCATCAAGGATCTACAACCTATCCTGAAGGACGACCCATCACTCTCACAGATCTTGGCAGACAGGCCAGTCCTTGCTTACAGACAGCCCCCCAACCTGAAGCAAATACTCACCAGCAACCACACACCAGAACCACTAACCCAGGAACATATCCTTGCAACAAAGCCCGTTGCCAACTGTGCCCACATATCTATTCAGGGGACACCATCATAGGGCCTAATCACATCAGCCACACTATCAGAGGCTCGTTCACCTGCACATCCATCAATGTGATATATGCTATCATGTGCCAGCAATGCCCCCCTGCCATGTACATTGGTCAAACTGGACAGTCTCTACGTAAAAGAATAAATGGACACAAATCAGACGTCAAGAATTATAACATTCAAAAACCAATCGGAGAACACTTCAATCTCTTTGGTCACTCGAAAAACAGACTCCAACGAGAGACTGATGAATTGGAATTAATTTGCAAACTGGATATAATTAACTTAGGCTTGAATAAAGACTGGGAGTGGATGGGTCATTACACAAAGTGAAACTGTTTCCCCATGTTTATTCCTCCCCCCCCCACCCCCGCACTGTTCCTGACATGTTCTTGTCAACTGCTGGAAATGGCCCACCTTGATTATCACTACAAAAGGTTCCCTCCCCCCAATAGCTCACCTTATCTGATCACTCTGGTTACAGTGTGTATGGTAACACCCATTGTTTCATGTTCTCCGTGTATATAAATCTCCCCACCTTATTTTCCACTGAATGCATCGGATGAAGTGAGCTGCAGTTCACAAAAGCTTATGCTCAAATAAATTTGTTAGTCTCTAAGGTGCCACAAGTCCTCCTTTTTCTTTTTATTGATAAGAGTCTATCTCATCTTTAGAGTCGTCAATCTGCCCTCCTCTGACATTTCAATAGGGGCGTGTTCCAGCCTCCTGGCGCCCTCGTGTCTGTCTCCGGTGCTCCCTAAAATATCTGGTTCAGCAATAGCCATCACACTTACCTCGTAACACACATTCCTCATTCACGCACAAAACAGAATTGATTTGCACAGAACATTTTGAATAGGAACATCAAGTTGCAATGCCAAAGCAAACAATCATGGCATTCTTTTACTTATTTAGAAATACTAAAGCTACAACAAAGGTCTGTTACTTCCTTGAAATCAGTCCAGACACACAAATTTTGGCTGATGCATCTCTACCAATGGTGTATCAGGCTATTCCTTTCTGCTGTTCAAAAAGGGTGGCTGGCAGGATATGGTCAAATCATACATCAGTCATTTAATACATGCTACATTATTGTCTCATTATTCTTTACCCTTCATTCTAAATCGTACAAAATACAAACATAAAATTCTACTGCTACACTCTCATGGATCAGTAACTGGTTAAAAGATAGGAAACAAAGGGTAGGAATAAATGGTCAGTTTTCAGAATGGAGAGAGGTAAATAGTGGTGTCCCCAAGGGGCCTGTTCTGGGCCCCAGTCCTATTCAACATATTCGTAAATGATCTGGAAAAAGGGATAAACAGTGAGGTGGAAAAATTTTCAGATGATACAAAACTACTCAAGATAGTTAAGTCCCAGGTAGACTGTGAAGAGTTACAAGGGGATCTCACAAAACTGAGTGACTGAGCAACAAAATGGCAGATGAAATTCAGTGTTGATAAATGCAAAGTAATGCACATTGGAAAATATAATCCCAACTATACATACAAAATGATGGGGTCTAAATTAGCTGTTACCCTTCAAGAAAGATCTCGGAATCATTGTGGAGAGTTCTCTGGAAACATCCACTCAATGTGCAGCAGCAGCCAAAAAAAGCGAACAATGTTGGGAATCATTAAGAAAGGGATAGATAAGAAGACAGAAAATATCCTATTGCCTCTCTATAAATCCATGGTATGCCCACACCTTGAATATCTCAAACCAGATATCTCAAACAAGATATATTGTAATTGGAAAAAGTACAAACAAGGGCAACAAAAATGATGTGGGGGATGGAATGGCTTCCATATGCAGAGAGATTAAAAAGACTGGGATTTTCCAGCTTGGAAAACAGATGACAGAGGTCTGTAGAATCATGATTGGTGTGGAGAAAATAAATAAGGAAGTGTTATTTACTCCTCATAACACACAAACTAGGCGTCACCCAATGAAATTAAGAGGCAGCAGGTTTAAAACAAAAGGAAGTATTTTTTTCACACAACGCACTGTCAACCTGTGGAACTCCTTGCCAGAGGATGTTGTGAAGGCCAAGACTATAACAGGATTCAAAAAAGAACTAAAGTTCATGGAGGATAGGTCCATCGATGGCTATTTTGGTCAATTTTGCTGTCATAGAATTTTTAAAATAGTAAACTTCATGATTCCAGCTATTTAAATCTGAAATTTCACGGTGTTGTAACTGTAGGGTCCCGACCCAAAAGGGGCTCGTGGAGGGATCACAAGGTTATTGTAAGGAGGTCGTGATATTGCCACGTTTACTTCAGCGCTGCTGCTGATGGTGGCTCTTCCTTCGGAGCTGGGCAGTGGGAAAGCGGCAGCTGCTGGCTGGAAGCCCACCTCTGAAGGCAGCAGCGCAGAAGGGAGGGTGGCCTGGTTTGGTGCTGCCACCCTGACTTTGCTGCTGCTGCTGGCAGGGTGCTGCCTTCAGAGATGGGTGCCCGGCCACCAGCCGCTGCTCTCAGGCCGCCCAGCCCTGAAGGGAGCGCAGAAATAAGGACGGCGATATCGCAACCCCCCCCATGATAACCTTGTGGACCCCCTACCAGACTCTCTTTTGGGTTTGGACTCCCAGTTGGAGAAACACTGGTCTCCCCCATGAAATCTGTATAGTACAGGGTAAAAGTACAAAAAAGACCAGATTTCACGGGGAGACCAGATTTCAGAGTCTGTGATGCGTGTTTCATGGCTGTGAATCTGGTAGGGCCTTCGCTGTTAGCCGGGACGGGCAGGGCTGGTGTCTCTAACCTCTGTCTGCCAGAAGCCGAGAATGGGCGACAGGATGGATGACTTGATGATTCCCTGTTCTGTTCATTCCCTCTGGGGCACCGGGCATTGGCCACTGTCGGCAGACGGATACTGGGCTAGAGGGACCTTTGGTCTGACCCAGTCTGGCCGTTCTTACGTTTAGGTTCCTAGGTGTTTCATACGTTTTATTGGATCTGGTCAGGAGTTTTCAGTCAATGACTTTCCATTGGAAAATTCACTTTCCACAAAATCATTTTCTGTTGGAAACTGGTTCCCAGCTCTGCGGCTCCCCCTCTCCTCAGAAGCTCGGGCTTCCTCGCTGTGGGGCGGCCGGCCACTGGCCTGCCCAGAGCCAGGGCTCTCTGGTATTGCAGGCAGTGCAGGGAGACTCCGAAACATGTTGAAAACTCCAGTGGAAATGTCCTTTTGACTTGTTCCGAAGCAAACTGGGGCGTTCCTGCTCCACGGAAAGCTCCAGCTTTGGGCCGTTCTAACTTTTTTGCCGGTTGTGGGAGTTCCCGAGGAAGAGGATTCGGGTTTCCAGCCAGCTCTACAAACTGGGGGCGAGCAGGGTGGTGGCGCAACCTGGCGAGCCAAGTCCATGGACAAGCAGGATCCCCACTCGGGACAGTTCAGGCTGGAGGGGAGGTTCAGCGTCTGGCCCTGGGGTTTAAGCCCATCACTGCCTGCTAGCCTGCAGGCTGATTCCTAACTAGGGGGGCAGCTTGTCTCCCATCTGCACCTGCGGCGTTCTCGCACCTTCTTCTGCGGCACCTGGGGCTGCCGCTTCAGAGGCAGGAGCCCAGGCGAGCTGGACCTTGGCTCTGACCCTCTCTGCCTGTCCTCTGTTCACCCACCCCAGGCAAATGGCTTAGAAACTAAAGAGGTGACGGGAGCGACCCCTTCCCAGCACTGTTGGCTCCTGCGTGTCTGGCCATCACCTGACCGAGCTAGGGAGAGGGCTAGTCTCTGTCACTGTGCTCCCCTGCTCCTTCGGTCGCTCTGGGGAAGCCCGGGATGGGCACCTGCTGCTGGCTGGAGTCTGCCCTCTCCAGGCGCTGGGTGGCTTGGTCCCTCCTGGCTCGGGAGTGCCTGGTGCTCGCAGTGTCTGGGAAGCAGGTGGCAGAAGTGGGAGCTTGCAGCATCTCTGAGCTCTGCTCATGGCCAGGCTTAGCCATCGTGACCAGGCGTTCTTGATCTCAGAAAGTAAGTGGGGTGACCTGGAGCCTGGCCAGCTGCCTCCCCGCAGGCCCTCCCTCCAGCAGATGTCCCCAGGAGCCCTGAGGGGGCTCTCTCCCCGCTCTGCCCTTGCCAGTTCTGTGATGTGGTGCTGGGTGGCGGTGTCTCTTTCGCTCTGCCCTGGGCAGGGCTGTGGGGCAGGGGTGGGGATCTCTGCCCTGGGCTGGGCTGGGCTGGGAGGATCTCTTCCCCTCTGCCCTGGGCCGGGCTGGGCCGGCGGTGGCGGGATCTCTTCCCCTCTGCCCTGGGCCGGCGGTGGCGGGATCTCTTCCCCTCTGCCCTGGGCCGGCGGTGGCGGGATCTCTTCCCCTCTGCCCTGGGCCGGCGGTGGCGGGATCTCTTCCCCTCTGCCCTGGGCCGGCGGTGGCGGGATCTCTTCCCCTCTGCCCTGGGCTGGGCTGGGCTGGCGGTGGCAGGCTCTTTGTGTTGGCAGAGCTCCTGGCCGTGGAGGAACGCGTGCGCCGGCGGCTGCTGGACGGGGCGCCGCTGGCCGTGGAGTGGGTGCAGCAGACAGACAGCGTGCTGGTGTGGAGCCGGGGCACCGGGCTGAGCGGGGATCTGCTGGAGCTCTACTTTGAGAACAAGCGGAGCGGCGGGGGCAGCGTGCAGGCCGTGAGGGTGCTGGCAGGGGGCAGGGCGGCCGTCGTCTCCTTCCAGGACCGGGCAGGTGCGTGGGGCTGGGGCAGGGCGGGATCCGCGCTCAGCTGTCCGCTGGGGCTCCGGGGCTGGAGGGCTCCTGGAGGCTGGTCCAGGCGGGCCGTGGAGGGGGGCGTCTGCTGTGAATGCGGGCGGGTGCCTCCAGCCTGGCACTGGCCCCTGGCCCAGCTCACACAGACCCTTCAGTGCTGCAGGCAGAGAGGCAGGAGACTGCTGCTGCGGGTCCGGGGCGGGGGCAGGGTCCGGAGCCGGGTCTGGCTGCGGTTGTTGGGGCAGTCTGGGTGTGTCCTCCCGGGGCGGTCTGGGTGTGTCCGTCTTCCCAGGCAGCTCTCGACCCCACGTGCCCGTTTCGCTGCCCTGCAGCTGTGCAGCGGGTGCTGGAGAAGCCCCACAGGCTCCAGGAGAGCGACCTGGACCTCTGCCCCTACTACGACTTCCTGGAGCCCCCCGACCGCCCCCCGGAGGAGGGAGCCGAGGCCCCTCCAGGGGAGGCAGCGGCAGAGGAAGGCGGGCCCCCGGCCATCTGCGTGAGCGTTGAGGACGCCGCGAAGCGGCAGCTGCTGGAGTCCAGCGGGGCCCTGCCGGAGCTGCAGGCTGTCTTCCCGGAGCTGAAGCTGCGGCTGGAGGAGAGCGGGGCCTGGATCTCGGGCGGGGATGAAGCCCGGCGGCAGCAGCTGCAGGAGCGGCTCCTGGGCACCCTGCAGGGGATGGGCCAGGAGCTCCTGCCGCTCCCGGCCCAGACCCTCTGCTTCCTGCAGCGCGGCGACGTGCGGGAGGAGGTGGAGCAGCTGCTGGGCAGCCAGGGCTTGCCGGCCTGCTGCGCGCCCAGCGGGAGCGCGCTGAGCGTCACGGCGCTGAGCCCTGCGACCGCCCGCCAGGCCGCCTCCTCGCTGCGCGCGGCCCTGAGCCCCTTCTGCCTGGCCGTGTCGGCACAGCACCTGCATGCCCTGGCCTCGCCCCGCTGGGAGCAGCTCCAGGCCTCGCTGCGCTGCTGCTCCGTGCGCCTGGCCCCGGGCGGCGAGCACCTGCAGGCCCTGACGCTGCGCGGCCTGGAGCAGGAGAACAGGGAGAAGCTGCAGGGCTTCCTGCAGGACGCCGCGCTGGACGAGAGCCTGGTGTCCATGGAGCCGGGGATGCTGCGCTTTCTGCAGCTCTACTACCAGGAGCTGCTGGCCGGCATCGCCGAGGTCACGCTCCTGCCGCTGGAGGGCACCGACGTCGCCGGCTTCAGGGTGAGCGGCCGGCCGCCCCGGGCAGTGCCGGCCATGGGCGGCGGGGCGGGATGGCCCCGGGCCCCACGGCTGTTTCTGGGCAGCCTGCGGGCTGTTGCCCCATGGCCCCCTGCGGCTCATTTAGGGCCGCAGGTCTCGTGGGTCACGCCAGCACTGCATTCTGGGAGCTGTAGTCCGCACCAAGCTGGATTGAAAGGGGTGGAGGTTGCAGCCAGCTTCATTCACCGTGACCCTTGGCATGTTCCCCCCCCCCAACACCCCACAGGGGAGCTGGCACTACATGTCGTCCCCAACACCCCCCGGGGGGGAGCTGACGCTGCACGTGTTGTCCCCCTCCCATGCCCTGCGGGCGCGGAGTAGGGATGGTGCTGCACCCCTCCCAGCACCCCCGGGTGCAGAGTCTGCCAGTGCCTCACGCCATCTCTTTTCTTGCAGCTGAGCGGGGAGGCGGGTGCATGCCGGGCAGCGGCGGAGTTTCTGCAGAGCCTGCTGGGCACCATCAGCTCCCAGCCGGTGACCTTGCGGCACCCCGGCATCGCTCGCTTCCTGCTGGACGAGCGAGGCCAGAGCATCCTCCGGGAGCTGGAGAGCCGCTTCCAGTGCGTGATTGGGCTGGAGCAGGTCCACTGGAGCCCCCCGTATACACAGGTACGGCCATGGCTCCTGGGGCGGGGCTCCGGCTGGGACCCAGAATGAGCACAGCCGGGGCCTTGCTCCTCCCCCCTGCCTGCCAGGCTCAGTGCGGGCCCACTGGGACAGGGCGGGCAGCCAGCGGCAGGTGGGTGAGCTGGGCAGTGGGTCTGGAGAGGGGCGTGCAGCCGCGGGGGTGGTGCAGGTCTCGGGGAGCCTGCAGGCAGGGGCAGCCAGATGAGGGCGGGTAGAGAGCTGGGGCGGGGGGCTGGTCTGGGCAGAGGCTGTTGGCGGTTGGGTGCTGGCAGGGAGCCGGGTCCCTGGCTGGTATCTGCAGCACTGACGTCTGTCCTGCCTGCCTATCTCAGCAGGACCTGGAGCTGCCCGAGGAGCCCGTTCCTCTGAGCTGCCGCCGAGACTCCCTGCCCACCGCCCAGCTGCTCACACGGCTGGAGCCACCCGATGGCACCACCACTGACTGGTGCACCACCAACCTAGGTAGGCCCACTCCCGTGGACTCGGACCCCCAGCGGGCTCTGTCCTGTGCCTGGGGGAGGGCAGGGGCTGGAACCCAGCGCGTGGGCAGGCGGGCAGCCCTCCCCCTGCTGGAGCCCTGGGTGAAGGGCAGACCTTCCTGGCTCTGTGCCGCTGGGGTGGGTTAGCAGTGGTCAGGGGTCCCATCCTGCAGCCCCCGCCCCCCTTGGGGGCGCACTCAGGGCCAGGGTGGCAGCACCATTCGCCTGCGCTTGCTGTGTGAGCCCCGGCACCGTTGTGGTGGCTGGCAGCTTGTCGCCGCCTCTCTGGGCCAGGCAGCCGGCCCCAGGGCCCGCCCCGCAGTGTGGAACCCGGCTCTGGCCCCCCTGCCGGCAGCATGGCTGGGCCCTGGGCTCCGGCCATGGCGGGAGGAGTTGTCGTTCGGACTCCCCTACCCGTCCACCCTGGCAAATCTTCCCCTTGCTCGGCTGTGCAGAGTGGGTCCGGGGCAGAGGCTAGGCCTCCCCTCTCCCAGCACCTGGGCTGCCCCGAGGGCTGGGCGCTGCCTGTCTGACCTGCTGTCGCCCCACAGAGGAGATCAAGGGCCTGCTGGCCGCCCTGGAGCCTGGAGAAGCGGCGGAGGCTCCTCAGCTGGCCGCCCCTACTGCCGGGGAGGCCCCGGGCTCAGCAGCGAGCAGCCCCGAGGAGGATCTGTACACCGTGGGGGAGCCTGGCGCTGCTGAGGGGCGGGAGGAGGCGGGGCGTGGCGGGGAGCGGAGGGGTCTGGCAGACGGCGGCGAGGAGGAGGAGGAGGCGCGCTGCGGCCCCGAGGCCGCCGTCCGGTCGGAGCGCAGCGTGGAGGAGGAGGCGCAGCTGCTGCTGGCCATCCAGCAGTCCATGGACAGCCAGCGCTGGGAGGAGGAGGAGCTGCAGCGTGCCACGGAGCTGTCCCTGCGCTCCTACGAGCGGGAGCGGCACCAGGCCTCGGCGGAGCCCGCGCCTGACCGCGGCCTGCAGGCCGCCCTGCAGGAGTCCCTGGAGGAGGCGCTGTGCGTGGCCGGCTCCGCTCGGCTCACCATCTACTCGGCCTGCGAGCGGGACGTGAGCGCGCTGCCGGGGCAGCTGGAGCGGGCGCTGCGGGCCCAGCGGGGCCAGGAGACGGTGGTGAGCGAGGGCCTGCGGGCCTTGCCCTCGCGCTGCCGCGGGTCCCTGGCCCAGCTGCAGCGCCAGCATGCCGTGCGCATCTCCCTGCAGGACGCCGCGGCCACCGTGCACGGCTTTGCCGACTACACGGCCCGCGCCGCCCGCGACCTCGCCCGGCTCCTCCCCCGCCTGCTGCAGGCCCGGCGCCCGCTCGGGGAGCCGGCCGCGCGCTGGGTGCGCTGGGAGCCCCCCGGCGTCGCCGCCCCCTACTCCTCAGAGGCCAGCGCCCTGCTGGAGCAGGCCTGGCGCCAGCGCCGGACGCGGCTGGAGGTGCTCTTTGACGGCAGGCCCTTCGCCATCGACTTTGAGCGCATGGAGGAGTACGACATCGGCAGTGCCCGCACCCTGGCCATCTCGCGCACCGAGCCCCCGGCCCCGGAGAACGGCTGCCCCACAGGTGCGTGCTCCCAGCCCCGCTGCTGCGGCCTCCGGCCATGGGGGGCTCGGCACTGTCCCGCGGGGCCCGCCCCGGGTAGTTCTCCGGCCTGTCGTGCAGGCAGTCAGACCAGCCAGGCCTTGGCAGCTGGTGGGTCCCATGGGGTGGAGTCAGGGTTCCAGGCAGGTTGTCCAGTCTGAGCTCCCGTTCTCGCACCCCACCCCTACCCTCTGCATGCTAGCCCAGCGCCCGGAATGAGAGCAGAGACTCTCACGCCAGCTGGGCCCCCTGCGGGCTGGGCCCCCTGCGGGCTGGGCCCCCTGCGGGCTGGGCCCCCTGCGGGCTGGGCCCCCTGCGGGCTGGGCCCCCTGTGGGCTGGGCCATGGGTAGCAAACGCCGAGGGGCACCAGTGCCCGAGGCCCCACAGTGGCAGGGGAAGGACAAGGTGAGAGACCCCCAGGTAATTCTGGCAAGGGACCCACACGCTGCAGGGGAAGGCGATCCCTCTCCCCCCCACCCCAGGTCCCTGCCAGTCTGAGCTGGGGAAATTCCCTCCCAGCCCCACACAAGCCGTCAGTCAGCCCCTGGGCATGTGAGTGAGAACCAGCCAGCCAAGCGCCTGCAGGCTGCTCGCAGCCCTGGCCCGGCCCAGCCAATGTCCCAGCTCTAGACCTTCGGAGGACAGAGCTGATACAACCCAGAGTATCGGGGGGAGGGAACCAGACCCCCTGAGGAACATGAGACAAACTGGAGTGAGCCCCTCCCCCTACCAGCACAACCACCCCTTGTCTCGTCTGGTCCCATCGGTTACATTCTCCAGCTGTTTGCCCCACAGCTCTGGCTGGGAGGCTGCTCCAGAATCTCCCCCCTCGAATGCTCAGAAACCTTCTGATTTCCGGCCGGAATTTGTTCCTGGCCCGTTTCTTCCCATTTGTTCTTGTGCCAACGTTGTCCTTTAGCTTCACCAGCTCTTTGCCCTGCTTAGCTTTTCCCCGATGTATTTATACAGAGCAATCCGCTCCCTGCTTCAGCCTGGCCAGACAAGCCAACGTCTGCTCCCATCAGACTGGCCCTCTATGCCTCTGCTAATCCACATAGCTCCTCTCTGCACCTGGTCCAGCTGGAGCGCACCATTCCTGAGCTTGGGGTCCAGAACAGTGCAGTGTCCAACCCGCGTCTCCTCCGGGCCTCGCTCCATGGCAGTAACACTGTTGCTCTGTCTCTTGGCTAGAAAGTCCTTGCCTGCTACATCCCTGGCCTACTTTTCCCTGTTTCACAGCCCATCACGCTGGTGGCTCGTAGCCATCCTGTGCTCAGCCCCCAGCCCAGGTCTCTCCTCTGTCACCGCCAGCTGACAGGCCCGCGGCCTGGAGAAGACATTTTTATCATTAGACCCTAAATGCCTGCCTTTGCGCTTTGTACTATTGAATTTCATCCTATTCCTGTCGCTCCGGATCTTCCTGGAAACTTCCGATCTCCCTCTGCCCCCCAGATTGACCAGGCCTCCCGGCTTCCCATCGGCCCGTTTCATTCGCACGCTCCTGCTGCTGAAGGAGACTGGGCCCCAGGCCGATCCTGGAGACGCTCCCCAGGTCACCTCCCTGCGGGGCGATAGTTCATCTTGCAGCACAAGCCTTCGGCCAGGTCCTCCCCACCGTACCGGGCTGCCACTGAGCCCCAGCTTCCCGAATGTAACTCGCTTTCCTGTGCCAAAGGCTGCCCTGAAATCCGTGTATCGTATTCCTTCCCTGAGAAAAGAATAGAGTTGTTCCGAGGGGAACAGCTGAGTCCGGCCTGGGCTGCCTTGGTAAGCCCAGCTGCATTACGGCCTCTTTCCCACGGACCTGCAGGAATTTCGTTCTGCTTTCCTCCCCCGTTGATTCTAAAGCCTTGTGTGCTCCCAAGGGCAGACTAACGGGTCTGTATTTGCCCGGGTCGTTTTGCGTCCCTTTCTTAAATACCTGCACGACGTCAGCTGTTCTCCAGGCACATGGTCCCACCCCCACTAGCTGGATTTCTTACCACGCCTTGCTCCCGGACTCGCAGCCTCCTGTGCCGGTTCTCTCGGTCCTCTGGGACACCCATGACCCGGAGCTGAGCGCATTAAACCCTGCAAAATTTTCTTCCACCACAGCGGTCGGAGTTTCCTTTTGTGCCACCATCCAGCCTCATGCGCATGGTCCCTGTTGTTGTCCGGATTGAAAACCCAGCCACGATGTTCGTACCTAGAGTGTCTTTAACCTCCTTCCCAGCCCCACCACAGGTGGCCCAGCCTCATCCTTCTTTATTCCTTTATTATTGAGGGGACTAAAAAACCCTCTTATTGTGTGTGAATATCCTTGGCAAGAGCTAATTCAGCTTCACTTCCAGCAGTCCTCTCTTTATCCCTGCTCTTCCCAACCCCCACAATGTACCTGACTAATCTAATCGCCTTTTATCATGAGATTACTGGTTCTGTGGATGAAGGGAAAGCAGTGGATGTATTGTTTCTTGACTTTAGCAAAGCTTTTGACACAGTCTCCCACAGTATTCTTGTCAGCAAGTTAAGGAAGTATGGGATGGATGAATGCACTATAGGGTGGGTAGAAAGCTGGCTAGATTGTCGGGCTCAACGGGTAGTGATCAATGGCTCCATGTCTAGTTGGCAGCCGGTGTCAAGTGGAGTGCCCCAAGGGTCGGTCCTGGGGCCGGTTTTGTTCAATATCTTCATAAATGATCTGGAGGATGGTGTGGATTGCACTCTCAGCAAATTTGCGGACAATACTAAACTGGGAGGAGTGGTAGATACGCTGGAGGGGAGGGATAGGATACAGAAGGACCTAGACAAATTGGAGGATTGGGCCAAAAGAAATCTGATGAGGTTCAATAAGGATAAGTGCAGGGTCCTGCACTTAGGACGGAAGAATCCAATGCACCGCTACAGACTAGGGACCGAATGGCTAGGCAGCAGTTCTGCGGAAAAGGACCTAGGGGTGACAGTGGACGAGAAGCTGGATATGAGTCAGCAGTGTGCCCTTGTTGCCAAGAAGGCCAATGGCATTTTGGGATGTATAAGTAGGGGCATAGCGAGCAGATCGAGGGACGTGATCGTCCCCCTCTATTCGACATTGGTGAGGCCTCATCTGGAGTACTGTGTCCAGTTTTGGGCCCCACACTACAAGAAGGATGTGGATAAATTGGAGAGAGTCCAGCGAAGGGCAACAAAAATGATTAGGGGTCTAGAACACATGACTTATGAGGAGAGGCTGAGGGAGCTGGGATTGTTTAGCCTGCAGAAGAGAAGAATGAGGGGGGATTTGATAGCTGCTTTCAACTACCTGAAAGGGGGTTCCAAAGAGGATGGCTCTAGACTGTTCTCAATGGTAGCAGATGACAGAACGAGGAGTAATGGTCTCAAGTTGCAGTGGGGGAGGTTTAGATTGGATATTAGGAAAAACTTTTTCACTAAGAGGGTGGTGAAACACTGGAATGCATTGCCTAGGGAGGTGGTGGAATCTCCTTCCTTGGAAGTTTTTAAGGTCAGGCTTGACAAAGCCCTGGCTGGGATGATTTAACTGGGAATTGGTCCTGCTTCGAGCAGGGGGTTGGACTAGATGACCTTCAGGGGTCCCTTCCAACCCTGATATTCTATGATTCTATGATACCTTTCCTTGCTGATTGACCCCCTTTTTCACTCCCCAGGGACTCTTTGCTGACTCCCAACAACTGTGTGAGGTGGGCCTGGAGCCCTTCCCTACAAGCTTCTTCCCATTACTGGGAATGCCAGTTGCAGATGGTTTTGTAGAGTGAGTGGAAGAAATTCCAAGCTGTCTCTTCATTTATTTCCTTGGGCTCTTCAGTCCAGCCGACTTCGCTAACAAACTCCCTTAGTTTCCCATAGTCTGTCTTTCGGAAATCGAAAACCAGAGTTGACGGCCTGGTTTTGATTCAGTTTAAATTAAATGGAAAGATCTTCAGCACATGACCACTCGATCTGAGGTTCATTTTCTGTGACCAGCTCTTCTGTAATGCCCTTGCTACTTACCAAAATGGAGTGCAAAATTGCATCACCTCTTGTTGGTTCAGTGACTATTTGATGTAGAAATCTGTCATCTATCACATCCAGGAGTAAGTGGGACCTACCAGTGTTAAGAACATAAGAACGGCCAGACTGGATCAGACCCATGGTCCATCTAGCCCAGGGTCCGGTCCCTGGCAGAGGCCAGTGCGAGATGCTTCAGGGGGAATGAACAGAACAGAACAATTGTTGAGTGAGCCATCCACTGTCATCCAGTCCCAATTTGTCAGAGGTTTCGGGACACCCAGAGCAAGGGGTTGTATCTCTGAGCATCCTGGCTAATAGCCATTGATGGACCTATCGTCCAGGAACCTATCTAGTTCTTTTTTGAATCCAATTATATTTTGGCCTTCGCCACATCTCCTGGCAGAGAGTTCCACAGGTTGACTGTGTGTTGTGTGACAAAATACTTCCTGTTGGTTGGTTGGTTTGTTTGTGTTACTAGCATTTATCCTCCAGTTTATATCTGTGAAGTTAGTCCTTCCTTGTGAGACAATTCCCAAGAGTGTTTCTCTCTAATGATATTAATGAGATCTCTGTCCATACCAAGGGCTGATCCTGGGGGTCTATAGCAGATCTCTAACACTGTCCCCCACGGAACCCCACAATCCCCCTTCCCCCAAAGTGATTTGGACCCAAACAGCCTCAGTTTTGTCCACACTGCCATTTCGTCTTCCTTTACAGCTCCGTTGCTGTGCAATGCTACTCCATCGGCCTTTCTTTCTTCTCTCCGAAACAGCCCAAGTCCACCCCTGAGCGCGATCCCACCGTGGTTCTGTAATTCCCAGTGTGATCGCCTGCATCCGTGGTTCCAGAGCCTCCGTTGTATTGCCCAGCCTCCTTGCATTCGCGTACAAGCATCTCAGCTGTGTCCCTTGGTCCTCGCCCAGTTTCCGAGGCAGATTAAGTAGGGCCCTTTCACTCACGGGAACGCCTGCCTGCTGCTGCTCCATTCAGCAGGGGCTCCGTTCTCGTCCCTGTACTCGCACCTCCGTGAGCTGAGTTTCCTCCTCCTGCACTAAAGTCAGGCATGGAGATCTCACAGGTCTGTCCCAGCCTCCTCCCCTCACTGCGGAGCTGGAAGCCCTTCTCCTCAGTTGTGGAGCAGCCCCTCTGCGCACCCTGAGCCTTTGGGGCCATGTCGGCTCTGTCAGCCTCGCTGGCCTCATGCGTGCAGAAGTCTCTGGAGTTTATTTGGTGGCTCAGAGACTGTTTTCTTCTTGTAAAGGTAAGGAGGGGGGTGGCCCTTTGATGAAGGGGCTGCCACCCTGCAAAGGCTGAGAACCCTGGGCTAGATTGTAATGGTCCCTTCTGCACTCCGTGGGTGACCCCAATGCATCGCTAGGGGGCGCTGTGCTGCAGGCAGTGGGGTTGGGGTCGGGGTCGACGTGAGGAGCTCTCCCCTCTCCGTCCGTGCTGGCCCTGTTACCCCAGCGTGAGGCTAGGGGGCGCTGTGCTGCGGGGTGCAGGTGCTCAGTGGGGGGCGCTCTCCCCTCAGTCAGTGCTGATCCCAGTGTCCCAGCGTGAGGCTAGGGGGCACTGTGCTGCAGCGTGCGGGGCGCTGACCCGATGCAGTGCAGGGGGGTGGGTCTGGTATCCACCTGCTGAGTGATGTCCTGTCCCCTCCCACCCCCACAGCCACGGAAGAGAAGGGCCCCGCGCTGGACCTGGACGAGGCGGTGAAGCTGGTGCCGCTGGGCCAGGGCTCGGAGGAGTTCCGCGACACCGTGCGTCGGTTCTACGACACGCTGGAGGACTTCCACAACAAGATTCGCATTGTGAAGGTATCCGGGGGGCAGCGCAGACGGGCCGATTGCTCTGCCTGCCCCAGGGCCACGGCTGTGCTGGGGGCTGGCTGTCAGATTTCGTTTGCCCATGTCCCAGCGTGCAGCACAAGGAGTGGGTGGGAGAACATTTATTCCGCGTATTGATGGGACACTGCTGCAGCCTCGTCCCCACTGGTCACCAGACAGGTGGGTGGGTGCTGGGGTTTGCCCGTCTCGCACAGGCCCCAGGCAGGCTGTGGCACGGACAGTTCCAGACCAACTAAGATGGACCCTCTCAGCCAAGCACAGTTACCCTGTGGGACTCCCTGCCACTTGATGCTGGTGCAGTCTCATTCCGAAAGGATGGGCCGTGCCTGGGACCCTGCTCCCTGTGGTCCTGTGTGCGCCCCCTGCTGGCTGCACCACTGAGGCAGCCTGGTATCCCAGCACTCCCTGGCTGTTCTAGGCTGCCAGAAGGGGTGTTCCCCAGTCTCACCACTGCTCTGGGAGTCTGGGGCAGGGCCTGCCTGAGCCTGGGCGTGAGCTGGTACCACCCCCCCACCCAGACTCCTCAGGAGCTGCCCCAGTAGGGGCGCCTGCCCCTCCCCGCGGCAAAGGGGCCTGGTCTGGCTGGGCCTGGCTGACCCGTGTCCCTGCGGCAGGTGGAGAAGCTGATCCACCCGCTGCTGTACAAGCAGTACCAGCTGAAGAAGGCCTGCATGGAGAAGGCGTGCGGCCACGAGGCCGTGGAGCGCCTCCTCTTCCACGGCACCACGGAGGAAGCCAGCCGGGAGATCTGCCAGCACGGCTTCAACCGCAGCTTCTGCGGCAAGAACGGTGAGCAGGCGGGGGCGGGAGCAGCACAGGGAGGGGCCAGGCGCATGCGGAACTCGGGGGCTCCAAGACCTTCCGTGCCCAGGAGGGAACTGATGTTTCTGGAATCGGCTCTGCCTGGCGGAGTCCGTCCCTGCTCCAGCCCTGGACACTTCTCCCAGAGTGGGGCATAGAACCCAGGAGTCCTGGCTCCCAGCCCCCCCGCTCTAACCACTAGACCCCACTCCCCTCCCAGAGCTGGGGTCAGAACCCAGGAGTCCTGGCTCGCAGGGCCGGGTTGTCCTGCTGCAGGTGGCAGCTGGCCCCCTATCCAGGCTCTTCTGTGGGTGCTGCAGCCCGGAGCCTGCTGTGCTCACCCTCTGCCTCCCTGCTCTGCAGCCACGCTCTATGGGCACGGGGTGTACTTCGCCGTGAATGCCGTGTTGTCGGTGCAGGAGCAGTACTCTCCACGCAGCGCCGACGGCAACAAGTACGTCTTCGTGGCCATGACCCTGACTGGGGACTACACGGCGGGCCGCCGGGACATGCGGGCGCCACCCCTCAAGGAGGCAGCCGAGGCCCCGCTGCGCTATGACAGCGTGGTCGACAACCCCAAGAAGCCGGCCATCTTCGTCATCTTCAATGACACGCAGGCCTATCCGCAGTACCTCATCACCTGCCAGCTCTCCAAGCCTCCGGCGCCCCACTGAGCCGCTGGGCGCAGGCCGGGCTGGGTCCCAGCCCTCCGCGGGGGGCACCCTGCCTTCGTGCCCCTCTCCGCTGCTCCCCTGCCCTGGGCCTTCCCTGTACCAGCCTGGCTGGGAGTGGAGAAGGGGCCTGGTACTGGGCTCCTTGGCCGAGTTGTGCCCTGTGGAGAGGCCAGGGATCCTCCCCTGCCCCGTGAGCAACTCTGGAGCTGCATGGCCTTGGCAGTCCACCAGGGAGCTGGGCTGCTCTGGGTCCCCAGGCTCCGTTGCATGGCAGGGCCCCCTCAAACTGGAGCTAAGGGGCATCCCATTCCCAGCTCTCGGACATTGCCCGCCGTATGGCGCCCAAGGGCTGGTGCCACGGCTCTGTCGGGGGGCGGGACCAGGAGCGTGAACCTCACAAGTCATGGAGAGCACTGGAACCCAGACATGGAATAAAGACGGCAACCTGAGCCTCTCCCTCTGCGTCCCTGGGCTCCAGGCGGCTGGGGGGGTCCCTCCTTGGAGCAACTGTAAGGCCGGCTCTGTGTGCTGTGTGGCTCCCCTGCTTGGGGATAAGAGCCTACTGCTACCACTGCCTGGAGTCGCACTGGGGGTGAGGCTGTGCGGGGGCAGTGCCATGGCTGACCGCCCGTAACTGATCTGGAAAAAGGGGTAAATAGGTGCCAAAATTTGCAGAAGACACAATTACTCACACTAGTTAAGTCCTAAGCAGACTGAAGAGTTACAAGGGAATCTCACAAAACTGGGTGACTAGGCAACCAAATGGCAGATGAAATTCAATGGTGATAAATGCCAAGTAATGCACATGGGAAAACATATAATCCTACCTCTACATGTACAATGATGGGGTCTAAATTAGCTGTTCCCACTCAAGAAAGAGATCTTGGAGTCAGTGTGGAGAGTTCTCTGAAAGCATTCACTCAATGGGCAGCGACAGTCAAAAAAGCAAACAGAAAGTTGGGAATCGTTAAGAAAGGGATAGATGATAAAACAGAGAACATATTGCTTTTATATAAAATCCATGGTATGCCCACATATCGTGACTACTGCATGCAGATTAGGGATGTAAAAGGTTAAATGGTTAACTAGTAAGCCTTAGTCTTACCGTTAAGTGGATGTTAACCCTGGTGGCCAGCCAGGCCTCTGGCCCTGGCCTGCTGGAGTCACTTTGGTTAAATGATATAATTTTATTTGTTTAACCGGTTAACTTTTTAGACCAATATTTACATCCCTAGTGCAGATGTGGTCACCCCATCTCAAAAAAGATATATTGGAATTGGAAAAGGACAACAATGATTCGGGGTCTGGAACAGCTTCCATCTGAGGAGAGATTAATTAGACTGGGACTTTTCCCCTTGGAAAAGAGACGACTGAGGGGGGATATGATAGAGGTCTATAAAATCATGAGTGGTGCGGAGAAAGTGAATCAGGAAGTGTTCTTTACTCCTTCTCATACCACAAGAACTAGGGGTCACCAAATGAAATTAACAGGCAGCAGGTTTAAAAGAAACCAAAGGAAGTATTTCTTCACACAATGCACGGTCAAAGGATGTTGCGAAGGCCAAGACCAGGGCCGCATGCAGCCCCCATGGGCTCACTGTGCGGCCCGCGGGGGGTGTAGGCAAGCGGCGGGGTGGGGCAAGCCAACGGCCGGCGGGCGGGCAGGGTGGTGAAGATGCCGGTGGCTGGGGGGCGGGGGGCTGAGGAGGCGAGCGGTGAGTCGGTGGCTGGAGGGGGGCATCCCTTCTCAGAGTTTTACATTTTGTTACTGTGTTGTACCTAAAGTGCTGTGCAGGATCTTTTCAGGGGGCATAAGGCAAAACACTGCAGTTATTTGTACTGCATGAAATAATCAGCACTGTCATATGCATACGATCTATATCGCACGCACCAGAAACGCGCTCCGTCTCGCTGGTGTTACCAACGAGTTGCTCCCCTTAACTTCACTGGCCAGGTGAGTTAGATGGGGGAGGGGTGGGGCCGTGCTTCTGCCAATCCGGATCGGTGCTCCGATGTTGACAAGACAAGACCCAGGGTCCGCTGCGAGACACTTCAATCTATAGCCGCTTCCCTCTCATGCAAATCTATATCAGATACAAAATCTGGGCCTGTGTCCATTGGTCTTTTGTGCTGCTTTTCTCTGGGCTGGGGGTTGACCCAATGCTGCAAAGAGGGTGTTCCCAAAGGAGGGTGCTGGCTTCTAACCCCCACAGCCGTCAGTATATCTGCTCTGCTCGAGTCAGCCCACTTGACAAGTGTGATTGTCCTTGGTCTGGCTCCCATCACCTCTCCAAGGGTTGCAGCTGCCTGGAGGTGCCTGCCTTCCACGCCTTCCTCAGTCACACCTCATTCACTCAACAGGGCCATTGACTACAAAGTGGGGGGAAGGAGGACTTGTGGCACCTTAAAGACTAACCAATTTATTTGAGCATGAGCTTTCGTGAGCTACAGCTCACTGCATCGGATGCATACTGTGGAAAGTGTAGAAGATCTTTTTATATACACACAAAGAAAAAATATCTCCTCCCACCCCACTCTCCTGCTGGTAATAGCTTATCTAAAGTGATCACTCTCCTTACAATGTGTATGATAATCAAGGTGGGCCATTTCCAGCACAAATCCAGGGTTTAACAAGAACGTCTGGGGGGGTGGGGGAGGTGGTAGGAAAAAAGAAGGGAAAATAGGTTACCTTGCATAATGACTTAGCCACTCCCAGTCTCTATTCAAGCCTAAGTTAATTGTATCCAATTTGCAAATGAATTCCAATTCAACAGTTTCTCGCTGGAGTCTGGATTTGAAGTTTTTCTTTTGTAATATAGCAACTTTCATGTCTGTAATTGCGTGACCAGAGAGATTGAAGTGTTCTCCGACTGGTTTATGAATGTTATAATTCTTGACGTCTGATTTGTGTCCATTTATTCTTTTACGTAGAGACTGTCCAGTTTGACCAATGTACATGGCAGAGGGGCATTGCTGGCACATGATGGCATAGATCACATTGGTGGATGTGCAGGTGAACGAGCCTCTGATCGTGTGGCTGATGTTGTTAGGCCCTTTGATGGTGTCCCCTGAATAGATATGTGGGCACAGTTGGCAACGGGCTTTGTTGCAAGGATAGGTTCCTGGGTTAGTGGTTCTGTTATGTGGTTGTTGGTGAGTATTTGCTTCAGGTTGCGGGGCTGTCTGTAGGCAAGGACTGGCCTGTCTCCCAAGATTTGTGAGAGTGATGGGTCGTCCTTCAGGATAGGTTGTAGATCCTTAATAATGCGTTGGAGGGGTTTTAGTTGGGGGCTGAAGGTGACGGCTAGTGGCGTTCTGTTATTTTCTTTGTTAGGCCTGTCCTGTAGTAGGTGACTTCTGGGAAGTCCTCTGGCTCTATCAATCTGTTTCTTCACTTCCGCAGGTGGGTATTGTAGTTGTAAGAATGCTTGATAGAGATCTTGTAGGTGTTTGTCTCTGTCTGAGGGGTTGGAGCAAATGCGGTTGTATCGCAGAGCTTGGCTGTAGACAGTGGATCGTGTGGTGTGGTCAGGGTGAAAGCTGGAGGCATGTAGGTAGGAATAGCGGTCAGTAGGTTTCCAGTATAGGGTGGTGTTTATGTGACCATCGTTTATTAGCACTGTAGTGTCCAGGAATTGGATCTCTTGTGTGGACTGGACCAGGCTGAGGTTGATGGTGGGATGGAAATTGTTGAAATCATGGTGGAATTCCTCAAGGGCTTCTTTTCCATGGGTCCAGACGATGAAGATGTCATCAATAGGAAGATCTTATTCTACTTGGGGGGAGGGATAGCTCAATGGTTTGAGCATTGGCCTGCTAAACCCAGGATTGTGAGTTCATTCCTTGAGGGGGCCATTTAGGGATCTGGGGCAGAAATTGGGGATTGGTCCTGCTTTGAGCAGGGGGTTGGACTAGCTGACCTCCTGAGGTCCCTTCCAACCCTGATATTCTGTGATTCTAGCAAAAAGACATTTTTCTTTTACCTTAATTGTACTACCTTAGGGGCCCGCTATAACATATTACCAAGGTTCAAGACAAAGTCAAATAAAAGTTATACAAAAATGCATAATGCAGAGATTTATCTACAACTGCATTGATTGACTGCTGTGTGCAGTAATATAGTGACCCCTGGGTCTTTGAATGAGGTTTTATACTTGGGGGGGCGAGCGGTGATTCGGGGGCAAGCGGGTGGGCAAAGAGGCGAGCAGTGAGCCAGCAGGGGTTCTAGGGGCGGGCATGCGGGTTTCTGGCAGGGGAGGGAGGAGGTGAAAGGCGAGTGGTGGGTGGGGACTGACTAGGTGGGACGCAGCAAGCCAGTGGGGCGCTAAGGAGTGAAGAGGGGTGTGATGGTGGGGCCGAGCGGGGAGGGGACGGGTCCTATTTTACTGCTATGATCTGGTCACCCTACGCACGCCGTTTCTTTCCCCCTCTACGGGCTTCAAGACACCATCAGGGCCTTGCTAGTGTGCCATGCGCCGTGAGATCTCTCTTCTCTTTGTGTGCGACTGTGAGTGTTTCCCTTGTGTGTGAATTTATTCAATACAATCTTGAGCTTCATAACGGGAAGCTACTGCTGGGAAATGCTTCACGGAAGGCAAGTTGTTGAGACAGTGTATGTTGATTGCTGGATCTGAGTTCTGTCCAGAAAAGAGGGGCGTAGTTGAGACTGTCAGTCTGCCACACCTGACTGTACAGGGAAGAAGAGCTAACATTTCTACCAATCTACGTGATCGGTTAAAGCAGAGAGCCAATGAATTCTGCTTTTACTCCCCAGCTATGGAGGAAAGCACCGGTTTAAAGACACCGCCCAACTTCTTATTTTTATGAGAGAGAGTGATCAAAACTTTGAAATTACTGAAGACCTTGCTGGCCTGCGCTCCATGACAGGTTGCACAACCGGAAAAGAAATCTCCAGTGAAGTGAGAAAGTGCATGAATGATCAGTCGGGATTAGATTTCACAAACTGCGTGGCCATTTGTACTGACGGCGCTCCAGCTCCGTGTGGAAAAAATGTTGGAGCAGTTACTCTTCTTGAAGAATTTACCGGGAGACAAATAACCAAACATCAGCTGCATTGTGCATCGGCAGGCTTTGTGTAGCAAAGTCTTAAAATTTGAGCCTGTAATGTCAGCGGTAGTTTCCATTGTAAACTACACCCATTCTAGAGGACTAAAAGATAGGACATTTCGAGCCTTTCTTGAAGGGGTAGACGCCGAGGGCAGTGACTTAATCTACCCTACGGAAGTGAGGCGGTTGAGTCGAGGAAGAGCGCTCCAGCGTTTCGTTGCTTTGAAAGAGGAGGTAGCAAAATTTCCCAGAAAATGGGCCAATAAAATTCCCAGAGCTTAAAAATGAGTCCTGGAATCAAGATCTCTTTTTCTTTTGTGATATTACAGCAGCCCTGGGTGATCTCAACGTTCAACGTCAGGGAAAAAGTCAACTTCTATTTCGAATGTGTGCAGCAGTGAAAGCTTTCAAAATGAAACTGAAAGTTTTCACAAGTCAGCTGTCAGAAGGCAAAATGTGTCACTTTCCCGCTTGTGCACAGCGTATCCCTCAGCACAAACGCGCCAAGTTAGAAGACAAATACACAAAGCACATTAATCTTTTGATTGAAGAATTTGACAGAAGACTTACTTTGTCTAAAGAAGATGACGTCCAGTTGAAGCTGCTTGAAGATCCCTTTCCTGTGGATCCAGAGGAAGTGCCACTAGATTTGCGCTTGGAGGTTATTGAACTTCAATTTTTGGCAGTTTACCAAAACAGGCACAGAGAAAGCAGCCTGCGGGATGTCTACAAAAGTCTGGACAATGAAAAAAATCTTATCGAAGTTGCACTGAAAACGTTCGGCGTTTTTGGAAGCACTTACATATGTGAACAAACATTTTCCATCATGAACATGAATAAAAACAAGCAACGTTCTTCTCTGACTGATGACCATTTGGAAGACATTGTGAAAATATCCACTTCAAATATGACCCCCAATACAACAAGCTTGTTGCCGAAAAGAGATGTACGATCTCTCATTAAATTTGCAAGGTAATTATGTAAAGTGCAAATGTTTTCTTTCAATGGAACAGGTGTTTTTCATTTTTCCATGATTCATAAAAAAAATTAAAATAAAAAAATTGTTTGCTTTAATTGAAAAATTCTTAATAAAGTATCAACCCCCTCCCCCCCCACCTTACTTTTCGGCCCACAGCTGTTTCAGCGGGGCGGCGCTGGGGAAGGAGGGTTTGTTTCCACGGGGTGGGCGGCGCTGGGGGAGGGGTGTTTCCGCGGGGCCAGGCGATGTTAGGAGGGGGAGGTTTCAGCCCTCAGCTGTTTTCTTTGGAGTAATGTGGCCCTCGCCGCTTTACGAGTTGTGCAGGCCTGGCCAAGACTATAACAGGGTTCAAAAAAAAAAACTAGATACGGTCACGGAGGATAGGTCCATCAATGGCTATTAGCCAGGATGGGCAGGGATGGTGTCCCTAGCTGCTGTTTGCCAGAAGCTGGGAATGGGCGACAGGGGATGGATCACTTGGTGATTCCCTTTTCTGTTCATTCCCTCTGGGGCCCCGGCATTGGCCGCTGTCGGAAGCCAGGACGCTGGGCTAGATGGCCCTTTGCTGTGGACCTCATGCCTGTTCTCCCAGTCCTGGAGCTCAGACTAGATGATCTTTCTGCTGGGGATGTCGGTATCCTGCCCTGCCCCTGGTGGGAGCAGATGTCCCAGGAGCCCCCTTCTGCTTCTTTGGCTGCTGTGTCCCAGGGCTAGCGGTTCAGGCTCCCAGGCCCCTGCTCTGACCATTAGACCCAACTCCTGCCCCAGGGTGGAGGAATCCATTCCCAGCTGTACAGCAGTGGGCCAGGCTCCAGCAGGGAAGGGCTGGTACGGGTCACCCTAGGGAGCCCCCATTGTCTGGCTGGCAATCAAGCATCAGGATTTTTCCAGTAGCCATGGATTTGGGGCCCAATAGGATCCCCATGAAGGGCCATGAGCTCCTACCCCTGGAGTCAAGGCCCCTCTTCTCTGTCGAGAGCCTTGTGCCAGCCGTGGCAGGGTGGGAACAGCCCATTTGCGGGGCAGAGACAGCTGTAGAGGGGAGGGGACGAGGCGGGAGCAGGGGCTGGAAGTCAGGTGTTGGTAAATTGCAGAGTCCAGCACTGGCCCACGCTTTGATTCATTGGGAGAGATTCTCATAATGGCCCTCGGTTTATTCACGCGGCCCAGGAAAAAGGCCCCGAGGAGCCGTCCCGGGCAGCGATGTCCTGTTCACCTTGTGTGCAGGCGTCACCCCCAATTACAACCCTAAGGCCACCTTCCACCCCCTACTTGTTCGGCCGTAAAAGGCCCTGTGCGCATCACCGGAGCCTGGAGGCAGGTCAGCAGCTCGTTACCGCGTTTGTCCCATGGCACCCATCCCCCTTTGTCCTTGTTCTGAGCACGCGCAGTGCAGGTCCGGAGGGCACCCGGAGACCCCCGAGCTCTGTAGGTCTGGGTGGGGAACTCCTTTCTGGTGCTAGGAGGAAACAAGTCTCTGGCCTGATACTGACAGTTCCTCCCTAGGTCAGCAATGCAGGGTGTGGGGGGACCCTTCGCAGACGTGGACGGGGGCATGGGATGGGCCTGTGTTTGTGCTGAAACTCTTCCTGGTGCTTGATGCGTGCTAAGGTATGGATGGTGTGGATCATACATGTTATTAATATGACATATATTTATATGCAACCCAGCATATATTAGTCCACATGGGACTCCTGGGTTCTATGCTTGGCTCTGGGAGGGGCGTGGGGGCTGGTGGATTAGAGCAGGGAAGACTGGGAGCCAGGACTCCTGGGTTCTCTCGCTGGCTCTGCCGCTGACTCGGGGTGACCTGAAGCAGTGTGGCGGTTCGGGTCGGAGGGAGGAATTCTACCTCCGCAGGAAAGCGATTTCTGAGAGCAGCCGGCTCTTTGGTTTGTCAGCCAGGGCAGAACGGGCCCCCATGGTGAGAAGCCGGGGGGCACCAGCTGGCTAGCCTCGATTCGGTGGCACGTTTTGAAGTGAGGATCATTAGCTGCTGGAAGAGCTCAGCTGGGGGGGGGGGCTAGAGTCTCCATTGCCTGGAGTCTGTAATCCCGGCCGGCGGGGCCCCTGGCTCAGCGGGTGCGAGCGGCCGGGTGCAGGGGGCACGGGATGAGGTTTGGGGCTAGGGGGCTCTCAGAGCCTAGGCTGGAGCTCCCTGCGCCCTCTGTTGGTGACAAGGGGAACGTGCTGCCATGGAGCTTCATTTGCATGGGCTGCCCCCATAATTCCTTCAGTCACCATAATGAGCCAGGCACTTGGCTTTGGGGGGAGGCTGCAGGGGGGCCCTGACCCCAGCCCCTCCAGGCAGCTGAGCCAGGCAGCCAGGCAGGGGGATTTGGGGGGCACCTCTGGGGGGGTGCAGCACATGGGTTCTGTGCCATGGGTGGGGGGTGAAGAGGCGCGGATGCTGCTACGTGCTGGCCCCCGTGGCGCAGGGTTCGGGGGCGGCTGCGCCCGGGGGGGGGCATGACAGCTGCTGCCGCGCTCGCTGGGCTGCTCCTGGTCGCTTTCGGTCGCTCCGGGGCCTGGGGGAGGGCAAAGGCTGGGCCAGGTCAGCCTGACCCCCGCCCGGGCGACATAACAGGGCGGCTGATACGGGACTTACTGAAGAATTAGAAGAGGGTCGTGTCATTCCTGCCAGGCCAGGGGGGTTATTGGGACTGGCTCCTGCCGGACTAACTGGCCGAGATGACCAGTTTGGTTAATAAAGGTCATTGGCCCTCTCTGCTCAGGCCCGGGGAGGCCGCAGCGGCAGATCTGTGTCAGTCCTGGGCTCCGCACCTCAGGAAAGATGGGGGCAAATTGGAGAGAGGCCAGAGGAGAGCCACAGAAAGGCTCAAGGTTAGAGACCCTGCCGGTGAGGAAAGGGTGAAACTCTGGGCACCTTTAGTCTTGAGAGAAGCATCGAGGGGGGGCTGAGAAGAGTCCTCCGAGCTGTTCAGGGCTGTTCTACAGAGACCGGGGATCAGCTGTTCTCCGGGGCCACTGAGGGCAGGACAGGAAGTAAGGGGCTCAACCGGCCGCAAGGGAGCGTTAGGTCAGAGATTAGGAAAATCTTTCCTGCTCTCGGGGGGAAGCTCTGGAACAGGTGCCCCAGGGAGATTGTGGGACCCCCATCATTGGTGGGTTTTAAGAACAGTTGGACAAACACCTGCCAGGGATGCTCTAGGGCAGAGGTGGGCAAACTACGGCCCGCGGGAGCCATTGAGCTCCCGGCCAGGGAGGCTGGCCCCTGGCCCCTCCCCTGCTGTCCCTCCTCCCCCGCAGCCATGCCGCCGAGCCCCCCATGCCGGACGGCGCAGCTGCCAGTCCCGGTGCTCTGAGCGGCATGGTAAGGGGGCGGGGAGCGGGGGGGTTGGATAAGGGGCATGGGGTTCCAGGGGGCAGTCAGAGGACAGGGAGCAGGGGGCGGTTGGATGGGGCAGAGGTTCTGGGGGAGGGTGGTCAGGGGACAGGGAATGGGGGGGTTGAATAGGCATGGGAATCCCAGGGGGCCTGTCAGGGGCGGCAGGGTGGATAGGGGTCAGGGAGCAGGGGGGGTTGGATAGGGGGTGGGGTCCCGGGGGGGCAGTCAGGGGACAAGGAGCATGGAGGGTGGATGGGTTGTGGGTTCTGAGGGGGGCAGTCAGGGGTGGGAAGTGGGAGGGGGCGGATAGGAGGCGGGGGGCAGGCTGTTTGGGGAGGAACAGCCTTCCCTACCCGGCCCTCCATCCAGTTTTGCACCCCCGATGTGGCCCTTGGGCCAAAAAGTTTGCCCGCCCCTGTGCTAGGGTTACTTGGCCCTGTCACAGAGCAGGGGCCTAGAGGAGCCCCAGGAACGATTACAGGGTCAGAAAACCTGCCTCGTAGCGAGAGACTCAGGGGGCTCCGTCTAGTGAGCTGAGCAAAGCGATGGTTGTGGGTGATTGGACCCGAGGCTGTAAGGACCTGCAGGGAGAACAGGGCTCTTCCAAGGGCCAACACGATCCAAGGGCGGGACGCTGCCGCTAGACAGACAGACTGACGCTGGGGTGTAAAGGTTTCCCAGTGAGCGGAATTAACTATTGGACCCATTTCCCAGGGCTCCTGGTGGATTCGCCTTAAACTCAAGCGTGGACGTGACGTTTCTAAACCATCTGCTTTCATTCACACAGGAGTGATTTGGGAGCCGTTCCCTGGCCTGGAACATACGGGGTCAGACGAGCTTCTGGGAACTCGGGGGACGTGAGCGCTGGAGGGTGGGCAGGCTGCCAGCTGGGCTGCTGCCAGTGTTCCTGGGCCGGGCGTGGGCTTTGCTCCATACGGGCGTGTCCATTGTGGAGCGGGCTGGCCCTGATCCACGGCAGGATTCCCCTCCCTTACTCCACTGCTTGGCACTGGGAGCTGCTGCCAGCTGGGAGCCCGGGGGAAGCGGGGGGTTTGTTCCCAGGTTTCTGGGCGGGGCTTGGGGGGGTTGGTTCTTTGCCCAGAGGGTCCCTCCGTGCATTGAGCCCATCCCACGGGCCCAGACTAGCTGAGAACCTCCCCTCCGGCCCGTGAGCAGCGTGGCTGGAAAGGGCTCTGCCGTTCCTGGCACAAGAGGGGGCAGCGTCCCAGGTGCAGCAGTGCCATGGGCCAGGCCCGGTCTGGCCCGCTGCCCGGCCTGCCCTGGCAGCTCTGTGCATGCCGCATTTCCGCCCCTTTGTGTGGCTGCTCCCTGGGCTCATTAACCGGGGGGGGGATGTTCCAGCAAAGACAAATAGGGCGTGGCTCCCTCCCCGCACATGTGGGGCTGTTCTGTGTGGGGTAGGGGATGGGGACTTGTGCTCACCCCCAGAACAGTAGGGGCCTCTGTTACAGAAAAAGGGGGGGACGCTGCCCTCGGGACCCCTGGGACGGCAGCTCGGTGGGCGGGGGGTGGAAGGCAGGCTCACGAGGGGCAGGGGGCAGGTTCCTGGGCACTAGGGGGCAATGCCCTGGGGGTAGGAGCTGCATGCCCATGGGAAAGGGGCAGCGAGGGGCTGCCATGTGGGCTGGGAGGGGAGTGCAGTGGGGCAGGGAGGTCAGAGCCCAGGGGGCTGGGAATGGGTTGCCGTGGGGGTGGAGAGGATGGAGGCTGGGAAGCCACTCAGGGATCTCGGTCTCAGCTCTGAATTCAGATCAGGGAAACGATGTGAAGGAGTCGGAGCTGGTCTGTGTTCAGTGCTTCCCACATCCCCAGCCACAGACTGGTGTGGGGGCCCGTGGGTGCACGGGCAGGCCGGGACTGGGCTAGCAGGGGCTGCGGGATGGGAGTGAGGGGCACCGGCAGAGCTGGGGGGAAGAAGGGAGCCCAGGGCTGGGGTAGCAGGGGGCTGCGGGTCGGGAGTCAGGGGCACCGGCCGAGCTGCGGGGGTGTGGGGAGCCCAGGGCTGGGCTAGCCGGGGGTTGTGGGTCAGGACTGAGGGGCATTAGCAGAGCCCCGGCTGAAATCTGCCCAGCTCCCGTCCCTCACACGCTGGGCCTCTCGGATCCTCCATTTCACAGGCGCCAAATGGCCTTGAGTAACAGGCTGAAAAGGTCATTCGAGTTTGAACAGCCTGAGCCAAAGACCCTTGCCCCCGTTCCTTGCTCCCCTCCCTCTGCCCTGCCCTCTTCCTTTGCCTGGTTCGGTGGGAGCCCCGGCCCTGAGCTGCCCTGCCAGGGCTGTGGCTTGGCGTGGGAGCCACTGTTCATGTCACACATGAAAAGAATCGTTTTGGAAACATTCCTTCCCCCGCAGCCCGGGGAGGGCTGGCGCCGCGGGTTAACTCTGCACATGCCGCAGCCCCAGGGCCACGTGGTCAGGAACCCTAGTGCGTCCCGGCATGTCCGGCCAGCCCAGGCCCTGAGCGTCGGGCAGCTCCCCCGGCACTCGCGCCTGCAGGGGCCCCTGCTCCGAGCCCGGGGGCGGCGTACTGGGCCAGGGGGCCCGTGGGACAGAGCCATGCCCCGTCCCCGTCAGGCAGTAGAGACAGGCTTCTCCCTTCGGACTGACTGTGTTACCGTAGAGCCCTGCCAAGGCGTGCCCACCCCGGTGCCAGGCGCTGCACTGGGTGCCCCGGGGCGCCAATGGTATGCACGTCTGAACGTCTCCTGGTAGGGTCGCAGCACCCCGGGGGCTTGGCAAGGGGCCATGAAGCTGAGCGGTGCTGTGACCCCACGTGCCAGTCACGCCATGCAGCTCGAAGGCCTCTCAAAGGGGGAGCTGGGGGCAACTCCCCCCCGCCCTGGCACTGGTGCCCGCCCTCCGAAACGTGCGGACAGCTGCAGGCACCGCTGTGTGGCACAGCCCCAGAGCAGAGCCGGGCCCTGCCCCAGAGAGCGCCCAGCCCCGGGGCACAGAACAACGGGGGCACAAGGAGCCACTGTGGCAAGGCCCCTTCTGCCTCACCGGACCTAGTGCTCCCTCCTAGGGCAGGGACAGGGCCTGGTGAAAATCAGCCCCACGCTGGAGGGTGTCTGTCTCCCCTCTTCGGGGCTTGTTTCTCAGAACCGTTCCGGGGCAGGCTGGAGGAGCCCTCCCCTGCCCAACAAAGGGGAAAAGTCTATAACACACCAAAACAAAAGGGGAGACCTCTCCCTGGCCCCCTCACTGGGGCAGGTGTTGGCCTGTGGCTGGCCCCGTGCGCTCAGTCCTTCCCCTAACCAGGCACTGGGTTTGGGTGTCTCTCCCATGGGAGAGGCCAATCTCCCTGCTGCCCCAGCCTTGCAGCGGTTTGTCCCCCTGACCAGGAGAGAGGTTTTAACAGGTTTCAGGCAGCCCTTAATTGGACTCAGGTGTCCCTAACTGACCTGCAGTAACCCCTTCCCAGCTTGTAGGGAAAAGGCCTTTCGCATTCTAGGGCCAACCCTGTTTCCCCAGCCCCTCCTGCAGCCAGCGGAGAGTGTCCCCTGGCCCCGGCAGCCCCAGGGTGGGGGCGGGGCAGCCCACGCCAGCTGAGTGGGCATGGGGACGGTGCCATGTAGACGTTAGTGCCAGGAGGGGGGTTGTTTAGGAGGGGAGCAGCTAACTGGGCAGAGCAGGGAGGGGACGGGATGAGGGGGGCAGAGGGGCAAGTGGGGGTGCAGCTGAGGTGAGGAGACCGAGGAGGGCAGGGTTGGTGCAAGCAGCCCCTCGGGGGTAGGGCCGGGCACTCGGCCCCCGGCCTGGGCTGGCCACGGGCTCAAAGGGCCTGGCTTCTGCTGCTTGTGTTCCCGCGAGCTGGAGCCCTGGCTGGCTGCTGGCCACCTCCTGTCTGCTGAGAGTGGCCAGCTGCTTCAGAGGGAATGAACCGAACACGGCAATTATCAAGTGATCCATCCCCGGCTTCTGCAAGTCAGAGGTTTAAGGGCACCCAGAACATGGGGTTGTGTCCATGACCATCCTGGCTAATAGCCATTGATGGACCTGTCCTCCAGGAACTCATCTAGTTCTTTTTTGAACCCTCTTATATTTTGGGCCTTCACATCCTCCCCTGCTAACTAGTTCCACAGGTTGACTGGGCGCTATGGGAAGAAATACGTCCTTTGGTTTGTTTTAATCCTGCTGCCTATTCATTTCAGTGGGTGACCCCTAGGTCTTGTGTTATGAGAAGGGGTAAATAACACTTCCTTCTTCGCTTTCTCTGCACCGATCATGATTTTACAGACCTCCATCGTATCCCCCTTTAGCCGTCTCTCTTCCAAGCGGAAAAGTCCCAACTCTTATTAATCTCCCCTCATACGGAAGCCGTTCCAAACCCCTCATCATTTTTGTTGCCCTGCTCTGCAGCTTTTCCATTTCTAATGTATCTTTTTTTGGAGATGGGGAGACCAGAACTCTTTGCAGTATTCGAGCTGTGGGTGTACCAGGGATTTATACAGGGGCAATAGGATATTTTCTGTCTTATTCTCCATCCCTTTCTTAATGATTCCCGACATTCTGTTCACTTTTTTGGCTGCCGCTGCCCATTGAGTGGATGTTTTCAGGGAACTCTCCACACTGACTCCAACATCTTTCTTGAGTGGTAACAACTAATTTAGACCCCATCATCGTATATGTAGAGTTGGGATGATGTTTTCCAATGTGCATTACTTTGCATTTATCAAGACTGAATTTCATCTGCCATTTGGTTACCCAGTCACCCAGTTCTGTGGGATCCTTTTGTAGCTCTTCACAGTCTGCCTGGGACTTAACTATCTTGAGTGGTTTTGTCTTGTCTGAAAACTTTGCCACCGCCCCAAGAGTCAGGAGCAGGTGGTACAATGGTGGTACTGGCTCTGAGTGCAGAGCTAGGTGCCAGGTGATTCTGCACAGAAGCCTGGCAGGTGAGGTGGGGCCAGCACCGCAGAGTGGCCAGGGTTTAGCCTTGTAGACTGTGATCCAGTCAGCCCTTAACCTTCTCCTGGGTCAGCTAAATAGGGAGCTCCTGGAGTCTCTCGCTCTAAGGCAGGTTTCTATCCTTTAATCACCCCCGTGGCTCTTCTCTGGGCTCTCCCCAATTTATCAATGTCCTTCTTGAACTGTGGGCACCAGGATTCCTGCAGCATTTGCACCAGGGCCAAATACAGAGGTACAATAACATCTCTCCTGCTCGAGATTCCTCTGTTTACATGTCTGTGGGTCTTATTTGGTCTTTTGGCTCCAGCATCGCACAGGGAGCTCACGCTCAGCTGATTGTCCACCACAACCCCCAAATCTCATTTAGAGTCACTGCTTCCCAGGCTAGAGTCCCCCATCCTGTAAGTCCAGCCGGCATTCCTTGTTCCTGGATGAATGACATTATATTTGGCTGTAGTGAAATACGTATTTTTTGCTTGTGCCCAGCTCACCAAGTGATCCACATCACTCTGTATCAGTGACCTGGCCTCTTTGTTATTTATCAGTCCCCCAATTTTTGTGTCAGCTGCAAACTTTATCAGTGATGACTTTATGTTTTGTTCTAGGTCATTGATGACAATGTTCAATAGCGCAGGGCCAAGAATCAAGTCCAGCAGGACCCCACTAGAAACATACCTGCTTGATGGTGATTCCGTTTGCTGTTACATTCTGAGACCTATCAGTTTTTAATCCATTTACTGGGTGCCATGGTAATTTCATATCATTCTAGCTTTTAATCAAAATATCGTGCAGTACCAAGTCAAACACCCTACAGAAATCTAAGTATATTACATCAGCACCATTACCTGTATCAACCAAACTTGTGATCTTGTCAAAAAAATATCTAGGTAGTTTGATAGGATCTATTTTCCAGAAACCCAAACTGACTGGCATTAATTACATTCCAGTTCCCCTCTTTTTGTTCTTTATTAATCAAGTCCCATATCATCTGCTCCGTTATCTTGTCCAGGATCAGTGTCAGGCTGACAGGCCTGTAATTACCTGGGTCATCTGCTTTACCCTTTTTAAATAGTGGCACAACATTTGCCTTCCAGTTTTCTGGAACTTCTCCAGTGTTCCCTATTAATGGTCCAGCGAGCTGTTGAGGCAGCTCTTTTAAAACTCTTGGATGCAAGTTATCTGGACCGGCTGATTTAATAATTTCTAACTTTAGTAGCTGTAGTTTAAAATCCTCCTGAGATACTAGTGGTATGTGTGACGAAGTGGGACTGTTCTTAATGTTTCCTCTGAATAGTGTGGGGGTGCCTCAGCTTCCCCTAGGCAGTTCTTAAGTATCTAGGTGGTGGGATAAGGGTGTATGATCATTGCAGAGCCCTAGAGGGCAGGTGTGTGCAGGGGTCTGGACACAGAGAATGGCCGACACCCTGTTTCCTGGCAACTGATGGCCTGGGCCTTCCCCCCTGCAAGGTGAGAGCTAAAGGGTTGGAGAACAAAGGAATCCGGTGACCTCCTGGCCCTGGAAAGGGACAAAGCCCAGAGGAGGAGGGGCTGGAGGGAGTTTCAGTTTGGGGCTGGCTGGGGACATGTAGTGAAGGGCAGACCTGGTTGTCTGGCTCACTGCCCCCGAAAATGGACCCAGCTGAGGGGTCCTGTTCTCTGCACCTGCAAACTCTGTTTTAGACCATGTTCCTGTTATCTAATAAAACTTCTGTTTTACTGGCTGGCTGGGAGTCACGTCTGACTGCGGAGTTGGGGGGCAGGACCCTCTGGCTTCCCCAGGACCCTGCCTGAGCGGACTGGTTGTGGGAAGCGCATGGAGGGGCAGAGGATGCTGAATGCTCCGAGGTCAGACCCAGGAAGGGGGAAGCTGGGTGAGCTGTGTGTCCTGCAGACAGGCTGCTCCCAGAAAGGAGACTTCCCCAGAGTTCTGACTGGCTTCATGGGGAGCAGTTCCAGAGCATCTCCCGGGGACTCCGTGACAGTATGGAAAGAGTGTTATAGGATATAATAATATCATCTGTTTTTTCCAAAATACAGAACAGAAATATTTATTGAATACTTCTGCCTTTTTTGCATCATTATTTACAATTCTACCATTTCTGTCTAGTACTAGACCAATCCCATTGTTAGGATTTTTTGTTTGTTTGTTTCTAATATTCTTAAAAATCTCCATGTTATTGTCCTTAACTCTGCTGGCCATACATTTCTCCTTGTGTCCCTTTGCTTCCTTTATCTATTTTCTACAATTCCTAGCTTCTGATATATATTCATTACTATCAACTTTCCCTTTCTGCCATTTGTTATATACTGTTATTTTTGTTATAGCTGTGTTAAGGAAAAGTTAGCACATGTGACTCCATTTTGGTTTGGGGCCCACCATTGTCTAAAAGCAAGCACATCATGCACCAGGAGGAGTGTTCCTTAGATACTGCATTCCTGTGAAAATCCTCCTCCTTGTCTCCAGCCTGCCTTGACTCCCGGTATCTGTTCTTTGTCTGTCTCTAACTCCCTATCTCCTGGCCTTTGATGTGAGGCCTCCCATCCTGATAATAAAAGTTACTGATGCATGGCTTTAGGACCATGCTGTGTCATTAACATACTAGTTTCGCATGAGGAATGTACCAAGCAGGGATAGGTGGTAGATAAGAAAAGGGTTTGTTTATTGGCTAAGGTTTCCGATGCACGAGGGCAACATGCTTTGCTAAGAGGTATATAACCTTTGTATAATCTGTGTTTGGGATCCCCTCCTGATTAGCAGGGGGGGGCACCACGCTCGAGCGTAATAAACTCAGTATCTTTGGGAACTCTGCAGTTGTGGACTTTGTTCGTGTGCCTCAGCCTAGACTCGAACTGTGCGTGACCTATCAGGTATAATTCGCAGCAGTTTGTGTGTGTGACCTGTGAGGTATAATTCGTAACAGCTGTCTTCACTTCCCCTCTAAATCAGGTCACATTTTTTTAACCAACATGGCCTTCTTCCTCAATCGTGGGATTGTGGCTTTTTGGAAATCTAGTACACTGTTCTTAAACACTTCCCAATTATCATTCACATTTTTCTGATTAAATTCTTCCTCACAGCTAATTTGGCATATAATTGTTTTCAGCTTTGGGAAATTGCCCTTTTTAAATTACCAAGGGTATATCTTATGGTCTGGACTTTATTCCATTTGCACGTTATAAATGTGATCAAGCCCTGATCCATTGTTGTGACGATGTGATGCAGCAGGGAGGGGGGAGTGTTGACCTGGGAATGTGGCAGGGGAGTTTCACTGGGGATGGGAGACCTGAGAGCCTGTCACCTGAGCCAGGAGGGGGGGGGAGGTAACACCTCTGCCCAGGAATGTGAAGACAGGCTGCAGGAGAGAGCCTGCTGGGGGGGGGGGGTTTAGTTTCAGTTTGGGGCTGGGTGGAGGAATGCGGCAACCCCAGGGCTGGGGTCTAAGCTCCCTGCTCCCCCAGAAGGACTTGACTGAGGGGTCCTGGGTGTGCCCACAAGCTCTGTTTTGGACTGTGTTCCTGTGGTCCAATAAACCTTCTGTTTTACTGGCTGGCTGAGGGTCACAGTGAATCCCAGGAAGAGGGGTACAGGGCCCAGACTCCCCCACACTCCGTGACAACTGGTAGCAGTGGTGGGATCTACTGCACCCCGTGAACAGCGCTTCCTGCAGTAAGTGACTGGGGAACAGTAAAACGAAGGGGGATTGACGGGGACCAGGCATGCTGAAGATTCAGAGAGAGACGGTTTCAGGGGGCGGTTAACCCCTGGGAATGTGTGACCAGAGAGAAGGACTTTTGCAGTAACAGGGTCCACCGGGGGATTTCAGTGAGTGGTCCGAGGGGCGGAGGAGTCTGCAGCTCGACCCTGGCAAAGAGGTGGTGACCTCGAGAAGGATTGGCACACGAGAGGTTTTTCCTGGAAACCGTGGAAAGCTGCCCGGCCTGCGAGTGGCCAGCAGGGAGATGTACGCTAAACGCCTGAAGAGCGACCTGGTGGAGCTGTGCAGGCAGAGGGGGCTGCGCATTGGGAGGTCCACCAAGGAACAGCTGATTGCCCAGTTGGAGGAGAGGGATCGCTTGGATGACCCGATCCCTGTCCCGGAGGGAAGCCGCCCGGTGGATGCAGCGTGGGCCCTGGGGCCTGACCGGGCTGGGAGGGGTCGGACTGCTGCCGAGGACATCCCGAGACCCTTCCTACCTAGGCCTGGGGGAGGGGTTGGGGGAAGCCCAGCGAATACCGAGGGCACCCTGACCCCGGCAGCCAGCAGGGGATCCTCCCGGCGGAGCTCCCCATCCCTGGAGCGGAGGCGGCTGGAATGGGAGAGGGAGATGAAAATGAGGGAGCTGGAGGATCATGAAAAACATTGTCAACATGAGCAGGAGGAGAAGGAGAAACAACGTCAACATGAGCAGGAGAAGAAGGAGAAACAGAGGCAGCATGAAGAGAACCAGAGACAACATGAACTGGATCTGGCCAGGCTGAGGAGCAGTGGGGCCCCAGCTGCGGGGAATGAGGGGGGACCCAAGACTGCAAGGAGCTTTGATAAGTGCTTCCTGGCCCAGCGGAAGGAGGGGGAGGACATAGATAGCTTCCTGACGGCCTTTGAGAATGCCTGCGAGATGCACAGGGTTGACCCTGCAGACAGGCTCCAGTTTCTCACCCCCTTACTGGACCCAAAAGCCGTGGAGGTGTACAGCCGGATGACAGGGCCGGAGGCAGGGGACTATGAACTGTTCAAACAGGCCCTGCACCGTGAGTTTGGGCTGACCCCCAAGATGTACCGGAGAAGGTTCCGGAGTCAGCGTAAAACGCCGGAGGTCACCTACCTACAACTGGCCAACCGGATGCAGGGATATGCCCGCAAGTGGACAGCTGGGGCCAAGCTAAAGAGGACCTGCTTGACCTAATTGTACTGGAGCAACTGTATGAAAAGTGCCTTTCCGACCTGAGGCTGTGGTTGGTGGACAAAAAGCTGGAGAACCCCCAGCACGCAGGGCAGCTGGCCGACGAGTTTGTGAACAGTCGGTCAGGGGGTAGCAGGGAGGAGTCCCAAAAGAACAGGGGCCCCCCCCGATGCAGAGAGAGAGTCACCAGGGGGCCTCCCAGTGGGGAAATAGGGAGAACCCCCTCCCAAGGGGAACGCCTGGCATCGGGCCCCTCCGACCCGCTCGAGGGGACCAACGTGACCTGAGCTGCTATCACTGTGGCCAGAGAGGCCACGTACGGACCCAGTGCCCCGGGCTCAGGGACAGACTGAGCAGACCCAACCTACCCAGGGTTAACTGGGTAGGGACTCAGCTAGTCGAGGGGCAGACGGCCCAGGCAAGGGGGGCTACCAGTTTACCACCTGCTCAGGAGGGAAGAGTACCCCAGGCCAGCTCCACCAGAGGGCTGGAGGCTCTGGACTCAGGGTGCTCGGTTTACAGGGTGGGCGCGGGGCTGTCCCTCCGGAGAGAGTGCCTTGTTCCCCTGGAGGTGGATGGGAGGAAGGTCAGTGGATACTGGGATACGGGCGCGGAGGTGACGCTGGCCTGGCCTGAGGTGGTGGCCCCAGATCGGGTGGTGCCCAACACCTACCTGACCCTGATGGGGGTGGGCGAGACCCCATTTAAGGTGCCCCTGGCAAGGGTACACCTGAAATGGGGGGCCAAGGAGGGCCCCAAGGATGTGGGGGTACACCACCATTTGCCCACTGAGGTTTTGATGGGGGGAGACCTAGAGGACTGGCCAAGCAAGCCCCAGACCGCCCTGGTTGTGACCCGTAGCCAGAGCCGGCGAGGGGCACTGCGCCCTGACCTTGGGGAGGGTACCACACCAGAGGCGCAGGACTCTGGTGGGGAGGGAGCGCCGAGGGGCACGGCTCAGAGAGACTGAGGCCTCAGACCCGGCCACTGAGGGGGAACCGGGCCCCATCCCTTCCCCAGCCGCTGAGTTCCAGGCCGAATTGAGGAAAGATCCCTCCTTGCGGAAGCTCAGGGACCTGGCCGACCTCAGTGTGGGACGGACCATGAGGAGAGGTTGCCAGGAGAGGTTCCTGTGGGAGAAGGGTTTCCTGTACCGAGAATGGGCTCCCCCAGGGGAAGTGGAGTCCTGTGGGATCAGGAGGCAGCTGGTGGTCCCCTAGAAGTATCACCGCAAGCTCCTGTACCTGGCCCATGACATCCCCCTCGCAGGGCACCAGGGAATCCGGCGCACCCGGCAGAGGTTGCTACAGAACTTTTACTGGCCCGGGGTCTTTACCACGGTCCGGCAGTATTGCCGATCCTGTGACCCCTGTCAGAGGGTGGGGAAGGCCCGGGACAAGGGGAAAGCGGCTTTGAAACCTTTGCACATCATAGAGGAGCCTTTCCAGAAGGTGGCCATGGACATCGTGGGGCCTCTCAACAAGACGACCCGGTCGGGGAAGAAATACATTCTGGTGGTGGTAGATTTTGCCACCCGCTACCCCGAGGCAGTGCCCTTAGCTTCCATTGAAGCAGACACCGTGGCCGATGCGCTCCTGACCATTTTCAGCCAAGTGGGGTTCCCCAAGGAAGTCTTGACAGACCAAGGCTCCAACTTCATGTCAGCCCTGCTCCGGTGCTTGTGGGAGAAATGTGGGGTCCGGCACGACTGGGCCTCAGCGTAGCACCCCCAGTCCAATGGGCTGGTGGAGAGGTTTAATGGGATGCTAAAGATGATGCTGAGAACCTTTATGAACCAGCACCCGCAGGATTGGGACAAGTACTTACCTCACCTGCTGTTCGCGTACAGGGAGGTGCCCCAGGAGTCTACCGGATTTTCGCCTTTCGAACTGTTATATGGAAGGAGGGTGAGGAGGGGCCCTCTGGACCTGATGAGAGACGAATGGGAGGGGAAGGCCACTCCCGATGGAGAGTCAGTGGTGGAGTATGTCAGCTAACCCCTGCCCAGCAAGCTGAGATCGGGGGGTGCTGCATCCGTACTGACAGCTGTTTTCCAACCGGCCTGGACGCACTAATCTGACTGTCCACCGGGTGCAGACAGGGTCGCACCCGCCGATAAGATGCTCCCCCTTCCGAATCACAGGGAAAACTGCTCAGGACCTGGAAAGAGAGGTCCGGGACATGCTGGCTTTGGGGGTAATCCAGCCATCGGCCAGCCCTTTGGCCTCGCCGGTGGTGCTGGTCCCCAAAAAGGATGGGTCGGTCCGGTTCTGTGTGGACTATCGGAAGCTCAATGCCATCACTGTATCTGATGCCTACCCCATGCCCAGGCCGGACGAGCTCCTAGACAAGCTGGGAGGAGCTCAGTACCTTACCACCATGGACCTTACAAAGGGCTACTGGCAAGTGCCGCTGGATGCAGATGCCCGGCTGAAATCGGCCTTTATCACCCCTCTGGGGCTCTATGAGTTCCTGACCCTGCCTTTCGGCCTCAAGGGAGTGCCGGCCACCTTCCAGCGCCTAGTGGACCAGCTACTGAGGGGGATGGAGAGTTTTGCCGTGGCGTATATTGACGATATCTGTGTCTTTAGCCAGACCTGGGAGGACCACGTGTCCCAGGTTAGACAAGTGCTGGACCGACTCCAGGGGGCTGGGCTGACTGTAAAAGTGGAGAAGGGCAAGGTGGGGATGGCTGAAGTATCTTACCTGGGCCATCGGGTGGGGAGCGGCCGCCTAAAGCCGGAACCAGCCAAGGTGGAGGTGATCAGAGACTGGCCCGCTCCCCACACCAAAAAGCAGGTCCAAGCCTTTATTGGGATGGCAGGATACTACCAAAGATTTGTACCCCACTTTAGCACCATAGCCACCCCCATCACTGAGCTATGCAAGAAGAGGAAGCCAGACAAGGTGGTCTGGACCGAGCAGTGCCAGGAGGCTTTCCGGGCGCTGAAGGAGGCTCTGGTCAGTGGCCCAGTCCTGGCAAACCCAGACTTTGACAAGCCCTTTGTGGTGTTCACCGACGCCTCCAACACGGGACTGGGGGCGGTGTTAATGCAGGAGGATGAAAAGGGGGAGAGACACCCCGTCGTGTACCTGAGCAAGAAGCTGCTACCCCGGGAGCAACACTACACGGCCATCGAGGAGTGCCTGGCCATGGTGTGGGCCCTCAAGAAACTAGAGCCCTATCTCTTCGGGCAACACTTCACCGTCTACACCGACCACTCTCCCCTGACCTGGCTGCACCAGATGAAAGGAGCCAACGCCAAGCTCCTGAGATGGAGCCTGCTCCTGCAGGATTACGACATGGACGTGGTCCACGTGAAGGGAAGTGCCAACCTGATAGCGGATGCGCTGTCCCGGAGAGGGGGCCCCGAACTTCCCCAGGTCACTGGTCAGCGTGACCCTGCTCAGTTCAGTCTCCAAGGGGGGAGAGATGTGAGGATGGGACGCAGCAGGGAGGGGGGAGTGTTGACCTGGGAATGTGCCCTGGGGAGGGGAGACCTGAGAGCCTGTCACCTGAGCCAGGAGGGGGAGGGGGAGGTGACACCTCTGCCCAGGAATGTGAAGACAGGCTGCAGGAGAGAGCCTGCTGGGGGGGGTGGGGGATGTTTGGTTTCAGTTTGATGCTGGGTGGTGGAACGCAGGGAACCCCAGGGCTGGAGTCTAAGCTCCCTGCTCCCGCAGAAGGACTTGACTGAGTGGTCCTGCTTGTACCCACAAGCTCTGTTTTGGACTGTGTTCCTGTTGTCCAATAAACCTTCCGTTTTACTGGCTGGCTGAGAGTCTCAGTGAATCCCAGGAACAGGGGTGCAGGGCCTGGACTCCCCCACTCTCTGTGACAATTGTATCTAAGTTACCATTAGTTTTTAGTTCTATGATCAGTGCCTTCCTACCTGTTGAGACAAAGTCTAACAGAATTCTCCTGTGTTGGTTGCAACATTTTCTGAGTTAGGAAATTATCATCTGTAATGTTTAGGAATTCCAAGGATGTTTGAGTACATCCGCAGCAGCGTGAGACCTCCCGCATGTGTCACGCAGACTGAAGTGTCCGTCCCCCAAATCCTCTGTGATCACGCAGCTTTTCTTCGTACACAGTGCAGATAGGTGTGAAAGGAGCTGGTCCGCCTGTTCCCCAGTGGGATTTGGATATTTGTAGCAGCCACTAACACCCCACCTTATTCAAGACCTTTTCTTCTGAGTTCTCAGTGACTCCGAAACAGGTAATGCCGCTTTTGACATGTAGAGAGACCCGTTTCTGCCCCGCCCTCTCCCCTCTGGACCATTCAATCCTTCCTAAATTCGTTATAACCATAGATTTTCAGAGCCCAGTCCTGGGAATCATCCCACCTGGTTTCAGATATACCAGCTCGATCAAATTTACGCTGACCCACGAGCCATTCCAAGTCCCCTTGTTTGCTCCCCTGGCTTCGAGCACTGGGGTAGGGTGGGGGCACTGTGACGAAGCGGGGCTGTTCTTAATGTTTCCTCTGAATAGTGTGGGGGTGCCTCAGTTTCCCCTAGGCAGTTCTTAAGTATCTAGGGGGCAGAGTAAGGGTGTATGATCCTTGCAGAGCCCTAGAGGGTAGGTGTGTGCAGGGGTCTGGACACAGAGGATGGCCGACACCCTGTTTCCTGGCAACTGATGGCCTGGGCCCTTCCCCCCTGCAAGGTGAGAGCTAAAGGGTTGGAGAACAAAGGAATCAGGGGACCTCCTGGCTGGGGAAAGGGACAAAGCCCAGAGGAGGAGGGGCTGGAGAGAGTTTCAGTTTGGAGCTGGCTGGGGACATGGAGTGAAGGGCAGACGGAGTTCTCTGGCTCACTGCCCCCCAAAATTGGGCCCAGCTGAGGGGTCCTGTTCTCTGCACCTACAAACTCTGTTTTAGACCATGTTCCTGTCATCTAATAAACCTTCTGTTTTACTGGCTGGCTGAGAGTCATGTCTGACTGCGAAGTTGGAGGGCAGGACCCTCTGGCTTCCCCAGGACCCCGCCTGAGCGGACTGGCTGTGGGAAGCCCCCGGAGGGGCAGAGGATGCTGAATGCTCCGAGGTCAGACCCAGGAAGGTGGAAGCTGTGTGAGCTGTGCGTCCTGCAGACAGGCTGCTCCCAGAGAGGAGACTTCCCCAGAGTCCGGCCTGGCTTCGTAGGGAGCAGGTCCAGAGCATCGCCAAGGGACTCCATGACAGGCACTTCACACATTTCTTCACTGTGTGTCCTTTGGGTCCTTCATCATTTTCATTCTCAACATCTAGATTTGGTGCTAAGTGCTCAGATCTGCCCTCTCTGTATCCCCACCCTTTGTTATTGGTGGCCAGCAACCTATACAGACCCCTCTCCCCCCAGACGAGGGACCCAGCCAGCGGGTCCCTGCCAGAATCCGCTGCCTCCTGTCAGAAGCCCGGGAGATGAGAGATGCCCACCCTGGGGCTGGGATACGTGCTGGGCTCACAGGCTCCTCCCAAGGGACACTGCTGGCCAACATAGCCAGTTCCCAGCCCTGGGAGCCACTTACAGAGGCTATAGGGCCAGGTCCTGCCCCCCCAGCACAGCCAGCCCCCCCCAGGTATCAGTCTCCCAGACAGAGCCCATGAATTCATGGCCTCCCAGCCTCACCTGCTGCCCATGCCCAGAAAGCTCAGCTCTGCTGGGTCCAGGGCCTGTCCGCCCCAGAGCTCCCCCTGTCCGCCCCCATGGGGCCTGCTCACCCCAGGGGTCCCCCTGCCCCTCTCAGGGCCTGGGTACCCTGGACACCCGGTCCCATCCCCTGAGCCCATGGCCTGCCCACAGCAGAGCTCCCCCCACCCCCATGGGGCCTGGATACCTGAGACACCCAGCCCTACCCCCCTGAGACCTTGGCCTGCCTGCTCCAGAGCTTCCCTGTCCCAGCTGTGGCCTGCCTGTCCCAGAGCCCAACCCCTAGGGCTTACTTGTCCCAGACTCTCCCATCCCCATGGGACATGCTCACCCCAGACCTCATCTGCACCCCACCCCGGGAGGCTGTGGCTGGACATGCCTCGGGGGCAGACTCAGGCCTGGGCACTGATTCACAGCAGTCACCCCCTGTGACAAGGCTGGTTCTGGCGGGTCCCACCTGAGAGTGCCAATTCTGCACAAACTGCTTCGAGCAGGGCAGTAACGGCCCCAGGCTGGGGTTTCTGTGCACACCAAGGCAAACCAAACCAGCCAGCCAGAGAGGACTTCGGTCTCACCCCACTGGCTAACCACAAGTCACACAAGTAATTCCCTTAGACACTCCAATTTCCCAGTATCCCCACCAGTGCCCCTCATTATGGGGACAGATGGTTATGAAAACCAATACCCCAGTAAGAGAAAAAAGGTTCCCTCGATCCCAAAGGACCAAGCCCCAGACCCAGGTCAATGTACAAATCAGATCTTACCCACAAATCACGCTGTTGCCAATCTTTTCGAATCTAAAATCTAAAGGTTTATCCAGAAAAGGAAAAGGATAGAGATGAGAGCTAGAATGGGTTCAATGGAATCAATGACAGACAGTGACGGCCAAGTTCTTGGTTCAGGCTTGCAGCAATGAGGGAATAAACGGCAGGTTCAAATCAAGTCTCTGGAGAACATCCCCAGCTGGGATGGGTCCTTCAGTCCTTTGCTTAGAGCTTCAGTCTGTAGCAAAGTCCCTCCAGAGGTAAGAAGCAGGACTGAAGACCAGATGGAGATGAGGCATCAGCCTTTTATAGTCTCCTCCAGGTGTAAGAACCCCTCTTTGTTCTTACCGTGGAAAATTACAGCAAAATGGAGTTTGGAGTCACATGCGCATGTCCCTGCCTACCTGGCTGAGTCCTCAGGGGTGTCTGCCTTCTCACAATGGGTCAGTTGTGTAGCTGATGGTCCTTAATGGGCCACCCAGCAGGCTAGGCAGAGCTGACACCAAGTTGTCTGGGGTGTCACCCAGAAGCAGAGCAGAAGTTTGAACTACAGACAGTACAGAGACAATATCCATAACTTTAACTACAAAAATGAGACACACATACAGACAGGTTTCAGAGTAGCAGCCGTGTTAATGCACTGAATGCATCCGATGAAGTGAGCTGTAGCTCACGAAAGCTTATGCTCAAATAAATTTGTTACTCTCTAAGATGCCACAAGTCCTCCTTTTCTTTTTACACACAGACAGCATAATCATAACCAGCAAACCATAACCTTGTCTTAGACACCCTATTTAACCCCCTTTATAGATTTGGTGCCACTACAGGACTTTGGTTGCAACAATGATCTATACGGTCCCAGTTCATGTCAATAACGTCACACCACCTAACCACCCACACTCCTGCAAGAGACCCCAGACCTGACTCCCTGCTCCCTGCCCCTGCTACATGGGATGCCAGGGAATCACTCCTGATTCACACTGCGGTGTGTGGGGGTGTCTGTGGAAATCAGGCCGCCGTGGCCAGCCCAATGCATTGCCTAAAGGCACTGTGAACTTGGGGTGGGGGGGGGGAACTGGGCCAGGCCGGCACTGCCTGTACTGGCCTGGCCGCGGGCCCAGGGGACTCACCTATCCAGCCACTTAGAGCCACACCCAGCAGATCACTTCTCCCTTCCCGGGCCCAGTCACCCCGCTGTGCCATTGCTCCCCCATTGCACTCCCCTACCCCACGGCAGAGGGGTGCCCCACTGCTGAGGGTGGCTCCCTGCCCCCTGCAGGCACTGGCAGTTCCCGCTGCTCCCTCACTCCCCTGCAGCATGTGAATCCTGGGTTTAGTCAGGATTTAGAAGTCCAAGGGTTTAGCTGACCCTGCGTCAGCGGGGTGTGACTGAGCTCTCCCCTGGCCCCTAGGGATGAGCTGAGGGAGGACTTCAGGAGCAGATGGTGTTTGCACAGATGCACCGATTCTGCCTGGGTGCAGCAGGTGGGGCTGCTTCACCAGAATGGTCATGTTTGGTTGGTTTGGGGCTGCAAAGCTCTGCAGTACTGGGTGCCAGGGTAGTGGGATATTGTTACCCCGACTGTCCAGCGATGGGCAGCAGACCTGCCCTGATGGAGCTGCTCCCCCTGCCCGGGCTCACTCACTCAGCAGGGGTAGGGGTGCTGAGGCCAGCTGGGCTGTGTGTCATCAGTGAAGGGTTTCTCGGGGGGGGAGCTGGTTAGACTTCAGTGCGAGTGCTGGGCTGGGGGTTTCTGAGTGTGATTTATTGCTGCCTAAGGCTGAAGTGGCTGAGCAGTGGCTGAAGTGGTGGAACGGGAGGCTGTGACGATGGGAGAGCAGCAGGGAGACACCGAAGCTGTGAGTCAGCGTTACACAGACAAAACCGCACAGGGTCGTTTCAGGGGACAAGACAAGATGCCACGTTTACTATCACACAATTTGATTTATGACCAATAACTAATATCTAATACCTATGTACACACACACCCCCCCCACACACACACACCCTCCCCCCCCCACACACACACTCCCCCAAAATGTTCTGCAGCTGCAGTATAGTTACCAGTCCTGAATGTAGCTTGGGTTCGTAGCTTGTGGCGGCTAACTGGCCAGGAAAGCCGGGCACAAGGAAGAGCTGGGTCTCTGTTGGGCATGCACCGGTGCTCTTCCATGTTGGCAGCAGAATGTTACCCTACAAAATCTTCCATCTCATCCATCCTTTTTGGTAGGCTTTAGTTTGAATCCAGAGTCTACAGGTCTTGCTGTGTCAGGCTGCCTCTGGGTCCAGTGTGACTAATCCCCCGTCAATTGCAGACGTGACTTTCAGCCTGGGACCTGGCTCTGATGTTTCTTCAATTGTACTTTTGTTCTTTTCTTTTGAGGGTGGACTCTTCTTGCTTTGTCAGGGCTGTTGTCTGCATCTTCAGCCCTTGGTGTTTACACTTTATTTCATCAGGACAGGCTGGGACTGGAGGTTGATTCCATCATCCATCCATCCCTCATCCCCACATCTAAACAACACTAATCAGATTACAGCAGGGTTTAGCAAAAATGAAGGTTGCAGCAAGCCTTTACAAAACGGAGTGAGCATTTTACAATGGAGTTTGGGACAAGTTAAAATGGAGTTTGAGGTACAGTATGGACATGTGTAAGGAACGGCAAACAGGGAGCAGAAGTTCCAGTGTTGAAGCAGTGCAAGTTTCAGTGATTTAAGCAGCAATTGGATTGAAAGTGAAACTCAATTAGCCAGTTATTGGGGTAACCGGTTTTATGAATGAATGTTGTTTCATTCATAAAACTTTGCTTATGAAGTTATATTCATAAAGTGAACTAAAAACAATTTCATGGATCAGTTCCACACCAGTCGCAGAGGTGTTGCTCAGTGTCCCCCCCTCCCATGCCCCGTGGGAGGCAAATGCCATGAACTCACCTCTGAACTCCAGCTCTTCGCTGACCAAGGACAGCCGGCTGTGAGTGGGGGGCCATGCAGGGAGACGGGAGTGGTGTGTTAGAGGGACATTTCTTCGTTGGTCTTTCCCACTGCAAGGTAGGAAACTGAGGCAATAGACACTGGACAATGTGCGGTGGGGTTGGGTTTGCTGAAGTGGGCTGTAGCTCACGCAAGCTTATGCTCAAATAAATTGGTTAGTCTCTAAGGTGCCACAAGTCCTCCTTTTCTTTTTATACCAACAAAGCCTGTTGCCAGCTGTGTCCACATATCTATTCAGGGGACACCATCATAGGGCCTAATCACATCAGCCACACTATCAGAGGCTCGTTCACCTGCACATCCACCAATGTGATATATGCCATCATGTGCCAGCAATGCCCCTCTGCCATGTACATTGGTCAAACTGGACAGTCTCTACGTAAAAGAATAAATGGACACAAATCAGATGTCAAGAATTATAACATTCATAAACCAGTCGGAGAACACTTCAATCTCTCTGGTCACTCAATTTCTGATCTCAAAGTGGCTATCCTTCAACAAAAAAACTTCAAAAACAGACTCCAATGAGAGACAGCTGAATTGGAATTAATTTCCAAACTGGATACAATTAACTTAGGCTTGAATAGAGATTGGGAGTGGTTGAGTCATTATACTAAGTGAAACTATTTCCCCTTGTTTATTCCTCCCCCCTTCCCCCCCCCCACTGTTCCTCAGACTTTCTTGTTAACTCCTGGAAATGTGCTGGAAATGGCCCACCTTGATTATCACTTCAAAAGGTTTTCTCTCCCCCCACCCCACTCTCCTGCTGGTAATAGCTCATCTTAAGTGATCACTCTCCTTACAATGTATATTTTTTCATGTTCTGTGTGTATATAAATCTCCTCACTGTACTTTCCACTTTATGCATCTGATGAAGTGAGCTGTAGCTCACGAAAGCTCATGCTCAAATAAATTGGTTAGTCTCTAAGGTGCCACAAATACTCCTTTTCTTTTTGCGGATACAGACTAACATGGCTGCTACTCTGAAACTTTTCTTTTTATGTTTGTGGATGTGGCTATGGTGATTTCTCAGCCTGATGCCTGCGTGACGAAGTGGGACTGTTCTTAATGTTTCCTCTAAATAGTGTGGGGGTGCTTCAGTTTGCAGTTCTTAAGTATCTAGGGGGTGGGATAAGGGTGTAGGATCATTGCAGAGCCCTAGAGGGCAGGTGTGTGCAGGGGTCTGGACACAGAGAATGGCCAACACCCTGTTTCCTGGCAACTGATGGCCTGGGCCCTTCCCCCCTGCAAGGTGAGAGCTAAAGGGTGGGAGAACAAAGGAATCAGGTGACCTCCTGGCCCGGGAAAGGGACAAAGCCCAGGGGAGGAGGGGCTGGAGGGAGTTTCCGTTTGGGGCTGGCTGGGATGAGGAGTGAAGGGCAGACGGGGTTGTCTAGCTCATTGCCCGCCAAAATGGACCCGGCTGAGGGGTCCTGTTCTCTGCACCTACAAGCTCTGTGTTAGACCATGTTCCTGTCGTCTAATAAACCTTCTGTTTTACTGGCTGGCTGAGAGTCACGTCTGACTGTGGAGTTGGGGTGAAGGACTCTCTGGCTCCCCAGGACCCCGCCCGGGCAGACTCGCTGTGGGAAGCGCACGGAGGGGCAGAGGAGGCTGAATGCTCCGAGGTCAGACCCAGGAAGGTGGAAGCCAGGTGAGCTGTGTGTCCTGCAGACAGGCTGCTCACAGAGAGGAGACCTCACCAGAGTCCGGCCTGGCTTCGTAGGGAGCAGTTCCAGAACATCAGCAACAGCTTGGTTCCCTGCTCTCTTGTTATCCAGAGGCTCTGTGCTTAGGAGAGGGGTGCCTAGGGGTGGTGGTTGGTGTCCCAGGTTGCTGGGTGGGGGCTCGAGTCGGTTCTGTTTTGAACCTGCCCCGGCATTAGTTGCTGCCGACTCCACCTGGCAGGTGGGTTACACCTACCTGGGGAACAAATATTTAATCACAGGCGGAGAAAGGGCTGACGTGGTCGGAGGCTGGAAGCTGAAGAGAGATGAATTCCGACTGGAAATAAGGCGTAAATTTTCAACAGTGAGAGTAGTTAGCTCGTGGGCCAATTTCCCCAGGGCCGGCGTGGATTCTCTGTCACTGGCGACTGTCAGATCCAGACTGGCGGGCTGGCTAAAAGCTTTGCCCTAGCAATGATCTGGGGCAGGTCTCTGGCTGTGTGACACGGGGTCAGCCCATGGTTCCTTCTGGCCCTGAAGTCTGGAGCCTGGGGGCTGTGCTCCAACCCGGGCTGCCCCGCGGCATCATAAGAACATCAGAGCGGCCAGACGGGCTCAGACCCAAGGTCCATCGAGCCCTGTGTCCTGTCTGCCGACAGCCCGGAGGGGGTGAACAGAACAGGCCATCGTCGAGGCAACAAGAAAATGTCACTCTGGGCTGTGAACAGTGGCGCACCCTGAGCCCTCTGGCTTGGTTCTCCCCCCCATGGACGCAGCAAGGGGGATTCCCTCGCGGCAGTACATGTCTACACCAGGGTGCCACTCTAGCCTCGCGGCATCGACATGCCCAGGGTACCCATGGGGAAAGCTGCTGGCTCCAGGCAGGGGCTGGCACCGCCTCTATTCACGCTGGGCGGGGCTCATCCTTCTAGGGAGCTGTGGGGCCTGGGTGCTGGATCCCTGGGGCCTCTACCTTGCCAGCAGCTCCGTCCCCAGTGCACTGGGCCCCCCGCAGCCCTCCGGGACAGACGGCTGCGGGACAGCGCCTAGCCATGGTGGCCCCCATTTGCCCCCAGCCAGAGAGCAGGTGGGTAGGAAGAGCAGCCCTATTGGCTGTGGGGTCTGGCCATGGGGGAACTATGGCTCAGGGGCCCATGGGCGACACTCAGCAGGGAAGGGCATTCAGTAAGGAATGGAGCATGGTCCCCAGGAAGGCGATGCTCTGGTGAGAAGCAGGAATAGCCGGGAGCTCTCCCATGGTCAGCCCTCCTGCCCCCTCCCCACAGCACCTCCCGCTGGGAGAGGTGGGGCTGGAGTAGCTGGGAGTTCCCCCATGGTCAGCCCTCCTGCCCCCCCCACAGCGCCCCCTGCTGGGAGAGGTGGAGCTGGAGTAGCCGGGAGCTCTCCCATGGTCAGCCCTCCTGCCCCCTCCCCACAGCACCTCCCGCTGGGAGAGGTGGGGCTGGAGTAGCTGGGAGTTCCCCCATGGTCAGCCCTCCTGCCCCCCCCACAGCGCCCCCTGCTGGGAGAGGTGGAGCTGGAGTAGCCGGGAGCTCCCCCATGGTCAGCCCTCCTTCTCCCCACCCCACAGCACCCCCTGCTGGGAGAGGTGGGGCTGGAGCAGCCCGGAGATCCCCCCACAGTCAGTGCTCTGCCCCGCTTCCTATAGAGCCCCCTGCTGGGAGAGGCTGGAGTAGCTGGGAGCTGCCCTTCAGCCAGCCTTTCTGCCCCACTCCCCACAGCGCCCCCTGCCTGGGGAATAAGGAGGCGGGGGCAGGGCTATCCTGGGGGCACGGGGAGCTCTGCCAGGCTGGGAAAGGTGAGTGGGGAGGGCTGGAGCCGTGGGGTGCGAATGAAGGAAGCAGGGACGGAGAGGGGTGTGAGGCCCGGGGGTGGGGGAAGCTGTACCAACAGCTGTCTGTAACCACATACCCTGCTGGCCGGCACCCCCACGGCCCCCCAGCTGGGCCCCTCCCCACCAAGGGTTACCAGCTCTGCGCTGGGGCCTGCGGGGGCGGGGGCTTGGAGCTGTGCCTCCCACCACTGTGAGTCATGGGGAGGGGCTGGAGCACATCTGGAGCACATCTGGCCCTCTGCAGCGGGCGGGGACGGCAGGGTTAACGGGGCTGGGCTCTGCACACACTCAGCGCCACGCAGCCGGTCGGGCAGTGCCTTAGCATGTCCCCCCTGGGCCCGTGGGTGCCGAGGGACCCCGCGTGGCTGCGCGTGGCCTGGGTCGCGGCGCTGGGGCTGGGCTCCGTCTGCATCTGGGTCCTGTTCCTGGTGTGCTCCCTGTGGGGCCGGCAGCCTGCGCGCCCCGGGGCCCAGCCCCTGGCAGGTAGGTGCGCTGGGGTCCCCCGTCCTGCACCCGGCCGGCGTCTGGTCCTGCTCTGGGCCAGGGCTCAGTGTGTCCACGTGTTGCTAGCACAGGCCATGGGGGGCCTGACCCAAGGACCCCCTCTCCCCATTACAGACTGTCCCTAGCGACACTGCGGGCCTGCCCCCACCCGGACGCGCGGCAAGGGGAGTTTTACTCTGAGCCCCGCGGTGCCAGGATCAGGCCCTCAGAGGGGCCCGCTGGCATGAGGCTGGGTGCACATTACCCAGACCACGGTTGTCGCTGGACCCAGCTGCCTCCCCACAGGCCGGCCCTCGTCAGTCACCCCCAGCCCAGCCCAGCCCTACCCGGCCCGGCCCTCGTCACCCTGACTCTGGCCTGGCCCTTGTCACCCCCAGCCTGGCCCCATCACCCTGACTCTGGCCTGGCCCTTGTCACCCCCAGCCCGGCCCCGTCACTCTGACTCTGGCCCTTGTCGCCCCCAGCCCGGCCCTCATCACCCCCAGCCCGGCCCTGTCACCCTGACTCCAGCCCAGCCCTCGTCAGTCACCTCCAACTCAGCTCGGCCCTCATCACCCCTGACCCAGCCCTGTCACCCTGACTCCAGCCTAGCTCGCTTCACCCCCAGCCCGGCCCTATCACCCCAACTCCAGCCCAGCCCTCGTCACTCCCACCCGGCCCTGTCACCCTGACTCCAGCCTAGCCCTCGTCACCTCCAGCCCGGCCCTGTCACCCTGACTCTGGCCCGGCCCTCGTCAGTCACCCCCAGCCCAGCTCAGCCCTCATCACACCTGACCTGGCCCTCATCACCCACAGCCCTAGTGACTCGAAGCCCAGCTCTGTCACCCCAACCCTCGTCACTCCCCAACCCGGCCCTGTCACCCTGACTCCAGCCTAGCTTGCTTCACCCCCAGCCCGGCCCTATCACCCCAACTCCAGCCCAGCCCTCGTCACTCCCACCCGGCCCTGTCACCCTGACTCCAGCCTAGCCCTCGTCACCTCCAGCCCGGCCCTGTCACCCTGACTCTGGCCCGGCCCTCGTCAGTCACCCCCAGCCCAGCTCAGCCCTCATCACACCTGACCTGGCCCTCATCACCCACAGCCCTAGTGACTCGAAGCCCAGCTCTGTCACCCCAACCCTCGTCACTCCCCAACCCGGCCCTGTCACCCTGACTCCAGCCTGGCCCTCATTAGTCATCCCCAGCCCAGCCCTTGTCACCCCGACCTGGCCCTCGTCACCCCTTAGCCCTCATCACCAACTCCAGCCTGACCCAGTCCTTGTCACCCCCAGCCCGGCCCGATTCTCCTCACTCCCAGCCCAGCCCTGTCACCCCCAGCCCCCGTCACCGCCCAGCCCTCGTCACCCCCAGCCCAGCCCTGTCACCCCAATCCTCGTCATCTCCAACCCGGCCCTGTCCCCTGGACTCCAGCCCGGCCCTCATCACCCCCAGCCCAGCCCAGCCCGGCCCTCGTCACCCCCAGCCCTCATCACCCTGACTCCATCCCTGCCCTTGTCACCCCCCAGCCCTGTCACCCCAATACTTGTCACTCTTGACCCAGCCCTGTCACCCTGACCCCCGCTCGGCTGTTATCACCCCTAGCCCAGCCCAGCCCTCACACACCCACCAGCCCAGCCCTGTCACCCTGAACCAGGCCCTTGTCACCCCAGCCCGTCCTTGGCCCATCCCCCCAGTCCTTGTCAGCCCTGCTCCCCCAGGCCTGACAATACCAGTAGCTGCCATGGCAGCCACTTGTTAATGGTTGTGCTGTGGCAGCGCCCAGCACCCCATCTGGATCGGGCCTTGCCACGCCGGGCACCAGAGGTGCAGGCAGACCCTACCCAAGCTCCCAGCTGGCTTCAGAGACAGCATAAGAGAGTGCGACAAGGGCTGGGGAGGTGGGTGGGACACCAGGGACACAGGGGAAGGACAGGTTTGAGGGCAGCACCGCCTGTTATTATGGGGCGGTGGGGAATCGCCGCTCGGGACCGCCTGTTCCAGTGGGGAACCACTGGGATCGGTTCTTGGCTGCCCCACTCCCGCGGAACAGGGGTTAAAAGCAGCCCTGGAGAGGGCTGTGGCTGGGAAGAGGAGTGAAAGCAGCGGAGGGCCTAGCTGACCACAGGTGTGGCCGGCCCAGTCAGGCCCCATAGAGGGGCTGCGAGCCAGGAGCTGTAGGCGTCTCTCTCCAACCCTGGAGGGGGAAGGACCTGGCTGCCTGGGAGCACAGGGCACCTGGGGCAGAGCAGTGCTGGGGAAGGGCGAGAGGAGCTGGGGAGTTCCAGCCTGGCAACTCCCCAGGCTGAGGGCTTGATGAAGGCCAAAGCGGGCACTGGGGTTGGGAGGGGCAGCCCGGGGTGAGGCTGAGGCAGCTAGTCCAACCCCCTTGCCAGTGCTAAGTGGCCATCACAGACTGCAGTTTGCCCCGGTGAGCGGGGGCGAGATGAAGACTGGCAGTAGCCACTGAGGCAAGGTGGGCAGAGAGGGTTGGGGGTCCCCTGGGGAGGGGAGACCCAGAGTGTGGGGGTACTGTGGTGGGCAGAACCCCAGGGTAAGGGGCACCGGGGTCTGGGAGGGACATGGGGGCCTGAGCCAGGCGAGACACCAGCCAGCAGAGGGAGCTCCGTATGCTGGAAAGGAGCTAATTCCCAGGCAACCAGCAGGAGGCGCCGCACCAGTGGGTCCACGATCTGCTACAGCCCTACCCTATTTAACATCTTCATCAACGACCTTGAAGAAACCGATGTGAGGCAGCAGGGACGGGGGAGTGTTGACCTGGGAATGTGGCAGGGGAGTTTCACTGGGGATGGGAGACCTGAGAGCCTGTAACCTGAGCCGGGACGGGGAGGGGGCCAGGTAACACCTCTGCCCAGGAAACTGGACAAAGGCTGCAGGAGGGAGCTTGCTGAGGGGGTTTAGTTTCAGTTTGGTGCTGGGTGGTGGAATGCAGGGAACCCCAAGGCTGGGGCCTAAGCTCCCTGCTCCCCCAGAAGGACTTGAGTGAGGGGTCCTGGTTGTACCCACAAACTCTGTGTTAGACTGTGTTCCTGTTGTCCAATAAACCTTCCGTTTCACTGGCTGGCTGAGAGTCACAGTGAATCCCAGAAAGAGGGGTGCAGGGCCCGGACTCCCCCACACTCCGTGACAACCATAAAATCAGCATTGATAAAGTCTGCAGCTAACACAAAGGTTGGGGGAGCGGTGGGGAGGACGAGTCACTGATCTCGCTCTGGGTGGCTTGGTAAGCTGGGTGCAAGCAAACAGGATGTGTTTGAACAGGGCTAACTGTAAACGTAGCCACCTAGGACCAGAGCCTGCAGGCCATGCTTACAGCCGGAGGGCTCTATCCTGGGAAGCAGGGACTCCGACAAAGGTTTGGGGGTTGTGGTGGATAATCAGTGGAACATGAGCTCCCGGTGTGATGCTGTGGCCAAAAGGACTAAGGGGACAGGGGAATCTCGAGGCGGAGCACAGAGGTTATGGTACCGCTGTATGTGGCCCGGGTGTGAGTGTGCTGGGATCCGGCGTCCAGTTCTGGTGTCTATGACTCAGGAAGGATGTTGATAAATTGGGGAGGGTTCAGAGAAGAGCCATGAGGGTGATTACAGGGTTAGAAAATCTGCCATACAGTGAGACACTCTGGGAGCTCCGTCTCTTTAGCTTAGCAAGGAGCCGGTCAAGGGGCGTTGGGATCCCAGTCTGTAAGTACCTGCACCAGGAACAGAGATTTGCTAATGGGCTCTTCAGGCTAGCAGAGGAAGGTGTAACCGGATCCAATGGCTAGAAGCAGAAGCTAGACCAATGCAGACAGGAAAGGGGCTTACGTCTAACCGGGTGGGTAACCAACCACGGGAACAGTGTCCCAAGGGCTGGGCTGGATTCGCCAGCACTGGTAATTTTAGAGTCAAGACGGGACGTTTTTCTGCTCTGGTTCCACCACAGCATGCGGGGAGTGAAGCAGGGCTGGAGTAGTCAGTTCACTCCTTTGCATAAAATATTACCTGGGGAGTGGCAGGAAGCATGGCAGTGGTGCAACGGTTTCCCTTGTTGGGGGGGAGGGGGAAAGACAAGAAGCTGTTCTGGGTTACCTTTGCTTTTCTAGCCTGGCCCCAGGGCCCTGCCCCACCCTCTCCAACTGCAACCAGAACCTGGGGACCTGGCCTGGGCTCTCTCGGTGCCAAGTTTATGACCCCTTAGCACAGCGCCTGGGGCAATCAGAACGCCCCACCCCCAAGTAAGAGGGACAAGTCTGCCCCACCCCATCCCCCATCTGTCTCATCCCTGCCTTAGTGTCCTTACAGCCCTGGGCTCTGGGGCAGACGCAACCCCCTTTGCACACACTCCCGCCCACCTGAAGGGCAGGTGCTTGTGTTCTGTCATCCACCAGCCAGAATGGCAGCTTTCAACAAAGCCAGCTCCAGCACCGTGCCTGGGCACTGGGCCAGCACCAGCTCCCAGGAGCGCTCCTCCCGCATGGCCCCGAGCCATGCACTGAGCCAGCCTTTTGCACAGCACAGGGTTGTGGGCTGCGACATGCCCAGCTGAGATCACACCTGGGAAGTGGCACCCCAGACCAGGGCAGCTTCCCACTGCAGAGCCCTTGCTGTGATGTGCGGAGCGGACGTCCCGTGACACGGGCACTGCTGCAGGCCAGAGCTGCCGGGTAGCGGGCGGGGCACTGGGAGGACGCTCAGGGCTGTGGCTGACTTACCCAGAGCTGCCTGGCTGTTCACTGACCCCAGCTGGGGAAAGCAGCAGCTCCAAGCAGACCTCCTTCCTCCGGCAAGCGCTTGCTGCGGGACGGGTGTGTATGGTGCTGGGTGTGGGGTGAGGAAAGCCTGGATGGCAGTGCGCCCGGTTAGCACAGGCATGGTTCCCCGTTTGCTCAAGCAGACGCTGCAGTAGCCTTCCCCGCTCAGCTCCCTGCCTGCCCCCGCTGCTGCCCACAGCCCTGGCAGGCTGGTGCTCCTCCCTGGCTGGGGGCGCTGTGGGGGCAGCTCTGGAACTGCTGCCCCCTCTCAGCATGGGAGCAGCTAGGCTGGGCGGGGGCGGGGGGTGGCTCACTCTGCCAGGGTGTCTGCTCCCAGGCGTTAGCGTCTGTGGCCGTTTATCTGTGTGCACAGGAGGCCCCGGCTTCCTTCCAGGAGCTCCCAGCACGCCCTGCGGCTCCAAGCCCGGAGCAAGGCAGCAGCCCAGGGCAGCCAGACGCGGCGTCAGGCCAGTCAGAGCCCGGACCAGTACGGGAGATGGGGCCGCGCTCCAAGCCCAGGGTGCAGTGTGAATCCAGAGTTGCTGCGGGGGGGTGAGTCCGGATCCACCCCGCGTCCCTGAGAGCAGAACCTGCTCACTGGGGCAGGGGTAAGAGATGCCACGGCCGGCGCCGCTCAGTGCCTGTGTCCACAGGGCGAGACGCACTGGCGCGGGCACTGCTTGGCACGTGACACAAGCGTGGGCAAGCGCAAATGCTCACGTGGGCACAGTCTGGACGCAGAAAGAGTCAGGTGGGCACACTGGCGCACCCCCCGACATGCGCTGGGGCACACGGACACTCGCATGGGCACATGCTGGCTTGCGTACTCGCGTGGGCATGCCCTGGCACAAACACAACCAGACCGGCGCGCGCAGAGGGAAGCTGCTGCATACAAAGCCCTCGCAGAGGCATGCAGCGCCCGGGGCGGGAGTGTCTGGATCCGGCGCTGGGGAGACCCTGCCTGTCAAACAGGGGACCCAGAGTCCGGCGCGGACAGTCAGCGCGAGGAAGGGGAGTGTTGGCTCCTGGGGAGTCTGATGGGGAGCGGTGTGGCGTGTGGGGCAGTGCAGGGTGTGGTGTGGTGTGGGGCAGTGCGGTGTGGTGTGGGGCAGTGCAGGGTGTGGTGTGTGGGGCAGTGCGGTGTGGTGTGTGGGGCAGTGCAGGGTGCGGTGTGTGGGGCAGTGCGGTGTGGTGTGGGGCAGTGCAGGGTGTGGTGTGGGGCAGTAGAGGGGGTGCTGTGGTGGGTGGGGCAGTGCGGTGTGGTGTGGGGCAGTGCAGTATTGGGGGTGCTGTGGTGTGTGGGGCAGTGGGGTGTGGTGTGGGGCAGTGCGGTGTGGGGCAGTGCAGGGTGTGGTGTGGGGCAGCGAGCCATGTAGGACACTGTGGTACCATCTCAGGCACTCTAACATGTGGGTCTGCCCCCCGTGTGTCCATCTGTCTGTCCCTTGAGACTGTGTTTGCCTCTTTTCCAGGCAAGCAGTCGGGAGGTGGGAGATCTCAGGCCAGCTCGGAGGTAAGAGTCGCGTCCCCCCCCGGCCCCCGGGGAGCCATTCTCCCGCATCGACCGATAACGTACCGACCCGTGTCCCGGACGCGCCGTCCCCGCCTCTCCCACCCCCACCTGGCCACACGGTCACTGCCGCACTCGCTCGGTCCCTCCTCGCTCCCTGCGCCATCCCTTGTCCCCAGCTCAGCTCAGCTGCTGTGTCCCGGCCCCCTGGACAGCAGCTGTGGGGAGCCCCCCCCTCGACTGTCTGCAAAGCACCGCGTCTCAGGCCTGCCTGCCGATCCTCCCAGAGCCGGTGTCCTGCCACGAGCAGGTCTGCGCCATCCCGGGGCAGGGCCACGTGCGCTGGGACCTTTGTCCCGGCTCTCGAGGGGCCCACTCGCCGGCCAGCGGGGCAGAGCCGGGCGGTGAAAGGCGCCCATTGTCTGGGCTGCTAATGAGGGAAGTCACTTCAGCACCGCACCAGCGGCTGGCCCAGCACAAAGCCCTTCGCTGGGAGAGAGTGAGTGGCTGGGCACAGCCTCCCTTGCAGCCACGGCACGCGGCCGCCCGCTCCCAGCAGGGCGCACCAACTGGGGGGCGCTCCCGGCTTCCCCAGCCCGGCCTCTCCCAGCAGGGGGCGCTGTGGGGAGCCGGGCACGGCACCGGCTGGGGGATGGGGGCGAGCTCCTGGCTACCCCAGCCCTGGCCTGTTCCAGCAGTGGGGCAGAGCACTGGCTGTGCGACGGGGGGGGAGCTCCCAGTAACTTCAGCCCCAGCAGGGGGCGCTGTGAGGAGCGGGGCATGTCACAGGCTGGGGGAGAGCTCCCGGCCTGTTTCAGCAGGGGGCGCTGCAGAGAACATGCTGGTGCCGTGTGCAGTGGGAGCCTGCCGGCCCCAGGGTCCTGGCAGCAGGGTGGGCTGGGGCTGGGCTAGGGCCTGGCTGGGCAGCCCGGGGCATCCTGGCTGGGACTGACGAGGCCCCTTTGCCTTGTTTCCGGTCTGTCGCCTGCAGAAGAGAAGGAAGAAGGGTGCGAAGCAGAACCCTGCTCCCAGCCGGCGGGAGCAGCCCCAGAGAGCACGGGGGCCGCTGCACAAGGAGCCCAGGAGGGCCAGCACACGCCTGGCAGCCCAGCCACAGGTAGGAGCCCCAGTGGGATGCTGTGCAGCGTGGGGGCTGGGTCATAGCTTCATTGGCACAAGGCCACTTCCGCGCCTCGGGCAGCTGGGCGGGGGCTGCTCGCAGGGAGAGCGTCCCCATCTCCGGTTCTGCCCCATTTTGCCGGCGGAGGCCCAGGCTGTGCATTGTGACGGGGTCTGTGTCTCCGCGTGCCCTCGTCCCTGCCGAGGGGCGAGGGAATGGCCGGTCCCAGCCCCGCTCACCGCTGGCTCGGCAGCTGGGACCCGTGCCGCAGGCAGGGCTTGCTGGGGAGCCCTGGGCAGCAGGGCGCTGGGCGGTGCATAGGTGCTGGGTGGGGCTGCTCTGACTGCGTCTCTGTAAGGTGCCTCTGTTCTAGCTTCCCCCCAGTGTCCCTCAGGCTCCTGTGTGGCTGGTCCCCGCCCGGTGGGAGGGTGCTGCAGAGCCCTTTGCTGCGGCCTCCTGTCTGGGGAGCGTCTCCGCCCTGGGGTGACTGCCCCGAGACGCAGGGCCTGGAGCAGCAAAGGCCTGGCTTGCCCAGAGTCTGCACTGGGAGAACTGGTCAGTGGTACAGTCCTAGCGGAGCAAGCCCTGCTGTGGGCACAGGCACATGGGTCTAATGGCATCTTGTCTCAGGACGGCTTCTTCCCTTGCCGACAGGGAGAGCTCCCCAGGATAACACCAGTGTCCGCATGGCTGGGCCGCTGTAACACAGCTCCTTCCAGAGCCGGGGTTGGGGGGAGGCTGTCACGGAGTCCCCGGGCGATGCTCTGGAACTGCTCCCCGTGAAGCCAGTCAGGACTCTGGGACAGTCTCCTTTCTGGGAGCAGCCTGTCTGCAGGACACGCAGGACACCCAGCTTCCACCTTCCTGGGTCTGACCTCGGAGCATTCAGCATCCTCTGCCCCTCCGTGCACTTCCCACAGCGAGTCCGCCCAAGCAGGGTCCTGAGGAAGCCAGAGGGTCCTGCCCCCCAACTCTGCAGTCAGATGGGACTTTCAGCCAGCCAGTAAAACAGAGGTTTATTAGACGACAGGAGCATGGTCTAAAACAGAGCTTGTAGGTGCAGAGAACAGGACCCCTCAGTCAGGTCCATTTTGGGGGGCAGTAAGCCAGACAACCACGTCTGCCCTTCACTCCACGTCCCAGCCAACCCCAAACTGAAACTCTCTCCAGCCCCTCTCTCCTTTGTCCCTTTCCCGGGCCAGGAGGTCACCTGATCCCTTTGTTCTCCAACCCTTTAGCTCTCACCTTGCAGGGAGGAAGGCCCAGGCCATCAGTTGCCAGGAAACAGGGTGTCGGCCATTCTCTGTGTCCAGACCCCTGCACACACCTGCCCTCTAGGGCTCTGCAGTGATCATACACTCTTACCCCACCCCCTAGATACTTAAGAACTGCCTAGGGGAAACTGAGGCACCCCCACACTATTCAGAGGAAACATTAAGAACAGTCCCACTTCGTCAGATCTCTCCCCCCTTCGAGATCGAACTGAGCGGGGTCACTTTAGCCAGCATTCCCATGGATGCCCCAGCATCTCTCCCATTCCTTGGTGGGAGTTACACCAGGCCCTTCCAGTTTCACACCCTCCCTTAGGTCGGGGGTGGTCAATAGCACTCGCAGGCCGCATGTGGGAAGGTTTATGCAGCCTGTGCCCTTTGGCCACCCCCAAAACCCCAGGGGGTCAAACTGGGATTGGGTCTTTCCCCCAACAAGCTGGCCAAACACAGCCACTAGGTTATAGGACTGTTTAACTTTCTTAACAGCTTTCACTCCATCTGAGACCTTCTCAAAGCTATCCTCACTGGATCTTTCAACAGGAAAGTCAGTGGATCCATTCACAACAGAAAATTTCAGGCTGTTAGGAACTGAAACTTTCTTGATTAAATCACATTCACACCCTTCAGTTGCAGTAAACTGCTTGCAAAGACTCCATGAGGATTCCTTTCCCTGGGGCTTTTCTATGCAACAGTTCACCCCTCACAGAAATTCTGCTCTTACCCTCTTTAACGAGGGCTTGCTCTAGAGGAACACTTTCCTGAGCAACAACAGACTCTTTCTGGGTCTCCCTTACATCCAGAATTACCTCTGGCCCATCCGGCGGATTCCTACACAATCCCCTTTCAGGCAAACTGACAGACTTCCTAGATAAAAGGTCAGAAGCATTCTCCTTCCCTTTGCCACATACAAGTTCAGGTTTCAGAGTAACAGCCGTGTTAGTCTGTATTCGCAAAAAGAAAAGGAGTACTTGTGGCACCTTAGAGACTAACCAATTTATTTGAGCATGAGCTTCCGTGAGCTACAGCTCACTTCATCGGATGCATACCGTGGAAACTGCAGCAGACTTTATATATACACAGAAAATATGAAACAATACCTCCTCCCACCCCACTGTCCTGCTGGTAATAGCTTATCTAAAGTAATCATCAGGTTAGGCCATTTCCAGCACAAATCCAGGTTTTCTCACCCTCCACCCCCCCACACAAATTCACTCTCCTGCTGGTGATAGCCCATCCAAAGTGACAACTCTTTACACAATGTGCATGATAATCAAGTTAGGCCATTTCCTGCACAAATCCAGGTTCTCTCACTCCCTCACCCCCCTCCAAAAACAAGTTCAGGAATCTTTTCCTTCTTGCTACAGGTTTCCACTCCCTCAGTAGGTAACACAATCACATCACCTTCATGCTCTCCTTGTGCCCTGGCTAGGATCTCACCCTGATTAGACAAAGTTGCTACACCCTTTCCCAACAACACACTAGCAACAGGCAAAATACAAGCACCAGAATAGTCTGGGCTCTGGGATTTTACATAGACACTAAGTGGATGTGACCTAGTTACAGGGCCATTCTCCCGAGCAGACACAAACTTAGGACCCTTCCCTTCCTGGGCTTTAGCTGAATCCAGAACCAACTCTGAGACAACTGCACGACTCTCAACCATCACAGGCTGAAAGGCCCCTTCTGTCTGCTCCACAGACAAAGAAGAGCCGGACACGCTTTCTCCTTTCCCAGACACACAGCTTGGGATCTCATTCCCCTGGTCCCAGCACACAGGGCTGGTCACAGACAACTGCTTGGAGATCGGGGTAGCTCCCTCCATAGGCAAGTCAATACCCCTGACAGACACAGGCACGTTTCCTTCACTGTCCCAATTCTCCACCCAGCTAACAGGTAAGGTCCAGGGACACTCATCTCCCACTCCCCTCGCCTTCCCACCCTGCTGACTAGACACAGCCATCAGCTCACAAGGCTGCCTGGGCTCATCCAGACTTTCCTTACCCAGCGCCTTGCCACTCCCCACAGATCCCCTGCCCTGCCTGTCTCTCCCCCCCCTCAGCTGGGGTCTCAGCTCCCACTGTGCTCAGCGCTGCCCTTGCTGTCCCAGTGGGGGTAGGCAGCGAGCTCCCTGCTTTCCTCACTGCATCAGAGCCAGCGTGAGCCCCCTCTCCAGTGTGCAAGGGGGGGCGGGGAGCCCTAGGGGTCTGGTTACAGGCAGGCAGGAGCATGAGCCTAGCCGCTCCTCCCCGCTGCCAGCCAGGTCATCTGCATTTTCACTGACCATTTCCCTCTGCACGGATTGGTTCCCTGGATTCAAATTCAAACCCTTGGCAGTTACCGGAGCAGGGCCTGGATCCTGTCCCAAAGGGACACAGTCATCCCACAACAGGGTCTCGCAGCTGGTGTCCTGGAGAACCCCAACGGCCAGCCAGCCCCACCCCTCCTGGGTCTGCACAGGGATCTGGGCCATAGGCAGGGCGTGGGGCTTCGTCCCTGGGACCCACACCCAGGTCGCCCAGCCCCTCAGCATCTGAGATTGCACCACCCAGGGCCTGACAACAGTTCTCTCTGTCCCAGGATCTCGCCACCCCAGGAACGTCTCCCCATTGACCATCACCTTCCGCTCCCACTGGGGGTCCAAGGGGCCTGGCCCCAGGAAACTCCACACAGACATACAGGTTGGGGTCAGGAGTGGGAGCCTGTCCACCTCCCCACCCATCTGGCTGATGGAGTCTATGGACTTGGGACCCAGCAAGGGAGCTAGACACTGGGGCTTTTCTGCAGGGTCCCCCTGGTTCAAATCGCCAGCCTGCTCAAAGGCAGTGAGGTGGGCATCCACATCCCCCCCCCCTTAACCAGGGCAGCAATTTAGTCTCGAGGTTCCCTGCGGAACTGGCCCCCCAGGGTCTATCCCCACTCACTCCTGGGAGGTCCCCTAGGCCTCTCCGCTCCCCCACCGCCAGTTCATGCTGCTGCTGCTTCTGCAGCTCTTTCTCGGGCTCTCGCTGTCTCTCACGGTCCTCTTGCTCTCTCGGACTCAGCTCCAATCCCGTCCGTCTCCGATCCCCCGATGGGGAACCCGATCGTGAAGACCCTCGTCTGGTCGGGGACAGGAGTCTTGGGGATGCCTGGCTACCACTCCAGCTGCTCCCAGATCCTGCTGTAGCCCCATTTGGGGTCAAGAATCTGTTCCTTAGAGCGGTCATCCTCCTCCAGCTGCACGATGAACTGTGCCTTGGTGAACTTTCCAACGCTCAACCCTCTCTTTCTGCACAGGGTTACAGTGTCCTTCTTAAGGAGAGGGTGACAGGCCATCACTCCGCTCCTCCCAAGTTGTTGTGGACTCACAGGCCTGTGTGCTCTCAGCTCCCCACGGTTTCCAGGGAGAACCCCTAGTGTGCCAGCCCTTCTCGAGGTCACCACCTCTTTGCCAGGGTCGAGCTGCAGACTCCTCCGCCCCTGAGACTGCTCGCTGCAATCCCCAGGGGGACCCCATTACTGCACAGTCCTTCTCCCTGGTCACACACTCCCAGGGGTTAACCGCCCCCTGAAACTGCTCCTCTCTGAGCCTTCAGCATGCCTGGTCCTCGTCAGTCCCCCTTCGTTTTACTGTTCCCCCGTCACTTACTGCAGGAAGCGCCGTCCATGGGGTGCAGTACATCCCACCGCTACCACCAGTTATCACGGAGTCCCTGGGTGATGCTCTGGAACTGCTCCCCATGAAGCCAGTCAAGACTCTGGTGAGGTCTCCTCTCTGTGAGCAGCCTGTCTGCAGGACACACAGCTCACACAGCTTCCGCCTTCCTGGGTCTGGCCTCGGAGCATTCAGCATCCTCTGTCCCTCCGTGCGCTTCCCACAGCGAGTCCGCCCAGGCTGGGCTCCTGGGGAAGCCAGAGAGTCCTGCACCCCAACTTTGCAGTCAGACGTGACTCTCAGCCAGCCAGTAAAACAGAAGGTTTATTAGACGACAGGAACATGGTCTGACACAGAGCTTGTAGGTGCAGAGAACAGGACCCCTCAGTCAGGTCCATTTTGGGGGGCAGTGAGCCAGACAACCCCGTCTGCCCTTCACTCCATGTCCCAGCCAGCCCCAAACTGAAACTCCCTCCAGCCTCTCCTCCCCTGGGCTTTGTCCCTTTCCCGGGCCAGGAGGTCACCGGATCCCTTTGTTCTCCAACCCTTTAGCTCTCACCTTGCAGGGGGGAAGGGCCAGGCCATCAGTTGCCAGGAAACAGGGTGTCGGCCATTCCCTGTGTCCAGACCCCTGCACACACCTGCCCTCTAGGGCTCTGCAATGATCATACACCCTTACCCCACCCCCTAGATACTTAAGAACTGCCTAGTGGAAACTGAGGCACCCCCACACTATTCAGAGGAAACATTAAGAACAGTCCCGCTTCGTCACAGAGGCGTTTCCTCTTACTCTGGGGTGTGAGACAAGCTCTTCTCAGACCTGGGCGAGGCGGCGAGTGTCCTAGCTAAAGACGAGGGGACAGACAGTGCAGCCCAAGCAGTGACGGTGCGTTGTCAGGGCCTGTTCTGAGTGCAGGGGCCTGTTAACCCCCTGTAGCCGTAGGACACATGGGGGTTGGCGGGTTACAGATTGCTGTGATGAGCCATAAAGCCAGCGTGGTGTGCTGGTGTCCTTTCAGGATGGGGGCTGAGAGATCAGCTGTGGCAAAGTGCTCGCCTGTGGATGACAGTGTTTTTGTCTTTTCTCATTGTCGAGCGTGCAGTCACGCGAGTGCAGGGATTGTCTGGGGCACCCGCATAGCCGCTACGGGGCACTTAGTGCTCTGGGTGAGGAGCCCAGCACCTGCCTTGTCTCTCTGCTGTCCTGGGGCCGGCACGGCTACCGTAATGCTGCATGTACCACTTAGTCAGAGCAGCACCACTTCCTCGTGCAGGCGAGGCCCGAGAGCTGCTGCAGGGCTTCCTGGCCTGGCACAGCCTGTCCCCGCACTTCCTGAAGTGTCACCAGCCACGAATCCCTCCACATCCACCTCCCTGCGGGGGGGTTCTCTGGGATCCCCTCTCCTGCGCCTGCTGTCTGCAGTCCCCATCTCTGGTCCTCCCGGCCTGCACACAGCAATCCGAGCGGGGGCCGTGCCAGCCTGCCCCTTGTGCTCGCGCCTCAGGGTTCCTGGGCTTGGGCCAGAGTCACAACGGCATCGCTAGGCAGTGGGAGCTTCCTGGCCAGGGTCTCTGGGGGCCGGGTCAGCCTCGGTCTCTCCCGTCACCAGCAGCATTGCGCTTCCCCCTTGGGCCGGGCCAGGCCATGTGATCCCCTGCCCTTTGGGTACATGCCAGGGCCTGCTGCACATTAGGGAGAGGCTGTTTCCTCAGAGCTTTTGGGACGGCTGGTCCCTCTGCTCTCAGCCCTGCCCAGCCCCCCTGCCCTTCAGGCCCCATTGCCCAGCTGGGCATTGGGATGGTGTCCTGCTCAGGCCATGGCTGTGGGTGGAGTTGGTGCTCAGTGGGGTCCCTCTCCAGAGGTGCTGGTTGCTCACTGCCCTGTGGGTTGTGCCCGCGCTGCGACTTCCTTCCTGCCTCAGTCAGCCCAGTGCTAGGCATGAGATGGAGCCGCCCAGACGCGGCTCGAGGGCTGTGGGCCTTGCCTACGGGCTCGGTGCAGATGTGACTGGCTGCCTGGCCTGCACCGCAGCCTCTCGGACACGGACCTGCTGGCAGGGTCTTGGTGGAGTGGGGTGGGGAGTCTGTCTGGCAATGGCCTCTCTCCAAGGGCTCGTTGTCTTCCTCGCCGTTCTCTGGGCGCCCCAGCAGCCCGAGCCACACGCTGGTTCCTAGCTCAGGCTGAGGTTGGAGGCTCCTGCGGGCAGGGTCCATGTCTTTGTCCTGGGCTGGTGCAGCACCAGGGCACTGGTCTCTGGGAGCTGCCCCAGCCTCTGCCGTAACAATGCCTTGTTCCCTGAGCCGCAGAGCTGCGGCTATGCCGTCTCTGCTCCTGGCAGGCAGCTCTCTGTCTCCGAGCCTGGTCTGTTCTCTGGCAGGCTCCTCGTGGGCAGCTCTCGCAGCCAGCTCCGAGTAGGGCTGGGAATCCAGCAGGGGCATTGCAGCTGTTGATGGCTGTGGCAGTGGCCAGCACCCCTGTGAAGCCAGACCCTTGGTGTGAGGTGGGTAGATTTTCACATTTGCACAATTTGAACTCCCACCTCAGCTGCGCAGAGAGAGGCTCCCTGCAGCCGTTTGTGCAGGGGAGGGTGATTGTGAGGCCGAGTGAGGGTGTTGCAGTGGAGGTGTGTCCAGCGGTTGCCGCGTGTGTAGTGAAGGGTGATTGTGAGGCCGAGTGAGGGTGTTGCAGTGGAGGTGTGTGCAGGTGTCATGGTTTCACAGATCCGGTGTTCACATCTGGCTCTGGAACAGCCCCTGGGAGGACCCCTTCAGTGAGTCAGCCCCCTTAGGGTCTCACTCTGTGTGCAAAGTGGGAATGTTCTTACATGCTTTTTCTGAATACTGTGTGGGTGCCTCAGTTTCCCCTATGCTTTTCTTAAGTATCTAGATGGGGGGATAAGGGGCTGTGATTGTTGCAGAGCCCTAGAGGGCCAGCATGATGGTGTCTGCGCAGAGAATGGCCGACACCCTGTCTCCTGGCAACTGATGGCCTGGGCCTCTCCTCCGCAAAGGTGCCATCTGAAGGTGTTGGAGAACAAAGAGATCAGGAGATCAGGTGGCCTCCTGGCCCGGGAGAGAGACAAAGGAGAGGAGGGGCTGGAGAGTTTCAGTGGGGAAGCTGGCTGGGGAAAGAGAGGGAGGCCCAGACCCCTGGGGTCTGCTGTCCCTGGCCCCAAGATGGACTTGACTTAGGGGTCCTGTTTCTTGTACCTACAAGCTCTGTTTTGGACTAATGTTCCTGTCGTCTAATAAACCTTCTGTTTTACTGGCTGGCTGAGAGTCCCGTCTGACTGCGGAGTTGGGGGGCAGGACCCTCTGGCTTCCCCAGGAGCCCTCCTGGGCGGACTGGCTGTGGGAAGCGCACAGAGGGGCAGAGGATGCTGAATGCTCCGAGGTCAGACCCAGGAAGGTGGAAGCTGTTTGCCCTGCAGACAGTCTGCTCACAGAGAGGAGGATCCCCCAGAGTCCTGACTGGCTTCGTAGGGAGCAGTTCCAGAGCATCACCCGGAGCTCTGTGACACTCTGTCACTGGGGTCAGCCCCTCGGCTTCACCACTTGCGGGGACCAACCCTCGGAGCCTTCAGTCCCCCTGGGTCATACCGTGAGCTCCCTGCAGGGAGTCCACCTGGATTGGACCCTGCGGTGAGACTTGTACCCCAAAGGGAGCAATGCACCCCCAGCTTAGTCTGCAGTGACTTTTGACCAGCGGGGTAGTGGAAGGATTTGTTAACTGTCTGGAGGACAGCGTAGGAAGACCCTGGTGTCATGGAGTCCCTGGGCGATGCTCTGGAACTGCTCCCCATGAAGCCAGGCAGGACTCTGGGGCAGTCTCCTCTCTGGGAGCAGCCTGTCTGCAGGACACACAGCTCACACAGCTTCCACCTTCCTGGGTCTGACCTCGGAGCATTCAGCCTCCTCTGCCCCTCCGTGCGCTTCCCACAGCGAGTCCGCTCAGGTGGGGTTCTGGGGAAGCCAGAGGGTCCTGCCCCCCAACTCTGCAGACAGACGTGACTCTCAGCCAGCCAGTAAAACAGAAGGTTTATTAAACGACAGGAACATGGTCTAACACAGAGCTTGTAGGTGCAGAGAACAGGACCCCTCAGCTGGGTCCATTTTGGGGGGCAGTGAGCCAGACAACCACGTCTGCCCTTCACTCCATGTCCCCAGCCAGCCCCAAACTGAAACTCCCTCCAGCCCCTCCTCCTCTGGGCTTTGTTCCTTTCCCTGGCCAGGAGGTCACCTGATTCCTTTGTTCTCCAACCCTTTAGCTCTCACCTTGCAGGGGGGAAGGGCCCAGGCCATCAGTTGCCAGGAAACAGGGTGTTGGCCATTCTCTGTGTCCAGACCCCTGCACACACCTGCCCTCTAGGGCTCTGCAGTGATCCTACACCCTTATCCCACCCCCTAGATACTTAAGAACTGCATAGGGGAAACTGAGGTACCCCCACACTATTCAGAGGAAACATTAAGAACAGTCCCACTTCATCACACCTGGGTTAGTAGAGAGAGCGGAAAAGTGGCAGCCAAGTCCAACTGGATCAGACCAGAGCCCACAGTCCTCTCGCAGGCTTGTCCCTGCTTTCTGCAGTGCAGGGGAGTTGGGTCTGGGGTCAGCAGGGCACTTTCTGGAGCACGGGCATGCATGGAGCAGCTGTCTCTGTGGTCGCTTGGGGTGGGGGTTCACCGCTTGTTGAGCTGGGGGCACTAAGTGTTTGTGCCCTGAAGCACTGGGCTTGGGGAGCTTGGGTGTGCCCAGAGCCAGAGAGCCGGGCTGGGAACTGGGGCAGGTGTTGAGGCTGGGGCCAGAAGGGCAGGGAGGGCCAGAAGGCAGCAAGGATCCTGCTTGTGGGCCCCTCGCCAATATCTGCATCCCCATCTCTGGCTGTGGGACAGGACCCCTGGTGGTGGGCTTTGTGGTCTCCCCTTGCCCCACTGTCACGGAGTGTGGGGGAGTCCAGGCCCTGCACCCCTCTTCCAGGGATTCACTGAGACTCTCAGCCAGCCAGTAAAACAGGAGGCTTATTGGACAATAGGAACACAGTCCAAAACAGAGCTTGTGGGTACGACCAGGACCCCTCAATCACGTCCTTCTGGGGGAGCAGGGAGCTTAGACCCCAGCCCTGGGGTTCCCTGTGTTCCTCCACCAAGCCCCAAACTGAAACTAAACCCCCCCCAGCAGTTCCCTGCTGCAGTCTCCCTCCACTTTCCTGGGCAGAGGTGTCACCTCCCCCTCCCCCTCCTGGCTCAGGTGACAGGCTCTCAGGTCTCCCCTCCCCAGGGCACATTCCCAGGTCAACACTCCCCCCTCCCTGCTGCGTCACATCCTCACATCTCTCCCCCCTTCGAGACTGAACTGAGCGGGGTCACTCTGACCAGTGACCTGGGGAAGTTCGGGGCCCCCTCTCCGGGACAGCACATCCGCTATCAGGTTGGCCCTTCCCTTCACGTGGACCACGTCCATGTCGTAATCCTGCAGGAGCAGGCTCCATCTCAGGAGCTTGGCGTTGGCTCCTTTCATCTGGTGCAGCCAGGTCAGGGGAGAGTGGTCGGTGTAGACGGTGAAGTGTCGCCCGAAGAGATAGGGCTCTAGTTTCTTGAGGGCCCACACCATGGCCAGACACTCCTTCTCGATGGCCACGTAGTGTTGCTCCCGGGGTAGCAGCTTCTTGCTCAGGTACACGACGGGGTGTCTCTCCCCCTTTTCATCCTCCTGCATTAACACCGCCCCCAGTCCCGTGTTGGAGGCGTCGGTGAACACCACAAAGGGCTTGTCAAAGTCTGGGTTTGCCAGAACTGGGCCACTGACCAGAGCCTCCTTCAGCAACCGGAAAGCCTCCTGGCACTGCTCGGTCCAGACCACCTTGTCTGGCTTCCCCTTCTTGCATAGCTCAGTGATGGGGGTGGCTATGGCGCTAAAGTGGGGCACAAATCTTCGGTAGTATCCTGCCATCCCAATAAAGGCTTGGACCTGCTTTTTGGTGTGGGGAGCGGACCAGTCTCGGATCACCTCCACCTTGGCTGGTTCCGGCTTTACGCGTCCGCTCCCCACCCGATGGCCCAGGTAAGATACTTCAGCCATCCCGACCTTGCCCTTCTCCGCTTTTACAGTCAGCCCAGCCCCCTGGAGTCGGTCCAGCACTTGTCTAACCTGGGACACGTGGTCCTCCCAGGTCTGGCTAAAGACACAGATGTCATCAATATACGCCACGGCAAAACTCTCCATCCCCCTCAGTAGCTGGTCCACTAGGCGCTGGAAGGTGCCCGGTGCTCCCTTGAGGCCGAAAGGCAGGGTCAGGAACTCATAGAGCCCCAGAGGGGTGATAAAGGCCGATTTCAGCCGGGCATCTGCATCCAGCAGCACTTGCCAGTAGCCCTTTGTAAGGTCCATGGTGGTAAGGTACTGAGCTCCTCCCAGCTTGTCTAGGAGCTCATCCGGCCTGGGCATGGGGTAGGCATCAGATACAGTGATGGCATTGAGCTTCCGATAGTCCACACAGAACCGGACTGACCCATCTTTTTTGGGGACCAGCACCACCGGCGAGGCCCAAGGGCTGGCCGATGGCTGGATCACCCCCAAAGCCAGCATGTCCCGGACCTCTCTTTCCAGGTCCCGAGCAGTCTTCCCTGTGACTCGGAAGGGGGAGCATCTTATCGGCGGGTGCGACCCTGTCTGCATCCGGTGGACAGTCAGATTAGTGCATCCAGGCTGGTTGGAAAACAGCTGTTGGTAGGGATGCAGTACCCCCCTGACCTCAGCTTGCTGGGCAGGGGTTAGCTGATCCGAGAGGGGAATTGTTTCCAGGGGGGAACCAGCTCTGGTCCCAGAGAATAGATGTACTAAAGGGTCATCTTCCTGCTCCTCCCACTGTCTGCACACGGCCAACACCACATTCCCCCTGGCATAATATGGCTTCATCATATTCGACGGCTCCACCACATAGTTTACCTCATTGAGCTGCTTGACGACCTTGAAAGGGCCCTCCCAGGCGGCCTGTAGTTTGTTCTTTCTCACAGAGATGAGAACCATCACCGGATCCCCGGTGGCGTAGGCACGGGCCCGTGCCGTGCGGTCATACCAGACCTTCTGCTTCCTCTGGGCTCTGGCCAGATTCTCCCTGGCCAGGCCCAGGAGTTCAGCCAGTCTCTCTCGGAAGATCAGGACATACTCCACCACTGACTCTCCATCAGGAGTGGCCTTCCCCTCTGTCACGGAGTCCCCGGGCGATGCTCTGGAACTGCTCCCCATGAAGCCAGTCAGGACTCTGGGGCAGTCGCCTTTCTGTGAGCAGCCTGTCTGCAGGACACAGAGCTCACACAGCTTCCACCTTCCTGGGTCTGACCTCGGAGCATTCAGCATCCTCTGCCCCTCCGTGCGCTTCCCCCCAGCGAGTCCGCCCAGGCAGGGCTCCTGGGGAAGCCAGAGGGTCCTGCACCCCAACTTCGCAGTCAGACGTGACTCTCAGCCAGCCAGTAAAACAGAAGGTTTATTAGACGACAGGAACATGGTCTAACACAGAGCTTGCAGGTGCAGAGAACAGGACCCCTCAGCTGGGTCCATTTTGGGGGGCAGTGAGCCAGACAACCACGTCTGCACTTCACTCCATGTCCCAGCCAGCCCCAAACTGAAAACCCCCTCCAGCCCCTCCTCCTCTGGGCTTTGTTTCTTTCCCGGGCCAGGTGGTCACCTGATTCCTTTGTTCTCCAACCCTTCAGCTCTCACCTTGCAGGGGGGGAAGGGCCCAGGCCATCAGTTGCCAGCAAACAGGGTGTTGGCCATTCTCTGTGTCCAGACTCCTGCACACACATGCCCTCTAGGGCTCTGCAATGATCATACACCCTTACTCCACCCCCTAGATACTTAAGAACTGCCTAGGGGAAACTGAGGCACCCCCACACTATTCAGAGGAAACATTAAGAACAGTCCCACTTCGTCACACCCTCCCATTCGTCTCTCACCCTCCTTCCATATAACAGTTCGAAAGGCGAAAATCCGGTAGCCTCCTGGGGCACCTCCCTGTACGCGAACAGCAGGTGAGGTAAGTACTTGTCCCAATCCTGCGGGTGCTGGTTCATAAAGGTTCTCAGCATCATCTTTAGCGTCCCATTGAACCTCTCCACCAGCCCATTGGACTGGGGGTGCTACGCTGAGGCCCAGACGTGCCGGACCCCACATTTCTCCCACAAGCACCGGAGCAGGGCCTACATGAAGTTGGAGCCTTGGTCTGTCAAGACTTCCTTGGGGAACCCCACTCGGCTGAAAATGGTCAGGAGCGCATCGGCCACGGTGTCTGCTTCAATGGAAGCTAAGGGCACTGCCTCGGGGTAGCGGGTGGCAAAATCTACCACCACCAGAATGTATTTCTTCCCCGACCGGGTCGTCTTGTTGAGAGGCCCCACGATGTCCATGGCCACCTTCTGGAAAGGCTTCTCTATGATGGGCAAAGGTTTCAAAGGCGCTTTCCCCTTGTCCCGGGCCTTCCCCACCCTCTGACAGGGGTCACAGGATCGGCAATACTGCCGGACCGTGGTAAAGACCCCGGGCCAGTAAAAGTTCTGTAGCAACCTCTGCCGGGTGCGCCGGATTCCCTGGTGCCCTGCGAGGGGGATGTCATGGGCCAGGTACGATAGCTTGCGGCAATACTTCTGGGGGACCATCAGCTGCCTCCTGATCCCACAGGACTCTACTTCCCTTGTGGGAGCCCATTCTCGGTACAGGAACCCCTTCTCCCACAGGAACCTCTCCTGGCAGCCTCTCCTCATGGTCCGTCCCACACTGAGGTCGGCCAGGTCCCTGAGCTTCCGCAAGGAGGGATCTTTCCTCAACCGGCCTGGAACTCAGCGGCTGGGGAAAGGATGGGGCCCGGTTCCCCCTCAGTGGCCAGGTCTGAGGCCTCAGTCTCTCTGAGCCGTGCCCCTCGGCGCTCCCTCCCCACCAGGGAAGGGTCCTGCGCCTCCGGTGCGGTACCCTCCCCAAAGTCAGGGCGCAGTGCCCCTTGCCGGCTCTGGCTACGGGTCACAACCAGGGCGGTCTGGGGCTTGCTTGGCCAGTCCTCTAGGTCTCCCCCCATCAAAACTTCAGTGGGCAAATGGTGGTGTACCCCCACATCCTTGGGGCCCTCCTTGGCCCCCCATTTCAGGTGTACCCTTGCCACGGGCACCTTAAATGGGGTCTCACCCACCCCCGTCAGGGTCAGGTAGGTGTTGGGCACCACCCGATCTGGGGCCACCACCTCAGGCCGGGCCAGCGTCACCTCCGCGCCCGTATCCCAGTATCCATTGACCTTCCTCCCATCCACCTCCAGGGGAACAAGGCACTCCCTCCGGAGGGACAACCCCGCGCCCACCCTGTAAACCGAGCACCCTGAGTCCAGAGCCTCCAGCCCTCTGGCGGAGCTGGCCTGGGGTACTCTTCCCTCCTGAGCAGGTGGTAAACTGGTAGCCCCCCTTGCCTGGGTCGTCTGCCCCTCGTCCAGCTGGGTCCCTACCCAGTTAACCCTGGGTAGGTTGGGTCTGCTCAGTTTGTCCCTGAGCCCGGGGCACTGGGTCCGTAAGTGGCCTCTCTGGCCACAGTGATAGCAGCTCAGGTCACGTTGGTCCCCTCGAGCAGGTCGGAGGGGCCCGACGCCAGGCATTCCCCTTTCAAGGGGGTTCTCCCTATTTCCCTGCTGGGAGGCCCCATGGTGACTCTCTCTCTGCATCGGGGGGAGCCTGTTCTTTTGGGGCTCCTCCCTGCTACCCCCTGACCGACTGTTCACAAACTCGTTGGCCAGCTGCCCTGCGTGCTGGGGGTTCTCGAGCTTTTTGTCCACCAACCACAGCCTCAGGTCGGAAGGACACTGTTCATACAGTTGCTCCAGTACAATTAGGTCAAGCAGGTCCTCTTTAGCTTGGGCCCCAGCTGTCCACTTGCGGGCATATCCCTGCATCCAGTTGGCCAGTTGTAGGTAGGTGACCTCCGGCGTTTTACGCTGACTCCGGAACCTTCTCCGGTACATCTCGGGGGTCAGCCCAAACTCACGGAGCAGGGCCTGTTTGAACAGTTCATAGTCCCCTGCCTCCGCCCCTGTCATTCGGCTGTACACCTCCACGGCTTTTGGGTCCAGTAAGGGGGTGAGAAACTGGAGCCTGTCTGCAGGGTCAACCCTGTGCATCTCGCAGGCATTCTCAAAGGCCGTCAGGAAGCTATCAATGTCCTCCCCCTCCTTCCGCTGGGCCAGGAAGCACTTATCAAAGTTTCTTGCAGTCTTGGGTTCCCCCGCACTCACCGCAGCCGGAGCCCCACTGCTCCTCAGCCTGGCCAGCTCCAGTTCATGCTGTCTTTGTTTCTCCTTCTCCTGACGTTCCCTCTCCTTCTCCTCCTGCTCATGTTGACGTTGTTTCTCCTTCTCCTCCTGCTCATGTTGACGTTGTTTCTCCTCATGTTGACGTTGTTTTTCATGATCCTCCAGCTCCCTCATTTTCATCTACCTCTCCCATTCCAGCCACATCCGCTCCAGGGATGGGGAGCTCCGCTGGGAGGATCCCCTGCTGGCTGCTGGGGTCAGGGTGCCCTCGGTATTCGCTGGGCTTCCCCCAACCCTTCCCCCAGACGTAGGTAGAAGGGGTCTCGGGATGTCCTGGGCAGCAGTCTGACCCCTCCCAGCCCCATCAGGCCCCAGGGCCCACACTGCGTCCACCGGGCGGCTTCCCTCAGGGACAGGGATCGGGTCATCCAAGCGATCCCGCTCCTCCAACTGGGCAATCAGCTGTTCCTTGGTGGAGCTCCCGATGCGCAGCCCCCTCTGCCTGCCCAGCTCCACCAGGTCGCTCTTAAGGCGTTTAGCGTACATCTCCCTGCTGGCCACTCGCAGGCTGGGCAGCTTTCCACGGTTTCCAGGAAAAGGCCCTTGTGTGCCAGTCCTTCTTGAGGTCACCACCTCTTTGCCAGGGTCGAGCTGCAGACTCCTCCGCCCCTGGGACTGCTCGCTGCAATCCCCCGGGGGACCCTGTTACTGTAAAAGTCCTTTTCTCTGGTCACACACTCCCATGGGTTAACCGCCCCCTGAAACCGTCTCTCTCTGAATCTTCAGCACACCTGGTCCCCGTCAATCCCCTTTCGTTTTACTGTTCCCCAGTCACTTACTGCAGGAAGCGCCTTTCACGGGGTGCAGTACATCCCACCGCTACCACCAGTTGTCACGGAGTGTGGGGGAGTCCAGGCCCTGCACCCCTCTTCCTGGGATCCACTGAGACTCTCAGCCAGCCTGTAAAACAGAAGGTTTATTGGACAACAGGAACACAGTCCACAACAGAGCTTGTGGGGACACCCAGGACCCCTCAGTCAAGTCCTTCTGGGGGAGCAGAGAGCTTAGACCCCAGCCCTGGGGTTCCCTGTGTTCCTCCACCCAGCCCCAAACTGAAACTAAACTCACCCAGCAGGCTCTCTCCTGCAGCCTCTGTCCACATTCCTGGGTAGAGGTGTTACCTCCCCCGCCCCCTCCTGGCTCAGGTGACAGGCTCTCAGGTCTCCCATCCCCAGGGCATATTCCCAGGTCAACACTCCCCCCTCCCTGCTGCGTCACATCCTCACACCCACCTGCTGCCTGTGATGTTCCCCTGGTGTTATCTGGACCGGTGACCTGCTAGGTCACTCCAATCCTCCACTCTGAGAACCAGCCTTACCCTGCTTTGCTGTGAGAACCTCCACTCCCAGGCTGTTCATGCACAGCCTCTGGCATGTAAGCTGCTCCCAGCATGTGTGAACACTTTTGGCCAGCCGCAGCTTGGATTGTGCAACCAAACGACACGAGCCAATATCTCCGGTCCCAGACACAACTCTAGGAACCTCTGTCTTGCAGTGTCCAGTTACGCCCGTTGGATGCTGCAAGCTTCTATGAGTTCGTCAATTTAACAAAGCAATTGATATGTACCAGGCTTGTTATCCCAAGGGGAGTCTCTGACACGCTTCAAACTAAATGCCCTGCTTCAGGTAGAATAAACAAACAAATTTATTAACTATAAAGATAGATTTTAAGTGATAAGTCAAAGCACAAATCAACTTTGGTCAAATGAAATAAAAGCAAAACGCATACTAAGCTGATCGTAAGACTTTCAGTGCCCTTACAAACTCCGATGCTTCTCACCACAGGCTGGCTGGTTGCTCTTCAGCCAGGCTCTCCCCTTTGATCAGCGCTTCAGTCACCTGGTGGTGGTGGCTGTAGATGGAGGAGGAAGAGCATGGCAAACATCTCTCCCTTTGATCTTTGTCCCCCTCCCCCTTCAGAGTCAGGGGAGCATTACCTCATCGCCGTCCCAAACTGACCAAGCGAAGGGGGGTAACTCACTGGAGAGTCCAACAGATCCTTTGTTGCTGCCTAGGCCAGTGTCCTTTGTTCCTATGGGGTTGGACTGGGTTTGTCCCATACATGCCCTGATGAGCTGTGAACTGCCCCTCTGTTCCTGGACAGTTTTTCCTGGGCTTGTTTTAAGCCATGAGGACACATTTTCAGCCTCATAACTATATACATGAAATTATAACCTATCACATCACTGTAACAACACTGCTCAGTGCATCATGAGCCTTCCAAAGCCACCCGACATGACAAACTTTGCACTGGATACCATGCAATCCTATTATAAGGATGAATATGGAGGCGCAGGGTGTTCCCCCAAGATACACAGTGTCACACTGCCTATTACCATCGTGGTGGCGGGGGAGGAGGCAGGGAGCACTCCAGGCAGAGTGACCTGGCTAGGGGGCGGATCTTGGCCCCACAGTTGTAATGAAGGAGAATAGATGTGTGTGTGCGTTCGTGCACATGCGTGTGATGTGGGAGCTGCCTCTTCCTGAGATGTGATGGGAGGGGGCTGCAGTGTGTGTGTAAATGAGGGGTGCAGTGTGTGGGGGTGTGCAGTCTGTGGGGAGGGGGTGTGATGGGGTGCAGTGTCTGTGCAGGTGAGGGGTTCAGTGTGTGTGCAGGGAGTGTAGTGTGTGTGTGTAATTGAGGGGTGCAGTGTGTGGGGGTGTGCAGTCTGTGGGGAGGGGGTGTGATGGGGTGCAGTGTCTGTGCAGGTGAGGGGTTCAGTGTGTGTGCAGGGAGTGTAGTGTGTGTGTGTAATTGAGGGGTGCAGTGTGTGGGGGTGTGCAGTCTGTGGGGAGGGGGTGTGATGGGGTGCAGTGTCTGTGCAGGTGAGGGGTTCAGTGTGTGTGCAGGGAGTGTAGTGTGTGTGTGTAATTGAGGGGTGCAGTGTGTGGGTGGGGGGACAGTAACAGGGTGAGGTGTGTGCAATGTGAGATGGGGTGGGGGTGCAGTGGGTGGTGTGCAATGTGAGGTGCTGGGTGCAGTGGTGAGTGCAGTATGTGAGCGTCACAGAGTCCCCAGGCGATGCTCTGCAACTGCTCCCCATGAAGAGGAACTCTGGGGAACTCTCCTTTCTGGGAGCAGCCTGTCTGCAGGACACACTGCTCACACAGCTTCCACCTTCTGTGACGAAGTGGGACTGTTCTTAATGTTTCCTCTGAATAGTGTAGGGGTGCCTCAGTTTCCCCTAGGCAGTTCTTAAGTATCTAGGTGATGGGATAAGGGTGTATGATCTTTACAGAGCCCTAGAGGGCAGGTGTGTGCAGGGGTCTGGACACAGAGAATGGCCGACACCCTGTTTCCTGGCAACTGATGGCCTGGGCCCTTCCCCCCTGCAAGGTGAGAGCTAAAGGGTTGGAGAACAAAGGGATCAGGTGACCTCCGGGCCCGGAAAGGGACAAAGCCCAGGGAAGGAGAGGCTGGAGGGAGTTTCAGTTTGGGGCTGTCTGGGACATGGAGTGAAGGGCAGACGGGGTTGTCTGGCTCACTGCCCCCCAAAGTGGACCCAGCTGAGGGGTCCTGTTCTCTGCACCTGCAAGCTCTGTGTTAGACCATGTTCCTGTCGTCTAATAAACCTTCTGTTTTCCTGGCTGGCTGAGAGTCACGTCTGACTGCGAAGTTGGGGTGCAGGACCCTCTGGCTTCCCCAGGAGCCCTGCCTGAGCGGACTCGCTGGGGGGAAGCGCACGTAGGGGCAGAGGATGCTGAATGCTCCGAGGTCAGACCCAGGAAGGTGGAAGCTGTGTGAGCTGTGTGTCCTGCAGACAGGCTGCTCACAGAGAGGAGACTTCCCAAGAGTCCTGACTGGCTTCATGGGGAGCAGTTCCAGAGCATCGCCCAGGGACTCCGTGATAACTGGTGGCAGCGGTGGGATGTACTGCACCCCATGGACGGCGCTTCCTGCAGTAAGTGAAAGGGGAGCAGTAAAACGAAGGGGGATTGACGAGGACCAGGTGTGCTGAAGGCTCAGAGAGGAGCGGTTTCGGAGGGTGGTTAACCCCTGGGAGTGTGTGATCAGTGAGAAGGACTGTGCAGTAATGGGGTCCCCCTGGGGACTGCGACGAGCAGTCTCAGGGGCGGAGGAGCCTGCGGCTTGGCCTTGGGAGAGAGAAGGACTTTTGCAGTAACAGGGTTCCCCTGGGGATTGCAGCGAGCGGTCCCAGGGGTAGAGGAGTCTGCACCTCGACCCTGGTAGAGAGGAGGTGACCTCGAGAAGGGATGGCACACTAGGGGTTCTCCCTGGAATCCGTGGGGAGCTGAGAGCACACAGGCCTGTGAGTCCACAACAACCTGGGAAGAGCGGAGTGATGGCCTGTCACCGTCTCCTGAAGAAGGACATTGTAACCCTGTGCAGAAAGGAAGTGTTGAGCATTGGAAAGTTCACCAAGGCACAGTTCATCCTGCAGCTGGAGGAGGATGACCGCTCTAAGGAACAGATTCCTGACCCCAAATGGGGCTACAGCAGGATCTGGGAGCAGCTGGAGCGGTAGCCAGGCATCCCCAAGACTCCTGTCCACGACCAGACGGGGGTCTTCACGATTGGGTTCCCCATCGGGGGATCGGAGACGGACGGGATTGGAGCTGAGTCCGAGAGAGCAAGAGGACCATGAGAGACAGCGAGAGCCCGAGAAAGAGCTGAAGAAGCAGCAGCAGCAGCATGAACTGGCGGTGGTGGAGCGGAGAGGCCTTAGGGACCTCCCCGGGGTGAGTGGGGTTAGACCCCGTGGGACCAGTTCCACTGGGAACCTCGAGACTAAATTGCTGCCCCTGGTTAAGGAGGAGGGGGGATGTGGATGCCCACCTCACTGCCTTTGAGCAGGCGGGCAATTTGAACCAGGGGGACCCTGCGGAAAAGCCCTGATGTCTAGCTCCCTTGCTGGGTCCCAAGCCATATACTCCGTGAGCCAGATGGGTGGGGAGGTGGACGGGCTCCCACTTCTGACCCCAACCTATATGTCTGTGTGGAGTTTCCTGGGGCCAGGCCCCTCGGACCCCCGGGGGAGCGGAAGGTGATGGTCAATGGGGAGACATTCCCGGGGTGGCAAGGTCCTGGGGCAGAGAGAACTGTTGTCAGGCCCTGGGTGGTGCAGCCTCAGATGCTGAGGGGCTGGGTGAGCTGGGTGAGGGTCCCAGGGATGAAGCCCCTCATCCTGCCTATGGCCCAGATCCCTGTGCAGACCCAGGAGGGGTGGGGCTGGCTGGTTGTTGGGGTTCTCCAGGACACCAGCTGCGAGACCCTGTTGTAGGGTGACTGTGTCTCTTTGGGACAGGATCCAGGCCCTGCTCCTTGTAACTGCCGAGGGTTTGCAAAAAGAAAAGGAGTACTTGTGGCGCCTTAGAGACTAACCAATTTATCTGAGCATAAGCTTTCGTAAGCTACAGCTCACTTCATCGGATGCATACTGTGGAAACTGCAGAACTCTGTGTATATAATGTCTTCTTGCTACAGGTTTCCACACCCTCAGTAGGTAACACAATCACATCACCTTCATGCTCTCCTTGTGCCCTGGCTAGGATCTCACCCTGATAAGACAGAGTTGCGACACCCTCCCCCAACAACACACTAGCAACAGGCAAAATACAAGCACCAGAATTGTCTGGGCTCTGGGATTTTACATAGGCACTAACTGGATGCGACCTAGTTACAGGACAATTCTCCAGAGCAGACACAAACTTAGGACCCTTCCCTTCCTGGGCTTTAGCTGAATCCAGAACCAGCTCTGAGACAAGTGCACGACCCTCAACCATCACAGGCTGAAAGGCCCCTTCTGTCTGCTCCACAGACAAAGAAGAGCCAGACACACTTTCTCCTTTACCAGACACACAGCTTGGGATCTCATTCCCCTGGTCCCAGCACACAAGGCTGGTCACAGACAACTGCTTGGAGACCAGGGTAGCTCCCTCCATAGGCAAGTCAATACCCCCGACAGACACAGGCATGTTTTCTTCACTGTCACACTTCTCCTCCCAGCTAACAGGTAAGGTCCAGGGACACTCATCTTCCACTCTCCTCGCCTTCCCACCCTGCTGACTAGTCACAGCCATCAGCTCACAAGGCTGCCTAGGCTCATCCAGACTTTCCTTACCCAGCACCTTGCCACTCCCCACAGATCCCCTGCCCTGCCTGTGTCTCCCCCCACTCAGCTGGGGTCTCAGCTCCCACTGTGCTCAGCGCTGCCCTTGCTCTCCCAGTGGGGGTAGGCAGCGAGTTCACTGCTTTCCTCACTGCATCAGAGCCAGCCTGAGCCTAGCAGCTCCTCCCTGCTGCCAGCCAGGTCATCTGCATTTTCACTGACCATTTCCCTCTCCACCGAATGGTTCCCTGTATTCAAATTCAAACCCTTGGCCGTTACAGGAGCAGGGCCTGGATCCTGTCCCAAAGAGACACAGTCACCCCACAACAGGGTCTCGCAGCTGGTGTCCTGGGGCACCCCAACGACCAGCCAGCCCCACCCCTCCTGGGTCTGCACAGGGATCTGGGCCACAGGCAGGCTTCGTCCCTGGGACCCACACCCAGGTCACCCAGCCCCTCAGCATCTGAGGCTGCACCACCCAGGGCCTGACAACAGTTCTCTCTGTCCCAGGACCTTGCCACCCCAGGAATGTCTCGCCATTGACCATCACCTTCCGCTCCCACTGGGGGTCCGAGGGGCCTGGCCCCAGGAAACTCCACACAGACATATAGGTTGGGGTCAGGAGTGGGAGCCTGTCCACCTCCCCACACATCTGGCTGATGGAGTCTATGGCCTTGGGACCCAGCAAGGGAGCTAGACACTGGGGCTTTTCTGCAGGGTCCCCCTGGTTCAAATCTCCAGCCTGCTCAAAGGCAGTGAAGTGGGCATCCACATTCCCCCCCCTTAACCAGGGGCAGCAATTTAGTCTCGAGGTTCCCTGTGGAACTGGCCGCCCGGGGTCTATCCCCACTCACCCCGGGGAGGTCCCCTGAGCCTCTCCGCTCCCCCACCGCCAGTTCATGCTGCTGCTGTTTCTGCAGCTCTTTCTCGGGCTCTCGCTGTCTCTCACAGTCCTCTTGCTCTCTCGGACTCAGCTCCAATCCCATCCGTCTCCGATCCCCCGATGGGGAACCCGATCGTGAAGACCCTCGTCTGGCCGGGGACAGGAGTCTTGGGGATGCCTGGCTCCCACTCCAGCTGCTCCCAGATCCTGCTATAGCCCCATTTGGGGTCAGGAATCTGTTCCTTAGAGCGGTCATCCTCCTCCAGCTGCACGATGAACTGTATTCCTGTGCTTTGGTGAACTTTCCAATGCTCAACACTTCCTTTCTGCACAGGGTTACAATGTCCTTCTTCAGGAGACGGTGACAGGCCATCACTCCGCTCTTCCCAGGTTGTTGTGAACTCACAGGCCTATGTGCTCTCAGCTCCCCACGGTTTCCAGGGAGAACCCCTAGTGTGCCAGCCCTTCTCGAGGTCACCACCTCTTTGCCAGGGTCGAGCCGCAGACTCCTCCGCCCCGGGACCGCTCGCTGCAATCCCCCGGGGGACCCTGTTACTGCAAAAGTCCTTCTCTCTCCCAAGGCCAAGCCTCAGGCTCCTCCGCCCCTGAGACTGCTCACCACAGTCCCCAGGGGGACCCCATTACTGCACAGTCCTTCTCCCTGGTCACACACTCCCAGGGGTTAACCACCCCCCGAAACCGCTCCTCTCTGAGCCTTCAGCACGCCTGGTCCCCGTCAATCCCCCTTCGTTTTACTGCTCCCCAGTCACTTAGTGCAGGAAGTGCCATCCATGGGGTGCAGTACATCCCACCACTAACACCAGTTGTCACAGAGTCCCTGGGCGATGCTCTGGAACTGCTCCCTACGAAGCCAGGCAGGACTCTGGGGCAGTCTCCTTTCTGTGAGCAGCCTGTCTCCGGGGCACACAGCTCACACAGCTTCCACCTTCCTGGGTCTGACCTCGGAGCATTCAGCCTCCTCTGCCCCTCCGTGCGCTTCCCCCAGTGAGTCTGCCCAGGCGGGGCTCCTGGGGAAGCCAGAGGGTCCTGCCCCCCAACTCCGCAGTCAGACGTGACTCTCAGCCAGCCAGGAAAACAGAGGTTTATTAAACGACAGGAACATGGTCTAAAAGAGAGCTGGTAGGTGCAGAGAACGGGACCCCTCAGCTGGGTCCATTTTGGGGGGCAGTGAGCCAGACAACCACGTCTGCCCTTCACTCCATGTCCCCAGCCAGCCCCAAACTGAAACTCCCCCCAGCCCCTCCTCCTCTGGGCTTTGTCCCTTTCCCGGGCCAGGAGGTCACCGGGTTCCCTCACCTGGCAGGGGGGAAGGACCAGGCCATCAGTTGCCAGGAAACAGGGCGTCGGCCATTCTCTGTGTCCAGACCCCTGCACACACCTGCCCTCTAGAGCTCTGCAGTGATTATACACTCTTACCCCACCCCCTAGAGACTTAAGAACTGCCTAGGGGAAACTGAGGCACCCCCACACTGTTCAGAGGAAACATTAAGAACAGTCCCGCTTCGTCACAGTGAGATGGGGCGCAATGTCTCTGGGGTGCAATGTGTGTGTGAGGTGCAGTGTGTGAGAGGGGGTGCAGTGTGTGAGAGGGGGTGCAGTGTGTGTATACATCATGGTTCAGCTGTAGACACAACGGGACTCGCAGGGATGGCATCTCCTAGGAGGCAGTGGGAAGTGCCCCTGCTGCCCAGTGCCCCCTGCTCCGTGCGCCCCCCCCCCCCCGCCAAGCCATGCTGCCCTCTCGGCTACAAACCCGCCTCCTCTCGCTCTGGTCCCTGGCCTGGGTCCAGTCACTCTGGCGGGTGAGACCCTCCCATGCTCAAAGAGCTTGGTGCCCTGACACTCCCCCACTGCCTGACACTGCCTGACTCACATATACCCACACAGTGACACGCCCGCCTGACACACACTGCCTGACACACCCTTTGCGTGCTGCCCGGGCTCTTGCTCTGCCCGCTGGCAGAAGGCTCCTCTCCAGGAAGGTGGCTGTAGCCTGGGCTGGTCTCCTCCCTTCTCCTGATGAGCCCTGCTGACGGCTTCTTTTCCTGCCCTCCAGTTGCCCCTCCTAGCTCTTCTCTGAACCCCGCCCGGTTTGTCAACATCCCTGTTGAAGTGGCAACATCCGGACCTGGGCTCCCCTGGGCCATGCACCGCGTGCGTACAGCCTCCCTCACGAGCTGGCTACTGAGGCCCGCAGACAGTACTGACTGGTGGGGGGCTGCAAACCCCAGTGAAACCAGAGCCGGGCCATGGGGGCGCTTGGCTGAGACTCGCCTGGGGAAACACAGCTGAGGGCAGCTGGCCTAGCGCTTCGGGTGGAGAGGACCCAGCACTCTAGGCTGCCTGGCGCTGGCCACCGCATGCCTGGGGAGCAGCTAACGGGCAGCACGAGTGGCTGAGAGTGCCGGGGAGAGGGCCAGCCCTGATGCTGCGGCGATGGACCATATAAGTACATCTGAGTTTCTGTTGGCAGATTGTAGCCAAAGAGACCGGTGTGGTTTTGGGGGCTGCACTCTCAGCAGCCCCCTGCAATAGGGCAAAGCCCAGGAATGATTGTAGGGAGCAGCCCTGGGCCCTGTGGGTGTGTTTCCCCCCCCACCCCCGGGTGCGTGCAGGGGCTGGGGTTCCCCCTAGCTGGGAGGCTGTTCCCTGGGGTGGCAGGATTCAGGGTGAATCTCTCTTGGGGGCTTGGCACAGCCCCTCCCTCCTAGCGGGACAGGGTGTGGCGAGGTCTGGGCAGTCACGCTTCAGCAGCCCTAGTGGGGATAGTGCTTGCCTAGGCAGCCTCGGCCCAGCTCTCTGGCCTGCGCAGGGTTAACCTCGGGGGCCCGGGGGGCGGTGTCTCTGGGCATGGGGAAGGTTAAGTCCCGAGGTCGGGGTGGGGTTCCAGAGCGATCTCTCCTCTCTCTGGGCATGGCGCAGGGAGGGTTAATGCGGCTTGGCGCTCTCCTGTCTGTGCATGAGGCCGATAGGCCCTGCTCTTCCGTCTGGCTGGGGCCAGCGCTGCTCTGGGCGGGGCGCGTGGGAGCCGGCTGCCGCCTCGTCCTGGGCAATCATGCATGGAGGGCTGGCGCTGAGAGATCCTGACATACCCCCCGCCCACTGCCTGACACTCCCCCACTGCCTGACACTCCCCCACTGCCTGACATATACCCACACAGTGACACCCTGCCTGACACACACTGCCTGATACCCCACCCACTGCCTGACACCCACTGCCTGACATATACCCACACAGTGACACCCCCGCCTGACACACACTGCCTGACACCCCACCCACTGCCTGACACCCACTGCCTGACATATACCCACACAGTGACACCCCCGCCTGATGCACACTGCCTGACACCCCACCCACTGCCTGACACCCACTGCCTGACATATACCCACACAGTGACACCCTTGCCTGACACACACTGCCTGACACCCCACCCACTGCCTGACACCCACTGCCTGACATATACCCACACAGTGACACCCCCGCCTGACACACACTGCCTGACACCCCACCCACTGCCTGACACCCACTGCCTGACATATACCCACACAGTGACACCCCCGCCTGATGCACACTGCCTGACACCCCACCCACTGCCTGACACCCACTGCCTGACATATACCCACACAGTGACACCCTTGCCTGACACACACTGCCTGACACCCCACCCACTGCCTGACACCCACTGCCTGACATATACCCACACAGTGACACCCCCGCCTGACACCCACTGCCTGACATATACCCACACAGTGACACCCCCGCCTGACACACACTGCCTGGCACCCCACACACTGCCTGACACCCACTGCCTGACATATACCCACACAGTGACACCCCCGCCTGACACACACTGCCTGGCACCCCACCCACTGCCTGACACCCACTGCCTGACATATACCCACACAGTGACACCCCTGCCTGACACACACTGCCTGACACCCCACCCACTGCCTGACACCCACTGCCTGACATATACCCACACAGTGACACCCCCGCCTGACACACACTGCCTGACACCCCACCCACTGCCTGACACCCACGGCCTGACATATACCCACACAGTGACACCCCCGCCTGACACATACTGCCTGATACCCCACACACTGCCTGACACCCACTGCCTGACATATACCCACACAGTGACACCCCCGCCTGACACACACTGCCTGGCACCCCACCCACTGCCTGACACCCACGGCCTGACATATACCCACACAGTGACACCCCCACCTGACACACACTGCCTGACACCCCACCCACTGCCTGACACCCACTGCCTGACATATACCCACACAGTGACACCCCCGCCTGACACACACTGCCTGACACCCCACCCACTGCCTGACACCCACTGCCTGACATATACCCACACAGTGACACCCCCGCCTGACACAGCCATATACTGACACCCCCCCCCCCCACTGCTTGACACCCACTGACTGAAACACACTCAGACACCGCCTGACATCCCCCAATGACTGACACCCACACCACACGCCGCCTGACACGCCTCCCGGACTGACACTCCCCCCTGCGCAGAGACACAGGGGCTGGCGCGCACCCCCCGCGCTCCCAGGCACACGGAGCGCGACCCGCACAGAGACACCCGCGCCGCGCGGGCAGCCGGGCACTGCGCGCGCACTGGCAGCCGGGCACTGCGCGCACTGGCAGCCGGACACGCGCTGTGCGCGCACCCCACTGCAGGGCTGCAGCGCCGCCCCGCCCGCCGCGGCCCCCACCCCAGCCCCATGCTCTGCCCGGGCGCGGCGCGGCGGACCCGGAGGCGGTGAGTGGGTCCGTCCGCCCCAGCTGAGCCGGGGGCGGCGCGGGGCGCCCCGACGCGGCGGTGATGGGCTCGGCCCCAGGCTGGCCGGGGGGCGCGTGGCGGCAGGGCCGGGGGGGGACCCCGGAGCCTGGCACCTGCCGAGGACAGGCCCGGGCGCGCAGCCAGCGGGGCGCGCAGCCCCCGGAGCCCATCCCCGGGGTCCCTGGGCTGGGAGACGCGTGGCCTCGGGCCCGCCGCCCCCGCCCGGCTGCTCGGGCTCCCTGCCCGCCTCTGATTGGCGCCCGAGCCCGTGTCCAAGGCAACGGGGAGGTGCGAGTCTGCTCATCCCGCTGGGATGGAGGTGGCAACCCCCCCGGCCCCCCCCGAGCAGCCAGGCTGATGGGTCCGTGCAGAGGTGGGTCATGGCGAGGGGGACCTGGCAGGGATGTGGGCGGTCTGGGGGCTCCATGTGGGGTCAGGGGAGCCCAGGGAGCTTGGCAGGGACCTGGGGGCTCGGTGGGGGGGGAGCTTCACAGGGGTGTGGGAGCCCTGGGCCTTGGTGCTGGGGGGGTCGGGGCCCGGGAGCTCAGTGGGGTGTGCCCAGGGGCTTGGCAGGGGTGTGGGAGTGTTGGGGCTCTGTGTGGAGTCGGGAGTGCCAGGGGCCCGGGGGCTTGGCGGCAGGGGGTGCCAGGGGCCCGGGGGCTTGGCGGCAGGGGGTGCCAGGGGCCCGGGGGCTTGGCGGCAGGGGATGCCAGGGGCCCGGGGGCTTGGCGGCAGGGGGTGTCAGGGGCCCGGGGGCTTGGCGGCAGGGGTGTGGGAGTCCTGGGGCTCTGTGTAGAGTCGGGGGTGCCAGTGGCCTGGAACCTTGGCAGGAATGTAGGAGGCCCGGGGGCTTGGCGGCAGGGGGTGCCAGGGGCCCGGGGGCTTGGCGGCAGGGGATGCCAGGGGCCCGGGGGCTTGGCAGGGGTGTGGGAGTCCTGGGGCTCTGTGTGGAGTTGGGGGTGCCAGTGGCCTGGAACCTTGGTAGGAATGTAGGAGGCCCAGGGGCTTGGTGGCAGGGGGTGCCAGGGGCCCGGGGGCTTGGCGGCAGGGGTGTGGGAGTCCTGGGGCTCTGTGTAGAGTCGGGGGTGCCAGTGGTCTGGAACCTTGGTAGGAATGTAGGAGGCCCGGGGGCTTGGTGGCAGGGGGTGCCAGGGGCCTGGGAGCTTGGCAGGGTTGTGGGAGCCCTGTGGGGTGAAGCCCGGGGCCACATCCTCTGCTGTGGTTTTGCAGCATCTGCTCCATGGGTGCTGGGGGGCAGTGGGGCCTGGTGGGTGCCTAGCTGTAAGGTGGTATGAGTGAGGCAGCTAGGGAGCCATGACTAAGGGGCTCTCCCCACATCAGAGTCCGTGCCATAACCCCTGCTCCCCGGCTTCGGCCTGGGTTGACGCCGTGTTTCCGTGTGGGTTGCCGTGACATGGCTGTGAGCTGTGACCGCTGGGCACAGAGCCAGCATCCTGGCCTGGCCTCACAGATCGGGGCCTGCACTCAGGGATCCTGCACCTGCCTTCTCTATGCCAGGCAGCCTCTGCCCAAGGGCAGTGCTGCCTTGACAGGAGGGGCTGCAAGCCTCGGGGAGCCCCGTGGCCTCTGCACCAGAGACCCCCCGCCCCAGGGACAGTGTCCGAGCAGCAGGGAGGCGTGCGTGGATGTGTCCAGGCCCGTCTGTGGGTGTTCCTGGGAGATGGAGCGCTTTGTGGCAGCAGCTGTGCGAATGTCGGAGAAAGCCTGGGCGAGCCGCGAGCGCTGCTGCAGGGCTCAGTGCGTGTCGGGGGCTGCGGGTGCGGAGCTCAGTGCATGTGGGGGGCTGCGGGTGCGGAGCTCAGTGCATGTGGGGGGCTGCGGCTGCAGGGCTCAGTGCGTGTGGAGGGCTGCGGGTGCGGGGCTCAGTGCGTGTGGGGGGCTGCGGTTGCGGGGCTCAGTGCGTGTGGGGGGCTGCGGGTGCGGGGCTCAGTGCGTGTCGGGGGCTGCGGGTGCGGAGCTCAGTGCGTGTGGGGGGCTGCGGGTGCAGGGCTCAGTGCGTGTGGGGGGCTGCGGGTGCGGGGCTCAGTGCATGGGAGTGCGGGTGCAGGGCTCAGTGCATGTGGGGGGCTGCGGCTGCGGGGCTCAGTGCGTGTGGGGGGCTGCGGGTGCGGGGCTCAGTGCATGGGAGTGCGGGTGCAGGGCTCAGTGCGTGTGGGGGGCTGCGGGTGCGGAGCTCAGTGCGTGTCGGGGGCTGCGGGTGCGGGGCTCAGTGCATGGGAGTGCGGGTGCAGGGCTCAGTGCATGGGAGTGCGGGTGCGGAGCTCAGTGCGTGTCGGGGGCTGCGGGTGCGGAGCTCAGTGCATGTGGGGGGCTGCGGGTGCGGTGCTCAGTGCGTGTGGAGGGCTGCGGGTGCGGGGCTCAGTGCGTGTGGGGGGCTGCGGGTGCGGGGCTCAGTGCGTGTGGGGGGCTGCGGTTGCGGGGCTCAGTGCGTGTGGGGGGCTGCGGGTGCGGGGCTCAGTGCGTGTCGGGGGCTGCGGGTGCGGAGCTCAGTGCGTGTGGGGGGCTGCGGGTGCAGGGCTCAGTGCGTGTGGGGGGCTGCGGGTGCGGGGCTCAGTGCATGGGAGTGCGGGTGCAGGGCTCAGTGCATGTGGGGGGCTGCGGCTGCGGGGCTCAGTGCGTGTGGGGGGCTGCGGGTGCGGGGCTCAGTGCATGGGAGTGCGGGTGCAGGGCTCAGTGCATGTGGGGGGCTGCGGGTGCGGGGCTCAGTGCGTGTGGGGGGCTGCGGGTGCGGGGCTCAGTGCGTGTGGGGGGCTGCGGGTGCGGGGCTCAGTGCGTGTGGGGGGCTGCGGGGCTCAGTGCATGTGGGGGGCTGCGGGGCTCAGTGCGTGTGGGGGGCTGCAGCTGCGGGGCTCAGTGCGTGTGGGGGGCTGCGGGGCTCAGTGCGTGTGGGGGGCTGCGGGGCTCAGTGCGTGTGGGGGGCTGCGGGTGCGGGGCTCAGTGCATGTGGGGGGCTGCGGGTGCGGGGCCAAGTGCGTGTGGGGGGCTGCGGGTGCGGGGCTTAGTGCGTGTGGGGCAGTGTAGGTGCAGGGCTCAGTGCCTGCAGGGGGCTGCGGGTGTGGGGCTGTAGGTGTGTGCGGGTGGCCATGGGAGTTTGGGTGCAGTGGGGCTGTGTGGGGCCGTAGGAGTGTGTGTGTGTGTGTGTTTGGGTGCAGTGGGTGTTTGGGGCTGTAGGTGTGTGCGGGTGGCCGTGGGTGTTTGGGTGCAGTGGGGCTGTAGGTGTGGGCGGGTGGCTGTGGGTGTTTGGGTGCAGTGGGGCTGTAGGTGTGTGCGGGTGGCCGTGGGTGTTTGGGTGCAGTGGGGCTGTAGGTGTGCGCGGGTGGCTGTGGGTGTTTGGGTGCAGTGGGGCTGTAGGTGTGGGTGGGTGGCCGTGGGAGTTTGGGTGCAGTGGGGCTGTAGGTGTGTGCGGGTGGCCGTGGGTGTTTGGGTGCAGTGGGGCTGTAGGTGTGGGCGGGTGGCCGTGGGTGTTTGGGTGCAGTGGGGCTGTAGGTGTGTGCGGGTGGCCGTGGGTGTTTGGGTGCAGTGGGGCTGTAGGTGTGGGCGGGTGGCCGTGGGTGTTTGGGTGCAGTGGGGCTGTAGGTGTGTGCGGGTGGCCGTGGGTGTTTGGGTGCAGTGGGGCTGTAGGTGTGTGCGGGTGGCCGTGGGAGTTTGGGTGCAGTGGGGCTGTAGGTGTGTGCGGGTGGCCGTGGGTGTTTGGGTGCAGTGGGGCTGTAGGTGTGTGCGGGTGGCTGTGGGTGTTTGGGTGCAGTGAGGCTGTAGGTGTGTGCGGGTGGCTGTGGGTGTTTGGGTGCAGTGGGGCTGTAGGTGTGTGCGGGTGGCTGTGGGTGTTTGGGTGCAGTGGGGCTGTAGGTGTGGGTGGGTGGCCGTGGGTGTTTGGGTGCAGTGGGGCTGTAGGTGTGGGTGGGTGGCCGTGGGTGTTTGGGTGCAGTGGGGCTGTAGGTGTGTGCGGGTGGCCGTGGGAGTTTGGCTGCAGTGGGGCTGTAGGTGTGGGCGGGTGGCCGTGGGTGTTTGGGTGCAGTGGGGCTGTAGGTGTGGGCGGGTGGCCGTGGGAGTTTGGGTGCAGTGGGGCTGTAGGTGTGGGCGGGTGGCCGTGGGAGTTTGGGTGCAGTGGGGCTGTAGGTGTGTGCGGGTGGCCGTGGGTCTTTGGGTGCAGTAGGGCTGTAGGTGTGGGCGGGTGGCCGTGGTGTTTGGGTGCAGTGGGGCTGTAGGTGTGTGCGGGTGGCTGTGGGTGTTTGGGTGCAGTGGGGCTGTAGGTGTGGGTGGGTGGCCGTGGGTGTTTGGGTGCAGTGGGGCTGTAGGTGGGGGTGGGTGGCCGTGGGTGTTTGGGTGCAGTGGGGCTGTAGGTGTGTGTTTGTGGGTGTTTGGGTGCAGTGGGGCTGTAGGTGTGTGTTTGTGGGTGTTTGGGTGCAGTGGGGCTGTAGGTGTGGGCGGGTGGCCGTGGGTGTTTGGGTGCAGTGGGGCTGTAGGTGTGTGCGGGTGGCCGTGGGTGTTTGGGTGCAGTGGGGCTGTAGGTGTGGGCGGGTGGCCGTGGGTGTTTGGGTGCAGTGGGGCTGTAGGTGTGTGCGGGTGGCCGTGGGTGTTTGGGTGCAGTGGGGCTGTAGGTGTGTGCGGGTGGCCGTGGGAGTTTGGGTGCAGTGGGGCTGTAGGTGTGTGCGGGTGGCCGTGGGTGTTTGGGTGCAGTGGGGCTGTAGGTGTGTGCGGGTGGCCGTGGGTGTTTGGGTGCAGTGGGGCTGTAGGTGTGTGCGGGTGGCTGTGGGTGTTTGGGTGCAGTGGGGCTGTAGGTGTGGGCGGGTGGCCGTGGGTGTTTGGGTGCAGTGGGGCTGTAGGTGTGTGCGGGTGGCCGTGGGTGTTTGGGTGCAGTGGGGCTGTAGGTGTGGGCGGGTGGCCGTGGGAGTTTGGGTGCAGTGGGGCTGTAGGTGTGGGCGGGTGGCCGTGGGAGTTTGGGTGCAGTGGGGCTGTAGGTGTGTGCGGGTGGCCGTGGGTGTTTGGGTGCAGTGGGGCTGTAGGTGTGTGCGGGTGGCTGTGGGTGTTTGGGTGCAGTGAGGCTGTAGGTGTGTGCGGGTGGCTGTGGGTGTTTGGGTGCAGTGGGGCTGTAGGTGTGTGCGGGTGGCTGTGGGTGTTTGGGTGCAGTGGGGCTGTATGTGTGTGTTTGTGGGTGTTTGGGTGCAGTGGGGCTGTAGGTGTGTGCGGGTGGCTGTGGGTGTTTGGGTGCAGTGGGGCTGTAGGTGTGGGTGGGTGGCCGTGGGAGTTTGGGTGCAGTGGCGCTGTAGGTGTGTGCGGGTGGCCATGGGTGTTTGGGTGCAGTGGGGCTGTAGGTGTGTGCGGGTGGCCGTGGGTGTTTGGGTGCAGTGGGGCTGTAGGTGTGGGTGGGTGGCCGTGGGAGTTTGGGTGCAGTGGCGCTGTAGGTGTGTGCGGGTGGCCATGGGTGTTTGGGTGCAGTGGGGCTGTAGGTGTGTGCGGGTGGCCGTGGGTGTTTGGGTGCAGTGGGGCTGTAGGTGTGTGCGGGTGGCCGTGGGTGTTTGGGTGCAGTGGGGCTGTAGGTGTGGGTGGGTGGCCGTGGGTGTTTGGGTGCAGTGGGGCTGTAGGTGTGGGTGGGTGGCCGTGGGTGTTTGGGTGCAGTGGGGCTGTAGGTGTGTGCGGGTGGCCGTGGGAGTTTGGGTGCAGTGGGGCTGTAGGTGTGGGCGGGTGGCCGTGGGAGTTTGGGTGCAGTGGGGCTGTAGGTGTGTGCGGGTGGCCGTGGGTCTTTGGGTGCAGTAGGGCTGTAGGTGTGGGCGGGTGGCCGTGGTGTTTGGGTGCAGTGGGGCTGTAGGTGTGTGCGGGTGGCTGTGGGTGTTTGGGTGCAGTGGGGCTGTAGGTGTGGGTGGGTGGCCGTGGGTGTTTGGGTGCAGTGGGGCTGTAGGTGGGGGTGGGTGGCCGTGGGTGTTTGGGTGCAGTGGGGCTGTAGGTGTGTGTTTGTGGGTGTTTGGGTGCAGTGGGGCTGTAGGTGTGTGTTTGTGGGTGTTTGGGTGCAGTGGGGCTGTAGGTGTGGGCGGGTGGCTGTGGGTGTTTGGGTGCAGTGGGGCTGTAGGTGTGTGCGGGTGGCCGTGGGTGTTTGGGTGCAGTGGGGCTGTAGGTGTGTGCGGGTGGCTGTGGGTGTTTGGGTGCAGTGGGGCTGTAGGTGTGGGTGGGTGGCCGTGGGTGTTTGGGTGCAGTGGGGCTGTAGGTGTGTGTTTGTGGGTGTTTGGGTGCAGTGGGGCTGTAGGTGTGTGCGGGTGGCCGTGGGTGTTTGGGTGCAGTGGGGCTGTAGGTGTGTGCGGGTGGCCGTGGGTGTTTGGGTGCAGTGGGGCTGTAGGTGTGTGCGGGTGGCCGTGGGTGTTTGGGTGCAGTGGGGCTGTAGGTGTGTGTTTGTGGGTGTTTGGGTGCAGTGGGGCTGTAGGTGTGTGTTTGTGGGTGTTTGGGTGCAGTGGGGCTGTAGGTGTGGGCGGGTGGCTGTGGGTGTTTGGGTGCAGTGGGGCTGTAGGTGTGTGCGGGTGGCCGTGGGTGTTTGGGTGCAGTGGGGCTGTAGGTGTGTGCGGGTGGCTGTGGGTGTTTGGGTGCAGTGGGGCTGTAGGTGTGGGTGGGTGGCCGTGGGTGTTTGGGTGCAGTGGGGCTGTAGGTGTGTGTTTGTGGGTGTTTGGGTGCAGTGGGGCTGTAGGTGTGTGTTTGTGGGTGTTTGGGTGCAGTGGGGCTGTAGGTGTGTGCGGGTGGCCGTGGGTGTTTGGGTGCAGTGGGGCTGTAGGTGTGTGCGGGTGGCCGTGGGTGTTTGGGTGCTGCTGTATCTCTCGCTATGGGGAGGTGCCCAGCTCTTTGTCCTGGTGCCATCACTGTGGTGTCTGTGCCCAGCACGTGGCTGGCGCCTGGCCTTGGTGCAGGGATCTGTTCCTGCCCCCTCCTCCCTTGCTGGGTGTGCTGGTGTGTTAGATGGGCAGACTGGGTGGTGGGGGGAGGAGACACTGGGCGGACGGGTGTACACAGATTGGGCTAGTGTATCAGATGGGCAGACTGTGTGTTGGGTGGTCCGGTGTAGGAGACACCGGGCGGGGGGGGTGTGCACAGAGGCTGTGCTTGTGTGTTAGATGGGCAGCCTGGGTGGTGGGGAGAGGAGACAGTGGGCAGACGGGTGTGCACAGACTGGGCTAGTGTATCAGATGGGCAGACTGTGTGTTGGGTGGTCCGGTGTAGGAGACACCGGGCGGGGGGGTGTGCACAGAGGCTGTGCTGGTGTGTTAGATGGGCAGACTGGGTGGTGGGGAGAGGAGACAGTGGGCAGACGGGTGTGCACAGACTGGGCTAGTGTATCAGATGGGCAGACTGTGTGTTGGGTGGTCCGGTGTAGGAGACACCGGGCGGGTGGGTGTGCACAGAGGCTGTGCTGGTGTGTTAGATGGCCAGACTGGGTGGTGGGGGGAGGAGACAGTGGGCGGACGGGCGTGCACAGATTGGGCTAGTGTATCAGATGGGCAGACTGTGTGTTGGGTGGTCCGGTGTAGGAGACACCGGGCGGGTGGGTGTGCACAGAGGCTGTGCTGGTGTGTTAGATGGGCAGACTGGGTGGTGGGGGGAGGAGACAGTGGGCGGACGGGCGTGCACAGACTGGGCTAGTGTATCAGATGGGCAGACTGTGTGTTGGGTGGTCCGGTGTAGGAGACACCGGGCGGGTGGGTGTGCACAGAGGCTGTGCTGGTGTGTTAGATGGGCAGACTGGGTGGTGGGGGGAGGAGACAGTGGGCGGACGGGCGTGCACAGACTGGGCTAGTGTATCAGATGGGCAGACTGTGTGTTGGGTGGTCTGGTGTAGGAGACACCGGGCGGGGGGGTGTGCACAGAGGCTAGACTCCTGAAGGAGGGTCAGGCTGCACGGTGGGGTGTCTCTGAGTCCACGCTGGGCTCGCTGGGGCATTGCATGGCTACTGCAGCAGGGTGTGCCCGGGCAGAGCGGGCGTGGGGATCTGGGCTCTGACGCTTGCCTGCCCTGCAGGAGCTGATGTCCGCTGGCAGGAAGGAGAAGCCTAGGATGGCGGAGGAGAGTTCAAGCGGTAGCAGCAGCTCCCCCAGCCCTGGGGACACTCTGCCTTGGAACCTGGCCAAGCACCAGAGGACCAAAAGAACCAAGTCGTCCTCGGGCAGCGGGACCGTGCTGGACCCGGCGGAGAGAGCCGTGATCCGGATCGCAGGTAGGGTGTGCTCCTGACAGCAGTGGCGGGCTGGATTGCGCTTGCTCTGGGCGGGGGGTCGTAGTTCTCCCCCTCTGGACGTGGTGAGAGACAGCTGCTGTGTGAACAGTGCAGCTTGACTGGCAGATCACCAGCAGCCATTGTGAATGGGGGACCGTCACCCGAGTTTCTAGTGGGGTCCCCCTGGGATCTGGTCTCAGCCCGGCGCTGTTCAGTTTCTTTATCAATCATCTGGGAGAAAACAGAAAATCACTGCTGGTAACATTTGCACCCACACCAAGCTGGTGGTGTGGTAAATACGGGGACAGTCCGGATCGGCGGGTTTCGTGGCCCCCACGTGGGGGCGGCGTGTCATAGCGCGGGGTCACACGGCTGGGAACAGAGACCGTGGGCCCCAGGTGTCAGATTGGGGGCTGGCTGCTGGAATGTAGGGGGCGTGACAGGGGACCAGCTGAACCGGGGCTCCCTGTGCGATGCTGGGGCTATGAGATGAATGTGATCCTGGGATGTATAACCAGGGAACCATCGAGTAGCGCACGGAGGTGGCGTGACCCCTGCGTGTGGCTTTAGTGAGCCCATCCTTGGGCACTGGGCCCAGTTCTGGTGTTGGCACTTCAACAAGGACGTTGGCAAATTGGGAAGGATAGTGTGAGGTGTGGAACACCGGCCTCCCAGGGAGAGACTAAAGAAGCTCCGTCCAGTTAGCTTATCCAAGAGACGTTTTGGAGGTGACTTGGGCACGTCTACAAGCTCTTACAGAGGAGGAGATTTCTGATGGCAGACGGCTGTTCAGTCTGGCTGTAAGAGGCAGAACGAGATTTGATGTTGGGAAGTTGAAGCCAGGCAAATTCAGACTACCCGGAAGGTGCAGTGTCCTGTCAGTGAGGGGAATTAGCCACTGGAACAGCTCACCTAGGGAAGTTTAGGCTTTTACAATGTGAGGTGACACCGCACGGGGAGGGTGAAGAGCATTTTGGAGGGCAGGATTAGGATTCAAAAAGACTTTAACAAATAGGAGAATTGGTCTGAAATCAGCAAGATGAAATTCCTTCGACAAGTGCCAAGTACTAGGAAGGAAAAACCCGATGCACAGCTACAAACAGGGGAGTAACTGGCGGATGGAGAGCGGCTGAACGGGCTGTGGAGGTTCTAGCGGGTCACAAACCCCATCTGAGCTCTCCGTGTGAGGGTGGTGCTGTAGCTGTGGAGGGCCCAGGACAGGAGAGAGAGAAGGTAATGTTTTTACTCAGGGGAATCAGTTGTTCTCTGTGGCCACTACTTTCCCACTCTCAGGATTAAGCTCTGGAGCAGGCGTTCCAGGGAGGTTGTGGGGTCCCTGCATCATTGATGGTTTTTAAGAACAGGCTGGACACACACCTGCCAGGGCTGGTCTCGGGTTACTTGACCCTGCCTCAGTGTGGGGGGCTGGACGTGACGCTCTCTCAAGGTCCCTTCAGCCCCACGTTTCTGTGATTCTGGAATGGAGGATTCTCCATCGCTCGCAGACTGTAAATCCAGACAGGGTGTCCCGGATTTGCAGCAGGAGTCACTGGCTGAGGGGCTCTGGGTTGTGGCTGTGAAGAAGGATTGGGGGCTGAGGTGGGGTGGGGAATCAGCTGAATGTGATCCGTATGCGATGCTGGGGCCAAAGGGCTAATGCGATCCTGGGATGCACAGACGGGGGACTCTCGAGTAGGAGAAGAGAGGTTATTTCACCTCGGTATGTGGCCCTGGGGCGAGCGCCGCTGGGAAGCTGGGTCCGGTTCTGGTGCCCATGGTTCAGGAAGGACGTTGATAAATTGGGGAGGGGTCAGAGAAGAGCTATGAGGGTGATTAAAGGGTTAGAAACCTGCCTTAGAGCGAGAAGCTCCGGGAGCTCCGTCTCTTTAGCTTAACAAGGAGCCGGTCCCGGGGCGACTTGGTCCCAAAGTGCCTGCGTGGGGAACAGAGATTTGACAACGGGCTACTCAGGCTAGCACAGGAAGGTCGAACATGATCCAACGGCCGGAAGCCGAAGCAGGAAATAAGGCCTAGTTTTTAGCAGTGGGAGTAACTAACCACTGGAACAACGTCCCCTGGGTGCTGGGGGAGTCTCCAACACCGGCAGTGTTCAAATCCAGACGGGCTGTTTGTCTCCGCGCTCTCCTTCAGGAGCTCCTGTGGGGCAGGGCTCTGCGCCGTGTGACATGGAGTCAGACCGGATGGTCACAGTGGGCCCTTCTGGCCTTAAACTCCATGAACAGAACCGATAAATGTCCGGGCCATGTTGTGGGAACATAAGAGCGTTCGTACTGGGCGAGAAAACAGGCCAACTAGCCCTGTCTCCAGCAGTAGTCTCTATCAGAGCTTCCGGGGGAGTTAACAGAACAGAGCAATTATGGAGTGACTCACTGTGACGAACTAGGAATGTTCTTAATGTTTTCTCTGAATACAGTGTGGGTGCCTCAGTTTCCCCTATGCCTTTCTTAAGTATCTAGGTGGCGGGATAAGGGGGTGTGATTGTTGCAGAGCCCTAGAGGGCAGGTGTGATGGTGTCTGCACAGAGAATGGCCGACACCCTGTCTCCTGGCAACTGATGGCCTGGGTCCCTCCTCTGCAAAGGTGCCATCTGAAGGTGTTGGGTCCTGTTCTCTGCACTTACAAGCTCTGTGTTAGACCGTTTTCCTGTCGTCTAATAAACCTTCTGTGTTACTGGCTGGCTGAGAGTCACGTCTGACTGCGGAGTTGGGGGGCAGGACCCTCTGGCTTCCCCAGGACCCCGCCTGGGCGGACTGGCTGTGGGAAGCGCATGGAGGGGCAGAGGATGCTGAATGCTCCGAGGTCAGACCCAGGAAGGTGGAAGTTATGTGAGCTCTTGCCCTGAAGATAGGCTGCTCCCAGAGAGGAGACTTCCCCAGAGTCCTGACTGGCTTCGTAGGGAGCAGTTCCAGAGCATCGTCCGGTGGCTCCGTGACACCCACCCCTGTTTTCAACTCCCAGCTTCTGCCAGTCAGAGGTTGAGGGTTGCCCCAAACATGGGATTTCATCCCTGACCATCTTGGCCATTCCAACATCCCACGGCATTGAGTTCCCCAGGTTAGCTGTGCATTGGCTGAAAAAATATTTCCTCTTGTTTTGTATTAAACCCGCTGCCTGTTAATTTCATCGGGTGACCTCTGTGTTTTTGTGTTGTGGGAAAGGTTAAATAACTTCTCTAGTCACTGTCTCCACCCCAGTCATGATTTTATAGTCCTCTGCCTTACCCCGCTTAGTCATCTCTTTTCTAAGCTGAGCAGTCCCGGGTTTTGTAATCTCTCCTTGTGTAGAAGCTGTTTCACACCCTTGATCATCTTTGTTGCCCTTCTCCGAACCTTTTCCAAGTCTAGTAGATCCCTTTTGAGATGGGGCTGTCACGGAGTGTGGGGGAGTCCAGGCCCTGCACCCCTCTTCCTGGGATTCACTGAGACTCTCAGCCAGCCAGTAAAACAGAAGGTTTATTGGACAACAGGAACACAGTCCACAACAGAGCTTGTGGGTACAACCAGGACCCCTCAGTCAAGTCCTTCTGGGGGAGCAGGGAGCTTAGACCCCAGCCCTGGGGTTCCCTGTGTTCCTCCCCCCAGCCCGAAACTGAAACTAAACCCCCCCAGCAGGCTCTCTCCTGCAGCCTCTGTCCACATTCCTGGGCAGAGGTGTCACCTCCCCCTCCCACTCCCGGCTCAGGTGACAGGCTCTCAGGTCTCCCATCCCCAGGGCACATTCCCAGGTCAACACTCCCCCCTCCCTGCTGCATCCTCACAGGGGCGACCCCGTCCGCAGGCAGTATTCAAGCTGTGGACATACCATGGATTTATATCGAGGCAATAGAATATTTTCTGTCTTATTCTCTATCCCTTTCTTGATGAGTCCCGACATTGTGTTCGCTTTTTTGACTGCCACTGCCCATTGAGCGGATGTTTTCAGGGAACTCTCCATACTGACTCCAAGATCTCTTTCCTGAGTGGGAACAGCTCACTGAGACCCCATCATGGTATACGTCTCGTTGGGATGATGTTTTCCGAAGTGCATTATTTTGCACTTACCAATGTTGAATTTCATCTGCCATTTTGTCCCCCAGACACCCTGTTTTGTGAGATCCCTTTGGAACGGGGGAGTCTCCAGTAGGGCAGAGGGCCCCCACACTGCACAGAAACCCCTGGAACGGGGCTCCCTGGAGCAGTCGCTCCCTGCAGACAGTCCTGGGACCCTGCAGGGGAGCAGCAGCTTACTGGGGGCTGCTGTTGTGTATGGCAAAGCACCCTGGGTTGTGGGGTCTGGGTTGGGGCGATGCTGCACCAGGAGTGGGGCAGCTCTGGGGAGGTGGGGAGCTGCATTGAGAATGGGTAGGGCTGGGTGCGTCCATGGCAGCATGGGGCATCGCTGCACTGAGGGGCGCTGTCGGGGGTGGCAGCGTATTGGGGGGGCGGGAGCTTCCCCACGGGGAGTGCAGCTCTGTCAGGGATTGCGCCCCCTTCCCCTGCCGGAGCTCACTTGGCAGTTGCTGTGGGGCGGGGTCAAGGGGGCACAGGGCTGTGGGGAGCCGGGTGAGCCAGACTTGCAGCCGCTCCTGTAACCAAGGAGCCAGGGACATGCTCTGAGTGGAGGCTCCCTCTGCCCAGCCGGGGGAAGAGCTGGAGGGAGCCGGCGGCTGGCGTTCCCTGTGGGGGGACGCCCATGAGGGTGCATCTATCTGGGGAGGGGCCCAGCAGGGTAGGCTGTGGGGGCCGCGCAGAGACTAGTGGGGGGCCCTGGCTCCTGTGCAGAGCCCCCCCGCCGCACGGGGCACCCTGGGAAAGCCGCTCCTGGGGGTGCCTGGAGGGTGGCAGCCCCGCACCGCCCTGTGCTGGGCTTTGCCCAGGGTCTCCCTGCAGTGACAGCAGCTCCCATTAGGGGGCCCCCTGACACTGAGCAAAGGGGGTGTGGGGGCCGTGCGGGGTCCTGGCTCCCTGCCCCGGCGCCCGCCTCTGCCAGCTGGTGGGTGTGTGGGAGCCCGGCCTGTCCCGCAGCTGGGTACCGTGCCCCAGCCCCGAGAGCTCGGGGTGCTTCAGCGATGAGTGTAGGGCCGGGGGCCCGCGGGTGTCAGCCACGGTCACCCCCAGCCAGCAGCCAGCATGGGCCTTCAGGAGCATCCAGCTGGGGCCTGGTGCGGGGGTGCCGGAGACGGGCCCTCCCCCTTCTCCCCCGGGCCCGGTGTGGGGGCGCTGGAGACGGGCCCTGCTTTCCCCTAGGGTGCTGTGTGGGGTGCTGAAGACAGCCCCTCCCTCCAGACCCTGTGGCCCCATGAGCCACATCTCACTGTGCTAGGCCAGGGGTGGGGAAGACGTAGGGCAGGCCTACCCTGCCCCCATCACACCCCACTGTGCCAGGCCAGAGGACACACGGGGAAGACAGAGGGACCCCAGCCCCCATGTGTCCAGCTGTGCCAGGCCCGGTGATGGTTAGACACAGACAGCATGGCAACAGCTCAGGTTTCGGGGCACCGGGATGGGGACTGGGAGTCGTCCCCCGGGGTGTGGGCTCCTTTCAGACCAGGATGGGCAGAGCCCAGTGACCGGACCAGAGGGCCCCCAGGCCAGGTGTGACAAAGTGGGACTGTTCTTAATTGTAGAGAGAGTGGTCGCTTTGGATGAGCTATTACCAGCAGGAGAGTGAGTTTGTGTGTGTGGTTTTTGGAGGGGGGTGGGGGGGGGTGAGAAAACCTGGATTTGTGCTGGAAATGGCCCACCTTGATTATCATACACATTTTAAAGAGAGTGGTCACTTTGGATGGGCTATTACCAGCAGGAGAGTGAGTTTGTGTGTGGGGGGGCGAAGGGTGAGAAAACCTGGATTTGTGCTGGAAATGGCCCAACTTGATGATCACTTTAGATAAGCTATTACCAGCAGGACAGTGGGGTGGGAGGAGGTATTGTTTCATGGTCTCTGTGTGTATATAATGTCTTCTGCAGTTTCCACGGTATGCATCCGATGAAGTGAGCTGTAGCTCACGAAAGCTCATGCTCAGATAAATTGGTTAGTCTCTAAGGTGCCACAAGTACTCCTTTTCTTTTTGCGAATACAGACTAACACGGCTGTTACTCTGAAATTAATCAAGAAAGTTTCAGTTCCTAACAGCCAGAAATTTTCTGTGGTGAATGGATCCACTGACTTTCCTGTTGAAAGATCCAGTGAGGATAGCTTTGAGAAGGTCTCAGATGGAGTGAAAGCTGTTAAGAAAGTTAAACAATCCTATAACCAAGTGGCTGTGTTTGGCCAGCTTGTTGGGGGAAAGACCCAATCCCAGTTTGACCCCCTGGGGTTTTGGGGGTGGCCAAAGGGCACAGGCTGCATAAATCTTCCCACATGCGGCCTGCGAGTGCTATCGACCACCCCCGACCTAAGGGAGGGCGTGAAACTGGAAGGGCCTGGTGTAACTCCCACCAAGGAATGGGAGAGATGCTGGGGCATCCATGGGAACGTTGGTGGCTTCGAACTTCCCCAGGTCACCGGCTAAAGTGACCCCGCTCAGTTCGATCTCGAAGGGGGGAGAGATGTGACGAAGTGGGACTGTTCTTAATGTTTCCTCTGAATAATGCCTCAGTTTCCCCTAGGCAGTTCTTAAGTATCTAGGGGGTGGGGTAAGGTTGTATGATCATTGCAGAGCCCTAAAGGGCAGGTGTGTGCAGGGGTCTGGACACAGAGAATGGCCGACACCCTGTTTCCTGGCCACTGATGGCCTGGGCCCTTCCCCCCGCAAGGTGAGAGCTAAAGGGTTGGAGAACAAAGGGATCAGGTGACCTCCTGGCATGGGAAAGGGACAAAGCCCAGAGGAGGAGGGGCTGGAGAGAGTTTCGGTTTGGGGCTGGCTGGGGACGTGGAGTGAAGTGCAGACGGGGTTGTCTTGCTCACTGCCCCCCAAAATGGACCCAGCTGAGGGGTCCTGTTCTCTGCACCTACAAGCTCTGTTTTAGACCATTTTTCCTGTCGTCTAATAAACCTTCTGTTTTACTGGCTGGCTGAGAGTCACGTCTGTCTGTGAAGTTGGGGGGCAGGACCCCTCTGGCTTCCTCAGGACTCCGCCTGGGTGGACTCGCTGTGGGAAGCGCACGGAGGGGCAGAGGATGCTGAATGCTCCGAGGTCAGACCCAGGAAGGTGGAAGCTGTGTGAGCTGTGTGTCCTGCAGACAGGCTGCTCCCAGAAAGGAGACTGCCCCAGAGTCCTGACTGGCTTCATGGGGAGCAGTTCCAGAGCATCGCCCGGGGACGCCGTGACACCAGGCATGTCCAGGCCCCAGGGACGGACCAGATGGGCCCGTGGGGTTTCGCCAGCTCCAGTCAGTGTGAGGGGTGTGGGTCTTGCTGCAGCCCCCGGCCCGCCATGTGTGGTGCAGCAGGGAGGGGGAGGATTGACCAGGGGATGTTGCAGGGGAGTTTCACTGGGAATGGGAGGCTTCTCTTAGGAGGGGGGTTGGGGCCAGGTGACACCTTCTGTCCGGAGAACTGGACAAAGGCTGGAGGAGGAGCTGCGGGGAGGCTGGGGGAGACAGCTGGAGGGGTTTCCAGTTTTGGGGGAGTTGGCTGGGGAAGAGGAGGGAGCCCCAAGGCTGGGGTCTAATCTCCCTGCCCCCCAGAAGGGCCTGACTAAGGATCCTGTTTATGCCTGCAAGCTCTGGTCTGGACTGTGCTCCTGTCGTCTCTAATAAACTTTCTGCTCTACTGGCTGACTGAGAGTCACGGTGAATCGCAGGAAGTGGGGGTGCAGGGCCCTGACTCCCCGTCATGCGTTGACACCACTGTCCCGGCATCCCTGGGCGATGCTCTGGAACTGCTCCCTATGAAACCATGCAGGACTCTGGGGAAGTCTCCTCTCTGTGAGCAGCCTGTCTGCAGGACACACAGCTCACACGGCTTCCACCTTCCTGGGTCTGACCTCGGAGCATTCAGCATCCTCTGCCCCTCCGCGATTCCCATAGCGAGTCCGCCCAAGCAGGCTCCTGGGGAAGCCAGAGGGTCCTGCACCCCAACTTCACAGTCAGATGTGACTCTCAGTCAACCAGTAAAACAGAAGATTTATTAGATGACAGGAACATGGTCTAACACAGAGCCTGTAGGTACAGAGACCAGGACCCCTCAGCTGGGCCCATTTTGGGGGGCAGTGAGCCAGACAACCCTGTCTGCCCTTCACTCCACGTCCCCAGCCAGCCCCAATTGAAACTCTCTCCAGCCCCTTGCCCTCTGGGCTTGCAGGGGGGAAGGGCCCAGGCCATCAGTTGCCAGGAGACAGAGTGTTGGCCATTTATGTACACTGGTCCTTTGCTCTGCAACAATTACACCCCCTTATCCCACCCCCTAGAGACTTACGAAATGCATAGGGGAAACTGAGGCACCCCTACACTATTCAGAGGAAACATTAAGAACAGTCCCACTTCGTCACATCTCTCTGCCCTTTGAGACTGAACTGAGCAAGGTCATTTTAGCTGGTGACCTGCATAAGTTCAAACCCACCCACGTTCCCATGGATGCCCCATCATCTCTCCCATTCCTTGGTGGGAGTTACACCAGGCCCTTCCAGTTTTACGCCCTTCTTTGGGTCGGGTGTGCTTGATGGCACTTGCTGGCAGCATGTGGGAAGGTTTATGCGGCCCGTGCCCTTTTTCCACTCCAAAACTCCTGGGATTCAAACTGGGATCGGGTCTTCTCCGAACCCCAGTTCGGAGGGCTGTGATTTGAGCTCTCTTGATTAAGAGCCCCCATCTTGATCTTGGCCAGCTCTGGGCTTGGGCAGCCGCTCCCCACCTTGTGGCCCAGGCACAACACCTCTGCTGTCCCCACCTTACACCTTAAAGGCTTTTACCATCAGTCCTGCCTCCTTGAGGCAGCCCAGCCCCCTCTTCACCTGGGACACGTGTTCCTCCCAGGTCTGGCTAGAGACACAGATGTCATCAACGGACGCCAGGGCCAGATACAATAGACGGCAGCGATACTTCTGGGGCACCACCAGCTGCCTCCTGATCCCCCACGGTTCTATTTCCCTTTGGGGAGCCCATTCCCAGTACAGGAATCCCTTCTCCCACGGGAATCTGTCCCCGCAGCCTTCCCCAAGGGGGTTTGCAGCCTGTGGCCAGCAAGTTCCCTCAGCTCCTCCAAGGAGGGATCCTTCTGCAGCTCTGTCTCGAATTCAGCTGCTGGGGAAGGGAGTGGGACCTGTTCCCGCTCGCTAGCTGGGCCTGGGGTCACAGCCCCGCTGAGCCCTGTCCCTGGTCGCTCCCTCCCTGCCGTGGGATCACTTCCCAGCAGCGCCTCTGGACAAGGCAAACCTGGTTGGCAGCCGACCTGTCCTGCCTGTGTGTCCCCCCACTCAGCTGGGGTCTCAGCTCCCCACTTGCTCAGCACTGCCCTTGCAGTCCCAGTGGGGACAGGCAGCGAGCTCTCTGCTCTCCTTACAGCATCAGAGCCAGCGTGAGCCCCCTCTCCGCCAGGGAACATCTCTTTGTCCCACGCAACCCCAGGGCTCTGGTTACAGGCAGGAAGGTATCCTAAGCATAGCAGCTTCTCCCCCACCCCCCCATATGCATTTTAAGTGACCATTTCCATCTCAGCCGATTGGTTCCCTGGATTCAAATTCAAACCCTCGGCTGTTACAGGAGCAGGGCCTGGATCCTGTCCCAAAGAGACACAGTCACCCCACAACAGGGTCTCGCAGCTGATATCCTGGAGAACCCCAATGACCAGTCAGCCCCACCCCTCCTGGGTCTGCACAGGGATCTGGGCCACAGGCAGGGTGAGGGGCTTCACCCCTGGGACTTTCACCGAGCTCACCCAGTCCCTCAGCATCTGGTAGGGCTGCACCACCCGGGGGCTGACAACAGTTCTCTCTGTCCCATGGTCTCACTGCCCCAGGAATGTCTCCCCATTGACCATCACCTTCAGCTCCCACTGGAGGTCCGAGGGGCCTGGCCCCAGGAAACTCCACACAGACATATAGGTTGGGGTCAGGAGTGGGAGCCTGTCCACCTCCCCACCCGGGACATCTGGCTGACGGAGTCTATGGCCCTGGGACCCAGCAAGGGAGCTAGACACAGGGGCTTTTCCGCAGGGTCCCCCTGGGTCAAATTGCCAGCCTGCTCAAAGGCAGTGGGGTGGCATCCACATCCCCCCTCCTCCTTAACCAGGGGCAGCAATTTAGTCTCGAGGTTCCCTGCGGAACTGGCCCCCCGGGGTCTATCCCCACTCACCCCTGGGGGGTCCCCTAGGCCTCTCCACCCCACCACCGCCAGTTTATGCTGCTGCTGCTTCTGCAGCTCTTTCTCGGGCTCTCGCTGTCTCTCTCAGTCCTCTTGCTCTCTCGGACTCAGCTCCAATCCCGTCCGTCTCCAATCCCCGGATGGGGAACCCAATCGTGAAGACACTCGTCTGGTCGGGGACAGGAGTCTTGGTGATGCCTGGCTACCACTCCAGCTGCTCCCAGATCCTGCTATAGCCCCATTTGGGGTCAGGAATCTGTTCCTTAGAGCGGTCATCCTCCTCCAGCTCCACGATGAACTGTATTCCTGTGCTTTGGTGAACTTTCCAATGCTCAACCCTCTCTTTCTGCACAGGGTTACAATGTCCTTCTTAAGGAGACGGTGACAGGCCATCACTCCGCTCTTCCCAAGTTGATGTGGACTCACAGGCCTGTGTGCTCTCAGCTCCCCACGGTTTTCAGGGAGATCCCCTCGTCTGCCAGCCCTTCTCGAGGTCACCACCTCTTTGCCAGGGTCGAGCCGCAGACTCCTCCGCCCCTTGGACCGCTCACTGCAATCCCCAGGGGAACCCTGTTACTGCAAAAGTCCTTCTCGCTAGTCATACACTCCCAGGGGTTAACTGCCCCCCCGAAACCGATCCTCTCTGAGCCTTCAGCACGCCTGGTCCTCGTCAATCCCCCTTTGTTTTACTGCTCCCCAGTCACTTACTGCAGGAAGCACCATCCACGGGGTGCAGTATATCCCACCTCTGCCACCAGTTGTCATGCAGTCCCTGGGCGATGCTCTGGAACTGCTCCCCATGAAGCCAGGCAGGACTCTGTGGGAGTCTCCTCTGTCAGCAGACTGTCTTCGGGGCAAGAAGCTCACACAGCTTCCACCTTCCTGGGTCTGACCTCAGAGCCTTCAGCATCCTCTGCCCCTTGGTCTGCTTCCCACAGCGAGTCCACCCAGGCAGGTTCCTGGGGAAGCCAGAGGGTCCTGCCCTGCAACTTCACAGTCAGACGTGACTCTCAGCCAGCCAGTAAAACAGAAGGTTTATTAGATGACAGGAACATGGTCTAACACAGAGCTTGTAGGTACAGAGAACAGGACCCCCCAGCTGGGTCCATTTTGGGGGGCAGTGAGCCAGACAACCATGTCTGCCCTTCACTCAATGTCCCAGCCAGCCCCCAAACTGAAACTCTCTCCAGCCCCTCCTCCTCTGGGCTTTGTCCCTTTCCCATGCCAGGAGGGCACCTGATTCCTTAGCTCTCACCTTGCAGGGCGGAAGGGCCCAGGCCATCAGTTGCCAGAAGACAGAGTATCAGCCATTTATGTACCCTGGCCCTTTGCTCTGCAACAATCACACCCCCTTATCCTACCACCTAGAGACTTAAGAAATGCCTATGGGAAACTGACAGGTTTCAGAGTAGCAGTCGTGTTAGCCTGTATTCGCAAAAAGGAGTCCTTGTGGCACCTTAGAGTCTAACAAATTTATTAGAGCGTAAGCTTTCGTTGGTTACAGCCCACTTCATTGGATGCATAGAATGGAACATAGAGTAAGAGGATTGATATACACCTACAGAGAAGGGGGAAGTTGCCATACCAACTGTAAGAGGCTAATTAGTTAAGATGAGCTATTATCAGCAGGAGAAAAAAAAACTTTTGTAGTGATAATCAAGATGGCCCATTTAGAAAGTTGACAAGAAGGTGTGAGGATACTTAACATGGGGAAATAGTCAATATGTGTAATAACCCAGCCACTCCCAGTCTCTATTCAGGACCCAAGTTAATGGTATCTAGTTTGCATATTAATTCAAGCTCAGCAGTTTCTCCTTGGAGTCTGTTTTTGAAGCTTTTCTGTTGCAAAATTGCCACCCTTAAATCTTTTACTGAGTGGCCAGAGAGGTTGAAGTGTTCTCCTAGGGGTGGAACCACCTGATCAACATCCTATACAGCAAACAGGAAAAGATTAAGAATGAGCTCTCAAAACTGGATACTCTCATAAAAAAACAACCTTCCACACAAACTTCCTCATGGATAGATTTTACAAAAACTAGACAAGCCATTTACAACACAAACTTTGCTTCTCTGCAAAGGAAAAAGGACACTAAACTATCTAAACTACTACATGCCACAAAGGGCCACAACAATAGCTCCCTTAACCCACCCAACAATATTGTTAATCTTTCCAACTATACACTTAGCCCGGCAGAAGAGTTGGGGCCTCTCCTTTTGTCCCTCCAGGCCCACGAACGTGATACAGTTCTGTGGTGACCTAGAATCCTACTTTCAATGTCTCCGACTCAAAGAATATTTCCAGCACAACTCTGAACAACTTACTAACCCACAGAATCCTTCCTACCAAGACTACAAAAAGAAGGATTCTGGGTGGACTCCTCCTGAAGGTCGAAACAACAGAGTGGACTTCTACATAGACTGCTTCCGCTGACGTTCACGGGCTTAAATTGTCAAAAAGCAGCATCACTTGCCCCATAACCTCACCCGTGCAGAACACAACGCCATCCACAGCCTCAGAAACAACTCTGACATCATAATAAAAAAAGCTGACAAAGGAGGTGCTGTCGTCATCATGAATAGGTTGGAATATGAACAAGAGGCTACTCGGCAGCTCTCCAACACCACTTTCTACAAGCCATTACCCTCTGATCCCACTGAGGGTTACCAAAAGAAACTACACCATCTGCTCAAGAAACTCCCCGAAAAAGCACAAGATCAAATCCGCACAGACACACCCCCGGAACCCCGACCTGGGGTATTCTATCTGCTACCCAAGATCCATAAACCTGGAAATCCTGGGCGCCCCATCATCTCAGGCGTTGGCACCCTGACAGCAGGATTGTCTGGCTATGTAGACTCCCTCCTCAGGCCCTACGCTACCAGCACTCCCAGCTACCTTCGAGACACCACTGACTTCCTGAGGAAACTTCAATCCATCGGTGATCTTCCTGATAACACCATCCTGGCCACTATGGATGTAGAAGCCCTCTGCACCAACATTCCACACAAAGATGGACTACAAGCCGTCAAGAACACTATCCCCGATAACGTCACGGCTAACCTGGTGGCTGAACTTGGTGACTTTGTCCTCACCCATAACTATTTCACATTTGGGGACAATGTATACCTTCAAATCAGAAAAGGAGTACTTGTGGCACCTTAGAGACTAATAAATTGGTTAGTCTCTAAGGTGCCACAAGTACTCCTTTTCTTTTTGCGAATACAGACTAACACGGCTGTTACTCTGAAACCTTCAAATCAGCGGCACTGCTATGGGTACCCACAGGGCCCCACAATATGCCAACATTTTTATGGCTGACTTAGAACAACGCTTCCTCAGCTCTCATCCCCTAATGCCCCTACTCTACTTGCGCTATATTGATGACATCTTCATCATCTGGACCCATGGAAAAGAAGCCCTTGAGGAATTCCACCATGATTTCAACAATTTCCATCCCACCATCAACCTCAGCCTGGTCCAGTCCACACAAGAGATCCAATTCCTGGACATTACAGTGCTAATAAACGATGGTCACATAAACACCACCCTATACCGGAAACCTACCGACCGCTATTCCTACCTGCATGCCTCCAGCTTTCACCCTGACCACACCACACGATCCATCGTCTACAGCCAAGCTCTATGATACAACTGCATTTGCTCCAACCCCTCAGACAGAGACAAACACCTATAAGATCTCTATCAAGCGTTCTTACAACTACAATATCCACCTGTTGAAGTGAAGTATCAGATTATCAGAGCCAGAAGAGTACCCAGAAGTCACCTACTACAGGACAGGCCCAACAAAGAAAATAACAGAACGCCACTAACCATCACCTTCAGCCCCCAACTAAAACCTCTCCAGCACATCATCAAAGATTTACAACCTATCCTGAAAAATGATCCCTCACTCTCACAGATCGTGGGAGACAGGGCAGTCCTCGCTTACAGACATCCCTCCAACCTGAAGCAAATACTCTCCAGCAACCACACAAGAAAAAAACTTACCCAGGAACCTATCCTTGCAACAAAGCCTGATGCCAACTCTGTCCACATATTTATTCAAGTGACACCATCTTGTCAACTGCTGGAAATGGCCCACCTTGATTAGCACTACGAAAGGTCTCTTCCCCCCCCCCCCCCCCGCGCTCCAGCTGGTAATAGCTCACCTTAAGTGATCACTCTGGTTACAGTGTGTATGGTAACACCCCTTGTTTCATGTTCTCTATGTATATAAATCTCCCCACTGTATTTTCCACTGAATGCATCCGATGAAGTGAGCTGTAGCTCACGAAAGCTGATGCTCAAATAAATTGGTTAGTCTCTAAGGTGCCACAAGTCCTCCTTTTCTTTTTGCGGATACAGACTAACACGGCTGCTACCCTGAAATCTGTCATCATAGGACCTAATCACATTAGCCACGCCATCCGGGGCTCGTTCACCTGCACATCTACCAATGTGATATATGCCATCATGTGCCAGCAATGCCCCTCTGCCATGTACATTGGCCAAACTGGATAGTCTCTATGCAAAAGAATAAATGGGGACAAATCTGACGTCAGGAGTCATAACATTCAAAAACCAGGAGGAGAACACTTCAACCTCTCTGGCCACTCAGTAAAAGACTTAAAGGTGGCAACTTTGCAACAGAAAAGCTTCAAAAACAGACTCCAACGAGAAACCGCTGAGCTTGAATTATATGCAAACTAGATACCATTATCTTGGGTTTGAATAGAGACTGGGGATGGCTGGGTCATTACACATGTTGACTCTATTTCCCCATGTTAAGTATCCTCACACCTTCTTGTCAACTGTCTAAATGGGCCAGCTTGATTATCACTGCAAAAGTTTTTTTTTCCTGCTGATAATAGCTCATCTTAATTAATTAGCCTCTTACAGGTTTCAGAGTAACAGCCGTGTTAGTCTGTATTCGCAAAAAGAAAAGGAGGACTTGTGGCACCTTAGAGACTAACCAATTTATTTGAGCACCTGGATTTGTGCTGGAAATGGCCCAACTTGATGATCACTTTAGATAAGCTATTACCAGCAGGACAGTGGGGTGGGAGGAGGTATTGTTTCATATTCTCTGTGTGTATATAAAGTCAGCTGCAGTTTCCACGGTATGCATCTGATGAAGTGAGCTGTAGCTCACGAAAGCTCATGCTCAAATAAATTGGTTAGTCTCTAAGGTGCCACAAGTACTCCTTTTCTTTTAGCCTCTTACAGTTTGTATGGCAACTTCCTCGTTCTCTGTATGTATATATATTTATCTTCTTACTATATGTTCCATTCTATGCATCTGATGAAGTGAGCTGTAGCTCACGAAAGCCTATGCTCTTATAAATTTGTTAGTCTCTAAGGTGCTACAAGTCCTCCTGTTCTTTTTATAGGGGAAACTGAGGCACCCCTACAGTATTCAGAGGAAACATTAAGAACCGTCTGACTTCGTGAAGGTGTGGCACCCTGATGCCCATGCAGCCCGGCCAGCGCCTGGTATGGCTGAGAGGTGCACTTGGGGGCTCTGGGGACAGGCCGCATTGCACTGGGGCCGCAGCTGCTAAATTCAGGACAAAGACAGGCAGTGGGAACAAGTCAGCCCAACCGCTCAGTGTCCAGAGCCCCTACTGCTGAGGGGCGGGGGTGAGGTGGGGGGGCAGGGCGGTGTGGGGGTCTGTGCTGAGGGGCGGGGGCGAGGTGGGGGGGCGGGGCGGCATATGGGGGTGGGTTGTGGGTGTGCCGTCAGGGACTGTGCTGAGGGGCAGGGGCGAGGCGGCGTGGGGGGGTGGGTTGTGGGGTCTGTGCTGAGGTGGGGGGGCAGGGCGGCATATGGGGGTGGGTTGTGGGTGTGCCGTCAGGGTCTGTGCTGAGGGGCGGGGCGAGGCGGCGTGTGGGGGTGGGTTGTGGGGTCTGTGCTGAGGTGGGGGGGGCAGGGCGGCGTGTGGGGGTGGGTTGTGGAGTGTGCTGGGAGGCAGGGGACGGGGACGGGGACGGGCACCGTGGGGGGCGGGGCGGGGCATGATAGCAGCGAGGGCGAGGGCCGGAGCCAGCTCAGGGCCCAGTGCGGCAACGCTGCAGTGAGGGATTCCCCAGGGTTGACACGGACTCTGCCTGGCTGCAGCTCCCTTCTCCCGTCCCTGCGGTGCCAGGCGAGAGCTTGGTCCCTGCCAGCTCCGACCTGTCCGCACCCCACCCTGATCCGTAGAGATGGTGCCGTGGAGGAGCGCTGGGAAGCGTGGCCCTGGCAGAGCCCCCCCAAGCTGCAGGAGCCCCCCTGCCCTTGAGGAGTGCCCGCCGTGGGCTGTGCCTGTGGGCAATGGCCGGCATGTCCCTGGCGGTGAATGGACACCCTCCGCACTATTTCTGTCGGGCGCCGGGCTCTGCCCCTCCCTCCCGCTGAGCCCTTCACACCAGATTGGATTACCCGGGGCTTTGGGCAGCTAAATTTAGGGCTGATGCCCCCTCCTCCCGTATGTGGCTCCCGCCTCCCCCTTGTTCTCCCAGTGACTCACCAGCCTTCCTGGAACAGGGCAGCACCCAGGGATGGGCACCTGGCCTGCCGGCCTCCCGCTTGCCTGACTTGGGAGCAGCTGCAAAGGAGATGCGGTCTTGGAGCCAAATGCGGGGCTGAGAGCTCAGAATAGCAGCCGAGCTACCCTGCAAATCCCATCCTGGGGTGTGGGGGCTCGGCCAGATGCATGCACCTCACTGCAGAGCCTGTGCATCGCTGCCAGCTCTGTGCCCTCGCCGGCCGTGTCCCTTGCACACCTGGGGCAGGGCGCGGGTACCTGCAGGGTTCTGCCCGTGCGTTGGGGCGCGGGTACCTGCAGGGTTCTGCCCGTGCGTTGGGGCGCGGGTACCTGCAGGGTTCTGCACGTGCGTTGGGGCCGCACGTTGCCCTGGCGTGCTGTGGCTGGTGCCACGAGCCCTGTGTGCCCACGTGCCGTGGCAGCGAGGCCTGCGCATGCAGCCCTTGGCCCAGGAGCCGGGCAGAGCAGAGGCTGCTTCCCGGCCAGTGGCCTCCGTGCAGGGGAGTGGGGGTATCAGGCCCTGCCGTGGGGATGGGGGGAAATCTGAGCACAGGGGAGGGGGCGGCTGGAAATATGGCAGGGCTTGAGTTCAGAGACGGAGTTTTACAAAGACCCCGGGGTCTCTTGGCTGCCCCTGGGCCCGGGCCCAGGCCGGGACAAGCCTGGGGTGAATGAGCCATGTGATAAAAGGACACGGTCCCTTCTGCTGCGGAGCCGGGCCTGCAGGAGCCTTGGGCTCTGTGTGTGCAGCCAGCCAGGGTGAGCGAGCTCGGGGAAAGGGCCATGCAAGTGGATTCACGGCCACAGGATTCGGCCTGGCTGGGGTGCGGGAGCAAAGGCATTTCCAGCTACCCTGGTAGAGCCGCGGGGTCTGGGGAGCCATGGGGGGAGCTGCAGGTGAAGGGCCCCGGCTCCTTGGGGGGATGCAGGCTGCGGGGGTCTGGGGAGCAAAGTGAAGTTGCCATTCTCCCTAGGAGGAAATGGGGCGGGGGGACAGACAGACGTTCGAAAACAGGCTGCGAGCCGGATGCACAGACAGGCACTGAGCGGCTGAGGCCGAGCAATTGGCCCCGAGGTGGGTTTCTGTCCCCCCGTGCTCAGCCGCGGGTGCTCTGGGGCTGCCATTAGCCACGCTGGGAGCTCTGTTCTGCAGGCTCCTGCATCTCCAGCTCACTGCCACCAAGCCGGCGCCAGGCGGGGGACCCGCCAGCCTGCGCTGCCCCGAGCCCCAAGAGGCCCGTGTTCCGGTGCCAGGACGCTGGGCTGCGTCTTTTGTTCTCGCCAGCGCCGTGTCTGTGACTGGCCTGCCCCCAATTCCCTTCTGCTGCATCAGCTGCATTTGTCATCTGGCTGAGCTGCCCGGCGCCCTGTGCCATTAACCAGGGCTGCCGTGCTGCAACCCCGAGCTGGCTGCATCCCATGGCTGGTCAGCGGTCACTAGGCCAGCTCACGGCTGTGGGTGCTCTGGAAGGGCCGTGGGTCCTAGCCTGCCTGGGGCAGGGGAATAATTCCCCATCAGACTCTGTCTGGGATGTCCCTGGCTTGCTGGGCTTGGGGGCAGGGCTGGCTGGATGTCTCCCCACACCCTGGAGTGGTGAAGTGGGTCAGAGGTGAGTATGGGGAGCCCTGGCTTGTGCCCCTCCTTCCGAGTGATATGGGGCTAGGCCCTGCTCCCTCCTTGCAGCACTGTACGGTGGGTGCCGAGCCAGGGCGAATGGGGCTCAGCACCCCCTTTATCCTGCCTTTGCCCCGCGGGGGCAGCCCCCGTGGGCCGTCTCCTCCCAGTCCCTGGAGCCGAGGGCGGCTGTTCCTTTAAGGGGTAGGGCCAGGCCGGCTGGAATGTCATTCCAGCAGCTGGGCTGGGCTGCGCTCTCACGGTCCATGCCTGCTGCCTGCCAGCCCCAGCCCCTGCCTCGGCACCCATGAGAGACACCCGGAGCTCTCCACTGCGCTGACCCATGGCTGCTTTCAGCCTCAGCAGCCTGCCCCCCAACCCGGAGGAGAAGGACTTTATCCAAGCCTATGAGGAGGTGCGGGAGAGATACAAAGGTACCAGCCCTGCCCCCCCGGCTGGCCCCATGGCACTCCAGACAGGGCTGGTGGGCTGGGGCTCCTGCTCCGAGGGCCGGGGCCGGGCCAGGGGAGCGCCCGTGTGCTCGTTCCCATAATAGGGCATGCCAGGCACTGCCGGCAGGAGCCCTTCATCAGGCGTGGGGCTCGGCTCTGACGGGGACCAGCTGCCAGGGCTGGGGTTCAGGTCCCAGGGGCGTCTAGAATGAGCCTGGCAGGGCCGTGGGGTGTGGCTGGAGCCAGGCTCTGCACTGGTGAGCCCTGGGGCCTGGGCTGAGCATCTGTGGCATGCACTGACTTTGGGGGCCCATTGCCAGACACCCCCTGGGCCCCGGCTGGCCTGCTGGGCCCATCAGGCCCCATGTCCTCATCCGTGGACCCTGGGCCCAGAGGGCACCGTGGGGCTGGGGCTGTAAATGCTGGGAAGGCCGGAGGGGCTGTGTCTGGGGCCCAGCTGGGCTCTGGGGTGAAATCTGTGGTGCAGGAGCTGGCAGCTGCTGCGGGTTTGGGGTCCACGTGGATCCACTGGCTTGGGGAGGGGAGCGCACCGCATAATGCTGGAGGGTGCTGTCCCCCCCCCCCCCCGGGGCCCTATGGAAAAGGGGGTTGGATCTGCTAGCTGCCCCATCCTCCCTCCTGGGACGCACCTGTAGCAGGGCCCTGTGCCTGGGAGCTCCACCTGGGCCATGGCAGTTTAGGACATGTCTGTGAAATCCTGGTCCAGTGCCCCCCCCCTCCCCCCGGTGTGTGAGACTCTGCAGGGGCCTGGGGGCATTGCGGGACAGGCAGGGGTGTGCACTGGGGGCACAGGGACGGGAGTGTCTGGGTGGGATGGGGTGTGTGGGGGGATGGAAGGAGGGATGGGGGACGTGTGTGTGTGGGGAGGGTGGGGGTTTGGGGTCAGGGGACAGAGCTGCAGGTGTGGGGGTCAGACAGGAACCCGCTGGCTGGGATTACAGGCTCTCTGGAGCCCAGGGCTTTGGGCACATGTCAATAGGAATGGAATCTGTAGCTATTTAAACTCCTCTGGCTTCCCCTAGAGCCCGCCCCCCAGCCCTCCCCTGCCCTCCCAGGAGTCCGCCCCCCACCCCCAGCCCTCTCCTGGTCTCTGGTTCTGAGCCGCCAGGGCAGTCTGCAGGCTTGACAGATGCAGGGGAGCTGGGGGCCCGCTCTGTGAGAGGGCGGCCCCCCAACAGCCAGCCAGGCCTGCCCTTAAAGGGGAAATGCATGTGGCCTGGCCTGCCCCTTTGGAAGGCTGATGGGCAAGCTGCTGCCCCCGACTCTGGGTTCCTGGACCTCCGGCTGCTGGGGGCATGGGGGGCACAGCTGGGCATGAGGGTGTGGAGGGCCCCGGGTAGGGGAACACCTGGAGGTCCCTGGCTCGGCCGGTCCCTGGATGCTGGTGCCGTTCTGCCTACAGTGTCTAGGGGTACGTGGGGAGGGGACAGAGCCCGTGTCCTCTCCCACCGGTGGGACCTTGGCAGGGGGAGGCGTGTCTCTGTCAGGGGCTAGGGCTTTCTCAGCCCCAGCCATGCCCCTGCCCCACTCTGCTGCTGCGCCCCGTACCCGCCCATGGGTATGGAGTGTGGCCCCCAGCTGTGTCTGGCCCCGTGGGGCTGTGTCCTCGCTCTGCCCCATCTCTGCCCCATGCGGGAGGGACGGCATGGTACCAGAGCCGCCTCCCCTCCCCGGGACTGGCGTGTGCCCGGCTCGTCCTGGCCCTCCAGACCGGGCACTGTCCGTAGGGTGCGGTCGGGGCAAAGCCGTGTTGCCAAGCGGGTGGAGGCCAGGGGAGGCCTGAGCCCACCCTGTCCAAGGGGACAGTGACTCTGCTCCCCCGAGGTGAGGCCCAGCCGCTGCGGGGGCATGTGTTGTGTTTTTGCACAGGTGTGTGCCACGGCTGTGTTTGTGTGCACATGCGCTGCCCGCTGCTGACATGTGCCATCCCCTGCTGGCTGAGTGGAGGGGAGTGTGGCCATGGCTGGGGTTGGTAGAGGAGGTGTGGGGCGGAGGGTAGCACATCGAGGCCAGAGGTGGGGGTTGAGGGAGCGCATTGTAGCTGGGGGTGGAGTGGGGGAAGGGGTGGGGCAGAGAGAAAGGCGTAGGGGATGGGGTGTGGGGGTAGCACACCATAACAGGGCAGGGATGGGGGGAGCATGCCATAGCAGGGAGGATGGGGGGCACCAGAGCTGTGGAAATGTGCCATTGCTCCTCGGCCAAGAGGCCCACTGGGCCCTGGCCGTGTGGGTTGACCCCTGCGGCGGTGCCCGCTGTCTGCGTGGCGCTTGGAAGCTGGGGGTGGCTGGGTCTGACCTGCCTGCGGGCAGGCTGGCGTTGCCTGGCCCGTGTCTGTGCAGGGCCTGTGGCCAAGCGGGGCCCTAGCTCCCGAGGACGGGGGTTAGCCGTGGTCCCAGCAGAGCAGGAGTGGGGCAGGGTGGACAGTGGGGCCCATGGCAGGAGGGGACTCCAGCCGGGCCCGCGCCGGGTCTCCTCGAGGTGGTGGTTTGGCAGGGCCTGAGAGCCCGTCGCGAGGGGCTGCGCAGCCGGGTCTGCTCTCGTCGGGCAGTGCCGGGGCAGCTGTCCTGCCCAGGTGTGCTGTGCCGGCAAGGCGGCCTGGTGGGCATGTGGCTGCACAAGTCCCACCGGAGCTGGCTCCAGGCCCCTGAGCGAACCAGGCTACGCGCTGTGACGGCAGAGCTGCGTCTACACTAGGGGGCTTGCGCAGGTCCAGCTCTGTGGTCAAGCCATGCCCCTGCCTGACAGTGGGGTCCGCACAAGTCCCTGGGGTGGAGGGAAGTGAGTGTCGTGGGGTGGAGGGGAAGGTGCCGCCTGGGCCCTGACACTGGCAAGAGATGAGAAGGGCAGAGTCGGAGCCAGGTTGGTCCCACCCCAGCCGGGGGAGCCGTGGGGCGTGGGGGCTGGCTGGGTCTGGTGTGTAGTGTCCCTCTGGCGACGGGGCCAGCGGGCAGGGCAGCCTGTGGAGACAGCACCGCGTGCCGGACGCCTGGTCTGCCTGTAGGCGCCGTAGCTATGGCGACCTAGGGGTGTGAAAAATCCACCCCCCAGCGCCACAGCCCTGCAGAGCTAGCGCCCAGTGTAGACGTGGTGTAGCTGGTGTTGCCCAGGGAGGTGGAGTTACTATGGCGATGGGAAAGGGCCTCTTCACCATGGCGTTACAGCACCATAGTGTAGACAGGGCCTGCCGTCAGTGGCGACGAGAGGAGACAGAGGCTCTCCAGGGGACCAGCCTGAGCCGGGTGAACGGGCAGCTTGGTGCCAGCTGCCCAACAGGGTCTACAGTGCAGAATCCTGCCCAGTGGAGGGGCGCCGGGCCGGGCAGTGTGACTGCACACCCCCAGGAGAGGGGCCCGCACAGCCCCCATCAGCACACAGCAGGGTTGGGCTGGGGGACGTCCTGGAGCTGTTCTGGTCATGGGTGGGATGCTGCACCCTGGGCTGGAATCTGGCTCAGAAAGGGCCCAGTGGGCAACTGGTGACTGGGGCCAGAGAGCCGGGAGCCTGGGGCTGTGTGGTTTGGAGGGGGGCTGTAATGGAGGGATACAGAATAATGACTGGGAAGGTGAAGGGGGGCACTGGGGTTTGCCTGCGGGCCCCAAGGGGTGGGGGACGGGCTTGTCCGTCTCACATCCAGGTCTGACTGAGCGGGTGCTGGGATTCACCCATCTCCTGTGCACCCCGCGGGGGGATAGGTAAATCCAGAGCTGACTTGGGAGATTCCTTTGGAACTCTTCGCAAATGGGGCAACTGGGCAACAAAATGGCAGATGAAATTCAGTGTTGATAATGCACGTTGGAAAACATAATCCCCCCATGCCTATACAATGATGGGTCTGAATTAGCTGTTCCCACTCAGGAAAGAGATCTCGGAGTCAGTGTGGAGAGTTCTCTGAAAACATCCGCTCAATGGGCAGTGGCAGTCAAAAAAGCGAACAGAATGCTGGGAATCATAAGGAAAGGGATAGAGAGTAAGACAGAAAATATCCTATTGCCTCTATATAAATCCATGGTACGCCCACACCTTGAATACTGCGTGCGGATGGGGTTGCCCCATCTCAAAAAAGATATATTGGAATTGGAAAAGGTTCAGAAAAGAGGAGAGATTAATAGGACTGGGACTTTTCAGCTTGGAAAAAAGATGACTAAGGGGGGATATGATTGAGGTCTATAAAATCATGACTGCTGTGGAGAAAGTAAATAAGGAATAAGTGTGATTTACCCCTTCATATAGCACAAGAACTAGGGGTCACCCAGTGAAAGTAACAGGCAGCAGGTTTAACACAAATGAAAGGACGTATTTCTTCACACAACGCACAGTCAACCTGTGGAACTCCTTGCCAGAGGGTGTTGTGAAGGTCCAAAGTATAACAAGGTCCAAAAAATAACTAGATTGGTTCACGGAGGATTGGTGCATCAATGGCTATTAGCCAAAATGGGCACCCCATGCTCTGGGTGTCCCTAAACCTGTGGTTGCCGGAAGCTGGGAGTGGGTGACAGGGGATGGGTCACTTGACGATTCCCTGTTTGTTCATCCCCTCTGACGTTCTGGCACCAGCTGCAGTCGAAGACAGGATCCTGGGCTAGCTGGACCATTAGTCTGACCCAGTCTGGCAGCTTTTACATTCTATTTGTCTCACATGCAGGTGTTGTGAGGGTGCTGGGGGTCGCCCGTCTGACGTGCAGACCCATAGGAGGCAGGCAGAGGCTGAGGGGTGCCCGTCTGACACGCAGGCCCGTGGGGGGCACAGGCTGGGGGTCGTCTGTCTGACGTGAAGGCCTGTGGGGGACACAGGCTGGGGGTCGCCCGTCTGACATGCAGGCCCAAACGGGGCAGGCAGAGGCTGAGGGGTGCCCGTCTGACATACAGGCCCGTGGGGGACACAGGCTGGGGGTCGCCCGTCTGACATGCAGGCCCAAAGGGGGCAGGCAGAGGCTGAGGGGTGCCCGTCTGACACACAGGCCCATGGGGGGTACAGGCTGGGAGTCGCCCGTCTGCCAAGCAGGCCCATAGGGGGCAGGTAGAGGCTGAGGGGTGCCCATCTGACACGCAGGCCCGTAGGGGACACAGGGCTGGGGGGTCGCCCGTCTGACGTGCAGGCCCGTGGGGGACACAGGCTGGGGGTCGCCCGTCTGACATGCAGACCCGTGGGGGACACAGGCTGGGGGTCGCCCGTCTAACGTGCAGGCCCAAAGGGGGCAGGCAGAGGCTATGGGGTGCCCGTCTGACACACAGGCCCGGGGGGGCTCAGGCTGGGGGGTCGCCCATCTGATGTGCAGGCCCATAGGGGGCAGGCAGAGGCTGAGGGGTGCCCGTCTGACACGCAGGCCCGTGGGGGGCACAGGGCTGGGGTTCAGGAAATGGGGAGGGGGTTCTGCAGAGCCTCCCCATGGTTTTTACAGATGTGAAACAACCTGCCATGAATTGATGCCCTGACCCTGCGGCAGCAGCTCCTGGCCTGGGGGGCTCGCACCCAAGGGCACAGTGCCCTCAAGCCTGGGTAGGTTTGACCCGGCTGCATCTCCCCCCATGGCGTGGGGTACCTGGGCCAAATCGGAGCGAGTGGCGCTGCAAGCCCGTGTGCCAGGTTGCAGCGCCTGGGGTGGGTAGCTGGGCCCAGACTGTGCAGAGCGGGCTGGTTCTCCATACCCGGCCCATCCCACCGCCCAGGGGCGAGCCCTGACCCCCGCACCCACGCGGGTAAAGTGAAATAAGAAACTCCCAAAAACCAACATGCAACAGGATAAAATATAGGAGAGTTTCCTGGCGCTCTGGGGATTTACATAGACTGGCAGGGCCTGGACGCTCCTGCCTGCCCCCACCTCAGCCTCTACCCCCCACCCCGCCTGGCAGCACAGCACCCCCTAGCACCACACTGGGGCCAGTGCTGACTGTGAAGGGAAGTGCCCCTTACCGAACCCATCCTGCTCCCTACACCAGAGCCCCCTGGCACTGACTGTGGAGAGCGGCTGGGCCATGTGCTCTGGGCCCTCTCCAGTGTCTCCCCCATCCCCTCTAGGGACAGGGGGGCTCTAGGGCACCTCACTGGGGGGCTGAGCACGTCCTGTGCGGGGGCTGGTGGGTGAGGCCCCAGTGCTGTCCCTGCCCCAGATGGGGAGGGGCTCAGCAGGCCCATACCCTGCTCTTGGGGGGTGGGGCACCCAGGGCCTTTCCCTCCAGTGTGTAAGTGATGGTGGAGCCGTGGGCCCCAGCAGGGCCCCGTCCTCGTCTCCAGGACGTCCCCCTGCCCTCCGTGCCAGAGCGGGAGCTGCTCCCCACGCTGCCAGAGGTGTCAGCCTTGCTGGGAAAGGGTTCATGGGGCACAGGGCTAGGGAAGGTGGGTGTGGCCTGGAGAGAAGTGGGCGGGGCTCCCTGGAGAGGAGGACCCCAGGTGTGGGGCTGAGCCTGGCGTCCCTGCGGAGGCTGCCAGCGAGGGGTGGGCTGGCACCAGCCCATCGAGCTTCCACCAGGTGGGCAATACACTCATTGGGGACCAGCTCTGGGCCCATCTGCCCGCCTCGAGGGGCGCGCCGCTGGCTGGAGCTTGCTCGCTCGCTGAGCTGCACGGGACAAGGAGAGGTCCCACTTCCCAGCGCTGGGGCAGGGGCTGCTGGTTGCAGGTTTAGTCCCCACCCTGGGTCAGGACACGCGCCTGCACTTGGCTATGGACTGCTACAACTGCCCCCCCCGGGGCCAGCTCGGCCGATCCCCCCCCAGGTGAATTCCCTGGGGCGGGGCTGCTGCTGGAGATCCCTGGCAGATGGTGACAGGCGGTGTGCATGGCCGTGCGAGCACGGCGACTGGGGGGCAGGGGGGTAAGTGCTGGCGCCCATGGTGGTGGGTGCTGGCGGGGAGCTGGCGAGGGACATGGGCGATGTGGCTGGCGGGGTGCGGAGGTGCTGAGCCCGGCCAGGGCCTTGGAGGCCGGTGGGGGGGCAGTGACTGCGGCCGTCAATAGTGGGGTGTTGGAGGGTGCAGGGCCAGGATGGCGGGGATGGCAGTGCCCTAGCAGGGGGTGCTCTTTTTAGGGGCTGCGGGGTGGCCCAGTCCCGTGCAGAATTGGGCAGGGACGGGCTGTGGCAGAGCTGAGCCGCGGCTAGTTCCCAGCGAGGGCTCAGGCTGGAGCCGCTGGCTTGGCAGTGCCAGCCCCTGGGACCTCCGAGCCCCCGCTAAGTGCATCGACCCAGGGCGGGCAGGCCTGCTGCACCCCCAGCCTACACCCACCTGCCCTGGGGGCAGCTCTGCCTCCAGGTGTCAACATTGGGGCCAGAGCAGGGCAGAGCTGGGATTCCTCGAGGGAGTCGCCCCCAAAGCTGCTTTAGGACAAAGCTGCGTATCTCCTGCCCTCACACCCCTGGACCTGGCCCGGGGAAGCTGCAGGCTAGGCCTGACCCCCTGCAGGGCTGGGACCCGCCCGCTGCCCTGTGGGCTCCCAGGCACCCTCTCCCCAGCCCATCCCCTGGCAGGGCCGAGGCAGCACTGCTCCCCACAGCCGGGGTGTCAGCACCGTGCTCCACACCAGGGCCCGCCCCTGGCACGGGGCCTCCTGCTCTAGATTTATTCCCTCCTGCAAGGCGCTGCAATCCTGCAGCAGTCGCACAAAGCTGGCACCTGGCAGGGAGTAGACTGCCAGGACGCAGAGCCCAGCCCCAGCCCCGCAGGGAGGGCAGTGTCCCTGGGCGTGCAGGGCTTGGTCCCCATGGGACGCTGCAGGACCGGGCCCATCCATGCTTGTGCCCTGGGCATGCCTGGGGGGAGGGCAGGGCGTGTCCTGTCTGCATGGCGCGGTTATGGTGGGGGAGGGACAGGACGTGGGCATGTCGGGGCCTCAGGGACCGTTCCCCCATGGGTCATGCTCACTGCTCCTCTCTCCCTTGCGGGGCTCCCTGGGACGTGCTGCCCGCTCTCCAGCTCCCTGGGCCATTGTTAGGCATGCCAGGTGGGGTCTGCCCCTCCCATGGGGCTGTGGAAGCAGCTCCACATCTCCAGGCTGAGCTGTGGGGCCGGGGCCAGGGCCGGCCTCCCAGGAACCCTGAGCTCAGAGTCCCTGAACGAAAGGGATGTGTGGAGACCCAAGCCCCCTAACTGTGCCCCGGGTCGGCTCCTGTCTCCCACTTGGGAGCAAGCAGCTGCCTCCTGCTTGGGCTGGGCCCAGGCTGCCGCCCAGCACAGCACAACCCCGGGCCGGCGCCCAAGCCCCGCAGTATGATTGGGGCCACGCTGCGCTTCGCAGGCATGGTGCTGCCCCGTGCCCCACATCGCACAGCTGGGTGCTGAGCTGCAGACAGCTCTGAGGGTGCACAGGGGAGCTGGTAACAGAGCCAAGCTCTTCGGGGTCCCCACAGCCCAAGTCTGCTGCCATGGGCCAGCTGCGGGTTTCTCTTTGCTGTGCAGACCTACCCTTCGTGCTGCCTGCCCAGTTGGAGGGCTGAGGACGGGGATCCAAGCCAGAGCGCTCGGGCCCTGGGCTGCCTATGACCGGCCCTTAGAAGGGTAATGAATGAACCGGTGCGGGGCCGGAGCTGGAGCTGGGCCGTGGGCTCGGCCCCTCGCGGGCAGGGACTGGCTTCTCCAGCGAGTTGTTCTCAGTGGGAGCATGGGGGGCTTGGCGCGGGAGGCGTCGTGTGGGGCCAGGCCCATGTGGGTGCTGGGGGTGGCGATGGGCCCCGTGTCTCGGGCCAGTGCCCGGCATAGCTGCCGCGTGCGCCATTTGCAGTTTTCCTCAAACCCAGCGCCCGGGTTGGGGGTCACGGGGAACCCGGCCCTCCCCCTGGCAGGCGCGGGCGCCCTGGGGCAGGGGGAGTGTGGAGGGGCCCAGAGGGGCTGTGGGGGGGTTCCGGGGGGGGGCCGAGGGGGGGTCCAAGGTTCCGTCTTGTTCTAAACTCTCATTATTTGAAGGCAGTTGCGGCGGGAGGGCTGTGCGGGGGGGGGCCCGGCCCCCGGGGTACATGCAGGGGGGGCTGTGCGGGGGGGGGACCCGGCCCCAGGGGTACATGCGGGGGGGGCTGTGCGGGGGGGGGGACCCAGCCCCAGGGGTACATGCGGGGGGGGCTGTGCGGGGGGGGCCCGGCCCCCGGGGTACATGCAGGGGGGGGGGCCGGCCCCCGGGGTAGGTGCGGGGGGGCTCAGGCTGGGTCGCGGGGGGGGGGGAGGGGGCCGGCCCCCGGGGTAGATGCGGGGGGGCTCAGGCTGGGTCGCGGGGGGGGGGGGAGGGGGCCGGCCCCCGGGGTAGGTGAGGGGGGGCTCAGGCTGGGTCGCGGGGGGGGGGGAGGGGGTGGCGCGCCCGGCGCTGCTGCAGTAGTTGGCGCTCGGGATCAATGAATGGGCCGCGGGCCCGGCCCCTGATTGGCTGCCGCGGCCCGGCGGGGCGGGGCGGGGGGCGGAGCCGGGCGGGGCCCCGCCCCCCCCCCGCGGACCGGCCCCGCAGTGCCCGGCAGGACGCGGCCGCAGCCGCTGCCCCGGACCCGCCATGGCCGCGTCCCGCTGCATCCAGCACGAGATCAGCTCGCTGAAAGGTACCGCCGGCCCCGGGCTCGCCCGGCGGGGCCCGAGCCCCTCGCGGGGCCCGTCCCCCGGCGCCGGCTGCAGGGCGGGGCGGCCGGGCGTGCAGCTGGCTCTGGGGTGTGTCTGGGTCTGGCCCGGCTCGGGCCCTGCTGCTGCTGCTCCCGGGGCCGGGGGGGGGTTCCCCGCCCCTGCCCCTGCCCCGCCCCGCCCCGCCCCATGGATCGGGCCCAGCCCATGTCTCGGCGCTCTGGGGCGCGGGGATCCCCCCGGCGAGGGGTCGCCCCTGGGCACGGTGACGGCCGCGCACCTGCCGGCTGAGCCTCACCGCCCGAGGCGGGCCGCGGCTCTGTGCCCGCTTCCGACACGGCTGCCCCTGCTCTCCCCCGGCTCCGGCCGGCGGGTCGGGGCCCCGGGACCCTCGGCGCCCCCAGACCAGCCCTCGCTGCTGCAGGCTCGCCCCTGCACGGGGTGGTGCCCAGGGGGCTGCCGCCCTGGACCGGAGCCCAGCCTGACTCCGGGCACAGCTCCCTGGCCACACAGGGCACCTGTATCACCGCCCTGGCCCCCAGGTGGAGACTCTGCCCAGCCTGACTCCGGGCACAGCCCCCCGGCCACACAGGGCACCTGTATCACCGCCCTGGCCCCCAGGTGGAGACTCTGCCCAGCCTGACTCCGGGCACAGCCCCCCGGCCACACAGGGCACCTGTATCACCGCCCTGGCCCCCAGGTGGAGACTCTGTCGGGCTGGGCCCAGCCCAGGAGGCTCGGTGCCCCCAGGAGCCTCCCCCAGCGCCAAAGGGGCCGGGGCTGGGCTGGCGTCTTCTGGGCCGTGTGGCCTGGGCCGTTTGCTGATGGCCCCTGCCCAGCTGGCTGGAGCTGCTTGTTGTCACGGCTAGGGGGGGGTTTCCTGCCGCTGAGGCTGCAGAGGAAGCTGCGCGGAGCAGACTGCAGGGAGCAGGGTGGGGAGCAGAGCGGGCTCTGGCGGGGGGACAGGACGAGGCAGGGGCACCATGTGGAGGGACCCAGCTGTGCTGAGCAGCCGTGCTGGGGGCCGGGGCCTGGCTTGGCCAGGTGTCCCTGTGGAGGTGAGCCGCCCAGCCTGGGAGGCTGAATAAACTCCCCATAGTTCATTAATGGAGAGCCCTTGGGGACCCCCCTCTGACCCAGGCCCCTGTCCTCGGGGCAGCTCTCCCCACTGCACCCCGAGGGGCTGCAGCCGGGCCTGTCTCGGAGACTGGGGGGAATGTCTAGCCTGGGCACCCGCTGGCCCCGGTACAGACACCAGCTCATCCAGCTGTGTCTAGAGAAGGGAGATAGCGTCAAGGACTACGGGTCATAGGGAGGGGAGGTGCTTGGGGTGGCGGGAGGGGGCTGCAGCTCAGGATTGAGAGGCACCGGCGGAGTTGGCAGGGGGAGCCAGGGCTGGGCTAGCAGGGGGCTAGGGGTCAGGGAGCAGAGGGCTGGGCTAGCAGAGGGCTGCAGGTTGGGATTGAGTGGCACAGCAGGGCCCTGTGGGCTCTGTTGTTACATAAACACCCAGGCTTGGCTGGAAACGTTCTGGGCCCATCCTGGGGATTGTACTTAGCACGTTGCAGGCTCCAAGCACTGCACGGCCGGTAACGATCGGGCCAGGCGGTGGTGAGCGCCCGCCTTTCCCACTGGCTGCCCTGAGCCAGGCACAGTGGGGGCAGATGTGTCCTGGCTTGTCCCTGTCCCAAAGCCCGGGAGGGGCCCCAGGGCGAGTCCCTGCAGTGGGCAGAGCATGGAGGTGCTTGGGCTGTGCTGCTCAGCGGTTAACGGGCCAGCCCTGGCTCCCCCCACAGGTGAATCTGTGTCAAGCCTCAGCTGCCCTGGAGCAGGCTAGCGGGGGGGGGGAGGGGGAGGGGCAGTGCCGAGGGGGAGAAGGGCCCTGCGGGCGATCGTGGCTGTCAGGGTGTGGGTCTCGGGGCTGGTTTGCAGCAGGTGCTCCTGCCCCGGCTGCGATTCGGGTGGGCTGGGCTGGGCTGGGCTCGATGCTGGGGGCCTGTGCTGCCCTGATGGGCTGTGCCGAGGGGGGAGGGGCTTCTCCTTTGTCTGCCTGGCTGATTTACTGTGAGAATGGGCCGAGTCCCCTGCCAGCTCCAGCCTGATGAATAATCTGGCCCCCACTTGCCACAGCTTCCAGGCCCTTCCTTGGCTCCGGCCACGCTGCCCTCCACAAACAGCCGCTTTGTTCCTGGCTCAGCAGGGAAAGCCCTGGCGCCCCACTCGGTGCTGACTGCAGCGGTCCCAGGCCCTGGAGCAGAGGTGGGGGGAGTGCGCTGGCTAAGTGCCAGGGGTTGTTGCTAACTCTGAAGGGCTTCATGGGGGACTGGCCCATCCCCACAGGGAGCTGGGAACTAGGCTGCAGCCTGCTGGGTGTCTGTCTCCACCACGAAATCCATCAGTGGGGCCTCTCCTGGGCACAGACTTCCCCGGGCTGGAGGCTGCTGGCTGGGACTGAGGGGCATTGGCAGAGCTGGGGGACCAGGGTAGCAGGGGGCTGTGTGTCAGGAGTGAAGAGCATCAGCAGAGCTGTGTCTGGGGAGTACGTTGCATGGCGGGATGGGGGTACCTGCCGGGGGGGCGACAACTCAGCACTAGAGCGCTCAGCCCCACAGCTGGGCATGGATGCTGGGTCGTTCAGACTGGGCGTGAGCTGTAGGTGGCTAGCACAGGACATGGGGGTGGGAGTCTGTTGCTTGGACGGCGTCCAGACGAGGAGTTGAAGGAGCATAGACAAGGCAGCGTTTGCTCCGGCAGGTGGATAGAAAGTTTGTCGGGCTCAACGGGTAGTGATCAATGGCTCCATGTCTAGTTGGCAGCCGGTATCAAGTGGAGTGCCCCAAGGGTCGGTCCTCGGGCCAGTTTTGTTCAATATCTTCATTAATGATCTGGAGGATGGTGTGGATTGCACTCTCAGCAAGTTTGCAGATGACACTAAACTGGGAGGAGAGGTAGATACGCTGGAGGGCAGGGATAGGATACAGAGGGACCTAGACAAATTGGAGGATTGGGCCAAAAGAAATCTGATGACGTTCAACAAGGACAAGTGCAGAGTCCTGCACTTAGGACGGAAGAATCCCATGCACCGCTACAGACTAGGGACCGAATGGCTCGGCAGCAGTTCTGCGGAAAAGGACCTAGGGGTGACAGTGGACGAGAAGCTGGATATGAGTCAACAGTGTGCTCTTGTTGCCAAGAAGGCCAATGGCATTTTGGGCTGTATAAGTAGGGGCATTGCCAGCAGATGGAGGGATGTGATCGTTCCCCTCTATTCGACATTGGTGAGGCCTCATCTGGAGTACTGTGTCCAGTTTTGGGCCCCACACTACAAGAAGGATGTGGAAAAATTGGAAAGAGTCCAGCAGAGGGCAACAAAAATGTTTAGGGGTCTGGAACACATGACTTATGAGGAGAGACTGAGGGAACGGGGATTGTTTAGTCTACGGAAGAGAAGAATGAGGGGGAATTTGATAGCTGCTTTCAACTACCTGAAAGGGGGTTCCAAAGAGGATGGCTCTAGACTGTTCTCAGTGGTAGCAGATGACAGAAGGAAGAGTAATGGTCTCAAGTTGCAGTGGGGGAGGTTTAGGTTGGATATTAGGAAAAACTTTTTCACTAGGAGGGTGGTGAAGCACTGGAATGGGTTACCAAGGGAGGTGTGGAATCTCCTTCCTTAGAGGTTTTTAAAGGTCAGGCTTGACAAAGCCCTGGCTGGGATGATTTAATTAGGGATGGGTCCTGTTTGAGCAGGGGGTTGGACTAGATACCTCCTGAGGTCCCTTCCACCCCTGATCTTCTAGGATTCTATGAGACCGGCCAGGTCAGCGTGTGTAACGATGGAGGTTTGTCACAAGACCCACTAGCTCAGCTAGGGGCTGGTGAAAGGTCACTGGTGGGGGGGGGCGCCCGGGTCTCTGCCTGCGGGACGCAGCAGCTCCGACGAGCTGATCATAATGGTCCTGCTCGGCTTGAACTGTATAAATGAGGGGGGGAGGGGCCGTTGGCAGATCTGTGTGTGTGGGCAGCCCAACCCTGGGGTTGGGGTCGGGAGTGAGGGGCACCGGCAGGATTGTGGCGGGGGAAGGGCCGTGCGGAGTCGGGGCAGGGGGCGCGGGCGGGAGGCAATTACCAGATCTCCAGTTCCCGGTGCCCGTGGTGACCCTCCCGGCTGGGCTCCTGCCTGTCCCGGGCCATCGAGAAACATCCCGCCTTGGATTGAAACGTGGCCCGCGCTGGAGAAGCCGGGGCGGCCTGGGGATTGTACGGCGGCCTGGGGATTGTGCGGGCAGGGTCCCCTCGCGGTTGGTATAACTGGTGGCGTGGCCAGGTGGAGCGAGCGGGGGAGCGGACATAAAGACGGGTGCCCCTCGCTTGTACTCACCGGGCGGCGCTCCGGGTCCTCGGCAGCACTGAAGGCCCCCGCCCCCGAAACGCCGCCAAGGAGCTGGAGCGCGTGAAGGCCCCAGCTGGCGAAGACCCGGGGCGCCGCCGGGTGGGTAAAGATTAAAGAGACACCAGTTGCACTCGGGGGGAGCGGCTGCTCCCCCCGGCTACGCTACCGCAGTTCTCCCAGGCTGGCTCTGCCTGGCTCCAGCTGCAGCCTTGGCTCGCGTGGGCCCTTCCCTTCCCGGCCGGGCGAGCCCGCTCACCGTCTGCCCCACGCAGGCCCTTCCAGACTGACGCAGTCGCCCCTTGCTCAGCTCCTGGGGTCCGTCACTACCAGGCAGGTTCTGTAGCCCATGACCCTTCCCCAGCAGCCCCCGTGCCACGCAGACCCCCGAGCTGGGCCAGGGCCAGCTCTTCGCCCCAGAGGTAACGTCCCCTCCCTGCTTCTGCTCGGATCCCAGCTCAGTCCTGGGCACTGGCCGCCTGCCGGCAGTGGCGGGGAGGGAGCCCCCGAGCCAGCAGAGCAGCCCGGGGGGGCCCTCGCAGTGCAGGGCCATGTGCGTGCCGTGGGTCCCAAAGCCCAGGCCTGTGGGTGCCATGGGGCTGGGAGCCTTCGGAAAAGGTATAACCAACCCCGCCCCAGCAAGGGGCAGTGGGGCGAAGTCTGACTGGGACCTGGGGCTGCGCCCCCTGGGCCTCGCCCTCTCTTCTAGGGTGTCCTGCAGCTGCCCATCACCCCGGTGTCTCAGCAAACTGCGCAGCAGCTATGGGGGGCTCTGGTAGCTCAGCCGCGGGGTGGGGAGAGGGATTCAGATTTCCTGACTGTGCGGGGCTCGTGGTGTGCATGTGTCCGTCAGTGCTAGGGGAGGAAGCATTTGTCGGAGGGTAGGGGGTCCGCTGGGGAGGCGGGGGGGGTCTGTTGGGGTTTTGGGGGGATCTGTCAGGGAGGCACGGGGGGCCTGTTGGGGGGTAGGGGGTGTTGGGGGGTACATCTGTCGGGTAGTGAGTGTGGGGGAGTCTGTCTGTCAGGGAGGCATGGCGGGGTGTCTGTCATTCGGGCAGTGGAAGGGCCTTTTCGAAGGGGGGCGGTTTGCAGCGTCAGGAGCTGCTCAGCCCCCAGCTGGTCCTGGGTGCCCCTGGGCTCCGGGTCGCCCCCTCCCGGGCAGGGGTCAGGCAGCAGTTACCTGCTCCCAGGTGCAGCGTCCCAGGGCGCTGCTGCCCTCTGCTGTCGGTTGCCAGCACTGCAGGCACGTAGCCTCAAGCCCCATAAACACTAGGGCAGGAGGCTGGAGCTGCCAGTGCATGGGGGAGTTGTGGGGCCTCGGCCCCCTGCCCTGCCTGGGCCAATGGGAACCGCCCCCTGCAGTGACACTCCGGACAATGCATGGCCTGCAGAGACCCACTCCCCACTTCAGCTTCCGAGTCTGCCCCCCGTCCCGACCTGCGCTCGGCCCTCCCGTCTTGGCCTGCTCTTCCCGCCCCGCCCGCTGTTCCCTCCTCTTGCACAAACAGGACCAGGAATGAGGTCTGTTGGTGGTGGAAAAAATATTGACCCTGGCAGGCCTGGCTCCTGTGGAGCTGGGAGGTGGGGATGTATGTGGGGGGGCTCAGTGCTATGGGGCTGGCAGCCTGCCCATCTGGGCTCCTTAGAGTGCAGGACCCAGTCCCGTTATCCTGGCGTGAGCAGAGACCCTGAAAGCTGCTTTGCCCGTCCCCCTGGGCCCAGCTCCCTGCAGCGTGGCTCTGTCTGGCTTTCCTGGGCTGGGCCGAATGGGGCTTGGCCGCTGGGCCAGGGCAGGTGCTCGTGGGGCTGCAAGTGCCGTGGTGACGGGGGTGAGCCAGCTGTTCTCAGGACCTTGATGGGGTTCAGCTGACAGGCTCTGGGGACAGTAAATGGCTTTGGCTGGCCACAGTGCTCCCTTTGGCGTTGGCAGGGTGCTGGGCTCGGAGCCTGGGACCCACGGGCGCTTGTGGACGTGCGCCTGGGGGCGGCAGTGTGGGCAGAGGGCTGGGCTCCATCCCCATAGCCTTCCCGGGCAGCCACGTGCCCAGCTCGGGGCAGCAGGGCCGAGGCTGCTCCTGGAGCCCCGTGCCCCAGCGGGCACTGCACGTGGGCAGGGCTGCAGTGCCTCTCATGGGCTCTGCCGTGGGTGGCCAGGGCCCGGCTCCTTCCTCTGGCCGCCGAGCTCTCTCCGGCCTGGGGAAGGACCCCGCGGCGCTACAGACGGGAGATAGTGCAGTCCGGGCAGGGAGCACGTTCCGGGTGCAGCGGCCCGTTAACCCCATGTAGCCGGGCAAATGGGGGTTCGTGGGTCACAGGATGTGATGAGCCAGAAATGCAGCGTCTCTGCTCAAGCCAGGGGTTCTAGCGTCTAGCCGAGGTAGGAGTTGACGCTCCAGGCTCGTCTTTGGACGGAGTGCAGGTCCCATTGAGGACAAGGTCTGAGAGGTCAGATCTGGTGGGATCGCGTTGTGAAGGGTTGGCCCATGAGGGACACGGTGTTTTGCGGCTCTTGATCATTTCCTGTGCGAGTTCGTTGGGAAGCTTAGTGATTGTTTGGTTTCACCCGCACAGCTGCTGTTGGGGCCCTCGGTGCCCGGGATAAGGTACGCACGCGTTGTGACAGGCCGTGTAGGACCCCTGGATCTCAAGAGGTGTGTTGTGGGGAGGTTGATCATCAGAGCAGTGGAGATACGCGGTCGGAAAGTTTCGCGTGGTCTGTTCTAGCTGGGCCTGCTGATACTGAGTTGGTGCGTCTTGGTCTGCGGGGAGCGTTGAAGGACAGAGGAGGTGGTGGTCCGCGTGTGGTCCCCACTATGCCGGGGTTGTCATGGTGGAAGGATACCCTGTATGGCTTCAACTGTGGGGGGCAGGTGACACCTAGGGGTGTGCGGTTGGAGGGCTCTTTGTTGTCCTGTATTGAAACTGGATTTCTCCATCCGATTTCCTGCTGGGCTGGAGTTTTCTGCTTTGGGGAAGGCACATTCAAGTGCTATATTGACAGGTTTCGGAGTAACAGCCGTGTTAGTCTGTATTCGCAAAAAGAAGAGGCGGACTTGTGGCACCTTAGAGACTAACCAATTTATTTGAGCATGAGCTTTCGTGAGCTACAGCTCACTTCATCGGATGCATCCACAGTATGTTTCCACAGTATGCATCCGATGAAGTGAGCTGTAGCTCACAAAAGCTTATGCTCAAATAAATTGGTTAGTCTCTAAGGTGCCACAAGTCCTCCTGTTCTTCAAGTGCTATAAAAAGTGACCGTGGACTTTCTCCTCCAGCCCTTCTGTGGGAAATGAGAGACTGGGTGTACTAGGGGTTACTGGGTCTGTGGGGGTAGGTGGGGCGGATTGGTGTATACAGCTGTTGGGGGGGGTTACTGGGTCTGTGGGGGTCAGTGAGGGGGGTTGGTATGTACAGATGTCAGGGGTTACTGGGTCTGTGGGGGTAGGTGGGGGGATTGGTGTGTACAGGTGTCGGGGGGTTACTGGGTCTGTGGGGGTAGGTGAGGGGCATCAGTATGTGTCACGGGGTCCCCGGGCGATGCTCTGGAACTGCTCCATACGAAGCTAGGCAGGACTCTGGGGGAGCCTCCTCTCTCTGAGCAGACTGCCTCTAGGGCAAGAAGCTTCCATCTTCCTGGGTCTGACCTCGGAGCATTCAGCATCCTCTGCCCCACCGGGTGGGCTCCTGGGGCAGCCAGAGGGCCCTGCATCCCAACTCCGCAGTCAGATGTGACTCTCAGCCAGCCGGGAAAACAGGTTTATTAGTCGACAGGAACACAGCATAGAACAGAGCTTGTTAGCACAGAAATCAGTGATTTTCAGCCAAGTCCATTTTGGGGGGGAGGGGAGCCCAGAGCCAGGGCTCTGGTCCTCCCTCTGAGCCCCAGGCCCCTGCCCAGCCCCTTGCTCCACCTCCAGGCCCAGAGTCACCTGGTCGCATTCCCTTCCTGGGTCTCAGGGCACGAAGGGGTGGCCACAGCATCCGAGCAGGCAGCTGGAGCAACTCCCATAAAAGTCACACGTGGTTGTTCGCACCACCTAGACACTGGTGCAATACACAAGGAAACTGAGGCAGACATGGCATTCATGCAAAACAGTAAGACTCACATACAACATAAGAAGGGAAGGTCCCCACTTTGTCACATCTCTCCCCCCTTCAAGATCAAACTGAGCGGGGTCACTGTAGCCAGTGTTACCAGATTTGCCCGTTACTTTGGGGTATGCTCATTTATTAGGATTATTCTTTGGGGTGGGGGGTTCTGTAATTCTATCAACGTCCTACTTGTGTTCTCATACGGCGCTCTGCTTCTCGCTGCTGCAAGTCCCCTCCCAGTGGAGCTATCCTGCAGGACCTAGGTTCCCCAGGGCCGGGTTCTTCCAGCCCCAGAATCAGATATGCACGCACGCACACACAGAGTCTGAGTGGACTGGGTCGAGCAGCACTTCCAAGCTGCCACCCTCATATGTCCCAGGTTCAGCACGTCCCTATCCCCACTTTCACATTACCGTTGTTCTGGTCGTAACCCACCGGATGAGCAAACCCCACAGGATTTTGGGGCACTGCAGGGATCTTAGGTAAGAGGAGCGTTGCTGCAGAGTAAATGGGGAAGCCAGAAACACAAAAGAGTAAAGTTCAGAGACAGAGAAGCAACCAGCTTAACCATAAAAGTTGTTTGTTGAATAATAGTGATAACCACACAAGGAGAGCCTAAACAAACATTACAGTTACATTATTAAAGGTTACAAAAGTCACATATAGAAAACTATACCTGCCTGAGGTAGAAAAGAAAACAGAGAGAGCTGGGATCTCACCAACTTTCGTGAAGCTTGAACGGGTCGGGGGTCCCAGGTGGTGGTAGCTCAGGGTCCGGAGACAGGCAGAGCCCCCCGCACGATCAGTCAGGAGAAGATGAGGTCCCAATGGAACGGATGCACACTTTGGATCCAGGCATCAGAACATGGACTTGAGCATGGGTCGGGGTTTGTGTAGGGAAAGAACAAGGGTTCAAGGGAGCACACTAGATTTGTTTATGGGTAAACTGATGGCTCAAGTATCCGAGGGGTAGCCGGGTTAGTCTGGCTCTGTAAAAGCAGCAGAGTGTCCTGTGGCACCTTATAGACTAACAGACGAATTGGAGCATGAGCTTTCGTGGGTGAATCCCCACTTTCGTATTCACCCACGGAACAGGACTCTTTGATGACTCAAGGGTTTTCATTAGGCTAGACAATAGGGGCTGATCGTTCCTGGCTATGGGTGGTGTTTTCTTCCAGGGAGCTCCCAATGCAGTTAGGCAGCTTCAGTATTTTGGATACCAATCAAGGATTTATTACTAGAATTGATCTGATAACTGCTGAGCTGGGTGTGTGCAGGCGTGGGTTCGTTAACATCTGGAGCAGAGATCCCCCATCATGCAGTGCTTCCCTGCTTTCCTGGTCCCAGAGTTCAGTGCGGTTCTTGCCTTGGAATCTCTGTTCTCCAATCTGTATGCTAATGGAGATGCCTCCCTGTCCCATCTTCGATGCAAATGAGCCTAGGGGAGTTTCCTTAATCCTGTCACCCTTGTCAGGAGGGGTCTAGGTGTGTCTCCCACTGCCCTTCACTGCTCTCTACAAGTCTTTTCTCTGATCGGTTTTGGTTCAGGCTGGGGTGGGGAGGGTCCTTCATGAGTCGGAAAGGCTGGATACTGCACCCTGGTTCTCCAAGAACACAGAGCTGACTGGTATCACCAGTAACCTGGGGAAGTTCAGGCCCCCCTCTCCGGGACAAAGCATCAGCTAGAACATTTGCACTCCCCTTAACGTGGACCACCTCCGTCTCATAATCCTGGCAGGACAGGCTCCACCTCAGGAGCTCTGCGATTGGCCCCTCTCATCTGGTGCAGCCATGGCAGGGCGAGTGGTCTGGGTACACAGTGAAGTGCCACCCAAATAGATCCGGCTGCAGCCTTTTAGGAGCCCACCCCAGCGCCGGGCATTCCCTCTCTATGGCCGCATAGCACTGCTCCCGGGGCAGCAGCTTCCTGCTCAGGTACATGATGGGGTTTCTCTCCCCCTTTGCATTGGCCTGCCTCGGCACCGTGCTCAGCCCCATGTGTGGGGCACTGGTGAATGCCATAAAGGGCTTGTCAAAGTCTGGGTTTCCCAGCACTGGGCCTTTGACCAGATCCTCCTTCAGTGAGCAGAGAGCCCTCTGGCACTGCCTGGTCCAGACCAGCTTGTCTGGCTTCCCCTTCTTGCACAGCTCAATGATGGGAGCTGACACAGAGCTAAAGTGGGGCACGACCCTCTGGTAGTGCCCCGCCATTCCAATAAAGGCCTGGGCCTGTTTCGTACTCTGGGGAGCAGGCCAGTTTCTGATCGCCCACACCTTGGCTGGCTGTGGCTTTAGGCAGCCTCTCCCCACCTTGTGGCCTGGGTACGACACCTCTGCCATCCCCACCTTGCATGTCCCAGCTTTTACAGTCGCCATGCATCCTGGAGGCGACCCAGACCCCTCTTCACCTGGGACACCTGGTCCTCCTAGGTCTGGCTTACGACACAGATATCATCAATGTACATTGGGGTAAAATTCTCCATCCCCCTCAGTAACTGATCCATCTGGTGCTGGTAGGTGACCGGTGCCTCCTTGAGGCCGAAAGGTAGGGACTTGTACAGCCCCAAGGGGTGACAAAAGCAGGTTTCAACCTGGCATCTGGATCCAAAGGCTCCTGCCAGTACCCTTTGGTGAGATCTCTGGTCATGGGGTAACGAGTCGTCCGCTTCCCCCCGCCCCCCCCAACTTGTCTAGGATCTCATCAGGCCTAGACATGGGCAGGTACTAGACATGGTGATAGCACTGATCTTCTGATAGGCCACACAGAATCGGATTGACCCGTCTTTCCTGGGAGAGGCCTCTGGGGCTGGTGGGTGGCTGGACCACCCCTAAAGCCAGCATGTGTCTCACCTCCCCCTCCAGGGCCTGGTCTGTGTTCTGAATGGGGAACACCTGATTGACGGGCCGGCTCCCATCTCCACCCAGTGGACAGCCGGGTTAGCGAGCCCAGGCCGGCTGGAGAGCAGCTGTGGGTGCGAATGCAGCGTCTCTCAGCAGGCAGGGGTGAGCTGGTCAGAGAGGGGAACTGATTCCAGCAAGGGGCCGGCTCCTTTCTCAGGGAAGAGACCCACCAGGGAAGTCTGTCCACCACCAGGGGATCCTCTCCCTTTTTCCCCTGGCCACACGTGGCCAGGACCAGCCTCTGCCTATCACAGTACAGCTCCACCATGTTGACCTGGTCCCCTTGGTGGCTGTGAGCCCGACTGGGCAGTTCCACCACATTGTTCTCCTCATTCAGCTGCTGGATGACCTTGAAGGGTTCGTCCCAGGCAGCTGGGAGCTTATTCTTCCTCAGCGGGACGAGACCCCTCACCTGGTCCCGGTTCCATAGGCCGAGCGGTCGTACCAGACCTTCTGCCTCCCTTGGGCCCTGGCTAGGTTCTCCCTGGCCGGACCCATGAGCTCTCCCGAGCTTTTCCCAGAAAGTCAGTCCATGCTCCAGCACTGATTCTCCATCGGGGATACCTTCCCCTCCTATCCGTCCCACACCAAGCCCAGGGCCACCTTCTGAAAAGGCTCCTCTATGAAATGCAGGTGTCCCAAGGCTGCTTTACCCTGCCCCTGCATCCCCTGCCCCTCCATGCGCTTCCCACAGCGAGTCCACCCAGGCGGGGTCCTGGGGAAGCCAGAGGGTCCTGCCCCCCAACTCCGCAGTCAGACGTGACTCTCAGCCAGCCAGTAAAACAGAAGGTTTATTAGGCAACAGGAACACAGCATAGGGGCAGAACTTGTTAGCACAGAAATAGTGACTTTCAGCCAAGTTCATCAGGGGCCGGGGGCAGAGACGGGGCTTTGGTTCTCCCCCTGAGTCCCAAGCCAGCCAAGACTGACTCCCTTCCAGCTGCCTGACCCCTGCCCTGCCCTTTGTCTCCTTCCCGGGCCAAGAGTCACTTGGTTACATCCCCCTCCTGAGTCTCAGGTGAGGAAGGGGTGGCCTGCAGCTGGAGCAGCCTCCGCAAAAGTCTCACACACTTATTCCCACCACCTAGACATTGGTACAATACACAGGGAAACTGAGGCACACACAGCATTCATGTAAAACTGTAAGACTCACAAACAACATAACAAGGGAGAATCCCCACTTCGTCACAGTATGTACAGCTGTTGGGTTACTTGGGTTTGTGGGGGATCAGTGTGGGGGGATCGGTGTGTACAGCTGTCGGGGGGGGTTACTGGGTCTGTGGGGGTAGGTGTGGGGAGATCGGTGTGTACAGCTGTTGGGGGGGTTACTGGGTCTGTGGGGGTAGGTGGGGGGGATCGGTGTGACCAGCTGTCGGGGGGGGGCGGTTACTGGGTCCGGGGGGTAGGTGGGGGGGATCGGTGTGACCAGCTGTCGGGGGCGGAGGTTACTGGGTCTGGAGGGGTAGGTGGGGGGGGATCGGTGTGACCAGCTGTCGGGGGGGGGCGGTTACTGGGTCTGTAGGAGTAGGTGGGGGGGATATGTGTGACCAGCTGTCGGGGGGGGGGCAGTTACTGGGTCTGTAGGAGTAGGTGGGGGGGATCAGTGTGACCAGCTGTCGGGGGGGGGGGCGGTTACTGGGTCTGGGGGGGTAGGTGGGGGGGATCGGTGGGACCAGCTGTCGGGGGGGCGGTTACTGGGTCTGTAGGAGTAGGTGGGGGGGATCGGTGTGACCAGCTGTCGGGGGGGGGCGGTTACTGCGTCTGTGGGGGTAGGTGGGGGGGATCGGTGTGACCAGCTGTCGGGGGGGCGGTTACTGGGTCTGTAGGAGTAGGTGGGGGGGATCGGTGTGACCAGCTGTCTGGGGGGGTCGGTTACTGCGTCTGTGGGGGTAGGTGGGGGGGATCGGTGTGACCAGCTGTCGGGGGGGGTGGTTACTGGGTCTGTACGAGTAGGTGGGGGGATCGGTGTGACCAGCTGTCGGGGGCGGAGGTTACTGGGTCTGTAGGAGTGGGGGGGGGATCGGTGTGACCAGCTGTCGGGGGGGGGCGGTTACTGGGTCTGTGGAAGTAGGTGCGGGGGATCGGTGTGACCAGCTGTCTGGGGGGGGGGCGGTTACTGGGTCTGTGGGGGTAGGTGGGGGGGATCGGTGTAACCAGCTGTCTGGGGGGGCGGTTACTGGGTCTGTAGGAGCAGGTGGGGGGGATCGGTGTAACCAGCTGTTGGGGGGGGCGGAGGTTACTGGGTCTGTGGGGGTAGGTGGGGGGGATCGGTGTGACCAGCTGTCGGGGGGGGTGGTTACTGGGTCTGTACGAGTAGGTGGGGGGATCGGTGTGACCAGCTGTCGGGGGCGGAGGTTACTGGGTCTGTAGGAGTGGGGGGGGGATCGGTGTGACCAGCTGTCGGGGGGGGGCGGTTACTGGGTCTGTGGAAGTAGGTGCGGGGGATCGGTGTGACCAGCTGTCTGGGGGGGGGCGGTTACTGGGTCTGTGGGGGTAGGTGGGGGGGATCGGTGTAACCAGCTGTCTGGGGGGGCGGTTACTGGGTCTGTAGGAGCAGGTGGGGGGGATCGGTGTAACCAGCTGTTGGGGGGGGCGGAGGTTACTGGGTCTGTGGGGGTAGGTGGGGGGGATCGGTGTGACCAGCTGTCGGGGGGGGGCGGTTACTGTGTCTGTAGGAGTAGGTGGGGGGGATCGGTGTGACCAGCTGTTGAGGGGGGCGGAGGTTACTGGGTCTGTAGGAGTAGGTGGGGGGATCGGTGTGACCAGCTGTCTGGGGGGGTCGGTTACTGCGTCTGTGGGGGTAGGTGGGGGGGATCGGTGTGACCAGCTGTCGGGGGGGGGTGGTTACTGGGTCTGTACGAGTAGGTGGGGGGATCGGTGTGACCAGCTGTCGGGGGGGGCGGTTACTGGGTCTGTAGGAGTGGGGGGGGGATCGGTGTGACCAGCTGTCGGGGGGGGCGGTTACTGGGTCTGTGGGGGTAGGTGGGGGGGATCGTTGTGACCAGCTGTGGGGGTGGAGGTTACTGGGTCTGTAGGAGTGGGGGGGGGATCGGTGTGACCAGCTGTCGGGGGCAGAGGTTACTGGGTCTGTAGGAGTAGGTGGGGGGGATCGGTGTGACCAGCTGTCGGGGGGGGGGCGGTTACTGCGTCTGTGGGGGTAGGTGGGGGGGATCGGTGTGACCAGCTGTCGGGGGGGGGGGGCGGTTACTGTGTCTGTAGGAGTAGGTGGGGGGATCGGTGTGACCAGCTGTCGGGGGGGGGCGGTTACTGGGTCTGTAGGAGTGGGGGGGGGATCGGTGTGACCAGCTGTCGGGGGCAGAGGTTACTGGGTCTGTAGGAGTAGGTGGGGGGATCGGTGTGACCAGCTGTTGGGGGGGCGGAGGTTACTGGGTCTGTGGGGGTAGGTGGGGGGGATCGGTGTGACCAGCTGTCGGGGGGGGGGCGGTTACTGGGTCTGTAGGAGCAGGTGGGGGGGATCGGTGTGACCAGCTGTCTGGGGGGGGGCGGTTACTGGGTCTGTAGGAGTAGGTGGGGGGGATCGGTGTAACCAGCTGTTGGGGGGGGCGGAGGTTACTGGGTCTGTGGGGGTAGGTGGGGGGGATCGGTGTGACCAGCTGTCTGGGGGGGTCGGTTACTGGGTCTGTAGGAGTAGGTGGGGGGGATCGGTGTAACCAGCTGTTGGGGGGGCGGAGGTTACTGGGTCTGTGGGGGTAGGTGGGGGGGATCGGTGTGACCAGCTGTCGGGGGGGGCGGTTACTGGGTCTGTGGGGGTAGGTGGGGGGGATCGGTGTGACCAGCTGTCTGGGGGGGTCGGTTACTGCGTCTGTGGGGGTAGGTGGGGGGGATCGGTGTGACCAGCTGTCGGGGGGGGGGGTGGTTACTGGGTCTGTAGGAGTAGGTGGGGGGATCGGTGTGACCAGCTGTCGGGGGGGGCGGTTACTGGGTCTGTAGGAGTAGGTGGGGGGATCGGTGTGACCAGCTGTTGGGGGGGGCGGTTACTGGGTCTGTAGGAGTAGGTGGGAGGGATCGGTGTGACCAGCTGTCGGGGGGGGGCGGTTACTGTGTCTGTAGGAGTAGGTGGGGGGGATCGGTGTGACCAGCTCTCTGGGGGGGTCGGTTACTGCGTCTGTGGGGGTAGGTGGGGGGATCGGTGTGACCAGCTGTTGGGGGGGGCGGAGGTTACTGGGTCTGTAGGAGTAGGTGGGGGGATCGGTGTGAGCAGCTGTCGGGGGGGCGGTTACTGGGTCTGTAGGAGTAGGTGGGGGGGATCGGCGTGACCAGCTGTCTGGGGGGGTCGGTTACTGCGTCTGTGGGGGTAGGTGGGGGGGATCGGTGTGACCAGCTGTCGGGGGGGGGGCGGTTACTGTGTCTGTAGGAGTAGGTGGGGGGATCGGTGTGACCAGCTGTCTGGGGGGGTCGGTTACTGCGTCTGTGGGGGTAGGTGGGGGGGATCGGTGTGACCAGCTGTCGGGGGGGGGCGGTTACTGGGTCTGTACGAGTAGGTGGGGGGATCGGTGTGACCAGCCGTCGGGGGCGGAGGTTACTGGGTCTGTAGGAGTGTGGGGGGGATCGGTGTGACCAGCTGTCGGGGGGGGCGGTTACTGGGTCTGTGGAAGTAGGTGGGGGGGATCGGTGTGACCAGCTGTCTGGGGGGGCGGTTACTGGGTCTGTAGGAGCAGGTGGGGGGGATCGGTGTGACCAGCTGTCTGGGGGGGCGGTTACTGGGTCTGTAGGAGCAGGTGGGAGGGATCGGTGTAACCAGCTGTTGGGGGGGGGCGGAGGTTACTGCGTCTGTGGGGGTAGGTGGGGGGGATCGGTGTGACCAGCTGTTGGGGGGGGCGGAGGTTACTGGGTCTGTAGGAGTAGGTGGGGGGATCGGTGTGAGCAGCTGTCGGGGGGGCGGTTACTGGGTCTGTAGGAGTAGGTGGGGGGGATCGGTGTGACCAGCTGTCTGGGGGGGTCGGTTACTGCGTCTGTGGGGGTGGGTGGGGGGGATCGGTGTGACCAGCTGTTGGGGGGGGCGGTTACTGGGTCTGTAGGAGCAGGTGGGGGGGATCGGTGTGACCAGCTGTCTGGGGGGGTCGGTTACTGCGTCTGTGGGGGTGGGTGGGGGGGATCGGTGTGACCAGCTTTTGGGGGGGGCGGTTACTGGGTCTGTAGGAGCAGGTGGGGGGGATCGGTGTAACCAGCTGTTGGGGGGGGCGGAGGTTACTGGGTAGGTGGGGGGGATCGGTGTGACCAGCTGTCGGGGGGGGCGGTTACTGTGTCTGTAGGAGTAAGTGGGGGGGATCGGTGTGACCAGCTGTCTGGGGGGGGGGCGGTTACTGGGTCTGTAGGAGCAGGTGGGGGGGATCGGTGTGACCAGCTGTCGGGGGGGGCGGTTACTGGGTCTGTGGGGGTAGGTGGGGGGGATCGGTGTGACCAGCTGTCTGGGGGGGTCGGTTACTGCGTCTGTGGGGGTAGGTGGGGGGCATCGGTGTGACCAGCTGTTGGGGGGGGGCGGTTACTGGGTCTGTAGGAGTAGGTGGGGGGGATCACTGTGACCTGCTGTCTGGGGGGGGGCGGTTACTGGGTCTGGGGGGGTAGGCGACTCCTCCGCTCTGTGCGGCCAGGACCGGTGTAGACCCTGTGTCTCGGCTGCCCGGCTGATGGGGCTGGAGCCTGGGGGTGGGGGGCAGTGCTCTCCGTCAGGGGCTGGTCCCGGAATGGTGCCCCGGGAGGGCTGGGGCCCTGGCAGCTGACCTCTTCCCCCCCCACCCCCGCGCCATGGGGTCTGGCCCAGCATTGCAGCGGGAGGGGGTCTGGTGCTGCAAGTGGGGCCTCCACAAAGGGGCGTCCGAGCTGCTCTGTGCAGAGCTTGGTGCTTCCCGTGTCCCCCAGGCATAGACTGGGGCGAGGCCGGGGAGATGGGGGTGCAGAACCTTTGCCTTGTGGGGCAGGAGGCCCTGGGTGCTGGCTCTAGGGCTGGGCCACGTAACCACCCTGGTGACCGGCTGGCTGCTCGCGAGGTGTCTCCCCAGGGTGCTGAGCCGGGCTTGGGGCGCTTTGCCCCCTTTGCTCCAGGGCGGCCGGGTGTGTGCTCGGCTGCAGGCAGGGAGCGGGGCCTAGCAGCTAGAGCAGGGGCTGGGCACCAGGATTCTGTTTCTGGCTCTGGCCGGCTGTGTGCTGCTGGGCAGGTCCTGTCCCCGCCCGGTGCCTCAGTTTCCCCTCAGTGCAGTGGTGACTCCTCCAGGGGGCTGCGTGGCTAGTGGGGTGCTGTGAGCACTGGCTGGGGAACTTGGTCAGTCTGGGCCCCACCGCCCAGGTGCTGTTTCCTGGCCTGTCAGCCCAAGAGAGCAACTCCTCTCCCACACGAAACGGGCTGGCATGGAAATGGTTAAAGCCGGCCAACGCCCTCCTTCCCTGGCCTCCCGGGCAGGGGGCCAGGAATGACTGGGATGTGCCTGCTGGGGGGCAGGGCCGGGGCCAGCCGGCTGGAGCCCACGGGGCCCAGAACCAGGCAGGCTGCCCTGGGCATGGAAATGCAGCCTGGCCTCTCACGTCCAGCCCGGCTGGCCCCATGCCCTTGTGCCCAGGCTCGGCCCCTTGCCGCGTGGGGCACTGGCCCCTGGCCGGATCCCCACGTTCCCGGCCGGACCCGTCTGTCCCGTTCGCCTTTGCAGTTGTGTGCAGTGGAAAGCAAAGCGCTGGGTGCCTGCCCGCCCCCTCTCCCCCAGCCCCACGCTCCCCTCACCCCGCCCCACTTGTGGGAAACTGGAGGGGAAACTATGATGAAACTCCTGGCCAGAGCAGAGCCGGCAAATCTGGCGGCTTCCTCTCCTCTCTTCTCTTCTCCCCCCTCCCCCAGCCCTGTGGTCAGGAGGGCGTGTGGTGCCCGGGAGGGGCTGCTGGGTCCGCGCCCCCCCCCCCATGCCCATATCCGCGTGTGTGTCACAGCCAGGGAGTGAGCGGGCATGTCCCCCCCCCGTGCCTGAGCGGGGGTGGAGCTGCTGTCAGTCGCCAGCGCGCGGCTGCTCGGTCTGAGCCAGGCCGGGAGGGAGGCTGCTCCGGCTGCCTCTGCCGAGAGGGCTGCCCGCCCCGCGCCGTGCCCCGCGCCCCGCGCCCCCCGCCGCGCCCCCCGCCATGGTGGCAGGGATGCTGATGCCGCTGGAGCGGCTGCAGGCCATCTACGAGCTGCTCTTCCGCGAGGGCGTGATGGTGGCCAAGAAGGACAAGCGGCCGCAGAGCTTCCACCCGCAGCTGCCCGGCGTCACCCACCTGCAGGTGACGCGGGCCATGGGCTCGCTCCGGTCGCGGGGCCTGGTGCGCGAGACCTTCGCCTGGCGCCACTGTTACTGGTACCTGACCGACGAGGGCGTCGGCCACCTGCGCCGCTACCTGCACCTGCCGCCCGAGATCGTCCCCGCCTCCCTGCAGCGCGCCCGGCGCCCCCCGGACACGGCCGCCCGGCGCCCCCCGGACACGGCCGCCCGGCGCCCCCCGGACACGGCCGCCCGGCGCCCCCCGGACACGGCCGCCCGGGCGCAGACGGTGCCGGGCCTGGCCAGCTGCCCCCCCAAACGCCAGGCGGGCAGCGAGGAGGGCGGGGGCTCGCGCCAGGCGTACCGCAGGAGAGAGGAGACCCGGGAGCAGCACGTGGAGGCCGCCTCGGCGGGGGGAGTGTCCAGGCCGGCCCCGGGACCCAGCCCTGCCCCAGGTTAGCGACCCGCCCCTCGCCGGAGGGGGCAGCGTGCTCTGGGGGGGAGGGGGGCGTGTGGGGCCGGGTCCTGCCCCCCAGAGGGAGCAGCGCTGGGCGGCCGGGGCAGCTGTGTTCATTCATTCGGGTGGGGAGAGCCGGCAGCTGGAGAGCTGGCGCCGGCTTTGTTCGAGCCAGTGATGCTGGGTGGGAGGGGGCATGGCCGTGGCCTCTCCTGGGGAGGGGGGGGTCACCCTCCGCTGGGGCCTGTGGGGTGTCTGAATGCTGGGGGGGGCGGGGCGGGGCTTGGCAGAGCGGTGGGCATGGTGCCTGCCTTCGCCCGACCCGGGGCTGCCCTTAACCCTTTCCCAGCCAGTCCGTGCGAGACGGGAGCTCTGGCTTGCCCCGATGGACAGCAGGCAGGCCTCCCACGCCCCAGCCCCCCCAGTCGGGCCTGGCTTGCCAACAGGTGCAGGGCCCCGTGCTGTCCTTGGCCATCGTCTCCCCGTCGTCCTCCAGCTGTTGCGGTCTGCTGCCGAGGTCAGAGGCAGCCCCAGGGAGAGGGACCCCAACTCTCCGCCTGTGGGGCCCGCTGCAGGCAGCGTTTGGAGAGACCCCTGGGGATGCTGCCAGGCCCAGATCCCATGGCGGTTGTGGGTCAGAGGCTTTGTCCGGCCTGCCGCAGGCCCTGCAGGGCTGGGGGATGGCCGCACGCAGCCCAGCTGGGCTGCACGGTGGGTGGGGGAGCCTGCTGGCGCTCTGGGTGCGGGGCCCTCCGTCCCGTCAGGCGTTTGGGCAGCGTGGGGTCACGCAGCATGGGCTGCGGGTTGTGCCCATCCCAGCAGTGGGTCCCTGCCCAGCGACTGCTCCCTGAGACTGCGCCCTCGGCCCATGGGTGGCACAGAACTGTGGGGGGCCAGGCTCACGCCGGGTAGGGGTCCCAAGCCAGGAGCCGGTGCGGAGTGGCTGGGGGATGGGCCGGGGCCGGTGGCTTGCCAGGTGTGCAGCCTGTCTGGGCTGGTGGGCTAATGCCACAGCCGGTCTGCAGGAGGGGGCACAGGCATCTGACCAGCCAGCGAGGGTGCTGCTCCGGGGGCAGGGTCAGTGCTGGCCGGTGCCTGCTAGTCCTGCCCGTCCTCATGCTGGGGCTCCCGCCCCACCCAGCCAGCATCTGCCCCTGGCACTGCCCTGTGGGCGCATGGGGCAGGCTGCCCTCCCTGTTTAGGGCCTGTCGTGTGGGCTAGCTGCACCCCACCCCCCTCCCCTGGCTCCTGTCCAGCCAACTCCCAGCCCTGCGGTGGGAGGGGAGGGGGCAGAGGCCATGGGGGACAAGGGCCTTCAGGGGACGGAGGAGGGGCAGGAGAAGGGTGTTCGCTTCTCAGGGTGGGCATCCGCCAGCCGGGGGCTGCAGCCAGGGGGGTGAGCGGCACGTTTGCACCACCTGGGGCTCGTCCCTGCCCGCCCGGAGCCTTGCCTGCGGCACCCTGACCAGGCTGGTGTGGCCGCTTCGGGCGCTGGAGACCAGAGCCCACGTCCGAGTGCGGGGCCCAGGGCAGGCCCCCAGCTCTCTGGACGGGCCCCGATGGCCGGACAGCCTGTGCGGCGGGAGGGGCTGGGCTATGGCCCTGTGCCCGAAGGGGTGTGTGTGTGTGTGTGTGTGTGTGTGTGGGGGTGATCCCAGGTACCTTCCCAGTCGCCCCCCACCCCCTTCAGCCTGCTCCCAGCCACCTGCTGCTCTGCCCCGTGCCCGCCTGCGATCCCCTGGCCAGGCTGCGGAGCCCTGGGGGACCCGTGGAGACGTGGCAGCAGGTCGCTGGAGGAGGGGGCTGGTGTCCTGCTGCCCCATCCCCCTCTTGCCCTCCCCGAGGCCCCGGCCCTGCTGCATGTGGGGTGACTCAGCCTTGCTGCTGGCCGAGCACCTCGGCTCCAAGTTTCCACCAGGAAACGCGCGGCGCTGGCCTGTTCCTGGGGCCTGAGTCAGCCGCAGCTCCTGGGCTGTGGCCTGGGGCTCCCGGCTCCCTGCCAGGCCAGCCTGGCCCCCATGTCCTGCGGGGGGGGCTGGGTGGGTCAGCTGGGCCTGCTGCTCCCCACCCGGCCCTGCCCCGGCTCTGGCAGGTAGCGCCCCGCCCTGCCTGCAGCTGCTCTGCAGGGACAATGGGCTCATTGTCCAACAGCTGCCGGGGCAGGCGTCTTCCCTGCCACGCTAAGCCGCTCCCCAGGCGGGGCTGAGTCACCCCCCCCTCATGCGCTGTCCTGCCCCACAGGCCTGGGCTCCGCCCCACGGCTCTGCCCACGGCCCAGGGCTCCACCTCTCGCCCCCAGCTCTCTGTCCTGCCCCACGGCCCTGGGCTCCACCCCTCACCCCACGGCTCTGTCCACGGCCCTCAATGCTGACCCATGGCCCTGCCCCCCCATGGCTGTGCCCACCCCCAGCTTGCTTATGGCTGTGCTGTTAGCCCTTCGCCTGGCACTGTGCAGGCGGGCGTGCTGGGTCGGAAGGTTGCCATGGGGAGGGCAGCTGGGTCTCTACCCGCAGGGGGAGGGGTGAAAGCGGGGCAAGAGCTGCCCTTCTCCGGGGGCCACGCAGGGCAGGGGGCTCCTTCATGCTCTCCCATAGCCCGGCCTTTTGCAGGTGTGGGAGGGGGTCTCCGGCGTCTGGGACCCTCCAGCCCTGTTTTCATAGAGAGGAGGGGGTTCAGCGCGAGAGCCAGGGTCTGCTCCTTGCTGAGATCCCTGGGGTGGGTCCAGGGCCAGAGGGCTCCGGGGTCAGGTGGGGAGAGGGCAAAGCGCCAGGCTCGGCACTGAGTGCTCCAGGACAGCTCGGACAGGCGCTGCCCCAGGGTGGAGTCTGCTGGAAGGGGGCCAAACCACCAGCTCCAGCCCTCATCAACACCTCTGCCCAGCGCTGGGGGGGTGAGCGCCCGCTGTGCCCAGCTGCCCCAGGGCCCGTAGGAGCTGGGTCCTCAGCAGGTTGCTCCAGGTGCTGTAATTCCCACGCACTGCCCTGGCTGGAGCCGCAGCAGGCCGAGGCCCCCCAGCCCCACACAGGCGCCGGTGCTGGGCATGTGGAAAGCCCCCTGCGGCCCGGAGCCCGCGTTCCTCAGGCGGCTGGGCCGGAGCAGAGGGTCTGAATTGCCGATTGCCACAGGAATCCTGGCCGCTCCTCTCGCAGCAGCTGGAGTAAATTTGGAAGGCTGGGGCGGGAGACTGCGGGTGGGCTCCCGGCTGCCAGGCTTTGGCAAGAGGAAGAGGAGGGGAGGCCGAGCCCCTGGTGCATCCTGCGAGACAGGCGCTGAGCTCCTGGCGCTGCTGGGACTGGCTCTGGCAGGAGGGTGTGTGAGGAGCTGCTCCCGCTTCCGAGCTGAGCGGGAGCCCGAGCAGCTGCGCCGGGGTCTGCCTGGTTGCAGCCAGAGCCATGGACTGGGAGGATGGCAGGTATTTCATGGAAGACCTCATCCAGCAGGGCCAAGGTAGGAGCCTGGGGAGAGCGGGCCCTGCCGCACCCCCAGCCTACGCCCCCTGGGCCTCAGTCCAAGCTCATCCTGGCTGCGTCGGTCTCTCCCTGCCTGTCCCAGCAGACCCCACCCCTCCCGCCTTGCAAAGTGCTGGGGCTGGGGTGGGCGGGTGCCACAGCCCTGCCCCCCGTGGGGGGCCCAGGTGTGAAGGGAGTGGGGCTGGCAGAGCCCCTGCTGCCGAGCGGCACAGTACAAGTGCCTGGTGGGGGGCTGTGAATGGTGATGGGCCCTGCCCCCCCTCCCCCCGTCTGGCTGGGCTCCCAGTGATGGGCCTGACCTGCCTGTGGCTTTGGGCTGGGTGGGAGGAATTGCTCTGACCCAGGATGGGCAGGGGGCGGGGCAGCACCCCCCACCTCCTCCCCCCAGCTCAGGCTCTGCAGCAGCCCTGACCCTGTGACTCTGACTGTCAGGATCTGGCTCTGCAACTTGAGGCTCTTCCCAGAGCCCGTTCCGGGGACCGAGGGATCCAGTTCCGGTTCTTCTCTTGTCCTCTGGTGAGTCAGTTGCAGTGAAACCCTGGGCTGGAGTTTGGTGCTCAGCTGGATTGGACTCTAGGGCATTGGGGTCGCCTGGTGCAGGGCTTGCTGGCAGCGCCCCCGCCTGGCCCTGCGCGTCCAGCCGCTGTGCAGGAGGCAGGTGGTGTCGAGCACAGTCTGCGCCGTTTCCGCAGGGAGAAGGGCTCAGAGGGGGGCTCTTGCGGCGTCATGCCCTGAGCCCATGGCCCTGAGCCGGCTGGGGGGGCCCTGCGCCGGCTGGGGGGGCCCTGCAGGGTCCGAGCCCAGCGGCTGGGGGGCAGGGGCCGTGGGTGGCACTGGGCGGCGGTGTGACGTTGGGCGGGCACAGCAGTTAATGCCCTGCCCCTGCGTGTGCTGGGTCCCCCAGCTGGAGGCCGGTGTGTTCCTGGGGGGCCTGCCCATCCAGGGGGCTCTGGTCACCCAGTGGCGGCTGGGCCTGAGGGGCAGCAGGCGAGGTACCAGGAGGGGGTCAGAGGTCCTGTCTTGGCCGAGCCTCGCGGGAAGGAAGGTCAAAGCAGGCGCTGCTCCGAGCTGTCCGGCCCCTGGCCGGAGCGCAGCCGCTGGGATCGGCTGAGCCGTGCCTGGGGCCGTGGACGTGGACCCGGAGGGTGTGGGTGGGCTCAGGGCTCTGCAGGGGTGGAGGCATCTGCTGACGCCATGCGCTGATGAGTGCCCCAGGGTGGGGTCAGGCAGGATGGCCCGCCAGGGAGATGCTGCTGTGGGATGAGCCCTAGAGCTGCCATCCCCGTGCCTGGACTGGGCAGGCATTGGCCTTGCACCTGCTGTGCCAGATCCTCCCGAGATCCCCACCGCCCCCTCACCTGCCCAGAGGCTAGCCGCTCCCCCGCTGGAGCGCTAGGCCTGGGGCCTTGGGGCTGTTTGCTGTGGGGAGGTAACAAAGCGGTGAACCCTGCAAGGTCGGCCTTCCCCTGGGGTTCTGCCCTGCCCGCCCCTAGCACTTACACTCCAACCCCAGCGACCCGGACTGCAGGCCTGGCCGGCACCCGCCCGTGCCGTGTGGGGCTGGCAGCACTGGGAAGGGGGTGGGACGCCGGTGTTGAGTACCCGCCGTGGGGAGGGCACTTTAGACAGGACCCAGAGCCCTGTGCCAAGGGGCTACCTGTGTGCAGGGGGTGGAGCAGGCCATGCCCGTGACTGTTCTGCCCCAGGCAGGTACCAGCGCAGGTCGGGATGGTGCTGGCCCCAAGGCCCCTAGTTGCTGGCTTTGCCAGGTAATGCTGCACTGGGACCCCTTTGGCCTGCCAAGAGCTTGTCTGATGCGGCTGCCTGGCGGGTGTGGGCACAGGCCAGCCGGGCGAGCGCTGTGACAGGACAGACGCGGGGTGGGACAGACCCCCAGGGAGGGGCTAGGTGGGGCAGGCCTGCCGCAGGCCCTGGCAGAGCCCCCGTTTCCCATCTCATGGGCGGCGCAGCCTGGGCCTGCGGGGCGGGAGATCTCCAGCCTGGGGGCTCCGGGGGGCTGCAGCCGGCCCCTCCTCCAGCCTGCCATGTCATGTTCTAACTCGGGAGGCATGACAGGTTGTGCGGAGATATTTATATCCCCGCTGCTCCCTCCCGTTCCCCATGGGCACTGCAGCGGGGGCTCTGCAGCCTGCGTGTGGGCTCTGTGCGGCCGGCTCCTGCCCCCTCTGCCCCGTCCCGGGCCGTGGAGACGCTGCCCCCCCATGAAGATCGTGCCAGGTAGGGGCCCAGTGCCTCGCCCACGCGTGTGCCCGGCTCCTAGGCGCCAGCTGGGCAATTTCCACCCCAGCAGTTTGGGCTATAAAAAGCCCCCTGCTGATGCCTGCTGTGAGTGATGGGTGCTGAGCCGTGGGGCAGCTGGGGCTGGCGGAGGGGCAGCAGGGTGCCCATACCTGCCCCTGGGGGGAGCTGGTGCTGGTGGTGAGGCGGGGGGGGGGCAATCTTTGTTCCTAGCTCTGGCAGGGCCCTGCACCGGCGGGGGCTGGGGGGCCGGTTCAGCTGGGTCTGGTGTGGGCCAGCGTGCGCAGTGAAGGGGATGGGCCCATGGGGGGTGAGCTGTGGGGCGCAGGGGGCTTGGTGCCCCGTAAGAGGCAGTCCCCCATTAGGGTGGGGGGTGCTGGGCTCCGGGCCGAGTGGTCCCAGACAGGGTGGGGTCCTGGTCCCCATGAGGGCACAGAGAGGGTCCCAGGTGGGGTGGGGGGCTCCCACCGGAGGGTGCGGGGTGCTGGCTCCCTTTAGGGCAGGGGGTTCTGGGTGGGGAGGGTGGGTGCTGGTGCCCCAGAGGGGTCCCCGTGGGGGGCGCTGGTCTCTGTGAGGGTCCTGGCGGGACGGGGGGGGCTCTGGGGGTCTCGGCAGCGGATCCAGAGGGGCGGGGGGCCCTGGCCGGGGCGGGGGCGGCGCTGGTCCCCCGGCGGGCGGGCGGGCGGGCGGGCGAGGGGTCCCGTGGGGCGGACCCGGGCGCCGCGGGGCGGGCCAAGCCGCAGTGCGGGGCGGGCCGGCGCAGGGGGCCGGGCCGGGCCGGGAGGAGGCCGGGCAGGGTCCGCGGGCGGCCGGGCGGGCGCAGGGAGCCGCAGCCGGAGCTCGCCCCGCGGCCATGGACGCCCCCGCCGGCCCCTTCCCCTGGCTGGTGGCCGGGGCCCACGGGCTGGCGCTGCTGCTGGCCTGGCGCTGGCAGCGCCGCGCCCCAGGTGAGAGCGGCCGGGCCGAGCCGAGCCGGGCCGGGCGGGGCCGGGCTGTGGGCGGCCGCTTCCCCCGCCCGCCCCCTCCCCGCCAAACACGGGCACGTGTGCGCCGGCTTAACCCCTGCGTCACCGCCGGACTCCTGGGTTCTCTCCCGGCTGGGGCCGGGGGAGGCAGTGGGTCGGGGCCCTGGGACCGGGACTCCTGGGTTTTCTCCCGGCTCTGTCCCGGCTTGTTCTGTGACCACGGCGGGTCATTTCCTTCCCTAGGCCTCAGTTTCCCCAGAGCAGCAGGGGCTCTTGCCTTTGCCCTGCGAGGGCTCGGATCTCATTTCGAAAGGCTTCTCCGCAGCTGTGTGGTGCCAGGCTGAGCGGGCAGAGGCAGCCCCGGTGCTGACTCCTCCTGGGGTGCGGGCGGCGGACCGGCCCGTGTCTGGATCTGTGCCGCTGGCAGCGTGGGCTGGGGCGCAGGCGGCGGTGCTGGCTGGGTGTGCGGGGAGCTGGTGCCAGGGCAGTGCAGGGCACCCAGGGAAGGGAAGAGGCTGCAGAGCCCCGGGGATGCTGTGGTCCCGGGAGAGGCTGGTGCCAAGCTGGGAGCTGGCTGGGGACCGTTGTCCTGGCGTTGTTGGGCTTTGGGAGTAAACCGGGTGGGGAGCAGCTGGCTCGGGATCTGCAGCATCACCTTGGAGATGCGCAGACCCCCGGTCCGCACGCCCGGTCCCGCTGCCCCAGCCAGACGGGAACCCACGGAGCTCTTAAATGCCAGGGCTTTTCTGTGGGGGGAGGGAACACGGTCTGTGTTCAGGGCCAAGCCAAGGGCCGGCTGTGCTCAGGGCCGGGGGTCTGGGGCTCTGCCCTGCCTGCTGTCCTCCCCAGAGGTCACTCCGTGGCAGCTGCTGGGTGTACAGAGTGTGTGATGTGATGGGGGTGGCTGGGCCCAGGACTCCCCCCATCGCTCTGGGCCCTGTCCTCCTCCTCGTCCCCCCCATCGCTCTGGGCCCTGTCCAGGGCCCGTTTCGGCCTGGGTGAGCTGGGGATCAGGTGGCTCCGGCTCAAAGGCAGCAAGAGGCCTCTGTCCCTAGAGTGGCTCTGCCTCTTCCACTCAGAAGGGGGGACTCCCTGGCGAGTTCTCCCTTCAGCTGAGCCTGTGGGGTGCGGGCGAGCAGGGGGATGCTGCCCAGAGGGGGGACCAGGCAGGGTGTCTGGCTGAGCTTGGGGGTCTTGTTGGCAGGTGCTTCCCCGGCTGGATGTCTGTGGGGCTGTGCACTGCTGGACTGGTGTCGGGCTGGCCTGCCTCGCTGCCCCCTCATTGCTGGGCTGGCTTTGGCGGCTGCCCAGGGCCCACTTGCTGCAGGGCTGGGCGCTGGAGGCCTTTGGTGACAGACAGGGTTGAGGGCTGCGTTTCTGGGGCAGCTGTGTCAATAGGGGAGGAGATGCGGGGGGGTGGCTTGCTGGCAGGGCGCTCAGGGTGAGGCTGGCTGGGGGACGGGCTGCAGGCTCTGGGGACTCTCTCTGGGGACTCTCTCTGGGGACCCTGCGAGCTGCAGCTCCCTGGCTCCGGCCTGCCCGCGGGAGGGCGTGGGGTGTAGGTGTTCACAAGCAGCCCCTGGCATCTCCAGCTGCCGCGCAGGTTCCCAAGTCCCAGCTGTTGAGGCTGGCAGGAGGGCTGCACTGCCGAGGTTATTTTTATGTGAAACTGATGCTGGTTCTCAGAACAGTTCCCCTCCCCCCTGCAGCTATTGTCTTTTCTGTCCACTGCCCTGGCAGCTCCAGGATGGGGGGCCATCCTGCCAAGCCCCCCTGGTTACTCTAGGGCTGCCCCCCCCATGGCGTCTCTCTTTTTCCCCTGCACCTTTGTGCCAGTGTCCTGGTGTTTACAGTACACTGGGCAGAGCTGGGACTGGGCGGGGTCGCCGTGAGTCGTACAAACACCACCCTAGAGGCTGGAGCCTGCTTCCTCGTGGCAGAAATGGTGGGATCCCCATTGCGCCCCCTCTTCCTCCAGACCCCCTGGGTAGTGGGTCCCTCGGGGGTAGCTTGGGGGGACGACGCTGGACGGGAGCTGAGGGTTCCTGGCTTCCCTTCCCTGTAGCTGAGCCCTTGTGCACTTAGAGTGGGCCCCCGCCCTCCCCATAGTTCTCCCTCTGAATGGTTGCAGGCACTGGGGATGGGGGCAGGATGCAGCCCCGGAGCCAGGCACCTTGGGCTGCCGCTGGGTGCCGGGAGTGCTGAGCCGCCCTGTGGTGGCGCGTGCCCTGCCCCGGGTGCCTGCTGGCGGCCCTGGGGGGCTGCATTAGCCAGCAAGGGAACTAGCTGGTGCCGGATCCCCCCCCCCCCCCGCCGTTTCCAGGGCGCTGGCTGCGGTTTCCGTGGAATCCGTGCAGGGCGTTCCGGGATGTCACGCTGCCTCATCTGGTGGCGGGCGCTGGCCCACGTTGCCATGGCAGCAGCCGCTCTGAGGGCCCACGCACCAGCGCTCCGGAAACCACAGGCTGGTGCTGCCCCCTTGCACAGGGGGGCTGGGGGGGGCAGCTGCCGCTGCGCTGGCAGGGGGAGCGGGGTGAGGGATCCGTCCCCCGGCAGCACCACGAGGGGCTCTGCCTCCCCAGGAATCCCCCTGGGCACCGTGACGGCAGACGGGGGCCTGTTCCCGGGCAGAACAGGGGCCGACGTCCCGGGCACAGGGCCACGCCTGCTCAGAGGGCATCTCGCTCCACCCTCCAGGCCAAGGTCGCACCTGCCAGGGCCTGTCATCTCAGAGGGGCTTTGGCAGAGTCCTGGAGCGGGATGGGGCTCATGTCTGTGCCCCCCGCTCCCGGCCCTCATGGGGACTGCAGGCCGCCTGGGACGGACCCCACAGCAGAAGGGGCTGGGCCTCCAGCCTTGGCCTGTGACGGCCTCCTCTCAGGCATCCTGGTCTGCGCTCAGGACTCCTGGGTTCTCTGCTCAGCCCTGTTCCCGACACTGCCTGGGCTCCCACCTGGCTCAGTCAGGGTTAATCACCCCCCCACACCCCCCCAGCTGCCACAGCCTGGGTGTGTCTGGGAGCATGGGGGGCTGGGTGGGGTGAGCCCAGCCTCTTGCAGTATATGTCCCTGGAGCCATGGGGGAGCTGCCCTGCGACGTCTGCAGAGCCCCACCCCACGTGGGGGTATTTTTAGCACCAGCGTCTGTTTGCATCCCACAGGGGGAGGCTGTTTGTCCTGGATACCAAATACCAGCCCTGGGCACGGTGTCTGTAGCCCGCCCTCCCTGCCGTGGGGCGCAGGGCTGGGGGCTGTGGCTCAGGAGCTCTGCCCGCCCCACAGCGGCTGAGCTGCTCCTGGCGCTGTGTCCGAGTCTCCTTGGCGCCTCTGGCCACTAAGCCCCATGCCCAGCAGCAGGGGCAGCTCCAGGGGTGCCCCAGCTCGCCCCAGTGGTGGCTGGGCATGGCCCCGGTCCCCGCCTGCCTGGACATGGCTGACCAGAAAGGGCTGGGCTTGGCGCCAGGGGGCTGTCCTGGGGGGAGCTGTGCAGTAGCCTAATTCCCAGGCGCTGCTGTCGTCTGGCCCCAGGGCTCGTGCCGCCGGCCTGGGGCAGGGGCTCCGTCAATGCGCTGCCCACACCTGGAGCCTCCTGCTCACTTCGGCACAGGCCAGAATGCTGTGCCCGGAGGGCCCCTCTTTGTCTGCCCGCGGCTGGGGAGTGTGGAGGGGGAAGGGTAGCCGGAGCAGCCCTCAGCCCCATCGAGCCCTATGTCCGACAGCACCAGCATTGGCTGCGTCAGGGGAGGATGCAGGGCTCCCCGCAGCGGGCAGTCCTGGGACACCTGGCCCATGGGCAGCGTCGTGCACTGGCAGTGGCTGGCCCATGCCCTGCGGGGGGGATCTCTGTCAGTCCCTTCGCTGAGGCTCATTCGCCATAGAACTGTCTATTCTTTGCTGAGGCCTGCTACGCTCCCCACCTCGCTGGTGCGCTGCGGCAGGGAGTTCCGCAGACGAATTGTGCCCGTGGGAGTGGTGGGGAGGATGTGTTGATGAGGTGGCGGGGGGCAGAAGGCTGGAGGGTTTGTTGATGGGTGGGGGAGGGAAATGCCATAGCTAACAGCGCGCGGCGGCTGTTGTTTGTTTGGGCTCTGCTCCCGTCTCTAAGGCTGGCTGGAGCCACATGCGACAACGAAGGAAGGAGTGGCCGTTGTGGGCGGGGAGGGCCCCATGGGACTCTTGGGAACCCCTCTCCCTCCCCAGTCAGCTTTTCCACTAGCCCTCCCGTGGCTGGGGCTGGGAAGGGGGAGCTGGCTGGGGCTGTTCTTGCCAAGTGACTCATCAGCTGCGAGGAAAGGAAAGGAAATGGCAAAGGCTGCGGTTTGGGCCTGGGCTGGCAGGTCCTGCCAAGAGAAACAGCCCCTGTGCTGAGCGGGGAGCAAGGGACCTCCGCTCAGCTGCCCCCGCTCCCTGGGAACGGCTCTGCAGGGGAGCGACTCTGGGCAGTGTCTCCTGCTGCCCCGGGGAAAGCCTGGGGCATCCCGGTCGGGAGAGGCTGTGGGCCAGGGTGCCTGTTGGTTTTAGCGTGTGCTCAAGGCCCTTTGCCAGCTGGGGGCTGAGGCCCTGGGGCTCCCTTCCCCTGCTCCACCAAGGGACAGACTGGCTGAGGCATGTAAAAGGAACAAACCCCCCATAGGACACTGCAGCCTGTAAGATCCAGAGCCGTCCGTTTTCTGCCTCCCACAAGCGGTAAGAACCGCAGCCCAGCCCACCCGGAGCTCCTGCCTTATCTCTGCTCCACAGATGGGACGGGCTGGGCCCAGGTCACATGCAGAGCTGGGAATAGAACCCAGGAGTCCTGCCCCCCCAACCCCTACACCCCACTCCCAGGGCTAGGAACAGAACCCAGGCACGTTGCTCCCTTGGCTAGCAGCTGGCAGCTGTTCTCTGTGCTAAGTTGTGGTGACGAGGGCCCCAGGCACCCGGGGAAACTGCCAAAGGCTCTGAGTGAGCCAGCCTCGAGGATGTTCCCTCCCCGCTGCAGGACAGGGGCTCCTGGACTCAGCGCTGCTCCAGCTGCAGCCTCCCACGGGTCCCACCCAGCGCATCCCCTGCGCTGCCCTGGGGGGCTGGCTTGCCTGCGCTGTTCTCTCTAGCCCGCCCCCGGCCCTGGAGATACTCTGCAGGTTGGCAGGTCTTGGTGACCCACTGCCCCTCTGGAGGGGGCATAGCAGTGACCCACCAAGGTGCATTGTGACTGCCCTGGGCGGGCCAAGCGTGGCCCTGAAAACGTTTGCAAGGGTGGGCCTGGGGGTGTCCCAATGGCATGCGGCTATACTCACTGCCCTGCTGCTAGGGGGCTGCCTGGCCCCATGCAGGGCCGTGGGGCAGACAGCAAGCTCTCCGCTGCTCTGAACAGCGCCTGGGGCTGCAAGGGAAGACTGACCGCTAGTGGGCATTTGGTCAGGCAGGGCCCCGCTCTTGCCAGGAGCCCCATGCTTGGCCCAGGACGTGCGGTGCTGGGTGCTCCGGGGCAGGAGGGGATCCCCTGCTGTGGCCGTTCGCTCCGGGGCGGCGCTGCCCCTCAGAGCAGTTCTGGGGGGGGGTGCCAATCTGGTGGTGCGGGTGTGGTTCTAGCAGGGAAAGGTGCAGCCTCCCAGCGTGGCGCGGGCCCCACCCCAGGCGAGCCGGGGCCGCCTCTGCAGGGGGGTCGTGTCAGTTCCCCTGCCACAGGCCCCGGGTTCAACCCCCGGCGTGGCCAGGCCTGGGGCTGCGGCCGTCCCGGGGCCTTGCTGGGAGCTGGCCGTGCTGTGGCTGGCGGCCAGGGGCTGTTGTCACAGCTGTCCTGTGAGCTCTGGCGCAGGGGGAGTCCCGGGCGGCTCTGGCCCTGTCGTCGGAGCCATGGGCTCTCCTCTGATGAGGTAACGGGAAAGGGAGCCAACAAGGAACGTGCGGAGGGCTCCCCTCTGCGCTGGGCCCTGGCGCGGGTCCTGTGCGGCTGGCCTCAGGCCGGGGCCACTGCTCTGCACCCTGGGCTCCCCACGCACGCGGCCGCAGCCTGCACGTCCTTGACAGCTCTGACAGGTCTCGGCCCCTGCGCCATGGGGGCTGCCCTGGGCGCTTCCCGGGGGAGGGAGGGTTGTGCACCAGATGTTGGGGTGGCTGGGGATTGCTCCCCCGGGGCGGGCTGCGCAGGAGGCTTGGTCCCGGGCTGTGCGGGTGGGGGGAGCTGCTGAGGGGGCTCAGGCTTTGGCTAGGGTGGCTTGGTCCTGGGCTGAGGGTGCTGGGGGTGTGGGTCCAGAGCTGGGGGGGACCCTGGGGGTAGGGGCTCAGTGCAAAACTAGAAGGCCTGATGTGGGCTCTGTCCTGGGCTGCTGGTGGGGGGGGCTCAGGCCCGGGCTGTGGGGATGCTGGGGGGTTGGTCCTGGGCTGTGGGAGGTCAGTCCTGGGCTGGGAGGGATGCTGTGGGGGGGTCGGTCCCATGCTGGGGGAGATGCTGGGGGGGATGGTCCCAGACTGGGGGGGATGCTGGGGGGTCGGGCCTGGGGAGATGCTGGGGGGGATGCCGGGGGGTCGGTCCCGGGCCCAGGGAGATGCCGGGGGTCGGTTCCAAACTGGGGGGGTCGGTCCCGGGCCGGAGGGGATGCCGGGGGGTCAGTCCTGGGCCGGGGGGGATGCCGGGGGGTCGGTCCCGGGCCCAGGGAGATGCCGGGGGTCGGTTCCAAACTGGGGGGGTCGGTCCCGGGCCGGAGGGGATGCCGGGGGGGGGTTGGTTCCGAGGGGGTGTCGGTTCTGAGCTGGGGGGGTCGGTCCCAGGCTGGGGGGGATGCCGGGCCTGGGGAGGTGCCGGGGGGTCGGTCCCGGGCCGGGGGGGATGCCGGGGGGGTCGGTTCTGAGCTGGGGGGGTCGGTCCCTGGCCGGGGGAGATGCCGGAAAGGGGGTCGGTTCTGAGGGGGGGGTCGGTTCCGAGATGGGGGGGTCGGTCCCGGGCTGGAGGGGATGCTGGAGGGTCGGTCCCAGGCTGGAGGGGATGCCGGGGGGGGGGTCGGTCCCGGGCACGGCGGGGCCGGCTCGGCGCTGGCGGGGCCCCGGCCGCTCGGGGCGGGGCGGGGCTGGGCTGGGCGGCTCCTGTCCCGGCCGGGCCGGGCCGAGCCGAGGAGGCAGCGCAGCGGCATGGCCAGCAGCCCGGACCCCGCGCCCTCCGTGGCCGCCTACTTCGCCTACAAGCGGGCGGTGCTGCGGGGCGCCGAGGGGCTGCTGAGCGGCCGCTCGGAGCCGGAGCGGAGGAGCGACCTGAGCCGGCGGCTCTGCTGCGTCGGTGGGTCCGGCCGGGGGGCGGGGGGTGCAGTGCGGGGGGGGGGGTTGCAGTGACGGATGCAGTGTCCGGGAGGGTGCAGCGATGGGTGCAGTGTGTGTGTGGGGGGTTGGTTGCAGTGACGGATGCAGTGTCCAGGGGGGTGTAGTGACAGGGTGGGGGATGCAGCGATGGGTGCAGTGTGTGTGGGGGGGGTTGGTTGCAGTGACGGGTGCAGCGACAGGGTGGGGGGTGCAGCGATGGGTGCAGTGTGTGTGGGAGGGTTGGTTGCAGTGACGGGTGCAGTGTCCGGGGGGTGCAGTGACAGGGTGGGGGGTGTGGCGATGGGTGCAGTGTTGGGGTGCTGAGGGAGGGGGTGCAGTGCTGGGTGCAGTGACGAGGTAGTGAGGGAGGGGTACAAGGGCACCCCAGGCCCTCACTCCTGCCACTAGACTCGGCTGCCCGGGGTGTGTTTGTTCTGCCCGAGCTCAGCCGACCCCGCTCCCGCTTTCAGGGCAGCGACGGGTTAATGGTTTGGGGGCGGGACTTGCCCTCGCCCCGCCTCCTGCTGTCGGGCAGTGGGAGGGGCCTGCCAGGGTAGCAGTGACCCTTGAGCCAAGCGATTGAGCAATGTGCAGCTCCCCGCCCCCCCCCAGCTCCCCGGGAGGCGGGGCAGCCCCTCCCCCTGCAGGGACAGGTGCAGGAGGGATCACACGCACACCTTGGTGGCCCATCCCCCCATGGACCCCTGAGGCCTTGGGGAGCCCGGCTGGGGCAGCCCTTGTCTGCTGGCAGAGGACGGGGTCCCCCCCTGGAGCTGAGACGGGCTCGTGCTTCCCCAGCCCCTCTAGCAAAGCTGCCAGCCCCAGAGCACTGCCCCAAATGGGCCCTGCTCCCCAGCCGTCTGGGGCAGGCGCCCGGTGGGTGACCCCAGTTCTCCTACTGCCCTGCCTGCCTCGCCCCGTTCTGCGCTGCTGGGGAGCAGTGCCGTGCAGGGCTGGGTGCGGAGCCGTGAGCCGTGCATGGGCCTCGCCCCGGGTGAGGGAGGGGAGTGGCAGGCAGGTGCGTCCAGCTGGGGGCCCATGGCGGTGAAGCTCAGGGCCCCCCTCCCCCCCCCCCCGGCTGGCGTTGAGCAGACGTGGCGGCTGGCAGTGACGGGACGCTGCTGGTCCCTCAAGCTGCACGGCACTGGGAAGCCTGCAGTTCTGGGGCTGGCTGGACACAGGGGAGTGATTGGTTTGTGGGTCTCTCAGGCTGTAGTGGGGGTGTCTGGCTGTAGCGGGGGTGACTGGTCTTCAGGGCTCTGCGGCTGTAACAAGGGGTGTCTGGCTGTAGCGGGGGGTGACTGGTCTTCAGGGCTCTGCGGCTGTAACAAGGGGTGTCTGGCTGTAGCGGGGGGTGACTGGTCTTCAGGGCTCTGCGGCTGTAACAAGGGGTGTCTGGCTGTAGCGGGGGTGACTGGTCTGCAGGCCTCTCTGGCTGTAGTGGGGGTGATTCTTTTGTGGGGCTCTCTGGCTCTAGGAGGGGCTCTTTGGCTGTAGCAGAGGCTGTCCATGTGTAGCAAGGGTGTCTGGTCTGCAGGGCTCTGGCTGGAGCAAGGGGTGTCCGGCTGTAGCAGGGGTGATGGGTCTGCGGGCTGGCTGGCCGTAGCAGGGGGCTGGCTGTAGCAGGCAGTGCGGGGGCCTGTGACTCGACTGGAGGGGGGTGGCTGCCGGGCCAGATGCTGGGTTGACATAGAACCAGTAGGCTCAGACCCCACCCCCGGGTAGGTGCCCGGCTCTCGGTGGTTCTCAGTCTGGTTTGCTGCAGCCCTGGGCAGCCTGGACTCTGCCCTCACGGCCGGCTGCAGTGCGAGTTCTCCCGACCTTCCCAGAGGCTCTGGGCGCAGGGCTGGGCCCATGCTGTGCGATTCACGTGGGATCCAGCAGGGGGTGCCCTAGAAATTCCCCCCTCGTGACCGGATCCAGGGTTCGCAGGGGCCTGGCCAGCTCCTGTGATGGGGGCAGAGACCTCCTCGGGGCAGGACCCTCTCTGCCAGGCACTGTACAGGCACGGGGTGAGCCAGGGGCAGCAGGAGCACCCCAGCTCCCTCGTCTGGGTCAAGCTGCGCCGGGCCTGGTGCAGAGGGCTGTTGGGGGCCGAAGGGGGACAGCGAGGGCCTTTTGCAGATGTGTCCGGCAGGCGCTTTCCTGGCATGAGGGGCAGCCTGGGAGAACCCAAAGGAGCTTGTTGGAAGGTGTGAGAAATGGGGGTTGGCCTTGTGGGCGGGGGCGCCATCGCGGGAGAGGTGGCGGGCAGCACCTGACATTGAGACCGGCTGCCCGATGTGCCAGCATCGGGGAGCCAGCAGAGGCTGCAGGGGGTCACGGGTAGTGTGGGGGCTGGGAGACTTGAATGGGCTGAAGCCGAGATTGTGATTCGGCTACTTGGAGTCTGTGAATCCAGCCTGGGGGCTCTGCTCTGGCTCCGCAGTGTGGGTGTATAGGGGGGCTGAAGGGGGTGTGTGTACTAGAGTTGGGGGGGCTCTGGCGAGATGAGGGGTGCTCAGTGATCAGCAGATCCCCCCTGGCCTTAGACTCTGTAACCCCCTTAGTCTCCTAGCCCTGGGCTGGTGGGTGGGCGGCTGAGCTGTCTCAGGCTGTGGCTGGGCCAGACCGGTGCTGCACCCTGCCCGGCTGACGGCGGGGCGCCCTGGGGTCTGAGGGGGGCAGCCCTTGGGGCCTGCCCTGCCCCTGCCAGTTACACAGAGGGCCAGACGCAGCAACAGGGAGAGACAGGAGCAAATGCAGCCATCGCTACGCCGACCCCACAGCACCCCCTGCTGGGAGCTCCCCGCCCAGCCAGCGCCCTGCCCCACTCCCCACAGCGCCCCCTGCTGGGAGCTCCCCGCCCAGCCAGCGCCCTGCCCCACTCCCCACAGCACCCCCTGCTGGGAGCTCCCCGCCCAGCCAGCGCCCTGCCCTGCCCCCACAGCGCCCCCTGCGGGGAGCTCCCCGCCCAGCCAGCGCCCTGCCCCACTCCCCACAGCACCCCCTGCTGGGAGCTCCCCACCCAGCCAGCGCCCTGCCCCACTCCCCACAGCGCCCCCTGCTGGGAGCTCCCCGCTCAGCCAGCGCCCTGCCCCACTCCCCACAGTGCCCCCTGCTGGGAGCTCCCCGCCCAGCCAGCGCCCTGCCCCACTCCCCACAGCGCCCCCTGCTGGGAGCTCCCCGCCCAGCCAGCGCCCTGCCCCACTCCCCACAGCACCCCCTGCTGGGAGCTCCCCGCCCAGCCAGCGCCCTGCCCTGCCCCCACAGCGCCCCCTGCTGGCAGCTCCCTGCCCAGCCAGCGCCCTGCCCTGCCCCCACAGCGCCCCCTGCTGGCAGCTCCCTGCCCAGCCAGCGCCCTGCCCTGCCCCCACAGCGCCCCCTGCTGGAAGCTCCCTGCCCAGCCAGCGCCCTGCCCTGCCCCCACAGCGCCCCCTGCTGGAAGCTCCCTGCCCAGCCAGCGCCCTGCCCTGCCCCCACAGCGCCCCCTGCTGGCAGCTCCCCGCCCAGCCAGCGCCCTGCCCTGCCCTGCCCTGCCCCCACAGCGCCCCCTGCGGGGAGCTCCCCGCCCAGCCAGCGCCCTGCCCTGCCCCCACAGCGCCCCCTGCTGGAAGCTCCCTGCCCAGCCAGCGCCCTGCCCTGCCCCCACAGCGCCCCCTGCTGGCAGCTCCCCGCCCAGCGAGCGCCCTGCCCTGCCCTGCCCCCACAGCGCCCCCTGCTGGCAGCTCCCCGCCCAGCCAGCGCCCTGCCCTGCCCCCACAGCGCCCCCTGCTGGCAGCTCCCCGCCCAGCCAGCGCCCTGCCCTGCCCCCACAGCGCCCCCTGCTGGCAGCTCCCCGCCCAGCCAGCGCCTGCCCTGCCCCCACAGCGCCCCCTGCTGGCAGCTCCCCGCCCAGCCAGCGCCCTGCCCTGCCCCCACAGCGCCCCCTGCTGGCAGCTCCCCGCCCAGCGAGCGCCCTGCCCTGCCCTGCCCCCACAGCGCCCCCTGCTGGCAGCTCCCTGCCCAGCCAGCGCCCTGCCCTGCTCCCACAGCGCCCCCTGCTGGCAGCTCCCCGCCCAGCCAGCGCCCTGCCCTGCCCTGCCCCCACAGCGCCCCCTGCGGGGAGATCCCCACCCTGCCCCGCCCCCACAGCGCCCCCTGCTGGGGAGTGACTGTCTTGGCTGGGTGGGCTGCGGCAGCTTGCGAGCGAGCGCCCAGCTCTGTGACGTGCGTTGGCGTCAGCCGGGGCCCGGCAGCTCATTGCTCCATATGTGTCAGTGGCTGGAAAATACTTGTGGTTTAGAAACCGTTGTCGGGCACATTCTTCCCCGCGCTGGCCCCGGCCCAGCTCTGCTCCTTGGAAACCGAGGGGGCGGTGGCTGGGGGGAGCCCGGGCTGGGAAGCGAGGGGGGCAGCTGGATCTAGCACCTCCGCTTTCCCTGCCTTTGCCCTGCTGCCTCGCCCGGGGCTGCTCGGAGCCGGCGCTGGTCCAGGCTTGTCCCAGGGCAGCCCCGGCCCCTGCAGGGCCCTGCCAGGGGGGTCTGACCCCCAGCCCTAGCCTGCAGCTGGGGAAATGCTCTGGCAGCAGCGGGGCCAGGCTGGGATTTCTGAGCGGGGCACACCCAGGCAGCAAACAGGATGGGGAGGCCCTGTCAGCTCCTGGCCTGGCCACTAGTGGGGCCCTTCCCTCTGGCCCTGACCTTCGCGGGGGGCTGGCCAGCGAGCAGGGGGCTGCCTCTGTCCCCAGGCGGGGCTGTTCTGGGGCTAGCGAAGCCAGTGTGCCGGAGGCCTGGGTGTCCCCGGTGCACTCAGCCCTGCCCAGGGGGGAGGGGCTGTTCTGGGGGGCCAGGGGCGTGTGGGACGTGGCCCCTGGCCCCAGGCAGGCCCTCGGCTGAGCTCCGTCGGCTCCTTGCGCCCACGGGGCTGGGGAGAGCTTCTGGCTCTGTCCCCGGAGGGCGCTGTGCTAGGAGCAGGGCGTGTCCCTGAGGCGGCATGAGTCAGGGTGCAGCCATGTGTCGCAGCCCCCTTGCCCTGGGGGTGCGTGCAAGGTCCATGCTGCACCCAGGTGCCAGCTTCCTGTGCGGAGCGCCTTATACCCTGGGGAGCGGCTGGGGTTCCCTCTGCAGCTCCTCCCCCGCGCCGTGCACAGGGCTGGGGGAGGGGTGCGGGCCCTCTCCCTTCCCCATGGCGGCTCCGGGGCTTTCTGCAGCTGGCCCTGTCCCGGGGGCACCGTGGGGCTCCTGGGGTCTCTCTGGCCTGCGCTGAGCCTTGTCCCCCCAGGCCTGGCTGAGGTGGGCTGAAGCCGAGGGGGAGCAGCACAGGGTGGGGAGGTGTATTCTCCTGTGCCCACCGCCCAGCCTCCCAGGGGGAGTCTCCCCAAGGGCTGTGGGGCACTGGAGCCATGCCCCCCATGACAGCGGGAGATCCCTGCGCCTGGGGCAGCTGTCCCGTCGGGGGCACCCGAATGGGCACCAGGGCCCAGATCCCCTCCTGGGGGAGAGTCCAGCCTGGCCCCCCTGCTCCCGGGTGCAGCCCTCTGACCCCGCGCCTGGCTGCGGCAGGGCAGGCTGGCTGCGGGCAGGAAAGGGTTACGAGCAGGAGGCCGGTGGCTGTGGGCTCGGAGGTTTCCTGACTCTCTCCGGCAGCGGGCAAGGGCGGGGAGCCCCCGCCCCGGCCAGCCGCTCTCTGGGGGAGGAGTCTGGGGAGCGGAGGGGCAGGCCTGCCCCCCGGGGCAGAGGAGCTGGAGCCGGGGTGGGGAGAGCTGCTCAGCGCTGCCTCTCCAGTCACCGGCCAGGCAGCAGGGCAGGGCAGGGCAGGGCAGGGCAGGGCGGAGATCGCTGGGGGGTCCCGGGGACCATGTCCAGGCAGCGGCTGTGGAGCCCGGAGCCGGAGGGCCCCGAGGAGAACCTCTACCTGGCCGTGCTGAGGGCCACGGAGGGCAAGAAAGGTACCGAGCCCCTGCCCAGCCTGCCCCCCATCCTGGGCTTTCTGTGGAGGGGGCTGAACACGGGGGGGTGGGGGGGGCTGGACTGTGACGGGGGATGGAGACATGGGGGGCTGTACCTGCAGGATGGGGGGGCCTGCGATGGACCTGGGGGATTGAGGACATGGGGGGCTGTACCTGCAGGATTGGGGGGCCTGTGACGGACCTGGGGGATGGGGGATTTGGGGGCTGTACCTGCAGGATGGGGGGGCCTGTGATGGACCTGGGGGATGGGGGATTTGGGGGGCTGTACCTGCAGGACGGGGCGGACTGTGATGGGCTTGGAGGGGGCTCTGCTGCACTGGGATGTAGGGGGCTATGCTAAGCATGGGGGATAGGGGGGGCTGTACCTGGGCGGTGTGGGGGATTGCCTGCTCTGGGATGTAGGGGGCTATGCTGTGCCTAGGGAATGGGGTGTGGGGGTTGCCGGTGTTGGGGTCTCTGTCCTAGGGCTGTGCATGGGGAGGCAGCTGTGGAGAGACCATGCTGTCTGGGGGGCTGCTCTGTGCATGGCGTGTTTGTTGGGGGGGGGGGGGGCTGACCTCAGCAGTGACCCTCCTTGTGGTGCCAGTCCCTGGCCCTGGTGCTGTGCTCTGTGTGTGTGTGTGGGGGGGGGGTCTGTGCCCTGGCACCCCAGCTGCTGTGAGCTCTGCCCCACACACTGCCCACCCCCTGGGCATTCCATGCTGGGGGCAACCCCCCCCCCCGTGGCACTGTGGCCCCCAGGGCACTCTGAGCAACCCCCAGGGCCCCCGGCTGTCCAGCCATAGCTATAGGGGGCCCAGGGCCTCTGCCCTGGCTGGGGTGTGTTTGGGCATCACTGGGGCTGTGGGGGAGGAGAGGTCAATGGGGTCCTGTGGGGGGCTCCTGCCGGCTCTGCCCCCTGCTCCCAGCCCCATCTCCGAGCCCCTCCATGCCCCCCCCCGGTAGGTGCAGTGGCTGGCAGGCGCTGGGAACCCTGCCTGCCTGCGGGAGTGGCACTTCCTGCCCCGCCCAGCCTGCCCACGCTGGAATGAGCTGGGGGGGGCTAGGAGAAGCGTCCCAGGGGCTCGATTGCCGCCGTGCTCCTGCCTTGGGGGTGGTGCCCCGCTGGAGCTGAGCCCCAGGGGTGTGTCTGTGCCTCCCCCTCATGTCTGCTGAGAGCTGCTCTGCCCCGGCTGCCCCTCGGGTGCAGCCCCCGCCCCTGGGTCCCGTGGGGGAAGTCGGCCCTGCCCCCGGAGGCACACCCCTGCTGGGCACCCGTCCCAGCGAGTGTCTGGCCCTGGGCGCCTGGGAGCTGCACGGGCAGATCTCCACGCTCTCCTGGCCGGACAAGACACGACACGTGAAACCCACGTGGGGAGGGCAGCTGTGCCAGCCCACCCCCGGGGCAGCGAGCCTGTTGGGGCGGGGGGGTCCCCTCTTCATTCGGGCAATTCAGGCTTGGAGGAGGGGTGGGTTCTGGGGAGGGGAGTGTGGCCATTTACACCTGGGCAAGGGGGGATGTTATCCTTGGCTAGCTGCCGTGTGGGGGGCCCTAGTGCCTCCCGGGTGTTCCCAGCCTCCTCACGACCACAGCTCGCCTGTCCCCGCTGGGCTGTAACCTGCTCATGGGGGGTGTTACACAGGGGCCATGGGGAGACTCCTCCCTGTCCCGGGCAGGTCAGTGCTCCCCCCACCCTCCCCACTGGCCCAGGGCTCTGGCGGCTAGTGTGGGGCCGGGACTGGAACGCAGGCCTCCTAGCCCCTGAGCCCCTGAGGCCAGTGCAGAGCTGGGCGGAGCCTGTTGCTTCTGGGGCCATGTGCTGGGGGTGATGGAGCTGAGCTGCCCCTCAGGGAGGGCTTGGGGTCCCCACAGAGCTCTGGAGGGGTTCAGCATGAAGGACCGTGGCTCCAGAAATGCCTTGGGGAAGGAGGGGGGTTTGGAATGGCTCCTCTGCTCCCTGCCTGCCATGGGGCTGGCCTTGCTCCTGCAGCCCTCAGAGATGAGGGTGTCTGTGGGGTGAGAGATGGGCCCTCTGGCTCAGGCAGAGAGCAGGGGGGCACCTGGGCATCGTTCCTGGCACTGCCTGCCCATGGCTCGATGTTCCCAGCTGCTGCTGAGCTGGGGCCGGGTGGGGCTGAGCCGGTCCCCACCGGAGCAGCACGGCCTGTCCTGCCGGACACGGGTCCCAGCCCCTGAGCCAGCTGTGGGGCCCACCCCAGTGTCTGCGGGGCAGGGCATCTGGGCTGTTCTCCGGGGGGCCCTGGCCTGCTGGGCGTGCAGACGGCTGCTCCCTGCCGTGTGCCAGCACCCCTACTCCCCATGGCTCTCCCAGTAGTGACTGAGACCCCCGCCCCCACACAGGGACCCCCCGCCCGTTGCTGCCGAAGAGCCGCTCCCCTTGGCTCGCCTGCCCCCCTGCTGCCTTTGGGTCCCTGCTGTGGCCTGTTTGCTGGCGCCTTTTGGGGGCTCTCGCCTCTGCCCTGGACCCCTAGAGCGTGTGGGGCTCAGGAGGCACCAGCCCCAGGGGCAGCAGGCTCCTGCAGTGGGGTGAGTGCTGGGGGGCACTGGAGGGGGCGCCCTGGGGCCCGGCCGGCAGGGACCGACCCAGGTTGCTGCGCTCGGAGGGGTGCCCGGCTGCTGTGACCCACGTGGGAGTGGGTGCAGGGGGCTGCTCTGGGGCATCGGCCATCAGCTCCTCGTGCCCTGGGGCTGGGCATGGGGCACAGCAGGGGGGCACGGCGCGGCGTGTGAGTCATTGCAACCATTTCCTTCCCATTGGCACCGATGAGTCAGGCCCCTTCCTGCCTGTGCTGAGCTCTGGGAGCCTGCGGGGTCTTGCTCATCCCTCTTCTGAGTTCTGGCCCTGCTTGCCGGGGGGGGGCTGCCACCGCTCTTCCCCGCCCAGACTCCGTAAGCCCCCTGTGCCCTCCCACATGCACTAACACCCGTCGTCTCCTCTCTTGCAGATGAGCGAGACCGGGTCCAGAAGAAAACCTTCACCAAATGGGTCAACAAGCACCTCATCAAGGTAAGGGTGCCCGCCCGCCCCCCCATGGGTAGGGGGTGGGACCTCTCGGCGGAGGGCAGGGCAGCAGGGGTGACAGCCCAGGGCTGGGCAGGTCCCTCACTGTTAACCAGCAGTGACTGGTTAGCCTGTGGAACTCACTGCTGCAGGATGGGTGGAGTGAACAGCTGACAATAGGCGGCTCCTACTGTGGGGGGCAAAGTGCCGGCTTGGGGGAAGGTCACTGCATTGCTTTCAGGCCCAGCAGCCCTGGTGGCAATTAACCCCCTGTCACTGGAGCTGGGACTCTCCCCTTGGGGGGCCCAGTTATGGAAGGGCCAGCACACCCCAATCCCTTTCCCAGGGGTGGCTCTCAGGAGGGGAGACCCCTTTGGAGGGGACCCAGCCCCTGGGGGGCCCTAGCCTCCTTCAGCTGGTGGCTACCTGAGTGCCCCGTGTGTGACCACTCCTGTCTGGCTGCGAGGTGCAGTCCTGCATACTGCCACGCTACCCGCTGTGCCCCACCCCCATGGCTGCCCTGGGGTGGGCGGGATGCCAGAACCGGGATGGAGAGGGGCACATGGAGGGCATCCCACACCTCCCCGTGTGTGACTTGGGGCTGGAAGACCAGGCTCCGCCGAGCGGCAGCCACAGAGTAAGTGACGGGGAGGCGCTGTCTGCGCTGGGTCGGAGCACCGGGCGCCTGGACTGGGCAGGGGGTGGCGGTGTCTGGGCTGCCCTAGATCACGTCTGTCCCCAGCCCGCCGGGGCACGTGCCTGGAACTCGCAGGCTGCGGTGGGCACCAGAGCAGACAGTGCAGCACGGGGCTGGCTGGGGCTGCTGGGCGCTGCGCAGCACTGGTTGGTAATGCCTGGGCAGGGGTGCGGGGAGCAGTCCCTGCCCACGGCGAGGGGAGGCGAGGGCCAGCCGTGCCACAGTATGTGAGGGCGGTGCCCAGCTCCTGCTGGGAGGAGCATCCACATCTGGCACCTGGCTCCGCTCTGCCTCCTGGTGTGAGCCCCAGCCGGAGAGCTTGGCGGGGTGGGAGAAGGGGTGCCTGGCGACAAGGAGACAAGGGCTGGGCGCCGGAGCAGTGGGAAGCTGTGTGCTCTGACCAGGCAGGGGCAGTTCAGGCAGGCCGGGGAGCAAGCCTCCGGAGCCTCCCTGGCCTGGAAGGAGCCGCTTTGCCTCGTGCCTGCAGGCAGCCCCATGCCCGGCCGAGCTGGCTGGCTGCCTCTCCTCCCACGGCCGCGCTGAGCACACAGCAGCCTGCGGCCCGGCTCTCAATGGGCGATTGTGCTCCGGCCCCGAGGAGAAGGGGATGTTCCGGGGGGCGTTGATGAAGCCGGATTTCAGAGCTGCGCGGCCAGCGTCCTGTGACGCAGCGTCTGCTCCCCCACCCCCGCCGCAGCCGGGCACTTGCGAAAACTTGGCTCTGCTGTGTCTTCCACTGTGGAAAGTCGGCTCTGGCCTCCCAGCAGATCAGCCAGGCCCTTCCGATGGGCCTGGGGAGACGGGAAGTGCCTGGCTGGATCCGCATGGGCCCTGCCTCCTGCCCGACGGGGCTGGCACCAGAGGGAGGGGCAGGAACCCTGCAGCAGGGAGTGCGGGGCTGACGGGACAGCTCCCTCGCCCTGGATAGGAGGGACTGGAGCTCTTTCTGTTGTAACCTCAGCTCTTCTCATGAGTCACGTCACTGTCTGCTCTGCCCTGGAAATTGCTGAGCTCTCAGCCTTGCTGGCATCTTGCAGCAGGGAGTTCCCCAGGTTGCTGCAGTGCAGGGACACAGCCCTGGCCCCGCATCTAACCAGTAATGCCTGGCCCGGCCGAATGCAGGGACATGGCCCCGGCCCCGCGTCTAACCAGTAATGCCCGGCCCGGCCAAATACAGGGACGTGGCCCCAGCCCCGCGTCTAACCAGTAATGCCCGGCCCGGCCGAGGGCAGGAACACGGCCCCGGCCCCGCGTCTAACCAGTAACACCCGGCCCGGCTGAGTGCAGGGACACGGCCCTGGTCCCGCGTCTAACCAGTAACGCCCAGCCCGGCCGAGTGCAGGGACACGGCCCTGGCCCCACGTCTAACCAGTAACACCCGGCCCGGCTGAGTGCAGGGACACGGCCCAGGCCCCGCGTCTAACCAGTAACGCCCGGCACGGCTGAGTGCAGGGACACGGCCCTGGTCCCGCGTCTAACCAGTAACGCCCGGCACGGCTGAGTGCAGGGACACGGCCCTGGTCCCGCGTCTAACCAGTAACGCCCGGCACGGCTGAGTGCAGGGACACGGCCCTGGTCCCGCGTCTAACCAGTAACGCCCGGCACGGCTGAGTGCAGGGACACGGCCCTGGCCCCGCGTCTAACCAGTAACGCCCGGCCCGGCTGAGTGCAGGGAAACGGCCCTGGCCCCGCATCTAACCAGTAACGCCCGGTCCGGCTGAGTGGCGGGACACAGCCCTGGCCCCGCATCTAACCAGTAACGCCCGGTCCGGCTGAGTGGCGGGACACAGCCCTGGCCCCGCGTCTAACCAGTAACACCCGGTATGGCTGAGTGCAGGGACACAGCCCTGGCCCCGCGTCTAACCAGTAACACCCGGTATGGCTGAGTGCAGGGACACGGCCCTGGCCCTGTGTCTAACCAGTAATGCCCAGCCTGGCTGAGTGCAGGGACATGGCCACGGCCCCGCATCTAAGCACTAGTGCCCGGCTGAGCACGGGGACATAGCCAGGGCCCCGCGTCTAACCACTAGTGCCCGGCTGAGCACAGGGACACGGCCACGGCCCCTCTTCTAACCACTGGTGCCCAGCTGAGCATGGGGACACGGCCAGGGCCCCGAATCTAACCAGTAACGCCCGACTGAGCACGGGGACGTGGCCACGGCCCTGCGTCTAACCAGTAACGCCCGACTGAGCACGGGGACGTGGCCACGGCCCTGCGTCTAACCAGTAACGCCCGACTGAGCACGGGGACAGGGCCACGGCCCTGCGTCTAACCAGTAACGCCCGACTGAGCACGGGGACGGGGCCACTGCCCTGCATCCAACCACTAGCGCCCAACTGAGCACAGGGACGGGGCCACGGCCCTGCGTCTAATCAGTAACGCCCGACTGAGCACGGGGACGTGGCCACGGCCCTGCGTCTAACCAGTAACGCCCGACTGAGCACGGGGACGTGGCCACGGCCCTGCGTCTAACCAGTAACGCCCGACTGAGCACGGGGACGGGGCCACTGCCCTGCATCCAACCACTAGCGCCCAACTGAGCACAGGGACGGGGCCACGGCCCTGCGTCTAATCAGTAACGCCCGACTGAGCACGGGGACGGGGCCACGGCCCTGCGTCTAACCAGTAACGCCCGACTGAGCACGGGGACGGGGCCACGGCCCTGCGTCTAACCACTAGCGCCCGACTGAGCACGGGGACGGGGCCACGGCCCTGCGTCTAACCACTAGCGCCCGACTGAGCACGGGGACGGGGCCACGGCCCTGCGTCTAACCAGTAACGCCCGACTGAGCACGGGGACGGGGCCACGGCCCTGCGTCTAACCAGTAACGCCCGACTGAGCACGGGGACGGGGCCACGGCCCTGCGTCTAACCACTAGCGCCCGACTGAGCACGGGGACGGGGCCACGGCCCTGCGTCTAACCACTAGCGCCCGACTGAGCACGGGGACGGGGCCACGGCCCTGCGTCTAACCACTAGCGCCCGACTGAGCACGGGGACGGGGCCACGGCCCTGCGTCTAACCAGTAACGCCCGACTGAGCACGGGGACGGGGCCACGGCCCTGCGTCTAACCAGTAACGCCCGACTGAGCACGGGGACGGGGCCACGGCCCTGCGTCTAACCAGTAACGCCCAACTGAGCACGGGGACGGGGCCACGGCCCTGCGTCTAACCAGTAACACCCGACTGAGCACGGGGACGGGGCCACTGCCCTGCATCCAACCACTAGCGCCCGACTGAGCACAGGGACGGGGCCACAGCCCTGTGTATAACCACTAGTGCCCAACTGAGCATGGGGCCACGGCCTCGTGTCTAACCACTGGTGCCCAGCTGAGCATGGGGACACGGCCACGGCCCCACATCTAACCAGTAACGCCCGACTGAGCACGGGGACATGGACATGGCCCCTCGTCTAACCACTAGTGTCCGGCTGAGCATGGGGATGTGGCCACGGCCCCGCGTCTAACCAGTAATGCCTGGCTGAGCACGTGGACATGGCCACGGCCCTGCACCATGCAGGACATGCCGCCTCCTAGCACCGGCCTTTGCCCTGGCACCACGAGCCAAGCCCGGCTCCAGAGAGCAGCACGCGCTGGAGCCCGCCTGCCCTGCCCCCACACGCGTGTCTGGCCACGCACATTCTGGTGTGCCTGCCTGCACCAGCCCTGTGCCAGGCCTGTAATCCCTGCCCCCATGCTCTGTGCACTCAGCTCCCAGGGGCAGGGCCTGGCCTGGCTGGGACGCATCCGGCACACCCCAAACCAGGGCAGACAGCCAACCCTGGCGCCCGTGGCCAGGGCCCTGGGCTACCTGCACAGGCAGAGCGCAGGGTGGCCCATGGGGGGCAGCGCATGGGGCCAGGCAGGGGAGATGCCGGGGCTGGCCAGGCTGTGGGGCTGGGTGGGTGGGAGCTCGCTGGCCTGACCCATGTGGGCCGTGAGGCTGGCACAGGGGGCTCCGGCTCTGTGCAGGGGGCAGGCACGGTGCAGCTCTGCAGTTCCGCCATGGGGAGGCCCCCTGTGTGGGGAGGGGAATCTCTCTGCTTTGGTTGGCTCCCCATCGCTCCCTGGGGCCTGCTCCGCCCAGGGGGTGAGTGCTGGGCCGGGCTCTCCCAAGCCAAGGGGCTCCAGGGGCACTGCCCGGAGTGGAGCATCCAGTGTGGGGGGCCCAGGATCCCTGCTGTGCTCACGGCCCCGGGGCATGGGCAGCAGGCCGGGCGGGGGCTGGGGAGCTGAACACAGGGTCTGCACCTCCTCTCTGCCCCTAACCCCCCTCTCTCTCTCTTCCTGCCCTCCCCTCCTGCGGCAGCATTGGCGAGCAGAGGTAGGTGGCATCCCGTCCTATGCACGGCGTGACCGACGGCACCACGCATGGCTCCTGTCTGCCCTCCCTGCTCCCCAGGCAGGGCCATGGGCTTGGGGCTGTGGGGGGTGGAGGCCATGGGCTGGCAGGGCTCAGGGGCAGCGCACCACAGCGCCCGGAGCCAGGCGCAGGCATCAGAGCTCCTGAGCTCCGGCCCCAGCCTGGCCCTGCCAGCATCAGTGCAGTGGGGAAGGAGGCCAGCCCAGCCCAGCCCTCGGAGTGGGTCAGGCCCTGAAACAGCCAGCCTCTGGCAGTGTAAAGGCTGCCCGCCAGGCCCCACAGACCCCGCTAGCTCCAGACAGGTTAGCGCTAGGCACATGCCCAGCCCCTGCATCCAGGACACTCGCAGAATGCCCAGGCCCGCTGGCCCCGAGGAACAGAACGCACCCGCTGTAAGACTTCTCCCAGGGCCAGCGCCTGGCTGGCCCCCTGCACTGTGCGTTTATCAGGAAAGACCAGACGTCCAGGTGACAGGGGGAAGGATCATCCAGGTAATATCCAGGTGACAGGGGGAAGGATATTGAAAACAAATGGTGGATGCAAAACCAAATCGTAGCACGCTTTCTGGAGACCGCACGTAGCTAACCGGTTCCCCTTCCGGCTCAAGAGCTTTCTCACCCCAAGTTCTCGCCAGTGTTTTCACCCCAGGCTGGCTGAGACCCCGCTTTCCTGACTGCCGACGCGCTGTCCATTTACTTCCTAGAGTAGGGCTCCGGCGGGGCGGGGGTGTCTCTGCTTTCTAGAAACACCCCCAGAGTCCATTGGTTTTACTCCTAGACAGGATAACCCCCGGGGCTTGTTTGTTCCTGTGTGCTCCTTTCCTGGTGACGTCACCGCTCTCGGCTAACATTTGACTTTGTGTGGAAATGGGCGTCCATTGTCTAGCTTACCACACTGATGCACAGTGCTGCCTTGTCTCTGTCGGGAGGACTCGGGTGGAGGCATGTCGCCTTTGGGAACGCAGTGCTCTGGTTCGGATCCACACCGCCTTGCATGGCACGCACCTGCGTTTTGCAGTGACCGTGATGACCCGTGTGACCATGGCTTTCGTTTGAGCCCTTCCATGATGTTCTTTGGCGAGCGAGTCAGACACCCGCACCCCTTGTCAGCGGGCGGCCGAGGTGCTGGGTGAGGGCAGCCCTCAGGGCTCGGCCGAGGGCTGGCCGGCGGCTCCGTGGCCGCGGTTAGCTTTGCCCCCGTTAACGGTTCCTTTCCGTCTCCGCAGGCTCAGCGCCATGTCAGCGACATGTACGAGGACCTGCGGGATGGCCACAACCTCATCTCACTGCTGGAGGTGCTCTCGGGGGATACCCTGGTAGGTGCACCGCTGGCTCCCGGACTGCGCACAGCCGCCTCCCCGCTCCGGGGCCCGTCCTGCCAGCGCAGGGGCCTGTCCCGGCCCGGTCGGGGCAAGGAGCAGGTTCTGGTCCGGTGCCGGGGGTGGGGAGGGGAGAGGTTCTCAGGGCGAGTGTCTGCTCTGCGCTGCTCCCCCCGCATGCCACGCCCTCCTCTCCCCCCCCCCGCGTCACATCCCCCCACCCCCGCCAGGGCACGTCCTCGCCCGCTGACCCATAGGCTGGGCCCCTGCCCGGCCCAGCACCACCTCCCCCAAACCCTCAGGCCCCTGCAGACTCGGGCCCGGTCCCCTTGGGGGAGGGTCGTGACCCCTGCTTCCCCGGCACCCCTGCCCGCTGACCCCGCATGCTCTGTGACCCCTGACCTCTCGCCGGGCCTGCTCGGGAAATCAGCCTGGTTCCCGGGCCCCCGGACCCCCGGACCCCCCGGTGCATCGTGGGCTTTTAACACATTAACGTTACTTTGCGACACTGAACTTTCTGCTTCTTTGTACTTGTCTGCTGACCTCTGACCCCTGACCTCTGCCCTCTGGCCTTTGCCTCCTGTCCGTGCTGCTCCTGCTGGCTAGCCGAGGGAGCGCGACCTGATCAGGAGCGTGCGGCCGGTGAGTGGTTCCGCCTTCGCTCCCGGCCCCGCCCCGCCCGGCCCGCCCGATTGGCTGGGGAGCCACGAGGTCACGGTGAGCCCAGCCACTCGCCGCTCGGCTCCACCCGCCGCTCGCCTGCCATTGGCTGGGCTGCGGGGGCGGGCTGCCCGGCCGCCCCAGGGTGGGGCCGGGCTGGGGGGCAGGCACGGCCGGGGGAGGCCCCGGGGCCCCGCTCTGGGGCCTGCCGCGCTCCTGGGGGCCGCGCCTGCCGGGGCAGAAACCCCTCCGAGCCCCCCGCGCCCCCCGGCCGCTCGCGCCGCCGGCTGGGGCCTGCCGCGGGGGGCGCTCAGCAGGGGGCGCTCTCCCCAGCAGGCAGGGCTGGCCCTGGGGTGCGCTAGGGGGCAGGGAGCGGGGTGGGGGCTCAGCAGGGGGCACTGTCCCCAGCAGGCAGGGCTGGCCCCAGGGGGCGCTAGGGGCCGCTGTGCTGCAGGGAGCGGGGCGGGGGCTCAGCAGGGGGCGCTCTCCCCAGCAGGCAGGGCTGGCCCCAGGGGGCGCTAGGGGGCGCTGTGCTGCAGGGAGCGGGGCGGGGGCTCAGCAGGGGGTGCTGTCCCCTGGCAGGCAGGGCTGGCCTAGGGGGCGCTAGGGGACTCAGCAGGGGGCGCTCTCCCCAGCAGGCAGGGCTCTCCTAGGGGGCGCTGTGCTGCAGGGAGTGGGGCGGGGGCTCAGCAGGGGGCACTGTCCCCGGCAGGCAGGGCTGGCCCCAGGGGGTGCTAGGGGGCGCTGTGCTGCAGGGAGCGGGGCGGGGGCTCAGCAGGGGGCGCTGTCCCCTGGCAGGCAGGGCTGGCCTAGGGGGCGCTAGGGGGCAGAGGGCGCTAGGGGGCTCAGCAGGGGGTGCTCTCCTCAGCAGGCAGGGCTGGCCCTAGGGGGCGCTGTGCTGCAGGGAGCGGGGCGGGGGCTCAGCAGGGGGTGCTCTCCCCGGCAGGCAGGGCTGGCCCCAGGGGGTGCTGGGGGGCGCTAGGGGGCAGGGAGCGAGGTGGGGGCTCAGCAGGGGGCACTGTCCCCAGCAGGCAGGGCTGGCCCTAGGTGGCGCTAGGGGGCGCTGTGCTGCAGGGAGCGGGGTGGGGGCTCAGCAGGGGGCGCTCTCCCCAGCAGGCAGGGCTGGCCTCAGGGGGCACTAGGGGGCGCTGTGCTGCAGGGAGCGGGGCGGGGGCTCAGCAGGGGGTGCTCTCCCCGGCAGGCAGGGCTGGCCCCAGGGGGTGCTGGGGGGCGCTAGGGGGCAGGGAGCGAGGTGGGGACTCAGCAGGGGGCACTGTCCCCAGCAGGCAGGGCTGGCCCAGGGGGCGCTAGGGGGCGCTGTGCTGCAGGGAGCGGGTCGGGGGCTCAGCAGGGGGCGCTCTCCCCGTCAGGCAGGGCTGGCCCCAGTGCCCCAGTTTGGCGCCTGGGGGGGCTCTCCCCTCTGTTGGCGTGGCCGCAGTGCCCCAGCATCCGTGCGCAGTCTGACACGGGGGTCCCGGTCCCTTCTGGCCGGGCGAGCGGCCGGTCCCTTTTTGCAGGTCCGGAGACTTGCGCTGCGTCATGCCCACGTCCCCTGGGCTGTGCTTGGCGCCCCTTGCAGGCCCCGAGAGGGGCAGGCATCTTGGGGCTCCACGTGCAGTGTGCAGCGTGGCACCTTGCTGTGCTCCCCACACAGGGGCACCATCTCAGGCTCCGGAGCTCTCGCTGCCCCCAGGCCGTGTGGGGAGGAGGGCGCAGGAAGGCAGAGCCGGGCCCTGGCCTGCCCTGGGGCTGGTGGGTGCTGGCCGTGGGGCAGGGCTGGCCGGCTGTATCCAGGTGCCCTGGAGGAAGCTCGGAGCCGCAGCCCATCCGTGCTCAGCACTTTCCTTGCTATTGTTTCATTCGGCACATTTCCTTCCAGCCTCCCGTGGGAACAACTAGTGGCTGAGGATTTCCGGGCCCAGCCCCACGCCCCCTGCTCTGCCCCTTCCTTCAGGCTTCGCGCCCCACAGCTCCGCCCCGCTGCCGGGAGCCTCCTGTTCCAGCTAGCGAAGGGGGGCCCCTGCCCGGCAGTCTGGCTGGGATGTGCCCCCTCTCCTGGGCACTGCCCTCGGGCTCTGCAGCGTGGGGAGTGCTGCTGCCAAGGGACCTGGAGAGGCAGTGACCAGGCGGGCTGAGCTGCGGGCAGCTGGCTCTGTGGCTTGGTGGGACCCCGGCCCTGAGCACCAGCCTGGTTCCCAGCCTCCAGAGGTGCCAAGGCCAGCAGCCCTTCCTCTCCAGCCCGTCCTCTGTCCGCATGGTTTGCAAGCCCTGTGCCTAACCCTGCTTGCGCCGTGAGCCCTGGTCCCGTCCTGAGCACCTCGGCCACGGCACCCTGTAGACTCAGGGCCCGGGGCAGGGGAGACCTGGAGGCAGTAGGAGATGCCCTGGGTGCAATTCTTCTCTGCCCCCGGAGAGCAGCGTCCCGGCTTCCCCTCTAGCAATGGGCTCCTGAGGCCCAGCAGCTGTAGGGCAGGGCCCTCGGGCTGGGGGGTAGTACAGAGAAAGGGGCTGCCCCATTGACACTGTCCGTCAGTCCCTGGGGAGCTCTGTCACCCCCAACGGCTGAGCTTGCTCCTGTTGCAGCCCCTCAGGGTGACTCCTGTCCCGGCGTCCCTGGGCGATGCTCTGGAACTGCTCCCCATGAAGCCAGGCAGGACTCTGGGGCAGTCACCTTTCTGTGAGCAGCCTGTCTTCAGGACACACAGCTCACCCAGCTTCTACCTTCCTGGGTCTGACCTTGGAGCATTCAGCCTCCTCTGCCCCTCCGTGCGCTTCCCACAGCGAGTCTGCTCATGCGAGGGTCCTGCCCCCCAACTTCGCAGTCAGACGTGACTCTCAGCCAGCCAGTAAAACAGAGGTTTATTAGACGACAGGAACATGGTCTAACACAGAGCTTGTAGGTGCAGAGAACAGGACCCCTCAGTCAGGTCCATTTTGGGGGGCAGTGAGCCAGACAACCACGTCTGCCCTTCACTCCATATTCCAGCCAGCCCCAAACTGAAATTCTCTCCAGCCCCGCCCTGCTCTGGGCTTTGTCCGTTTCCCGGGCCAGGAGGTCACCGGATTCCTTTGTTCTCCAACCCTTTAGCTCTCACGTTGCAGGGGGGAAGGGCCCAGGCCATCCGTTGCCAGGAAACAGGGTGTCGGCCATTCCCTGTGTCCAGACCCCTGCACACACCTGCCCTCTAGAGCTCTGCAATGATCCTACACCCTTACCCCGCCCCCTAGAGACTTAAGAACTCCCTAGGGGAAACTGAGGCACCCCCACACTATTCAGAGGAAACATTAAGAACAGTCCCACTTTGTCACAACTGCGCAGCCCCTGGCCTGCTGGGGCATGGGGCAATGGAATGGGCACCTGGGAGAGGAGCCAGTTAGGGCAGCTAGGCCTGGCCAGGGAGGACCACTCAGCTCCTGCCCCGCCATGAGCTACACCCATGGAGGGAGGGGTCCTGGCGCCTACTGACTGGGGGCACCAGCTGTTGGGTTCCTCTTGCTCTCACTTCTCGCCGGAGCCCTAGCTCCGCAGTTTGGCAGTGGGGACCAGACCTGTACCAAGGCTGCTGGCCCTGCCCTGCATGGAGGGAGGAGTGCTCAGGGCACTAGGGGGGCCCTGGTGCCTTGGCTTGGCCACTCACCCTCCTGCTCCTTCTGTCTTTGCAGCCCCGCGAGAAGGGGCGAATGCGCTTCCATAAGCTGCAGAATGTGCAGATTGCCCTGGATTACCTGAAACACCGGCAGGTGAGCTGCAGGGGGGCAGGCCGGGGCCGGGGCCGGGGCCCGGGGAGGGGCAGGTTCCACCCTGCTGTGATGGGGGGGGGTCTCGCCAGGGACCGGGGGAGGGGCAGGTTCCACCCTGCTGTGATGGGGGGGGGTCTCGCCAGGGACCGGGGGAGGGGCAGGCTCTGCCCCTGCTGTGATGGGGGGGGTCTCGCCAGGGACCGGGGGAGGGGCAGGCTCTGCCCCTGCTGTGATGGGGGGGGTCTCGCCAGGGACCGGGGGAGGGGCAGGCTCTGCCCCTGCTGTGATGGGGGGGTCTCGCCGGGGAGGAGGGGCAGGCCCCAGGCCTGCAGCCTGAGGAGCCCATTGGGCCCCATGACGTAACCGCGGCTCTGGTGTCGGCAGGTGAAGCTGGTGAACATCCGCAACGATGACATCGCCGACGGCAACCCCAAGCTCACGCTGGGCCTCATCTGGACCATCATCCTCCACTTCCAGGTGAGCCTGGCTCCACCTGCCCCCCCCCCCGCACCCTTGCCCCCCCCCCCCCCCCAGCGCCCTCTGCTGGGAAAGGCCAGGCCTAGAGCGCTCGCTCTCGCTCTCTTTCACTGGGTCCTGTGGGGCCGGGCATTGGGTAGGGCGGGGACCTGCTCCCTTCTCCCGGGGGTTGGGCTGGGAGGGCCGTGGGGCAGGGCAGAGGGGGGAGCTGCTCTGGAGTGAGGTGAGACCTTGGGGCTCCTTGCTTCTCCCTCCCCCTGGCCTGGCCTCAGCCGCTCCCTGCCGGGGGAGCCTCCCGCCCTCCCGCTGGGGCGTGGCCCTTGGCCTCTGCGCGGGATGCTGGGCTCTGCCAGCCCCGGCACGGCGGGGGAGGGGAGACGCCGGCTGCCTGGGCGGGAACGTGGCAGCCGCAGGGGCAGCCTTTTGGAGGCTGAGTCACCCGCTCCCTGTGCCAGGCTGCCGAAGCGCGGCTTAGCCCCAGGGCGGAGCCTGGCCGCCGGGGTGACTCAGACACACGGGCCCTGGCTGGCATCCGTGCCTGCTCCCTGCGAGCTAGCCACAGTCGTTTCCTGGCCTTGCGGGTGCTGAACCGGGGGCCGGCGGAGCCCTGGTGAAGCTGGAGCTGCCCAGTTCTCACCGACCACCTAGGAACGGCAGGAACCGGCGGAGCTGGCCCCAGCCACGGGCTTCCTGGCCTGGCCGCCTGGCCGCCCCTGCTCCATTGCACGCGGGTCCCCCCTGCGGCTGCACACCCGTCACCACGCTGCTCCTTGGGGCTGGCTCCTGCTGGGCACCCCTGTGCTGCCCGCCTCGTGCCGCGACTGGCCTGGAGCTGGGCATGGCAGTCAGCCCGGCACACGCGCTGCTCTTCCTGGCCAGGCTCTGCAGCTCCTCTGCTCATAGTCCCAGTAGAGCGCAGCCCCCAGGGGTGGGAACGGGGTGGGGCAGGGCCCCCCTTCCCCACAGGCTGCACTGGGGAGGAGGGGCAGCTCAGCTTGCAGAGCCCAAGCAAAGGGCTCTGGATCCAGGAGTCCTGGTGTTCCCGGAGGCTGCCTGTGGGCTCCTTTCCCTGCCCAGAGCAGGAGAGCGGCAGCAGGCTGGGGTCTGGGCAGTATCCCTGCTGCAGCAGTGCGGGAGCAGCGGGGGCTGGCTGCTCATGGAGCACCCAGGGCATCGGGACCTGCCGTGTGCTCTGGGGAGAGCAGCGGGAGTGGAGAGATGCCAGGCAGCTGGCGGAGCAGGTGTTTCCGTCCTGCCTACTGTCGTGGCCCAGCCTGCAGCCTCTGTCGGGGGGGGGGCGTGTGCCGTAGGACGTGTCCCTGGCTGGGGGCCAGCAAGCCCCCCTGCGGCGGGGGGAGGCATGCAGAGCCGGGCGGTGATTCAGACACCATTTCCGCTGGGGTTGGGGGTTTGTGCCCAGCGTGGGCGCTTGCGGTGAGCGCCGGCGACCGGCAGCCCCTAACCGCCCCCCCGCAGGCTGCGGTCCCCAGTGAAACAGGAAGGAGGCTGCCTGGAGCCTCGCCACCGGAGACCCTGGGGTGGGGTGTCACGGAGTCCCAGGCTGCTCGGGAGCCGCCCCGAGTGAAGCCAGGCAGGACTCTGATGCAGCGTGACTCCCGCAGGGCACCCTCACGCCCGGGCCAGGAGCCTGCTCAGCTTCGGTGCTTCGGCGCGTTCAGCCCCCTGTTCGCCCCTGGGGAAGCCTTGCACACCCCCAAAGGGCCCTGCCCCCAACACCGCAGGCAGCAGCGACTCTCAGCCCGCGTGTAACCGAAGGTTTTTTAGTCGGCAGGAACACAGCGTAGAACAGAGCGTGTTAGCACAGGAATCGGGAACAGCAACGTCCATCTTGGGGGGATCCAGGGCCTGGTGCCCCGGTCTCCCGCTCCAGGAGACGACCCCTTCCAACTGCCTGGCCTCCCTCACGCCCATTGCCCCTCCTCCCTCCTTTGTTTCTTTCCCAGGCCAGCAGGTCACCTGCTCTGCACCAACACCTCTCGCTGGATGGGGACCATGGGGACCGGCCGTCAGTTGCCAGGCTACAGGGTGTCCACTGTTCTCTGCAGCCAGTCGCAGTCACGCCTGCCCTCTCCGGGTCTCTGGAACGGTCACACCCCCTTATCCCACCACCAAGAGACTTGAATAACACTGAGGGGAAACTGAGGCACACACAGTATTCAGAGAAAACATCAAGAACATTCCCGCTTTGTCCCAGAGTGTCCCTGGGCCAGGGGGTGGAGGAGGCCCCCAGCGGAGCGCTGGGCAGGGGCTCCACAGGGCCAGGGTGGCTGGCTGACGCATACCCGTCCCTTCCAGATCTCGGACATTCAGGTGAGCGGGCAGTCCGAGGACATGACGGCCAAGGAGAAGCTGCTGCTGTGGTCGCAGCGCATGGTGGAGGGCTACCAGGGCCTGCGCTGCGACAACTTCACCACCAGCTGGCGGGACGGGCGTCTCTTCAACGCCATCATCCACCATCACAAGTGAGAGATGGGCGGGGGCTGGGCACGGCCTGCACTGGGGGTGGAGCCGGGGGGAGCAGGGGCTCACACTCGCTGGCTGGTAAGTGCGTGCCCAGTGGTCAGTGCACAGCCACGAGGGGCTGCCCCACACGCAGCTCTGCGAGCCCAGGGGTGCTGGGCTCCCTCGCTCTGGGGTGGCCCTTGCACTGGAGGGTTGGGGGGCAGCGACTGCTCTGTGTGATCTGGGCCCGGGGGCTGCATCCCCGTGCTGGCAAAGACTGCGGGACAGGGTGCCCTGCCCTGCCCTGCCCTGCTCCACTCGGCTCTGGCAGGCGCCTGTCGCTCCAGGCCTCGAGTTCTGCGGGAGCATGTCGGGACAGCCAGCTGGATAGTTCAGAGAGGTGGAGCCGGGCCGCGCCCTGCACCAGCCCCAGAGCCGGGAACTGTTTTCCCTTCCCAGACTGCTGGGGCTGGCACAGCCCCCCAGCTAGCCCCTCTCCTAGCCACCTGGGCTCCCCGGGGAGTGACTTAGCTGACACACAGCAGCTGCTGCCCGGGTCCCCGAGCCTCTCGGCCCCTTGCCACCCTGCAGTCCCCATGCGGGGCTCTCAGGAGGGGGCTCTCCAAGCAGAGAAGGGGCAGCCGTGCAGGCAGATCACAATGGGCCCGTCTCAGCGGGATCGGGCCCATCGCACTTGCCTCCCCATGGAGAGGCGGCTGTTGGCTCTGTGGAGCCCCCACGGCTGGGCCTGGCGCTTGGGGCCTGCGTAAAATGCAAAATCTCCAGACAAGTTCCAGCCCCTCAGCTTGTCGTGCCAGCGTCAGGGAGAGCCGGGCTGGGCAGGCGGACCCCCTCTGAGCCCCGTGTGCCTCGCCTGCCTGGACCGCCAGGGCCGCGCTGCCCTTCCCCGGCACACAGCAGTGCCCTCGGCTGGGAGTGGGGGGCGGGGGCCTGCTGGAGGCTACGTCAGCTCCCGCTTTTCTCTGTAAGTGTAACAAGTACGTGCAGGAGCCGCCCCGCCCCGGGAGAGGCAGAGGGAGGACGTGGGGCTGGCAGCACAGTACAGCCTCCACTCTGCAGGGAGAGGGTGGCTCCCCGGCTCCCCGGCACCAGGGAAGGCGGCTCGGCCAGGGGTCCCGGCTCCCCGGCACCAGGGAAGGCGGCTCGGCCAGGGGTCCCGGCTCCCCGGCACCAGGGAAGGCGGCTCGGCCAGGGGTCCCGGCTCCCCAGCGCAGTGAGCAGAGGAAGGCTCGGGCCCCAGCATGGAGAGGAGCTCGCGCCAGCGGGTGAAGAAGAAGCTGCACCGGCAGGGGCCAGGCGGCTCAGCGGGGTCCCGGGCGGGGGCAGAGGAGCAGGTGGTGATGCTGTGCGAGGAGATCGCCGACCCCGCTGCGCTGGAGACCCCCAACGTCAGCAGCTCGCTGTACTCCCTGCACTCCACCCTGCGGCTTCAGGAACTGTAGGCACTGGTGCAGCGGGTGGGCTAGGGGAGCCAGGGCAAAGCCTTGACTGGCCGCAGCTGCCCTCTCCCCCCAGGCTGCACTGGCTGGGGGGCTGCAGCTGATCTTGTGGGGGTGACGGGCAGAGCTTGTTCTGCCTCAACTCATCCCCCCTGGAGTGCGGCATTCAGTTAAAAGTACCCACGTTTACAGCTGCTGAGCGGAGTTGGGGGGGACAGAAACCTGGGCTGGCCCCCACCGGAACAGGGCCCCCAGGCATCTGGCGCAGTGGCAGGGTGGGGGGGGGAGTCGGCTCTGCAGAGCAGGAGCAGATCTGCCATCTCGGGGCGGCGTTACCTGGCTTCCCCAGGCAAGGCCTCAGGGAGGTCAGCTCCCGCTCCCTGCCGGGCCGTGGCTCCTGCTGCCGGTGTGGGGCTCGGCGGGCTGCCCAAGGCCCCGAGCCGGGGGAGCTGCCCCATTGCTGTGAGGGGCACGGCGCCAGCGGCAGGGCTGGGGGGAATGACCCACGGTGTGGTACTGAGGTGCCCTGCCTGGGACGGGACGGGGAGCTGGCAGGAGCCAGCCTGACTGCCGGGCGGGGACAGCGTTGGATGGGGGGAGCTGCTGTGCTGAGCTGTGGGACTGGTCAGAGCTCTCCTGGCCCCACAGCCGACATGCTGCGGGGGGGGGGGGGCCGTGGTATGAGTCAGCGTCTCGTGTTTCCCCCAGCTGTGCAAGGGTTAAGTGCTGCGGCTCGCCCGGCCCGCGAGGGGTCCCGGTGCTGCGGCTCGCCCGGCCCGCGAGGGGGCCCGGTGCTGCGGCTCGCCCGGCCCGCGAGGGGTCCCGGTGCTGCGGCTCGCCCGGCCCGCGAGGGGGCCCGGTGCTGCGGCTCGCCCGGCCCGCGAGGGGGCCCGGTGCTGCGGCTCGCCCGGCCCGCGAGGGGGCCCGGTGCTGCGGCTCGCCCGGCCCGCGAGGGGGCCCGGTGCTGCGGCTCGCCCGGCCCGCGAGGGGGCCCGGTGCTGCGGCTCGCCCGGCCCGCGAGGGGGCCCGGTGCTGCGGCTCGCCCGGCCCGCGAGGGGGCCCGGTGCTGCGGCTCGCCCGGCCCGCGAGGGGGCCCGGTGCTGCGGCTCGCCCGGCCCGCGAGGGGGCCCGGTGCTGCGGCTCGCCCGGCCCGCGAGGGGGCCCGGTGCTGCGGCTCGCCCGGCCCGCGAGGGGGCCCGGTGCTGCGGCTCGCCCGGCCCGCGAGGGGGCCCGGTGCTGCGGCTCGCCCGGCCCGCGAGGGGTTCTCCTAGCCCCTGCAGTGGAGGACGCTGGTGATGTGCTCTTTGTGGGGCACAGACCTGGCCCAGCCCTCAGCTCCACCAGACGGTGCCCCCAGGCGTCCCAGCTGCTGCAGGCCGGGCATGGCATAGGGGGTGGGGCCGAGCTGTCAGTGGGGCCCCAGAGCAGGCTCCAAGCTGGGCCTGGGGTTTACAGCTCTGGGGATGCCCGGCCCCTCACACGCTCCGTTTCTGACACAGGCCCATGCTCATCGACATGAACAAGGTGTATTGCCAGACCAACCTGGAGAACCTGGACCAGGCCTTCACCGTGGCTGAGCGGGACCTGGGGGTGACGCGCCTGCTGGACCCTGAAGGTACGAGGTGGGGAAGGGTCCCTGTGCCACGCACACAGCCCCTTCCTGGCCTGGGGCAGCCACCCAGTGGCTCTGCTCCCTGCAGGGACCCTTGGGTGCAGCAGCCGCTCGGCCTGGTGGTGAATGGGTGCATCCCATGAGCACGGGGGGCAGCCCCCTGCAGGTGGAGACCCCTGGGCTGGGGCTCCCCCACAGCTGCTCACGCTCTGCCCTCCCCCCAGATGTGGACGTGCCCCAGCCGGACGAGAAGTCCATCATCACCTATGTCTCGTCGCTGTACGATGTCATGCCCCGTGTGCCCGAGGTGTCGGTCGGCATCAAGGCCAATGTGAGTATGGGGCTGTGGAGGCCACGGGACTTCGGGGCCGCTGCGTCTCTGGGCTGGCCTGTGCCCAGCCCGCCGGGGCCCGGGATCCCCGCTGTGCCACGGGGACAGGCCATGAGACACCGGCAGTCCCTCTCTCCACGCTCCCTGCAGCGGGGCCCGATGAGCCACAGGCCATGGGAGCCCTGGCAATCTGCAGACGCCAGGGAAGAGGAGGGGGCCTGAGGCTGCGGGCTGGCGCTAGAGAAGCAGGCTAAGCAGAGAGCTCCCTCTCCCTCCCCTTGCCTGACGCCTCTGGCCTTTGGTCTCCTGCTCAGCCGCGCTTCCCTGCAGAGGGGTGGGGGGGTCCCCTGTGTCACGGAGCCCCGGGATCAGTGCTAGGCCCCGGCTAGGGAACGGTCTGAGAGGAACCCCTCAGTGGGCCAGACCCCCAGGGCCTCTCTCCCGGCTCATGGGCAGCCACGCGGCCTCTTGGCCTCCTCAGCTGAACCCCGAGGACTCCAGCCCTCCTGCCCCACACCCTCAGCTCTGCCCAGCGAGTCCAACTGGGCCAGACCCCTGGGGAGACCCGGCCACGCAGCAGGGGCTAGTGCCCCTCGCCCGGCGTTCGCAGGGACACTCTCCGCGCGGTCACAGCCGGGTTGTTAGCTAGCTGCTCACAGCACGGGATGTGCTCAGGGTGGCCCAGGGAAACGCGGGTTAAAGCCCCGACCGGTGGGGTCAGCCCGGAGCCCGGAGCCCAGCTGTAAGAGCCCCGTTGTTCCAGCTCTGTCCGTCTGACCTCCTTGGACAGTTCCCAGGTGACCCCAGGCTTCTTCCAGCAGCCAACACCTACCCCCTCACCTCACTCCTCACAGTCCTTTGTTCTCAAGCTGGGGGGTCTTTGCTCAGCCTCCTTGCAGAGAGGTGGGGAAACCCCTCCCCACCCCGCACCTTGGGTGCCAGAGGTCAATGTCCCGGTGATTGGCTTTGCCATTGTCTTCTTGGGTTCTCCATTGATATGGGGTCAGCTGGTCGACATTCATAGCCATGTCCCTTAGCCATGCCCTGAAAGCAAACAATCCTGTCCCCTCCTCTCGCACTGGGTAACAGTGCAGCATGTAGGGGAAACTGAGGCACACATGGGGTTATAAAAACAGTACTGAAAATTCCGGTGATGGGGGTGGTTGGCCAGTCACTGAGGTTCCCATCCAGGGGTGACTCCAGCCGAGACGGTCCAGGGAGACCAGCGGTTCCTGCCCGCCAAGGAGCTCGGCCCCGAATCCCACCCATCCGTTTCTGTGCTCTCTCTCAACTCCTGGGGGCCGGGGAGGGGAGGCCGGCCAGCCCGGCAGCTGCGGGGACCCGGGGCCATGCTCTCGCCTGTCCCCTAGGAGCTGCAGCTGCGGTGGCAGGAGTACCGCGAGGTGGTGACGGCTCTGCTGCAGTGGATTCGCAATCACACCATCCTCTTCGAGGAGCGCAAGGTGCCGGCCAGCTATGAGGAGATCGAGGTGAGGGGCCTGGCTGTCTGGGCCACGCGGGGGGATTCCCGGGGATGGGGCTCTGGGGACCTCTCATCCCCGGGCTGCACAGCCCCATCTCCCCAGCTACAGGTGCCCTTTGGGGCCCCCTGGTTCCTTCGGTGCCCCTTCTCGCTGGGGCAGGAGCAGCCCACGTGGCCCCTTCAGCTGCCGCCCGCCTCCCCCGCCCAGGCATGGAGAGGGAGCCCGTGCCTTGCCCTGCAGGAGTGCCCCTCCCGGTGGGGGCGTGCGATCCGGGCAGGGGGGCTGCGCACTGAGTGGGCTCCTGGGGTGGGCTGGGGGTGTGCTCAGAGCCTGAGCTGGCGGGGGGGCCGTGGTCTTTGAGCCACGTGTTCTGTCCCCTGGCTCCCTTCTCGTCCTGTCCCGATGCGGCTGCTGCTGGCAGGGGATGAAAGGCCCCAGTGCTGGGTGGGGGAGCTCTGCCGGTGTTGCCCAGGAGGGATCTGGCTGGGCAGTGTGCCCAGTGCCCAGGCCCCACCCGCACGCAGGAGCCGCCTGGACGCCCCCAGAAGGAGAGGCCCGCAGAGCTCCCTAGGGAGTGGGTGCGTCCCGATGGCAGCGAGGGGGAGGCAGAGTCTGTGGTTCCCTGGGGCCGTAGGGGACCTGGCATCTGGCTCCTGGGGTGCCCAGCCCAACTCTGCTCTGGCAGCTGCCATCCCTTGGGGGGTCTGAGCCCAGCGTAGGGGGCAGCCGGCCCTGTGAGGGCCAGGCTGAGTCAGGGGGGCCTGGCAGGGCTCAGCTCCTCACCCCGGGCGGGCAGGAGAGAGGGAGGGAGGAGAGGGCAGCGCAGCGGGCGGGGGGTCAAGGGGCTCCCCAGGCAGGGGGAGGGCGTCTGACTCATTCCTTCCATGCCAGCCCCTCGTGAGTCAACAGCGGCCAAGAAGAACCCGCCCGCCCAGCCCGCACTGCGGGGTGGGGCCCAGTCCCCAGGCCTGGCTCAGCTCCGGGTCCCAACCCCTGGTTGGGGGGCCTTTGCCCAGCCCGGAGAGGGGATGTCGTCTCCTCGGTGGGGGGGTGGGGGCTAGTGAGGGCAAGCCCTGCATGCTGGGCTAGGGAGAGGCTGGCCAGGCATGGGCCCTACTGATGGTGACCCCGCGCCTGGCACAGAGCCCCCGCGCCTGGCACAGAGCCCCCGGGCAGCTGGCCACAGGCAGTTCGCACGGAGCCCCTCCCCTACCCCGGGGCCTGCCCTGCCTCCCCCGTGCCCTAACCCCAGCTCCCCCCAGATCCTGTGGCGCCAGTTCCTGAAGTTCAAGGAAACCGAGCTCCCGGCCAAGGAGGCCGACAAGAACCGCTCCAAGGTCATTTACCAGTCGTTGGAGGTGAGCGGGGTGACGCCCCAGGGACCCCCTGGCAGAGAGCCACCCCGAGTCCTACATACAGCTGACAAGGCCGAGCCCCTCCCCTCCCGACCCCTCCCCGGGGGCTGTGCCGAGCCCCTCCCCTCCCCTCCCCGGGGGCTGTGCCGAGCCCCTCCCCTCCCCGACCCCTCCCCGGGGGCAGTGCCGAGCCCCTCCCCTCCCCTCCCGTCCCCTCCCCGGGGGCTGTGCCGAGCCCCTCCCCTCCCGTCCCCTCCCCGGGGGCAGTGCCGAGCCCCTCCCGTCCCCTCCCCGGGGGCTGTGCCGAGCCCCTCCCCTCCCCTCCCGTCCCCTCCCCGGGGGCAGTGCCGAGCCCCTCCCCTCCCGTCCCCTCCCCGGGGGCTGTGCCGAGCCCCTCCCCTCCCCTCCCGTCCCCTCCCCGGGGGCTGTGCCGAGCCCCTCCCCTCCCGTCCCCTCCCTGGCGGCTGTGCCGAGCCCCTCCCCTCCCGTCCCCTCCCCGGGGGCTGTGCCGAGCCCCTCATCCCTGAGCACGAGGGGGCTGCGCCCGGCTGTAACCGGGCATGTGACCAGGGGAGCTGTCCTGTGACTATGTCACGCGGTGTGGGGCCAGCAGCTGGGCATCCCCAGCTCCCCACCGGCCCGGCGCCAGCCTGGGACCTAGCTCCAGCCCCTGCAGACCCTGGGGGTGCCCAGAGCAAAGCCCTCCCAAGTGGGGTCAACCAGTGTTTGTGCCCCCCACTGCTGTGCTGCCCCATGGACCCCTCAGGCTGGGTGTGGGTTGGTCCTCACGTGCCCTCCCATCCCATGGCCCCGTGGCTGCAAAGGCCCCATTTCTGTGTGTATCAGGAGCTGGCCCCCGACCTGCCTCAGGGGGGCCCTCCTCGTCCGTGTAACACTCCCTCTCGCCGGCGCAGGGCACGGTGCAGGCCGGGCAGCTGCAAGTGTCCCCCGGCTACCACCCGCTGGACGTGGAGAAGGAGTGGGGCAAGCTGCATGTCGCCATCCTGGAGCGCGAGAAGCTGCTGCGGGCTGAGTTTGAGAGGTCAGTGCTCGCGGGGGAAGGGGCCGGGGGGGGGGAGCCGAGGGGCCTGGGAGGGAATGTGGGGCTGGGCTGGGAGGGAGATGGGGGGGCTGGGCTGGGGGTCCGGGAGGAGATCTGGGGCGGGGCGGGAGCTGGGGAGTGGGGAAGGGCTGGCTGAAGTGGAGGGGCCGTGGGCAGGGGAGAAGGGCTGGCTGAAGGGGGTCGGGGGCTGAGATGCGGGGGTGTTGGGGGGGCTGGCTGGCCCAGGACTCCGCGCCCCAGGCCAGGCTCCTGCTGGCAGCGGCCCCGGGCCGGGGTGTTCCCGCCCTGGCCTCGCAGCCCGTAATGGGAACCATACGGCTGGTGAGTCACCGCCCGCCGGGTGCCTCCCTCAGGAAGCCCAGCCCCGCCTGCCCGCCGAGCAAACAGAGCCGAGCGCAGGCTGGCCACCGGCAGTGCCGCTGGGGCTCCCGGCTCGCCCTGAGCTCGCCGGCTCCAGCCGGGACGAAGGGGGGGCTCTGCCTTTCCCACAGGCACGTGGCAGAGCAGGGGTGGCATCCTGGGGGGCCTGGGGTTGCCCTGGCCACCAGGACTGGGGTGCACACGGGTGGGGCTGGGTTGGGGTGAGGCGGAGGAAGGCGGGGGCTGGGGTCCCCACAGGAGGGGCGGGGGGCTGGGCAGGGGGCTGGGGTCCCCACAGGAGGGGCGCAGTGCTGGGCAGAGGGCTGGGGTGCACACAGGAGGGGTGGGGGGCTCAGCAGAGGGCTGGGGTGCCCACAGCAGGGGCAGAGGGCTGGGGTCCCCTCAGGCTGGGCGCGGGACTGGGCGCGGGGCTGGGGTCCCCACAGGAGGGGCGCGGAGCTGGGCAGGGGGCTGGGGTGCCCACAGCAGGGGCGGGGGGCTGGGGTGCACACAGGTGGGGCGCGGAGCTGGGCAGGGGCTGGGGTGCCCACAGCAGGGGCGCGGAGCTGGGCGGGGGGCTGGGGTGCACACAGGAGGGGCGCGGAGCTGGGCAGGGGCTGGGGTGCCCACAGCAGGGGCGGGGGGCAGGGGTGCACACAGGTGGGGCGCGGAGCTGGGCAGGGGCTGGGGTGCCCACAGCAGGGGCGGGGGGCTGGGCGGGGGGCAGGGGTCCCCACAGGAGGGGCGCGGAGCTGGGCAGGGGCTGGGGTGCCCACAGCAGGGGCAGAGGGCTGGGGTCCCCTCAGGCTGGGCGCGGGACTGGGCGCGGGGCTGGGGTCCCCACAGGTGGGGCGCGGGGCTGGGCGCGGGGCTGGGCGCGGGGCTGGGGTGCCCACAGCAGGGGCGGGGGGCTGGGGTCCCCACAGGAGGGGCGCGGAGCTGGGCAGGGGCTGGGGTGCCCACAGCAGGGGCGGGGGGCTGGGGTGCCCACAGCGGGGGGGGCAGGGCGCAGTTGTTCACCATGCTCCCCTCCCCCCCCGCGCAGGCTGGAGCAGCTGCAGCGCATCGTCAGCAAGCTGCAGATGGAGTCGGGGGTGTGCGAGGAGCAGCTGAACCAGGCCGACACCCTGCTGCAGTCGGTGAGAGCAAAGCCCGGGGGACGGGGGGCTGCCCAGGGACCCCCGGGACGGGCCTGCCACGGCGCTGGCCAACACCTGAGGGCCAGGGGCAGCCCCGAGATACTCTGCGGGGGTAGGGCAGTGCATAGAGCGTGGGGGCAAGGGGACGGAGCAGTGCATGCAATGGGGGGACGGGCCCTGCATGCAATGGGGGGATGTCTCAGACGGCCCCCCCCCGGTTTAACACACCTCCCTCCGGCAGGACATCCGGCTGCTGAACGCCGGGAAGCAGCCGCAGAAGGCGGCCGAGATCGAGCAGGACCTGGACAAGGCGGACGCCATGATCCGCCTGCTCTTCAATGATGTGCAGGCCCTGAAGGATGGGCGCCACCCGCAGGGCGAGCAGATGTACCGCAGGTAACAGGCCCAGCCAGAGCCCCGCCCCTGCCCGGGGGGGTGGGGCCCAGCCAGAGCCCCGCCCCTGCCCGGGGGGGTGGGGCCCAGCCAGAGCCCCGCCCCTGCCCGGGGGGGTGGGGCCCAGCCAGAGCCCCGCCCCTGCCCGGGGGGGTGGGGCCCAGCCAGAGCCCCGCCCCTGCCCGGGGGGCGGGGCTGTGACAGGTCCATAGGCCTGGTGCTCTCGCACAGCCCCTGGGAGGACCCCTTCAGTGTGTCAGCCCCCTGCGGGTCACACTCTGTCACTGGGGTCAGCCCCCCGGCTTCACCATCTGCGGGGACTGACCCTTGGAACCTTCAGCTCCCCTGGGGCGCGCCGTGAGCTCCCTGCAGAGAGTCCACCTGGACTGAACACCACGGGGAACCTTACACACCCAAAGGGAGCAAAGCACCCCCAGTTTCCTTTATCTGGAGTGACTCTCAGCCTGGGGAGTTATTAGGTGTCTGGAACTCAGCGTAGGGAGTCCTTCGCTAACACAGACGGGAAAGTTACAGCAAAGTCCAGCCGGGTCAGTCCAGAGCCCAGAGCTCTCCGAGCCTTCTCTAGTCCCAGTCCAGCAACACCCCACTTAACAGCCCCACCGGACCACTGCTCTGTCCTTTGTCCTTGTTCCTCGGGAAACCTGGTCACTTGGCCTCCTCCTCAGCCCTTTGTTCTCCAGCTCATCACACCGGGCTGGCGTCCTGCCGAGAGTCAGTTAGGGCTTGTAAGTCAACAAAACAAAAATCGCCAAAGGGTGTTCACACTTGCTCCCTCTGTCGACAGATCATGTCCACATTGGGGACATCATCATCGACAGGGTGAGCACTGCACCGTGGGTATGTATCCCACAGGGCAGCGTTGTGGGAAGAAAGAGCTGAGCGCTGCCGAGAGCAGTATCGTGAGTAGCTCTGGGAGCGCTCTGTGCTGAGGAACGGCAAAGCCGCTCAGCCGTCTGTCCCCATCCGGCTGCAGCAGACATCTGTGTTCCTAGTGCCTGGCAGAAAAGCAGCAGTCCAATGATTTGCTCTTCGTTTCTTCCCCAAAGGGAGCAGCACGACACAGATACTTCCCTGAGCTTTGAAGGGGGAGGGGCGCATGCCTGCAGGGCAGCAGAGATCATGATACTGAGCAGAGCAATCAGGGCAGGCGTTGTGGGAGACTGGCGGAAGCCAGTTCTGTGGACAAAACCATCAGCAGTGTCTACACTGGGTCTTTGCCGACAATAAAGGGATGGGAAAAGACCAAAGTCTTTCATGGGGGTGGAAGTTTTTGGTCACCAAAATTGGGCATTTTTTGCGATATAAGTCCCATTGTAGTGTGTATGCTCTTGCTGTTTTGTCACCAAAAGGCAGTTTTTGGGAACAAAACTTGCCAGTGTAGACAAATCCTTAGTTACTAGGTACCAAGTGTCTGGGTAATTGGAGTGGGCATTGTCTCTGCCGGGCTCTCCATGAGAAAAGCCAAAAAGCCATGTAGAGTTGGACCTTGCAAAGGGAATTAAAACCAATAGTAAAAGGGCTTATAGCTACATATATAAAAAAAAACAAGGAAAGAAGAAGTGGGACCGCTTAACACTGAGGATGGAGTGGAGGTTAAGGATAATCTAGGCATGGCCCAATATCTAAACAAATACTTTGCCTCAGTCTTTAATAAGTCTAATGAGGAGCGTAGGGATAATGGGAGGACGACAAATGGGAATGAGGCTATGGAGATAGATATCACCACATTCGAGGTAGAAGCGAAACTCGAACAGCTTAAATGGACTAAATCTGGGGACCCAGATAATCTTCATCCAAGAATATTAAAGGAATTGGCACATGAAATTGCAAGCCCACTAGCAAGAAGTTTTAATGAATCTGTAAACTCAGGGGTTGTACCGTATGACTGGAGAATTGCTAACACAGTTCCTATTTTTAAGAAAGGAAAAAAAAGTGATCCGAGTAACTATAGACCTGTTAGTTTGACATCTATAGTATGCAAGGTTTTGGAAAACATTTTGAAGGAGAAAGTGAAGGACATTGAGGCCAGTGGTAATTGGGACAAAATACAACATGGCTTTACAAAAGGTAGATCGTGTCAAACCAACCTGATCTCCTCTGTAGCTCACGAAAGCTTATGGTCAAATAAATTTGTTAGTCTCTAAGGTGCCACAAGTACTCCTTTTCTTCTTTGAGAAAGTAACAGATTTTTTAGACAAAGGGAACGCAGTGGATCTAATTTACCTCAATTTCAGTAAGGCATTTGATACGGTTCCACACGGGGAATTATTAGCTAAATTGGAAAAGATGGGGATCAACATGAAAATTGAAAGGGTGGATGAAAAAATAAGGAACTGGTTAAAGGGCAGACTACAGTGGGTCACACTGAAAGGTGAACTGTCAGGCTGGAAGGAGGTTACTAGCGGGTTCCTCAGGGATTGGTTTTGGGACCAATCTTATTTAAACTTTTTATTGCTGACCTTGGCACAAAAAGCGGGAATGTGCTAATAAAGTTTGTGGATGACACGAAGCTGGGAGGTATTGCCAATGCAGAGAAGGACCGGGATATCATACAGGAAGATCTGGATGACCTTGTAAACTGGAGTAATAGTAATAGGATGAAATTTAATAGTGAGAAGTGTAAGGTCATGCATTTAGTGATTAATAACAAGAATTTCTGTTATAAACTGGAGACGCATCAATTAGAAGTAACGGAGGAGAAGGACCTCGGAGTATTGGTTGATCACAGCATGACTATGAGCCGCCAATGTAATATGGCCATGAAAAAAGCTAATGCAGTCTTGGGATGCATCAGGCGAGGTATTTCCAATAGAGATAAGGAGGTGTTAGTACCATTATACAAGGCCCTGGTGAGACCTCACCTGGAATACTGCGTGCAGTTCTGGTCTCCCATGTTTAAGAAGGATGAATTCAAACTGGAACAGGTGCAGAGAAGGGCTACTAGGATGATCAAAGAATGGAAAACTTGTCTTATGAAAGGAGACTCAAGGAGCTTGGCTTGTTTAGCCTAACCAAAAGAAGGTTGAGGGGAGATATGATTCCTCTCTATAAATATATCAGAGGGATAAATACCACGGAGGGAGAGGAATTATTTAAGCTCAGTACCAATGTGGACACAAGAACAAATGGATAGGAAGTTTAGACTTGAAATTAGACGAAGGTTTCTAACCATCAGAGGACTTTGCTTTTACCCCACTGGCTAACCACAAGTCACACAAGCAATTCCCTTAGACGCTCCAGTTTCCCAGTATCACCACCAGTGCCCCTCGTTATAGGGACAGATGGTTATGAAAACCAACACCCCAGCAAAAGAAAAGAGGTTCTCTCGATCCCAAAGGACCAAGCCCCAGACCCGGGTCAATGTACAAATCAGATCTTATCCACAAATCACGTTGTTGCCAATCCTTTCGAATCTAAAATCTAAAGGTTTATTCAGAAAAGGAAAAGGATAGAGATGAGAGCTAGAATGGGTTCAATGGAATCAATGACAGACAGTGACGGCCAAATTCTTCGTTCAGGCTTGCAGCAATGAGGGAATAAACTGCAGGTTCAAATCCAGTCTCTGGAGAACATCCCCAGCTGGGATGGGTCCTTCAGTCCATTGTGTAGAGCTTCAGTCTGTAGCAAAGTCCCTCCAGAGGTAAGAAGCAGGACTGAAGACCAGATGGAGATGAGGCATCAGCCTTTTATAGTCTCCTCCAGGTGTAAGAACCCCTCTTTGTTCTTACCGTGGAAAATTACAGCAAAATGGAGTTTGGAGTCACATGGCAAGTCCCAGCATACCTTGCTGAGTCCCAAGGCGTGTCTGCCTTCTCACAATGGGTCAGTTGTGTAGCGGATGGTCCTTAATGGGCCACCCAGCAGGCTAGGCAGAGCTGACACCAAGTTGTCTGGGGTGTCACCCAGAAGCAGAGCAGAAGTTTGAACTACAGACAGTACAGAGCCAATATTCATAACTTCAACTACAAAAACGATACACACGCACAGACAGCATAATCCTAACCAGCAAACCATCACCTTGTCTGAGACACCTCATTTGACCCCCTTTATACAAGATTTGGTGCCACGACAGGACCTTGGTTGCAACCATGTTTCTGTCCGGTCCCAGTTCAAGTCAATAATGTCACAGCAGTAAATATGCCCGGTGGCCTGTGATGGGATGTTAGATGGGGTGGGATCTGAGTTACTACAGAGAATTCTTTCCTGGGTGTCTAGCTGGTGAGTCTTGCCCACGTGCTCAGGGTTCAGCTGATCACCATATTTGGGGTCAGGAAGGAATTTTCCCCCAGGGCAGATTGATGGAGGCCCTGGGGGTTTTTCACCTTCCTTTGTAGCATGGGGCACGGGTCACTTGCTGGAGGATTCTCTGCTCCTTGAAGTCTTTAAACCATGATTTGAGGACTTCAGAGGCTCAGACACAGGTGAGGGGTTTGTTAGAGGAGTGGGTGGGATTCTGTGGCCTGCGTCGTGCAGGAGGTCAGACTAGATGATCATAATGGTCCCTTCTGACCTTAAAGTCTATGATTCTATGACAGCCGGGCCTCAGTCACACCTGGCTCTCTGCAAAGTAAACAACCTTTCCCCCCTCCCAGTTAACCCTGGCCCCCATAGGGGAAACTGAGGCGCACACTCTATTCACACACAATATTATGCATCATTCCCACTCAGTCACAGGCCAGCTGGAAACCCCCCCTCCCGGGGGCACTCTGGGCCTACTACCACCTCAGCTGCCCTTGTCGCTCTGTACTGGCCCCCCGTCCCCCTGGTTTGGCAGCATCTGTGCCCCAAACAGCGCCCCTCTGCTCTGCCCGCAGGGTGTACCGCCTCCACGAGCGTCTGGTCGCCATCCGCACCGAGTACAACCTGCGCCTGAAGTCGGGCTCCTTGCAGCCGGCCCAGGTGGCCCTGCCCCTTGGCCAGCGGCCCCGGCAGGACCTGGAGGACGTCACGCTGCGCTACCTGCAGGACCTGCTGGCCTGGGTGGAGGAGAACCAGAGACGGCTCAACGGCGCTGAGTGGGGTGTGGACCTGCCCACGGTGGAGTCACAGCTGGGCAGTCACCGGGGCCTGCACCAGTCCATTGACGAGTTCCGGGCCAAGATCGAGCGGGCGCGAGCTGACGAGGTGAGGCGGGAGGGGGATGGGCAGGACAGGCAGCCCGGCCCGCACCCCGGGTGGGACGTGGCTTTTCAGACCCTGCCCTCCACATGCTGGGGTCGTGCCCTCCCCAAGCCCTGCCACGGGCTGTGTTCATGGGGTCCCACGCCCTCCAAGGCAGTGCAGCCCCCTCTGGGGGGACTCGTGAGCTGCCCACAGCTTGCGTTGGCCAGTTACCCAGGGCGCAGCGTGGGCCCCTGTGCGGACGTTACCCCAGGATGCCGGGGTTCCCAGTCACCTGCAGAGGGGCAGACGTCCTGCCGCAGCCCAGGGCCCCTCTTCCCACAGAGAGGTTTTGATCCCCCCCTCAGGCCTAGCAAGTCTCGGGCTGTTTGCAGCAGAGCGGGGCAGCCGGTGGAGTTAACCCGTGTTCCTGAAAGCAACCCCACCCCAGGGAGTCTGAGGGCGCCCGCCTCTCCTGCTGTCTGCCCCAGTCAGGGGAACTCTGGGTGCCTGGCAGGGACAGTGGCCGGTGTGGCCCCGCTGTGCTAGCCCACCTGACGGGGGCTCGTGCCCAGCGCGTGATCCTCCATGGCCTCGGCATCTGCTCACGCCCCCCAGCCAGCCGCAGCCCCCTGCAGGGGCACAGGGCAGGCGAGACTTGGGGTGCCGTGTGGACGCAGATCTGAGAGGCTTTCGCTTCCTGAGCGACTGGAACGGCCAGTAGGCGCTGCGGGCAGTACCCTGGGGTGGGCTGGGCAGGCCAGGATCAGGGAGTCTAAGATGGGGGGAACTTACCCATCTCGCCGGGGTGAGTGAGGGACACCAGCCATGGTGCCTTGGAGCACATGGAGCTCTCTGCAGAGACCTGTAGGACAGCCTCCTCCAAAAGAGAGCACCCCCTGCCGAGCCCCCACCCCACGGCGCTGTCCTGGGGCCTGCGGTGCCCGCTGCGGAGAGCCCCCACGCCACGGCGCTGTCCTGGGGCCTGCGGTGCCCCCTGCCAAGCCCCCACCCCACGGCGCTGTCCTGGGGCCTGCGGTATCCGCTGAGGAGAGCCCCCACCCCACGGCGCTGTCCTGGGGCCTGCGGTGTCCGCTGGGGAGAGCCCCCACCCCACGGCGCTGTCCTGGGGCCTGCGGTGTCCGCTGGGGAGAGCCCCCACCCCACGGCGCTGTCCTGGGGCCTGCGGTGTCCGCTGGGGAGAGCCCCCACCCCACGGCGCTGTCCTGGGGCCTGCGGTGTCCGCTGGGGAGAGCCCCCACCCCACGGCGCTGTCCTGGGGCCTGCGGTGTCCGCTGGGGAGAGCCCCCACCCCACGGCGCTGTCCTGGGGCCTGCGGTGCCCCCTGCCGAGCCCCCACCCCACGGCGCTGTCCTGGGGCCTGCGGTGCCCCCTGCCGAGCCCCCACCCCACGGCGCTGTCCTGGGGCCTGCGGTGCCCCCTGCCGAGCCCCCACCCCACGGCGCTGTCCTGGGGCCTGCGGTGCCCGCGAGGAGAGCGCCCCCACCCCACGGCGCTGTCCTGGGGCCTGCGGTGCCCCCTGCCAAGCCCCCACCCCACGGCGCTGTCCTGGGGCCTGCGGTGTCCGCTGGGGAGAGCCCCCACCCCACGGCGCTGTCCTGGGGCCTGCGGTGCCCGCTGGGGAGAGCCCCCACCCCACGGCGCTGTCCTGGGGCCTGCGGTGCCCGCTGGGGAGAGCCCCCACCCCACGGCGCTGTCCTGGGGCCTGCGGTGTCCGCTGGGGAGAGCCCCCACCCCACGGCGCTGTCCTGGGGCCTGCGGTGTCCGCTGGGGAGAGCCCCCACCCCACGGCGCTGTCCTGGGGCCTGCGGTGCCCGCGAGGAGAGCGCCCCCACCCCACGGCGCTGTCCTGGGGCCTGCGGTGCCCGCGAGGAGAGCGCCCCCACCCCACGGCGCTGTCCTGGGGCCTGCGCTGCCCCCTGCCAAGCCCCCACCCCACGGCGCTGTCCTGGGGCCTGCGGTGTCCGCTGGGGAGAGCCCCCACCCCACGGCGCTGTCCTGGGGCCTGCGGTGTCCGCTGGGGAGAGCCCCCACCCCACGGCGCTGTCCTGGGGCCTGCGGTGTCCGCTGGGGAGAGCCCCCACCCCACGGCGCTGTCCTGGGGCCTGCGGTGCCCGCGAGGAGAGCGCCCCCACCCCACGGCGCTGTCCTAGGGCCTGCGGTGCCCGCGAGGAGAGCGCCCCCACCCCACGGCGCTGTCCTAGGGCCTGCGGTGCCCGCGAGGAGAGCGCCCCCACCCCACGGCGCTGTCCTGGGGCCTGCGGTGCCCGCGAGGAGAGCCCCCACCCCACGGCGCTGTCCTGGGGCCTGCGGTGCCCGCGAGGAGAGCGCCCCCACCCCACGGCGCTGTCCTGGGGCCTGCGGTGCCCCCTGCCAAGCCCCCACCCCACGGCGCTGTCCTGGGGCCTGCGGTGCCCGCTGGGGAGAGCCCCCACCCCACGGCGCTGTCCTGGGGCCTGCGGTGCCCGCTGGGGAGAGCCCCCACCCCACGGCGCTGTCCTGGGGCCTGCGGTGCCCCCTGCCAAGCCCCCACCCCACGGCGCTGTCCTGGGGCCTGCGGTGCCCGCGAGGAGAGCGCCCACCCCACGGCGCTGTCCTGGGGCCTGCGGTGCCCGCTGGGGAGAGCCCCCACCCCACGGCGCTGTCCTGGGGCCTGCGGTGCCCGCGAGGAGAGCCCCCACCCCACGGCGCTGTCCTGGGGCCTGCGGTGCCCGCGAGGAGAGCCCCCACCCCACGGCGCTGTCCTGGGGCCTGCGGTGCCCGCGAGGAGAGCGCCCCCTGCTGCACAGGGCTGGCGATGGGGCTCATGGCGCCAGGCCTGCGGCCGGAGGGGGGCCGGGGGTCACAGCTCTGTGCCGGGCGGGGGCTCACCGCTCTCTCCCCACAGGCCCAGCTCTCGCCCGCCCCACGCAGCGCCTACCGAGACTGCCTGAGCAAGCTGGACCTGCAGTACGCCCAGCTGCTGGTGAGCGGGCAGGAGGGGTGCGGGGCCGGGGAGGCTCCGAGGGAGCCAGGGTGGGATGGGTGCGGGTTTGGGGCCCTGTGGGGGGCTGTGTGAGGGGAGGGGGGTTTGAGGGCCTGTGGGGGGCTGTGTGAGGGGAGGGGGCTGTGGGGGCTGTGTGAGGAGAGGGGGGTTTGAGGGCCTGTGGGGGGCTGTGTGAGGGGAGGTGGCTGTGTGAGGGGAGGGGGGTTTGGGGGCCTGTGGGGGGCTGTGTGAGGGGAGGGGGCTGTGTGGGGGAGGGGGTTTGGGGGCCTGTGGGGGGGCTGTGTGAGGGGAGGGGGGCTGTGGGGGCCTGTGGGGGGCTGTGTGAGGGGAGGGGGCTGTGTGAGGGGAGGGGGGGTTTGGGGGCCTGTGGGGGCTGTGTGAGGGGAGGGGGCTGTGGGGGGCTGTGTGAGGGGAGGGGGGTTTGGGGGGCTGTGTGAGGAGAGGGGGCCTGTGGGGGGCTGTGTGAGGGGAGGGGGCTGTGTGAGGGGAGGGGGGTTTGGGGGGCTGTGTGAGGAGAGGGGGCCTGTGGGGGGCTGTGTGAGGGGAGGGGGCTGTGTGAGGGGAGGGGGGCTGTGGGGGCCTGTGGGGGGGCTATGTGAGGAGAGGGGGGTTTGGGGGCCTGTGGGGGGCTGTGTGAGGGGAGGGGGCTGTGTGAGGGGAGGGGGGCTGTGGGGGCCTGTGGGGGGGCTATGTGAGGAGAGGGGGGTTTGGGGGGCTGTGTGAGGGGAGGGGGCTGTGTGGGGGAGGGGGGTTTGGGGGCCTGTGGGGGCTGTGTGAGGGGAGGGGGCTGTGTGAGGGGAGGGGGGTTTGGGGGCCTGTGGGGGGCTGTGTGAGGGGAGGGGGCTGTGGGGGCTGTGTGTGGGGAGGGGGCTGTGTGAGGGGAGGGGGGTTTGGGGGGCTGTGTGAGGAGAGGGGGCCTGTGGGGGGCTGTGTGAGGGGAGGGGGCTGTGTGAGGAGAGGGGGCTGTGGGGGCCTGTGGGGGGGCTGTGTGAGGGGAGGGGGTGCCGTCATGCGCCCCGTGTGTGCCCCCAGAACTCGTCCAAGGCGCGGCTGCGGCACCTGGAGAGCCTGCAGGCCTTCGTGGCCGCCGCCACCCGGGAGCTGATGTGGCTGAACGAGAAGGAGGAGGAGGAGGTGGACTACGACTGGAGCGACCGCAACCCCAACATGGCGGCCAAGAAGGAGAATTACTCGGTACTGCCCTGCCCTGGGGCTGCCCCCTCTGGCCCCCGGGACTTACTCCTGCCCCCCGCCCCCGTGCAGCCTGCGTCCCAGGCCTGCAGTGCCCGCATGGGTGCTGGCTCCCTGCTGCCCTGGCAGAGACTTGCCTGGCGCTGGTTGGCATTCCCGGCGGAAGGGGAAGCCGGGCGCTGGCAGCTGTGGGCAGGGCTGGCCTTGGGGAGGATGCGCTCAGCGCCAAGGGGAAGCAGGGACCCACGCTCCCGTGGGGCACAGCTAGTCCAGGGGGCCGTGGCCTGCGGGTGTCCTCTGGGGCTCTTCCCGGGCTCGCTGCGAGTGTCCCAGTGACGGGGCTGCTGCCCGCTGGGGCAGGCAGGACCCCAGCCGGATCCACTGCCCTGCCAGGGAGCAAGCCCCCATCCCCCAATGCCCCCTGCTGCGCCTGCAGCCGTTTTTCCTGACCCCCAAGAAAGATGGGCCCAGCCCTGACTGCAGGGCTGCTCTGCCCTGAGCACTCTGTGCATGTGCCCCATGTCCCCGGGGAGGGGCCTGCCCCTCGGGGGGTCCCGGACAGCTCAGGCCTGTGCACGCAGCCGCTCACCTGCTGCTCCCTGTCTCTGCTGCGCACCAGGGGCTGATGCGGGAGCTGGAGCTGCGGGAGCGTAAGATAAAGGAGATCCAGAGCACGGGGGACAGGCTGCTGCACGAGGACCACCCGGGCGGGCAGACCGTGGAGGTGAGGCCAGGGGCAGGGCCCGTTCTCGCTGGGCAGCGGGCAGGCGGACGGTGGAGATGAGGCCAGGGGCAGGGCCCGTTCTCGCTGGGCACCGGGCAGGCGGTGGAGATGAAGCCAGGGGAGGGCCCGTTCTCACTGTGCACTGGGTGGGTGGGCGGTGGAGGAGAGGCCAGGGGCAGAGCCCGTTCTCTCTGGGCACTGGGCAGGCGGGCAGTGGAGGTGAGGCCGGGGGCAGGGCCCGTTCTCGCTGGGCACCGAGCGGGCAGTGGAGATGAGGCCAGGGGCAGGGCCCGTTCTCGTTGGGCGCTGGGCAGACCATGCATGGGCAGTTCTGGGTGGAACCAGCCCCCCAAGGACCGATTCAGCCTGTGACTGCAGGAAGTCACAAAACATGCAGGTGCCAGCCTGGTCATGGGGGGAGTCAGAGCCAGCCAGCCGGCCACTGGCGCGAGGCTAGTGTGTGGTAAATGGCCGCCAGGGAGCAGGTGAGTCTGGCCCAGCCCCACGAGGTTCCCCCTCCCAGCCCAGGAAGGGCCCTGGCCCTGCCCTTCTCGCCTGCCGAGAGGCTGGGGTGGCAGCGAACGGCCCCTGCTCCGAGAGCCCGACAATCCCAGTGGAGGGCCCGGGCTGCTGGTGTCTGGGGGCCCGCCCCGGGTGCTCCTCCCTGCCCTGGGCTCCGGGTGCCCATGGGCGGCTGCGGGGCTCAGCCCGGAGTGACGCTGGTTCTGTTCCAGGCCTTCCAGGCTGCTCTGCAGACCCAGTGGAGCTGGATGCTGCAGGTATGCTGCTGCATCGAGGCCCATCTGAAGGAGAACACGGCCTACTTCCAGGTAACAGGGAGGGGGGCCTGGCTGGGGGCGGGGGGGAAGGAGCGCCTGGGGGAGGGGTGCCAGGGGGCACCTGGCTGGGGGGGGCAGGAGGCCAGGGAGGCGAGGCGCCTGGCGGGGAGGCAGGATGCCAGAGGAGAGGTGAGCACCTACCGGAGGGCAGAGCCCCTAGTGGGGAGGGGGCAGGGGGCCAGGGAGGAGAGGTGCCTGGTGGGGGGCGGGGTGTCGGAGGGAGGTGGGCACTTGCCAGCGGGCGGAGCACCTGGTGTGGGGGCGGGGCACCCCCACTGGCAGGCGGGGGTCACGCATTGAGCAGCCTCTGTCCTGGGCGTCTGCCCCTGCTCCCCCGCCAGGCAGGCGCAGATCCGTAAATACCCGCAGCTCTCTGCGCCGACGGGGGCCCGGGAGCTGAGGAGCCCTCCCCTGGCGGCTGGCCGGGGCCGGGCAGAGGGGCCCCCGCGTGGGGCTGGCAGGTGCTGACCCCCTTGCCCCCGCAGTTCTTCTCAGACGTGAAGGAGGCAGAGGAGTTCCTGAGAAAGACACAGGAGAGCATGAAGAAGAAGTTCTCGTGCGACCGCACCATCACCGTGACACGCCTTGAGGACCTGCTGCAGGACGCCCTTGTAAGTGACCTCTTCCCCCCCCCCCAACCCCCTGCCCCGGGCTGCTGGGGGCCCTCATGAGAGTCAGTCCCCATTTCCCATCCCGTCCCCCTTCCGGGGCCCCCCCGCCGTGCTGCGGGGCACCCTCGGGAGCACTCACTGCTTCCCTCCTTTCCTCTCGCCCCACCCTTGGGAGTGCCCTTCCCCTGCAGGGGGCACTCAAAGGTACCCTCCCCACCTCCCCTATCACCCCCCATCCCGGACCCCCAGGAGCGGTGCCTGGCCCCAGCTTTGGAACGGTCTCTAGGACGAACCCTTCAGTGGGCCTGACCCCCGGGGGCCTCGCTCTGCCTTGGGGCAGCCGCCTGGCCGTGCCGCCCCCTAGGCTGGGGCTCTGGGCCTGCAGCCCCCCGCACCGCCCTGTGAGCTCCAGCGTGTCCCGCTGAGCCCGAGGGAGGCTCGTCCCCCGCAGGGACCCATGCGCCTGGCCCCAGTGCCGCGCACGCCGCATAGCTAAAGGAGCCGGTTTGTTCTGTGTCTGGCACACGGCACAGGCCGGCCGGAGGGGAGCCTTGTCTAGGGGTTCTCAACAAGGGGAGCCCCCCTGCACACACCCCCTGAGCCCGTCATCCCGCCCCTATCGCCCTGCACTGCCTCTGCCCCCCGTCACCCCACCCCCATCGCCCCACATTGCCTCTACCCCCATCACCCCGCCCCCATCACCCTGCCCCCCATTGCCCTGCACTGCCTCTGCCCCCATCACCCTGCCCCCATCACCCCACCCCCATCACCCCGCCCCCCATTGCCCTGCACTGCCCCTGCCCCCATCACCCCGCCGCCATCACCCTGCACTGCCTCTGCCCCCGTCACCCCGCCCCCCATCGCCCTGCCCCCATCACCCTGCACTGCCTCTGCCCCCCATCACCCTGCCCCCATCACCCCACCCCCCGTCGCCCTGCACTGCCTCTGCCCCCCATCACCCTGCCCCCATCACCCCGCCCCCCATCGCCCTGCACTGCCTCTGCCCCCATCACCCTGCCCCCATCACCCCGCCCCCATCACCCTGCACTGCCCCCGCCCCCATCACCCTGCCCCCCATCGCCCTGCACTGCCCCTGCCCCCCGTCACCCCGCCCCCCATCGCCCTGCACTGCCTCTGCCCCCCGTCACCCCGCCCCCATCACCCTGCACCCATCACCCCGCCCCCCATCGCCCTGCACTGCCCCTGCCCCCCGTCACCCCGCCCCCATCACCCTGCCCCCATAACCCCATACTGCCTCTGCCCCCGTCACCCCGCCCCCCATCACTCTGTGCTCTCCGCAGGAGGAGAAGGAGCAGATCACAGAGTACAAAGGGCACCTGACGGGGCTGGCCAAGCGGGCCAAAGCCATCGTGCAGCTCAGGCCACGCAACCCGGCCACCCCGCTCAAGGGCAGGCTGCCAGTGCAGGCCGTCTGTGACTACAAGCAGATGGAGGTGAGAGGGCCTGGGGGCGGGGCGGGGGGAGGATCTGGGCAAGGGGACCCGGGGGTGGGGAGCAGGGCAGGGGGTGGGGGTTGGGGTCTGGGCGCGGGGACCCGGGGGTGGGGGACAGGTGTGGGGCTGGGAGCGAGGGTCTAGGGGGTGTGGTCCAGGGGTTGGGGTCTGGGTGCGGGGACCCGGAGGTGGGGGGCAGGTGTGAGGGGCAGCGGCCCTGGGGTTGAGGGCCTGGGGGTGGGACCTGGGGGCGGGGCCCAGCTGCCCTACCCAGCAAGGCCAGCAGCAGAGGCTGGGGGCGCAGAGGGTGAGCCTGGCGTGGGCACTGGCCCCGGGGGTGGGTGCAGAGGCCAGTGCTCAGGCTGGCCAGACGGGCACTGGCCTCTGGGGCTGACGCTGCCCCCCCGACTGCCCTAGATCACAGTGCACAAGGGAGATGAGTGCGTCCTGATGAGCAACGCTCAGCCCTCCAAGTGGAAGGTGCTCAGTGGCTCGGGGAGCGAGTCCATCGTGCCGTCCGTCTGCTTCCTCGTGCCCCCGCCCAACAGGGAGGCGCTGGACGCCGTCAGCAGGTGCGAGCGGGGACGCTGCGGGGCCGGGCCTCGGGGGCACTCCCCATCTGGTGGGATCTCTCGGCTCCCCTCCCCCGTCCGGCGGGACCCCTCCCTGCCCGGGCCTCGGCTCCCCTCCCCCGTCCAGCGGGACCCCTCCCCCATCCATTGCGAACCCCTCTCCTCCCCCTCCAACTTGGCCCATCTGTTCTGGGGGGTCCTATGGCTCCCCTTTCCCCTCCTCTGGATCCCCATGCTTCCTGTCCAAGCTCCTCTGCTGCCCCCTCCCCTTCCCCCCCTTTGTCTGGGTCTCCCTGCTCCCCTCCCCCCACCTCTCTCTGGCCCTCTCTGCTGCCCCCTCCCCTTGCTCCCACCTGGGCTGCTCTCCTCTCATGGCCTGGGGCAGTGCGTGTCGGGGGCCTGTCTCCATCCCCCATGCCAGCCACAGGGGCAGCAGCCTTTCTCCCCTGAAGCGCCGTGGGTCCCCCCAGGTCTCATGGTGCTGCTGGGGGCTGGGCCCCGAGTCCGTGCCGGGGAGCCCTGCCTTCTGCCCAGCCATGTGGGCTGGGCTCACTGGTTCTCGCTCTCCCCAGGCTGGACGTCACCCACCAGCACGTGGTGACGTTGTGGCACCAGCTGCACGTGGATATGAAGAGCCTCCTGTCCTGGCAGTACCTGGTCCGGGACATCCAGCAGATCCAGTCCTGGTCCCTGCTCGTGGTGCGTTGCGGCCCCAGCCCTGTTCGCGGAGGGGGGCTGGAGATCCCGGGGAGGAGCTAGGAGGGTGGGGCCAGGCTGGGAGCTGGGAAATTCAGGCTCAATCTCAAGAGAGAGCCCCGTGGCTGGAGAAGGGTCCCCTGGCCCCCCAACACCCACCTGTCGCTGGGGTACTGGGAGCAGGGTGTCCCCCACAGCTGGCCTGGGGCGGAAGTTGGTCTGGGGGCTTTCTCGCCCCCACCTGCTGGTGGGACCTCTCCCCTGTCCTTGCTGGGCGTGGGGGTGCTGGCGAAGGGGGGCCAGCACCCGTCTGAGGCCGTGTGCCTGGCCCCCCAGTTCCGGACGCTGCAGCCCGAGGAATACCGGCAGACGCTGCGCAGCCTGGAGACCCATTTCCAGGAATTCATGCGCGACAGCCAGGACTCGCAGAGCTTCCTGCCAGACGACCGGCTGCAGATGGAGCGCGAGTACAGGGCCTGCACCCAGAAATACGAGCACCTGCTGCACAGCCTGGAGAAAGGTAACCGGGGACACCCCCCCCCCCCACACACACACACACGTGTCCTGCAGAGCGCTAGTGAGGAGCTGGGCTCTGTCGGTCGCGATCACTGAACCCAGAGTCTTTTGGTTAATCTTGGGGTTTTCTGCTGTTCTCTCTTATTTGTTGTCTTGCCTTCGGTGGTGTTTGCCTCATCTCTGAGGTCGTCAATGCTGCTAACTTATTTAGCATCAGATACAATGATTGTTTTGTGCTGTCTCTCCAAGTCTCTCACTTCTTGACCATCTGGACATTTTTGAGGCTTTCACGCTCATCCTTCACCATGCACACATCCTTTACTCACACCAAGCAATTTTACAGAGAATTTCAGACAGGATTACATTTTAGAAAGGGTGATATGGTTACTAAAGGGATTACAAAATAACCTTATACAGCTTCGTTTGCAATGCAGATAAGAAACAAGCCCTTATAGCAAATTAAAATTTTTTATTAAGATGGTGTTTAAAAGAAGTGAACAGTACAGAGTTTAAGCTTAGAAGTGTCTGGTTATCAGGGAGTAACGTACAGATTATCAAGATTTCAGGGGTGCGGGTGGCGTAAGGAATACATCATCTGCAGTATCCCCGATTGGGGGTAAAAGGTTGAGGGGTCAAAGTCCAGACATGGAGATATGGGGGTATAATGTCCATATACTGGCTATGTTCAGGTGTGGAGTATAATGAGTGGATACAGTGATGAGGATTACTGTAATGAAAACTTATCCTAAAACAAAAGGTGACCATAATCAGCCATGACTGTCTGGTCTGTTCCTGCCTTAACATCACTTCAGACACAGGCAGCCTGTCTGATGCGTTTTTCCCGACGGCCCAGGGTCGTTCCTTCCTGCTGTCCAGTCACGGTGGCCGGCAGAATACAATCAAATCATATCATACATCAATACATTGAATGCATATGACATGATTATCCTTTATCCTTCATTCTAAGTTTCACAAAATACAAACATAAAATCCTACTGCTACAACCAGGCCTGCCACAAAGCCAGGATACCCCTCCACATACACACACTGGGGACCACGTGGCCATTCCCCCACAGGGCCATGTCTGCAATAGGACTGTGGCCGTCTCTCCCCCACCCCCAGCCCAGGCTGTGTCTGTGACGTGCCCCTCCCCCCAGCAGAACCCTTCCCAGGAGACCTCCCGTCCCAACCCCTCCCCTGTGTAGGGTATGCCCCCGACACCTTTGGGCTCACAGGGCCAAGCCCAGGAGACCTCTCATCCTACAGCCCCTCCCCTGTGTGAGGTGTCCCCACTGGGTCCATAGGGCATGCCCGGGAGACTTCTCATCCTACGGCCCCTCCCCTGTGTGGGGTGTCCCCACTGGGACCATAGGGCATGCCCGGGAGACCTCTCATCCTATGGCCCCTCCCCTGTGTGGGGTGTCCCCACTGGGACCATAGGGCATGCCCGGGAGACCTCTCATCCTACGGCCCCTCCCCTGTGTGGGGTGTCCCCACTGGGACCATAGGGCATGCCCGGGAGACCTCTCATCCTACGGCCCCTCCCCTGTGTGGGTGGCCCCTCTGGGTCCATAGGGCCGTGCCCAGGAGATCTCTCCCTAGCCGTCGCTAACAAAGCCACTGACCCTGCGCAGGGGAGCAGGACGAGTCCATGTGCAAGAGCTACATCTCCCAGCTGAAGGATATCCGGCTGCAGCTGGAGGGCTGCGAGTCCCGCACTGTCCACAAGATCCGGGCACCCCTCGACAAGGACCCAGTCAAGGAGTGTGCCCAGCGCATCAACGAGCAGCAGGTACGCCCACCCCTCCCCACCCCCATGAGGATCCTGTGCCCAGCACATCAGCGAGCAGCAGATATGCCCCCTCAGCCCCCCGTGAGGACCCTGCACCCAGTCAGCTCTCTACTCAGACATCAGAACCCACCTACCACAGGACACTGGCCCCCTGCTGTGCTCCAGTCCGCAAGAAGCCACCTCCATCCCCGCAGCAAGACCAGAGTTATCCCCTCCCAGGCTGACCCCAGAAGGGATCCCTGCCGCATCCTGCTTCAGGCCCACGGGCTGGGCTGGGCTCAGCCCATCCTGTCCCTCCCTGGGTACGTCTACACAGGAGCCACCGGCGGGGTACAGCTGCAGCGTGGACACCGCCTACGCTGGGGCTCTCCTGTAGGCATAGGTCCCCACCTCCCCAAAGGTTGCCAGGTCGTTGGATTTGCCATTGTCTTCATGGCCTCAGCCAGCCCCTTTCCAGTGACCACTTAGCCCCAGCCAGCCGGGCACCATTCACATCTGGGGCCGAAAGTGCCTGAGAGCAACCAGCCCTTTCCTCCTCCGAGGGACCAGTGCCATGTGCGGGGAAACTGAGGCACATGCAAGCTTCCTAAAACCATTACAAAAACGTTGGTGACAGGGCCCCCCCGTGGGATAGTGAGACGCTCTGCCGTGTCTCTGGAGCTGGGGTGCAGCATGGCATGGCTTGGCACCAGAACTGGCCTACTCTGGGTAGGGTCTTGGGAAACCCAGCTAGTGTCAGGCCAGGCGCCAGCCTGGGGCATTGCTGCCTTCCACCGGTGAGCAGCAGGCGGGGTTGCCTGGAGTGACGGCCCCACCCCGTTCCTGCAGCAAATCCACGTGGAGCTGGAGGGCATCCGAAAGAACCTGGAAAAGGTGACCGAGAAGACGGAGAAGGTGCTGGCCCAGCCGGAGCACTCGAGCTCGGCCCCCGTCCTGCGCTCGGAGCTGGAGATCACTCTCCAGAAGATGGACCAGGTGTACAGCCTCTCCACCATCTACCTGGAGAAGTGAGTGTGGGGCCTGGGCTGAATAGCTTCACTGTGCAACCTGGGGGCTCCTTCCAGCCCCCAGGCCTCCCCCCTCGGCCCCCTCTGTTTCAGGGACTCCCTGCAGCCCCCGTCTCCCCCTCCCCTGGACATTTTTCCTCCAGGCTCCCCCAGATGGCAGGGACTCTGTATATGCTGTTCCCCCCCGCCCCCGTCATCATTTCTTTGCTGTCTGTCTGGAAGAGAAGCTGCTCCGGGTGCCAGGCACTGGCGGTTATGTGGGTGAGGGCTGTAAGGAGTTCCAAGGGTCCCAGCTGAGAACGGGCAGCGTGGTGCCAGCCAGCACTTGAGCCGCTCTGACCTCCTCTCCTGGTCTGGGCCCTGCGCTCGCTGCACCCGCTCTGGAGAGGGGCCTGGGCAGTCCCCGCTCAGTGCACAGCTGGGGGGGGATGTCCTAGTGCTGTTCTGTACGTGGGTGGGACGCTGGGCACCCCAGCTCAGAAAGGCAGAGATGGGCAATGGGTGACTGGGGCCCAAGAGACCCCTGGTCGGGCAAGCCAGGAGCCTGGGACTGTGATGGGGGTGTAACAAAGCGGCCTCTAGCGGGACACAACTGAGTGTGTCAATTCAGGACCACTAGCAGAGAGCAGGGCAGTCACAGCCCCAGGCTGGGGTTTCTGTGCACACCAAGGCAAACCAAACCAGCCAGACAGAGAAGACTTCGGTCTCACCCCACTGGCTAACCACAAGTCACATAAGCAATTCCCTTAGGCACTCCAATTTCCCAGTATCACCACCAGTGCCCCTCGTTATGGGGACGAATGGTTATGAAAACCAATACCCCAGTAAAAGAACAAAGGTTCCCTCGATCCCAAAGGACCAAGCCCCAGACCCAGGTCAATATACAAATCAGATCTTACCCACAAATCACGCTGTCACCAATCCTTTCAAATCTAAAATCTAAAGGTTTATTCAGAAAAGGAAAAGGATAGAGATGAGAGCTAGAATGGGTTCAATGGAATCAATTACAGACAGTGAAGGCCAAGTTCTTGGTTCAGGGTTGTAGCAGTGAGGGAATAAATGGCAGGTTCGAATCCAGTCTCTGGAGAACATCCCCAGCTGGGATGGGTCCTTCAGTCCATTGTTCAGAGCTTCAGTTCGTAGCAAGATTCCTCCAGAGATAAGAAGCAGGATTGAAGACAAAACGGAGATGATGCAGCTGCCTTTTACAGTCTCTTGCCATGCGGCCTGTGCTTCCTTTGTTCCAAAAACAAGCTGCCCAGCACATGGCCTGAAAGCCTTAGAGTTCTGTCCATAGCAAGTCCCCAGGCGTGTCTCCCTTCTCTCAATGGGTCACTTGTGTCGCTGATGGTCCTTAATGGGCCACCCAGCAGGCTAGGCAGAGCTGACACCAACTTGTCTGGGGTGTCACCCAGAAGCAGAGCAGAAGTTTGAAATGCAGACAGTACGGTGCCAATGCTTATAACATTAAATACGAAAATGATACTAAATACAGATGGCATAATCCTAACCAGCCAACCATAACCTTTTCATAAACCCCTTACTTAACCTCCTTTGTACATGATTTGATGCCGCTATAGGACCTTGGTTGCAACAATAATTTATACGGTCACAGTTCATGTCAGTAATGACATACGGAATAGTGACTGGGGGGCAGTGGTTGGAGTTTGCCTGCCTCACACACAGTTCTGGGGGGAGGGTTGGGGTTTGGCCATCTCACACCCGGGCCTGGCGCAGGGGCTAGTGTTTGCCCATCTGGTCTGCGGCCCTGGCAGGGGGAGAGGCTTGGGGTGTTTCCCATCTCATGCACGGGCCCCAGGGACCCTTTGCTTGCAGCACCTCTGAACCCAGTGCCAGGGAGGTGTTTCCTCTCGTGATTAGCCGGGAGAGCTCCCTAGCACATGGGGCGGGGAGTCTAAATTCTGAGGCGCGTTCAGAGAGGGAGAATTGAGACCATTTGGGAGGCTCCAACCCCCCTTCTCCAGGGCAGGAGCCAGCCCCTTTCACCGCAGGGAGGCAGGCACCACCATGGCACGGCAGCTCCTCGCTGCCTGCAGCCACCCCCCTGGCCAGTGTCAGGGACAGGCCAGCGGGGCTCATGTTGCAGTGGGCATGTCTGGGACAAGGCGATGCTACCAGCCCAGGCTGGCCCCCATCCCTAGGGGCTGGTCAGATCTGTGGGAGTGCTCACCACAGGACACGGGGAGAGAGGGCCTAGGGGTCGCCCTCCTGCCCCCCGCACAGGTCTCTTCCATTCCCTGCCCTCTGCGAGCTAATCTGCTCCCCCTACAGGCTGAAGACCATCAACCTCGTGATCCGCAGCACACAGGGAGCGGAGGAGCTGGTCCAGAGCTACGAGGAGCAGCTGAAGGAGGTGCAGGCTGTGCCCTCTGACCTCAAGGAACTGGAGGCTAACAAGGCAGAGCTGAAGGTAATGGCCAGGGAGGCCCCTGGCTTGCCCGGACAGGATCAGTTCCTTTGGGTGCAGCGCTGGTGTTCCCCAGGCCCAGATCGGCCTCTTACACAGACCTGGATCACACGGGGGCAGGGGCCCTGCCCCAGAGCCGAGAGAGCATGAGGGCACATGCAGACACGGGGCAGGGGGGGCACTGTTAGGAGGAAGGCGGGGCCCTGGCTGGAGGGGAGGGGAGCAGTGCCCAGCAGCTGGGCAGGACCCAGGTCCAGCAAAGCGGTGGAGCTCCAGCAAGGGCTGCATTCGCCAAGAGCATTGGTCGCATCCAGCCAGGGGCGGGATGGCCAGGCTGCGGGGGCAGGGAGCTGCCCATCGCTGACCTGGCCCCTGTGTGCCACAGAGGCTGCGTGGGCAGGTGGAAGGGCACCAGCCCCTCTTCAGCACCCTGCAGTCAGACCTGAGCAAGGCCAAGGACGTCAATGAGCGGATGGTGAGGGGCCACAGCGAGCGGGACGTGGACCTGGACCGGTACCGGGAGCGGATCCAGCAGCTCCTGGAGCGCTGGCAGGCCATACTGACCCAGACGGACCTGCGCCATCGCGAGCTGCAGCAACTGGGCCGCCAGCAGCGCTACTATCAGGAGAGCTACGGGTGGCTCATCCAGTGGATCCAGGACGCCAGGGAAAGGCAGGAGCAGATCCAGTCAGTGCCCGTCACGGACAGCAAGAGTGTGCGGGAGCAGCTCCTGCAGGAGAAGGTAACGCCCGTGAGAGGGCACCCGGCGGGGCCGCCCCCAGGGACACCTGTGTGACGGTGCTGCCCGTGGGAGCCAGCTGAGGTCACTGAATTAGGGTGAACCCCGGTCGAATGATAACTCAGGTCTTACCCCAAACACACGCTTACAGTCAATCCTTGTCATCTAAGCTAAAATTTATTAAAAAAGAAAAGAGAGAGCTCGTTGGTTAAAAGATCAGTGTACAGACAGACTTGAGTTCAATTCTTGAGGTCCAGATACAGAGCAGAGATGAGCTTGTAGTTGCCAAAAGTCCTTTTAGAAATAGTCCAGAGGTTATAGTCCAATGGCCATGTTCAGGGTGACTCCAGTCAGTGACTGGGGACCTCAATCCTGATGGCTTAAGGTTTCCCCCTCTTGAAACCCAAAGCAGATCTGAGATGAAGAAGGATCGTGTCCCGGGTTTTTATACATTTCCTGCAGCCTTATGGCCTGAGAAAACAATTGACTTGACTTTCCTTCTCCCAAACATCCTGGCAATTAGCACAGAGTCATTTATCCATTAAACAGTTCAGACACAGGTTCCCACAGCCTTCAAAGAGAGATAGACAATTATACTCTGCCACTCAAGTGTCTTCCTAAATGTTAATATTCCCTTTTTGATCTTTGAATCAAAGCCGTAGCCATAGGCAAGGCTTTGTTTGCTGACATCACAAGACGTGAGCAAACATCTCCCCTTCTCTCTCTGACAATGCAGACTTGCATTTCAAAGCTCTGTTCAAAGCTCTATTCATTTACATCTCTTCCTAACCTGTCTCTAAAGTCTGGCCATGAGTCAGGTCAGTCTGTGAGTTAATTAACTCTTTCTGGCCCTGTCATCTTTCAATGAGATTTAATTCATTTTATTAAGATAATGTCGAAGTAAAAAGAAAACGGTACAGAGTTTAAGCATGGAAGTTTCTGGTTATCAGGGAATAAGGTACAGATTATCAAGGGGTGCGAAATTTATATTACACTCATAACGTCACAGGGTGCGACAGGGCACCCAGCAGGGACGCCCCCCAGGGACACCTATGACAGGGCACCCAGCGGGGACGCCCCCTAGGGGCGCATGGGGCAGGGGAGCTGGTGGCTTGCTGGCATGGGGCAATGAAAGCCAACTGTGGCAGGGTTCTGTTCCACTGGCTGCTTTTCTCTCTGCCTGCCCATCGGCCTGGGTGGCTTTGCTGGGTGGGCTGCCTGGAGCCGAGGGGCGAGGATGCTCCGGAGTAGGGGCTGCGACGTTCACAAGTTGTCTCTCCCCAGAAACTCTTGGAGGAGTGCGACCGGAACCGGGAGAAAGTGGATGAGTGCCAGAGATACGCCAAGCAGTACATCGACGCTATCAAGGTGCGGGCCAGAGGCTCCTCCCACAATCCCACGCTGCTTCCTGGCCTGCCAGGCGGAGCCCTCTGCCCGCAGGCTCTGCAGCAGGGGTGCTGGAGCAGGCGGCTGGGGCTGGGCTGGGTTAGTGTTTAACATGGCAGCAGAGCTGGCCTGGGCGGAGTTCACTCCCATAAGGGCCCGGTGGCTGAGCGGGAGCCAGGGTACTCGGGTGTCCCAGGAGATGAGGTTTCTCTCTAGCAGAGCCCCAGGCTGTGGAGTCTGGGTCTCTGCCAGTCTCTGACACGGGCTCTTCTCCCCCAGGATTATGAGCTGCAGTTGGTGACATACAAGGCCCAGGTGGAACCCGTGGCTTCCCCAGCCAAGAAACCCAAAGTGCAGTCTGCGTCTGACAGCGTGATCCAGGAGGTGAGGGGGGCAAGCCCGGCTTGGGGGCTCTCTGGAGCAGCCAGGGCCAGTGCAGGGCAGATCGTGGGCAGCTGGGGCTGTGGTGCTGTGGCAGCCTGGAGGAGCTGCCTCTGGACCCAAGCTGAGGGCTGCAGCCCTCCTCTGCGTATGGGCCTGGGGACTGGTGTGGGTGGTGCACAAGTGGGCCGAGCCTGGGTCAGTCCCTGGTGTCTGGCACCAAGGAGCCCATGGGAGGGGGTTGCACTGCGGACTCATCTCCCACCCTGCCTTGGATGCGCCCGCTGACCTGTGTTTCCTGGCTGCAGTACGTGGACCTGCGGACGCAGTACAGCGAGCTGACCACTCTCACCAGCCAGTACATTAAGTTCATCAGCGAGACCCTGCGGCGGCTGGAGGAGGAGGAGGTAGGAGAGCGGAGGGTGGGGGTGGCCCAGGGCCTGGCATGCATCTAGCTGTGTTGATCTCGCTCCTTCCATAACAACAAGGAACATGGTCCATGTTTACTGCCCATCCCGCATCACTAACGCCCAGCCCAGGCCTCTAACCCTGTTCTGATCTGGCGGCTGGCTCTGGGTACAGCAAATTGATACTCACCAAGGGCTCTGCTGTGTCAGCCCTGCCCCCGGCGCTGGCCAGGGTCTGCCAGAGCTCTGCTCGGTCGGCGGTTAGGAGGGCACTTCCCAGATACACTTAGTACAGTCAGCGTCTGTGTCAGCATGGAGCCCATCCTGCCGCGGGATCTCTGACTCCTCGTTTGTTCTCTGCTGTAACCTCTCTAATTCTTCATTTCCGCCCTTGGAAGAGGAGCCGCTTGGCCGGTACTTTGTCTTGGGGGATGTTTGTGTTGGTTGGGATCTAATGGAGGGTAAAAAACCAGGATGACTCTGGGATTTCTGCACCAGGTACTCCCCTCTGCGCATGCCCCTCCTCAGCCTCCCTCTCTCCGCCTCACCCCATGGCCACAAGCAACCTGCTCCCAGCACCTGCTCACTGCACCTCCTGCTTCTCCTTCACCTCCTGCAGGAACTGCCCCCGGGCCCTTCTCCCGACCCACAGGGCCATCGGGGCGGGGAAAATGGGGGAACTAACGGAGACCTCACTCAGCCTAGGCAAACAGGGAGCCCAGCCCTTCCTCAAGATGTGGGGGGGGCCTGAGCTCAGCAGGGGCCCTCTGGCTCTGGAAACACCAGGCCCTTGGTCATGGCTGCGCAGATATCACCCTGCTCACTGTGTAAGAGAAACAGGAGCCCTCAGCCCTCCGGATCAGCCCTGCTGCAGTGTGGAGCCCTGCAAGGTTGCTGCTTCCCTCTCCCTCCCCCCGAGAGAACTGGCAGCTGTAAATCCGCTCCCAGATGTCCCTACTGCTGGAAAGGACAGCGTTTGCATGGGCCCTGGCGGGTCTCCTTCCCGCTCCACAGGGCCGGCTTGCCTGGGCTGTTGGGAGTGGGGCAGTGAGGCACTGTAGAGCCAGCTCGGCAGCCCAGGGCAGAACTCAAAGCTCTCTCCACGGACTCTGTTCTGTCCCGGTGAGGAAAGGGTTACCCTGTCCCTCTGTTGCCCTCTGCTTGGTCTCCCTTCTCTCTCTGCTGCCCGTATCTCCCACGCTTTCTCCCGGCTCTGCAGCCTGACTGGGTTCCTCACTGGCCCCAAGATGACCGTACTTTTCTGCAGCTGTTGCTTTTGTGCTGGGGCCTGCAGAGGGAGAAGGCTCCCCTTGTGGCTGCCAGGGGAGAGGCCTGCAGTGGGCACGGTGAAGGTGTGCAAGCTGCTAGCTTCCTGTCTTCATTTGCCGTGGGCTTTGCTCGTGCTCCATTGTTTGCTCTTGCTCCGTTGGTCACCCTGCTTCCTGCACAGCCGTCCCGCTTGCCGTGTCAGGGTCTGTCACCCGCCTCCCTGAGCTGTACTAAGTGAGATAGACCAGTGCCGTGTCCCCTCTGTCTGCCATGCGTCTTCCAGAAGCCAGCCGGGGGCTCCAGGCCATCCCCATGCCACATCCTCCACCCCAGCCCCAGCCCCTCTCTCGTCGGGCATGTGTGTGCTGCTGGTTCTGTGGTTTTCGTTGTGATTCCGTCTTCTCCCTTTGTTTTCCCTGCACTCTTCCCCTTCCAGAGGGCCGCGGAGAAGATGAAGGAGCAGGAGAGGAAGCGGCTGGCGGAGGTGGAGGCCCAGCTGGAGAAGCAGAGGCAGCTGGCCGAGGCGCACGCCAAAGCCAAAGCGCAGGCCGAGGAGGAGGCGCAGGCCCTGCAGCGCCGCATGCGCGAGGAGGTCTCCAGGAGGGAGGTGGTGGCTGTGGACGCCCAGCAGCAGAAGCAGAACATCCAGCAGGAGCTGATGCAGCTGAAGCAGATCTCCGACACCCAGATCAAATCCAAGGACAAGCTGATCGAGCAGGTGGAGTACAGCCGCAAGAGGGTGGAGGAGGAGATCCACATCATCCGCCTGCAGCTCGAGACCTCCGAGCAGCAGAAGGCCAGCGCGGAGGCGGAGCTGCGGGAGCTGCGGGCCCGGGCCGAGGAGGCCGAGCGGCAGAAGAAGCTGGCCCAGGAGGAGGCCGAGCGGCTGCGCACGCAGGTGAAGGACGAGGCGCAGAGGAAGCGGGAGGCGGAGGAGGAGCTGCAGCGCAAGGTGCAGGCGGAGAAGGACGCGGCCCGGGAGAAGCAGGCGGCCCTGCAGGACCTGGAGACGCTGCGCAGGCAGGCGGAGGAGGCGGAGAGGAGGATGAAGCAGGCTGAGCTGGAGAAGGAGCGGCAGATCCAAGTGGCTCAGGAAGCGGCGCAGAAGAGCGCGGAGACTGAGCTGCAGAGCAAGCGCCTGTCCTTTGCGGAGAAGACGGCCCAGCTGGAGATGTCCCTGAAGCAGGAGCACGTCACAGTCACCCACCTGCGGGAGGAGGCCGAGCGCCTGAAGAAGCAGCAGCTGGAGGCAGAGAAATCCAGGGAGGAGGCAGAGAGGGAGCTGGAGAAATGGCGGCAGAAGGCGAATGAGGCCCTGCGCCTCCGGCTGCAGGCAGAGGAGGTGGCTCACAAGAAGACCCTGGCTCAGGAGGAAGCTGAGAAGCAGAAGGAGGATGCGGAGAGGGAGGCCAGGAAGAGGGCGAAGATGGAGGAGTCTGCCCTGCGGCAGAAGGAGCTGGCTGAGGAGGAGCTGGAGAAGCAGAGGAAGCTGGCAGAGGGCACCGCCCAGCAGAAGTTCTCAGCTGAGCAGGAGCTGATCCGGCTGAAGGCGGAGATGGAGAACCGGGAGCAGCAACGCCTGCTGCTGGAGGAGGAGCTCTTCCGCCTGAAGAATGAGATCAGTGAGGCCATTCATAAGAGGAAGGAGGTGGAGGAGGAGCTGGCCAAGCTGCGTACCGAGATGGAGATCCTCTTGCAGAGCAAGGCCAAGGCCGAGGAGGATTCCCGTTCCACCAGCGAGAAGTCCAAGCAGAAGCTGGAAGCCGAGGCCAGCAAGCTACGGGAGCTGGCCGAGGAGGCGGCTCGGCTGCGCGCCCTGTCGGAGGAGGCCAAGCGGCAGCGGCAGCTGGCTGAGGAGGAAGCAGCCCGGCAGCGAGCCGAGGCCGAGAGGATCCTGAAGGAGAAACTGGCCGCCATCAGCGAAGCCTCCCGGCTGAAGACGGAGGCTGAGATCGCCCTGAAGGAGAAAGAGGCAGAGAACGAGCGGCTGAGGCGGCTGGCGGAGGACGAGGCCTACCAGCGCAAGCTGCTGGAGGAGCAGGCAGCCCAGCACAAGCAGGACATTGAGGAGAAGATCACCCTGCTGAAGAAGTCCTCTGACACCGAGCTGGAGCGGCAGAAGAGCATTGTGGATGATACGCTGAAGCAGCGGCGCATCATCGAGGAGGAGATCCGCATTCTCAAGATCAACTTTGAGAAGGCATCGGCAGGCAAGACAGACCTGGAGCTGGAGCTGAGCAAGATCAAGAGCAGCGCGGAGGAGATCCAGCGCAGCAAGGAGAGGGCCGAGCAGGAGGCTGAGAAGCAGCGGCAGCTGGCCCTGGAGGAGGAGAACCGCCGCAGGGAGGCTGAGGAGAAGGTGAAGAAGATCTTGGCTGCAGAGCAGGAAGCTGCCCGGCAGCGCAAGGTGGCCCTGGACGAGGTGGAGCGCCTGAAAGCCAAGGTGGAGGAGGCCAAGAGGCAGAAGGAGCTGGCGGAGAAGGAGTCGGAAAGGCAGATCCAGCTGGCCCAGGAAGCAGCTCAGAAGAGAATTCAGGCTGAGGAGAAGGCCCACCTGGCTACAGTGCAGCAGAAGGAGCAGGAGTTGCTGCAGACGAGGCGCCAGGAACAGAACATCCTGGACAAGCTGAGGGAAGAGGCTGAGAAGGCCAAGAAAGCAGCGGAGGAAGCAGAGTTTGCACGCGTCAAGGCTGAGCAGGATGCGACCCTGTCCCGGCAGCAGGTGGAGGAGGCAGAGCGCCTGAAGCAGCGAGCTGAGCAGGAGGCGCAGGCCAAAGCCAGAGCCCAGGAGGATGCTGAGAAGCTCAGGAAGGAGGCTGAGCTGGAGGCGGCTAAGCGGGCCCAAGCCGAGCAAGCGGCTCTGAAGCAAAAGCAGTTGGCTGACGCCGACATGGAAAAGCACAAGAAGTTTGCAGAGCAGACGCTGAGGCAGAAGGCCCAGGTGGAGCAGGAGCTGACCAAGGTCAAGCTGCAGCTGGAGGAGACGGACCACCAGAAAAGCATCCTGGATGAGGAGCTGCAGCGGCTGAAGGAGGAGGTGACGGACGCCATGAGGCAGAAGGCCCAGGTGGAGGAAGAGCTCTTCAAGGTGAAGATCCAGATGGAGGAGCTGATCAAACTGAAGACCCGGATCGAGCAGGAGAACAAGGTGCTGATCCTGAAGGACAAGGACAACACCCAGAAGTTCCTGGTGGAGGAGGCAGAGAAGATGAAGCTCGTGGCGGAGGAGGCTGCTCGCCTGAGTGTGGAGGCGCAGGAGGCCGCCCGCATGCGGAAGCTGGCGGAGGACGACCTGGCGCAGCAGCGGGCGCTGGCGGAGAAGATGCTGAAGGAGAAGATGCAGGCAGTGCAGGAGGCCACGCGGCTGAAGGCGGAGGCAGAGATGCTGCAGAGGCAGAAGGACCTAGCTCAGGAGCACGCCAAGAAGCTCCAGGAGGACAAAGAACAGATGCAGCAGCGCCTCACTGAGGAGACCGAGGGCTTCCAGAAACTCTTGGAGGCCGAGCGCAAGCGGCAGCTGGAGATCATGGCCGAGGCCGAGCGCCTCAAGCTGCACGTGACCGAGATGAGTATGGCGCAGGCCAAGGCAGAGGAAGACGCGAAGCGGTTCAAGAAGCAGGCGGAGGAGATCAGTGAGAAGCTGCACAAGACGGAGCTGACCACCCAGGAGAAGATGACGCTGGTCCACACACTGGAGATCCAGAGGCAGCAGAGCGACAGGGACGCGGAGAATCTGAAGAGAGCGATCGCTGAGCTGGAGAGGGAGAAGGAGAAGCTGAAGCGGGAGGCAGAGCTGCTGCAGCAGAGATCAGAAGAGGTACTGATTTTCCTGTTCCCCCTTGCTGTCATATTATTGCTGGGGGACACCCTCTGCTTAGTGTCCTAACTGAGCTGACCATGTAGAATGGCAGCCTTCAGACAGCGCCCACAAAATGCCAGCCAGGGTCCACAGTTCCCTTAGCAACCGACAATCCTCCATAACCCACATGGGCTGTCCGCAGACTCGTCTCACAGGCCCCAGGGTTGTTACGGGTGACGTGTCCGAGGGAACATGGGCAAAGACAAGGGGAGGATTTTCAAAAGCACCTCCACGGTTTAGCAGCCCAAGTGCCATCGACTCTCGGGGGACTTGTGCTCCCAGGTCACTGGAGTGCTCTGGAAAACCTCACCTAATGCACCAAGTCCCTCCTCCACGGACCCAGACTCTTAGCCTTGCTCCTGCAGCTCCCGTGAGCACACGCACACAGCTCACATGTGTGTGCAGTGCTAAGGCTCCAGCTGCAGAGTGACCTGTAATTGACCCAGGAGTGTATCTGAGCAGCTTTGCCCCACGGCCCCATCGGAGGTTGCTCATCTCTAACTGGTATTGGCAGAGTCCATCCTCCCTGCACATGGTGTGCCGTTCTCCTGCAGGCACAGGGTGTCCACTCCCTGAGCGCCAGGCACAGACGGTGGTGACTCTAAGGTCCTTGGCTGTATGGACATTCACCCTGCTCCTTGGGATGCATAATGGGGCATGATTAGCTTTGTTTACCCCAACAGAAGAACAGTGTCCCTCTCCTGCTTCTTTAATCCAATCTAGCATGCAGTAATGCCCAAACTCCTCCTCATCTTCCCACCCCACCCCATTAACACTAATGCACCGCAGCAGGGGGCTGGCCCGTGTACCTGCAAACATAAGCCAAAGGTACTAGCCTGTAATACGACTTGCTGCTATACCCCAAGCGTTTTCCGGCTAGCGCCCTCCCACTAATGGTTATCCCTGTCTGCACCAGGTTTTTGTGGGCTCTATTTGGGGTTAAGTGGGATTGGGTCTAAGAGACGTTTCTTTGTTTCCCTGCTCCAGATGCAGACGGCTCAGCAGGAACAGCTCCGTCAGGAGACTCACATACTCCAGCAGAGCTTCTTAACAGAGAAGGATAGCCTGCTTCAGAAAGAGAGGTTAATTGAGGAAGAGAAAGTCAAGCTGGAGAAACTCTTCGAAGACGAGATGAACAAAGCTCAGACCCTGAAGGCAGAGCAGGACCGGCAGCGGAAGCAGATGGAGCAGGAGAAGCAGCAGCTGGAGGCCACCTTGGACGATGCAAAGAAGAAGCAGAAAGAGGCGGAGAAAAATGTCCAGCGTAAGCAGGAAGAGCTTCAGCAGCTGGAAAAGCAGCGACAGCAGCAAGAGAAACTCCTCGCAGAGGAGAACCAGAAGCTAAGGGAGAAACTGGAACAGCTGCAAGAGGAGCACAGGGCCGCGCTGGCCCAGACTCGAGAGATCATGATCCAAACCGACGACATTCCTGTGGATGCCGCGATTTTGCCTACCCAGCTGACTCCAACCAAAGCGGTGCCCAATGGCAGAGACGCCGTGGATGGCCTGGCTCAGAACGGGGAGCCGGAGTTTGCGTTTCATGGCATCCGGCAGAAGGTGCCTGCGGAGAAGCTGGTTGAGGCCGGCATCCTGGGCAGAGAGATCTTGGACAAGTTGGTGAAAGGGACGGTGACCGTGGCTGAGCTTGCGCAGAGGGATGACCTCAGGAAATACCTGCAGGGCCAGAGCAGCATCGCCGGCTTGCTTATTAAACCCACCAACGAGAAGATGAGTATCTACAAGGCCATGAAGAAACAGCTGCTGAGCCCAGGCACGGCACTCATCCTCCTGGAAGCACAAGCTGCCTCCGGCTTCATAATTGACCCAGTGAGAAACAAGAGGCTCTCTGTAAACGAGGCTGTGAAAGAAGGAGTAATTGGACCAGAGCTGCACAATAAAATGCTGTCTGCCGAGAGGGCAGTAACCGGGTACAGAGACCCCTACACCGGAGACAAGATCTCCCTCTTCCAGGCCATGACAAAAGACCTCATTGTCCAAGACCACGGCATCCGCCTGCTGGAGGCCCAGATCGCCACCGGCGGCATCATCGACCCCGTGAACAGCCACCGCCTGCCAGTGGAAGCGGCCTACAAGCGGGGCTACTTCGACGAAGAGATGAACCAGACACTGTCAGACCCCACGGACGACACCAAGGGCTTCTTTGACCCCAACACGCAGGAGAACCTGACCTACCTGCAGCTGATGGAGAGATGCATGACTGACCCTGAGACTGGGCTCTGCCTCTTGCCGCTCACCGACAGAGCAGCCAAAGGAGGGGACCTGGCCTACACTGATCAAGAGGCCAAAGATGTTTTCAAGAAGGCCACGGTGTCTGCCCCCTTCGGCACATTCAAAGGAAAGACGGTGACCATCTGGGAGATCATCAACTCGGAGTACTTTACTGAGGAGCAGAGGCGAGACCTGTTGCGGCAGTACAAGACTGGCAAGATCACCGTGGAGAAGATCATCAAGATTGTCATCACCGTAGTGGAAGAGAGTGAGAAGAAGAGGCAGCTGTGCTTTGAAGGGCTCCGTGCTGCTGTCCCTGCCGCTGAGCTGCTGGAGAGCAAAATCATTGACAAAGATCTCTACAACCAGCTGCACCAGGGCAAGAAGTCTGTGAAGGACGTGGCTGAGGCAGACGCCATAAAGAGGTATCTGAAGGGCACCGACACCATTGCTGGCATCCTGGTGGAGTCGACTGGGCAGAAGTTCACGCTCTATGACGCCCTGAAGAAAAACCTGCTGAAGCCAGAGGCTGCCCTGCCACTGCTGGAGGCCCAGGCAGGCACGGGGTACATCATCGATCCCGTTAGGAACGAGAAGCTCTCGGTGGACGAGGCAGTAAGAGCTGGGATTGTCGGGCCAGAGTTCCATGAGAAGCTGCTGTCTGCAGAGAAGGCTGTGACTGGCTACAAAGACCCGTACACCGGACAGACGGTCTCCCTGTTCCAAGCGCTAAGGAAAGGCCTGATCCCCAGCGATACTGGGATCCGCCTGCTGGACGTCCAGCTGGCCACCGGTGGCATAGTTGACCCTGTGAACAGCCACCGCCTGCCACTTGATGTTGCCTGTAAGCGGGGCTACTTCGACGAGGAGACAAACAAGGCCCTGTCCACTCCCAGCGACGACACCAAGGCCTTCTATGACCCCAACACTCAGGAGAACCTCACCTACACCCAGCTGCAGAAGAAATGCCGACCAGACAAGCAGACCGGCCTCTACCTGCTGCCCCTCTCAGATCAGGCCATCCGGTCACAGCAAGAGGAGGTCTACACGGACAGCCAGGCGAAGGAGTCCTTAGACAAGGCGACCCTGGAGGTGCCAGCTGGCAGCTTGAAGGGCAAGACAGTGACGATCTGGGAGCTGATCCACTCTGAGTATTTCACCGAGGAGCAAAGGAGGGAGCTGCTGCGGCAGTACAAGACCGGCAAGGTCACCATTGAGAAGATCATCAAGATAATGATCACCATCATTGAGGAAACAGAGACCAAGAAGCAGGAGAAGCTGACGTTCAGCGGCCTCCGAGCACCTGTTCCTGCTAGTGAGCTGCTGGAGTCGAGGGTCCTTAGCAAAGCCCAGTACGAGCAGCTCAGGGAAGGCAAGAAGTCGGTGAAAGACCTCTCCGAGACGGACTCTGTGAAGAGGTTCCTGCGGGGCAGCGACTGCATCGCTGGCATCTACGTGGAAGACACGAAGGAGAAACTGAACCTCTACGAGGCCATGAAGAGAAACCTCCTGAGGCCAAGCACGGCTGTCACCCTGATGGAAGCTCAGGCAGCGAGTGGGTTCCTGGTCGACCCCGAAAGGAACCAAAAGCTGTGTGTCAACGAGGCTGTGAAAGCTGGCCTCGTTGGGCCGGAGCTCCACGAGAAGCTGCTCTCTGCAGAGAAGGCCGTCACTGGGTATAAGGACCCCTACTCTGGGAACACCATCTCCCTCTTCGAAGCCATGAAGAAGGGGCTGATCCTCAAGGAGCACGGCATCCGCCTGCTGGAGGCCCAGGTCGCCACTGGCGGCATCATCGACCCCGTGCACAGTCACCGCCTCCCCGTGGAGGTGGCTTACAAGCGGGGCTACTTTGACCAGGAGATGAACCGGATCCTCTCTGACCCCAGCGATGACACCAAGGGCTTCCTTGACCCCAACACGCAGGAGAACCTGACCTACCTGCAGCTGAAGGAGAGGTGCATCGAGGACCCCGAGACCGGCCTGTACCTCCTGCCTCTGAAGCAGCCGGAGAAGCCCACGATGGTGGAGACGACCCATGTGTACACGGAGGCAGAGACCCGGAAAGCATTTGAGGAAACGCAGGTCAGCATCCCCGTGGGCAGCATGGCCGGCTCCTCCATGTCCCTGTGGGAGATCATGCAGTCAGACCTCATCCCCGAGGAGCAGCGGAAGCGGCTGATGGAGGAGTTCCGCTCCGGCAATGTGACCAAGGAGCGCATGATCATCATCATCATCGAGATCATCGAGAAGACAGAGATCATCCGGCAGCAGGACCTGACCTCCTACGACTTTGTCCGGCGCCGGATCACTGCTGACGACCTCTATGAGGCCAGGATCATCTCCCTGGAGATATACAACGTGCTGAAGCAGGGCTCCAAGACCATCCGAGAGATCCTGGAGATAGAGACCGTCTGGAAATACCTGTACGGAACCGGCTGCATAGCTGGTATCTACGTCCCCTCCACCAAGCAGAAGCTCAGTGTCTATCAGGCACTGAAGAAAGGGCTGATCAGCCCTGAGGTAGCCCGCTGCCTGCTGGAGGCCCAGGCTGCCACTGGCTTCATGATCGACCCCATAAAGAATGAGATGCTGACGGTAGACGAAGCTGTCAGGAAAGGAGTGGTGGGGCCGGAAATCCACGACCGGCTGCTGTCCGCAGAGAGAGCTGTGACCGGCTACAGGGACCCGTACAGCGAGCAGAAGATCTCACTCTTCCAGGCCATGAAGAAGGATCTGATCCCCGCTGAGGAAGCCCTCCGGCTGCTGGATGCTCAGCTAGCCACTGGCGGCATCATCGACCCGTTCCTGGGGTTCCACCTGCCTCTGGAGGTCGCCTATCAGCGTGGCTTCTTCAGCAAGGAGACTTGCGACAGGCTGTCGGAGCCCAGCGAGGTCCGGAGCTACGTGGACCCCTCCACGGACGAGAAGCTCAGCTACATGCAGCTCCTCAAGCGATGCCGGAAGGACGAGAACAACGGCCAGCTGCTGCTGCCCTTGTGCGACACAAGGAAGCTGACCTTCCGGGGCCTGAGGAAGCAGATCAGCGTGGAGGAGCTGGTGCGGTCCCAGGTCATGGACGAAGCGACAGCCCAGCGCCTCCAGGATGGCTTAACCTCCATTGAAGAAGTCTCCAAAAACCTGCAAAAGTTCCTGGAGGGCACCAGCTGCATCGCTGGTGTCTTCGTGGACTCCACCAAGGAGCGGCTCTCCGTGTACCAAGCCATGAAGAAAGGCATCATCCGGCCTGGCACAGCTTTCGAGCTCCTGGAGGCCCAGGCAGCCACTGGGTACGTGATCGACCCCATCAAGGGCTTCAAGCTGACGGTGGAGGAGGCGGTGCGGATGGGCATTGTGGGCCCAGAGTTCAAGGACAAGCTCCTTTCGGCGGAGAGGGCAGTGACCGGTTACAAAGACCCCTACTCGGGCAAACTGATCTCCCTCTTCCAGGCCATGAAGAAGGGCCTGATCCTGAAAGATCATGGGATCCGTTTGCTAGAGGCCCAGATCGCCACAGGAGGCATTATCGATCCAGAGGAAAGCCATCGCCTGCCCGTGGAGATGGCCTACAAGCGGGGCCTGTTCGACGAGGAAATGAACGAGATCCTCCTGGACCCCAGCGACGACACCAAGGGCTTCTTTGATCCCAACACCGAGGAGAACCTGACCTACCTGCAGCTCATGGAGCGGTGCATCACTGACCCGGAGACTGGGCTGTGCCTACTCCCTCTGAAGGAGAAAAAGCGGGAGAGAAAGACCTCGTCCAAGTCGTCTGTCCGCAAGCGCAGGGTGGTGATTGTCGACCCAGAGACAGGGAAGGAGATGTCGGTTTATGAAGCCTACCGCAAAGGCCTCATCGACCACCAGACCTACCTGGAGCTCTCTGAGCAAGAGTGTGAGTGGGAAGAGATCACCATCTCCTCCTCGGATGGGGTGGTCAAGTCCATGATCATCGACAGGAGGTCCGGGCGACAGTACGACATCGACGACGCGATTGCAAAGGGCCTGATTGATCAGTCTGCCCTGGACCAGTATCGCTCCGGCACCCTGTCCATCACCGAGTTTGCAGACATGCTCTCTGGAAACGTGAGCGGCTTCCGATCAAGATCTTCTTCTGTTGGGTCCTCTTCCTCCTACCCCATAAGCCCAGCCCCTGCGAGAGCTCAGCTGACATCCTGGAGCGACCCTGCTGAAGAGACCGGTCCGATTGCTGGGATCCTGGACACGGACACCCTAGAGAAAGTGTCCATCACGGAGGCCATGCACCGCAATCTTGTAGACAACATCACTGGACAGCGGCTGCTGGAGTCCCAGGCCTGCACTGGAGGCATCATCGACCCCAGCACTGGGGAGAAATTCTCTGTTGCTGATGCAGTCAACAAGGGCCTGGTTGACAAAATCATGGTGGACAGGATCAACCTCGCTCAGAAGGCCTTCTATGGCTTTGAGGATCCGAGAACCAAGACGAAAATGTCAGCCGCCCAAGCCTTAAAGAAGGGCTGGCTGTACTACGAAGCTGGCCAGCGGTTCCTGGAGGTACAGTACCTGACGGGTGGGCTGATTGAGCCCGACGTGCCAGGCCGGGTCTCGCTCGATGACGCGCTGCAGAAAGGCACAATCGACACGCGCACAGCCCAAAAGCTGCGGGACGTGAACACCTACTCCAAGTATCTCACCTGCCCCAAAACGAAACTCAAGATCTCCTACAAGGATGCAATGGACAGAAGCATGGTTGAGGAGGGAACAGGCCTGCGCCTGCTGGAAGCTTCCTCCCAGTCCAGCAAAGGATACTTCAGCCCCTACAACGTCAGTGGCTCGGGCTCCACCTCTGGCTCTAGATCGGGCTCCCGAACAGGATCTAGATCAGGCTCCAGGCGAGGGAGCGTTGATGCCACCGGCTCCGGCTTCTCCATGACCTTCTCTTCCTCCTCCTACTCTTCCTCAAGCTACGGACGCAGATACACATCTGGTCCCCAGAGCAACGTGGATGCTGCTGAACTCACTCTCGCCTTGTGCAGCCTAAATGGGAGCTGCGGATGGGAAGCAAACAGGAAGCTCCCCGACCTGCAGAGGCCTCAGCTGACAGTGGCATAAAGTCCTCTCCCTGCCTGCCCCAGCCCCCCAAAACACTGAGGAACCTTCCCATTTATCCTGCTCTGCATGTGGTGAAGCTACTGGCTAATCATCCGACTATTATTTTTAAACCCCAATTTTCTTCCAAAGCAGTGCCTAAAGTTTAACCAAAAAGAGGAGACTAATATATATTAATATGTATGATTGTTGGGACAGTATTTGTATATTTAGCGGTGAGAGAAAACACACTACCCTCCAGCTCAGTAACCCAGGAGCTTGCTTCGGTTCGTACCATCTGCAGAGTCGACTAACCCAGCCACCACTAAGCCGCTCCCACAGCCCGGCAGAACCTGCCAACAGGTTTGCATTTTTGATCCTAACCAGCTAGTGACTTTTTTTACTAACTCTGCCAGCTTCATCCCCTACCATCCCCAGAGGAGGAGAGGGCACTGTCCCCAGCTCTCAGACCTGCTGCTCATGCCAGCTGCCCTCCCCCTTCCCGGGAAAAGAGACTGTGACCTTGGATCCTGGACTGACCACACTGTCCCTCAGCGCTTTGGCCCAGGACAGCGACCTCTGCACACCAGCTCTGGAGCCGTTGCCTGGATCCTTTCTGCTGGCCTTCGGTGGGGCAGAGGAGGAGGCTGCTGTCTGCTACCTGCCCCCTCCCAAGAGCTCCTCAGCCTGCCTCCCAGAACTCCCCACAGCCGCTGTGGCCTCGGCACTCAGACTGTAAGTGCATGCTGGGGCTGCCTCTGTGCTTTCACAGAGCCTGCTGCCATGGGGATGGATCTGCCTGCCTCTCTGCTCCACAGCTTCACCCCCACAAGAGGTTTTACGTTGCATCTGCACCTCCTCCTCCAGCCTGCTTGTTCACTCTGACGCATTCCATCATGCTTTGCTTTTCCGGCCCAAGTTCCCGGGGGAATCTTACATTGCCGTGTGCTGCTGTTGGCCAGTGGCTATGTCTGCATGTGTGTATCTGTCTGTCTGTCTCTGTCTCTCTCCGTGTATCTGGGAAGTGCCCTGTACAAGGTTGATTGTTTAGACTGAATCATGAGACTAATGAATTGAGAGGTATTTATCAGAACCCCTCTGCCAGCCTGGCAGCACGGCTGACCAGAACCTTGACAAACCAGCCCCAGTCCCTGCACGCACACCTGTACTCACGCAAGGTTTCTGTGCCCAGGTCCCATGCCAGCTGTGGTGGAAGCCTGCCAGACACCCCCCCATACCCTTTGCTAACTGGGGTTCTTGCAGAATGTCTTACCTTGGATGCAAAGCGCGAGGCTTTGTAGCAGCTGTAAGTTTCAAGGTCTGCCTGGCTCGGAGGGGGTCGTAGTCCAGCACAGCAGCGTGGAGGTGCTGACTTTGTTAAAACTCCGATTCTTACTTTCCTTTCTCACCTTGATTTCTTTCCCTCTTCATTTGTCTGCCGTGTTTTCCCACCTGTAATGATGCTCTCTCTCTCTGTCAGACATCTTTTTCCAGTCCCACCAAAGAAGTCCCCTTGCCACTGGGAGAATTCCTTAGCTGGGTCTCTGACGTTAGCAAGTCCTGGATCAGTTCCCGGGGAGCCCCGGACTCAGCAGCTCCTCGGCTGCACTCCTCCACACAGGTAACTCCAACCGCTTTTGAGTCTCTGTGTTTGGAGACCGGGCTTTCTGCAAATCTAGTTCTGGCTGTGCTCACCTGGAAGTTGTGTTCCCCAGACTTTGGAGTACTGGGGCGTCGACATGCCTTGGAGCAGTTTGAAGGTGCGCTGGTTCCACATGAACTAGCTTGTGGCCATTGCTTTGCTCTCAGGTGGGCTTGGGGTAAAATAACTTACAATTATGCACTGAATTGGTTCTGAGCACCTGCAGCTCCCGTTGTCTGCAGTGACGTGAGCTCTCCGGTCGTGGTACCAGTCAGTGGCCCACAGCGTCAGGGATGTCTTATATCATCTATCTTTGGCGTGACCTTCCGAAGGGGCTAACAGCTAGAGGGTGCTAGCTTGCTGAGGGGAGGGCGAGAGATGGGGACAGATGGGGTGGGGTGAACGTATCCGTGCAGCATCCTCGGCTCTGTTTGATGGTGTCATCTCATGAACAAACCCTCCGATCTCATCCCACCCTTTTCTTTATTTTGTTTACTTTGTTGTAGCGTTGCTGGATGTCCATTCCAACTGTCCTCCCCGCTGCCGTGGAGCCCGTACCCCCGTGCTGGGGGGAAGTGGGACAGCACTGAGGACTCCCCCTCCCTTTGCACTGGTCCAGCGGGCCCAGTCTGAGACTCTGAGAGGCAGCACCCCTCCAGGCAGCCCGTGCAAAGCCACTTGGAGCTGCTGGAGCTGTCCTTCCCCGCCAGCACTGAGAGCTGATCCTCTGTCCCCGGTCCTGAAGACTGGGGCGTGCCTGGGGGCTGCTCTGGAGAACTGCAGCCCAGCAAAGATGGCAGCAGAATGCTTGGGGGGAGGTGTCCGTGCAGAGCCTGGGCGAGCGTTGCTGCCTGCTCTCACACACGCATGTGTGCCTGATGCAGGACCTGCACGGTGACCCCCAGCCTGTCTCGCCCGCTCCCATTCTCAGCAGCCCCCGGGGCGGAAGGGTGCTCCGCCCTCTGTCTGCAGCAATAAGAGCCGTGAAGGCACCCTGGGGCTCAGCCCTGGCTTGTGATGTAATTGTACATGCGGGGCTCCCCCTTCGGGCGAGCCCTGGCTTCTAGGGCCTTCCCAGCTCCAGCTCCCCAGACAAGGGCACAGACACCTCCGGACTCCTTGCACTAGTATGGCCTTTCCCCTCCCCCATCACCAGCAATGGGCAAAGAACGGCATGTGTCATGTTCCAGCAGCAACCCCTCACGCGTGTGCATCCAAATCCATTTCGCCTCCTCCTCCTCCTCCCCCTCCGCCGCCCGCTCTCATTGGCTACATGTAAATCAAGTCATGTTATCCCTCAGCATTTGTCACTATATTATTCTCATTATCCAGTTTTTGCTTTTGCATGATGTACTAACATGGGCGATTGTGTAACATATTCCAGCCTGAGCCGGGGCGCCCGGTCCCAGCTCCCTCCCCTTGGGACGCTGGGCTCCCCTGGCTCCCGCTTGTTTCTGTTCAGGGCAGCAAGGGCTGATTAACAAGCCAAATGCATCTCTCTTTTTGGGGGGCAAAACACTAAAACCTGACTTGTATATACCGTGAAGTGTTTGTAAAACATGCAGTATGGACCCAGGCTCTCTCCACAGGGAGGGCAGTAAAGGAGATTATCGGAAACTGGCCGGCAGCTCTGCGTGCTCTGTTCACAGCGTTCTCACTCTCGTGCCCAGGGATTCCACAGCCCTGGCCTCGCCGGAACACTGCCAAGGCAGAGCCCCCAGCCAGCTCAGTCTGCTTCCACTCCCCTGGCCTCCGAAACATGGTTATACTGGCACCGCTGCCAGGTACAGCCCGAGTTGTGAGCTGTGTTCGTCCCAAAGAACTCCCCCCAAGCCCTCCAACTCTGATTCTCACATGGCTCCCAGCCCTGCAGTAGCTGAGCCCCTCCCAATTCTCACCCACCCACAGAGGCAGGACAGAGCTGTTCTCCCATGGGACAGCTGGGAACCGCACCACGGAGGCTAAGTACCTGGGCCAAGAGCGCGCACAAAGTCTGTGGCAGAGTGAACCCAGATTTCCCTCTTGAACCCAGGTCTCCCAAGGCCTCGGCTAGAATCGCAGCCTCTGGGCCTGCTGCTCAGCTGGCCTGTATTCCCTGAGGCATATAGGTTCTTCTACAGAGGGGGGAGATTTCTCCAGTGGGGAGAAACCCAGATGTTGCCCCTGCTGCAATGTTTCCTACTACCTGCCTCGCTCTGGCCACAGGCCCTTGTGCGTATTGGATTCTGGGGCCGCGGCCCGGTTTCCTGGGACATGGCGGAGGTGCAGAAAGCAAGCTCAGCTAATAGCGCTGGTGCCCTGAGGGGCTGCTCCTTTCCTCCGTTGCTGGCGCGTGGGCTGGTCCCTCCTGGGCGCTCTGCAGCCTGCGCACAGGAACGGTCGCACTTCGCTAGGCTGAGCGGAACAAGCGAGTGTGGAAAGAGCTGGGTCTGGGCCGGCAGTGATAGCCCTGGAGGCGCCGGGTTCTGGGCAGTAGCCGTGGGAAGAGGAGCGCTGAGAGGGGCGGGAATACTGCGCGCTGTTAGAAGGGACCCAGGAAGGAGCTAACATGGAGGCTGCAGCAGGAGCAACGGCAGAGAATTCAGGCATCGGTCGTACCTTGTCAGTCCCTGAATCTCCCCAAAGGGAGGGAGGATGCTGCAGGCCCTCTGCCCTCACTAAACCCTTCTCTGCGGGCCGTGCACCCACCTGCCGCCGAGGCAGGACCTAGGGTGACAGGGGGATGGCCAGCCGGGGAACGGCCAAGCAAAGCTCTCAGCTGTGTGAGATGCCCATGGGGCCTGAAACATGGGGCCACCCCCTTCAGCAGCAGAGGGATGTTTTCAAGAGTGTCTGCAAGAACCAATTCCTGCAGCCTCACCTCTTCCCTGCCTGGCCAGCACGAGCAGGCCTGTCTCCGCTCAGCCCTCGGGCCCAAGGAAAGACCAGCTTCTTTTCTGCATCCCGCCCGGCTTGAGCTGGAGCCTGGACAGGGGGCATCCACCTGGATGCCCCTTGTATGTTACAGGTCGTCAGTTCAAAGCGGAGTCCCTTCCTGCAACAAGGTGAACCAAGGCTGCTTCTCTGACCTCGCGGCGGGGGGTCGCCGGTGCTGTTCCTGGGCCTGCAGGAGCCCCAGCCTGCGACACTATGGGGCAGGGTGCTGGGGGCAGGAGCTTGGGCCTGGGGTTGCCTCAGGCCTGTCCCCTAGGGAGCAGCTGGGCCTCTTCGCGAAGGGCAGGGAGTGATGGAGATGGGAGCAGGGCTGCTCCAGGAACCGCCAAGCTGGGGAGCAGAGCTCCCCGGGGTGGGTCTGCCCCGCTGCAGCCCCCCAGCCAGCCCCCAGGCTCCCCCATGGGGAAGCCACGCGGCGCTGTATCTTCTCTTCGGGCCTTAATCCACCCAGCCGCCGAGAAACCTCCATGGCCTCTCCGGCCCCTATTGTACCCTCCCTCGTCTGCCCCCCAGCCCCACCTGAGAATCCCCTCTGGGGAATGGGCCTGGGCCTGGGGAGGGGGCATTTGGCCCACAGTTCCCCCAACTCCAAGGCCCCTCTCAGAGCTCCCCTCAGCATCAGCCCCCCGCCCTGCAAGACACCCCTCTGGGCCAAGCCCCTTTTCCCGCACCCCACAAATCTCTGAGGGCCACACTCCTCCCCTTGTCCTGCCCACCTCTCCTCCCCGCACATCCCCTCAGGGTCAGTCCCCACCTGATTCCCCTCCAGGTCAAACGCCGCCTCCCCATGCAGAGAAACCCCTACAGCCCAGACCTGCCCCCAGCGCCATTTCCCCCTCGCACAGACACCTCCAGGCCAAACGTTTCCCCCCGAAAACCCCCTTAGGGCCAAACTCCCCCCAGACACGAGAACCCCTTCAACCAACCTCCCCGCAAGCACAGCCGGCCCCCACTCCCCCACCCCCAGACGTTAGCCCACAGGAGGGCTCCAGTGCTGAACCCCTGCAGCTGGGGGTGCCAGGCCAGGGCCCTCCCCAGGCTGGCGCCTGGCTCTTTACCCGGGGTTCCTCTCGGCTGCTGGGAGGGTCTGTGCTCCCCTGAGCTCCCCCCAGCCAGCGAAGCCCGGGGCAGGGCCGTGGCCAGCGGCACGAGGGCTACTGCAGTGGCCAGGCCAGGGAAACGCTGCAGCAGCCCGGCCTTGGGCCCTCAGGGCTATGGAGAGCAGGAGCCACACCCGCCCGGCTCGAGGGCCAAGTGCGATGGCCCCATGCCCGCTCGGTGCCCAGCGTGTGCCAGAAACGCCAGGCTGAGGGGCCCCAGCGGGCAGCAGGAGCCAGTCCAAGCAAGCCCAATTCTGCAGCACTGGCCACCCTGCCCCCTTGCTGGGGAGTCGGGTCCCAGAACTCCCGCCTCGGGCCGCGTCCCCAGGGTTTCACCTTCCCCCCCAGCCTGGCTCAGGGCCGGTTCCCCGTCGGTGGGCAAGCTGCTGCCAGTAAAGGGCTAGCCAAGGGCCAACCCAGGGACTGCACTTCCAGCCACCCATAAACCGCTGGCATGCAGCTCCCTCCCCCACAGCAGGACCACGGGCAGCTCTGTTCTGCGTCTCCCCACAAACGCGACTGGCCCCGGTTCTGGCCTGAGGCGCGGCGGGGCCAAGGGCCAGAGCCCAGCTGCTGGGGGTGTCCCGGGGCGGTATGGCGTGTGGGCGGGACGGGTGCTGGGTAAGGTCAGGGAGCTGGCAGTGCAGGCGGGGTGAGAGAGTGGGGCGGTGGGAGGCGCCATCGCGTCCACCTTGGCGTGGAGACACAAGACCCAGGCCTCGCGCTGCGTGGAATGGCCTGACGCTTCAATCCAGCACGACGCGGTTGCAAAGCCTGTGGGCCCCTGGACACGAGTGCGATGGCAGCGGGCTGGGAGGCAGGACGCTGGGAGGCCCCCGGCCTCTGCCCTGACTCACAGTCAGCGAGAGCTATGCTCCCAGCGCTATTTAGCCGGGGAACTAGGTGTGATTGTTGCAGCCGCATGTACGGCAGTCTCTGGCCTCAGAGCGGGGCTCCTCCTGCCAGGGGCAAGGTGCCGCTGGAAACCCCCTGCCCCAAAAGCGTGCTCCGCTCTGGCCCGCCCTCCTGGAGCAGAGCTGGGCAGCCCTTCTCCACAGGGCTCTGGGAGCTGGGGTGTCGGGGGATGTTTTGGGGCCCCACATTACCAGGAGGGGGACGACTCGGGGGCTGGAGGGGGCTGCGTTACGGGCATGTTTCGCATGGCCCAGCGAGGAGAGAGCAAGCCGCAGCGGTCAGAGGGCTGTGAGCCCCAAAGGCCTGGCTTCGCTAGCCCACGCTCCCTGCTGGACCAAGGAGCCCAGTCGGCTGACAGGGTGCTGAGCTGACGCCCCGGGCCGTGTCTGGCTGCCCATGCAATGCCGCCCCGCACGCTCCAAGTCCAGCACAGCGGGAGAGGGATGAGCATGCGCCCACTCAGAGGGACTCGCATGGTCGGTGCTTGCCTAAGGGAAGGGGTGGACAGCTCTGGCCTGGAACATGGGACAGGCCTGGCCCCAGGGCACTGAGCTGGCACTGGGAGGAGCCATTAACTGCAGGAAAGTGAGGGGCTCACGGGCCAGACGAGGCTGGGCCGAGCACGGGGCTTTGGGGGCTGAGAGGCGGCCACTTTCTCAGGCACTTTGCTCAGACGGGGCGGGAGGGCAGGGTCAAGGCAGAGTTTGTGAAGGAGCAGGAGGACCCAGCCCAGGGGCAGGGGGCGGCCCACAGGGCCAGTAGCTGAGCCCAGCTGGAAGAGCAAGGGGAGGGGAAGAGGTCCTAGGAGGAGACACTGCAGCATTCCTGTGGGCCTGGCTGAGTCAGGACGGCTGGGGGCAGGGAGGTAAGGCAGGGGGAGGTGCTGGGGTGTAACGAGGCTGGTTCTGGTGGGGCCCAACCGAGAGTATCAATTCAGGACCAATAGCAGAGAGCAGGGCAGTCACAGCCCCAGGCTGGGGTTTCTGTGCACACCAAGGCAAACCAAACCAGCCAGACAGAGAAGACTTTGGTCTCACCCCACTGGCTAACCACAAGTCACACAAGCAATTCCCTTAGACACCCCAGTTTCCCAGTATCCCCATCACTGCCCCTCGTTATAGGGACAGATAGTTATGAAAACCAGTACCCCAGTAAAAAACAAAGGTTCCCTCGATCCCAAAGGACCAAGCCCCAGACCCAGGTCAATGTATAAATCAGATCTTACCCACAAATCACGCTATTGCCAACCCTTTCAAATCTAAAATCTAAAGGTTTATACAGAAAAGGAAAAGGATAGAGATGAGAGCTAGAACGGGTTCAATGGAATCAATGACAGACAGTGATGGCCAAGTTCTTGGTTCAGGCTTGTAGCAGTGAGGGAATAAACAGCAGATTCAAATCCAGTCTCTGGAGAACATCCCCAGCTGGGATGGGTCCTTCAGTCCTTGGTTCAAAGCTTCAGTCTGTAGCCAAGTCCTTCCAGAGGTATGAAGCAGGATTGAAGACCAGATGGAGGAGCTGCAGCAGCGTTTTACAGTCTCATGCCATGTGGTCTCTGCTTTCTGTGTCCCAAAGACAAGCTGCCCATCCCATGGCCTGGAAACACCTCAGAGTTCTGTCCATAGGCAGGTCCCTGCACACCTGGCTGAGTCCCCAGGCTTGTCTCCCTTCTCTCAATGGGTCAGTTGTGTCGCTGATGGTCCTTAATGGGCCACCCAGCAGGCTAGGCAGAGCTGACACCAACTTGTCTGGGGTGTCACCCAGAAGCAGAGCAGAAGTTTGAACTACAGACAGTACAGAGCAAATATTCATAACTTCAACTACAAAAATGATACACACATACAGACAGCATAATCCTAACCAGCAAACCATCACCTTGTCTGGGACACCTCCTTTGACCCCCTTTATACAAGATTTGGTGCCACAACAGGATCTTGGTTGCAACCATGTTCTATATGGTCCCAATTCAAGTCAATAAGGTGACGGGGTCAGACAGATACTATCCCAGACTGGGGCAGAAGGCAGCTGCAGGAATGGCAGAGGCGAGAGGAGAGCTGGAGCAGAGGTGAGACTGGACGGGCAGGCAGAGGGACGAGGGGATGAGGAATGAACGCCAACCCCCAGTGCAGCTGCTGAGATTCTGGATTGGAGTGTGGTGCGCACAGTGGACCGTTGAGGCCTCCCTGCAGGCCCCTGGCTGGTCAGTACACTGGGCAGGAGGAGGCACTGTGCTCACATGTAGGTTTTGGAGGGGGCGGCCAGGGTTGGACAAGGGGCTGAGAGTCATGGGCCAAGGTGCTCAAGGGCTCAGTCACTGGGCAATACCCTGAGGGGCGAGGTGGGTGGGGTGCTCAGATGAGGCACGTGACAGTGCAGGGGGGCTTTGGGATTCAGAGGAGGAGATGTTAGAAAATAGGGAATGGAGGTGGGGGGTCAACATGCTCCATCCTCAGTGAAAGGAGGCGCGTGCAACAGGGCAGAGAATGGACCGGGGGAGGAGAGAGGGCTCTGGGTGGTCACAGATTTAGAGACCAGAAGGGACCATTGTGATCATGCAGTCTGACCCCTTGTGTGACAAAGGCCAGGGAACTGCTCCAAATCAGTCCTAGGCCAGAGCTTTAGGAAAAAAAGCCCATCCTGATTTGGCAGTGACGGAGAATCCACCATCACCCTGGTAAATTGTTCCATGGATTAGTGACCCTCGCTGGTACAAACCTAGGCCTTATTTCCAGTCTGAAGGTGTCTAGATTCAACTTCCAGCCATTGGCTAGTGTTAGACCTTCCTCTGCTAGACCGGATAGTCCACTGTCAAATATTTCTTCCCCATGTAGGTGCTTATAGACTGCAGGTCTCTATGTAATTCTGCATCTTGGCAGGGGGGTTAGACTAGGTGACCCCAACTCTCTGGTTCTCAGCCACCCCGATCCGTCTCTTTGTTAAGCTAAGTGGACTGAGCTCCTTGAGTCTATCGCTCTATGGCAGGTTTTCTAACCCTTTAATCATTCTTGAGGGTCATCCCTGACCCTTCATGAACATCCTTCCTGAACTTGGGCTCCAGAACTGGACCCAGGATTCCAGCAGGGGTCACACTGGTGCCCAATACAAAGGTATGATAACCTCTCTGCTCCCGCTCCTGGTTCCCCAGTTTATACACCCCAGGATCGCATCAGCATCAGGATCCTTTGGCCTCAGCATCGCACAAGGAGCTCATCGTCAGGGCTTGATGATAGTTCATGGTCAGATAGTTCATGGTCAGTGTTGATGATAATCCACCACGACCCCTTAACCCTTCTCAGAGTCACTGCTTCCCTGGAGAGAGCCCCCAGCCACTAAGCATGGCCCCAGCTTACCAAGCGACCCAGAGCTGGTACCCGCACAATCTAGGGCACCCGCTCTTACCCCATTCCTAGGGCTCAGGGTGTAACCTTCTCTGGGTTTGCAGGACTTTTTCCCAGTGAAAGAGCCTTACCCAGTAATATTCTTGTCCTCTATTTATTAACACTCACCAAGCAGAATACACACCCTAAGCATACAGTGCTCTGCTCACCAATCCTGGCCAGGCAGGCTGCCTTTCCCTGTTGGCCAGGCAAGGTTGGTTGCTGCCCGTCACAGTCGTGCAGAGGATTCTTAGCAGCTCTGATCTTAGGCTGTGTCTCAGAGGTGAGTTCTTCTTCTTCCCAGTCTTTCCTTCTTCTGTTTCTTGTGTTCTTTCTGCTGGACTCCTTCTTGGACCCCAGTTTATATAGTGAAACTTGAGTCTTGCTTAGCTGTGCCGTAACCAGTCATTTTACTAACCAATCCTAACATATTGTAACAAAATTCTCTAACCAATCATACCCCACCACCTTAATTGATTTACATTTAGCAAAATTAGTTATGTAACAGACAGAAACAATCAAAGAACCAGACAGGGAGCATACAGACAAACAATTGGGCAATGGGGACCATCAAGATAAAACAATAAAGAAATGAAGGTTTCACACCCACATCCATTGGTAAATGATTGCTTGCCAGACAGAATGCCATCACGCTAAGTTTTCTTTAACCATCTTTATCTGGTGGTGGTGGGTGCCACCGGGACAGGAGCCTTCTGAACAGCCGGATAGGACAGTGTTTAAGGTAATGTACAAGGGATGTGGGGCTGTGACTTCCTGCTTCTTGGCTCCTGGCTGCTGCAGTCCTAAGGGTGGCTGCAGACAAAGGCCTCAGGTGTCACAATGTGGCTGGAGGAAGTGGCCTCATGCTTACAGAGCGAGATCAGTGACCTGCCCTCTTCGTTATTTGCCACCCCGCCCATTTGTGTGTCATCTACATACGTTGTCAGTGATGATTTTACGTTGTCTTCACGGTCATTGTTAAAGATGCCAACTAGTGTAGGGCCAAGCCATGCTCCCTGCAGGGCCCCACTAGAAACAGGCCGACTCAGTGATGACTCCCCATTTCCTGGTACATTCGGAGACCTGGCCAGTCACTGCTGCCAGGTGACGTCGAAAGTATTTTAGTGGGTTAATTAGCATGTCATGTGGCACCAAGCCCCTACTGTAGGCTTGGCGAGGAGCAAGCTGCAGTTCCGGGGTTCCCTATGTTCAGGTTACCCATGGCACCCGCTGGACACTGGTGGCATCCAGGTGCCATTAGACCTCCCCCAGGATGGCTGGCACGGCAGAGGACAGGGTGTCACAGCTCAGCAACCTCCCCTACGTTCCCTGGTGCTAGGCAGCACCTCCGGACTGGCACTGGCAGCCTCCAGTCTGTTCTCATGGCCTTGGGGCAGGCTGGTCTCATCAGGCCACACACACACACACATACGCTGTTAGGCCTCCCCTGAGCCTGGCGGTCTCTGTTTTCCCCTGGACGGGTGATGGGTAAGGCTAAGATTTGTCACAGATATTTTTAGTAAAAGTCACAGCCAGGTCACGGGCAATAAAGAAAAATTCATGGAAACCTGTGACCTGTCTGTGACTTTTACTGAATATATGCTTGTCGAAATGGGGCTGTGTGGGGTCCCCACCCTGCCTTCAGGGGGCCAGCCGTGGAGCTGTGGCATCCCTACACCATGCTCGGGGGCCCAGCCTGGAACTGTGGGGGTCCCCACATCGCCCTCGGGGGGCCAGGCTTGGAGCTGCGGGGTCCCCACGTTGCCCTCGGGGGGCCCAGCCTGGAACTGTGGGGTCCCCACATCGCCCTCGGGGGGCCCAGCCTGGAACTGTGGGGGTCCCCACATCGCCCTCGGGGGGCCAGGCTTGGAGCTGCGGGGTCCCCACATCGCCCTCAGGGGGCCCAGCCTGGAACTGTGGGGTCCCCACATCACCCTCGGGGGGCCCAGCCTGGAACTGTGGGGTCCCCACATCACCCTCGGGGGGCCCAGCCTGGAACTGTGGGGGTCCCCACATTGCCCTCGGGGGGCCCAGCCTGGAACTGTGGGGTCCCCACATCACCCTCGGGGGGCCCAGCCTGGAACTGTGGGGGTCCCCACATCGCCCTCGGGGGGCCAGGCTTGGAGTTGCGGGGTCCCCACATCGCCCTTGGGGGGCCCAGCCTGGAACTGTGGGGGTCCCCACATCGCCCTCGGGGGGCCAGGCTTGGAGCTGCGGGGTCCCCACATTGCCCTCGGGGGGCCCAGCCTGGAACTGTGGGGGTCTCCACATTGCCCTCGGGGGGCCCAGCCTGGAACTGTGGGGGTCTCCACATCACCCTCGGGGGGCCAGGCTTGGAGCTGCAGGGTCCCCACATCGCCCTCGGGGGGCCCAGCCTGGAACTGTGGGGGTCTCCACATCGCCCTCGGGGGGCCAGGCTTGGAGCTGTGGGGTCCCCACATCGCCCTCGGGGGGCCAGGCTTGGAGCTGCGGGGTCCCCACATCGCCCTCGGGGGGCCAGGCTTGAGAATTGGGTTACAGAGAGTGGAATCAGAAGAACATAAGAACAGCTGTACTGGGTCAGACCAAAGGTCCATCCAGCCCAGTGTCCTGTCTACCGACAGCGGCCAATGCCAGGTGCCCCAGAGGGAGTGATCCTAAAGGGTGATGATCTAGTGATCTCTCTCCTGCCATCCATCTCCACCCTCTGACAAACAGAGGCTAGGGACACCATTCCTTCCCCATCCTGGCCAATAGCCATTAATGGACTTAACCTCCATGAATTTATCCAGTTCTCTTTTAAACCCTGTTATAGTCCTAGCCTTCACAACCTCCTCAGGCAAGGAGTTCCACAGGTTGACTGTGTGCTGAGTGAAGAAGAACTTCCTTTTATTTGTTTTAAACCTGCTACCCATTAATTTCATTTGGTAGCCCCTAGTTCTTATATTATGGGAACAAGTAAATAACTTTTCCTTATTCAGGTTTCAGAGTAGCAGCCGTGTTAGTCTGTATCCGCAAAAAGAAAAGGAGGACTTGTGGTACCTTAGAGACTAATGCTCAGATAAATTTGTTAGTCTCTAAGGAGCCACAAGTCCTCCTGTTCTTTTTCCTTGTTCGCTTTCTCCACCCCACTCATGATTTTATAGACCTCGATCATATCCCCCCTTAGTCTTCTCTTTTCCAAGCAGAAAAGTCCTGGCCTCTTTAATCTCTCCTCATATGGGACCCGTTCCAAACCCCTCATCATTTTAGTTGCCCTTCTCTGAACCTTTTCTAATGCCAGTATATCTTTTTGAGACGAGGGGACCACATCTGTACACAGTATTCAAGATGTGGGCGCACCATGGATTTATATAAGGGCAATAAGATATTCTCCATCTTATTCTCTATCCCTTTCTTAATGATTCCTAACATCCTGTTCGCTTTTTTGACTGCCACTGCACACTGCGTGGATGTCTTCAGAGAACTGTCCACGATGACTCCAAGATCTTTCTCCTGATCAGTTGTCGCTAAATTAGCCCCCATCCTATTGTATGTACAGTTGGGGTTATTTTCTCCAGTGTGCATTACTTTACATTTATCCACATTAAATTTCATTTGCCATTTTGTTGCCCAATCACTTAGTTTTGTGAGATCTTTTTGAAATTCTTCACAGTCTGCTTTGGTCTTAACTATCTTGAGCAGTTTAGTATCATCTGCAAACTTTGCCACCTCACTGGTTACCCCTTTCTCCAGATCACTTATGAATAGGATTGGTCCTAGGACCACTAGTTACCCCTCTCCATTCTGAAAATTTACCATTTATTCCTACCCTTTGTTCCCTGTCTTTTAACCAGTTCTCAATCTATGAAAGGTTCTTCCCTCTTATCCCATGACAACTTAATTTACGTAAGAGCCTTTGGTGAGGGACCTTGTCAAAGGCTTTCTGGAAATCTAAGTACACTGTGTCCACTGGATTCCCCTTGTCCACATGTTTGTTGACCCCTCAAAGAACTCTAATAGATCAGTAAGACATGATTTCCCTTTACAGAAACCATGTTGACTTTTGCTCAACAATTTATGTTCTTCTCTGTGTCTGACCATTTTATTCTTTACTATTGTTTCAACTAATTTGCCCGGTACTGATGTTAGACTTACCGGTCTGTAATTGCCAGGATCACTTCTAGAGCCCTTCTTAAATATTGGCGTGACATTGCTATCTTCCAGTCATTGGGTACAGAAGCTGATTTAAAGGACAGGTTACAAACCATAGTTAATAGTTCTGCAATTTCCCATTTGAGTTCTTTCAGAACTCTTGGATGAATGCCATCTGGTTCCGGTGACTTGTTACTGTTAAGATTATCAATTAACTCCAAAACCTCCTCTAATGGCACTTCAATCTGTGACAATTCCTCAGATCTGTCACCTACAAAAGACGGCTCAGGTTTGGGAATCTCCTTCACATCCTCAGCCATGAAGACTGAAGCAAAGAATTCATTTAGTTTCTCTGCAATGACTTTATTGTCTTGAAGTGCTCCTTTTGTATCTTGATCGTCCAGGGGCCCCACTGGTTGTTTAGCAGGCTTCCTGCTTCTGATGTACTTAAAAAACATTTTGTTATTTCCTTTTGAGTTTTTGGCTAGCTGTTCTTCAAACTCCTTTTTGGCTTTTCTTATTACATTTTTACATTTAATTTGACAGTGTTTATGCGCCTTTCTATTTACCTCACTAGGATTTTACTTCCACTTTTTAAAAGATGCCTTTTATCTCTCACTGCTTCTTTTACATGGTTGTTAAGCCACGGTGGCTCTTTTTTAGTTCGTTTACTGTGGTTTTTAATTTGGGGTATACATTTAAGTTGGGCCTCTATTATGGTGTCTTTGAAAAGTGTCCATGCAGCTTGCAGGCATTTCTCTCTAGTCACTGTACCTTTTAATTTCTGTTTAACTAACCTCCTCATTTTTGCATAGTTCCCCTTTCTGAAATTAAATACCACAGTGTTGGGCTGTTGAAGTGTTCTGCCCACCACAGGAATGTTAAATGTTGTTATATTATGGACACTATTTCTAAGCAGTCCTGTTACAGTTACCTCTTGGACCAGATCCTGCGCCCCACTCAGGACTAGATCGAGAGTTGCCTCTCCCCTTGTGGGTTCCTGTACCAGCTGCTCCAAGAAGCAGTCATTTAAAGTATCGAGACATTTTGTCTCTGCATTTCGTCCTGAGGTGACGTGTACCCAGTCGGTATGTGGATAATTGAAATCCCCCACTATTATCGAGTTCTTTATTTTGATAGCCTCTCTCATCTCCCTTAGCATTTCATCGTCACTTTCACTGTCCTGGTCAGGTGGTCGATAATAGATCCCTACTGTTATATTCTTATTAGAGCATGGAATTACTATCCATAGAGATTCTATAGAACATGTGGATTCATTTAAGATTTTTACTTCATTTGATTCTACATTTTCTTTCACACATAGTGCCACTCCCCTCCCCCCCCACCCGCAGGACCTGTTCTGTCCTTCCGATATATTTTGTCCCATTGATTGTCCTCACTCCACCAGATTTCTGTGATGCCTATTATATCAATATCCTCCTTTACCACGAGGCACTCTAGTTCACCCCTCTTATTATTTAGACTTCTAGCATTTGTGTACAAGCACTTTAAAAACTTGTCACTGCTTATTTGTCCTTTTCTGATATGTCAGATTCGTTTTTATGTGAATGTTTCTCATCTGATCTGGCCCATACTTCATCCTCTTCTATCCCCTCCTCCTGACTAAAACCTAGGGAATCTCTATCCATAGACTCTCCTCTAAGAGAAGTCTCTGTCTGATCTATGTGCTCCTCCGCAGCAATCAGCTTTCCCCCATCTCTTAGTTTAAAAACTGCTCTGCAACCTTTTTAATGTGAAGTGCCAGCAGTCTGGATCCACTTTGGTTTAGGTGGAGCCCATCCTTCCTGTATAGGTTCCCCCTATCCCCAAAGTTTCCCCAGTTCCTAATAAGTCTGATGCATCTGATGAAGTGAGCTGTAGCTCACGAAAGCTGATGCTCAAATAAATTGGTTAGTCTCTAAGGTGCCACAAGTCCTCCTGTTCTTTTTGCGGATACAGACTAACACGGCTGCTACTCTGAAACCTGTTAATAAGTCTGAGGTACTCTTATGGATAACTCCATTAAATCCGTTTCCTCCTGCACAGCTTAACTCGCTGCTGAAGCCAGGCCAGAGGTCACGCTTTTCCAGACTAAAAACCAATATTCTGCAGAGTTACCGCTCAGAGCAATGGTGCGCAAAGCCCTGGGACCCTCTGCAGTCACGGCTGTACAAGCAACTGTCACCCGGGAGCCTTATGTGGCGTTGACAGGTGACACAGGGCCAGAAAGAGTTAATTAACTCACAGACTGACCTGACCCATGGCCGAACTGTAGAGACTGGTTAGGAAGAGATGTAAATGAACAGAGCTTTGAAATGCAGCCGGCATTGTTAGATAGAGAAGGGGAGATGTTTGCTCAGGTCTTGTGATGTCAGCAAACAAGCCTTGTCTATGGCTATGGCTTTGGTTCAAAGATCAAAAAGGGAATATTAACATTTAGGAAGACATGTGAGTGACATAGTGTTATTGTCTATATGTTTCTGAACTGTTTAATGGATAAATGACCCTGGGCTAATTGCCAGGATGTTTGGGAGAAGGAAAGTCAAGCCGATTGTTTTCTCAGGCCATAAGGCTCCTGGAAATGTATAAAACCCTGGGACACGATTCTTCTTCATCTCAGATCTGCTTTGGGTTTCAAGAAGGGAAAACCCTAAGCCATAAGGATTGAGATCCCCAGTCACTGACTGGAGTCACCCTGAAGATGGACATTGGACTATAACCTCTGGACTATTTCTAAAATAACTTTTGGCAGCTCCAAACTCGCCATCTCTGCTCTGTATCTGGACCTCAAGAAATTGAACTCCAATCTGTCTGTATATTGATCTTTCAACCAACTTTCTCTCTTTTCTTTTTCAATAAATTTTAGTTTAGTGAATAAGCATTGGCTATAAGCGTGTATTCTGGGTAAGATCTGAGTTATCATTTGACCTGGGTCCGGGGCTTGGTCCTTTGGGGTCAGGAGAACCTTTTCTCTTTTACTGGGTTTTCATAACCAGTCATCCCCATAACGAGGGGCACTGGTGGGGATACTGGGAAACTGGACTGTCGAAGGGAATCGCTTGTGTGACTTGTGGTTAGCCAGTGGGATGAAACCAAAGTCCTCTCTGTCTGGCTGGTCTGGTTTGCCTTAATCATAAAGCAAACTCAGCCTTGGGCTGTGACTGCCCTGCTCTCATCAATTTGCCCTGAATTAATATCTCAGTTTTGTCCTACCAAAGGCAGCACTGTCACAGTGGCGTAGTCATGCTAGGATCCACAGAACCCACGTCAATTAAGCTTTGGGTCAGAACCCCACGCTATCCAAATTTGAATTTTGGGAGTGAGAGTTTGGTTGGTTAAAGAGCAGTTGCAATGGGTGAGCAAAGAACATATGAGGGCCTTGGCAAAAAAGCCCTGGAAGATCTGTGTTCAGAAAAGGGGATAAGCGTTAGAAAGAAAGCTACAAGTCAAGCACTGAGAGATCTGTTCGTGGCCGGTGCTCAGGAGGCAGGAGCACAGCCCTTAGCTGAGGCTGCAGAAGCTGCAGCAGCAATTAGAGTGCAAAAGGCAGCAAATAAACTGCAGCTTGAGCATGAACAGAAACTAGCAGACGGTCGATTGCCAGGAAAGCAAAAGAACGGCTGAATCAGAGAAAGAAGCCAAAGAAAGAATGGCTGAATTAGAAAGAGGAGTGGCTGAAAGAGAGGAAGGGCTCATGAAAGACACACGGCGCGTTTAGCTGCTGAGGAGAGGGCTTGCCAGCTTCAGCTCCAGGTATTGGAAGAGCAGAGAAAGTCCTCGCCACCCGGTGCTCCGCTTTGCCGCCATAACGAAAGGAACTGGGAAAGGATCTGTCCCCTTGACAAAGATACTGAAGACCTAGAGGAGGCTTTGTCTACCTTCCAACGTCTGTGCGCTCTGCACAGGATCCCAGATGAGCAGCAAATGCCTGTCCTGCTGACCAGGCTGACTGGAAAAGCCAGGGAAGTATTCAGTGAATTAAGGGAACAAGAAGCCTTAGATTATGTGCTGTTTAAAGATTCTGTGTTGAGGCGATTCAGGGTCACCCCTGAGTCTTACAGGGTTAAGTTTAGAAAGTTTAAGATGTCCAATGATGGTACTGTTGTAGAATGTGCTCATAAGCTGATGGGTTTTGTTAAAAAATGGGTTGTGGGAGCAAAGGCGCAGGGGAGTTTTGAAAACCTGCTGGGGTTAATAACTTTGGAGCAGTTCTTAGACATCGTGCCTGACCATGTGAGAGCAGCTGTGTGTGATTAGGACCCTGAGTCAGTCCTACGGGCTGTGGAAATTGCGGAACGTACTCAAAACAGGTCTTGGGCAGGGTGTAAACCCCAGGGGAAAATTAATCACCATCCTCCCCAGTTCAAGAGGAGGGAAGGATTTAAAAGTAAACCTGGCCCTTATTCTTATAGAGGAGCCCAGGGTGGCCCAGAGGATAGGAGCTCTGACCTCAAGAATAAACCGGTTACATGCTATCATAGAATCATAGAATATCAGGGTTGGAAGGGACCTCAGGAGGTATCTAGTCCAACTCCCTGCTCAAAGCAGGACCAAGCCCCAACTAAATCATCCCAGCCAGGGCTTTGTCAAGCCTGACCTTATCACTGTGGTGTGCTTGGCCACATGAGACCAGATTGCCTGACCCTGAAGAGCAGCCCAAAGCCAGCAAAAGCCACGGTGAATGCCAGCTCCATTACTCTGAGCCCCCAGGCTGACCCAAGCCACAACAGCACCACCTTGAGTCCCGGGGCAAGCCCGGCAGTGGCTAACGCCAGCCCCAGTCTCCAGTAGCATGGGAGGAGGTGACGAGCTCACCAGTTATGTCGGGACTGAGGCATGGCAGGGGAGTGAGAGGTTTATTATGGAGGCAAAGGTCAATGGTGTTGAATGCACGGGATGGCGAGATTCTGGCTCTGATGTGACTCTAGCTAAGGCACATCTGGTGAAGCCAGAGGACCTGTTGCCAGGGGAGTATGTGACGGTAGTGGCTCTATCTGAATACTCTGCGGACCTGCCGATAGCTAGAATCCACCTGGAGTGGGATGGCTCTGAAGGGATGTGAAGGCAGCTGTCCTGGATTAAATTGCAGCTGATGTTTTGGTAGGAAATAACCTACTGGAGGTGCCTGGCCACGTTAATGTGGTAACCAGGTCACAGAGAGAGTTTGGGCCTGGGGCTTGGTCCTTTGAGATCGAGGGAATCTTTTTTCTTTTACTGGGGTACTGGGTTTCATAACCATCTGTCCCCATAACGAGGGGCACTGGTGGTGATCTTGGAAACTGGAGTGTCTAAGGGAATTGCTTGTGTGACGTGTGGTTAGCCAGTGGGGTGAGACCGAAGTCCTCTCTGTCTGGCTGGTTTGGTGTGCAAAGGACCCCAGCCTTGCACTGTGACTGTCCTGCTCTGAGCAGTTTGTCCTGAATTGATACTCTCAGTTGTGTCCTGCCAAAGGCAGCATCGTTACACCTGGGTCTCTAGAACAGCAGCAAAGCCAAGGACGCAGTCTGCAAATCTGCGGGACTGGCCTCTAGCGCTCCCTGCTCTGGGCGTGCCAATAGTTTCCTCAGCAGATGGTGGTAGGAATAGACAACAGCCAAGCTCCAACGCCAGCCTCTTGCTGCAGGTTGGACGTGTCGGCCTTCTTCACAGACCTGGGGCCCAGTCGCGCAGAGAGTCGGCATTAGGCAGCACGTTAGCATCAACGAGACCTGAAACCGGCTGGGTCAGCCACTGAGCTGGAGAAATGAGAATTAGGCTTTCATGTTTCCTGGGGGGCCTACAAATGGTCTTTGGGACGTGTGTCTCTAGGGTACGTACCCTTCATTTGAGCGCCAGGCCCCTCAGGCTGGAGGAATCACTGTGAGGAAGTGGCAATTTTTGGTAATATGGTTTATCAATCTTATGTGTGCCTCAGTTTCCCCCATACTTGGTATTGCTACCCAGTGGGGGAGAAAGGATTAAGTTTGTGCTCGGGGCAGACCAAGACAATGTGTGTGTGTGTGTGTGTCTATGTCTGTGTGTGTTGTGTTATGTCTGTGTGTGTGTGTGTGTGTGTGTGTGTCTATGTCTGTGTGTGTGTGTGTCTGTGTGTGTGTCTATGTCTGTGTGTGTTGTGTTATGTCTGTGTGTGTGTGTGTCTGTGTGTGTGTCTATGTCTGTGTGTGTTGTGTTATGTCTGTGTGTGTGTCTATGTCTGTGTGTGTTGTGTTATGTCTGTGTGTGTGTGTGTCTGTGTGTGTGTCTATGTCTGTGTGTGTTGTGTTATGTCTGTGTGTGTGTGTGTCTGTGTGTGTGTGCGTGTGCGCGCCTGTGGCTGTGTCTCTGTGTGTGTGTGTGGGGGTGTGTCTCTGTGTGTGTGTGTGTGTGTGTCTGTGTGTGTTGTGTTATGTCTGTGTGTGTCTGTGTGTGTGTATGTGTGTGTGTATGTGTGTATGTCTGTGTGTGTTGTGTTATGTCTGTGTGTGTGTGTCTGTGTGTGTGTGTGCGACCGTGTGCTGCCCAGCTCTCTGAGTGGCCTGAACGGGTTGTTGAAAAGACTGGCCGAGGCCAAGCTCTCTTGATGGGCAACCCGAGAGGATGGACAGCCCGGTTTCCGGGAGCTGGACCCCCAGCCACCGAGGATTCCCCACCTCTCAGCGGGGCAGAGGAGGAAGCCCAGCGAGAGAAGGAAGCACTGGGAGGTGGGAGCTGTGGGCTGCGGAAGAGGCTTGGGGCTCTCACCTGGGGACTAACAGAGGAAGGAAGTCAGAGCCAGACAGAGCCTGACCATGGAGTTCACGGCAGCTTGGCGGGACCAGGCTGGACTGTGCTGCGACCTTTCTGGCTCTGTGTTACCCTCTGGCCTGCCAGGGCCGTGTTCCACTGGGCGAATAACTCCAACTCCAGTTCTGCTTGCAGTGTCACTGCAAATACTGGCTGGGCCCATGGGTCCCTGCCGTGTCCCGGTCTCCACCAGGCGTCTGGCTCAGTGGGACGGGCTGAGCAGAGCACAAGGGGTGAGGCGGGGGGGCTAGAGCCTGGAAGCTCAGTCTGGGAGGCGGTGGGGCTGTGTGACCTACCCTGAGAGAAGAGTGAGCCCCACTGGGGGTCTGGCATGCTAAAGGCGTTCTGCCAAGAGACTGTTTGAAAGTTGGGGCACATAGAATCATAGAATATCAGGGTTGCAAGGGACCTCAGGAGGTATCTAGTCCAACCCCCTGCTCAAAGCAGGACCAATCCCCAATTAAATCATCCCAGCCAGGGCTTTGTCAAGCCCGACCTTAAAAACCTCTAGGGAAGGAGATTCCATCACCTCCCTAGGTAACCCATTCCAGTGCTTCACCACCCTCCTAGTGAAAAAGTTTTTCCTAATATCCAACCTAAACCTCCCCCGGCAACTTGAGACCATTACTCCTTGTTCTGTCATCTGCTACCCTGAGAACAGTCTAGATCCATCCTCTTTGGAACCCACTTTCAGGTAGTTGAAAGCAGCTATCAAATCCCCCCTCATTCTTCTCTTCCACATACGAAATAATCCCAGTTCCCTCAGCCTCTCCTCATAAGTCATGTGCCCCATCCCCCTTATCATTTTTGTTGCCCTCCGCTGGACTCTCTCCAATTTTTCCACATCCTTCTTGTAGTGTGGGGCCCAAAACTGGACACAGTACTCCAGATGAGGCCTCACCAATGTCGAATAGAGGGGAATGATCACGTCCCTCGATCTGCTGGCTATGCCCCTACTTATACATCCCAAAATGCCATTGGCCTTCTTGGAAACAAGGGCACACTGTTGACTCATATCCAGCTTCTCGTCCACTGTAACCCCTAGGTCCTTTTCTGCAGAACTGCTGCCTAGCCACTCGGCCCTTAGTCTGTAGCGGTGCATTGGATTCTTCCTTCCTAAGTGCAGGACTCTGCATTTGTCCTTGTTGAACCTCATCAGATTTCTTTTGGCCCAATCCTCTAATTTGTCTAAGGCCCTCTGTATCCTATCCCTACCCTCCAGCGTATCTACCTCTCCCAGTTTAGTGTCCTCTGCAAACTTGCTAAGGATAAAATCCACACCATCCTCCAGATCATTAATGAAAATATTGAACAAAACCGGCCCCAGGACCAACCCTTGGGGCACTCCACTTGATACCGGCTGCCAACTAGACATGGAGCCATTGATCTCTACCTGTTGAGCCCGACAATCTAGCCAACTTTCTCTCCACCTTATCGTCCATTCATCCAGCCCATACTTCTTTAACTTGCCGGCAAGAATACTGTGGGAGACCGTGTCAAAAGCTTTGCTAAAGTCAAGGAACAACACGTCCACTGCTTTCCCCTCATCCACAGAGCCAGTTATCTCGTCACAGAAGGCAATTAGATTAGTCAGGCATGACTTGCCCTTGGTGAATCCATGCTGACTGTTGCTGATCACTTTCCTCTCCTCTATGTGCTTCAGAATTGATTCCTTGAGTACCTGCTCCATGATTTTTCCAGGGACTGAGGTGAGGCTGACTGGCCTGTAGTTCCCAGGATCCTCCTCCTTCCCTTTTTAAAAGCTGGGCAATACATTAGCCTTTTTCCAGTCGTCCGGGACCACCCCCGATCGCCATGAGTTTTCAAAGATAATGGCCAATGGCTCTGCAATCACAGCCGCCAATTCCTTTAGCACTCTCAGATGCAGCGCATCCAGCCCCGTGGACTTGTGCTCGTCCAGCTTTTCTAAATAGTCCCGAACCACTTCTTTCTCCACAGAGGGCTGGTCACCTCCTCCCCATGCTGTGCTGCCCAGTGCAGCAGTCTGGGAGCTGATCTTGTTTGTGAAGACAGAGGCAAAAAAAGCATTGAGTACATTAGCTTTTTCCACATCCTCTGTCACTAGGTTGCCTCCCTCATTCAGTAAGGGGCCCACACTTTCCTTGACTTTCTTCTTGTTGCTAACATACCCCCAGTTCCACCCCTTCTGGCCCCACCCCCGGCCAGAGCCCCGAGCCCCCCTGGCCTCCATCCACTGCCGGAGCCCCAAGCCCCCCTGCCCCCTTGCAGCCTGAGCCCCGAGAACCCCTGGCCCCCTCCATGGCCCAAGCCCCCTGACCCCCCCTCCACGATTGGAGGCCCGAGCTCCCCTGAGCCCCCTTCGTAGACGGCCCCCCAAGACCCCCTGCCTCCCCTTGCAGCCAGAGGAGCCCCGGGCCAGTTGAACCCCTGAGCGCACCCCCCCCCGCCCCGCTCCGCACCTACTTGGAGGAGCCCCGGGCTGGCCAGAACCCCCCGCAGCCGTGCCTTCCCTCCACAGACCCAAAGCTGCCTCGCGAAAATTCAGAAGCTCTTCTCTTATTCTCTCTTCCTGAAGAGGAACCTGAACTTTTGCTCTGCCCCATGCAGGTTGCGGGCAGCTGCGGAGGCAGATTCTGCTACTCAGCTTCCTGGGTTCCTCGGTCATCTCCCGGGAGTCCAGAGCGTTGGGAAGCTGAGTAGCACATACGGCCTCCTCGGCCGCCCCGGAGCCTGCATGGGGCGTGATAAATCAAACACTTCCCCCGCCAGACGTGCAACTGGGGTCCTGCGGCAGCCGCTGCACTAGGGGAGGCAGAGCCTCCCCGGCCTATTATACCTGCCCCCCCCGTGCTGGGGCGTGTTCCAGAGCCCGTGGAGACTGTAACTGGCAGTGAAGAAATGGATGTGTCAGAACGTCTCATCTCTGCATGTTACCTGAGAACCAGGATCGGTTAGCCACAGAGCACTATACTTGCATATCTCCTCCCTGTGGCGGTCCTGGCCAAGTCTCTTCCTGCAGTAAATCGACTGAGTTTCTTTTCTCTCACACCATAAGGCAGGGTTTCTGGACCCATTCCTATTCATCAAACCCTCTGTGAAGTGTGGACACCAGACCTGGACCCAGTGTTCAGTGGTGGGCTCACACAGGTTGTATGCAGAGGGAATCACTTCCCTTCTCCTTCTCAGCATCCTACACAGCCAAGGATTGTGCTCACTCTCTTAGCTACAGCATCACCCTGGGAGCTCATGTTCAACCTGTCTCTGCCATCGCTTTGCCAACGTCCCTGCTAGCTAGGATACAGGGCCCAATCTTATAAGTGTGGCCTATAGTCTTTGTTCTTAGATGCATGACTTTGCATTTAAAGAACCCACCTTACCAAGCCATGCAGCTCAGTCTGCATATCCCACCCATTCCCACTGTTATTTACCACTCACCAATTTCGGCAAACTTTACCAGGAATTATTTTATATTTTCTTCTAGTTCACTGATAAAGCTATTGAATAGCGTTGGGCCAAGAAAAGTTCCCTCTGAAAGGTCACGGGAAACACCCTCATGGGATGATGATTCACCATTAACAATTACTTTTTGCAGTCTAGCAATTAACCATTGTTAAATTCATGCAATAAGAGCTACATTGTTTGTGACTAGTGCTGTTTTTATCAGAACGGCGTGGAGCACTAAATACATTACATCATAGTTATCTTTACCGCCCAAACTTGTGATCTCATCAAAAACATCTCACAAAACTGGGTGACTGGGCAACCAAATGGCAGATGAAATTCAGTGTTGATAAATGCAAAATAATGAACATTGGAAAACATCATCCCAACTACATATGTACAATGATAGGGTCTAAATTAGCTGTTACCACTCAAGAAAGAGATCTTGGAGTCACTGTGGAGAGTTCTCTGAAAACATCCATTCAATGGGCAGTGGCAGTCAAAAAAGCAAACAGAATGCTGGGAATCATAAGGAAAGGGGTAGAGAATAAAACAGAAAATATCCTATTGCCTCTATATAAATCCATGGTACACCCACAGCTTGAATACTGTGTGCGGATGGGGGTCGCCCCATCTCAAAAAAGATCTATTGGAATTGGAAAAGGGCAACAAAAATGATTCGGGGTCTGGAACAGCTTCCGTATAAGGAGAGATTAATAAGACTGGGACTATTCAGCCTGGAAAAGAGACGACTAAGGGGAGATATGATAGAGGTCTATAAAATCAGGACTGCTGTGGAGAAAGTGAAGAAGGAAGTGTTATTTACTCCTTCTCATAACACAAGAACTAGGGGTCACCCAATGAAATGAACAGGCAGCAGATTTAAAACAAACAAAAGGACGCATTTCTTCACACAACACAGTCAACCTGTGGAACTCCTTGCCAGAGGATGTTGTGAAGGCCAAGACTATAGCAGGGTTCAAAAAAGAACTAGATACATTCATGGCGGATAGGTCCATCAATGGCTATTCTTCTTCGAGTGCTTGCTCATGTCGATTCCATTCTAGGTGTGCGTGAGCCCAGGTGCACGGTCATCAGAGACTTCTGCCTTGGCGCTATCCATAGGGCCAGCCGTGGCGCCCCCTGGAGTGCTGTGCCAATGCGCTGGTATATCAGGCACCGCTGGCCCTGTGCGCTCTCAGTTCCTTCTTACCGCCCATGGTCACGGTTAGTTGGAGCACCTTCCTTGCTTGGCAAGGGCTAGTGGTTTTTCATCTTTGGACTTCGTGCCTTAAGGCCTTGTATACAGTTGATGCTTCAGTAGTTAGTGTGAAGTACCTGTTAAGTGTTTAGTTATTCGTAGAGTCCCAGCGGGGACTTTGGCCCCGGTCTCTGGGGTTCAAGCCCTGCGCAGACAGAAACAGGCCTATGCCGGTTAGTGACCCCTACGACAGCTGTCTGAAGAGCTTGGGGGAGACTCACATAAGAGACAAGTGCCGTATCTGTCAAAACCTTTGGCCCCACACGCAGAAGGAGCGGGACATTCCACTTCAGGCCCTCCTGACGGAGTCCGAGCTCCGAGACGTGTTGACGGGATTCGCCAAGCACCTCCGCACCAGTGCAAAGTGCACCCAGGCACCAAGCTCCGCCTGGCACCGTTCCCCGTCGCCAGGGCCTAAGAAGAAGGCCAAGAAGCACGGCTCCCCGGCGCTGGGAAAGAAGGGCCAGGTGGCATCAGACAAAGGACCTGCCTTGGGCCGCCCGTCCACCCCGGAGCCCCACAGTCGGCCTTCTCTGGTCAGAGCCATTAGCCCCGTGAAAGATCCTCTTCTGACTCTGGGGAGCAGTCTCCGACCAGCTCCCCTGCCAGCACCGACGCCCTCGCTTGGTCCCCAGCGCCGAGGGAGCACAGGCCTCCACCAGGGGCTGCAGGCTTTAGCAAAGGCTCCCCAAGAGGGCAAGCCAGCCTACCAGACTCCTCAGGGAGCCGTGGAGCACCGCCGATCCCCTGAGACAATGACACTCTCTCCACCTCCACGCTGCCAGTCTCCGGAGCCGCCCCCGAGATCCTCCGGGGCTCGCCATCAGTCACCGGCACCGCAATCACGATCCCTGTCGTCTCGACGTGGATCACCGAGAGGGAGACGTAGTTCCCCTGATTACCAGTACCAATCACCTTCCCGCCGGTTGCCGTCTCGACGCCGATCCAGGTCGCCTACACTGTGGGAGCGTTCTCTGTCCCGCCCCCGTTCCTCCCAGCACCGACACTGGTCTCCACACGTCCGGTCCCGGTCCCCTCCTACTGGGCACCGTTACCTGTGGTCTCTATGCAGACTCAGACATCTATGGCCCTGCCGTGGTCTCCGGCAGGTGGTTCCTCCAGTACTGAAGGATGGTTTAGCCCCTCGCCTAGACCTCAACAGCGTGACTTGGCGACCAAGGCCACGGCAGGGTCAGTGGTGGCTGGGTCAGTGGCCTCGTTGGAACAGGTGGGGAGTTCCGGTCACGGCTATGCATCCGTCGCTCCACTCGTCGGCCGCCGGCACCGGGCTGGGTGTGGGACGCATGCCCGGAAGCCAGGCTGAAGAGGTTGTGCTCACTCCTTAGCCACCCTCCCCCACAGAGATGGAGGACCAGGGCCCCCGCCTGCGGTACAGTCCTCGTCTTCGACCCTGGACGAGCTGGTCGCTGAACAGGAGGCCGCCCAGGAGGGAGAAGCACCCGAGTCTGACCCACACCCTAACGCCTCTGAACCAGTAGAGGCAACAGAGACTGGCCCGCTAGATCTCGGGCAGATTAGCCCTGGGAGAGGAAATTTTGGATGGGACCAGGCTGAAGACCCAAGGTACGACATCGTTAGGAAAGAGGTGACCGAAATAGATGGGGTTCCCGTGGAAGGGAAAACCCAGGGACCAGGACCCTACTTCATAATAAGAAGAATCTCTTATACTGGGTTGCAGCAGTACAGGGGCAGAAGGTACAGCAGATCCTAGTACCACAAAAACACCAGAAAGCTTGTCCCGGAGTGTGGGGGAGTCCAGGCCCTGCACCCCTCTTCCTGGGATTCACCGTGACTCTCAGTCAGCCAGTAAAACAGAAGGTTTATTGGACAACAGGTTTCAGAGTAACAGCCGTGTTAGTCTGTATTCGCAAAAAGAAAAGGAGGACTTGTGGCACCTTAGAGACTAACCAATTTATTTGAGCAGAAGCTTTCGTGAGCTACAGCTTATGCTCAAATAAATTGGTTAGTCTCTAAGGTGCCACAAGTCCTCCTTTTCTTATTGGACAACAGGAACACAGTCTAAAACAGAGCTTGTGGGTACAACCAGGACCCCTCAGTCAAGTCGTTCTGGGGGAGCAGGGAGCTTAGACCCCAGCCGTGGGGTTCCCTGCGTTCCTACACCCAGTACCAAACTGAACCTAAACCCCCCTCCAGCAGGCTCCCTCCTGCAGCCTGTCTTCACATTCCCGGGCATAGGTGTCACCTCCCCCTCCCCCTCCTGGCTCAGGTGACAGGCTCTCAGGTCTCCCATCCCCAGTGAAACTCCCCTGCCACATTCCCAGGTCACCACTCCCCCCTCCCTGCTGCGTCACAATGCTGTATTAAGTCTGGCCCATAGTCATCTATTTGGGGGGCATTTAGGGGTAGAGAAGACCCTGGCATGGGTCCTGCGACTATTTTTCTGGCCCGGAGTACACGGAGAAGTGCGGAGGTACTGTGCGTCCTGCCCGGAGTGTCAGCTGCACAGTCCCCCGTCCCACTTGAGGACACCTTTAGTACCCCGTCCCATCATAGAGGTGCCCTTCGAGTGAACAGCCATGGACCTGGTGGGACCCCTGGAGAAGACAGCCCGGAGCCACCAATACATACTTGTTGTTTTGGACTATGCTACTCGCTACCCAGAAGCCGTCCCCCTGTGGAACACGGCCTTTAAAACAACAGCTAAAGAGCTGGTGGGGATCTTTGCCTGAGTGGGGCTACCAAAGGAGATATTAACAGACCAAGGTACCCCATTTATGTCAAAGCTAATGAAGGACCTTGGTACGCTGCTCCATACACATACCCTGAGAACTTCAGTCTAACATCCGCAGACCGATGGGCTGGTAGAAAGTTTTAACCAAACCCTCAAGGCAATGATAAGGAAAGTGGTAAGTCGGGATGGGAAGGATTGGGACACCCTACTACCCTACCTTATGTTTGCCATCCTGGAGGTACCTCAGGACTCAACTGGGTTTTCCCCCCTTTGAATTATTATACGGACTTCACCCCCCATGGCACACTAGATATCACAAAAGGGAAGAGGAACCCAATGAGGGGAGAAATATAACTGACCATGTATTGCAGATGCGAGAATGGATAGCCCGGGTCACCCCTATTGTACGGGAACATTTGGAAAAGGCACAGGAGGCCCAGCGAACCCATTACAATCGCCAGGCAAAAGTCCAACAGTTCCAACCAGGGGATCGGGTGATGGTGTTGGTACCCACGGCAGAAAGCAAGCTTTTGGCCCAATGGCAGGGGCCCTATGAGGTGGTTGAACCCGTGGGGGAAGTAACCTACAAGGTGCGGCAGCCAGGACACCGGAAACAAGAACAGATTTATCACATTAACCTCTTAAAGCCTTGGCACCCAAGAAGCCCCAATCCAGGGAAATAACCTGCAGGAGCAGATCAGGATATCCACTGATCTAACACCAAACCGGAAGGAGGAGTTAACTGAGATCATCAACCGGTACCAGGACGTGTTTTCAACCAAATCAGGCTGGACCACTGACACATATCACCATATTATCACAGACCCTGGGGCAAAGGTGGCTTTAAGGCCCTGCCGGGTTCCAGCGGCAAAAAGGGAGGAGATCAAGGCAGAGGTAAAAAGGAAGTTGGAGCTGGGAGTCATCGAAGAGTCCCACAGTCAATGGTCAAGCCCGATTGTGTTGGTGCCCAAACCTGATGGCACCACTAGGTTTTGTAATGACTTTCGCCGTCTGAATGAGATATCCAAATTCGATGCATACCCCATACCTCGTATCGATGAGTTAGTTGACCGCTTGGGCAATGCCTGATTTTTGACCACCCTTGATTTAACGAAGGGCTACTGGCAGATTCCCCTTGCCAAAGATGGGAAAGAAAAGACAGCATTCTCTACCCCAGAGGGTCTGTTTCAATATACTGTTCTTCCTTTTGGACTGCATGGGGCACCTGCCACCTTCCAGCGTCTTATGGACAAGCTCCTACGGCCCCATACCAGTTATGCAGCGGCATACCTGGATGATGTGATTATTCACACCCCCGACTGGGAAACTCAGTTAGGAAAGGTGGAAGCGGTTCTGGACACGCCAAGACAGGCTGGCCTCAGTCAACCCAGTCAAGTGTGCTATAGGGCTGGCCGAGGCTAAAGACCTTGGCTACATTGTAGGAAGGGGCATGGTCAAGCCCCAACTAAACAAACTAGAGGCTATCCAAAATTGGCCCTGGCCAAATCGGAAAAAGCAAGTCCAGGCATTCCTGGGTGTGGTTTACTCTCCATTTTGCTACCAGAGCAAGTCCCGTGACAGACCTGATAAAAGCCCGGGGTCCAGACATGGTGAAGTGGACAGATGCCGCAGAGAAAGCATTCATGGATCTACAGACAGCCCTCTGCAGTAACCCCGTGCTTATAGCCCCAGACTTCAACAAAGAATTCATTTTACAAACAGATGCATCTGAAGTAGGATTGGGAGCTGTCCTATCGCAGATGGTCGGAGATGAAGAACACCCAATCCTCTACCTCAGCAGGAAACTCCTCCCGAGACCAGGAGTATGCCGGGGCTGAGAGAGTGTGCCTTGCTGTGAAATGGGCCATGGAAACACTACGTTATTACCTCCTGGGACGACGGTTTATCCTTGTGACCGACCATGCACCCCTCCAGTGGATGCAGCGAAATAAAGAGAAGAATGCAAGGGTAACCAGATGGTTCCTGTCCCTACAACCTTTTCAATTCACTATACAACACCGGGCTGGAAGCCACCATGGCAATGCAGATGGCTTGTCAAGGGTACACTGCCTGATGTCCCAAGTTGCCCAACGCCGGGGTGTTGAGTGGGGAGAGGGGGATATGTGACAGGGTCGGGCCAGATGGCTACAGGAGAGTGTGTTAGAAGGCAGATACATTAGTCCCAGATTAAGTAGATCCCTTTTCCCTGGATAAGGTAACAGGGACAGTTCCAGAACAAGCAGGAACTTGCTGGAACCAATTAAGGCAGGCAGGCTAATTAGGACACCTGGAGCCAATCAAGAAGCTGCTAGAATCAATTAGAACAGGCTGGCTAATCAGGGCACCTGGGTTTAAAAAGGAGCTCACTTCAGTTTGTGGTGTGCGTGTGAGGAGCTGGGAGCAAGAGGCACTAGGAGCTGAGAGTGAGAACGTGGACTGTTGGAGGACTGAGGAGTACAAGCATTGTCAGGCACCAGGAGGAAGGTCCTGTGGTGAGGATAAAGAAGGTGTTGGGAGGAGGCCATGGGGAAGTAGCCCAGGGAGTCGTAGCTGTCGCACAGCTGTTCCAGGAGGCACTCTAGACAGCTGCATTCCACAGGGCCCTGGGCTGGAACCCGGAGTAAAGGGCGGGCCCGGGTTCCCCCCAAACCTCCCAACTCCTGGTCAGACAGAGGAGGAGTCGACCTGGACTGTGGGCTCCACCAGAAGGGAAGGTCTCTGAGCTGTTCCCCGACCCACATGGTGGATCAGCAGAGACTGTGGGGATTGTTCTCCTTCCTTTTCCCCATGCTGGCCGGTGATGAGGTTATCTGAGTAGAACAGCAGATTTGAGCCACGAAAGTGGCCAAACTGAGGGCTGCCGTGAATCTCTGAAGCGAGCAAATCCTCCAATAAGCACAGGACCCACCAAGGTAGAGGAGGAACTTTGTCACACTGTATACCCACCCTCCCCCTGGCTCACTGGTGGTCCGGGCAGCCAACAAAAAGGAAAAGCAGGGCCAGTCCAGCTCAACCCCAAAAAATAAAGAGGCCAAATGACTGGACTTGTTTGGGAGGAAAATTTATTCCACTGCCAGTCTACAGTTCTGGGTGGTGTGACACAGCAGGGACTGAGTGGGGCGGATTGACCTAGGACTGTGGCAGGGGAGTTTACTGGGACTGTCTGATCGGTGATGAGATAGCAGGGGGTGACTTCACTGGCTGGGACGATACCTGAGCCTGTCACCTGAGCCCAGGAGGGGGTTGGGTCCAGGTGACACCTTCTGCCGGGGAAACTGGACAAAGGCTGGAGGAGGAGCCAGGGGGAGGCTGGGTGAGACGGCTGGAGGGGTATGTCCAGTTTGGAGTTGGCTGGGGAAGAGGAGGGAGCCCCCAAGTCTGGGGTTTAATCTCCCTGCCCCCCAGAAGGACCTGACTGAGGGGTCCTGTTTGTACCTGCAAGTTCTGGTCTGGACTGTGTTCCTGTCATCCCTAATAAACCTTCCATTTTACTGTCTGGCTGAGAGTCATGGGGAATCGCAGGAAGTGGGGGTGCAGGGCCAAGACTCCCCATACACCAGGACAACTGGTGGCAGAGGTGGGATCTACTGCACCCCGTGGACGGGGCTTCTTGCAGTAAGTTACAGGGGGAGCAGTAAACGAAGGGGGATTGACAAGGACCAGGTGTGTTGAAGATTCAGAGAGGAGCAGTTTTGGGGGGCAGAGGAGCTATGCTTAACCCCTGGGGTGTGAGAACAGCAAGAAGGACTGTTGCAATAATGGGGACCCCCCTGGGGACTGTGGTGAGCAGGCTCAGGGGTGGAGGAGTCTGTGGCTTGACCCTGGGAGAGAGATGGTGACCTGGAGAAGGGCTAGTACACTAGGGGGTCCTCCTGGAAACCGTGGGGAGCTGAGAGCGCACAGGCCTGCGAGTGGCCAGCAGGAAGACGTATGCGAAGCGCCTTAAGGGCGACCTGGTGGAGCTGTGCAGGCAGAGGGGGCTGCGCACTGGGACGCTCACCAAGGAACAGCTGATTGCCCAGCTGGAGGAGGAGGATCACTCGGATGCACCAATCCCTGCCCCTGAGGGAAGCCGCCCAGTGGATGCAGCGTGGGCCCTGGGGCCTGACCGCGCTGGGAGGGGTCAGACTGCTGCCGAGGGCATCCCGAGACCCTTCCTACCTAGGCCTGGGGGAGGGGCTGGGAGGAGCCCAGCAAATACTGAGGGCACCGGGACTCCGGCAGCCAGCAGGGGATCCTCCCAGCGGAGCTCCCCATCCCTGGAGCTGAGGCGGCTGGAATGGGAGAAAGAGATAAATTGAGAGAGCTGGAGGATCATGAAAAGCAGAGGCAGCATGAACTGGAGCTGGCCAGGCTGAGGAGCAGTGGGGCCCCGGCTGCAGTGAGTGCGGGGGGACCCAAGACTGCAAGGAGCTTTGATAAGAGCTTCCTGGCCCAGCGGAAGGAGGGGGAGGACATTGATAGCTTCCTGACGGCCTTTGAGAATGCCTGCGAGCTGCACAGGGTTGACCCTGCAGACAGGTTCCAGTTTCTCACCCCCTTACTGGACCCCAAAGCCGTGGAGGTGTACAGCCGAATGACAGGGGCAGAGGCAGGGGACTATGAACTGTTCAAACAGGCCCTGCTCCGTGAGTTTGGGCTGACCCCCGAGATGTACCGGAGAAGGTTCCGGAGTCAGCGTAAAACGCCTGAGGTCACCTACCTACAACTGGTCAACCGGATGCAGGGATATACCCGCAAGTGGACAGCTGGGGCCCAAGCTAAAGAGGACCTGCTTGACCTAATTGTACTGGAGCAACTGTATGAACAGTGCCCTTCCGACCTGAGGCTGTGGCTGGTGGACAAAAAGCTGGAGAACCCCCAGCACGCAGGGCAGCTGGCCGACGAGTTTGTGAACAGTCGATCAGGGGGTAGCAGGGAGGAGCCCCAAAAGAACAGGCTCCCCCCGATGCAGAGAGAGAGTCACCAGGGGACCTCCCAGCGGGGAAATAGGGAGAACCCCCTCCCAAGGGGGACGCCTGGCGTCGGGCCCCTCCGACCCGCTCGAGGGGACCAACGTGACCTGAGCTGCTATCACTGTGGCCAGAGAGGCCACGTACGGACCCAGTGCCCCGGCCTCAGGGACAGACTGAGCAGACCCAACCTACCGAGGGTTAACTGGGTAGGGACTCAGCTGGACGAGGGGCAGATGACCCAGGCAAGGGGGGCTACCAGTTTACCACCTGCTCAGGAGGGAAGAGTACCCCAGGCCAGCTCCGCCAGAGGGCTGGAGGCTCTGGACTCAGGGTGCTCGGTTTACAGGGTGGGCGCGGGGCTGTCCCTCCGGAGAGAGTGCCTTGTTCCCCTGGAGGTGGATGGGAGGAAGGTCAATGGATACTGGGATATGGGTGCGGAGGTGACGCTGGCCCGGCCCGAGGTGGTGGCCCCAGATCGGGTGGTGCCCAACACCTACCTGACCCTGACGGGGGTGGGCGGGACCCCATTCAAGGTGCCCGTGGCAAGGGTACACCTGAAATGGGGGGCCAAGGAGGGCCCCAAGGATGTGGGGGTACACCACCATTTGCCCACTGAGGTTTTGATGGGGGGAGACCTAGAGGACTGGCCAAGCAAGCCCCAGGCCGCCCTGGTTGTGACGCGTAGCCAGAGCCGGCGAGGGGCACTGCACCCTGACCTTGGGGAGGGTGCCACACCGGAGGCGCAGGACCCTACTCTGGTGGGGAGGGAGCGCCGAGGGGCACGGCTCAGAAAGGCTGAGGCCTCAGACCCAGCCAATGAGAGGGAACCGGGCCCCATCCCTTCCCCAGCCGCTGAGTTCCAGGCCGAGTTGAGGAAAGATCCCTCCTTGCGGAAGCTCAGGGACCTGGCCGACCTTGGTGTGGTACGGACCATGAGGAGAGGCTGCCAGGAGAGGTTCCTGTGGGAGAAGGGGTTCCTGTACCGAGAATGGGCTCCCCCAGGGGAAGTGGAGTCCTGTGGGATCAGGAGGCAGCTGATGGTCCCCCAGAAGTATCGCCGCAAGCTCCTGTACCTGGCCCATGACATCCCCCTCGCAGGGCACCAGGGAATCCGGCGCACCCGGCAGAGGTTGCTACAGAACTTTTACTGGCCCGGGGTCTTTACCACGGTCCGGCAGTATTGCCGATCCTGTGACCCCTGTCAGAGGGTGGGGAAGGCCCGGGACAAGGGGAAAGCGGCTTTGAGACCTTTGCCCATCATAGAGGAGCCTTTCCAGAAGGTGGCCATGGACATCGTGGGGCCTCTGAGCAAGACGACCCGGTCGGGGAAGAAATACATTCTGGTGGTGGTAGATTTCGCCACCCGCTACCCCGAGGCAGTGCCCTTAGCTTCCATTGAAGCAGACACCGTGGCCGATGTGCTCCTGACCATTTTCAGCCGAGTGGGGTTCCCCAAGGAAGTCTTGACAGACCAAGGCTCCAACTTCATGTCGGCCCTGCTCCGGTGCTTGTGGGAGAAATGTGGGATCCGGCACGACTGGGCCTCAGCTTATCACCCCCAGTCCAATGGGCTGGTGGAGAGGTTCAATGGGATGCTAAAGATGATGCTGAAAACCTTTATGAACCACCCGCAGGATGGGGACAAGTACTTACCTCACCTGCTGTTCGCGTACAGGGAGGTGCCCCAGGAGTCTACCGGATTTTCGCCTTTCGAACTGTTATATGGACGGAGGGTGAGGGGCCCCCTGGACCTGGTGAGAGACGAAAGGGAGGGGAAGGCCACTCCCGATGGAGAGTCAGTGGTGGAGTATGTCCTGATCTTCCGAGAGAGACTGGATGAACTCATGGGCCTGTCCAGGGAGAATCTGGCCAGAGCCCAGAAGAAGCAGAAGGTCTGGTATGACCGCACGGCGCGGGCCCATGCCTACGCCACCGGGGATCAGGTGATGGTTCTCATCCCTGTGAGAAAGAACAAACTACAGGCCGCCTGGGAGGGCCCTTTCAAGGTTGTCAAGCAGCTCAATGAGGTAAACTATGTGGTGGAGCTGTCAAACCGGGCGCACCACCGCCGGGTGTACCATGTGAATATGATGAAGCCATATTATGCCAGGGGGAATGTGGTTTTGGCCGTGAGTGGACAGTGGGAGGAACAGGGAGATGACCCTTTAGTAGATCTATTCCCTGGGACCAGAGCTGGTCCCCCCCCGGAAACAATTCCCCTCTCGGATCAGCTAACCCCTGCCCAGCAAGCTGAGGTCAGGAGGGTGCTGCATCCGTCCCGACAGCTGTTTTCCAACCAGCCTGGACGCACTAATCTGACTGTCCACCGGGTGCAGACAGGGTCGCACCCGCCGATAAGATGCTCCCCCTTCCGAATCACAGGGAAAACTGCTCAGGACCTGGAAAGAGAGGTCCGGGACATGCTGGCTTTGGGGGTGATCCAGCCATCGGCCAGCCCTTGGGCCTCGCCGGTGGTGCTGGTCGCCAAAAAGGACGGGTTGGTCCGGTTCTGTGTGGACTTTCGGAAGCTCAATGCCGTCACTGAATTGGATGCCTACCCCATGCCCAGGCCTGATGAGCTCCTAGACAAGCTGGGAGGAGCTCGGTACCTTACCACCATGGACCTTACAAAGGGCTACTGGCAAGTGCTGCTGGATGCAGATGCCCGGCTGAAATCGGCCTTTATCACCCCTCTGGGGCTCTATGAGTTCCTGACCCTGCCTTTCGGCCTCAAGGGAGCACCGGCCACCTTCCAGCGTCTGGTGGATCAGCTCCTGAGGGGGATGGAGAGTTTTGCCGTGGCGTATATTGATGACATCTGTGTCTTTAGCCAGACCTGGGAGGACCATATGTCCCAGGTTAGACAAGTGCTGGACCGACTCCAGGGGGCTGGGCTAACTGTAAAAGCGGAGAAGTGCAAGGTGGGGATGGCTGAAATATCTTACCTGGCCCATCGGGTGGGGAGCGGACGCGTAAAGCTGGAACCAGCCAAGGTGGAGGTGATTACAGACTGGCCCGCTCCCCAAACCTAAAAGCAGGTCCAAGCCTTTATTGGGATGGCAGAATACTACCGAAGGTTTGTGCCCCGTTTTAGCACCCTAGCCGCCTCCATCACCGAGCTATGCAAGAAGGGGAAGCCAGACAAGGTGGTCTGGACCGAGCAGTGCCAGGAGGCTTTCCGGGCGCTGAAGGAGGCTCTGGTCAGTGGCCCAGTTCTGGCAAACCCAGACTTTGACAAGCCCTTTGTGGTGTTCACCGACGCCTCCGACATGGGACTGGGGGCGGTGTTAATGCAGGAGGATGAAAAGGGGGAGAGACACCCCATCATGTACCTGAGCAAGAAGTTGCTACCCCGGGAGCAACACTACGTGGCCATCGAGAAGGAGTGCCTGGCCATGGTGTGGGCCCTCTAGAAACTAGAGCCCTATCTCTTCGGGCGACACTTCACCGTGTACACCGACCACGCTCCCCTGACCTGGCTGCACCAGATGAAAGGAGCCAACGCCAAGCTCCTGAGATGGAGCCTGATCCTGCAGGATTACGACATGGACGTGGTCCGCGTGAAGGGAAGTGCCAACCTGATAGCGGATGCGCTGTCCCGGAGAGGGGGCCCCGAACTTCCCCAGGTCACTGGTCAGCGTGACCCCGCTCAGTTCAGTCTCGACGGGGGGAGAGTTGGGATGGAGCAGGGGCGGATTGACCTAGGAATGTGGCAGGGGAGTTTACTGGGACTGTCTGATCGGTGATGAGATAGCAGGGGGTGACTTCACTGGCTGGGATGATACCTGAGCCTGTCACCTGAGCCGGGAGGGGAGTTGGGTCCTGGTGACACCTTCTGCCAGGGAACGTGGACAAAGGCTGGAGGAGGAGCTCAGGGGAGGCTGGGTGAGATGGCTGGAGGGTTTTGTCCAGTTTGGAGTTGGCTGGGGAAGAGGAGGGAGCCCCCAAGTCTGGGGTTTAATCTCCCTGCCCCCCAGAAGGACCTGACTGAGGGGTCCCGTTTGTATCTGCAAGCTCTGGTCTGGACTATGTTCCTGTCGTCCCTAATAAATCTTCCATTTTACTGTCTGGCTGAGAGTCATGGGGAATCGCAGAAAGTGGGGGGGGTGCAGGGTCCTGACTCCCCCTCACGCCGTGACAGATGGCAAATCACCAGGCCCTCTTGGGCTGTTACAACTTTAATTTATGGAACTCCCTCTGTAAGTTCAAGGAGTCCCTTCTGCAGGGCTTGGCCCAGGAGTTGGATACACCGCGGTGGCCTGGTGCTCCTTCCAGATGGCCTGGGATGCGCCGGACTCGGCAGATGGCCTGGGATGCTCCGGACTCGGTAGCGTCCGTGGTGGGGATGAGGCGCAGCTCCTGGCTTCAAACCGCCGGACTCTCCCAGGAGATGCAGACCTCCGTCCAAGACCTCCCATTCGAAGGGAACGGTCTGTTATTTGACCAGACGGACGCGAGGCTGCATGGGCTGAAAGACACCCGAGGCACCCTTCGCTCGCTGGGCAGGCACACGCCGCAGTCGGCACGCGCCGCAGTTCTGGCTGCCTCCACTGCCAAGGTCACGGCAGCCTCGTGTGGGGTCTGCTGGGAGAAGGGACAGAGACACTGGGTTCAGCCAGCGCCGCCCTTCTACCTCCCGCTCACCGGTGCAGCCTGGCCCGGCGAAACAGTCTGGAGGCCAGACGCGCTCGTTTTGATGGCGTGCTCGAGAGCGACACCCCAGCCAATTCACCAGATCTGCAGTTCCTTTTCCCGTCACCCACCTTCACCCCGCCATGCAGCCTGGTCGCAGGTCACCTCGGACCGCTGGGTGCTGGACATAATATCTCAGGGCTATCCCTTGCAGTTTACAGCCTCCCCTCCCTCCCACCCCACCCCCCTTCCCCGTCCCTCTTCAGGGACCCTTCTCACAAGCAACTCCTCATTCAGGAGGTCGAGAACCTTCTTGCCTGAGACAGTGGAGGAGATCCCTCAGGACATGAAAGGGAAGGGGTTCTACTCCCGGTACTTCCTAATCCCAAAAGCAAAAGGGTGCGTCAGACCCATCCTGGACCTGTGGAGCCTCAACAAGACTCTCAAGAAACTGAAGTTTCACATGGTTTCACTGGCCGCCACCATCCCTTCCCTGGATCCGGGAGACTGGTACGCGGCTCAACTTATTTCTACATTTCCATATTCCCCGGTCAGAGGTGTTTCCTCCGCTTCATGGTGGGCAGGCGCCATTTTCAATTCACGGCGCTGCCCTTTGGCCTGTCCTCAGCCCCCAGGGCGTTCACAGAATGCATGGCGCCGGTGGCCACGTACCTGAGACGTCGCGGGGACCAGATTTTCCCGTATCTCGACGACTGGCTCACCAAGGGCAGGTCTCGGGAGCAGGTGCAGAGGAGCCTCGATCTGGTGAGTTCCACCTGCCACAATCTGGACCCATTAATAAACATAACAAAGTCATGTTAACGCCAGTCCAGTGCATAGAATATTCTTCGGGGCAGTCCTTGGCTCCACGTGAGCCAGGGCCTTCCTTCTGCAGGCGCGTTTTCAGGCTATGTCAGACCTGATCTCCCATTCGAAGAGCCACCCACTCACTAGGGCCCACGTCTGATGGGCCACATGGCCGCGTGCACGTACGTGGTCACCCATACGCAGCTCCATCTACCGCCTCTGCAAGCATGGCTGGCCTCGGTCTATATTCCCAATAGAGACGGGCTGGACCCAGTGGTCAGGGTGCCGAACCACGTCCTGTCACCCCTGTATTGGTGGTTGGACCCCACGTCAGTGCTAGAGGGAGTTCCCTTCGCGGCCCCCACCTTGTTGCTGACCCTGGTCTCCGACGCTTCATATTTGGTCTGGGGAGCCCACCTGGGCATGCTGATCACCCAGGCCACTGGCTGTGGGACAACCTCGCCCTCCACACCAACATGAGGGAGCTCAGGGCGGTTCCCCTGGCCGGCCAGGCCTCCTTGCCCCTCCTGGGAGGCAAAGGGGTGCAGGTCCTGACGGACAACACCGCCACGATGTATTAGATCAATAGGCAGGGAAGTGCAAGGTCTTTGGCCCTTTGTCAGGAGGTGCTCAGACTCTGGGACTTCTGTGTGCAGCACAACATTCATCTGAACACTGCCCACCTGCCCAGCACCTGCCCACCTGCCCGGCACCTACCCACCTACCCCTCAGCAGGACCGTCTCGTCTCAGAGGTGGACAGCATCATCTTCCACCGTGGGGGACTCCCCAGGTGGACCTGTTCGCGTCCCAGCAGAACAGAAAGTGTCATGGGTTCTGTTTGATTTGGGGTCTGGATAAGAGGTTCCCTTTCGGACGCCTTCCTCATTCCATGGTCGGGGGCACTGATGTTTGCCTTCCCACCAGTGCCATTCATTCATGGGGTCCTCGTGAAAGTCAAGCAGGACAGAGCAATGGTTATCCTGGTAGCCCTCGCGTAGCCCGTCAGCACCGGTTCGGCACGTTGCTGAGCCTTTCAGCAGCCACCCCTCTTCCACCGCTTCTTTGGCCAGATCTGCTGTCCTAGAACCACTGCAATCCGCCACACCCGAACCTGGCAGTGCTGCACTTGACGGCTTGGCTATTGCGTGGCTAAGCGCGGACGGGGGGGAAGCTCCACCCACGTCCAACAGGTCTTGCTGCGTCGCAGGAAACCCTCCACCAGGGCAACCCACCTGGCTAAATGACAAAGGTTTGAGTGCTGGGCTTTGGAGCGGTGTCTCAGGGCTGAGCAAGCCTCACTGCAGGACAAGTTGGATTATCTGCTGCACCTCAAACTCCAAGCGTTGTCCCTCTCTTCAGTCAAGGTCCACCTGGCTGCCATTTCGGCATTGTATCCTCTGTTCCAAGGCAGGTCTCTCTTTGCCCATCCTATGATGGCGCAGCTCTTGAAGGATCTGGAGCGCTTCTATCCGCACCTCTGGGACCTGGTCCCCCACCCCCGGGACCTGAATCTTGTGCTATCAAGGCTCATGGGGTCTCCCTTTGAGCCTCTAGCTTCCTGCTCCCTCCTGCTTCTCTCCTGGAAGGTTTAATTCCTGGTTGCCATAATGTCAGCCTGCAGGATATCCGAGATCAGGGTGCTCACCTCTGAGCCAGCCTATATGGTCTTCTACAAGGACAAGGTTGTCCTGCATCCGGTGTTTCTGCCCAAGGTCATTTCCCAGTTTCATACTGGCCAGGACATTTACTTACCGGTCTTCTGTCTGAAGCTCCATGAGTCTGACGAGAAACTCAGACTACACACCCTGGACATCAGGAGAGCGCTGGCCTTCTACATAGATAGAACGAAGCTATTCCATAAGTCAACGCAGTTGTTCATGGCAGTGGCAGGCAGGACGAAAGGTCGCCCAGTGTCTGCACAGAGGATTTCATCCTGGATCACGGCCTGCATCCACCACTGCTATGAGCTGGCAAAGGTGCCCCCGGCGGTGATTGTGATGGGTCACTTGACTAGGATACAGGCATCATGGGCAGCCTTCCTGGTGCAGGTGCCAATCCAAGAGATCTGTCAGGCCATTGCCTGATCATCGTCCACATATTTGTGTCACATTACACACTCAGAAAGTACTCCTGTCTTCAGCACCCAGACACGCAGCTCCCAATGGGATCCAAACCCCAAATAAATCCGTTTTACTCTGTATAAAGCTTATACAGGGTAAACTCATAAATTGTCCGCCCTCTCGAACACTGATAGAGAGATGCACAGCTGTTTGCTCCCCTGGGTATTAATCCCTTACTCTGTGTTTACTAATAAACAAAACTGATTTATGAAGTATAAAACATAGGATTTAAGTGGTTTCAAGTCATAACAGACAGACCAAAGTAAGTCACCAAGCAAAATAAAGCAAAAACACACAAGTCTAAGGCTAATACATTAAGAAACTGAATACAGGTAATATCTCACCCTCAGAGATGTTCCAATAAGCTTCTTTCACAGACTAGAAACCTTCCTAGTCTGGGCCCAATCCTTTCCCCTGGTACAGCCCTTGTTAGTTCCAGTAGACGTCTCAGGTGTTAACTAGGGGTTTTCTCATGACTGGCCACAACACTTTGTTCCGTTCCACCCCCTTTTATAGCTTTGGCACAAGGTGGGAATCTTTTGTCTCTGGGTCCCCACCCCTCCCTCTAAATGGAAAAGTCCCACATTTAAGATGGATTCCAGTATCAGGTAACATGGTCACATGTCCTGTGAGTCGCCAGCCTCCATTCTCCCTGGGCTGACCCACACCTACACAGGAAGCCTTGCAGGTAAACAGAGCCATTGACAGGTCATTGATTCTGAAGCACCCTTAACGGCTTCCACTTAATGTGTTTACATCAGTGATACAAGTTTATGTCTTATTTTCCTGACTCCAGACCTAGAAATAACACCTGCAAACAAATTGGAGAGATTGGAGAGACGACTGGTAGGATGGGTTTTGGGTGAGCTGCGGGGACGAGTCGGTTGGAGAGACGGCTGGCAGGATGGGGTTTGGGTGAGCCTTGGGGAGGAGGAGATTGGAGAGATAACTGGTAGGAAGGGGTTCGGGTGAGCTGTGGGGAGTCGATTGGAGAGACGGCTGGTAGGAAGGGGTTCGGGTGAGCCGTAGGGATGAGTCAGTTGGAGAGACGGCTGGTAGGACTGGGTTGGGGTGAGCCGTAGGGAGGAGTCAGTTGGAGAGACGGCTGGTAGGACGGGGTTGGGGTGAGCCGTAGGGAGGAGTCGGTTGGAGAGACGGCTGGTAGGATGGGGTTGGGGTGAGCTGTGGGGAGTCGATTGGAGAGACGGCTGGTAGGACGGGGTTGGGGTGAGCCGTAGGGACGAGTCGGTTGGAGAGACGGCTGGTAGGAGGGAGTTGGGGTGAGCCGTAGGGAGGAGGAGATTGGAGAGACGGCTGGTAGCACGGGGTTTGGGTGAGCCGTGGGGAGGAGGAGATTTCGGGTGAGCTGCGGGGAGGAGTCGATTGGAGAGATGGCTGGTAGGATGGGGTTTGGGTGAGCCATGGGGAGGAGGAGATTGGAGAGACAGCTGGTAGGACGGGGTTGGGGTGAGCCATAGGGAGGAGGAGATTGGAGAGACGGCTGGTAGGATGGGGTTTGGGTGAGCCATGGGGAGGAGGAGATTGGAGAGACAGCTGGTAGGACGGGGTTGGGGTGAGCCATAGGGAGGAGGAGATTGGAGAGACGGCTGGTAGGACGGGGTTTGGGTGAGCTGTGGGGAGGAGGAGATTGGAGAGACAGCTGGTAGGACGGGGTTGGGGTGAGCCATAGGGACGAGTCGGTTGGAGAGACGGCTGGTAGGAGGGAGTTGGGGTGAGCCTTAGGGAGGAGGAGATTGGAGAGATGGCTGGTAGGACGGGGTTGGGGTGAGCCATAGGGACGAGTCGGTTGGAGAGACGGCTGGTAGGAGGGAGTTGGGGTGAGCCTTAGGGAGGAGGAGATTGGAGAGACGGCTGGTAGGACGGGGTTTGGGTGAGCCATAGGGACGAGTCGGTTGGAGAGACGGCTGGTAGGAGGGAGTTGGGGTGAGCCTTAGGGAGGAGGAGATTGGAGAGACGGCTGGTAGGACGGGGTTTGGGTGAGCTGTGGGGAGGAGGAGATTGGAGAGACAGCTGGTAGGACGGGGTTGGGGTGAGCCATAGGGAGGAGGAGATTGGAGAGACGGCTGGTAGGACGGGGTTTGGGTGAGCTGTGGGGAGGAGGAGATTGGAGAGACGGCTGGTAGGACGGGGTGAGCCTTGGGGAGTGGATTCAGTGGGAGCCTGCAGAGAGCCGGGAGAAGAGCAGTGACGTGTGTAGCCTCTAGTTGGTGGGAGGCGTTGGGGGGATCCTGCTGAGTGACGTTGCAGCTGCAGGAATGAGCGGGGCGGGCGTGCGATTGTGCCCCAGCTCTGGGCTGGTCCCCTCTTAGGGCAGTTCTCTGTCCTCATTAGGCTTTGCAGCGTCAGCCCAGTCTGTGCATGTCCCTGGCCTGCTCTCTCCTCCCTACCCAGCTGGCACAGCCCAGTCAGCAGTGCGTGCCGGCCTCTGGGTTTTCACCCTGTTCCAAGCCCTAAGGTGCAGACCCGGCTGGAGAAGAGCTGTAACCGTGTCCCTTTCCCGGCGGTGTCTTTGCAGAAGCTTTTTGCTGTGGACGACACCAGTCTCTCTGGAAAGAGCCCGGAGACCCCAACGCCAGGCACAGAGGGGCTGGAGAGGTATGGATCCCTGATGGACAGACTGGGGAGAGGCAAGCACAGGCCTCCAGCACTGCCAGGTGGCAGACGCGAGCCCTGTCTAGGTCCATGGGTTGGCACAGCAGAGGGCTGGGTTACTGTTCCTCCTTGCAGTGGTCTCTCTGCCAGGCTGCTTCAGAAAAGGCAGATTTAATGGGTGGGAGGGGGGCATTCTGCCCTGCCCAGCACTCCCTGGGGTCACTACGACCTGGCCCAAATGGCCATGCAAGACTCCTGCCCTGGGTGACAGCGACTGGGGATCTGCTGTGGGAGCCCTTCCCACGCCCGCCGCAAAGCTGTAAACGGCGACACAAGGTGCCGGCAGGGAAGAGAGTGATTGGGGGGCCCAGAGCCCTGGGACCTGCACCCAGGTATACGTTCCAGGTCAACTCAAACCTGGAGCCGCGGGAGTCGGCAATGAGGCTCCTGCGGTTGCCTTTGGATGTGGCCCCTTCTGGCTGTGGAAGGGGTTAAATGACCATCTCACCAGCAGCTGCTCTAAGGCGGTGTTCTCAACCGGGGGTCCGCAGCCCCCTGGGGGTCCGTGAGCCCTTTCAGGGGCCGTGGAGCCCCGTGGCTGAAACCTGGTTCCCCCAAGCTCCAGGGCTGCAGCCAGCAGCCCCCTAACCCCTGCCCCAGCCAGGAGCGGCGTGGGGCTAAAGCTGGCAAACCTCCGCCCCCAAGCCAGGAGCAGTGGGGGGCTGAAGCCAGGAGCCCCAGCACACCCCCTGCTGCAGCTGGTAGCCCCTCCCGCCCACACACATCCCCTAACTACCCCGTCCCTGCACCCTGAGCTACCCCCTCCTTGCTCCCTGAGCTACACCCCCGCCCGCACACAGCCCCTAGCTGCCCCCTCCCTGCCCCCTGAGCTACACCCCCGCCCGCACACAGCCCCTAGCTGCCCCCTCCCTGCCCCCTGAGCTACACCCCCGCCCGCACACAGCCCCTAGCTGCCCCCTCCCTGCCCCCTGAACTACACCCCCGCCCGCACACAGCCCCTAGCTGCCCCCTCCCTGCCCCCTGAGCTACACCCCCGCCCGCACACAGCCCCTAGCTGCCCCCTCCCTGCCCCCTGAGCTACACCCCCGCCCGCACACAGCCCCTAGCTGCCCCCTCCCTGCCCCCTGAACTACACCCCCGCCCGCACACAGCCCCTAGCTGCCCCCTCCCTGCCCCCTGAACTACACCCCCGCCCGCACACAGCCCCTAGCTGCCCCCTCCCTGCCCCCTGAGCTACACCCCCGCCCGCACACAGCCCCTAGCTGCCCCCTCCCTGCCCCCTGAGCTACACCCCCGCCCGCACACAGCCCCTAGCTGCCCCCTCATTGCCCCCTGAGCTACACCCCCGCCCGCACACAGCCCCTAGCTGCCCCCTCATTGCCCCCTGAGCTACACCCCCGCCCGCACACAGCCCCTAGCTGCCCCCTCCCTGCCCCCTGAACTACACCCCCGCCCGCACACAGCCCCTAGCTGCCCCCTCCCTGCCCCCTGAGCTACACCCCCGCCCGCACACAGCCCCTAGCTGCCCCCTCCCTGCCCCCTGAGCTACACCCCCGCCCGCACACAGCCCCTAGCTGCCCCCTCCCTGCCCCCTGAGCTACACCCCCGCCCGCACACAGCCCCTAGCTGCCCCCTCCCTGCCCCCTGAGCTACACCCCTGCCCGCACACAGCCCCTAGCTGCCCCCTCCCTGCCCCCTGAGCTACACCCCCGCCCGCACACAGCCCCTAGCTGCCCCCTCCCTGCCCCCTGAGCTACACCCCCGCCCGCACACAGCCCCTAGCTGCCCCCTCCTCGCACCCTGAACTACACCCCCGCCCGCACACAGCCCCTAGCTGCCCCCTCCCTGCCCCCTGAGCTACACCCCCGCCCGCACACAGCCCCTAGCTGCCCCCTCCCTGCCCCCTGAACTACACCCCCGCCCGCACACAGCCCCTAGCTGCCCCCTCCCTGCCCCCTGAGCTACACCCCCGCCCGCACACAGCCCCTAGCTGCCCCCTCCCTGCCCCCTGAACTACACCCCCGCCCGCACACAGCCCCTAGCTGCCCCCTCCCTGCCCCCTGAACTACACCCCCGCCCGCACACAGCCCCTAGCTGCCCCCTCCCTGCCCCCTGAGCTACACCCCCGCCCGCACACAGCCCCTAGCTGCCCCCTCCCTGCCCCCTGAGCTACACCCCCGCCCGCACACAGCCCCTAGCTGCCCCCTCCCTGCCCCCTGAGCTACACCCCCGCCCGCACACAGCCCCTAGCTGCCCCCTCACTGCCCCCTGAGCTACACCCCCGCCCGCACACAGCCCCTAGCTGCCCCCTCACTGCCCCCTGAGCTACACCCCCGCCCGCACACAGCCCCTAGCTGCCCCCTCCCTGCCCCCTGAGCTACACCCCCGCCCGCACACAGCCCCTAGCTGCCCCCTCCCTGCCCCCTGAACTACACCCCCGCACACAGCCCCTAGCTGCCCCCTCCCTGCCCCCTGAGCTACACCCCCGCCCGCACACAGCCCCTAGCTGCCCCCTCCCTGCCCCCTGAACTACACCCCCGCCCGCACACAGCCCCTAGCTGCCCCCTCCCTGCCCCCTGAACTACACCCCCGCCCGCACACAGCCCCTAGCTGCCCCCTCCCTGCCCCCTGAGCTACACCCCCGCCCGCACACAGCCCCTAGCTGCCCCCTCCCTGCCCCCTGAGCTACACCCCCGCCCGCACACAGCCCCTAGCTGCCCCCTCCCTGCCCCCTGAACTACACCCCCGCCCGCACACAGCCCCTAGCTGCCCCCTCCCTGCCCCCTGAGCTACACCCCCGCCCGCACACAGCCCCTAGCTGCCCCCTCCCTGCCCCCTGAGCTACACCCCCGCCCGCACACAGCCCCTAGCTGCCCCCTCCCTGCCCCCTGAGCTACACCCCCGCCCGCACACAGCCCCTAGCTGCCCCCTCCCTGCCCCCTGAACTACACCCCCGCCCGCACACAGCCCCTAGCTGCCCCCTCCCTGCCCCCTGAACTACACCCCCGCCCGCACACAGCCCCTAGCTGCCCCCTCCCTGCCCCCTGAGCTACACCCCCGCCCGCACACAGCCCCTAGCTGCCCCCTCATTGCCCCCTGAGCTACACCCCCGCCCGCACACAGCCCCTAGCTGCCCCCTCATTGCCCCCTGAGCTACACCCCCGCCCGCACACAGCCCCTAGCTGCCCCCTCCCTGCCCCCTGAACTACACCCCCGCCCGCACACAGCCCCTAGCTGCCCCCTCCCTGCCCCCTGAGCTACACCCCCGCCCGCACACAGCCCCTAGCTGCCCCCTCCCTGCCCCCTGAGCTACACCCCCGCCCGCACACAGCCCCTAGCTGCCCCCTCCCTGCCCCCTGAGCTACACCCCCGCCCGCACACAGCCCCTAGCTGCCCCCTCCCTGCCCCCTGAACTACACCCCCGCCCGCACACAGCCCCTAGCTGCCCCCTCATTGCCCCCTGAGCTACACCCCCGCCCGCACACAGCCCCTAGCTGCCCCCTCCCTGCCCCCTGAACTACACCCCCGCCCGCACACAGCCCCTAGCTGCCCCCTCCCTGCCCCCTGAGCTACACCCCCGCCCGCACACAGCCCCTAGCTGCCCCCTCCCTGCCCCCTGAGCTACACCCCCGCCCGCACACAGCCCCTAGCTGCCCCCTCCCTGCCCCCTGAACTACACCCCCGCCCGCACACAGCCCCTAGCTGCCCCCTCCCTGCCCCCTGAACTACACCCCCGCCCGCACACAGCCCCTAGCTGCCCCCTCCCTGCCCCCTGAACTACACCCCCGCCCGCACACAGCCCCTAGCTGCCCCCTCCCTGCCCCCTGAGCTACACCCCCGCCCGCACACAGCCCCTAGCTGCCCCCTCCCTGCCCCCTGAGCTACACCCCCGCCCGCACACAGCCCCTAGCTGCCCCCTCCTCGCACCCTGAACTACACCCCCGCCCGCACACAGCCCCTAGCTGCCCCCTCCCTGCCCCCTGAGCTACACCCCCGCCCGCACACAGCCCCTAGCTGCCCCCTCCCTGCCCCCTGAACTACACCCCCGCCCGCACACAGCCCCTAGCTGCCCCCTCCCTGCCCCCTGAACTACACCCCCGCCCGCACACAGCCCCTAGCTGCCCCCTCCCTGCCCCCTGAACTACACCCCCGCCCGCACACAGCCCCTAGCTGCCCCCTCCCTGCCCCCTGAACTACACCCCCGCCCGCACACAGCCCCTAGCTGCCCCCTCCCTGCCCCCTGAACTACACCCCCGCCCGCACACAGCCCCTAGCTGCCCCCTCCCTGCCCCCTGAGCTACACCCCCGCCCGCACACAGCCCCTAGCTGCCCCCTCCCTGCCCCCTGAACTACACCCCCGCCCGCACACAGCCCCTAGCTGCCCCCTCCCTGCCCCCTGAGCTACACCCCCGCCCGCACACAGCCCCTAGCTGCCCCCTCCCTGCCCCCTGAGCTACACCCCTGCCCGCACACAGCCCCTAGCTGCCCCCTCATTGCCCCCTGAACTACACCCCCGCCCGCACACAGCCCCTAGCTGCCCCCTCATTGCCCCCTGAGCTACACCCCCGCCCGCACACAGCCCCTAGCTGCCCCCTCCCTGCCCCCTGAGCTACACCCCCGCCCGCACACAGCCCCTAGCTGCCCCCTCCCTGCCCCCTGAACTACACCCCCGCCCGCACACAGCCCCTAGCTGCCCCCTCCCTGCCCCCTGAGCTACACCCCCGCCCGCACACAGCCCCTAGCTGCCCCCTCCCTGCCCCCTGAACTACACCCCCGCCCGCACACAGCCCCTAGCTGCCCCCTCCTTGCCCCCTGAGCTACACCCCCGCCCGCACACAGCCCCTAGCTGCCCCCTCCCTGCCCCCTGAGCTACACCCCCGCCCGCACACAGCCCCTAGCTGCCCCCTCCCTGCCCCCTGAGCTACCCCCTCTCTGCGTCCCCGCTTTGAGTTATATTTTTTGGCTGTGCCCCCCACAGCCCAGACCGGATGGGAGGCCCCCTGAGTGAGTCAGGGGGTGGAGGTGGCGCTCCCTCCCTGGCCCCCGCTGTGCGGAGCTGGCTTGAGCCCCGCCAGCCTTTGCCTCCCCCACAAATAGAAGTAAAACTATGCCTATGCCCAAAGGTCCGCCCAGGCCTGGAGCCCCGTGCTCCTTTCCCCCCACCCCCCGCCAGGCCCTGGCGTTTTTATAGCAAGTTGAGGGGGGCCTCAGGGAGAAAAAGGTTGAGGACCCCCCCCACCCCGCTCCAAGGTATGGCTACGTTGCAAAAACCCAGGGCCGCCAGTCTGAGCCTGAGTCCACGGGCTGGGGCTCGCAGCAGGGCGCTCAGAGTAGCCGTACGGCTGCTCCTGCTCGGGCCGGCACGCTGGGTCGCCGAGCCTGAGCGCGGACCCTACGGCCGGTTAGTGCCGTCGCAGGAGCCCTGTGAGCCCGGCGCTGAGACGGGCTGGGTGGGGTTTAGGGCCGGGATGTTCCCTGCACGTCTGCCTCGCGCTGGGGTAACTGGGGAGTTGCCCAGATACATGTTCCAGCTGCAAGGGACCCCTGGCAAGCCCCTGGACACACACAGCTGAGGGCACATGGGCGCCGGAGCCAGCCCAGCCGGGGCTCTGGCAGGGCCGGGGTGCTGCAGTCTCAGAGCCCACAGACCACGGGGTGAGCCCTGTCCGCTGGGAGGCTGGCTTTCGTGTGGGCTCCCGCAGGGCTGGGTGGCTTGGGAAGGCGGGATGCTGGGGTCTGCGCTGCTGTGGGCAGGTCTGTCTGTCTGCAGTCACACATGGGGCAGAATGCAGAGCTCAGCAGAGGCCATGTGGCTGGGCCCTGGGGCGGGAGCTGGGGCCCCACGGCGGGAGGTGGGGCCACTAACAGTAGGGAGTGGGCAGCCAAGGTGAAGCGAGGGGACCTGCTGCAGCGGGTGCCCCCGAACATGTCTGGGCACTGGAGTCGCTGAGCCATGCGGCGCCTGTTTGGCAATGGCCACAGCAGTGCCAGCCTGCCCCCGGGATGTGATCAATGGAGGGTCAGGCTGCCCCTCGCGCCAGACGAAGGCCGTGCCAGCCTGCCCCCGGGATGTGATCAATGGAGGGTCAGGCTGCCCCTCGCGCCAGACGAAGGCCGTGCCAGCCTGCCCCCGGGATGTGATCAATGGAGGGTCAGGCTGCCCCTCGCGCCAGACGAAGGCTGTGCCAGCCTGCCCCCGGGATGTGATCAATGTGATCAATGCAGTGGGGGAGGTTTAGGTTGGATATTAGGAAAAACTTTTTCACTAGGAGGGTGGTGAAGCACTGGAATGGGTTCCCTAGGGAGGTGGTGGAATCTCCTTCCTTAGAAGTTTTTAAGGTCAGGCTTGACAAAGCCCTGGCTGGGATGATTTAATTGGGGATGGGTCCTGCTTTGAGCAGGGGGTTGGACCAGATGACCTACTGAGGTCCCTTCCAACCCTGATATTCTGTGATTCTGTGGGGGTGGGGGCCCCAGGGGGTGGGGAGGGGCCAGTTCCTAGGGAGCCCCAGGGGGATGGGGGTGGGGGCCCCAGATTGCTCCCAGCCAGGGCACCGTGTGGCACTGCTCCCCATAGCTCTCCTTGTGCCCTGTCCTTGCGCCCAGGGACTGGAAGAGGAGCGAGTGGCAGGCTTGGAGGCTGGAAGTGCGGGAGCAGCTGCTCGCCCTGCGTCGCTGGCTGGACGCCATGGAGAAGAGGCTCCCGGCCCTGCCCGACGGAGAGCCCAGCCCAGAGGTGAGAGCTGGGGCTGGGCGCTGCAGCCCCCTGCCTGGAGCCCCTGGCAGTGGGCTGGGTGCCCTGCGTCTGGCTGGCTGGTGTGGGGGGGCCAGAGGGCTCCTACCGGATCTCCACCTGCCGGGTTCCCCTATGGCTGCCCAGCATCCAGCCGGTGCCTTGGCCTCCCTGCCCCAGGGGCTCAGCCTGCCCGGCACGGGCCCCGGGCCCCGGGCCCCAGCCCAGGTCCCTGCCCAGCACCACCTGCCTTCACACGCTGGGTGGGTGGGTGAGGGGCACAGCCCCATTCCGGGTCCTACGCTACCTGCCCTAGGCAGCCCTGTGCAAGGGGCCCCTCACCCTGGGGCCCTACACCGGGCGAGGCCCCGCCACACACACCTGGACCCATGTGTCCTTGCCCAGGCCCCTCCCCCAGACCCATGTGTCCCTCCCCAGCCCTCCAGTCCGCCCCAGACCCATGTGTCCCTACCCAGGCCCCTCCCCCAGACCCATGTGTCCCTGCCCAGCCCTCCAGTCCGCCCCAGACCCATGTGTCCCTGCCCAGGCCCCTCTCCCAGACCCATGTTTCCCTGCCCAGCCCCCTGGACCCATGTGTCTCTGCCCAGCCCCCCAGACCCATGTGTCCCTCCCCAGCCCTTCAGTCCGCCCCAGACCCATGTGTCCCTGCCCAGGCCCCTCCCCCAGACCCATGTGTCCCTCCCCAGCCCTCCAGTCCACCCCAGACCCATGTGTCCCTGCCCAGGCCCCTCCCCCAGACCCATGTGTCCCTCCCCAGCCCTCCAGTCCACCCCAGACCCATGTGTCCCTACCCAGGCCCCTCCCCCAGACCCATGTGTCCCTGCCCAGCCCTCCAGTCCACCCCAGACCCATGTGTCCCTGCCCAGGCCCCTCCCCCAGACCCATGTGTCCCTTCCCAGCCCTCCAGTCTGCCCCAGACCCATGTGTCCCTGCCCAGGCCCCTCCTCCAGATCCATGTGTCCCTGCCCAGCTGCCCTTCTGGATCCGTGTGTCCCTGTTCACCTCCCCCCACCCCGGACACGTGTGACCTTTCCAAAGTCCACCCCCCCCAGACCTGCGTGTCCCTGCTCAGCCCCCTCCCCACCTGGACCCATGTGTCCCTGCCCAGCCCCTGGCCCCGGGTGACCCTGCCCAGCTCCCCCACCCAGAATCACGTGTCCCTGTCCAGCCTCCCCTCCAATCCCCCCTGCCTGTGGGTCCCTGCTCAGGCTGTGCCCCAGTGTGCTCACAGCCCCCCAGGTGCCTGTGTCCGGCCCAGCCGCGCAGCGTGGTGGGCCGGGAGTTAACGTGTCCCGCATGGCGCTGGCCCCTCGTCCCCGTCCTCTGGGCGGGCTGCAGGTCCGCTGTGTGCAGGGAGCGCAGCGGGGAGTGCCCAGCTGCCCAGAGCTGCCCTGGCCAGCCCCTCCCCGCCAGGCAGCGGGGTGAATGGAATCCCTCCCCAGCGCCTTTTGTTCCGGGCCTGGCCTCACACGGCTCCCGCTGCATCCATGACAGCACAAATTGAAAGGGCCATTCATCCCAGCCCCTGCACAGACAAAGCCCGCGGCAAAACCCACCCAACGCCCAGGATCCGAGGCCGCAGATCCCAGCCCCCTGCGCTCAGCTCGACTCCCCCCTGCCCTACGGGGGGGACGGAGCCGCGGGGCATGCCCTGCCTCGCCTTGGGAATAACCCTCCAGGGGAAGGAGAGCAAAGGCCTGCCCCACCCTAGCAGGCAGGAGAGCCCCGCCTGGGTGGGAGTGCCCACCTGTACTGTGAGAGCCCCCAGGCCCATGGGGGTCGAGGAGCACCCCGCGGCCTGCATGGCGTTCAGCCCGAGCCCCTGTGGGCCCCGGGGAAGGAGCAAAGGGGTTGAGTGGGGGCTGGCAGGGTGAAAGAGGCATGGAGGCCGGGGCTGGGGGGGGCGGGGGGCAGTACGGCTGGCGGGGGCAGGGGGCGTTGGGTGGGAAACCCAGGGGCTGGAGCAGGAGCAGCCAGAGACTGGGAAGTGGGGGCCAGGCACAGAGGGGTCCTGCCCGCTGGCTCTGTCTGGCGCTCGGCTCTAAGCCCCTGGGAGGGTGCTCAGAGCAGGGCCGCAGCCGGGCTGCCGAGCTGCGGGAAGGGACAGAGCTGGTCAGAGAGAGCTCAGGCACCCTCCCGCCGCAAGGGGTGCCTGAGAATATGCTGATTTCCCCCCAGTGCCTCCAGCAGCCGGGCAGACAAAAGCCCCCCGGCTCGGCCTTCGGCCCACTTGTCTTTCAGGAGAAAGCCCGGTGGAGAGGCTTGAACGAGTCCCGTCCATCTGCTCTGGGCTCCCTGGGAGCAGCCTGTCCGAAGGGCAGCCAGGCGCCCATGTGGCTGGGGCTAGGCACTCCCGGCCCCTCACGCCCTGGTCATCCCGGCAGTCTGCTGTGGGGGCTCCCTCTTCGGCGGCGGGGTCAGCACGCCCCTCCGCCCCCCATGCTCGCCTTCCACGCCGCGAGGCCCAACGCACCGGCCGCTCTTCTCTCCCCAGCGAGGGCACCAGGGCTGCACGGCTGCGCCCATGGGGCGTGGGGGGCCAGCAAATCAGGGCGGGGTTTGCAGCGGGGTGTGGCGTGCGCAGCACAAAAGCCAGTGCGGTTGTGGGCTCCCACCCCAGAGCAGTGAGGATCCTGCTCCCTGTACTGCCCCGCTCAGGGCGCTGGTCCTGGCCCTGAGGGCAGCAGCTCCCGGATGGCAGGTCTGGCCGGCGGCTGAGACTTAGGAGGGGCCTGCACCCAGGGCCACGCGTTGGCATCTCTGCAGGGGGAGGAGCAGCATCCGGCCCCGACTCCCGAGCCCCTGCCAGGGTCCGCGGCTCTCAGGAAGGCTTTAGCTGCAGAGCTCGGCCGCCTGCTCCAGGCCCCGGCTCTGTGCCGGGCACACCGGAAAGTGCATGGCATGCCAGCCCTGGGGGAGGGCGCTGTGCCCATCTGTGACTGGCAGACGGCCAGAGCCCAGGGGGAGCGAGGGGGGCTGGGGGCAGCCAGGGACGAGGCAGGCGCTGATGGCGCCCCTGTAATCCTGTTAGCCAGCCAGGCCTGCAGCTGGGACGGTCCCTCTGCAGGGAGCCAGAAGCCGCCTGGCGGGTGAGCCCCAGCCCCAGCAATTGGGGGGCTCCCTTCCCATGGTGCTGAGCAGGCCAAGGGCTCTGTGGGCGCCCCGCCGGAGGCCGTGGCTCCTGTCATTGGAGCTGCTGGGCAGGACTCCCCAGGGGGAGCAGAAGGAAGCCGGACAGGCCCTGTGCCCTGGTGAAGACCCCGTATCTGTTCCCGGTAGCACGAGCAGCCCCCTCCAGGCTCTGTGCCACTGCGGCCCAGGGGACTGTGGGGAGGGAGGAGACACCCGTGCCCCCTCGGTGTGAGCTGGGTCCCGGCCAAGCCTCAGCCCCACAAGTGCCCCCCCCCCCCCGCAAGCGTCTGGGCCCGGGGCTGGAGCTGGGGGGCTGGCACCGGCTGCACTGGGGGCGGGTGCCCGGGGGATCCCTGCAGCAATCCTATGGGAAAGCTGCTGCTCCACCATGGCTTGTGAGTGGGAAGCCCTGCCCCCCTCCCCCTCCGAGGATGGCTGAGAGTCCCCGGAGGGTTTCCCCGGTAACAGGGCCAGTTGTGAATTAGTGAGCAAAGAGTTAACGGGAGCAGGCTTATTGTATTAGTGCGAGTGTGCAGAGGGGTCAGAGGGGGAGGGGAGGTGGCGAGGGGTGAGGGTGGGTCTTCCCTGCTGCAAAGAGAGGCCACCCTCTCCTCCGGCCCCGCCGGCACCTTGCTACCTGCCCCGGCACAGGGCGGGCGCTGGGGCCTGACCTGCCGGACTGGCGCCTGGCACCAGGGATTCCTGCCCTGGGCAGAGGGAAGGTGGAGGCTCGGGAAAGTTGGTTTCCCAGCAGCCTGTCCTGGCCAGCGCCTCTCCCGAGCCCAGTGGCTGCAGCGTGACCGCTCCAAGCCACCAGCAAGCGGGTGAAGCGAGGAGCCGAGCCGGGCTGGCCTCAGGGGCCCGCTTGGCCCTTCTCAGCAGCCTGCGCCGAGCCTGGCCGAGAAGACCCCACTTGCGGAACGTGGCCGGCGTGGGACGCAGCAGCCAGCCCAGTGCCTTGGAAGTGGCACCAAAGGCCCCCCCGGCACCACCAGGTTTGCATGAGGCCCCTTCAGGCAGCCCAGACGACGTCGCTGCCTCTGTAACTTCAGCCAAAGTCTCTGCCGGCGTCGGTGGGCACGCTTCCGCCCTGCGCCGCGGGCCCGGCACTGCCAGCCTCACGGGCCGCGGGAGCCCCTGGCGGGCGCCCGGGCAGCCAGACGCTGCAGCGGGAGCCGCGGCTGACTCGCCGGCTTGTTGCTGCTGCTGCTCCAGCCCTTCGGGCCTGTCCCAGGCCAGAGGCTGCCCATGCGTCTGTCACACCCTGGCGTGGGTCTGTCTGGAACGAGCAGTTTTACACTCTCCCTGGACCAGCCTTTGGCCCGCGGAGCTCAGGGCACGTCACCAAGGGGTAAGTGTCATTCTCCTCCCCCCGGCTGGAGAACCTGTGGCCAGCGCCGGGAATGACTGACCCAAGCCGGGCGAGAGACACAGAACCCAGGCGTCCTGGGTCCCAAGCCACCTGCTCTAACCACTGAGACAGAACCTCCCTCCTCTGCCCCCGGACCCAGCTCACCTGCCTGGTGGCTCCTGCTGGGGCGGCAGGGCGTGGCTGGCTGAGACACCTGGGTCCGGGGCTGGTGGGTGGGCGGCTCCTCTGGGAGGCGACTAGGGCCGGGTAGGTAATTCCTGTGCGTGTGTGTGTCAGGGCACGGGTCAGGGCACGGGTCAGTGTGTGGCAGTCGCAGGGTGGCTCCTGTGACTCCCATGGGGGCATGCTGTCCATGGGTAGGGGTCTAGTGCAGGGTGCTGATGGACTCCAGGGGGTTGTTGGTTGCAGGGTTTGGGGGCTCCCGTGTAAGTTACTTACTTATTATAGGGCCACAAGAGTAGGATATGTGGGCTCCCACTCGCAGGGATGTGTGTTGCAGGAGTTAGGGACTCCTCTGTGTGTGTGTGTGTGTGTGTATGTTCCAGGATGTAGGGACTCGTGTGTGTTGCAGGGTGTAGGGTCTTGTGTGTGTTGCAGGGTATAGGGACTCGTGTGTGTGTGTTGCAGGGTGTACTGATTCCTGGCAGAGGGTAGGGACTCTGCCGGCATGTGTGTGTGTTGTGGCCCATGGGGTGACTGCTGGGGAAGGTGGGGGTGTTTTTAGCAGCAAGCTGGTGTCTGGTGGCAGGTGCTCCGTGGTGGCGGTGGGTGGGGGTCAGGCGATCCGTCTCTGCGGGACGTTGAGCCTTGGTGTCCGAGTGATGGATGCACGGTGCAGATGGCGAGGCTGGGGGGTTGCACAGGGATGGTGGGGCCGTGTCCGGGTGATGCTGGGATTTATGGGCTGTGGCTGGCTGAAAGCGGAATGGGGCTGTCTGTCTGACTCCTGTCTGCAGTGTGGGTGTTTCAGTGACTGATGGTTCGCCAGCCCCACGGTCTGTAGCAGCTCGCCCCTTTCAGACCCCCCGGTGCTCCCTTTTTCAGGGCGCTGCAGACAGATGGCTCTTTTCTCCCAGCTCCAGCTTGGCCAGGAGTTAATCCAATGGTACAAAGCGATGCCGGTTGGAAGCAGCTGCCCGTCTGACTGGTGCCCTGTGCTGCCTCCCTCATTCCCCTTCATCTACATTCCTGTTAGCCTTAAGCACCGACATCGCCCGCCACACAGGTCCCGAGAATGTCCTGCCAGCCCAGAGGTGGCCTGGGGCAGCAAGGTCCCTCTGTGTCCTGTTGTCCCCTCTCCCTAAGCCCATCTCCTCGCCCTGCTCCCCGCTCCAGTCCCCATCCCGAGCCCAGCCCTGCTCTGCCCCGGGCCCCTTAGGGCTGCAGCCTCTCTCCTGGCTGGCGGCTGCAGGTGCCTTGTCCCTTCCTCGCACCCGGAGCTCAGCCCTTCGCAGCCCTGTGCTCAGATCCGGGCTCTGGGAGCTGCACTGCCCCCAGGGCAGGAATTTGGGCAGCTGGTCAGGAGATGAAGAGACCGGCTGGAAGGGCTGAAACCCCCACGTCGGGGGCTGGTGCCCGGGATGGCAGGATGGGCCTCAGCCCAGGCCCCTCTTGCACCAGGCAGCCACCGCGCCATCCCTCGGGGGAGGCTGCGCATCTTGTGTGGGCAGCGGCAGGCGGCTCCTGGGCGGGTTCCCAGAGGGGGTGGGAATGGCCCACGCTCCTGGGGGGACCTGGGGCCTGCAGGTCCCCAGGGGCCTGCTGACCAGTGTCCCGAGTGGCCTGCCGGTGTCTGTCCCACGCCAGTAATGTGGCTGCCCCTCGTTTGTTCTAGGCTGGCTCTGAGCAGCAGGGCTGACGGGCCGGCCCGCCTGCTCGGGGCCACCCTCTGGCCATGGGGAACGCGCCGGGCAGGCCCAGCTGCCTGGGAGACAAGAGCCAGGCGCCGGAGGAGTTCCTGAAGGACGTGGGGCTTGGCCCCGAGCACCCGGCGGGGAGGAACAACTGTGACGCCAGAGCTGGGGCCCCCGACAAGTCTCCCCTGAACCCGGTGGTGATCGAGAACGGCTGGAGCCTGAGCCCAGGCCCGGCTAAGAGCCAGGCGAGCAGCCCCCTGCCCAAGGTGCAGAACGGGAGCAGGGGCTGCAACCCCCTCAAAGCCCAGCTGGAAGCAGCTGGGGCAGCCTGGACCCCCCCGAGAGGTGCCCCCCACAGGAACTCGGGCAGCAGCTGGGCCTGGAAGCCCGTCAGCACCAGGGAGGTGACCGAGGTGACCGAGGTGACGGAGACCATCGTGACGGAGATTGTAGAAGTGACCGAATACCCGGGCGGGGAGCCCGTCGTCACCAGGACGGTGAAGGTGCTGACGGAGTGTGCCGGGGAGCGGACGGAGGTTAATAACCTGTGCCAGCCTCTCGGACCCCTCGGCGGCCAGCAGCCAGGCCAGGGATGCCGCATCGGCCCCCAGGCTGCACACAGGGCTCTGCAGGGGGCTTGCTGCCCTGGAGCTGTTTGTTTGTGGGGTTCCCCCGGCAGGCCAGGAGTCCTGGCTTTTATCGTCTGGGGCGGGGTGGGGAGCACACCAATGTGAGGGGAGCGCGCTGCAGGCTCTGGTGACGCCCCATGGCCCCACGGCCTGCACAGGGCCAGAGTCTTTGGCGGGTGGGGGCAGGTGTCCCGGGGTGTCCCAGCGACCTCCGGCGGCAGGACCATGTCGGAGCGTCTCTGACAGCCAGGCCTGGCTGGCTCTGGGCAGGTTCTGCTCTGAGGGCTGGGCTGGGGTAGGGGAGGGTGCGACTCAGGGGCACCAGGCCAGGCCGGGCTGCGGTGCCGGGCAGGTGTGTGAGATGGGCTGGGCCGTCGGGCAGGGGCGCTAGGAGGGCCAGGCTGTGGCGCTGGGAGGTTCATTAGGGGACCATGCCCGGCCTGCTCTGGTGCTGGGCGGGTGCGTTAGGAGGGCCAGGCGCGCTCTGGTCCCGAGTGTCTTGAGTTAGGGGGCCGGGCAGGCTCTGGTGCGGAGCGCGTGCGTTGGGGGGCTGGATAGAGACTGGTGCTTCCCCAGGGGCACAGTCTCAAGGGCCGGACATGTGACTGCCTCTTGTGTTTCCCCTGCCCAGAGACCCGCCCCCCGGTCTGCACCCACTGCGCTCTCCCCGCCCCACATGACCCGCGGGGGAGGGAGGACTGTCCTCTCCCCGCGCCTCCCCCCACACGTTCGGCCGCTCTCCCTGGAGCCGGGCAGGGAGCAGAGCGCGTTGACTCCCAAAGGGTGCCCAGGCGACCCTCCGCCATGCTCCGCCCCACTGCCACCGTCCTCTCCCCCCGAGGCCCTGCCCTCCCTCTGCCTCTGCCCGTCCCCCTCCACCTGCAGGCCTCGGGGGAGGAGGCCAAGCGGGGCCAGGGGTCCAGCGTGGGTGCAGCTTTCAGGGGAGTGGGCCCCGGGGCGGGGCCGTGGGCCAGGTGTACCCAGGCTCCCCAGTGGAAGAGTCACACGCTACCGTGACTAGGCGTGATGGGCCAGGCGGGCCCTGGGGCCAGGCGGGCGTGTTAGGGGCCTGGGCCTGGCGGATGCTTTGGGGGGCTGGGCTGGGGGGGTTCCAGTGCCGGCTGGGCTGGGTGGGTGCTTTGGGGGTGCTGGTCTGGGTGATTTCCAGGGCCGGGTGGGTGCACTGGGGGGCCAGGCCTGGCAGATGCCTGGGACCGGGCTGGCCCGGCTGGGTGGGTGCGTTACTGGGGGCCGGGCTGGGTGGGTGCTTTGCGGGGGGCCGGGCTGGCTGGGCCGGACGGGTGCATTAGGGGGCTCGGGCTGGGCGGATGCTTTGGGGGTGCTGGGCCGGGTGGGTTCCAGTGCTGGGCAGGTGCGTTACGGGGTCCCAGGCCGGGCGGATGCTTTGTGGGGGCCAGGCTGGGGAGGTTCCAGTGCTGGATGGGTGCGTTACGGGGGCCAGGCCAGTGTGTTGTGGGGCCGGGCTGGGGGGGTTCCAGTGCCAGGTGGGTGCGTTATGGGGGCTGGGCTGGCTGGGCTGTTTCTTGTGGCTCGTGCCGTGGTCTGGGTGTGGAGCAGGACCGTGTTCCCAGTGAACTGTCTTATTCCTTTCACAGGAGACATCGTCACCCCAGGGCTCAGAGGGTTACACGTATCCTGGCTCCAGCCCGTCTCAGGCCCAGCCCCCAAGCCCCCTGCACCGTAGCTGGGGACGGGCTTGTGGCACCCTGGTTTCTGTCCGTGCCTCACTGGCTCCTTGCTCCTGCATTTCACTGGGGCGGGCCAGCAAACCCCACCTGCCTCGTGCCCACGCCGTGCCGTGGCCCCTGGCCAAATGGTCTGAGAGCCTCCCCTGGGCGCAGCCTGTAGGGAGAGCTCCCAGGGAAGTGGCACCCAGCTCCAGCTGGGCTGTGGAGCATCCTCTGCGCCCTCAGGGTGCTCAGCTCATCCCCACACCCAGACGGGGCTGGGCCGTGGCTGCGGCTACCAGCGAGAAGCTGGAAGGGGGAGACAGCCTTGCGCCCCCGCTTTGCCCTTGAAGCCGACGGCTCTCTCAGCAGAGGCAGCAGCGTGGTGCGGGAGGTCTCTGCCTTGCTCTCCCAGCTGGCTGGGAGCGGAGGGTCGGAGCCCCTGGCGCCTGGTCCAGGGGGTGTAAAGCAGCTGTTTTGTCACTGACTGTCCACCAGCTCCAGAGCAAAGGGGCCCTGCCTGCCGACCGGGACAGCTCGCAGGAGCAGTGGGACGTGCTCAGCAGCAAGGTAACAGCTGCCCCAAGGATGGGCAATGATAAGGGCCAGTCCCCGAGGGGGGCGAGGGGAGGGCTGGCCCCACGTGGGCCTGGCACTGCGGTTACCATGGGGCAGCGGGGTAGGATGCTGCCGAAAGTGACGGGGTGCCCAGGATTGGGACTGGGCTGTTAACCGGGGTCGCTGGTGCTGCCCATGGGGTGCTCGGCTGCGTCCTGTCATGATTGCAGACCCCTGGGGTGGTGTGTCCATGATAACCAGCCGGCAGCCCCTCTGCCCTGAGGAGTCGCAGGGAGCTCTGGCTGCTGCTTTGCCAGCTGGGTCTTGTGCCCCTCCGATCTCGGGGGGGAAGGGGATCCCAGGTCCTCACGGGTGCATCTTCCTCTCCTCCCAGGGTGCCCTGCAGGCCATCGTACTTCCGGAGGGCTCCCCGAGCGTGGAGCAGGTCCAGGACACGCTGGAGACGCTGCTGATCTGGGTGGCTGACATGGAGGACCTGGTTGGCAACCAGAAGCCCCCTTCTTCTGAAGTGAAGGTGGTGAAAGCCCAGCTGCAGGAGCAGAAGGTGAGCGAGCCCTTGGGGTCCCTCCCTCCCTCCCCACGGTTTCCACCGCAGCCACCACCATGGGCTGTAGGTGCCGGGGAAGGGGGGGCTCTGTGGAGAGGTTGGCTGTGCTTGCTGGGTCCTGGGGGGAGCTGCCAGGACAAGGCATCCCTGCTGTGTGTGGCTGAGCATGGCCACGCCTGCACTCAGGGTGCGGCCTGCTCCCTGGGGGGTGACGTCTCGCTAGGCAGGGCATGACAAGGAGGCACAGCGTACAGCCCGTGGCCAGTGCCGGGCAGTGCATCAGGAGCGAGCCCTGCTCTGGCCGCGCTCTGGCTCCATGGCAGGCCTCGGCAGCTGCTCCTGCTGGGGCTAATGCCTGACGGATGCTGAGCAGCCTCTCGGCCCTGGGACCTGGGGCAGGCATCACCCCCAGGACATGCTTGCCTGGCCTCCTGCTCACTGCCCCTGCCTTGCCTGCAGTCTGGAGGGGGTCTGTCTGCCACCCCCCACCCCCGGGGCTGGGGATAATTGACTGCTGCTTGCGGCTGGCCCTGCTGGGGTGGGGGGGTGTAGTGGGTTGGTCCCCTGGGTGCATGGTGCTGTGCAAGGTGCTCGGATCACTGTCCTGAAGCTGAGGGCCATGACGTGCCTAGACTGGGGGAAATTCCCTTGGGTTCGCCATGAGGATAGCGCTGCCATCACCCCGTGCCCTGATTCCTTAACAGCTCCTGAAACGGCTTCTGGAGGAGCGGAGACCCCGAGTGGAGTGTGTCCTGCAGGACAGACAGCTGCCTCGTGAGCAAGCTGCCAGGACAAATGGACAGGAGGCAAGCGGGGACCTCTCAGACCTGCAGGAGAAGTGGGGAAAACTGATCCAGAAGGCAAACACCAGGTGAGTTAGCGGAGCTGCGATCTGTGCAGCGAGGCTCTGTGGAGGCCAGTGGGAGGCCAGCAGCTTCTTTATCATGGTGCCCAGGTCACTGGTGTTCTTCTGCTGGTTCCAGCCTTTCCTTGGAACTCCAAAAGACAAAATAAACGTTTTTCTGACCCCCCCTTGGTGGGGCTAATTAGAGGTTTCTGCTTGAAATCCCCTTTCCATGGTTTAAGCTGTGACAAATAGAACCATTTTAACTTTGGCTTGTTTAGCTTCTTTGACCTGATTTCTACCTGGTATACTGTTGGGCTGGCTTTTTTCACAATAAGAACAGGAGTACTTGTGGTACCGTAGAGACTAACAAATTTATTAGAGCATAAGCTTTCGTGGGCTACAGCCCACTTCATCGGATGCATAGAATGGAACATAGAGTAAGAAGATATATATGTACATACAGAGAAGGGGGAAGTTACCATACCAACTGTGAGAGGCTGATTAGTTAAGACGAGCTATTATCAGCAGGAGAAAAAAACTTTTGTAGTGATAATCAAGATGGCCCATTTAGACAGTTGACAAGAAGGTGTGAGGATACTGTGACAGGGCTGGGCCAGATGGCTACAGGAGAGTAATAGAAGGCAGATATATTAGCCCCAGGCTAAGTAGGTCCTATGGCGAGGATAAAGAAGGTGTTGGGAGGAGGCCATGGGGAAGTAGCCCAGGGAGTCGTAGCTGTCGCACAACTGTTCCAGGAGGCACTCTAGACAGCTGCATTCCACAGGGCCCTGGGCTGGAACCCGGAGTAGAGGGCGGGCCCGGGTTCCTCCCAAACCTCCCAACTCCTGGTCAGACACAGGAGGAGTCGACCTGGACTGTGGGTTCAGAAAAATGGCCAAGCTGAGGGCTGCCGTGAAGCTCCAAGGCGAGCAAATCCGCCAATAAGCACAAGACCCACCAAGGTAGAGGAGGAACTTTGTCATAATAATTCACATGGGGAAATAGATTCAATATGTGTAATGACCCAGCCACTCCCAGTCTCTATTCAAACCCAAGTTAATGGTATCTAGTTTGCATATTAATTCAAGCTCAGCAGTTTCTTGTTGGAGTCTGTTTTTGAAGCTTTTCTGTTGCAAAGTTGCCACCTTTAAGTCTGTTACTGAGTGGCCAGAGAGGCTGAAGTGTTCTCCTACCGGTTTCTGAATGTTTTGATTCCTGATGTCAGATTTGTCCCCATTTATTCTTTTACGTAGAGACTGTCCAGTTTGGCCAATGTACATGGCAGAAGGGCATTGCTGGCACATGATGGCATATATCACATTGGTGGATGTGCAGGTGAACGAGCCTCTGATAGTGTGGCTGCTGTGATTAGGCCCTATGATGGTGTCCCCTGAATAGATATGTGGACACAGTTGGCAACGGGCTTTGTTGCAAGGATAGGTTCCTGGGTTAGTGGTTCTGTTGTGTGGTGTGTGGTTGCTGGTGAGTATTTGCTTCAGGTTGGGGGGCTGTCTGTAAGCAAGGACTGGCCTGTCTCCCAAGATCTGTGAGAGTGATGGGTCGTCCTTCAGGATAGGTTGTAGATCCTTGATGATGCGTTGGAGAGGTTTTAGTTGGGGGCTGAAGGTGATGGCTAGTGGCGTTCTGTTATTTTCTTTGTTGGGCCTGTCCTGTAGTAGGTGACTTCTGGGAACTCTTCTGGCTCTGTCAATCTGTTTCTTCACTTCAGCAGGTGGGTATCGTAGTTGTAAGAATGCTTGATAGAGATCTTGTAGGTGTTTGTCTCTGTCTGAGGGGTTGGAGCAAATGCGGTTGTATCGCAGAGCTTGGCTGTAGACGATGGATCGTGTGGTGTGGTCTGGGTGAAAGCTGGAGGCATGTAGGTAGGCATAGCGGTCAGTAGGTTTCCGATATAGGGTGGTGTTTATATGACCATCGCTCATTATCCAGGAGGTGGATCTCTTGTGTGGTCTGGCCCAGGCTGAGGTTGATGGTGGGATGGAAATTGTTGAAATCATGGTGGAATTCCTCAAGGGCTTCTTTTCCATGGGTCCAGATGATGAAGATGTCATCAATGTAGCGCAAGTAGAGTAGGGGCATTAGGGGACGAGAGCTGAGGAAGCGTTGTTCTAAGTCAGCCATAAAAATGTTGGCTTACTGTGGGGCCATGCGGGTACCCATAGCAGTGCCGCTGATTTGAAGGTATACACTGTCCCCAGATGTGAAATAGTTATGGGTGAGGACGAAGTCACAAAGTTCAGCCACCAGGTTAGCTGTGACATTATCGGGGATAGTGTTCCTGACGGCTTGTAGTCCACCTTTGTGTGGAATGTTGGTGCAGAGGGCTTCTACATCCATAGTGGCCAGGATGGTGTTTTCAGGAAGATCACCGATGGATTGTAGTTTCCTCAGGAAGTCAGTGGTGTCTCGAAGATAGCTGGGAGTGCTGGTAGCATAGGGCCTGAGGAGGGAGTCTACATAGCCAGACAATCCTGCTGTCAGGGTGCCAATGCCTGAGATGATGGGGTGTCCAGGATTTCCAGGTTTATGGATCTTGGGTAGCAGATAGAATACCCCAGGTCGGGGTTCCGGGGGTGTGTCTGTGCGGATTTGTTCTTGTGCTTTTTCAGGGAGTTTCTTGAGCAAATGCTGTAGTTTCTTTTGGTAACCCTCAGTGGGATCAGAGGGTAATGGCTTGTAGAAAGTGGTGTTGGAGAGCTGCCGAGCAGCCTCTTGTTCATATTCCAACCTATTCATGATGACGACAGCGCCTCCTTTGTCAGCCTTTTTGATTATGATGTCAGAGTTGTTTCTGAGGCTGTGGATGGCATTGTGTTCTGCACGGCTGAGGTTATGGGGCAAGTGATGCTGCTTTTCCACAATTTCAGCCCGTGCACGTCGGCAGAAGCACTCTATGTAGAATTTCAGTCTGTTGTTTCGACCTTCAGGAGGAGTCCACCAAGAATCCTTCTTTTTGTATTCTTGGGAGGAAGGTCTCTGTGAGTTAGTATGTTGTTCAGAGGTGTGTTGGAAATATTCCTTGAGTCGCAGACGTCGAAAATAGGATTCTAGGTCACCACAGAACTGTATCCTGTTCGTGGGGGGGGAGGGGCAGAAGGAGAGGCCCCGAGATAGGACAGATTCTTCTGCTGGGCTAAGAGTATAGTTGGATAAATTAACAATATTGCTGGGTGGGTTAAGGGAACCACTGTTGTGGCTCCTTGTGGCATGCAGTAGTTTAGACAGTTTAGTGTCCTTTTTCTTTTGTAGAGAAGCAAAGTGTGCGTTGTAAATGGCTTGTCTAGTTTTAGTAAAGTCCAGCCACGAGGAAGTTTGTGTGGAAGGTTGGTTTTTATGAGAGTATCCAGTTTTGAGAGCTCATTCTTAATCTTTTCCTGTTTGCAGTAGAGGATGTTGATCAGGTGGTTCCGCAGTTTCTTTGAGAGCGTGTGGCACAAGCTGTCAGCCTAGTCTGTGTGGTATGTAGATTGTAATGGATTTTTTACCTTCAGTCCTTTTGGTACGATGTCCATCTGTTTGCATTTGTGGACAAATATGTGAACAGAGTTGGCATCAGGCTTTGTTGCAAGGATAGGTTCCTGGGTTAGTGTTTTTGTTGTGTGGTGTGTGGTTGCTGGTGAGTATTTGCTAAAAGGGACTGGATCCACTGGTCATTTAGCACTTTGAGTAGCCAACCACCTGGAATATCTACAGCTAGCCCCCACTGTTGGAGTGTTCTCATGTCCCTTCCCGTCAAGCCCTCGGATCGCTACCCCTTCCTGCTTCTCCACGTGGGCACCAATGATACTGCCAAGAATGACCTTGAGCGGATCACTGCAGACTACGTGGCTCTGGGAAGAAGGATAAAGGAGTTTGAGGCGCAAGTGGTCTTCTCGTCCATCCTCCCCGTGGAAGGAAAAGGCCTGGGTAGGGACCGTCGAATCGTGGAAGTCAACGAATGGCTACGCAGGTGGTGTCGGAGAGAAGGCTTTGGATTCTTTGACCATGGGATGGTGTTCCATGAAGGAGGAGTGCTGGGCAGAGACGGGCTCCATCTTACGAAGAGAGGGAAGAGCATCTTTGCCAGCAGGCTGGCTAACCTAGTGAGGAGGGCTTTAAACTAGGTTCACCGGGGGAAGGAGACCAAAGCCCTGAGGTAAGTGGGAAAGAGGGATACCAGGAGGAAGCACAGGCAGAAATGTCTGTGAGGGGAGGGCTCCTGCCTCATACTGGGAATGAGGGGCGATCAACAGGTTATCTCAAGTGCTTATATACAAATGCACAAAGCCTTGGAAACAAGCAGGGAGAACTGGAGGTCCTGGTGATGTCAAGGAACTATGATGTGATTGGAATCACAGAGACTTGGTGGGATAACTCACATGACTGGAGTACTGTCATGGATGGTTACAAACTGTTCAGGAAGGACAGGCAGGGCAGAAAAGGTGGGGGAGTAGCACTGTATGTAAGGGAGCAGTATGACTGCTCAGAGCTCCGGTACGAAACTGTAGAAAAACCTGAGTGTCTCTGGATTAAGTTTAGAAGTGTGTGCAGCAAGAGTGATGTAGTGGTGGGAGTCTGCTATAGACCACCGGACCAGGGGGATGAGGTAGATGAGGCTTTCTTCTGGCAGCTCACGGAAGCTACTAGATCGCATGCCCTGATTCTCATGGGTGACTTTAATTTTCCTGATATCTGCTGGGAGAGCAATACTGCGGTGCATAGACAATCCAGGAAGTTTTTGGAAAGCGTAGGGGACAATTTCCTGGTACAAGTGCTAGAGGAGCCAACTAGGGGGGGCGCTTTTCTTGACCTGCTGCTCACAAACCAGGTAGAATTAGTGGGGGAAGCAAAAGTGGATGGGAATCTGGGAGGCAGTGACCATGAGTTGGTCGAGTTCAGGATCCTGACGCAGGGAAGAAAGGTAAGCAGCAGGATACGGACCCTGGACTTCAGGAAAGCAGACTTCGACTCCCTCAGGGAACGGATGGCCAGGATCCCCTGGGGGACTAACTTGAAGGGGAAAGGAGTCCAGGAGAGCTGGCTGTATTTCAAGGAATCCCTGTTGAGGTTACAGGGACAAACCATCCCGATGAGTCGAAAGAATAGTAAATATGGCAGGCGACCGGCTTGGCTTAACGGTGAAATCCTAGCAGATCTTAAACATAAAAAAGAAGCTTACAAGAAGTGGAAGGTTGGACATATGACCAGGGAAGAGTATAAAAATATTGCTCGGGCATGTAGGAATGAAATCAGGAGGGCCAAATCGCACCTGGAGCTGCAGCTAGCGAGAGATGTCAAGAATAACAAGAAGGGTTTCTTCAGGTATGTTGGCAACAAGAAGAAAGCCAAGGAAAGTGTGGGCCCCTTACTGAATGAGGGAGGCAACCTAGTGACAGAGGATGTGGAAAAAGCTAATGTACTCAATGCTTTTTTTGCCTCTGTTTTCACTAACAAGGTCAGCTCCCAGACTGCTACGCTGGGCATCACAAAATGGGGAAGAGATGGCCAGCCCTCTGTGGAGATAGAGGTGGTTAGGGACTATTTAGAAAAGCTGGACGTGCACAAGTCCATGGGGCCGGACGAGTTGCATCCGAGAGTGCTGAAGGAATTGGCGGCTGTGATTGCAGAGCCATTGGCCATTATCTTTGAAAACTCGTGGCGAACCGGGGAAGTCCCGGATGACTGGAAAAAGGCTAATGTAGTGCCAATCTTTAAAAAAGGGAAGAAGGAGGATCCTGGGAACTACAGGCCAGTCAGCCTCACCTCAGTCCCTGGAAAAATCATGGAGCAGGTCCTCAAAGAATCAATCTTGAAGTACTTGCAAGAAAGGAAAGTGATCAGGAACAGCCGGCATGGATTCACCAAGGGAAGGTCATGCCTGACTAATCTAATCGCCTTTTATCATGAGATTACTGGTTCTGTGGATGAAGGGAAAGCAGTGGATGATGTATTGTTTCTTGACTTTAGCAAAGCTTTTGACACGGTCTCCCACAGTATTCTTGTCAGCAAGTTAAGGAAGTATGGGCTGGATGAATGCACTATAGGGTGGGTAGAAAGCTGGCTAGGTTGTCGGGCTCAACGGGTAGTGATCAATGGCTCCATGTCTAGTTGGCAGCCGGTGTCAAGTGGAGTGCCCCAGGGGTCGGTCCTGGGGCCGGTTTTGTTCAATATCTTCATAAATGATCTGGAGGATGGTGTGGATTGCACTCTCAGCAAATTTGCGGACGATACTAAACTGGGAGGAGTGGTAGATACGCTGGAGGGGAGGGATAGGATACAGAAGGACCTAGACAAATTGGAGGATTGGGCCAAAAGAAATCTGATGAGGTTCAATAAGGATAAGTGCAGGGTCCTGCACTTAGGACGGAAGAATCCAATGCACCGCTACAGACTAGGGACCGAATGGCTAGGCAGCAGTTCTGCGGAAAAGGACCTAGGGGTGACAGTGGACGAGAAGCTGGATATGAGTCAGCAGTGTGCCCTTGTTGCCAAGAAGGCCAATGGCATTTTGGGATGTATACGTAGGGGCATAGCGAGCAGATCGAGGGACGTGATCGTCCCCCTCTATTCGACATTGGTGAGGCCTCATCTGGAGTACTGTGTCCAGTTTTGGGCCCCACACTACAAGAAGGATGTGGATAAATTGGAGAGAGTCCAGCGAAGGGCAACTAAAATGATTAGGGGTCTAGAACACATGACTTATGAGGAGAGGCTGAGGGAGCTGGGATTGTTTAGCCTGCAGAAGAGAAGAATGAGGGGGGATTTGATAGCTGCTTTCAACTACCTGAAAGGGGGTTCCAAAGAGGATGGCTCTAGACTGTTCTTAATGGTAGCAGATGACAGAACGAGGAGTAATGGCCTCAAGTTGCAGTGGGGGAGGTTTAGATTGGATATTAGGAAAAACTTTTTCACTAAGAGGGTGGTGAAACACTGGAATGCGTTGCCTAGGGAGGTGGTGGAATCTCCTTCCTTGGAAGTTTTTAAGGTCAGGCTTGACAAAGCCCTGGCTGGGATGATTTAACTGGGAATTGGTCCTGCTTCGAGCAGGGGGTTGGACTAGATGACCTTCAGGGGTCCCTTCCAACCCTGATATTCTATGATTCTATGATTCTATGATTCATTGCTACAAAGGGAGTATAACCGTGACTTGCTGGGACCGACCTTAAGGCCATTGGAATCATAGGCACTTTTTCATCCCAATCTTTTCCATTTTCTTTCACCATTTTTCTTAGAGCCTCCTTTAGAGTGCGGTGAGTTCGTTCCACTGGTCCTGAGGATTGGGGGTGTCCCACAATGTGGAACCTTTGCTTAATGCCAAGTGTCACGGAGCCCCTAGGCGATGCTCTGGAACTGCTCCCCATGAAGCCAGTCGGGACTCTGGGGAAGTCTCCTTTCTGGGAGCAGCCTGTCTGCAGGACACACAGTTCACACAGCTTCCACCTTCCTGGGTCTGACCTCGGAGTATTCAGCATCCTCTGCCCCTCCGTGTGCTTCCCACAGCGAGTCCGCTCATGCGGGGCTCCTGGGGAAGCCAGAGGGTCCTGCACCCCAACTTCGCAGTCAGACGTGACTGTCAGCCAGCCAGTAAAACAGAGGTTTATTAAACGACAGGAACATGGTCTAACACAGAGCTTGTAGGTGCAGAGAACTGGACCCCTCAGCTGGGTCCATTTTGGGGGCAGTGAGCCAGACAACCACGTCTGCCCTTCACTCCATGTCCCCAGCCAGCCCCAAACTGAAACTCCCTCCAGCCGCTCCTCCTCTGGGCTTTGTCCGTTTCCCGGGCCAGGAGGTCACCGGATTCCTTTGTTCTCCAACCCTTCAGCTCTCACCTTGCAGGGGGGAAGGGCCCAGGCCATCAGTGGCCAGGAAACAGGGTGTCGGCCATTCTCTGTGTCCAGACCCCTGCACATACCTGCCCTCTAGGGCTCTGCAATGATCATACACCCTTACCCCACCCCCTAGAGACTTAAGAACTGCCTAGGGGAAACTGAGGCACCCCCACACTATTCAGAGGAAACATTAAGAACAGTCCCACTTCGTCACACCAAGTATCTTACGCGGTTCCTGCAGAGTTTCTCAATGAAATGTGGGCCTTGGTCCGAATCGATTTCCTTGGGCAGCCCCCACCGGCTAAACACCACCTTAAACGATTGCCGGGCTGCAGTCAAAGCTGGGTTAGTCTTTGCTGGGATGGCTTCTATCCATTTTGTAAAGAGATCTACACGACCAAACATATTTGGTATTTCGCGGGGTGACTGGTAGGGGTCCAATCTTGTCTATCTGTAACCGGGCCCACAGACCCTCAATCCTTTGGTGAGGAATGGGACCCTTTTGTACCTGAGGGTCTGCACATTGCAAACAGTGATTACACTGCTGCTTTACATCTTCACTTATGCTGGGCCACCACCCTGTATCTTTGACCCTTTCTAGAGTTTTGTCCCAGAATGCCCCTTGCTCGTGCTCATGTTGAACCAGTTCAATCCTGACTTTCTTAGGCACTAACCACCTTTTAGGCTGTTCCCCAAGGTCCGAGTCATGCTTGGGTGACCCACGCCACCCCATCGGGATCTTTGTGTACTTACCATTTTCCACAGATTGTTCCTTGCTTCAGGAATTGTTCAGTTTCTTCATCCCCTTCTTTAGGGCTTTCAGCTCCAGCGTCTCTGGGCTTGTCACCTGTTTTCGTGCTCTGGTTACTACACTGATTACCTCCTCTTCCTCACTTTGTGTTAACAGGGCCTCTTGTTTGGCTAAAGCATCCGCCTTGTTATTCCACAGTCCCTGGTTTCTGATGTGGAAATGTGTTATGTAAGTGTCTCGCGTTCGCCCCTTTATTACTCCTTGCTCCCAGTATTGTTCATGAGCGACTGGCTTTCCATCTTCTGTACAGCACCCCTGCCTGCCCGGATGGGTAGCCACACCACTACGGCTCTGCATACCCCGTCCGAATCGGTAAATATTTCCAGGGAGGCTTCCTGATCCTCCACCTGGTACCGCCACCACTTCTGTGATGTGTGTGGCTTCACGGGTCCCTTTCGTTCCTGGCTGGTATTTACCTTTACCGCTCCACATCCGGTCTTAGATCCTCCAGCACCAAAACGGCTCGACCCAGCCACGAACCAGATTTGTGCGTTTTTCTCCTGAGCATTCTGTAGGGTGAGTCCTGATTTCACTGGCCCCTCTGGCAGGGGACACTCATGCTCCTGCCCTTGCACTGCAAGGCCAGATGATACAGGGGATAGAACCTTTCCCTTTTCTAAAGTTACCCCTTGATATACAAGGGCCAGAGGCCATTGTGCCAACCTAGGATTAGATACCTGCCCCTCCCGTGCCGTTCCTGATATTATGTCTTTCAATGGGGAATGTTCTGTCCGTACTATGACTTTGGATCCTCCAGTTATATACTCCCAATGCTGCCAGGCTCACACTAAGGCCCAGCACTCTTTCTCTTTCTCACAGGGGTAACATTGTGCTCAGTGTAATTCAGGGTTTTGGACCCATAGGCCATGACTTGTAATTTCCCGGTGCTTTGCTGCTGTAACCGTGCTGCTCCCTGCACCACAGCAGTACTGGGCAGTTGCAGGGGGAATGGTTCTCCCACTTTTGGATATGTGGGGCCTGGCCTGGGCCAAATCCTGTTTCAGGGTCAGTGATGCCTTTGCCTGATCAGACTCCCACTCCCACTGCTGCCCTTTCTTTAGGAGAAAACCCAGTGGGCGACATTTCAGTAACATGTCTCGAGAGGTTCAGTTCCCGAAAGGGCTCTTAAGGATGCCATATCAGTGGGGGCGGGAAGTTTTCCAATCAGTTCCCCCCGTTGTGCATCTGGGGTTCGTCCTTCCTTTCCCAATATGACCCCTCCTAAGTGTTTTACCTCTTGCTGTAACAGCTGGGCCTCGGCTCTGCTAGCCTGGAATCCAGTATCTTGGATGACCTGTAACATCTGCTCAGTGATCCTACCAACCTCCTTCCTCCCTGTGGTCCCCATGCACCCGGATAGCATCAGCATAGGAAATTACCCCTTTTGGGCTTCAGCTGTCAATTTTTCCCACATCTTAACCACATGGGAGGGACAAATTGTGGCTGCTTTATGAAAGCCGCCTGGGACCCTTGTGTGACGGGTTGGATCACAGAAACCCCCTTGGGGTTGCCAACTGACGTGCCAAGACTATCTCTGCCCTGCTTTCCCTGCCAGCCTGGGACTCCAGCACCCTCTCTCGCTGAGCCAGACACGCCCGTCTGCTCCAGCACAGACCCAGGGTCTGAACCACGGGCCCCAAAGCTGCAGACTCAACTGAAAGTGACTTAAGAAGCGTCCCTGTCTTTAACACTCAGATGCCCAACTCCCAATGGGGTCCAAACCCCAAATAAATCCGGTTTACCCCGTATAAAGCTTATACAGGGTAAACTCATAGATTGTCCACCCTCTATAACACTGATAGAGAGAGATGCACAGCTGTTCCCCCCCGCCCCCTCAGGTATTAATACATACTCTGGGTTAATTAATAAGTAAAAAGTGATTTTATTAAATACAGAAAGTAGGATTCAAGTGGTTCCAAGTAGTGACAGACAGAACGAAGTGAATTACCAAGCAAAATAAAATAGAACATGCAAGTCTCTGTCTAAGAAAACTGAATACTGATAGAAGAAAAGGAGTACTTGTGGCACCTTAGGGACTAACCAATTTATTTGAGCATAAGCTTTCGTGAGCTACAGCTCACTTCATCGGATGCATACTGTGGAAAGTATACTGATAAAACCTCACCCTTAGAGGAATTCCAGTAAGCTTCCTTTTACAGACTAGTCTCCTTCAAGTCTGAGTCCAGCAATCACTCACACCCCCTGTGGTTACTGTCCTTTGTTCCAGTTTCTTTCAGGTATCCTTTTGGGTGGAGAGGTGATCTCTTAAGCCAGCTGAAGACAGAATTGAGGGGTTTCCCACGGACTTAAATAGACTCTTGTGGGTGGAGACCCCCTCCTCTCTCCTATGCAAAGTCCAGCTCCAAGATGGAGTTTTGGAGTCACTTGGGCAAGTCACATGTCCATGCATGACTCAGTTTTTACAGGCAGCAGCCATTGCCCACATGCTATCTTGAATGTCTCCAGGAAGACTTCTTATGTGGATTGGGACCTTCCAACATCCATTGTTCATTAAATGCTTCTTGACTGGGCACTTAACTTGCACATTCCTTTCTCAAGAAGCTGACCAAATGCTTTACAAAGGCTACTTAAAAATCAAGCAAGTACACAGCCAATATTCATAACTTTGAATACAAAAATGATACATGCATACAAATAGGATGAATAGAGTCAGTAGATCATAACCTCTACAGAGATATGTTACATGGCATATGTAGCATAAAACATATTCTAGTTATGTCATATATACATTCATAAGCATATTTCCATAAAGCCTTATGGAGGGCACCCCATAGGAAATTACCCCTTTTGGGCTTCAGCTGTCAATTTTTCCCACATCTTAACCACATGGGAGGGACAAATTGCAGGTGTGTTATGAAAACCCTGGGGGACCCTTGTGTTGTCCCCTGTAAGTGAACTCAAATTTGTACCGGGACTCAGGGCGTGAGGGAATGGCAGAGGAGGCATTTGCTAAATCTGTTACTGAGAACCACTATCTCCCTGCTGCTGCTGCAGTGATTACTTGGCCACGACCGGAGCAGTGGCAGGGTTACTGCGTTTAATGCTCTAAAACCCACTGACCTTCTCCAGGTCTCCCCTCCCCTTTCGGTACAGGCCAACTGGGCAATGTTAGTACTCGCCATGTGCCCAAGAACACCCTGTTCTAACAAACTTTCAGTGGTAGATTTTATCCCGTCTGCTGCTTCCTGAGGATACTTGCTTTGACGCTGTGGAGGGGGGTTAGGCCCTTGGATTAAAACCTCAGCATCAATTTTCCCACATTTCAATTTATTTTTAGCCCATACCCCAGGAAATTTTTGTCCCTTCATGGGTCCCCTTCTGCTTTCCCTCCTTCCGGGGCCTTTCCAGCCACACAGCTATGTACAGCATAAATGGAGGGGTGGATGTTTCTGCTAGCCCTTCACTATTTGTCCATAGGAACCTGTAAACTAAATCCACGAGGAGTCTCCCCTCATTAAGATAAGGCATTCTCAATATTCCATCCTCCTTACCCCATTCCCAGTTTGATTCTGCTTCTGAACACATATTGCCCTTAACTCCCAATTCCCTACGTGGGTCAGGATTGGTCTCGTGATAAATGCTTTCATTGTCTCCCCTCTGTATGATACTAGTTGTGTTGAATTTTCTGTTTCCACAGTGTCCCCAGGAAGCCACTGCTCTCCAAGCACACCTACTGGTGCACCGGTGTCAGTTAACATAGTGGGGCATGTTTGTTCCCCTAATCTCCCCATTATTGCCCCTACAATGGGACACCCCCATTTGTCATACTCTAGCTGGGCCACTACCTCAGGGGGAGTCCAGGGAGGTGGGCACCCCTATTGGGGTGGTGCCGATGGTTCGGGGTCCGTTCTGGGAGTTACAGGAGCCCCGCCAGTCAATTCCTCTTGCCTCTGTAACTGGGCAGCCCTCTGCAGTAACTCACTTGTGGGCTTCCCATCCCATTTCTCTTTTGGTTCCCCGGCCATCATGAGCTTCCTCCATGCCTCCTCTCTCCGTGTATCTTTTCCACCTTCAGCCAGACATCCTCTAGTCTGCATCTGATACCCACATCCAGATCCATTTCTTCCTCTTGCTCCTCTGCTGTTCCTGGCACCTCCCCGTCCTCTTCCTCTAACATGCCATAGTGCATCTGGCCCATTTCCCCCAGCTCCCCTTGGAGATCTGGGGGCCTGTTGTTGTCACAAGTTATCACCTGTACAGGCTCCATTCTCCTGTCCTTATTTCCTTTTCCCGCTTGTCCCTGCGTGTCTCGAAAAACTATAGCTTCTTGAAAAATGTTCTGTTTTAACTTGGGGTACCTGTCCCCTAGCTGGATCTATGGGCCCTAAAGTCACCTTCATTTTTTAGTTCAAACGATCTAACAATTCTGTCTTAAAAGCTAATACATTGAAATCGGGGGCTGGGGGGGGAGTTCCCAAATACCGTTGGCACAACCGGTAGCAAGAACACTGCTCGCACCTAACCACCCCTCAGCACTGCGAATTACTGCCCAGTCAGAAGCGTTAGTACAGGCCTGGGCTAGGACCTCTTAATCTGCTGGCCTCCACCCATTTCGTGCCAACACCTTCACCGTCCAGTCCAGACACGCGTCCCTTTCTAGGGGTCCCAATAACTGAGCAGCAGGTCTGTGCCTGGTCTGGGGTAAAATCAGAAATCTCTGTAATATTTTGCCTTGTTTCCCTTTGTTGCTGTGGGTCATTTGGGACAGGTTTTGTTCTTGTTACTGCCCTCTTGGGAACTGGAGCCACAGGATTGAATTGCTGAGCCTTTAACTTCAAATCCTGCAATTCCCTTTGCACAGGGGCATAGGGCCCTTCAGGAAAGGCATCAGGGAGGGTCTGACCAGCGAGGATCTCTCTGTTCGGGATCCATCCAACTATCCCCACTCCAAGTGTCATTCCAGGTGCCTGTATCCCTGGTGCCCACACTCACACCTCCCCTTACTGCTGCTACTGTGTTCCTCTGGGCTGCCACCACGGTTTCTGGTTTCTCTGGTCGCTGCCTGCAGACGGTGTGGTCACTGCCTGCCTGGGCCTGATCCTTATTTTCTCGTAACACCGTTCTGACAGCTGCCTGAGCACCCCCCAGCTTCATCTGCAATGTAGATCCCTCCCCGTTCAGGTTTTCTACGTCCAGTCTCAGCTGCTCACTCTCCTGTATTACAGTCTGCAATGCTGATGCTGCATCGGTGCCCTCGGATGCCTTCTACTGAGCCAGATTCGCCTTAACTGTGTCCAACCCCAATTCATAACCCTCCAGTTGTCTGTCCTGGAGTGCTCCCAGGCTGGAGAGATTAGTGACAGCTTTCCACAATGCCCATGCTGCTGCTGCTTTGCTAACCTTCTTCTTTAGCTTGCGTTTCATGCACTCACAGAATGCTTCAAACCCCTTACATGTGGACTCCAGGGCATCCCTCCTCTGGAAGGAATCTTCTCCCCCCGGGCATGGACCCTGCTGGCTACCCATTTAGCAAGGGGGGTGGGTTCCTTAATTAATCCCTAGCCCTCCTGGTCCCTTTGCTTTGTTCCCTCCTGATGCTTCAGAGGGGTCATTCTGTCAAGCAGGGAGCGACCCTTTGTGACAAAATGGTACAGGGATTCGGCTGCTATTATCAACTGTTATTCACTGTGTGAGGATGTGACGAAGTAGGACTGTTCTTAATGTTTCCTCTGAATAGTGTGGGGGTGCCTCAGTTTCCTCTATGCAGTTCTTAAGTATCTAGGTGGTGGGGTAAGGGGGTATGATCATTGCAGAGCCCTAGAGGGCAGGTGTGTGCAGGGGTCTGGACACAGTGAATGGCCGACACCCTGTTTCCTGGCCACTGATGGCCTGGCCCTTCTCCCCTGCAAGGTGAGAGCTAAAGGGTTGGAGAACAAAGGGATCAGGTGACCTCCTGGCCCGGGAAAGGGACAAAGCCCAGAGGAGGAGGGGCTGGAGGGAGTTTCAGTTTGGGGCTGGCTGGAGACATGGAGTGAAGGGCAGACGTGGTTGTCTGGCTCACTGCCCCCAAAATGGATCCAGCTGAGGGGTCCTGTTCTCTGCACCTACAAGCTCTGTTTTAGACCATGTTCCTGTCGTCTAATAAACCTTCTGTTTTACTGGCTGGCTGAGAGTCACGTCTGACTGCAGAGTTGGGGGGCAGGACCCTCTGGCTTCCCCAAGACCCCGCCTGAGCGGACTCGCTGTGGGAAGTGCACGGAGCGGCAGAGGATGCTGAATGCTCCGAGGTCAGACCCAGGAAGGTGGAAGCTGTGTGAGCTGTGTGTCCTGCAGACAGGCTGCTCACAGAAATGAGACTTCCCCAGAGTCCTGCCTGGCTTCGTAGGGAGCAGTTCCAGAGCATCGCCCGGGGACGCTGGGACAGAGGCCCTATCAGTTCAGTCCAAACAACCTTAGCCAGCTTGCATTCTCTCCACCAAATGTGTTACCCGCACACCTTGGGGCACCCACTTTTACCCAGTTCCTCAGGCTCTGGGTGAAAGGCACCAACCCTTACCCAGTTCTTAGAGCTCAGGGCGTACTCTTTTGTGGGTTTGCAGGATCTTTTTCCCAGTGAAAGAGCCTTACACAGTAATATCCTTGTCCTCTATTTATTAACACTCATCAAGCAAAATACACACGCTAAGTATACAATGCTCTGCTCACCAATCCTGATCTGGCAGGCGAGGCCTTTCCCTGTTGGCCAGGCAAGGTCGGTCTCGTCTGGGTTCTGGCTGCTGCACGTCATGGTCGTGAGTTCTTCTTTTCAGGTTTCGGTCCGATGAAGTGAGCTGTAGCTCACGAAAGCTTATGCTCAAATAAATTGGTTAGTCTCTAAGGTGCCACAAGTACTCCTTTTCTTCTTTTCAGGTCTTTCCTTCTTCTTTTCCTTTTTCCTTTCTCTTTCCTTCCCAGCTGGTCTCCTTCTTGGACCTCAGTTTAGATAGAAACTTGAGTCCCGCTTAGCTGTGCCTTAACCAATGATTTTACTAAGATATTACAAACTAATTTTTTGACCAATCTTAATGCATTGTGAAATCATTTTTTACCCAGTCATACCCCACCACCTTCGTTGATTTAAATCTTGTAAAACTAATTATGCAACAGACAGAAACAATCAATGAACCAGACAGAAACCATGCAGATAAACGATAGGAAAGTGTTGGTTTCAGAGTAGCAGCCCTGTTAGTCTGTATTCGCAAAAAGAACAGGAGGACTTGTGGCACCTTAGAGACTAACCAATTTATTAGAGCACAAGCTTTCGTGAGCTACAGCTTCATAGAGAAGTGGGGACCATAAAGGCAAAACAATAAAGAAGTAGGGATTTCACACCCACATCCATTGATAAGTGATTTCTTGCCAGACAGAATGCCGTCAAACAAAGTTTTCTTTAACCATCTTTATGTGGTGGTGGGGGGTGCTATTGGGACAGGAGCCTTCCGAACAGCCGGAGAGGACAGTGTTTTCATGTAACTTAGAAGGAATGTGGGGAGGTGACTTTCTGCGAAGGCCTCTGGCCTTGCGAGGGCGGAAGGGCTTTGTGGCTGGGTGGGGGAGGGCGTTCCATGGGGAGAGGCTCATGGACATTTGGGGTGGGGGCACACGAACAGGCGGTGGAGTGGGGCAGGGAAGGGAGGAGCCCATACTGTCAATCTTCCTGCGGGCCTGTCAGCTTCACACAGCCTGCCAGCCCGGGCGGGGGGATGGACACAGGGGATGCGCCTGCCTCGGGATCCGTGGCACAGGCCGGAGGGGACATCGTGGAACAGCTTGCCTGGCAGTGGCTCAGCCATGTGGACACAGCAGCCCACGAGGTTTCATACAGGTCCCCTTGTTCAGTGTAACCTGCGTCTGCCCCACTGCATGGCGCTGGGTGCGCTGGCCCGGCCAGACCCTTCCCGGTGCTCTGAGGGCCTTATACCCCCCTCCCCGCCCCGGGCCAGGGCACCCCGTGGTGCGGTGCAGTCTGGGGTGCAGGGCCTGTGGGTTGGGGGTGAAAGGGCCTTCGTGCTTTCTGGCTGAGCGTGCTGCTGTTTGCATCAGGACACAAAGCGTGCCCGGGTGAGGCTCAGGCCATCCTAGGCAGACCAGAGCCGCTGCAGCCGTGAGGCAAGTGATGAGGGAGCTGCAGGGGGTCCACAGCCTCTGACCTCCCTGCTGCGGGGTGGATCCCAGCTGCATCCTGCACACTGTCCCCAAGGGCCCCCTAACGCCTGATAGCCATTCCTGAGCGGTTCCCAGTCACCACGGTACAGAGGGAAACTGAGGCACAGAGTGAGGACGTGAGTTGCCCATGAGCATGCACGAGCAGGGCTGGAACTGGAAGTGGAACTGGGGCGGGGCTTGGCTCCAGGGCCCCTGCCGTGACTCGAGCTCCCCTGCTATAGGATGAAGGGACCAATCAGAGGAGCTTTCTGTCCCTTGCCTGCCCCAGCCCCCATGGGGCAGATGGGTAGGTGTTGGCCGTTACTCACTGCCCCAGGCCTCAGTAGAACACGGAGCCTGGGGCACTTTATTTATGGAGCTGCTCATGTCTCCTTCCTTGGAGTCTCCTGCAGTATCGTGTGTCCTGGGGAACCCCCTGCCACTAGGTAGCAATGAGGCCAGGAGCAGGTTTTAGCAGAGGACCAGGTGCTTACCTGGAGAAAGAGCCCAATGGCTGTAACAGTGAGGGCTACAAACAGGGCGCTAGTCCTGCCTGCCCCCGGCAAGTGCCAGCCCCTTGCTGTCTGGCTAGGAGGGACCATCCCAATGGGATCTCCTCTCTCAGAGCCTGGCCTGGCTAGCTGCTGGGCTGCTCTGCCAGGCACTTCCTGGGATCCTGTGTCCACCAAGTCAGGGCTGCCTGGGGGAGAGCTCTGAGCCGGGCTGGGCCCCCCACCTGCGGCTCCCAGTGTGGGTCAGCTCTGCTGCAGAGACATGCAGGGTGTCATGTCGCCCTCTGGGGCTGTACTGCCTGGGCCAGGGTATGTCTGGGAACCAGAGGAGCATTGCTCATGCCTCTCTATGGGGCAGGGGCACAGGCCCTGGGGAGCTTGGGGGGGTCAGGCAGCACAGGGCGGGAGGGGCGCAGCGTGGAAGGGACAGGTGGCCCCTGGAGGCTGGCGGAGGAAAGGGGGTAGGGGAAGCAGGGGGTGCTTGAGGAGAGGGGCAGAAGGGTCACTGGGAAATGGGGGAGAGGAGCCCATTGAGCAAAGCAAAGATGCTCTAACCTGGAGCCTCCTGGCACCAGCGGCTCCCCTGGGCGAAACACCAGTGGGGCAGTAGCTCTTTGGGCACCCTGGGGACCTTCAGCCCTTCCCCCATTGCTGGTGGACACTTGGCGCTGCCCCCCGCCTGGCTCTCCCTAGCCTCCTTTCCCCACAGACACAGCTGCCTGGAGCGGATCCTGCCGGCTGCTCAGCGCTTCCAGGAGTCTGTGGATTCCTTCCAGGAGTGGCTGAGTGCGACGGAGAGGTGCCTGGCCCAGCTCTGGCACGCCAACGGCTGCGTGAGCCACCTGCAGGCTGCCCACCAGCAAAGCCAGGTGAGGGCAGGAGGGTGGGTGTACCGGGCTGGCCTGGCTGGGACCTGTAGCCGGCCCTGCAGCATGGCCGAGGGGAGGGACAGGTACCAGGGCAGGGGCCCCTAGAGCATGGAGCAGCCCCCAGTGCCAGAGCCCCCCAGCCGTCCCTGCGCATGAGGGGGAGGAGTTGGGGGGTGGGCACCGAGGGTAGGGGCAGTGGGCACGTGGGGGGCAGTGCAGGGGCCAGGCTGTGGGGCTGGGCTGAGCAGGCCTGGTGAGTCTCACCTGTCGCTTTCCCTCAGGGGCTCTGCGAGGAGATTCGCTCCAGGCTGGGCGACCTGGAGCAAGCCCTGGAGCGGGGGCAGCAGGTGCTGGAGCTGGTGACAGGCAAGTGGCAGAGCAGCTGGCTGCTGAGAATTGGGAACTGCAGCCCCCAGGCCCAGACTGCCGAGCGGTGAATCCCTACCCCCCATTCCCCACTGGGGGGCGCTCGGATCCTACTGCCCTCCATTCCCCACTGGGGGTGCTCGGATCCCCCTTTGCCACATTCCCCACCCAGGGGGTGCTCGGATCCTACTGCCCCCCATTCTCCAGCAGGGGGCGCTCGGATCCTACTGCCCCCCAATTCCCCACCAGGGGCACTCGTCTCCCCCTTTTCCACATTACCCACCGGGGAGTGCTCGAATCCCCCTTTCCCACTTTCCCCACCAGGGGGCGCTCGGATCCTACTGCCCCCCATTCCCCACCAGGGGGGTGCTCAGATCCCCCTTTCTCACATTCCCCAACAGGGGGTGCTCAGATCCTATTGCCCCCCCCCCATTCTCTAGCAGGGCCACTCAGATCCTACTGCCCCCTATGTACCAGCAGTGGTGCTTGGATCCCCCCTCCACACATTCCCCATCAGGGAGCGCTCGGATCCGACTGCCTCCCGTGTACCAGCAGGGGGCACTCAGATCCCCCTTTCCCACATTCCCCACCGTGGGGCGCTCGGATCCTATTTTCCCCCCATTCTCCAGCAGGGGGTGCTTGGATACTACTGCCCCCCATTCCACACTAGGGGGTGCTCGGATCCCCCTTTCCCACATTCCCCACCGGGGGGGCTCAGATCCTATTGCCCCCCCATTCTCCAGCAGGGCAACTCAGATCCTACTGCCCCCCATGTACCAGCAGGGGTGCTTGGATCCCCCCTCCACACATTCTCCACCAGGGGGCGCTTGGATTCTACTGACCCCCATGTACCAGCAGGGGGCATTCAGATCGCCCTTTCCCACATTCCCCACCAGGGGGCGCTCGGATTCTACTGCCCCTCATTCCCCACCAGGCGGCGCTCAGATCCTACTGTCCCCATGTACCAGCAGGGGTGTTCGGATCCCCCATCCCCACATTCCCCACCAGGGGGCGCTCGGATCCTACTGCCCCCCCATTCTCTAGTGGGGGGGCGCATGGATCCCACAGCCAACCCCCCATTCTCCAGCAGTGGTTGCTCGGCTCCTCTCTCCCCACATTCCCCACCAGGGGGCGCTCAGATCCTGTTGCCCCCACCATGTACCAGCAGGGGTGCTCGGATCCCCCAACCAACCTCCCATTCCCCACCAGGGGGCGCTTGGATCCTACCGCCCCCCATTTCCCAGTGGGACGTGCTTGGATCCTCCAACCAAACTGCTGGGGGCTCCTACCCGGGGGCTCACCCTCTCACCCCCTCCTCCCCGGCGCGCTCTCTACAATCCGTTCCTGCTTGGGAGTGTGCTGAAATTTGCTTTTCCCAAACTGCTCACCCCAATTCACTCCTCCACCACAGGCCACCCCTATCCCTTCCTTCCCTGTGTGCTCCACAATCTCGTCTGGATTGACTCGCCTCCGGTGCTCCCCTTGCCCCATTCCTGTCCCACTGCTCACCCTGAACCTCTCCTCCCCATGTGCTGTTCTCAGCCTGTTCCTCCCTGAGCGTTCACTCGAATCAGCCCCTCTGGGGCTCACTTAAATATCTAACAATTCTAGGTGCCAACTTTCCAGGCTAGAGATCTGGCAGCCACTCGGGACCTTTGTGTCTAGACAGACACAGGAGACCTCACCGTGACAAAGATTAATTGATCACAGGAAAGACTGAGCCTTGTCTAGGTGCAGGGGATCCCGATCTGGACCAGTAATACACAGAATGGGCCCTTGGAAACGGACAAGCTTCCAAAGCGTAAAACAATTCTGAGCAAAACTGAATCTCAGGAAGTATTTAAAGAATCAGTAACAATTATTTCTGTGTTCATTTAGGTGATTTAGTATCAAATGCAAGGAAAAGCTGTGAAGCTGACAGCTGCGAGGACAAATCAGCAGTTAGGAAAGGCAGATAATTGACAATAGAAGCTAACGGTATCAGTGAAAAGTCTTGGGCCATGTGTGTAGCAGGAAGGAATGAAATCCCAGCAATGGTCTAGGTCTGATCCCAGGCAAGGAGGGCAATGCTGCAGGCATGATGCAGAAGAGGCAGACGTATTCAATAACTATTTCTGTTCCGTTCAGAAAGACGCAGGGGGAGGTATTCACATCTTACAGTGAGCAGGGAATAGTGTCTCCCAGCTGTAACTAGGACGGATGGTAAATAGCAGCTACTCACCCTGTATAACTCTGCCCCAGGGGTATCATCCGCTTGGCAGAGGTGCTCACTGACCCACTAATGCTGATTTCTAGTAAATCGTGAAGAACTGGGGACTTCCTAGTGCGCTGGAAAAAGCTAAGGCAGTGCCTGTATTTTGAAAGCAGAAGTGACCTGATTAGCCTGACCTTGAGCTGGGTAGGTCATGGCAAGGGTGAAAGGATCCAGAGAGACTTAGAAGATGGATGCATAAGAAATACCAGTTCTCCGTGATTTCGACTGTGATTGTCAGTAATAATAGATTCATAGATACTAAGGTCAGAAGGGACACTGTGATCATAGGCGAAAAACCCCGAGGGCCTCTTCCAATCTGCCCTGGAGGAAAATTCCTTCCTGACCCCAAATATGGCTATCAGCTAAACCCTGAGCATGTGGGCAAGACTCTAAGATACCTGCCTCTGCTCTAGCCCCTTCATCAGGGCTCTGAGTGTTTCACAGAGCAGGTCGTTATCATAGAATCATAGAATATCAGGGCTGGAAGGGACCTCAGGAGGTCATCTAGTCCAACCCCCTGCTCAAAGCAGGACCAAACCCCAACTAAATCATCCCAGTCAGGGCTTTGTCAAGCCTGACCTTAAACACCTCAAAGAAGAAGATTCCACCACCTCCCTAGGTAACGCATTCCAGTGCTTCACCACCCTCCTAGTGAAATAGTGTTTCCTAATATCCAACCTAAACCTCCCCCACTGGAACTTGAGACCATTACTCCTTGTCCTGTCATCTGCTATCACTGAGGATAGTCTAGATCCATCCTCTTTGGAACCCCCTTCAGGTAGTTGAAAGCAGCTATCAAATTCCCCCTCATTCTTCTCTTCCGCAGACTAAACAATCCCAGTTCCCTCAGCCTCTCCTCATAAGTCATGTGTTCCAGTCCCCTAATCATTTTTGTTGCCCTACACTGGACTCTTTCCAATTTTTCCACATCCTTCTTGTAGTGTGGGGCCCAAAACTGGACACAGTACTCCAGATGAGGCCTCACCAATGTCGAATAAGGGGAACGATCACGTCCCTTGATCTGCTGGCTATGCCCCTACTTATACATCCCAAAATGCCATTGGCCTTCTTGGCAACAAGGGCACACTGTTGACTCATATCCAGCTTCTCGTCCACTGTAACCCCTAGGTCCTTTTCTGCAGAACTCTGCCTCGCCATTCAGTCCCTCGTCTGTAGCGGTGCATGGGAATCTTCCGTCCTAAGTGCAGGACTCTGTGCTTGTCCTTGTTGAACCTCATCAGATTTCTTTTGGCCCAATCCTCCAATTTGTCTAGGGCCCTCTGTATCCTATCCCTACCCTCCAGCGTATCTACCACTCCTCCCAGTTTAGTGTCATCTGCAAACTTGCTGAGGGTGCAATCCACACCATCCTCCAGATCATTTATGAAAATATTGAACAAAACCGGCCCGAGGACCGACCCTTGGGGCACTCCACTTGATACCGGCTGCCAACTAGACATGGAGCCATTGATCACTACCCTTTGAGCCCGATGATCTAGCCAGCTTTCTCTCCACCTTATCGTCCATTCATCCAGCCCATACTTCTTTAACTTGCTGGCAAGAATACTGTGGGAGACTGTGTCAAAAGCTTTGCTAAAGTCAAGGAACAACACGCCCACTGCTTTCCCCTCATCCACAGAGCCAGTTATCTCATCATCTAAGGCAATTAGATTAGTCAGGCATGACTTGCCTTTGGTGAATCCATGCTGACTGTTCCTGATCACTTTCCTCTCCTCTAAGTGCTTCAGAATTGATTCCTTGAGGACCTGCTCCATGATTTTTCCAGGGACTGAGGTGAGGCTGACTGGCCTGTACTTCCCAGGATCCTTCTTCTTCTCTTTTTTAAAGATGGGCACTACATTAGCCTTTTTCCAGTCGTCCGGGACCTCCCCTGATCGCCATGAGTTTTCAAAGATAATGGCCAATGGCTCTGCAATCACAGCCGCCAACTCCTTTAGCACTCTCGGATGCAGCGCATCCAGCCCCATGGACTTGTGCACGTCCAGCTTTTCTAAATAGTCCCGAACCACTTCTTTCTCCACAGAGGGCTGGTCACCTCCCCACCATGCTGTGCTGCCCAGTGCAGCAGTCTGGGAGCTGACCTTGTTCGTGAAGACAGAGGCAAAAAAAGCATTGAGTACATTAGCTTTTTCCACATTCTCTGTCACTAGGTTGCCTCCCTCATTCAGTAAGGGGCCCACACTTTCCTTGACTTTCTTCTTGTTGCTAACATACCTGAAGAAACCCTTCTTGTTACTCTTAACATCTCTTGCTAGTTGCACCTCCAGGTGTGATTTGGCCTTCCTGATTTCACTCCTGCATGCCTGAGCAATATTTTTATACTCTTCTCTGGTCATTTGTCCAATCTTCCACTTCTTGTAAGCTTCTTTTTTGAGTTTAAGATCAGCAAGGATTTCACTGTGAAGCCAAGCTGGTCGCCTGCCATAGTTACTATTCTTTCTACACATCGGGATGGTTTGTCCCTGTAACCTCAATAAGGATTCTTTAAAATACAGCCAGCTCTCCTGGACTCCTTTGCCCCTCATGTTATTCTCCCAGGGGATCCTGCCCATCAGTTCCCTGAGGGAGTCAAAGTCTGCTTTTCTGAAGTCCAGGCTCCGTATTCTGCTGCTCTCCTTTCTTCCCTGTGTCTGGATCCTGAACTTGACCATCTCACGGTCACTGCCTCCCAGGTTCCCATCCACTTTAGCTTCCCCTACTAATTCTTCCCGGTTTGTGAGCAGCAGGTCAAGAAGAGCTCTGCCCCTAGTTGGTTCCTCCAGCACTTGCACCAGGAAATTGTCCCCTACACTTTCCAAAAACGTCCTGGATTGTCTGTGCACCGCTGTATTGCTCTCCCAGCAGATATCAGGGTGATTGAAGTCTCCCATGAGAACCAGGGCCTGTGATCTAGTAACTTCCGTGAGTTGCCAGAAGAAAGCCTCATCCACCTCATCCCCCTGGTCTGGTAGTCTATAGCAGACTCCCACCACGACATCACCCTTGTTGCTCACGCTTCTAAACTTAATCCAGAGACACTCAGGTTTTTCTGCAGTTTCATAGCGGAGCTCTGAGCAGCTCCCTTACATACAATGCAACTCCCCCCACTTTTCTGCCCTGCGTGTCCTTCCTGAACAGTTTATATCCATCCATGACAGTACTCCAGTCATGTGAATTATCCCATCAAGTCTCTGTTATTCCAATCACGTCATAATTCCTTGACTGTGCCAGGACTTCCAGTTCTCCCTACTTGTTTCCCAGGCTTCTTGCATTTGTGTATAGGCCCTTGAGATAACTTGCTGTTTGTCGTGCTTTCTTAGTATGAGGCAGGAGCCCTCCCTTTTCGTGCTCTCCTGCTTGTGCTTCCTCCCGGTATCCCACGTCCCCACTTACCTCAGGGCTTTGGTCTCCCTCCCCCAGTGAACCTAGTTTAAAGCCCTCCTCACTAGGTTAGCCAGCCTGCTTGCGAAGATGCTCTTCCCTCTCTTCGTTAGGTGGAGCCCGTCTCTGCCTAGCACTCCTCCTTCTTGGAACACCATCTCATGGTCAAAGAATCCAAAGCCTTCTCTCCGACACCGCCTGCATAGCCATTCGTTGACTTCCACGATTCGACGGTCCCTGTCCCGGCCTTTTCCTTCCACGGGGAGGATGGTCAAGAACACCACTTGCGCCTCAAACTCCTTTATCCTTCTTCTCAGAGCCACGTAGTCCGCAGTGATCCGCTCAAGGTCATTCTTATCATTACCCTCAAGGTACAGGTGAGCAAACTGAGGCACAGAGAGGGAAAGAGACTTGGCCAAGGTCACCCAGAAAGCCAGGGGCACAGCCAGGACAAGAACCCAGGTCTCCTTAACCCCAGTGTGGTGCCTGGTTGATGTAATGTGCTGAACCTTCTGTAAGACGGGTGACTTAGTCATGCTGGACACATTAGCACTGTCCAAACACATTAGCACTGTACAACATGAAGGTGGCACCAATGCATTCGAATTCTCTGAGAGGGTCGACAAGCATATGGACAAGGGGGATCCAGTGGATATAGTATACTTAGGTTTTCAGAAAGCCTTTGACAAGGTCCCTCACCAAAGGCTCTTAAGCAAAGTAAGCTGTCATGGGATAAGAAGGAAGGCCCTCTCATGGATTGGTAACTGGTTAAAAGATAGGAAACAAAGGGTAGGAATAAATGGTCAGTTTTCAGAATGGAGAGAGGTAAATAGTGGTGTCCCCCAGGGGTCTGTACTGGGACCAGTCCTATTCAACATATTCATAAATGATCTGGAAAAAGGGGTAAACAGTGAGGTGGCAAAATTTGCAGACGATATAAAATTACTCAGAATACTTAAGTCCAAAGCTTACTGCGAAGAGTAAGGGATCTCACAAAACTGGCAACAAAATGGCAGATGAAATTCAATGTTGATAAACACGAAGTAATGCACATTGGAAAACATAATCCCACCTATACGTATAAATTGATGGGGTCTAAATTAGATGTTACCACTCAAGAAAGAGATCTTTCAGTCACTATGGAGAGTTCTCTGAAAACATCCACTCAATGTGCAGCGGCAGCCAAAAACGCTAACAGAATGTTGGGAATCATTAGGAAAGGGATCGAGAATAAGGCAGAAAATATCACGTTGCTTCTATATAAACCCATGGTACGCTCACATCTTGAATACTGTGTGCAGATGTGGTCGCCCTATCTCAAAAAAGATATATTGGAATTGGAAAAGGTTCAGAAAAGGGCAACAAAAATGATTCGGGGTCTGGAACGGCTTCCGTATGAGGAGAGATAAATAAGACTGGGACTTTTCCCCTTGGAAAAGAGACAACTAAGGGGGGATATGATAGAGGTCTATACAATCATGACGGGTGTGGAGAAAGTAAATAAGGAAGTGTTATTTACTCCTTCTAATAACATAAGAACCAGGGGTCACCCAATGAAATGAATAGGCAGCAGGTTTAAAACAAACCAAAGGACGTATTTCTTCACACAACGCACAGTCAACCTGTGGAACTCCTTGCCAGGGGATGTTGTGAAGGCCCAAAGTATAACTGGGTTCAAAAAAGAACTAGATGAGTTCTTGGAGGATAGGGCCATGAATGGCTAGTAGCCAAGATGGGCAGGGACACAACCCCCTGCTCTGGGTGTCCCTAAACCTCTGACTGCCAGAAGCTGGGACTGGACGACGGGATGGATCACTTGATAATTACCTTGTTCTGTTCATTCCCTCTGAAGCACCTGGCATTGGCCACTGTCAGAAGTGGGCTAGATGGACCACTACTCTGACCCAGTATGGCCGGTCTTATGTTCTTATGTCCCATATTAGTTGAATTACAAATTAGTTAATTGACAGAGTGCAAAAAATAATAATTGTACATAAGGAGAGACGTCATCCACTGGGGCTGTTTCTAGTGGGGTCCCACCGGGACCTGTTCTCAGCTCAGGGTGGTTCAGAGTCTTTATCAGTCCCCTGGAAGAAAAGATAAACTCTTTGCTGGTGACATCTGCAGGTGGCACAGACGTGGTCAGGAATGCTGGGGACAGGTCAGCTGGATGGCTTGGGGAGATGGGCTCGAGAACAAAAGCTGTTTACGACCGACCACAGAGGAAAGACTGGGGGCAGTACCTGGGATGCAGGTCACGCCCGGGGAGGAGGCCACCACTCTCTGAGCTAGCCGACAAAGGTCGAATCTGAAGCGAGAGAAATGCAGCCTAGAGCTAAGGGGCCGTGGTTAGCAGTGATGGGACGAGCCCGCCCAGGGCCCTGGTGGATTCTCCGTCACCTGGCGCATGGGAACCCAGCCTGGATCTTTCAGCTCTGCTCTAGCTCAGCCAGGCGCTGTGGGCTCAGGGCAGGGACGAGGGGGCTCTCCCGAGCGGCGGAGGAGGTCAGATCAGAGGGTCTGTGCTCCTGCCTGACTTCCGAATCCCTCGGCAGGGGAGGAAGCCCAGCTGGCCCAGGAGAAGATGGAGTCCCTGAGGATGAGGTATCTGATCATGGGGCAGAGCAGCGGCGACATCCGGCAGCGGCTGGCGCAGGCCCTGGAGGCCTCGTCCCGTGTAGACGCTGCCCAGGAGGACCTGGCTCTCTGGCTGGGTCGAATGGAGAAGGAGCTGGCCTCTGGGGACAGCCAGCCGGGTGACGGGCCGCACCGGGTCAGTGCCAGTGACAGAGAAAAGGTACTGGGGGCAAAGGTGAGGGAAGGGTTCAGGATCCCTCCAGGGCTGAGACTCCACCCCCGTCCCTGATCTCGCCTCACGCCTCTCGTGGGCACACGCGGGCCAGTGTGGGAACGTTCCAGCCAGGCGAATCGCCCCGCCAGCTTCCAAATCGTACCCAGGCCCCTGTCTCCCCAGGGTGGGCACTTGGGAACGCGCCACTCCCCCCCGCCAGGCAGCACCACGCGTGTCACCACTCCCGCCCTGCAGCACCTTGCGCACGCCCCGCTCCCCCCCGCCAGGCAGCACCTTGCGCGTCACCACTCCCACCCTGCAGCACCTTGCGCGCGCTCCCCTCCCCCCGCAGCACCTTGCGCGTCACCACTCCCGCCCTGCAGCACCTTGCACACGCCCCGCTCCCCCCCGCCAGGCAGCACCTTGCGCGTCACCACTCCCACCCTGCAGCACCTTGCGCGCGCTCCCCTCCCCCCGCAGCACCTTGCGCGTCACCACTCCCACCCTGCAGCACCTTGCACACGCCCCGCTCCCCCCCGCCAGGCAGCACCTTGTGCGTCACCACTCCCGCCCTGCAGCACCTTGCACACGCCCCGCTCCCCCCCGCCAGGCAGCACCTTGTGCGTCACCACTCCTGTCCTGCAGCACCTCGCGCACGCCCCGCTCCCCCCCGCCAGGCAGCACCTCGCGCGTCACCACTCCCGCCCTGCAGCACCTCGCGCACGCCCCACTCCCCCCCGCCAGGCAGCACCTCGCGCGTCACCACTCCCGCCCTGCAGCACCTCGCGCACGCCCCACTCCCCCCCGCCAGGCAGCACCTCGCGCGTCACCACTCCCGCCCTGCAGCACCTTGCGCACGCCCCTCCCCCCCGCCAGGCAGCACCTCACGCGTCACCACTCCCGCCCTGCAGCACCTTGCGCACGCCCCGCTCCCCCCGCAGCACCTCACGCGTCACCACTCCCGCCCTGCAGCACCTCGCGCACGCCCCGCTCCCCCCCGCCAGGCAGCACCTCGCGCGTCACCGCTCCCGCCCTGCAGCACCTTGCGCACGCCCCGCTCCCCCCGCAGCACCTCGCACGTCACCACTCCCGCCCTGCAGCACCTCGCGCACGCCCCACTCCCCCCGCAGCACCTCACGCGTCACCACTCCCGCCCTGCAGCACCTCGCGTGTCACCACTCCCGCCCTGCAGCACCTTGCGCACGCCCCACTCCCCCCCGCCAGGCAGCATCTCGCGTGTCACCGCTCCCGCCCTGCAGCACCTTGCGCACGCTCCCCTCCGCCTCCCTCTCCCACAAACACACCTGGTGGCGTGTGACCGGGCGTCTCTCTCTCAGTTTGAGCAGGTGCTGGGGGCTGAACACGCCCACCTGGCCAGGCTCAGCCAGCGGCTGGAGGAGCTCAGGCAGGTCCGGCTGGACGCCCAGGCCATCTGCTCGCAGCGCTCCGCTCAGCAGGTAGGGACGCCGGCCCAGCGCCCAGCCCCGTGCTCCCGTTCACACGGACGCCCAGGGCAGCAGCCAAGGGCACCAGGCCTTCCACCTGCCCCGGCCAGCGCCGGGACTTCAGGCCGCTGGATTCCCCCCACACCGCTGGATGCCCCTGGACACTCGGACTGAGCCGGGCACGTGGCCACATGTACACTCACGGACTGAGCCACGTACACGCGCCGACCGCCACGCACGGCACGCACCGATTCGCACGGACTGAGCCGCTTACACACGCCGACCGCCACGCACGGCACGCACCGATTCGCACGGACTGAGCCACGTACACGCGCCGACCGCCACGCACGGCACGCACCGATTCGCACGGACTGAGCCGCTTACACACGCCGACCGCCACACACGGCACGCACCGATTCGCACGGACTGAGCCGCTTACACACGCCGACCGCCACACACGGCACGCACCGATTCGCACGGACTGAGCCGCTTACACGCACCGACCGCCACGCACGGCACGCACCGATTCGCACGGACTGAGCCGCTTACACGCGCCGACCGCCACGCACGGCACGCACCGATTCGCACGGACTGAGCCGCTTACACGCACCGACCGCCACGCACGGCACGCACCGATTCGCACGGACTGAGCCACGTACACGCGCCGACCGCCACGCACGGCACGCACCGATTCGCACGGACTGAGCCACGTACACGCGCCGACCGCCACGCACGGCACGCACCGATTCGCACGGACTGAGCCACGTACACGCGCCGACCGCCACGCACGGCACGCACCGATTCGCACGGACTGAGCCACGTACACGCGCCGACCGCCATGCACGGCACGCACCGATTCGCACGGACTGAGCCACGTACACGCGCCGACCGCCACACACGGCACGCACCGATTCGCACGGACTGAGCCACGTACACGCGCCGACCGCCACGCACGGCACGCACCGATTCGCACGGACTGAGCCGCTTACACACGCCGACCGCCACGCACGGCACGCACCGATTCGCATGGACTGAGCCGCTTAACCACGCCGACCGCCACGCACGGCACGCACCGATTCGCACGGACTGAGCCACGTACACGCGCCGACCGCCACGCACGGCAAGCACCGATTCGCACGGACTGAGCCACGTACACGCGCCGACCGCCACGCACGGCACGCACCGATTCGCACGGACTGAGCCACGTACACGCGCCGACCGCCACGCACGGCACGCACCGATTCGCACGGACTGAGCCACGTACACGCGCCGACCGCCACGCACGGCACGCACCGATTCGCACGGACTGAGCCACGTACACGCGCCGACCGCCACACACGGCACGCACCGATTCGCACGGACTGAGCCACGTACACGCGCCGACCGCCACGCACGGCACGCACCGATTCGCACGGACTGAGCCGCTTACACGCACCGACCGCCACGCACGGCACACACCGATTCGCACGGACTGAGCCACGTACACGCGCCGACCGCCACGCACGGCACGCACCGATTCGCACGGACTGAGCCACGTACACACGCCGACCGCCACGCACGGCACGCACCGATTCGCATGGACTGAGCCGCTTACACACGCCGACCGCCACACACGGCACGCACCGATTCGCACGGACTGAGCCACGTACACGCGCCGACCGCCACGCACGGCACGCACCGATTCGCACGGACTGAGCCGCTTACACACGCCGACCGCCACACACGGCACGCACCGATTCGCACGGACTGAGCCGCTTACACACGCCGACCGCCACACACGGCACGCACCGATTCGCACGGACTGAGCCGCTTACACGCACCGACCGCCACGCACGGCACGCACCGATTCGCACGGACTGAGCCACGTACACGCGCCGACCGCCACACACGGCACGCACCGATTCGCACGGACTGAGCCACGTACACGCGCCGACCGCCACGCACGGCACGCACCGATTCGCACGGACTGAGCCACGTACACGCGCCGACCGCCACGCACGGCACGCACCGATTCGCACGGACTGAGCCACGTACACACGCCGACCGCCACGCACGGCACGCACCGATTCGCACGGACTGAGCCGCTTACACGCACCGACCGCCACGCACGGCACGCACCGATTCGCACGGACTGAGCCGCTTACACGCGCCGACCGCCACGCACGGCACGCACCGATTCGCACGGACTGAGCCGCTTACACGCACCGACCGCCACGCACGGCACGCACCGATTCGCACGGACTGAGCCGCTTACACGCACCGACCGCCACGCACGGCACGCACCGATTCGCACGGACTGAGCCGCTTACACGCACCGACCGCCACGCACGGCACGCACCGATTCGCACGGACTGAGCCGCTTACACGCACCGACCGCCACGCACGGCACGCACCGATTCGCACGGACTGAGCCACGTACACGCGCCGACCGCCACGCACGGCACGCACCGATTCGCACGGACTGAGCCACGTACACGCGCCGACCGCCACGCACGGCACGCACCGATTCGCACGGACTGAGCCACGTACACGCACCGACCGCCACGCACGGCATGCACCGATTCGCACGGACTGAGCCACGTACACGCACCGACCGCCACGCACGGCACGCACCGATTCGCACGGACTGAGCCACGTACACGCGCCGACCGCCACACACGGCACGCACCGATTCACACGGACTGAGCCGCTTACACGCACCGACCGCCACGCACGGCACACACCGATTCGCACGGACTGAGCCACGTACACGCGCCGACCGCCACGCACGGCACGCACCGATTCGCATGGACTGAGCCGCTTACACGCACCGACCGCCACACACGGCACGCACCGATTCGCACGGACTGAGCCACGTACACGCGCCGACCGCCACGCACGGCACGCACCGATTCGCACGGACTGAGCCACGTACACGCGCCGACCGCCACGCACGGCATGCACCGATTCGCACGGACTGAGCCACGTACACGCACCGACCGCCACGCACGGCACGCACCGATTCGCACGGACTGAGCCACGTACACGCGCCGACCGCCACACACGGCACGCACCGATTCACACGGACTGAGCCGCTTACACGCACCGACCGCCACGCACGGCACACACCGATTCGCACGGACTGAGCCACGTACACGCGCCGACCGCCACGCACGGCACGCACCGATTCGCATGGACTGAGCCGCTTACACGCGCCGACCACCACACACGGCACGCACCGATTCGCACGGACTGAGCCGCTTACACGCACCGACCGCCACGCACGGCACGCACCGATTCGCACGGACTGAGCCACGTACACGCGCCGACCGCCACGCACGGCACGCACCGATTCGCACGGACTGAGCCGCTTACACGCACCGACCGCCACGCACGGCACGCACCGATTCGCACGGACTGAGCCGCTTACACGCACCGACCGCCACGCACGGCACGCACCGATTCGCACGGACTGAGCCGCTTACACGCACCGACCGCCACGCACGGCACGCACCGATTCGCACGGACTGAGCCACGTACACGCGCCGACCGCCACGCACGGCACGCACCGATTCGCACGGACTGAGCCGCTTACACGCACCGACCGCCACGCACGGCACGCACCGATTCGCACGGACTGAGCCGCTTACACGCACCGACCGCCACGCACGGTACGCACCGATTCGCACGGACTGAGCCGCTTACACGCACCGACCGCCACGCACGGCACGCACCGATTCGCACGGACTGAGCCGCTTACACGCACCGACCGCCACGCACGGCACGCACCGATTCGCACGGACTGAGCCGCTTACACGCGCCGACCGCCACACACGGCACGCACCGATTCGCACGGACTGAGCCGCTTACACACGCCAACCGCCACACACGGCACGCACCGATTCGCACGGACTGAGCCACGTACACGCACCAACTGCCATGCACGGCACGCACCGATTCGCACGGACTGAGACACTTACACACACGGACCGCCACGCACGGCAGGCACCAATTCGCACGGACTGAGACACTTACACGCACCTACCACCACGCACGGCACGCACCGATTCGCACGGACTGAGCCGCTTACACGCGCGGACTGCCACGCACGGCATGCACCGATTCGCACGGACTGAGCCGCTTACACTCGCCGACCGCCATGCACGGCACGCACCGATTCACACGGACTGAGCCACGTACACCCGCCAACCGCCACGCACGGCACGCACCGATTCGCACGGACTGAGCCACGTACACGCACCGACCGCCACGCACGGCACGCACCGATTCGCACGGACTGAGCCGCTTACACGCGCCGACCGCCACACACGGCACGCACCGATTCGCACGGACTGAGCCACGTACACGCGCCGACCGCCACGCACGGCACGCACCGATTCGCACGGACTGAGCCGCTTACACGCGCCGACCGCCACACACGGCACGCACCGATTCGCACGGACTGAGCCGCTTACACACGCCGACCGCCACACACGGCACGCACCGATTTGCACGGACTGAGCCGCTTACACACGCCGACCGCCACACACGGCACGCACCGATTCGCACGGACTGAGCCACGTACACGCGCTGACCGCCACGCACGGCACGCACCGATTCGCACGGACTGAGCCACGTACACGCGCCGACCGCCACGCACGGCACGCACCGATTCGCACGGACTGAGCCACGTACACGCGCCGACCGCCACGCACGGCACGCACTGATTCGCACGGACTGAGCCGCTTACACACGCCGACCGCCACACACGGCACGCACCGATTCGCACGGACTGAGCCGCTTACACACGCCAACCGCCACACACGGCAAGCACCGATTCGCACGGACTGAGCCACGTACACGCGCCGACCGCCACGCACGGCACGCACCGATTCGCACGGACTGAGCCGCTTACACACGCCGACCGCCACACACGGCACGCACCGATTCGCACGGACTGAGCCGCTTACACACGCCGACCGCCACACACGGCACGCACCGATTCGCACGGATTGAGCCGCTTACACACGCCAACCGCCACACACGGCAAGCACCGATTCGCACGGACTGAGCCACGTACACGCACCAACTGCCATGCACGGCACGCACCGATTCGCACGGACTGAGACACTTACACACACGGACCGCCACGCACGGCAGGCACCAATTCGCATGGACTGAGACACTTACACGCACCTACCGCCACGCACGGCACGCACCGATTCGCACGGACTGAGCCGCTTACACGCGCGGACTGCCACGCACGGCATGCACCGATTCGCACGGACTGAGCCGCGTACACGCACTGACCGCCACACACGGCACGCACCGATTCACACGGACTGAGCCACGTACACCCGCCGACCGCCACGCACGGCACGCACCGATTCGCACGGACTGAGCCACGTACACGCGCCGACCGCGACGCACGGCACGCACCAATTCGCATGGACTGAGACACTTACACGCACCTACCGCCACGCACGGCACGCACCGATTCGCACGGACTGAGCCGCTTACACGCGCGGACTGCCACGCACGGCATGCACCGATTCGCACGGACTGAGCCGCTTACACTCGCCGACCGCCATGCACGGCACGCACCGATTCACACGGACTGAGCCACGTACACCCGCCGACCGCCACGCACGGCACGCACCGATTCGCACGGACTGAGCCACGTACACGCACTGACCGCCACGCATGGCACGCACCGATTTGCACGGACTGAGACACTTACACGCGTGGACCGCGACACACGGCACGCACTGATTCACATGGACTGAGCCACTTACATGCGTGGACCACCACGCACGGCACGCACCGATTCGCACGGACTGAGCCACTTACACGCGTGGACCGCGACGCACGGCACGCACCGATTCACGCGGACTGAGCCACTTACATGCGCGGACTGCCACGCACGGCACGCACCGATTCACACGGACTGAGCCGCTTACACGCGCCGACCGCCACACACGGCACGCACCGATTCGCACGGACTGAGCCACTTACACGCGCCGACCGCCACGCACGGCACGCACCGATTCGCACGGACTGAGACACTTACACGCGCCGACCGGCACGCACCGATTCGCACGGACTGAGCCGCTTACACACGCCGACCGCCACGCACGACACGCACCGATTCACATGGACTGAGCCACGTACACGCACTGACCGCCACGCACGGCACGCACCGATTCACACGGACTGAGCCGCTTACACGCACTGACCGCCACGCATGGCATGCACCGATTTGCACGGACTGAGACACTTACACGCGTGGACCGCGACACACGGCACGCACTGATTCACATGGACTAAGCCACTTACATGCGTGGACCGCCACGCACGGCACGCACCGATTCGCACGGACTGAGCCACTTACACGCGTGGACCGCGACACACGGCACGCACTGATTCACACGGACTGAGCCACTTACATGCGCGGACTGCCACGCACGGCACGCACCGATTCACACGGACTGAGCCGCTTACACGCACCGACCGCCACGCACGGCACGCACCGATTCACACGGACTGAGCCGCTTACACGCACCGACCGCCACGCACGGCACGCACCGATTCGCACGGACTGAGCCACTTACACGCGCAGACCGCCACGCACGGCACGCACCGATTCGCATGGACTGAGCCACTTACACGCGCCGACCGCCACGCACGGCACGCACCGATTCGCACGGACTGAGACACTTACACGCGCCGACCGGCACGCACCGATTCGCACGGACTGAGCCGCTTACACACGCCGACCGCCACGCACGGCACGCACCGATTCACATGGACTGAGCCACGTACACGCACTGACCGCCACGCACGGCACGCACCGATTCACACGGAATGAGACACTTACACGCGCCGACCGGCACGCACCGATTCGCACGGACTGAGCCGCTTACACGCGCCGACCGCCACGCACGGCACGCACCGATTCGCACGGACTGAGCCGCTTACACGCGCCGACCGCCACGCACGGCACGCACCGATTCACATGGACTGAGCCACGTACACGCACTGACCGCCACGCACGGCACGCACCGATTCACACGGAATGAGACACTTACACGCGCCGACCGGCACGCACCGATTCGCACGGACTGAGCCGCTTACACGCGCCGACCGCCACTCACAGCACGCACCGATTCGCACGGACTGAGCCGCTTACACGCGCCGACCGCCACGCACGGCACGCACCGATTCGCACGGACTGAGCCGCTTACACGCGCCGACCGCCACGCACGGCACGCACCGATTCACACGGACTGAGCCACGTACACGCGCCGACCGCCACGCACGGCACGCACCGATTCGCACGGACTGAGACACTTACACACACGGACCGCCACGCACGGCACGCACCGATTCGCACGGACTGAGACACTTACACACACGGACCGCCACGCACGGCACGCACCGATTCGCATGGACTGAGCCACTTACACGCGCCGACTGCCACGCACGGCACGCACCAATTCGCACGGACTGAGCCACTTACACGCGCAGACCGCCACGCACGGCACGCACCGATTCGCATGGACTGAGCCACTTACACGCGCCGACCGCCACGCACGGCACGCACCGATTCACACGGACTGAGACACTTACACGCACCGACCGGCACGCACCGATTCGCACGGACTGAGCCGCTTACACACGCCGACCGCCACGCACGGCACGCACCGATTCACATGGACTGAGACACGTATACGCACCGACCGCCACGCACGGCACGCACCGATTCGCACGGACTGAGCCACGCTGGTGTGTGCCCACACGCACAGAGACGCCGACTGAGTGCAGGCGTCTGTCTCGTGAGCAGTTCGGGATGTTCAGGCCCGCGAGGCGCGCAGCCCGAGCAGCTCCTGAGCACTGCCGGCCGGCCGGGGTAGGACCTGCTTTCCTCGCACGTGAGCGGCCACAGAGAGCTGGGTTTGGCCTGCCTGTCCGCCGAGGGAACCCCCTGGGGCCTGGAGGGGTGGGGAAGTGAGGGTGGTCCTAGCGGGTGAGTTGGCAGCCTATAGCGGGGGCCGCTGTGTTCTTACAGAGGCTGCGCGGGGGGCTGGGGCGGGGCAGAGGCCGCTGGACCCTCACCTGCCTGTGTCCCCCGTGGGCGAGGGCAGCAGCAGGCTTCGTGCTCAGGCCTCTCTCTCTCTCAGCTCCTCTCGGCCGAGATTCTGCACCACCGTGGCCTGGCGGAGCGCCTGCTGGGGATCTCCGACCCGCTGCTCCGCGCCTGGCCCCTGCCCTCACGCCAGCCCCCGCAGGTGAGAACCGGCACGGCTTCCGGCCAGGGCCCGTGGGTCTGCGCCCCCGGTCTGCCCTGTGCCGCCAGGCCTGGGCGATGGGCATCCCGGGGCGTCCCCTCGGGTACCTGACACGCTGCGGTCCCCGAAGCAGCCAGCGGGTGACGGGGAAAAGGCCCACAGCCCGCGGCTGGGCCGGGGCAGAGCCAGTGCCCTCGGGGAGAAGGCCCATGTCCCCGGCCCTGTGCGCCCCCCTGTGAGCTGTCTCTGCCCCAGCCGCCAGCGCAGTCCCTCCGGGAGCAGGCTGAGCGGCTCTTCCTGGAGAACGCAGAGTGTGCAGTGCAGCTGGAGCGCGCCCAGGCCCTGCTCGCCCAGTTCGCCGAGGCCCACGACGAGCTCACGCCCTGGCTGGAGGAGACGCAGCGGGTGGCCGCGCGGCTCTCCCCTGACGCCATCAGCTGGGAAGCCTTCAAGGAGCAGCAGGACCTGCTGCAGGTGAGCCGGGCTGGAGGGCGAGCGAGGCTGCGGGGCAGGGAGCCCCGGGACCGGGAGGGGCCCTGTGGAAGGGGAGTAGGGTTGCCGGGTGTCCGGTTCTCAGCCGGATCGCCCAGTCGAAAAGGTAGCCCAGTCCTAACCGGGCCGTTAAAAGTCCAGTGGGGGGGCTGTGGGTCCAAGGCAGGCTCCCTGCCCAGCTCCGTGCAGCTCCCCAGAAGCGGTGATATGTCCCTCAGCTCCGAGGCGAGGCCAGGGGGGCTCCGTGCACGGCCCCCGCCCCAAGCGCCAGCTCCGCGGCTTCCATTGGCCGGGAACCGCAGCCAGTGGGAACTGCAGGGGCGGTGCCAGTGGGCAGAGGCAGCCCGTAAAGTGCAGAGCTGCCTGGCCCCACCTCCGCTTCGGGGCGGACGCATGGCCACTTCTGGGGAGCTGCCCGAGGTGAGCACTGGCCAGAGCCTGCGCCCTGAACCCCCTCCCGTGCCCCAACCCCTGCCTCAGCCCAGAGTCCCCGCCCGCACCCTGACTTCCTCCCGGAGCCTGCTCCCTGAACCCCCTCCTGCGCCCCAACCCCTGCCTCAGCCCAGAGTCCCCTCCCGCACCCTGACTTCCTCCCGGAGCCTGCTCCCTGAACCCCCTCCCGCGCCCCAACCCCTGCCCCAGCCCAGAGTCCCCGCCCGCACCCTGACTTCCTCCCGGAGCCTGCTCCCTGAACCCCCTCCTGCGCCCCAACCCCTGCCTCAGCCCAGAGTCCCCTCCCGCACCCTGAACCCCTCATTTCTGGCCCCACCCTGGAACCCTCCCCCCTAGCCCAGAGCCCGTACCTCCACCCACACCCCAACCCTCAGCCTGGAGCCCCCTCCCATATTCTGAACCCCTCGGCTCCACCACCCAGCCTGGAGCCCTTCCTGCACCCCAAACCCCACCCCTCAGCTGGAGCCCTCACCCCCTCCCACATCCCAGCCCCCTGCCCCAGCCCGGTGAAAATCAGCGAGTGAGCGAGGGTGGGGGAAAGTGAGCGACAGAGGGAGTGGGGATGGAATGAGCAGGGGGCGGAGCCTCAGGGAAGGGGGCGGGGCAAGGGAGTTCGGTTTTTTGTGATCAGAAAGTTGGCAACCCTAAATGGATGAGGGGCAGAGCCCCGATCCTCCAGGTGCCAAGCACCCAGCGGCTCCAGCGGCGTGCAGGGTCTGTCACCGGGAGCTCGGGGCACGGGCCCTCCTCCACGCCGCACTGCCCTGCGCTGAGGGCCCAGGCGGTGCCATCCACTGGGCGGCCTGGACCCAGCTCTCTGGGCTGCCAGTGACTGGGGAGCTTGGCAGCCCACAGGGGAATCAGGCCAGGCTGGGGCCAGGGGAGGCGGTGGGCAGAGGTGGACCGGAGCATCGCCGGGACATGGGGGAGCGAGGTGGGCAGAGGGGGGCCAAACAAATAACGTCTGGGGAGGCACAGGGGGCAGCTGGAGAGAGCAGAGCTCCCCTCGCTCCCACACGTGCTCTGTGGGTTTCCCTGCCACCCTCACGCTGGGTATTCCCTCCCCCGGTGCCCACGCCCCGGGTGTTTACCCCCCTCGCCCCAGGTGTTCAGCCTCCTCTGCCCTCACGCTGGGTGTTTACCCCTCTCCCTGCCTCGCGCCCGTCCCCGCAGAGTCTCCGGGAGGCCCTTGCTGAGCACCGGCCCCTGATGGGGAAGCTGCAGCGTGTCTGCACCCAGCTGGCGGAGCTGAGCCCGGAGCAGGGAGCCCCGTTCCAGCAGCGGTGCCAGGCAGCAGAGGAGCGGTACGGCAGCATCCGGGAGTGCGTGCGCCAGGCAGCCACGGTGCTGGAAGACGCCATCCCGCGCTATAGCCAGGTACACAGGGCAGCTCCGTGACAGAGCCCCCGGCCCATCATGCCCCGGATTCCCGCCTCCAACCAGCCCCGTGGGCCCGGTGGGCCCAGCATGTGGCCCCCATGTGCCCGGGGCTGGCCAGTGGGCACCTCGCCCAGCGTCTCCAGGGGCTCAGCCAGCCCGGTGTCCCCACCCCACACACTGTGGGTGGCGAGCGATGGGCTGGCCAGAGCCTTTGCTCGGTGCCCAGGAAGGGCCCTGGCCTGCCAGGGGCAGGAGACCTAGGAGTGCCTGAAGGACCGATGGGTCCCTGGGTGCTGCCCAGCCCGGGTGGGACCCTGCTCGGGGGAGCCGGTCTGGCCTGTGCTCCAGCCGCACCCCAGGTCTCAGCCTGCCCCATGCCCATCCCCATCCCCACCAGGCAGCCGGAGCTTTGGGGGCCCTTCCCTTGGGCCCCCAAGAAACCCCCGGTGGGCCCCGCGTTGTCTCCCACAGCTCACGGAGCGCATGGACGTTCTGCTGGAGAGCCTGGAGCGGCTCCAGGGCCGTGTGCAGAACCCCCCTGCCGTCCGGGGCGACGCAGCCCACCTGCGGGAGCAGATCTGCGAGAACAGCCTGGCACTGGGCGAGCTGGAGAAGCTGGGGGTGGCACTGGAGACCGTGCGCAGCCAGGGGGCCGAGCTGCTGGCCAGCATGCAGACAGCTCCCGCCGACGCTGCGGCGAAAGGTACCGGTGCCCGCAGCCCCGCGAGGCTCTGCCCGGGGCCGCCCCATGGGCACAGGCGCCCAGCCCCAGCAGCTCCCGACCCCGAGAGACCCCGGGGCCGAGCCTGCTGCCTGTGTGGAGACAGAGGGGGCCAGGCTCGCCTGGGCAGAGCGGAGCACTGCTCCCACCCCACACACCAGCCCCTTTGCACAGTGAAAGCTGCATGAGCCCGGAACTGGGGAGCCAGGGAGCAAGGCCCCGGAGTGGGGTGGGGGCTGGGTCTGGCGGGTGGCAGGTGACACTACTGGACCCTGGGGATGGAGGAATTACTGGGGGGCACCCCTGGGATGGGGGGTCTGTGGTTCTGCAGGGTCCTTGGGGATGGCAGGTCAGTGCTCCAGGGGCTGGGAGGTGGCAGGTGGCACTGTTGGTGGCCCTGGGGCTGGGGTGGCATTGGGGGGCAGCGGGGGGCAGCATCGCTGTGGGACCCCGGGGACGGGAGGTCAGTGCCCCTGGGGGGGCTGGGGAGGCACTGGGGGGCAGCATCGCTGTGGGACCCCTGGGGACGGGAGGTCAGTGCCCCTGGGGCTGGGAAGGCACTGGGGGGCAGCATCGCTGTGGGACCCTGGGGACGGGAGGTCAGTGCCCCTGGGGCTGGGGAGGCATTGGGGGGCAGCATCGCTGTGGGACCCTGGGGACGGGAGGTCAGTGCCCCTGGGGGGGCTGGGGAGGCACTGGGGGGCAGCATCGCTGTGGGACCCTGGGGACGGGAGGTCAGTGCCCCTGGGGCTGGGGAGGCACTGGGGGGCAGCATCGCTGCGGGACCCCTGGGGATGGGAGGTCAGTGCCCCTGGGGATGGGGAGGCATTGGGGGGCAGCATCGCTGCGGGACCCCTGGGACAGGAGGTCTGTGCCCCTGGGGGGTCTGGGGAGGCACTGGGGGGCAGCATCGCTGCGGGACCTCTGGGACGGGAGGTCAGTGCCCCTGGGGGAGTTGGGGAGGCACTGGGGGGCAGCATCGCTGTGGGACCCTGGGGACGGGAGGTCAGTGCCCCTGGGAGGGTTGGGGAGGCACTGGGGGGCAGCATCGCTGTGGGACCCTGGGGACGGGAGGTCAGTGCCCCTGGGGCTGGGGAGGCACTGGGGGGCAGCATCGCTGTGGGACCCTGGGGACGGGAGGTCAGTGCCCCTGTGGGGGTTGGGGAGGCACTGGGGGGCAGCATCGCTGTGGGACCCTGGGGACGGGAGGTCAGTGCCCCTGGGGGGACTGGGGAGGCACTGGGGGGCAGCATCGCTGCGGGACCCCTGGGGATGGGAGGTCAGTGCCCCTGGGGGGGCTGGGGAGGCACTGGGGGGCAGCATCGCTGTGGGACCCCTGGGGATGGGAGGTCTGTGCCCCTGGGGATGGGGAGGCACTGGGGGGCAGCATCGCTGTGGGACCCTGGGGACGGGAGGTCAGTGCCCCTGGGGATGGGGAGGCATTGGGGGGGCAGCATCGCTGCGGGACCCCTGGGACGGGAGGTCTGTGCCCCTGGGGGGTCTGGGGAGGCACTGGGGGGCAGCATCGCTGTGGGACCCTGGGGACGGGAGGTCAGTGCCCCTGGGGCTGGGGAGGCACTGGGGGGCAGCATCGCTGCGGGACCCCTGGGATGGGAGGTCTGTGCCCCTGGGGGGTCTGGGGAGGCACTGGGGGGCAGCATCGCTGTGGGACCCTGGGGACGGGAGGTCAGTGCCCCTGGGGGGGTTGAGGAGGCACTGGGGGGCAGCATCGCTGTGGGACCCTGGGGACGGGAGGTCAGTGCCCCTGGGGATGGGGAGGCACTGGGGGGCAGCATCGCTGTGGGACCCTGGGGACGGGAGGTCAGTGCCCCTGGGGCTGGGGAGGCACTGGGGGGCAGCATCGCTGTGGGACCCTGGGGACGGGAGGTCAGTGCCCCTGGGGGGGTTCGGGAGGCACTGGGGGGCAGCATCATTGTGGGACCCTGGGGACGGGAGGTCAGTGCCCCTGGGGCTGGGGAGGCATTGGGGGGCAGCATCATTGTGGGACCCTGGGGACGGGAGGTCAGTGCCCCTGGGGGGGTTGGGGAGGCACTGGGGGGCAGCATCGCTGTGGGACCCTGGGGACGGGAGGTCAGTGCCCCTGGAGATGGGGAGGCACTGGGGGGCAGCATCGCTGTGGGACCCTGGGGACGGGAGGTCAGTGCCCCTGGGGGGGTTGGGGAGGCACTGGGGGGCAGCATCGCTGTGGGACCCTGGGGACGGGAGGTCAGTGCCCCTGGAGATGGGGAGGCACTGGGGGGCAGCATCGCTGTGGGACCCTGGGGACGGGAGGTCAGTGCCCCTGGGGGGGTTGGGGAGGCACTGGGGGGCAGCATCGCTGTGGGACCCTGGGGACGGGAGGTCAGTGCCCCTGGGGCTGGGGAGGCATTGGGGGGCAGCATCGCTGTGGGACCCTGGGGACGGGAGGTCAGTGCCCCTGGGGCTGGGGAGGCATTGGGGGGCAGCATCGCTGTGGGACCCTGGGGACGGGAGGTCAGTGCCCCTGGGGCTGGGGAGGCATTGGGGGGCAGCATCGCTGTGGGACCCTGGGGATGGGAGGTCAGTGCCCCTGGGGCTGGGGAGGCACTGGGGGGCAGCATCGCTGTGGGACCCTGGGGATGGGAGGTCAGTGCCCCTGGGGCTGGGGAGGCACTGGGGGGCAGCATCGCTGTGGGACCCTGGGGATGGGAGGTCAGTGCCCCTGGGGATGGGGAGGCACTGGGGGGCAGCATCGCTGTGGGACCCTGGGGACGGGAGGCCAGTGCCCCTGGGGCTGGGGAGGCATTGGGGGGCAGCATCGCTGTGGGACCCTGGGGACGGGAGGTCAGTGCCCCTGGGGCTGGGGAGGCATTGGGGGGCAGCATCGCTGTGGGACCCTGGGGACGGGAGGTCAGTGCCCCTGGGGCTGGGGAGGCATTGGGGGGCAGCATCGCTGTGGGACCCTGGGGACGGGAGGTCAGTGCCCCTGGGGCTGGGGAGGCACTGGGGGGCAGCATCGCTGTGGGACCCTGGGGATGGGAGGTCAGTGCCCCTGGGGATGGGGAGGCACTGGGGGGAGCATCGCTGTGGGACCCTGGGGACGGGAGGTCAGTGCCCCTGGGGGGGTTGGGGAGGCACTGGGGGGCAGCATCGCTGTGGGACCCTGGGGACGGGAGGTCAGTGCCCCTGGGCCTGGGGAGGCATTGGGGGGCAGCATCGCTGTGGGACCCTGGGGATGGGAGGTCAGTGCCCCTGGGGCTGGGGAGGCACTGGGGGGCAGCATCGCTGTGGGACCCTGGGGACGGGAGGTCAGTGCCCCTGGGGGGGTTCGGGAGGCACTGGGGGGCAGCATCACTGTGGGACCCTGGGGACGGGAGGTCAGTGCCCCTGGGGCTGGGGAGGCATTGGGGGGCAGCATCGCTGTGGGACCCTGGGGACGGGAGGTCAGTGCCCCTGGAGATGGGGAGGCACTGGGGGGCAGCATCGCTGTGGGACCCTGGGGACGGGAGGTCAGTGCCCCTGGGGGGGTTGGGGAGGCACTGGGGGGCAGCATCGCTGTGGGACCCTGGGGACGGGAGGTCAGTGCCCCTGGGGCTGGGGAGGCATTGGGGGGCAGCATCGCTGTGGGACCCTGGGGACGGGAGGTCAGTGCCCCTGGGGCTGGGGAGGCATTGGGGGGCAGCATCGCTGTGGGACCCTGGGGACGGGAGGTCAGTGCCCCTGGGGCTGGGGAGGCATTGGGGGGCAGCATCGCTGTGGGACCCTGGGGACGGGAGGTCAGTGCCCCTGGGGCTGGGGAGGCACTGGGGGGCAGCATCGCTGTGGGACCCTGGGGATGGGAGGTCAGTGCCCCTGGGGATGGGGAGGCACTGGGGGGCAGCATCGCTGTGGGACCCTGGGGACGGGAGGTCAGTGCCCCTGGGGGGGTTGGGGAGGCACTGGGGGGCAGCATCGCTGTGGGACCCTGGGGACGGGAGGTCAGTGCCCCTGGGGCTGGGGAGGCATTGGGGGGCAGCATCGCTGTGGGACCCTGGGGACGGGAGGTCAGTGCCCCTGGGGCTGGGGAGGCATTGGGGGGCAGCATCGCTGTGGGACCCTGGGGACGGGAGGTCAGTGCCCCTGGGGCTGGGGAGGCACTGGGGGGCAGCATCGCTGTGGGACCCTGGGGATGGGAGGTCAGTGCCCCTGGGGATGGGGAGGCACTGGGGGGCAGCATCGCTGTGGGACCCTGGGGATGGGAGGTCAGTGCCCCTGGGGCTGGGGAGGCACTGGGGGGCAGCATCGCTGTGGGACCCTGGGGACGGGAGGTCAGTGCCCCTGGGGGGGTTGGGGAGGCACTGGGGGGCAGCATCGCTGTGGGACCCTGGGGACGGGAGGTCAGTGCCCCTGGGGCTGGGGAGGCATTGGGGGGCAGCATCGCTGTGGGACCCTGGGGACGGGAGGTCAGTGCCCCTGGGGCTGGGGAGGCACTGGGGGGCAGCATCGCTGTGGGACCCTGGGGACGGGAGGTCAGTGCCCCTGGGGATGGGGAGGCACTGGGGGGCAGCATTGCTGTGGGACCCTGGGGACGGGAGGTCAGTGCCCCTGGGCGGGCTGGGGAGGCACTGGGGGGCAGCATCGCTGTGGGACCCTGGGGACGGGAGTTCAGTGCCCCTGGGGCTGGGGAGGCACTGGGGGGCAGCATCGCTGTGGGACCCTGGGGACGGGAGGTCAGTGCCCCTGGGGGGGTTGGGGAGGCACTGGGGGGCAGCATCGCTGTGGGACCCTGGGGACGGGAGGTCAGTGCCCCTGGGCGGGCTGGGGAGGCACTGGGGGGCAGCATCGCTGTGGGACCCTGGGGACGGGAGTTCAGTGCCCCTGGGGCTGGGGAGGCACTGGGGGGCAGCATCGCTGTGGGACCCTGGGGACGGGAGGTCAGTGCCCCTGGGGGGGCTGGGGGTTGGACAGGGCTTTCTCCAGCCCCTCATGCCTGTCTCCTGCCCCGCAGTGATCCGGGAGCGCACGGAGCAGCTGCTGAGCCAGTGGCGGTGGCTTCGCGGGCAGGGCGAGGAGCGGGGGCGCTGGCTCCGGGGCCTCTTGGCGCTGGCCGAGCGGTTCTGGCAGGGGCTCGCCGAGCTGGCCGTCACCCTCACAGACACCCAGCAGCTGGTGCTGGACCTGGAGGAGCCCTGCTCCGACCCCGAAGCCGTCCGGGCACAGCTCCACACCATGCAGGTACCAGCGAGCGGCCCAGGGCCAGGGGCTTGAGAGGGTGGGGGGTGCAGTGCCCCGTGGCGCCCGGGGCTGGCAGGGCGCCCTCAGCACCCAGGGGCAGCAGGCAGGAGCTGAGCGCGCCAGGCTCAGTCCCTGGGGCAGGGCCCCGGCGTGGGCCCGGAGAGCGGTGCCTGGCGCCCCGGGCATGTGCCTGAGGCCGGGCACCCAGCCCCTGCCCCTGCCCCTGCCCCACAGGCGCTGCGGGAGGAGATCGACGCGCTGCAGAACGACCTGGACACGCTTGGCACCCTGGGCGTGGAGCTGATGTCGTCCTGCGGCCACCCGGAGAAGCCAGACATCACCAAGAGCCTGGACGATGTGAGGGGGTGTGACGTGTGTGGGGCCGTTGTGGGGTCAAATGGGCAGGGCTCCCCAGGGGCCCGTGGGGGGAATGGATGGGGCTCTGTGGGGTAGACTTCCTGGGCCTCTCTGTGGCCTGGATCCCCATGGAACAGAGTGGGCAGGGCTCTATGGGGCGGTCGGGGGGGTCCCCCTGGGGCGGTCGGGGGGGTCCCCGTATGGTGATCAGTGGGGTCTCTGTGGGGCGGTCGGGGGGGTCCTCCTGGGGCGGTCGGGGGGGTCCCCGTATGGTGATCAGTGGGGTCTCTGTGGGGCGGTCGGGGGGGTCCTCCTGGGGCGGTCGGGGGGGGTCCCCGTATGGTGATCGGTGGGGGCTCCGTGGGGCGGTCGGGGGGGGGTCCCCGTATAGTGATCGGTGGGGGCTCCGTGGGGCGGTCGGGGGGGTCCCCGTATGGTGATCGGTGGGGTCTCTGTGGGGCGGTCGGGGGGGTCCTCCTGGGGCGGTCGGGGGGGGGTCCCCGTATGGTGATCGGTGGGGGCTCCGTGGGGCGGTCGGGGGGGTCCCCGTATGGTGATCGGTGGGGGCTCCGTGGGGCTGTCGGGGGCCTCCGGGAGGCGGTCGGGGGGGTCCCCGTATGGTGATCGGTGGGGGCTCCGTGGGGCGGTCGGGGGCCTCCGGGAGGCGGTCGGGGGCTCCCCATGGGGCAGGGCCAGGCTGATCTCGGTGCCGCTCCCCCGCTGCAGCTCTACGCGTCCTGGAACGGCCTGAGCAGGGCGTGGACGGCGCGGCAGGAGCAGCTCCAGGCCTCGCTGCGCTACCAGGAGGCCATGCAGGTGTGTGCCGACCCTGCCCTCGGCCCCCCACGGGCGCCTCCTGCCCCCCAGCGCATAGCCGCGCCCCCACCCTGCCCCCAGACACGCACAGCCCCACCCTGCCCCCCAACGCACAGCCCCCCCCACCCTGCCCCTCAACGCACAGCCCCCCCCACCCTGGCCCCCAGACACGCACACCCCCAGGCCCACCCCGCCTCCCCAACACACACAGCTCTGGCCCCACCCCCACCCTGCCCCCAGACACGCACAGCCCCGGGGAAACGGGAGCCTGGCTGGCTGGGCCGGGGGGAGCTGGCTGGGGTGGGGGCTGCGCCCCAGGGAGCCGGGAGCCTGGCTGGCTGGGCCGGGGGGAGCTGGCTGGAGTGGGGGCTGCACCCCGGGGAGCCAGGAGCCTGGCTGGCTGGGCCGGGGGGAGCTGGCAGGGGTGGGGGCTGCGCCCCAGGGAGCTGGGAGCCTGGCTGGCTGGCTGGGGCGGGGGGAGCTGGCTGGAGTGGGGGCTGCGCCCCGGGGAGCCGGGAGCCTGGCTGGCTGGGCCGGGGGGAGCTGGCTGGGGTGGGGGCTGCGCCCCAGGGAGCCGGGAGCCTGGCTGGCTGGCTGGGGCGGGGGGAGCTGGCTGGAGTGGGGGCTGCGCCCCGGGGAGCCGGGAGCCTGGCTGGCTGGGCCGGGGGGAGCTGGCAGGGGTGGGGGCTGCGCCCCAGGGAGCCGGGAGCCTGGCTGGCTGGGCCGGGGGGAGCTGGCAGGGGTGGGGGCTGCGCCCCAGGGAGCCGGGAGCCTGGCTGGCTGGCTGGGGCAGGGGGAGCTGGCTGGAGTGGGGGCTGCGCCCCAGGGAGCTGGGAGCCTGGCTGGCTGGCTGGGGGAGCTGGCTGGGGTGGGGGCTGCACCCCGGGGAGCCAGGAGCCTGGCTGGCTGGCTGGGGCGGGGGGAGCTGGCTGGAGTGGGGGCTGTGCCCCGGGGAGCCGGGAGCCTGGCTGGCTGGGCCGGGGGGAGCTGGCTGGAGTGGGGGCTGCGCCCCGGGGAGCTGGGAGCCTGGCTGGCTGGGCTGGGGGGAGCTGGCTGGGGTGGGGGCTGCGCCCCAGGGAGCTGGGAGCCTGGCTGGCTGGGCTGGGGGGAGCTGGCTGGGGTGGGGGCTGCGCCCCAGGGAGCTGGGAGCCTGGCTGGCTGGCTGGGCCGGGGGGAGCTGGCTGGAGTGGGGGCTGCGCCCCAGGGAGCCGGGAGCCTGGCTGGCTGGCTGGGCCGGGGGGAGCTGGCTGGAGTGGGGGCTGCGCCCCAGGGAGCTGGGAGCCTGGCTGGCTGGGCCGGGGGGAGCTGGCTGGGGTGGGGGCTGCGCCCCAGGGAGCTGGGAGCCTGGCTGGCTGGCTGGGGCGGGGGGAGCTGGCTGGAGTGGGGGCTGCGCCCCGGGGAGCCGGGAGCCTGGCTGGCTGGCTGGGGCGGGGGGAGCTGGCTGGAGTGGGGGCTGCGCCCCGGGGAGCCGGGAGCCTGGCTGGCTGGGCCGGGGGGAGCTGGCTGGGGTGGGGGCTGCGCCCCAGGGAGCCGGGAGCCTGGCTGGCTGCGCCGGGGGGAGCTGGCTGGAGTGGGGGCTGCGCCCCGGGGAGCCGGGAGCCTGGCTGGCTGGCTGGGGCCGGGGGAGCTGGCTGGGGTGGGGGCTGCGCCCCAGGGAGCTGGGAGCCTGGCTGGCTGGCTGGGGCAGGGGGAGCTGGCTGGAGTGGGGGCTGCGCCCCAGGGAGCTGGGAGCCTGGCTGGCTGGCTGGGGGAGCTGGCTGGGGTGGGGGCTGCACCCCGGGGAGCCAGGAGCCTGGCTGGCTGGGCCGGGGGGAGCTGGCTGGAGTGGGGGCTGTGCCCCGGGGAGCCGGGAGCCTGGCTGGCTGGGCCGGGGGGAGCTGGCTGGAGTGGGGGCTGCGCCCCGGGAAGCCGGGAGCCTGGCTGGCTGCGCCGGGGGGAGCTGGCTGGAGTGGGGGCTGCGCCCCAGGGAGCTGGGAGCCTGGCTGGCTGGCCCGGGGGGAGCTGGCTGGGGTGGGGGCTGCGCCCCAGGGAGCTGGGAGCCTGGCTGGCTGGCTGGGGCGGGGGGAGCTGGCTGGAGTGGGGGCTGCGCCCAGGGGAGTCGGGAGCCTGGCTGGCTGGCCCGGGGGGAGCTGGCTGGGGTGGGGGCTGCGCTCCGGGGAGCCGGGAGCTTGGCTGGCTGGGGCCAGGTTATCACCCCACCTGGACAGGCCCCCCCAGAGCTGTGGAGCGAGCAGAGCCGGCTGTCTCGGGAGCTGCCCCGTTGGCCATGCAGACGCTGCCGGTCCCTGCTCCGTGCCCATGGCAAGGCCGGAGCCGCGGCTCTGACCCCGCTCGCCCCAGCTGTTCCCTGTTGGAGGAATTGCACCAGGCGCTCTTCATGTGCTCGGGCAGCTCAGGGACCCACGCGTGCGTGCGTGGCTGTGCCCCCCCTCATTCCCCTCCCTCACCCCCTTTCCCTGCCTCCCTCCCAGAGGCTCTGTGAGTGGCTGGCCGCGGCGGAGCTGCGCATGGCGGAGGAGTTCCTGGCTGGGGGGGACCTGGAGCTGCTGAGGCAGCAGCTGGCGGAGCTGAAGGTGGGAAATGCTCCGGGTCTTTGCCCTTCGCAAACCGCTGGGGTGGGCCTGGATCTGCTGGCATGGCTGGCGGCCACCTGCCCTGCCCCTCACCTGTCGCAGGGGATCCAGCACTGGGCACCTGGGCGGGGCGGAGCCCTTGCCCAGTGAGGCCCTCCTGCTCCCCGGCACCCTAGAGACCTGGGCGGGGCTGCTCAGCCAGGTGGGGCAGGGTGTGGGGAACTGCGCCGGGTGGTGTGCAGTGGGATTGCTTTCCTAGGGGGCGGGGCCCAGGGTCCAGGCTGCACCTGGTGCCCCGGACAGGTGGAAAGGGAGGCCCTGGGTCCCATGTAGGCCTGGGGAGGTTGGTACCAGGCTGGTGCAGGGCTGGTACCCCTGCCCCTGTGTGGGGCAGCTGCCTGGACCTGGCCAGGCCCACACACCCTTGGGGAGGTGGGGAGGGGGAACGCCTGCACTGGGGGAGCAGCAGGGTCCCACTGCAGAGCAGAGCTGGGTGGGTGCCAAGCCAAGGGGCCATGGGGCTGCTGTGCTGGGAGGTGCTCGGAGGTGCCCTCAAGCCTGCTGCTCCCATCCCACCAGGAGTTCAAGAGGGAGCTGTACCAGTGCAAGGTGGATGTGGAGAGCCTGCGGCACCATGGGGGGGCTGAGGACAGAGGCCCCCCAGCTTTGCTTAGTGACTTCCGGCAGCGCTGGGATCGCCTGGAGGAGGAGATTGTCAGCCGCCAGGTAGGGCTTTCCAGACTCCCCCAGTCATAAACGTCACTCACCAGCCGCTGGGCCCATGGTGGGGCCGGGGTCCGTGGGTGCTGGTCACCCAGCTACCAGGCCCAGAGAGGTGGGGCCGGGGTCCGTGGGTGCTGATCACCTAGCTGCCAGGCCCAGAGAGGTGGGGCCGGGGTCCGTGGGTGCTGGTCACCCAGCTGCCAGGCCCAGGGAGGTGGGGCCGGGGTCCGTGGGTGCTGATCACCCAGCTGCCAGGCCCAGAGAGGTGGGGCCGGGGTCCGTGGGTGCTGGTCACCCAGCTGCCAGGCCCAGGGAGGTGGGGCCGGGGTTCGTGGGTGCTGGTCACCCAGCTACCAGGCCCAGAGAGGTGGGGCCGGGGTCCGTGGGTGCTGGTCACCCAGCTGCCAGGCCCAGGGAGGTGGGGCCGGGGTTCGTGGGTGCTGGTCACCCAGCTGCCAGGCCCAGGGAGGTGGGGCCGGGGTTCGTGGGTGCTAGTCATGTGATTTCAGAGCTCGGAGCACTCCAGGCACAAACAGGTTCTACTCGTTCAGTCATGGAGCTGGCGCCCCTAGATGCTACTGCCCTAGCTGACTTGGGGGGCTGGGGGCACAGCTCCAGGGAGGCTGGGTCCGATGGATCCATTTTTCCCTCCCGTTCCCAGCACCAGCTGGAAGCGGCGCTCCTGGGCTTGGGGCAGTTCCAGAACCAGCTGGAGGAGCTGGTGCAGTGGATTTCCCACACGGCAGAGCAGCTGCAGGGCCGGACCCCGGTGAGCCTGGATCTGCAGAGCTGTGAGATCGAGCTGGCCAAGCACAAGGTAAGGAGCAGCAGAGAACGGCTCTGTCTTCTGAGTTCACAGCTAATTGCTAATGGTTCTGAGATCCCTTCAGCTAGTTCCTTAAGAACCCCAGGGTGAATTTCAGCAGGCCTTGATGACTTGAATACACCCAATGGCTCCGTACGGCCCCTGCGAGGAACTCCCTTTTGTGCGACAGCCCTTCTCGAGGGTGCACTCTCTCTCGGGGTTAGGCCCTTTGGCCCTGACGCCTCTGGGACCGCACCTCTGAGCTTTCTGCACGTCTGTCTCTCTCCATGAGCGCCCTCAGGGAGTCCCCTCACTCTGGATCCCCAGGGCCTCCACCCCTAGAGGGAGCAATGCCCCCCCATCTCGAGCCTGCAGTGACTCTCAGCTAGGGTAAAACAGGAGATTTATTGAACGTCTGAACCCAGCACAGGAAGTTCTCAGGGCTCTCAAGCATAGAAAGCCCCAGCACTGTCCATCTGGTTCTGTCCCAGTTCAGCTGGGTTCAGACCCCTCTTTGTCCCCTGTCCAGCCGTGACCGTAACCGGTCACCCGATATCACCTTCCCCGATTGCCCCTCCTACATCCTTTGTCTTCATTCCTGGGCAAACAGATCTCCTGGGCCCTCTCCCTCCGTCCTTTGTCCTCCCAGGGGCCAGAACCGGCTGGCTCCCAAGCTAGGCTGGGCCTCCAGGTCACTGGCTGCTAAGTTCCACGAGTCCCGAGTCCAGGTGTCACGGTGTGAGGGGGAGTCCGGGCCCTGCACCCCCACTTCCTGCGATTCCCCATGACTCTCAGCCAGCCAGTAGAGCAGAAGGTTTATTAGAGACGACAGGAGCACAGTCCAGAGCAGAGCTTGCAGGCATAAACAGGACCCTTAGTCAGGCCCTTCTGGGGGGCAGGGAGATTAGACCCCAGCCTTGGGGCTCCCTCCTCTTCCCCAGCCAACTCCCCCAAAACTGGAAACCCCTCCAGCCGTCTCCCCCAGCTTCCCCGCAGCTCCTCCTCCAGCCTTTGTCGAGTTCCCGAGGAGAAGGTGTCACCTGGCCCCAACCCCCCTCCTGGCTCAGGTGACAGGCTCAGGTACCGTCCCTCAAGGGAAGTCTCCCATCCCCAGTGAAAGTCCCTGCCACGTCCCCAGGTCAATCCTCCCCCTCCCTGTTCTGTCACACACACCAGGCCCTTGTCCAGGGTCCCAGCTGCTGGGTGAGGTCACACCTGGCCCTCTGCAGCCACAAACCCCTTTCGCACCTCCTCATTACACACGCAGCACACAGAGGAAACTGAGGCACACACTGTACTCATGCAAAACACTACGAAAATCCCCCCTTCATCACGTGTCACGGAGTCCCTGGGCGATGTTCTGGAACTGCTCCCCACGAAGCCAGGCAGGACCCTGGGGAAGTCTCCTCTCTGTGAGCAGCCTGTCCGCAGGACACACAGCTCACACGGCTTCCACCTTCCTGGGTCTGACCTCGGAGCATTCAGCCTCCTCTGCCCCTCCGTGCGCTTCCCACAGCGAGTCCGCCCAGGCGGGGTCCTGGGGAAGCCAGAGGGTCCTGCCCCCCCAACTCCGCAGTCAGACGTGACTCTCAGCCAGCCAGGAAAACAGAGGGTTTATTAGACAACAGGAACATGGTCTAACACAGAGCTTGTAGGTGCAAAGAACAGGACCCCTCAGCTGGGTCCATTTTGGGGGGCAGTGAGCCAGACAACCCCGTCTGCCCTTCACTCCATGTCCCAGCCAGCCCCAAACTGAAACTCCCTCCAGCCCCTCCTCCCCTGGTCTTTGTCCCTTTCCCGGGCCAGGAGGGCACCTGATCCCTTTGTTCTCCAACCCTTTAGCTCTCACCTTGCAGGGGGGAAGGGCCCAGGCAGTCAGTTGCCAGGAAACAGGGTGTCGGCCATTCTCTGTGTCCAGACCCCTGCGTACACCTGCCCTCTAGGGCTCTGCAAGGATCATACACCCTTATCCCACCCCATAGAGACTAAAGAACTGCCTAGGGGAAACTGAGGCCCCCCCACACTATTCAGAGGAACCATTAAGAACAGTCCCGCTTTGGGGAGAGATCAGATTTCGGTCCAGATTAGGGCCCTACTGATCAGCATTGACAGGCCCAGAGACAGGGCAGCGCCCGCAGCGCTGGGGCCCACTGCAGCGGGGCAGATGTTTGTAGCTGCTCCGGGGGCGGGTTTCAGTGGCACAGCTGGCATGGACTCGGGGGTGGGGGGGTCAGAGGCAGAGAAGGAGCCTGGCCGCCCCTCCCCGGGGCAGAGGCACAGCTGGGGGAGGGGGACGGCCCACGCCCGGACTGCGCCTCTCCGCAGGTGCTGAGAAACGACGTCCTGTCCCACGCCCGGACTGTCCAGTCTGTGAATGAGGCCGGCCAGGGGCTGCTGCTCTCCAGCCTTGGGGACAGCACGGACGCGCTGCAGGGCAGCCTCCAGCAGCTCAACCAGCGCTGGGACTTCGTGCGGAGCGAGACCGAGAGCCGGCAGCTGGAGCTGGAGAACAACCTCAGCCAGGTACGTGGAGCCCCCGCCCCCTGCAACGGCGCTGGCCGGGACATGGGGCGCTCACCAGGCCCACGGCTCCGCCACAGCCGCGACGTGCCAGGGGAGCTCCACGCGGCCGTGCCCGCGGGTCCCGCCAACAGCGCCCCCCGTGCCCTGGGCAGCTCCTGGGGCCAGCCTCTCTCCTGCCTGCGCCCTGGGCAGCTCCCGTGGCCAGGCCCCCCACACTGTGTATTCATTTCACTGGGAATGTTTCTCGGGGGGGAGCCGGCTGGCCTGTGCCAGGACCTCGCGGCGCGCTGGGGCGCGGGGCTGCGGGGGGAGCCGGCTGGCCTGTGCTCTGCTGGTGGCTGCGGGTCTGGGTCCCACGCAGTGCCACGCCCTGTTGGCATCCGAGGCCCGGCTCGGCGGGGGGCACCCGCTCACTTAGTGCCCAGGCCGCCCACAGGCTCAGGACGTGACGCTGGAGATCATGGACCTGCTGCAGTGGCTGGATCACGTGGAGCTGCGGCTCTTCTTCTCCAAACCCGTCTGGGACCACCCCGAAACCACCAAGGAGAAGCTGGCAGCGCACCTGGTGAGCACTTCCTGCCAGACCCTGGACAGCCCCCGGAGAACGTCTGTCCCGCCCTCCTTTGCCACGTCTGCCCCAGCTCCCCCCGAGCCACGTCTGCCCCACCCTCCAGAGCACGTCTGCCCCAGCTCCCCCCGAGCCACGTCTGCCCCACCCTCCAGAACACGTCTGCCCCTGCTCCCCCTGAGCCACGTCTGCCCCAGCTCCCCCCGAGCCACATCTGCCCCACCCTCCAGAGCACGTCTGCCCCAGCTCCCCCCGAGCCACGTCTGCCCCACCCTCCAGAGCACGTCTGCCCCTGCTCCCCCCGAGCCACATCTGCCCCACCCTCCAGAGCACGTCTGCCCCTGCTCCCCCCGAGCCACGTCTGCCCCAGCTCCCCTGGGTAGGGTGACCATGTGTCCAGTTTTCGACCAGAACACCCGGTTGAAAAGGGATCCTGGCAGCTCCGGTCACCGCCGCAGTTGACTGTCCGCTGACCTGCCCCAGCCCTGATCCCCCTCCCGCCCTCCATACCCCTTGATCCCAGCCCGGAGCCCACTCCTACACCCCAAATCTCTTATCCCCAGCCCCATATCAGAGCCTGCACCCCCAGCTGAAGCCCTCACCCCCTCCCGCACCCAAGCCCCCTGAGCCAGTCCAGTGAAAATGAGGGAGGAAGGGGAGAGCAAGTGGGGGTGTGGAGTGAGCAGGGGTGGGGCTTTGGAGAAGGGGCGGGGCACAGGCGGGGCCTCAGGGGAGGGGCGGGGCAAGGGTGTTCGGTTTAGTGCAAGTAGAAAGTTGGCAACCCTCCCCCCCAGCCGCATCTGCCCCAGCTCCCCCGCCCATGCCAGAGCGGTGGCCCTGGGGCTGAACCCGCACACTGCGCCTTTCCTTGCCAAGCTGCCAGGCCTGTGGCCCCCGGGCGTCCCCTTGGGCCCTTGGCTCCCTGCCTAGAGGAGAACGGTCCCATGCACCCGCGAGGGGCGGCCCCGGCCCAGCTCCGAGCCCCCGGCTGCACGGTGCTGCCGGGAGAGCCAGGCCCAGCGCTGCCCCTCTGCCGTGCCCCTGCAGGAGCTGGCCAAGGAGCTGGAGTCCAAGCAGCAGGCGTATAACCGGGTGAGGGACCGGCTGCAGCGCCTGCTGGCCTCCTGCAGCCTGCCCCGGGCGTGCAGCACCGAGCACAGCCTGCGCATCCTGGAGCAGAGATGGGAGAGCGTCCACAGCCAGGTCCAGGAGAGGAAGGTGTGTGTGTGTGTGTGTGTGTGTGTGTGTGTGTGTATCCGTGCTGGGGCTGGGTGTGTGTGTGTGTGTGTGTGTGTGTGTATCCGTGCTGGGGCTGGGAGTGTGTGTGTGTGTGTGTGTGTGTGTGTGTGTATCCGTGCTGGGGCTGGGGCTGGGGCTGGGTGTGTGTGTGTGTGTGTGTGTATCCGTGCTGGGGCTGGGGCTGGGTGCGTGTCCGTCCTGGGGCTGGGAGTGTGTGTGTGTGTGTGTGTATCCGTGCTGGGGCTGGGAGTGTGTGTGTGTGTGTGTGTGTGTATCCGTGCTGGGGCTGGGGCTGGGTGTGTGTGTGTGTGTGTGTGTGTGTATCCGTGCTGGGGCTGGGAGTGTGTGTGTGTGTGTGTGTGTGTGTGTGTGTGTGTGTATCCGTGCTGGGGCTGGGAGTGTGTGTGTGTGTGTGTGTGTGTGTGTGTGTGTATCCGTGCTGGGGCTGGGAGTGTGTGTGTGTGTGTGTGTGTGTGTGTGTGTGTCCGTCCTGGGGCTGGGGCTGGGAGTGTGTGTGTGTGTGTGTGTGTGTGTATCCGTCCTGGGGCTGGGAGTGTGTGTGTGTGTGTGTGTGTGTGTATCCGTCCTGGGGCTGGGATCGTGTGTGTGTGTGTGTGTGTGTGTATCCGTCCTGGGGCTGGGAGTGTGTGTGTGTGTGTGTGTGTGTGTGTGTGTATCCGTCCTGGGGCTGGGATCGTGTGTGTGTGTGTGTGTGTGTGTGTGTATCCGTGCTGGGGCTGGGAGTGTGTGTGTGTGTGTGTGTGTGTCCGTGCTGGGGCTGGGAGTGTGTGTGTGTGTGTGTGTGTCTGTGCTGGGGCTGGGAGTGTGTGTGTGTGTGTGTGTGTGTGTATCCGTGCTGGGGCTGGGAGTGTGTGTGTGTGTGTGTGTGTGTGTGTATCCGTGCTGGGGCTGGGAGTGTGTGTGTGTGTGTGTGTGTGTATCCGTCCTGGGGCTGGGATCGTGTGTGTGTGTGTGTGTGTGTGTGTGTGTATCCGTGCTGGGGCTGGGAGTGTGTGTGTGTGTGTGTGTGTGTGTGTGTATCCGTCCTGGGGCTGGGAGTGTGTGTGTGTGTGTGTGTGTGTGTGTGTGTATCCGTGCTGGGGCTGGGAGTGTGTGTGTGTGTGTGTGTGTGTGTGTGTGTGTGTGTGTGTGTATCCGTGCTGGGGCTGGGAGTGTGTGTGTGTGTGTGTGTGTGTGTGTGTGTGTCCGTGCTGGGGCTGGGAGTGTGTGTGTGTGTGTGTGTGTGTGTGTGTCCGTGCTGGGGCTGGGTGTGTGTGTGTGTGTGTGTGTGTGTGTATCTGTGCTGGGGCTGGGAGTGTGTGTGTGTGTGTGTGTGTGTGTATCCGTGCTGGGGCTGGGAGTGTGTGTGTGTGTGTGTGTGTGTGTGTATCCGTGCTGGGGCTGGGAGTGTGTGTGTGTGTGTGTGTGTGTGTGTGTGTGTCCGTCCTGGGGCTGGGATCGTGTGTGTGTGTGTGTGTGTGTGTGTGTGTGTCCGTGCTGGGGCTGGGAGTGTGTGTGTGTGTGTGTGTGTGTGTGTGTATCCGTCCTGGGGCTGGGAGTGTGTGTGTGTGTGTGTGTGTGTGTGTGTGTGTCCGTGCTGGGGCTGGGAGTGTGTGTGTGTGTGTGTGTGTGTGTATCCGTCCTGGGGCTGGGAGTGTGTGTGTGTGTGTGTGTATCCGTGCTGGGGCTGGGTGTGTGTGTGTGTGTGTGTGTGTGTGTGTGTATCCGTGCTGGGGCTGGGAGTGTGTGTGTGTGTGTGTGTGTGTATCCGTGCTGGGGCTGGGAGTGTGTGTGTGTGTGTGTGTGTGTGTGTGTGTGTGTGTATCCGTGCTGGGGCTGGGTGTGTGTGTGTGTGTGTGTCCGTCCTGGGGCTGGGAGTGGGTGTGTGTATGTGTGTGTGTGTGTATCCGTGCTGGGGCTGGGTGTGTGTGTGTGTGTGTGTGTGTATCCGTGCTGGGGCTGGGAGTGTGTGTGTGTGTGTGTGTATCCGTGCTGGGGCTGGGTGTGTGTGTGTGTGTGTGTGTGTGTGTGTGTGTATCCGTGCTGGGGCTGGGAGTGTGTGTGTGTGTGTGTGTGTGTGTGTATCCGTGCTGGGGCTGGGTGTGTGTGTGTGTGTGTGTGTGTGTATCCGTGCTGGGGCTGGGAGTGTGTGTGTGTGTGTGTGTGTCCATGCTGGGGCTGGGAGTGTGTGTGTGTGTGTGTGTGTGTGTGTGTATCCGTGCTGGGGCTGGGAGTGTGTGTGTGTGTGTGTGTGTGTGTGTGTGTGTGTATCCGTGCTGGGGCTGGGTGTGTGTGTGTGTGTGTGTGTGTGTGTGTGTGTATCCGTGCTGGGGCTGGGAGTGTGTGTGTGTGTGTGTGTGTGTGTGTGTGTGTATCCGTGCTGGGGCTGGGAGTGTGTGTGTGTGTGTGTGTGTGTGTGTGTGTATCCGTGCTGGGGCTGGGTGTGTGTGTGTGTGTGTGTGTGTGTGTATCCGTGCTGGGGCTGGGAGTGTGTGTGTGTGTGTGTGTGTGTGTGTGTGTATCCGTGCTGGGGCTGGGTGTGTGTGTGTGTGTGTGTGTGTGTATCCGTGCTGGGGCTGGGAGTGTGTGTGTGTGTGTGTGTGTGTGTGTGTGTATCCGTGCTGGGGCTGGGAGTGTGTGTGTGTGTGTGTGTGTGTGTGTGTGTGTGTGTATCCGTGCTGGGGCTGGGAGTGTGTGTGTGTGTGTGTGTGTGTGTGTGTGTGTGTGTGTGTCCGTCCTGGGGCTGGGGCTGGGAGTGTGTGTGTGTGTGTGTGTGTGTGTATCCGTCCTGGGGCTGGGAGTGTGTGTGTGTGTGTGTGTGTGTGTATCCGTCCTGGGGCTGGGATCGTGTGTGTGTGTGTGTGTGTGTGTATCCGTCCTGGGGCTGGGAGTGTGTGTGTGTGTGTGTGTGTGTGTGTGTGTGTATCCGTCCTGGGGCTGGGATCGTGTGTGTGTGTGTGTGTGTGTGTGTGTATCCGTGCTGGGGCTGGGAGTGTGTGTGTGTGTGTGTGTGTGTGTGTGTGTGTGTCCGTGCTGGGGCTGGGAGTGTGTGTGTGTGTGTGTGTGTGTGTGTGTGTGTGTCCGTGCTGGGGCTGGGTGTGTGTGTGTGTGTGTGTATCTGTGCTGGGGCTGGGAGTGTGTGTGTGTGTGTGTGTGTGTGTATCCGTGCTGGGGCTGGGAGTGTGTGTGTGTGTGTGTGTGTGTGTATCCGTGCTGGGGCTGGGAGTGTGTGTGTGTGTGTGTGTGTGTATCCGTCCTGGGGCTGGGATCGTGTGTGTGTGTGTGTGTGTGTGTGTGTGTGTATCCGTGCTGGGGCTGGGAGTGTGTGTGTGTGTGTGTGTGTGTGTGTGTGTGTATCCGTCCTGGGGCTGGGAGTGTGTGTGTGTGTGTGTGTGTGTGTGTGTGTGTGTATCCGTGCTGGGGCTGGGAGTGTGTGTGTGTGTGTGTGTGTGTGTGTGTGTATCCGTGCTGGGGCTGGGAGTGTGTGTGTGTGTGTGTGTGTGTGTGTGTGTGTGTCCGTGCTGGGGCTGGGAGTGTGTGTGTGTGTGTGTGTGTGTGTGTGTGTGTGTCCGTGCTGGGGCTGGGTGTGTGTGTGTGTGTGTGTGTGTGTGTATCTGTGCTGGGGCTGGGAGTGTGTGTGTGTGTGTGTGTGTGTGTATCCGTGCTGGGGCTGGGAGTGTGTGTGTGTGTGTGTGTGTGTGTGTATCCGTGCTGGGGCTGGGAGTGTGTGTGTGTGTGTGTGTGTGTGTATCCGTGCTGGGGCTGGGTGTGTGTGTGTGTGTGTGTGTGTGTGTGTGTGTCCGTGCTGGGGCTGGGAGTGTGTGTGTGTGTGTGTGTGTGTGTGTGTGTATCCGTCCTGGGGCTGGGAGTGTGTGTGTGTGTGTGTGTGTGTGTGTGTGTGTCCGTGCTGGGGCTGGGAGTGTGTGTGTGTGTGTGTGTGTGTGTATCCGTCCTGGGGCTGGGAGTGTGTGTGTGTGTGTGTGTGTGTATCCGTGCTGGGGCTGGGTGTGTGTGTGTGTGTGTGTGTGTGTGTGTGTGTATCCGTGCTGGGGCTGGGAGTGTGTGTGTGTGTGTGTGTGTGTATCCGTGCTGGGGCTGGGAGTGTGTGTGTGTGTGTGTGTGTGTGTGTGTGTGTGTGTATCCGTGCTGGGGCTGGGAGTGTGTGTGTGTGTGTGTGTGTGTGTGTGTGTGTATCCGTGCTGGGGCTGGGAGTGTGTGTGTGTGTGTGTGTGTGTGTGTGTGTATCCGTGCTGGGGCTGGGTGTGTGTGTGTGTGTGTGTGTGTGTGTATCCGTGCTGGGGCTGGGAGTGTGTGTGTGTGTGTGTGTGTGTGTGTGTGTATCCGTGCTGGGGCTGGGTGTGTGTGTGTGTGTGTGTGTGTGTATCCGTGCTGGGGCTGGGAGTGTGTGTGTGTGTGTGTGTGTGTGTGTGTGTATCCGTGCTGGGGCTGGGAGTGTGTGTGTGTGTGTGTGTGTGTGTGTGTGTGTGTGTGTATCCGTGCTGGGGCTGGGAGTGTGTGTGTGTGTGTGTGTGTGTGTGTGTGTGTGTGTGTGTCCGTCCTGGGGCTGGGGCTGGGAGTGTGTGTGTGTGTGTGTGTGTGTGTATCCGTCCTGGGGCTGGGAGTGTGTGTGTGTGTGTGTGTGTGTGTATCCGTCCTGGGGCTGGGATCGTGTGTGTGTGTGTGTGTGTGTGTATCCGTCCTGGGGCTGGGAGTGTGTGTGTGTGTGTGTGTGTGTGTGTGTGTGTATCCGTCCTGGGGCTGGGATCGTGTGTGTGTGTGTGTGTGTGTGTGTGTGTATCCGTGCTGGGGCTGGGAGTGTGTGTGTGTGTGTGTGTGTGTGTGTGTGTGTGTCCGTGCTGGGGCTGGGAGTGTGTGTGTGTGTGTGTGTGTGTGTGTGTGTGTGTCCGTGCTGGGGCTGTGTGTGTGTGTGTGTGTGTGTGTCCGTGCTGGGGCTGGGTGTGTGTGTGTGTGTGTGTATCTGTGCTGGGGCTGGGAGTGTGTGTGTGTGTGTGTGTGTGTGTATCCGTGCTGGGGCTGGGAGTGTGTGTGTGTGTGTGTGTGTGTGTATCCGTGCTGGGGCTGGGAGTGTGTGTGTGTGTGTGTGTGTGTATCCGTGCTGGGGCTGGGAGTGTGTGTGTGTGTGTGTGTGTGTGTATCCGTGCTGGGGCTGGGAGTGTGTGTGTGTGTGTGTGTGTGTATCCGTCCTGGGGCTGGGATCGTGTGTGTGTGTGTGTGTGTGTGTGTGTGTGTATCCGTGCTGGGGCTGGGAGTGTGTGTGTGTGTGTGTGTGTGTGTGTGTGTGTGTATCCGTGCTGGGGCTGGGAGTGTGTGTGTGTGTGTGTGTGTGTGTGTGTGTGTATCCGTGCTGGGGCTGGGAGTGTGTGTGTGTGTGTGTGTGTGTGTGTGTGTGTGTGTCCGTGCTGGGGCTGGGAGTGTGTGTGTGTGTGTGTGTGTGTGTGTGTGTGTGTCCGTGCTGGGGCTGGGTGTGTGTGTGTGTGTGTGTGTGTGTGTATCTGTGCTGGGGCTGGGAGTGTGTGTGTGTGTGTGTGTGTGTGTATCCGTGCTGGGGCTGGGAGTGTGTGTGTGTGTGTGTGTGTGTGTGTATCCGTGCTGGGGCTGGGAGTGTGTGTGTGTGTGTGTGTGTGTGTATCCGTGCTGGGGCTGGGTGTGTGTGTGTGTGTGTGTGTGTGTGTGTGTGTCCGTGCTGGGGCTGGGAGTGTGTGTGTGTGTGTGTGTGTGTGTGTGTGTATCCGTCCTGGGGCTGGGAGTGTGTGTGTGTGTGTGTGTGTGTGTGTGTGTGTCCGTGCTGGGGCTGGGAGTGTGTGTGTGTGTGTGTGTGTGTGTATCCGTCCTGGGGCTGGGAGTGTGTGTGTGTGTGTGTGTGTGTGTGTGTGTGTCCGTGCTGGGGCTGGGAGTGTGTGTGTGTGTGTGTGTGTGTGTATCCGTCCTGGGGCTGGGAGTGTGTGTGTGTGTGTGTGTGTATCCGTGCTGGGGCTGGGTGTGTGTGTGTGTGTGTGTGTGTGTGTGTGTGTATCCGTGCTGGGGCTGGGAGTGTGTGTGTGTGTGTGTGTGTGTATCCGTGCTGGGGCTGGGAGTGTGTGTGTGTGTGTGTGTGTGTGTGTGTGTGTGTGTATCCGTGCTGGGGCTGGGTGTGTGTGTGTGTGTGTGTCCGTCCTGGGGCTGGGAGTGGGTGTGTGTGTGTGTGTGTGTGTGTATCCGTGCTGGGGCTGGGTGTGTGTGTGTGTGTGTGTGTGTGTGTGTGTGTGTATCCGTGCTGGGGCTGGGAGTGTGTGTGTGTGTGTGTGTGTGTGTGTATCCGTGCTGGGGCTGGGTGTGTGTGTGTGTGTGTGTGTGTGTGTGTATCCGTGCTGGGGCTGGGAGTGTGTGTGTGTGTGTGTGTGTCCATGCTGGGGCTGGGAGTGTGTGTGTGTGTGTGTGTGTGTGTGTGTATCCGTGCTGGGGCTGGGAGTGTGTGTGTGTGTGTGTGTGTGTGTGTGTATCCGTGCTGGGGCTGGGTGTGTGTGTGTGTGTGTGTATCCGTGCTGGGGCTGGGAGTGTGTGTGTGTGTGTGTGTGTGTGTGTATCCGTGCTGGGGCTGGGAGTGTGTGTGTGTGTGTGTGTGTGTGTATCCGTGCTGGGGCTGGGTGTGTGTGTGTGTGTGTGTGTGTGTGTATCCGTGCTGGGGCTGGGAGTGTGTGTGTGTGTGTGTGTGTGTGTGTGTGTATCCGTGCTGGGGCTGGGAGTGTGTGTGTGTGTGTGTGTGTGTGTCCATGCTGGGGCTGGGAGTGTGTGTGTGTGTGTGTGTATCCGTGCTGGGGCTGGGAGTGTGTGTGTGTGTGTGTGTGTGTGTGTGTGTGTGTGTATCCGTGCTGGGGCTGGGTGTGTGTGTGTGTGTGTGTGTGTGTGTGTGTCCCTAACCCTGGCTCCTCTCCCGCAGGAGCGGCTGGCGGAGGGGCTGACTCTCAGCACCGAGTTCCACACCACGGCACAGGAGCTGCTGCAGTGGCTGGGGCAGACGGAGGAGAGCCTGAGTGCCCCGGAGCCGCCCAGCTTGCTGCTGGAGACGGTCCTCAGGCAGGTCCGGGAGCACCAGGTGAGTATGACTGGCCCAGCGGCTTTCCCCACAGCTGGCAGGGCTGTGACCCAAAGCCCCAGACAGACCCCCCCCGCCTCTGCTCAGGGCCCTGGCAGGCCTTGCTGCCGTGGGATCCCCGCCACGGGCGCCTGTCCCTAAAGAGCCTGCATTGCAGCTCGCCTGTGGGGCTTGGCACACGGGGCCCCGCATCCTCGCTGACCCGGGGGCTCGCGAGGCCCAGCCCGGGTCGCGGGGCCCCCGGAGCAGCCTGGCCGGTCTGGTGCGTGGCTGCAAGGACCTGATCTCAGCCGGCGGTGCCCGGTGTGAGCTTCCACAGCCTGCAGCCAGGGCCAGGCTCCCAGCACGGCCTCTTCTGTCCCAGGGCATGGCCCATGGGTCCCCGCCAGGCACTGCGTCCATGCCAGGCTCTGCTGGGAACAGTGCTCTGGTGCAGCCCCCGCAGGTTGCGGGAGGCCAGGGCACTGGGGCAGGCGGGGGGCTCCCCGGGGGGATGCTGGCAGTACAGGGGTGGGTGCCTGACAAAGTGGCCGCAATACCCGCCCCCAGCGTCGATATGTGGCTTTGCAAGAGCTGTGCCCTGGCCCTCCAGCCAAGCCAGGTAACAGAACCCAGCCCTTCACAGGGCTCAAAAGCCACAGAACACAGCAAGACAACCGACTCCTCAGCTCACCTGGAGCCTTCTCCTTTGCTGGCTCGCCCCCGCTTCAGGCCGTTCCAGCCGGTCCCCAGGTCCTGGGACCTGTCCCACCCTCCCTCTACCCAGGACTCAGGCTGGCAGCGGGCCGTGATCACCTGGGTCTCCGTGCTGGCCCCTCCTGGAGCAGCCCCTGGAGACCCAGGCCCAGCTTCGGCCTAACCCCCACCCCTCCGAGGTTAATTGATCACTTTCACCCTTTTGTCACCACACGCCATCGCAGCGTGTCTTCCCCTCCCCGCAGCAGTGGGGGGCATCCCCCTGCTCCCAGCACCACTTTCGGTGCCTGGAGCCTGCTCGGAAAGCCCCCTGCTGAACCAGGCTGCTGCCCCTTGGCCGCGGGTGGCCTCCCCCAGGGCCTGCTGCGCCAGTCCCGGATAGCTCTGGCTTGCTTGGCAGGCGCTGCTGAAGGAGGTGACCGCCCGTGGGGAGCAGCTGTCCAGCCTGGAGGCGGTGGCCTGTCGCCTGAAGGACGTGAGCAGGAAGCAGGACTGTGCTGTGATCCAGAGCCTGGTGCTGACGGCCAAGGAGCGGGTGGCCAAGGTGCTGCGGCGCACTGGCGAGCGGGGTGCCGCGCTGGAGGACGCTCGCAAGCGTGCCAAGCAGGTACCGTGCGGGGCGCCCCGAGGGGGTGGCGGGGAGCGGGCCCTGTCGCCAGGTGGGGCTGGTCTCCGGCGTTCCCGCTGACACACTCTCTCGCTCGTTTTCAGTTCAGCGAGTCCCGGCAGCTGCTCCTGGACTGGATGGATGAGGTGGAGCCGACTCTCGAGATCCCCAGCAACGCCGCCATGAGCCAGGAGGAGATCAAGTGCCAGCTGGCTGAGCACAAGGTGCGGTGCCGTGGCTCCCCTCCCCCAGCTCCCTGGGACATGTGTTCTGGCCTGGGCTGTCACGCCAGCACACGGCGGCTTGCAGATTCCCCGGACTCTGAGATGCCCCCAAGGGTGGTGCTCCCTGGGGCTCTCCTGGGTGCCCCGGGCTTTCCCTGTGCGGACCACGAGGTCCCTATGCCCATCTCTCTGCTCTCAGCAGGGCCAGGCTGCTGCATCCCCAGGGCTGGGCGGAACTGGGAGACAGCAGAGGTGGGAGGTGCTAGGCCCAGGGGAGCTGTTGAGCCTTTGGCCGGATGCGGGGGTGTGACGAAGTGGGACTGTTCTTGATGTTTCCTCCGAGTGGTGTGGGGGTGCCTCGGTTTCCCCTGGGCAGTTCTTGGGTGTCTAGGTGGTGGGGTAAGGGTGTATGATCATTGCAGAGCCCTAGAGGTCAGGTGTGTGCAGGAGTCTGGACACAGAGAATGGCCGACACCCTGTTTCCTGGCAACTGATGGCCTGGGCCCTTCCCCCCTGCAAGGTGAGAGCTAAAGGGTTGGAGAACAAAGGAATCAGGTGACCTCCTGGCCTGGGAAAGGGACAAAGCCCAGAGGATGGGGGGCTGGAGGGAGTTTCAGTTTGGGGCTGGCTGGGACATGGAGTGAAGGGCAGACGTGGTTGTCTGGCTCACTGCCCCCCAAAATGGACCCGGCTGAGGGGTCCTGTTCTCTGCACCTGCAAGCTCTGTTTTAGACCATGTTCCTGTCATCTAATAAACCTCTGTTTTCCTGGCTGGCTGAGAGTCCCGTCTGACTGCGGAGTTGGGGGGCAGGACCCTCTGGCTTCCACAGGACCCCCCCTGAGTGGACTCGCACGGAGGGGCAGAGGAGGCTGAATGCTCCGAGGTCAGACCCAGGAAGGTGGAAGCTGTGTGAGCTGTGTGTCCTGAAGACAGGCTGCTCACAGAAAGGCGACTGCCCCAGAGTCCTGACTGGCTTCATGGGGAGCAGTTCCAGAGCATCGCCCAGGGACGCCGGGACAGGGGGTCAAGTGCCTGATCAAGGGCCTGCAGCCTTTGCCCTCTGCTGCCAAACTCCCGAGAACGCGGTGCGTCCACGGGCTGTCACGGAGTGTGGGGGAGTCCAGGCCCTGCACCCCTCTTCCTGGGATTCACTGAGACTCTCAGCCAGCCAGTAAAACAGAAGGTTTATTGGACAACAGGAACACAGTCCAAAACAGAGCTTGTGGGGTACAACCAGGACCCCTCAATCACGTCCTTCTGGGGGAGCAGGGAGCTTAGACCCCAGCCCTGGGGTTCCCTGTGTTCCTCCACCCAGCCCCAAACTGAAACTAAACCCCCCCAGCAGGCTCTCTCCTGCAGCCTCTGTTCACATTCCTGGGCAGAGGTGTTACCTCCCCCTCCCGCTCCTGGCTCAGGTGACAGGCTCTCAGGTCTCCCCTCCCCAGGGCACATTCCCAGGTCAACACTCCCCCCCCTGCTGAGTCACATCGTCACACCAGGTCAACGCTCCCCTCTCCCTGCTGCGTCACATCGTCACACGGGCTCTGTGCGATGCCCTTTCGGGGCACCAAGGGGTCCCACTCTTCCTCCAGGGCAGGCCTCCAGGTCCCACCGCCTCCGTCCTGAGCCACTAGGCTCCAGCGCTCCTGCGTCATGCCGGGAGCTCTGCCCTGAGCCAGACCCTGGGAGAGACGTGCAGGGATGGGTGCACCAGCCAGTGTTTGCAGTGACACCTGGCCGCAGTTCCAAACAGCGCAGGGTTCGTTAGTCAGCGGGGAGACAGCCGGGGCCGGCCCTAGCTCAGCACAGAGAACTGAAGGTAAAAGCATCGTCCGTCTGCCGAGCCGGAGCAATCAGCCAGCCGAGCTGGAGCTGGAGTGGCTCCGTCTCTCTCTGACTCCTTGTCAGTCCCTGGAGAGAGCAGCCAGCCTGCTGCAGAAGCCAGCCCCATATCCCCTGCCCATCACATCCCCGTCCTGTGTTCTCCAGGCAGGGCCGCGTTCGTACCGCAGCTCCTGGGTCTTTGGAGCCTGCCTTGTCTCTCTGCAGCCCTTGTTGACCTGGGCCAGTTTGAGCCGGTCCCTTAAGGCCCCAGAGCACGGTGACTCCAGCTCAGGTCGCTGCGCTGGCCCAGAAGCAGACTCACCCTGGAGACAGATTCCCAGTCCAGAAGGGATTGCTGCAGCCACCTCATCTGACCTCCTGCCTAGCACAGGCCCCAGAGCCTCCCCAAAGAATCCCTGGGCCTTTGGACACCCAGCTAGGCGGGATCTGACATTGTCAGTGACGGGGAATGCACCCCCAGCCTGGGGAAACTGGGCCAAAGGTTAATTGCCCTTAAAAATCTATGCCTCATACCTCCCCCCCGGGACAATGCAAACTACAGAGGGAAACTGAGGCACGTGTAGGGTTCATACAAATATTACAGACAGTTCTCTGTTCCCAGCCAGTACTTGCTGCAGCACGCAGCGACTGGCTCAGGCCAGAGCCATATTTGTCAGGCGGCCTCAGGATGGCCTTAGGTTAGCACTGCGATACCTGGGTTCAGACATATTCCAGCCTGGCCAAGCCAGTGCTCCACCCGGAAAAGTTGCCCAGTTTTGGCCTCCTCCCCAGGTCCTTGTCAGTGCCAGGTGAGAGATCCTTGGTCTCCCCAAAGCCAGTTCGGATCCCCTCCTGCAGCCCCTGGCTGAGGTCACAGTTCCCGTCTGCCCTGGGAGGTGTCGGGGTTCAGCCCTCAGAGCTCCCGTTGCCTCCTGGATCCTCCACGGGGCTGGGCTTCGCTCCCTTCAACGGGGCATTGACCCAGCACCTCTGGACTCCTGCTCTGCATCCCCCGGGCATCGTCACCCTTCGGCACAATTGGGGAAATCCCTGGTCAGTCACGCCAGGCCTCTCAGCCATACGCCTACTGCAGAACCCCCCTTGGGTACAGGGGGTCCCCAGGACTAGGGGCCATCACCCCCCACAGCTTCTCAGCCATACCCCTACTGCAGAAAATTCCCACTTCTTCACACATCATGTCTCACATGCCCCACTCCTCGGGGAGAAAGCCGATGGCCTGGGGCCCCTGTGTGACACGCTGGTAGCGTTCCCTTTGACCAGCTGCACTCCCAGGCCCCACTCAGCCCAAGGAGGTCTTGGGTGAGGGGCTGGGCATGCTGGGGGTTGTTCGCGGGGGCTGGGAGGTAGGGGACATAGCCTAGGGAGGAGTCGCCCTGGGGAAGCTGCTCCTGGGGTGCAGGAGACTCCCCTGGGCCAACCCACCTGCTTCCTGGCCTCATCTCTGCTCAGCCCCTGCCAGTCTCCCCTGGGCTGACCCACCCTCAACTCATAGAATCATAGAAGATGAGGGTTGGAAGGGACTTCAGGAGGTATCTAGTCCAACCCCCTGCTCAAACAGGACCAATCCCCAATTTTTGCCCCAGATCCTTAAATGGTCCCCTCAAGGATTGAACTCACAACCCTGGGTTTAGCAGACCAATGCTGAAACCACTAAGCTATCCCTCCCCCCATCCCTACCCATTTGTCCTGCACTGACCCACTTGTTCCCCAGCCCCATTTCCCAACACAGCCCCTACCCATCTCTCCTGGGCTGTCCCGCCTGCTTCCCGGCCCTGTATCCCCCCACAGCCCCGACAGTGTTGTCACGGAGTCCACGGGCAATGCTCTGGAACTGCTCCCTACGAAGCCAGGCAGGACTCTGGGGAGGTCTCCTCTCTGGGGGCAGCCTGTCTGCAGGGCACACAGCTCACCCAGCTTCCACCTTCCTGGGTCTGACTCCGGAGCATTCAGCATCCTCTGCCCCTCCGTGCGCTTCCCACAGCGAGTCCGCCCAGGCGGGGTCCTGGGGAAGCCAGAGGGTCCTGCCCCCCAACTCCGCAGTCAGACGGGACTCTCAGCCAGCCAGGAAAACAGAAGGTTTATTAGACGACAGGAACATGGTCTAACACAGAGCTTGTAGGTGCAGAGAACAGGACCCCTCAGTCAGGTCCATCCTGGGGGACAGGGAGGCCAGAGCCCCATCTGGGCCTCCCTCCATTTCCCCAGCCGGCTCCAAACTGAAACTCTCCAGCCCCTCCTCTCCTTTGTCTCCTTCCTGAGTCAGGAGGCCACCTGATCTCTCTGTTCTCCAGCCCCTTCAGTCAGCACCTTTGCAGGGGAGGGGTATCATGGAGTCCCTGGGCGATGCTCTGGAACTGCTCCCCATGAAGCCAGTCAGGACTCTGGGACAGTCTCCTTTCTGGGAGCAGCCTGTCTGCAGGACACACAGCTCACACAGCTTCCACCTTCCTGGGCCTGACCTCGGAGCATTCAGCCTCCTCTGCCCCTCCGTGCGCTTCCCACAGCGAGTCCGCCCAGGTGGGGTTCTGGGGAAGCCAGAGGGTCCTGCCCCCCAACTCTGCAGACAGACGTGACTCTCAGCCAGCCAGGAAAACAGAGGTTTATTAGACGACAGGAACATGGTCTAAAACAGAGCTTGTAGGTGCAGAGAACAGGACCCCTCAGCTGGGTCCATTTTGGGGGGCAGTGAGCCAGACAACTCCGTCTGCCCTTCACTCCATGTCCCAGCCAGCCCCAAACTGAAAAACCCTCCAGCCCCTCCTCCTCTGGGCTTTGTCCCTTTCCCGGGCCAGGTGGTCACCGGATCCCTTTGTTCTCCAGCCCTTTAGCTCTCACCTTCTGGGGCCGGGGGGGGGGGTGGGCGTGGGGTGGGGGGGTGAGGGCCCAGGCCATCAGTTGCCAGGAAACAGGGCGTTGGCCATCCTCTGTGTCCAGACCCCTGCACACACCTGCCCTCTAGGACTCTGCAGTGATTATACACCCTTATCCCACCGCCTAGATACTTAAGAACTGCATAGGGGAAACTGAGGCACCCCCACAATATTCAGAGGAAACATTAAGAACAGTCCCACTTCGTCACAAGGGGCCCAGGCCATCAGTCGCCAGGAGACAGGGTGTCGGCCATTCTCTGTGCAGACACCATCACACTGGCCCCCTAGGGCTCTGCAAGAATCACACCCTCTTATCCCCCCACTTAGATACTGAAGAACTGCATAGGGGAAACTGAGGCACCCACACAGTATTCAGAGAAAACATTAAGAACATTCCCACTTCGTCACAGACCCCATCTCCCTGGGGCTGACCCACCCTCTCCTGCCCCCGCCCGACTCCTACCCATCCCTCCTGCACTGATCTGCCTGCTCCCCAGCCCCATCTCCCCAGGGGCCAACCCACCAGGCCTAGTCTCTCGCCCCTGCCCCTTTCCCCTGGACTAACCTGCCCTCCCCGGCGCTGCAGGAGTTCCAGAAGCTGCTGCGGTCCAAGCGCCCCGTGTACGAGGCCACGCTGCGCAGCGGACGCTTGCTGCGGGAGAAGGCCCAGCTGGCTGAGGACCTGCAGCCGCTGGAGGAGCTGCTGGGGGAGCTGAAGGAGCGCTGGGACGACCTGGGTGGCCGGGCTGTGGAGAGGTGAGGCTGGCGTTCTGCCCTCGTCCTGCTGGCACTGGTCTCTGCTGGGCCAGGGCCCAGGGGGGCTGGGTCCCTGTGCAGGGCCTGAGACCCTGCCACCCCCCACCCCTGCTGGTGCCTGTGGTCCCCTCATCTCCTGGCCCCCACCGCCCCCGCCCCGGGATCTGTTGGATGAATGTCAAGGGTCGAAAGAGTGAGTTGTACAGTCTCCAGTGTGCAGCGTGAGGCGGGTGATGCAGAGGTTCGGGGTTCTGCTCTGCAGCGACTGGGGGCTCGCGGCTCCTTGGCAGACACCCCAGAGGGGAAGTTCGTTGAGCACAGGAACTGAAAACCAGCCTTTACATTTGTGCAGAACAAACGGAATCAAACCCTGCAAGTCGCCCTCAAACTAGCAGGGCCACTTATTCCCACAGCAACCTCGCTGTGTTGCCACGGGGAGGGTAATTCACGCTGCCCTGGTGCGCCCAGCTCACGTGTCTCACGGCCAGCCAGACTGGCACAAGCTGCAGGCGAGGGAGGCTAAAAAGGGGAGAATCCGGCTTTTGTTGATGTCTGAGGATCATGGGATGGCTGGTCAGCCATGGGTGGCCCACAGAGCCTGGTGCTTGGACCCTGGTTCCCACCAGGCAGAAATGTCATTTGGCTGGGTCTTTCCTCCCTAGCCAGGGCGGCTGGTGGGCAGGTCATCGCATGGTGCCGAGGCAGTGCCGTGGCTTTCAGGGGCTGGTGAGCAGCTGAGAGAGGGAGATGGGATAGGAAGGGGTGGGTGGGGAGCAGAAAGTAACCTGAGAGGAAGGGAACAGAGCAGGAGCTCCTGTGTCTGTGAGGTGCTGGCAATTGGGTGTCTCCCAAAGGGCTGAGTGTGGACGTTCCTAGAACCAGAGCAAGGCCCGTGGCCTCCCCTGTGGATGGACGCCTTTCCAGCTGCTCCGTCCGTCTGGGCTGAGCTCAGGGAAGGCGAGCGGGGCCGAGCTGGGTGCACGGGGGGACGGGAGGCGAGAGGGAGGGCACATGTGTCTCTTGTTACGAAGCACAGAAAAGGGAAAGGGAGCCGCACGGTTCAGCCCCTCGTGCTTTGCCCACCAATGAGCCCTAATACCCCCACACCGACTTGGGGCCATTAAGTCCTGGCTCTGCGTCTGCTGTTGGTAGCGCCCTTGGATCACACCCACGGGTCCTCTCTACATTTCTCTTCACAACGGGGGACGTTTTATCGGCCCTGTTGTCGCAACACACCCACCCTGCCCCCTCGTACCAGCAGTGCCCCCTCTGCCCGGCACAGTCTCCCATTCCCTGGGCCAGGTGCCATCCCCTACCCCCTTCCCCACACCTGTCCCAACCCTCGGCCCTGCAGCCCCTCAGCGCCTGCCCCCCCGTCCACACGGCTCTGGGCAGCGGCTTGGGTGTGTGTACGGCCCTGTACCCCACCTCCCTCTGCAAGCTGCTAGTGCACTGCCAGGTCAGATCCATGGGGCAGCGCTGCATCCTCCCCCCGCCCCCCACTGCCAAGGCAGCCCCACATTTCTCCCCCCTCCCCATGAACACAGGTACTGCACAGACTAGTACAGCCCCGCAAGCAATTGTCATAGGCTGTAGTTGAGACCAGTGCTTAATTTGTGCCAGTTCAGAGCCCCGGCACTTCTGGGCCTGGCGGTTCAGAGCCCTGGCACTTCTGGGCCTGGCGGTTCAGAGCCCCGGCCCCTCCGGCCTGGCGGTTCAGAGCCCTGGCACTTCTGGGCCTGGCGGTTCAGAGCCCCGGCCCCTCCGGCCTGGCGGTTCAGAGCCCGGCACCTCTGGGCCTGGCGGTTCAGAGCCCTGGCTCCTCTCTCCTTACAAATGACGCCATGTCAGAGACTCAGCTATCCTGCCCAGGAGCAGTGCAAATCTCCAAGCTCAGGTGCAGTATTTATCATCCATTCTTTAGTATCCAACACGCCGACGATCCCCCTCCTGGTCTTTCCGGCCCGTTTCAGAGCGTGGGCCCTGCCATTGGAATGGATTGCTGCGGAAGGGACAAGACTGTAACATCAGAAGCCAGAGCTCAGATCTCAGGCCGGTTGGCTTGGAGGAACGAAGGAGGGAGCAGGGCCTGTGTACAGCCCAGGGGTTCTCAAACTTCTTCTTTAGGAGGCCCCCCAACATGCTGTAAAATGTCTGTGGCCCACCTGTGCCACAACAACTGTTTTTCAGTAGATTAAAAGCCAGGGCCGGCGTTAGGGGGTAGCAAGCAGGGCAATTGCCCAGGACCCCACGCCATAGGGGGCCCCACGAAACTAAGTTTCTCGGGCTTCGGCTTCAGCCCCAGGCAGCAGGGCTCAGGCTTCAGCTTTCTGCCCTGGGCCCCAGTGAGTCTAACACTGGCCTTGCTCTCTGGTTTATTTTGGCGGACCCCCTGAAACCTGCTCGTGGTCCCCCAAGGGCCCCAGACCCCTGGTTGAGAACTGCTGGCACAGCATATGTTAGAACCTAAACTCCGGTGCCAGGTGCTCTCTCTGCAGAATGCACGCTCAGCGAGTAACCTGCCCTGGTTCCTGTTAAAGACCAGAGAGAGGAATACCGCCTTGGGAATGACCGACCACTTCTTCCCTTACCCCTGCGGCAAGGTGGAGTCCTTTCCACTTGGCGAGTCTGAGCATTGGTTGCACTAGAGACGCTGCAGCTTCTTTGGTTCCGTCGACGCCTCTTTGTCCCTTGAGCCTGGACAAAGGGAGAGGCTGTCCGCAGGGCTGGGCAGACCCCGGGTTCTGAACTGTTGATGGCAGGCAGATGTGGTTGCGAGTACATTGATACATTGCTGAGTGGTTCAGATTAGCCAGGTGTGCTGATTTGAGAAATGCTGTTCAAGTGAAAAGTTGACCTGAAAAATTACAAGTACCTGGAGAATGGAGGGGTGACCCTTAGCAGCCAGCATGGATTTACCAAGAACAAACCAGCTTGATTTCCTTCTTTGACAGGGTAACTGGTTTGGTGGATAGGGGCCATGCGGTGGATGTAATATGCCTGGACTTCAGCCAGGCTCTTGACACAGTCCCATGTGACATTCTGATAAGTAAACTGGAGAAATGCGGGCTTGGCAGAACTATCGTTAAGTGGATACAGAATTGGTTAAACAACCACAAAGAAAGAGTAACTATGAATGGGATGATGTCAGATTGAAGGGAGGTCTCAAGTGGGGTTCCACAGGGATCTGTTCTGGGTCCAGTGTTGTTTAACATCTGTATCAATGACCTGGATGTAGGAATAGAGAGCTCATTGATCTAGTTTGCAGATGACGAAGGGGGAGGGAAGCGGGGGAATGGGTTGCCAACACTTTGGAGGATAGAGCTAAAATTCGAATGGATCTTGATAAATTCGAGAATGAGGTTACAGACAACACAATGACATTCAGCAAATACAAACGGAAGGTGCTTCACTTAGGGAAGAAAAACCAAATGTACAAACACAGACTGGGGGTGTCTGACAGGTTCGGTCACAGACCCTTGAGACTGTCACCTGACGTGCTGGAATTACCTCTGAGCCCGTTTTCCCTGCCAGTTTGGGACTCCAGACCCCTGCCTTGTTGAGCCAGACACGCCAGCCTGCTGCAACACAGACCTAGGTCTGGTCCACGCCCCCAAAGCTACAGACTTTAACCAAAAACTGCTCAGCGGGTCACCTTTCTCCAGCACCCAGACACCCAGATCCCAATGGGATCCAAGGCCAAATAAATCCATTTTACTCTGTATGAAGCTTATACAGGATAAACTCATAAATTGTCCACCCTCTCGAACACTGATAGAGAGAGATGCACAGCTGTTTGCTCCCCCAGGTATTAATCACCTTGGGTTAATTAATAAACAAAAGTGATTTTATTAAGTATAAAAAGTAGGATTTAAGTGGTTTTAAGTAATAAACAGAACAAAGTAAGTTAGAATCATAGAATCATAGAATATCAGGGTTGGAAGGGACCCCTGAAGGTCATCTAGTCCAACCCCCTGCTCGAAGCAGGACCAATTCCCAGTTAAATCATCCCAGCCAGGGCTTTGTCAAGCCTGACCTTAAAAACCTCTAAGGAAGGAGATTCTACCACCTCCCTAGGTAACGCATTCCAGTGTTTCACCACCCTCTTAGTGAAAAAGTTTTTCCTAATATCCAATCTAAACCTCCCCCACTGCAACTTGAGACCATTACTCCTCGTTCTGTCATCTGCTACCATTGAGAACAGTCTAGAGCCATCCTCTTTGGAACCCCCTTTCAGGTAGTTGAAAGCAGCTATCAAATCCCCCCTCATTCTTCTCTTCTGCAGGCTAAACAATCCCAGCTCCCTCAGCCTCTCCTCATAAGTCATGTGTTCTAGACCCCTAATCATTTTTGTTGCCCTTCGCTGGACTCTCTCCAATTTATCCACATCCTTCTTGTAGTGTGGGGCCCAAAACTGGACACAGTACTCCAGATGAGGCCTCACCAATGTCGAATAGAGGGGAACGATCACGTCCCTCGATCTGCTCGCTATGCCCCTACTTATACATCCCAAAATGCCATTGGCCTTCTTGGCAACAAGGGCACACTGCTGACTCATATCCAGCTTCTCGTCCACTGTCACCCCTAGGTCCTTTTCCGCAGAACTGCTGTCTAGCCATTCGGTCCCTAGTCTGTAGCGGTGCATTGGATTCTTCCATCCTAAGTGCAGGACCCTGCACTTATCCTTATTGAACCTCATCAGATTTCTTTTGGCCCAATCCTCCAATTTGTCTAGGTCCTTCTGTATCCTATCCCTCCCCTCCAGCGTATCTACCACTCCTCCCAGTTTAGTATCATCCGCAAATTTGCTGAGAGTGCAATCCACACCATCCTCCAGATCATTTATGAAGATATTGAACAAAACCGGCCCCAGGACCGACCCTTGGGGCACTCCACTTGATACCGGCTGCCAACTAGACATGGAGCCATTGATCACTACCCGTTGAGCCCGACAATCTAGCCAGCTTTCTACCCACCTTATAGTGCATTCATCCAGCCCATACTTCCTTAACTTGCTGACAAGAATACTGTGGGAGACCGTGTCAAAAGCTTTGCTAAAGTCAAGAAACAATACATCCACTGCTTTCCCTTCATCCACAGAACCAGTAATCTCATCATAAAAGGCGATTAGATTAGTCAGGCATGACCTTCCCTTGGTGAATCCATGCTGGCTGTTCCTGATCACTTTCCTCTCATGCAAGTGCATCAGGATTGATTCTTTGAGGACCTGCTCCATGATTTTTCCAGGGACTGAGGTGAGGCTGACTGGCCTGTAGTTCCCAGGATCCTCCTTCTTCCCTTTTTTAAAGATTGGCACTACATTAGCCTTTTTCCAGTCATCCGGGACTTCCCCCGTTCGCCACGAGTTTTCAAAGATAATGGCCAATGGCTCTGCAATCACAGCCGCCAATTCCTTCAGCACTCTCGGATGCAACTCGTCCGGCCCCATGGACTTGTGCACGTCCAGCTTTTCTAAATAGTCCCTAACCACCTCTATGTCCACAGAGGGCTGGCCATCTCTTCCCCATTTTGTGATGCCCAGCGCAGCAGTCTGGGAGCTGACCTTGTCAGTGAAAACAGAGGCAAAAAAAGCATTGAGTACATTAGCTTTTTCCACATCCTCTGTCACTAGGTTGCCTCCCTCATTCAGTAAGGGGCCCACACTTTCCTTGGCTTTCTTCTTGTTGCCAACATACCTGAAAAAACCCTTCTTGTTACTCTTGACATCTCTCGCTAGCTGCAGCTCCAGGTGCGATTTGGCCCTCCTGATTTCATTCCTACATGCCCGAGCAATATTTTTATACTCTTCCATGGTCATATGTCCAACCTTCCACTTCTTCCCCACCTTCCTGGGGAGGTCGTGGAAGCTCCTTCATGGGAGGTTTCAAAAGGAGGCTGGAGAGCGAACTGTCTTGGATGGTTTAAACACACAAATCCTGCATCATGGCGGGCATTAAGACGAGATGACCCTTGCGGGCCCTTCTAACCCTCTGGTTTATGATTCTAAGTATATTTGTAGCCTCCAGTTCTTTAGATCGAGCCTTAAATTAACTGTTCCATGATCTTTCCTGGGATTGATGGCAGGCTGGGACAATGGGACAGACAATAGGACAGAGCAGAGGCCTGGGGAGGTCGTGGAAGCTCCTTCACGGGAGGTTTCAAAAGGAAGCTGGAGCCGTGTGTCTGTCTTGGTTGGTTTAGAAGCAACCAATCCTGCATCCTGGCGGATGTTAGACTAGCTGACCCTTGCGGGCCCTTCTGACCCCGTAGGTCTATGTTTCCGTGAACCTAGTGTGAACCTAGGTAGTGCTGCCTAGGCTCAGAGAAGCAGGGTTCGCCTGTGGGGCCAGCCCAGGAGCGGCTGTGACACTCAGCACGTTTGCAAAGCTCGTTTGGTAGATTTCTTCTTTAACATCAAACTGGCACCTCGGCAAATTCATAAAAATGCCTCCCTTTGACTCTTACCTTTTCCCCTCTCCAGGTCCTGCACACGCTGCGGGGCAGGGCCCCCACTCCGCACACACACACTGCTGGGGCAAGGCCCCCACTCGACACACACTCTCCCGGCTGGGGGAAGATCCTTCCCAAGGCAGCGCGACCATCTCCCTGCCCAAGGCCTGCACGTGGCATGGTCGCTGCCCGTCGCCCGTTCTCTTTCAGGCAGCACAAGCTGGAGGAGAGCCTGCTGTTCTCGGGCAAGTTCACGGATGCCCTGCAAGCCCTGCTGGACTGGCTGTACCAGGCCGAGCCGCAGCTGTGCGAGGAGGTGCCGGTTGGAGGGGATCGCGACCTAGTCAGCGACCTCATGGACAAGCACAAGGTCTGTATTCCTCTGGTGCCACATCCCCTGATCCTGCCTCCCCCTGCCCCACACTCTTCAGGATGCACAATCCCCGCCCGGGACGCAGGGATGATGCACGCTGGGACAGGAGCTGTGACAAAGTGAGAATGTTCTAAGTGTTTTCTCTGAATACTGTGTGGGTGCCTCAGTTTCCCATATGCAGTTCTCCAGTATCTAGGTGGGGGGAATAAGGGGGTGTGATTGTTGCAGAGCCCGAGAGGGCAGGTGTGATGGTGTCTGCACAGAGAATGGCCGACACCCTGTCTCCTGGCAACTGATGGCCTGGGCCCCTCCCCTGCAAAGGTGCCATCTGAAGGTGTTGGAGAACAGAGAGATCAGGTGGCCTCCTGGCCCGGGAGAGAGACAAATGAGAGGAGGGGCTGGAGAGTTTCAGTTTGGAGCCGGCTGGGGAAGTGGAGGGAGGCCCACTTGGGGCTCTGGGTTCCCTGCCCCCCAAGATGGACCTGGCTGAGGGGTCCTGTTTTCTGTACCTACAAGTTCTGTGTTAGACCATGTTCCTGTCGTCTAATAAACCTTCTGTTTTCCTGGCTGGCTGAGAGTCACGTCTGACTGCGGAGTTGGGGGGCAGGACCCTCTGGCTTCCCCAGAACCCTGCCGGGGCGGACTTGCTCTGGGAAGCGCACAGAGGGGCAGAGGATGCTGAATGCTCCGAGGTCAGACCCAGGGAGGTGGAAGCCGGGTGAGCTGTGTGTCCTGCAGACAGGCTGCTCACAGAGAGGAGACTTCCCCAGCGTCCTGCCTGGCTTCGTAGGGAGCAGTTCCAGAGCATCGCCGAGCTCGCCCAGAAATGCCGACGCTCTCTCTCCCTGGCACCTTTCCGCCGCGACAGTCCCCTGCAGGCTCCCAGCTGGGCCCGGATGCCCCCGGCAAAGAGAGGGCCCAGCGAGAGCCCCACTCAGCTCCATGCCTGGGGCCCCAGGGACAGGCAGAGCTGCGGGCCAAGGGCTCCCTGCAGCTGCTCTCACACTGACCTTGCACAGTCCCACCCCAGCCTGAGCCTGGCCCACACCTGCTCTCCCGCCCCAGGTTTTCCAGAAGGAGCTGGGCAAGCGGGCCAGCTGCATTAAGATGCTGAAGCGCTCGGTGAGGGACCTGACGCGGGGCAGCAGCAGCGTCGACTCCCAGTGGCTGCAGAAGCAAATGGAGGAGCTGAGCGGCCGCTGGGACCTGATCTGCAAACTCTCCGTCTCCAAGCAGGGCCGGCTGGAGGCTTCGTTACAGCAGGTGAGAGGAGGGAGAGAGGGGCAAGGCGCAGTGGCTGTGGGGCTGGGATTCCAGACTCACAGGGAGGGCAGAGGGCCGTGGCCGGGGGCCCAGACTCGCAGGGAGGGCAGGGGGCCGTGGCCAGGGGCCCAGACTAGCAGGGAGGGCAGAGGGCCGTGGCCAGGGGCCCAGACTCGCAGGGAGGGCAGGGGGCCGTGGCCAGGGGCCCAGACTCACAGGGAGGGCAGGGGGCCGTGGCCAGGGCTCCAGTCTAGCAGGGAGGGCAGGGGGCCGTGGCTGGGGGCTCAGATTCGCAGGGAGGGCAGGGGGCCGTGGCGGGGGCCCAGACTCGCAGGGAGGGCAGAGGGCCGTGGCCGGGGGCCCAGACTAGCAGGGAGGGCAAGGGGCCGTGGCTGGGGGCTCAGATTCGCAGGGAGGGCAGGGAGCCGTGGCCGGGGGCCCAGACTCGCAGGGAAGGCAGGGGGCTGTGGCCAGGGACCCAGACTATCAGGGAGGGCAGGGGGCCGTGGCCGGGGGCCCAGACTCGCAGGGAGGGCAGGGGGCCGTGGCCAGGGACCCAGACTATCAGGGAGGGCAGGGGGCCGTGGCCAGGGGCCCAGACTCGTAGGGAGGGCAGGGGGCCGTGGCCGGGGGCTCAGAGTATCAGGGAGGGCAGGGGGCCGTGGCCGGGGGCCCAGACTCGCAGGGAAGGCAGGGGGCCGTGGCCGGGGACCCAAACTATCAGGGAGGGCAGGGGGCCGTGGCCGGGGACCCAAACTAACAGGGAGGGCAGGGGGCCGTGGCCAGGGGCCCAGACTTGCAGGGAGGGCAGGGGGCCGTGGGGGGGGGCCCAGACTCGCAGGGAGGGCAGGGAGCCGTGGCCGGGGGCCAAAACTCGCAGGGAGGGCAGGGGGCCGTGGCCAGGGACCCAGACTATCAGGGAGGGCAGGGGGCCGTGGCCGGGGACCCAGACTAACAGGGAGGGCAGGGGGCCGTGGCCAGGGGCCCAGACTCGCAGGGAGGGCAGGGAGCCGTGGCCGGGGGCCCAGACTCACAGGGAGGGCAGGGGGCCGTGGCGGGGGCCCAGACTCGCAGAGAGGGCAGGGGGCCGTGGCCGGGGGCCCAGACTCGCAGGGAAGGCAGGGGGCCGTGGCGGGGGCCCAGACTCGCAGGGAGGGCAGAGGGCCGTGGCCGGGGGCCCAGACTCGCAGGGAGGGCAGGGGGCCGTGGCCGGGGGCTCAGACTATCAGGGTGGGCAGGGGGCCGTGGCCAGGGGCCCAGACTATCAGGGTGGGCAGGGGGCCATGGCCGGGGGCTCAGAGTATCAGGGTGGGCAGGGGGCCGTGGCCAGGGGCCCAGACTCGCAGGGAAGGCAGGGGGCCGTGGCCGGGGACCCAGACTATCAGGGTGGGCAGGGGGCCGTGGCTGGGGGCTCAGACTATCAGGGAGGGCAGGGGGCCGTGGCCAGGGGCCCAGACTCGCAGGGAGGGCAGGGAGCCGTGGCCGGGGGCCAAAACTCGCAGGGAGGGCAGGGGGCTGTGGCCAGGGACCCAGACTATCAGGGAGGGCAGGGGGCCGTGGACAGGGGCCCAGACTCGCAGGGAGGGCAGGGGGCCGTGGACAGGGGCCCAGACTCGCAGGGAGGGCAGGGAGCCGTGGCCGGGGGCCCAGACTCACAGGGAGGGCAGGGGGCCGTGGCGGGGGCCCAGACTCGCAGGGAGGGCAGGGGGCCGTGGCCGGGGGCCCAGACTATCAGGGTGGGCAGGGGGCCGTGGCTGGGGACCCAGACTATCAGGGAGGGCAGGGGGCCGTGGCGGGGGCCCAGACTCACAGGGAGGGCAGGGGGCCGTGGCTGGGGGCCCAGACTCACAGGGAGGGCAGGGGGCCGTGGCCGGGGGCCCAGACTCGCAGGGAGGGCAGGGGGCCGTGGCCGGGGGCTCAGACTATCAGGGTGGGCAGGGGGCCGTGGCCGGGGGCCCAGACTCGTAGGGAGGGCAGGGGGCTGTGGCCGGGGGCCCAGACTATCAGGGTGGGCAGGGGGCCGTGGCTGGGGACCCAGACTATCAGGGAGGGCAGGGGGCCCAGACTCGCAGGGAGGGCAGGGGGCCGTGGCCGGGGGCCCAGACTCGCAGGGAGGGCAGGGGGCCGTGGCCGGGGGCTCACACTATCAGGGTGGGCAGGGGGCCGTGGCCAGGGGCCCAGACTCGCAGGGAGGGCAGGGGGCCGTGGCCGGGGGCCCAGACTCGCAGGGAAGGCAGGGGGCCGTGGCCGGGGACCCAGACTATCAGGGAGGGCAGGGGGCCGTGGCCAGGGGCTCAGACTATCAGGGTGGGCAGGGGGCCATGGCCAGGGGCCCAGACTCGCAGGGAGGGCAGGGGGCCGTGGCCGGGGGCCCAGACTATCAGGGTGGGCAGGGGGCCGTGGCCGGGGACCCAGACTATCAGGGAGGGCAGGGGGCCGTGGCCGGGGGCCCAGACTCGCAGGGAGGGCAGGGGGCCGTGGCCGGGGGCCCAGACTCGCAGGGAGGGCAGGGGGCCGTGGCCGGGGGCCCAGACTCACAGGGAGGGCAGGGGGCCGTGGCCGGGGGCCCAGACTCACAGGGAGGGCAAGGGGCCGTGGCCGGGGGCCCAGACTCGCAGGTAGGGCAGGGGGCCGTGGCCGGGGACCCAGACTATCAGGGAGGGCAGGGGCCGTGGCCGGGGGCCCAGACTCGCAGGTAGGGCAGGGGGCCGTGGCCGGGGGCTCAGACTATCAGGGAGGGCAGGGGGCCGTGGCCAGGGGCCCAGACTCGCAGGGAGGGCAGGGGGCCATGGCCGGGGGCCCAGACTCGCAGGGAGGGCAGGGAGCTGTGGCCGGGGGCTCAGACTATCAGGGAGGGCAGGGGGCCGTGGCCGGGGACCCAGACTATCAGGGTGGGCAGGGAGCCGTGGCGGGGGGCCCAGACTCGCAGGGAGGGCAGGGGGCCGTGGCCGGGGACCCAGACTCGCAGGGAGGGCAGGGGGCCGTGGCCGGGGGCCCAGACTTGCAGGGAGGGCAGGGGGCCGTGGCCGGGGGCCCAGACTTGCAGGGAGGGCAGGGGGCCGTGGCCGGGGGCCCAGACTTGCAGGGAGGGCAGGGGGCCGTGGCCGGGGGCCCAGACTAGCAGGGAAGGCAGGGGGCCGTGGCCGGGGGCCCAGACTCGCAGGGAGGGCAGGGGGCCGTGGCGGGGGCCCAGACTCGCAGGGAGGGCAGGGGGCCGTGGCCGGGGGCCCAGACTTGCAGGGAGGGCAGGGGGCCGTGGCCGGGGGCCCAGACTAGCAGGGAAGGCAGGGGGCCGTGGCCGGGGGCCCAGACTAGCAGGGAAGGCAGGGGGCCGTGGCCGGGGGCCCAGACTCGCAGGGAGGGCAGGGGGCCGTGGCCGGGGGCCCAGACTCGCAGGGAGGGCAGGAGGCCGTGGCCGGGGCTATCAGACCCTGTCCAGGCAGGGAAGCAGCACCACTTTCCCGCTAGGAGGGTTGGAGCCTGTGGCACGAGTGTGGACGTGCCGATTTCAGTCCAGGAGAGGCCATTGCGGGTTAGCTCCTCCCTGTGTCCACTCGGTTTGAGCTGAACCCCCAGGAGCTGCTCTTGGCCCGAAATCGCAGGGTCCGCACAGGGATGGCGGCCATCTCGCTGGATCAGCTTCCCAGGGAGACCAGGCCGGTCTGTGCGGCACCGTCAGGGCCTCCCGGCCCTTCGGCGCGTCTGTGGAGAGTGTCAGGCTGAGCCAACCCCCAGCCCCCCCTGTCAGGACAGGGCCACCTGGCCACGCGGGGGGCGGGGGGCAAGCCGGGCGAGAGGGGGCACCAGCCTCTGAGCCCAAGGCTGGTCCGGTCCCTGCCCACCCTCGCTCTCTGTGCAGGCGGAGGAGTTCCACGCCCTGGGGCGCTCGTTCCTGGCCCACCTGGCTGAGTCGGAGAAAACCCTCCGGCACGGCGTCTTCCCGGAGGAGGAGGCGGCCATGCGCGAGTGCCAGAGCCAGCTGCAAGTGAGTGCCCCCCACCCCAGCTGCTGCCCCGCCTCTCCTGGGTGCAGCAGGGCCTGGAGCAGGGCCCGGGAGCCAGCTCCGCTGCCTCGCACTCCGGCCTGGAGACGGGCCACGGGCCTCCGGCCCCCACCGCCCAGTGTCGGCTCCTGCCCCCCGCCTTCGCCCTGCCCCCTGCCTGCCCCAAGTCCGTTCCTGGCCACGCCCCGGGCCGGGCAGGGCGAGGCAGGAGCCCCCCCTTGGCCCAGCCCTGGCCCCGTCCTGCCGGCCGAAGTCAGGGAGGGCTTTGACCCCTTGTCTTGCCAGGCAGCCTCTGCACCCCCAGGCCTCAGGACCGGGTCTCTGCAGCCACCACACTGGTACTGTCCCTCCATCCCGATGAGCCCCCCCGCCCGGCTCAGCAGCCCCCCCCAGCCCGGAGCCCCCCAGCCCGGCTCGGCAGCCCCCCCCGCCCGGCCTGGCAGCCCCCCCCAGCCCGGCTCGGCAGCCCCCCCCGCCCGGCCTGGCAGCCCCCCCCAGCCCGGAGCCCCCCCGCCCGGCCTGGCAGCCCCCCCAGCTCGGAGCCCCCCCGCCCGGCCTGGCAGCCCCCCCAGCCCGGAGCCCCCCCGCCCGGCCTGGCAGCCCCCCCAGCCCGGCCTGGCAGCTCTCGGGCGTGCTGCGGAGCTGAGCTGCCCTTGCGTCGGGAGCAGGAGCTGATGGAGACGCTGCAATGCCAGCAGCTGGAGCTGGAGTGTCTCACGTCGCTGGGCGAGGAGATCCTGTCCGCCTGCCACCCCCGACTCCATCGTCACCATCAAGTCCTGGATCACCGTGGCCAAGAGCCGCTTCCAGGAGGTGGGTGTGGGCAGACCCCGTCGGGCCGGGGCAGGCAGAGCCTCAGGGCGCCCGCCAGGACCTGGGGGGGCTGGGACCCATGGGCTCCTCCAGCCCATCACACGGCCACGCTGGGCCTGGGCCGGCCGCCTGCATCACCCCTCCCCTGGCCTCAGCTTCCCGACCCAAACAGGGGCTTCCTCGCTGCCTGCCCTGCGTCCTCAGGGGCCCTGGGGCAGGGCCTGGGGGCTTGGGAGCCGAGGGGATTCCCACACGCCCCGGCGTGCCCAGGCTGCACCAGTGCCCCAGGCTCCGGCCACAGCTGGTCGGGCTGCCCTCCTCCCGCTGCCCAGCACCAGACACACCAGGACAGACCCCACCTGCCCCCTCCGCAGCGCACAGCCCCTCCTGCGAGACCCTGCGCTCCCAGCCCCTGCCGGGGCCCCACTCCTCCCCCGTCCGTGGGTTCCAGGCCCAGCGGGGCATCTCCCGGCTGGCCGGGGCACCCAGCAGGGTCTGTCTGGGAGAACACCCACGGGCCGCCCCAGCAGAGCGGCTGACAGGTGTCAGTCACCGGCTTCCTGCTGCGTCTCCCTTGACGGGTGGGGGGGCAACCTGTGTGAGTGGTGACCCCCCCTCCTCCCCACCCGAGCCTGCCACAACACTGGACATGAACGGCCACATCACCCCTGGAGACAGCGCAGCCTAGACAAGTGACAGAGACCCTAAGGGGGACACAGTGCCATAGCCTGCCACCCTGTGCCCATGGGGCCCTGGTCTGTCTCTGCGGCGCCCTGTGCCCGCGGGGCTCCACTCCGTGTCCTCGGTGCCCGTGGGCCCCCCAATCTGTGTCCTGGTGCCCCTCAGTCCATGTCCTCCGTGCCCTTTTCCCACGGTCTCTGTCCTCGGTGCCCTGAGCCCATGGGCCCCCAATCGGTACCCTTGGTGCCCTGTGCCCACAGGGCCTGTTTGTGCCCTCATTGCTTCCCCCGGTTTGGGCCAGGGGGTGCCTCCCCCAGTCTCTGCTCCATGCCGCCCCCGGTCACTGCCCGTGCGTGCAGGTGCTGAGCTGGGTCCAGCAGCAGAGCGAGCGGCTCCAGGCCCAGACGGCCAGGCTGGCCGCGGAGCGGGAGGAGATGGGCCAGCTCGTCGACTGGATCGCGGCTGCCGAGGAGTCGCTGAGCCTGAGGGACCAGGAGACGCTGCCCGACGACGCCCAGCAGCTAGAGGAGCTCAGCTCCCAGCACGTGGTAACAGGGCCGGGCCAGTACCTGCCCCTCTGCCGCCCCCTCCTCTGCCCTCGCCCCCCTGCTGCCCCCTCCTCTGCCATTCCCCTGCTGCTCCGTCTGCCGCCCCCCTCCTCTGCCCTCGCCCCCCTGCTGCCCCCTCCTCTGCCATTCCCCCTGCTGCCCCCTCCTCTGCCCCTGCCCCCCTGCTGCTCCGTCTGCTGCCCCCTCCTCTGCCATTCCCCCTGCTGCCCCCTCCTCTGCCCCTGCCCCCCTGCTGCTCCGTCTGCCACCCCCTCCTCTGCCCTCGCCCCCCTGCTGCCCCCTCCTCTGCCATTCCCCCTGCTGCCCCCTCCTCTGCCCCTGCCCCCCTGCTGCTCCGTCTGCCGCCCCCTCCTCTGCCCTCGCTCCCCTGCTGCCCCCTCCTCTGCCATTCCCCTCTGTTGCCCCCTGACACCTCATCTGCCCCCGGCTGCCCCCCTGCCATCCCCTCCTCTGCCATTCTCCCTGCCATCCCCCTGCCATTCCCCTCTGCTGCCCCCTCTGTCGCCCATTGACACCTCCTCTGTCCCCCGCCGCCCCCTCCTCTGCCATTCCCCCTGCTGCCCCCTCTGTCACTCCCTGACACCTCCTCTGCCCCCGCCCCCCGCCATCTCCTTCTCTGCCACCCCGGCCGCCCCTCTCCTCTGCCATCAACTGCCCAGCCAAGCACCTCACTGCTTCTTGCCCCTACTGGCCCAGGGTCTGACTCCCCTGCTCCACCCCCATGGGGCAGTGACGTGCTTCGCCCTCCCCCCCGCCCCACATTGCCCTGGCCCCATGGGGCTCTGACCCTCCCCCCAACCCCACCCCCATGGGGAGTGAGGTCCCTCGCCCCCACTGCCACACGCCCCGTGTCAGCTCTTTGGGGCCAGGCCTGGTCGCTCTGTGGCCCATCCAGAGCATCCTGGGGACGGGGGAGAGAACCCTGCTCCAGCAACCAGCCTGGCCACAGACAGCACCGCCCAGCCGGCCCATGGGATCTGCCCTGGCTTGTACTGGGGCCCTGCCCGCCAGCCCCCAAGGGTGGGGCGTGCGCATCATGAGGGCCCCGCTGGGAGGAGCCCAGGCCCCGCTCCCGCTCACGGCCAACTCTCCTGCCCAGGAGTTCATGGAGGAGCTGAACCGCAAACAGCCAGATGTGGAGAAGGTCACCAAGAGCTGCAAGCGCAAGCTGGCCCCGGAGCTGGGGCCGCCGGGCACCCGCAGGCTGGCTGAAGGTAATGGCGCCCGCTGCTGGCTCCCACGCCTGCTCCTGGATCCCCCCTCGCTGCCCCCTGGAGCTCCCTTCACTGCCCCCTCAATCTGCCTCCTCCCACTGCCCCATGGAGCTTCACTGCCCCCTCAATCTGCCTCCTCCCACTGCCCCATGGAGCTTCACTGCCCCCCTCAATCTGCCTCCTCACACTTCCTCCCCTGGATTCCCCCTCACTTCCCCCTGGAGCCCCCTCACTGCCCCCCTGTAACGAGGCTGGTTCTGGCGGGACCCAACGGAGAGTGCCAATTCAGGACAAAATGCTTCAAGCAGGACAGTTACAGCCCCAGGCTGGGGTTTCTGTGCACACCAAGGCGAACCAAACCAGCCAGACAGAGGACTTCGGTCTCACCCCACTGGCTAACCACAAGTCACACAAGCAATTCCCTTAGACACCCCAGTTTCCCAGTATCCCCACCAGTGCCCCTCGTTATGGGGACGAATGGTTATGAAAACCAATACCCCAGCAAAAGAACAAAGGTTCCTTCGATCCCAAAGGACCAAGCCCCAGACCCAGGTCAATATACAAATCAGACCTTACCCACAAATCACTCTGTTGCCAATCTTTTTGAATCTAAAATCTAAAGGTTTATCCAGAAAAGGAAAAGGATAGAGATGAGAGCTAGAATGGGTTCAATGGAATCAATGACAGACAGTGATGGCCAAGTTCTTGGTTCAGGCTTGTAGCAGTGAGGGAATAAACGGCAGGTTCAAATCAAGTCTCTGGAGAACATCCCCAGCAGGGATGGGTCTTTCAGTCCTTGGTTCAAAGCTTCAGTGCAGCCAAGTCCCTCCAGAGATAGGAAACAGGATTGAAGACCAGATGGAGGAGCTGCAGCAGCTTTGTATAGTCTCTTGCCATGTGGTCTCTGCTTTCTGTGTCCCAAAGACAAGCTGCCCATCCCATGGCCTGGAAACACCTCAGAGTTCTGTCCACAGGCAGGTCCCTGCACACCTGGCTGAGTCCCAAGGGGTGTCTGCCTTCTCTCAATGGGTCAGTTGTGTCGCTGATGGTCCTTAATGGGCCATCCAGCAGGCTAGGCAGAGCTGAAACCAACTTGTCTGGGGTGTCACCCAGAAGCAGAGCAGAAGTTTGAACTACAGACAGTATAGAGCCAATATTCATAACTTCAACTACAAAAATAATACACACTCACAGACAGCATAATCCTAACCAGCAAACCATCACCTTGTCTGAGACACCTCATTTGACCCCTTTTATATAAGTTTTGGTGCCACTACAGGACTTTAGTTGCAACAATGATCCATATGGTCCCAGATTATGTCAATAACGTCACACCCCCTCAATCTGCCTCCTCCCACTTCACCCCTAAATGATGATGGGTGATGGGTTCTGTCACAGAGATGGGTTCTGTCACAGAGATCCCCTTGGGACTGTTACCTGATGTGCTGAGATTACCTCTGAGCCCATTTTCCCTCCCAGCTTGGGACTCCAGACCTCTGCCTTGTTGAGCCAGACACGCCAGCCTGCTACAACACAGACCCAGGTCTGGTCCACACCCCCAGAGCTGCAGACTTAACTGAAAACTGCTCAGCAAGTCACTTGTCTCCAGCACCCAGACACCCAGCTCCCAATGGGATCCAAAGGCCAAATAAATCTGTTTTACTCTGTATAAAGCTTCTACAGGGTAAACTCATAAATTGTCCACCCTCGATAACACTGATAGAGAGAGATGCACAGCTGTTTGCTCCCCCAGGTATTAATCACTTACTCTGGGTTAATTAATAAAAAAAGTTATTTTATTAAATGTAAAAAGTATGATTTAAGTGGTTTTAAGTAATAACAGACAGAAGAAAGTAAGTTACCGAGCAAAATAAAACAAAACACGCAAGTCTAAGCCTAATACATTTAAGAAACTGCATACAGGTAAATCTCACCCTCCAAGATGTTCCAATAAGCTTCTTTCACAGACTAGACTCCTTCTTAGTCTGGGTCCATCCTTTTCCCTGGTACAGCCCTTGTTAGCTCCAGCAGGCATCTTAAGTGGAAAGCAGGGGTGTTCTCATGACTGCAGCCTGCTTTGTTCTGATCCACCCCACTTTTATAGCTTTGGCACAAGGTGGGAATCTTTTGTCTCTGGGTCCCCACGCCTCTTTCTAAATGGAAAAGTACCAAATATAAGATGGATTCCAGTATCAGGTGACATGGTCACATGTCACTGTAAGACCTCATTCTTCATTACCCAGGTCAGGTACACAGGAAGGCTTGCAGGTAAATAAACCCATTCACAACCAATTGTCCTAGTGAGGGGGAGCCACCATTAATGGCCCACACTTTGCATAATTACAATAGAACCTCAGAGTAATACTTCATATTCCTAGTTTCAGATACGAGATGATACATACATAGAAATAGGATGACCACACTCAGTAGGTTTTAGGCTTTGTAATGATACCTTACAAGAGACCTTTTGCATGAAGCATATTCCAGTTACCTCATATTCACACTCATAAGCATATTTCCATAAACATATGGAGTGCAATCCGCCCCCCCACCTCCTGGATCCCCCCTCGCTATCCCCTGGATCCCCCCTCACCGCCCTCCTCAATCTGTCTCCCCCCACTGCCACTGGTATCCCCCCTCACTGACCCGTGGAGCCCCCCTCACTGCCCCCTCCCCCTCGATCGCTCCCGCCCATGGGTACTGAGGCCCGTCTCTCGGCTGGTTGCAGGGCGACGCAGTGCTGTGAAACCCCCCCGCGCCGCTCCCCAGGTGCCGCTCGTCGACCTGGAGCCCCCGAGCCCCCCCATGGCGCAGCTCCTACACCGCTGGCAGCAGCTCTGGCTCCTGGCCTTGGACCGGCAGTACCGGCTGCAGAGCGCCCTGCAGCGGCTGCGCGAGGTAGGGGAGTTGGGCTCCTGCCCTCGTCTCACGGGGGGCGGTGCAGCCCAGGGGCCCTGCAGCGGCTGCGCGAGGTAGGGGAGTTGGGCTCCTGCCCTCGTCTCACGGGGGGCGGTGCAGCCTGGGGGCCCTGCAGCGGCTACGCGAGGTAGGGGAGTTGGGCTCCTGCCCTCGTCTCACGCGGGGCGGTGCAGCCTGGGGGCCCTGCAGCGGCTGCGCGAGGTAGGGGAGTTGGGCTCCTGCCCTCGTCTCACGGGGGGCGGTGCAGCCCAGGGGCCCTGCAGCGGCTGTGCGAGGTAGGGGAGTTGGGCTCCTGCCCTCGTCCCACGGGGGGCAGTGCAGCCCGGGGGCCCTGCAGCGGCTGTGCAAGGTAGGGGAGTTGGGCTCCTGCCCTCGTCTCACGGGGGGCAGTGCAGCCCGGGGGCCCTGCAGCGGCTGTGCAAGGTAGGGGAGTTGGGCTCCTGCCCTCGTCTCACGGGGGGCGGTGCAGCCCGGGGGCCCTGCAGTGGCTGCGCGAGGTAGGGGAGTTGGGCTCCTGCCCTCGTCTCACGGGGGGCAGTGCAGCCCGGGGGCCCTGCAGCGGCTGTGCAAGGTAGGGGAGTTGGGCTCCTGCCCTCATCTCACGGGAGGCGGTGCAGCCCGGGGGCCCTGCAGCGGCTGTGCGAGGTAGGGGAGTTGGGCTCCTGCCCTTCTCTCACGGGGGGCGGTGCAGCCCGGGGGCCCTGCAGCGGCTGTGCAAGGTAGGGGAGTTGGGCTCCTGCCCTTGTCTCACGGGGGGCAGTGCAGCCCGGGGGCCCTGCAGCGGCTACGCGAGGTAGGGGAGTTGGGCTCCTGCCCTCGTCTCACGGGGGGCGGTGCAGCCCGGGGGCCCTGCAGCGGCTGTGCGAGGTAGGGGAGTTGGGCTCCTGCCCTCGTCTCACGGGGGGGCGGTGCAGCCCAGGGGCCCCGCAGCGGCTGTGCGAGGTAGGGGAGTTGGGCTCCTGCCCTCGTCTCACGGGGGGCAGTGCAGCCCGGGGGCCCTGCAGCGGCTGTGCGAGGTAGGGGAGTTGGGCTCCTGCCCTTGTCTCACGGGGGGCGGTGCAGCCCGGGGGCCCTGCAGCGGCTGCGCGAGGTAGGGGAGTTGGGCTCCTGCCCTTGTCTCATGGGGGGCGGTGCAGCCCGGGGGCCCTGCAGCGGCTACGCGAGGTAGGGGAGTTGGGCTCCTGCCCTCGTCTCACGGGGGGCGGTGCAGCCCGGGGGCCCTGCAGCGGCTGCGCGAGGTAGGGGAGTTGGGCTACTGCCCTCGTCTCACGGGGGGCGGTGCAGCCCAGGGGCCCTGCAGCGGCTGTGCGAGGTAGGGGAGTTGGGCTCCTGCCCTCGTCTCACGGGGGGCGGTGCAGCCCCAGGGCCCTGCAGCGGCTGTGCGAAGTAGGGGAGTTGGGCTCCTGCCCTCGTCTCACGGGGGGCGGTGCAGCCCAGGGGCCCTGCAGCGGCTGTGCAAGGTAGGGGAGTTGGGCTCCTGCCCTCGTCTCACGGGGGGCGGTGCAGCCCGGGGGCCCTGCAGCGGCTGTGCAAGGTAGGGGAGTTGGGCTCCTGCCCTCGTCTCACGGGGGGCGGTGCAGCCCGGGGGCCCTGCAGCGGCTACGCGAGGTAGGGGAGTTGGGCTCCTGCCCTTGTCTCATGGGGGGCGGTGCAGCCCGGGGGCCCTGCAGCGGCTACGCGAGGTAGGGGAGTTGGGCTCCTGCCCTCGTCTCATGGGGGGCGGTGCAGCCCCGAGGCCCTGCAGCGGCTGTGCGAGGTAGGGGAGTTGGGCTCCTGCCCTTGTCTCATGGGGGGCGGTGCAGCCCGGGGGCCCTGCAGCGGCTGTGCGAGGTAGGGGAGTTGGGCTCCTGCCCTCGTCTCATGGGGGGCGGTGCAGCCCAGGGGCCCTGCAGCGGCTGTGCGAGGTAGGGGAGTTGGGCTCCTGCCCTCGTCTCACGGGGGGCGGTGCAGCCCCAGGGCCCTGCAGCGGCTGTGCGAAGTAGGGGAGTTGGGCTCCTGCCCTCGTCTCACGGGGGGCGGTGCAGCCCAGGGGCCCTGCAGCGGCTGTGCAAGGTAGGGGAGTTGGGCTCCTGCCCTCGTCTCACGGGGGGCGGTGCAGCCCGGGGGCCCTGCAGCGGCTGTGCAAGGTAGGGGAGTTGGGCTCCTGCCCTCGTCTCACGGGGGGCGGTGCAGCCCGGGGGCCCTGCAGCGGCTACGCGAGGTAGGGGAGTTGGGCTCCTGCCCTTGTCTCATGGGGGGCGGTGCAGCCCGGGGGCCCTGCAGCGGCTACGCGAGGTAGGGGAGTTGGGCTCCTGCCCTCGTCTCATGGGGGGCGGTGCAGCCCCGAGGCCCTGCAGCGGCTGTGCGAGGTAGGGGAGTTGGGCTCCTGCCCTTGTCTCATGGGGGGCGGTGCAGCCCGGGGGCCCTGCAGCGGCTGTGCGAGGTAGGGGAGTTGGGCTCCTGCCCTCGTCTCATGGGGGGCGGTGCAGCCCGGGGGCCCTGCAGCGGCTACGCGAGGTAGGGGAGTTGGGCTCCTGCCCTCGTCTCATGGGGGGCGGTGCAGCCCGGGGGCCCTGCAGCGGCTGCGCGAGGTAGGGGAGTTGGGCTCCTGCCCTCGTCTCACGGGGGGCGGTGCAGCCCGGGGGCCCTGCAGCGGCTGCGCGAGGTAGGGGAGTTGGGCTCCTGCCCTCGTCTCACGGGGGGGCGGTGCAGCCCCGGGGCCCTGCAGCGGCTGTGCGAGGTAGGGGAGTTGGGCTCCTGCCCTCGTCTCATGGGGGGGCGGTGCAGCCCGGGGGCCCTGCAGCGGCTACGCGAGGTAGGGGAGTTGGGCTCCTGCCCTCGTCTCATGGGGGGCGGTGCAGCCCCGGGGCCCTGCAGCGGCTGTGCGAGGTAGGGGAGTTGGGCTCCTGCCCTCGTCTCACGGGGGGCGATGCAGCCCGGGGGCCCTGCAGCGGCTGCGCGAGGTAGGGGAGTTGGGCTCCTGCCCTCGTCTCATGGGGGGCGGTGCAGCCCCGGGGCCCTGCAGCGGCTGTGCGAGGTAGGGGAGTTGGGCTCCTGCCCTCGTCTCATGGGGGGCGGTGCAGCCCGGGGGCCCTGCAGCGGCTGTGCGAGGTAGGGGAGTTGGGCTCCTGCCCTCGTCTCACGGGGGGCGGTGCAGCCCGGGGGCCCTGCAGCGGCTGTGCAAGGTAGGGGAGTTGGGCTCCTGCCCTCGTCTCATGGGGGGCGGTGCAGCCCGGGGGCCCTGCAGCAGCTGTGCGAGGTAGGGTCCGTGGGAGCAGCAGGCTGGGGGGGTGCAGGCTGGCTGATGGGATGGAAGCCAGGCCTGGCTGCAGTGTGCACCACAGCTCCACACTCTGCTTCGGGCAACTAGAACCCCAGCCATGGCCCGTGCCCGGCCGAGCCGCCCTGGGGGCACAGATGTGCCATTTCCCTCCCTCCTCCCCACATGGCCCATGCCCGGCCGAGCCGCCCTGGGGGCACAGATGTGCCATTTCCCTCCCTCCTCCCCACATCGCCCGTGCCCGGCCAAGCCGCCCTGGGGGCACAGATGCTCCATTCCCCCCCTATGGCCCGTGCCTGGCTGAGCCGCCTTGGGGGCACAGATGCTCCATTCCCCCCCTATGGCCCGTGCCCGGCCGAGCTGCCTTGGGGGCACAGATGCTCCATTCCCCCCCTATGGCCCGTGCCTGGCTGAGCCGCCTTGGGGGCACAGATGCTCCATTCCCCCCCTATGGCCCGTGCCCGGCCGAGCTGCCTTGGGGGCACAGATGCTCCGTTCCCCCCTATGGCCCGTGCCCGGCCGAGCCGCCTTGGGGGCACAGATGCTCCATTCCCCCCCTATGGCCCGTGCCTGGCTGAGCCGCCTTGGGGGCACAGATGCTCCGTTCCCCCCTATGGCCCGTGCCCGGCCGAGCCGCCCTGGGGGCACAGATGTGCCATTTCCCTCCCTCCTCCCCACATCGCCCGTGCCCGGCCGAGCCGCCCTGGGGGCACAGATGCTCCATTCCCCCCCTATGGCCCGTGCCTGGCTGAGCCGCCTTGGGGGCACAGATGCTCCATTCCCCCCCTATGGCCCGTGCCCGGCCGAGCTGCCTTGGGGGCACAGATGCTCCATTCCCCCCCTATGGCCCGTGCCTGGCTGAGCCGCCTTGGGGGCACAGATGCTCCATTCCCCCCCTATGGCCCGTGCCCGGCCGAGCTGCCTTGGGGGCACAGATGCTCCGTTCCCCCCTATGGCCCGTGCCCGGCCGAGCCGCCTTGGGGGCACAGATGCTCCATTCCCCCCCTATGGCCCGTGCCTGGCTGAGCCGCCTTGGGGGCACAGATGCTCCGTTCCCCCCTATGGCCCGTGCCCGGCCGAGCCGCCTTGGGGGCACAGATGCTCCGTTCCCCCCTATGGCCCGTGCCCGGCCGAGCCGCCTTGGGGGCACAGATGCTCCGTTCCCCCCTATGGCCCGTGCCCGGCCGAGCCGCCTTGGGGGCACAGATGCTCCATTCCCCCCCTATGGCCCGTGCCTGGCTGAGCCGCCTTGGGGGCACAGATGCTCCATTCCCCCCTATGACCTGTGCCCGGCCGAGCTGCCTTGGGGGCACAGATGCTCCATTCCCCCCCTATGGCCCGTGCCCGGCCGAGCTGCCTTGGGGGCACAGATGCTCCGTTCCCCCCTATGGCCCGTGCCCGGCCAAGCCGCCTTGGGGGCACAGATGCTCCATTCCCCCCCTATGGCCCGTGCCTGGCCGAGCCGCCTTGGGGGCACAGATGCTCCGTTCCCCCCTATGGCCCGTGCCCGGCCAAGCCGCCTTGGGGGCACAGATGCTCCGTTCCCCCCTATGGCCCGTGCCTGGCCGAGCCGCCTTGGGGGCACAGATGCTCCGTTCCCCCCTATGGCCTGTGCCTGGCCGAGCTGCCTTGGGGGAACAGATGCTCCGTTCCCCCCCTATGGCCTGTGCCTGGCCGAGCCGCCTTGGGGGCACAGATGCTCCGTTCCCCCCTATGGCCTGTGCCTGGCCGAGCCGCCCTGGGGGCACAGATGCTCCATTCCCCCCCTATGGCCCGTGCCTGGCCGAGCCGCCTTGGGGGCACAGATGCTCCGTTCCCCCCCTATGGCCTGTGCCTGGCCGAGCTGCCTTGGGGGCACAGATGCTCCGTTTCCCCCCTATGGCCTGTGCCTGGCCGAGCCGCCTTGGGGGCACAGATGCTCCATTCCCCCCCTATGGCCCGTGCCCGGCCGAGCTGCCCCTGTGGGTCATTCCTGGCGTCCCTGTCTCTGAGGTGGAGGAGTTCGCACACTTTGACTTTGGCGTCTGGAGGAAGCGGTACGTGCAGTGGATCAGCCACAGGAAATCCCGCATCCTGGATGTTTTCCGAGGCATCGACCGGGACCAGGACGGGCGAATCAGCCAGGAGGAGTTCGTCCAGAGCGTCCTCTCCTCCAGTGAGCAGGGGCCCGGGCCCTGGAAGTGGGGGGGTGGAGTCCCTCTGGGGGATCTGGGGAGCCTGGGTCTGGCTGACCTGGCTGATGCAAGCTGCATGCTCCCCACATCACCTGGCTTCCATGGTGACTAGAAGGCGTCACTGGGGAGTGATGTTTTTATAGGGCTGTGAGGGCTGATGCTGGTGGGGGTGGGTGGGGGAGAGACAGGGCCCTGACACTGGGGAATTTCTCCCTCTGGGAAGGACTGGGGCCAGGGACACCCAGATCAGAGCCGGGGAGCCGCCAGGCTTGCAGGGGAACCACTGCAGGGGCACCGAAGGGTTCTCTGACAGCGCGCTTCCCCCGACCCAGAATTCCCCACTAACGTCCTGGAGATGAGCGCTGTGGCCAGCATCTTTGATATGAACAGTGATGGCTTCATTGATTACTACGAGTTCGTCAGTGCTCTGCACCCCAGCCGCGACCCGCTGCGGAGGGTCGCTGACGCTGACCAGATCCAGGACGAGGTATGGCAGGGTGCGGAGCTGGGCAGCTCAGGCACTGGGAGGGCACCAGGAGCTGCAGGAGAGGAGCGTTCGCAGCTACTGCGGGGGCAGTGGGCAGTGAGTGGGAGTCTGAGGGGACCACTGGCATCATCTGCGCTGGCCTCCTGTGTCATGCAGGCCAGAGATGCTCCCAGATAACTCCTAGAGCAGAGCTTGTAGACAAACACCCAACCCAGATTTAAACACTCCACCACCGCCCTGGTACATTGTCCCACCGCTTCACTGCCCTCCCTGTGAGAAACGTCACATCATTTCCTGCCCGCATTCGTCTGGCTTCAGCTTCCAGCCCTGGTGCGAAGGCTCCGAGAGGTGCGGCTCCAGGAGGTGGAGGGGCTGAACCTCCAAGACAGAGTGGACCCCTGAGAAGGGCTGTCTCACTGAAGGGGGCTCCCCCCAGGGACCACACGGGGTAAAGAGTGGGCATGACCTGGGAGTCCGTGACACCCGTTATCAAATCTTTGTTCCTTGTGTAGGCGTTCACCGATCGTGCTCCACTCGCCCTGGCCCTGCTCGTTGGGAGCAAATAGACAGGCCACCTGTGTGCTGGGCAAACCCCACTGGAAACATTTGGTTTTCCATATAGTTCCTAAGGCCTCCGCTTCTCCCCGGGTAGAGTGCAGCCGTGGGGACGGGACGGGGCTGCAATGCCGGTGCCTGCAGGCCAGGCATTGGTCACCAGGTGGGTTTTCCCCACTACACTCTCTCCGCTTCCCTCTGCCAGCGATTAGCAGGGTTTACGCCGGGTACCCGGCCTCCGACAGGCTGGGCAGAGTGCTGGTGAAAGGCTGAGAAGGGGATGCTGGAGAGCTGGGGTCTGTCTGGATGAGGAGACAGCTCCTGTGCTCCAGTATCTGTCCCCCAGACAGTCCAGGCAGGCTGGAGAGGAGTTAGCAGCGGGACCAGGGGACTGGGGACCTGTGCAGGGATGGAGGATGATCTGGGTCTGGCTTTAACTGGCACGTTGCGCTTTCTGCAGCACAAGGCCTTGGGAACTGTGTCAAGGGGAGAACAACAGAGAACAATGGAGAGGGAGGGAGACAGCCACAGACATGGCCACGCCCTGGCAGCCCTGTGCACTCCTTAGGCAAAGCTCCCATTGGCTGCAGTAGCTGCTGACCCTGAGAAAGGAGCTCAGGTTCTGACCCATACCGAGAAGGGGACAAAGATAGCAAAGGGCTGGTGGTTATGGGTGATTGCTGGTGGGCATGTTGCTTGCCTTATTGGAGCTCATTGTTTGATAATGTAGGAATTGCCAGACTGGATCAGACCCTCCGTGTCCATTAAGGGGGGGATATGCTAGAGGTCTATAAAATCATAACTGGGGTGGAGAAAGTGAAGAAGGAAGTGTGATTTACCCCTTCATGTAACACAAGAACCAGGGGTCACCCAATGACATTAACAGGCAGCAGGTTTAGCGCAAACAAAAGGAAGTATTTCTTCCCACAATGCACGGTCACCCTGGGGAACTCCTTGCCAGAGGATGTAGTGAAGGCCATGACAATAACAGGGTTCAAAAAATAATTAGATGAGTTCCTGGAGGATAGGTCCATCAATGGCTATTAGCCAAGATGGTCAGGGATTCAACCCCATGCTCTGGGTTTCCCTAAACCTCTGAATGACAGAAGCTGGGACTGGATGACAGGGGATGGGTCACTCAAAATTACCCTGCTCTGTTCATTCCCTCTGAAGCACCTGGTTCCAGCTACTGTTGGATGACAAGTTACTGAGCTAGATGGACCCAACATGGCCGTTCCTATTTTTGATTGAACTTTTTGAGTCTTTCAATATAAGGCAGGTTTTCCAATCCTTTTAATCATTCTTGTGGGTCTTCTCTGAAGCCTCCCCAATTTATCAACACCCTTGAATTGTGGATGCTAGAACTGTACCTCCAGCAGTGGTCACACCAGGGCCAAATACAAAGATACAAGAACCTCTCTGCTCCTACTCGAGAGTCCCCCGTTTATGCACCCAAGGATCCCATTAGCCCTTTGGCCACCGCATCGCACTGGGGCTCATGTTCACCTGATTATCCACCACAGCCCTCAGATTTTTTTCAGAGTCCTTGTTTCCCAGGGTAAAGTTCCCCCTCCTGTGTTCTCTGTTCCTGCATATATGCATTTGCATTTAGCCCTCTGGTTTGCTTGCACCCAGTTGACCAGGTGATCCAGGTGTCACAGGGTCCCTGGGCGATGTTCTGGAACTGCTCCCTATGAAGCCAGTCAGGACTCTAGGGAAGTCTCCTTTCTGTGAGCAGCCTGTCTGCAGGGCACACAGCTCACACAGCTTCCACCTTCCTGGGTCTGACCTCGGAGCATTCAGCCTCCTCTGCCCCTCCGTGCGCTTCCCACAGCGAGTCCGCCCAGGCGGGGCTCCTGGGGAAGCCAGAGGGTCCTGCCCCCCAACTCTGCAGTCAGACGTGACTCTCAGCCAGCCAGGAAAACAGAAGGTTTATTAGATGACAGGAACATGGTCCAACACAGAGCTAGTAGGTGCAGAGAACAGGACCCCTCAGCTGGGTTCATTTTGGGGGGCAGTGAGCCAGACAACCCCGTCTGCCCTTCACTCCATGTTCCAGCCAGCCCCAAACTGAAACTCCCTCCAGCCCCTCCTCCCCTGGGCTTTCCCCTTTCCCGGGCCAGGAGGTCACCTGATCCCTTTGTTCTCCAACCCTTTAGCTCTCACCTTGCAGGGGGGAAGGGCCCAGGCCATCAGTTGCCAGGAAACAGGTGTCGGCCATTCTCTGTGTCCAGACCCCTGCACACACCTGCCCTCTAGGGCTCTGCAATGATCATACACCCTTACCCCACCACCTAGATACTTAAGAACTGCGTATGGGAAACTGAGGCACCCCCACACTATTCAGAGGAAACTTTAAGAACAGTCCCACTTCGTCACACCAGGTCACTCTGAATCAGAATTTCAATCTGAATTTACCATGCCCCCAATTCTTGTGTCATTTGCAGAGGTGATCAGGCTTCTGGGTTTCTGATGATGATCACTTTGATGATTTTATGTTTCCTTCTGGTTATCGATAAAGGTGTTAAAGAGCGTAGGACCAATCACCAATCACTGGGGGACCCCCTGGAAACCCACCCACTCAGTGACAACACCCCATTTACAGTGACAGTTCGAGACCAAGCAGTTAGCCAGTTTTCAGGCCATGGTCATTTTATGTCATTCTAGTTTAGCAATCAGTGCCAGGCGGCACCAAGTCAAACGCCTTCAGAAGTCTCAATCTCTCAGTCAACACGATCACCTTTATCAGCCAAGCACGGAATCGCATCAGAAAAAGACACCATTAGTTTGGCAGGATCTAGTTTCCATAAAGCCACATCGATTGGCATTAATTACATTACCCACCTTTACTTCATTATTAATTGAGTCCCATGTCAACCACTCTGTATTCTTGCCTGGGATCGAAGTCAGCCTGATAGGTCTGTAATTACCCGGCATGTCTCCCCATCTTCTTGAACTCACCCAGGGCTTCAGGAAGGGAACTCCAGTGACATCTCAGCCAGCAGAGCCTGTGCACTGGGGCCGTGTGCAGGGTCTGGGGGCTTAGTCATGGGGCAGGGCAGAGCGAGCTGACCCTCCTCCCAGGGCATTGGCAGGGTGTAGGGGGGCCACGACCTGGGTCTTTTTGATGGGCAAGTTTAGGTGCCATCACTGCATCCTTTAAAAGGCTGGAGTTCGCGGAGAGAGATTGGGCTGAGCCCTGTCTGGGACACGTGCCTGGGCTGGGGAGCGTCTCACGTTGTTTAACGATATTGGGAGCGGGTGAAACCTAGCGGTGGAATCAGGCTGGCATCTCTACCAGTGATCTGGAAGAACAGACAGACTCGCTGATGTGTGTCATTCAGGGATATTTGGAAAGCAAGAGCAAACGATTATCCCGGGAAATACCTAGTCCCGCTGGGATGAGCCAGAGGCGCGGTAACATGGCCCTTTCCCTGGGCTACCAGCACTGGCTTCACGCTGTGCGACCCGAGCCGTTGAGTCTTTCTCAGTGACGTTCCTCACCTCAGATAGCGAGGGGTAGCTGCTGCCCTGCATCTTCGGTGCCGGTGTTAGCCATCCTGTCCAGGGCTCACGCTGGACTGTCCACCTCGTGCAATGCCCAGGGTGATATTTCGGACAAGCCTTCCTTGTTGATGGCGTAGCTCCAAGCAGCGATCCCCTACTTCAGATGTTACACTCCCCACACCACGATGTGGTACAGGTTGGACTCAGGGGGAGTCGGCTAAGATTGGCCTCCATGTTTTGGTCAAAGACATGGTCCATGGTCAAAGACAAAGCTGCAAAATCTGGGACCAGGTCCACCCGCGACTCCAATCTCTGCATAACAAAACTGTCGAAGCAGTCTCCAGCTTTTGCTATTTGGGTTCTATACTCACCAGTTCCTCCAACTCTCACATGGAGGTTCCCCATCGGATTGGCATCGCAGTGTCATTTACAACAAATATGGAATTAGCATCATCCCAGCACAACAATCAAGTTCAGGATCTATATCCTCTCCGTACCATTGTCCGGCTGCCAAATGTGGACGCAGTGCTGCTCAGACTGGGCAAAGCTGGAGGTTTTCCACACAACATGCCAGCGTTGTATATTGGGCATAAAGTGAGATGACTTCACCTGTAATGCAGATGTTTATGGTCGCTCTGGTCTACAGACTCCCGGGGCCATTGTCCGCAGACAGCGTCTTATGCTTTTCGGACACGTCACGAGAATGCCACAAGAGATTCCAGCAACATCATTCTCCGGGTGGCTCGGATAAAATTCCACCACCTGAGGGCTGCAAGTGGCACAGAGGCAGACCCCCTATTACCTGGGTTCATCAAGTCTGTTCTGTTTTTGACTCCTGGACCATCAAACCCTTGTGGCCATGCAGGAACGGCCCAAATGGTGAATGATCACTCCAGCCAACCGCTTGGCTAAGCGCTGAAGAAGACAGATATTGGCGGAGGGCGAACAATGCCAGGAACTGGTCACAGGGTGAGCTGGATCGCCTGGGACGGGGGCTCACTTGGACAGGGCGTGTTTGGACACAGTGAAATGCAAGGTCAGACATCTAGCGCCAAAGGACTGAGGGCTTGTGGCACAGCTCCTGGTGCAGCCCTGGGGCCAGCCGGGTGATATGATCCCAGGATGTGTGCGCAGGGGAATAGAGAGGGGGAGCAGGAAGGTGACGACCTCTGTGTGCAGCACTGGCGAGCCCTTACTGGGATTCTGCGTCCTGCCCTGGGCTCCGCACTGGAAACAGGAGGCTGTAACGCTGGAGAGCCACAGACAGAACTCCAGGGCTGCCAGCGAGAGCCTCAGAGCACTCCCTCCGCTGGCTTGAGAGACCGGCGGGGAGGTGCCGTGCTCGCAGCCTGCAAGGGGAGAGGAGAGTGCTGACAGCAGCTGGCTCTTTACCAGAAAAAGGCCTGAGAAAGAGGCACCGGCTGGAAGCTGAAGCTGGACCAATTCAGCCAGGCAAAGAGGGGCAGGCTTTTAACAGGGGGGTGGTTAGCCATGGAACAGTTTGCCAAGTGTCGGGGTGGGCTCTCCCGCTCTGGAGGCCTCCAGTCCAGCCTGGTTGGAACATGCTTTAGCCAAGCACAAGCCGCGGGGCTCAGCCCGGGGGTCGCTGGCCTGTGCTACATAGGAGCGAGATACTCTAACGGCCTCCCTTGCCTGGAGCTATGAATTGTGGCTCCCTCAGAGCCTGGGGGAGGAAAAAATCAGAAATGGGGGGATGTGGGGGCTGCAGGTGCCTTTTGCCGTGGTCACTCCCTGTGATATCACCATCCCAGCCCACCCTGACACAGGGTACATGGGCGGGAGGGTGCCAGCCACAGCCGTCCTGCTCCATCTGGCTGATGGGTTGAATCGGGGCTGGCTCACAGGCTGGAGCTGTTCCTGCCCTTTCACCCTGACATCTGTGAGGGCCACACCAGGGCTGGGCGGCTTGCAGACCGGTGCAGGGCCCAGGGCTCACACCAGGTGGGCAGATGATGGAGGGAGGAAGGGCAGATGCTGGGGGCGGGAGGGGTCTCTCCAGGCTGTCAGCCAGCTCATGGAGTCCCAGCCTCTGGAAGCCGCGCTGGGCGGTCACAGGCCTCACACTGCCCAGACCTTGTGCTGTGTTCCAGGTAAACCGGCAGGTGGCCCAGTGCAACTGTGCCAGGCGCTTCCAGGTGGAGCAAATCAGTGCCAATCGGTACCGGGTAAGTACCACCCCTGCCCTCGGAGAGATGGGACTGCTGCGGCCTGGCATGTCCCTGCCCGTTGGGACACCCGGGTCCACGAGCAGGGACACCGCCCTTATCCTGAGTCTCCCTCAGCCCTGATCCCGCTCTGCCGGGGAGCTGGGAGAGGTTCCCCGCTTGGCCAGAGCTGAGACTTGGGGGTGAGTCCTCCCTGCCCTTTGGGCCCCAGAGAGCAGCCTGGTGAGGTGCCCAGTCAGTACAGAGAGACCACAGCTCCACCAGGCCAGTACGGAGATGCTGTGGCTCCCCCCACCGCATCAGTACAGAGGGGCCACGGCTCCCCCCATGTAACTTTCCTGGTTCTGGCAGGACCCAACTGAGAGTATCAATTCAGGACCAATAGCAGAGAGCAGGGCAGTAACGGCCCCAGGCTGGGGTTTCTGTGCACACCAAGGCAAACCAAACCACCCAGACAGAGAGGACTTTGGTCTCACCCCACTGGCTAACCACAAGTCACACAAGCAATTCCCTTAGACACTCCAGTTTCCCAGTATCCCCACCAGTGCCCCTTGTTATGGGGACAGATGGTTATGAAAACCAATACCCCAGTAAAAGAAGAAAGGTTCCCTCGATCCCAAAGGACCAAGCCCCAGACCCAGGTCAATGTACAAATCAGCTCTTACCCACAAATCACGCTGTTGCCAATCCTTTCGAATCTAAAATCTAAAGGTTTATTCATAAAAGGAAAAAGATAGAGATGAGAGCTAGAATGGGTTCAATGGAATCAATGACAGACAGGAACGGCCAAGTTCTCGGTTCAGACTTGCAGCAGTGAGGGAATAAACGGCAGGTTCAAATCAAGTCTCTGGAGAACATCAAGAAAATCAAGTCTCTGGTGGGGAGGGATAGCTCAGTGGTTTGAGCATTGGCCTGCTAAACCCAGGGTTGTGAGTTCAATCCTTGAGGGGGCCATTTAGGGATCTGGGGTGAAAATTGGGGATCGGTCCTGCTTAGAGCAGGGGGTTGGACTAGATACCTCCTGAGGTCCCTTCCAACCCTGATATTCTATGATTCTATGATCCCCAGCTGGGATGGGTCTTTCAGTCCTTGGTTCAAAGCTTCAGTGCAGCCAAGTCCCTCCAGAGATAAGAAGCAGGATTGAAGACCAGATGGAGGAGCTGCAGCAGCGTTTTACAGTCTCTTGCCATGTGGTTTCTGCTTTCTGTGTCCCAAAGACAAGCTGCCCATCCCATGGCCTGGAAACACTTCAGAGTTCTGTCCACAGGCAGGTCCCTGCACACCTGGCTGAGTCCCCAGGCGTGTCTGCCTTCTCTCAATGGGTCAGTTGTATAGCGGATGGTCCTTAATGGGTCATCAAGCAGGCTAGGCAGAGCTGACACCAACTTGTCTGGGGTGTCACCCAGAAGCAGAGCAGAAGTTTGAAATACAGACAGTACAGAGCCAATATTCATAACTTCAACTACAAAAATGATACACACACACAGACAGCATAATCCTAACCAGCAAACCATCACCTTGTCTGGGACACCTCATTTGACCCCCTTTGTACAAGATTTGGTGCCACTACAGGACCTTGGTTGCAACCATGTTCTATACGGTCCCAGTTCAGTCAATAACGTCACACCCCATCAGTACAGAGGGGCCACAGTTCCCCCAGGTCAGTACAGAGGGGCCTCTCTCCCCCATCAGTACAGCGAGGCTGTGGCTCCCCCCCACCCCCTCAGTCAGTATGGAGAGGCCGTGCCCCACGCCCACATCAGCACAGCCAGGCCGTGGCTCCCCCTCACTGGGGGAACCAGCTCCTGCGGTGAAGCCTCATTCCAGCGTCTGTAACTGGCTGGAGAAGGCGTCTGGCCTGGCAGCAGCCAGAGATGGGGTCTGTGCCAGCACCAGGGGCTGGGGGTTTGGAGAGGGTCCATGATAATTTGTCTCCTCACCGGTGTCCCAACCTGTGTGGGCGCTGGATTACCCTAGCCGTGCCCAGCACAGCCCCTGCAGACCCCTGCCCCGGCAGCAGCCCGTGCCCTGGCCGGCTGGCTGCCTCTGGAGCACAAGGGGCTGTAGGTCCTACGACTAGGGTGACCAGGGACAGTCCCAATATTCGGGGCTTTGTCTCATATAGGGGCTGATTCCCCCCCCCCGACCCGATTGGTCGCCCTGCTGTCTGGTCTCCCTACTGCTCCCCTCAGGCCAGGCCTTGGCGCCAGGCTGGGAGGGGGCTCGGGCGCGACGACGCGAGCCCTGCCTGGGGCCGCGTCCTTGCTGCGGGGCGCCTCACGCTGCCCCCGTGCTTTGCCTCCGCAGTTCGGGGAGTCGCAGCAGCTGCGCATGGTGCGGATCCTGCGCAGCACCTTGATGGTGAGAGTGGGGGGAGGCTGGATCGCGCTCGATGAGTTCCTGGTGAAGAACGACCCTTGCCGAGGTAGGCGGCGCGGGTGGGGCCTGGGCTCCCTGCAGCACGTGGGGCAGAGCCGGGGGGCCTGGGGGCTCAGCGAGGGGAATACCCCTTCGCCCTGTGCCTGGGGGTGCGGTTGCCAGCCAGCTGGTGGCCTGGAAACGGCTCAGGCTGTCCCCTGCCCCGGGGGCTTCACTGACTGGCTGAGCAGGGCAGGGGTAGCTGGGCCTGAGCTCCCGCACGCCCCGTGGGGTGAGACTGAGCTGCCCCCAGAATGGCCAGAGCTGGGGAGCCTGGAGCGAGGGCAAGTGTGGGGCTCGGTGTCTGTGCTCGGCCTGTGCCAGCCAGCAGGGGTTGCCGCAGGCCGAGGGGTGGGAGGGCTGAGTCCCAGCAAAATAGCAGCCCTGGAAATCGAGTGTCCCAAAGCCGGGAGCGTCCCCGTGCGTCTCAGACAGACAGATTTTCCCTCCCGCTGGCCCGGAGCCACAGGCTGCCGCAGCAGCAAGAAACGCAGCGGGCTTGGTGCAAGCTCGTTTTGTGCTCAGGGGCCTCAGAAAGAGAGACGGCTGCCGCTCTGCAAAGTTAATTGGCACGTCTGTGGCCAAACTATGAATCAAACCCAGGAGTGCTGGACCCAAGCCATAACCCCTGCGCCTCCCAGAGCCAGGGAGAGAACCCAGGAGTGCCGGCCCCCAGCCATAACCCCCGCGCCTCCCAGAGCCGGGGAGAGAACCCAGGAGTCCTGGCTCCAGCTGTAACCCCCGCACCTCCCAGAGCCGGGAAGAGAACCCAGGAGTCCCGGCCCCCAGCTGTAACCCCCGCGCCTCCCAGAGCCGGGGAGAGAACCCAGGAGTCCCGGCCCCCAGCCGTAACCCCCGCGCCTCCCAGAGCCGGGGAGAGAACCCAGGAGTCCCGGCCCCCAGCTGTAACCCCCGCGCCTCTCAGAGCCGGGGAGAGAACCCAAGAGTCCCGGCCCCCAGCCGTAACCCCCGCGCCTCCCAGAGCCGGGGAGAGAACCCAAGAGTCCCGGCCCCCAGCCGTAACCCCCGCGCCTCTCGGAGCCGGGGAGAGAACCCAGGAGTGCCGGCCCCCAGCCGTAACCCCCGCGCCTCCCAGAGCCGGGGAGAGAACCCAAGAGTGCCGGCCCCCAGCCGTAACCCCCGCGCCTCCCAGAGCCGGGGAGAGAACCCAGGAGTGTCGGCCCCCAGCTGTAACCCCCGCGCCTCCCAGAGCCGGGGAGAGAACCCAGGAGTGTCGGCCCCCAGCTGTAACCCCCGCGCCTCGCAGAGCCGGGGAGAGAACCCAGGAGTGTCGGCCCCCAGCTGTAACCCCCGCGCCTCCCAGAGCCGGGGAGAGAACCCAGGAGTGTCGGCCCCCAGCTGTAACCCCCGCGCCTCGCAGAGCCGGGGAGAGAACCCAGGAGTCCCGGCCCCCAGCCGTAACCCCCGCGCCTCCCAGAGCCGGGGAGAGAACCCAGGAGTGTCGGCCCCCAGCTGTAACCCCCGCGCCTCGCAGAGCCGGGGAGAGAACCCAGGAGTGTCGGCCCCCAGCTGTAACCCCCGCGCCTCGCAGAGCCGGGGAGAGAACCCAGGAGTGCCGGCCCCCAGCTGTAACCCCCGCGCCTCCCAGAGCCGGGGAGAGAACCCAGGAGTGTCGGCCCCCAGCTGTAACCCCCGCGCCTCGCAGAGCCGGGGAGAGAACCCAGGAGTGTCGGCCCCCAGCTGTAACCCCCGCGCCTCGCAGAGCCGGGGAGAGAACCCCGCTTTACCCACTCGACCTTGCTAGAATTCACGTCTCATAGAATCTGCAGCCCAAACCGCACCCAGCTGGTCCCCTGGGCATAATCCGCTGGGCTGCAGTTCATCCCAGCCGTGATTGCCCCACTGGGAGACCCAGCCAGGGTCCAGGGCAGCTGTTAGCCCTGGTGACTCCCTGACAGGTACCTCTGCCCGGTTCCCTGGCACGCTGCAGTTTGGCCAGGCCCTTTGCACCCACGCCTGGTGCTCAGCACGGCCCTGCGGGCGGGCAGCCGCTGCCCGTGCCCGCACCTCTCGCTCACCGTGTCTGTCTCCCCTGTGCAGTGAAGGGACGGACCAACCTGAAGATCAATGAGAAATACCTGTCCCCAGATGCCTTTGGGGCCGCAGCCGCCTGTGCCAGCAGCCAGTCAGCCCCCCCCTCCAAAGTGCTGTCCCCCAGCCGCTCCAACTCCAGCCTCAGCCTCTACAGCAGCGCCTCAGCCCCCAGCAGCCCCCTGGCCAGGAAGGTAAGAACCGCCGGGCCTGGGAACCCAGGGAGTGATGGGAAGGGGGGCCCATGGCAGCGTGTGCCCCCTGCAAGGCAGGGCAGGGCCCCACAGGGACTCTCCCCAAGGTGAGAGGGTGGGGGCCCTGGAGCCTGGGATTAGAGGATTGGGCCAAAAGAAATCTGATGAGGTTCAACAAGGACAAGTGCAGAGTCCTGCACTTAGGACGGAAGAATCCCATGCACCGCTACAGACTAGGGACCGAATGGCTCGGCAGCAGTTCTGCAGAAAAGGACCTAGGGGTTACAGTGGACAAGAAGCTGGATAGGAGTCAGCAGTGTGCCCTTGTTGCCAAGAACGCCAATGGCATTTTGGGATGTATAAGTAGGGGCATAGCGAGCAGATCGAGGGACGTGATCGTTCCCCTCTATTCGACACTGGTGAGGCCTCATCTGGAGTACTTGTGTCCAGTTTTGGGCCCCACACTACAAGAAGGATGTGGAAAAATTGGAAAGAGTCCAGCGGAGGGCAACAAAAATGATGAGGGGACTGGAACACATGACTTATGAGGAGAGACTGAGGGAACTGGGATTGTTTAGTCTACGGAAGAGAAGAATGAGGGGGGATTTGATAGCTGCTTTCAACTACCTGAAAGGGGGTTCCAAAGAGGATCGATCTAGACTGTTCTCAGTGGTACCAGATGATAGAACAAGGAGCAATGGTCTCAAGTTGGAGTGGGGAGGTTTAGGTTGGATATTTGGAAAAACTTTTTCACTAGGAGGGTGGTGAAGTACTGGAATGGGTTCCCTAGGGAGGTGGTGGAATCTCCTTCCTTAGAAGTTTTTAAGGTCAGGCTTGACAAAGCCCTGGCTGGGATGATTTAGGTGGGGATTGGTCCTGCTTTGAGCAGGTGGTGGGACTAGATGACCTCCTGAGATCCCTTCTGTCACGGAGTCCCTGGGTGATGCTCTGGAACTGCTCCCCATGAAGCCAGGCAGGACTCTGGGGAAGTCTCCTTTCTGTGAGCAGCCTGTCTCCAGAGCAAGAAGCTCACACAGCTTCCACCTTCCTGAGTCTGACCTCGGAGCATTCAGCATCCTCTGCCCCTCCGTGCGCTTCCCACAGCAAGTCTGCCCAGGCGGGGTCCTGGGGAAGCCAGAGGGTCCTGCCCCCCAACTCCGCAGTCAGACGGGACTCTCAGCCAGCCAGGAAAACAGAGGTTTATTAGACGACAGGAACATGGTCTAAAACAGAACTTGCAGGTGCAGAGAACAGGACCCCTCAGCTGGGTCCATTCTGGGGGGGCAGTGAGCCACACAACCACGTCTGCCCTTCACTCCATGTCCCAGCCAGCCCCAAACTGAAACTCCCTCCAGCCCCTCCTTCTCGAAGCTTTGTTCCTTTCCTGGGCCAGGAGGTCACCTGATTCCTTTGTTCTCCAACCCTTTAGCTCTCACCTTGCAGGGGGGAAGGGCCCAGGTCATCAGTTGCCAGGAAACAGGGTGTTGGCCATTCTCTGTGTCCAGACCCCTGCACACACCTGCCCTCTAGGGCTCTGCAATGATCATGCACCCTTCTCCCCCCACCTAGATACTTAAGAACTGCATAGGGGAAACTGAGGCACCCCCACACTATTCAGAGGAAACATTAAGAACAGTCCCACTTCGTCACAATCTCTCCCCCCTTCGATACCGAACTGAGAGCGGTCACTTTAGCCGGTGACCTGGGGAAGTTCGAAGCCACCAACGTTCCCATGGATGCCCCATGGATGCCCATCTCTCCCATTCCTTGGTGGGCGTTACACCAGGCCCTTCCAGTTTCATGCCCTCCCTTAGGTTGGGGGTGGTTGATAGCACTCGCAGGCTACATGTGGGAAGGTTTATGTGGCACGTGCCCTTTTGCCAACCCAAAACCCCAGGGGTCAAACTGGGATCGGGTCTTCTCCCAGCACTCCAGTCTGGAGGCCTGCAATTCGGGCTCTATTCGTTAAGAGCCCCCATCTTGACCCGGGCCACATACTGGTCACTTACAGAACTAGCATGGAGACATTCCTTTCTCAACAACCTTGTCTCCCCAACAAACTGGCCAAACACAGCCACTTGGTTACAGGACTGTTTAACATTCTTAACAGCTCTCACTCCATCTGAGACCTTCTCAGAGCTATCCACACTGGATCCTTCAACGGGAAAGTCAGTGGATCCATTCACAACAGAAATGTTAGGCTGTTAGGAACTGAAACTTTCTTGAATCACTTTCACACCCTTCAGTTGCAGTAAACTGCTTGCAAAGACTCCCTGAGGATTCCTTTCCTATGCAACAATTCACCCCCCACAGAAATTCTGCTCTTACCCTCTTTACCCAGGGCTTGCTCTAGAGGAACATTTGCCTGAGCAACAACAGACTCTTTCTGGGTCTCCCTTACATTCAGAATCACCTCTGTCCCATCCGGCGGATTCCTACACAATCCCCTTTCAGGCAAACTGACAGACTTCCTAGATAAAAGGTCAGAATCATTCTCCTCCCCTTTGCCACACACAAGTTCAGGAATCTTTTCCTTCTTGCTACCTGTTTCCACACCCTCAGTAAGTAACACAATCACATCACCTTCTTGCTCTCCTTGTGCCCTGGCTAGGATCCCACCCTATTTAGACAGATTTGCTGCACCCTTTCCCACCCACACACTAGCAACAGGCAAAATACAAGCACCCAAGTTGTTTGGTCTCTGGGATTTTACATAGACACTAACTGGATGCGACCTCGTTACAGGGCCATTCTCCCGAGCAGACACAAACTTAGGACCCTTCCCTTCCTGGGCGTTAGCTGAATCCAGAACCAGCTCTGAGACAACTGCACGACTCTCAACCATCACAGGCTGAAAGGCCCCTTCTGTCTCTCCACAGACAAAGAAGAGCCGGACACACTTTCTCCTTCCCCAGACACCCAGCTTGGGATCTCATTCCCCTGGTCCCAGCACACAGGGCTGGTCACAGACAACTGCTTGGAGACCAGGGTAGCTCCCTCCATAGGCAAGTCAATACCCCCGACAGACACAGGCATGTTTTCTTCACTGTCACACTTCTCCTCCCAGCTAACAGGCAAGGTCCAGGGACACTCATCTTCCACTCTCCTGGCCTTCCCACCCTGCTGACTAGACACAGCCATCAGCTCACAAGTCTGCCTAGGCTCATCCAGACTTTCCTTACCCAGCACCTTGCCACTCCCAACAGATCCCCTGCCCTGCCTGTGTCTCCCCGCACTCAGCTGGGGTCTCAGCTCCCACTGTGCTCAGCGCTGCCCTTGTTCTCCCAGTGGGGGTAGGCAGCGAGTTCGCTGCTTTCCTCACTGCATCAGAGCCAGCCTGAGCCTAGCAGCTCCTCCCTGCTGCCAGCCAGGTCATCTGCATTTTCACTGACCATTTCCCTCTCCACCGAATGGTTCCCTGGATTCAAATTCAAACCCTTGGCCGTTACAGGAGCAGGGCCTGGATCCTGTCCCAAAGAGACACAGTCACCCCACAACAGGGTCTCGCAGCTGGTGTCCTGGGGCACCCCAACGAACAGCCAGCCCCACCCCTCCTGGGTCTGCACAGGGATCTGGGCCATAGGCAGGGCGAGGGGCTTCGTCCCTGGGACCCTCACCCAGGTCACCCAGCCCCTCAGCCTCTGAGGCTGCACCACCCAGGGCCTGACAACAGTTCTCTCTGTCCCAGGACCTTGCCACCCCAGGAATGTCTCGCCATTGACCATCACCTTCCGCTCCCACTGGGGGTCCGAGGGGCCTGGCCCCAGGAAACTCCACACAGACATATAGGTTGGGGTCAGGAGTGGGAGCCCGTCCACCTCCCCACCCATCTGGCTGACGGAGTCTGTGGCCTTGGGACCCAGCAAGGGAGCTAGACACCGGGGCTTTTCCTCAGGGTCCCCCTGGTTCAAATCTCCAGCCTGCTCAAAGGCAGTGAGGTGGGCATCCACATCCCCCCCTCCTTAACCAGGGGCAGCAATTTAGTCTCGAGGTTCCCTGCGGAACTGGCCCCCCGGGGTCTATCCCCACTCACCCCTGGGAGGTCCCCTAAGCCTCTCCGCTCCCCCACCGCCAGTTCATGCTGCTGCTGCTTCTGCAGCTCTTTCTCGGGCTCTCGCTGTCTCTCACGGTCCTCTTGCTCTCTCGGACTCAGCTCCAATCCCGTCCGTCTCCGATCCCCCGATGGGGAACCCGATCGTGAAGACCCTCGTCTGGTCGGGGACAGGAGTCTTGGCGATGCCTGGCTACCACTCCAGCTGCTCCCAGATCCTGCTATAGCCCCAGTTGGAGTCAGGAATCTGTTCCTTAGAGCGGTCATCCTCCTCCAGCTGCACGATTAACTCTGCTTTGGTGAACTTTCCAACGCTCAACCCTCTCTTCCTGCACAAGGTTACAGTGTCCTTCTTCAGGAGACGGTGACAGGCCATCACTCCGCTCTTCCCCAGTTTTTGTGGACTCACAGGCCTGTGTGCTCTCAGCTTCCCACGGTTTCCAGGGAGATCCCCTCGTCTGCCAGCCCTTCTCAAGATCACCACCTCTTTGCCAGGGTCGAGCCGCAGACTCCTCCACCCCTGGGACCGCTCACTGCAATCCCCAGGGGAACCCTGTTACTGCAAAAGTCCTTCTCTCTCCCAGGGCCAAGCCTCAGGCTCCTCCGCCCCTGAGACTGCTCATCGCAGTCCCCAGGGGGACCCCATTACTGCACAGTCCTTCTCTCTGGTCACACACTCCCAGGGGTTAACCGCCCCCTGAAACCGTCTCTCTCTGAGCCTTCAGCACACCTGTTCCCCGTCAATCCCCCTTCGTTTTACTGCTCCCCTGTCACTTACTGCAGGAAGCGCCATCCATGGGGTGCAGTACATCCCACCGCTGCCACCAGTTATCACGGAGTCCCTGGGCGATGCTCTGGAACTGCTCCCCAGGCAGGACTCCGGAGCAGTCGCCTTTCTGGGAGCAGCCTGTCTGCAGGACACACAGCTCACACAGCTTCCACCTTCCTGGGTCTGACCTCGGAGCATTCAGCCTCCTCTGCCCCTCCATGCACTTCCCACAGCCAGTCCGCCAAGGCAGGGCTCCTGGGGAAGCCAGAGAGTCCTTCACCCCAACTCCGCAGTCAGACATGACTCTCAGCCAGCCAGTAAAACAGAAGATCTATTAGACGACAGGAACATGGTCTAACACAGAGCTTGAAGGTGCAGAGAACCAGACCCCTCAGCTGGGTCCATTTTGGGGGGCAGTGAGTCAGACAACCACGTCTGCCCTTCACTCAATGTCTCCAGCCAGCCCCAAACTGAAACTCCCTCCAGCCGCTCCTCCTCTGGGCTTTGTCCCTTTCCCGGGCCAGGAGGTCACGGGATTCCTTTGTTCTCCAACCCTTTAGCTCTCACCTTGCAGGGGGGAAGGGCCCAGGCCATCAGTGGCCAGGAAACAGGGTGTCGGCCATTCCCTGTGTCCAGACCCCTGCACACACCTGCCCTCTAGGGCTCTGCAACGATCATACACCCTTACCCCACCCCCTAGATACTTAAGAACTGCCTAGGGGAAACTGAGGCACCTCCACACTATTCAGAGGAAACATTAAGAACAGTCCCACTTTGTCACACCTTCCAATCCTGATATTCTATGATTCTATGATCACACGAGGGCTGGATTCCCCAACTCTGGCTCTGTCTGGCCACAGCCCTGCACTGAGCTCCTTCCCAGCCGTGTCCTCGAGTAACCGCCTCTCCTCTGCCCCAGGCTGTCCAGCGCCGGACACGCTCCGGAGACCGGTGCCCCCGTTCCCGCAGTTCCCTCCTGGCTGACAGGGCTGAGCTGAGCTTCTCCGCACCCCAGACCAGCACAGAGGCAGCGCCCCCAGGTGAGAGCCCATAAGCAGACTCCGGCAGCCTGGGCAGGGGCACCGGGAGGGCCCGGGCGGGCTCCCACCCCCGGCCCGTGGGCCTGTCCCTGCTGCCAAAGCTGCTCTTGGACCAGGCCCTCTCTGCTTTGCTTCCAGAGCCCCCCGAAGGCTCTCCCACATGAGAGCGCACCCATCGGAGCAGCCCCCCTGCACCAGGGCAGACGCCCTCCCCGGCACAGCCGAGCCCCACTCAGGATTTTCTGCCCTTCCCAATGGCTGCACCAGCCGAGCCGTTTCCACACCGGGGATGTGGCTCCAAGGCTGGAGAGGATGGAAGACCCTGGCCCAACCCTTCAGCAGAGAGCTGTGTGTGTGCGTGTGTGTGTACCTTGCAGGGTGTGTGTTCTTGCGTGTGTACCTCGTGGGGGGGGTGTACACGGCTGGGGGTTGAACCTCGGGGGCGTGTGGGTGTAGCTCAGGTGGGTGTACCTTGGCGGTGTGCACACGTGTGTGTGTGTACCTCGGGGGGGGGGGTGTACCTCGGGGGGGGGGGGGTGTACCTCGGGGGGGGGGTGTACCTCGGGGGGGGTGTACCTCGGGGGGGGGGTGTGTACCTCGGGGGGGTGTGTACCTCGGGGGGGGGGGTGTACCTCGGGGGGTGTGTGTACCTCGGGGGGGGGTGTACCTCGGGGGGGGGGGGTGTACCTCGGGGGGGGTGTGTGCACACCTGCTCTGCTGAGGGCTCTGCCCGTCCCTGGCTCACAGGGCAGGAAGCCAGAGGGACCCGCGGGCAGGGCTCTGCTGTGTCCATCTGTCGTGCCGCTGGCCTGGCCCAGGACATATGCAAACACGCCCGTGAAACACACCAGCCTGCGCCCCCTCCGGGCACTCGCCAGCTCCCCCGGTGCAGCAGGGAGACGGCTCAGGGTGACGGCAGAGGCACCCCCAGCCCCTACACCTGGACACAGAGCCTGGGATCTCACCCGGCCCTGAAGACTCTGCCCCCAGCATCCCTGGGGCTGTAAAACCATGCGCAGGGACCAGCCCGTCACCGTGGGCATCTTCTGCTCCGGTGCTGCACTCATGAACCTGCCACTGCAGTCGCTGGGAGCCCCCCCCCAGCGTTCCTGCCCCCCCAGCGCCCCCTGCTGGGAGCCCCCCACCCAGCGTTCCTGCCCTGCCCCCCCAGCGCCCCCTGCTGGGAGCCCCCCCACCCAGCGTTCCTGCCCTGCCCCCCCAGCGCCCCCTGCTGGGAGCCCCCCCCCAGCGTTCCTGCCCTGCCCCCCCAGCGCCCCCTGCTGGGAGCCCCCCCCCCCAGCGTTCCTGCCCTGCCCCCCCAGCGCCCCCTGCTGGGAGCCCCCCACCCAGCGTTCCTGCCCCCCCAGCGCCCCCTGCTGGGAGCCCCCCCCCCCAGCGTTCCTGCCCTGCCCCCCCAGCGCCCCCTGCTGGGAGCCCCCCACCCAGCGTTCCTGCCCTACCCCCCCAGCGCCCCCCTGCTGGGAGCCCCCCACCCAGCGTTCCTGCCCTGCCCCTCCAGCGCCCCCTGCTGGGAGCCCCCCCACCCAGCGTTCCTGCCCTGCCCCCCCAGCGCCCCCTGCTGGGAGCCCCCCACCCAGCGTTCCTGCCCCCCCAGCGCCCCCTGCTGGGAGCCCACCCACCCAGCGTTCCTGCCCCCCCAGCGCCCCCTGCTGGGAGCCCCCCCCCCCAGCGTTCCTGCCCCCCCAGCGCCCCCTGCTGGGAACCCCCCCCCCAGCGTTCCTGCCCTGCCCCCCCAGCGCCCCCTGCTGGGAGCCCCCCCACCCAGCGTTCCTGCCCTGCCCCCCCAGCGCCCCCTGCTGGGAGCCCCCCCACCCAGCGTTCCTGCCCTGCTCCCCCAGCGCCCCCTGCTGGGAGCCCCCCACCCAGCGTTCCTGCCCCCCCAGCGCCCCCTGCTGGGAGCCCCCCACCCAGCGTTCCTGCCCCGCTCCCCTCCACGCCCCCTGCTGGGAGGCTGGGCTCTGCGTCCCCACTGTTGCTGAAGCTGCTGCCTGACCCCCACCCGCCCCGTGTGGGGTCGCAGTGACAGGCCCAGCCCTGCAGCCTGCGCCCCGGGCAGACGCTAACCCCGAGCCCGCTGCAGGGCTGGTGCAGGCAGAACCTGGAGTCCCAGCCCAGCTGCCTGGCCCATTTCTGGTGCTAACCCCTCTCTGGCCCCCTTGGGTGTGAGCAGCAGGCCCCCCCGGGGAGCGAGGGCGACCAGCCGCCCTCCAATCCCCCTGCTGCACCCGCAGCGGGTCCTGCCCACGGCCCGCAGCCCCGGGCCCCCGCCCCTGCCGCAGGACTGACCCCTGGCAGCAGGGCCCCGCCCCCGCCATGCCCGGAGCCTGCTCTCCGTCGCCCGCTGACCTGCCAGCGCTGAATGTAACCGCGGCCGCAGCCAGGGACAATAAAGAGTCGGTTTCGATCGGCCCCCGGCGCGTTTGTCCAGCTGCGCCCGCTCGCTCGCCGCCTGGGGCCCGCGAGGCGTGTGACCGGGCCTGGCTGCAGGCTGCCGAGGCCGGGTCTCGGTGGCCGTGGGGGGCACACGCGCCCCTGGGACAGCCTCAGGGGTCAGGCCAGCTCTGCTCCGGGCCCCTGTGGGGAAGTGGGGAGGGCAGGGGCTGCGCGTCGCTCAGGGCTGCAGGCCCAAGCCGAGCTCCCAACCGGCCTCACCTCCTGCTTTTCCCCAGCCCGCAGGGCATGACGGCGGGCAGGGAAGCCCTCGGCGATAGCTCTGGCCTTGGGCACCGCACTCCCCGGAGCCCTGGGCTTGGCACGGAGAGCGCTGGGCCCTGGCCAGCGTGCCACGCTCACCCCTGCCACTCCCACCAGAGGAGGCACGGCTGCTGCCCCGGGGCAGGGCTGACACGCCCGGGGCGGGCGCAGACGTGCTCAGCGGCTCCTACTCGCCCTGTTGCCAACGCAAACATCGCCACGGTCCCTGCGAAAGGGGCGTCGCTGCCCTCCGCCCAGCCGACACCTGCGGCCGCCCGGCTCTCACCAGAGCTGACGGCTCCCCGCCAGGGCAGGCATCAGCCGGCGGCCACCGGCGCGGCATGGAACCCCGGCGTCCTGACCCCCGCGCCAGTCGGTGCCCCGGCCCTGCTCATGGCAGCACAGAGCAGGGACAAGGGCCCAGGGCTCGATGGGGCCTGTGGGCAGCCCGGTCTGGAGGCAACGTGGCCTGCAGCCAAGCCCACCCCAGGGTCAGGGCAGCCTGGAGCCAAGGCTCCAAAGAGCCTTCAGGGGTCCTTAAAAGCTCTGCCCCCGGTGAAACCTCATGCAGATGATTGAGTTACCCACTTGGCATGTAGCCGCTAACGTCAGCTGATGGGCAGAACACCCTGCGCCCAGCTGCGGTGGGGCAGGCGGGCCTCGGGGGTGCCGGGGATGGGGCACCTGGGGGGTGCTAGGAGAGCAGGTTGACACTGGGGCTTCTGTGGGTCTGGTGCAGCAGGGAGGGAGGTGGGCAGGATCAGGCCCCTCGGTTGCCCAGGGCAGGTGCCAGGAGGTGGGACAGCAAGCCAACGGCGGCTGCCTTCCCGCCGCGCCCCACTGGGCCGGGGGCCTGCGGCTCTCAGGGCCAGGGCCCCAGCTCCCCCCGGGCTGTGCCCCTGCCCGTCAGGCAGGGCTGGAGCCAGCGGCTGGGCCTGCCACTCCTGCGGGTGCAGCGCCATCCCCACCCGGGCGGGGTGAGCCTTGCCATCAGACTGCCCGGCGGCTGCTGCAGCAGGCCCCCAAGAGACCAGGCCCCCCAGCCAGATCCCGGCCCTCGCAACACAGCCCCACTGCGCCCCACACGGGGAACACGGGGCTCTGGCAGCGGCCTGTTCTCCCGGGCACAGCCCCATTGTGCCCCTGGCAGCGAGGGATCGTGAGCGGGCGGCAGCCACGCGGGCGGTGCCTGAGGATGGGCGTCCCGGCCGTGCGACCGGTGCTTTGGGATCATCACAACGGCAGGCGCGTAAACACACGTTTCACAGCCCCCGGGCACTGAGCCCGCCTTGCACCACGCGCTGCTGGGCAGTGACGAGCGGCCCCCGCCCCCGCCGTTATTCTGTGTCTCTCCATCACGGCCCCTCTCCCAGCCGTGCAGCCCCAGGCGCTGGCTGGCCCAGCCAGGGTCTTGTCAGCCCCTCGCCCGTCTCTGCGCCCCTCTGCTCCCCCTGGGCCCTCTCTGAGCCGCGGGGCCCGCCCGGGACGCAGCCTCCCACCCACGTACAGAAGGGCACGAGGGCGTTCCCCAGCCCCGCCCGGCTGTGCACGGAGACCTGCCCTGGCCCCTCGCCGGAGCCGGTGCCCTGAGCACCAGGCCCAGCATGGGGGTGAGCTGTCCGAGCACCCTGCAATGGGCAGGACTTTGCTCTGCCACCCCCCGGCTGCTCATTCACCCAGCGTGGTCAGGTCCCCCTGGAGAGCCGCCCTCGCCACTTGCCTAAATCACCTGGTGCCAGCTGCCAACCCTGCCGCTCCCTGCTCGGTCCAGTGCCAGGCCCAGACTGCAGCCCCTGCTCTTACTCTCCGCCCTGCCCTCTGTATGCTCTGTGCCACCCCTGCCCCCTTTGTGCCGGCCCCTGCCCCCTTTGTGCCAGCCTCTGCCCCCTTCCCTGTGCCACCCCTGCCCCCTTTCCTGTGCCAGCCCCTGCCCCTTCCCTGTGCCCCCCACCCCCTTCTCTGTGCCAGCCACTGCCCTGTGCCACCCCTGCCCCCTTCCCTGTGCCAGCCCCTGCCCCCTTTGTGCCAGCCTCTGCCCCCTTCCCTGTGCCAGCCCCTGCCCCATTCCCTGTGCCAGCCCCTGCCCCTGCCCTGTGCCACCCCTGCCCCCTTTCCTGTGCCCCCGCCCCCTTCTCTGTGCCAGCCCCGCCCCCATTGTGCCAGCCCCTGCCCCTTCCCTGTGCCAGTCTCTGCCCCCTTCCCTGTGCCACCCCAGCCCCTTCCCTGAGCCACCCCTTCCCCCTTCCCTGGGCCAGCGGCGATGCAGCCCCGTGCCGGCCGGCCGTGCGATGCCCACAGAGACGGCTTCATTGCTAAGCACGTTCGTCGCCTGGCTTCGCTGTGAGCCCTGCGAAGCGCCCACTAAGGAGCGGTGTGAATGTCTGCAGCCCAGGGCCCGGCAGAGCTGGCAGGGCCAGGCGGCAGCCCTGGGGGGCCTTGGCCAGCGAGCTGGAAGCCGAGCCCGGCAAACCCTGCAGAGCAGCTCCCGTGTGCCGTCTGCCACCCGGGCCTGGCCCCGGCCCCTGCCCAGGGTGGAGCGGGCGAGTGAGAACCGTCCACAGCCGCTGACATGCCACAGCCTGGCCGGCTTGGCGGGCTCAGGAGCCAGGTCTTGGGCCGCGGCCGGCACGTACAGACAGGCCCGCGGGTGGCCGATGCGCCGGAGCTGGGGGGTCCCTGAGCTGGACCCGCCCCCCGGGCTGCAGGGGCCGGTGAAAACCCCCCGGCGGCAGGGAAGGTCACAGCCGCAGGGGGGCTGGGGGGTTCTGCCAGTCCCAGAGTGGGGGAGTCCCAGCCCCGGAGCAGGAGAGCAAGAGCCAGTGGCTGCACCGAGCATGCCCTCCCCCACTCCCACAGCCGCACTGAGCACGGCCCCCCCCCACTCCCACAGCCGCACTGAGCACTGACCCCCCCCCACTCCCACAGCCGCACAGAGCACGCCCCCCCCCCACTCCCACAGCCGCACCGAGCACTGACCCCCCCCACTCCAACAGCCGCACCGAGCACGCCCCCCCCCCACTCCCACAGCCGCACTGAGCACTGACCCCCCCCACTCCCACAGCCGCACCGAGCACTGACCCCCCCCACTCCCACAGCCGCACCGAGCACGCCCCCCCCCACTCCCACAGCCGCACCGAGCACAGCCCCCCCCCACTCCCACAGCCGCACTGAGCACTGACCCCCCCCACTCCCACAGCCGCACTGAGCACTGACCCCCCCCACTCCCACAGCCGCACCGAGCACTGTCCCCCCAGTCCCCCTCCCCCCCCAGCTGCACCCAGCACGGACCCCCCGGTCCCCCTCCCCCCCCGGCTACACCGAGCACGGCCACCCCTGGTCCCCCTCCCCCACGGCTGCACCGAGCATGGGCCCCACCCCCCGGCTCCGCGGCCACACCTAGGTCTTGGCTACGCCACAGAATTAGGTCAACCAGCCCCCGCAGCGATCACAGCAGCCAGCGGCTCATGGCCGCCCTGGGCACCTTCTGCTCATGGCACCAGGAGTGTCTCCCCCGACTGAAGGTGCCGGGCACTGCCAGCTGGAGGCCCCGCCCTGGGGGCTGTGAGCCTGGCGCGGGGTCCACAGCTGGGGCCCCCTGCTCCCCACCCTGGCAGCCAAGGGCTCAGCCCCAGGGCAGAGGAGAGGGGCTGCCCCTGTGAGCCCCGCGCGGGGCTGCCAGCCGACGCACGGCGGACGCTGTGTTGCCCTGACTACGTCCCCGGGCGCGGGGCTGCTCGCAGGGCGGCATTATTGGGCTGATGCAGTGGGCGACTGACAGGGCCGAGGGCCCCGCTGCCGTGGAGACACCGAGAGCACCGGGGCGAGGCGAGCAGCTGTACCGCGATCTAACGCTGCCCTGGGGATTGGCCGGAGGCTCCCGGGCCTCAAGCGGCTCTGTAACATGGCAGCACGTGGTAGTAAACCAGCGTGTGATTTAGATATTAGCCAGCCTCCGCGATTAGCCGCTCACGAGGCTTTGAAGGATGTTATTAGCCAATCGTAGCTGATCAAAAAATCATATTTGGCCAGTCATTTTACGGTGCGAATTATCGACGGCTATCGAAACGTGCTGTTTACGCAGGAATCGCTCGCACTCTGGGAAATGAAACCCTGAATTCCCACGGCCAGGGCTCTTTGGAGGGACGCCGAGTCCGAGTAGCTCTGGGTTACTGAATTACATCCCATTGCTCGCTCCAGTCTGCCAGGTCAGCCAGAGCTTCCTGGAAACTTCCGAGCCTCCCCTGGATTGACCAGGCCTCTCGGCTTCCCATCGGCCCATTTCATTCGCACGCTCCTGCTGCTGAAGGAGACTGGGCCCCAGGCTGATCCTGGAGACGCTCCCCAGGTCACCTCCCTGCGGGGCGATAGTTCATCTTGCAGCACAAGCCTTCGGCCAGGTCCTCCCTACCATACCGGGCTCCCACTGAGCCCCAGCTTCCCGAATGTAACTCGCTTTCCTGTGCCAAAGGCTGCCCTGAAATCCCAGTGTATCGGGTCTGCCGTATTCCTTCCCTGAGAAAAGAACGGAGTTGTTCCGAGGGGAACAGCTGAGTCTAGCTGGGCTGCCTTGGTAAGCCCAGCTGCGTTACGGCCTCTTTCCCACGGACCTGCAGGAATTTTGTTCTGCTTTCCTCCCCTGTTGGTTCTCAAGCCTTGTGTGCTCCCAAGGGCAGACTAACCCGTCTGTATTTGCCCGGGTCGCTTTGCTTCCCTTTCTTAAATACCTGCACGACATCAGCTGTTCTCCAGGCACATGGTCCTTTGTTCTCCAGCCCTTTAACTCTCACCTTGCAGGGGGGAAAGGCCCAGGCCATCAGTTGCCAGGAAACAGGGTGTCGGCCATTCTCTGTGTCCTGACCCCTGCACACACCTGCCCTCTAGGGCTCTGCAACGATCATACACCCTTACCCCACCCCCTAGATACTTAAGATCTGCCTAGGGGAAACTGAGGCACCCCCACACGATTCAGAGGAAACATAAAGAACAGTCCCACTTCGTCACATTTCTCTCCTCTTCGAGATCAAACTGAGCAGGGCCACTTTAGCCAGTGACCTGGGGAGGTTCGAAGCCATCAACGTTCCCATGGATGCCCCAGCATCTCTCCCATTCCTTGGTAGGAGTTACACCAGGCCCTTCCAGTTTCACGCCCTCCCTTAGGTCGGGGATGGTTGATAGCACTCGCAGGCCGCATGTGGAAAGGTTTATGCGGCCCGTGCCCTTTTGCCAACCCAAAACCCCAGGGGGTCAAATTGGGATTGGGTCTTCTCCCCAACAAGCTGGCCAAACACAGCCACTTGGTTATAGGACTGTTTAACGTTCTTAACAGCTTTACCTCCATCTGAGTCCTTCTCAAAGCTATCCACACTGGATCTTTCAACAGGAAAGTCAGTGGATCCATTCACAACAGAAAATGTCTGACTGTTAGGAACTGAAACTTTCTTGATTAAATCACTTTCACACCCTTCAGTTGCAGTAAACTGCTTGCAAAGGCTCCATGAGGATTCCTTTCCCTAGGGCTGCTTTATGCAACAAGAAAAGGAGTACTTGTGGCACCTTAGAGACTAACCAATTTATTTGAGCATGAGCTTTCGTGAGCTACAGCTCACTTCATGCATCCGATGAAGTGGGCTGTAGCTCACGAAAGCTCATGCTCAAATAAATTGGTTAGTCTCTAAGGTGCCACAAGTCCTCCTTTTCTTTTTGCGAATACAGACTAAACATGGCTGTTACTCTGAAACCTGTCTTTATGCAACAATTCACCCCTCACAGAAATTCTGCCCTTACCCTCTTTACCTAGGGTTGCTCTAGAGGAACACTTTCCTGAGCAACAACAGACTCTTTCTGGGTCTCCCTTACATCCAGAATTACCTCTGGCCCATCCGGCGGATTCCTACACAATCCCCTTTCAGGCAAACTTACAGACTTCCTAGATAAAAGGTCAGAAGCATTCTCCTCCCCTTTGCCACACACAAGTTCAGGAATCTTTTCCTTCTTGCTGCAGGTTTCCACTCCCTCAGTAGGTAACACAATCACATCACCTTCATGCTCTCCTTGTGCCCTGGCTAGAATCTCACCCTGATTAGACAGAGTTGCTACACCCTTTCCAACAACTCACTAGCAACGGGCAAAGTACAAGCACCAGAATAGTCTGGCTCTGGGATTTTGCATAGACAATAACTGCATGCGACCTAGTTACAGGGCCATTCTCCCGAGCAGATGCATATTTAGGACCGTTCCCTTCCTGGGCTTTAGCTGAATCCAGAACCAGCTCTGAGACAACTGCACGACCCTCAACCATCACAGGCTGAAAGGCCCCTTCTGTCGCTCCACAGACAAAGAAGAGCCAGACACACTTTCTCCTTTATCAGACACCCAGCTTGGGATCTCATTCCCCTGGTCCCAGCACACAGGGCTGGTCACAGACAACTGCTTGGAGATCAGGGTAGCTCCCTCCATAGGCAACTCAATACCCCCGACAGACACAGGCACGTTTCCTTCATCCAGACTTTCATAGAATCATAGACTATCAGGGTTGGAAGGGACCTCAGTAGGTCATCTAGTCCGACCCCCTGCTGAAAGCAGGACCAATCCCCAACTAAACCATCCCAGCCAGGGCTTTGTCAAGCTGGGCCCTAAAAACCTCTAAGGAAGGAGATTCCACCACCTCCCTAGGTAACACATTTCAGTGCTTCACCACCTTCCTAGTGAAAAAGTTTTTCCTGATATCCAACCTAAACCTCCCCCACGGCAACTTGAAACCATTACTCCTCGTCCTGTCATCTGCTACCACTGAGAACAGTCTAGAGCCATCCTCTTTGGAACCCCCTTTCAGGTAGTTGAAAGCAGCTATCAAATCCCCCCTCATTCTTCTTTTCCGTAGACTAAACAATCCCATTTCCCTCAGCCTCTCCTCATAAGTCATGTGTTCCAGTCCCCTAATCATTTTTGTTGCCCTCCGCTGGATGTTTTCCAATTTTTCCACAACCTTCTTGTAGTGTGGGGCCCAAAACTGGACCCAGTACTCCAGATGAGGCCTCACCAATGCCGAATAGAGGGGGACGATCATGTCCCTGAATCTGCTGGCAATGCTCCTACTAATGCAGCCCAATATGGTGTTAGCCTTCTTGGCAACAAGGGCACACTGCTGACTTATATCCAGCATCTCATGCACTGTAACCCCTAGGTCCTTTTCTGCAGAACTGCTGCCGAGCCATTCGGTCCCTAGTCTGTAGCGGTGCATGGGATTCTTCCGTCCTAAGTGCAGGACTCTGCACTTGTCCTTGTTGAACCTCATCAGATTTGTTTTGGCCCAATCCTCCAATTTGTCTAGGTCCCTCTGTATCCTATCCCTCCCCTCCAGCGTATCTACCTCTCCTCCCAGTTTAGTGTCATCCGTGAACTTGCTGAGGGTGCAATCCACGCCATTCTCCAGATAATTAATGAAGATATTGAGCAAAACCAGCCCCAGGACCGACCCTTGGGGCACTCCGCTTGATATCGGCTGCCAACTAGACATGGAGCCATTGATCACTACCCATTGAGCCCGACAATCTAGCCAGCTTTCTATCCACCTTATAGTCCATTCATCCAATCCACACTTTTTAACTTGCTGGCAAGAATACTGTGGGAGATCGTGTCAAAAGCTTTGCTAATGTCCAGATATATCAGGTCCACTGCTTTCCCCTCATCCACAGAGCCAGTTATCTCGTCATAGAAGGCAATCAGGTTGGTCAGGCATGACTTGCCCTTGGTGAATCCATGTTGACTGTCCCTGATCCCCTTCCTCTGCTCCAAATGCTTTGAAATGGATTCCTTCCAGACCTGCTTGATGATTTTTCCAGGGACTGAGGTGAGGCTGACTGGCCTGTAGTTCCCCGGATCCTCCTTCTTCCCTTTTTTAAAGATGGGCACTACATTAGCCTTTTTCCAGTCGTACGGGACCTCCCCTGATCCCCATGAGTTTTCAAAGATAATGTCCAATAGCTCTGCAATCACATCCACCAACTCCCTCAGCACCCTTGGATGCAATGAATCCGGCCCCATGGATTTGTGCATGCCTAGCTTTTCTAAATAGCCCTTAACCTGTTTGTTCACCACTGAGGGCTGCTCACCTCTGTGATGAAGCGGGACTGTTCTTAATCTTTCCTCTGAATACTGTAGGGTGCCTCAGTTTCCCCTATGCATTTCTTAAGTCTCTAGGTGGTGGGACAAGGGAGTGTAATTGTTGCAGAGCAAAAGGCCAGGATACATAAATGGCCGACATTTTGTCTCCTGGCAACTGGTGGCCTGGGTCCTTTCCCCCTGCAAGGTGAGAGCTAAAGGGTTGGAGAACAAAGGAATCCGGTGACCTCCTGGCCCGGGAAAGGGACAAAGCCCAGAGGAGGAGAGGCTGGAGGGAGTTTCAGTTTGGGGCTGGCTGGGACATGGAGTGAAGTGCAGGCATGGTTGTCTGACTCACTGCCCCCCAAAATGGACCCAGCTGAGGGGTCCTGTTCTCTGCACCTGCAAGCTCTGTGTTAGACCATGTTCGTGTCATCTCGTAAACCTTCTGTTTTACTGGCTGGCTGAGAGTCCCATCTGACTGCGAAGTTGTGGGGCAGGACCCTCTGGCTTCCCCAGGATCCCGCCTGGGCGGACTCGCTGGGGGAAGTGCACGGAGGGGCGGAGGAGGCTGAATGCTCCGAGGTCAGACCCAGGAAGGTGGAAGCTGTGTGAGCTGTGTGTCCTGCAGACAGGCTGCTCCCAGAAAGGAGACTTCCCCAGAGTCCTGCCTGGCTTCGTAGGGAGCCGTTCCAGAGCATCGCCCGGGGACTCCGTTGCAACTGGTGGCAGGGGTGGGATGTACTGCACCCCGTGGATGGCACTTCCTGCAGTAAGTGACTGGGGAGCAGTAAAACGAAGGGGGATTGACGGGGAACAGGCATGCTGAAGGCTCAGAGAGGAGCGGTTTCGGGGGGTGGTTAACCCCTGGGAGTGTGTGATCAGTGAGAAGGACTGTGCAGTAATGGGGTCCCCCTGGGGACTGCGATGAGCAGTCTCAGGGGCGGAGGAGCCTGCGGCTTGGCCCTGGGAGAGAGAAGGACTTTTGCAGTAACAGGGTTCCCCTGGGGATTGCAGCGAGCAGTCCCAGGGATGAAGGAGTCTGCAGCTCGACCCTGGCAGAGAGGTGGTGACCTCGAGAAGGGCTGGCACACTAGGGGTTCTCCCTGGAGACTGTGGGGAGCTGAGAGCACACAGGCCTGTGAGTCCACAACAACTTGGGAAGAGCGGAGTGATGGCCTGTCACCGTCTCCTTAAGAAGGACATTGTAACCCTGTGCAGAAAGGAAGTGTTGAGCATTGGAAAGTTCATCAAAGCACAGGAATACAGTTCATCGTGCAGCTGGAGGAGGATGACCGCTCTAAGGAACAGATTCCTGACCCCAAATGGGGCTATAGCAGGATCTGGGAGCAGCTGGAGTGGTAGCCAGGAATCCCCAAGACTCCTGTCCACGACCAGACGAGGGTCTTCACGATCAGGTTCTCCATCGGGGGATTGGAGACGGACGGGATTGGAGCTGAGTCCGAGAGAGCAAGAGGACTGAGAGAGACAGCGAGAGCCCGAGAAAGAGCTGCAGAAGCAGCAGCAGCATGAACTGGCGGTGGGGGAGCGGAGAGGCCTAGGGGACCTCCCTGGGGTGAGTGGAGATAGACCCCGAGGGGCCAGTTCCGCAGGGAACCTCGAGACTAAATTGCTGCCCCTGGTTAAGGAGGGGGGGGATGTGGATGCCACCCCACTGCCTTTGAGCAGGCTGGAGATTTGAACCAGGGAGACCCTGAGGAAAAGCCCCGGTGTCTAGCTCCCTTGCTGGGTCCCAATGCCATAGACTCCGTCAGCCAGATGGGTGGGGAGGTGGACAGGCTCCCACTCCTGGTCCCAACCTATATATCTGTGTGGAGTTTCCTGGGGCCAGGCCCCTCGGACCCACAGTGGGAGCGGAAGGTGATGGTCAATGGGGAGACATTCCTGGGGTGGCGAGATCCTGGGACAGAGAGAACTGTTGTCAGGCCCTGGGTGATGCAGCCTCAGATACTGAGGGGCTGGGTGAGCTGGGTGAGGGTCCCAGGGATGAAACCCCTCGCCCTCCCTATGGCCCAGATCCCTGTGCAGACCCAGGAGGAGTCGGGCTGGCTGGTTGTTGGGGTTCTCCAGGATACCAGCTGGGAGACCCTGCTGGGGGGTGACTGTGTCTCTTTGGGACAGGATCCGGCTCTTCTTTGTCTGTGGAGCGACAGAAGGGGCCTTTCAGCCTGTGATGGTTGAGGGTCGTGCAGTTGTCTCAAGAGTTGGTTCTGGATTCAGCTAAAGCCCAGGAAGGGAAGGGTCCTAAGTTTGTGTCTGCTTGGGAGAATGGCCCTGTAACTAGGTCGCATCCAGTTAGTGTCTATGTAAAATCCCAGAGACCAGACAATTCTGGTGCTTGTATTTTGCCTGTTGCTAGTGTGTGGGTGGGAAAGGGTGCAGCAACTCTGTCTAATCAGGGTGAGATCCTAGCCAGGGCACAAGGAGAGCATGAAGGTGATGTGATTGTGTTACCTACTGAGGGTGTGGAAACTGGTAGCAAGAAGGAAAAGATTCCTGAACTTGTGTGTGGCAAAGGGGAGGAGAATGCTTCTGACCTTTTATCTAGGAAGTCTGTAAGTTTGCCTGAAAGGGGATTGTGTAGGAATCCGCTGGATGGGCCAGAGGTAATTCTGGATGTAAGGGAGACCCAGAAAGAGTCTGTTGTTGCTCAGGACAAGTGTTCCTCTATAGCAAACCCCTAGGTGAAGAGGGTAAGAGCAGAATTTCTGTGAGGGGTGAATTGTTGCATAGAAAAGCCCCTGGGAAAAGGAATCCTCATGGAGTCTTTGCAAGCAGTTTACTGCAACTGAAGGGTGGGACAGTGATTTAATTAAGAAAGTTTCAGGTCCTAAGAGCCAGAAATTTTCTGTTGTGAATGGATCCACGGACTTTCCTGTTGAAGGATCCAGTGTGGGTAGCTTTGAGAAGGTCTCAGATGAAGTGGAAGCTGTTAAGAAAGTTAAACAGTCCGATAACCAAGTGGCTGTGTTTGGCCAGCTTGTTGGGGAGACAAGGTTGTTGAGAAAGGGATGTCTCCATGCTAGTTCTGTAAGTGAACAGTATGTGGCCCAGGTCAAGATGGGGGCTCTTAACGAATAGAGCCCGAATTGCAGCCCTCCAGACTGGAGCGCTGGGAGAAGACCCGATCCCAGTTTGACCCCCGGGGGTTTTGGGGTGGCAAAAGGGCATGGGCCGCATAAACCTTCCCACATGCAGCCTGTGAGTGCTATCGACCACCCCCAACCTAAGGGAGGGCGTGAAACTGGAAGGGCCTGGTGTAACTCCTACCAAGGAATGGGAGAGATGCTGGGGCATCCATGGGAACATTGGTGGCTTCGAACTTCCCCAGGTCACCGGCTAAAGTGACCCCGCTCAGTTTGGTATTGAAGGGGGGAGAGATGTGATGAAGCGGAACTGTTCTTAATGTTTCCTCTGAATCGTGTGGGGGTGCCTCAGTTTCCCCTAGGCAGTTCTTAAGTATCTAGGTGGTGGGATAAGGGTGTATGATCGTTGCAGAGCCCTAGAGGGCAGGTGTGTGCAGGGGTCTGGACACAGGGAATGGCCGACACCCTGTTTCCTGGCAACTGATGGCCTGGGCCCTTCCCCCCTGCCAGGTGAGAGCTAAAGGGTTGGAGAACAAAGGAATCCGGTGACCTCCTGGCCCGGGAAAGGGACAAAGCCCAGAGCCGGGGGGTGGGGGTGGGAAAGAGTTTTAGTTTGGGGCTGGCTGGGGACATGGAGTGAAGTGCAGACGTGGTTGTGTGGCTCACTGCCCCCCAAAATGGACCCAGCTGAGGGGTCCAGTTCTCTGCACCTACAAGCTCTGTTTTAGGCCATGTTCCTGCCGTCTAATAAACCTTCTGTTTTCCTGGCTGGCTGAGAGTCCCGTCTGACTGCGGAGTTGGGGGGCAGGACCCTCTGGCTTCCCCAGGACCCCGCCTGAGTGGACTCGCTGTGGGAAGCGCATGGAGGGGCAGAGGAGGCTGAATGCTCCGAGGTCAGACCCAGGAAGGTGGAAGCCATGTGAGCCCTGCAGACAGGCTGCTCCCAGAGAGGAGACTTCCCCAGAGTCCTGCCTGGCTTCATGGGGAGCAGTTCCAGAGCATCGCCCGGGGACTCCATGACAACCTCCTCCCCATGCTGTGCTGCCCAGTGCAGCAGTCTGGGAGCTGACCTTGTCTGTGAAGACTGAGGCAAAGAAAGCATTGAGTACTTCAGCTTTTTCCACATCCTCTGTCATTAAGTTGCCTTCCCCATTCAATAAGGGTCCCACACTTTCCCTGATCTATTTCTTGTTGCTAACATACCTGTAGAAACCCTTCTTGTTCCCCTTCACATCCTTTGCTAGCTGCAACTCCAATTGTGCCTTGGCCTTCCTGATTACACCCCTGCATGCTTGAGCAATATCTTTAGACTCCTCCCTAGTTATCTGTCCAAGTTTCCACTTCTTGTAAGGATTTCACTGTGAAGCCAAGCTGGTCGCCTGCCATATTTGCTATTCTTTCTACACATCGGGATGGTTTCTTCCTGCACCCTCAATAAGCCTTCTTTAAAAACAGCTATTGAAGCTAGACACGTTCAGACTGGAAATAAGGCGTGAATTTTTAACAGTGAGAGTAATCCTTCCTTGCCAAATCCAGATGGGCTGGTTTTCCTCAGGGTCTGCTCCAGGGTCATCTGCCTGTGTCGTAGGGGAGGTCAGAGCAGATGATCACAAAGGTCAGTTCTGGCCCTGGAATCTAGAACCTGCTTTCATTATATTCCCTGATTGCACCCGTCTCAGCCTCACAGTGTCCAGGATCGATGCCCAGCTAACTGGCCTGTAGTTGTCCGTTTCATCCCATTTACCCTGGTTAAATGCTGGCACTGAGCGGTTTCTCCCCAGGGAGGCGGCTTTGTGTCCTTGATGAAAAGACAGGAGCCACCAGGGAATCTCTGCTGACGGGAGCAAGTTCCAAATATTTTCCAAAGTGCCCTGGAAAGGGTGAAGTGGAGCAGCCACTGTGACCCCCAGGGCAGGGCGGGGTGTCTAGAGTCATCAGAGAACCTACACTGCACCCACCCCGCAGGCCTGGGCTGGATCCTTCCCTACAGACTCTGGTCCAGGGTGCTGACAGGCTAGCGTTAAACATCCCCAGCAATGCGGCTCCCACACCTTCCCCCGGGGATGATCCCCCAGCCAGAGCCATTGCCTTGCTGGTCACACCCTGTTCTCCCTACTGAGCCTGTCACAACCACAGCTAAGTAACACCCGCCATGCCCAAGTCACTGCCCAGCCCAGTTACCCACGTTTGGGTCTTTCTGTCTTTCCCTGCAAGACCCCTCCGTCCAGGCCAAGCTGGCTGGGCAGCTCCTTGGCTGGGGAGCATGGCATGAACACGGCAGAGTCTGCCGGGGGGGCGGGCGTGGGGCACCTCCCACCTGACAGCCTCCACATTTTCCATCACCTGATTATTCTCGTCCCAGCGGTGCGCTCAGGGTAAGAGGGTAAGAGCTGGGTGCCTGACGGGGCACACCTTGGCTGTGGATGGGCACCGCTCACTGGGAGGCACCATGCGCCTCTCCATAGTGAACCGAAGAACTCACTGCCCTAGCTCAGTCCCCAGCTGCCCCCAGAGAGCCTCCGAAGGGCAGGTGCTGGCCCTGCGGGAGGGGAACCCCACCTTGGAGGTGTTGTGTTCAGACTGGCACAGCCTGGACCATCAGCCAGCTGGCCTTGGCTGCCACTGCCTGGGAATGCGGGGCAGGGGCTGGGGGAGCAGAGTGGCTCTGGAATCGTCTCTTGGAGCCGGGGGGTGACAGTGGGTTTGTTCCCCCGTCTGTCAGTGACCGTCCATCTCTGCCTCTCCCCCGGCATCGCTTGCAGCCCACATGATGTGCGTTCCACCTGCACCGTTGCAGGGGATGAGCTCGCAGCTCTGCTCCCTGCATGTGGGGCCAAGGATAGAGACAGCAGCACTGGCAGGGGGCCTGAAAAGTCCCCCCCTGCAGGCCCCCACCTGGTGTGACGAAGTGGGACTGTTCTTAATGTTTCCTCTGAATAGTGTGGGGGTGCCTCAGTTTCCCCTAGGCAGTTCTTAAGTCTCTAGAGGGTGGGGTAAGGGTCTATGATCATTGCAGAGCCCTAGAGGGCAGGTGAGTGCAGGGGTCTGGACACAGAGAATGGCCGACACCCTGTTTCCTGGCAACTGATGGCCTGGGCCCTTCCCCCCTGCAAGGTGAGAGCTAAAGGGTTGGAGAACAAAGGAAGCAGGTGACCTCCTGGCCCGGGAAAGGAACAAAGCCCAGGGGAGGAGAGGCTGGAGGGAGTTTCAGTTTGGGGCTAGCAGGGACATGGAGTGAAGGGCAGATGGGGTTGTCTGGCTCCCTGCCCCCCAGAATGAACCCAGCTGAGGGGTCCCGTTCTCTGCACCTGCAAGCTCTGTGTTAGACCATGTCCTGTCATCTAATAAACCTTCTGTTTTACTGGCTGGCTGAGAGTCACGTCTGACTGCGGAGTTGGGGGGCAGGACCCTCTGGCTTCCCCAGGACCCCACCTGGGCGGACTCGCTGTGGGAAGCGCACGGAGGGGCAGAGGAGGCTGAATGCTCCGAGGTCAGACCCAGGAAGGTGGGAGACGGGTGAGCTGTGTGTCCTGCAGACAGGCTGCTCACAGAGAGGAGACTTCCCCAGAGTCCTGCCTGGTTTCATGGGGAGCAGTTCCAGAGCATCACCCAGGGACCCCGTGAAAGTGGGGAGTGGCAAGGTGCTGGGTAAGGAAAGTCTGGATGAGCCTAGGCAGCCTTGTGAGCTGATGGCTGTGTCTAGTCAGCAGGGTGGGAAGGCGAGGAGAGTGGAAGATGAGTGTCCCTGGACCTTACCTGTTAGCTGTGGGGAGAAGTGTGACAGTGAAGAAAACATGCCTGTGTCTGTCAGGGGTATTGACTTGCCTATGGAGGGAGCTACCCTGGTCTCCAAGCAGTTGTCTGTGACCAGCCTTGTGTGCTGGGACCAGGGGAAAGAGATCCCAAGCTGGGTGTCTGGTAAAGGAGAAAGTGTGTCCGGCTCTTCTTTGTCTGTGGAGCAGAGAGAAGGGGCCTTTCAGGCTGTGAGGATTGAGGATAGTGCACTTGTCTCAGAGCTGGTTCTGGATTCAGCTAAAGCCCAGGAAGGGAACGGTCCTAAATTTGCATCTGCTCGGGAGAATGGCCTTGTAACTAGGTCGCAACCAGATAGTGTCTATGCAAAATCCCAGAGCCCAGACAATTCTGGTGCTTGTACTTTGCCTGTTGCTAGTGTGTTGTTGGGAAAGGGTGGAGCAACTCTGTCTAATTTGTGTGTATAAAAACATCTTCTGTATTTTCCACAGTATGCATCCGATGAAGTGAGCTGTAGCTCACGAAAGCTTATGCTCAAATAAATTGGTTAGTCTCTAATGTGCCACAAATACTCCTTTTTCTTTCTGTGTAATCAGGGTGAGATCCTAGCCAGGGCCCAAGGAGAGCATGAAGATGATGTGATTGTGTTACCTACTGAGGGAGTGGAAACCTGTAGCAAGAAGGAAAAGATTCCTGAACTTGTATGTGGCAAAGGGAAGGAGAATGCTTCTGACCTTTTATCTAGGAAGTCTGTCAGTTTGCCTGAAAGTGGATTGTGTAGGAATCCGCCGGATGGGCCAGAGGTAATTCTGGATGTAAGGGAGACCCAGAAAGAGTCTGTTGTTGCTCAGGAAAGTGTTCCTCTAGATAATGACAGGTTTCAGAGTAACAGCCGTGTTAGTCTGTATTCGCAAAAAGAAAAGGAGTACTTGCGGCACCTTAGAGACTAACCAATTTATTTGAGCATGAGCTTTCGTGAGCTACAGCTCACTTCATGAAGTGAGCTGTAGCTCACGAAAGCTCATGCTCAAATAAATTGGTTAGTCTCTAAGGTGCCACAAGTACTCCTTTTCTTTTTGTTCCTCTAGAGCAAGCCCTGGGTGAAGAGGGTAAGAGCGGAATTTCTGTGAGGGGTGAATTGTTACATAGAAAAGCCCCAGGGAAAGGAATCCTCATGGAGTCTTTGCAAGCAGTTTACTGCAACTGAAGGGTGTGAACGTGATTTAATCAAGAAAGTTTCAGTTCCTAACAGCCAGAAATTTTCTGTTGTGAATGGATCCACTGACTTTCCTGTTGAAAGATCCAGTGAGGATAGCTTTGAGAAGGTCTCAGATGAAGTGAAAGCTGTTAAGAAAGTTAAACTGTCCTATAACCAAGTGGCTGTGTTTGGCCAGCTTGTTGGGGAGTAGATCCTATCCCAGTTTGACCCCCTGGGGATTTGGGGGTGGCCAAAGGGCACGTGCCGCAGAGACCTTCCCACATGCGGCCTGCGAGTGCTATCGACCACCCCCAACCTAAGGGAGGGCGTGAAACTGGAAGGGCCTGGTATAACTCCTACCAAGGAATGGGAGAGATGCTGGGGCATCCATGGGAACGTTGGTGGCTTCAAACTTCCCCAGGTCACCGGCTAAAGTGACCCCACGCAGTTCGATCTCGAAGGGGGGAGAGATGTGACGAAGCAGGACTGTTCTTAATGTTTCCTCTGAATAGTGTGGGGGTGCCTCAGTTTCCCCTAGGCAGTTCTTAAGTCTCTAGGGGGTGGGGTAAGGGTGTATGATCATGGCAGAGCCCTAGAGGGCAGGTGTGTGCAGGGGTCTGGACACAGAGAATGGCCAACACCCTGTTTCCTGGCAACTAATGACCTGGGCCCTTCCCCCCTGCAAGGTGAGAGCTAAAGGGTTGGAGAACAAAGGAATCCGGTGACCTCCTGGCCCGGGAAAGGAACAAAGCCCAGGGGAGGAGAGGCTGGAGGGAGTTTCAGTTTGGGGCTAGCAGGGACATGGAGTGAAGGGCAGATGGGGTTGTCTGGCTCCCTGCCCCCCAGAATGGACCCAGCTGAGGGGTCCTGTTCTCTGCAGCTACAAGCTCTGTGTTAAACCATGTTCCTGTCATCTAATAAACCTTCCGTTTTCCTGGCTGGCTGAGAGTCACGTCTGATTGCGGAGTTGGGGGGCAGGACCCTCTGGCTTCCCCAGGATCCCACCTGGGCGGACTCGCTGGGGGAAGCACACGTAGGGGTTGAGGAGGCTGAATGCTCCGAGGTCAGACACAGGAAGGTGGAAGCCGGGTGAGCTGTGTGTCCTGCAGACAGGCTGCTCACAGAGAGGAGGCTCCCCCAGAGTCCAGACTGGCTTCATGGGGAGCAGTTTGTCACGGAGTCCCTGGGCGATGCTCTGGAACTGCTCCCCATGAAGCCAGGCAGGACTCTGGGGAAGTCTCCTCTCTGTGAGCAGCCTGTCTGCAGGGTGGGGGATGGGGGGATGGTGCTCAGTGACTGGAGCAGGCGGTGGGGACAGGACTGGGGGGTGGGAGTGGGGAGGCAGGGATGGGTGCTCGGTGATTGGAATAGGCATGGGCGAATTGCCTGAACACCGATGCTAGGAGCCTGGGTACAAACAAAAGGAACTGGAATTGCTCATTTATGAGCATAAATTCGATCTAGCTCATATTGCTGAAACCTGGCGGCTGAGCCACACAACTGGAATGTTAAAATCAATGGTTATAACCTATTTTGGAAGAATTGAATGGGGAAAGGGGGATGGGGAGGGGCACTCTATGGCATTGGCTGTTTCTCAGTCACTGTGGTCTGGAATGCTTGCAGAGCAGTGTCTAACAGACAAATCACAAGTGGGTACTAGCTGGTGTCTGCTACAGACCACCACATAAGAGCATAAGAATGGCCACACTGGGTCAGACCAAAGGTCCATCTAGCCCAGTGTCCTGTCTTCTGACAGTGGCCAATGCCAGGGGCCCCAGAGGGAATGAACAGAACAGGGAATCATCAAATGATCCATCCCCTGTCGCCCATTCCCAGCTTCTGGCAAACGGAGGCTAAAGACACCATCCCTGCCCATCCTGGCTAATAGCCATTGACGGACCTATTCTTCAGGAACTTCTCTAGTTCTTTTTTGAACCCTGCTATTGCCTTGGTCTTCACAACATCCTCTGGCAAGGAGTTCCACAGGTTGACTGGGTGCTGTGGGAAGAAATACTTCCTTTGGTTTGTTTTAAACCTGCTGCCTGTTCATTTCATTGGGTGACCCCTAATTCTTGTGTTATGAGAAGGAGTAAATAACACTTCCTTATTTACTTTCTCCACACCAGTCATGATTTTATAGACTTCAGTCATATAACCCCTTAGTGGCCGCTTCTCCAAGGGGAAAAGTCCCAGCCTTATCAATCTCTCCTCAGACGGAAGCCGTTCCAGACCCCTCATCATTTTTGTTGCCCTTTTCTAAACCTTTTCCAGTTCCAATATATCTTTTTTTAGATGGGGCGACCACATCTGCACACAGTATTCAAGATGTGGGAGTACCATGGATTTCTATAGAGGCAGTGTGATATTTTCTGTCCCTTTCTTAATGATGCCCAATGTTCTGTTCGCTTTTTTGGCTGCTGCTGCCCATTGAGTGGATGTTTCCAGGGAACTCTCCACAATGACTCCAAGATCTCTTTCCTGAGTGGTGACAGCTAATTTAGATCCCATCAATTTATATGTATAGTTGGGATTATGTTTTCCAATGTGCATTACTTTGCATTTATCAACATTGAATTTCATCTGCCATTTTGTTGCCCAGTCACCCAGTTTTGTGAGATCCCCTTGAAACTCTTCACAGTCTGCCTGGGACTTAACTATCTTGAGTAGTTTTATATCATCTGCAAATTTTGCCACCTCACTGTTTACCCCTTTTCCTAGATCATTTATGAATATGTTGAATAGGCCTGGGCCCAGAACAGACCTCTGGGGGACACCACTATTTACCTCTCTCCATTCTGAAAATGGACCATTTATGCCTACTCTTTGTTTCCTATCTTTTAACCAGTTACCAATCCATGAGAGGACCTTCCCTCTTACCCCATGACACCCCACTAGGGAACACAACCTAACTACACCTACGCACCTAACTACAATGTGTACAAATAAAAGCTGTGTGATCATGGGGGACGTCAGTTTGACTATGTGCTGGAGGGCTCATGCTGCCAGTACTAAAACATCCCTGGAATTGCTACACATAATAGATGTGCTTGGAAAGTGTTGCAGCCAACCCGGAGGAATGCTGTACGAGACCTTGCTCTAAGAGACAGAGGGGAACTGATCACAGAACTGAAAAGCAGTGGTAGCTTCCGTACAAGTGATCAAGACTCAATCACATTTGCAATGTGCATGAAGAACATGCTGGCCAGACAGGTAACGGAAAAGACCCGGGAAGTAGAAGAGGTAACTAAGCTCTGGAGGAAGCAACCCAGCCAGTCGAGCACTGGAAAGCCCAACCCCTTTTAACAGGGCAACAGGCAGTTCAAACTCATGATATGCTCAAGCAAATAAAGCAGGAAAATAAGAAATTAGAGACAGCTGTAGAAAACCAGCAAAGCAAAAGGTACCGTCCCCCATCACTCAGCAGGCTTCAGGAGCTTTTACTGTACCTGAAGTGTGGGGACAGAAATGCAAACAGGTAGCCCTAGCTAAATTAAAAGATGGGCCATGGGCCAATTGGAATGAATGCTGCAATGGGGACATGTGGAATGACCCCGCTGAATCATCCTCTACTGACCCATGGGCAGGGGCTACAGCACTGCACCCGCCATCTTATGATGAGAACCATGTTATGGGCAAACCCTCCCCAAAACCTAGATCGATTCCAGTTAAAACAGGAGAAATGGGAGAAATTGGGAGAGAGACCCCTACCAAAGAACCTGACCCCAACACTCCGCATACACCCCAATTTACCCTTGATGCTACCCCACACGCTGAGGGTCCACCGCCATTGAGGCTATGGAACGCAGTGGAAACTGCAACAGAAAGACTAACTGACAATTTAAGAGAACCATGGTCCCGTGGCAATGATGCAGAAAGAGAAATAAATCACGCACCTAAGTATATAGAGAGGGAGAGATATCAGGCACCTAAAAGTACATATACATCTCACCCACCTCGAGTGAGCAGCTTAACTGCCAGACGCGATGCTTTAAAAATTAATGAGCTAACTGCGCTAGCGGGAGCTGTCGACCCCCCCGCCTTCCGAGACATTCGATGAATTTATGGCGTGGCTCCATAAGTGTTCGCAGTTATTAAAAGCTGTGGGAATTGACATGTTACAGGAACCAGTTCTGGTAAAAACACCTTTGGGACCACTGAACTGTCATACCCTTGGTTTTGATGTTATGCAAATGGTTAAACGTGTGATTCAAAAGAATTACAAGAATGCCAGGGAAAGCTCCAGCTAAGCTGGCTGACAGAATACAAACATATACTAGGTTAACAGCGGGGGTTACTAATCTTGAGGATTTGAAGCAACTTGTTTTGGAGGCAATGCCTTCTGGGGTGTGAGACTAGATGAATGCCTGGTGTGAGAACGGAGGTAGAGATATACCCTGGAATGAATGGATTGAAAAAGTGGAAACTGCAGTTAAACAACAGGAAGGAACTCCTGTCAATGAGTTGCGAACACAGTTAGGACAGTGGAAAACAGAGGGTCCTGGATACTCTCCCTGTAGCCGTGGCCGGGGTTGGAGAGGTCGCGGAATGAATAAAGGCAGAGGAGGAAATAGAGAGAGTGAATGGGTAAAGCCTGGAGTTTTGAAACAGGAGAATTTAGATCTTAAGGGAGAGATTGAGAAGCTGCGGGCACAGTTGCAGGCATGTCTGATTGGCAAGGAGTCTCGAAAGGAGGAAGATAAGACAGGGATGAAGGTAGCTCAAGCGACTGTCTTGGCGTCTGGACTGAATGACCCAAATGTCACTAATTCAAAGGAATAGGACAGCCCTCCCTGTAACTCAGAATGCATTTCCAGCAACCCATGACAATAGACATCTGGGGACGCCCCCACTTAAGCATCCGAGTTGGGGGTGGGCTTGTAGATTTTCTATTGGACACGGGGGCTGGAATTCCGAGAGTAAAAGATGAATTTAATGTATATCCAATTGGGGATTCCATTCGGATCCAGAGCATATCAGGAACTAAGCAAAGATATGATGTTAAAACCCGCCCTCTCCAGTTTGGTGTACATACCATTCAGGAGAAGGGTGCTATCGCAGGGAGAGAAAACTTAATTGGGGCAGAAACTATCAAGCGACTGGGATTAATCCTAGATTTCCCAAATATGTGTACCAGGCAAAGTCTCACTGTAACGGAAGGTACAAATGACACTAACCTGATCCCTATGGGGCTTGCTACGCAGACAGTAAAAGCAATAAAATCTAAACCACCTCCTCCTTCACCGAAAGGCTGGGAAGGTTGGTGGGCTGAGATTCAAGCCGTCTGGGCAGCGGACTCCCTAGATACTGGAACAATGCAGACCTCCATCACTTCAGAAGGGGATACCCCCCATACATAAAACAATACCCAGTCCCTCAGGAAGCAAAAGAAACTTTAAGACAAGTAATAGAAGAATTGGAAAACTGAGAATTAATTAGAAGGTGTTCAGCACCTAATGCGGCATCAATCTGGCCAGTTAAAAATCCTGATGGAACATGGAGATTAACTCTTGTCTCTCGGGAGTTAACAGAACTGCAAACGGGGAGCCCCAGTGGAGGCGGTAACCCCTGACAGGAAGTGGTTCTCAGTACTCCACGTGGCAAATGGCTTTTGGAGTTTACCTCTAAACCCAGAGTCCCAATACAGAACAGCTTTTGTGTTCCAGGGTGTACAGTACTGTTGGAATGTTTTGCCTATGAGGCACTGTGACGCACCCACAGTATTTCATACTGTAGTGAGAAATATGCTAGAAAAGGAGGGATTATTACAAATGGGAAGAATAGTCCAGTATGTAGATGACATTTTAATAGTGAGTTAACAGAACAAGAACATGAAGCGTCAATGCAGCAGCTGCTGACTAGCTGCCAAGAGTAGGGCTTGAAACTTAACCCCTCTAAATCCCAGATCAAACAGAGAGAAGTGCAATATCCTGGAATTCGGCTCAGTACAGGGGGAAGATCTGTGGATAAGGAAAGGGTGAAGTGTATCATTAACCTTCCTATGCTGGTGGATACTAAATCTTTGCAAAAAGAAAAGGAGGACTTGTGGCACCTTAGAGACTAACCAATTTATTTGAGCATAAGCTTTCGTGAGCTACAGCTCACTCCATCGGATGCAGCTGTAGCTCACGAAAGCTCATGCTCAAATAAATTGGTTAGTCTCTAAGGTGCCACAAGTCCTCCTTTTCTTTTTGCAAATACAGACTAACACGGCTGTTACTCTGAAATAAATCTTTGCAGTCTTTCTTGGGACTCACTAACTTTTGCAGAGAATTTATGGTTGATTATGCAGAGAAAGCAGGTCCTCTGTATGACCACAGACCACAGTGGACTTGGACAGAAGAGGCAACTAACACATGGGAAAGCCTGAAAAAAGGGTTAATGGAAGCACCTACCTTAGCCGCCCCTAATAACGAATTCCTCTTTGTTTTGTACCCCAGTGTTAAGAATTTCTGTATTGTTAGCATGCTTACACAGGATACTGATGCTGGGGAAAGACCTGTGGTTTATTATAGCAGAGCATTAACAGCTCCAGAAAACAAACTGGGAATCTGTGAGCAAACTGCCCCAGCTGCATACTGGACACTGCAAAAAGCTCAGGCCATCATGGGAGCAAGCAAGGTGATTGTAAAGAGTCACCATGCACTGGGAAAATTACTCAGTCAGGAAAATCTGTCTAAAGGACATGTGACAGTAGATAAAGCCATTCAATGGATCTTTGCTCTCATGTCCGAGAACGTGCAATTAGTCCCGCTAAAAGAACCTGAAATATCTGTATGGGGACTGACTGTAAACGGTGGAGAACATGTCTGTGAACCCCAGCAGGAATCCAAAACACACCCTATCTTTAAAGCAACCCCAGTTGAACAGGTGATTGGGAAAACGATCTGGCTTTTGGACGGTAGTTCTTATACCGAAGGAAAGCGAGTCACTGGCTTTGCAGGGATTTGTTTAAACTGGAGACCTGCAGACAGTTAACTCTTTCCAGTTGTCACGGAGTGTGGGGGAGTCCAGGCCCTGCACCCTCTCTTCCTGCGACTCACCGTGACTCTCAGCCAGCCAGGAACACAGAAGGTTTATTAGACGACAGGAACACAGTTCCAAGCAGGGCTTGTAAGTACAACTAGGACCCCTCAGCCAGGTCCCTCTGGGGAGGCAAGGAACTTAGACCCCAGACTTGGGGTTCCCTGCGTCCTCCCAGCCAGCCCAAAACAGAAACCAAAACCCCTCCAGCAGGCTCTCTCCCCTCCCGTCAGCTCCTCCCCCAGCCTTTGTCCAGTTTCCTGGGCCAAGGTGTCATCTGGCCCCAACCCCCTTTCTGGCTCAGGTTACAGGCTCATCCCCTGCTCTCCCATCCCCAATGCAGACAGTCCCAGTAAAAGTAGGCGACATTCCTGGTCAATCCACCTCACTCCCTGCTGCGTCACACCAGTACAAATGGACTAAAGGAGGAACACAGTCTGCAGAAGTGTCAGCAGGTTTAGAAGTCTTAGCTAGAATGCAAAATAGACAAATAGAGATAATAATAGGAACTGATTCGGATTATGTGTACAAGGGAACCACTATCTATCTGCCATGGTGGAATAGTATAGGTTTTACAGGAACCGATGGATCCGAAATTAAACACAAACCTTTGTGGCAGCAAATGGAAAAATTGGCAGGGCAGTACCAGACGATCCGGATGGTTAAAATAAAAGCCCATAGAGGAAAGGGTCCCTTACAGTGGGGAAATGAACAAGCAGATACATTGGCTAAAGAAGCAGCCCTTATCTGAACATTGTGGGAGCCGACGCCTGTAGCCGTAACCACCTGGGCTCAGGCAAAGCCAAAACAAGATATTGAGGGAAACAACCAGAAAGAGCTTCAGCTATTACAGGACCTGCAGGCAAAAGGTGACATTATTCAGCAGTGGATAGGGGAACGTCCCTCACAGTGGCAGGGTGTCCCACTGAGAAAGGAGGGAGATCTGATTCTGGCAAAACAGAAAACGAGCGGGTTTTAGTAACCCCTCCGCAAACGCAGTACCTCCTGTTCGGATGGGTCCACGGTTCAACTGTGGGAGGTCACCCAAAAGAGGAGGAGGCATTGGAAAAACTTTAAAAACAAGGATGGTGGCCAGGAATGAAAGAGGATTTAAACCTGCATGTCCATAGCTGTTTGACATGTGCTAAGCAAGACCCTGCTAGAAGGAAAAGACGTGGAGAGTTAATGCAAGTGTTCAAGGGACCCCTCGAGCGCTTACAGGTGGAGTTTGTAGGGCCCTTGCCGATCCCCCCTAGGAAAAGCAGATTCTTGTTTGTGATTGTGGATAACTTCAGTAAGTGGGTGGAAGCATTTCCAACTGGAAAAGAGACCAACTGGGCTGCAGCAAAAATGTTAGTAACTGAAATTTCTCCAAGATGGGGGCTGCCACATAGTATTGATTCTGATAATGGCCCCGCTTTTCTTGGACAGGTGTACCAAAGTATGGGTACCTGGGCCGGTATTCCCCTCCCGTTACACATCCCCTGCCTCCCTCAGGCTGGGGGGCAGGTGGAAAGGATGAATAAATCTCTAAAAATTGAACTGTCTAAAGTGTGTAATGAGCTAGGAGCGAATGGGGACATGGTACTCCCATGGGTTCTGATGCGAATCCGAAGCCGACCAAACCGCATGACAGGAGTTAGCCCTTAGGAAATCCTTTTTGGCAGACCCCTGCTCGGCTGGGAACCCTTGCTGTATCCCCGCCCCCCACACCCCGATGGGGAGACACTGACAGCGCTGGCAACCACCACCTGGATGAACAGCTTTAAATACTGGCTGGGCGCCATCCAGGGAGCAGCTGCAGCACAAGACGCTGCAGGACAGCAAAATGAAGGAGGCATTTGACGGAAGCGGTGATGTCGAACAGTGGCCAATTAGAAGCCATGTTATGGTTCAAGGTGAACCTGCTCCCAAGAAAACATTCCCAAAAGGAAAATGGTCAGGCCCCTGGCCAATCAGAGATAAATTAGGGCCTTCCCTGTACTTGGTCCAAACCAAGGAACAACCTCAGTGGAAGCATGCCATGCCGTTGAAAGAATATAAGGGCTAAGCTGCATATGACGTGTTTGTGCTTATTTTACAGAAAACCATATAGAACAAGCGATTAAGGTAAGCACAATGGAAACCTTCCAGATGAACAATGGAAGTTTTTCAAGCTTTAATCTTCGAGCCTCTTCTGCTCCTCGCTTATTGCTGTACTTTGCCTGGGGTCCGTTAAAGCAATTTGAAGTGTCCAGGCCTTACCCCGTCAGACAATGGAGGGCAAAAGGACAATGTACATAGGGTATTGGAAATGTGATCACCGTTTGGTGGAATGACAAAGATACTTCAGTGTGGATACTGGAACAAGTTGGAAAACAGCCTTTGTGGATGTTGGGGCCAGGAATCTCTTGGGCCAGTAACACACCCACCATTCCTTTGGGAACGAGATTTCTGTTCCTGAATCCCCAAAGTGACCAACTGATTGTGGAATTATTGAAGCAGGATTACATTATCAGGGAGCAGCCCAATAAGAAACCAAAATGGGAGGAATAGAGATACCCCCAGCCTCACAACCATGCCAGGCTGATATCGCTGCTATTTTTTAAAAAAATAAAAGTAATTAACTACACACTTACCCGTGGGAGAGAGAGGCGAGTGTGGCTTTTTATTTTTTAAGGTTATGATGCCAATCTGGACGTGGATCTTGTTGGGTGTCCTGGTGGGGACCCACAGCGCAAAGGGATTGGTCGATGTGACAAAGATCAACACATTTGGTGACCAGAACCTTTTGGACAGAAACAGTTAACAACACCACAGGATGGGATGCAGTAAGGCAGGAGCACCCTACCGGAACTGTTTTAAAAGTAGTGTGTGAAACTGAAGGAAAGCACCAAAAGGAAAACATCCTCAGGGTGTCAACCTTCGCGATTTGGATGGCTTGGGGAATCATATATACTGATATAGCCACGTAATCATATCCACAGACTTCGATATCTATATGCTTTGGATATTTATCCTATCCTTGCAAAGCCCTCAGGTGGCCAACAGGGCATTGCATGTCTTTTACCAACGCTGACCACACACAAACCCCACACATCTATATCAGGTCCCAGGCCTAACATTCCCAGGCCCAAGATAAGGGACTAAAATTAATTGGATAATAAAATTTGTCTATCAGTCGTACGAGGGAAGGTACAGACTGAACGACGGATGGGGCATGAGTGTATGGATGGTAAAATGGGATGACCACATGACAGTGTTTAGCCCACTAGGTTGTCCTCAGTCCATACATTATGCTTCTCCGGGGCGATAGGTAAACATCCTCCCCTTAAAAAGACAAAAAGTGGGGGAATGTAATAAGATGAGGCCCTGAAACATAAACTCTTGTATCAGAGGCCCAGTCTGAAGCCTAAAGCCTGAACCAAAGTACTTCCCGGCATTGCTAAGCAAAGGCTGGGCTGTGAGCCAGAGGCAGGCCCCACTCACAGACATTGGCAAGAAGAGGGTGGCTAGAAGCAGGTGCATCCACACATACGTGCCAATAAGAGGAACTTGGGCCAAGATGGCATCAGACCACTCCACAGAGATCATAGAATCATAGAATCATAGAATGTCAGGGTTGGAAGGGACCCCTGAAGGTCATCTAGTCCAACCCCCTGCTCAAAGCAGGACCAATTCCCAGTTAAATCATCCCAGCCAGGGCTTTGTCAAGCCTGACCTTAAAAACTTCCAAGGAAGGAGATTCCACCACCTCCCTAGGTAACGCATTCCAGTGTTTCACCACCCTCTTAGTGAAAAAGTTTTTCCTAATATCCAACCTAGACCTCCCCCACTGCAACTTGAGACCATTACTCCTCGTTCTGTCATCTGCTACCGTTGAGAACAGTCTAGAGCCATCCTCTTTGGAACCCCCTTTCAGGTAGTTGAAAGCAGCTATCAAATCCCCCCTCATTCTTCTCTTCTGCAGGCTAAACAATCCCAGCTCCCTCAGCCTCTCCTCATAAGTCATGTGTTCTAGACCCCTAATCATTTTTGTTGCCCTTCGCTGGACTCTCTCCAATTTATCCACATCCTTCTTGTAGTGTGGGGCCCAAAACTGGACACACTACTCCAGATGAGGCCTCACCAATGTCGAATAGAGGGGAACGATCACGTCCCTCGATCTGCTCGCTATGCCCCTACTTATACATCCCAAAATGCCATTGGCCTTCTTGGCAACAAGGGCACACTGCTGACTCATATCCAGCTTCTCGTCCACTGTCACCCCTAGGTCCTTCTCCGCAGAACTGCTGCCTAGCCATTCGGTCCCTAGTCTGTAGCGGTGCATTGGATTCTTCCGTCCTAAGTGCAGGACCCTGCACTTATCCTTATTGAACCTCATCAGATTTCTTTTGGCCCAATCCTCCAATTTGTCTAGGTCCTTCTGTATCCTATCCCTCCCCTCCAGCGTATCTACCACTCCTCCCAGTTTAGTATCGTCCGCAAATTTGCTGAGAGTGCAATCCACACCATCCTCCAGATCATTTATGAAGATATTGAACAAAACCGGCCCCAGGACCGACCCCTGGGGCACTCCACTTGACACCGGCTGCCAACTAGACATGGAGCCATTGATCACTACCCGTTGAGCCCGACAATCTAGCCAGCTTTCTACCCACCCTATAGTGCATTCATCCAGCCCATACTTCCTTAACTTGCTGACAAGAATACTGTGGGAGACCGTGTCAAAAGCTTTGCTAAAGTCAAGAAACAATACATCCACTGCTTTCCCTTCATCCACAGAACCAGTAATCTCATGATAAAAGGCGATTAGATTAGTCAGGCATGACCTTCCCTTGGTGAATCCATGCTGGCTGTTCCTGATCACTTTCCTCTCATGCAAGTACTTCAAGATTGATTCTTTGAGGACCTGCTCCATGATTTTTCCAGGGACTGAGGTGAGGCTGACTGGCCTGTAGTTCCCAGGATCCTCCTTCTTCCCTTTTTTAAAGATTGGCACTACATTAGCCAACAATTAGATAACAAGGAACAGGCAGGTGCATCATAAAGACAGGATCAAAAGGACAGCGTTGTTAGGGAAAAAGGGATTCCCTCCAGTCTAGGGTTAGGAGGGTAGCCTTCCCTGGACTTCTGTATTAGCCAAACAAACCCAGAGTCAGGACTCTTAGATAAAATGAGGCACTTTAATGCTAGCAAGTACGACAGCTGAAGGGCTCACCAATTCCTACACAGAGGAATATGGCGAAGCCCAGAACAAAGAACAAGGTAGAGCTTTTATAGCTTGGCTCAACATACTTTGTGATATCTCTTCCAGTTCAAACCGGTCAACCCCTGTTGGTCTGAGTCCTGAGGTATGAACATGGAGGCCCCGCTGTATAAGGAATTCTTTCCCCAAACGGGGAGTACAGGTTACACATAGTTCAAATTCTTTCTAGCCATAAACATAGGGAAAGGACAGATAAGCATAGAAAAAAGACAGAAGCCTAGCTGTACATGACTATAGGGTTGTTTTCTGGTTCTTTTCTTTATCGGTGTCATGGATAGATTCGTTTGAACCAACATGTAACAGGGGAGAAGCAGCACCCTGGCGAGTCCAGGGGCTGCACCCCAGTGCGTCAGGAGGGATGAGTAACCTGTTCTGCACCTGTAGAAGACTAGGTCTGGAAGGGCACATCGTCGTCCAGCCGAGGGGGCAGTGGAGTGTCCCGCCCCTGACTGAGCTGTGTCCATTGCAGGGGGCACATATTCGTAGTACGTCCTGTAGAGTCTACAGGGAGCTATCACTGTGCTTCATTGGACAATAAACCGGGCCAGGCGCCTTCGTACCTTACCAGAGTCTGTGGTCATTGGGGCTTCTCTCGGGGTCTGCTGTGCCAGCCTTCTGCGCAGAGCCGGGGCAGCACACAGAGGGAACACGCACGCAGCCGACGGTTATCATCACCGAACACGAGCAGAGCACCGCACCGGTACCTACCGACAACACCCTCTGCCCTCCTCCCTCCCCCACATGCCCTGCCCTCCCCCCTCGCCCACCTCCTGCCATCCTCCCTCCCCCACACCCCCTACACACCTCCCTCCCCCGCATGCCCTGCTCTCCTCCTTCCCCCACGCCCCCTACACACCTCCCTCCCCCACATGCCCTGCCCTCCCCCCTCGCCCACCTCCTGCCATCCTCCCTCCCCCACACCCCCTACACACCTCCCTCCCCCGCATGCCCTGCTCTCCTCCTTCCCCCACGCCCCCTACACACCTCCCTCCCCCACATGCCCTGCCCTCCTCCTTCCCCCACGCCCCCTACACACCTCCCTCCCCCACATGCCCTGCCCTCCCCCCTCGCCCACCTCCTGCCATCCTCCCTCCCCCACACCCCCTACACACCTCCCTCCCCCACATGCCCTGCCCTCCTCCTTCCCCCACGCCCCCTACACACCTCCCTCCCCCACATGCCCTGCCCTCCCCCCTCCCCCACGCCCCCTACACACCTCCCTCCCCCACACCCCTGTGCATCTCCCCACCCACGCCCCCTACACCCTTACCTCCCCCACATGCCCTGCCCTCCTCCCTCCCCCACACCCCCTACACACCTCCCTCCCCCGCATGCCCTGCTCTCCTCCTTCCCCCACGCCCCCTACACACCTCCCTCCCCCACATGCCCTGCCCTCCCCCCTCCCCCACGCCCCCTACACACCTCCCTCCCCCACATGCCCTGCCCTCCCCCCTCGCCCACCTCCTGCCATCCTCCCTCCCCCACACCCCCTACACACCTCCCTCCCCCACATGCCCTGCCCTCCTCCTTCCCCCACGCCCCCTACACACCTCCCTCCCCCACATGCCCTGCCCTCCCCCCTCCCCCACGCCCCCTACACACCTCCCTCCCCCACACCCCTGTGCATCTCCCCACCCACGCCCCCTACACCCTTACCTCCCCCACATGCCCTGCCCTCCTCCCTCCCCCACACCCCCTACACACCTCCCTCCCCCACACCCCGGCCCTCCTCCTTCCCCCACGCCCCCTACACACCTCCCTCCCCCACATGCCCTGCCCTCCCCCCTCGCCCACCTCCTGCCATCCTCCCTCCCCCACACCCCCTACACACCTCCCTCCCCCACATGCCCTGCCCTCCTCCTTCCCCCACGCCCCCTACACACCTCCCTCCCCCACATGCCCTGCCCTCCCCCCTCCCCCACGCCCCCTACACACCTCCCTCCCCCACACCCCTGTGCATCTCCCCACCCACGCCCCCTACACCCTTACCTCCCCCACATGCCCTGCCCTCCTCCCTCCCCCACACCCCCTACACACCTCCCTCCCCCACACCCCGGCCCTCCTCCCTCCCCCACGCCCCCTACACACCTCCCTCCCCCACGCCCCGGCCCTCCTCCCTCCCCCATGCCTCCTGCCCCCCTCCCTCCCCCCGTGCCCGCTGCACACCCCCTTGGCGCTATGCTTTGCTGGGAAGCTGGGTGGGCCAGCGGCTGTCCGCTGGAAGGGCATGCGGCAGCCACCGAGGCAGAGGAAGAGGGGCGATGTGACCGGACGGAGCGAGGCTGCGCCCCGGCTGGGTTCGCAGGGGGCTCTGAGGCCTGCTCGCCACAGGGAAGCGCTCTCAGGCCAGCCCGGCGGGGAGCAGGGGGCCACCTGGGTCAGCTGCTGCTGGTCCCTGGCCCGCGAGAGGGGCCCTGGGTTTGGCTGGGTCACCAGGGAAGTGTTTAAGCTGCGCTGAGCACCCCCGACGGTGCGCTCCCCAGGGCTGGGCGGGCCAGCAGACCCCATCCACGTGTGCCCCTCACTCGTCCCCGGAGATGCCCCGCGGGGCAGCCGGGGCCGAGCTGGGGACTGCCCCCGGGGAGGTGGGGAGATCGCGGAGGCTGCAGAGACGCCGGGCTTGGGGCCGGGGGAAGCAGCCCAGGTGTGCCAGGTGCAGAGGGGGGTTTGGTGCCGGCAGCAGGAGGCCCCTGGGCTGGGCTGGGCTGGGCTGGGCTGGCTGGGGGGCGGGGGAGCAGGGGAAGCTGTGTGCCTCGCTAGCAATGGGGCTGGGCCGGTGTGTCATCCCCAGGGGCGGGGAAGGCAAGGGTTTAACGCCGGCTCCCGGCCCAGGGCTCAGCCCGGCGCAGCGGCAGGACGGAGAGCACCTGCCAGCGTCTCAGAGGCCCAGCCCAGCCCCGCAGGTAGGACAGAGCCAGGCCGGGGGAGGAGGGCACCAGGCTCCCTGGGCAGCTGCAGCCCCGCAGTCGGAGCCTGGCTGCTGCCTCTGGCAGGGCTGCACCGGGGAGCCACAGACGCCTGGGGCTGGCGTCTGCTGGGCCAAATGCTCAGGAGGAACCAGCTGGGGCAGTGCTGGGGTCTGACCCCAAAGGGGCCTGAGGTGGACACTCCTAGGCCATGGGTCCGGAAGGGCCCTGGGGGGTCCTCACGTCCCGCCCTGCTATCGCTGGCAGCCCCGTCATTTCACCCTGCTCCAGCACCTCTCATCGGACCTGCAACCCGGGGGAGGCCTCAGGCCTGGGGCAGAGGGAGGCGGTCTAGCCAGGGCTGTACGAAATGCTCAGCAAAACCCTGTAAAACAACGGACGTCTGGGCAGTGGGGCTCAGACCCACAGGCAGGGTCCGGACCGGGGCAGCTGAGGCTCAGACCCACAGGCAGGGTCTGGACTGGGGCAGCTGAGGCTCAGACCCACAGGCAGGGTCCGGACTGGGGCAGCTGAGGCTCAGACCCACAGGCAGGGTCCGGACTGGGGCAGCTGAGGCTCAGACCCACAGGCAGGGTCCGATCCAGGGAGCCGGGGCTCAGAGCCGGAGGGCAGGCTCCAGGGGACAGTGGAGAGGCTAGAGACGTGCGTGTCCATGAGGTCCCAGGGTCCCCCATGCTCTTGGGAGGTCAGGCAGGTGCTTTGCATTTCCCCATAGGGAACAGGCCCATCTGCTTAGCACGGCTGGCTGAACGTGTAACTCCTGTGCCCAGGCTGCTCCTCTCCCACTGACGGGGTCACAGGCCTGCTGCTGTTCCCTTAGCAGCGAACTTTGCCACCGGCTGCTCCCGCCAACAGACCTGGGGCCACACACTGCTCCTACTGACTGCCCCGTGCGCCTGCTGCTCGCTCCCCCGTGCGCCTGCTGCTCGCTCCCCCGTGCCCCTGCTCCCCCCTTCCCTCTGCCCCTGCTGCTCTCTCCCCCGTGCCCCTGCTCCCCCCTTCCCTGTGCGCCTGCTGCTCGCTCCCCCGTGCGCCTGCTGCTCGCTCCCCCCTTCCCTGTGCGCCTGCTGCTCGCTCCCCCGTGCCCCTGCTCCCCCCTTCCCTGTGCGCCTGCTGCTCGCTCCCCCGTGCCCCTGCTCCCCCCTTCCCTGTGCGCTGCTGCTCGCTCCCCCGTGCCCCTGCTCCCCCCTTCCCTGTGCGCTGCTGCTCGCTCCCCCGTGCCCCTGCTCCCCCCTTCCCTGTGCGCCTGCTGCTCGCTCCCCCGTGCGCCTGCTGCTCGCTCCCCCGTGCCCCTGCTCCCCCCTTCCCTGTGCGCCTGCTGCTCGCTCCCCCGTGCCCCTGCTCCCCCCTTCCCTGTGCGCCTGCTGCTCGCTCCCCCGTGCCCCTGCTCCCCCCTTCCCTGTGCGCTGCTGCTCGCTCCCCCGTGCCCCTGCTCCCCCCTTCCCTGTGCGCTGCTGCTCGCTCCCCCGTGCCCCTGCTCCCCCCTTCCCTGTGCGCCTGCTGCTCGCTCCCCCGTGCCCCTGCTGCTCGCTCCCCCGTGCCCCTGCTGCTCGCTCTCCGGTGCCCCGGCTGCTGGCTCCACTGTGCCCCGTGCGCCTGCTGCTCGCTCCCCCGTGCGCCTGCTGCTCGCTCCCCCGTGCCCCTGCTCCCCCCTTCCCTGTGCGCTGCTGCTCGCTCCCCCGTGCCCCTGCTGCTCGCTCTCCGGTGCCCCTGCTCCCCCCTTCCCTGTGCGCCTGCTGCTCGCTCCCCCGTGCGCCTGCTGCTCGCTCCCCCGTGCCCCTGCTCCCCCCTTCCCTGTGCGCCTGCTGCTCGCTCCCCCGTGCCCCTGCTCCCCCCTTCCCTGTGCGCCTGCTGCTCGCTCCCCCGTGCCCCTGCTCCCCCCTTCCCTGTGCGCCTGCTGCTCGCTCCCCCGTGCCCCTGCTGCTCGCTCCCCCGTGCCCCTGCTCCCCCCTTCCCCGTGCCCCTGCTGCTCGCTCCCCCGTGCCCCTGCTGCTCGCTCTCCGGTGCCCCTGCTGCTCGCTCCCCCCTCGCCCTATGTGCCTGCTGCTCGCTCCCCCATGAGGCGGCAAAGTTTGCAGACGATACTAAACTGCTCAAGATAGTTACGACCAAAACAGACTGTGAAGAACTTCAAAAAGATCTCACAAAACTGAGTGATTGGGCAACAAAATGGCAAATGAAATTTAATGTGGATAAATGTAAAGTAATGCACACTGGAGAAAATAACCCCAACTATACATACTATAGGATGGGGGCTAATTTAGCGACAACTGATCAGGAGAAAGATCTTGGAGTCATCGTGGATAGTTCTCTGAAGACGTCCACGCAGTGTGCAACGGCAGTCAAAAAAGCGAACAGGATGTTAGGAATCATTAAAAAAGGGATAGAGAATGAGACGGAGAATATCTTATTGCCCTTATATAAATCCATGGTGCGCCCACATCTTGAATACTGCGCACAGATGTGATCCCCTCGTCTCAAAAAGATATACCGGCATTAGAAAAGGTTCAGAGAAGGGCAACTAAAATGATGAGGGGTTTGGAACGGGTCCCATAGGAGGAGAGATTAAAGAGGCCAGGACTTTCCAGCTTGGAAAAGAGGAGACGAAGGGGGGATATGATCGAGGTCTATAAAACCATGAGTGGTGCGGAGAAAGTGAAAAAGGAAAAGTTCTTTACTTGTTCCCATAATATAAGAGCTAGGAGCCACCAAGTGAAATGAATGGGTGTTAGGGGGCTTATTCCCTCACCCACTTACCACCGCTACCCCAGGGCTCTGGCAGAGCTTTAAAGGGCCTGGGGCTCTGCTGGGGTAGCAGCTGCCAGAGCCCCGAGCCCTTTAATCCCCGCCTGAGCCCTGCTGCCCGAGCCCTGGGGTAGCGGCTGCCAGAGCCCCGAGCCCTTTAATCCCCGCCTGAGCCCTGCTGCCCGAGCCCTGGGGTAGCAGCTGCCAGAGCCCCGAGCCCTTTAATCCCCGCCTGAGCCCTGCTGCCCGAGCCCTGGGGTAGCGGCTGCCGGAGCCCCGAGCCCTTTAATCCCCGCCTGAGCCCTGCTGCCCGAGCCCTGGGGTAGCGGCTGCCGGAGCCCCGAGCCCTTTAATCCCCGCCTGAGCCCTGCTGCCCGAGCCCTGGGGTAGCGGCTGCCGGAGCCCCGAGCCCTTTAATCCCCGCCTGAGCCCTGCTGCCCGAGCCCTGGGGTAGCGGCTGCCGGAGCCCCGAGCCCTTTAATCCCCGCCTGAGCCCTGCTGCCCGAGCCCTGGGGTAGCGGCTGCCGGAGCCCCGAGCCCTTTAATCCCCGCCTGAGCCCTGCTGCCCGAGCCCTGGGGTAGCGGCTGCCGGAGCCCCGAGCCCTTTAATCCCCGCCTGAGCCCTGCTGCCCGAGCCCTGGGGTAGCGGCTGCCGGAGCCCCGAGCCCTTTAATCCCCGCCTGAGCCCTGCTGCCCGAGCCCTGGGGTAGCGGCAGCCGGAGCCCCGAGCCCTTTAATCCCTGCCTGAGCCCTGCTGCCCGAGCCCTGGGGTAGCGGCTGCCGGAGCCCCGAGCCCTTTAATCCCCGCCTGAGCCCTGCTGCCCGAGCCCTGGGGTAGCGGCTGCCGGAGCCCCGAGCCCTTTAATCCCTGCCTGAGCCCTGCTGCCCGAGCCCTGGGGTAGCGGCTGCCGGAGCCCCGAGCCCTTTAATCCCCGCCTGAGCCCTGCTGCCCGAGCCCTGGGGTAGCGGCTGCCGGAGCCCCGAGCCCTTTAATCCCCGCCTGAGCCCTGCTGCCCGAGCCCTGGGGTAGCGGCTGCCGGAGCCCCGAGCCCTTTAATCCCCGCCTGAGCCCTGCTGCCCGAGCCCTGGGGTAGCGGCTGCCAGAGCCCCGAGCCCTTTAATCCCCGCCTGAGCCCTGCTGCCCGAGCCCTGGGGTAGCGGCAGCCGGAGCCCCGAGCCCTTTAATCCCCGCCTGAGCCCTGCTGCCCGAGCCCTGGGGTAGCGGCAGCCGGGCTCCATCGGGGATTTAAAGGGCCCCGGGGCTCCAGCCGCCGCTACGGCCCTGGCCCTTTAAATGCCCGCCGGAGCCCCACCGCCATCACCCCAGGGCTCCGGCAGCAGGGCTCCGGCAGGGATTTAAAGGGCCCCGGGGCAGTAGCGATGGCTGGAGCTCCGGGGCCTTTTAAATCCCAGCCAGAGCCCCCCACCCCTACCTCAGGGCTCCGGCAGCAGGGCTCAGGTGGGGATTTAAAGAGCTTGGGGCTCCAGCCGCCGCTACTGCCCCGGCCCTTTAAATCCCCGCCGGAGCCCCACCGCTCCCGCTACCCCAGGGCTCGGGCCGCAGGGCTCAGGCCGGGATTTAAAGGGCCCCGGGGGCAGTAGCAGCGGCTGGAGCTCTGGGGCCCTTTAAATCCCCGCCGCAGCCCCGCCATCGCTACCCCGGGGCTTTAAATTGCCCTCTCGGAAAGCCGGTCCTGGTACGGTGCACTGGCTCTTACCAGTACGCTGTACCAGGGCGAACCGGCTTACTTTCACCTCTGCTGCTTAGCCAGAGGCCTTAGCCTAAGAACAGGGGCTCAGACTGTCACAGGGAGAGAAGGCCCTTACACCGGCAGACTGTGATTTTGATTCTTTCATTTACACCTCTAGAACTAGTCAAGTGATAAGAACACACCTAAATCCTTAGAGTATGGGCCTTTACAGACAGGCCTGAATATTTCTATCCTAACAGTAGGCAGCAGGTTTAAAACAAATAAAAGGAAGTTCTTCTTCACTCAGCGCGCAGTCAACCTGTGGAACTCCTTGCCTGAGGAGGTTGTGACGGCTAGGATTATAACAGGGTTTAAAAGAGAACTGGATAAATTCATGGAGGTTAAGTCCATTAATGGCTATTAGCCAGGATGGGGAAGGAATGGTGTCCTTAGCCTCTGTTTGTCAGAGGGTGGAGATGGATGGCAGGAGAGCGATCACTTGATCATTACCTGTTAGGTTCACTCCCTCTGGGGCACCTGGCATTGGCCACTGTCGGTAGACAGGACGCTGGGCTGGACGGACCTTCGGTCTGACCCCGTCTGGCCGTTCTTATGTGCCCTGTGCCCCTGCTGCTCGCTCCCCCTCTGCCTGGACCCCCGTACTTATTTTTCTAGTGGAGCTGACTGAAAAATGTCTCTCCAAACAGAATGCCAGCGGGCTGCCCGCTGGCTGGCGTGTGTGTGCACGCTGTCGACGGGCGCTGTGCAGGGAGCGGGTGCCGCAGACCTCGACGGTAAAGTGCTGAAGGCTGGAATGGTGTCTGAGTAACCGCCGCCCCGAGCCTGGGCTTGGAGCTCTGACGCTGTCACTCCTGCCAGCCGGCGCAGTCGGCAGCCCGCGCGGTTACTCATAAAGATGGACCTCAGGCACGGTTTAGTGACAAAGGCACCCGGCCAGGTTTGTTGCCCCCGGGCACAGTCCCAGCGGCCTGTCTCCGTGGTTACAGGCACACTGACACAGGGCTGCTTAGCAGCAAGGAGTGGCTCAGTCAGCAGCGGGAATTTCTGCATTCCTGTTCATTGCTCTGTTAAACCATTGTCTCTTGCACCTGACTGGGATGTGTCTGTACTCACGGGAATAGTTTTATGGAAAGATCTGGTGCCTAGATATTGGCCAACTTCATGTACTGGGCAGTGAACCTGTGAGCGTCTGCTTTAATCCATGGCCTGACTTTGGGTCACAACCTCTGGTTCGGCCTCAGGTCTTGCACCAGGCCCAGGGCTCCAGGCTCCCTCTCCCTACTACACCTCTGTGGATGTGTCAGGGTGCGAGCTCCCCCCAGCAGGGACCAGCCCTGGCTGCGAGCTCCCCCCAGCAGGGACCAGCCCTGGCTGCGAGCTCCCCCCAGCAGGGACCAGCCCTGGCTGTGAGCTCCCCCCGCCCCCGCAGCAGGGACCAGCCCTGGCTGCGAGCTCCCCCTCAGCAGGGACCAGCCCTGGCTGCGAGCTCCCCGCAGCAGGGACCAGCCCTGGCTGCGAGCTCCCCCGAGCAGGGATCAGCCCTGGCTGTGAGCTCCCCCTCAGCAGGGACCAGCCCTGGCTGCGAGCTCCCCCTCAGCAGAGATCAGCCCTGGCTGTGAGCTCCCCACAAGCAGGGACCAGCCCTGGCTGCGAGCTCCCCCCAAGCAGGGACCAGCCCTGGCTGCGAGCTCCCCCCCAGCAGGGACCAGCCCTGGCTGCGAGCTCCCCCCAGCAGGGACCAGCCCTGGCTGCGAGCTCCCCCCGCCCCACCAGCAGGGACCAGCCCTGGCTGCGAGCTCCCCCTCAGCAGGGATCAGCCCTGGCTGCGAGCTCCCCCCAGCAGGGACCAGCCCTGGCTGTGAGCTCCCCCCGCCCCACCAGCAGGGACCAGCCCTGGCTGCGAGCTCCCCCTCAGCAGGGATCAGCCCTGGCTGTGAGCTCCCCCCAGCAGGGACCAGCCCTGGCTGCGAGCTCCCCCCAGCAGGGACCAGCCCTGGCTGCGAGCTCCCCCCAGCAGGGACCAGCCCTGGCTGTGAGCTCCCCCCAAGCAGGGACCAGCCCTGGCTGTGAGCTCCCCCCAGCAGGGACCAGCCCTGGCTGTGAGCTCCCCCCAGCAGGGACCAGCCCTGGCTGTGAGCTCCCCCCAAGCAGGGACCAGCCCTGGCTGTGAGCTCCCCCCGCCCCACCAGCAGGGACCAGCCCTGGCTGCGAGCTCCCCCCAGCAGGGATCAGCCCTGGCTGTGAGCTCCCCCCCAGCAGGGACCAGCCCTGGCTGTGAGCTCCCCCCCCAGCAGGGACCAGCCCTGGCTGCGAGCTCCCCCCCCAGCAGGGATCAGCCCTGGCTGTGAGCTCCCCCCCAGCAGGGACCAGCCCTGGCTGTGAGCTCCCCCCAGCAGGGACCAGCCCTGGCTGCGAGCTCCCCCCCCAGCAGGGACCAGCCCTGGCTGCGAGCTCCCCCTCAGCAGGGATCAGCCCTGGCTGCGAGCTCCCCCCCAGCAGGGACCAGCCCTGGCTGTGAGCTCCCCCCCAGCAGGGACCAGCCCTGGCTGCGAGCTCCCCCCCCAGCAGGGACCAGCCCTGGCTGCGAGCTCCCCCTCAGCAGGGATCAGCCCTGGCTGTGAGCTCCCCCTCAGCAGGGACCAGCCCTGGCTGCGAGCTCCCCTGCAGCAGGGACCAGCCCTGGCTGCGAGCTCCCCCTCAGCAGGGATCAGCCCTGGCTGTGAGCTCCCCCTCAGCAGGGACCAGCCCTGGCTGCGAGCTCCCCCGCAGCAGGGACCAGCCCTGGCTGCGAGCTCCCCCCCCAGCAGGGACCAGCCCTGGCTGCGAGCTCCCCCGCAGCAGGGACCAGCCCTGGCTGCGAGCTCCCCCCCAGCAGTTGCACAGACAGTGTGAAGCTGGGAGACGGGGGGGGGGGGGGGGCGGGTGGCTGTCCCAGGCTGAGGGGCCCTTTCCCATGGTGACAGCAGCCAGCCCAGTCTGCTGTTCCCTACTGGGGTGTCCCGTCTGCTCCGGACTCTGCCACACCCCCATCCATGTGAGACCCTGCACAGACCACGGGGCCGCAGGTCAGGGCAGGAGCCTGAGACTAACACATCGCCAGGCACAGCCAGCCAGGGGTCAGGGCCCACGAGAAACACGCCCCCCCCCTCCCCCACCCAGCATCACCCCCTTCTCTGAGCTCCCCCCACCTCACATCTCCCCTGCCCCCCCCAATCCAGCATCAGCCCCCCTCTGCTAAGCTCCCTGCCCCCCACCCCTTCCCATTAATGGGCTTACATTGCAGCAAGGGAGGGTTAGGTTGGACAATGGAGCTCTGGAATAAATTGCCCAGGGGGATTGTGGAGTCTCCGTCCTTGGGGATGTTTAAGAGCAGGTTGGACAGACCCCTGTCGGGATGGGCTAGATAGTACTTCGTCCTGCCATGAGTGCAGGGCCTGGACTAGACGACCTCTCGAGTCCCTGCCAGTCCTACGGTTCTACGCTTCTCTATGGCAGCAGCCCCAGGTGCTCTCGGCGTTACAGGGGCAGGGCTGTGGTGGGTGCTGCACTGGCCGCCACAGTAGATCCCCCAACGGGCCCGTCTGGCCTGGACCTGGGAAGAGACCGGGCCCACATGCACCCCTGTTCCGAGCCATGCACCTGAGGGAGTGGCAGGTGCCGGCAGCCTTTGAAACCCAGCCAGGAAATTCCCTCATGTCTCAGGAAAAGTCAATTATTAAAAGTTTCCACATGGCCTACGCCCTTTGAGCGCCCTGAGAAGCATCCGCCCCCATCCAGCTCCTCCCTATTCCCCCACCCCATCGCCTGGGACTGGGCACGCAGCCTGAACCCACGCACTGTTCCCAGCCCTCGCTGCTGCGCCCTGGGTGCCCTGCCGGGACTAGCCAGGTCCCTCTGCAGGAAAAGGCCGGGGCTGGAGTAACTGGAAGCTGCCTGCCCTGCCCCACTCCTGCCCTGACCCCCACAGCGCCCCCTGCTGGGAGCTCCCCCCTGCCCATGCTCCTGCCCTGACCCCCCCACAGTGCCCCCTCCCGGGACTAGCTGGGGAATCCCTGCAGACAGGTCCCTCTGCAGGGAGAGGCCAGGGCTGGAGTAACCAGGAGCTGCCCCTCTGCCCTGCTCCCCACAGCGCCTCCTGCTGGGAGCCCCCCCTCCACCCATACTGTTGCCCCGCTCCCCACAGCGCCCTCTGCTGGGTTCTGAGGTCTCACACTGTCACTGCCTGACCCCACCTCTCTGTGTGGTCAGAACTTTGGCTAGGAGCAGGGGGCTGGGTTAGCTCACAGAAGCCCCCGGCCCCCAACCTGCAGGAAGAGCCCGTCGCTGGTCCTGCCCCGAGCAGCCCCTGGCAAAGCCCCCCCGGCCCAGCACGGCCCTCGTGGCATCCAGCCCTGGTGACTGGGGCGGGCGCCGTGCAGAGGCACCGTGGTCCCCAGCCCAGAGCTGGCAGTGTCGAGCCTGGTCCTGGGTCCGGCAGAGAAAGCTTCAAGTCTTTCAAGCCGCAGTCCATGGGGCAGAGGGAGGCCCCTGACCAATTCTGCGGAAAAGGACCTGGGGTGACAGTGGACGAGAAGCTGGATATGAGTCAGCAGTGTGCCCTTGTTGCCAAGAAGGCCAATGGCATTTTGGGATGTATAAGTAGGGGCATAGCGAGCAGATCGAGGGACGTGATCGTTCCCCTCTATTCGACATTGGTGAGGCCTCATCTGGAGTACTGTGTCCAGTTTTGGGCCCCACACTACAAGAAGGATGTGGATAAATTGGAGAGAGTCCAGCGAAGGGCAACAAAAATGATTAGGGGTCTAGAACACATGACTTATGAGGAGAGGCTGAGGGAGCTGGGATTGTTTAGCCTGCAGAAGAGAAGAATGAGGGGGGATTTGATAGCTGCTTTCAACTACCTGAAAGGGGGTTCCAAAGAGGATGGCTCTAGACTGTTCTCAACGGTAGCAGATGACAGAACGAGGAGTAATGGTCTCAAGTTGCAGTGGGGGAGGTTTAGATTGGATATTAGGAAAAACTTTTTCACTAAGAGGGTGGTGAAACACTGGGATGCGTTCCCTAGGGAGGTGGTGGAATCTCCTTCCTTAGAGGTTTTTAAGGTCAGGCTTGACAAAGCCCTGGCTGGGATGATTTAGTTGGGGATTGGTCCTGCTTCGAGCAGGGGGTTGCACTAGATGACCTTCAGGGGTCCCTTCCAACCCTGATATTCTATGATTCTATGATTCTATGAATTCCAAGCCTGCCCCCCTCCCTGCCCAGCATTTGTCCCATCCCTGCCTGGGGTCGGGCAGAGGCCGAGCCACACAGGGGAGCTGGCCTCACACTGAGATGGCACGCTGGGCTGCTGACACGGCATGCTGCCGACAGGCCTAGGGCTCCCGGGACTCGTTCATGGCCTTGTGCCACTCGCCGCGTGCACCAGAGCCAGCCGTGTCTGCACAGGGCTGTTTACACAGCAACCGACGGCACCGCCCCTCAGACCCAGAACCCCCCACAGCCCCGCGCAAGCGTGGCCATTCCCACCCCGGGGACCCCCGTAGCACAGCCCGGAGTCTGCCGCACAGAGACAAGGGACTTTCCCAGCACCACACAGCACCACAGACGGAACCAGTCCTGGCTCCCAGCCCCACTGCACTACCTACTAGACCCCACTCCCCCCCAGAGCTTGGGATAGAACCCAGGAGTCCTGGCTCCCAGCCCCCTACGGGGCCTACCGGCTGCACCCTTGCAGCCTCCAAGCCGGGCGCGCGCAGGGAGACGCTCGTAGCTATTCTCTGTGATCTGCATGGGGCAAACCCAGGCACGTTCTGGCCAGGCAAGTTCCTGCCACGAATGGGGCATGCGCAGGATTGTAGGGCTCATATCCCTGGGGTCTGCCGGAGCCACCCCCCAGGGAGCTTCCCCAGAGAGAGCCAGGGCTTCCCATTTACTGTGCGCCGGAGGGGGGGAGTCAGAGGGGAAAGGAGCGAGAGCGAGAGAGTAACAGGGCTCCTGGGCAGGGGCAGGGGAGGGCTGCCAACTTTCTACTCGCACAAAACCAAACACCTTTGCCCCACCCCTGCTCTGAGGCCCCGCCCATGCCCCACCCCTTATCTGAGGCCCCGCCCCCCACTCCCTCCACCGCCCTCCCTTCATCGCTCGCTCTCCCCATCCTCGCTCACTCGCTCATTTTCACCGGGCTGGGGCAGGGGGTTGGGGCGTGGGAGGGGGTGAGGGCTCTGGCTGGGGGGTGGGGTTTGGGGTGCAGGAGGGGCTCCAGGCTGGGTGGTGGAGCCGAGGGGTTCAGAATATGGGAGGGGGCTCCAGGCTGAGGCTGGGGGTTGGGGTGTGGGTGGAGGTATGGGCTCTGGGCTGGGGGGGAGGGTTCCAGGGTGGGGCCAGAAATGAGGGGTTCAGGTTGCAGGAGGGGGCTCTGCGCTGGGGCAGGGGGTTGGAGTGGGGGGGCAATGGGCCATGGCATGGCAGGGGCAGCCCCACTCCGTCCAGCCCAGTGGGAGGGCACTATTTGCAAACTGGCAGTTGCCAGACGCACACTGGCCTGCCCAGCCCTGTGCTGCCAGCCTGCCCCTTCCCCTTGGGGGGCAGGCCCATGCTGCCCCAGACAGCCCCCCACCCAACACCACAACACCCCACCAATTCCCTATAGCCGGAGCCCCCCCGGACCCACTCTGCCCAGCACCCCGCCCAGACCCCTCCACAAATGCACAGCACCCTGCACACCACCACCCCTGCCCACAACTGCCCAGCACCCACCACAGAGCCCCACTCCCTAGTGCCCCAACACACACACCTTCCCTGCCCCCTCAGAGCCCAGCACCCCCCCCCCCCCGCAGGCCTCTAAGAGACCCCCTGCCCCACGCCCTGCCTCCAGCCGCACTCACCAGCCCTGCTTGGAGGCGACTGTGTCTGCCGGGCTGGTCCCGGGCCGGGAATCGGTCCATCCCCGCGGGAGTGGCGCAATCAGCCAGGCCAGGCCCTGCCCCACCAGGGCTCCCGGGGGACCCACTTTCCTGGAGGGGCCCAGCCAAGCCCCCGCAGCGGCTGAGACCTGAGACTGGCCAGGCTTCTTCCCCAGTCCCAGGCGGCTCGGCTCCAGGGAGACAGGCGGGGCCCCACAGGTGGTGGGAAGCAGAGACTGCCCGGAGCCGGAGGTGCCCTGGGGTCCGGCCACGGGGCAGAGAGCAGCCATGGGGTGGGGCCGGCCGGCAGGCAGGCTGAGAGGAGCAAGTGGTGGGCGGGGGGAGCCAGCGGGGTCTCGGGGCGCAAGGCAAGTGGAGCAGGCCGGGGCCCCTTCTGAGCATGGGCCTGGCTCCGTGGCACCACTGTAAACCCGGCACTGCCTGCGTGGGGGGGATCGCCAGGTTCCCCGCGCGGTGGGGGGGGATCGCTGGGTTCCCTGCACGGTGGGGGGAGGGATTGACGGGTTCCCCGCGCAGTGAGGGGTGGAGATCGCCAGGTTCCCTGCACGGTGAGGGGGGGATCGCCAGGTTCCTTGCACGGGGGGCGGGGGCGATCGCTGGGTTCCCTGTGTGGGGGGGAATCATTCAGGTTTCCTCCATGTCTGCCAGGAGAGGGGTAGATCCTCAAAGTGGGCGGCTGAGCCTCTCCCAACCACTCCTGAATTCCAGACCTCTGTGCACACGGTTCCTTTCCTTGTGGGGCAGACAGCGTGGGGCTGGGAGAAGCCTGATTCCCCCCCCCCCGCTCCCCCGCTCCAGAGGGGAGGGGAGCAGCCAGCTGGACCCACCTCTCAGCCTGTGCTGAGCCCACGGCTCTCTGGCCAGGGGCTGTCGTCACCTGTGAGTGCAGCAGCAAGGACCCTCGCTGCTGCCCCAGAGACCTGGCCCAGGCAGCATCCTGCTCCTGCCCCCCCGGGGGTAGCTCTCAGGGCTGGGGGGCCTGTGCGAGGGCCCAGAGTGAAACATTTCTCCCCAGAAGGCAGGGGCCTGGGACCCGGGCCAAGTGGCTTGGGGTGGGGGGCAGGATGGCCAGGGCGGCTGCAGACTCCTGGCTGCAGGTGGGTGAATTTCAGGAGAGCTGAGACACACTGACCCCGTGAAGTGCTCAGATAAAACCCTGCCCAGGCTGGGCTGGGCAAGGGGCAGCATCAAGCGCTGGGTTCAATATCTGGGGGTTCCTCTTAAGATTACAGAACAGAACCGGCTCGAGCCCCGAGCCAGAGACCTAGGGACCAAGCCCCGGGCGTCTCTCAGAGGCAGCGCTGGGTCTGCATGTAACAGAATAACTGTTACTCAAAGGGAGAGGGAACCCAGCTTTAGTTTGGGAAAACACCAACAGTTCCCAAGTGTGGAAACCCTAAGTAAACGACTGCCCCATGGTATGACAGGCAGTGTCTTTTGCCTCAGTTTCCCACCCTGCTGGGTGACAGTCCACCGCCAAATGTCCCTTTGACACACCGCTCCCCGTTCCCTGTGCAGCACCCCAGAATCCAAGGGGGGTGGTCCTGGGGGTCACCTCTTGCCCCCGAGGTCGCTGGTGGTTGAGCAGTGCCTGCGGTGTGGCTCCGGGCTCTGGCCCCAGCACTGCCGCGGCGTCTAACTGCGGTGCCTCGGGCTGGCTTTCCACCGCCTCTGTCCCCCGGCCCAGGTCTCGGGTCAGCCCTCCCCCCGCGCCCCTGGCCGTCTGGTGGGTAGTTACAGCTCTGGCCAGCCGAGAAAGCACCAGGAGTCTCAGCTGGGCGGGTCAGCGCTACCTGTCAACTGGGGAGTATAACACGGGCACGGCACCAGCCAGGAACCGACCCAACCGTTCTGTCTGTCCCTCGCTTCAGCGTCGCTTCCCGCTTGGTGCGTGCGGTTAATCAGCGTGAGCCCAGCGGGGGCCCGCTCAGTACAGTTCTGCTGCCCGAACTCACCCACCCAGGAGAATAACAGTGCATTGCTCCTGGGCTAAAGGGAAGCTTAAACCCAAACTGGTCACTTTGGGCTGCTGGTCACCTCGCTACAGTAGGGCACCCATGAAAATATGGGGGCTCCTGAGGTCTCTTCCTGCAATTCATCGCTAGATGGCAGAGGAGAGGTCATTCAGACCCCCAGCTCAGTAACTGGACCCCTTGTCACGGCATCCCCGCGCGATGCTCTGGAACTGCTCCCCATGAAGTCAGGCAGGACTCTGGGGAAGTCTCCTCTCTGTGAGCAGCCTGTCTGCAGGACACACAGCTCACACGGCTTCCACCTTCCTGGGTCTGACCTCGGAGCATTCAGCCTCCTCTGCCCCTCCGTGCGCTTCCCACAGTGAGTCCGCCCAGGCGGGCTCCTGGGGAAGCCAGAGGGTCCTGCACCCCAGCTCTGCAGTCAGACAGGACTCTCAGCCAGCCAGGAAAACAGAAGGTTTATTAGATGACAGGAACATGGTCTAACACAGAGCTTGTAGGTGCAGAGAACAGGACCCCTCAGCTGGGTCCATTTTGGGGGGCAGTGAGCCAGACAACCACGTCTGCCCTTCACTCCATGTCCCCAGCCAGCCCCAAACTGAAACTCTCTCCAGCCCCCCATCCTTTGGGCTTTGTCCCTTTCCCGGGACAGGAGGGCACCTGAGTGCTTTGTTCTCCAACCCTTTAGCTCTCACCTTGCAGGGGGGAAGGGCCCAGGCCATCAGTTGCCAGGAAACAGGGTGTCGGCCATTCTCTGTGTCCAGACCCCTGCGTACACCTGCCCTCTAGAGCTCTGCAATGATCATACACACTTACCCCACCCCCTAGATACTTAAGAACTACACAGGGGAAACTGAGGCACCCCCACACTATTCAGAGGAAACATTAAGAACTGTCCCACTTCGTCACATCTCTCCCCCCTTCGAGACCGAACTGAGCAGGGTCACTTTAGCCTGTGACCTGGGGAAGTTCGAAGCCACCAACGTTCCCGTGGATGCCCCAGCATCTCTCCCATTCCTTGGTGGGAGTTACACCAGGCCCTTCCAGTTTCACGCCCTCCCTTAGGTTGGGGGTGGTCGATAGCACTCGCAGGCCGCATGTGGGAAGGTTTATGCGGCCTGTGCCCTTTGACCACCCCAAACCCCCCGGGGGTCAAACTGGGATCGGGTCTTCTCCCAGCGCTCCAGTCTGGAGGTCTGCAATTCGGGCTCTCTTGGTTAAGAGCCCCCATCTTGACCTGGGCCACATACTGTTCACTTACAGAACTAGCTTGGAGACATTCCTCTCTCAACAACCTTGTCTCCCCAACAAGCTGGCCAAACACAGCCACTTGGTTATAGGACTGTTTAACTTTCTTAACAACTTCCACTTATCTGAGACCTTCTCAAAGCTATCCACACTGAATCCTTCAACAGGAAAGTCCGTGGATCCATTCACAACAGAAAATTTCTGGCTGTTAGGAACTGAAACTTTCTTGATTAAATCACTTTCACACCCTTCAGTGGCAGTAAACTGCTTGCAAAGACTCCATGAGGATTTCTTTCCCAAGGGGCTTTTCTATGCAACAATTCACCCTTCAGAGAAATTCTGCCCTTACCCTCTTTACCTAGGGCTTGCTGTACAGGAACACTTTCCTGAGCAATAATAGACTCTTTCTGGGTCTCCCTTACATCCAGAATCACCTCTGGCCCATCCGGCGGATTCCTACACAAGCCCCTTTCAAGCAAACTTACAGACTTCCTGGATAAAAGGTTAGAAGCATTCTCCTCCCCTTTGCCACGCACAAGTTCAGGAATCTTTTCCTTCTTGCTACAGGTTTCCACTCCCTCAGTAGGTAACACAATCACATCACCTTCATGCTCTCCTTGTGCCCTGGCTAGGATCCCACCCTGATTACACAGAGTTCCTACACCCTTTCCAACAACTCACTAGCAACAGGCAAAATACAAGCACCAGAATTGTCTGGGCTCTGGGATTTTGCATAGACGCTAACTGGATGTGACTTAGTTACAGGGCCATTCTCCCGAGCAGATGCAAATTTAGGACCGTTCCCTTCCTGGGCTTTAGCTGAATCCAGAACAAACTCTGAGACAACTGCACGACTCTCAACCATCACAGGCTGAAAGGCCCCTTCTGTCTGCTCCACAGACAAAGAAGAGCCAGACACACTTTCTCCTTTCCCAGACACACAGCTTGGGATCTCTTTCCCCTGGTCCCAGCACACAGGGCTGGTCACAGACAACTGCTTGGAGAGCAGGGTAGCTCCCTGCATAGGCAAGTCAATACCCCTGGCAGACACAGGCACGTTTCCTTCACTGTCCCAATTCTCCACCCAGCTAACAGGTAAGGTCCAGGGACACTCATCTTCCACTCTCCTGGCCTTCCCACCCTGCTGACTAGTCACAGCCATCAGCTCACAAGGCTGCCTAGGCTCATCCAGACTTTCCTTACCCAGCACCTTGCCACTCCCAACAGATCCCCTGCCCTGCCTGTGTCTCCCCCAACTCAGCTGGGGTCTCAGCTCCCACTGTTGTCAGCGCTGCCCTTGCTGTCCCAGTGGGGGTAGGCAGCGAGCTCGCTGTTTTCCTCACTACATCAGAGCCAGCGTGAGCCCCCTCTCTGGTGTGCAAGGGGGGCGGGGAGCCCCAGGGGTCTGGATACAGGCAGGCAGGTAGCCTGAGCCTAGCGGCTCCTCCCTGCTACCAGCCAGGTCATCTGCATTTTCACTGACCATTTCCCTCTCCACCGATTGGTTCCCTGGATTCAAATTCAAACCCTCAGCAGTTACAGGAGCAGGGCCTGGATCCTGTCCCAAAGGGACACAGTCATCCCACAACAGGGTCTCGCAGCTGGTATCCTGGAGAACCCCAACAGCCAGCCAGCCCCACCCCTCCTGGGTCTGCACAGGGATCTGGGCCATAGGCAGGGCGAGGGGTTTCGTCTCTGGGACCCTCACCCAGCTCACACAGCCCCTCAGCATCTGAAGCTGCACCACCCAGGGGCTGACAACAATTCTCTTTGTCCCAGGATCTTGCCACCCCAGGAATGTCTCCCTATTGACCATCAGCTTCCACCCACTGGAGGTCCGAGGGGCCTGGCCCCAGGAAACTCCACACAGACATATAGGTTGGGGTCAGGAGTGGGAGCCTGTCCACCTCCCCACCCGGGACATCTGGCTGACGGAGTCTATGGCCTTGGGACCCAGCAAGGGAGCTAGACACCGGGGCTTTTCTGCAGGGTCCCCCTGGTTCAAATCGCCAGCCTGCTCAAAGGCAGTGAGGTGGGCATCCACATCCCCCCCCTCCTTAACCAGGGGCAGCAATTTAGTTTCAGGGTTCCCTGCGGAACTGGCCCCCCGGGGTCTATTCCCACTCACCCCGGGGAGGTCCCCTAGGCCTCTCCGCTCCCCCACCGCCAGTTCATGCTGCTGCTGCTTCTGCAGCTCTTTCTCGGGCTCTCGCTGTCTCCCACGGTCCTCTTGCTCTCTCGGACTCAGCTCCAATCCCGTCCGTCTCCGATCCCCCGATGGGGAACCCGATCGTGAAGACCCCCGTCAGGTCGGGGACAGGAGTCTTGGTGATGCCTGGCTACCACTCCAGCTGCTCCCAGATCCTGCTATAGCCCCATTTGGGATCAGGAATCTGTTCCTTCGAGCGGTCATCCTCCTCCAGCTGCACGATTAACTGAGCTTTGGTGAACTTTCCAATGTGCTTGCCCTGAGCAGTGGCTGCCAGGAGGCAGAGCCGGAGCTGGCTGTGCTGGGCACAGAGGAGAGGTAGCAGGGGCTGCTGCTGGGACAAGCAGCTGCTGCTGCCCCAGCGCTGTCCCTCGGACACTGGCCAGGACGCCAGCCTCCCAAGGATGCCCCCTTTCAAAGCCCAGCTCTCTGTACCAGACAGCCCCATGCTAACCCTGGGCCAGCTGATGGATGCTCAGCTGCGAATCCCCCAGCCTCTGCACTGGCTCCTGCAAACAAGGCAGCCATTGCATGAGGGCCACCGGGGACAGCGGAAATCCCCAGTGCATCGTCCTGGGCCCTCAGGTACAGTCCTGGCTGGAATGTCACTGAGCCGCCAGCATCTGGCCCTGCCCTGATTCCGCACGCTCATGGAGAACCCGCCCCAGCCTGCCCTGGCCCATTCCCTGCCCACAGATCGCTCAGCCAGGAACCCTCCCCAGCCACCTGTCCCCCTCGGCTCACTCACCAGGAACCCTCCCCCACCCACCTCAAATCACACAGCCTCCAGCGCGCCCCGCTCCATGGGGTTTCCAGCTGTGACGAAGTGAGACTGTTCTTAATGTTTCCTCTGAATATTGTGGGGGTGCCTCAGTTTCCCCTAGGCAGTTCTTAAGTATCTAGGGGGTGGGGTAAGGGTGTATGATCGTTGCAGAGCCCTAGAGGGCAGGTGTGTGCAGGGGTCTGGACACAGAGAATGGCCGACACCCTGTTTCCTGGCCACTGATGGTCTGGGCCCTTCCCCCCCCTGCAAGGTGAGAGCTAAAGGGTTGGAGAACAAAGGAATCCGGTGACCTCCTGGCCCGGGAAAGGAACAAAGCCCAGAGGAGGAGGGGCTGGAGGGAGTTTCAGTTTGGGGCTGGCTGGGACATGGAGTGAAGGGCAGACGTGGTTGTCTGGCTCACTGCCCCCCAAAATGGACCCAGCTGAGGGGTCCTGTTCTCTGCACCTAAAAACTCTGTGTTAGACCATGTTTCTGTCGTCTAATAAACCTCTGTGTTACTGGCTGGCTGAGAGTCCCGTCTGACTGTGAAGTTGTGGGGCAGGACCCTCTGGCTTCCCCAGGAGCCCTCCTGGGCGGACTCGCTGTGGGAAGCGCACGGAGGGGCAGAGGAGGCTGAATGCTCCGAGGTCAGACCCAGGAAGGTGGAGCCGGGGGAGCTGTGTGTCCTGGAGACAGGCTGCTCACAGAGAGGAGACTTCCCCAGAGTCCCGCCTGGCTTCGTGGGGAGCAGTTCCAGAGCATCGCCCGGGGACGCCGGGACACCGGCTGGCTTTGCTTCCCCCCGCTCCCACCTCCGGCTGCTGCTGAACTCTCCATCCCCACCCTCCCATCAGGAAGAGACAGCTGGAGTCTGCTGCTTATACGTGGCAAAGGGGGTCAGCGAGCCCCTTCCCGCTCATCTCTGACACCTCTAGGCCGCTCCGTGTCACTTCTCTGGTCACACTGGTGGATACACAGGAGCAGGGCTTGTGGGGACGGGCACCTCCACACAGGGCAATGGCCTTGCGGCTGCACGGACACCCCCAACAGCTCCTCACATGGCAGCCGATGCGGCAGCAGGCATACGTCATGGCGCGGGGCCAGCATTTGCCGTGCCAGGACGGTGCAAGGGCAGGGGCGCAGGGAGAAGGGGCGGTGCAAAGGCAGAGACTCGGAGAGAAGGGGCTGGGTGGGGGCGGGACTTCAGGGGGCAGGGGTGGCACAAGGGAAGGGCCTCAGGGGAAGGGGCGGGGCCTCAGGGGAAGGGGCGGGGCTTCAAGGAGCAGGGCTTCAGGGGGAAGGGGTGGCACAAGGGAAGGGCCTCAGGGGAAGGGGCGGGGCCTCAGGGGAAGGGGCGGGGCTTCAAGGAGCAGGGCTTCAGGGGGAAGGGGTGGCACAAGGGAAGGGCCTCAGGGGAAGAGGCGGGGTTTCAGGGGAAGGGGTGGCACAAGGGAAGGGCCTCAGGGGAAGGGGTGGGGCCTCAAGGGGAAGGGGCAGGGCTTCAAGGAGCAGGGCTTCAGGGGGAAGGGGTGGCACAAGGGAAGGGCCTCAGGGGAAGGGGCGGGGCTTAAAGGGGCGGGGCTTCAGGGGGAAGGGGTGGCACAAGGGAAGGGCCTCAGGGGAATGGGCAGGGCCTCAAGGGGAAGTGGCGGGGCTTCAAGGAGCGGGGCTTCAGGGGGAAGGGGTGGCACAAGGGAAGGGCCTCAGGGGAAGGGGCAGGGCCTCAAGGGGAAGGGGCGGGGCTTCAAGGAGCGGGGCTTCAGGGGGAAGGGGTGGCACAAGGGAAGGGCCTCAGGGGAAGGGGCAGGGCCTCAGGGGAAGGGGCGGGGCTTCAAGGAACGGGGCTTCAGGGGGAAGGGGTGGCACAAGGTAAGGGCCTCAGGGGAAGGGTGGGGCCTCAGGGGGAAGGGGCAGGGCTTCAAGGAGCAGGGCTTCAGGGGGAAAGGGTGGCTCGGCCACAGTTCGGGCCCTGGTGGCCCTGCCATGTTTGCGGGCCTTCTGCCACTCCTGCTGCTCATCCAGCCCACGGGAGGAGGGAGAGTCTTGCCTCTGGCATTTCTCCTCTTGCTCTCACTGTTGTCTGGATGCCTCCAGCCAGGGGGCTGCACTGGCTTCACTCCCTGCCTCTCATCCGTTCCTGGCATTGTGTCTGTGGAGCCTCTTGTCCACATGTCCCATGAAAACTGCACGTGGCTGTGTCTCATGGAGCCTCTTCTCTCTCTGCAGAGACACGGGCGCTGCCCCGGGAGGTGAGCGAGGCCCCACCCGTCACTGGAGGGGAGCGCAGCGCAAGAAGGCAGACGGCATGGAGCACCAGCCGGCAGTGAATGGACATGCCACCCCCACAGCTCACCCAAAAGACACCCCAGGAGGAAGTCACTTCCATCAGGGCATGCAGCCTGGCAAGCGGCGACAGACGGGTGTGGAGTCACACGGTGTGGGAGAGCCCCTGGCAGGGACTGGGACCATTGCTGGGGTGTACGTGGAGGCTTCCAAGAAGACAATGAGCTTTTATGATGCCACCAGAGAGCATTTCCTGATGTCTGAGCCAGCACTTGCTCTTCTGGAGGCTCAGGCAGCCACAGGCTCCCTCATTGATCCGGTAGAGAACAAGCAGCTCTCTGTGGCAGAGGCTGTGAGACTGGGGCTGGTAGGCCTGGAGCTGAAAGAAAAGCTGCTGTCTGCAGAGAGAGCAGCGATTGGCTTCATGGACCCCTACACAGATGAGAAGATCTCACTCTATCAAGCCATCCAAAAAGAGCTGCTCGGGCGGGATCGGGGCGCCCGCCTGCTGGAGGTCCAGATCGCCACAGGGGGCCTCGTGGATCCAGCCACCAGCCACCGCCTCCCCATGGACGTTACCTACGAGCAGGGACACTTTGGTGACGAGATGAGCCAGCTCCTCTCTGACCCCAGCTCTGCTGCTGCCAGAGGGTTTCTTGACCCAAACACCAGCGAGACGGTCACCTATCTGGAGCTTAAGAAACGGTGCATGATCGATCCCTCCACAGGGCTCCTCCTCTTGCCTCTGAAAATCACCTTCCCAGGGCTGAGAGGGAGAGTGAGCAGCAGTGAGCTGCTCAGCTCCAGCATCATTGACATGGACACGTTCAGGGCCCTCGAGGAAGGCCGGGTCTCTGTCCAGGAGGTAGCAGAGATGGACCATGTTCAGCAGTACCTGGAGGGCACGGGAAGCATTGCAGGTGTTGCCATACTGCCGACCGGTGAGAGGAAGAGTCTGTACCAGGCGCTGACAGAGCATCTCCTCATGCCAGGCACAGCACTGGCCCTCCTGCAGGCCCAGGCTGCCACTGCCTGCCTGACAGAGCCCACCAAGAACCAGAGACTCTCAGTTGATGATGGTGTCAAGGCTGGTGTGGTTGGGCCGGAGCTCTATGAGAAGCTGTCATCCGCTGAGAGAGCTGCCACCGGGTACCGAGACCCCTACACTGGGGAGCTGCTCTCTCTGTTTCAAGCCATGAATAAGGGGCTTATTGCCAGGGACCAGGGGACTTACCTACTGGAGGCCCAGCTGGCCACCGGTGGCCTCATCGATCCAGTCCACAATCACCGTGTCCCAGTGGAGGTGGCCTGCCAACGGGGCTACCTCGATGAAGAGATGAAGCGGCTCCTCTTCCATCCCACCCATGACATGAAAGGGTTCTTCGACCCCAACACGAAGGAGACCCTCATGTACGCAGAGTTATTGGAGAGGTGTGTCACTGACCCAGACACCGGTCGCCGCCTGCTGCCACTCTTCGGAGAAAATGGGGAAGGGTCTCAGGGCATGCATTCCTTCATAGACCACAGGACCCGAATGGCTTTGGAAGACACAACAGTACCCGTGGCCTGTGGCAAATTCAAGGGGAAGTCAGTGTCGCTCTGGAAACTCCTCTTCTCAGACTACTTCACAAACGTGCAAAGGGCCACGTATACCCAGCAGTGCCGCACCGCAACTCTCTCCATGAAGGAACTGGCTAAGACCATCAGCACCACAGTTCAGCAAATGGCTTCCACCGCCAATATCACCTTTGAAGGCCTGAGGCACAAAGTGACCCCTAGCCAGCTCCTGAGCGCTGACATCATCAACAGGGATTTGTTTGAGAAACTCAGCCAAGGGGAGACATCAGCCAGAGAAGTTGTCTGCATGGACACAGTCAGGAAGTACCTGGACGGGACAGGCAGTATCAGTGGGTTGCTGCTGCCCGATTCCCAGGAGAAAATCAGCATCTACCAGGCAAAGAGGAAAGGCCTTCTAATGCCAGGGACATCCCTCATCCTCCTCGAGGCACAGGCTGCCACTGGATTCATCATCGACCCAGCTGCAAACAAGAAATATTCTGTGGAGGAGGCTCTGCGAGCCAATGTCATCGGCCCAGATATTTACAACAAGCTTCTGGCAGCAGAGAAAGCAGTCACTGGCTACAAAGACCCCTACACCGGCAACAAGATCTCCCTCTTCCAGGCCATGAGCAAAGGCCACATCATCAGAGACCACGGCATCCGCCTGCTGGAGGCCCAGATCGCCACCGGCGGCATCATCGACCCCTTGCACAGTCACCGTCTCCCCGTGGAGGTGGCTTACAAGCGGGGCTACTTTGACAAGAAGATGAACCGGATCCTCTCTGACCCCAGCGTTGACACCAAGGGCTTCTTCGACCCGAACACACACGAGAACCTCACGTACTTGCAGCTGAAGGAGAAGTGCATCACAGAGCCCTCCACTGGACTCTGCCTCCTGCCTCTGAACAGCAAGAAGCGTCAGTTCATCAATGATACCACCAAACAAGCCTTCAGGAGCACCTGGCTCCTCGTGAAGTACGGGAGGTTCCAAGGAGAAAGGGTCTCTGTGTGGGACCTGTTGAACTCTGAGTATTTCAGCGAGGGAAAGCGGCGGGAGATATTTAATCACTACCAGCTGCGGAAGCTCACCCTGGAGCAGATCAGACTCATGTTGGAGGAAGAGATGAAAAAATGGGCCCACATCAAATTCCCAGCCATGAGAGGCAGCGTCACGGCCTACCACCTGCTAGAAACTGGCATCATAGACAAGGCCCTGTTCGAGAGGGTGCTGGAGGGAGCCGTGAGCCCGGAAGATGTCCTGCGCATGGACTCTGTCCGCAAATACCTCTACGGCTCTGGCAGCATTGGGGGGATCGTGCTCCAGCCATCAAACCAGAGAATGAGCATCTATGAAGCCATGAAGCAGAAGATTGTGATGCCAGGGGTGGCTCTCCCACTGCTCGAGGCCCAGGCTGCTACTGGCTTCGTCATCAACCCAGTGAACAACCAGAAGCTGTGCGTTGATGAAGCCGTAAGGGAAGGGGTTATTGGGCCAGAACTCCATGAGAAACTGCAGCACGCAGAAGGAGCCGTAATGGGCTATAAAGACCCTTTCACTGGAGAAAAGATCTCCCTCTTCCAAGCCATGAAGAAGGGCCTCATCGCTGACAAACAGGCTATTCAGCTCATGGAAGCCCAAATTGCCACAGGAGGCATCATCGACCCTCACCATGGCCACTATGTCCCTGTGGAATTTGCCCAGAAACAAGGCTACTTGGACGAGGACATGAGCAAAACCCTCTCTAGTGCCTCTGATAATACCAGGGTCTACTGCATCCCCAACAGCAAGGAGCCTGTGACCTACGCTCAGCTCATCGCTCACTGCCAGAAGGATGAAAACTCTGGCCTCCACTTGCTGCCTTTGCCACAGACAGCTGTGCCTGTCTGCACAGATGAGCAGATCCAGAAGCTATTCAAGGACACCATGGTGAAGGCAAAAGGGGTCTCCCTCTGGGAGCTGATCCACTCTGGCTACTTCACTGAGGAGCAGAGAAATGACTTTGTGGAGAAGTACCGGTCTGAGGACGTGTCTGTCTGGCAGCTGGTCACTCTTGTCCTGAAGCTTGTTGAGGAAATAGAGATGAAAGCCCATACCCACATCACCTTTGAAGGCCTGCGGGGCAGCGTGCCTGCTGTCTGGCTGTTCGATGCTGGCATCATTACTGAGAAGATGTTCGTGGAGCTGGCTAAGGGAAAACAAACAGCTGGAGAGGTAGCCAAGATGGAGAGCGTGAAGAGATACTTACAGGGCACAGGGAGCATTGCTGGGATTTTCATACAGGCCTCCAAGAAGAGGATGAGCATTTACCAAGCAATGAAAAACAATCTCCTCCTGCCCGGGACAGGGGTGTTGTTGCTAGAGGCTCAAGCAGCCACAGGAGCTGTTATAGACCCAGTAACAAACCAGAAACTTGGTGTGGAGGATGCCGTCAAAGCAGCCATTGTCGGTGAGGAACTCATGGAGAAGCTGCTTCTAGCAGAGAGAGCAGTGACTGGTTACACAGACCCATACACGGGGAACTCAATCTCAGTCTGTCAAGCAGTCAGGAAAGGCCTCATTCCCATGAGTGATGCTGTTCCCTTAATAGAGGCCCAGCTGGCTACAGGAGGGGTCATCGATCCCATCCACCATCATCATCTTCCTCTTCCTGCTGCCTACATGCACGGCTTTTATGATGAAGAAATGAACCAGGCCCTATCCCAGCCAACTGACAACACCAAAGTCTTCTTTGATCCAAACACAAAGGAAAACTTGACCTACCAGCAGCTGAAAGACAAGTGTGTCCCTGATGCTGAGACAGGCCTCTGGCTACTACCTCTGTCTGAAACTGCAGCATTCTATGTGGACAAACAAACCATGGAGGTGCTGAAATCTGTGACAGTCTGTGTCGCAGTAGGTCGGTTCAAAGGGCAAACAGTTTCCCTCTGGGACCTTCTCAATTCCGAGTATATCACAGACTGCAAGCAGAGAGAGCTGGTGAAACTATACAAAGGGGAGAACACCGTGGCCCTGCAAGAAATCATCACCACCGTTACCACAATCATTGAAGAATCTGAGAAGCAAGGCAAGAGGTTCACGTTCAAGGGCCTGCGGAAGCAGGTGTCTGCCAGCGACCTCTTTGAGTCTCAGCTGATAGACAAGAAAACCCTGGATGAACTCAAGCAGGGACAGAAAACTGTCAAAGAAGTCACAGAGATGGACGCCGTCCGGAGATACCTGGAGGGGGGTAACTTCATAGCTGGAGTGCTAACACAGCCGGCCAAGGAGAAGATGAGCATCTACCAGGCTATGACGAGAAGCTTGCTGAGGCCGGGCACCGCACTGGTGCTGCTGGAGGCGCAGGCTGCCACCGGGTTTGTTATTGACCCGGTGAAGAACAAGAGGCTGTCAGTGGAGGAGGCTCTTGCTGCTGGGCTCATTGGACAAGAGGTCTATGAAAAGCTGCTGTCTGCAGAGAGAGCAGTGACCGGATACACTGATCCCTACACAAAAGGCCAAATCTCCCTCTTCGAAGCCATGAACCAGGGACTGATCCTCAAGAGCCATGGCATCCGCCTGCTCGAGGCCCAGGTTGCCACCGGAGGCATCATCGACCCCGTGCACAGTCACCGCCTCCCCGTGGAGGTGGCTTACAAGCGGGGCTACTTCGACGAAGAGATGAACCGGATCCTCTGTGACCCCAGCGACGACACCAAGGGCTTCTTCGACCCCAACACTCATGAGAACCTCACCTACATACAACTCCTGGAGAGATGTGTCCAAGACCCTGAGACTGGGCTGTACATGCTCCAAATAGTAAAGCATGGGGGGAGATACTTCTATATCGATGAGTCAATGAAACAATTTTTATGCTCAAAACCCATTAAAATGCATGTTGGGAAGTTCAAAGGTCAAACAGTGTCCCTCTGGGACCTGCTCTGCTCTCAGTACATCTCAGAACAGAAAAGAAAAGAACTAGTGAAGCAATATAAATGTGAAACCCTGACAATAGAACAGCTCATCACAGTCATCACCACCATCATTGAGGAAATGGAACTCAGAACCCAAGCCCTTAAGGTAAAAGGACTCAGAGGAGATGTATCAGTGTCAGAGTTATTCAATGCTGAGATAATTGACAAAACAACACTGGACAATCTGCAAAAAGGAACTCTCACAGTCCATAAACTCACCCAAATGGATTCTGTCAAGAGGTATCTGGATGGAACAGGCTGCATTGCTGGAGTTCTGCTGCCAGCCAAGAAAGAGAGAATGAGCATCTACCAGGCCCGAGAGAGAGGTCTCCTAACACCAGAATCAGCACTGGTGCTGCTGGAGGCGCAGGCTGCCACGGGCTTTATCACTGACCCGCTGAAGAACGAGAAGCTGTCCGTCGATGAAGCCGTCTCCGCCGGCCTGGTGGGCAGTGAGGTTCACGAGAAGCTGCTCTCCGCAGAGAGAGCAGTGACCGGATACACTGACCCCTACACAGGCAACAAGATCTCCCTCTTCCAGGCCATGAAGAAAGACCTGCTCGTCAAAGACCACGGCATCCCCCTGCTGGAGGCCCAGATCGCCACCGGCGGCATCATCGACCCCGTGCACAGTCACCGCCTCCCCGTGGAGGTGGCTTACAAGCGGGGATATTTGGACGATGACACATTTCTCCTTTTTTCTGATCCACAACATGGCAACAAACGATTTATGGATCCTAACACCAAGGAAAAACTCAGTTATGCGCAGCTTCTGCACAGATGTAGCAAAGACCCAGAAACAGGACTGTGCCTGCTTCAGATAATAGAAAAGAAGGAAGACTATTTCTACACTGATGAGCAAACAAAAAATACAATGTTATCCACCATGGTTCAAGTACAGGTAGGGAAATACAAAGGACATAATTTATCTCTATGGGAACTCCTCTGTTCCGAATATATCACTGAGGAAAAGAGAAAAGAATTGGTAAAACGATACAAAAAGGAATCCACAGCTATTCTACAAAAGATCATTGATATCATCTTAACCATTATACATGAAAAAGAGAGGAGCAGAAAAGATATATGGTTCCAGGGAATTAGACAAAAAATCACTGCATCAGAACTACTCAATGCACAGATAATTACCAAGGACACAATGGAAAAGCTAGAGGAAGGAAAACAGACTGCAAAAGATATAGCAGAGATGGATGCCATAAAGAGATACCTTGAAGGAACTAGCTGCATTGCCGGAGTCCTTGTGCCATCCAACACAGACCCGTCCAGGACAGAGAAGATGAGCATCTACCAGGCCATGCGGAAGGGGATTCTGAGGCCGGGCACCGCGCTGGTGCTGCTGGAGGCGCAGGCTGCCACCGGCTTTATCACTGACCCGCTGAAGAACGAGAAGCTGTCCGTCGATGAAGCCGTCTCCGCCGGCCTGGTGGGCAGTGAGGTTCACGAGAAGCTGCTCTCTGCAGAGAGAGCAGTGACCGGATACACTGACCCCTACACAGGCAACAAGATCTCCCTCTTCCAGGCCATGAAGAAAGACCTGCTCGTCAAAGACCACGGCATCCGCCTGCTGGAGGCCCAGATCGCCACCGGCGGCATCATCGACCCCGTGCACAGTCACCGCCTCCCCGTGGAGGTGGCTTACAAGCGGGGCTACTTCGACGAAGAGATGAACCGGATCCTCTGTGACCCCAGCGACGACACCAAGGGCTTCTTCGACCCCAACACTCACGAGAACCTCACCTACATGCAGCTCCTCAGCAGATGCGTCCCAGACCCAGACACGGGGCTCCTTATGCTTCAGCTGATGCACAAAGGCTCCGTGCTCTTCCAGCTAGATGAACAAACACGAATCTCCTTACAGTCTGCCCCTGCCACCGTCAGCGTGGGACTCTTCCAGGGGCAGAACGTGACCGTGTGGGAGCTTCTCTTCTCCAGATACGTCCCTGACCAAAAAAGGCAGGAGCTTCTGAAGAAGTACAAAGCGGGGACGCTAACCATTCAGGAAATGACAACCATCATCACCACCCTCATCACCGAGACCGAGAAAAAGAGCGGCAAAGAGCCCAGAGGAGTGGAAGGCCCCTGCCGAGAGGAGAGAACATCCGGGAGAGCTGCCAGCGCCCCTTCTCCGCAGGACGAACAAGCGGAAAAGACTCTCCGGCTCGCCACCGTCGATGTATCGGTCGGCGAGTTCCAAGGGCGAAAGGTCTCCGTGTGGGAACTTCTCTTCTCCAAATACCTCTCGGAAGAGAAAAGGCAGGAGGTGCTGGAGAAGTACAGAGCAGGGACCGTGACCCTGGAGGAGCTGGTCAGAATCCTCACCACCATCGTTGAGGAGAAAGAAGAGAGAAGCAGCAAACTGAAGTTCTCCGGCCTCAGGAGGCAGGTGACTGCCTCAGAGCTGTTCAGCTCTGACATTATTGACCAGAACACGCTGACTGAACTCACCCAGGGCACCAAGACGGTGCAGGAGATCACGGAAATGGATGCCGTAAAGAGATACCTCCAAGGCACGAGCTGCATTGCCGGAGTCCTTGTGCCGTCCAACACAGACCCGTCCAGGACAGAGAAGATGAGCATCTACCAGGCCATGTGGAAGGGGATTCTGAGGCCGGGCACCGCGCTGGTGCTGCTGGAGGCGCAGGCTGCCACCGGCTTTATCACTGACCCGCTGAAGAACGAGAAGCTGTCCGTCGATGAAGCCGTCTCCGCCGGCCTGGTGGGCAGTGAGGTTCACGAGAAGCTGCTCTCTGCAGAGAGAGCAGTGACCGGATACACTGACCCCTACACAGGCAACAAGATCTCCCTCTTCCAGGCCATGAAGAAAGACCTGCTCGTCAAAGACCACGGCATCCGCCTGCTGGAGGCCCAGATCGCCACCGGCGGCATCATCGACCCCGTGCACAGTCACCGCCTCCCCGTGGAGGTGGCTTACAAGCGGGGCTACTTCGACGAAGAGATGAACCGGATCCTCTGTGACCCCAGCGACGACACCAAGGGCTTCTTCGACCCCAACACTCACGAGAACCTCACCTACATGCAGCTCCTCAGCAGATGCGTCCCAGACCCAGACACGGGGCTCCTTATGCTTCAGCTGATGCACAAAGGCTCCGTGCTCTTCCAGCTAGATGAACAAACACGAATCTCCTTACAGTCTGCCCCTGCCACCGTCAGCGTGGGACTCTTCCAGGGGCAGAACGTGACCGTGTGGGAGCTTCTCTTCTCCAGATACGTCCCTGACCAAAAAAGGCAGGAGCTTCTGAAGAAGTACAAAGCGGGGACGCTAACCATTCAGGAAATGACAACCATCATCACCACCCTCATCACCGAGACCGAGAAAAAGAGCGGCAAAGAGCCCAGAGGAGTGGAAGGCCCCTGCCGAGAGGAGAGAACATCCGGGAGAGCTGCCAGCGCCCCTTCTCCGCAGGACGAACAAGCGGAAAAGACTCTCCGGCTCGCCACCGTCGATGTATCGGTCGGCGAGTTCCAAGGGCGAAAGGTCTCCGTGTGGGAACTTCTCTTCTCCAAATACCTCTCGGAAGAGAAAAGGCAGGAGGTGCTGGAGAAGTACAGAGCAGGGACCGTGACCCTGGAGGAGCTGGTCAGAATCCTCACCACCATCGTTGAGGAGAAAGAAGAGAGAAGCAGCAAACTGAAGTTCTCCGGCCTCAGGAGGCAGGTGACTGCCTCAGAGCTGTTCAGCTCTGACATTATTGACCAGAACACGCTGACTGAACTCACCCAGGGCACCAAGACGGTGCAGGAGATCACGGAAATGGATGCCGTAAAGAGATACCTCCAAGGCACGAGCTGCATTGCCGGAGTCCTTGTGCCGTCCAACACAGACCCGTCCAGGACAGAGAAGATGAGCATCTACCAGGCCATGTGGAAGGGGATTCTGAGGCCGGGCACCGCGCTGGTGCTGCTGGAGGCGCAGGCTGCCACCGGCTTTATCACTGACCCGCTGAAGAACGAGAAGCTGTCCGTCGATGAAGCCGTCTCCGCCGGCCTGGTGGGCAGTGAGGTTCACGAGAAGCTGCTCTCTGCAGAGAGAGCAGTGACCGGATACACTGACCCCTACACAGGCAACAAGATCTCCCTCTTCCAGGCCATGAAGAAAGACCTGCTCGTCAAAGACCACGGCATCCGCCTGCTGGAGGCCCAGATCGCCACCGGCGGCATCATCGACCCCGTGCACAGTCACCGCCTCCCCGTGGAGGTGGCTTACAAGCGGGGCTACTTCGACGAAGAGATGAACCGGATCCTCTGTGACCCCAGCGACGACACCAAGGGCTTCTTCGACCCCAACACTCACGAGAACCTCACCTACATGCAGCTCCTCAGCAGATGCGTCCCAGACCCAGACACGGGGCTCCTTATGCTTCAGCTGATGCACAAAGGCTCCGTGCTCTTCCAGCTAGATGAACAAACACGAATCTCCTTACAGTCTGCCCCTGCCACCGTCAGCGTGGGACTCTTCCAGGGGCAGAACGTGACCGTGTGGGAGCTTCTCTTCTCCAGATACGTCCCTGACCAAAAAAGGCAGGAGCTTCTGAAGAAGTACAAAGCGGGGACGCTAACCATTCAGGAAATGACAACCATCATCACCACCCTCATCACCGAGACCGAGAAAAAGAGCGGCAAAGAGCCCAGAGGAGTGGAAGGCCCCTGCCGAGAGGAGAGAACATCCGGGAGAGCTGCCAGCGCCCCTTCTCCGCAGGACGAACAAGCGGAAAAGACTCTCCGGCTCGCCACCGTCGATGTATCGGTCGGCGAGTTCCAAGGGCGAAAGGTCTCCGTGTGGGAACTTCTCTTCTCCAAATACCTCTCGGAAGAGAAAAGGCAGGAGGTGCTGGAGAAGTACAGAGCAGGGACCGTGACCCTGGAGGAGCTGGTCAGAATCCTCACCACCATCGTTGAGGAGAAAGAAGAGAGAAGCAGCAAACTGAAGTTCTCCGGCCTCAGGAGGCAGGTGACTGCCTCAGAGCTGTTCAGCTCTGACATTATTGACCAGAACACGCTGACTGAACTCACCCAGGGCACCAAGACGGTGCAGGAGATCACGGAAATGGATGCCGTAAAGAGATACCTCCAAGGCACGAGCTGCATTGCCGGAGTCCTTGTGCCGTCCAACACAGACCCGTCCAGGACAGAGAAGATGAGCATCTACCAGGCCATGTGGAAGGGGATTCTGAGGCCGGGCACCGCGCTGGTGCTGCTGGAGGCGCAGGCTGCCACCGGCTTTATCACTGACCCGCTGAAGAACGAGAAGCTGTCCGTCGATGAAGCCGTCTCCGCCGGCCTGGTGGGCAGTGAGGTTCACGAGAAGCTGCTCTCTGCAGAGAGAGCAGTGACCGGATACACTGACCCCTACACAGGCAACAAGATCTCCCTCTTCCAGGCCATGAAGAAAGACCTGCTCGTCAAAGACCACGGCATCCGCCTGCTGGAGGCCCAGATCGCCACCGGCGGCATCATCGACCCCGTGCACAGTCACCGCCTCCCCGTGGAGGTGGCTTACAAGCGGGGCTACTTCGACGAAGAGATGAACCGGATCCTCTGTGACCCCAGCGACGACACCAAGGGCTTCTTCGACCCCAACACTCACGAGAACCTCACCTACATGCAGCTCCTCAGCAGATGCGTCCCAGACCCAGACACGGGGCTCCTTATGCTTCAGCTGATGCACAAAGGCTCCGTGCTCTTCCAGCTAGATGAACAAACACGAATCTCCTTACAGTCTGCCCCTGCCACCGTCAGCGTGGGACTCTTCCAGGGGCAGAACGTGACCGTGTGGGAGCTTCTCTTCTCCAGATACGTCCCTGACCAAAAAAGGCAGGAGCTTCTGAAGAAGTACAAAGCGGGGACGCTAACCATTCAGGAAATGACAACCATCATCACCACCCTCATCACCGAGACCGAGAAAAAGAGCGGCAAAGAGCCCAGAGGAGTGGAAGGCCCCTGCCGAGAGGAGAGAACATCCGGGAGAGCTGCCAGCGCCCCTTCTCCGCAGGACGAACAAGCGGAAAAGACTCTCCGGCTCGCCACCGTCGATGTATCGGTCGGCGAGTTCCAAGGGCGAAAGGTCTCCGTGTGGGAACTTCTCTTCTCCAAATACCTCTCGGAAGAGAAAAGGCAGGAGGTGCTGGAGAAGTACAGAGCAGGGACCGTGACCCTGGAGGAGCTGGTCAGAATCCTCACCACCATCGTTGAGGAGAAAGAAGAGAGAAGCAGCAAACTGAAGTTCTCCGGCCTCAGGAGGCAGGTGACTGCCTCAGAGCTGTTCAGCTCTGACATTATTGACCAGAACACGCTGACTGAACTCACCCAGGGCACCAAGACGGTGCAGGAGATCACGGAAATGGATGCCGTAAAGAGATACCTCCAAGGCACGAGCTGCATTGCCGGAGTCCTTGTGCCGTCCAACACAGACCCGTCCAGGACAGAGAAGATGAGCATCTACCAGGCCATGTGGAAGGGGATTCTGAGGCCGGGCACCGCGCTGGTGCTGCTGGAGGCGCAGGCTGCCACCGGCTTTATCACTGACCCGCTGAAGAACGAGAAGCTGTCCGTCGATGAAGCCGTCTCCGCCGGCCTGGTGGGCAGTGAGGTTCACGAGAAGCTGCTCTCTGCAGAGAGAGCAGTGACCGGATACACTGACCCCTACACAGGCAACAAGATCTCCCTCTTCCAGGCCATGAAGAAAGACCTGCTCGTCAAAGACCACGGCATCCGCCTGCTGGAGGCCCAGATCGCCACCGGCGGCATCATCGACCCCGTGCACAGTCACCGCCTCCCCGTGGAGGTGGCTTACAAGCGGGGCTACTTCGACGAAGAGATGAACCGGATCCTCTGTGACCCCAGCGACGACACCAAGGGCTTCTTCGACCCCAACACTCACGAGAACCTCACCTACATGCAGCTCCTCAGCAGATGCGTCCCAGACCCAGACACGGGGCTCCTTATGCTTCAGCTGATGCACAAAGGCTCCGTGCTCTTCCAGCTAGATGAACAAACACGAATCTCCTTACAGTCTGCCCCTGCCACCGTCAGCGTGGGACTCTTCCAGGGGCAGAACGTGACCGTGTGGGAGCTTCTCTTCTCCAGATACGTCCCTGACCAAAAAAGGCAGGAGCTTCTGAAGAAGTACAAAGCGGGGACGCTAACCATTCAGGAAATGACAACCATCATCACCACCCTCATCACCGAGACCGAGAAAAAGAGCGGCAAAGAGCCCAGAGGAGTGGAAGGCCCCTGCCGAGAGGAGAGAACATCCGGGAGAGCTGCCAGCGCCCCTTCTCCGCAGGACGAACAAGCGGAAAAGACTCTCCGGCTCGCCACCGTCGATGTATCGGTCGGCGAGTTCCAAGGGCGAAAGGTCTCCGTGTGGGAACTTCTCTTCTCCAAATACCTCTCGGAAGAGAAAAGGCAGGAGGTGCTGGAGAAGTACAGAGCAGGGACCGTGACCCTGGAGGAGCTGGTCAGAATCCTCACCACCATCGTTGAGGAGAAAGAAGAGAGAAGCAGCAAACTGAAGTTCTCCGGCCTCAGGAGGCAGGTGACTGCCTCAGAGCTGTTCAGCTCTGACATTATTGACCAGAACACGCTGACTGAACTCACCCAGGGCACCAAGACGGTGCAGGAGATCACGGAAATGGATGCCGTAAAGAGATACCTCCAAGGCACGAGCTGCATTGCCGGAGTCCTTGTGCCGTCCAACACAGACCCGTCCAGGACAGAGAAGATGAGCATCTACCAGGCCATGTGGAAGGGGATTCTGAGGCCGGGCACCGCGCTGGTGCTGCTGGAGGCGCAGGCTGCCACCGGCTTTATCACTGACCCGCTGAAGAACGAGAAGCTGTCCGTCGATGAAGCCGTCTCCGCCGGCCTGGTGGGCAGTGAGGTTCACGAGAAGCTGCTCTCTGCAGAGAGAGCAGTGACCGGATACACTGACCCCTACACAGGCAACAAGATCTCCCTCTTCCAGGCCATGAAGAAAGACCTGCTCGTCAAAGACCACGGCATCCGCCTGCTGGAGGCCCAGATCGCCACCGGCGGCATCATCGACCCCGTGCACAGTCACCGCCTCCCCGTGGAGGTGGCTTACAAGCGGGGCTACTTCGACGAAGAGATGAACCGGATCCTCTGTGACCCCAGCGACGACACCAAGGGCTTCTTCGACCCCAACACTCACGAGAACCTCACCTACATGCAGCTCCTCAGCAGATGCGTCCCAGACCCAGACACGGGGCTCCTTATGCTTCAGCTGATGCACAAAGGCTCCGTGCTCTTCCAGCTAGATGAACAAACACGAATCTCCTTACAGTCTGCCCCTGCCACCGTCAGCGTGGGACTCTTCCAGGGGCAGAACGTGACCGTGTGGGAGCTTCTCTTCTCCAGATACGTCCCTGACCAAAAAAGGCAGGAGCTTCTGAAGAAGTACAAAGCGGGGACGCTAACCATTCAGGAAATGACAACCATCATCACCACCCTCATCACCGAGACCGAGAAAAAGAGCGGCAAAGAGCCCAGAGGAGTGGAAGGCCCCTGCCGAGAGGAGAGAACATCCGGGAGAGCTGCCAGCGCCCCTTCTCCGCAGGACGAACAAGCGGAAAAGACTCTCCGGCTCGCCACCGTCGATGTATCGGTCGGCGAGTTCCAAGGGCGAAAGGTCTCCGTGTGGGAACTTCTCTTCTCCAAATACCTCTCGGAAGAGAAAAGGCAGGAGGTGCTGGAGAAGTACAGAGCAGGGACCGTGACCCTGGAGGAGCTGGTCAGAATCCTCACCACCATCGTTGAGGAGAAAGAAGAGAGAAGCAGCAAACTGAAGTTCTCCGGCCTCAGGAGGCAGGTGACTGCCTCAGAGCTGTTCAGCTCTGACATTATTGACCAGAACACGCTGACTGAACTCACCCAGGGCACCAAGACGGTGCAGGAGATCACGGAAATGGATGCCGTAAAGAGATACCTCCAAGGCACGAGCTGCATTGCCGGAGTCCTTGTGCCGTCCAACACAGACCCGTCCAGGACAGAGAAGATGAGCATCTACCAGGCCATGTGGAAGGGGATTCTGAGGCCGGGCACCGCGCTGGTGCTGCTGGAGGCGCAGGCTGCCACCGGCTTTATCACTGACCCGCTGAAGAACGAGAAGCTGTCCGTCGATGAAGCCGTCTCCGCCGGCCTGGTGGGCAGTGAGGTTCACGAGAAGCTGCTCTCTGCAGAGAGAGCAGTGACCGGATACACTGACCCCTACACAGGCAACAAGATCTCCCTCTTCCAGGCCATGAAGAAAGACCTGCTCGTCAAAGACCACGGCATCCGCCTGCTGGAGGCCCAGATCGCCACCGGCGGCATCATCGACCCCGTCCACAGTCACCGCCTCCCCGTGGAGGTGGCTTACAAGCGGGGCTACTTCGACGAAGAGATGAACCGGATCCTCTGTGACCCCAGCGACGACACCAAGGGCTTCTTCGACCCCAACACTCACGAGAACCTCACCTACATGCAGCTCCTCAGCAGATGCGTCCCAGACCCAGACACGGGGCTCCTTATGCTTCAGCTGATGCACAAAGGCTCCGTGCTCTTCCAGCTAGATGAACAAACACGAATCTCCTTACAGTCTGCCCCTGCCACCGTCAGCGTGGGACTCTTCCAGGGGCAGAACGTGACCGTGTGGGAGCTTCTCTTCTCCAGATACGTCCCTGACCAAAAAAGGCAGGAGCTTCTGAAGAAGTACAAAGCGGGGACGCTAACCATTCAGGAAATGACAACCATCATCACCACCCTCATCACCGAGACCGAGAAAAAGAGCGGCAAAGAGCCCAGAGGAGTGGAAGGCCCCTGCCGAGAGGAGAGAACATCCGGGAGAGCTGCCAGCGCCCCTTCTCCGCAGGACGAACAAGCGGAAAAGACTCTCCGGCTCGCCACCGTCGATGTATCGGTCGGCGAGTTCCAAGGGCGAAAGGTCTCCGTGTGGGAACTTCTCTTCTCCAAATACCTCTCGGAAGAGAAAAGGCAGGAGGTGCTGGAGAAGTACAGAGCAGGGACCGTGACCCTGGAGGAGCTGGTCAGAATCCTCACCACCATCGTTGAGGAGAAAGAAGAGAGAAGCAGCAAACTGAAGTTCTCCGGCCTCAGGAGGCAGGTGACTGCCTCAGAGCTGTTCAGCTCTGACATTATTGACCAGAACACGCTGACTGAACTCACCCAGGGCACCAAGACGGTGCAGGAGATCACGGAAATGGATGCCGTAAAGAGATACCTCCAAGGCACGAGCTGCATTGCCGGAGTCCTTGTGCCGTCCAACACAGACCCGTCCAGGACAGAGAAGATGAGCATCTACCAGGCCATGTGGAAGGGGATTCTGAGGCCGGGCACCGCGCTGGTGCTGCTGGAGGCGCAGGCTGCCACCGGCTTTATCACTGACCCGCTGAAGAACGAGAAGCTGTCCGTCGATGAAGCCGTCTCCGCCGGCCTGGTGGGCAGTGAGGTTCACGAGAAGCTGCTCTCTGCAGAGAGAGCAGTGACCGGATACACTGACCCCTACACAGGCAACAAGATCTCCCTCTTCCAGGCCATGAAGAAAGACCTGCTCGTCAAAGACCACGGCATCCGCCTGCTGGAGGCCCAGATCGCCACCGGCGGCATCATCGACCCCGTGCACAGTCACCGCCTCCCCGTGGAGGTGGCTTACAAGCGGGGCTACTTCGACGAAGAGATGAACCGGATCCTCTGTGACCCCAGCGACGACACCAAGGGCTTCTTCGACCCCAACACTCACGAGAACCTCACCTACATGCAGCTCCTCAGCAGATGCGTCCCAGACCCAGACACGGGGCTCCTTATGCTTCAGCTGATGCACAAAGGCTCCGTGCTCTTCCAGCTAGATGAACAAACACGAATCTCCTTACAGTCTGCCCCTGCCACCGTCAGCGTGGGACTCTTCCAGGGGCAGAACGTGACCGTGTGGGAGCTTCTCTTCTCCAGATACGTCCCTGACCAAAAAAGGCAGGAGCTTCTGAAGAAGTACAAAGCGGGGACGCTAACCATTCAGGAAATGACAACCATCATCACCACCCTCATCACCGAGACCGAGAAAAAGAGCGGCAAAGAGCCCAGAGGAGTGGAAGGCCCCTGCCGAGAGGAGAGAACATCCGGGAGAGCTGCCAGCGCCCCTTCTCCGCAGGACGAACAAGCGGAAAAGACTCTCCGGCTCGCCACCGTCGATGTATCGGTCGGCGAGTTCCAAGGGCGAAAGGTCTCCGTGTGGGAACTTCTCTTCTCCAAATACCTCTCGGAAGAGAAAAGGCAGGAGGTGCTGGAGAAGTACAGAGCAGGGACCGTGACCCTGGAGGAGCTGGTCAGAATCCTCACCACCATCGTTGAGGAGAAAGAAGAGAGAAGCAGCAAACTGAAGTTCTCCGGCCTCAGGAGGCAGGTGACTGCCTCAGAGCTGTTCAGCTCTGACATTATTGACCAGAACACGCTGACTGAACTCACCCAGGGCACCAAGACGGTGCAGGAGATCACGGAAATGGATGCCGTAAAGAGATACCTCCAAGGCACGAGCTGCATTGCCGGAGTCCTTGTGCCGTCCAACACAGACCCGTCCAGGACAGAGAAGATGAGCATCTACCAGGCCATGTGGAAGGGGATTCTGAGGCCGGGCACCGCGCTGGTGCTGCTGGAGGCGCAGGCTGCCACCGGCTTTATCACTGACCCGCTGAAGAACGAGAAGCTGTCCGTCGATGAAGCCGTCTCCGCCGGCCTGGTGGGCAGTGAGGTTCACGAGAAGCTGCTCTCTGCAGAGAGAGCAGTGACCGGATACACTGACCCCTACACAGGCAACAAGATCTCCCTCTTCCAGGCCATGAAGAAAGACCTGCTCGTCAAAGACCACGGCATCCGCCTGCTGGAGGCCCAGATCGCCACCGGCGGCATCATCGACCCCGTGCACAGTCACCGCCTCCCCGTGGAGGTGGCTTACAAGCGGGGCTACTTCGACGAAGAGATGAACCGGATCCTCTGTGACCCCAGCGACGACACCAAGGGCTTCTTCGACCCCAACACTCACGAGAACCTCACCTACATGCAGCTCCTCAGCAGATGCGTCCCAGACCCAGACACGGGGCTCTGTTTGCTGAAGGTGGGGATGAACTAATTATATTTCATTTTATGACTGTGACCCAGTTTTGTTTTATTTTGCAAATATCACTTTTTATCTCTTTGTCTGAAGTCATTCTGTCTCTGTGAGCACCGGTGTTCTGTCCCTCTCTTTTGTTTGGTGAAATTCCCAGCGTGCTTTGCAGGACAAAGGTCTCAGTGATGCTTCTGTTTGTTATCATCCTCTTTTACTCAGGCCTGTCTGCTTAGTGCTTGCCGTGGAATGCCATGTAAAATGTCTCCCAGGTTGTCATGGATATTGGGTCCCTGATATTGCACAACCCTCTGGGTCATGCGGCAATTGTACTGAATTACCTCAGGGAATCTCAGGGTAACGTGCAATTCCCATGTTCTCCTGGACCAAAGAATGCATTGCAGCCGCTGTGGGAAGGAAAGGTGCTCAGCGTAGGCCAGGGTAAGGGAGGAAGTGGCTGGGTCTTCTCTTTCCAGGTTCTGCTCAGGAGAGTTCCAGAATCGGAATTCCAACGTTTTTCAAGTCAGAGTTGAGGCTGAGTGGCGGGGGGAGACTGCACGTCTGGATCGAGGAGTATCAGCAGAGCTCGGTGGAGGCCAGAAGAGGAAGACTATGGGAACTTGTCGGGGGAGTGGGTTGCATTGGCAGAGCTGAGCGGCAGAGGGTTGCACAGCATTGGCCTGCACGATTCTCGTTGATTTGATTTAGTTTCTCCAAGTGCACCCCTCCCTGAGTGATCCAATGCCTTGTTAGTCTGTAGCGGGGGATACTGTTTCCCTCCCCTTTCGAGCACTAGACTCACTCAGAAACACAGTGGTATGTTGTTTTCAAAGTCCCCCTTCCCGCCTGACAGCTGCCCTGGAGCTGAGGTCTGTGAACTCTAGCCAGGAGCTGAGGAATCATGAGGCATATTTTCAGAAGGGTTTGTTTATTCAAAATTGGGTTTGCAACATGGACTTTTCAGTGGAGCAGCCAGAAACAAAGGGGCCTTTCCCGTCTGACAGGGCATTTCCAGACAGGTCTATCCCAGGCTCAGCTCCTCTTCTCCTTCCATCTCCTGAGCTCGCTTTGCCAACGTTCTGCGCCTGCTTGAAGCCTCGGGGGTTCCCAGGTGCTGACCAGCTCTCCTCTCTCAATAAAGGGAATCTTTAATCACCTGCAGAGGATGACGTCAGCAGAATGGATCTTTGTCTTAACTAACCCCGCCAAAGTGGCCTCTGCAGCTGTGTGATGGAAAATGGATTCAACCCCAGGACTTCTAAAGCTGCCACTGGATAAAGGGCAGCGTGTCAGTGGTCAGATCCAGATCAAGCCCTGAGCCAGGCAGAGAGCAGAGATCTTAGCGGAAGGGGAGGCAGCTTTGTTCCAGTAGGAAACCTGTATCTCCCTATTACAGACCCTGGGACCCTCAGAAGCCAACGCTGTGCATTGGCCGTGGACAAACCCCAAGAGATTTGGGGAGCAGGAAACAGGCCCAGAGTTGCCCTGTTACCGTGACAGCGGCAGGATGCAGCACTATCAGTGTGGAAGGCACTTTACGGGTTAACGACCTGATTAGTCCCTGGGCCCTCCCTCCACAGGAGGCCGGTCAGTCCCTGTCCCCATCCCCATCCAGGAGGCTAAACCACACCTGTCTCTGCTGGGATTAGGCCGGCCAGTCTTCGCAGCCCTAGTCTGTGGCAGTGCACTGCCATCTGCAGGAAGCCGTAATTCCTGAGCTCGTGCAAACTGACAGCTTTGAAACCACCCCTCCAGATTGCTGCACCTTAGAGACTAACCAATTTATCTGAGCAGAAGCTTTCGTGAGCTACAGCTCACTTCATCGGATGCATACTGTGGAAAGTGTATAAAATATACACTTTTTATACACACAAAGCATGAAAAAATGGGTGTTTACCACTACAAAAGGTTTTCTCTCCTCCCACAAACCCACTCTCCTGCTGGTAATAGCTTATCTAAAGTGATCACTCTCCTTACAATATGTATGAAATCAAGTTGGGCCATTTCCAGCACAAATCCAGGATTTAACAAGAACGTCTGGGGGGGTGGGGGGGTAGGAAAAAACAAGGGGAAATAGGTTACCTTGCATAATGACTTAGCCACTCCCAGTCTCTATTCAAGCCTAAGTTAATTGTATCCAATTTGCAAATGAATTTCAATTCAACAGTCTCTCGCTGGAGTCTGGTTTTGAAGTTTTTTTGTTGTAATATCGCAACTTTCATTTCTGTAATTGCGTGACCAGAGAGATTGAAGTGTTCTCCAACTGGTTTATGAATGTTATAATTCTTGACATCTGATTTGTGTCCATTTATTCTTTTACGTAGGGACTGTCCAGTTTGAAAAAATGGGTGTTTACCACTACAAAAGGTTTTTTCTCCCCCCACCCCACGCTCCTGCTGGTAATAGCTTATTATGATAATCAAGGTGGGCCATTTCCAGCACAAATCCAGTGTTTAAAGTACAGAAGATCTATTTTACGTACTTTAAACCCTGGATTTGTGCTGGAAATGGCCCACCTTGATTATCATAATAAGCTATTACCAGCAGGAGAGTGGGGTGGGGGGGAGAAAAAACCTTTTGTAGTGGTAAACACCCATTGTTTCATGCTTTGTGTGTATAAAAAGATCTTCTGTACTTTCCACAGTATGCATCCGATGAAGTGAGCTGTAGCTCACGAAAGCTCATGCTCAAATAAATTGGTTAGTCTCTAAGGTGCCACAAGTACTCCTTTTCTTATTGCGAATACAGACTAACACGGCTGTTACTCTAAAACCTGTCCAGATTGCTGGGAACTCTGCGCTCCTCCCCTCCCTGGGGATGCAGATAACCTAGAAGATGCCCTTACAGCCTGTGCTGAGAGCCTGAGAGCCTCTAAGCTGCAAGAGGTTACCAGGCTTTCCTCGGGAGTGAGCCCACATGTGAAATTATTGCAGATGCTCCGGGCTGGAGCGCACCATACCCCAAGGTGCCAGCAGCACGCCAGGTGCATCCGGACTGAAGCCAGCACTGCAAGCACTTCAGCAGCTCGGGCTTGTGGGTCCTAGCCCTGGTGGGTGCCAATAACCACTCAAAGCCAAGGCTCAGGGAAAGGTTTGTACTAGGGCTGGCAGGACAGGGGAAATCCTGCAGAAGTGTAGACAGTTACAGTGCATGGTGAGCAGTGGTGGGGCCTGTTTGGGGCCGGTCCAGCTGAGAGTCAGGGCTTCTCAGGTCTAGCATCTGGGCTGCCCTTCCCAGGCCTGTGTCTGTCCAGGCCTGCAGAAGCTGGCAGGTTCCAGGCTAGGCTCAGTTCGTGTCTCTCACTGGGGGCCTCTGTAACGCTCCCTGCCCAGCCGCGTCTGCTCCCCCAGGTCCCATGCACCCAGGGCCACGGCTGGGCTTTCCCGGGCCAGCCTCGTCTTTGAGCCTCCGCCCTCTGTCCGGGCAGTTTTCAAACAACAGGCAGACCGGAGAAGCTGCAGCTCAGAGAGAGCCCCGATTGGCCCGCTTCCTGATTGGTCCCTCCCCTGCATCCGCAGCTGACGGGCCCATTCCCCTGCAAGCCCCAGCTGCCGGACCCTGCCCTCCCAAGCCCCAGCTCCCAGCCCCGGCGAGGGTCTCTGCCGAGGGGTGGCACTGTCTCTGCATCCTGGGCTTGTGCCAGCTGCCCTGCCACCGTGGGAGAGAGCAACACTGCCCCCCGCCTCCAGCGAGTACCCCACCGCAGGCACCCCTCCAGCTCCCCCAACTGCACCCAACCTCCCGACCAGAAATATGGGAGCCCTACAGGCAGACCTGCCCCAGCTGCCCTGGCCGGAGCTCCCGGCCCATCCCAGGCATGACTCTGTGCAGTCCCAGGAGCCCCTCTGCAGCTCCTGGCCAGCCGGGGTGTGGCTGCTGCTTCCCACAGGCCCCGTCACTGCCTGGCTCAAGGTCTTTCCTCCTGCCTGGCCAGGGCAACGGAAAGTGCCCTAGGGAGGAGGCTGCTGGGCACCTTAGTGCCCTGGCCAGAAGTGCTGGACAGGCCCTGGGCCGGGCGGCGGGGCTGTGCAGTGGGGAGGGGGCTGATGGGACTCATAGGCTCCTGCTCAGCGGGTTCGTTGCCGCTGTTGCTACTCTTGGGTCTTTCTCTCTGAAACCCCAGAGCCTGGCTGGGAACAGGTTGGTGGCTTACTGGTGATCTGCAAAGACACCACACCTGGCTGCCTACACTGCTCTTTTGGCTGGCTTCTGGGGGCCTCGAAAGCACAGCCCACGGTGAGCAGCATGGGCAGCCTGGCCTCTTCTTTGCCCTGTTCCCATCGAACAGGCTGTGTGCGGAGGCCTCGAGCCGTCCCTGGGGCTCCTAGGGGCACGGCCACACCTGTGAAATTCTCCCACGCACGGCTGTGTCCCCGTGGGAGTGACAGGGCTGGACTTGGGACCGTCACAACGTGCCACGAAACGGCTTGAACAGGGGGCTCTGGTAGGGTTGCCAACCCTCCTGATTTCGCTGGGAGTCTCCCGGAATTGGGCAGGCTCCTTACCTACCTTGGCTCCGCGCCACTCCTGGAAGCGGCTGGCACGTCCCTGCGACCCCTGAGGGGTGGGGGCAGGTGTCTCCACACGCTGCCCGCACCCCGAGCACCAACTCCGCAGCTCCCATTGGCTGGGAACTGCGGCCAATGGGAGCTGCGGGGGTGGCACTTGCAGGCTCAGGCAGCACACGGAGACCCCTCGGCGCCCCCCCCCCCCCCGACAGGGACATAGCGGCCACTTCCAGGCGTGGTGCGGGGCCAGGGCAGGCAGGGAGCCTGCCTTAGCCCCACTGTGCCATCACCCGGACACCGCCCGAGGTAAGCACTGCCTGGCCGGAGGCTGCACTCCCTCCTGCACCCCAACCCCCTGCCCCAGCCTGGAGCCCCTTCCTGCACCCAAACTCCCTCCCAGAGCCCACAGCCCCTCCCACACCCCAACCCCCTGCCCCAGCCTGGAGCCCCCTCCTGCACAGAACCTCCCTCCCAGAGTTTGCACCCTGCATCCCTTCCTGCAACCCAGCCCTCTGCCCCAGGCTCAGCCTGGAGCCTCCTCCCACACTCTGAACCCCTTGGCCCCAGCCCAGAGCCCCCATCCCCTCGTGCACCCCAACCCCCTGCCCCAGCCAGGTGAAAGTGAGGGAGGATGGGGGAGAGCAAGCGAGGGAGAATGGAGTGAGTGGGGTGGGGCCTCAGAGATGGGGGCTTGGGGTTCCCTCCTCTTGGCCAGCCAACTCCCCCAAAACTGGAAACCCCTCCAGCCGCCTCCCCGCAGCTCCCCCCCCCCCAGCCTTTGTCCAGTTTCCCGGGCAGAAGGTGTCACCTCGCCCCAGCCCCCCTCCTGGCTCAGGTTACAGGCTCAGGTATCTTCCCTCAGGTGAAGTCTCCCATCTCCAATGAAACTCCCCTGCAACATCCCCAGATCAATCCTCCCCACTCCCTGCTCTTCACACCCTCCCCCTCCCCCGCGCTGGCCAGGCAACGGCTCTCATGGGGCCCCCAGGGGCGTCTTTTCTCTTGGGGCACCGCCCCCTTGCCCAGGGTGGGTGCAACCTCCAGAATAGCTGAGCACCGGCCTTTCTGCAGACTGCAGCTCTGAGCGCCCGGCCTGTGGTGTGAGCATGCCAGGGATGCCCATTGCCCTCTGCTGCCTGGTTCTTCCTGGGTGCGCCCCAGCCAGGCCGAGCAGGGAACGAGAGCAGGGTTTTAAGGAAAGGTTGAAGGTGAGGAGGCAGCTCTGTTCCAGGCCAAGGCGGGGAAGCAGCTTCAGGCACCATGACGGGTTCGGTCACAGAGACCCCCTTGGGACTGTCACCTGATGTGCTGAAACTACCTCTGAGCCGGTTTTCCCTGTCATAGAATCATAGAATCATAGAATATCAGGGCTGGAAGGGACCTCTGGAGGCCATCTAGTCCAACCCCCTGCCCAGAGCAGGACCAATCCCAACTAAATCATCCCAGTCAGGGCTTTGTCAAGCCTGACCTTAAAAACCTCCAAGGAAGGGGATTCCACTACCTCCCTAGGTAACGCATTCCAGTGTTTCACCACCCTCCTAGTGAAAAAGTTTTTCCTAATATCCAACCTAAATCTCCCCCACTGCAACTTGAGACCATTACTCCTTGTCCTGTCATCTGCTATCACTGAGAATAGTCTAGAGCCATCCTCTTTGGATCCACCTTTCAGGTAGCTGAAAGCAGCTATCAAATCCCCCCTCATTCTTCTCTTCCGTAGACTAAACAATCCCAGTTCCCTCAGCCTCTCCTCATAAGTCATGTGTTCCAGACCCCTAATCATTTTTGTTGCCCTTTGCTGGACTCTCTCCAATTTCTCCACATCCTTCTTGTAGTGTGGGGCCCAAAACTGGACACAGTACTCCACATGAGGCCTCATCAATGTCGAATAGAGGGGAACAATCACGTCCCTTGATCGGCTGGCAATGCCCCTACTTATACATCCGAAAATGCCATTTGTCTTCTTGGCAACAAGGGCACACTGTTGACTCATATCTAGCTTCTTGTCCACTGTCACCCCTAGGTCCTTCTCCGCAGAACTGCTGCCGAGCCATTCGGGCCCTAGTCTGTAGCGGTGCATGGGATTCTTCCGTCCTAAGTGCAGGACTCTGCATTTGTCCTTGTTGAACCTCATCAGATTTCTTTTGGCCCAATCCTCTAATTTGTCTAGGGCCCTCTGTATCCTATCCCTACCCTCCAGCATATCTACCTCACCTCCCAGTTTAGTGTCATCTGCAAACTTGTTGAGGGTGAAATCCACACCATCCTCCAGATCATTAATGAAGATATTGAAGAAAACCGGCCCCAGGATCGACCCCTGGGGCATTCCACTTGATACCGGCTGCCAACTAGACATGGAGCCATTGATCACTACCCGTTGAGCCCGACAATCTAGCCAACTTTCTACCCACCTTGTAGTGCATCCATCCAGCCCATACTTCTTTAACTTGCTGACAAGAATACTGTGGGAGACCGTGTCAAAAGCTTTGCTAAAGTCGAGGAATAACACGTCCACTGCTTTCCCTTCATCCACAGAACCAGTTATCTCATCATAGAAGGCAATTAGATTAGTCAGGCATGACTTTCCCTTGGTGAATCCATGCTGACTGTTCCTGATCACTTTCCTCTCGTCTAAGTGCTTCAGAATTGATTCCTTGAGGACCTGCTCCATGATTTTTCCGGGGACTGAGGTGAGGCTGACCGGCCTGTAGTTCCCAGGATCCTCCTTCTTCCCTTTTTTAAAGATTTGCACTACATTAGCCTTTTTCCAGCGTTCCGGGACTTCTCCCGATCGCCATGAGTTTTCAAAGATAATGGCCAATGGCTCTGCAATCACAGCCGCCAATTCCTTTAGCACTCTCGGATGCAGCGCATTCGGCCCCATGAACTTGTGCACGTCCAGTTTTTCTAAATAGTCCTGAACCACTTCTTCCTTCACAGAGGGCTGGTCACCTCCTCCCCATGCTGTGCTGCCCAGTGCAGTAGTCTGGGAGCTGACCTTGTTCGTGAAGACAGAGGCAAAAAAAGCATTGAGTACATTAGCTTTTTGCACATCCTCTGTCACTAGATTGCCTCCCTCATTCAGTAAGGGGCCCACACTTTCCTTGGCTTTCTTCTTATTGCCAACATACCTGAAGAAACCCTTCTTGTTACTCTTAACATCCCTCGCTAGCTGCAACTCCAGGTGTGATTTAGCCTTCCTGATTTCACTCCTGCATACCTGAGCAATATTTGTATACTCATCCCTGTTCATTTGTCCAGTCTTCCACTTCTTGTAAGCCTCTTTTTTGTGTTTAAGATCAGCAAGGATTTCACTGTTAAGCCAAGCTGGTCGCCTGCCATATTTACTATTCTTTCTATACATCAGGATGGTTTGTCCCTGTAACCTCAATAAGGATTCTTTAAAATACAGCCAGCTCTCCTGGACTCCTTTCCCCTTCATGTTATTCTCCCAGGGGATCCTGCCCATCAGTTCCCGGAGGGAGTCAAAATCTGCTTTTCTGAAGTCCAGGGTCCGTATTCTGCTGCTCTCCTTTCTTCCTTATGTTAGGATCCTGAACTCGACCATCTCATGGTCACTGTCTCCCACCTTCCCATCTCCTTTAGCTTCCCCTACTAATTCTTTCTGGTTTGTGAGCAGCAGGTCAAGAAGAGCTCTGCCCCTAGTTGGTTCCTCCAGCACTTGCACCAGGAAATTGTCCCCTACACTTTCCAAAAACTTCCTGGATTGTCTGTGCACCGCTGTATTGCTCTCCCAGCAGATATCTGGGTGATTGAAGTCGCCCATGAGAACCAGGGCATGTGATCTAGTAGCTTCTGCGAGTTGCCGGAAGAAAGCCTCGTCCACCTCATCCCCCTGGTCCGGTGGTCTATAGCAGACTCCCACCATGACATCACCCTTGTTGCTCATGCTTCTAAACTTAATCCAGAGACTCTCAGGTTTTTCTGCAGTTTCAAACTTGAGCTCTGAGCAGTCATACTGCTCCCTTACATACAGTGCAACTCCCCCACCTTTTCTGGCCTCCCTGATCCCTGCCAGCTTGGGACTCCAGACCCCTGCCTTGTTGAGCCAGACACGCCAGCCTGCTGCAAACACAGACCCAGGGTCTGAACCATGTCCCCAAAGCTGCAGGGTTTAACTGAAAACCACTCAGCAGGTACTCCTGTCCCCAGCACCCAGACACCCAGCTCCCAATGGGATCCAAACCCCAAATAAATCCATTTTACTCTGTATAAAGCTTATACAGGGTAAACTCATAAATGGTCTGTCCTCGATAACACTGATAGATATGCACAGCTGTTTGCTCCCCCCAGGTATTAATCACTTACTCTGGATTAATTAATAAACAAAAGTGATTTATTAAGAATAAAAAGCAGGATTTAAGTGGTTCCAAGTGATAACAGACAGAACAAAAAGAAAACGAGTTCTTGTGGCACCTTAGAGACTAACAAATTTATTTGAGCATAAGCTTTCGTGAGCTACAGCTCACTTCATCGGATGCTCACGAAAGCTGATGCTCAAATAAATTTGTTAGTCTCTAAGGTGCCACAAGTCCTCCTTTTCTTTTTGTGGATACAGACTAACACGGCTGCTACTCTGAAACCAGACAGAACAAAGTAAGTCACCAAGTAAAATAAAGCAAAACCATGCAAGTCTAAGCCTAATACATTTAAGAAACTGAATACAGGTAAATCTCACCCTCCGAGATGTTCCAATAAGCTTCTTTCACAGACTAGAGTCTTCCTAGTCTGGTCCCAATCCTTTCCCCGATACAGTCCTTGTTAGTTCCAACTCAGGTGGTAACTTGGGGATTTCTCATAACTGACAGCCCCCTTGTTCTGTTCCACCCCCTTTTATAGCTTTGGCACAAGGTGGGAATCCTTTCTCTCTCTCTCTCTGGGTTCCCACCCTTCCCTCTAAATGGAAAAGCACCAGGTTTAAGATGAATTCCAGTTCCAGGTGACATGGTGACATGTCACTGTAAGACCTCATTCTCCATTCTTTCAGGGTTGGGCTGCAGGTTACCAGGAAGGTTTGCGAGTAAACAGAGCCAATTACAACCAATTGTCCTGGTTAATGGGAGCCATCAAGATTCCAAGCCATTATTGATGGCCCACTCTTTGCATAGTTACAATAAGAAAAGGAGTACTTGTGGCACCTTAGAGACTAACCAATTTATTTGAGCATGAGCTTTCGTGAGCTACAGCTCACTTCATCAGATGCATACCGTGGAAACTGCAGCAGACTTTATATATACACAGAGAATATGAAACAATACCTCCTCCCACCCCACTGTCCTGCTGGTAAAAGCTTATCTAAAGTAAAGCTATTACCAGCAGGACAGTGGGGTGGGAGGAGGTATTGTTTCATATTCTCTGTGTGTATATAAAGGCTGCTGCAGTTTCCACGGTATGCATCTGATGAAGTGAGCTGTAGCTCACGAAAGCTCATGCTCAAATAAATTGGTTAGTCTCTAAGGTGCCACAAGTACTTCTTTTCCTTTTCTTTTTGCGAATACAGACTAACACGGCTGTTACTCTGAAACCTGTCATAGTTACAATAGGCCCTCAGAGTAATACTTCATATTTCTAGTTTCAGATACGAGAATGATACATTTAAACAAATGGGATGACCACACTCAGTAGGTTTTAAGCTTTGTAATGATACCTTACAAGAGACCTTTTGCATGAAGCATATTCCAGTTACCTCATATTCACACTCATTAGCATACTTCCATAAAATATGGAAGTGCATATGGAGTGCAGTGTCACACCCTCCTCCTGAACTTACTGCCAGAGCCTGGGACCCTGTCCATGGTGGCGGCAGTACATGTAAAATCCCGGTTTGTCTCTGGTTACACATCCTCCCAGCCCCTCTAAACCCTACAATGTCACTCACAGGTGTCCTAGCAAGGTGCAGGGTTCCTGGTCCCCTGGTGCCTGAAAACAGGTTGGGGTGTAGTATTGCTAACAGAATGCAGACAGCAATGTCTGTTAAAGTGTAGGAATCTTGGCATTTAGCCACCAATGCTATGAGGCGGCGTGCCTCAGTTTCCCCTTCTACACGGCAGTGTTGGCCTGTTATGCTTTTGATGCTGTGCCAAGCTCTAAGCCTGTTTACAGGTAGAAACTGAAAAGCAACATGCTTGTGGGACATTCCTGTGTCCCCCAAAAGGGAAGGTGATCCCGATCCAGCTGTGGGCTCACAGCTACCAGCTGTGACAGACCCTTCACTGGCCAGCAAAATCCCCCCCAGCCCTTTCATTCAGATTGGGCTTGCTTCCAGCTACAGAGTCCTTGGGGTCTGCTCCCACCCCAGCAGTCGTCAGGAACCCAACTTCCAGTGGGGGAGGTTTAGGTTGGATATTAGGAAAAACCTTTTCACTAGGAGGGTGGTGAAGCGCTGGAATGGGTTACCTGGGGAGGTGGTTGTCACGGACTGTGGGGGAGTCCAGGCCCTGCACCCCTCTTCCTGGGATTCACTGAGACTCTCAGCCAGCCAGTAAAACAGAAGGTTTATTGGACCACAGGAACACAGTCTCAAACAGAGCTTGTGGGTACAACCAGGACCCCTCAGTCAAGTCCTTCTGGGGGCGCAGGGAGCTTAGACCCCAGCCCTGGGGTTCCCTGCGTTCCACCACCCAGCACAAAACTGAAACCAACTTCCCCCCCACAGCAGGCTCTCTCCTGCAGCCTTTGTCCACATTCTCCGGAAGAGGTGTTACCTACCCCTCCCCTGGCTCAGGTGACAGGCTCTCAGGTCTCCCATCCCCAGTGAAACTCCCCTGCCACATTCCCAGGTCAACACTCCCCCGTCCCTGCTGCCTCACAGTGGCGGAATCTCCTTCCTTTGAGGTTTTTAAGGTCAGTCTTGACAAAGCCCTGACTGGGATGATTTAGTTGGGGATTGGTCCTGCTTTGAGCAGGGGGTTGGACTAGATGACCTTCTGAGGTCCCTTCCAACCCTGATATAATACGATTCTGTGATCTCCAGGATACATGTCCCTGTGCACCCCAGGGCAGGACCTGTCCCCTGCTGACCTGCAACTTCCTGGCAGTGAGAAGCTGGGAAGGCCTCCCTGTTACAAGGTGGAGCATCCCCCTCCCCCAGGGAGATGATCACAGGACAGGAGCTGGCTTTATCCATCTCTTCCCCCAGGAACTTGCCTAGCGTCATGGGGCTACAGGAACTGGTTATGACCATCCCTGCTGCGACCAAGGAATTAAAGAGACACTCCCCTATTTCTCCAGCAACACTTGTGACTTTACCCCCCCCCCCCCCGGGGCATTCAGCACAAGATTCCTTCTTGCTGCTCACAAACCCTGGGACAGATTCTGCCACATCGAAAAACTCATTCCCCAGTAGAAACAGTGCAAAACTGTGGGCCACTGCTGCAGTACTCAGCGCAGCCTGCAAATCACCAGTTTCCACCTGCACCGTAGCTCAAGGTGCAAGGACTTTGTAACCTCCCCCCAGTTCTAGTTCTGCCATTTTCCCTGGTAACAAATCCTTCTCCCAGATCAGCTCCCTCCTGACCACAGAGATCTCTGCACCCCTGTCCCTAAAACTTTGGAGCACTTTGCCATGAAGCTTAACAGCATCCATGTGCTCACTGCTTGGTCACGTTGAAGCAAGTTATGTTGGGCCGGCGCAGGGAACGCTGGGATCGGTGCCCGGGGCGGGGCCGGCGCGGGGAACGCTGGGATCGGCGCCTGGTGCGGGGCCGGCGCGGGGAACGCTGGGATTGGGGTTATCACATACTGGATCCCCACTGTGCTGATCCACATATCGTTCCCCTGAAAGGTGTGCTCTTACCTCTGACAGCTGGCATCTGAGCCTTGGGACGGGAGGGCTCCCCAATGCCCATGAGCTGGGTGTGCCAGCTCTTAAGCTGCAGAAATTGCCCTTGGAGCTGGAATTTGTCCTGGTCGCTCATGAGCTTGCCGCCCATGATTAACTGCATGAGGCCCAGGCCCCACTGCCTGGAAATGGGGGGACACGTTTGCATCTGAATTTGCGACAGGGACAGCTGGACTCTGTATCCAGCTGTGGGAAGCAGGCCTGGCGGGAGTGACAGGGACACAGAAAGGACGGGGGGCGGCGGCCAACCCGGTCAACAATGGAAGGGACCCTCGCGTTCCTATGATTGCTTCTTGTCTGCAGTCCCGGTGTGCAGCTCGTCAGGACAGGCCCTGCTGTGCTGGGCGCCCACCCACCTGTATGAAAGGCAGAGGCTACTTTCCCAATACCTAGAGTCTCTGTCTGCGCAGCTCCGTGGCCACTGCTGCTGCTGGCTCAGGTCTGGGGAGCTGCAAAGAGGAACAGTCTCCTGCCGGGAACCTGGGAAAGCAAATTCAGAGCATTTTCCGAACAGCCTGGAAAGGGTTAAATGGAGCAGCTACTGGCTGGGCAGGGTGCTGGAGTCCCTGCAGAACAGGATAGGGACAGGTTGGTTGGGTCCCTCCCCTCCCAGGCCGGCACTGCCCAGATGGATGCGTGAGAGAGGCAGCCAGGCCCCAGTTCTCAGGAATCCCATGCAGGGGGTGGGTGTTCTGTTTCCCTGAGCGTTCAGAGTTGTGAAATCTTGTTTCTTGGAGCCAGGGAGTGACAGGAGTTTGTTCTCTGTCTGCCCACGCCTCTCCCAAGCCCCTCAGCTGAGCCCTAGACCCTGCTGGAGGAGGAAAAAGGGGGTGGGTTGTTTTGGGGGGAGGGTTGCACTTAATTAAGTGGGGTTCAAACTGGAAAACAGCAAGTACACACAGGCTTTAACAGCTTTACCTGCTAAAGCTGCCTGCCACCAGCTCACCTTTCTAAGGCTTTGTCTGCACTGGAGCTTCGTCGGCAACACTTTTGCCGTTCAGGGGTGTTTGGCCGACAAAGAGCAGCAGTGTGAATAGCGCTTTGTCACTCCTGCCACTCAAGGGGGGTGGGAGAGCTTTCTCGGGCCGACAGACAGCAGCTGCCCTGCACCCCTTGTAGCAGCATGGCTGTAGCCGCACAGCTGTGTCGCTAAAAGCTGCATCGTGTAGACAAGCCTAACCGTGTCAACCCCACGCTGCACGAGAGACCTGACTTCCCAAAGCATCAGCACGCGCAGCACTGAACTCTCCTGAACATCTGTCCAGCCATGTCCCGATGTGGGGGCGCTGAACATCTGGCTAGACACGTCCCAAGGGGGGTGCAGAACATCTGGCCATGCATGTCCCAATGGGGGGAGAGGGGGTGCTGAACATCTGGCCATAAACGTCCGCCTGTCCATCTGGCCCTGGGCACCTTGGCAAATCTAGGTCCAGGAGGTAACAGGTTTTTAAACACCACATAATGGAAATGCGTTGAGCGTCACCCCAAGCATTCCAGAACTCCGAGTCTGGCCCCAAAATTAATTAAATTGGCTTAACAATGAAGAGGTTTTAAATATTAATAAATGGAGGGTTCGTGTACGTCATCCAGTTTCTGAGTCAGAAGAATATAGGGCTGGCAGGGACCTCGTGGGGCAGAGGCCAGTCTCAGCCCTCCCGGGCAGCCCCACCAGATCATCCCCTTTGTACGCTCATCAAGCTCCAGCTCGAAGCCAGTTGAGTTGTTTGCTGCGACGCCAAAGGGGAGGCTGCTCCAGCACTTCACTCCTCCAATGGTGAGAGATACGAATTTCCAGCCTCCTCCTGGCCCCTTTGTTCTTGCGCCAGCCTGGTCCTTTAACTTCAGTGGCTCCTCCCTCTCCCTGCTGTTTACGCCCACCCCCAGTGTATTTATGGGGAGCAATCCAATCCCCAGGTCCCTGCATTTTAGGCTAAACAAGCTGTGACTAAGTGGGGCCGGGGGGGTCTTGTTTTTTCAGTGCTTTGCATGCAGAGTGTGTGGGAGTCGGTCTCCCTGTGTGCTGCTTGTGTAACGAGGTGATGCGAGAGGGAGTTTGTTGTTGCAGAGGACCAGCGGTGACTTCGCCTAGCAGTTGGGACCCCAGACAACGGCCTGGAGATGGGGGACCCTAGTGACCAGTGACCTGGTGACCAAGAGGCCCAGCCCAGCCCAGCTTGGAAGTCAGCCGGTTCCTGCCAGTGAGGGAACAAAGGGCGGAGGAGAGATGGCCCCAGCAGCCTGTTTACGTGGGACAGAAGACAAAGGACAGAGGAGGGGCTTGGGGGAAGGTGATATAGGGTGATCGGCTGGAAGGAGGGGGCTTCTGGAATGGGGAGAGATAGCGGCCGAAGCCCATCTGGATGCAGGAGAGACCTAGATGTCCTGTGCTGAGGGATTCTAGGCCCAAGGGTCCTGATAACCTCCTATGCTGGGTTCAGACATTCAATAAACCCCCCTGTTTTACGCTGGCTGAGGGTTGCTCCAGTCTAGAGACCGGGTTGTGTTGCTCCCTCTGGGGGTGGAGGCCCCAAGGGCCTAGAGCGAGCGGACTCCCTGAGGGTGTTGACTAGCTAGTAAGGCCAACAGAGAGCCAGTCTAAAGGAACATCCTCCAACCGCATCGATCATCGGGGTTTGCTGTCAGCCCCTAAAAAAACAAGTAAATCAACTAGGATGTGTGGGTGTAGACAACCAAGGTATTAGGTTGGATATTAGGAAAAACTTTTTCACTAGGAGGGTGGTGAAACACTGGAATGCGTTACCTAGGGAGGTGGTAGAATCTCCTTCCTTAGAGGTTTTTAAGGTCAGGCTTGACAAAGCCCTGGCTGGGATGATTTAACTGGGAATTGGTCCTGCTTCCAGCAGGGGGTTGGACTAGATGACCTTCTGGGGTCCCTTCCAACCCTGATATTCTATGATTCTATGATTCTATGACTGCTGAATTGGAATTAATTTGCAAACTGGATACAATTAACTTAGACAGCTCTGCCCCAGCGATGACTCGGCTTGTGCTCCCCTTGCACCGTCATGGGGGGTGTTTGTCCTCGGTGAACGAGTTGCAGCTGGTGACACTCCCTGCGTGCAAGTGAGACTCACCCTCCCGCACCCGGGCGAACGAGCGCGGTGCTCAGCGTACTTCTCTGAAGCCACCTAGGGCGCTGAGATGTCTGCTGTGCTCGCCAATGGCCGCAGGAGCCGCAGCACCTCCAGACTCTGCCCCTTCCCTCCGCTGTGCTGGCCCTTACAGGCCCGGCTGTTACTGGCAGATCACAGGTCCCATGGTCCCGCCTTTCAGCAGAAAGGGCAGGAAGCTACAGCTGAGGAGGGGGAAGAAGGGCAACCAAGAAGGATTCCTGGTTGTTGTTTGGGCATTCCAAGAAGGGGCACCTATGATGTTAAGCACCGACGTTTTCCCCCTACAAGGGGGCCCATGGCAGAGATGGGCGTGCTGGAGGCTCGGAGAGGTGCTGTTCCAGGAGCCGGAGGGGCCTACGGCTTAACCCTGAGAGAGAGTGAACCTCCAAGAAGGGCTGTCCCACTGAAGGGGGTTCCTCCCAGGGACCGTACAGAGCCGAGAGAGAGCACGAGTCCTGTGAGTCCGTCACACAAACCACACTTCCTGGGGCTGGCAGGAAGCCCCCAGGGCAGGCTTTCCATTGCTCTCATCAGCCTCAAAGCCCTGCTTTTCGCCTGCCCTGGGGGCTTCCTGCCAACTCGGGCATGAATTCTACTTTCCGCTGCTTTCTCAGCACCCTTGCAGTGAGACAGATAGTTATTTAAGGTTTCACACCCGGCAGACATGGCTGGGCTGCCCAGTCTGATACAGCTGCCCAATGCACGGAGCTTTGCCTACTGGCAAGGAAGCTGCACCAGGCACCCAGAGAGGCACAGAGATAAAGGACGTATGTCACCACCTCACCCCTTGATGAACTGCACCCTCAGCAAGTTCGTGGATGACACTAAGCTGGGGGGAGAGGTAGATATGCTGGAGGGTAGGGATAGGGTCCAGAGTAACCTAGAGAAATTGTAGGATTGGGCCAAAAGAAATCTGATGAGGTTCAAGAAGGACAAGTGCAGAGTCCTGCACTTAGGACGGAAGAATCCCATGCACTGCTACATGGGGACGGACTGGCTAAGCAGCAGTTCTGCAGAAAAGGACCTGGGAATTACGGTGGACGAGAAGCTGGATATAAGGCAGCAGTGTGCCCTTGTTGCCAAGAAGGCCAACTGCATATTGGGCTGCATTAGTAGGAGCATTGCCAGCAGATCGAGGGACGCGATCGTTCCCCTCTGTTCGACACTGGTGAGGCCACATCTGGTGTCCAGTTTTGGGCCCCCCACTCAGAAGGGATATGGACAAATTGGAGAGAGTCCAGCGAAAGACAACGAAAATGATTAGGGGGCTGGGGCACATGACTTATGAGGGGAGGCTGAGGGAACTGGGGTTATTTAGTCTGCAGAAGAGAAGAGTGAGGGGGGATTTGATAGCTGCTTTCAACTACCTGAAAGGGGGTTCCAAAGGGGATGGATCTAGACTGTTCTCAGTGGTGGCAGATGACAGAATGAGGAGCAATGGTCTCAAGTTGCAGTGGGGGAGGTTTAGGTTGGATATTAGGAAACACTGTTTCACTAGGAGGGTGGTGAAGCACTGGAATGGGTTACCAAGGGAGGTGGTGGAATCTCCATCCTTCGCGGTTTTTAAGGCCCGGCTTGATAAAGCCCTGGCTGGGATGATTTCATTGGGGATTGGTCCTGCTTTGAGCAGGGGGTTGGACTAGCTGACCTCCTGAGGTCCCTTCCAACCCTGATATTCTATGATTCTATGACCTCAGCTCTAGGGAAGGAGGTTTTCCCAACTCAAATACCCAAGAAGGACACACCCAAGACAGCCCCATGCCACAGAGCGCGTGAGAAACCAGAGTCTCTGCACAGTTCTCTCTCATGTTGTTCCAGGCTCCTGCAGCCTGGGGCGTTCTCAGCAGCACCTCCTGTCCCACGTGACTCACCCATCCCACTGCATACATGCTGCATACAGGGCCTCCCCTGGCCTGCTTGCTGAGGCCTTGAAAGCGAGCCAGCAGCTGACATGGGAGATTTACTGAGCACGGTGAAGAGGCCTGGTCTGGATGAATGTGCCTACAAGGCAGAGTCCGGCTACACCGTCCTGAGATGTAAAGTGCACTTTGGCCATGCTCCCGGAGCACCCCCACCTCCTCATATCCACCTTTCACTGCAATGTTAAACCTACTGCATCCTTGAGCTTCAACCTGCTTCAACTCTCTCTACTTGAACGTGACCTCTGAGAGCAAACTTGCCTCCAGAACTGCTAAGTACAGAGCACAGGGCCCCCCAGTCCTGCAACCACACAGGAGAGCCAAAGCACTAGCCCCAGCACCCCCCATGGGCTGCAGCTGACAACAGACGAGGCCACTGGACTAGCTGCTCCCATACAACAAGCCTCTGCAGAGAACTGCCCCGTGGTTCACTTGACATGGCTACGCCCTGCCTAGTCTCTCTGTGTTCTGTGTTATAGGGCAGTGTCTGCAGAGCACCAGCACCTGCCCTGGAGAAGCCAGTGTCAGTTAGGAGTATTCAAGCTTTCGCGCTACACAGAATTCTCCTTCACGGCTGGGAACGGTGCTCAGTGTGTCACCACCAAATACAAGGGGACGGATTGCTCAGCATACACAGTTAACGGAGGGTCTACCGGTTTATGCTAAACAATCTGTTGCCCCTTGTATTTACTGGTGACACGCTGGGCCTGGAGAAGAACTCTGTGTAGCTTGAAAGCTTGTCTCTCTCACCAACGCAAATGGATCCAATAAAAGATATTCCCTCACCCACCTGGTCTCTCTAATATCCTGGGACCAACAAGGCTACAACACTGCAAACAGCAACCAGGAGGTTGATCAGGGATGTGGTTCCAGACTGAGACCCCCATCAAGCACTGAGCAAAAGAAGGCTTCAATGATGAAGGGGGTCAACAAGCATGTGGACCAAAAGGATCCAGTGGATATAGTGTACTTAGATTTTCAGGTCTCAGAGTAACAGCCGTGTTAGTCTGCATCCGCAAAAAGAAAAGGAGTACTTGTGGCACCTTAGAGACTAACCAATTTATCTGAGCATAAGCTTTCGTGAGCTACAGCTCACTTCATCGGATGCATGCAGTGGAAAATACAGTGGGGAGATTTATATACACAGAGAACATGAAACAATGGGTGTTACCATACAGACTGTAACCAGAATGATCAGGTAAGGTGAGCTATTACCAGCCGGAGAGCGGGGAGGGACGGGGGGGTCGGACACAACGACCTTTTGTAGTGATAATCAAGGTGGGCCATTTCCAGCAGTTGACAAGAACGTCTGAGGAACAGTCGGGGGGTGGGGTGGGAATAAACAACGGGAAATAGTTTTACTTTGTGTAATGACCCATCCACTCCCAGTCTCTATTCAAGCCTAAGTTAATTGTATCCAGTTTGCAAATTAATTCCAATTCAGCAGTCATAGAATCATAGAATCACAGAATATCAGGGTTGGAAGGGACCCCTGAAGGTCATCTAGTCCAACCCCCTGCTCGAAGCAGGACCAATTCCCAGTTAAATCATCCCAGCCAGGGCTTTGTCAAGCCTGACCTTAAAAACCTCTAAGGAAGGAGATTCTACCACCTCCCTAGGTAACGCATTCCAGTGTTTCACCACCCTCCTAGTGAAAAAGTTTTTCCTAATATCCAATCTAAACCTCCCCCACTGCAACTTGAGACCATTACTCCTCGTTCTGTCATCTGCTACCATTGAGAACAGTCTAGAGCCATCCTCTTTGGAACCCCCTTTCAGGTAGTTGAAAGCAGCTATCAAATCCCCCCTCATTCTTCTCTTCTGCAGACTAAACAATCCCAGCTCCCTCAGCCTCTCCTCATAAGTCATGTGTTCTAGACCCCTAATCATTTTTGTTGCCCTTCGCTGGACTCTCTCCAATTTATCCACATCCTTCTTGTAGTGTGGGGCCCAAAACTGGACACAGTACTCCAGATGAGGCCTCACCAATGTCGAATAGAGGGGGACGATCACGTCCCTCGATCTGCTCGCTATGCCCCTACTTATACATCCCAAAATACCATTGGCCTTCTTGGCAACAAGGGCACACTGCTGACTCATATCCAGCTTCTCATCCACTGTCACTCCTAGGTCCTTTTCCGCAGAACTGCTGCCTAGCCATTCAGCCCCTAGTCTGTAGCGGTGCATTGGATTCTTCCATCCTAAGTGCAGGACCCTGCACTTATCCTTATTGAACCTCATCAGATTTCTTTTGGCCCAATCCTCCAATTTGTCTAGGTCCTTCTATATCCTATCCCTCCCCTCCAGCGTATCTACCACTCCTCCCAGTTTAGTGTCATCTGCAAACTTGTTGAGGGTGAAATCCACACCATCCTGCAGATCATTTATGAAGATATTGAACAAAACCGGCCCCAGGACCGACCCCTGGGGCACTCCACTTGACACCGGCTGCCAACTAGACATGTTGGAGACTCGTTGGAGTCTGTTTTTGAAGTTTTTCTGTTGAAGAATTGCCACTTTTAGGTCTGTAATCGAGTGACCAGAGAGATTGAAGTGTTCTCCAACTGGTTTTGTAGATTTTCAGAAGGCCTTTGACAAGGTCCCTCACCAAAGGCTCTTAAGCAAAGTAAGCTGTCATGGGCTAAGAGGGAAGGTCCTTTCATGGATTGGTAACTGGTTAAAAGATAGGAAACAAAGGGTAGGAATAAATGGTCAGTTTTCAGAATGGAGAGAGGTAAATAGTGGTGTCCCCCAGGGATCTGTTCTGGGCCCAGTCCTATTCAACATATTCATAAATGATCTGGAAAAAGGGGTAAACAGTGAGGTGGCAAAATTTGCAGATGATACAAAACTACTCAAGATAGTTAACTCCCAGGCAGACTGCGAAGAGCTAAAAAGGATCTCTCAAAACTGGGTGACTGGGCAACAAAATGGCTGATGAAATTCAATTGTTGATAAATATAAAGTAATGCACATTGGAAAACATAATCCCAACTATACATACAACATAGTGGGGGTCTATATTAGCTATTACCATTCAAGAAAGCTAACAGAATGTTGGAAATCGTTAAGAAAGGGATAGATAATAAGACAGAAAATATCACGTTGCCTCTATAGAAATCCATGGTATGCCCATATCTGGAATACTGCATGCAGATGTCGTCGCCGCATCTCAAAAAAAATATATTAGAATTGGAAAAGGTACAGAAAAGGGCAACAAAAATGATTAGGGGTATGGAACGGCTGCCATATGAGGAGAGATTAATAAGACTGGGACTTTTCACCTTGGAAAAGAGATGACTAAGCTGGGATATGACTGAGGTCTATAAATGTAGCTCACGAAAGCTTATGCTCAAATAAATTTGTTAGTCTCTAAGGTGCCACAAATACTCCTGTTCTTTTTGCGGATACAGGCTAACACGGCAGCTACTCTGAAACCTGTAAACAAGGAAGTGTTATTTACTCCTTCTCATAACACAAGAATTAGGGATCACCCAATGAAATGAATAGGCAGAAGGTTTAAAACAAACCAAAGGACGTATTTCTTCACACAACGTACAGTCAACCTGTGGAACTCCTTACCAGAGGATGTTGGGTCATAGTGGATCACAAACTTATATGCATCAACAATGTAATCCTGGTGCAAAAAAAAGTGGACATCATTCTGGGATGTATTAGTACAAGTGTTGTAAGCAAGACACGAGAAGTAATTTTGCTGCTCTACTCTGCACTGATAAGGGCTCAGCTGGAGTACTGTCTCCAGTTCTGGGTGCTACATTTCAGGAAAGATATGGGCAAATTGGAGGAAGTCCAGAGAAGAGCAACGAAAAGATTAAAGGGCTAGAAAACATGACCTCTGAGTGAAGATTTAAAAAAAACCTGAATTTGTTCAGTCTGGTGAAGAGAAGACTGAGAGGGGACATGATAACCATGGTGGTGTGGCTGAAGCAAGTACTCACCAGCAACTACACACCACACAACAAAAACACCAACCCAGGAACCAAACCCTGCAACAAACCCTGGAGCCAACTCTGTCGACATATCTATTCAAGGGACACCATCATAGGACCTAATCACATCAGCCACACCATCCGGGGCTCGTTCACCTGCATATCTACCAATGTAATATATGCCATCATGTGCCAGCAATGCCCCTCTGCCATGTACATTGGCCAAACCAGACAGTCTCTACGCAAAAGAATAAATGGACACAAATCTGACATCAGGAATCATAACATTCAAAAACCAGTTGGAGAACACTTCAATCTCCTTGGTCACTCAATAACAGACCTAAAAGTGGCAATTCTTCAACAAAAAACTTCAAAACCAGACTCCAACGTGAAACTGCAGAACTGGAATTAATTTGCAAACTGGACACCATCAGATTAGGCCTGAACAGAGACTGGGAGTGGTTGGGTCTTTACAAAACCTAAACCTAATTTCCCCCATACTAATTTCCTCTACTGTTACTCACACCTTCTTGTCAACTGTCTGAAATGGGCCACTCTCATTCCCACTTCAAAAGTTATTTTTCCTGCCTTGGTATCCTGCTGTCAATTGAATTGTCTTGTTAGACTGACCTCACACTTGGTAAGGCAACTCATATCTTTTTATGTATTTATACCTGCTCCTGTATTTTCCACTCCATGCATCTGATGAAGTGCATTCTAGCCCATGAAAGCTTATGCCCAAATAAATTTGTTAGTCTCTAAGGTGCCACAAGGACTCCTCATTGTTTTTGCTGATACGGCTACCACTTTGAGCTCTGAAAAGGGCATCTTACGAAAATCCCAGATGGTGCAGAGTCCAAACCCTGAATCCAGATCTCAGATCTTACAAGCAGATGAACCCCAAGAGATAGTGCAAGTTCCACTGAGATTCAACAAAGAGGAAGAATCAGAAAAGTGGGTGTCACAGGGGAGAGCAGAATCTGCCAAGAGCTGCTGCTGCTGGCAGGTGGAGAAGAATTACTAAACAGAGAGTCACCAGTCACTAAGGCCATGCCTACTCTGGCAATTGAACGACAAAACTCCCGTCCCTCAGAGGTGTTAAAAAAAAAACCACCCTGAAATACAAAAGCCCTGCCACGACAAGTGCCAGTGTGAACAGCGCATCGCTCATTGTGGGTGGACGTTTTTTGTCGGCAGGAGAGCCAACAAACAGCAGCTACGCTGCGTGACCTTTACTGGCATGGTAGTGGCGAGACAGCCATGTTGCTAAAAGCTGTGCAGTGCAGACCTAGCCCAAAACGACCCTGTGCCCCTCTGGATCAGTAAGTGACCAGATGGATCCATGGTGTCTCCTATTACTCAAATCTGGAGAGTCTATAGTCAGGGGTATGGGGTGGAGAGGAATGTAGATTGAAGCCAGCCTTCAGTCAGATTGGCATCTCAAAGTGGCTGTGCACTTCTGCCTCAGGAACTTCAAAACAGAGTTTGTGTCAAGCAGGTGCTTTGCCTAGGGACATGAGAAACTGAATACTGAATATGTAAGACCAATTCCAATAGAAAAGTCTTCAGCTGGTTCTCATCCTTTCCTTGATTTGCACATAAGTGCGTCCAAATAGAGCAGGCCCAGGGAGGGGAGGGAAGGTCCCTCTCAAAGGCACTTGAGCAAGGGGTACAGAGACAAGCAGCCTTCCAAGAGGCATTGGAGGAATCCAGGTGCTTCAGTGCCACCAGGGCCCAGCCGCTGAAGGGTGTGGGATGAACCAGGACGGCAGGCACTGCTCAGGACGAGGTGTACCACAGGAGTTGTCTTTTAACCGTTAACACCACGAAACAAAACAGGCAAAAAGCTCCTCAAGGTAAATACAGACGACCCAACCTTTGAAGTTCTTTATCACAGTAGATTAACAAAAACTGGGTGGGGTCAAGGCCACAGTGCATATATCCTCAAGTCTGAATGTTCAGATCCACTAGCTAGTGTTAAGGAAAAGTTAGCACGTGTGACTCCATTTTGGTTTGGGGCCCACCATTGTCTAAAAGCAAGCGCGTCATGCACCAGGAGGAGTGTTCCTTAGATACTGCATTCCTGTGAAAATCCTCCTCCTTGTCTCCAGCCTGCCTTGACTCCCGGTATCTGTTCTTTGTCTGTCTCTAACTCCCTATCTCCTGGCCTTTGATGTGAGGCCTCCCATCCTGATAATAAAAGTTACTGATGCATGGCTTTAGGACCATGCTGTGTCATTAACATACTAGTTTAGCACGAGGAATGTACCAAGCAGGGATAGGTGGTAGACAAGAAAAGGGTTTGTTTATTGGCTAAGGTTTCCGAGCACGAGGGCAACATGCTTTGCTAAGAGGTATATAACCTTTGTATAATCTGTGTTCGGGGTCCCCTCCTGGCTAGCAGGGGGGCACCACACTCGAGCATAATAAACTTGGTGTTTTTTGGGAACTCTGCAGTTGTGGACTTTGTTTATGTGCCTCAGCCTAGATTCGAACTGTGCGTGTCCTACCAGGTGTAATTCGCAGCATTTGTGTGCGTGTCCTACCAGGTGTAATTCGCAGCATTTGTGTGCGTGTCCTACCAGGTGTAATTCGCAGCAGTTGTGTGCGTGTCCTACCAGGTGTAATTCGTAACAGTTTTGGCGACCACGAAGGGACTCTAGGCTCGCCCCAACAAGCGAGACTACACTCCTCCTCTCGGACAGCTCCAGCCGGCACAGGGTGAGTTCACCTTTGAGAACTCCGAGGAGGCGGGTTGTGAGCTGTCGCTTAGGCGATAAGGTGGCACATTTGGTGTCCTTTTGGTAGCCCATTATGGGTTCTGGGCAGCGTGTAAGTAAGGAGACCCCTTTGGCTGAAATTCTCGAGAATTGAGGGAATCTTTCTGGTACCTATGGGTTAGGTTAAAAAAAAAAAAAAAGCTGTAATCTTGTTCAAGGTTGAGTGGCCAGCATTAACAACTCAAACACCTTTCGAATGGCCACCGGATGGTTCCTTTGCTGGGGAAAAATTAACAGCGCTTAGAAAAAGGCTGGAGAACAAAGCTCCAGCCCAGATGGATTATTGGTATGTATGGGACAACTGGGCTTATGCGCATGCGAAAGGACGTCCTCTTTCCTCTTCCTTTTCTTATTCATCTCAGGGGTCTCCAGCCCTGCTCTGTGCTATGCCTGCTTCTGCCCCTCCTCTGGCTTACCCTCGGCTTTCTGACTTATGCCCGTCACCTCCTTGCTTGCCAATTGGCCGTGCGTTCTGTCCAGGTGACAAGCCTCATGGGGGAGGACTCGGGTAGCCTTTGTGAGTGAGAATATTTAAGAGAAGAGACCAGGAGTGCTGGGGGGCTAGTTAAGAAGCCCATCCTCCTTGTTAAATTGGTAGTGAAACAAAGCTGGTGCTCATGGAAGGGACAGTTCAGAGAAAAAAAACAGGATCGGGCCCAAGCGGGCAGGCAACAGATAGAGAGATTGGAAAACAGGTTGAAAACTTAGAGGTCATAGTGAAAAAAGAGGAGTAAATAATTACAGGAATGGGAAACGTAAATCCCGGAATAATACTTGGAATAGTAAAATCTAAGTTAATTGGGTGTCGTTTTGGGAGATAAGCAAGTGATTTAAGAAAGAAAAGTGAGAAGTTAACTCTGTAGTTGCTGGAAAGAATTAAGCAGTTGACCTTTGTAAAATACTGGGGAAAAAAAAGAATTCTTGGTTTCTTTGCAGCCATTTTGAGGAAAATGGGCCCTTTTCCAAAGGAATGCAATTATACAGTGCTACTTAATTAATATCTTATTAGGCTCCAAGGGGCTACAATAGGTGGTGTCTTCCTTTTCAGGTTGCTGTGTGTTTGACAGCAGGAGTTAAAAGTAAAAGGCAATCAAAAGTCTGGTAAAGTTTATTGTGCCCTTTTTAAAGTAAGAATTTTTAAGCTGTGGATCCAAAAGCAAGCCGGAAAGCATTTGTTTTAATGTAAATTACCTAACTAATAAGGTAGAAGCCACTAAAACCTGGGCTGCCTATGAAACAAATACAAGAAAATATGTTTCAGAGTAACAGCCGTGTCAGTCTGTATTCGCAAAAAGAAAAGGAGTACTTGTGGCACCTTAGAGACTAACCAATTTATTTGAGCATAAGCTTTCGTAGCTCACAAAAGCTTATGCTCAAATAAATAAGAAAATATGTGTAATTCCTCTGTTTTGCCTGCAATTAACAAGTGTATTTGTATAAAAAGAAAATATTTTAAGCAATGACTGACTGCCCAGAAGGGGTAGATCCATGTTCTTTTTGTCTTTCAGAAAATCAGAGAAAACTGATACCAGCTAAAAAGCAATTCAACATCTCATAAATTTACTTGCACAATAGGAATTCTGTTCTGTGTTCTATGTGTCCTGTCTTGTGGTGTTTGTCTTGTGGCCAGAATTGCTGTGTTTAATTTTTCATAGGACAGTTTAGTTTAAAACTAAATAGAAGGGTTAAATCAAAATGCAGATACTTGTTTTATTCAACTTGGAATACAAAGTGTTTGGATAATATCAGAAAAATGTGATATACTAAAGTTTAATACATTTGCTTAAGTAAAAAAAAGAAATTTCATTGGCCAGATCTTTTAATTGAAAAAAATTGTTGTTAAAATTTGCACACCAACAGTCTTTGGAAGCAATGACATGAAAGGTTAACCCACTCCCCATATTATACAAGAGATCCTTCTGGCTACCTCACATTTCTAGCCAGAGGGCTGGGGAGGGAGGAAAGCTATTGGACACCAGAGGTTGTACCAAGTGGACTCCTCAAAAGTGGGTGTGCTTGTCCTGGCTTGTTGCTCCAAAGCTCTGTAATAAAGTCATTTTCCTAGAAGGGTGTGTGTGGCATACATTGAACAATAAGACTAAAGTGCTGTATAATGGGCAATGTACATGTGTTCATTTTTGAACAAAGGTGTGTGAGTGGAAAGTGAAAGTTTCCTTTGCAGGTTAATAAAAGCCAAGAAGGGAAACAGAAATAAAACGGAGGACGGCCTGGCAGGCTCGGTCCAAAGATAAGACGCTGGCCTGCCCAAGGACACTACTCACAGCTAGGATTTGGCTGACAGCCAAGAAAGAGGGGGGCTTGAATGTGCCCAAGCAGCTGTGAGATCTGCAACACGCTGCCAGACATTAATGAAATGTGTTAGATCTCTGTATTTACAGATGAAAGGAGTCTTGCTTCAAGAATCCTGAGCAAACCTGCCATTTGTTAAAACCAGGTAACTGGGTTTACATAAAGGTCCATCAACAAAAGACTACTCTGGCCCCATGCTGGAAAGGCCCTTATTAAGTCCTGCTAACTACCAACACCACTGTGAAGTGCCAAGAACTGACTGCCTGAACCCATGCTTCTTACTGCAAAAAGACCCCTCCACCTCGAGATGACTTCACTTCGACTACTAATCAGCCTGTCCCTCCTTCTGGGTTTTTTTTTTTCTTTCCTCCTTTTAAACAGCAAAAAAAAACAAAAAACAAGGTGAAGTGCTAGTAACCTCTCCCTTGTCCACTGACAAAGCTAACCTGCATTCAGTATTTGCTAAAGAAACCAAAGAACTACAGGGTGACATGCTAGTAACCTCTCCCCTGTATAATGCAAAACCATGACTGTTCCAAGAGAGAAGAAGGAACGCCTGCTCTGCTGAAACCACCAAGATCCAAGGATTCCTGACTGCAAAAGACACTGAGAATTGGCCTTGGTGGCAAAGACGGAGCATTGTACATTGGCAGGGAGGCAGTTGCGGGATATATTCTTGGGAATGTGCAGTGAAGTGGTGGGGTGGGTTTATTTCAGGGGCTGGAATCTGTGCTTGTGGGCAAGTATGAATACCAAAAACGCCTTACAGCCACGAACATTACTCCCACCATCTGCCACCACTCCTTTGCAGGTAAAGGTTCCTGGATCCATCATAGCTACGTTAAGTTGGCGCTGGGACCCCCACCTGACCGTGACAAGCCATTGGACAAGCCACTTCACGAATGAACACCACGACCAACCCATGGACTAAGCTTTCTAGCTATTGGAACCTTTACAGCCCACCAGGACTTCTTGTGTTCCTGTTTATCGGACTTACATTGGGGGTAGTGTTTTTTGTATGGTATAGAGGAGGATGCCGACATTGGTATGGTTTTCTCCCTATTCCCAAGTCCGGTACAAGGATGGGAGGGCAATAGCTTCTTGAATTTAACCCGCACTATCAAACAGGGTGTAAATCAAATGCAGTGTTGGATTTGTATTCATACCTCCACATATTTGGGTCAGGGGGTCCCGTTGGTAGGGGTACCTATCCCCCTTAATCGAACACTCCAAGCTAAGCTATGGGCAAACACTACATTTAACTGGAATGTTACAATCCAAATATGGTCTATTGATATGGTGGCCCAGAGTAATTATGCTTTATGTGTGTCACGACGTAAGGGCATAGAAAATACAGTCTTTGTAGGGAATTTTGTAGGGTGCGAGGACACCACCCGAATCAGCTCTGGTGCGGGAGGCCCCTCTACCTACTCCAGAACCCCGTGGCCGGTCCCCGAGGCGTCTGGCTGGTATTGGTTATGCAATCACACAGCCTATAAGGTTCTCCCAGCAGGCTGGTGTGGTACATGTACCTTAGGGGCTATAGTACCCGCCGTGACAGTACACCAGAACCTGACCCGGGGAGAGATCCGCAATCTAGTATGGAGGGACCGACGAAGTATTCCTTTAAACCCCCTTTCTCAACGGCCCAAAGGCTTTCACTCATTTGTGCGTTGGTTTCTGCCATGGTTGGAAGTAAGCAAGCTAGAAAAAGCTATAGTTAACATTTCAGCTGCTTTGAAATTAATGGCAAATGCAACTGCAGATGCCTTATCTGCCCTTCAAATTGAAGTAACTCAGCCTTCCCAAACTACATTGCAAAACCGCCTAGCCCTGGATTATCTCCTTGCAAACCAGGGTGGGGTTTGTGCTCTGGTTAACTCAAGCTGTTGTGTATTTGTAAATCAGTAGCACAGGGTAAAAACTGATATCCACATCCTCATGCAGCAGGCAGCCCTATTCCACCACGCCAGCCTCAACAATACCAGCACTGGGTTCCAGGAGGTCTGGAACTGGCTCACCTCATGGCTACCGGATGTGGGGGCTTGGGGACGGAGTATTTTGTACTTCATCCTTTTGGCTGTTATTGCTTTTGTGTTATTTTTTGTATGCCTACAATGTTGTGGTATGTGCTATCGGCAACTGCTAACCCTGCATCGCGGTTACTCAGCCCCGATATAGCTTACTGACGTACAAAAAAAAAAGGGAGGACTGTTAAGGAAAAGTTAGCACATGTGACTCCATTTTGGTTTGGGGCCCACCATTGTCTAAAAGCAAGCACATCATGCACCAGGAGGAGTGTTCCTTAGATACTGCATTCCTGTGAAAATCCTCCTCCTTGTCTCCAGCCTGCCTTGACTCCCGGTATCTGTTCTTTGTCTGTCTCTAACTCCCTATCTCCTGGCCTTTGATGTGAGGCCTCCCATCCTGATAATAAAAGTTACTGATGCATGGCTTTAGGACCATGCTGTGTCATTAACATACTACTTTAGCACGAGGAATGCACCAAGCAGGGATAGGTGGTAGGTAAGAAAAGGGTTTGTTTATTGGCTAAGGTTTCCGATGCATGAGGGCAACATGCTTTGCTAAGAGGTCTATAACCTTTGTATAATCTGTATTTGGGGTCCCCTCCTGGCTAGCAGGGGGGCACCATGCTCGAGCGTAATAAACTTGGTGTTTTTTGGGAACTCTGCAGTTGTGGACTTTGTTTATGTGCCTCAGCCTAGATTCGAACTGTGCGTGTCCTACCAGGTGTAATTCGTAGCATTTGTGTGCGTGTCCTACCAGGTGTAATTGTAGCATTTGTGTGCTTGTCCTACCAGGTATAATTCGTAACACTAGCACGCATGTGGTCCCAACAGAGATGGCTTTTAGAGAGAGTTTCTGCTTTCTGTACAGCGCACACCTACATGCCACGTGTGCGGATCTATATACACAATCCTTTAAAGAGAAACAAAAAGTTGATTTCAGGCCAAAAATAAATCTTGTACTTTGAAAATCAACCTGCTCGATTACACACTCAGAACAAAAAGAAAAGGAGGACTTGTGGCACCTTAGAGACTAACCAATTTATTTGAGCTACAGCTCACTTCATCGAATGCAGAACTCAGAACAGGCTGTCACTTAATGTAGCATAACATGAAGTGATTACGTTGGCAACGACAGACTGATGAGAGAAAACAGTGATATCTTTCAAGAGCAGCAGAATTCCAAAAGCAACTTGATAATTTCCATCACGGCTGGAGTCCAATGGAAGGGACAGGACCTTCTACCCATTGCCATGCAGCGAGGTTTAGTGCATGTGGAAGTACCATCTTAAAACACATTATAAAACTACATAAACCGGGAGCTAAAATACAGTTTGAAAAATCTACTTCCACAGCTTCTCTGTCACCCTCTTTTCTTCATGCTACATGCTAGTCACTCCTATATCCGTACATTCCTGAGCCTGCTTTTATTTACATATTATAAACTATGTAATTTGTTTTAGCAGGGCCATTGCAAGTTTGAGCAAAGAAGAGTTTGATTCCGTAATCATAATTTGTGCTGTTTCCTGGAGAATCTTAAAAACATAAGAACATAACAACGGCCATACTGGGTGAGACCAAAGGTCCACCTAGCCCAGTAACCTGTCTTCTGACAGTGGCCAATGCCAGGTGTCCCAGAGGGAATGAATAGAACAGGGAATCATCAAGTGATCCATCCCCTGTCGCTTATTCCCAGCTTCTGGAAAACAGAGGCTAGGGACACCAACCCTGCCCATCCTGGCTAATAGCCATTGATGGACCTATCCTCCATGAACTTATCTAGTTCTTTTTTTAACCCTGCTATTGTCTTGGCCTTCACAACATCCTCTGGCAAGGAGTTCCACAGGTTGACTGTGCATTGTGTGAAGAAATACTTCCTTTTATTTGTTTTAAACCTGATGCCTATTAATTGCATTTGGTGACCACTAGTTCTTGTGTTATGAGAAGTAGTAAACAACACTTCCTTATCTACTTTCTCTACACCAATCATGATTTTATAGACCTCCTTAGCCATCTCTTTTCCAAGCTGAAAAGTCCCAGTCTTATTAATCTCTCCTCATATGGAAGCCATTCCATACCCCTAATCATTTTTGTTGCCCTTTTCTAAACCTTTTCCAATTCCAATATGTCTTTTTTGAGATGGGGCGACCACATCTGCACGCAGTATTCAAGATGTGGGCGTACCTTGGATTTCTATAGAGGCAACATGATATTTTCTGTCTTATTCTCTATCCCTTTCTTAATGATTCCCAGAATTCTGTTCGCTTTTTTGACTGCTGCTGCTCACTGAGTGGATATTTTCAGAGAACTATCCACAATGACTCCAAGATCTCTTTCTTGAGTGGTAACAGCTAATTTAGACCCCATCATTTTATATGTATAGTTGGGATTATGTTTTCCAATGTGCATTACATTGCATTTATCAACATTGAATTTCATCTGCCATTTTGTTGCCCAGCCACCCAATTTTGAGATATCCCTTTGTAACTCTTTGCAATCTGCCTGGGTCTTAACTTCCTTTAGTAATTTTGTATCATCTGCAAATTTTGCCACCTCACTGTTTACCCCCTTTTCCAGATCATTTATGAATATGTTGAATAGGACTGGTCCCAGTACAGACCCCTGGGGGACACCACTATTTACCTCTCTCCATTCTGAAAACGGACCATTTATACCTACCCTTTGTTTCCTATCTTTTAACCAGATACCAATCCATGAGAGGACCTTCCCTCTTATCCCGTGGCAGTTTACTTTGCATAAGAGCCTTTGGTGTGGGACGTTGTCAAAGAATCATAGAATCATGGAATATCAGGGTTGGAAGGGACCTCAGGAGGTCATCTAGTCCAACCCCCTGCTCAAAGCAGGACCAATCCCCAATTAAATCATCCCAGCCAGGGCTTTGTCAAGCCTGACCTTAAAAACCTCTAAGGAAGGAGATTCCACCACCTCCCAAGGGAACCCATTCCAGTGTTTCACCACCCTCCTAGTGAAAAAGTTTTTCCTAATATCCAACCTAAACCTCCCCCCACTGCAACTTGAGACCATTACTCCTTGTTCTGTCATCTGCTACCCCTGAGAACAGTCTAGATCCATCCTCTTTGGAACCCCCTTTCAGGTAGTTGAAAACAGCTATCAAATCCCACCTCATTCTTCTCTTCCGCGACTAAACAGTCCCAGTTCCCTCAGCCTCTCCTCATAAATCACATGTTCTAGTCCCCTAATCATTTTTGTTGCCCTACACTGGACACTTTCCAATTTTTCCACATCTTTCTTGTAGTGTGGGGCCCAAAACTGGACACAGTACTCCAGATGAGGCCTCACCAATGTCTAATAGAGGGGAACGATCACATCCCTCAATCTGCTGGCAATGCTCCTACTTATACAGCCCAAAATGCCGTTAGCCTTCTTGGCAACAAGGGCACACTGTTGACTCATATCCAGGTTCTCGTCCACTGTCACCCCTAGGTCCTTTTCCGCAGAACTGCTGCCGAGCCACTCGGTCCCTAGTCTGTAGCGGTGCATGGGATTCTTCCGTCCTAAGTGCAGGACTCTGCACTTGTCTTTGTTGAACCTCATCAGATTTCTTTTGGCCCAATCCTCTAATTTGTCTAGGTCCCTCTGTATCCTATCCCCCCCTCCAGCGTATCTACCTCTCCTCCTAGTTTAGTGTCATCTGCAAACTTGCTGAGGGTGCAATCCACACCATCCTCCAGATCATGAATGAGACTTTCTGAAAATCTAAGTACGCTATATCCACGGGATCCCCTTGGTCCACATGCTTGTTGACGCCCTCAAAGAATTGTAGTAGATTGGTGAGGCATGATTTCCCTTTACAAAAAACATGTTGACTCTTCCTCAACAAATTATGTTCATCTATATGTCTGACAATAAGAAAAGGAGTACTTGTGGCACCTTAGAGACTAACCAATTTATTTGAGCATGAGCTTTCGTGAGCCACAGCTCACTTCATCAGATGCATGCCGTGGAAACTGCAGCAGACTTTATATATACACAGAGAATATGAAACAATACCTCCTCCCACCCCACTGTCCTGCTGGTAATAGCTTATCTAAAGTAATCATCAGGTTAGGCCATTTCCAGCACAAATCCAGGTTTTCTCACCCTCCACCCCCCCACACAAATTCACTCTCCTGCTGGTGATAGCCCATCCAAAGTGACAACTCTTTACACAATGTGCATGATAATCAAGTTAGGCCATTTCCTGCACAAATCCAGGTTCTCTCACTCCCTCACCCCCCTCCAAAAACCCACCCCCATACACACACAAACTCACTCTCCTGCTGGTAATAGCTCATCCAAACTGACCACTCTCCAAGTTTAAATCCAAGTTAAACCAGAACATCTGGGGGGCGGGGGGGTAGGAAAAAACAAGAGGAAATAGGCTACCTTGCATAATGACTTAGCCACTCCCAGTCTCTATTTAAGCCTAAATTAATAGTATCCAATTTGCAAATGAATTCCAATTCAGCAGTTTCTCGCTGGAGTCTGGATTTGAAGTTTTTTTGTTTTAAGATAGCGACCTTCATGTCTGTGATTGCGTGACCAGAGAGATTGAAGTGTTCTCCGACTGGTTTATGAATGTTATAATTCTTGACATCTGATTTGTGTCCATTTATTCTTTTACGTAGAGACTGTCCAGTTTGACCAATGTACATGGCAGAGGGGCATTGCTGGCACATGATGGCATAAATCACATTGGTGGATGTGCAGGTGAACGAGCCTCTGATAGTGTGGCTGATGTTATTAGGCCCTGTGATGGTGTCCCCTGAATAGATATGTGGGCACAATTGGCAACGGGCTTTGTTGCAAGGATAAGTTCCTGGGTTAGTGGTTCTGTTGTGTGGTATGTGGTTGTTGGTGAGTATTTGCTTCAGGTTGCGGGGCTGTCTGTAGGCAAGGACTGGCCTGTCTCCCAAGATTTGTGAGAGTGTTGGGTCATCCTTTAGGATAGGTTGTAGATCCTTAATAATGCGTTGGAGGGGTTTTAGTTGGGGGCTGAAGGTGACGGCTAGTGGCGTTCTGTTATTTTCTTTGTTAGGCCTGTCCTGTAGTAGGTAACTTCTGGGAACTCTTCTGGCTCTATCAATCTGTTTCTTTACTTCCGCAGGTGGGTATTGTAGTTGTAAGAAAGCTTGATAGAGATCTTGTAGGTGTTTGTCTCTGTCTGAGGGGTTGGAGCAAATGCGGTTGTATCGCAGAGCTTGGCTGTAGACGATGGATCATGTGGTGTGGTCAGGGTGAAAGCTGGAGGCATGCAGGTAGGAATAGCGGTCAGTAGGTTTCCGGTATAGGGTGGTGTTTATGTGACCATTGTTTATTAGCATTGTAGTGTCCAGGAAGTGGATCTCTTGTGTGGACTGGACCAGGCTGAGGTTGGTGGTGGGATGGAAATTGTTGAAATCATGGTGGAATTCCTCAAGGGCTTCTTTTCCATGGGTCCAGATGATGAAGATGTCATCAGTATAGCGCAAGTAGAGTAGGGGCTTTAGGGGACGAGAGCTGAGGAAGCGTTGTTCTAAATCAGCCATAAAAATGTTGGCATATTGTGGGGCCATGCGGGTACCCATAGCAGTGCCGCTGATCTGAAGGTATACATTGTCCCCAAATGTGAAATAGTTATGGGTAAGGACAAAGTCACAAAGTTCAGCCACCAGGTTAGCCGTGACATTATCGGGGATAGTGTTCCTGACGGCTTGTAGTCCATCTTTGTGTGGAATGTTGGTGTAGAGGGCTTCTACATCCATAGTGGCCAGGATGGTGTTATCAGGAAGATCACCGATGGATTGAAGTTTCCTCAGGAAGTCAGTGGTGTCTCGAAGGTAGCTGGGAGTGCTGGTAGCGTAGGGCCTGAGGAGGGAGTCTACATAGCCAGACAATCCTGCTGTCAGGGTGCCAATGCCTATTGTTCTTTATTATAGTTTCAACCAGTTTATGCGGTACTGAAGTCAGGCTTACAGGCTTGTAATTGCCGGGATCATCTCTGGAGCCCTTTTAAAAAATCTTATTGTTCTTATTTTAAAAAGTTCTTAGTTAACCTTTCCAATGCAAAAGTTACTTCTGTCCCTGCCCCCACCCCCCCAATCACCGAGGTGAATGGGAACTTTAAAGCCAATCTGAATCATTTAACATGTTTCTTTGCTGCCAATATAATTTTCCCTTCTACTCATTCTTCACCCTCCTCCCTGACTCCCATTTTTCCAGGATTGCCATGTTGAACGACGATTTGCTACTGTTATAAAGAGATTACGGATTCCATTACCATTCATTTTTGGCATTTTTTGCTTGCCCTTCCCAATCTTCCAACCCTTGTTGCTCTTGTAATATGGCGACCGTAGCATTTATTCATTGCAATCTCTACAAAGTGCTTATAAAATACTTTGTGTTTGCACAAAACTGAAAATATGAAACAATAACACCCAAATAATTAATCAGTTGATTTGCTGAAGTCCCTACCCCAATGAAGCCTCAAACCTTTCCCAGAGTGGATGTTCAAGAAAAGGTCCGGACAGATGGACAGGCCCCATCGCACAAACTAAAGATCAAATGCTACCTCTGTCTCCACGTGTGGGGGAGTGTGTTCCAGAGTTAAAAACTCTCCACTGAACAATATTTCTGCCAAACACCCCTCAAAAATTTAGACCACCTCTATATGAGAAAAAATAGCTGCCCTGTCTTGCTGTGGAGAGAGTGTGTTTTTCATTTGCGTTTGCTTTTCAATTGTGTTAAACTCCCTCAATCCAAAAGTGCCTCTAGATTAAACATCTTGCTCACGAACGGTGGGAAACCCCCTTTCCTTTCACTAGACGTCTGCACCCAGACAACCACCGCCGCCCTCTTCTTGTCCGGATTGGAATTTCAGCCCTCATCCAAAGCTGAATGGAGATTAGACACAACGAAGACACTATCACCTGGACCCAATGGAAGTTTTAGAGTTGGCCATTGTCCGGACTCTCCTGGCACTGCCACCCAACTACGCCACTGTTTCTCCCTCTGTGGCCGCACGTGAAACAGAAGGGTTTGCGGAAACAAACCGTGCAGCACGCCCAAGAGAGCTCTGGGCCGAACAGCAGCAATCCAATGCTACCCTCTGAGGGTAGCACCTAGGAGGACTCACCCCGCGAGCAGCATTATCCCTGCTAGGCAGACAGCAGGGTCCAGCCCCCACCACCTTCATGGTCAATGACACCATGTATCTTTGTGGTTTCATTATATGCACTGAATTCAAAGCAGGATTACCACTGCCAGGGCTCTAGCCTTCGCCCTTCACATGCATCTGTCACCGGTCAGCCGAACCCGTTGGAGATTTAAAACCTCTACCCACGATGCTAACGAGAGCCGGTGTGGTGTACCAGACCAGCTTCCCCAGGGGGCAATTTAAAGGGTCTGGGCTCCTGGCAGTGGCTGGAGTCCTGGGCCCTTTAAATTGCTGCCAGAGCCCTGCTGCCGGAGCCCTGGGAAGGGGAAGCGGGGCTCGGGCGGCGATTTAAAGGGTCCGGGGCTCCTGCCGCAGCTACCGCTCCGGCCCTTTAAATCGCCGCTGGAGCCCCACCGCTGCCTCCCCAGGGCACTGGCAGCAGGGCTCCAGGGATGATTTAAAGGGCCCAGGGCTCCAGCCACCGATACTGCCCCGGGTCCTTTAAATATCCGAGACACTAAAGGCCCCGCCTCTTCCGGTTGAGGCCACGCCCCTTCCAGTTGAGGCCCCGCCCCCCTGCTCAGGACTCCGGGGTTCCAGTAAGTCCTTTAAATTAATTTCACCCCTGGCTGCTCCCCGCCTGCCACAAGGCTAACCAGCATGCAATCCCTCCTCAGTTCCTTCCCTACTGCAGTGTCAACTATTCGAACTCCGAAGTAAAGGGGAGGAGGGTGGGCCGTGGAGCCCTATAGGGACACACAGTGAGTTGAAAGATGCTCGTGGACCAATGTATCAGCCTGTGTATAAAACCCACACCCAGAACAGCTGCTTTCAGCCCCTTGTCTTCAGGGCTGAGCTTTCATCTTCCAGAATAAAACAGCTCAACTGTTTCCACGTGTGAACCAAGGTGTCACAGGCCCGAGGCGACCGTTAGATCACCTGGTCAGACCCCCTGTATGGCACACACTAAAGACTCACCCCAACACTGAACAGAGCCCAGTCACTTCTGCTTGGCCAAAGTGTCTTCCAGCCAGCAGCCAGCCTGGAGCTGAAATCAACCCTGCTCCTTGGGCGTTTGTGTCAATGGTTAATCACCCTCCCTTCTGGAAATTTACTTCTGATTTGAATGGGTCTGGCTTCAGCTTCCAGCCACTGGTTCTTGCTCTGCTTGACTTGGCTAGATCACAGAGCCCTTTGGTAAGCAGTGTGTGCTCCCCGGGACGGTACCTAGACACTGCAGTGACAGCTCCCCTCGGTCTGCGTTCCGACAAGCTAACAGCGGGAGCAGCTTACGCCGCTCACTGTCAGCCATTTTCTCCAGCCCTCCAATCACTTCTGGTTTCAGAGTAACAGCCGTGTTAGTCTGTATTCGCAAAAAGAAAAGGAGGACTTGTGGCACCTTAGAGACTAACCAATTTATTTGAGCATGAGCTTTCGTGAGCTACAGCTCACTTCATCGGACGATGCATCCGATGAAGTGAGCTGTAGCTCACGAAAGCTCATGCTCAAATAAATTGGTTAGTCTCTAAGGTGCCACAAGTACTCCTTTTCTTTTTGCCAATCATTTCTGTGGCTCTTCTCTGCCCCTCTCCAATTTTCCAACATCCTTTTAAAATGTGGACACATGAACTGTAGGCAGCCCCTGAACCAGGGCCTCTCCCCTGCCCTGGGGTCTCCTGCAGGAACCTAGCGACTCCCTGTGCATCTAGCTCCCCTGGCCCTCTGCCTGGGCATTACCAGGGGCGCCATTTAGGGGGAAGAAGTGGGGGCTCTGCCCTCTCCCCCTGGAGTATCATACAGGAGGTGTGCTCCCAAGTGGAGTCTTAACTGCACAGTATGAGTGTGGAATGAGAGGTCTGTAGAGGAGAGGTCCTCCTCCCAGCTTGTGCTCTGGGGCAAGGAGTCAGTATTTTGTTTACAAACAGAGGCAGGGTGATTAAGATAAGAAAGAGCTTCTAATTAAATTAAGGATCTCGATGTCCTTAGATGAGCCTAAAGAAAAGGAGTACTTGTGGCACCTTAGAGACTAACGAATTTATTTGAGCATAAGCTTTCGTGAGCTACAGCTCACGATGCATCCGATGAAGTGAGCTGTAGCCCACGAAAGCTCATGCTCAAATAAATTGGTTAGTCTCTAAGGTGCCACAAGTCCTCCTTTTCTTTTTGCGAATACAGACTAACACGGCTGCTACTCTGAAACCTGTCATTAGATGAGCCTGTAAAACAGGAATCCCTCTGTGCGGTGTATAGTTATTGAGCACATGTTAATATGTGTGAGTGGAGGTGCTGATGGCAATAGACGTTTTACCTGATTAAAGACTAGAAGATTTAACCCTCCAACTTCCTTTCAAGAGGAAGAGGTGCCCCAAGCTCCTGTGCCTGTTTGTTTTCTCTCCTGCCTGCAGTGGCCCTGAGGTACCTCAGAAGTCTCAATTTTTTTCTCAACTTTAAATTGTGGAATTTTCTTGGTGTTTGGTTTTAAATATTCTCCTATGAGAACTGCAAGTCACTGGAGTGTTGTGTTTAAGAGCCTTCCGGGGAGTCACTTGCCTTTACACAGAAGTGAAAGCCATGTTGCCAACTTTCATGATTTTGTCATGAGTCTCATGGTAACTATTGTTTTGCTTAAAGCCCCAGCTCCTGGAGGCAAGTGATATGTGATGATTTCAACCTTCATTCTTAAAGAAAAAGTAAGTTTCTAGCCCTTGTGGCTGTGGAGAAAGCTTCAAAATGTGACCCCAGTGCACCTGAAAGGCTCAAAAAGTAGAAGGCAAATAAAAAGAACCCAGATATGTTATTTTTACATTGTGACATTGCACTCCATATTTTTATAAAAATATGTTTATAAGTGGATATCATGTAACTGGAATATGCTTAATGAAAAAGGTCTCTTGTAAGGTATCATTACAAAGCTTATAATCAACTGCGTGTGGTCATCCTAATTTATGAATGTATCGTTCTTGTATCTTAAACTAGGAATACAAAATATAACTCTGAGGTCTTATTGTAATTATGCAAAGTGTGGGCCATAAATGGTGGTTTGGAATCTTGATGGCTCCCATTATCCAGGACAATTGGTTGTAAATGGCTGTTTACTTGTAAGACTTCCTGTATACATGTGTCCCAGCAAGTGGGTAATGGATAATGAAGTCTCAAAGGACATGTGATCATGTAACCTGAACTGGAATCCATCTTTAACCTGGTGCTTTTCCATTTAGAGGGAGGGGTGGGAACCCAGAGAGATTCTCACCTTGTGCCAAAGCTATTAAAGGGGGTGGAACAGAACAAAGATGGTCCCAGTCATGTGGAATCCCCTGCTTTTCACCTAAGATACCTGCTGGAACTAACAAGGTCGGTACCAGGCGAAAGGATTGGGCCCAGACTAGGAAGGAGTCTAGTCTGTGAGAAAAGCTTATTGGAACATCTCTAAGGGTGAGATTGACCTGTATTCAGTTTCTTAAATGTATTAGGCTTAGACTTGCATGTTTTGTTTTATTTTGCTTGGTAACTTACTTTGTTTGGTCTGTTATTACTTGAAACCACTTAAATCCTACTTTTTACACTTTATAATATCACTTTTGTTTATTAGTAAACCCAGAGTAAGTAATTAATACCTGGGGGAGCAAACAGCTGTGCATCTCTCTCCATCAGTGTTCAAGAGGGTGGACAATCTATGAGTTTACCCTGTATAAGCTTCATACAGAGTAAACCGGATTGACTTGGGGTTTGGATCCCATTGGGAGCTGGGGGTCTGGGTGCTGGAGACAGGAGCACTTTCTGAGCTGTTTGTGGTTTAGTCTGCGGCTTTGGGAGCATGGTTCAGACCCTGGGTCCAGGTTGCAGCAGGCTGGCGTGTCTGGCTGGACAAGGCAGGGGTCCGGCGGCCCAGGCTGGCCGGGAAAACGGGCTCAGAGGGGGCAGCCCCACGGGGGGGGGGGGCCTCTGTGAGCGAACCCCTCACAGTACATAATCTCGTGATTTTGAAGCCCATCTCATGATTTCTGGTGACCCTGACTCAGGATTTTTGATCATTTGGGGTTGGCCGTGCTGTGACAGTGACCTGAAAGTGCCAGTTTCACTCCTGTTGAAAGCCGGTTTCTGCTCTATAATTTGCTGTGGGGCAACACCCCTAGAGCGCCCAGGCAGGTGCAGCATAAACTCACGGGGCCTTGTCCTAGTAGGATGTTTCCAAAGGCTAAAGGATCTAGTTCAGGCTTGGGGAACTGCAAAAAAGTGACCGGAAGTCGTCTAGATTTTTCTACAGTTGTTTCAATTGTTGTATTCAAGAGTTAGTAAGAACATCCATTAAAATTTTAAACCTAACCAGTGTCCCTAAACTGACTTGACAGAAGATGTCAGAACATGTTAGTATTGGAGCTGAGAGGGTCTATTATTTATTTAATTTTCTTTCTACAGGAATTAGATGCAATGCTCCTGCCAGCTAATTGCTAAGTTTTTATCTTCAAAATAAAAATAAAAAACAAAAAACAAAAAAAAACCCAAGAGTTTTCAGGTGTCCCAGTAGCCCCGGGAATCACAGTTAAAGTCCCCCCACCCCAATCCGAAATGGCACCCCGAGGCATTACCAAGAGTCTCTCTGCAGACTGGCTCCCTGCAGGCCTGTCCTACCTCACCACCTGCCAGAGATTTCTTTGTTTCCCTCCTCTGCCCTGCCCTTTACATCCCAGCAGGCCTGGGTCTGAGTCACCGGTCTTCTACCATTTGACCCCAGGCCTTGCCCCTTCCCCTGGGGAGGTGGGCTGAGTCTGACCCAGGGTACCGCTGGGTCCCAGCCCTGTTAAAGGGCCAGCCCACCTGTGGAGAGTGGTGATGCCGTCAGTTACCAGTGGCAGAGCCCTGGAAGGCAGGCAGAGGGGGCAGGACGTGCTTTTGGATGAGGGGCTTTTGCGACCTACCCAACAGCTCACAAGGAGAGTTGCTGGTAGGGAGGGACAGGTGTTGTCATGGCAGGCACTGGGTGGAGTCTGGAGGCTTGTCCCTGTAGCCCTGGGCCCGTTGTGGGGCTGGGCAGGAGCTAGGTGAAGATGCTGCTTCCGCGGGTCCTGCACTCACCTGCTGGCCCTGGCCCGCAGCGGCCACAGCTGGCCCTCTGGAGGAGCGTGCCCAAAGGTGGAAGGCTACCGTGGCTCTGGAGCTTGAGCAGTGCCAGCTGCTGCAGGTCCTGCTGGAGGAGCCAGCGGGGTCAGGAGCCACAGAGGTGCGTCCACCTGGCGGCCCCATCCACACAGGCCTTTGGAGCCCATGGCATTAGCAGCGGCTGAAGCAGAGCATGGCTGACATCATTGTATTCAGACCCATAACAATTTTACATTCACCAAACACCTTCCCCAAACCACGGGAACAGCCCTGGGCACTAGGACGGCTCCCCAATGTGCCAGCCTCTTCATGGGCCACTGGAAGAAGAATTTCTGGACAAATGCAGCACAGAAATGATGATACATCGAGGATATGTTCATCCTCTCGACAGATGGCCTAAACTCCCTCACCGACTTCCACCACAACTTCAGCAACCACCACCCGTCCACCAAACTCTCTCTAGAACCATCCCACACCAGCATGGACTTCCCGGGCACCATGACCAGCTACAACAGTGGAACCCTACATACAACCATATACAGGAACCTGCAGATCACCACACTTACCTCCACAGATCTGGTAACCACACCAAAAAAATCTGTCATCTACCTCCTGGCTCTGAGACACCACAGAATGTGCCCTGAGGAGAAAGTCCAGGATACACTCTTTAAAAACACTTAAAACTGCCTTCACCAAACAAGAAAACTCAGCCATGATGTGATCCACATGGGGCCACCCATGAGAGAACCTGCTTCAGTAGAGGAAAACAAACAAAAACCCTCCGACCGCACACCCCTAGTAGTTACCCACCACCCCACACTGGAACCCAGACAGTGAATCATCAAATAATTACAACCCATACTCGATGGAGACCACAGCCTGAAAGAAATCTTTCCCAACCCCTTCTTCTGGCCTTCACACAATGCCCCAATCTCATCAAGCTCATCATCAGAAGCAAGCTCCCCACAGACCCACAGACAAACTCAAAGCGGCACCAGATCCTGCCAGAACAACAGATGCAAAACCTACAGACATATTTCTATTGATACAATGATTAATGCCCTCACACGCAACATGCTTTCAAGATCCATGGATCCTACACATACCTCTCACATGTAGTGTACCTCATCCAGTGCACTAAATACCCCAACAACAACCAAGCGAGTGAAACCAGATAATCACTATGCTCTTGAATGAACCTATACAGAAAAATGACAAAAGACAAAAACACCCTATCACCCGGGGGTGAACACACTTCACAAAGTGATCACTCCGCATCTGACCTCTCTGTCCTTATCCTCAAAGGGAAACCGCACACCTTCCAAAGACGAGCCAGGGAACTTAAATTCAGACTTTCCTAGGCACCAAAAATCATGGTCTTAATAAAGATACTGGCTTCATGTCTCATTACAATAATCCACTAACCCATTAACCCCCCCCTTTTTTGCCATCTGACTCCAGGGGTGTTAATGGGCCACTTCACCTTCAATTGTCTCTTACAATGCATTTTAACTACTTATGCAAACAATCTGTTCCACCATGTACTGAGCTGGGACCCTCTGAGTACCTTTCCCAGCATGAAGCAGAGCTCTGTGTAGCTCGAAAGCTCCTGTCTCTCACCAACAGATGCTGGTTCAGTACCAGATTTTACCACCCCCACCTTGTCGTTCCAATATCCTGGGACCAACATGGCTACAACATCACTGCAAATAATACATGTTATTCAGCCTTTCTAAAGGTCCCTGACAGGGTCCTGCACAAGAGGCTACTAGAAAAGCTAAGTTGTCATGGGGTGAGAGGTGAAGTGTCTGGCTAGGAGATAGAAAACACAGAGTTGGGACGAATGGGCCACTTTTCTCATGGCCAGATGCTAACAGGGGAGCCGCAGGATCCCCCCTCGGTCTCGGTTTAGGAAGGAGCTGGGACCGGGAGGTGCACGGAGATAGCAAAACTCTGCAGGAGACACACAGCTGTGTAAGTTCGGGTGTGTCCACGCTTCAAGCGCTCCGGCCCTGCAGACGCATCGCCGCGGTGCTTCAGTGCAGACACCGCCTGTGCGGGGGGAGGAATTCCCCTGTCGGCATGGGCGCTCCACCTCCCCGGCAGGCGGTAGCTAGGTGGATGGAAGAATTCTCCCGTCGATCTAGCGCTGTCTACACCAGGGGCTAGGTCAGTGGCCATGACTCAGGTTTTTCACACCAGAGAGACACAGCTGTGCTAATGTAAATGCCTGGTGTAGACCAGGCCTCAGGCAGGACCAGAGAGGGCTGCTAGGCCCTTCAGAGAGCCCTACCCAAGCTAGGTGAATGGGCACAGGCTCAGAAATTAAATTCAGTGTTGATACATACAAAGTAATGCCCCATGGTGGGGGACAGATGAATTACTCAACCCGTTTAAGGTTCTAAATAAACTGCATCAACTCAAGAAGGGACGTGGGCAACACTACAGAAGCTATATGGAGACCTCGGCTCAGTGTGCAGCCAGAACGGTAACAAGAAGTGAGCCAGCATAAGGAATGGGACGGTGAACACTGCAGAACACAGTGCAATGCCTCTTATCATCGCTGGTGCAGCCTCATCAGGACCCTGTGCAGTACTGGTCATCCAGGAAGGGCATCGCTTAACTAGAGGGGGTCAAAACAGGACAACAGGGAAGATCCGTTGCTGGAAAAGCTCTCATCTGAAGAGATTGTAAAGACTGGGATTGTTCCCTTACAGAGAGAGACCAATAAGAGGAGACATGATAAAAGTCTACAGAGTAATGACTGGCCTAGAGAAGGATGAATGGTCTGGCTGAAGAACTTTGGTTCTCTTTGTCTCATAACACAAGAACAAGGGGAGAATCTATCACATTAAAGGTGGGCAATTCAGAACCAATGCCAGGAAACACTTCACACAGTCCGTGATTGGTCTATGGAACTCGCTGCCACAGAGAGTCGGTAAGGCCAAGACTTTAGCAAGGGATTGGACATCTTTGTGGACAGCAAGAGTTAGAATGGTTACTGCTGGCCCAGATTTTGGAAGGGCTCTCCAACCTCCTGCTTCACAGCGCGAGCCTGTCTCTAACAAAAGGTGATGGCGTGAGATCTAGCGTGGGATGCAGATCATGGCACCGCCGTTGCTGCAGGCCTCTTCACCCTGTGCTCTGAAGCACCTGGCACTGGAAAGAAAGAGGAGGGTGAGCTGCTCTGATCCAGTCTGGCCCTTCCTGTGTTCCTACGAGCTGCTTTTCTGGGCCTCCAGCCACAAAGGCCTGGCCTGGGTAAGGACCAGAATGCAGAGTAATAAAGATCATAATAATAGACAGGGTCATCACAACCAACTAGTCTGGATTCCCATGTGCCACAAGCCAGAGGACCTTGCCCAGCAAGTCCTGCATCAAGCTTCTGTCTCCAGGCCTCAGGGTCTGGCCCTCGGCCAGCATTTGACTCTGCCTGAGTCCAGGACTGAACCTTAAACTGCAGCAAAGTGCGCTTAGTAGAACAACATATGAGGTCATTAAACCCCTGCCCCAACCCATCAATTGCAGGACACAAATAAACTGCAGGCAAAGAGAGGCTGGGACTGGATGATTGGGGATGGATCACTTGAAATCACCTGGACACAATTAACTTAGGCTAGAATAGAGACTGGGAGTGGATGGGTCATTACACAAAGTAAAACTATTTCCCCATGTTTATTTCCCCACCTCCACCCCCCACTGTTCCTCAGACGTTCTTGTCAACTGCTGGAAATGGCCCACCTTGATCATCACTACAAAAGGTTCCCCTCTCCCCCCGCTCTCCTGCTGGTAATAGCTCACCTTACCTGATCACTCTCGTTACAGCGTGTATGGTAACACCCATTGTTTCATGTTCTCTGTGTATATAAATCTCCCCACTGTATTTTCCACTGAATGCATCTGATGAAGTGAGCTGTAGCTCATGAAAGCTTATGCTCAAATAAATGTTAGTCGCTAAGGTGCCACAAGTACTCCTGTTCTTTTTATGGATACAGACTAACACGGCTGCTACTCTGAAACCTCTTCTGTTCATTCCCTTTGGAGCATCGGGCACTGGCCACTGTCAGGACACTGGCCTAGACCATGGGTCTGACCCAAAGTGGCCGTTGTGATGAGCCTCAGCCTGTCCTCTGCACCAGAAACATTAGTGACCTTCCAACCCTGCAGTCCCAACTGCTAAGCAATCCGTTGACGTGCCTGCCATGTACTGGGATCGGGTCATGCTGTCACCCTCGCAGGGTGGCGTGTTCACCTGCTAGAAAAGCTCCTGCAGGGTGTGCGTCCTATAGGTCACCTTGGAAAAGACAAACATCAGGAGAGACAAGGTGCGGCAGGTAATAGCTTTTATTGGACCAATTTCTGTAGGTCTGTAAGCAACAGAAGTTGGTCCAATAATAGACATATCTCACCCACCTGGTCTCTCTAATATCCTGGGACCACCATGGCGACAACAACACTGCATATGATCTTCGACAAGCACACACAATTACGCAGATACACAGAGCCACACATAGAGCCTTGGACACCAAAACAAAGTCACCTTTTATTCTGGAAGCAAGGCAATGGAGCCCGCTCTGAACAGCAGAGACTGGCTCAGCTGGCTTTCCAGGCCGTAGAACACTAAATTCCCATTCCCTAGCAATAAAACTATTCACCAATCCAATCCAGCCCTTTCTGCCACCCAGGAGCAAAGCCAGGGGCTCCGTTACCCGACCTGGGACAAAGCCCCCGTACAAATCCCACACTGCCAGCACTTTGCAAGCAAATTCCCTACGCGCCCAGGAACTCCCACATGGCAGCTGGACTGGGCCAGTTCTCCCCAGTGAGCAACAGCTAGAGAAGACCATTTAACTCCTGGTGCCACTTCAATGGAAGCAGCAAACACCTCCTAGGGGATCAAACATCGCAGCCAAATGAAAGCACACTTCACTCCTATGTAGCATCCCACTTTGGTCACAATGACTCCTCCAGCCTCCTGAGCAGCGGGGCCAACAACCCCACCCCCAACCAAAGATGAGAGACCAACACCTACAGGGTCAACAGACGAGTCACTGGGACGGCCGATCAAAGACAACAGCAAGCTGGCTGGCTCCAGCTACCCGCCCAGAACCAGCCCACAGGCAGAGCTCTCACCGCGGTGACATTTGCACAGCTGCGTCTTCCTCGGGCACAGATCCCATGTGGAAAGGAGGAGCCACAAACCCAGAGCAAGGCAGAGCTGTGCCAGACACTCGGGGCCGGCGAGTGTCAGATGGAGGCTGCTCGCCCCACACAGGGGAAGGAAGCGATTTGGAGCAACACATCCAGTCATGGGGGAAAGGCCCTGAGGCTGGCTGGGAAGAGGCCAGCAGGGCCTTTAGCGAGCACCGTGCCAGTGGAGTGGCGGGCAGAGTGCAGGGATCCAGGCGCGGGAGCAGGACTGACTCGAGGCACGAGCAAAGCGGGCACGTGCTGGGGGTGGCACGTTTCCAGGGGCGGCGTTCCGGCCGGCCTATTTTTTCGGGGCAGTGGCGCTCTCGGAGCTGCACCACTTAGACGGGGCGAGGGCGCCGCGCCCCCGGCCGCAACAGGAAGGGGAAGCCCCAGCCTCGGGGTGCGGAGCTGCCAGGGCCCAGCCGCTCCCTGGGGAGGAGAGGGTGAGTCCTGCCGTCTCACCTGTGCCCTGGCTGATGCACTGCCTTGTGCCACCCCTTATCTCGGGGCTTCTCTGCGCGGCCGGGCAGGGGGGAAGGTGACGTCACTCCCTCCCATTCCAGCGCCATCCGCGAGCCCCAGCCCCACCTCAGCTTGGGGCAGCAAAGCCCCTAGAGCCGGCCCTGCCCGGGAGGCAATGCTGGGAGAGGGCGTGTGCAGTGAGCTGGGAGGCGATGGGAGGAGTGGGTGAGGTCCCATGGAGACCCAGGCCAGCTTGCACTGAGCGGCAGGAGTCAGTGGGGAGGACGAGAGTCAGAGAGAGGACCAGGGAGGGGGCCACAGGCAGGACACAAGTGTCAGTGACAGCAACATCATGCATCGGCCAGGGAAGAGACATTGAGTACCCACCGGGGGGGCTTCTGGAAACCCCCTCACGGTTCTCCACCTCCACGTCCTCATGAGCCAAAGATCCACCAGGCTGTGCACAGGCCTCACCTGACCCCCATCTTTTGTAGGCTTAGCACCCCCACCCTGCCAGCCCCATCCTCTACCGAGCCTGGCCCCTCCCAGCGGACCAGGCTGGGAGCTCCCTGGGCACGGGCTGTACCTGGCTGTCTGCTTTGCAAAGAGCCCGGCACACACTGGCTCCTGGCACAACCCCGCTCATTAGCCCAGCCGCGCAGCTTGTCAGGTCATCTGGATTTAGAACTGTGTTCAGGGCTCAGGCTGGGCTGACGTGTCATCCCCGGGGCGGGGAAGGGATGGGTTTAAATTAGGCTCTGTCCCCGTGGCTCAGCCTGGCAGAGACACAGCAGCAGCAGGACTGAGAGCATCTCCACGCACTGGCAGGTAGGACAGCACCCAGCAGAGTGGGGACACAAGGGGCTGGGGACAGCACTGTGCCTGGTGAAGGGTGTTTGGGTAGTTATGGGGGCAGGTGAAGAAGCTGGCATTGACCTCGCCCTGCTGCCTCTTCCCCTAAACCTTGCAGTGGGAGGGAGAAGACTGACAAAGCCAAGGGGATTGAGAGAACAGAGCTTCTGCCATTTTCCCATTGTGCCATGGGGTCTCACATACACCAGCTCCCAGGGCGGGGATGGGGTGAGCTACTTCATGAGACGGTACCTTTCCTTGGAAGATGCTATCTTGTGCTCTGGAATCTCAACTTTCATTAAAAAGTTACATCTCTAGTCCTTATGGAAGTGAAGAAACCTTCAGACTGTTCACCCCAAGTGTAACCGATGTTGTGATGTCTGGTGTCTGCCTGAGTCTGTAGGGAGCCTGAAACAACAGCTCAGGGAGACCGTCTCTGGGGGACGTTAGCTCTGACTCCTAATTGGGACAAATTAAATGGCCACGTAACAATTTCCAAACAAGAGGGAGGGTCATACTGTGATGATTGGCACAATCGTCTGGGAGCGGCGGCTCCTGGTAGAGCCGGGAGTGGGTGCAACCAGGCTAGTACCACCAGTTCTTTTTCTAGTTGGTCCTGTGGGCAGAGGTTTTGAGAAACACTCACATCAGGGCTTTGGGCAGGACTGTTCCAGATACACTCACTGGTTCAGTGCTGAGGTGAGAGGCGGGGAGCCTGCAGTGACAGGCAGACGGAAGTGAAAGGAGAGAATGCTACAGTGATCATAGAATCATAGAAGATCAGGGCTGGAAGGGACCTCAGGAGGTCATCTAGTCCAACCCCTGCTCAAAGCAGGACCAATCCCCAACTAAATCATCCCAGCCAGGGCTTTGTCAAGCCTGACCTTAAAAACCTCTAAGGAAGGAGATTCTACCACCTCTCTAGGTAACGCATTCCAGTGCTTCACCACCCTCCTAGTGAAAAAGCTTTTTCCTCATATCCAACCTAAACCTCCCCCACTGCAATTTGAGACCATTACTCCTTGTTCTGTCATCTGCTACCACTGAGAACAGTCTAGAGCCATCCTCTTTGGAACCCCCTTTCAGGTAGTTGAAAGCAGCTATCAAATTCCCCCTCATTCTTCTCTTCCGCAGACTAAACAATCCCAGTTCCCTCAACCTCTTCTCATAAGTCATGTGTTCCAGACCCCTAATCATTTTTGTTGCCCTCCGCTGGACGTTTTCCAATTTTTCCACATCCTTCTTGTAGTGTGGGGCCCAAAACTGGACACAGTACTCCAGATGAGGCCTCACCAATGTCGAATAGAGGGGAACGATCACGTCCCTCGATCTGCTGGCAATGCCCCTACATATACATCCCAAAATGCCATTGGCCTTCTTGGCAACAAGGGCACACTGTTGACTCATATCCAGCTTCTCATCCACTGTCACCCTAGGTCCTTTTCTGCAGAACTGCTGCCAAGCCATTCGGTCCCTAGTCTGTAGCGGTGCATGGGATTCTTCCATCCTAAGTGCAGGACTCTGCACTTGTCCTTGTTGAACCTCATCAGATTTCTTTTGGCCCAATCCTTTAATTTGTCTAGGGCCCTCTGTATCCTATCCCTACCCTCCAGCGTATCTACCTCTTCTCCCAGTTTAGTGTCATCCGCAAACTAGCTGAGGGTGCAATCCACGCCATCCTCCAGATCATTAATGAAGATATTGAACAAAACCGGCCCCAAGACCAACCCTTGGGGCACTCCGCTTGATACTGGCTGCCAACTAGACATGGAGCAATTGATCACTACCCGTTGAGCCTGACAATCTAGCCAGCTTTCTATCCACATTATAGTCCATTCATCCAGCCCATACTTCTTTAACTTGCTGGGAAGAACACTGTGGGAGACCATGTCCAAGGCTTTGCTAAAGTCAAGGAACAACACGCCCACTGCTTTCCCCTCATCCACAGAGCCAGTTATCTCGTCGTAGAAGGCAATTAAATTAGTCAGGCATGACTTGCCCTTGGTGAATCCATACTATCTGTTCCTGATCACTTTCCTCTCCTCGAAGTGTTTCAGAATTGATTCCTTGAGGACCTGCTCCATGATTTTTCTAGGGATTGAGGTGAGGCTGACTGGCCTGTAGTTCCCAGGATCCTCCCTTTTTTAAAGATTGGCACTACATTAGCCTTTTTCCAGTTGTCAGGGACTTCCCAGGATTGCCATGAGTTTTCAAAGATAATGGCCAATGGCTCTGCAATCACATCCGCCAACTCCTTTAGCACTCTCGGATGCAGCACATCCAGCCCCATGGACTTGTGCTCATCCAGCTTTTCTAAATAGTCTCAAACCACTTCTTTCTCCACAGAGGGCTGGTCACCTCCTCCCCATGCTGTGCTGCCCAGTGCAGCAGTCTGGCAGCTGACCTTATTCATGAAGACAGAGGCAAAAAACCTAGGGAGCAGGTTGCAGAGATGGGGGCGGGGAAGGAGCTGGGGAGGAGGCGGCAGGGTTGGGGGAGGAATTAGGGAGGAGGCTGCAGAGATGGGCTGGGGAAAGCTGGGATGGGGAGCGTGCTGGGATCACCCTGCAGGCAGTAACCGAGGCTGGTGGGAGCCAGCGTGTGGCTGGTGTTTGCCAATGGACTTTGGGATCAGAGCTGCTGGCCCAGGGCTGTGGCTACACACTCAGGCTGGCTGGCTGTGAGCTGCCCAGGCTGGGAGCTACAATAGCAAAGCCCTGGGAGGCCCCCAGGGTTATGGGGCAGAAGGTGACACAGCCCCTCACCTGTCTGGGTTGCACCCTGGAATGTGACAGTGCGATCATCTCATAAACAGCATGTACACACGCACATGAATGACACCGCTCACTGCCTGGGATGTGGAGCAGCTGCCATCCATGCCTCTGCCTGACTGCAAGTGCATGAGGTGGGGAGTCCCGCAGGGCCGCCTCACTGGTTTGCCACTCCCTCCCTGGCCACAGTCCAGCTCTCTGCTTCTCTGTCTTCAGCTCGTCAGGGCAGGCCTCAGGTCTTCTCATCTATTGGAAAAGTGCCCCCTGCACTACCAGGAACAAACACATAATAACTCTGCCACTGGCGATGCTATGACACCTTTGGACATTTCTTATCATAGAATCATAGAATATCAGGGTTGGAAGGGACCTCAGGAGGTCATCTAGTCCAACCCCCTGCTCAAAAGCAGGACCAATCCCCAATTAAATCATCCCAGCCAGGGCTTTGTCAAGCCTGACCTTAAAAACTTCTAAGGAAGGAGATTCCACCACCTCCCTAGGCAACGCATTCCAGTGTTTCACCACCCTCCTAGTGAAAAAGTTTTTCCTAATATCCAACCTGAACCTCCCCCACTGCAACTTGAGACCATTACTCCTTGTCCTGTCCTCTTCCACCACTGAGAATCGTCTAGAACCATCCTCTCTGGAACTACCTCTCAGGTAGTTGAAAGCAGCTATCAAATCCCCCCTCTTTCTTCTCTTCTGCAGGCTAAACAATCCCAGTTCCCTCAGCCTCTCCTCATAACTCATGTGTTCCAGACCCCTAATCATTTTTGTTGCCCTTTGCTGGACTCTCTCCAATTTATCCACATCCTTCTTGTAGAGTGGGGCCCAAAACTGGACACAGTACTCCAGATGAGGCCTCACCAATGTCGAATAGAGGGGGACGATCACGTCCCTCGATCTGCTCGCTATGCCTCTACTTATACATCCCAAAATGCCATTGGCCTTCTTGGCAACAAGGGCACACTGCTGGCTCATATCCAGCTTCTCGTCCACTGTCACCCCTAGGTCCTTAGGTCCTTCTTTGCAAAGCTACAGCCCTATGGGAATGTCAGGAACCCGCTCTGCCACTAGGAGGGAGCCAAGTGCCCTCCCAGCCTCCCTCTGCTACTGCTTTGGGGGTTACAGAGGTGTCTGGGCTGCATTGCTTCCACCTGCCCGCAGTGGAAGGGAGCCCTGGCTGTGCCCAGCAGGGGACGCTCTCCTCAGCCACCAGGTGCTGCCAACACAGGTGCTGTGCTCTGACCCCCGAGCCCTGCTCTTCCCCCCTGCAGGCTAGTGATTTATACACCCCACTTTGTTACATTCAAGTCCCCGTCCCTTCCTTCTGGACACCTGCAGCGCACACCGATCTGCTGCCTCTGTGGAGGCAGGGCACCCCCGGTCCGTGGCTGCACCTCAGTGTCACAAGCTCCAAGGCACTTAGACATGTCTCTAGAAAAAGCAACCTGAAGTTGATTTAACAGCGCTTGAGATAAGGACTCAAACTAAGGACAAGTAAAAGGATTTGGAAACATAATATTGGAGGTGAAAGACAAACCGAAGATGCACTCGATGGCCTCTACTCATTAACAAGTTCCTTTCCTGTCTCATTCGCTATATCTACCCCAAATGCTCTCATGGACTGGTGCTCTTATGGCTTGGTAACTGGTTAAAAGATAGGAAACAAAGGGTAGGCATAAATGGTCCATTTTCAGAATGGAGACAGGTAATAGTGGTGTTCCCCAGGGATCTGTACTGGGACCAGGCCTATTCAACATATTCATAAATGATCTGGAAAAAGGGGTAAACAGTGAGGTGGCAAAATTTCCAGATGATACAAAACTACTCAAGATAGTTAAGTCCCAGGCAGACTGCAAAGAGCTACAAAGGGATCTCTCAAAACTGGGTGGCTGGGCAACAAAATGGCAGATGAAATTCAATGTTGATAAATGCAAAGTAATGCACATTGGAAAACATAATCCCAAGTATACATACAAAATGATGGGGTCTAAATTAGCTGTTACCACTCAAGAAAGAGATCTTGGAGTCATTGTGGATAGTTCCCTGAAAACATCCACTCAATGTGCAGCGGCAGCCAAAAAAGCGAACAGAATGCTGGGAATCATTAAGAAAGGGATAGAGAATAAGACAGAAAATATCACGTTGCCTCTATGGAAGTCCATGGTACGCCCACGCCTTGAATACTGTGTGCAGATGTGGTCACCCCATCTCAAAAAAGATATATTGGAATTGGAAAAGGTTCAGAAAAGGGCAACAAAAATGATTAAGGGTATAGAACGGCTTCCATATGAGGAGAGATTAATAAGACTGGGACTTTTCAGCTTGGAAAAGAGATGGCTAAGGGCAGATATGATTGAGGTCTATAAAATCATGACCGGTGTAGAGAAAGTTGATAAGGAAAGTTGATAAGGATGTTTACTACTTCTCATAACACAAGAGCTAGCCGTCATCAAATGAAATGAATAGGTATCAGGTTTAAAACAAAAAAAAGAAAGTATTTCTTCACACAATGCACAGTCAACCTGTGGAACTCCTTGCCAGAGGATGTTGTGAAGGCCAAGACCATAACAGGGTTCAAAAAAGAACTAGATAAGTTCATGGAGGATAGGTCTATCAATGGCTATTAGCCAGGATGGGCAGGGATGGTGTCCCTAGCCTCTGTTTGCCAGAAGCTGGGAATGGGTGACAGGGCATGGATGATTTGATGATTCCTGTTCTGTTCATTCCCTCTGGGGCACCTGGCATTGGCACTGTCGGAAGACAGGATATTGGGCTAGATGAACCTTTGGACTGACCCAGTGTGGCCGTTCTTATGTTCTTATGTAAATCGGTTCTACACAGCTGGCCCCGTCTGGCAAGTTGGGCTCCCCCCATCATGAGACAGCTCCTGCTGGCAGAGTTACTCTTTTGTAATGGATGCCTCCTAGTTTACTCCTGGGGGAATTCTGCACCACTGCGCAATGCAGAATTTTGCAGAAATTAATGTTGGCCATGCAGAATTTCCTTTCCCCTCCATAGAAATAGACTACAGAGATGTTGGCTGCCACTAGGGGTCGCTGGACCTGGCAGAGCCCAGCTCGCAAATAGACGACAAGGCCAGGGGGAGGGAAAGACAATTGGAGGGTTCCCAGCAGCTGCAGTTTCCCGCATGCCCTGAAGGAGGTGGCGGCGCGCAGGAAACTTCACGCAAGCCCGGGACCCAGCATCAGGCTGTTTCTCCCTCTGGATCCCTGGACTCTGGCATGTTAGGGTCTGTGAGTGCCTGGGCTCGGGGGGGTGCGCAGCTGGGCTCTGGGGGGTAGGGGTGTGAGTGTCCAGGTGGGGAGGCATGGCTGGTCTCGGGCGGGGGAGTGTCTGGCCCCCTGGCTTGCCTCTGTGAGGGAGGAGGTGAGATTGTCATAGCTGGGCTCTGGGGGAGGGGCTGTGAGTGTCTGGGCTGGGAGGTGCCACGGCTGGGGTCTGGTGGGGAGGCGGTACGAATGTCTGGGCTGGGGGGGACATGGCTGGGCTCTGGAGGGAGGGGGCGGAGAAGCAGGAACTGGGTTGTCGTATGAGTTTCTGTAACTCTCTATTCCTGGGGAAATGTTTGTCTCTGTATTGTTACAGACATACTTGCTGATAGGTATTTTGAAATAAAATTAGCAAAATAATTGAAACTGGTGTGATTATACAGTGCTATTCTGACAAATAACATTTGCAATAATTTTAAAATATTGTGCACAGAATTTTTAATTTTGGTGCGCAGAATTCCCCCAGGAGTATCCAGTTCTCTTGCTTACAGACTATTGTCCCACGACAACCCAGAGGTCCCCGGGGCAGAGACGTTTATTGCAGGTCTTTGGGTTTGTAAATAGTGAAGGCTGCATGTGGCCCAGGCTGGAAGCACAACCTGGCTCAGTCAAGGGACATCCATTGTTCTCAGGCTGATTGGGTCAGCTCTCAGACTTCCCCTCCTCAGTAGATATAGGAGTCTCTCCCAACACATTTAGAACATGATACTCTACACTTTACGGAGCTCTAAAACTGTTTCCCCTACAAACATCTCGCAATAACCACGACAATCAGCCAATTCTTAGCTTTTGACAGGAACCCCACAGATGATGTCGGCCACAGGGCGGTGTAATAAACCTGCCTGAGCCTGGCTGTGTCCTGTCGTCCGAGGAGCCCAGAGGCAAGTGTTCCCAGGAGACACTCCTGCAGAAGGCACTGGCACGGGGGGGCGGTGGGGAAGAGGGGGAGTGCTTGGCAGGTGCATGTTCTTCAGAGAAAGCTGATCACAGCAGCGGCAGCAGTGCGCGGCTCCCTGTCTCTATCTGAACTTTTGCTGTTTTCTCTGGGCAGATAGTTCTCTTTTCCACTTTGTACCAATGCCTGTGTCTCACGGAGCCCTCTCTCTCCCTGCAGAGCCGCGCACTGCCCCAGGAGATAGGAGAGGATCTGCCCACTACCGAAGCAGCAAAGCGTGAGGAGACAGCTTCCCAAACGGTTAATCCTGTGCAACTAGACAGACGGATGGAGAGCTGGCAGGCAGCGACTGCCTCTGGAGAAATGGGTCCGGGAGGGGTTAATGCCATCGCTGGAGTCCTTGTTCAGTCCAGCAAGGAGAAGATGAGCATCCACCGGGCCATGATGAGAGGCGTCCTGACACAGGGCACGGCACTGGTGCTGCTGGAGGCGCAGGCTGCCATAGGGTTCATCATTGACCCAGTGAAGAACAAGAAGGTGCCGGTGAGAGACGCACTCGCTGCTGGGCTGACAGGTGGAGATTATTACGGGAAGCTGCTCTCTGCAGAGAGAGCAGTGACCGGATACACTGACCCCTACACAGGCAACAAGATCTCCCTCTTCCAGGCCATGAAGAAAGACCTGCTCGTCAAAGACCACGGCATCCGCCTGCTGGAGGCCCAGATCGCCACCGGCGGCATCATCGACCCCGTGCACAGTCACCGCCTCCCCGTGGAGGTGGCTTACAAGCGGGGCTACTTCGACGAAGAGATTAACCGGATCCTCTCTGACCCCCAAAAACACAGCAGAAGCTGTTTCGACCCCAATACTCACGAGAACCTCACCTACATGCAGCTCCTCAGCAGATGCGTCCCAGACCCAGACACGGGGCTCCTTATGCTTCAGCTGATGCACAAAGGCTCCGTGCTCTTCCAGCTAGATGAACAAACACGAATCTCCTTACAGTCTGCCCCTGCCACCGTCAGCGTGGGACTCTTCCAGGGGCAGAACGTGACCGTGTGGGAGCTTCTCTTCTCCAGATACGTCCCTGACCAAAAAAGGCAGGAGCTTCTGAAGAAGTACAAAGCGGGGACGCTAACCATTCAGGAAATGACAACCATCATCACCACCCTCATCACCGAGACCGAGAAAAAGAGCAACAGGGAGCCCAGGAACGTGAAAAGTCTGAGCACACAAAGGGTAACGTCACAGAAAGCCGAGGTTGCCCATTCGCAGAGAGATGAGAAATGGGAAAAGGCCTTAAAGACTATGACAGTCGATGGGCCAGTGGGCGAGTTCCAAGGGCGAAAGGTCTCTGTGAGGGATCTGCTCTTCTCCAAATATGTCCTTGAAGAGAAAAGACAAGAGCTTCTAAAGAAGTACAAAGCAGGGACACTTGCCATTCAAGAAATGATAACCATCCTCACCACCAGCATTACTGAGGCTGAAGGGAAAAGCAGAAAAGAGATGAGGAAGCCATCTGAGAAAGACAAAGATGCCTCCTCCCATGAAGAGCAAGAATCAGAAAAGGTCTTAAAGTCTACCCTTGTGGAGGTGCCGGCAGGAGAGTTCCACAGGCAAAAAGTCTCTGTGTGGAATCTGCTCTTCTCCAGATACATCCCCAAAGAGAAGAGGAAGGAACTCCTGGAGTTGCACAGAGCTGGGATATTAACCACGGACCAAATGAAAACCATCGTCACCACCATCGTAAGCAAAACAGAGGAGGAAAGTCACCATCTACCAGGACATGGGGAAAGTCCCAGTGTGGAGACAACAACATCAGAGGAAGCTGAGACTCCCCCCTCACCCTGTGACAAACATTTGGAAAAAGCTTTGCGGTCGGAGACTGTCGACATTCCTGTCAGAGAATTCAAATGGCAGGAAGTTTCCCTGTGGGAGCTTCTCTTCTCTAGCTACATCTCTGATACCAAAAGACAGGAGCTTCTGAAGAAGTACAGAGCAGGGACGCTAACCATTCAAGAAATGATAACCATCCTCATCACCAGCATTACTGAGGCTGAAGGGAAAAGCAGAAAACTCCTCACAACTAGGAGAACCCCCAGCAAAGAGATGAGGAAGCCATCTGAGAAAGAAAAAGATGCCCCCTCCCATGAAGAACAAGAAACAGAAAAGGCCTTAAAGTCTACCCTGGTGGAGGTGCAGGCAGGAGAGTTCCACGGGCAAAAAGTCTCTGTGTGGGATCTGCTCTTCTCCAAATACATCCCCAAAGAGAAGAGGAAGGAGCTCCTGGAGTTGCACAGAGCTGGGATATTAACCACGGACCAAATGAAAACCATCATCACCACAATCGTAAGCAAAACAGAGGAGGAAAGTCACCATCTACCAGGACATGGGGAAAGTCCCAGTGCGGAGACAACAACATCAGAGGAAGCTGAGACTCCCCCCTCACCCTGTGACAAACATTTGGAAAAAGCTTTGCGGTCGGAGACTGTTGACATTCCTGTCGGAGAATTCAAATGGCAGGAAGTTTCCCTGTGGGAGCTTCTCTTCTCTAGCTACATCTCTGATACCAAAAGACAGGAGCTTCTGAAGAAGTACAGAGCAGGGACGCTACCCATTCAAGAAATGATAACCATCCTCACCACCAGCATTACTGAGGCTGAAGGGAAAAGCAGAAAACTCCCCACAACTAGGAAAACCCCCAGCAAAGAGATGAGGAAGCCATCTGAGAAAGACAAAGATGCCCCCTCCCATGAAGAACAAGAAACAGAAAAGGCCTTAAAGTCTACCTTTGTGGAGGTGCCGGCGGGTGAGTTCCATGGGCAAAAAGTCTCTGTGTGGGATCTGCTCTTCTCCAAATACATCCCCAAAGAGAAGAGGAAGGAGCTCCTGGAGTTGCACAGAGCTGGGATATTAACCACGGACCAAATGAAAACCATCGTCACCACCATCGTAAGCAAAACAGAGGAGGAAAGTCACCATCTACCAGGACATGGGGAAAGTCCCAGTGCGGAGACAACAACATCAGAGGAAGCTGAGACTCCCCCCTCACCCTGTGACAAACATTTGGAAAAAGCTTTGCGGTCGGAGACTGTCGACATTCCTGTTGGAGAATTCAAATGGCAGGAAGTTTCCCTGTGGGAGCTTCTCTTCTCTAGCTACATCTCTGATACCAAAAGACAGGAGCTTCTGAAGAAGTACAGAGCAGGGACGCTAACCACTCAGGAAATGATAACCATCCTCACCACCAGCATCACTGAGGTGGAAACGGGGAGCAGAAATCTATGTGTAAACACAAAAGCTGCCAGTGAAGGGGGGGTAATATCAGACAAGGCTGAGGATGCCCATTCACAAGAGCAACACATGAGAAAGTCCTTAAAGCGTGTGACCATCTATGTGACTGCTGGTGAATTCCAAGGGCAAAATGTCTCCTTGTTAGATCTTCTCTTCTCCAAATACATCCTTCAAGAGAAGAGGCAGGAGCTCCTGGCCTTGTATAGAGCAAGAGTTTTATCCGTTGAACAGATGATACCCATCATCACTAGCATCATAACAAAAACAGAAGCTACAAGTAGGCAACTCATGACAAGTGTCAAAAGTCCAAACAGAGAGGAGATAACTTTGCAGGAAGCCGTAGCTGCCCATTCTCCACAAGATACACAACTGGACAACATCTTAAAAGCTACAACCATAGATGGACCTGTCAGCGAGTTCCATGAGCAAAAGGTCTCGGTGTGGGACCTGCTCTTCTCTAACTACATCCCTGAAGAGAAGAGACAGGAGCTCCTGGAGCTGTACAGGGCTGGGATATTAACCATGGACCAGGTGATAACAGTGGTCACCACCCTCATTAAGAAAAAAGAAGCTACAAGCAGGAAATTTGTGATTAATGTGAAAACTCCCAGCAAAGACACGATGACCTTAGAGGAAGCTGAGGACGTTGAATTACATGAAGATAAAAAACTGGAAAAGGCCTTAAAGTCTACCATGGTTGATGTGCCGACTGGTGAGTTCCATGAGCAAAAGGTCTCGGTGTGGGACCTGCTCTTCTCTAACTACATCCCTGAAGAGAAGAGACAGGAGCTCCTGGAGCTGTACAGGGCTGGGATATTAACCATGGACCAGGTGATAACAGTGGTCACCACCCTCATTAAGAAAAAAGAAGCTACAAGCAGGAAATTTGTAATTAATGTGAAAACTCCCAGCAAAGACACAATGACCTTAGAGGAAGCTGAGAACGTTGAATTACATGAAGATAAAAAACTGGAAAAGGCCTTAAAGTCTACCATGGTTGATGTGCCGACTGGTGAGTTCCATGAGCAAAAGGTCTCGGTGTGGGACCTGCTCTTCTCTAACTACATCCCTGAAGAGAAGAGACAGGAGCTCCTGGAGCTGTACAGGGCTGGGATATTAACCATGGACCAGGTGATAACAGTGGTCACCACCCTCATTAAGAAAAAAGAAGCTACAAGCAGGAAATTTGTAATTAATGTGAAAACTCCCAGCAAAGACACAATGACCTTAGAGGAAGCTGAGGACGTTGAATTACATGAAGATAAAAAACTGGAAAAGGCCTTAAAGTCTACCATGGTTGATGTGCCGACTGGTGAGTTCCATGAGCAAAAGGTCTCGGTGTGGGACCTGCTCTTCTCTAACTACATCCCTGAAGAGAAGAGACAGGAGCTCCTGGAGCTGTACAGGGCTGGGATATTAACCATGGACCAGGTAATAACTGTCATCACCAGTATTGTAACCAAAATAGGAGTAACAAGGAGAAAACTAGCAACAAATGTGCACAGTCCAAGTGCAGAGAGGGAAGCTGACACTGCCTATTCAGAGAGAAATGAAAATCAGGAAATGGCTTTAAAGTCCACAACAGTTGGGCCGGTGGGCAAGTTCCAAGGGCCAAAGGTCTCTGTGTGGGATCTGCTCTTCTCCAAATACGTCCCTAAGGAAACAAGACAAGAGCTTCTAGAGAAACACAGAGCAGGGATGCTCACCACTGAGAAAATGATAACCAGCCTCACCACCATCATCTCACACACTCTGGAGGAGGGTCTCTCTCCAGATAACCAACAAATATTGAATCTCCTACAATCGGAGGTATCCTATGTGACAGTTGGTCAGTTCCAGGACCAAAGGGTTTCTGTCTGGGAGCTTCTCTCCTCTAAATGTGTCTCCCAGTACAATCGAGAGGTGCACTTGGATACATACAATGCAGGGAAGTTAGCTGTTAATGACATTACAATCACCACCACCGTCATTACAGGATCAGAGGGTAAGAAAGGGGCTGCCAGGAATGGTGAATAGCCCTAGCCAGGAGGTGGCATAAGGCTGGGGCTGCCCCTTCCCAGAAGGACACAAGATGGACACCTGCAAAGAGCTCAGCTGGCTCTTCCCATTTTCTACAGTTCGCAGCAGGGAATAGGAGAGCAGGAAGTCTTAACCCAGCAATGAGGTGTGTAGAGAATGGGAGTCAGTGTCCCGTCTTGGTCCCCGTGGGTGGTTACCGTACTGAGCATTATAGTTACAGTCTATGGTTTAACAGGAGCAGCACAGGGGTTCCACTCTTCTTGTTTACTAAACATATCTACAGCTCCAGCTCTTCGCCTGGCCCTGTACAGACACCCCCAAAAGCCACTGTTTGTGCCCCAAAGAGTCGACAAGCTGCAGCGCCAGCCAGGAACACAACGCTAAGCAGTGACCCCGTTTGGTGGCTCTGGCAAAGAGCTCCACAGGTTGACTGTGTGTTGTGTGAAAAAAATACTTCCTTTGGTTTGTTATAAACCTGCTGCCTGTTCATTTCATTGGGTGACCCCTGGTTCTTGTGTTATGGGAAGGAGTAAAGAACACTTCCTTATTTACCTTCTCCGCACCAGTCATGATTGTATAGACCTCTATCTTATCCCCCCTTAGTCGTCTCTTTTCCAAGCTGAAAAGTCCCAGTCTTATTAATCTCTCCTCAGACGGAAGCCGTTCCATACCCCTCATCCTTTTTGTTGCCCTTTCCTGTACCTTTTCCTATTCCAATATATCTTTTTTGAGATGGGGCAACCAGATGCGCACGCAGTATTCAAGCTGTGGGTGTACCATGGATTTATATAGAGGCAATAGGATATTTTCTGTCTTATTATCTATCCCTTTCCTAATGATTCCCAGCATTCTGTTAGCTTTCTTGAGTGGTAATAGTTAATATAGACCCCACTATTTTGTATGTATAGTTGGGATTATGTTTTCCAATGTGCATTACTTTGCATTTATCAACATTGAATTTCATCTGCCATTTTGTTGCCCAGTCACCCAGTTTTGAGAGATCCTTTTTAGCTCTTTGCATTCTGCTTGGGAGTTAACTATCTTGAGTAGTTTTGTATCATCTGCAAATTTCGCCACCTCACTGTTCACCCCTTTTCCCAGATCATTTATGAATATGTTAAAATAGTACAGACCCCTGGGGGACACCACTATTTACCTACCTCTCTCCATTCTGAAAACTGACCATTTATTCCCACCCTTTGTTTCCTGTCTTTTAACCAGTTACCAATCCATGTTACGAATTATTCCAGTTAGGACACGTACGGTTCGTTTCTAGGCTGAGGCAACCAAATAAAGACAAACTGCAGCGTGTCTCAAAGTTTGTAGGTTTATTCCGCTCAAGCGTGGTACCACTCTGTTAAGCAGAACGGGACCCTGATTACAGGTGACACACAGATTATACCCGGTGGGCAAAGCACCCTGCCTGTGCACCTCGGGGGGCACTAAACAGGCCTTCTCCTTCTCGATCGCCAAGCCCCTGCAGCCACCTTCCCCCTGCAAAAACGCTGAAGTGGCAACTGTTTCAGGCATGTCGGCTGGTCCCTGTCTCCAGGTGTCACGGAGTCCCCAGGCGATGCTCTGGAACTGCTCCCCATGAAGCCAGTCAGGACTCTGGGGCAGTATCCTTTCTGTGAGCAGCCTGTCTGCAGGACACACAGCTCACACAGCTTCCACCTTCCTGGGTCTGACCTCGGAGCATTCAGCATCCTCTGCCCCTCCGTGCACTTCCCACAGCCAGTCTGCCCAGGTGGGGTCCTGGGGAAGCCAGAGGGTCCTGCCCCCCAACTCCGCAGTCAGACAGGACTCTCAGCCAGCCAGGAAAACAGAAGGTTTATTAGACGACAGGAACATGGTCTAACACAGAGCTTGTAGGTGCAGAGAACAGGACCCCTCAGCTGGGTCCATTTTGGGGGGCAGTGAGCCAGACAACCCCGTCTGCCCTTCACTCCATGTCCCAGCCAGCCCCAGACTGAAACTCCCTCCAGCCTCTCCTCCTCTGGGCTTTGTCTCTTTCCCGGGCCAGGAGGCCACCTGATTCCTTTGTTCTCCAACCCTTTAGCTCTCACCTTGCAGGAGGGAAGGGCCCAAGCCATCAGTTGCCAGGAAACAGGGTGTCGGCCGTTCTCTGTGTCCAGACCCCTGCACACACCTGCCCTCTAGGGCTCTGCAAGGATCATACACCCTTACCCCACCCCCTAGATACTTAAGAACTGCATAGAGGAAACTGAGGCACCCCCACACTATTCAGAGGAAATATTAAGAACAGTCCCACTTCGTCACACCAGGTTTGTTTCTTTTCTTGAAACTGTCCAGCTGCCCACCCTGAAGGATCCTTCCTTCCTTGGTACGTGATGTGCTCGCTTCTAGTCAATGGCCGAGAGGAAACCCAAAATGGAGTCACATGTGCTAACTAGGTTGATTTCCCCTGACAGTCCCTCCGTTTCTGACATACGTCAGTAAACTATACCGGGGCAGAATAACCTCGATGCAAGATTCAAATTTGCTGGCAGCACATACTACAGCATTGTAGGCATACAAAGAATGATACAAAAACAGAAACAGCCATAAGAATGAGGTTCAAAATACGCCTTCCTGAAGCCCCCAAGTCTGGCAGCCAGGAGGTGAGCCATCTCCAGGCCACATAGAATCCGGTGCTGGTGTCGTCAAGGGTGACACGGTGAAGCAAGGTGGCCTGCCGCATAAGGGTGTGGATAAAGTAATAAGCCTCTCAGCTTTCACATGTTGCCAGGGCTGTCCCTAGCCATTCTGGGACCCTACGCAGCCCCCCTGCTAGGGGTGCATGTGGGGTCCCAGGCCTCTGCAGGGGGGTAAAGTGGGGGGGGCTGGCCCCAGGCCTTTGCGGGAGAGGAGCGGTGGGGCTGACCCCAGGCCTCCATGGGGGGGCTGGCTTGCGGGGCAGAGGGGAACCACCCCCCAGCAGTCACCAGCGGCGCAGCTGGGCCTGGGTCGCTGCACTCCCGCTGCCGGTGAGTGCAGCCCCAGCCCTGCTGCAGAGCTCAGGGGAGTGGGGACGGGGGCCTGGGGAAGAGCCGGAGCAGGGGCTGGAGCAGCACGCAGGGCACCAGGAAATGTGGTGCCCCAAGTTTCCTGGTGCCCTACACAGCTGCATACTTGGCGTAGGGGTATGGACGGCCCTGCGCATTACTGAATACATGCTTTGCAGCAAGCAAGCAAGCAAGAATCAATGCGTACGCCCCTTCTGCTACGGACAGTCCCGGACCCTCCAGCCTTGTCCTTGAGGGCTCGTAGCAGGTGCTGCTCCAGCGTGGGGAATTCCCGGGCACCCACAAGGCAGAGGTCCGCAGGGGAGACTGTTTGTCGAAAGCCATTCTCAGAGCTGCTTTTAATTATCACCTCCTTTTAAGGGGGGGCTTATTTACCTACAAGCAGGCTCTGGCAGAAAACACAGTTGATTTTTATTCCCACACTTTACAGTCTCGGGCCTTTCTTATTTTTTTACTTGTTTATTTAGCCAAGTGGCTGCAAGCCAGCTCAGGCGGTCAAAGCCAGTTCACTACTAGATCCCCCTAAACCATTCTGTAGCATCAGCCAAAGGTAACTTGCAGTAAGCCCCAACAGCCACCCCCAACCAAGAGGCCTTGCAGGCCAGACTTGGAGGAGAATTGTAGCCCCGACGGGGCGGTGGTGATGCAGGGAAGAAAGGTCCTGCCACCTAGAGCCTGAGAGCGTGTGGCCACCGTCAGACCAAGCGTCTGACCCGCAGCATCCCTGCAGCACAGCGAGGGCCTGGGCAGGGGCCTGGGACTCATGAGGAACAGTCTGTGAACTGCCCTGACATCCCAGAGATACTGGTTGTGACATCCCCGTGCCACAGAGTGGAGTGATGGGTTTTCCTGTCACCTTTCCTGTTTTTTCCTTATTTTTTTAAATTGATTGCTGTTTAATAAATTGTATTTGCTTTGAACTGTATGTAATGATCAGTGGGTCAGGGAAGCATCCAGTGCAGAGAGAGTACTCCGGAGTAGGGACACCCTAGCCCCTGCCCTAAGTGACCATGACATGGTTGGGAGTCAAGCCCCCCAGGAATCCTGGGCCCAGCCTTGTTGGGGTTACGAGGACTCTGCCGCACCGGAGAGTGGAAGGGGAGCCCTCGAGGTCAGGCAGGCCTCTGGGTAAAGGAAGTGGGAGTGAAGACTCAGATCCTTTCACTAACCCATTTCACCAGGGTAGTGTATAAGCCAGGAAAGTTCCACACAATAGCAAGACCGTTGCCCCGCTTACACTAGGATGTATTTCATCAGGCCCTGACCACTTGAAGACAGCTAACTTGCCCAAGCAATTCTTAACTTGTTTTTTCCCTATTTTACCCTCAGACCCTACCCCATTTATGCTGATGTTCATCGTGTTAGTAGCCTGATCACTGCTAACTTTTTTTGGTGAAAACTGAAACAAAAAAGGCATCTAACACTTTGGTCATTGCTGCATTTTCTTCTATTATCTTTCCTTCCTCCTTGAGTAATGGGCTTACCCTGTCCTTGCTCTTTCTCTTTGTTCTAATGTATTTGTAAAAAACTTTTCTTGTTACCCCTTATCTCCTCATTTTGTGCCTTTCTAATTTTGTCCCTACACGCATGTGTGTTTTTAGATGCATCCTTCCATAATTTGACCTACTTTCCACTTTTTGTATGATTCTTTTTTTGAGTTTCGGGCTGTTGATCTCCTGGTTAAGCCAAGGTGGTCTCTTACCATACTTCTGATCTTTCCTATGCACTGGGATAGTTTGCTCTTGTGCCCTTAAAAACAGCAATTTTTTAAAGGAGACAAGTCTCCTGAACTCGTTTTTACTTTAGACTTCCTTCCCATGAGGTCCTACCTACCAGTTCTCTGAGCTTGCTAAAGTCTGCCTTCTGGCAGTCCATTGTCCTTAGTCTGCTGTTTTCCCACTTACAACCATTCCTTAGAATCATGAACTCTGTCATTTCATGATCACTTTCACTCAAGCTGCCTTCCACCTTCAAATTCTCAACCAGTTCTCCCCTGTTTGTCAGAATCAAATCCAGAACAGCCTCTCCCCTAGTCGTTTTCTCCACCTTCAGTAATAAACAGTTGTCTCCAGAGCATTCCAAGAACTTGGTGGATGATCTGTGCCCTGCTGTGTTGTTTTCCCAACAGCTGTCTGGGTAGCTGAAGTCCCCCATCACCACCAAGCCCTGTGCTTCGGATAATTTGGTTAGTGATTCCAAAAAAAGCCACCCCCACCTCTTCCCTGGTGAGGTGGTGTAGAGTGGACACCTGCTACGACATCACCCTTGGTTTTTCATCCCTTTCATCCTTACCCAGAGACTGTCAACAGGTCTGCCTCCCTGCCTCCGTCTATCTCAACCTCACTGCAGTGTGTACATCTCTGAGATACAAGGCAACACCTCCTCCCACTTTTCTCTGCCAGTGCCTCCTGAACAAGCTGTATAGGGGGAGGGATAGCTCAGTGGTTTGAGCATTGGCCTGCTAACCCCAGGGTTGTGAGTTCAATCCTTGAGGGGGCCTTTTAGGGATCTGGGGCAAAAATTGGGGATTGATCCTGCTTTGAGCAGGGGGCTGGACTAGATGACCTCCTGAGGTCCCTTCCAACCCTGATATTCTATGATTCTATGATACCCTTCCAGACCAACATTCCAGCCATGGGAATTATCCCACCAAGTCTCTGTGACACCAGGTCTGACGATGTGACACAGCAGGGAGGGGGGAGTGTTGACCTGGGAATGTGCCCTGGAGATGGGAGACCTGAGAGCCTGTCACCTGAGCCGGGAGGGGGAGGGGGAGGTGACACCTCTGCCCAGGAATGTGGACAGAGGCTGCAAGAGAGAGCCTGCTGGGGGGGGGGGGTTAGTTTTCAGTTTGGGGCTGGGGGGAGGAACACAGGGAACCCCAGGGCTGGGGTCTAAGCTCCCTGCTCCCCCAGAAGGAATTGACTGAGGGGTCCTGGTTGTACCCACAAGCTCTGTTTTGGACTGTGTTCCTGTTGTCCAATAAACCTTCTGTTTTACTGGCTGGCTGAGAGTCTCAGTGAATCCCAGGAAGAGGGGTGCAGGGCCTGGACTCCCCCACACTCCATGATACCAGGGATCTTGTAATTGTGGTTATTCACTGGCATTTCTGGTTCTGTCTATTCCCTGTGTAACCCTTCTGCCCGTCAGAGTTGGCAGCAACAAGGGCCGGGTTCAATATCTAGGGGATCCATTCCAATAACACAATGCAAACCGGCTCGAGCCCCCACCCAGTGACCTGGGACAAATATATACCACCCCCGCTGGGCGCCTCCAAGAGGCAATACTTCCCCTCTCGCAAGCACATAGCCTGAGTGTAGCAAAAGCCTTTTAATAACAGAGAGAAACAATGTGGCATTATGTTGGGGAAACACCACCAACAGGATTCATAACACAACCCATGAGCAAAAAAACCCACCCCAGGCAAATTGGGGCATGCCCTTTTCCCTTTGGTTCTTGAGTCCAGCAACCCCAAATCACCCAAAGTCCCAAAAGTCCAATGCCCCAAAAGTCTCTGTCCCTGGTCAGGGCAGCCCCAGAGTTCGAAAGTTTATCTGCGGAGCTTTACCTCCCAACCTGGGTGGAAATGGGACGGGGGTAAGAGGCACCTTACATGATCTGAAGCTGACCGCCCATAGCTCCATAGCGGCGCTCCGCTCCGCCAGCCGCCCCACAAACTCCTTCGCTCCGCTGCGCTCCGCCAGCCGCCCCACGAACTCCTTCGCTCCGCTCCGCTCCGCCAGCCGCCCCACGAACTCCTTCGCTCAGCTCCACAACCCACAAGCAGCTCCTGCCATCCACACACTGCTCCGCGTCGAACTGCTTCACCAGCCGTGCCGCAAACTGCTCCACAATATATCTTCAGGCTCCCCCACTACTTAACACAACACTCAGTGATTTCAGCTTGTAGTAGGGGAGCCCCAGTGCTGGTGCACTGTCAGCCCAAAGTGAGCTCAGCAGCCTATAACTAGACTTCTAATGAAATCAAAATTAGCTCTGATATTCCACAGTGGAGAGAGGAGGAAGTGCAATTAGCATGTAAGGCCCTCACTAAGGGGCCCATGCCACCAAGTATTAATACTTGTCCCCAGCCTCTCTCTATTCACACAGTTTTGGAACCCATGACCCTTGCCTAGCGAGTGCTACTTAGTTGATGGTGAATCCCTCCATCATAACAAAAGGCCACGTACAGTTCCAAGCACAGTTCCCATAATCAGGGTAATAACAATTTATTCTTCCTGCCCCAATAACAGAGACGCTGGGGATCCCACAGCAGCCAAAGTGACCATTTGAGCAGCTATGGTCTCATTCTAGGCGTGGTGGGTGTGCCTATGCAAATGACATCGGCCCCTGAAGTTCTTTTCCACAACTTGCCACACCTCACCACCAGATGTCAGGGTGGAGCTCATCCTGACACTGCTTACATCCTCCCCCCAGCCGAGACTTTGTCGTCCCGACAAATCACACTCCCTTTATACCAACTCATTGGTTTCCTCCAAAGGGCCTCAGGAAGCCCACTTTAGCTTCCACAAGCCTGTGTGCTAAATGTATTGGCTCCTCACTAGTCACCCCAGGTGCATCATAAGTTAACCGTTTCACTGGTCTTATCACCCTGTCTCGTCTATTGAGAATCTCTGTTGCCGAGGTAGGGGGAACATCCTCTTGAGTGACGGGTGGAGAGGCTTCCCTGGAGGGTCCCTCGGCTACTGGCGTAGGCCCCTGCACTCCTAGTTCTAACGCTGGAGGGTCCAAGGTGCCCAGGACATCCTCTACCTGTCTGTCCCCATTGTCCAGTAACCTGTGTGTGTCATCACAGGGGGGTCTCATCAGCAGCACCGGGGTATCAGAAAGGGGCCTAAATAGTTCCGCCATTGGGTTTAGGGCGGAAGAGGGAAAACTCTCGTTTGGTTCAGCTGATCGAGACTGAAATCTTGTCTCCATCCCAGGATACACCAGGGTTGTGTCTTCCTCCTCAGACTCACTCTCAGATGTGCAGAATAGGGGTAAGTTAGCTGCAGGGGGCCCACTGTCTGTGTTGGATGGCGGCTTTGGTCTAGCACCTCTGTTCTGCCCGGCGGCCCTGCCGTGGCCCATCTCATAAGGGGTGCTTACCAATTCCCCCACAGGGAGCAAAAGGTTTCTATGCACCGTCTTTATTTGCCCTGGACCGTCTTCAGGTTTGATCTTGTAGACCGGCAGATCTCCCAGCTTTTCCATCACCAGGTAAGGTATTGCCTTCCATCTGTCAGCTATCTTGTGTTTGCCAGCAATACCCAAATTTCGCAGCAGGACTCTGTCCCCCGGCTGGAGCTCCTGCGAACGCACTCTAGCATCATATCGATGTTTGTTGCGGTCTGCGTTCTTCCGAGCCGCAGCGGTAGCTAAGCGATAAGCATCCCGCAGCTTTTCTCTTAGTCGGGATACATATTGCTGATGAGTTTCATAGCTATCTCCATCCTCTGATACACCAAAGCACAAGTCTATGGGTAATCTTGGTTCTCGCCCAAACATCAAGAGATATGGGGTGACTCCCGTAGCATCGTTCTTTGTGGCATTGTAGGCATGCACCAGAAATGCGACATGCTGGCTCCAGGTTGCCTTCTGCTCTGGTCGCAAAGTTCCCAACATATCTAATAGGGTTCGATTGAACCTCTCTGGCTGAGGATCACCTTGGGGGTGATAAGGCGTTGTCCTAGACTTTTTAATTCCTGCTATCTTCAGCACCTCCTTCAGAAGGTGACTCTCAAAATCCCGCCCCTGATCAGAGTGTATCCGAGCCGGGAATCCATAGACTGAGAAATATTTGTCCCACAATACTCGAGCAACGGTGGTGGCCCTCTGATCACGTGTGGGATATGCTTGTGCATACCGTGTAAAATGGTCAGTCACTACTAGAATGTTTCCAACATTCCTCTTGTCTACCTCTACAGACAAGAAATCAATGCATACCAACTCCAAAGGTTTGTTGCTGGTGATGTTCTTGAGATATGCAGCCCTCGTGGGCAGAGTTTTCCTTTGAACACATCGAGCGCAAGTCTCACATTTCCTGCGAACATCTTCAGCCATTCGGGGCCAATAGAACCTACTACGAATAAGTTCCAGGGTCCTCTCCATCCCTAAATGCCCAAAGTCATCATGCAGGGCCCTCATGGCCAGGGCTCTGTACTTTTTTGGCAGTACTAGTTGTGCTCGTTGTTTTTGTAAAGGGTCAGTGGTCATTCGGTGTAGCACTCCCTGAATCAGTTTTAGTTTGGTCCATTCTCTCAATAGTAGTTTACCCTCCGGGTTAGGTGGGACAACCGCAGCTGGGCTTCGCCCCTCCCTTTTGGCAAGTAGTGTATCACGAATGTCAATATCTTGCCGCTGGGCTTCTTGCCAGTCAGCCGCATTGAGCATGGGCAAAGGAGATTGGTCTAATGCAATATAGTTCACTGAAGCAGAAGGCATGCATTCAGGGGGCAGGCCCAAAGCTTCTGCAACACATCCCTGAAAGCCTTCACGGGCCTCTGGCTCTCGGCGACTCACACTGCAAATAGCTCTCACTCCATCTGTGGGTATCACAGCAACTTCTGGAGCCTGCGGACGCCTGGACAATGCATCTGCATCTACATTGCTTCTCCCTGATCGGTACTGAATGCTGAACTCATAGCTAGCCAAGGCAGCCACCCATCTCTGCCCTGTAGCATCCAGCTTAGCACTTGTTAACACATAAGTCAGTGGATTGTTGTCTGTCCACACCTGGAACTGAGCACCATACAAGTAGTCTCGAAATTTCTCAGTGATGGCCCATTTCAAGGCCAAAAATTCCAGCTTGTGGGTGGGATAGCGAGTTTCACTATCAGACAATCCTCGGCTGGCAAAGGCTACAGGTTTACATTTGCCTTCCACTTCCTGGTACAGGACTGCTCCCAGACCCTCCAAACTGGCATCAGTATGCAGGATAAATGGTTTGCTTGGGTCAGCAAAAACTAGGACTGGAGCATGAGTTAGGCAAGTAATGATTTCTCGAAAAGCCCTTTCACATCTCTCATCCCACCGTGGCCCAAATGGTGCAAAGGGGCCATTGTGTCTCTGCACAGGAGGCTTTGGGGACCTCCCCTTATTCTTGGACTTAGATTTGTTCTTGCTGGACTGATGTCCCCTGGTAAGATCATTCAGAGGCTTTACAATTGTAGCATAGTTTTTCACAAATCTGCGGTAGTAGCCACTAAATCCAAGAAAGGTCTTGAGTTCTCTGTAGTTACTTGGACGTGGCCATGTAGTGAGTGCTTCTATTTTATCAGGATCAGTACTCACACCTTCTTGGGACACAATGTGACCCACATACTTCACTGAGGTTCTGCAGAACTGGCATTTGTCAATTGAAAGCTTCAGACCATAATCCTCCAACCTATCAAGCACTTTAAGAAGTCTTTCTTCATGCTCCTCTAAGGTTCTTCCAAACACAGTCAGGTCATCCAAATAAACTAACACTTGCAGTAAATTCATGTCTCCCACAACTTTCTCCATGAGACGTTGAAAGGTGGCAGGTGCTCCAGAAATCCCTTGGGGCATGCGTTCGAACTGATAAAACCCTAATGGGCAGATGAAGGCTGTCTTCTCCTTATCTTCTTCTCCCAGAGGGATCTGGTAGTATCCACTTCGAAGATCCAACACAGAGAACCACTGGCTTCCCAGCAAACAGTCTAAGGCATCTTGCACTCGAGGCATAGTGTACTGGTCGACCACAGTACGGCTGTTTAGGGTGCGGTAGTCAATACACATCCGGATTTTCCCATTCTTTTTGCGGACTACCACAATGGGTGAGGCGTATGGGCTACGGGACTCTGTAATGATGCCATTCGCAGCCAGCTCCTGAAGATGATGTCGCACATCTTCCATCTCAGAGAGAGCAATCTTCCTAGATCTCTCCCTGAAAGGTCGAGAGTCATGTAGTCTGATATTGTGCTCTACTCCTTTTGCACATCCCACATCCCACTCATGCAGTGAGAACACCTTGGATCTTTCACAAAGTTTCTTCCTCAGGCGATCTTTCCAGTCCTCGGACACTGGTGAATCTCCAAAGTCAAACTTTGCTGGGTCTATTGTCGGAACTTGAGTTTCACACTGGGGTTTTACAATCGACTCAGGCTCAAAGAGGTCTGCTATCTTTTGTCCTTGCTTCACAACAACATCACGACTCGTTTCATTAGCAATCAGTATAGTCACCCTTTCCTGGGCTTCAGCAGGTAGGGTTATGACTCCACTGGGGACCAACACTCCTTCAGGGAGCTCTCCTCCCATCGGCTGCTCTATCATTGCTAACGTCCCTTTACTGCCTTTCAGACAGGTGCTCATGACCAGCACTTCTCGCTCCGTCCTTGCAGGCACTACTAAGGGGGTTGTGCCCGCGTACTTCAGTGCCCCAAGCGGTAGCTCAGATGTGTCCCTTTTAGCGCTCTCAATTTTCCTATAGGCTTCAGCACAAAGCGTGTGGATCATCAGGGTATTCAGGTACTGGTCCCCAGCCCGCCTTCTGCAGTAATCCGCGAGTACCTTGAAGAGACTGGAGTTGGTCCCTATCAGCACAGACACATCAGAAGTCCCTTTAGGGTCAGGGCATATTAAGGCAGCTGTGTCTACCTCTTCTCTTACCCCAGCAACCTCCTCTGGGAATTCCAGGTGCACTATGACATACCCTTGGTAGGGGTATTCATCCATGCTGAGGCCACACAGGCCAAGGCCAGTCAGTGGCTGTATAGGCAGGTGCCTAAGCATCTGTTGGTAGAATGACTGAAATATAATCGTCACTTGAGATCCAGTGTCAAGCACTGCTTTACACTCCACCCCTTCAATCCTCACCGTGACCTCTGCTCGAGGCCCTATCAGTCCTGCAGGGATCCCAGCTGGACAGTCTTTTCTGGGGGAATCTTCAAATCCAGCAGACCTGGGGGGTCCCCGTCCCCAGACCCTCTGGCAGCTACCGGATCTCTCCCAACTGATCCTCAGCTTTCCATACACTAAGGAGGGGTTTTCTTCATTACGGCACTTGGCAGCACTGTGTCCATCCTGACCACATCGGTAGCAGAAGAATTGACCTTTTCCCCTTCGCCTGGGGGGGATGGTGGCTCTAAGTGCGGGCTTCTCAATCGCCACAGTTTGAGGCTTCTTATTCCTGGAAGTCTTAACTCGGTCAATGGTACTTTGCAGCTCAGCTATCCGTTCCGTCAGGACCTGCATTTGTTGGGCAAGTTCCTCTCTGGTGCTCACCATCAGTACACTGGCCATTTGCAGTGGTGTTGTGCTGCCTGGCTCCGATGTTTGGGCTTCCCAAAACTCACTGGCAGCCTGCCTTTCTTCCTCCTCTCGGACCTCTTTTATCAGCTGGGAGTAACTTGGGGGATGTTCCCGTCGTTCTCTTAGCTGGAGATGAAGTAGAATCGGGTTCTGATACTGAGTTCCTCTTACAATTTGAGCCAGTCTGGTCTGATCCATCTGCTCAGCAGTCACTGCTCCCCTCATGACAGCTCTCTGAAGCAGTCTCTCCAGTCTCTGTATGTAGGCTGAAGCCTTCTCGCCCTTTTGTTGTCGGGAATTAAGGAACTTACAGTAGCTGTCTTCAGGGCCCTCTACGCTCCCAAAGTTGTGTTCAAGGGCCTCTAGGCAGTCCTTCACACTGACCCCAGGGTCAATGAGCTTCAGGGTGCGAATCACATCTAATGCTGGGCCGCCAAGGCTCTCTATAAGGCATCTTCGCTTTTCTGCATCTGGTACGGCCCACTCTTGCAGCATTTCAGTGGTATGCTCTAACCAGGGTTCAAACTCCTCCTCCCCAGCAAATAATCTTAACTTACGACAAGAGTCTGACTCAGCATGGGGCAGCACAACCTTTTCCAATATTTGCCCCAGAGCTTTTGTCCAATCATCAGCCGAGGCTGCAGCCCCTGAGCTAGAAGCTGCTGAGCCAGGGCCCAACAAACCTGACATATTAGCCATTATACAAACAGTAATTTCCTCAAAATATAAGCACAAACAAAACAAAACAAAATATAAATTGTTTCCCAATGTAGTGGATCACTCAACAGGTGCTTGCGAGGGGTACTGACCCAGGCTATCCCGGACGAGCCCCCAAAAATGTAACCCTTCTGCCCGTCAGAGTTGGCAGCAACAAGGGCCGGGTTCAATATCTAGGGGATCCATTCCAATAACACAATGCAAACCGGCTCGAGCCCCCACCCAGTGACCTGGGACAAATATATACCACCCCCGCTGGGCGCCTCCAAGAGGCAATACTTCCCCTCTCGCAAGCACATAGCCTGAGTGTAGCAAAAGCCTTTTAATAACAGAGAGAAACAATGTGGCATTATGTTGGGGAAACACCACCAACAGGATTCATAACACAACCCATGAGCAAAAAAACCCACCCCAGGCAAATTGGGGCATGCCCTTTTCCCTTTGGTTCTTGAGTCCAGCAACCCCAAATCACCCAAAGTCCCAAAAGTCCAATGCCCCAAAAGTCTCTGTCCCTGGTCAGGGCAGCCCCAGAGTTCGAAAGTTTATCTGCGGAGCTTTACCTCCCAACCTGGGTGGAAATGGGACGGGGGTAAGAGGCACCTTACATGATCTGAAGCTGACCGCCCATAGCTCCATAGCGGCGCTCCGCTCCGCCAGCCGCCCCACAAACTCCTTCGCTCCGCTGCGCTCCGCCAGCCGCCCCACGAACTCCTTCGCTCAGCTCCACAACCCACAAGCAGCTCCTGCCATCCACACACTGCTCCGCGTCGAACTGCTTCACCAGCCGTGCCGCAAACTGCTCCACAATATATCTTCAGGCTCCCCCACTACTTAACACAACACTCAGTGATTTCAGCTTGTAGTAGGGGAGCCCCAGTGCTGGTGCACTGTCAGCCCAAAGTGAGCTCAGCAGCCTATAACTAGACTTCTAATGAAATCAAAATTAGCTCTGATATTCCACAGTGGAGAGAGGAGGAAGTGCAATTAGCATGTAAGGCCCTCACTAAGGGGCCCATGCCACCAAGTATTAATACTTGTCCCCAGCCTCTCTCTATTCACACAGTTTTGGAACCCATGACCCTTGCCTAGCGAGTGCTACTTAGTTGATGGTGAATCCCTCCATCATAACAAAAGGCCACGTACAGTTCCAAGCACAGTTCCCATAATCAGGGTAATAACAATTTATTCTTCCTGCCCCAATAACAGAGACGCTGGGGATCCCACAGCAGCCAAAGTGACCATTTGAGCAGCTATGGTCTCATTCTAGGCGTGGTGGGTGTGCCTATGCAAATGACATCGGCCCCTGAAGTTCTTTTCCACAACTTGCCACACCTCACCACCAGATGTCAGGGTGGAGCTCATCCTGACACTGCTTACACCTGTACTTTTTGCATTAGCAACATCTAAGATGTGCATTAGCTTTCCATTCTTTGTTCCCTCTTCTCTCTCCTTTGGCCCTGCTGTGCTTGCCCCTGTTCCCCCCACCAGATTCCAACGCTTCAGTGCTGGGGGAGCTCAGGCCCTGCACTGAGGGGAGAGGTACAGACATGTGCTTGCTTTCCCTTGGTCCAGTCTTTTCCCCAGGAATTGAAAGTCGGGGGTGTGTTAGAAAGATGAAGTGGGACCGCTAAACACTGAGGATGTAGTGGAGGTTAAAGATAATCTAGGCATGGCCCAATATCTAAACAAATACTTTGCCTCAGTCTTTAATGAGGAGCGGAGGGATAATGGTAGAACGACAAATGGGAATGAGGAGATGGAGGTAGATATTACCACATCCGAGGTAGAAGCCAAACTCGAACAGCTTAATGGAACTAAATCGGGGGACCCAGATAATCTTCATCCAAGAATATTAAAGCAACTGGAACATGAAATTGCAAGCCCGTTAGCAAAAAATGTTAATCAATCTGTAAACTCAGGGGTTGTACCGTATGACTGGAGAATTGCTAACATAGTTCCTATTTTTAAGAAAGGGAAAAAAGGTGATCCGGGTAACTACAGGCCTGTTAGTTTGACATCTGTAGTATGCAAGGACTTGGAAAAAATTTTGAAGGAGAAAGTAGTGAAGGACACTGAGGTCAATGGTAATTGGGACAAAATACAACATGGTTTTACAAAAGGTAGATCATGTCAAACCAAGCTGATCTCCTTCTTTGAGAAGGTAACAGATTTTTTAGACAAAGGGAACGCAGTGGATCTAATTTACCTCGATTTCAATAAGGCATTTGATATGGTTCCACATGGCGAATTATTAGCTAAATTGGATAAGATGGGGATCAATATGAAAATTGAAAGGTGGATAAGGAACTGGTTAAAGGGTAGACTACAGTGGGTCACACTGAAAGGTGAACTGTCAGGCTGGAAGGAGGTTACTAGAGGAGTTCCTCAGGGATCGGTTTTGGGACCAATCTTATTACTGACCTTGGCACAAAAAGCGGGAATGTGCTAATAAAGTTTGTGGATGACACGAAGCTGGGAGGTATTGCCAATGCAGAGAAGGACCAGGATATCATACAGGAAGATCTGGATGACTTTGTAAACTAGAGTAATTGTAATAGGATGAAATTTAATAGTGAAAAGTGCAAGGTCATGCATTTAGGGATTAATAACAAGAATTTCTGTTATAAACTGGGGACGCATCACTTGGAAGTAACAGAGGAGGAGAAGGACCTCGGAGTATTGGTTGACCACAGGATGACTATGAGCCGCCAATGTGATATGGCCGTGAAAAAAGCTAATGCAGTCTTGGGATGCATCAGGCGAGGTATTTACAGTAGGGATAAGGAGGTTTTAGTACCGTTATACAAGGCACTGGTGAGACCTCATTTGGAACATTGTGTGCAGTTCTGGTCTCCCATGTTTAAGAAGGATGAATTCAAACTGGAACAGGTACAGAGAAGGGCTACTAGGATGATCAAGGAATGGAAAACCTGTCTTATGAAAGGAGACTCAAAGAGCTTAGTTTGTTTAGCCTAACCAAAAGAAGGTTCAGGGGAGATAGGACTGATATCTATAAATATACCAGAGGGGTAAATACCACAGAGGGAGAGGAACTATTTAAGCTCAGTACCAATGTGGACACAAGAACAAATGGATATAAACTGGCCATCAGGAAGTTTAGCCTTGAAATTAGATGAAGGTTTCTAACCATCAGAGGAGTGAAGTTCTGGAACAGCCTTCCAAGGGAAGCAGTGGGGGCAAAAAGACATATCTGGCTTCAAGACTAAGCTTGATAAGTTTATGGAAGGGATAATATGATGGAATAGCCTAATTTTGGCAATTAATTGATCCTCAACTATTAGCGGTAGATATGCCCAATGGCCTGTGATGGGATGTTAGATGAGGTAGGATCTGAGTTACTACAGCGAATTCTTTCCTGGGTGTCTGGCTGGTGAGTCTTGCCCACATGCTCCGGGTTTAGCTGACCGCCATATTTGGGGTCAGGAAGGAATTTTCCTCCAGGGCAGATTGGCAGAGGCCCTAGGGATTTTTCGCCTTCCTCTGTAGCATGGGGCACAGGTCACTTGCTGGAGGATTCTCTGCACCTCAAAGTCTTTAAACCACGATTTGAGGACTTCAATAGCTCAGACATAGGTGAGAGGTTTTTCGCAGGAGTGGGTGGGTGAGATTCTGTGGCCTGCGTTGTGCAAGAGGTCAGACTAGACAATCATAATGGTCCCTTCTGACCTTAAAGTCTATTAGTCTAATATGTGGGGGGATGGGGGGTAGGCCAATGAGGGTTGAGACTGTGAGGGTGAAGGTGGGCTGTATGGCACCATAGTAAAAAACTGAAAAATGTTTCACAACCATTTTATTAGATTTAACTCATGCTTTAAAATCACAGAAATTAAAGTTGGCTATCAAGCCTACTATCAAGCACTATGTCTACATCCTTCTTGGTTTCTTGGTGTAATTTTGCACTCTTTGGTGTCTTCTTGTGTGTCTGTGACGTCCAGTCCTTCCTGATATGCTCATGTTCATGATCAGGCAGAAGGCAACTAACTTCTTTCAGAACACAAAATTCTAGTCAATGAGGGGGGAAAACGCTCAACTGTAGCTGTTGTGACTGGGAGTAGCAAGAGGTGAATTCCTACTTCTTTCATCCCAGGAAACAACACAAAGATCGGGTCGAATCACTCGTGATGATAAAGAAGTTGAAATTAAATCTTCATTTGTTTGTCGTATGATATTCCAGTCCGTGTTCAAAATTGTCTAGTCTGTCCTGATCACATAGCAGCCCTATTGCTGGTCGTACCTCACTCCACTCAACTGTCCGTGTTTTATAAGACAGGCATCTGTAAAAGCTACATGGGGGTTGAGTAGAATCCAGAAATTGCTATTGTAGATTTGTAAGAATCAAGTCTGTGTACTTTTTCAGCTGGCTTAACAAACTCTTCTTGCCCTCTTCACTAAAGGAGTCAATATAAGTACCTTCATTAGTCAACATCTGGACTGAAGCTTTTGTTTCTTCCAGTACATTTTCAATGGATATCTCTTATAAAGCCATGATATGCCCACATCTTGAATACTGCATGCAGTTCTGGTCACCCCATCTCAAAAAAGATATACTGGAATTGGAACAGGTTCAGAGAGGGGCAACAAAAATTATTAGGGGTGTGGAACAGATTCCATATGAGGAGAGATTAATAAGACTGGGACTTTCCAGACTGGAAAAGAGACAACTAAGAGGGGATATAATAAAGGCCTATAAAACTTGACTGGTGTGGAGAAAGTGAAGAAGGAAGTGTTATTTACCCCTTCACTTAACACAAGAACCAGGGGTCACCCAATGAAATTAATAGGCAGCAAGTTTAAAACAAAAGGAAGTATTTCTTCCCACAATGCACAGTCACCCATGGAACTTTGCCAGGGATGTTGTGAAGGCCAAAATTATAACAGGGTTCAAAAAAAAAGTAGGCAAGTTCATGGAGGTTAGGTCCATCAATGACTATTAGCCAGGATGGGCAGGGATGCAACACCATGCTCTGAGTGTCCCTAGCCTCTGTTTGCCGGAAGCTGGGAAGGGACGACAGGGGGTGGATCACTCGATGATTCCCTGTTCTGTTCATTCCCTCTGAAGCACCTGGAATAGTCACTGTCGGAAGACAGGACACTGGGATAGATGGACCATTGGTCTCACCCAAAATGGCCATTCTTACATAAAAAAATTATAATAAAGTTTAGTACAGAAACTCCAAGATAACGACCTCTTGAGATAACGATGATGTGAGATAACGACCTTGGCAAATAATGCATTTTAAAAATCTTGGCCTACTAGGAAATGTATATTTGTATAAGTTTGCCAGTCACAAATCTAGCACCTGGAGCAAAGTCACTAAATCATAGTCCAATGCTCTGGCCACTGTTGTTCGTTGTGCCACCGTTCACTGGACTGCTCCGTCCCCAATAGCCCTGTGCTGCCACCTGCCACTGTGACCTCTGTGAGTCGGTCTCTTGCAGTTCCACGGGCTCTCAGCAATTTCAACTCTCAGGGCGGGAACCTCACTGCTAGTGTAGGCTGGGCTGTCTCCTCCACAGAAACATCATCCCACAGCCAGTCTAAGCACTTAGACCTGATTATCAGTGACATCAGCTCTAGAGGTCATTTAACAAACCAAAAGACTCTGTGAAGCCGAATCATCTCCTCCTCCTAAACGGGAGAGAGGGGCAGGTCCAATAGTGCCTGTGACTTAGGCAGAGCCCACAGCACCCAGCAAAACACCCATGCCCCTAGTGAAAAGAGAGAGGGTGGCTCTGTCATCCAAACCTCCTGCTTCGGGAGTGCTGTTCAGCTGAGAGTGACCAGTGCTTAATTTGTAACGAAAGAGGTGCTGGGGCTCAAGCAAGTTTGTTACTTTCATAACTGATGTGACAAGCTCAGAGGTCCCCAGGCTCTGAACTGCCAAGCCTAGAGGTGCTGGGGCTCAACTCTGGCAAGCTCTGACACAAATTAATGAGGGAGACCCCCTCATTCAGTCAGGCTAAATACAGTTCTGCTGCCCTTTACTCCTACAATGATGTAAGTAGAGTCAGGAGGAGCTCCACCCTGACATCTGGTGGTGAGGTGTGGCAAGTTGTGGAAAAGAACTTAAGGGGCCGATCTCATTTGCATAGGCACACCCACCCCGCCCAGAATGAGCCCATAGCTGCCCAAATGGTCACTTTGGCTGCTGTGGGATCCCCAGTTTCTCTGTTATTGGGGCAGGAAGAATAAATTGTTATTACCCTGATTATGGGAATCAAGGACAGTGGAACTGTACTTGGCCTTTTGTTATGATGGAGGGACCCGCCATCAACTCAGTAGCACTCGCTAGGCAAGGGACATGGGTTCCAAAACTCTGTGAATTGAGAGATTTCAGAGTAACAGCTGTGTTAGTCTGTATTTGCAAAAAGAAAAGGAGTACTTGTGGCACCTTAGAGACTAACCAATTTATTTGAGCATGAGCTTTCGTGAGCCACAGCTCACTTCATCAGATGCATACCGTGGAAACTGCAGCAGACTTTATATATACACAGAGAATATGAAACAATACTTCCTCCCACCCCACTGTCCTGCTGGTAATAGCTTATCTAAAGTAATCATCAGGATGAATAGGTTGGAATATGAACAAGAGGCTGCTCGGCAGCTCTCCAACACGAGTTTCTACAAGCCATTACCCTATGATCCCACTGAGAGTTACCAAAAGCAACTACAGCATTTGCTCAAGAAACTTCCTGAAAAAGCACAAGATCAAATCCGCACAGACACACCCCTGGAACCCCGACCTGGGATATTCTATCTACTACCCAAGATCCATAAACCTGGAACTCCTGGGCGCCCCATCATTTCAGGCATTGGCACCCTGACAGCAGGATTGTCTGGCTATGTAGACTCCCTCCTCAGGCCCTACGCTACCAGCACTCCCAGCTACCTTCGAGACACCACTGACTTCCTGAGGAAACTTCAATCCATCGGTGATCTTCCTGATAACACCATCCTGGCCACTATGGATGTAGAAGCCCTCTACACCAACATTCCACACAAAGATGGACTACAAGCCGTCAGGAACACTATCCCCGATAATGTCACGGCTAACCTGGTGGCTGAACTTTGTGACTTTGTCCTTACCCATAACTATTTCACATTTGGGGACAATGTATACCTTCAGATCAGCGGCACTGCTATGGGTACCCGCATGGCCCCACAATATGCCAACATTTTTATGGCTGATTTAGAACAACGCTTCCTCAGCTCTCGTCCCCTAAAGCCCCTACTCTACTTGCGCTATATTGATGACATCTTCATCATCTGGACCCATGGAAAAGAAGCCCTTGAGGAATTCCACCATGATTTCAACAATTTCCGTCCCACCACCAACCTCAGCCTGGTCCAGTCCACACAAGAGATCCACTTCCTGGACACTACAGTGCTAATAAACAATGGTCACATAAACACCACCTATACCGGAAACCTACTGACCGCTATTCCTACCTGCATGCCTCCAGCTTTCACCCTGACCACACCACACGATCCATCGTCTACAGCCAAGCTCTGCGATACAACCGCATTTGCTCCAACCCCTCAGACAGAGACAAACACCTACAAGATCTCTGTCAAGCTTTCCTACAACTACAATACCCACCTGCGGAAGTAAAGAAACAGATTGATAGAGCCAGAAGAGTTCCCAGAAGTTACCTACTACAGGACAGGCCTAACAAAGAAAATAACAGAACGCCACTAGCCGTCACCTTCAGCCCCCAACTAAAACCCCTCCAACGCATTATTAAGGATCTACAACCTATCCTAAAGGATGACCCAACACTCTCACAAATCTTGGGAGACAGGCCAGTCCTTGCCTACAGACAGCCCCACAACCTGAAGCAAATACTCACCAACAACCACATACCACACAACAGAACCACTAACCCAGGAACTTATCCTTGCAACAAAGCCCGTTGCCAATTGTGCCCACATATCTATTCAGGGGACACCATCACAGGGCCTAATAACATCGGCCACACTATCAGAGGCTCGTTCACCTGCACATCCACCAATGTGATCTATGCCATCATGTGCCAGCAATGCCCCTCTGCCATGTACATTGGTCAAACTGGACAGTCTCTACGTAAAAGAATAAATGGACACAAATCAGATGTCAAGAATTATAACATTCATAAACCAGTCGGAGAACACTTCAATCTCTCTGGTCACGCAATCACAGACATGAAGGTCGCTATCTTAAAACAAAAAAACTTCAAATCCAGACTCCAGTGAGAAACTGCTGAATTGGAATTCATTTGCAAATTGGATACTATTAATTTAGGCTTAAATAGAGACTGGGAGTGGCTAAGTCATTATGCAAGGTAGCCTATTTCCTCTTGTTTTTTCCTACCCCCCCGCCCCCGCAGATGTTCTGGTTTAACTTGGATTTAAACTTGGAGAGTGGTCAGTTTGGATGAGCTATTACCAGCAGGAGAGTGAGTTTGTGTGTGTATGGGGGTGGGTTTTTGGAGGGGGGTGAGGGAGTGAGAGAACCTGGATTTGTGCAGGAAATGGCCTAACTTGATTATCATGCACATTGTGTAAAGAGTTGTCACTTTGGATGGGCTATCACCAGCAGGAGAGTGAATTTGTGTGGGGGGGTGGAGGGTGAGAAAACCTGGATTTGTGCTGGAAATGGCCTAACCTGATGATTACTTTAGATAAGCTATTACCAGCAGGACAGTGGGGTGGGAGGAGGTATTGTTTCATATTCTCTGTGTATATATAAAGTCTGCTGCAGTTTCCACGGTATGCATCTGATGAAGTGAGCTGTGGCTCACGAAAGCTCATGCTCAAATAAATTGGTTAGTCTCTAAGGTGCCACAGGTGCCTTTTCTTTTTGTGAATTGAGAGAGGCTGGGGATAGGTATTAATACTTGGTGGTATGGGCCCACTTGTGAGGGCCTTACATGCTAATTGCACTTTCTCCTCTCTCCACTGTGGAATATCAGAGCTAATTTTGATTCCATTAGGAGTCTAGTTACAGGCTGCTGAGCTGAATTCACTTTGGGTCAATAGTGCACCAGCCCTGAGGCTCCCCTACTATAAACTGAAATCACAAAAGAGCTAAAAGAAAAGGAGTACTTGTGGCACCTTAGAGACTAACCAATTTATTTGAGCATAAGCTTTCGTGAGCTACAGTAGCTCACTTCATCGGATGCATAGCTGAAATCACTGAGTGTTGTGTTAAGTAGTGGGGGAGCCTGAAGATATATGGTGGAGCATTTTTCGGGACACAGAGCAGAGTTGCTTGTCGGATGCCTAGAGCAGCTCATGGGGTGGCTGGCAGAGCGGAGCCCCATAAAGAAGTGGGGCCATCAGCTTTGGACCACATAAGGTGCCCCTTAATCCCGCCCCCCCCATCTCCACCCAGGTTGGGCGGTAAAACTCTGCAGATAAACTTTTGAACTCGGGGGCTGCCCTGACCAGGGATCGAGACTTTTGGGTCATGGGACTTTTGGGACTTTGGGTGATTTTGGGTTGCTGGACTCAAGAACCAAAGGGAAAGGGCACGCCCCAATTTGCTTGGGGTGGGTTTTTTTGCTCATGGGTTGCGTTATGAATCCTGTTCGTGGTGTTTCCCCAACATAATGCCACATTGTTTCTCTCTGTTATTGAAAGGCTTTTTGCTACACTCAGACTATGTGCTTGCGAGAGGGGAAGTATTGCCTCTTGGAGGCGCCCAGCGGGGTGGTATATATTTGTCCCAGGTCACTGGGTGGGGGCTCGAGCCAGTTTTGCATTGTGTTATTGGAATGGAACCCCTAGATACTGAACCCGGCCCTTGTTGCTGCCAACTCTGACAGGCAGAAGGGTTACAATCAGGATAACAACATTTCATGACCCCCACATTGAATACTACAGGGATTTGTAACCCAACACCAGCCAAAATTGATCACTTGGGCAGCACAGCTTTATCTGTCGGATACCTAGGCAGAGTGGGCGTGTTCATGTAAATACAGTCTGGTCCTGAAGCCTTTCCACCCACCCCTGGCTCATCACTAGCTGTCAAGGGAGAGCTCATTCAGATCTTGCTTATAAAGTAATCATTTGAAATGATTAGGTCGGCCAATATAGCCAAAACAAATGTGCCGACATTGTCATAAATAATAGCTGTATGAGGAAGCTAGTCTTTGTTTATACTTTTCAAACCCATTATGCTTTCTCAGGTACAAGTATTTTCTCATATACTGTATATGCTTTTAAATTGTGTATTAATGTTTCAATTCAAATTTCCAACCAATGACTAAACTGGCAAGGCTGCATGTAACTACGGGAAGGGGGGGAGAAGGGTTGTGGAAATTCAGGGCGGGTTATATACTCCCCCTGGGGGGTAGTCTAGGGAAATCCCTGACTTGGTCCCCTTTCCTGCCTGTGGGGTTACCAGCGCTTGTTCCAGCATCCCAGGAACTCCTGCCCTTCGCAGCGCAGCGCGGGGCCTGATCCCTGGAGCTCAGCTTCCTGCCATCTCTGCAGCAGGCCATGAGCAAGCGGTGGGCCCCGGGGGCATGGAAGAGGATACACAGGAGTGGCTAGCCTGGCTGAGTCCCTGTGTGTGGCTGGTCCTTTCAGGGCTTTTCCTGCAGGAAGTGGGGTGACCCGGCCCCAGCCTGCTCTGCTCCCCTGGCTCCCAGGCTGGGGAGGAGGAGGGAACCACCCCCCAGCACTCGCCGGTGGGCCGGCTGGGAACCAGGGGAGCAGAGCAGGCTGGGGCCGGGTCGCTCTACTTTCTGGTGAGTGCAGGCCGACAGCTTCTGGAGTCCTCAGGGGAGTGGGGGCGGGATGGGGCCCTGGGGAAGAGCCGGAGCATGGGCTGGAGCAGCACGCAGCTGCGTAGGGCACCAGGAAATATGGTGCCCCAAATTTCCTGGTGCCCTACAGGCCGACACAGCCGCGTACTTTGCGTATGGGTAAGGACGGCCCTGTGAGCTCTTCAGGAGAGGGCCTGTCTCTCACGGAATCCATGCATGACCCAGCATGCAGGGGCCCTGCAGTAATACACCCAGGTGCAAAGACCAGCCACCTGGAGCTCAGCTGCTCAGTACTATGGTGGCAGGGGAGACAGGGGGCTGGCCAGCCAAGCACATACAGATAGCAAGAGTGGGGAGCTGGGCTGACATCTTGCAGCCAGGGAATGAGCTTGGCCCAGGCAGCCCATGTGGTGTTTCCTCCACTAGATGGCGGCACACTCCACGGAAGCACCATGCGGTGAGGATGCTGCCCCTAGACCCCAGGCTGCTGCTCCCGCCGAGGAGCCCCAGGGATTCACACCCAGAGCCCGCTGCAGGGTGGAGCCTCCCAGGCTGGTCAGACCCTTTGAGCTGCCGCTCAGCTTTTACTGCTGGCCGAGGGCTCGCAGCAGCTGCTAGATACTGGAGTTACGGGCACCACTTGAGAGCTGGGGCAGAGCAGAGAGGTCACAAACATTCAGGGCTGAAAATGCCTTTCTGGCTGAGGCTTTAGCTAGACACAAGTTACTGGGCTCACTCAGTACAGGAGTCACTGGCTTCAATTCTCCAGACTCTGCGACACAGGAAGTCACAATCTAATGGTCACTTCCTGCCTTAACCTCTGTGCATGTGACGTGTGCAAGGGCCTCGAGGGGAGTCACTCGGCGAGTGGCTGCTTTGCTGCGTGACCCGCTGGTGGCCAGGAGCACATCTGCCCGACGTGCATGCACCATGGCGCCGCATTCAGGTCCCTGAAATTCGAAGTGGCTAGAAGGCAGTGGGGTCAGAGCAATAAGCAGTGTGGGGAGGGGAAAAGGCGATTCTCCCCCGCTCCCCACAAAAGAAAAACACACCAGGCTTCCCAGAAGAGATCATAAGAACAGACATACTAAGTCAGACCAAAGGTCCATCTAGCCCAGTATCCTGTCGTCCAACAGTGCCAACCCCAGGTGCCCCAGAGGGATGAACAGAACAGGGAATCAAGTGATCCATCCCCTGTCACCCATTCCCAGGTAATAGCCATTGATGGACCTATGCTCCATGAACTTATTGAGCTCTTTTTTGAACCCTGTTGAACCAGATCGCTCTGGTTTCAATCTGAATTGCAGAATGGGTGGCTGAAGGTTTTATGGACATTGAGGGGAAAATGCTCTTGAGTCCAGCCCCAGTGCAGGATGGGCCCCTGCAGCCTGTTTTCCAAAGCACCAACTGTGCTCACATATCTATTCAGGGGACACCGTCACAGGGCCTAATCACAGCAGCCACACTGTCAGAGGCTAATCACATCAGCCTAATCACAGCAGTCACACTGTCAGAGGCTCGTTCACCTGCACATCCACCAATGTGATCTATGCCATCATGTGCCAGCAATGCCCCTCTGCCATGTACATTGGCCAAACCGGACAGTCTCCACGCAAAAGAATAAATGGGGACAAATCTGACATCAGGAATCATAACATTCAAAAACTGGTAGGAGAACAGAACACTTCAGCCTCTGTGGTCACTCGATTACAGACCTAAAAGTGGCAATTCTTCAACAAAAAAACTTCAGAAACAGACTCCAACGAGAGACTGCTGAATTGGAATTAATTTGCAAACTGGATACAATTAACTTAGGCTTGAATAGAGACTGGGAGTGGATAGGTCATTGCACAAAGTAAAACTATTTCCCCATGTTTATCCCCCCCCCACCCCCACTGTTCCTCAAACGTTCTTGTCAACTGCTGGAAATGGCCCCCCTTGATTATCACTACGAAAGGTTCCCCTCCCAGCCCCTCACCCCCGCTGTCTTGCTGGTAATAGCTCACCTTAAGTGATCACTCTGGTTACAGTGTGTAAGGTAACACCCATTGTTTCATGTTCTCTGTGTATATAAAATCTCCTCACTGTATTTTCCACTTTATGCATGTGATGAAGTGAGCTGTAGCTCACGAAAGCTTATGCTCAAATAAATTGGTTAGTCTCTAAGGTGCCACAAGTCCTCCTGTTCTTTTTGCGAATACAGACTAACACGGCTGCTACTCTGAAATCAGAAAAATAGTTAAACATTTGAAATGAGGGTATTGAAATTAAGGAAGGGTTTTATTCGAACAACATACTGGTGTCTCACTCTTTTTTTAAGCTGAAGAGAGTTTTTAGAAGGAAAAAGCCCCTTGTCGGACAGCGGTTTGAGGCAGTATTAAAGATGGTATGTACTGGGGGGATGAAAAGAGGTTCGCTGACATGGGCTGGAGCTGCTGTCATTGCAGTTTAATTTTATCTTTTTTAAAGACAAAAGACACATAAGAGGGAAGAGAAAAGAACAAAGGTAGAAAATGCAGCTCTTGGTTTTGGTGTTTTACTTTTACACTGCTGGAAAAACACAAGCCCAGCACATGGCCTTGTTAGCCACTTCGAGACCTGGCAAATTCACACCAGCAGCGAGCAGTTTAGGGCACTGCATTTCACTGCCATTTTGGTTACAGGCTCATAGCAGTGCTGCCAAACAGAGGGTCGCAGCCAGACCCAGACAGAGGAAAAAGGAGAGGAGAGGAAAGAAATAAGGGAGGAAAGGAAAAGGCCACGTGCGGAGCTGAGCTGACGAAGTCTCTCATGCCGGGTTGGGATTCAGCCAGAGCCAGTGGAGGTGGTGTCTCTGGGTTCCTCGCTCTGGCCCAGTCTGGCCAGGACAGCTTCCAGCTGAAGAACATTTGCGGGGCCAGGAGACAGCAGGGGTGGCAGCCGGTCTCCCTTTCTTGTTCTGGTCAGCAGCATTTTTCCTCTGATAATTTTTACCTCCCAGAGTTTTCTTTTCCTTTTAAAGCCCCTGTAATGGGTGGCCACTCACCGCACGTGAGCACCCCTCCCGGGTGCCTGCTCACTCTGGCAGTTTGTCTTTTCAGGTGGGTCTTCAGTGACTGAGCCCTCCGGCCGAGTCTCACACAGGTTTCTGGGGGAAACCATCCAGCAGGGCCTGTCTCAGGACCCATGTTGGTCTCTATCTGGAGCTCAGTCCTTAAACAGCCCAGCAGGGCCGATTACAGTACCCTGGTTCTAGCCCCTCCTGGACTTGCTTCCTCAGCAGTCTCTCAGCTCCTACTGGGCTCTCTCTCATCGTCCCTGCTCTGGAAAGGAGCGGTGCACTCAGGGCTTCCTCCCTGGACACTGTGCCCATTGAGTCACTGTCACCATTCAGTTCGCTCCCCTTCCAGGGGCGATAGCAAAGTTCAGCAAATGCTGGCCCTCTTCCGGGACGTCAGCCCCTTCCCAGCACTGCTTCCTTGCTCGGGGCTTAAGCCCCTCTGCCCCCAACAGTGGCTGGTGTGGGGGACCCAGGCCCACCCACTGCTCTGTTCCCAACCCAGGGACCCTATAAGTAACCACTTGCTGCCTCCTTTCCACTAACTTGTTGCTGCTGCTGTTTCCTGGCCCCAGCAGGTTCAGTTTCACCCTTCCCTCGGGCTGATGTCCTGCTCGAGTCCCGGCAGCCAGCCAGAAGCACCAGCCTTGCTCCCCTGGCTCCACCAGCAACCGAACGGCTCTGTCCAGCAATTCCTTTAACAGGAGCCTGCCGGGCTCTGATGGGCGGCTTCCCCCACAGCCTCCCTAGGCAACTGGGGGGGACCCATCTCTACTGTTCTTTTTTGGGGCGGGGTGTGGTAGGACTGCAAGACCTCTGAGCCGAGTTCACCCTGCCACAGACCCCAAAAGGGAGTGATGGGCGGAACAGTCCAGCTCCTCGTTACTTTCTCCAGTGATTGGATTGTATTTTTGACACATCAGTTTGGGTTCATTGATTCTTGGTTCCACACTGTGTTTGTTCTCCGGGCATGATTTTAACAGGTCTGGCTGCCACTCCGGGATCTCTGCCTGGTTGCTCCCCGCCGGAGAGCGCCAGCGGGGTGGGGTAGGAGAGAGAAGGTACCAGCTCAAGGCAGAGGCTGGGCGCGCCCAGGGAGAGGCCCTGAGGCCTGCAAGCGGAGCCCAGCCAGGACGTCAGGTGGCAGCCCCGCAATGGCTGGGTCTTGCTGGGCAGCAGGCACAGGGTGAACAATGCCCGACGACCAGAGCTGGGGCGCCAGCCCTGGGGGAGCTGGGAGAGACCCCCCTGAAGGCAACCGCAGCTGGAGAGCAGCAGCAAGAGGCTGACCCGAACACCCAGGAGCAGCAGACAGCCCCTGTCCACTCCCCCCAGTCACAACCCCCATCCCCCCCAGTCACAATCCTCATCCACCCCCCAGTCACAATCCCCATCACCCCCAGTAACAATCCTCATCCACCCCCCAGTCACAACCCCCATCCACCCCCCAGTCACAATCCTCATCCACCCCCCAGTCACAACCCCCATCCCCCCCAGTCACAACCCCCATCCACCCCCCAGTCACAATCCTCATCCACCCCCCAGTCACAACCCCCATCCCCCCCAGTCACAACCCCCATCCACCCCCCAGTCACAATCCTCATCCACCCCCCAGTCACAATCCTCATCCACCCCCCCAGTCACAATCCCCATCCCCCCCAGTCACAATCCTCATCCACCCCCCAGTCACAATCCTCATCCCCCCCCAGTCACAACCCCCATCCACCCCCCAGTCACAACCCCCATCCACCACCCAGTCACAATCCTCATCCACCCCCCAGTCACAACCCCCATCCCCCCCGTCACAATCCTCATCCACCCCCCAGTCACAATCCCCATCCCCCGCAGTAACAATCCTCATCCACCCCCCAGTCACAATCCCCATCCATCCCCCAGTCACAATCCTCATCCACCCCCCAGTCACAACCCCCATCCCCCCCAGTCACAACCCCCATCCACCCCCCAGTCACAATCCCCATCCCCCCCAGTAACAATCCTCATCCACCCCCCAGTCACAACCCCCATCCACCCCCCAGTCACAATCCTCATCCACCCCCCAGTCACAACCCCCATCCCCCCCAGTCACAACCCCCATCCACCCCCCAGTCACAATCCCCATCACTCCCAGTAACAATCCTCATCCACCCCCCAGTCACAACCCCCATCCACCCCCCAGTCACAATCCTCATCCACCCCCCAGTCACAACCCCCATTCCCCCCAGTCACAACACCCATCCACCCCCCAGTCACAATCCCCATCCATCCCCCAGTCACAATCCTCATCCACCCCCCAGTCACAACCCCCATCCCCCCCAGTAACAACCCCCATCCACCCCCCAGTCACAATCCCCATCCCCCCCGTCACAATCCTCATCCACCCCCCAGTCACAACCCCAATTCCCCCCAGTCACAATCCTCATCCACCCCCCAGTCACAATCCTCATCCACCCCCCAGTCACAACCCCCATCCACCCCAGTCACAATCCTCATCCACCCCCCAGTCACAACCCCCATCCACCCCAGTCACAATCCTCATCCACCTCCCCAGTCACAACCCCCATCCACCCCCCAGTCACAACCCCCCGTAACAACCCCCACCCCCCCGTAACAATCCTCATCCACCCCCCCAGTCACAACCCCCATCCCCCCAGTCACAACCCTCATCCACACCCCCATAACAACCCCCACCCCCCCCAGTAACAATCCCCATCCACCCCCCCAGTCACAACCCCCATCCACCCCCCAGTCACAACCCCCATCCACCTCCCCAGTCACAATCCCCATCCACCCCCCAGTCACAATCCCCATCCCCCCCAGTCACAATCCTCATCCACCCCCCAGTCACAATCCTCATCCACCCCCCAGTCACAACCCCCATCCACCCCCCAGTCACAGTCCTCATCCACCCCAGTCACAATCCTCATCCACCTCCCCAGTCACAACCCCCATCCACCCCCCAGTCACAACCCCCCGTAACAACCCCCACCCCCCCAGTAACAATCCCCATCCACCCCCCCAGTCACAACCCCCATCCCCCCAGTCACAACCCTCATCCACACCCCCATAACAACCCCCACCCCCCCCCAGTAACAATCCCCATCCACCCCCCCAGTCACAATCCTCATCCACCCCCCAGTCACAATCCCCATCCACCCCCCAGTCACAACCCCCATCCCCCCCGTCACAATCCTCATCCACCCCCCAGTCACAACCCCCATCCCCCCCAGTAACAATCCCCATCCACCCCCCAGTCACAACCCCCATCCCCCCCGTCACAATCCTCATCCACCCCCCAGTCACAATCCTCATCCACCCCCCAGTCACAACCCCAATTCCCCCCAGTCACAATCCTCATCCACCCCCCAGTCACAACCCCCATCCCCCCCAATAACAATCCTCATCCACCCCCCAGTCACAACCCCCATCCACCCCCCAGTCACAATCCTCATCCACCCCCCCAGTCACAACCCCCATCCCCCCCAGTCACAACCCCCATCCACCCCCCAGTCACAATCCCCATCCCCCCCAGTAACAATCCTCATCCACCCCCCAGTCACAATCCCCATCCCCCCGTAACAATCCTCATCCACCCCCCAGTCACAATCCCCATCCCCCCCAGTCACAATCCCCATCCCCCCCAGTCACAATCCTCATCCACCTCCCCAGTCACAACCCCCATCCACCCCCCAGTCACAACCCCCCGTAACAACCCCCACCTCCCCCAGTAACAATCCCCATCCACCCCCCCAGTCACAACCCCCATCCCCCCCAGTAACAATCCTCATCCACCCCCCAGTCACAACCCCCATCCCCCCAGTCACAACCCTCATCCACACCCCCATAACAACCCCCACCCCCCCCAGTAACAATCCCCATCCACCCCCCAGTCACAACCCCCATCCCCCCCGTCACAATCCTCATCCACCCCCCCCAGTCGCAGCCCCCATGTCCCCCCCAGGAACAACCCCCCCGTAACAACCTCCATCCACCCCCCCCACAACAACCCCCATCCCCCCCAGTAACAATCCTCATCCACCCCCCCATCACAACCCCCATCACCCCCATAAAAACCCCCATTCCCCCAGTAACAATCCTCATCCACCCCCCAGTCACAACCCCCATCCCCCCAGTCACAATCCCCATCCCCCCCAGTAACAATCCTCATCCACCTCCCCAGTCACAACCCCCATCCACCCCCCAGTCACAACCCCCACCCCCCCAGTAACAATCCCCATCCACCCCCCCATAACAACCCCCACCCCTCCCAGTAACAATCCCCATCCACCCCCCCAGTCACAACCCCCATCCCTCCCAATAACAATCCCCATCCACCCCCCCAGTCACAACCCCCATCCCGCCCAGTAACAATCCTCATCCACCCCCCAGTCACAACCCCCATCCCCCCAGTCACAACCCTCATCCACACCCCCATAACAACCCCCACCCCCCCCAGTAACAATCCCCATCCACCCCCCAGTCAAAACCCCATCACCCCAGTCACAACCCCCCCGTAACAACCTCCATCCACCCCCCATAACAATCCCCATCCCCCCAGTAACAATCCTCATCCACCCCCCCAGTCACAACCCCCATCTCCCCAGTCACAACCCCCCCGTAACAACCTCCATTCAACCCCATAACAATCCCCATCTCCCCAGTAACAATCTTCATCCACCCTCCCAGTCACAACCCCCATGTTCCCCCCAGTCACAACCCCCCCTGTAGCAACCTCCATCCACCTCCCATAACAACCCCCATCCCTCCCAGTAACAATCCTCATCCACCCCCCCAGTCACAGCCCCCATGTCCCCCCCAGTCATAACGCCCCTTGTAACAACCTCCATCCACCCCCCCCACAACAACCCCCATCCCCCCCAGTAACAATCCTCATCCACCCCCACATCACAACCCCCATCGCCCCCATAACAACCCCCATTCCCCCAGTAACAATCCTCATCCACCCCCCCAGTCACAACCCCCATCCCCCCAGTCACAACCCCCCCGTAACAACCTCCATCCACCCCCCATAACAATCCCCATCCCCCCAGTAAAATCCTCATCCACCCCCCCAGTCACAACCCCCATCCCCCAGTCACAAGCCCCCCGTAACAACCTCCATTCACCCCCCATAACAATCCCCATCCCCCCAGTAACAATCCTCATCCACCCCCCCAGTCACAGCCCCCATGTCCCCCCAGTCATAACCCCCCCTGTAACAACCTCCATCCACCCCCATAACAACCCCCATCCCCCCCAGTAACAATCCTCATCCACCCCCCCGGTCACAACCCCTATCTCCCCAATCACAACCCCCCCGTAACAACCTCCATCCACCCCCAGTAACAATCCTCATCCACCTGTTGCCGGCACCCAGTGCCGAGAGGCTGAACAACAGCTTAAGTTGGTTTGTTACTCGGTGTGCTACACCCAATAATTACAACGGGGTGGAGAAGCAGAAAAGTTTATTTGCAGCTGCAAAAAGGTACAGGGAGAATAAAATCTTAAATTTTGCACACAGAGCAGGAAGTTACACAGGCTTTTATATATATATATATTTTTAGCATATTTATTTAATAGCAAGCTGCTTCAAGTATTTATATAGCCAGCCAATCTAGTTTTTAGCTAGTTCCTTGATTCTTTGTATTATTTGTTAAATTATACATAAAGCTGCTTTATTTAGCATTGTTTTTTTATATTTGCTTTGTTTGGCTTTGCTTAGTTTTAGGCAGTCTGACTTCGCAGCATATTGTTGCAGATCCTCAGCATAACTGCTGTGTGTGCCTCCGGGCGGGGGGGCAAAGGACACTTGGGCCTAGTACGCAGAGCTGCTGCGAGTGCCTCCAGGCGGGAGGGGGGGCCAACGACACCTGGGCCTAGTGCGAGGGGGCTTCATCGACACTCGTGGTCTTTTATTCCCTCGAGTTACCTAGTGGCCATGCCGCAGTGTCCCCAACAACTCCCCCCTTTGAGAACATTTAACAACCTTGGCTTTGAGTTTTTTTATTTGGGCTATTTATTTTTTTACAATAGGACTTTGCATAAGCACTTTGTGATAACCCTGAAGAGAGTGACTTATTAATTTTTGCAAAAGGGCCCTAACACATGAGACTGCACAGCACAATACCAGTAATACAAGCAATACAGGAAAGAGAATTTTTAATAGCAGGCTAAATAAACCACCAAGCCAAGACGACAAACCCCAGCCTGAAAACAAGGTTTGCAACTAATTGTTTTTTGGGGCAGTATAGGCAACCTGTTACGAATTACACCTTGTAGGACACACACACAAGTGCTACGAATTACACCTGGTAGGACACGCACACAAGTGCTACGAATTACACCTGGTAGGACACACACACAAGTGCTACGAATTACACCTGGTAGGACACGCACACAAGTGCTACGAATTACACCTGGTAGGACACGCACACAAGTGCTACGAATTACACCTTGTAGGACACGCACACAAGTGCTACGAATTACACCTGGTAGGACACGCACACAAGTGCTACGAATTACACCTTGTAGGACACGCACACAATTGCTGCGAATTATACCTGATAGGACACGCACACCAGTGCTGCGAATTATACCTGATAGGTCACGCACAGTTCGAATCTAGGCTGAGGCACAGAAACAAAGTCCACAACTGCAGAGTTCCCAAAAGACACTAAGTTTATTACGCTCGAGCGTGGTGCCCCCCTGCTAGCCAGGAGGGGACCCTGAATGCAGATTATACAAAGGTTATATACCTTTTAGCAAAGCATGTTGCCCTCGTGCATCGGAAACCTTAGCCAATAAACAAACCCTTGTCTTATCTACCACCTATCCCTGCTTGGTGCATTCCTCGTGCTATACCAGTATGTTAATTTCACAGCATGGTCCTAAAGCCATGCATCAGTAACTTTTATTATCAGGATGGGAGGCCTCACATCAAGGCCAAGAGACAGGGAGTTAGAGACTGACAAAAACCAGATACTGGGAGTCAAGGCAGGCTGGAGACAAGGAGGAGGATTTTCACAGGGATTCAATATCTAAGGATTACTCCTCCTGGTGTATGATGTGCTGGCATTTAAACAACGGTGGGCCCCAAACCAAAATGGAGTCACATGTGCTAACTTTTCCTTAACAGTCCTCCCTTTTTTTTTTGTACGTCAGTAAGCTATATCAGGGCTGAGTAACCGTGCTGCAGGGTTAGCAACTGCCGACAGCACATACTGCAGCATTGTAGGCATACAAAAAATAACGCAAAAACAATAACAGTCAAAAAAAGTAAATACAAAATACGCCGTCCCCAAGTCCCCACATCCGGTAGCCATGAGGTGAGCCAGTCCCAGACCTTCTGGAATCTGGCGTTGGTAGTGTCGAGGCTGATGTGGTGGAATAGGGCTGCCTGTTGCTTGAGGATGTGGATGTTAGTTTCTATCCTATGGTGCTGATTTACAAATACACAACAGCTTGAATTGACCAGAGCACAAACCCCGCCCTGATTTGCAAGGAGATAATCCAGGGCTAGGCAGTTTTGCAATGTAGTTTGGGATAGCTGGGTGACTTCAATTTGAAGGGCAGAGAGAGCATCTGCAGTAGCATTTGCCATTAGTTACAAAGCAGCTGAAATGTTAACTATAGCTTTTTCCAGCTCGCTTACTCCCAACCATGGTAGAAACCAACGCACAAAGGAGTGAAAGCCTTTGGGCCGATAAGAAAGGGGGTTTAAAGGAATACTTTGTCGGTCCCTCCATACTAGATTGCGGATCTCTCCCCGGGTCAGGTTCTGGTGTACTGTCACGGCGGGTACTATAGCCCCTAAGGTACATGTACCACACCATCCTGCTGGGAGAACCTTATAGGCTGTGTGATTGCATAACCAATACCAGCCAGACCCCTCGGGGACCGCCACGGGGTCCTGGAGTAGGTAGAGGGGCCTCCCGCACCAGAGCTGATTTGGATGGTGTCCTTGCACCCTACAAAATTCCCTACAAAAACTGTATTTTCTATGCCCTTACGTTGTGACACACATAAAGCATAATTACTCTGGGCCACCATATCAATAGACCATATTTGGATTGTAACATGCCAGTTAAATGTAGTGTTTGCCCATAGCTTAGCTTGGAGTGTTCGATTAAGGGGGATAGGTACCCCTACCAACGGGACGCCCTGACCTAAATATGTGGGGGTACGAATACAAATCCAACACTGCGTTCGATTTACACCCTGTTTGATAGCACGGGTTAAATTCAAGAAGCTATTGCCCTCCCATCCTTGTACTGGACTTGGGAATAGGGAGAGAACCCCTCCCAGGCAAACCATACCAATGTCGACATCCCCCCCTGTACTATACAAAAAACACTACCCCCAATGTAAGTCCAATAAACAGGAACACAAAAAGTCCTGGTGGGCTGTGAAGGTCCCAGTAGCTGGAAAGCTTAGTCCATGGGTTGGTCGTGGTGTTCATTCGTGAAGTGGCTCATCCAATGGCTTGTCAGGGTCAGGTGGGGGTCCCAACGCCAACTTAACATAGCTATGATGGATCCAGGAACCTTTACCTGCAAAGGAGTGGTGGCAGATGGTGGGAGTAATGTTCATGGCTGTAAGGCGTTTTTGGTATTTATACTTGCCTACAAGCACAGTTCCAGCCTCTGGAATAAACCCACCCCACCACTTTACTTCACATTCCCAAGAATACATTCCGCAACTTTCTCCCTGCCAATGTACAATGCTCCGTCTTTGCCATCAAGGCCAATTCTCAGTGTCTTTTGCAGTCAGGAATTTTTGGATTTTGGTGGTTTTAGCAGAGCAGGCGTTCCTTCTCTCTTGGAACAGTCATGGTTTTGCATTATACAGGGGAGAGGTTACTAGCACGTCACCCTGTAGTGCTTTGGTTTCTTTAGCAAATACTGAATGCAGGTTAGCTTTGTCAGTGGACAAGGGAGAGGTTACTAGCACTTCACCTTGTTGTTTTTTTTTTGTTTGTTTGTTTGGTTTTTTTTGCTGTTTAAAAGGAGGAAAGAAAAAAAAAAAAAAAAAAACCCAGAAGGAGGGACAGGCTGATCAGTAGTCGAAGTGAAGTCACCTCGAGGTGGAGGGGTCTTTTTGCAGTAAGAAGCATGGGTCTAGGCAGTCAGTCCTTGGCACTTCACAGCGGTGTTGGTAGTTAGCAGGACTTAATAAGGGCCTTTTCAACATGGGGCCAGAGTAGTATTTTGTCGAGGGACCTTTATGTAGACCCAGTCACCTGGTTTTAACAAATGGCAGGTTTGCTCAGGATTCTTGAAGCAGGACTTCTTTTACCTGTAAATACAGAGACCTAACACATTTCATTAATGTCTGGCACTGTGTTGCAGATTTCACAGCTGTTTGGGCACATTTAAGCCCCCCTCTTTCTTGGCTGTTAGCCAAATCCTAGCTGTGAGTAGTGTCCTTGGGCAGGCCAGTGTCTTATCTTTGGACCGAGCCTGCCAAGCCTGCCAGCTACAGCGTTGAATTAGCTCGTCCTCCGTTTTATTTTTTTTTTTTTTTTTTTTTTTCCCCTTCTTGGCTTTTATTAACCTGCAAAGGAAACTTTCACTTTTTACTTATACATTTTTGTTTAAAAAGGAACACATGTACATTGCCCATTATACAGCACTTTAGTCTTATTGTATAATGTATGCCACATATACCCTTCTAGGAAAATGACTTTATTACAGAGCTTTGGAGCAACAAGCCAGGACAAGCACACCCACTTTTGAGGAGTCCACTTGGTACAATTTCTGGTGCCCAATAGCCTTTTTTCCCTCCCCAGCCCTCTGGCTAGAAATGTGAGGTAGCCAGAAGGATCTCATGTATAATATGGGGAGTGGGTTAACCTTTGATGTCCTTGCTTCCAAAGACTGTTGGTGTGCAAATTTTAACAACAATTTTTTAATTAAAAGATCTGGCCAATGAATTTTTTTTTTTTTTTTTTACTTAAGCAAATGTATTAAACTTTAGTATATCACATTTTTTTTATATTATCCAAACACTTTGTATTGCAAGTTGAATAAAACAAGTATCTGCATTTTGATTTAACCCTTCTATTTAGTTTTAAACTAAACTGTCCTATGAAAAATTAAACAGCAATTTTGGCCACAAGACAAACACCACAAGACAGGACATAGAACACAGAACAGAATTTCTATTGTGCCAGTAAATTCATGAGATGTTGAATTGCTTTTCAGCTGGCATCAGTTTTCTCTGATTTTCTGAAAGACAAAAATAAAACACAGATCTACCCCTTTTGGGCAGTCAGTCATTGCTTAAAATATTTCCTTTTTATACAAATACCCTTGTTAATTGCAGGCAAAACAGGGGAATTACCCATATTTTCTTGTATTTGTTTTATACGCAGCCCAGGTTTCAGTGGCCTCTACCTTATTAGTTAGGTAATTTACATTAAAATAAATGCTTTCCGGCTTGCTTTTGGATCCACAGGTTAAAGATTCTTACTTTAAAAAGGGCACAATAAACTTTACCAGACTTTTGATTGCCTTTTACTTTTAACTCCTGCTGTCAAACACACAGCGACCTGAAAAGGAAGACACCACCTATTGTAGCCTCTTGGAACCTAATACGATATTAATTAAGTAGCACTGTATAATTGCATTTCTTTGGAAAAGGGCCCATTTTTTTTCCAAAATGGCTGCAAAGAAACCAAGCATTTTTTTTTTCTTTTCAGTATTTTACAAAGTTTAACTGTTTAATTCTTTCCAGCAACTAAAGAGTTAACTTTTTACTTTTTTTTTTTTTTAAAATTACTTGCTTATTTTTCAAAACGACACCCAATTACTTAGATTTTACCATTTTAAGTATTATTCCGGGATTTACGTTTTTCATTCCTGTAATTATTTACTTTTCTTTTTCACTATGACCTTTAAGTTTTCAACCTGTTTTCCAATCTCTCTATCTGTTGCCTGCCCGCTTGGGCCCGATCCTTTTTTTTTTCTCTGAACTGTCCCTTCCATGAGCACCAGCTTTGTTTCACTACCAAATTAACAAGGAGGGTGGGCTTCTTAACTAGCCCCCAGCCCTCCTGGTCTCTTTTTTAAAATATTTTTACTTACAAGGGCTACCCGAGTCCTCCCCACATGAGGCTTGTCACCTGGACAGAAAGCACAGCTAATTGGCAAGCAAGGAGGTGACGGGCATAAGTCAGAAAGCCGAGGGTAAGCTGGAGGAGGGGCAGAAGCAGGCATAGCACAGAGCGGGGCTGGAGACCCCTGAGATGAATAAGAAAAGGAGGAGAAAAGAGGATGTCCTTTTGCATGCGCATAAGCCCAGTTGTCCCATACATACCAATAATCCATCTGGGCTGCAGCTTTGTCCTCCAGCCTCCTTTTAAGCACTGTTAATGTATCCCCAGCAAAGGACCCATCCGGTGGCCATTCAACAGATGTTTGAGTTGTTAGTGCTGGCCACTCAACCTTACATAAAATAACAGCTTTTTTTCTGCCTAACCCATGGGTGCCAGAAATATTCCCCCAATTCTTGAGAATTTCAGCCAAAGGGGTCCCCTTACTTACACTCTGCCCAGAACCTATAACGGGCTACCAAAAGAACACAAAATGTGCCACCTTATCGCCTAAGCGACGGCTCACACCCCCCCTCCTCGGAGTTCTCAAAGGTGAACTCACCCTGTGCCGGCTGGAGCTGTCCGAGAGGAGGAGTGTAGTCTCGCTTATTGGGGCGAGCCTAGAGTCCCTTCGTGGTCGCCAAAACTGTTACGAATTACACCTTGTAGGACACACACACAAGTGCTACGAATTACACCTGGTAGGACACGCACACAAGTGCTACGAATTACACCTGGTAGGACACGCACACAAGTGCTACGAATTACACCTTGTAGGACACGCACACAAGTGCTACGAATTACACCCGGTAGGACACGCACACAAGTGCTACGAATTACACCTTGTAGGACACGCACACAATTGCTGCGAATTATACCTGATAGGACACGCACACCAGTGCTGCGAATTATACCTGATAGGTCACGCACAGTTCGAATCTAGGCTGAGGCACAGAAACAAAGTCCACAACTGCAGAGTTCCCAAAAGACACTAAGTTTATTACGCTCGAGCGTGGTGCCCCCCTGCTAGCCAGGAGGGGACCCTGAATGCAGATTATACAAAGGTTATATACCTTTTAGCAAAGCATGTTGCCCTCGTGCATCGGAAACCTTAGCCAATAAACAAACCCTTGTCTTATCTACCACCTATCCCTGCTTGGTGCATTCCTCGTGCTATACCAGTATGTTAATTTCACAGCATGGTCCTAAAGCCATGCATCAGTAACTTTTATTATCAGGATGGGAGGCCTCACATCAAGGCCAAGAGACAGGGAGTTAGAGACTGACAAAAACCAGATACTGGGAGTCAAGGCAGGCTGGAGACAAGGAGGAGGATTTTCACAGGGATTCAATATCTAAGGATTACTCCTCCTGGTGTATGATGTGCTGGCATTTAAACAATGGTGGGCCCCAAACCAAAATGGAGTCACATGTGCTAACTTTTCCTTAACAAACCTGTGCTTCAGCTCGGGCATGGGCCTTAGCCTGTACCATCTTTTTATAGATTTTATAACTGCTATTATTTACATATATATAACATTGGGGCCCGATGAGGGCACAAACCCCTTTTTGGGATGCCAAGAGATAGTTTAAAGCCAGCCTGTTTTGGAGGGAAAACATTTTGAGCTGCTGTACCTTTTTATTTAATGTTTTTATTGCTGATTTTAAATTACTAACCGAGTTTTTTAATTTTAAGGATACATTTTTAAGTACTATTTGCAGCTTTATAGTATAACGGCCTATGCATGCCATGGCTGGTCTGGAAATTAGTGGCGCTATTTTCAGTACAGAGCATCTTACAAGCTTCTTGGTTGTGAGGGGATTTTTTATATTGCCCTTTAATGCCTTAGTCAGTTGCCGCAGGGTTTTTTTTTGTGACTTAACAGAGGTGTCTTGGGCATTTTTAATTTTTTTTTTTTGGGCAGTGTGGCAGTTATGGAAAGATGAGGAACTTTATGAGCTATATAACAGCTACCTGTCCAGTTGGCTGGTAGCACCTTGTAAGCCTTTTGGCCACATACAAAATAGTGACCCTGTAGGGCCCAGTAAGGACTGTTTTTTAAGGGGATTTTTGGGATATTTAAGGCTGCTTTTTTAAACAGTTTATATGCCCCTAGGGGGGCATTTTATTTTTTTGATTGGGTACAAGTGGGGGCATTTCTAATTGTGCTGTTTAAATTACACTTGCTATAGGGACCACTACAAACCTACCATTGGCTTGCTACGTTGGAGATATTAACTGGACGGCAAGTTACATTTTTAAACCCCTTTCTTGTGGCAAGATTATTTGTAAGAGTTTCCCTAAAAGGGGAGGAACCATTATACCCACACTGCTCGCTTTTTTTTTTTTTTTTATTTAATATTTATTAGCCCACTGTGTAATAACACAGGAGCTTTTTTTTTTACAGGACACCCATAGTGATTAGATTGGTTTCGGGTAAAATATAATACTTTTTTAGTGAGTACTGCAACTGAATACTCCTGGTCCTGATAGGTGGCTTGCTGTAAAGAGGTTTTATTCCAGAATGGCGAGTCCGTTCTTTCCTGCTCTTTGGTGGTGGCTAATTCTGCTAGGCTCAAGGGCAGCATGTCAAGGGGCATTCCCGTTTTTGGGGGACAGGGGAGTCGGAGCACATACCCAGCAATCAGTCTGGTTTGTTAAAGTAGCAACATGGTGCGCAAGCGAAACAAAGGAGTTATGCTCCCGATATGCACAGTTTGGAAATACCAATACAGAGAATAACAATGTTACCCAATTAATTATTACCAGAGTTTTTTTAATCCAGGGTCTCCAGTACCAGGGTGGGCCCATTTTAGCATTAAAGTGCCCGCTATTTGTGTTTTTTAAACAGTAGCTTTAGCCTGAGATCGTCACTAGATGAGGAGTCAGCAGGTTGGACGGTCCACTGTTCTGCTGACGAGGGGGCGGGTACTGCCTTCAGACGAGAGTGATGGATCCAGTTCTTGTGTCTCTTGATTTTTGCCGCTGTATGGGAGATTAGCAGGACGGTATAGGGTCCTTTTCACTTTTTTTGGAGAGGCTTGTCTTTCCAGGTGTGAACAAGCACAGAGTCACCAGGCTGTAAGGAGTGGACGGGAGTGTCCAAGGGGAGAGGCTGTGAATCCTTGGTATACCTGTGAAGAGACAAGAGAACAGCAGACAGGGAACACATATACTGTGACAAAAAACCATTACCCAACTTCCATTTTTTTGACAGAACCGGGGTGCCATTTATAGGCCATGCCCTTTTAAACACAATTTTAAAGGGACTGAGCCCTAATCTACCCTTTGGGAGAATGCGGATACGGAGTAGGACAAGGGGCAAAGCATCAGGCCATCGCAGTGAGGCTTTTTGGCATACTTTTGAGAGATGCCGTTTAAGGGTCTGATTGGTATGCTCCACTACATCACTGGCTTGCGGTCTCCAGGGCGTATGGAGTTTCCAGGGCATCTGTAAGGCATGTGAGATGCTTTGAATGATTTTTGACGTGAAGTGTGTCCCGTTGTCAGATTCCATCCACAGGGGGAGTCCAAAGCGAGGAATGATCTCCTTAACAAACTTGAGGGACACTGTCCTGGCAGTGCAGTTATGGCATGGGAAGGCTTCTGGCCATCCGCTGAACCGATCCACTAAGACAAGGAGATATTTGAACCCTTGGGTCCGGGGAAACTCAGTAAAGTCTATTTGCCACACTTGTCCGGGGCCCGGAGTGGGTTCTAGGGCAGCTGGTGGCACAGGATGTCCCGGTCGGGGGTTATTCTTTTGGCAGACTAAGCAGTCCGCTTGTACCTGGGCAGCCAGGGGTCGGAGTCCGGAAGTGATAAAGTATTTTCCCATTAGCTGGATAAGTGCTTCCCTGCCAGCATGAGTGGTTTGATGTAGTTTTTGCAGCACTGGCCGCATCAGGCCCTTTGGTAGGAGGACCTTCCCTTCGGGGGAATGGAGCCATCCCTCCTTTTTTTGGAGACAGAGTTTGTCAGTTAGCTGTCTCTCCTCCCCAGAGTACTGAGGGGTTGGAAGTTCCCCTACTAATGGGATAAGGGCATGCATATGGGCGTTCTCAGCCTGAGGGGATGGCAGGGTGGCAGCATGCTTAGCCTCTCTATCTGCCCGGGCGTTACCTCTGGCCACATCTTGATCCTCCCTTTGATGGGCTTTACAGTGTACCACCGCCACTTCCGAGGGAAGTTGTACGGCTTCTAGGAGCCGGAGGATTTGGGGCCCGTACTTGACTGGGGAGCCCTGGGCTGTCAGCATTCCCCTTTGCTTCCATAGGCCAGCATGAGCATGCAGCACACCAAAAGCATACTTTGAATTAGTAAAAATGTTGACCTGCTTTCTTTTTGACAGTTCAAGTGCACGGGTCAGGGCTATTAGTTCGGCAAGCTGGGCAGAGGTCCCAGCAGGCAAAACTTCAGCTTCCACGGTGTCATTGAGGGTCACAACAGCATAACCCGCCCTCCTTTGCCCATCTATTACAGTACCGCTACCATCAGTGTACCACTCATAATCTGCAATTGGGAGGGGTACATCCTTTAAATCCGGACAGCTGGAGTACTGGACATCTATGATCTCTAAACAGTCATGTTTCTGTTCCTCTGTTTCTGGCAAGAGGGTGGCTGGGTTAAGGGAGGGGCAAGGCTGTAGGGTGACTTCAAAGTTCTCTAACAGCTTAGCCTGGTACCGAGCAATCCGAGCCTGGGTGAGCCAAAGCCCTTCCTTTGCATCTAATAAGGCTCGGACCATATGGGGAGTATAGATTTGCATAACCCCTCCCAATGTTAGCTTCTTGGCTTTCTTAAGCAATAGGGCAGTAGCTGCGACCGCCCATGCCGGCCAACCCTTTGCAACCTGATTCAATTGCTTAGAAAAATTAGCCACGGGACGTCTCCATGCTCCTAACAGCTGTGTAAGCACTTCTAGGGCCACCCCCCTTCGTTCATGTACATACAACTGAAACGGCTTAGAGAGATCCAGCAGGCCCAGAGCCGGGGCTTTCATTAATTTCTTTTTTAGGATTTTAAATGCCCTGTCAGCCTTTGGGGTCCAACAGAAGGGGTCATGATCTGCTTTTTTTACACAGTTGTACAGGGGTTTAGCCCACAGTCCAAACTTTGGGATTCATATTTTGCAAAAGCCTGCCATACCCAGAAATGCCCTGAGCCGCTTACAATTACTTGGAGAGGAACTTGACAGATAGATTTTTTTTTTTTTTTTTTTTGCTTGAATGTTGACGCTCCCCTTGCCTTAGCTGTAACCTGATTTTTTTTATTTTAGACAACAGGGTTCTCAGGAGGATATTACATTCATTTTAATTCGGCTTGTGACTACTGAGGCACCCCTCAAAGACTGAAATAAACCTGCTTGGGTTGGTGGAAAACTTTCCTGCCTGTGGTTTGAAAGCAGCCAAATCCACAGGATTAAAGGGCACATGAGTATAAACCTGCATAGTCGTGGCTGGACGCCTGTCTGATCCAGACCGGGCGACTTTAGTTTCAGTGATTAAGGGGTATAGGCCAACCATTGGAGACTTACAAGGTGTGGGTGTAGGGGCCGAAGGGGACACCGGCTCTGCCATTATAGTGGGGGTGGGGGTCTGGGGACTAACATTAGCTGCTACCGAACCAGTCGGAGTCAGATTACAGCGCTGTAAAATGTCTGGTCGAGTACATAAAGTCAGAAACAAATGCGCATACATATGTTCATTCCATCTCCTTGTTCTCTGACAGAACAGGAGTAACTGAAGGATTGTGTTGTAATTAATTGACCCTCCTGGTGACCACCACTCCTGGTCCTCTAGTTGATATTGAGGCAAGTCAACTGTACAGAATTGTTTTAATTGGCTTTTAGTTATTGGATCCGCACCAAATACCTTCCAGTTTGCTAGAATGCACTCTAGGGGCGTACACCGTGCCCTAACCCCTGAGCTCTGTCCCTGTCCCATACCTACAGGGTAACTCTGGGCGTCCCCAGGTTCCAACAGAGCATATAATCCGGATTTTAAAAGGTTCCTACCTTATCCAAGGGACCGGTTCTTCACCGCCGTCCACAACTGCTTCTCCACTATATGAGTGCGTTGCACCGTTGTGCCCTCTGGGGTCGATCAAATCGCGTCTCCTCCGAGCCCCCGATGAACTCACCGGTGCGTGCTGGGCGTCGGTTCTCGCCGCAATCCTCAACCTCCAGGAAGGGTCCGGGCAAGGCTAAATTGCAGCCTCGTCGCCCACCCAGGGACGCCAAAAGCTGTTGCCGGCACCCAGTGCCGAGAGGCTGAACAACAGCTTGAGTTGGTTTGTTACTCGGTGTGCTACACCCAATAATTACAACGGGATGGAGAAGCAGAAAAGTTTAATTGCAGCTGCAAAAAGGTACAGGGAGAATAAAATCTTAAATTTTGCACACAGAGCAGGAAGTTACACAGGCTTTTATACATTTTTTTTTAGCATATTTATTTAATAGCAAGCTGCTTCAAGTATTTATATAGCCAGCCAATCTAGTTTTTAGCTAGTTCCTTGATTCTTTGTATTATTTGTTAAATTATACATAAAGCTGCTTTATTTAGCATTGTTTTTTTATATTTGCTTTGTTTGGCTTTGCTTAGTTTTAGGCAGTCTGACTTCGCAGCATATTGTTGCAGATCCTCAGCATAACTGCTGTGTGTGCCTCCGGGCGGGGGGGCCAAGGACACTTGGGCCTAGTACGCAGAGCTGCTGCGAGTGCCTCCAGGTGGGAGGGGGGACCAAGGACACCTGGGCCTAGTGCGAGGGGGCTTCATCGACACTCGTGGTCTTTTATCCCCTCGAGTTATCTAGTGGCCATGCCCCAGTGTCCCCAACACACCCCACTAGGAACAACCCCCATCCACCCCCCAGGAAAAACTCTCATCCACCCCTCTGGTAACAACCCTCATCCACCCCCCAGTCACAACCTCTATCCACCCCCCCATAACAGCCCCAATCCCCCCCAGTAACAATCCTCATCCACCCCCCCAGGAACAACCCCCATGTCCCCCCCAGGAACAACCCCCCCGTAACAACCTCCATAACAACCGCCATCCCCCCAGGAACAACCCGCATCCACCCCTCTGGTCACAACCCTCACCCACCCCTGCAGAACAACACCCAACAGCAGCAACTACACCCCTCCCCGGCCCCAGTAACACCTCCCTCCCCCTAGCAACAGCTGGCACAGCCCGCGGCCACCCCAGGGCCAGCCATTCCATGTCTGCTCTCCACAGAAGCCAATCCCCCTCCCAGTAACCACAACACCCCCCTCCAGAAACAGCCACCCCTTCAATCCCACACAGCGCCTGCCTGCCCTTCCCACAGCAGCCACACCTCCCCAGAGCCGCTCCTCCCCTCTGCGGCTCCCCCTCGCCGGAGAGACGTGTTCTTACCGGTGACGGCGGCCACGACGCGACGCACACAGCAGCGTGTCGGGGCGAAGCCTGGGGGCAACCTGTGTGTTGGCACGTGATGGGGTGCGCTTGCCCCGTGACATGGCTACACACTGCTCCCCGCGAAGCACCTGCGGGTGCAGCCGGCCCTCCCTCCCCACCCAGGCCGACACCAGCCCCAGGGGCCACTGGGCAGAGGCCTGGGCTCTAAGTTGTCCAAAGCAGCAAAAGTCCCGCTCAGCCTGTTACATAAAATTCTTCATAAAACCAGGCAAGGTGACACCAATAGCCTGGTACGGACTGGACGGCTTCGGGCTGTTGGCATGACAACGCGATGGCAGGGCATGTTCATAGCTGAAATCCGCTCGGTGTGTTTTAATTGGATGTGTGCATGTGAGAATTCGTGGTCCCGCTCCTCACATGTACTGGCCCCCGCAGCAGGAGCTCTCACCCCCACATCTGCCCATCACCTGACCAGCAATTAATCCTGTTCTCCAGTCCCCCATCAATTCTGTTCCCACCCAATCCCCCTCAGTTCAACCCCCCAGCAGCTCAGCCCCAGCCCCCATCATTTCAGCCCCCCTACCCTATCAACCCCCACTGCCTTCAGTTCACCCTCCCAGCACTCATCCCTTCTGCTCAGAACCCCTGACCAACCATTTGAGATTTGGTTTTGGTGAGCAGTGAGGACCTCATAGAAGAAATGGTTGTAGGGGACAACCTTGGTTCAAGTGATCATGAGCTAATTCAGTTCAAACTAAATGGAAGGATAAACAAAAACAGATCTGTGACTAGGGTTTTTGATTTCAAAAGGGCTGACTTTAAAAAATTAAGGAAATTGGTTAGGGAAGTGGATTGGACTGAAAAACTTGTGGATCTAAAGGCAGAGGAGGCCTGGGATTACTTCAAGTCAAAGCTGCAGAAGTTGTTGGAAGCCTGCATCCCAAGAAAGGGGAAAAAGTTCATCGGCAGGAGTTGTAGACAAGCTGGATGAGCAAGCATCTCAGAGAGGCGATCAAGAAAAAGCAGAAAGCATACAGGGAGTGGAAGATGATAGGGATCAGCAAGGAAAGCTACCTTATTGAGGTCAGAACATGTAGGGATAAAGTGAGACAGCCTAAAAGTCAAGTAGAGTTGGACCCTGCAAAGGGAATTAAAACCAATAGTAAAAGGTTCTAAATAAGAAGAAAGAAGAAGTGGGACCGCTAAACACTGAGGATGGAGTGGAGGTCAAGGATAATCTAGGCATGGCCCAATATCTAAACAAATACTTTGCCTCAGTCTTTAATGAAGCTAATGAGGAGCGTAGGGATAATGGTCGGATGACAAATGGGAATGAGGATATGGAGATAGATATTACCACATCCGATGGAGAAGCCAAACTCGAACAGCTTAATGGGACTAAATTGGGGTGCCCAGATAATCTTCATCCAAGAATATTAAAGGAATTGGCACATGGAATTGCAAGCCCGTTAGCAAAGATTTTTTAATCAATCTGTAAACTCAGGGGTTGTACCGTATGACTGGAGAATTGCTAAAATAGTTCCTATTTTTAAGAAAGCGATCTGGGTAACTACAGGCCTATTAGTTTGACATCCATAGTATGCAAGGTTTTGGAAAAAATTTTGAAGGAGAAAGTAGTGAAGGACACTGAGGTCAATGGTAATTGGGACAAAATACAACATGGTTTTACAAAAGGTAGATCATGCCAAACCAACCTGATCTCCTTCTTTGAGAAGGTAACAGGTTTTTTAGACAAAGGGAACGCAGTGGATCTAATTTACCTCGATTTCAGTAAAGCGTTTGATACGGTTCCACATGGAGAATTATTAGCTAAATTGGAAAAGATGGGGATCAATATGAACACTGAAAGGTGGATAACGAATTGGTTAAAGGGGAGATTACAACGGGTCCTACTGAAAGGTGAACTGGAGGGAGGTTACCAGTGGAGTTCCTCAAGGATCGGTTTTGGGACCAATCTTATTTAATCTTTTTATTACTGACCTTTTATGATGAGATTACTGGTTCTGTGGATGAAGGGAAAGCAGTGGATGTATTGTTTCTTGACTTTAGCAAAGCTTTTGACACGGTCTCCCACAGTATTCTTGTCAGCAAGTTAAGGAAGTATGGGCTGGATGAATGCACTATAAGGTGGGTAGAAAGCTGGCTAGATTGTCGGGCTCAACGGGTAGTGATCAATGGCTCCATGTCTAGTTGGCAGCCGGTATCAAGTGGAGTTCCCCAAGGGTCGGTCCTGGGGCCGGTTTTGTTCAATATCTTCATAAATGATCTGGAGGATGGTGTGGATTGCACTCTCAGCAAATTTGCGGATGATACTAAACTGGGAGGAGTGGTAGATACGCTGGAGGGGAGGGATAGGATACAGAAGGACCTAGACAAATTGGAGGATTGGGCCAAAAGAAATCTGATGAGGTTCAATAAGGATAAGTGCAGGGTCCTGCACTTAGGATGGAAGAATCCAATGCACCGCTACAGACTAGGGACCGAATGGCTAGACAGCAGTTCTGCGGAAAAGGACCTAGGGGTGACAGTGGACGAGAAGCTGGATATGAGTCAGCAGTGTGCCCTTGTTGCCAAGAAGGCCAATGGCATTTTGGGATGTATAAGTAGGGGCATAGTGAGCAGATCGAGGGACGTGATGGTTCCCCTCTATTCGACATTGGTGAGGCCTCATCTGGAGTACTGTGTCCAGTTTTGGGCCCCACACTACAAGAAGGATGTGGATAAATTGGAGAGAATCCAGCGAAGGGCAACAAAAATGATTAGGGGTCTAGAACACATGACTTATGAGGAGAGGCTGAGGGAGCTGGGATTGTTTAGCCTGCAGAAGAGAAGAATGAGGGGGGATTTGATAGCTGCTTTCAACTACCTGAAAGGGGGTTCCAAAGAGGATGGCTTTAGACTGTTCTCAATGGTAGCAGATGACAGAACGAGGAGTAATAGTCTCAAGTTGCAGTGGGGGAGGTTTAGATTGGATATTAGGAAAAACTTTTTCACTAAGAGGGTGGTGAAACACTGGAATGCATTACCTAGGGAGGTGGTAGAATCTCCTTCCTTAGAGGTTTTTAAGGTCAGGCTTGACAAAGCCCTGGCTGGGATGATTTAACTGGGAATTGGTCCTGCTTCGAGCAGGGGGTTGGACTAGATGACCTTCAGGGGTCCCTTCCAACCCTGATATTCTGTGATTCTGTGACCTCAGCACAAAAAGCGGGAATGTGCTAATAAAGTTTGTGGATGACACGAAGCTGGGAGGTATTGCCAATGCAGAGAAGGACCGGGATATCATACAGGAGGATCTGGATGACCTTGTAAACTGTAGTAATAGGATGAAATTTAATAGGGAGAAGTGTAAGGTTATGCATTTAGGGATTAATAACAAGAATTTTAGTTATAAGCTGGGGACGCATCAATTAGAAGTAACGGAGGAGGAAAAGGACCTCGGAGTATTGATTGATCACAGGATGACTATGAGCTGCCAATGTGTTATGGCTGTGAAAAAAGCTAATGCGGTCTTGGGATGCATCAGGCGAGGTATTTCCAGTCGAGATAAGGAGGTGTTAGTACCGTTATACAAGGCACTGGTGAGATCTCAACTGGAATATTGTGTGCAGTTCTGGTCTCCCATGTTTAAGAAGGATGAATTCAAACTGGAACAGGTACAGAGAAGGGCTACTAGGATGATCAAGGAATGGAAAACCTGTCTTATGAAAGGAGACTCAAAGAGCTTAGTTTGTTTTGCCTAACCAAAAGAAGGTTCAGGGGAGATATGATGGATATCTATAAATATATCAGAGGGATAAATACCACGGAGGGAGAGGAATTATTTAAGCTCAGTACCAATGTGGACACAAGAACAAATGGATATAAACTGGCCATCAGCAAGTTTAGCCTTGAAATTAGACAAAGGTTTCTGACCATCAGAGGAGTGAAGTTCTGGAACAGCCTTCCAAGGGAAGCAGTGGGGGCAAAAAGACATATCTGGCTTCAAGACTAAGCTTGATAAGTTTATGGAGGAGATGATATGATTGGATAGCCTAATTTTGGCAATTAATTGATCTTCGACTATTAGCGGTCGATATGACCAATGGCCTGTGGTGGGATCTGAGTTACTACAGAGAATTCTTTCCTGGGTATCTGGCTGGTGAGTCTTGCCCACATGCTCAGGGTTTAGCTGATCGCCATATTTGGGGTAGGGAAGGAATTTTACTCCAGGGCAGATTGGCAGAGGCCCTGGGAGTTTTTCGTCTTCCTCTGCAGCGTGGGGCACAGGTCACTTGCTGGAGGATTCTCTGCACGTTGAAGTCTTTAAACCACGATTTGAGGACCTCAGTAGCTCAGACATAAGTTAGGGGTTTGTTACAGGAGTGGGAGGGTGAGATTCTGTGGCCTGCGTTGTGCAGGAGCTCAGACTAGACGATCATAATGGTCCCTTCTGACCTTAAATTCTATGAAAGTCTAATACAGCCCTGCACTTCACAGCCCCCACCCTCCTCACTTCAGCCTCCGGGAGCCCCCAGGCCATAGCAGCTCTCCCAGCCTCACCTCTGCTCTTAGGGTTCCTCGCCCTCCCCAGGCTTGCGGGGGCTGCAGTGGGATCCCCTCTCCCACTTCTCAGGCTGGCAGGGGAGCAGCCACCCATGGCTCACAGCCATAGTGATTGTGGGGCTGACAGCGGAAGTCCCATCCATCCCCGGGGCTGACAGCAATTTTTAAGTAAAATTAAGCCTCATTCACGATCTGGAGATAGATCTTGCACGTGTTCAACCATGGCAGAAAAAAAATACTGACATTTGAGGGTTCTATTGGGAGATCATGAGTGAGGCATAATTTTACTTAGAAATCGCATCTCTGGCAATCAATTCACGAGAGTTGGCATGTCTGCACCTGTCCAGATTGTGCTATAATTAACTATTATATGGTTATATGTTTTGTACAAAGTTTGTCTTGTGAGCTATCATTTGAAAACTCATAATCTGCTGAATATTATTGTCTTGTTAAAATGTATGTAAGAACATGGCATGTAAAATTATGAGACTTTGCTACACAATTGTTATTGAAGTCTGTGGTAGCTCTGGGTAATGCCCACAAACCAATTTCTCAGAGACAAAGACATCTTAGCACGTCAGAAAAGTGATGAAGTGCCATCACCTGTTTAACTGGCCATCTGCCAACGTGGGGAAAGACATAAACAAAGAATTTACGTTTCATCCCAGAAACACTTCAAGTCTCACATACACAAGAGACTGTTTGCCTGCACCCCGGTGGGGGTAATCCTCAAAGAAGGGAGTGGGATATAAGAAGGGGAGACAGTGACCTCCACCTCACCTCTTCCCCTCCATCCCTACTCACAACAGCTAGATTGCTTGAAAGACAAAAGAAGCATCATTAAGCTGGGGAAGTGGTCCTGGCCTGGAGGTTTTCCAGCCAGTACAGACTGCTGTAAGCTTTTGGGTGAGAAAAACTCTTTTTTCGCTTTTGGACCCATTAGCCTTGGTAAAGTTTAGGAACTAGCTTGAGTGCTTACCCTGTTGGGTTTTTTTTAACCAATTCTGACTTCTATGTCTTCCCACTTGTAATCACCACTAGCTCCAGCTAATCCTGGACACCTGGGACACGAGACAGAGGTTCCTGCTCTCGCCCCCCTGCCCCGTGTGTTCTTTTCCCTAAACAGCCCAGTTCCAGTACAAGTTTGCCAGGTCCCGGCATGGCTGATCAAACTGTGCACTGGGCCTCTCTCTCTCCAGCAGCAAGGCTGCAAGTCAGAGTCAGCACGAGAGACAGACGTTGCCTTTTCCAGCTGTGCTGCTCTTTTCTCTCCCCTTTGGGGTGTCTTTGTCTTGTTTTGCCTTCGAGGAAACAGGATCGGACTTTTAACAACAGCATCAGCGACAGCCCCAGCCCAGCTCATCTCATCTCTCCCCTTTCCCCCAAAGAAGTTATTCTCAGCTCCATACTATCTAAAAGGCTGTCAGGTAAGGGGGTTTCTTCCATAAAACTCTCCACAGCTCCTGGGAAAGGGAAGCAGGGGTGGTGTTAACCAAAGCCTGTCATAATACTTTACACTTCAAATGCTTTCCCTGGTTTTCTTCCTTTTTCTGTATCTCTGATACATGGTTAAAGAGCTTCTTAGTGGCATTGTTAGCACAGGAGTTACCAGCGGTGCCATGACACAAACCCCCAGCCCACCCGGTCCTGCTGATCGCCGTGACGGTGAGCAGAGTGTTATGAGCGTCTCACCCCTTGTTGGGCCTGGGACACCGCTATTGCTCTGCTCTCTCCCGCCACGCATGCAGCCTGGTTCTGTCCTGGGCTGGGCCCAGCTGCAGTTCCCACTAGCAATGTGTTCATCTCCCATGGGAGCCAAGCACCCCAGTAACCCCAGCTGCTCCCCACCGCCCAGGGAAGGGGAACACTGGGACCAGGCTGTAGGGGCTGAGACTCGATCCAATGGTCTGAGACTCAGGGGTGAGGGGAGAACCCACCCCCCCAAGAGGAGGGAGATGCTGGGGAGCCAGAGCAGCCAAGAGAGACCAGGGGCCAGTGACTCAGAGCAGAGTCTGCCACAAAGGCCAGCGTGGGAGGAAGGTGGGGAGAACAGTCCCTCTGGGCAGCCCTGGTGCAGCCCACACATCTCTGGGGGGAAGGAGGTCTTTAGGGAAATGCAAGGGGCGTGGCCAGGAGGAACAGGCTGAGACTTTAAAAGGGAAAGGTCAGGCTAAATAGCAGGAAATGGACCTGGCAGCGAGGCAGCGTGATGCTGAGGGGCCTGGAGAATGACAGGGGCTCAGCCTACGAACCGTTGCTAAATTAAACGCACCATCCTCCTGCTGAATGAAAACGAGCTGCTACAGTCCCACTCGGTGCCCAGTAAAACTGGCAGGGAGCCCAGGAACTATTATTAGCTGTTATTCTCCTCCCTCCAGCTTTCCAGGAGCAGGGCTGCTGGCTCCCAGCTGGCTAGCACGTGAGGGAGCCCAGGCTGGGGCTGAGACAAGCCATGTCCACTTCATGACGATCCAACCAGAGTCAACAAGAGACAAGAACTCAATCCCCCAGTTCCTCTGATCAGAGATACCACAGCATCACCCGCTCCCTCCAGTACAGCTGACTAAGGCAGAATAATTCCCGGTAACACTAATGCAGAACTGACCTTTGAGCCCTGATCAACACTCCCCTCCACGAAATAGCCAGCGACTCAACATGTCTTCACCAAACTCTGCTCCCCACACCAGCTCACCCCCTCCATATCAAGCGCCTGCTCCCGTCCCCCCACCTCCACCAGGCCGTCTGTCGTCACTCAGTCCTCCTGCTCGCTCTTCCAGCAGCTCAGTCAGTTGGTCTCTCCACTCAGCGCTTTCCACCAGGCTGGGCTCCTTTGCCCCTCTGGTCTGTCCAGCCCACCCCTCGTGCTGGCCCACTCCCACTCTCCATGTCCTCCACTTGTGCTGCTGAGCCCATCGGGTTATGGCCACATGAGCAGAGACACCCCCCACCCCCAGGCAACACACAAAGACGCTTTCTCCTCCGCCACAGGGTGACCATACGTCCCTTTTTAAAACCCTGTCCCGGACAGCCCGACTTTTTTGGCAAACATTTGCTCTCGCCCACTTGATCAGTTGTGAAAAAAGTGGGGTGCGGTGTCGAGGAATGTGTGGGCGGCAACCAACTATGCCAGCCCCACACAGGGGGAAAGGCAGGGCTCAGGCTGGGGGCAGGCAGGGCTCGAGCAAGCGGCCAGTCATGGCCTGGCAGGCCAACATAAGAAGGAATGCAGGGCAGAGCAGGGGTCAGGAGCTGACTGGAGTTGGAGGGGAGAAGACCAGGCTTCTAGCAGGAGGAAGGAACCCCAGCACCTGGGACAATTTAGTGCTGCAAGCAAGGACCAGGGAAGCTAGAGAGTGCACCTGGCAGACTTCTAGGGCCTGAAGGCTGAGACCCTGAGGTAAGGGCAGAAAAGGGTGCTGGAGCCACAAGGGAACTGGTCCTGGGACAAAGGACTGTAATTGCCACGGAGGTAGTGGCTGGACGGAGTTTGCAGGTCCCCTGGAAGAGGAGAACACAGTGTGTGATACAGCCAGAGGGCACTAGGGTGACCAGATGAAATGGACAAAATATCGGGACACATGGGGGAAGCAAAAAACAAATACAAAAAAAAACCGCCGGAAACACCCAAAGCCGCAATATCAGGACAAATGGCATCCCGATCGTGCATCGGCCGGGACGCGGGACAAAGAACTAAAAATCTGGACAGTCCCATTTTATCTGGACGTCTGGTCACCCTAAAGGGCACTGTCACGGAAGAGGACCCTGCAGCCCTTGCAGCAACACGGGTCCAGGAACAGAGGTGACAGTGGGTGAGACACCACCAAAAGAGGGAGCAGAGCTCATGCCCAAGACAGACAGCCAGAGGTGCCACAGTGGTGAGCCGCACTGTGTCACAGTGTCCTACTCCTGGGCCATGTCTGATCAGTATTTGAGGGCTGGCCCCATTACTCCTATTGACTCCACAGAGCCCATGTGGCTGTGACAGGGTACCTGACCCCTTTACCTCAGGGTGGTGTTTGCTGGGTATGACCATGGATGCGGCTGGCAGCGAGCAGGACTCGTGCATTACTATATTCTTGGTAACAGCTCACTTAGCCCTAGAGTTCATACTCTGCCCTGGGACATGAGCAGATGGACTAGCCATCCAACACCGGCCAGGGGAGGTGCTCTGGTGACCATCCGTCCCTTATTTCATTGATTTGTCCCTTCAGGTGACTCCCCCATCCCTTATATTAAGATGTACTGAGATGTATTAAAATTGTTAATAAGGTCCATTGCAAACGCGACGTTGAAGCTTATGATAATTGCATCACATACTTGAGGCCAGCAGAAATGTACATGTAACCCAGGCCTGCTGGCTGTGGCACTCTGCCCTCTCTGGTGGCACCGAGACCAGCGAGAGATCGAGGAGTCTGCTACAGCCCTCACTAAGAGCCAGGTGGCTGTGAGCTCATGCAGTAAGTGGCAAAGATCCCGGGTTCAATTCCACCCACGGCCAAGCGGTGTCTGTTGGTGTCACATACGCTTGAGAGAAAAATACACGATGTGACAAGGGCAATGGTGCTTGCCTAAAACATCCCTTAAAATAAAGCGCTATCGCTTATTTTTCATGTGGTTTTTCCCTTATTTCCATCCAACATCAGGGGTCACCCTAAGACATCTGTTAGGATATAGGTATCCAGGCCTGTCTGTAAAGGCCCATTCTCTAAGAATGTAGGTGTATTCTTATCACTTGGCTAGTTCTAGAGGTGTAAATGAAAGAATCAAAATCACTGTCTGCCGGTGTAAGGGCTTTCTCTTACTGTGACAGTCTGAGCCCCTGTGCTTAGGCTAAAAGAAAAGGATGAAGTGAGCTGTAGCTCACGAAAGCTCATGCTCAAATAAATTGGTTAGTCTCTAAGGTGCCACAAGTCCTCCTTTTCTTTTTGCGAATACAGACTAACACGGCTGTTACTCTGAAACCTGTGCTTAGGCTAAGGCCTCTGGCTAAGCAGCAGAGGCAGCCATGAGCTGGGAAGCGACCGGTCACCTCCTCACATTCCAAACTAGTCTCATTGAAAGAAGGTGCCATTGGGCTGTTAGGATACAAACCTGTCCTGATAATGCCGATCGCCTCCAGAGAAAGGGAAGTGCCTAGAAGATGTAAAAGGAAACAGTTTGAGAGCATCCTGTCTGGCAAGAACTCACTTATCAATAGCTGGGATGTGAAATCCTCATTTCTGTGTTGTTCTGTCATTGTGGTCCCCATTTCCCTATTGTTTGTCTCTACAATCTCTGTCTGGTTCTGTGATTGTTTCTGTCTGCTGTATAATTAAGTTTGCTGGGTGTAAACTAATTAAGGTGGTGGGATATAATTGGTTAAATAATCATGTTACAATATTTTAGGATTGGCTAGTTAAATTTCAGGAAAATGATTGGTTAAGGTATAGCTAAGCAGAACTCAAGTTTTACTTTCTAGTCTGCAGTCAATCAGGAAGTAAGGGGGGGAAATGGGAACAGGGAATGGGGGGGAGGAAATTGGAATCATGTTTTGCTAAGGGTAGGAATGGGAACAGGGACACAGGTGTAAGGCTCTGTGGTGTCAGAGCTGGGAAGGGGGACACGAAGGAAGGAAACTGGAATCATGCTTGCTGGAAGTTCACCCCAATAAACATCGAATTGTTTGCACCTTTGGGCTTTGGGTATTGTTGCTCTCTATTCATGCGAGAAGGACCAGAGAAATAAGTGGGTGAAGAAATAAGCCCCCTAACAACATCCCCTTAGTTCTAGAACTCCAGAGGTATCTCTGTTAGCAGCTTGAGCAGAGTGTACTGTACCATCCTCAGTAAGGCCCCATCCTGCCCCTAGACACACACACACACACACGCTTATTCATGGTGGAAGGTGGGGCACATGCATACGTGTTTGCAGGATGGAGACTCAGACCATACCCATGAGACTGAAACAGACTCACGAGAAACTGCCCCGATCACGTGTTTACCCTGCAGACGCTCACTAACAAACCCACAGGGGAGGGTGTTTGCCTGGTTTGTAGAGTTTCAGAGCATTTGACACAGTCTGGCACCCAGCCGTGCTGACACAAACTGTGACAAAGTGCACGCAGCTTGGTGTCAAAACATATGACGTCACTAAATCCCTGCTCCTACCCCTCAGATGCAGAAAACAAATAAACTACAGGCCAAAAGGAGACTCAGCCCAAGCCTCTGTGCCATAAACATAAGTGACTTCCAGCCCCCGCAGCAATCCCCAGACTGAAAACAAGGCCCTGATTCTGCTGGTGTCCTGCTCACGGCGGAGAGCCCTGCTGCAACAGGCGCCCTGGAAAGGGCCAGAACAAGAGGTTGCAGAAAGAGCCACAGACCAACCACAAGACACTCGCTTTCATTCTAGAGGCATGGAGATCAATCCCACTGTAAATATACAGACTTTGTACCAAACACAGCAAGGCACTGCACATGGGCGGAGGGTGGAGCCCCCCTTTGGGGAGGCTAGCCTGCGGCTCTGCCCCTTCCGCCTACACCCACCCCAGATGGAGCCCCGAGCCCCCTTATCCCTCCCCCAGCAGCTAGAGCCCCAAGGCCCCACATCTCCTCCCTCAGCCAGAGCCCTGAGCCCCCCACTGCTGGAGCCCCAAGCCACCCCCCCCCCGTGGCCAGAGCAATGAGTCCCCCCACCCCTGGAGCCCCACCTCCCCCTGAGCCCCCAGGCCTCCCCACAGCAGGAGCCCTGAGTCCCCCTGCCCCCCCACAGCCGGAGCCCTGAGCCCCCCACTGCTGGAGCCCCAAGCCCCCCCGCTGCTGGAGCCCCAAGCCATCCCCCCCTTGGCCAGAGCAATGAGCCCCCAGGGCCCCCCATAGCAGGAGCCGTGAGCCCCCCTGCCCCCCCCCCACAGCTGGAGCAACGAGTCCCCCCACTCCTGGAGCCCTGTGATCCCCACCCAGAGAAGCCACAGGCTGGCCAAAGCCCTGGACACAGAGCCCCCCCCGCTGGGAGGAGCCCTGAGACCCCCCCACGCACACACACACCTGCTCGGAGGAGCCCCAGGCCAGCCGCTGCGCCTTCCCAGACCCCCAAGCCACCCGGGAAAAGCCGCAGTGTGAGAGCGACTCTTCCTGAAGAGGAACCTGCTTTTGCTCTGCCCCATGGAGGTTGCAGACAGTTGCGGAGGCAGATTCTGCTACTCAGCTTCCTGGGTTCATCAGTCATCTCCCGGGAGTCGGGAAGCTGAGTAGCACATACAGCCTCCTCGGCCGCCCCGGAGCCTGCATGGGGCGTGATAAATCAAAAACTTCCCCCGCCAGACGTGCAACTGGGGTCCTGGGGTCCTGCGGCAAGTTGGGGGTTGGTCCTACTTTGAGCAGGGGGTTGGACTAGATACCTCCTGAGGTCCCTTCCAACCCTGATATTCTGTGATTCTGTGATAAGTGCCAGGGGCTGCCCATGGGCCACGGCAGGCTGGCTAAGAATCTCTACACCTCAAAGAAATCCTGAGAGAGATACAACCCCCACTCCAATCAAGCTATTGCCAACCCTCTGATGGTATAATCCAGCCCAGTCTGCTAGGTGGGGGTGAAGTCCAGGCCCATCTTTAACTGATTACACTGACCGAGGTAGGAAACCCAGCCCCTCACAGACAGGTCCCTGTGTGCCCATGCACCACGGCGCTGACAGGGAGCAAGCAGAGCTGGCATGTCCTCTGTTCATCAACAGGCAGAAAAGAACATTCAGTGCCTAGTGCTTCCTCCATCAAAGCTCCCTGCACCACAGACACTAGGGGATCAAAAATCAAGTCCAGAAGAAAGCATGAGCCACACCTACAGCAGTACTGCCTGGGCTCAGTCCCTGCAACCTCCCAGACAGGGCAGCAAACAACCCGAGATTTGCAACGCTTAAAGCACCGCTCCACAAGTCCCTGGGGAGAAGAGATCAAAGCTAGCAACTGGCTGGATGGCTCCAGACCTGCCCCGCTCACAGAGCCCTCACCACAGCAACCTGGGCAAAGCCAGGGCACACGGTCCCCAAACACAGAATCTGTGACCACCAATCAGTGGTGGGAAAGGCAAGACACAAAGCCAAGCACAGACCCTGAAAGGAGCCACTGTGTGGCCTACGGGAAGGAGCAGCGATGGTGACAGAGGGTCATTTGTTACTGCAGAGAGCCAGGGGAGAAGAAGTCAGAATAAGAGACTTTCCATGGAAAAGTGATGAGGGAAGCTTTGCTCAGCCTGCGTTTGGGGAGAGACGGCCTCACAGGGTGAGCGGCCTGCGCAGGGAGCAGGAGCGCACCCAGCAACCAAACCCTGCACAGGGAGCGCAGCCCTGTCCATTTGACAGGGACCTGAGGGCTGCGTCTCCCTGCTACGCTTTAGCAGTGGCTGGCGATCCGGGAGGAAGGATGGCCCCGTGATGTGGTTGTGAGTCTAGGAGTTAGGTGATGCAGATTCAATCCCCTGCTGCAGCACTCTCTGTGTGGTTTGGGCAGGATACTGCTGCAAAAAAGGCATATTTTGAACTGAATGCAGCTGTCTCCTGGGTAAACACCAGGTGTGGGGTACAGAGTCGCCATTGACTAACTACATCAAGGCAAAAGCTATCTGTGTCTTGTCTCCAGGAGGATTTTACCTGGAGACACCTATCCCCATGGAAAAACCTACCTTTTTGCAGTGAAGGCAAAGCCTGAGTCTCTCTGCTGCTCCATCCCCTCCTGTAAAATAGGGGTAACAGCCCCGCCTCTCAGGCATGTGAGAGGATAAATACATTAAAGATTGTCAGGTGGGTGGATACTACAGTAAGGGGGACATACGTGTGCCAAAGGAAGGTAGAGAGATAGTGGGGGGGTGTCTGGGGATAGATAGATAGATAGATAGATAGATAGATAGAGTCTCCTTGGTTAAATGTGGGGGTAGTGATTGTTGAGATAGAGGTGTTACATAGGGCTGGCCTGTGCGTGTGTTTTAGGGGATCTTCCCATATGAATTGAGACTGAGAAGTATGTTCCCCTTCCAGCCACTGAGAGAGTGGCACAATCTGGGCAGTGAACTTGAAGACTGTCTGGGACGGTTTGCTCCAGTCACTGGGGGACTGGCTTAGCCAGGGCAGTGGATTTAAGAAATGTCTGGGAGAGCGTGGAGGACTTTGATAGTGCCCTGGAAGGGGAGGGATGCCATGACTTGGCCAGAGGGCTAAGCCATGAAGACAAGGTGCTGCAGCTCCTGAGGAGTAAGAGAGGGGTGGCAGAGCAGGACAATGGGCCAACGAACAACAAGAAGAGGGTGTCAGGCTGAAAGAGCTAATCCCCCCCAAGTGGCAAGGAGGAGGCGGCCCTAGCCATGAGCAGAGGTCCCTGCAATACCTTGTAAATACAGCTCTGTGCCACCTTAGAGACTAACCAATTTATTTGAGCATAAGCTTTCCTGAGCTACAGCTCACTTCATCGGATGCATACTGTGGAAAGTGTAGAAGATCTTTTTATATGCACACAAAGCATGAAAAAATACCTCCTCCCACCCCAATCTCCTGCTGGTAATAGCTTATCTAAAGTGATCACTCTCCTTACAATGTGTATGATAATCAAGGTGGGCCATTTCCAGCACAAATCCAGGTTTTCTCACACACACACCACCCCCCATACACACAAACCCACACCCTGCTGGTAATAGCTTATTTAAAGTGACCACTCTCCTTACAATGTGTATGATAATCAAGGTGGGCCATTTCCAGCACAAATCCAGGGTTTAACAAGAACGTCCGGGGGGGGGGGGGATTTAGGAAAAAACAAGGGGAAATAGGTTACCTTGCATAATGACTTAGCCACTCCCAGTCTCTATTCAAGACTAAAGTTAATTGTATCCAATTTGCAAATGAATTCCAATTCAACAGTTTCTCTCTGGAGTCTGGATTTGAAGTTTTTTTGTTGTAATATCACAACTTTCATGTCTGTAATCGCTTGACCAGAGAGATTGAAGTGTTAGAATCATAGAATCATAGAATATCAGGGTTGGAAGGGACCTCAGGAGGTCATCTAGTCCAACCCCCTGCTCAAAAGCAGGACCCATACCCAATTAAATCATCCCAGCCAGGGCTTTGTCAAGCCTGACCTTAAAAACTTCTAAGGAAGGAGATTCCACCACCTCCCTAGGCAACGCATTCCAGTGTTTCACCACCCTCCTAGTGAAAAAGTCTTTCCTAATATCCAACCTAAACCTCCCCCACTGCAACTTGAGACCATTACTCCTTGTCCTGTCCTCTTCCACCACTGAGAACAGTCTAGAACCATCCTCTCTGGAACTACCTCTCAGGTAGTTGAAAGCAGCTATCAAATCCCCCCTCATTCTTCTCTTCTGCAGACTAAACAATCCCAGTTCCCTCAGCCTCTCCTCATAAGTCATGTGTTCCAGACCCCTAATCATTTTTGTTGCCCTTCGCTGGACTCTCTCCAATTTATCCACATCCTTCTTGTAGTGTGGGGCCCAAAACTGGATACAGTACTCCAGATGAGGCCTCACCAATGTCGAATAGAGGGGGACGATCACGTCCCTCGATCTGCTCACTATGCCCCTACTTATACATCCCAAAATGCCCTTGGCCTTCTTGGCAACAAGGGCACACTGCTGGCTCATATCCAGCTTCTCGTCCACTGTCACCCCTAGGTCCTTTTCCGCAGAACTGCTGCCTAGCCATTCGGTCCCTAGTCTGTAGCTGTGCATTGGGTTCTTCCGTCCTAAGTGCAGGACCCTGCACTTATCCTTACTGAACCTCATCAGATTTCTTTTGGCCCAATCCTCCAATTTGTCTAGGTCCCTCTGTATCCTATCCCTGCCCTCCAGCGTATCTACCACTCCTCCCAGTTTAGTATCATCCGCAAATTTGCTGAGAGTTCAATCCACACCATCCTCCAGATCATTTATGAAGATATTGAACAAAACCGGCCCCAGGACCGACCCCTGGGGCACTCCATTGACACCGGCTGCCAACTAGACATGGAGCCATTGATCACTACCCGTTGAGCCCGACAATCTAGCCAACTTTCTACCCACCTTATGGTGCATTCATCCAGCCCATACTTCCTTAACTTGCTGACAAGAATACTGTGGGAGACCGTGTCAAAAGCTTTGCTAAAGTCAAGAAACAATACATCCACTGCTTTCCCTTCATCCACAGAACCAGTAATCTCATCATAGAAGGCGATTAATCAGGCATGACCTTCCCTTGGTGAATCCATGCTGACTGTTCCTGATCACTTTCCTCTCATGTAAGTGCTTCAGGATTGATTCTTTGAGGACCTGCTCCATGATTTTTCCGGGGACTGAAGTGAGGCTGACTGGCCTGTAGTTCCCAGGATCCTCCTTCTTCCCTTTTTTAAAGATTGGCACTACATTAGCCTTTTTCCAGTCATCCGGGACTTCCCCCGTTCGCCACGAGTTTTCAAAGATAATGGCCAATGGCTCTGCAATCACAGTTCCTTTAGCACTCTCGGATGCAACTCATCCGGCCCCATGGCCTTGTGCATGTCCAGTTTTTCTAAATAGTCCCTAACCACCTCTTTCTCCACAGAGGGCTGGCCATCTATTCCCCATGTTGTGAAGCCCAGCACAGCAGTCTGGGAGCTGACCTTGTTCGTGAAGACAGAGGCAAAAAAAGCATTGAGTACATTAGCTTTTTCCACATCCTCCGTCACTAGGTTGCCTCCCTCATTCATTAAGGGGCCCACACTTTCCTTGGCTTTCTTCTTGTTGCCAACATACCTGAAGAAACCCTTCTTGTTACTCTTAACATCTCTCGCTAGCTGCAGCTCCAGGTGCGATTTGGCCCTCCTAATTTCATTCCTACATGCCCGAGCAATATTTTTATACTCTTCCCTGGTCATATGTCCAACCTTCCACTTCTTGTAAGCTTCTTTTTTATGCTTAAGATCCGCTAGGATTTCACCGTTAAGCCAAGCTGGTCGCCAGCCATATTTACTATTCTTTCGACACATCGGTTTGTCCCTGTAACCTCAACAGGGATTCCTTGAAATACAGCCAGCTCTCCTGGACTCCTTTCCCATTCATGTTAGTCCCCCAGGGGATCCTACCCATCCGTTCCCTGAGGGAGAACCAGTTCTCCGACTGGTTTATGAATGTTATAATTCTTGACATCTGATTTGTGTTCATTTATTCTTTTACGTAGAGACTGTCCAGTTTGACCAATGTACATTCAATCTCTCTGGTTTGAGAGAGACAAATCCAGACTCCAGCGAGAAACTGTTGAATTGGAATTCATTTGCAAATTTGATACAATTAACTTAGGCTTGAATAGAGACTGGGAGTGGCTAAGTCATTATGCAAGGTAACCTATTTCCCCTTGTTTTTTCCTACCCCCCCCCCCCAGACGTTCTTGTTAAACCCTGGATTTGTGCTGGAAATGGCCCACCTTGATTATCATAAACATTGTAAGGAGAGGTTTCAGAGTAACAGCCGTGTTAGTCTGTATTCGCAAAAAGAAAAGGAGTCCTTGTGGCACCTTAGAGACTAACCAATTTATTTGAGCATGAGCTTTCGTGAGCTACAGCTCACTTCATCTGATGAAGTGAGCTGTAGCTCACGAAAGCTCATGCTCAAATAAATTGGTTAGTCTCTAAGGTGCCACAAGGACTCCTTTTCTTTTTATTGTAAGGAGAGTGGTCACTTTAAATAAGCTATTACCAGCAGGAGAGTGGGTTTGTGTGTGGGGTGGGGGGTGTGTGAGAAAACCTGGATTTGTGCTGGAAATGGCCCACCTTGATTATCATACACATTGTAAGGAGAGTGATCACTTTAGATAAGCTATTACCAGCAGGAGAGTGGGGTGGGAGGAGGTATTTTTTCATGCTTTGTGTGTATATAAAAAGATCTTCTACACTTTCCACAGTATGCATCCGATGAAGTGAGCTGTAGCTCAGGAAAGCTTATGCTCAAATAAATTGGTTAGTCTCTAAGGTGCCACAAGTACTCCTTTTCTTTTTGCGAATACAGACTAACACGGCTGTTACTCTGAGCTCTGTGGTAATATGCATGATGCAAAAGGGAAATCTAATCTGGTTCACGACCTGTTTGAGTGACTGGAACAGATTGTTAAAATCTACCGTACAGTGGTAGACTCAAGAAGCTGTATCTACTTAGCTTAACAAAGAGAAGGTTAAGGGGTGGCTTGATCACAGTCTGTCAGTATCTATGTGGGGAACAAATATTTAATAAAGGGCTCTTCAATGTAGCAGAGGAAGGTCTAACATAATCCAATGGCTGGAAGTTGGAGCTACACAGATTCGGACAGGAAATAATGCAAAATTTTAATGGTGAAAGTAATCAACAATTGGCACAATATACCCAGGGTCATGGTGGATTCTCCATCACTGACAATTGTCAGATCAAGATTGAATGTCTTTCTAAAAGCTCTGCTCTAGGAATTATTTTGGGGGAGTTCTCTGGCCTGTGTGACACAGGAGGTCAGAGCAGATGATCACAATGGTCCCCTCTGGCCTTGGAATCTATAAAAGTCCCTCATCAAGTTCAGGAAACAGGAGAGGGGCACAGCGCAGCAGGGGCACAGCCTGGAAGCACAAGGAGCAGCCTGACAGGTTTAGTTCAGACCTGGGCAGTTAATCAGTAAACACAGGAGTTGGCTATTGAATGTGTAAGGGGAGCTGCACAAGAACAGTGGACTCAGGCTCAAACAACAGTGATTAGCCCGGCCATGCTGATGCTGCTGGGGAATAAGGGACTGAAAAAGGAATCCCCTAATTAGTCTCAAATGGAGACACTCTGGAGAATATGCAAATGCCTCCAAATTGGAAAAACGGGGTTTGGAAATTGGGCCTCTGGATTTCAGGCAGGAAGTCCGGCTAACCGAGAAAGTGGATGAGCTAATAACCAGTCTGGATTTCTTTAAGGCTAACAACTAAGTAATGAAGGTGTCTTACAAATTCAGTCTGTAGAAATTCAATTTAAAGACATGGCCCAGGTGAAACAAATTATTTCTTGTCAATTGGTTTGCAGCGCTTGCCTCCAGGGGCAAAAACCAGAACAGCAACAGGCTGCGATTGCTCTCCAGCAAGGGAAAGGTGGGGAGAGGCTGAGACCTACTTTGAGACTCAGGGCCTCGGGGGAATTAGCTACCAGAAACTTCTACGCTTAAAATCTGTACCATTTTTTTTTAATTTTAACATCATCTTAATAAAATTATTAAATCTGTTAAAGTGCTTGTGGATCTGAAGTAGGGATAGACTTTGTTCGTTTGCTGAATGTTTCTTACAGACTGCAGAGAGGACAAACAGCAATCACAGTTACTAGATCCAGTAGTTCCCATTTTGCACATGTTGGTAAAGGAGAAAACTACAGGGGCTAGTTTAGCCGAACAGCCCACCTCCCGCTAGCCTGATGCGTGCTTACTATCTGTGTGCTTCCTCCTGCCCCGCACTGAAAGTTCCTTGTGAGCTTTGATCTACTGCACTTTGAAATGGGAGCAGATCAAAGGGCCAAGGGAACTTCTAATGCAGGGACACTGGCAGTCAGTGGGTGGCAGGCTAGTCCAAGGCAGATTTACACCCCCGCCTGCCATGCAGGAAGTGCTCATATAGACAAGGCCTAAGCAAGAGAGTGAAAGTGAGCTTCCCGAGTTTCAGCTGGAGCTGCCCCAGCACAGTGCTGTATATTTAAGTGAGGAACAGCAGGATGGGCTAAGACTTTTCTGGTTAGGAATCGAGAGTGGCACTTGATCCACTAAATACATTGGCTGTCCTGCACTGGTCCAGCATAAGACTGACACTGGGGGAATGTGGCCCATTATGCAGCCAGCTCGCCATTTACCAGCTGCAAAGAGGAAAGAGGCTTCAGAGGCCATTGAGGAAAAGTGTCAGGAAGGCTTCATGCAATGCTCCTCACTGATGGTATGTTCGGTGCACGTGTTCCTGGTGCGGGAGCGCACCACGAACACAAGGAGCGAGGTAGGGGCGTGCAGCAGTGATGTAGTTGCTACGGCGGCTGGGTGCGGATGGAAATTAGTCCGATTTAATTTGGTCGAGTGGAGATGCTCTGAAAGACTCTTTCTGGATGGTTACAATGTAACACTACTTGCATTTCTTAAAATCCAGACCCTTACCACACAGGGACCCAAAGACACCGAGAGAGACAATGAGGGCCGCACAGGTTGTGCAGTTGTTCAGCTGCTGGCAATGGCAGAGGAACATGAATGAGTTCGGGGGAGCGGTGGGCCCTAGCGGGGCTCCCCATACCGGGCCGACCTCCTAGTTTTCAGGACAAAGAGTCCAGGGCAGGAGGGTTCGGATGGTTTTGGTTTGTATCTGTGAATAATCCGATGAAGTGAGCTGTAGCTCACGAAAGCTGATGCTCAAATAAATTGGTTCGTCTCTAAGGGGCCACAAGTCCTCCTGTTCTTTTTGCGGATACAGACTCACACGGCTGCTGATCTGAAACCAACCGTGACTGTAACTTTGGGGTTTTGTTCTTAAGATTTTGTTTCAATGAGGGTGAACAGACAGAGAAGGCGGCTCCCTAAAGGCAGCGATGCCCAGCTCACCCTACCTTGTTCCGGGCCGGCTCTTTCCAGGCAGCCTGCTTCTGGGCCCAGACGGCATCTTTCCCAACAGAGGTGCCTGGGCTGCAAGCCAGACAGGAGAACCCCTGACATTTAAATGGATAGCTCTGCACCTTGAGCGCTGGTTCCAATACACCACCTCTCCCCTGCAAATCCCTTCCTTAACGAACAGTAAAATCCTCATTCTAGCCTTAGGGGCGGTCTGTGACTTCACGGTGGGTGCTGCCTGCCAGGGAGAGAAAGGGACACCGGATCTTTGTCCTGTTCCCTGCTGACACCGTTGGGTCCCTCCGGGGCAGGCTCTCTCCCTCCTTGGCCGGGAGTCTCCGGTACCCCGTGCCCTCCCTTGCTCTCGCCTCCGCCCGGCCCTTCGCAGACTGGGGGCCCGAGAAGACAGGAGCGCGGTGCCCACTTCCCCGCAGCCTCGGGCCTGGGGGCAGGGGCAGGGGATCCCTCACCCGCCAAGGGGCAGCGTGTGCGTTTACACGCCCAGCGCTGCTGCAGGGCAGGCCTGAGAGAAGGCGGCTGAGAGCCACACGCGGGACTCCGGGCGGCTGGGAAGGCGACAGCTGGAGCCCAGCTCCCCGGGAAGCCGCCTGGCGCCGCGTGCAAGCGCCCCGGGGGCTCGGGCTGCGGCGGGAGGGCCCCGGGAGCCCGCGGGGAGCCGGGGCAAGCGCCGGGAGCTGGCGCCAGACCCGGCCCAATGAGAACCCGGCCCCCGCGGCGACAGGAGGGCGGCGAGCCTTGAAGCCGCTCCCCCGGGGCCGGGGCGTGACACGGAGCTGCCCGTAACCTTCCCGAAGGCGGCTCCGAGTCCAGCCTCCCGAGCGGTGCGGGGCCCCCGGAGGCGGCCGGGGGGCGGCCCGGGCCGGCCCCCGGGGCGTGTCAGGTACGCCCGGGCTGTGCCCTGCGCCGCCGGCCCTGGAGCCGGGGAAGCGGGACCGGGGCGCTCGGCGCTGCGGGTCGTCCGCGGGCGGGCTCGGGGCGGGAGCCGCAGCCGGGCATGTCGGGGTTGGAGGCCGCGCTGCCGGCGGAGAAGGAGGAGGAGAGCGAGGAGGAGAGCGAGGTGCTGGAGGAGAGCCCCTGCGGGCGCTGGCAGAAGCGGCGGGAGCAGGTGGGGCGCGGGGGCTGCGGGGCCGGCCGGGGCGCGGGGCTGAGCCGGGAGCCGGGCTGGGGAGCGCGGGGCGCATCCCGCACCGAGCCGGGCTGGGGAGCGCGGGGCCCCAGCACGCGGGGTTACGGGCTGGCCCGGCTGCTGCCCCCGCTGATGGAGATGGCCGGGGCGCGGCTCCTTCCCGCTGCGCCGGGCCTCCTGCTCTGCCACTCGGCCGGGGCGCTGCGCGCTCTGCCCAGGGAGACTTGGCTCCTTCTTGCCCTCCCCCAGTCGCATGCATTCATCTAGGCCAAAGGGGCAGGTCTGGGGTCCGAGAGCGGCGGGGGGAGAATAAGCCGTCTGGTGAGGAGGGCTGGCTGTGAAAACGGGAGAGCCAGGAGGATAAGATCGTAAGAGCTGTTGTCCTGGGTCAGACCCTGGTCCATGTGGCCCAGTATCCTGCCTTTGACAGTGGCTGGTACCCAGAGCTTCAGGGTGAGTGAACAGAACAGAGCAATTATGGAGTGGCCCACCCCTGTTTTCCACTCCCAGCTTCTGGCAGTCAGAGATTTAGGGACACCCAGAGCATGGGGCTGCATCCCTGCCCATTCTGGCTAATGTCCATTGATGGCCCTAGCCTCCCTTAAGTTAGCCAGTTCTTTTTTGAACCAGTTATACTTTTGGCGATGACAGCATCCCCTGGGAATGAGATCCACAGGTTAGTTGTGCATTCAGCGGAAAAAATATTTCCTTTTGTTTATATTAAACCGGCTGCTTGTTAATTTAATTGAGTGACTCTTGGCTTTTGTATTTGTGAAGAGGTAAATAACTAGAGCCCTTCATGGGTCCAGAATCTGAATCTGCAACTGATCATGATCTGCAAAAATGGTCCGCGGATATAAAGCGGATATTTGCGGATTTGCAGGCCTCTGTAAACAACCCTTCTCCCACATCATTCACCAGTTTGTAGACTTCTGTCATATTCCCCTAAGTTGTCTTTCCTCTAAGATGAACAGCCCTAATCTTTTTAGTCTCTCCTCATGTGGAAGCTGTTCCATGACCTTGATCATCTTTGTTGCCCTTCGCTGAACCTTTTCCAGCTCCACTATATCCTTTTTGAGATGGGGTGACCCGACACACCATGTGGTGACTCATGTGGACACACCATGACTTTATACAGTGGCATTATATTTGTTCTCATTTTTATCCCTTTTTAATAGTTCCTGATATACAGTTAGCCTTTCTGACTGCTTCTGCACACGCAGTGGAAGTTTTCAGAGAACTCTAAACTGTGATACCAAGATCTCTTCCTTGAGTGGTAACGGCTAATTCAGACCCCATCGTTTTATATGTATAGTTGGGATTATGTTTTCCAATGTGCATTACGTTGTATTTATTAACATTGAATTTCATCTGCCATTTTCAAGTATCAGAGCGGTAGCCGTGTTAGTCGGGATCTGTAAAAGCGGCAAAGAGCCCTGTGGCACCTTCTAGACTAACAGACATATTGGAGCATAAGCTTTCGTGGGTGAATACCCACTTCATCGGATGTGTATAGTGGAAATTTCCAGAGGCAGGTATAAATATGCAAGCAAGAATCAGGCTAGGGATAACTAGCAGTGGACGTGTTATTCCTTGACTTTAGCAAAGCTTTTGACACGGTCTCCCACAGTATTCTTGGCAGTAAGTTAAAGAAGTATGAGCTGGATGAATGGACTATAGTGGATAGAAAGCTGGCTAGATTGTCGGGCTCAACGGGTAATGATCAATGGCTCCATGTCTAGTTGGCAGCCGATATCAAGCGGTGTACCCCAAGGGTCAGTCCTGGGGCTGGTTTTGCTCAATATCTTCATTAATGATCTGGAGGATGGCGTGGATTGCACCCTCAGCAAGTTTGCAGAGGACACTACACTGGGAGGAGAGTTAGATACGCTGGAGGGTAGGGATAGGATACAGAGGGACCTGGACAAATTAGAGGATTGGGCCAAAAGAAATCTGATGAGGTTCAACAAGGACAAGTGCAGAGTCCTGCACTTAGGACAGAAGAATCCCATGCACCGCTACAGACTAGTGACCGAATGGCTCGGCAGCAGTTCTGCAGAAAAGGACCTAGGGGTTACAGTGGATGAGAAGCTGGATAGGAGTCAGCAGTGTGCCCTTGTTGCCAAGAAGGCCAATGGCATTTTGGGATGTATATGTCGGGGCATTGCCATCAGATCGAGGGACGTGATCGTTCCCCTCTATTCGACATTGGTGAGGCCTCATCTGGAGTACTGTGTCCAGTTTTGGGCCCCACACTACAAGAAGGATGTGGAAAAATTGGAAAGCGTCCAGCGAAGGGCAACAAAAATGATTAGGGGACTGGGACACATGACTTATGAGGAGAGGCTGAGGGAACTGGGATTGTTTAGTCTGCGGAAGAGAAGAATGAGGGGGGATTTGATAGCTGCTTTCAACTACCTGAAAGGGGGTTCCAAAGATTATGGATCTAGACTGTTCTCAGTGGTGGCAGATGACAGAACAAGGAGTAATGGTCTCAAGTTGCAGTGGGAGAGGTTTAGGTTGGATATTCGGAAAAACTTTTTCACTAGGAGGGTGGTGAAGCACTGGAGTGGGTTACCTAGGGAGGTGGTGGAATCTCCTTCCTTTGAGGTTTTTAAGTTCAGGCCTGACAAAGCCTTGGCTGGGATGATTTAGTTGGGGATTGGTCCTGCTTTGAGCAGGCGGTTGGACTAGATGACCTCCTGAGGTCCCTTCCAACCCTGAGATTCTATGATTCTATGACTATGTTGAAAAGCACTGGTCCCAGTACAGATTCTTGGGGGACCCACCTGTTCCCCTCTCTCCATTGTGAAAACTGATAATTTATTCCTACTCATTGTTTCCTATCTTCCAACCAGTTCCTGATCCATGAAAGGACCTTCCCTCTTATCCCATGACAGCTTACTTTGCTTAAGAGCCTTTGGTGAGGGACCTTGTCAAAGATTTTCTGAAAATCCAAGTAGACTGTATCAGCTGAATCCCTCTTATTCACATGCTTGTTGACTCCTTCAAAGAATTCTAGGAGATTGGTGAGGCATGATTTCCCTTTCCAAAAGCCATGTCGACTTTTCCCTTATAAATCATGTTTATCTATGTGTCTGATAATTCTGTTCTTTATTATAGTTTCTACCAATTTGCCCAGAATTGACATTAGGCTTACTAGCCTGTAATTGCCAGGATCGCGTCTGGAGCCCTTTTGAAAAATTGGTGTCACAGTAGCTACCTTCCAGTCATCTGGTACTGAGGCTGTTTCCAGTGATTTGTAACATACCACAGTTAGAAGTTGTGCAATTTCATATCTGAGTTCCTTTGGAACTCTTGGGTGAATCCCATCTGGTCCTGGTCACTTATTACTGTTTAGTTTATCAAGTTGTTTCAAAACCTCTTCTAGTGAGACAGCAATTTGGGACAGTACTTCAGATCTGTCACCGAAAAAGAATGGCTCAGATGTGGGTATCAATGCAAAGAGTTCATGAAGCTGCCCTACAATGGCCTTATCTTCCTTGAGTGCTCCCTTGCCACCTTTCTCGTCCAGTGGCCCCACTGGCTGTTTGGCAGGCTTCCTGCTTCTGATGGACTTAAATACAATTTTTTTTACTATTGTTATCTTTAGCAAGTTGCTTTTCAAATTCTTTTTTAGCCTGCCTTATACTTTTACATTTTACTTACCGGAGATTCTGCTCCTTTCTATTTTCGTCATTAGGATTTGACTTCCAAATTTTAAGGGATGCCTATTTGCCTCTAACAGCCTCCATTACTCTGCCATTTAGCTGTGGTGGCATTTTTTGGTCCTCTTTTTTTGATTTGGGATGTACGTTTAGTCTGAGCCTCTATGAGGTGTTTTTAAGCGGTCTCCAGGCAGTTTGCAGGCATTGTACCTTTGACTGCTCTTGTTAATTACTGTCTAACTAGCATCCTCGTTCTTGAGTTAATTCCTCTTTTTAAAGTTAAATGTTACTGTGGTGAGTTTTTTTGGTATCCCCCCACCAAAAAAGACGCCAGATTTAATTAATTATGGTCACTATTACTGAGCAGTTCAGCTGTAGTTATCTCTTGGCTCAGATCCTGTGCTTCATTTAGGATTAAACCAAGAATTGCCTCTTTTCTTGTGGGCTCCAGGACTTGCTGCTCCAAGAAGCAGCCATGAATGGTGTCTAGAAATTGTATGTCTGCCTTGTGCTCTGAGATGCCATGTACCCAGTCAATAGGAGGGTAGTTGAAATCCCCCATTATTATTGCATTGGCTGGTTTAGTAGTCACAGAATCATGGAACCATAGGGTCAGAAGGGACTACCAGGGTCATCTGTTCTAACCCCCGCCAAGATGCAGGATTAGTCTCTGGAATCTCCCTTATATTTCACAATCACTGTCATGATCCTGGGCAGGTGGTCAGTAGCATATTCCCACTGCTGTACTCTTATTATTCAAGCATGGACTTTCTGTCCATAGAGATTCTGTGGTACAGGATGGGAATATAAGAACGGCCATAGTGGGTCAGACAAGTGGTCCACCTAGCTCAGTATCCTGTCTGCCGACAGTGGCCAATGCCAGGTGCCCTAGAGGAAGTGAACAGAACAGGGCAATTATCAAGCGAGCCAACCCCTCTATCATATCCCCCTGTTAGTTGTCTCTTTTAATTTCTCCTCATATGGAAGCACTGGAATGGGTTTCCTAGGGAGGTGGTGGAATCTCCATCCTTAGAGGATTTTAAGGCCCTGCTTGACAAAGCCCTGGCTGGGATGATTTAGTGGGGGATCGGTCCTGTTTTGAGCAGGGGGTTGGACTAGATGACCTCCTGAAGTCCCTTCCAACCCTGATATTCTATGAAGCTGTTCCATACCCTAATCATTGTTGTTGCCATTATTTATACCTTTTCCAATTATTATACCTTTTCTAACCTTTTTTTTTTTTTTTTTTTGAGATGTGGCAACCAGAACAGCACACAGTATTCAAGGTGTGGGTGTACCATGGATTGATATAGTGGCATTACGATATTTTCTGTCTTATTATCCATTCCTTTCCTAATGGTTCCTAACATTCTCTTAGCTTTTTTTTTTTTGACTGCCATGGCACACTGAGTAGGTGTTTCCAGAGAACTCCCCACAAGGGAGCGTCTGCTTTCATGGCCCCTTACATGAGGGTTTCAGTGTAGTGAAGGAGGCGTGTTTGTGCAGAGGCAAATGGCACTGGAGTGCGGGACAAGGGAAGCTTTCCCTAACAGTGGTGGGGGAAGGGGGCATGTATAAAGCCTGTTGTTTGGCACAGGAGTTGGATGAAAGGGAGCATAAGGGGTTAATAGAGGGGCCTGAACACGCTCAGCACCGACACCAAAGGAGTGCGTGTGAGCAGGTGTGCCCAGCGACTGACTCCAACATCGTGCCTGCGAACGGAACGCAAAATGGCAGCTCCCCCCTGAAAGTGGTGCCCCTCCCTTACGCAGGCCCGTAAGCCAGTGCTCACCCCAAAGCGAGGTAGCTGTTCTGCGGGTTCCGTGAGATGCCCTAATAGCACCTGGGGTTTCCTTGACCCTGGCCACCCTCTGATCTCCTCGCCTGGCTTCCAGAGTCCCCTCCCTCAGTACCTGCGGCTGGCCCTGTGATCTCTCCTGTCCAGCCCAGCTGGCTCCAGCTCCGATAAGGGGGCTGCAGGGGGTGTTTGCCTTGTGCTCTGCGTAGTCATGCCGCAGGACCTTGGCTGGCGTTATCAGTCCCTGAGAGGGGTGTTCATCCCGAGGCCGGGCAGACATGGGCAGTTTATCTCAGACTTTGCTGCTTTTGCTACAGTGGGTGCTGCTCTCCGAGGGGAGCGGTGGAGCAGTAGTACGCTCTAGCCAGCGTGGCCTTTTAATCAGTGCGTTGGCAAAGCCTGTTTCGGGCAGGTCTGTGTACCGGGGCAGACAGACTGAGCCTGCTGCTGTCCATCTGTCTGTTAATGCAGCAGACTCTGCCAGGGTGTGAAACACGGGCTTTGGTACCAAAGTGAGGACAGAATGAATCCAGGTTCATTCCCAGCTTCCCAGGGCATGGTCCTAGGGGCGCTGTTCCCTGGGCACTGGGCCTACCTCACCCTGGGCACCGGGCCTACCTCACCCTGGGCACCATAGGAGCCTGCCCTCCCCAGCTGGGCACTGTTGCAAGGACTTTGACCCTCCCCTAGGCACCATCCTGGAGCCCTGCCCCTCTCCCAGGCACTGAGCCCTGCCCTGGTTCTTCCCCAGTTTCTCTGCAGGCTTTACCTCCCTGCTGTGCGCTGTTCAGACTGCCCCTGATCGCGGGGCTGGCTGGCAGCTCCTGCGGGAGCCACAGGTGCCCACATAAACCACACCTGGGATTAAAACTATGATTTTCCCTCAGACGAAAACACCTCGCCTTCCAGCAAAGCAGGAAAGCGCCCACCATCCTGGGTCTGGCCAGCCCCAGGCTTCCTGCACGGCCCCTCTCAAAGGAAAGGATAAGGATCTGCCTGGTCTATCTCCTCAGCCCCGGGGTCAGGGCAGAAACACAGGCGCCAAGTTTTCAAACTGCTGGGGGGTGCTCGACCCCTGGCTCTGCCCCAAGGCCCCACCCCGCCTCTTCCTGCCCCCTCCCCCGAGGGCGCCATGTCCTCCCTTCTCCCCCCTCCCCCCCAGCTTCCTGCATGCCATGAAACAGCTGATCGTGGCGGGTGGCCGGCACGGGGAGGGACGGGGAGGCACTGATCCGCAGGGCCCGCTGGCGGGTAGGAGGTGCTGGGGGTAGCTGATGAGGGGGGATAGCTCAGTGGTTTGAGCATTGGCCTGCTAAACCCAGGGTTGCGAGTTCAATCCTTGAGGGGGCCATTTAGGGATCTGGGGCAAAAACTGGGGATTGGTCCTGCTTTGAGCAGGGGGCTGAACTAGATGCCTCCTGAGGTCCCTGCCCACCCTGGTCGTCTCTGGCTCTGTGACTGCCAGTGGGTGCTCCAGACCCACCATTTTTTCCCCATGGGTGCTTCAGCCCCAGAGCACCCATGGAGATGGCGCCTATGGGCAGCAGCATTCCCGGCAGTGTATCCTTCAGGCTCTGGCAGGGCTCCCCACAGTCGTCCTACCCCTGTGTGTCAGCCTCACTAATCCCCCAGGTCCCCTCTGGTTTGCCAAATACCATTAGCGCTTAACCTCTTGGGCCAATCTTTGTTGCTGTCCTTCCCAGAGCCAGGTCAGGAGGTCCTCACCTCTGGTGCCTGGTGCCCAGGCCTGCGTCCTGTATCCTGGGTGCCGTCGCCAGCATGGGTTTGAGCACAGGCTCCCCAGCTGTAGCGTGCCGGGGAAGCTCTCAGCCACCCTAACTCCTGTCGGCAGAGTTCTGAGCTGGGGGGAAGCCAAGAGTCCTGCAGGGCAGCAGCAGGAAAAGGGGAGATGGGACCCTGTGGAAGAAGGGGCCTGCGACACTGGGGTGTGATCGGGATGTTTGGAGCCTGGCTGACACAGCCAGGGAAAGTTAGAGCGTAAGGGACAGGCTCAAAGGGGCTCCATGCCACACAAGACGTGGTCGGCTCTAGGCAGCCAAAGTCCAGTTTTATCTTTGAAAACTCGTGGCGAACGGGGGAAGTCCCAGATGACTGGAAAAAGGCTAATGTAGTGCCAATCTTTAAAAAAGGGAAGAAGGAGGATCCTGGGAACTACAGGCCAGTCAACCTCACCTCAGTCCCCGGAAAAATCATGGAGCAGGTCCTCAAGGAATCAATCCTGAAGCACTTACATGAGAGGAAAGTGATCAGGAACAGTCAGCATGGATTCACCAAGGGAAGGTCATGCCTGACTAATCTAATCGCCTTCTATGATGAGATTACTGGTTCTGTGGATGAAGGGAAAGCAGTGGATGTATTGTTTCTTGACTTTAGCAAAGCTTTTGACACGGTCTCCCACAGTATTCTTGTCAGCAAGTTAAGGAAGTATGGGCTGGATGAATGCACTATAAGGTGGGTAGAAAGTTGGCTAGATTGTCAGGCTCAACGGATAGTGATCAATGGCTCCATGTCTAGTTAGCAGCCGGTGTCAAGTGGAGTGCCCCAGGGGTTGGTCCTGGGGCCGATTTTGTTCAATATCTTCATAAATGATCTGGAGGATGGTGTGGATTGCACTCTCAGCAAATTTGCGGATGATACTAAACTGGGAGGAGTGGTAGATACACTGGAGGGTAGGGATAGGATACAGAGGGACCTAGACAAATTGGAGGATTGGGCCAAAAGAAATCTGATGAGGTTCAATAAGGATAAGTGCAGGGTCCTGCACTTAGGACAGAAGAACCCAATGCACAGCTACAGACTAGGGACCGAATGGCTAGGCAGCAGTTCTGCGGAAAAGGACCTAGGGGTGACAGTGGACGAGAAGCTGGATATGAGTCAGCAGTGTGCCCTTGTTGCCAAGAAGGCCAATGGCATTTTGGGATGTATAAGTAGAGGCATAGCGAGCAGATCGAGGGACGTGATCGTTCCCCTCTATTCGACATTGGTGAGGCCTCATCTGGAGTACTGTGTCCAGTTTTGGGCCCCACACTACAAGAAGGATGTGGATAAATTGGAGAGAGTCCAGCGAAGGGCAACAAAAATGATTAGGGGTCTGGAACACATGACTTATGAGGAGAGGCTGAGGGAACTGGTTTCAGAGTAACAGCCGTGTTAGTCTGTATTCTCAAAAAGAAATTGGTTAGTCTCTGAGGGAACTGGGATTGTTTAGTCTGCAGAAGAGAAGAATGAGGGGGGATTTGATAGCTGCTTTCAACTACCTGAGAGGTGGTTCCAGAGAGGATGGTTTTAGACTATTCTCAGTGGTAGAAGAGGACAGGACAAGGAGTAATGGTCTCAAGTTGCAGTGGGGGAGGTTTAGGTTGGATATTAGGAAAAACTTTTTCACTAGGAGGGTGGTGAAACACTGGAATGCGTTACCTAGGGAGGTGGTGGAATCTCCTTCCTTAGAAGTTTTTAAGGTCAGGCTTGACAAAGCCCTGGCTGGGATGATTTAATTGGGGATTGGTCCTGCTTTGAGCAGGGGGTTGGACTAGATGACCTCCTGAGGTCACTTCCAACCCTGATATTCTATGATTCTATGACATCCCAAGGTGGGATCATCCTTCCCCACCAGGGTAGGGTGGTTAGACAGCAACTGTGAAAAAACGGGACAGGGGATGGGGGGTAATAGGCCCCTATACAAGAAAATGTCCCAAAAAACAGGACTGTCCCTTTAAAAATGGGACATCTGGTCACCCTAGGATTTGGCCCTTGGCAGGCTCCTCGCTTGGGCCTGGCTCTATGTGGGAGCTGGGATTCTGACAGTGCTTAGCTGGGCCCAGACCCTGTTTAACCACATCTCCGAACACCCATCCCAGAGCTGTCTCCACAATGCCAGATCCCTCGCAGTGCCCCCGGAGCCACCCCAGTTTCCTCAGCTGGGGGCTCCCTGGCCAGTCCTTGTCCCAAAGCCGGGGCTGCTGTGCTGTACTGCACTGCACGGGGAACATTTCCCCTCACTCCACCTCCACTTCATGGGTCCCTACCAGCAGGCGAAAGGGAGGAGAGCAGGCAAATCCATGCCCCCTGTGTTTCAGCAGTAAGGGAGAGAGTGAGGCGCAGTCCCCTTCTCCCAGCAGCCACCAGGCAATAGAGAGGTCTCCTGCGGCAGCTGGGGGCACAGGGAGAAAGGATATAAAGAGGGAAGGTCCCAGTCCTCCCACTCTGCACCAAGGGGAAGGATGGAGGTGAGCAGTGGGGTTATCACTGGGAGCTGCCCCAGCCCCACTGGAAGATGGCTCCTCTTTCCCGTCAGCCTCTGGATGTTACTTTCCCATCTGGAAATTGAGGGGTTTGGGGGCTCCCCAAAACTGGATAGTGAGGGACTCTGCCCCCCTGCTCTGGATTGAAAGCCTGGAGCTGAGCTTTAGGGTGGGGGTGTTTCCTCAGAGCCAGACAGATACGCACCCCTCCCTGCCCCAAGAGGGAAGGCCTTCGGGGGTACATCTGCACCGCAGTTAGACACCCACGGCTGGCCCGTGCCTGCTAGCTCAGGCGAAGGGGCTGTTTCATTGCAGTGTAGCTGTTCAGACTCGGGCTGGAGGCCAGGCTCAAAGACCCTTTGAGGGGGAGTGTTCCAGGCTCGGGCTGCAGCCCAAACCCACTACACTGCAATTCAACTGAGCCTGAACCCCGGGAGCCAGAGCCAACGGGGGTCTAACTGCAGCATAGGCCCACCCTGCTCCCTCTCTCGGACTCTCCTGCTCTCCAGCGTCTCCGTCCCACTGCGGTTCGGGTGCTTGGTGTTTGGGATGCGTTGCCGAAGGTTGAATCCCATCCTGTTATTTCCTGGCCTTGGCTCTAACCCTGCTATTTCAGTGGCCTCACTGGATTCGCTGCTCCTCCCAGTTCTGTGCTGCCTGTGTGTGAATGTCACCAACAGGCTGTTTACCCCTCTTCTTCCCGATCATTAGTGGAGATGTTAAATCACAACAGAGCTAACTCCGATCCCTGCTGGTCCCCATTAGACACCTCCCCTCAGCTCAATACCATGCTGGTTTTTTGCCTACAGACAGCCCCCCAACCTGAAGCAAATACCCACCAGCAACCACACAACAGAACCACTAACCCAGGAACCTATCCTTGCAACAAAGCCCGTTGCCAACTGTGTCCACATATCTATTCAGGGGACACCATCACTGGGCCTAATAACATCAGCCACACTATCAGAGGCTCGTTCACCTGCACATCCACCAATGTGATGTATGCCATCATATGCCAGCAATGCCCCTCTGCCATGTACATTGGTCAAACTGGACAGTCTCTACGTAAAAGAATAAATGGACCCAAATCAGACATCAGACATTCAAAAATCAGTCGGAGAACACTTCAATCTTTCTGGTCATTCAATTTCTGATCTAAAAGTGACTATTCTTCAACAAAAAACTTCGAAAACAGACTCCAACAAGAGACTGCTGAATTGGAATTAATTTGCAAATTGGATACAGTTAACTTAGGCTTGAATAGAGACTGGGAGTGGTTAAGTCATTATACAAAGTAAAACTATTTCCCCTTGCATAATGACAGGTTTCAGAGTAACAGCCGTGTTAGTCTGTATTCGCAAAAAGAAAAGGAGTACTTGTGGCACCTTAGAGACTAACCAATTTATTTGAGCATGAGCTTTCGTGAGCTACAGCTCACTTCATCAGATGCATCTGATGAAGTGAGCTGTAGCTCACGAAAGCTCATGCTCAAATAAATTGGTTAGTCTCTAAGGTGCCACAAGTACTCCTTTTCTATTTCCCCTTGTTTATTCCTCCCCCCCCTCCTCCCCCCACTGTTCCTCAGACGTTCTTGTTAACTCCTGGAAATGTGCTGGAAACGGCCCACCTTGATTATCACTTCAAAAGGTTTTCTCTCCTCCCACCCCACTCTCCTGCTGGTAATAGCTCATCTTAAGTGATCACTCTCCTTACAATGTGTATGATAAACACCCATTTTTTCATGGTCTGTGTGTATATAAATTTCCTCACTGTATTTTCCACTTTATGCATGTGATGAAGTGAGCTGTAGCTCACGAAAGCTTATGCTCAAATAAATTGGTTAGTCTCTAAGGTGCCACAAGTACTCCTTTTCTTTATGCTGGTTTTTATTACCCTTTATTTGGGACCTTGCACTTGCATGACCATGCTGTATCCAAGCCAATCTGAATTATTGCTGAGAATGTTTTCATGAGATGCAGGATCAAATGCTTCACTGAAATCAAAATATTTTCCTTCTTGTGTTGTCTCTTCGCCTGCTGACTGTGTAATGTGACCACACAGAGCAGGCCAGCCTGGCTAATATTGCTGCTTGTTTCTGCTTTCTCAATGGCCATTACAGATTTGGTCTGTTGCTTTGCTAGAGGGTGGAGGTAGCCGTACCGTGTGGTAATTACCAAGATCAATCTCAATCTTTTTAAACAGTCCCTAGCTAGCCTGTGGAACTCTATGCCTCAAGGTATAATTGTGACCCAGAGCTGGGCAGGATTCAGAAAAGGATTATTCCATAATTGCCCACTTCAGAGTTTTTTTCATCTTCCTTTGAAGCAGCTGGAACTGTTGGTTGCCGAGGCAGGCGCAGGTTGGGAATTACCTCAGCATATGACCTAGTGTGGCAGTCCCTGTATGCTTTTTTTTTTTGGAAAATGGGTGCCTCATTTGCTCATTTACACATTGGTAATGTGTAGTGTTGACGGGACTTTACCATGCTGCATGCCTAGGCTGATGAGGCCTCAGAAGTGTCTCCTGAAACAGTTTGAGGTCAAGGTTCCGTATGTCATAGCAACGGGCTGCTCAGGGAGGCATCTGGAGGGATTAATTCCATCTTCTCCTGGTTGATGGATTAGCTTTCTCCCTTGGGTTCCAGCGTGGAATGTCTGTGAAACCCCCTTTTCCTCCATGCTACTCCGGAGGGCATGCTGGGCCCTCTAGAGTCCCTCCCCTGGAGGCTGTTTCTAGGATTTGGCAGTGGCTGCCCTATCTCTGGGCTGTGCAGCCTCACAGAGAGGCACCTAGGTCCTGGGGTTATTGCAGAGCCATTGATAGAAGCGGAGCTCACTGCAGAGGGGTGGAACAAGTCCTGGCAGCACGGCCAGAGGGGGAGGCAGGAGACAGCTGTCAAGGAGCACCACATCCATGGGCTGAGGCAGGAGCTGGGGGTTATCGCAGGGACCAGGCTGCTTCTGGGCTCATGTGACAGTACAGAGAACTGCCTCTTGTCTCGCCTAAGATTGGGGTGGAGTTGCTCTGTAGGCTTATCAGAGCCACCATGCTCTCAGGCTTGCCTGGGGGCTTTCCAGCACTCCCCCCTCTCCCAGCTCAGCACCTGCTTTGGGGCCACAGTGGGTCTTTGGCCCCCTTCTCCAGCCCTGCTCCTCCCTGCCCTGCCTGTGGACACACAGGTTCAGGGTCAAACTCTCCCAAACTTTTGATCTACCTTCTCACTCCTCGTTCACACTTCCTCGCTTTCCCTCAAAGCTGTTCACGGTATCTCCAGGGCCCGTTAATACCCTGTACTCCTGTTGTCTCCCCCAACATCTTCCAGAGGCTGACCTTGCAGCAGCCAGGTTACTGACGGACCCTTTCCCCCACGGTCATGTGCCTTCGGGTCTTGCCTTTCCCAGGCTGTAATGCTTCTATGTTGATGTTATGCCGGGCTCCTTTCGTGGTGTACTGAAAATGGTGTTAAAATTGTAGGCCGTAACTTTAAATTTTAGTGGCTTTTCCTGGTCCTGCCTGCAGGCTAGGGGGCTTAGATCAGAGGTGGTGAAGAAGGCTTTGGGATCATTCCCTGGCCCCATCTTCGTCAGTTTCACTAGCACAGATAGGAGTGTGGGTCCCTGGCTTATGGTCCTGGCCTCTAGGTCTCTGGTTGCCTGGATGGCTCACAGCTGCACTCAGCTGAAGCTGCTGCAGAATAGCCCAGGGTTGCAATAGTGAGAGCCACAGGGGTGCGGCTGGGAACACTACGGGGAATGGGCAGGATGCCCTGTCTGGGGAAAGGCAGCAGGGGTGCTCTACACCATCAGCACCTCCCCTGACTCATTCGAGGTGCCACGTTCATTCATACATTTGAACCTGGGATGAATAAACACAGAGCAAGCGACTCCCAGAAAATGGGGACGATGCTGGGAAGTAACAAAGGGAGATGGATAGAGGTGGTGAGGAGCTGTTCAACAGGAGCCATGCAGACTCGTACCAGGCAGCTCCCGCTCCCAGTATTGCCCTCTCCTCCCGCACCCCCCCACACACCGTCCCGGCCAGCACAGCTTGAGCAGCTTTGGGGATCCTAACAGAGGCTGTTTGCAACCAGGGCTCACAAAGTAAATATGGGCCTGGCTCTGCCTGCATCCTAACAGGCAGCCCTGCCTCAGCGACGGGGCCCGTCACACCGGGGCTGGCTCTGCCCTCGTCCCCGCCAGCCGCCCTCCCTAATAGGGAGGCCATTTGTCTGGTTATAAACTGGACAGCCTGCCTTTTGGGAGGTTTCTCCCTTGTCTGGTCCTGAGACAGAACCAGACATGGTGTTATGTAGTGTTGGATGGAGTGTGAGATCACGCCGGTGGGGACGGAGCGGCGTGATCTCCGAAATGGTGCCCTCCGTGCACCTCGCCCGCATGCTGTATGTGAGGTCACACTGAGAGGGGCAGAGTCACGCCAATTCCAGAACTACCAGAACCAGCATTCCGGGAACATACGAGTGGCCACCCTACTCCCTGGATGACGACTGCACCTGTCGCGGGGGACGGGGGGTGGTTAGAGTAATCCAACAGAAAAAGGAAAAATACCTCCAGGGCCTTGACTCTGCAGTCTCACGCAGAGTAAGGGCCATGGGGGTGGGTGGAGTCTGAGGTCCTCATCACTTTTGTGTCCAAACTACCAAGGCAGGGCAGGTCTACACAATGGCAGGGATTGAGGCTGTGAGATTTAGTGGGTCTAGTGCAGATCGCTCTCCAGTCGACCCCTGTACTCTACCCCCGATGAGAAGAGTAAGGTAAGACGACTCTACCGTCGCCCCCCGCAGTAACTCGACCTAAGGTACGTCGACTCCAGCTACGTTATTCATGTAGCTGGAGCTGCGTAGCGTAGGTCAACTTACGTGGTAGCATAGACATAGCCTGAGTCCAGCGTTCCAAAAAGAAAAATAAAGAAAAGCAGGTCCCTTCATTTCCTCAGAGAGCTTGGCTGGCTGGTGTTCTCAAGCCACTTCCCCAGGAGGCAGCCCCTGGTCCCTGGGGCCAGGGAGCTCCAAATTAGCTGTTTGCTCCTGAAGGCCTCCCAGCTTGAGCTGAGATCCCCCTTCTGAGGGCCTGCCCTTCTCCAGCATTGACAAGCCTTGCAGTTGCAGTGGGTCAGGGCTGGCTGAGCCCACAGGAGCTCTTAAACCCCTTTTTGACTCGAGGGAGTTGCTCAGCATTAGAGGCTCACAACTGAATGCAAGTTCCCAACCAGGATCTTTCCAGAGCTGTAAACAAGGGGACTCTCCTGCCACCTCCTGCTCTGGAATGTGAAGCCTATTAATCTGGCTGCATCTCTAATTCCAGATAAAAATGCATATTAGCAGAACAGTGAACTTACAAAGTGAGGCCCTGAAATGTTGGGAAAAGAGATTAAAAAGATGACCATTGTAACCTTCTCTCTGCGCCATGACGCAGTATTTAAATTACAGACCGATTTTTTTCCCCCTTCATGGTCACAGACTGAGTGTTTCTGGAAGCAGGGCACAGGGCAGGCTGTGCTCCTGGAAGGAGACAGCTGTTCAATATTTTGTTTTATCCTTACTCTGTGTGTAGCTCCCCGGCTGCTTCCACTCTACTCAGCACTGGTGAGAGGCCTCAGCTGCAGTACTGTGTCCGTTCTGGGCACTCACTTCTTTCCCAAAGTGTGACAAATTGGAGAAGTCCAAAGGAGATCAACAAAAATGACCAAAGGTCTAGAAGACATGACCTATGATGCCATTAATGAGGCTGCTATATAAGAGCAGCTCTAGCCTCCATCCCTGTGGGCACCCCTTGACACCTCCCACAGAGCCAGTATTGCTGTGTACCCAGGCTCTTGTTTACAGCCTTGTATCCAGTTCTCCGTCCGATGGCGTTGCTTGTCTCTAGGCCATTTAGAATTAATTTTCCAGTTAAGATATTGTGAGTTGCTTTACTGAGCCCCAGGTCCAGCTCCCTCAGCCAAGCTTTGTCACAGTATTCCCCAGAGCTAAAGCTGAAGCCTGTGGGAGCTGGAAATGCTCCGTGCTGCTGACAATAACAAATCCCTGGCTCTGCCAATGTTCACTCGGATCATTGAGGTGAGCCCCAGAGTGACAGGCCCCGTCACTGAGGGAGGGTGGCTGACTGGCTGGGATGAGGGCAGCAACAGCCCCACCGTGACAGACCCCATCGCTGAGTGAGGGTGGCTGGCTGGGACGAGGGCAGATCCAGCCCTGGTGCGACAGGTCCCGACGCCGAAGGAGGGCGGCTGGCTGGGACGAGGGCAGAGCCAGCCCCACAGTGACAGACCCGTCGCAGGGGGAGAGTGGCTGGCTGGGATGAGGGCACAGCCAGCCCTGATGTGACAGGCCCCATAGAATCATAGAATATCAGGGTTGGAAGGGACCTCAGGTCATCTAGTCCAACCCCTTGCTCACAGCAGGACCAATCCCCAATTAAATCATCCCAGCCAGGGCTTTGTCAAGCCTGACCTTAAAAACTTCTAAGGAAGGAGATTCCACCACCTCCCTAGGGAACCCATTCCAGTGTTTCACCACCCTCCTAGTGAAAAAGTTTTTCCTAATATCCAACCTAAACTTTCCCCACTGCAACTTGAGACCATTACTCCTTGTTCTGTCATCTGCTACCACTGAGAACAGTCTAGAGCCATCCTCTTTGGAAGCCCCTTTCAGGTAGTTGAAAGCAGCTATCAAATCCGCCCTCAGTCTTCTCTTCTGTAGACTAAACATCCCCAGTTCCCTCAGCCTCTCCTCATAACTCATGTGTTCCAATCCCCTAATCATTTTTGTTGCCCTCCACTGGACTCTCTCCAATCCTTCCACATCCTCCACATCACTGAGGGAGGCAGAAGGCTGGTGTAACCCTTCTGCCGGTGGAGCCAGCAGCAACCAGGCCCGGGTTCAGTAACTAGGGGTTCCTTTCCATCGATAAAACACAGAACCGGCTCGAGCCCTCACCCAGGAACCTGGGAAAATTACACACCACCCCTGGGTGCCTCTGAGAGGCAGTACGTCCCCACTTGCAAGCACAGAGTCTGAGCATACAAAAGAAACATTCATGAAAGGAGAGATGTCACCCAACATTAAGCAGGACTCATAAACATAAACTGTGAGCAGGACGACCACCGCAGAGTGCATGAGGCAGAGTCTTCTTCTGCCTCATGTTCTTGAGTTCCCTTACCATGCCCCTCTCTGCTCTCTCACCATACCCCACTCGCAGTATCTGTCCTTGGTCAGTGAGGACCCAGGGTGCAGAGGTGCATCTGTGTGAGTTCACCTCCCATCCGGGAAGAAGGCACCTGACTTGCTCCACCATCTGAGCACTTGCTCTGGTTCGGTGCCCCGCCAGCCACTGCTTCTCGCCAGCCGCTGCTCCTCGCCGCCCGGCCGCCCCGCCAGCCGCTGCTCCTCGCCGCCCAGCCACCCCGCCAGCCGCTGCTCCTCGCCGCCCAGCCACCCCGCCAGCCGCTGCTCCTCGCCGCCCGGCCACCCCGCCAGCCGCTGCTCCTCGCCGCCCGGCCACCCCCTGCTCCTCACCGCCCGGCCACCCCGCCAGCCGCTGCTCCTCGCCGCCCGGCCGCCCCGCCAGCCGCTGCTCCTCGCCGCCCGGCCGCCCCGCCAGCCGCTGCTCCTCGCCGCCCGGCCGCCCCGCCAGCCGCTGCTCCTCGCCGCCCGGCCGCCCCGCCAGCCGCTGCTCCTCGCCGCCCGGCCGCCCCGCCAGCCGCTGCTCACCACTTTTGCTGGCTGCGCCTGCTGGCCAGCCGTCAGTCACCTTCTGCTGCTACCGCTGTAGATCAGTCTCTCAGTGATTTCTTAGCTCTCAGCAGGCTGGGTAGAAACCCTGCCCCACCACAAGTGTTTTCAGCTGTTATTAAACACTTAACATAACAAAAGGCTCCTAATGAGGCTCTATTTAGCTCCATCTTTGAACAGTGCAGAGGAACCAGACTAGGGACCCCTAGGGAGAGTCCATACCACCTAGCTGAGATACTTGTCCCCTCCCCTTTTACTTTCTCTGGGCTCTGGCATTTGAGCCCCAGGCCTAACAAGGTCCTTCCAGCTGAGGGTGACCCCCTCATTTGGGCCAGGTTAAGCACAGTTCTGCTCCCCTTTATTCATACAATAAAGACAACAACATTGATAACAGCATGTCACTACCCCTGCATTCGGTACTAAAGTGATCTGTGACCCAACACCGCTCTATCTGTTGGATATCTAAGCAGAGTAGGTGTGTTCATGTAAATACCGTTTGCTCCTGAAGTCTCTCCCCCTCCCAGCTAGCTGTCAGGGGAGAACGCCTTCAGACCCTGCTTACACTGGGATGAGGGCAGAGCCAGCTCTGGTGTGACAGGCCCCGTCACCGAGGGAGGGTTGTCTGCTAGGATGCAGGCAGAGCCAGGCCCACATTTACTTTCTGAGCCCAAGTTGTGAACAGCCTCTGTTAGGATCCCCAAAGCTGCTCAAGCTGCACTGGCTGGGAAGGGGTGTGTGTGTGTGTGGGGGTGGATACTGGGAGATTCCTGCCCCCGCAGATGGAAGCTGCCTGGTACGAGTCTGCATGGCTCCTGTTGAACAGCTCCTCACCACCTCCATCCATCTCCCTTTGTTACTTCCCGGCATCGTCCCCATTTTCTGGGAGTCGCTTGCTCTGTGTTTATTCATCCCAGGTTCAAATGTATGAATGAACGTGGCACCTCGAATGAGTCAGGGGAGGTGCTGATGAGGTAGAGCACCCCTGCCGCCTTTCCCTAGACAGGGCATCCTGCCCATTCCCCCTAGTGCTCCCAGCCGAACCCCTGTGACTCCCCTGGGAGCTGACCCTCTGTGATCACCCAGAGCACCCAGCGGAGAGCAGGGGTTGAGCCTCCAAGTGAGCTCTGGCTGCTGTTGGAGGACGTGAGATTAGATCAAGCAGCTCAGGCCCAGAGGGCAGTGTCTGTCCATGCATCCTCCACCCTTCCCCTGCCAGGTTTTGGAGCCTCCATGCTGTGCTCTCCAGTGCCCTTCTGCCTGCTGCCTGTGGGCTGAGGAGGAAGCTGACCCTGGGACCAGGCTGACTGGCAGCATTCCTGGGTTTCTGTGCTGGTCTTTGTGTAAAGCACATGGAGCCTGTGAGACCCTAGGGGATAACAGAGGCGCTTTGTCTGCCTGTAACAGGAGCGGGGCAATGGGCTGCCTGCCCAGCTCCATGGTTCCTTCTTAATGAGTTCCTAGGACTGCTGTGTCATTCCTCCCTTCTGCGCCTGCATCTCCCTCTGCAGGGGACAGGCTGGCCAGAGGCTGCACCCGGGCTGTGGCTGTAGCCCCCAGGCTGTGGCTGTAGCCCCCTCGGGCTGTGGCTGTAGCCCCCGGGCTGTGGCTGTAGCCCCCAGGCTGTGGCTGTAGCCCCTGGGCTGTGGCTGTAGCCCCCAGGCTGTGGCTGTAGCCCCCCCGGGCTGTGGCTGTAGCCCCCAGGCTGTGGCTGTAGCCCCTGGGCTGTGGCTGTAGCCCCCAGGCTGTGGCTGTAGCCCCTGGGCTGTGGCTGTAGCCCCCAGGCTGTGGCTGTAGCCCCTGGGCTGTGGCTGTGGCACCCAGGGTGTGGCTGTAGCCCCTGGGCTGTGGCTGTAGCCCCCAGGCTGTGGCTGTAGCCCCTGGGCTGTGGCTGTGGCACCCAGGGTGTGGCAGCAGCCCCCTCGGGCTGTGGCTGTAGTCCCTGGGCTGTGGCAGTAGCCCCCTCGGGCTGTGGCAGTAGCCCTTAGGGCTGTGGCTGTAGCCCCCCCAGGCTGTGGCTGTAGCCCCCCCGGGCTGTGGCTGTAGCCCCCCCAGGCTGTGGCTGTAGCCCTCTGGGCTGTGGCTGTAGCCCCCAGGCTGTGGCTGTAGCCCCCTCGGGCTGTGGCTGTAGCCCCCAGGCTGTGGCTGTAGCCCCCTGGGCTGTGGCTGTAGCCCCCAGGCTGTGGCTGTAGCCCCCGGGCTGTGGCTGTAGCCCCCTCGGGCTGTGGCTGTAGTCCCCGGGCTGTGGCAGTAGCCCCCTGGGCTGTGGCTGTAGCCCCTGGGCTGTGGCTGTGGCATCCAGGGTGTGGCAGTAGCCCTTCGGGCTGTGGCTTTAGTCCCCGGGCTGTGGCAGTAGCCCCCTGGGCTGTGGCTGTAGCCCCTGGGCTGTGGCTGTGGCATCCAGGGTGTGGCAGTAGCCCTTAGGGCTGTGGCTGTAGCCCCCAGGCTGTGGCAGTAGCCCCCTCGGGCTGTGGCTGTAGCCCCTGGGCTGTGGCTGTGGCATCCAGGGTGTGGCAGTAGCCCTTCGGGCTGTGGCTTTAGTCCCCGGGCTGTGGCAGTAGCCCCCTCGGGCTGGGGCAGTAGCCCTTCGGGCTGTGGCTGTAGCCCCTGGGCTGTGGCTGTAGCCCCCTCGGGCTGAGACTGTAGCCCCTGGGCTGTGGCTGTGGCATCCAGGGTGTGGCAGTAGCCCTTCGGGCTGTGGCTTTAGTCCCCGGGCTGTGGCAGTAGCCCCTTCGGGCTGTGGCTGTAGTCCCCGGGCTGTGGCAGTAGCCCCCTCGGGCTGTGGCTGTAGCCCCTGGGCTGTGGCTGTGGCATCCAGGGTGTGGCAGTAGCCCTTCGGGCTGTGGCTGTAGTCCCCGGGCTGTGGCAGTAGCCCCCTCGGGCTGTGGCTGTAGCCCCTGGGCTGTGGCAGTAGCCCCTGGGCTGTGGCTGTAGCCCCTGGGCTGTGGCTGTGGCATCCAGGGTGTGGCAGTAGCCCTTCGGGCTGTGGCTGTAGTCCCCGGGCTGTGGCAGTAGCCCCCTCGGGCTGTGGCTGTAGCCCCCAGGCTGTGGCTCCCCCGTCCCCTCTCCCCGGCTCGCTCTGTGTGCTGGCGAGACGCTGGGGGCCTGAAGGCCTGGCTAGAATAGGCCCGAGCCAGTGCCTCTTGCTGTCTCATCCCCTGTGTGCGTGCCTTGCAGGTGAACCAGGGGAACATGCCAGGGATCCAGAGCACCTTCCTGGCCATGGACACGGAGGAGGGCGTAGAGGTGGTGTGGAATGAGCTGCACTTCACAGACAAGAAGGCCTTCAAGGCCCACGAGGTGAGTGGCTCCTTCCTGCTCCCGTGCCCTGTGGGGACACAGCTGGCTGGAAAAGCCCCTTCCTCCACTCACCAGTTCCCTGAAACCCCAGACCTGCAGCTCCCCGCTGGCTACAGCTCACGTTCCTTCTGCCTGTACATTCTCCTTGAAATGTTGCTCATCTCCTCCCCTAAAAGACAGTCCCTCCATAACGTCAGCGATCAGTCCCCCATGCCTCCTGCATGCTCAGAGACAGCTCTCCTGTCGCTCCTCCCCTTGTCTCTGAGACAGTGCCCTGTACCTCCTCCCCTTATCCTTTGCAGACAGCCCCACAGTACCCTGTGCACCCTCAGATAGGTCCTGGTGTGCCCTGCACCCCCAGACTGCTGCCCTGAAGCTCACTCCCCATCATGGCCTCTGCCCCACCCTGACATGCCAGCCGATGCCCCCCTTGCTCACCTTGCCCTCTGTCCACAGGAGAAGATCAATACCATGTTTGAGCAGCTGGTGGTTGTGGATCATCCCAATATTGTGAAGTTGCATAAATACTGGCTGGATGTGAAGGACTCCAAGGCCCGGGTAAGGGGGTACCGGGACAAGGGGGCAGGGGAGCTTCCCGAGGGCGGGGATGCCAGTGCCCTACCGGACGGGGATCCTGGCTCAGGTGCTTCTCCTCCTCCCGCTTCCCAGCGCTGCACGGAAATCCAGGTCTGGTTCCTGCTCTCTTCCCTGGGCAGCGCTGCGCCAAGGGGTGCGGCTTTTAAGCCCTGGGACCTAATGGCTGTTCTGACCCTCTGGGGCAGTGGCTGAGCTGACACCTCCCTCCCCCTCCACCAGGTGATCTTCATCACAGAATACGTGTCCTCAGGGAGCCTGAAACAGTTCCTGAAGAAAACCAAGAAAAACCACAAGGCCATGAACACTCGGGTAGGATTCCTCACCCTGTCTGGGAGGGTCTGTAATGGGCAGGTTGCTTAGTGCCCCAGGCCCCTGACGCGAAGACCCCCTCTGTGGAACAGGCGTCAGGTACAGATGGGCATGTAGGGATAACCTGTGAGCAGCACAAACCCTCTGCTTGCTGCTGGGGGTGGCAGCTTGATCAGAACTGGGGACTAAAAGCAGAGCTTCCCTAGGGGCATCTGGGGATAGGAACATCCAGGGTCCCTAAGCAGAATCTGTGGCTCTCAACAGTGTGAAGTCTTTGGACCCATAGCCAGGGGCATTATCGTCCAACCTGAGCAAGATCTAACCATAAAAGCCAGGACTCTGACAACCCACTGCTAACTCTGGCACCTCCTAGAGCAGAACTCAGCAACCCCAGAGTCATGCCGTAGGGAGGGGACTCTCAATCAGGAGCCTTCCCGTGGAGACAGCCTTAGACTTCAGGAAAGGGAAGAGGCCACCCCCAATCCTTCAAATCTGAAAAACGGCTTGTGGTTATGGCACTGGCCTGGGACACAGGAGCCCTGGGTTCTGTTTCCGTCTGTGGCAATGACTTGTTGCATGAGCATGGGCAAGTCTCTTGTCTCGGTGCCTCAGTTCCCAACCTGCGACATGGGGGTAATACCTCCCTAGGGGTGAGGATAAATCCACTGGGGTCTGTGATGCTCCGGCAATGGGGCCAAAGAAGAACCAAGTCACATGGGTTTTGAGCCCCTTGTTTTCTCTGAGTGCTGTCCCAGGCCCCCAGTTCCTACAGGTAAGAATCACGCCTGCTAGGTTCTCAACCTAGCTAGGATTTTTTCAGGTAGCTGCTGCAGGGGAGATTAAGGTGGCCCATCTGTGTGCTCTGGTCTCCTGATTGATACAGGCCTTCTCCAAAGGGACCATATCTGGGACCCTGCTGCTAGCGAGTGGTCCCTCCCTGGGGGAGAAGGGGCCTGGGGGCCTTGCACAGGGGACGTTCACACAAAGCCCTGTGGAGCAGATTGTAGGGAATGATCCTGCTCTCCTCTCTGGGGACTAGGCAGGCTGTGATGGGGCTTCCCTATCTGACAGGGCGCTCTGATCTCTCCTCTAGGCCTGGAAGCGCTGGTGCACACAGATCCTCTCTGCTCTCAGGTGAGCCTCCTCCCCACCCGTGCTGTTGCCTGGCTTGCCACTTCGTGCTCAGCAGACTGGTAACACTTAAGGGGGGGCTCTGCTCTTTCTACAGCTTCCTGCATTCCTGTGATCCGCCCATCATCCACGGCAACCTGACGAGTGACACTATCTTCATCCAGCACAACGGCCTCATAAAGATTGGCTCAGGTACCGGGCAGAGGGCCCCTTCCCCTCTGCTGCCAGGGTGAATGGTCACTGTGGAGAGGCTTCCCCCAGCTAAGAGATGTGAACTCAGGGGGTTGAGTGGGTGGCTCTGAGGCACCTTTGCTCCCGTGGCTACTTCACCCCTCTGGCCTCTTGCCAGACTCCCTAGTCCAGGGCATGGCCCCATGGCTTACTCACCCTGGACTTCCTCCTGGTACCTGTACAGCTCCTGTTCTCCCTAGCAAGTGCCTGTAGGCCCCTTCTCTGCAGCTTCCTCCTTTCTCTGCCCCTGCTTCCCAGCCAGCGAAACAGACTTAGCTGTGTGGTCACTGGCTGCCACCAACTCCAGTTACTAAATACCTAGCTGTTTGTATTCTCTCATTCCGCCCCGTGTCTCTCGCCGCCTTTCTCATGCTACCCCCCATTTCCTGATATTTGTACTTAATAACCTCATGTAACTTCTTTCTGTAAGACATTGACATTTCTCAGAAAGCTTTTCCTTTTCTTTCTCAAAGCCCTGACGTACCATAACAGGTGATCAGATGTTTCCTCTCCCTTCCCGCGCTCCCATAGTCCATCTTTGTGTTTCATGTATTCAAAAAAAATTTTTGTTTAAACCAGAATGGCCAGGTAGTGCCCTAAACAAAATTACTTCATTTTTCCTGCCCAGACCCTGAGGCGTGTTGTTATCCTCAACTCTAGGGCACAACTCAGAAAGTCTTATGCCTTTTTTTCCCATTGATCCAAATTTTTGGCCATTCCTCTTTTAAATTTTCCTGTCCTAAGTTTTCAAATTCCTGTTTATTCAAGAATATTTCTATGGCAATCCTTCCATTTTTTACCATGCTTGCCTAGCTCTTTTGTCTGCCATTTCATCCCGTTCCCTCGACATACACTGGGATCCAGGCTAGTGCTACATGGTGCATATCATTTAATTGATTACATCACTTCTACATACGGAGACACCCTTTTTATCCCGGCAGAGAGTCCTGTGGCACCTTCTAGACCAACAGACGTATTGGAGCAGGAGCTTTCGTGGGTGAACACCCCCTTCTTGCCGCTTTTACAGACCCAGACTAACACGGCTGCCCCTCTGATCCTTTTTATTCCCTTACTCAGAAAAACTGCTGCTGCTGCTGGATGTACAAATTAGTGCCAACATTATTGCTACTGGTTCCGCTGCCATGGCAGCTATAAAGTCAGATATTCTTTTAAATACACCAGTTCCTAATTCTGGTACTCAATAGGCTGTCTCTACTCTTCCTGCTTTTTCTGCAGTGTAGCGGATGATCCATCTGCAAATATTGGGCAAGAACATAAGAATAGCCACAGTGAGTCAGACAAATGGTCCATCTAGCCCAGTATCTTCTCTTTTGACAGTGCCCAGTGCCAGATGCTTCAGAGGGAGTGAAGAGAACAATGTACCACGTGATCCGTTCCCTGTGGTACAGTCCCAAGTTCTAGGAGTCAGAGGTTTAGAGACCCCAGAGCATGGGGTTGCATCCCTGCCCATCTTGGCTAATAACCATTGATGGACCTGTCCTCCATGAATTTATCTAATTCTCTTTTGAACCCAGTTATACTTTTGGCCTTCACAATATCCCCTGGCAGCGAATTCCACAGCTTGACTGTGTGGTGTGTGAAGAAACACATTGTTTGTTTTAAACCTGTTAATTTTACTGGGTGACCCCAGGTTCTTGTGTTATGCGAAAGGGTGAATAACACTTCCTTGTTCACTTTCTCCATATGCTGTTTGTGATTTTACAGACCTCAGTTGTATCCCATTGGCTGGTAGGGGAACCTGGGCCCACCCACAACTCCAGGTTCCAGCCCCAGGACTCTTTGACTAGCAATCCAGGTCTGCTCAGTCTCAGTCCTTCTTGCTGTTTCCCTGAGCTCCTTCCTACCCCACCTCTCTATCTCCTGGTCTATCTCGGGGTTTGCCACTGCAGCTTCCCTTGCTCCCTGCGGCTACTTCTCCCCTCTCAACCTCTTGCCAGATTCTCTAGTTCAGTGTTTCTCATCATTTTGTGCTGGCGACCCCCTGTGGACTTAAAAAAACTCGTGACCCCCTACTAGAAAAAAATTGCTACCCCCTACCTTAAGCTTGGGGCTTCGGGCTGAAACCTGTAAGTTAGCTTTGCAGGGCCCCCTGTGGCATGGGGCCCCTGGCAATTGCCCTGCTTCCTACCCCCTAATGCCAGCCCTGCTTGCGACTCCGCTCCTCAAACCTCTCCCGCCACCCCCAGGCCTCCCGGTGGAGAAACACTGCTCTAGTTCAAGGCATGAGGCCAGGGCTATCTCTCCCCTGGACTTCCCCCTTCCTCCTGACCAACTCCCTTTCTGCAGCTGCCTCCTGCTTTCACATCAGCTTAATAATCCTGGGCTTCATCTCCAGCATGTGAGGTAAATTGGTCTTTTCTGGCTTGTGTGAGGTGACGACCCCGTCACAGGTGACCCACAGGGAGACAGGTCGGGGGGGGGGACCTCTGGCCCGGGTAGGAGTGGGGGTGTGTGACCAGCAGGAAGCCGGGTAGGTGGGTGCATGGGGTGTTCTGTAGGCAGGTGTGTTAGATGGCTCTGCCCCAGGTGGTGGTGGGGGAGTGACCCATAGGCAGCTGGGTGGCTGGCTGGCTGGCTCTGGCCTGGGCAGGTGAAGGCAGTGACCTGCAGGCAGGGTGGGTGGGTGGCTCTGGCCCAGGTGGGTGAGGGGAGTGACCTGCAGGCAGGGTGGGTGGGTGGCTGGTTCCACCCTGGGTGGGTGAGGGGGGTGACCTGGGTGCATCACTGAATGATATTATTTGGAGTTAACATCTCCCTTCCGCCTGTCTCCCCTCCTGCCATCTCTCTGCTCTTCCTGGTCTGGACCTGCTCCCACCCTGCAGTCTGGCACAGGGTATTTGCAAATGGTGAGTATCTCCCCTGTCATCTCTCCTAGCCCGTCCATCCCTTCAGCTTTAGATCCTGAGTGTCCCTCTTCTCAAATCTGACTCCCTGATGGGGCATGACCCCACAGGTGGGACATGTTGTATTAATCTCAAGGGCCAGAAGAGTTAGAGGTGTTTATGAACTTTTTCACTGTCCAACATGAAAATAGTGATATTCAGGTTCGGGGGAGGAGTTCTACGGAGGCTTTGGTTTTACTCAGCTGCTTGCCAAACACCCAAAAGTGTTCATTCTAAAGTTGAACATTTATTTGGTCAAACACAAGAAAGAACAAGAAATTTAAACAAGCATTTCATATTGAAGCTGAAATTGAGTGATTATGCAAAACAATCAAATGTCTCTCTCCTTTTGGAAGTAAAATATCAGAGTGTCTTATTTCCAGAATAATCTTTCCTTGATGAAAAGGAAGGGCTAACTTTACTCTGCCCTGATGTGGGAAGGGTATGCACTTCTCCTGCTTCTAACAGACAGACAGATACAAGTTGGAGGAGAAGTAGGAAAGGGAGGTTGTGGAAGCTCTTTCGCTGGAGGTTTTCAAAAGAAGGCTGGAGAGCCGTCTGTCTGGGATAGCTTAGACCCAACGAATGCTGCACTGTGGCAGGGGGTTAGACTGGGTGACCCCTGCAGTCCCTTTTAACCCTGTGGTTCGATATGATTCTATGATAGCAAAGGGGGGGAATCCGGCTTTTGTTGATGTCTGTGGAACTAACTCGGGATGGTGGTCAGCCATGGGTGGCCCACAGAGCCTGGTGCTTGGACCCTGGTTCCCACCAGTCAGAAATGTCATTTGGCTGGGTCTTTTCTCCTGATCCAGGGCAGGCTGGGGGACAGGTCATTGCTTGGTGCCAACACAGTGCTGTGGCCAGGGCCGTTCCTAGCCATTTGGGTGCCCTATGCAGCCCCCTCCCTCGCTGGGGGGCTATGTGGGGCCCCAGGCCTCCCCTCTGCCCAGGGTCTGGGAGGCAGGAGCTGTGAGGGGGCACTTTTGGGGGCCCCACAGGCCCAGAATGGCCCGGGGGATTAGCGGGGCACCGGGAGCAGCCTGCTCCGCCTCCCTCGCCCTGGCCCCAGCTGTGTTGCTCGGGAGAGGGGGCTTGGGGAAGGGATCCCTCCCCCACTCACCAGCAGCGGCGGGAAGCAAAGCAGCCCGGCCCCAGCCCGCTCCACTCCGCCAGCTCCCAGCTGCGGCGCTCCACTTCCCGCCGCCGGTGAGTGCCGGGGGCATCCTTTCCCCAACCTCCCTGCACTCACTGGTGGCGGGAAGCAGAGTGACGTGGCTGGGAGCTGGTGGAATGGAGCAGGCTGGGGCCGCGTTGCTCTGCTTCCCGCTGCTGCTGGTGAGTGCGGGGTCACTGGGGGAAGAGGTGGAATGGGGGCGGCCTTTTTACCCTTGGGAACCTGAAATATAGAAACCCTAGGTGAGACAAGATGAGCTGGGATACTAGGTGGGATGGGCGATGAGGTTTTTGGTTTTTTTTTCAAAATCTCCTTTTAAGAACCCCCCAAAGGGAAAAAGGGGGTGGCATAGCCCATCCCCTCATTATTTTGTTCACCAATTAGGCCTAATATCCACCACACCAATTCTGGTTCATTAATTTCTGGCTCCACATCCTCTATTGTTAGCAAGCATGATTTCAGCAATTCTTGAATCATATCAGTGGGTCCTTTTTGTTTGGACTAATCCAATTTCTGTCTGATTCTCTTGCACTTGTTCATATCATTCATTTGTTGAAAACAATTCGACTTGTTTTCCATGGTTAATTTCCAAGTAGATAAAAAGTGATGGATGTCACGTTCCTCTCTGGTGTTATCTGGACAGATGATCTGCTAGGCCACTCCAATCCTTGACTCTGGGGCCAGCCTTAACCTGCTCTGCTGTGAGAACCTCCACTCCTGGGCTGTTCACGCACAGCCTCTGGCATGTAAGCTGTTCCCAGCTACTTGCAAGTAAATGACACTAGCCAATATCTCCGGTCCCAGACACAACCCTAGGAACCTCCATCTTGCAGTGTCCAGTTATGCCCACTGAATGCTGCAAGCTTATATGAGTTAATCAATTTAACAAAGAAATTGATATGTACCAGGCTTGTTGTCCCAAGGGGAACCTCTGATACACTTCAAACCAAATGCCCTGCTTCAGGTAGAATAAACAAACAAATTTATTAACTATAAAGATAGATTTTAAGTGATTATAAGTCAAAGCACAACAAGTCAGATTTGGTCAAATGAAATAAAAGCAAAACGCATTCTAAGCTGATGGTAACACTTTCAGTGCCCTTACAAACTCCGATGCTTCCCACCACAGGCTGGCTGGTTGCTCTTCATCCAGGCTCTTCCCTTTGGTCAGCGCTTCAGTCGCTTGGTGGTGGTGGCTGTAGATGTAGGTGGAAGAGAGAGAGAGGATGGCAAATGTCTCTCCCTTTTATCAGGTCTTTTCTTCCCTCTTGGCTTTGACCCTCCCCCCCTTTCAGAGTCAGGTGAGCATTACTGAGTCTCTCCAAGCAAGGTTGAGCAATTCCCCTGGTGTGGCCTCATGCAGGTGAGTCATTGCATTGTCGCTCCGTTGCTGGACAAGGGCTGTGGATGGGTTGTTTCACACCCTGTCCGGGCGTTGGTTACTTTCCTTGCTGTTGCCTCTGGGGAGCTAATATCTGGCTGATTTCCCTAACTTACAGCATGTTTTAGTAACTTCATATGCACTAAAGATATACACATCTATGGACAGAGAAATGACTTCCAGCAGATCATAACCTTTCCCCTGATCCCTTACAAGGCATGCTTTATATGTAAGATCATGATTATATGAAAATGAGCACTATGGGGGTTACAGCACGCTCACCCAAGGTATATAATGTCACACCTCCCCCTTAGTTTACTGGAAGCAGGTTACTCACTGACTAGCTCAAAGGCAGTTTGTGTTATAGTTCTCTTGGCACCCAGCCATCAAGCCATGAGGCAGCATGTCTCAGTTTCCCCATTCACACACAGCAAACCAGGTTTTTCTGCTATGATAAGTTTTAAACCTGTTTACAGCTATTAATTGAAAAGTAGTATTATCATAAGGTTGAACATCCGTGTCAAAATTCTTATCCCCAAAACTTAACATTAATACTAAAATGTCTATCTCAGATGTGCATTTACAAGTATCTTTATGATACCACGCCCTCTGTTCAGATAGTGTAGTTTGAGTTTAGTTTGTCCATTACCCATGGTGTCCTTTGACTCTCTCCCATTTAATCAGTCACTGGCTTTTCCTTCCCCCCAGTGTTCCCCTCTGTGTGGGCTCTTAATTTAATCATGTTTCTGGAATTTTGGTGCCTCTGGGTCCAGCAATGTAGGTGTTCAGGGGATCTTGCACATTGTCTGGACCTTTGGGGAGTGGTCTCCCAACCCCAGGACTGTACAAATGTAGAAATCCAGCTCCCCTTTAGGGGTTACCCTGTGTTTCCGCCTCCCAGCACTGAGTCCTCCCCTCCCCCTAGAGAGCTGTGATCTGTGCTCTCTGGGCTAGGAGTGTTTAACCTTTGATCAGATTCACCTTTTCCCAGCAGCTTTCCCATAACTGCTCCCTGCCTCTCACCAGCCTGTGGGAAAACACCCCCCCCCCTCAGTTGGGCTATTTGTATTCTCACAAACGACCCCCTGGCAACTTCCTGGTCCCAACTCCTCTGTTATCACAGGCATTGGAGCTGCATCTTGATGTAAGGAGACACAGTTACTTTCCAAAAACTTATCAGAAATAGCATCCTGAAAAATGGGACCTGGATTGGGGCGCCCTCCGCCACCCTTTCTCTGTCCCTCAGAAGTCAGCGGTGTGACTGCTCCCCTCCACGAGGTTAGTTACACAGTTCCCTCTCAAAACCTGGGTCACAGGCTGAGTGCCTGGGTGCACAGACGCTGAGCCAGCCATCCTCCGAGTGTCCTGGGCATCCTGCCCTGAGTGACTAGGGAGGAGACGTTCCTGTACCCCCACTATTCCTTCCACAGTTTCCTCCTCTGGGCTCCCTCCGAAGACACATTTCTCTGTGCTCCCTGGGAAGGGTTCTATCCTTTGTTCAGCTGCAGAATTCTGGTTCAGCTGCAACCTGCTGGCAGTTAACCTGGACAGTTCTCTCCCTGGCAGGCATCACACCCCCATCCCTTCCTGAGGTGGTGTTGCCTCCAGCTGCAGTGCAGGAGTTGGTCTCACCCTCCCACCTGGAAGCATGTGGCTTCGCCCAGCTGCAGAAGAATCAAGGAGACTCTCTCCCATTCTCTTATCAGTTCCTGAGACCTTACCCTTTCCCTCGGGGGTCCCAGCATAAAACTCCCTCCTGCTGCAGGCAAATACTTTAACCTGAGCTACACGGAAAAAAATCGTAATCAAGGAGCAGGTTGAATAGGAGATGTTCCATTACCCCCACAGTCAAAACACTTTCCAAACCTTCCCACACCACATGGATTTTAGCTAGTGGTATGAGGAATCTGCTTTCGCCCAGCCTCACAATCTCTGCCATTTGGCCAGGCAACTTACTGGCCTTTGGGACCACACTCTGCTTAACCAGAGAGATCTGGGCCCCTTCTGCCCCAAGTACTCCCTGCCATTAATTTGGACAGCCTTAACATGCTCCATATCTGGTTCTGCAAAAGCTAACCTCACCAACCATATGATCGGTTCCAATTGTCTGGGGGGTTCTGTGGTGAGGGCAGCAGAACTCAGATGAGCTCTGTTTTCACTAACAAGGACAGCTCCCAGACTGCTACGCTGGGCATCACCAAATGGGGAAGAGATGGCCCAGCCCTCTGTGGAGATAGAGGTGGTTAGGGACTATTTAGAAAAGCTGGACGTGCACAAGTCCATGGGGCCGGACGAGTTGCATCCGAGAGTGCTGAAGGAATTGGCGGCTGTGATTGCAGAGCCATTGGCCATTATCTTTGAAAACTCGTGGCGAACCGGGGGAAGTCCCGGATGACTGGAAAAAGGCTAATGTAGTGCCAATCTTTAAAAAAGGGAAGAAGGAGGATCCTGGGAACTACAGGCCAGTCAGCCTCACCTCAGTCCCTGGAAAAATCATGGAGCAGGTCCTCAAAGAATCAATCTTGAAGTACTTGCATGAAAGGACAGTGATCAGGAACAGCCAGCATGGATTCACCAAGGGAAGGTCATGCCTGACTAATCTAATCGCCTTTTATCATGAGATACTGGTTCTGTGGATGAAGGGAAAGCAGTGGATGTATTGTTTCTTGACTTTAGCAAAGCTTTTGACACGGTCTCCCACAGTATTCTTGTCAGCAAGTTAAGGAAGTATGGGCTGGATGAATGCACTATAGGGTGGGTAGAAAGCTGGCTAGATTGTCGGGCTCAATGGGTAGTGATCAATGGCTCCATGTCTAGTTGGCAGCCGGTGTCAAGTGGAGTGCCCCAGGGGTCGGTCCTGGGGCCGGTTTTGTTCAATATCTTCATAAATGATCTGGAGGATGGTGTGGATTGCACTCTCAGCAAATTTGCGGACGATACTAAACTGGGAGGAGTGGTAGATACGCTGGAGGGGAGGGATAGGATACAGAAGGACCTAGACAAATTGGAGGATTGGGCCAAAAGAAATCTGATGAGGTTCAATAAGGATAAGTGCAGGGTCCTGCACTTAGGACGGAAGAATCCAATGCACCGCTACAGACTAGGGACCGAATGGCTAGGCAGCAGTTCTGCGGAAAAGGACCTAGGGGTGACAGTGGACGAGAAGCTGGATATGAGTCAGCAGTGTGCCCTTGTTGCCAAGAAGGCCAATGGCATTTTGGGATGTATACGTAGGGGCATAGCGAGCAGATCGAGGGACGTGATCGTCCCCCTCTATTCGACATTGGTGAGGCCTCATCTGGAGTACTGTGTCCAGTTTTGGGCCCCACACTACAGGAAGGATGTGGATAAATTGGAGAGAGTCCAGCGAAGGGCAACAAAAATGATTAGGGGTCTAGAACACATGACTTATGAGGAGAGGCTGAGGGAGCTGGGATTGTTTAGCCTGCAGAAGAGAAGAATGAGGGGGGATTTGATAGCTGCTTTCAACTACCTGAAAGGGGGTTCCAAAGAGGATGGCTCTAGACTGTTCTCAATGGTAGCAGATGACAGAACGAGGAGTAATGGCTTCAAGTTGCAGTGGGGGAGGTTTAGATTGGATATTAGGAAAAACTTTTTCACTAAGAGGGTGGTGAAACACTGGAATGCGTTGCCTAGGGAGGTGGTGGAATCTCCTTCCTTGGAAGTTTTTAAGGTCAGGCTTGACAAAGCCCTGGCTGGGATGATTTAACTGGGAATTGGTCCTGCTTCGAGCAGGGGGTTGGACTAGATGACCTTCAGGGGTCCCTTCCAACCCTGATATTCTATGATTCTATGATTCTATGATTCTATTGGTTGCCTGCTTCCTCCTAGAACAGGGCATTTATTCTCAGGTGATCAATGGAATTACACTGATAGCACCTGTTGGGCTCTTCTGCTTTTACAGGAGATTTGGGATAGGAGTTACCAGTAGAAAAGTGTTTTTGGGAAGGGAATGTTTAGGCTTCCAGCCCCCTTCTCTCTTCCCAGGGATAAAATGGGATTCTCCCTTCCCACCAGTTTTAAACCCCTTTTTCCGTGGCCTGCCCTCAATAGATGCCTGATTCTGTTCAAAGGCATCAGCTAAAAGGGCCAGCTCATCCCCAGACTTTACATCTTTGTCCCACAGACACTGCTTCACATCCACCTGACACACACCTAGGAAATGCTCTTGAGCAACAAGATCCAGCATTCCCTCAAACCTGCCACCTCTTTACCCCTCACCCGTTTTCCCAACAAATCTTTCATTTTGTTTACATACTCCCCATTACTGATACCAATATGCTTAAGATTCCTAAATTTAACTCGATATGATTAACGGGTAAACTGAAAACTTCGCAAAACAGTATCTTTAAATTTACAACAGTCTAAAGCATCTTCAGTAGGCATTCCATTGAATACGTTTTGAGCTTTACCAGTTAATTTCGCAATCAGGGTAGGAACTCTCTCATCATCAGGGATTTCATGTATTACACACAGCCTTTCGATGGTGGTCAGATATTCAGCAACAACATCCTCTTCACTGTATGCAGGACATAAGTTGTGCCCGCAAGGGCTGGGGGGAAGATACCAGTGAAAGGAGGACACTCAGGCCTAAGAATAGTAAACTATGCTTTATTGAAGGAAGGAAGAACTTACGCTCCAATCTGCGCGGGGAGCCCCTAGGATGCGCAGAGGGGCTGCAGGGGACTCTGGCTGTTCGGGACAGCTGACCAGGCAGGACTCCGCCGGGGGGGAGTCCTCTGCAGCGCTATATTCTCTGCTCTTATCTCAGGGCTACATGGGGTCAACAGCTGGCTACATTCTTATATGTACGATTTATGCTTATTACATAAACTGACTCGTTTACAGGCAAAAATATGCTGAGCTATGCTACAATGTCTTTTGGCAGGATCTGTCGGACAAAGTTCATTGAAACTACCTGCATCCTCTGCTTACATCCAGTCACATACTCAGTCCACCACTTAGCTCCTCGCCAATCTTCCGCAACCTTGCCCCTACATAAGTGTTCCCATTTGTGGATTTTTGCAGTGATGGGAGTCATTGGGGTCAGGGAGCTCTGGTTCTGCTTCTCTAGCAGGTCCAGTTGGTGTTTTCACTCTCTCTCTTTCTCTTTCTTCCCGCTCTCTTACTCTTTCTTCATGCTCTTTTTCTTCCATGGCTCTTCTGTGTGCAGCCTCCTCTTCTTTGAGCCTCATTTCTGCCTGCCACATTTGAAACTCGCGGTCCTTTGCGTTCTCTTCTGCTTCCAGTCTGGCCAGCTCTAGTTTTGTAGCTGCCTCACTGGTAGTCATTTTTCTGCTTTCTTATGCTTATTTCCCTCACCCGAAATACACAAACAGAAAATAACAAAACTGTGACCTCCTCCTGACTGTTCTTAGCCACTGCACTTAAGACTCACTTACAATCACAAATATCAGTGCTTAAAGTGTGAACCTCACTTGGAGTAACAAGCTGCACATATACCCTGCTCGCTGCGCCACTGTGACGTTCCCCTCTGGTGTTATCTGGACCGGTGATCTGCTAGGCCACTCCAATCCTTGACTCTGGGGCCAGCCTTACCATGCACTGCTGTGAGAACCTCCACTCCTGGGCTGTTCATGCACAGCCTCTGGCATGTAAGCTGCTCCCAGCTACTTGCAAGCGAATGACACTAGCCAATATCTCCAGTCCCAGACACAACCCTAGGAACCTCCATCTTGCAGTGTCCAGTTATGCCCACTGGATGCTGCAAGCTTATATGAGTTAATCAATTTAACAAAGAAATTGATATGTACCAGGCTTGTTGTCCCAAGGGCAACCGCTGATACACTTCAAACCAAATGCCCTGCTTCAGGTAGAATAAACAAGCACATTTATTAACTATAAATATAGATTTTAAGTGATTATAAGTCAAAGCACAACAAGTCAGATTTGGTCAATTGAAATAAAAGCAAAACGCATTCTAAGCTGATGGTAACACTTTCAGTGCCCTTACAAACTCCGATGCTTCCCACCACAGGCTGGCTGATTGCTCTTAGAATCATAGAATCATAGAATATCAGGGTTGGAAGGGACCTCAGGAGGTCATCTAGTCCAACCCCCTGCTCAAAGCAGGACCAATCACCAACTAAATCATCCCAGCCAGGCTTTGTCAAGCCTGACCTTAAAAACCTCAAAGGAAGGAGATTCCACCACCTCCCTAGGTAACCTAGTCCAGTGCTTCACCACCCTCCTAGTGAAAAAGTTTTTCCTAATATCCAACCTAAACCTCCACCACTGCAACTTGAGACAATTGCTTCTTGTTCTGTCATGTGCTACCACTGAGAACAGCCTAGATCCATCCTCTTTGGAACCCCCTTTCAGGTAGTTGAAAGCAGCTATCAAATCCCCCCTCATTCTTCTCTTCCGCAGACTAAATAATCCCAGTTCCCTCAGCCTCTCCTCTTAAATCATGTGTTCCAATCCCCTAATCATTTTTGTTGCCCTCTGCTGGACGCTTTACAATTTTTTCACATCCTTCTTGTAGTGTGGGGCCCAAAACTGGACACAGTACTCCAGATGAGGCCTCACCAGTGTCGAATAGAGGGGAACAATCACGTCCCTCAATCTGCTGGCAATGCTCCTATTTATACAGCTCAAAATGCCATTGGCCTTCTTGGCAACAAGGGCACACTGTTGACTCCTATCCAGCTTCTCGTCCACTGTAACCCCTAGGTCCTTTTCTGCAGAACTGCTGCCGAGCCACTCGGTCCCTAGTCTGTAGCGCTGCATGGGATTCTTCCGTTCCTAAGTGCAGGACTCTGCACTTGTCCTTGTTGAACCTCATCAGATTTCTTTTGGCCCAATTCTCTAATTTGTCTCAGTCCCTTTGGCCCCTATCCTTACCCTCCAATGTATCTACCACTCCTCCCAGTTTATTGTCATCTGCAAACTTGCTGAGGGCCAGTAAGTTAGAGCACTATAAAATGTAAGTGTAGACAAGTCCTAAGTAATGCTCACCTGACACTGAAGGGGGGGTGGGCAAAGCCAAGAGGGAAGAAAGGACCTGATAAAAGGGAGAGACATTTGCCATCCTCTCTCTCTCTCTCTCTTCCACCTACATCTACATCCCTTGCTAGTTGCAACTCCAATTCTCCCCTTTGATCAGCACTTCAGTCACTTGGTGTGGTATCTGTAGATGTAGGTGGAAGAGAGAGAGAAGATGCCAAATGTCTCTCCCTTTTATCAGGTCCTTTCTTCCCTCTTGGCTTTGCCCACCCCCGCCCCTTGAGTGTCAGGTGAGCATTACTTAGGACTTGTCTATACTTAAATTTTATAGTGCTCTAACTTGCTGGCTCAGGGGTGTGAAAAATCACCCCCCCCCCGAGTGCAGCAAGTTGGAACGCTTTAAATTGCTAGTGTGGATAAGCTCTGAGTACTGGGAGCTATTCCCCTCGTGGAGGTGTATTACCAGGCACGCTGGGAGAGCTCTCTCCCAGTGCTTGCGTGTGACCACACTCATACTTCAAAACACTGCTGTGGGAGCGCTCCCGTGACTGTGCTTTGAAGTTTCTAGTGTAGACGTAGCCTGAGTCTCTCCCAGCAAGGTTGAGCAATTCCCCTGGTGTGACCTTACGCAGGTGAGTCACTGCATTGTCACTCCCTTGCTGGACAATGGCTCTTGGTGGGTTGATTGACACCCTGCCCAGGTATTGGTGACTTTTCTTGCTGTTGCCCCTGGGGAGCTAATATCTGCCTGATTCCCCAACTTACAGCATGTTTTAGTGACCACCATACAACACAATCTCATAACTTCATATTGTGACAAAGTTCCTCCTCTACCTTGGTGGGTCTTGCACTTACTGGCGGCTTTGCTCGCCTTGGAGATTCTCAGCAGCCCTCAGCTTGGCTGTTTTCATGAACCCACAGTCCAGGTCGACTCCTCCTCTGTCTGACCAGGAGTTGGGAGGTTTGGGGGGACCCAGGCCCGCCCTCTACTCCAGGTTCCAGCCCAGGGCCCTGTGGAATGCAGCTGTCTAGAGTGCCTCCTGGAACAGTTGTGTGACAGCTACAACTCCCTGGGCTACTTCCCCATGGCCTCCTCCCAACACCTTCTTTATTCTCACCATAGGACCTTCCTCCTGGTGTCTGATAATGCTTGTACACCTCAGTCCTCCAACAGTCCGCATTCTCACTCTAGGTCCTAGTGCCTCTTGCTACCAGCTCCTTACACGCGCACCACAAACTGAAGTGAGCTCCTTTCTAAACCCAGGTGCCCTGATTAGCCTGCCTTAATTGATTCTAGCAGCTTCTTGATTGGCTGCAGGTGTTCTAATCAGCCTGTCTGTCTTGTCTCCAGAAGGTTCCTGATTGTTCTGGAACCTTCCCTGTTACCTTACCCAGGGAAAAGGGACCTACTTAACCTGGGGCTAATATATCTGCCTTCTATTACTCTCCTGTAGCCACCCGGCCCGACCCTGTCACAATATGCATGAATGACACACATCTATGGACAGAGAAATGACTTCCAGCAGATCATAACCTTTCCCCTGAGACCTTACAAGGCCTGCTTTATACATAAGATCATGATTATTTGAAAATGAGGACTATGGGGGTTACAGCACGCTCCCCCAAGATACAGAATGTCACAGTGGGTTATTGTGACATTTTCTGAACTGGCACGTATCTTTTGCATTTGATCTTACAATTGGGGTTAAGTATTTAGGTCCATTAAGCACAATAGACAAGAGGGGCCTGTACTGATACTGTGTGTGGAGGGACGTCTCTGAAGGCCTTTGGGACAGATCTTCTTCCTTGTGAGAGTTGGTTTGCCTGTCATGGACCTTTCTGCCCCTGCAGTTACGGGAGAGGAATCTCTCCAAGGGAGCAGGAGCCGTGGGGGCTCTGGCTGCCTGGGAGCTGGGCAGGCTGCAGTGAGGAGCAAATGCAGAGACCCCTGCAGTCTCCTGTTCTTTCCCTGTATCTAGATCTTTGAATACAGCTTGGGGGACAAGCTGTGGGCTAGGGGTTTCTTACGCCGAACACTCTGTCCTCCTCATGCAGCCATCCCTGATGACCTCCGAAGCCCCATCAGGATCGAGAGAGAGGAGCAGCGCAACTTGCATTTCTTCCCCCCGGAGTATGGCCGTAAGTTCAGATCCCCTCTGCAGTAGAGGGCAGAGGGGTGGCATGGAGTAGGTATTGGGGAGGGGCATGGGACAGGTGTGTAGGGTGTAAAAGGGGACCATGGGGCAGATTCATGGCGGAGGGGGAAATGGGGAAGATGTGGGAGGCATGCTGATGCATGGGGCAGGGGTATGTGTGTGTGTGTGGCACAGGGCAGGTGTGTATTGGGGTGTTCCCAGCAGCGGTGGTGGCTTGGAACACCAGTCTGGTTTGTTTCTGGTTTGGTTTTACAGATGTAGCTGATGGGACAGCTGTGGACATTTTCTCCTTTGGAATGTGCGCCCTGGAGGTAGGGAGCCAGAAGACCCCCCCTACAGATCCCAGGAAGTCCCCGAAGGGTTGTCTAGTTCTCCCTTGCTTGGGGCAGAGTGAATTCATTCCCCTGACCCTTCAGGAAGAAGGGGATCTCAGCTCAGTCCAGGAGCTCCCTGTCGAATGGAGTCTGGGTGCCCTCCACTTGCCCCTGTGAGGGCAGCTCTGTGCCCTCTCTTCTCTGATGAAGGCTCTGTGGACCTGCCATCCCCCGTGGCTGTGATGGAGGCTCTGCTCCTGGGGTGACCATTTCCTGCTGTCCCGGCTACCCGCCCTGGGGAGCGGTGGGAGAACTGGCCCCACCCACTTATGACTCCCCTTCTCAGAGTGAGACGCCTCCCTCAGCCATCTCTGTCCAGACTGAGGCCCTGCCTGGCCCGAGGGCACGGTTGATACTGGTCTTACCCCTTAGGGCCTGTTACACACATGGGTGTGAGGTTTCCCTTGGCCAGTGGGAGAAGCTGCTCACCAGGGGGACTTGCACTGCTGCACCCACCAGGGGATGTACCCAGGGAGTGGCTGTCCACTGCAACCTGTACTGGTGAGCTCGGGGCCCCAGGGAGCAGGGCTGCAAGTGCCTCCCACTGCAGCCCCACCCCCTGACCCCAGCCCCACTGGGCAGGATCCACACACCAGCTTCAGGAACAGATCGAGCGCGTCATCCTCCCCACAATGGGGTGGAGAGAGGACCCGGAGCCCTGACTGGAAATAGTAATAGGGGGTCGCTGTGTTAGTCTGTAGCCACAGAAACAACCAGGAGTCCGGTGGCACCGTTAAGACTAACAGATTTATTTGGGCATAAGCTTTCGTGGGTAAAACCCCACTTCTTCAGATGCATGGAGTGAAAATTACAGATGCAGGCACAGATATACTGACACATGAAGAGAAGGGAGTTATCCTACAAGTGGAGAACCAGTATTGACAGGGCCAATTCGGTCAGGGTGGATGTGGTCCACTCCCAATAATTGATGAGGAGGTGTCAATACCAAGAGAGGGAAAATTGTGTTTGTAGTGAGCCAGCCACGCCCAGTCTCTGGTCAAGCCCAAATTGATGGTGTTAAGTTTGCAAATGAATTGTAGCTCTGCAGTTTCTCTTTGAAGTCTGTTTTTGAAGTTTTTTTGTTGAAGGATGGCTACTTTTCAATCTGTTATTGAATGTCCAGGGAGATTGAAGTGTTCTCCGACTGGCTTTTGTATGTTACCGTTCCTGATGTCTGATTTGTCCCCATTTATTCTTTTGCATAGAGACTGTCCGGTTTGGCCAATGTATATGGCAGAGGGGCATTGCTGGCACATGATGGCATCTATCACATTAGTAGACGTGCAGGTGAACGAGCCCCTGCTGGTGTGGCTGATGTGTTTGGGTCCTCTGATGGTGTCACTAGAGTAGATATGGGGACAGAGTAGGCAGCGGTGTTTGTTATAGGGATTTGTTCCTGGGTTAGTGTTTCTGTGGTGTGGTATTTGGTTGCTGGTGAGTATTTGCTTCAGGTTGGGGGGCTGCCTGTAAGGGAGGACTGGCCTGTCTCCCAAGGACTGTGAGAGTGAGTGATCATTTTCCAGAATAGGTTGTAGATCGTTGATAATGTGTTGGAGAGGTTTTAGCTGGGGGCAGTATGTGATGGCCAGTGGTGTTCTGTTATTTTCCTCGTTGGGCCTGACTTGTAGTAGGTGACTTCTGGGTGCCCATCTCGTTCTGTCAGTCTGTTTCCTCACTTCCCCAGGTAGGTATTGTAGTTGTAAGAATGCTTGATAGAGATCTTGTAGGTGTTTATCTCTGTCTGAGGGATTGGAGCAAATGCGGTTGTATCATAGAGCTTGGCTGTAGACAATGGATCATGTGATGTGTCCTGGATGAAAGCTGGAGGCATGTAGGTAAGTAGAGCGGTCAGTAGGTTTCTGGTATAGGGTGGTGTTTATGTGACTATCACTTATTTGCACTGTGGTCCAGTCTGAGGTTGATGGTGTGGTGGAAATTGTTGAAATCCCGGTGGAATTCCTCAAGGGCTTCTTTTCCATGGGTTCATATGATGATGATGTCATCAATGTAGCGCAAGTAGAGTAGGGGCGTTAGGGGACGAGAGCTGAGGAAGTGTTGTTCTAAGTCAGCCATAAAAATGTTGGCATACTGTGGGGCCCTGTGGGTACCCATAGCAGTGCCGCTGGTTTGAAGGTATACATTGTCCCCAAATGTGAAATAGTTATGGGTAAGGACAAAGTCACAAAGTTCAGCCACCAGGTTTGCCGTGACATTATCGGGGATACCATTCCTGACGGCTTGTAGTCCATCTTTGTGTGGAATGTTGGTGTAGAGGGCTTCTACATCCATGGTGGCCAGGATGGTGTTTTCAGGAAGATCACCAATGCATTGTAGTTGCCTCAGGAAGTCTGTGGTGTCTCGAAGGTAGCTGGGAGTGCTGGTAGTGTGGGGTCTGAAGAGAGAGTCCAAATAGCCAGATAATCCTGCTGTCAGGGTGCCAATGCCTGAGATGATGGGGCGCCCAGGGTTTCCAGGTTTATGGATCCTGGGTAGCAGACAGAATACACCTGGTCGGGGCTCTGGGAGTGTGTCTGTGTAGATTTGTTCCCGTGCTGTAGCAGGGAGTTTCTTGAGCAGATGGTGTAGTTTCTTTTGGTACTCCTCAATGAGATTGGAGGATAGTGGCCTGTAGAATGTGGTGTTGGAGAGCTGCCTGGCAGCCTCCTATTCATAATCCGACCTGTTCATTATGACTACAGCTTGTGTGGAGCTAGGGGGAACCCAGACGTCCAGCCTGAGAGACCGTCACTGGCCTGGCCTGACACCTGTTCCCATCCCACCAGAGGGGCACCAGAGCACCGTCCCCCTGCCCTGAGAATGTCTTGAGTAGGAGCTCCCTTGTGAGAGCAGAGGGGCTGCGGCTTGGCCAGCCTGGCTGGGGATCCGTGTTGGGGCGGGGGCTAAGCTCTGATCTCCCCGGCAGATGGCGGTGCTGGAGATCCAGCCCAATGGGGACAGCCGAGTCTCAGAGGAGGCGATTGCTCGGGCAAGGCACTCCTTGGATGATCCCAACATGCGGGTGAGCAAGGCGGGCTGAGCCCCACCAGGGAACACCAAGGACATTGCAAAGAGTCCTGGCCACAACGCCCCACATGCTGATGGGCTCAGGGCTCCCCCCAGTCACCTGTTATGGGGCTTGGGGCTCCCCAACCCTCCATCTTACACATACAGTACTTGGGGCTCCCCCCACCTCAGTTTCCTTCTCAGGCTCTGCAGAGCTTGGGAATCCCCCACACGCCCTCGCAGTCCAAATCTCCCTCTCAGGAACTATGGGGCTCCCAATCCCCACTGCAGTCTCCTTCTAAGGGTCCATGGGGCTCAGGTCCCCACATTGCCCCAATCTCCCTACAGCCCAACCCTCTGAATGGAGGGAGATTATATATAGAGTCCCCAAGCTCGGTGTGGCAGGTCCTGAAGGCTAGGAGAGAGATGCTGGAGACCAACTTTAGGATGCTAGATAAGAGATTAAAGCCCAGGACCTGAAATGCTTCCAGTTCCACGCACAGGGCCATTAGGCAGGCAGAACTGCAGGGTCTCAATGCACGGATGAGACATTGGTGCAGGGAGGAGGGTTTTAGGTTTATTAGGAACTGGGGAACGTTTTGGGAAAGGAGGAGCCTATACAGGAAGGATGGGCTCCACATAAACCAAAATGGAACCAGATTGCTGGCACGTAAAATTAAAAAGGTTGGAGAGGATGTTTTAAATTAAGGACAGGAGGAAAGCTGATAGGCGCAGAGGAGCATGCAGTTCAAGCAGAGACATCTCTTAGGGATGAGTTTATCAAAGGGGAAACCCTGTATCCTAGAAAAGAGTATAGGAAAGAAGTTGGTAAAGTCCAGGCAGGAGCTAGTGAGGAACAGTCAAACATACAAGTATCACATTTAAATGTAACACATGAATATTGACAAAATATATAAATGGTAGAAGTCTAAATACTAAGATGGGTGAACTAAAGTGCCTGGTATTAAATGAGAATATTGATACAAAAGCCATCACAGAAACTTGGTGGAACGAGGATAATCAATGGGACATATTTCAGAGTAGCAGCTGTGTTAGTCCGTATCCGCAAAAAGAACAGGAGGACTTGTGGCACCTCAGAGACTAACAAATGTATTTGAGCATAAGCTTTCATGGGCTAAAACCCACTTCATTGGACATAGAATCGCAGGACTGGAAGGGACCTCGAGAGGTCATCTAGTCCGGTCCCCCACAGTCATGGCAGGATTAAGTATTATCTAGACCATCCCTGACAGGCGTCTGTCTAACCTGCTTTTAAAAACCTCCCATGATGGAGATTCCCTAAGATCCCTGGGCAATTTATTCCAGTGCTTAACTTCCCTGACAGTTAGAAAGTTTTTCATAATGTCCAACCTTGCTGCATTTAAGCCCATTGTTTCTTGTCCTATTCTCAGAGGTTAAGGAGAACAATTTTTTCTCCCTCCTCCGTATATCAACCTTTTATGTACTTGAAAACTGTTCTCATGTCCCCTCTCAGTCTTCTTTTCTCCAGACTAAACAAACCCAATTTTTTCAGTGTTCCGTCATAGGTCATGTTTTCTAGACCTGTGGTCATTTTTGTTTCTTCTCTGGATTTTTTCCAATTTGGCCACATCTTTCCTGAAATATGGTGCCCAGAACTGGACACAATATTCCAGTTGAGCACGGTAATACCAGGGTACAAAATATACAGGAATGACAGAGTAGGTTGTGCTGGTGGGGGCGTGGAGAAAGCATGGAGTCAAATTAGTAAAAATCTTTAGTGAATCAAACTATACCATAGAATCTCAATGGATAGAAATTCCATGTTTGAATAATAAGAGTATAGCAGAAGGAATATACTACCGACTACGTGGCCAGAATGGTGAGGGTGATTGTGAAATGCTCAGGGAGATCAGAAAGGCTACAAAGGGAGAAAATGCAATAATAATAATAATAATTAATTAATAAATCATCCTCAAATTGATTGGGTACATGTCACCTCAGGATGGGATGCAAAAATAAATTTTCTAGACAGCATAAATTACTACTTCTTGAAGCAGCTTGTCCTGGAACCCACAAGGGGAGAGGCAATTCTTGATTTAATCCTAAATAGATCAAAGATGTGGTCCAAGAGGTGAATATAGCTGAAGTGCTTGGTAATAGCAACCATAACATAATTAAATTGAACATCCTTGGAGGGTGGGGGAAATGCCAAAGAAACCCACTACGGTAGCATTAACTTCAAAAAGGAGAACCATACAAAAGTGAGGAGGCTAGTTACATGGAGATTAAAAGGAAGAGTCACAAGGGTGAAATGCCTGCAAACTGCATGGAGATTATTTAAAACACATAATAGAAGCTCAAACTAAATGTGTACCCCAAATAAAAACAGTAAGAGGACCAAAAAATGCCACCATGGCTAAACAGCAGAGTAAAAGAGGCAGTTAGAGGTAAAAGGGCATCCTTCAAAAATTGTAAGTCAAATCCTAGTGAGGAAGATAGAAAGGAGCAGAAACTCTGTCAAGGCAAGTATAAAAGTATGTAAAGCAGGCCAAGAAAGAATGTGAAGAGCAACTAGCTAAGGACACAAAAATTAACAGCAATTTTTTTTAAATACATCAGAAGCAGGAAGCATGCCTAGCAGTCAGTGGAGCCACTGGACAATTGAGGAGCTAAAGATGCACTCAGAAAAGATAAGGTCATTGTGGAGAAGCTAAGTGAATTTTTTTCATTGGTCTTCACTGCAGAGGATATGGGGGAAATCCCCACACCTGAGCCATTCTTTTTAGGTGGCCAGTCTGAGGAACTGTCCCAGATTGAGGTGTCAATAGAAGAGGTTTGGGAGCAAATTGACTTATTACTGTTTAATTTATCATCAGAACCAGATGGGATTCATCCAAGAGTTCTGCAGGAACTCTGATATGAAACTGCAGAACTTACTAACGGTGGGGTGTAACCGATCACTTAAATCAGCCTCTGAACCAGGTGACTGGAGGGCAGCTACTGTGAAGCCAATTTTTAAAAAAAGGCTCCTGGGAATTAGAGGCCAGTAAGCCTGACTTCAGTACCAGGTAACTGCTTGAAACTATAGTAAAGAACAGAATTATTAGTGGTGTAGATAAACACAGTATGTTGGGAAAGAGCCAGCTTTTCCCGGCTTTTGTAAAGGGAAATCCTGCCTCACCAATTTATTAGAATTCTTTGGGGGTTTCAACACACATGTGGACAAGTGGATATAGTGTATTTGGACTTTCAGAAAGCCTCTGACAAGGTCCCTCACCAAAGGCTCCTAAGCAAAGCAAGGGATAAGAGGGAAGGTCCTCTCATGGATCAGTAATGGGTTTAAAGATAGGAAACAGGGTAGGAATGAATGGTTAGTTTTCAAAATGGAGAGAGGTAAATACCAGGGTTCCCCAAGGATCTGTACTGGGACCAGTGCTGTTCAACATATTCATAAATGATCTGAAAAAAGGGGGTGAACAGTGAGGTGATAAAGTTTGCAGATGATACAGAACGACTCAAGATAGTTAAGTCCAAAGCTGAATGTGAAGAATTACAAAGGGATCTCACAAAAGGGATACTCAGGAACTGGGCAACAAAATGGCAGATGAAATTCAGTGTTGATAGGTGCAAAGTAACGCACATTGGAAAACATCATCCCAACTATACGTATAAAATGATGAGGTCGAAATTAGCTGTTACCCCTCAAGAAAGAGATCTTGCAGTCATTGTGGATAGTTCTCTGAAAACATCCACGCAATGTGCAGCATAGGGTGACCAGATAGCATATGTGAAAAATCCGGACTGGGCTGGGGGGTAATAGGCGTCTATATAAGAAAAAGCCCAGACTATCAGGACTGTCCCTATAAAATCGGGACATCTGGTCACCCTAGTGCAGCGGCAGTCAAAAAAGTGAAAAGAATATTAGGAACCATTAGGAAAGGGATAGATAATAAGACAGAAAATATCATAATTGGGGGAGGGATAGCTCAGTGGTTTGAGCATTGGCCTGCTAAACCCAGGGTTGTGAGTTCAATCCTTGAGGGGGCCATTTAGAGATCTGGGGCAAAAACTGGGGCTTGGTCCTGCTTTGAGCAGGGGGTTGGACGAGATGACCTCCTGAGGTTCCTTCCAACCCTGATCTTCTATGGTTCTATGATAATGCCACTATATAAATTCATGGTACACCCACACCTTGAATACTGCGTGCATTCTGGTTGCCCCATCTCAAGAAAGATATATTAGAATGGGAAAAAGTGCAGACAATGACAGGGGTATGAAACAGCTTCTGCAGAAGGAGAGAGTTGAAAGACTGGGACTTCAATTTTAAAAAGGAGACAATTAACAGGGGATGTGACAGAGGGTCTATCAATCATGACTGCTGGCGAGAAAGTGACCAGGGCAGTGTGATTTACCCCTTCACAGAACACAAGAGCCAGGGTCACCCAGCGACATGAGCAGGCAGCAGGTTTAAAACAAACCAACGGAAACATTGCTTCACGCAGCGCCCAGCCACCCCGTGGAGCTCAGTTCAAGCTGGTGTTTTTGATCGGCTTTTATTGACACCTGTTCAGTACAAAGCTCTTGGTGAGCGATTCAGATGCTCCTCCACCTAGGGCTGAGAGCTCCTGCCCTTCCCCGCAGGTCTCCAGCAGAAACGGGAGGTAGGACCTGCCATTCCCGACTTCCCTATGGTGATAAAGCAGCAGAGAAGTTTCTGGGGAGAGGGGAGCTGGAGAGGAGCAGAGCAGGGAGGTCACAGAGTGCCGCCGAGCAGAGCGCCTCTGCAGCCTTTCTTTTCCACCGAGGAGCAGGAAAGGGCGCGCGTCCAGCCTTTCCCCTCTGCAGGCCGCCATTAAGCGTTTCCAGCTCCCCCGTCCAGCTGTGTCTTGAATCCTCCTCTCGCCCCAACCCCAGGATGTCTCCCAGCCTGTGAGCGCAGAGGAAGGGCTCTCAGGTGCTGATTCTGACAGGCTGTTAGACACCCCCCCGCCCACTCTTTTCGCAGGCTGCTTGCTGAATTTCCTCTGCATCCTCCACCTGCACATTGCGCAGCAGCACCAGGAGCCAGCGCTCCTGGTAGCCCAGACTCCTGTTGCAACAGGGCCCCCAGGAACATCGTCACCTTAAGGTGGTACCACGAATTCCACGATCATTGCACCGAAGTCTGCGCACTCTACAGCCCTCTGGTGTCGCTGCCAACTGGCACGAGGCTCCTGGAGCCCTCAGAGGACGGGCACGCGTTGCCTCTCCTGGGCCGCTGTGGTGGGGCGGCAGCGGGGGGAGGTCTCTGCATTGCCGCGGACTCATGCCCCCCCCGTTTTGCCCCTCAGGACTTCATTCTGGGGTGCCTGCTCCTCAACCCGGACAAGCGGCCAACAGCCCATAACCTGCTCTTCCACCAGGTGCTCTTTGAGGTCCACTCCCTCAAACTGCTGGCAGCGCACTGCTTCATCAACTGCCAATGTGAGTGAGCGGGGACTAGGAACGGGGACGCTCAGCCGCAGCACCCTGGCACTAGACTGAGCCTTGAGCAGAGCGGTACCAGATGCAGCCACCCAGATCCCTGCCCCAGCGCAGCCGAGGGATGGGAGAGGCTCTCTGGGCCCCTCCTTGGGGAAGGGGCAGACTCTGGCCCCTACCTGCAGGGAGAGTTTGTGCCGTGCTCCCAGCTGACAGGTTCTTCTCTTGCCTTTGCTGTAGACCTGATGCCGGAGAACGTGGTGGAGGAGAAGACGAAGGAGCTGGACCTGAACATGGTGATGGCGGAGATCCGGCGAGAGGGGCTGCCTGCAGTGCAGTGGAGGTGAGACCCCTGGGGAGGGGGATCTTGGGGCAGCAGCAGCAGCAGGGAGTGTGGATGGGCAGGAAACCCTGCAACCTCCACGCCCAGCAACCATGGCTTGGTGCTCCTAGTGTCACTGCCCCTCCTCTCCCCCAGCCCCTCTTTCCACCCCTCCTTGCCCCACTGTCCCCAGTAACCTCTCCACTCCTGTTTCTCTTCCAGATACTCAGAAGTCTCCTTCCTGGAGCTAGATAAGTTCCTGGAGGACGTCAGGTGAGCTGGGGTTGGCTGAGGGATCCGTGGGACACCACCCAGGCCTGTTCAGACGCTCCTTGTGTGGATAACATGCTGCCAGCGAGGCTTGGACAGACAGGGCCTCAGCTCAGGCTCCCTAGTGCAAGCACCAGTGGGGTGGCTGGTTTCGTTCAGTCCTGACCCCTGGATGCCAGACAATGCCTCGTCCCTGGGCTGCATGGAGCTGCCAGCCTCTCGAACACTGCAGGGAAGCTTTTGCAGAAATGTTTCCTTTCTGCTGAGTGGTTTCTGGGTCAGTTCCTGATTTGTCCCCCTCCCCATGGTCGACCCGAGCTGGCTGCTGTTCTGTCCACGGCCCCTGGACTGCGGGGGCCCCCAAGGCTAAAGCCCTGGGCTGCCGTAGGGCAGCCATGTCTGGAGTGAGGGGGAAGGACTTGTGCCCTGCTGCCTCCCCCACATCAACAGGGCCCGGCTTCTCCTCCCCATGCAGAGCACAGCTCCCCAGGGGCCATGACCCCTCCCTCGCCCCTTGCTAGCTGGGCCTGGGCATGGCTTGTTCCACCTGACCTGTCTCTCTGTGGCAGGAACGGGATCTATCCCCTGATGAACTTCGCGGCCACCAGGCCCCTGCTGCTCCCGCGTGCGCTCTCCCAGCCTCAGGAGGACCCCCAGAAAGCCAAGACCCCCACCCCGGAGCCCTTCGATGTGGAGACGAGGAAGGTAAAGGCAAAAGTGGGACCATTTCAAATGCCACCCTGGGGACAGCACCCCCTGCTGGAACTAGGCAGACAGTGCCCTTTTCTGCTACGCTCTTGCCCTGTGGACTCCCCTCCCACTGGTCTGGCGCGGCCCCCCAGCCCAGCTGCAAGGTCTCCGGCTGGCACGGGAGAGACGTTTCCAGTGCCCACAGTGAGTGCTGTGGGCTCCCCACTTGGGATCGAGCTAATGCACTTTGTTCTCAGCCTTGACCCATCAGAGCAGCCAAGCTGGGGCTGGGGCTGGGGCTGGTCTCCGGTACATTTCCCAGGAGGTCCACAGACAGCACTAAAGCCCAGGGCATGATGGGAGGTAGGGATTGATTATTGTTTGATACTGACTTTACAGTGAGACCCCAGCTGAGATCAGGCCCCTGTTGTGCAGGGTGCTGCACAGAAAGGGAGAAAAATCCCTGCCCCACATGGCTTATGCTCCAGTGGAAGGTACAGTCTTGCCAACTGGGCAGAGCAAACAGTTGAAGGGAGAAGGGGAGTGGGGCAAGCATGAGTGGATGCATGGTTACAGACACTCTCTTTCTTACTCCTCTCTAGTCTTTGTATTACGGTAGCTCTGGATCCAGGACCCTGCTGTACTGGGTGTTGTAGAAATGTGTAACAGAGACAGCCCCTGCCCCAGAACACTTACAGGCCAAGTGTAAGACTGTAGACAGTAGGTGGATATAACAGGCAGAGCAGGCACAAGGAAACAGTGAGACTATACGGGTCAGGATGAAAAGCAGAGGTCACAGCGCACCAGCTGCCTAAGCAGTGCTAAGGTTTTTGTGGGCCTGGCAGCAGGGGGAGTGCTAAGGAGGGATTTGAAAGAGGACAATGAGGTGGCTTTGCAGAGGTGTTTCGGGGAGCTTCTCCCATGCACAGTGGGTGTAATGAGAGATGGCTTGTGGGGAAATTGCTAAAATGGGCAATCAAGACTGGCATCATTTCCTGAATGAATGAAGGAGTCGACATGTCTATGGCACATGAAAAAGATGGGGCAAGTGGGGATAGGCCATTAAAGACTCTACAGCAGGGGTGGGCCACATCTGGCTATGGAAATTATATCGCGGGCCCCCTTATGAAATTGGGGGTTGGGGTGTGGGAGGGGGTGAGGGCTCTGGCTGGGAGGGCAGGCTCTGGGGTGGAGCCAGAAATGAAGAGTTCAGGATGTGGGAGGGGGCTTCGGGCGGGGCAGGGGGTTGGGGTGCAGGGTTGGGGGTGAGGGCTCTGGGATGGGGCTGGGGATGAGGGGTTGGGGTGCAGGGGTGGGGGTGAGGGCTCTGGCTGGGGGTGCGGGCTCTGGGATGGGGCTGGAGATGAGGGGTTGGGGGTGCAGGAGGGTGCTCCGGGCTGGGACCAAGGGGTTTGGAGGGCAGGAGGGGGATCAGGGCTGGGGCACGGGCAGGGGGTTGGGGCATGGGAGTGCAGGCTCTGGGCGGCGCTTACCTCAAGCAGCTCCCAGAAGCAGCGGCACATCCGCCCTCCAGCTCCTATGCGGAGGTGCAGCCAGGCAGCTCTGTGCACGGCTCCGTCCGCAGGTGCCACCCCTGCAGCTCCCATTGGCCGTGGTTCCCGGCCGCATGCACTATATGTGCCTTCACTGCAGAGCTGCGGGGGTGGTGCTTGGGGCAGGGCTGTGGGCAGTGTGTGGAGCCCCCTGCCTGCCCCTACACGTAGGAGCTGGAGGGGGGACGTGCTGTTGCTTCTGGGAGCCGTGCAGAGGCATGGCACGCGTGGGGCGGGGAAAGCCCCCAACCTCGCTCCCTGGCTGAAGCGCTGGAGCAGGACAAGCCCCGAACCCTGCTCCCTGGCAGGAGCTTGAGGGCCTGATTAGAATGTCTGAAGAGCCGGATGCGGCCCCCAGGCCGTAGTTTGCCCACCGCTGCTCTGCAGTGAAGGCACATATAGTGCATGTCTTTGAAGTGGAAGAGGCACTAGCAGAGGGACACAAAGCGGGGAATCAAAACGAGAAGCAGGGAAGAGGACTTCTGTGCTTATTGTTTGTAAAGCCGTCCTGCCTACGAGCCCCTGAGAACAGCGCTAGGCATGGGACAAACACAGACCAGAGAGAGGGCCTGGCCTCAAAGAGCTGACAATCTAAGTAGCCGTGTTTTTAAGGGCTACAAGTGAGTCTAGACGGCATCTGTCAAGGCCAGAGAAGAGGAGGTGGCAGGTAAGTGAGATGATGAGGGCCTGGATGAGAGATTTAGCTGTGTGGGCAGAGATTAGAGGCCTCCGCCTCCTCTTCTATGTGGAGTTCAGCCACCAGGGGATAGCCTCTGTCCTGAGGGAGGCCAGACATTGTACACCAGACTCCAGTTGTCAGGTTGGGCTCTCTTCTACCACAGGTTATTGTCTGCGATGTTGCCCCAGGGGCAAGGCATGGGGAGGAAACCAGGCCAAGCCGATGCACGGTCTGGTCTGGACCTTTGGTCTGACCCAGTATGGCCCTTCTTACGGCTGCGGCACCTGTGAACGACCCAGAGAGTAGTCTACTGAGCCTGCTCTAGCGTCTGTGGACAAGGAGGCAGGTTCACTCATGGATTCCTGAATTTATTTAGGCCCGGCCTACGCTAGGAAAGTATAACCGTTGCTGAGGGATGTGAAAAAATCTACCCCTGAGTGATGCAGTTAAACCGACCTACCTCCTGGTGTGGACAGCGGTAGGTGACCGGGAGAATTCTGCCGTCAGCCTAGCTACTGCCTCTCTGGGAGGTAGAGTTCCCTTGGCATAGCTCGTGTCTACACTGAAGCCCTACAGCGGCGCAGCTGCACCACTGCTGTGTTGCATGTGTAGACAAGCCCCTAGGGCGTCAGACTCTTTCCCACAGATGCTTCCATTGTGTAAGAACATAGTTTTCAGCTCCTTGGCGGCATGGACCATCCATGCATGCCAAAGGGCCAGTAGCGCTTTTGTCCCGGAGTGCACGAGCGGCCACAGCAAAGTGGGTCAAAGAGATCAGCCATCATGTCACACCCCAGTCAGGAGTGGGAGTCCGCCCCAAGTATAAGCTGGTGCTGAACGTTGTTTCCTGTCTGAGAATGGGGCATCGGGCAGCTGGAAAGGCCAGATCATAATGGTGTTTTGCAGAAAGAAGTGGCAGGATTAGAACCCGGCCTGGATGTGAGGATCTGAGGGAGGGCTGAGTGGAAGGTGACACCCATCTTACAGACATGAGTGACGGGGAGGATGGAAGTGTTGTCCACAGCGATTGAGAAAGGAGGCAGGAGAGGCAGGGGCGGTGGGGGGAACGATTAAGAGCTTGGAACAATTTGTGGGTGGTGAGTCAATTGGAGTTTTAGGGCCTAAATAATTGCTGCTTTCACTAAGCGCTGGTTTCCTCTGCGCCCCAGGGGTGCTCAACCCCCTGCTCCACCCCAGGTCCTGCCCCACCCAACCCCTTCCCCCAAGCCTCCACCTCTGCCTTGCCTCTTCCTGCCCCCAGCCCTGCCCCCGCTCCACCCCTTCCCCAAACCCTGCTCTGCCCCAGGCCTTACCTAGCCCCCACCTCCAACCCTCCTCTCCCCACCCCTGGCCCTGCCCCCACTCCACCCCTTCCCCCAAGTCCCCACCCCCACCTCTTCCCATCCCCACTCTGCCCCCACCCTGCCTCTTCCCGCCTGGTTCCACGCCCTCCCCCAAGTGCGCCCCATCCCCGCTCCTCCCCCTCCTGCATGCCACGGAACAGCTGATCTGTGGCAGGCAGAAGGCGCTGGGCGGGAGGAGGAGGAGCTGGTCAGCGTGGGGCCGCCGGTGGGCAGGAGGCGCTGGGGGGTGGGAACGTGGCTGCCGGTGGGTGCTAAGCACCCACTAATTTTCTCCCGTGGGTGCTCCAGGGATGCAGCACCCATGGAGTCAGCACCTATAGCTGCTTTATAACAGTCAGGAGGGGACAAATGTGCCGGTGTCTCTGTGTTGACAGATATTGTATCGTTGTCTGCCTCTCCCCTCAACCTCTGGGGACCACTGGGACTGTGGGCTCCTTGGCCAGGCCCACAACCATGACTGGGTGTGTTTGTGCAGGGCCCAGCTCAGATGGACCCTGGGCTGGCCCAGTCTGGCAGTTCCTATGGGACAGAAATGGGGCAGGGAAGGGAAAAAGTTTTAGGTGGCAGATAGGCAGCTGGGGTTGTGGGATGTAAGTCAGAGGGGGGGAGTCAAGCTGTCTGGCCAGGGATACGGCCGAGCTGAAGGAGGGGAGACTGCATGTGCCCCAGTGCTGCTCCCAGGCTGATGTTTGTCTTGGTCTCTCCTAGGTAGTGCAGATGCAGTGCAGCATGGAGATGAATGAAGAGAAGGCCCAGTGGCATGTAAGCCATGAGCCCAGCACTGGGCCAGTACCAGAGCTTGACCCTCTTGGTCTGTCCTTCCCCTTGTCCCTAGAACAAAGGTCGGTAGGACGTTTGTTACAGCAGCAGGCAGGGGTCCACGGTGTGGGGTGGTGCAGAAACAGTCCCAGCTAGTGAGTTCCAGCAGGGTGCCCCAAAGAGCTCCCTATTTTTAGGAAGACAGCTGGGCCATGGGGTGTGAGGGGAGGGAGACAGCCACACAGATCAATGTTTCACAAACAGAGATGTTTGCTTTTGGCTTTGTAGCTCTATAAATGAACCCCAGCATATAAATTCGACTAACATTCTCCTGGGGGATCCTTGGAGGGATCCTGAGCCCTTTATCCTCTGCAGGGAACTCCCAGAGCACTCGCTGCAGCCTGGAGCGAGGCTGGAGAGGGAAAGACTTGGGATTGTTGCACTGGGTGGGGTGCCTCCGACCCTACCCTTCTCCCAGTGTAATGTACCATTTTAGCCGTGATAGAGGAAAGGGCACATTCATTCCAGGCAGGGCCTTCAAAGGGCACGTCTGACTGGCTGCCCGCTCCTCCGAGCAGCCTCTGGTGCTGGCTGAGCGAGCTGCACCTTTGTTTCCTAAGGAGGAGCTGATGCTCTTTTCTAATACGCTCTCTCTTCCTGCTGCAGCTCACGCTCTTGCTAACCCTGGAGGACAAGCTGCACCGACAGTTAAGCTATGACCTGCTGCCAAGTAGGTTTATTTATAATTACCATTACCTATGATTGATCTAGTAGTCGTGCTTGAGGGCCCTGAGCAGGGTTGGGCCCCCATGGCACAAGGCCATGCTCAGACTTACAGGAGGACATGGTCCTTACTCCAAAGAGCTCACAGTCTGTTTACAACCTGGTTTCCTTTCCTCTCTGTACTGGAAGAGGCAGATTGAACCCTGCCAGCCAGGTGTAGGGTCCTGCCCACCTGAGCCCCCAGAGCAGTGGGTGTCCAGAGCTCACAGCCTCTGGGAGCATAGTGGAATGGCCATTAGGAAGGTTCACGTTATCCTGATTAGAATTTCGCCCCTGCACCCCAATACTGTGACACCTGTCAAGAGAAGGGGAAGCAGTAGGTCGTTTCTCCCCTGAGACAGCAGCCTTTTTCTGCAGCTTTAGTAAAGGAAAGTCCATGGCTGAGTGAGCTGCCCTTGCAGGGTGTGGAAGTTCCTGGCCATTCATCCTGGCTCTGCTGCAGAGCCCAGAGGTGGTTCTCTTCAGAGCATGCCCAGTCCCAGCCTAACTCATGGGGAAGACAGGAGCCCTCTGGAGGAAAGTGCAGCCATCTTTATCTAGCACCCTGCAGTCAGAGGTCTTTACCCAGCCAAAAAGCCCAGGGCCAGGGATCTCCCTGCACAGGGCTTGGTATCATAAAAGGCCCTTTTTGGTTTCTGAGGCGAAATGAGCCAAGAATGTCAGAAGGGCGTTCTGCTGAGATGACTACACTTTGCCTGGTTTGGGAGTGGAACCTTGCAAAGCTCATTCCACCCGGCACTTGGCATGAGGCCCACTCAGTGCTCACCTACATGCTCTGTCTGCCCCATAATCACATGGGCTAGTGCTCAGCCAGCCCAAGGCTCACTCCATCTATGTTACCAAAGCCAAATGCGTCAGCAAAAGCTTCCAGCTGGGCTGTGTGCCAGGAGCAGCGCTCTCTGGAGGGAATGCGAGCTGCACGAATTTCCTTTTCTCACAGTTAACCCTGTTTCTGCAGCTGACAGTTCCAAGGGCTTGGCCTCAGAGTTGGTGCACTACGGATTCATCCATGAGGTGAGCCTCCTCCCCTCTCCTTTAGAATCTGCATGACTCCCTCGGGCAGGGATCTGCTGCCAATATATTAACACAGGGCTCTCTAATTCTCCACAACACCCTAAGCCTCAGGGGCATGAGGGCTGCCGAGGGGGCGCACCTAGGCCTGGGGAGTCCACTCACTTACTGTCCCATTTAAAGAAGCTTTTTCTGATGACTGTGGCCAGGGTCAGACAGGGCCAGTTTATGGCTGCATGATGAACCCACTGCTTTTTACCATGGTGCCATTCTTTTCCTATCTGCTTCGCTCAGGCCTGGCCCCAGGCTGCTGCAATGACAGGAGTAGCCATACTGTCATGGCACAAGTCACACACTGAGTGGGACCAAATTTAAAAATTATTCTGAAGTATGAAACCAGAAAAGCTGCCTAGATCAAAGAGCCCAGATGAGACTCTCTGCCACCTCCTGCCTCCCCCAGAGAAGCATCCAAGCCTGCTGCTGCCCCAAAAAGCAGTCACTGACCTACACTGCAGCTTTCTACCTGGCCAGAAGATGGAATTAGTTCCCGCACCACCAAACTTGTGCACAGCACATTTCTCTTCAGTGGCCCCAGAGCTAGGAAGGGCCCAGCTAGTTCAGCAGTCCAGAGCCAGGGGAATGCAGATGCTTCGAGTAGCAGAGCATCCTGGAGGAAGCCTGGCTAGGAGGAAGTGGACACACTTATTTTTGCCAAAAAATGGTGTCGCGTTTTGGCCATGAGTTGAGAATTTGGAAACCGTAAGTGAAGTCTGGGAGAATTCCTCAAGCTGAATCCTGACCCTACCCGAGCAGTTAGTCAGCTCCTTTAGCAAACAGCTTTATCTGCCGGGCACTTACAAGATGATGCATTTATACTTCGTTCCTGGACGGCCTCTTAAGCACATGGACCATATAGCACAGAGGTCATCTGCCAAAATGAACAGGGAAGACTTGGGAGAGAACAAGAGTCCCCGCCGATAGAGCATTTCTGGAAAATACATGGCTCCTGGTACAATCTGTTGATTCCAAAGTCAAACAATTTTCTGTTAAGAAGCAGAGAGAAATGTCTTTCACAAGCTGGAGATTTTGTGGGTGTCGAGGTGTGTGTGACCCTCCGCGGCAGGGAAATTAACCAACCCTTCCTTCGCTTGGGTAGGAGAATGTTACTATGCGGCTCCTGGCAATCTGATGACCCCTCTACAGCATCAGCTGCTCTGCCTATCTGCCCTTTGCCTCTCTGGATCTCCACAGCCCTGCTCTTCTCCTTGCTAACACAGAGACATGAGAGGTGATGGTGAGGGTTAGATGTGGGGAGTGCTCTCAGCTACACCAAGCCTAATTAACCTGCTGATTCCTTTCTCCTAGGATGACTGTGAAATGCTGGCCAACTTCCTAGAAAATGCTTTCCATAAGCACCGGTCTCCTCCCTTGTGAGTCACCCCGATGAGTTCTGGGCAGACAGGTGCCCCCCAAAGGAGGATGGGAACTGTCCCAGGCCAGAAAGGGCTCTTGATCAGACTTTCTGCTGCAGAGGTGACCTCGCCATTTGTTCCTGGCTGTATCTGTACTGTCCATCTGGCCTGTGATTCAGAAAGACAATGGCAAGAAGAGAAAGAACCAGCAAACATGAGGCATTAGACATGCGTCATTGGTACCAGGAACCCGCCAAGAACGTGCTCTTTAGTCCCCACTTCTGAAGGAGCCAGGGCGAGCAGTGAGGTGGTTTAAGGAGTGGAGGATCATGCAGGAAGCTTCTGGCTGGCGGGTTTTTGAAGATGCAAAGCTGCTGCAAGAGCTCACAATCGGTAAATTTACCTCTGGGAGCAAGAAGCACCTTCACTGTGGGCCATCACTTCGCTTCCTCAGCTGGAAATGGTCACAGCAGGGAGTGAGTCGGGTTGGGGGGAGTGCAGGTTTGGGAGGATCTTGAGTAGTTTCTTGTCTGCCACATTCCACCCCTTTTCCAGGCCTGATTCCTCCTGCTCTGCTGGGTTCTCCCAGGGCAAAGGAGCCATTGCAATGCCTTATAAGAACCGGACTCCCTCTGCTAGGCTGAGGAGAGGACATTGTGAGCTTGACTGACATGGCATGGGAAGAAATTGCAGGAATCCAGAACCATCAGGTGGTTCATAAAATATGGAAAAACAGAAGAACCCCTGGTGCTGAGCACAGCCTCTGTCATTTCAGAGTTTGTCTCTTAGCCTTCCAAAATTTTGCTATGTCGTAGGGAAAAGCCTTGATGTCTCTTCCTTCCATTTCTCCTGTGGAATTTCCATCATTAGATGGGAGAATGGGGGCAAATATAGCTGCTGCTTTGTCAGGTTCAAGATTGGAATATTATGCAAATAGGAATTGTGTATCAAAAGCTGTGCCATGCTGCTCTGCCTGCACCTCGCTGCTCTGAGTGTACAGTTCACACTGTGCCATACGGGACATGCTGACTTTTTTACACTGTGCCTGATTCCCTGTCTAGTACTGGCTGCGTATGCTTTGCCACGCAGCGCAGACTGTACCCTGGTGTGCTGGGCTTGCCATGCTAAGCTGCTTTGCCACGCTGTCCTGGCTGTTTAATTACGTGAGTTTTCCAAGCGCTGATATTGTGCTAACTTTGTGGACACTGACGTTTCAATAAATGGATTGAAAAGAACAAACTCCATTGCGAAACATGATGACTGAGTGACCCATTCAGAGTCGTTGTGGATTGTCTGCTCTCCCCATTACACAAAGAAGGGGTAAGGTAGCTTCCTCTATGTTCCAAGTGGCTTATCCAGAACGTCAGGTACACTGAAACGCTGAACAAATTAGATGGAGAAACTTTCTCTGGATGCTTAGTTCAGCCGGGCTTCTCATTCTTTCCACTTAAGCCAGGGCAAGTCTGGGCTTGAGTCTATGGAAATGCTGAAAGCTTTCTTTGTGCGGTGCCTACTTCATATCCCTGATGGAGCAATTAGCTTTAGTTCGGCCCCTAGGTTTTCCCCTTGGTGATTTCTTTGTATAACCAACACGTCACAGCTTGATTTCTCCAGAGATTTTTCCTCCCAATGACTTTGCTGTGCTCTGCAGTGGTGTATTTTGTTAGCTAATCTCTACACAATTCCTAGAAAGGAGGACTTGTGGCACCTTATAGAGACTAACAAATTTATTTGAGCATAAGCTTTTGTTAGCTACAGCTCACTGCATCGGATGCATTTCCTAGAGTACATGATGCATGAGACAAGGATGATCTGAGGTTGAGGAATGAAGCTCCACACCCTGAAAGAGCTCCAGCTGGTAAAACAAAACACATCAGTCTGTCTGCTCAGCACCAAGGATTGTTGTGATTTTTTCCTCAACACGCTCCCCTGCTCCAAAATATTTTTTCCTGGCAGAAGAACTCACTAAAAAAATACAGTGCAAACAACCCAAAGGGTTTGTAATCGATATCTTGGGTACTTATATGGCCTCCATCAGCCCAATATCTGAGCGCCTCACAATCTTTAAAGACAACGCTATGTGATCCGCCTCTTGAGCCTGTATCTCATTCTGTAAGTGTGAAAAGGCACATGCCCAAAAGGGATAGCTTCCAACTCTGCACTGAGAATATGAGAACTGAGTCCCAGCCTACGGATCAGTTAGGTCTGCCAATCTTTTGCACCTGCTGTTAGACACCAACATGCTTTCCAGTTGTGGCACTGTACCAGGGTCCACAAGACTATAGCAGGGGTCAAAAAAGAATTAATTAATTATAGGGGGATAGGTCCATCGATGGCTATTAGCCAGGATGGGCAGGGATGGTGTCCCTAGCTGCTGTTTGCCAGAAGCTGTGAATGGGCGACAGGGGATGGATCACTTGGTGATTCCCTGTTCTGTTCATTCCCTCTGGGGCACCTGGCATTGGCCACTGTTGGGAGCCAGGACACTGGGCTGGATGGACCTTTGGTCTGACCCAGTGTGGCCGTTCTTATGTTCATGCATGAGATGCTGAGCTGGTTGGTCTCTTCAAAATTAAAAGACAAATCTGAATTTTGATTTTCCTTCTACCATTTTGCCACAATTAATTGCCACCCAACCTCTTCTGCAAAAATAGATTTTGGGTAGATTTGTAGATTATAAAGTCAGATGGGCCCACTGTGATCATATAGCCCAGCGGCTCCCAAACTGTGAGCTGCAGCACACAGTCCCAGGTGCTCCGCCATCATGGGCAGAGCGTCAGTGTGGGGTGGGGGAGGGGGCGAGCAGCAACACCAGGTGCTTTGTGCATCCAGGTCAGTTTCTCCACGTGGGCTGAGTAAGGGGAGAGTGGAAGAACAGCTCCTGATGCCTCACAGCACAGCCCATGTGTGGAAACGGACCTGGACGCACAGAGCACCTGGCGTCGCCGCTCACCTGCCCTCAGCCCTTGTAACCCACAGGTGGCTGGGGGTGGGGTGGGGGCGACAGAGGAATGTTCGGGGAGGGCAAGCGGCAATGCCCAGTGCTCTGCGCATCCAGGTCAGTTTCTTCAGTCTCCAAGCTCAGGTAGGTGTAGTCCTTGGTGGCGGCAAACCACTGGAAGGTGATAGCCACAGTGACCGTGCAGGATGGGCCTGGCCTGGCCCAGCATGCGCACAGCCACAAGGAGCAGAGCCACTCTCACTGTGCCACCTAGAAGGGGTAGCTAGGGATAGTGCACAAGCGGGGGGGTAGCTCAGCACATAGCTGGGTCTCACAGCAGCAGCACCCCCTCGGACACAACCCCTCCTGGCATCCAGCCCTAGCTACCCCCTTGCCTGCATCCAACCCCTAGCTGCCCCCTGCGTGCACACAGCCCCTAGCAACCCCCTTGCCTGCATCCAACCCCTAGCTACCCCTGCCTGCCCCCTGACTGTAGATACCCCCCCGCCTGCCCCCTGAGCTACCCCCTTGCCAGCATACAACCCCTAGCTGCCCCCTGAGCTACCCCCTGCCTGAACACAGCCTCTAGCAACCCCCTTGCCTGCATCCAACCCCTAGCTACCTCTGCCCACACCCTGAACCTAGATACCCCTCCGCCTGCCCCCGAGCTACCCCCTTGCCTCCACCCAGCCCCTAGCTGCCCTCTGCCCGCACACAGCCCCAGCTACCCCCTTGCTGGCATCCAACCCCTAGCTGCCCCCTGAGCTGCCCCACCCAGCTACCTCCTGCCCACACCCTGAGCCTAGATACCCCCCTGCCTGCCCCCTTGCCTGCATCCAACCCCTAGCTGTCCCGAGTGCACACAGCCCCTAGGTGCCCCCTGAGCTGCCCCCTGCCCGCACCCTGCCCTAGATACCCCCCTGCCTGCCCCCTTGCCTGCATCCAACCCCTAGCTGCCCCCTGAGCTGCCCCCTGAGTGCACACAGCCCCTAGCTGCCCCCTGCCTGCACCCTGACCCTAGATAGCCCCCTGCCTGCACCCTGAGCTGCCCCCTTGCCTGCATCCAACCCCTAGCTACCCCTGCCTGCACCCTGAACCTAGATACCCCCCCTGCCTGCCCCCTGAGCTGCCCCCTTGCCTGCATCCAACCCCTAGCTACCCCTGCCTGCACCCTGACTCTAGATACCCCCCACCTGCCCTCTGAGCTGCCCCCTTGCCTGCATCCAACCCCTAGCTACCCCTGCCTGCACCCTGACTCTAGATACCCCCCCACCTGCCCTCTGAGCTGCCCCCTTGCCTGCATCCAACCCCTAGCTGCCCCCTGCCCGCACCCTGAACCTAGATACCCCCCCTGCCTGCTCCCTGAGCTGCCCCCTTGCCTGCATCCAACCCCTAGCTACCCCTGCCTGCTCCCTGACTCTAGATACCCCCCCGCCTGCCCTCTGAGCTGCCCCCTTGCCTGCATTCAACCCCTAGCTGCCCCCTGCCCGCACCCTGAACCTAGATACCCCCCTGCCTGCCCCCTGAGCTACCCCCTGAGTGCACACAGCCCCAGCTACCCCCTGCCCGCATCCAATCCCTAGCTGCCCCCTGAGCTGCCCCTCCAGGCGCCTCGCTGCCGCCCGGCCCCACGCCGCAGAACGCCCCACATTCACCTCAGCGCCCCGGGCAGGCGCGGGACGTGCCCTGGCCTTGGCCCCTCTCGGGTCCCGTCCGAACTGGGGGAGGCGGGGCTTCTCACTGGCTTTGCCCCGCGCCTCCCCCGGCACAAGTGGGCGGAGCCAGCGAGCCACGCTCCGCAGCACCTCCCGTTCGGGCAGCGAGGCAGTTCTCGCGAGAGTTCCCATCTAAAGCGGCAGATGGCACGGTCCCGCGAGAGTTCAGCTCCGCGCAGGCGCTGACCGGTCGCGAGATTCCCGCCGTGGAGGAGGAGGCGGCGGCGGGGACCAGCGCCGGCTGGAGAAGATGGCGACGACGACGAGTATCACCCTGGTGAGTGGGCCTTTCTGCGCCGGGGTGGCCCGGGGACCCGCCGCCGCTGCCCTGCCGGTCTCGGCGGCGCGGCGCCAGCGCGGGGTGCCCGCCCGTTGGGGTCCGTGCGGCGCCGCGGGCTCGGCCCGGGGGGGGGGCGCAGCCTGAGGGGCCGTTTGAGCCCTCCCCCCCCCCCCCCCCCCCGCCGCCGTGGTCTCGCTCCGTCCGGGCCTGCGGCGCTCGGGCGCGAAATGGGGCGCGGAGACCAGCGCGGGCTGGGCCCCTTGGTTCGCCTTGATTCCTGTGCCGCGGGGGGGGAGGCGCCGCCGGGAACGGGCCCCGGGGGGGCAGGGGGCGGCGAGTCTCCGCGCCACGGGCTGCGGGGAGGGGACGGCGAGTCTCCGCGCCGGGGGGAGGGGGGCTCCCGCTGCCCCCAGGTTGCAGGGCCGCCGCCGCCGTGCGAGCGGCGCGGGCGGGCTCGTGGCCCCGCGGAGACGAACCCGTTTGTTCGGGCCCGAGCGCTCGCGAGCCGCGCCGCGTGCCTCAGGGTTGCGGGCAGCGGCGTTGCCGTCCCGGGGCCAGTGTCGCGGCAAGAAGTGTCCAGCCGGCCCCGGGGTCGGCAGCACCGGACAGGGCGCATTTGGCGGTAGATGAAGCCATAGCAGAAGCACAAACTGGAGCTTTAGGTGGAGGGGGTGAAAACCGCGGCAGCGTTACTGTCTTGTCTTAAAGGCAAAGAAGGGGATTCCTGTTCCCCGCTAGAAAGAACGAGGAGGCCTTGTGGCACCTTAGAGACTAGCACATTTATTTGAGCATAAAGTGGGGTTTAGCCCACGAAAGCTTATGCTCAAATAAATTCGTTAGTCTCTAAGTTGCCACAAGGCCTCCTCGTTCTTTTTGCGGATACAGACTAACGCGGCTGCTACTCTGACGCCTGTTATTTGCATAGTGTTTCTGTCTTGAGGTCTCAATGTGAGTGACTTATTTATTATCTGAGTGTATTTTGGAGAATGGTGCCAAAATGATGGCTTGTCATTGCCCTTAAAGGATTTACACAGAGCCCTTTGTCCTCCATTTTGGGGCCACACACAGCCACACTTGGAAGAGGTTTAGCTTCATGTTTATCTTCAGGAGGAGGTTCTTGCCAGGTTCCTTTCCACCCCTGGCCAAAAGAGGAGTTTCAGTTTGGAGACTCCATGGTCCTCTGGAGGTTAAGTTATGGAGGTTAAGTCCATTAATGGCTATTAGCCAGGATGGTAAGGAATGGTGTCCCTAGCCTCTGTTTGTCAGAGGGTGGAGATGGATGGCAGGAAAGAGATCACTTGATCATTCTCTGTTAGGTGTCCTAGGGGGAGTGAACTTGGCATTGGCCGCTGTTGGTAGACAGGATACTGGGCTGGATGGACCTTTGGTCTGACCCAGTCTGGTCATTCTTATATTCTTTTCTCCAGCAACTGCCGAAGATGACAAGACTATTGCCTAGTGATAATAGATAGTAGAGAAGCGTACCAGTGCAGTCATCCCTAGAGTGTACAGTAGGTCAGAGGCTCTGTGTCTGTAGAGATTGGAGCTTCTGAGGTGTGCTCTCCATTGTGAAATGTCAGGAGGAAAGCTGCAGAGTTTGTGAAATGTAAACATAGCAGGGAAGAAGTGTATGCTGTTGGGATAATTAATATGGAGGAAACTGTGCTTCCTTTTTCTGGCTCTGCTCCTGGAAAGAGAGAAGAAAAATTGGCGTCTAAATATAATTCCTAATCCATGTGGTTGCCATTTCTTTGGAGTTTTCCCTTAATTGAACTTTTTTTCTGAATGTGTTTTCATTAATTTTACACTGCTGCATAAGTCTTAATTTTCTTCAATATACATGAGGTACTAAGCATCAGTATTCACCCTTTTCACTGTTGTTTTCATAGTTGTCACATTGTCTGTGTCAGTATTCCACAGAGATACCTTCCCTTACATGTGGTGGCCTCTTAATTTTCTCTTTGCTGTTTAATTCACTTTCTGCATATTCTTCATCTTGGGAGCTGAGCAGTGGTGTTCCATTCTGATTTCAATAGAACAAGGCAACATGCCTGGAACATTGGGCAACACTAGAGGCATGTGTGGCCAGATGTCCCTGGCATGTTGAGTAGTAGAGAAGTAATTAATGACTTGGTAGTTTCCAGGCAATAGTAGTTTTACTCTGCTGTTCTTCCATTTTCTGCAGGTGTTATGTGGGAGAAGAGACAAATTACTTGATTGTCTTTCCTCCTTCTGTCACCAAAAGGTGCGGCAAAGTTAGTGGCTAAGTTCTTAGTAACTTGTGCTATTTGCAAGGAGTACTGGCATGATCCTGTATATATAAGAGGAGTGAGAGAAGCAAAGATGGAAGTGTACTGCTCAGTTTTATGGTAGCTGTTTTGAGCTTTTTGTGAATAGTGATTGGCTATTTAGAATGGCATCCAAAAGAAATTCTGAAATAAAATATTTAGAATTCTGCACCACACTGTCACTGTGAAAGTGTATGAGCTCTTCCAGCGAGACCAAAATCAAATAGAAGCCTTACATATTTGCTCTTTATTTTGCTTTCTTTTCTTTGAAGTGGACCATGATAATGGGACAAGAGCATTCTGCCAGTGCTTGGGCCATTGTCGGGGAAAGACTTCAAGGAGTCTGATAGAACTGCACCATAGGCTGTTTTGGTTGACTGAAGAACAGCTTTGGGACCATAGCAGTGCAGACCTAAATCGCTTAATTTTGAGTATGTACTAGTGGCTTTGATGCTTGACTATCATTTAGTGTGGTGTGTTTTTTTTTTTTTTTACTGCTCTCATTCACTCCTCAGAGTATCCCACTAGTACTGGTAGTTTAGTGTTTATATAGTTTTTTACATTTTTAAAGGGCTGTAGGCATGTTAATAATGTATCTCTGTAGATGTTATCTTTGCATATCCTTTATGATGGCGCTGTTCATGTTATCTTTATCTAGAGTTTACCTCTTCACATTAACACAAGACCCAGGGGCCACCGAATGAAATTAATAGGCAGCAGGTTTAAAACACACATAAGGAAGTACTTCTTCACACAGCGCACAGTAAACCTGTGGAACTTATTGCCATGAGGTGGTTTGAAGGCCAGAAATATAACTGGGTTTAAAAAAGAATTAGATAAGTTAATGGGGGATCAGTCCCTCAATGGCTGTTAGCCAAGATGGTCAGGGACGCAATGCCATGATCTGGGTGTCCCTAAGCCTCTTGACTGTTAGAGCTGGGACTGGACAATAAGAGATGAATCACTTGGTAACTTGTCCTATTTTCACTCCTTCTGAAGTATCTGGTACATAACAGCTGTGAGCACAAATTAAGTGCATAATTTCATGTGTACTTTTCAGGTGTAATTGTGTGCCTGAATTTGAAAATAAAGACTTTCATGTCTGGAGCTTAACGTTTAGGTCAAGTGCCAGGAGGCTTGCATGGTTATAGTACTAAAGTGGGACAGAGGGTCAGGTCATAGCTCCATTTTAAGCTTATCTTTGTATGATCTGTTCTCTGAAATGCCCCTTCCTTCTATGAATATGTATCTGGTTGTAGTTTCTGTTGCTGTCTTTGGCAGTCCATTGCATACACAAATAGTCCTCCATATGCTCAGATAAATTTGTTAGTCTCTAAGGTGCCACAAGTTCTCCTTTTCTTTTTCTATATACTTGTGTTTCCCCTGAACATCTGTAGCCTTATTAGTTTGTTTCTCTGCTTTTGAGCTTATCCTCTTCCTGAGTACTTCAGTGGTGCTCCCACTATCTATGCCTCTGGTCCTGATGGTCTCCTTTCTAGTAATACAAACCTTTTTTCCCTTTACCTTTCTTTATAGTTCTTACTCTGGAAATCTTTTACCCTGTTGATTCCTCTGTACCTTCTCTATAGATTCATATTATCTGTGTCCAGAGCTGTGGGTGCCAATCAATCATATGATATACAACTGATCCTAATGCACTGACTAAACTTTTACAATTTTTTTAGACATTAGTGCATTGATATTGATAGTGCTATTAGCAAGGATGAGTAAGGAATGGTGTCCTAGCCTCTGTTTGTCAGAGGGAGGAGATTGATGGCAGGAGAGAGATCACTTGATCATTACCTGTTAGGTTCACTCCTTCTGGGGCACCTGGCATTGGCCACTGTTGGCAGACAGGATACTGGGCTGGATGGACCTTTGGTCTGACCTAGTATGGCCATTCTTCTGCTCATATGTTTGATAGTAATTGTTCTTTGCTTTCAGAACACTACCTTTTGGGTCAACAAATGGCAACCTTGACATAAATTACAAAAACAAAATTAATAACTAGCAGCTAACCTCATAACTGCCAACAAAACTCATCCCCACACAGAGCTCACTCCAGTCAAACCTCTTCCTTTGCAGAAGTCTCATTTAGTAATTGTGTGCCTCAAAGGTGAGCACTTAGGCTGTATTTTGGACCAAGAGGGGAACCTGATTGTTACACCATTTGGAGTGGCTCATGACCATGAGTGCTTACCACAGGGTAGAACAAGACAGACATTCCAAGCTGGTGGTATGTTTTATAGGTTGATTTCACCAACTCAGTAACAAGTGTGAACTTCTGGATCACGATATTGGTCTCATCATGGAGTCACAAATGGTCCCCTTATGCTCTCCAGTCTATTTTGCCACCCAGGCAAGCTGGGCTTAGTGATAGATGGTCATTTATGCCAAAACATGCAGGTTGGTTCCAGTACAAAGAGACCAGTCACATACCCTAGAACTTACACTAAAGATAACGTCTGTAGCCAATCCTGTAATAAACTAGATAAAGTTTATTAACAAAGGCTATGTCTACGCTAGCACTTTTGGTCAGTAAAACTTTTGTTGGTCCGGGGTGTGAAAGAAAACACACACCCCCGACCGACATAAGTTTCACCACCATAAGTGCGAGCGTGGACAGTGCTCTGTTGGCAGGAGACACTCTCCTGCTGACATAGCTTCCGCTCGTTGGGGGTGATTTAATTATGCCAACACAGGCTAGGTCTACACTACAGACTTTACAGTGGCACAGCTGTATCTCAGCAGCCGCACCGCTGTAAGGTCTCCCGTGCAGCTCTATGCCAACGGGAGAGAGCTCTCCCACCTGCACAATTAAACCACCCCCAATGAATGGCAGTAGCTATGTTGGCAGGACAGCATCTCCCACCGACATAGCGTTGTCCACACCGGCGCTTTTGTCGGTGGAACTTACGGCAGTCAGGGGGATGTTTTTTCACAGTGTAGTGTAGAAAAAGCCTAGTGTAGACAAAGTCTAAGAGAAAGTAGTTTACAAGTTAAAACAAGCAAACATACACACAAATGAATTACCATCTATGGTTCCTAAATCTGACAGAGATGTAATTATCTCTGTCCATATAAAATGTCTTTCAGGGAGGACCCAGGTTGACCCTGGGGTCCTCTGCTTTAGTTTAGTGTCCCTGGCCCTGTGAGAGTTCAAAGAGCAAAGAGATGAAAATATTCTTTATTGATTGAATCCCACATTAGCATTTCCATTGTTTTGCTGTGGATTGATGTCAGGTTAGCAGCCCAGCCTGGGTCACCCCGCTGACCCTTTTTGAGTGTTGGTGCAACATTAGCACTCTTCTGTTCTTCTGGAATTTCCCTGGTGTGCCAGGATTTGTTTGAAAATTAATAGCTGGCCAGAGATCTCCTCATCCAACTCTCTTAGTATTCTTGGTGCAAGTTATCTGGCCCTTCTGATTTAAAAATGTTTATTCCTAATAGATGCTGTTTCACACACATACACCTTCACCAGGCTCATCTGTGCTTGGCTGGTAGGACTAGTAAGACTGGTGGAGTGCTGAACCGGTCCTGGCTTGTGGCATAGCTGGACCCTATGCTGTATATTCCCCCCCTCTTCCTCCCTGTTCATGAAAGGGTCTCTGTCTTGGGCTCCTCTGAGACATCCATGGTGGTTCCAAAGTGCTGGTTGGGTCCCTGTCAAATACAGCATGCAGCTCCTTGCAAAAGAAGCAGTCTGCAGCTCAGCATCAGATTGTTTGCCTCCACAGCCTTGTGCTATGTCTGGTACAGGTCCTTTGTTTTCATAGACGATTAGGGTTGGAAGAGACCTCAGGAGGTCATCTAGTCCAACCCCCTGCTCAAAGCAAGACCAACACCAACTAAATCATCCCAGCCAGGGCTTTGTCAAGCTGGACCTTAAAAACCTGTAAGGAAGGAGATTCCACCACCTCCCTAGGTAACGCATTCCAGTGCTTCACCACCCTCCTAGTGAAATAGTGTTACCTGATATCCAACCTAAACCACCTCCACTGCAACTTGAGACCATTGCTCCTTGTTCTGTCATCTGCCGCCACTGAGAACAGTCTAGATCCATCCTCTTTGGAACCCCCCTTCAAGTAGTTGAAGGCTGCTGTCAAATCCCCCCCTCACTCTTCTTTTCTGCAAACTAAACAAGCCCAGTTCCCTCAGCCTCTCCTCTTAAGTCATGTGCCCCAGCCCCCTAATCATTTTTGTTGCCCTCTGCTGGACTCTCCAATTTGTCCACATCCCTTCTGTAGTGGGGGGCCCGAAACTGGACGTAATACTCCAGATGTGGCCTCACCAGTTCCGAATAGAGGGGAATAGTCACTTCCCTCAATCTGCTGGCAATGTTCCTTCTAATGCAACCTGATATGCCATTAGCCTTCTTGGCAACAAGGGCACACTGTTGACTCATATCCAGCTTCTCATCCACTGTGATTGCCCAGGTCCTTTTCTGCAGAACTGCCTCTTAGCCAGTCGGTCCCCAGCCTGTAGCAGTGCATGGGATTCTTCCGTCCTAAGTGCAGGACTCCGCACTTGTCCTTGTTGAACCTCATCAGATTTCTTCTGGGCCAATCCTCTAATTTGTCTAGGTCACTCTGTACCCTATTCCCTCCAGCCTATCTACGTGTTTCTCCAGCTTAGTGTAATCCGTGAACTTGCTGAGGGTGCAATCTATCCCATCATCCAGATCATTAATGAAGATGTTGAACAAAACCGGCCCTAGGACCGACCCCTGGGGCACGCCGCTTGATACCAGCTGCCAGCTAGACATTGAGCTGTTGATCACTACTCATTGAGCCCAACCATCTAGCCAGCTTTCCATCCACCTTATAGTCCATTCATCGAGCTCATACTTCTTTAGCTTGCTGGCAAGAATACTGTAGGAGATCGTATGAAAAGCACTGCTTATGTCCAGATATATCACATCCACCACTTTCTCCATATCCACAGAGCCAGTTATCTCATCATAAAAGGCAATCAGGTTGGTCAGGCATGACTTGCCCTTGGTGAATCCATGCTGACTGTTCCTGATCCCCTTCCTCTCCTCCAAGTGCTTCAAAATAGATTCCTTGAGGACCTACTCCATGATTTTTCCAGGGACTGAGGTGAGGCTGACCGGTCTGTAGTTCCCCGGATTCTCCTTCTTCCCTTTTTTAAAGATTGGGGGTGCACTATATTTGCCTTTTTCCGATAGTCCGGGACCACCTCCGATCACCACGAGTTTTCAAAGATAATGGCCAATGGCTGTTGCTGATCCAAGTTTCACCCTTTTGCTTGCATCCCCCATGCAATCTTTTTGTACATGTCCATGTTTCTGCAGCTGATTTTTAACTGTGCTTGCACAGCTCTTCTCCCCACAGATCCAGGAGATCCAATACCGCCTTTTTACTCCAGGCAGGAGTGGGTCAAGTGCACAGAGCCAGAATGGTTGGTTGGGCAGTTGAACACCATCAGGGCAAGCTAGGTGTGCTTGCTGAGGAGGGCAATCAGAAAAAGGCATTTCAGAAATAAGCAGGAGGTTTTAAGGGGGGTGGCAGCAGCTTCCGGTCTTTGTGACCTTTGGGCAAAGGAGTTTACAATTGTGATCATAGTGGTCACTGTCACAGGAACTGGGGCATTGTGGGACAACTGCTGGAGAACTACTAGGGTCAACAGGGGACACAAAGTGCCTCTATTTGCACAACATCAACCTCAGTAGGTTGACCATGTCTCCATGCCTTGTAGCGTGATGGTCTTACTCTGTCACAGTAATGGGGTGCTTACATCAGCTAGAGAAATTTGAATATAGAGATGCACAAATAGGTCAACGAAAGATCATGGAATCATAGAAGATTAGGGTTGGAAGAGACCTCAGGAGGTCATCTAGTCCAATCCCCTGCTCAAAGCAGGACCAGAGATGAAGTCTTTGAGTCAAAGATGACTTACATTGACCTAAATTTGTAGTGTAGACCAGGCCCTGGTGTCTAGAGTAGGGCACCCTCAAAGATTAGACTGGTGTTCAACATCACCTGAACATCTTAACCTGATATGGCGGTTACAGTCACAAAATGGAGTTCACAGTTTGACACAGACCACCACCAATCTGTCACACTTGTCAGCACAGGGCTTGAGTGGCTGGAGTATAGATTAGAGCTGGGAAGTTGCTGGCTTCTACTAGCTGGAGTACCGTTGTCCATTCCTGTCAGTATCACTACACAGTAGACTTTTGTGAAGGATTGTTAAGAACAGCTTTTCTACTCAGTAGTGCTGGTGAAATCTAGGGAAGCACAAGAGCTTCATTAGAATGCTAGGATTAACACCCTGACTCTTGAGGAAAAGTATATTCTATTTCTAAAGACCTTACCTGCCCAAAGCTGTCTTACGTCTTACTCCAACAGCACAGTACCCCCAGCAATGAAATTCCATCTAAAGAGTTGGTGCCTATCACTATAGTATCCAAATATTTCCAAAAGATAACCGTGTGACTATCGTCTTAGTTGGGGAGAATAATAGCAGCAATATAACATAGGTAATTTCTGTGAGGATCTACTCTCCAGTTAACAGGAGTTTTGTATTCAGTACACCCATTAAAAGTATAATGAACGTCTTTCACGTGTGAGAATTTTTGGGTAGAATTTCTATTTCCAGGGGCTTTTAAATTCTGGATCAAAATTCTGTGCTGAAACTGGGAACGCAGATTCTATGCTGTGGGAGGCTAGTAGGTTTAAATTCATTAGGTTTTTTTAAACATATAAATGGGAGTTTTCTGTAAGTGAAAAATGACTAGCAATCTGTGTGAGAGATTTTTGCAGCTTGTTGCAACCCACCTGCATTCACTGGGTGAAATGGATCTTCCCTTCCTTGCAATAATTTCCTGAGGGATACTGAGCTGCGTGGGCAAGGCGGGACCGACACTGTCAGGTTATGAGGGATGTGGTGTTGCTAATGATGATGTTTCTCTGCTAGAATTATTTCTAATTTTCTATGAACCGTACAAAGTGTGTTGTAAAATCTGCACTTGTCAATGCCAGGCCTCTTGATATATGTAAAGAGAGCAAGTGTCCTGATGTAACTCAGCTCGGTGACAGTTATAGATTCATAGATTCCAAGGCCAGAAGGAACCATTCTGATCATCTGCTCTGACCTCCTGTAAAACACAGGCCATAGAACTTCCCTGAAAATGTTCCTAGAGCACATCTCTTAGGCCTTGTCTACACTTGCAAGTTAGAGTGCATTAAATCAGTCCCGGGTGCCCTAATTCCTGAGGTGTTCACACTGGCAAGGCACTTAGAGCTCCTGGACTCCACAGCTGGAGCACCCCTGGTAATCCACGTCCACGAGAAGCATAGAGCTTTCTGCACCCGCCTGGAGTGCTGGGGTGTCAGTGTGGACGAGGTGTTGCATTACTGTGCTGTGATTGGCCTCCGGAAACATCCCATAATCCCTTGAAGTCAAATGGCTACTCTCGTTGTTTTGAACTCAGCTGCAGGCATGCGGATATCCCCTTTCGAAGCTCTGTTTTCTGACAGCTGGCATGCTTCTCTGCTCCGGGACACAAAGCAAACCATTGCTGTGGAATGCTCCTGCTGCAGAGGCAGGGCCCGTGGGTATTTGTGTGTGAGAGAGAGGGGCGCGGGGTGTGGGGTCTGATGTGGTTTCCCCTAAAAAAGGAGTGCTCCTTTTCTTTTTGCGGATACAGACTAACACAGCTGCTACTCTGAAACCTGTGGTTTCCCCTGCTGCTGTCTGAACTTACAAGACCGCATGCTGATGCACTCTCAGCCCCTCAAAACACACTGTTGCCCCCCCCCCCCACATACACACAACACACTCCCTGTCACACTCCATCCCCCCCATTTGAAAAGCAGTTGGCAATCTAGTTGGATGCCTTGGAACAATGGGATTGGGAAACCTGCATCATGTGATGCTGGGCCTGCCTCATTAGGCATTGCAAACCCTTTCCAAAGCATGCTGCAGCCACTTGCACACTGGGACAGCTATCACAATGCACTTCTCTCTGTGGCGTTGCAAGAGCTGCTAATGTGGCCACACCACTGCACTTGTAGCTAACAATGTGAACACACGGCAGCAGCGCTTTCTCTGCTGCTGTCTCTCGGGGCTGATTTAACTCCCAGCGCTCTACATATGCGAGTGTAGACTAGCCTTAGATAAACATCCAGTGTTTGATTTAAGAATTGGCTGTGAAGGAGAATCCACCATAACCCTTGGTAAATAGTTCCAATAGTTAATTACCCTCTGTTAAAAATTTATGCATTATTTCCAGACTTGTGCCTTATTTCCGGTGATAGAAACTGCAGCCAGGGAATTATTCAGAGAGAGCTGTACAAGTCCTTTAAAAAAAAAAAAAAAAAGAGAGATGAAAATGATGGCACCTCCCACAAGGCATTCTGTTAACTCTATACTGGGCTGTGGTACTCCAGAATGTGTTAATAACAGGTTCCCAAGCCTTGATGCAGGAGAGGGAGTGTGACATTCCACCCTCACCCCTTCTGCTGTAGCCAGTTAAAATGTGTGTACGGGAGAGTGCTTGTTTATTTACAGCTTCATTCTGCTTGTTTCTTCAAGTCTTTTTAATCTTTGTATTTTTGTTTGTCACTCACATTTCCTAAAATGAACTAGATTCTGTATTTTTCTTTTTTCTCTTGTGTGTTTTTATACTTTAGAGAAATTCCCATCCATATAATTTTGCAACAAGTGTGCCTGAACTCTTGGAGTTCAAACCACCGTAAAAGGCTGACCACCTTACAGAAGCAGTGTTCATAGCAACAGGTATCCAGTTTCTATTTATTTTATAAAGACAGTTATCCGCCTCCTGTTCCTGTTTTTTCCCTCTTCCTTCCATTTCTCTCCTCCTCTTCCAACCTTTTCCTGGTGTGTTAACTAGGCCAGATTCCATCATAGCCATAATAGAAATAGGGACTAGCTGCCTTTCAGGGGTAATTATAGGTTTCAGAGTAACAGCCGTGTTAGTCTGTATTCGCAAAAAGAAAAGGAGTACTTGTGGCATCTTAGAGACTAACCAATTTATTTGAGCATAAGCTTTCGTGAGCTACAGCTCACTTTATCGGATGCATACTGTGGAAAGTGTAGAAGAATTATAGAAGAATGTCAAGAATTATAACATTCATAAACCAGTCGGAGAACACTTCAATCTCTCTGGTCACGCGATTACAGACATGAAAGTTGCTATATTACAACAAAAAAACTTCAAATCCAGACTCCAGCGAGAAACTGTTGAATTGGAATTCATTTGCAAATTGGATACAATTAACTTAGGCTTGAATAGAGACTGGGAGTGACTAAGTCATTATGCAAGGTAACCTATTTCCCCTTTCCCCCCCGCCCCCCCCAGACGTTCTTGTTAAACCCTGGATTTGTGCTGGAAATGGCCCACCTTGATTATCATACACATTGTAAGGAGAGTGATCACTTTAGATAAGCTATTACCAGCAGGAGAGTGGGGTGGAAGGAGGTATTTTTTCATGCTTTGTGTGCATATAAAAAGATCTTCTACACTTTCCACAGTATGCATCCGATGAAGTGAGCTGTAGCTCAGGAAAGCTTATGCTCAAATAAATTGGTTAGTCTCTAAGGTGCCACAAGTACTCCTTTTCTTTTTTCAGGGGTAATTGTTACCTTGTCATTCTTAACCAATTGGATTATCTTATCACTGAGGACTTGGTAAGAGATAATACTCCTTTTGTGCTCTGCCAGGAGATAGGGAAGTACTAGACCCAGTGCACCCTCCACAGTCTGCAGGAGAAGAAGAGGAGAAGAAAAAACTAGGTTTTCCTGAACAAAGTCACTTGGCCAAAAGCCATTAGCGTTCTCACACAGGGCCCTTGATGTTCCCATATGAAGCACTTTCTTGTAAGTGCCTGTGTACAGAGTATTTCTGTTAGCTGCAGCAGTGTTGTATGTTTGACATTTTTTCGATCTGTCTTTAGAGGAAGGTGGAACTAGTATAGGGCTGGGAACCAGGAACTCCTGAGTTTGTGTCTGCTCTGACACTGATTTGCTGCATGGCCTTTGGCAGGTCACTTTACTCTGAGCTTTGGTTCTTGGCCCCCTCCTCGCCCCCCACCTCTCCCCCCCAAAAAAGAAAAGAAAACTGGATAATTTGGGTTTACTTTGGAGGTTGAAAGTTTTAACACATTAACATTGTAAGGTGTTTTGAAGCTGTACAAAGCTAGATAAGTGCTCGCTATTATTTTTATGAATAATAGCTTTGCAGTTCACCTTTAAATTAATGTGAAAACTTAGTTAATCCCGTGCTGATCTGCTGAATCCCACCTTGTAACTAAGTTGTGGGTAGCATTCTACACAAAATAAGTTTTAGTTGAACACTTTAAAAGCTGTTTCTTCCTTCCATTTTGTTCTGAATCCTTCTGGCACTTCGACATTCACTTGAGGATATTCTAGAAAGCATAATTCTATGACATGATCATGAGACTGAGATTTCTGTTTTCTGATATTACATGGATGCTGTCAATGAATTATATTTGTTATGCGCAAACAGAATATAGTCCCAACCAATAATTATTTATACTTGGCTTTAAAAGGGTTTTGAAGCTGAAGAGGAAAACAGTCACAAGCAAAACTGAATGAGGAGTACTTGTGGCACCTAAGAGACTAAAACTTATTTGAGCATAAGCTTTCGTGCATCTGATGAAGTGGGTTTTAGCCCACGAAAGCTTATGCTCAAATAAATTTGTTAGTCTCTAAGTTGCCACAATTACTCGTTCTTTTTGCTGATACTGACTAACACGGCTGCCACTCTGAAACCTGTCACCGAGCAAAACTGAGGAAAAATTTTTAAAAGATCAATTATAATTGGGAGTTTTTAAAGACAATTTTACTAGATGCCCAAATACTACAGTTCCGCAATCACAAAAGAGGACTTCATTTTAAAATGATCTGGTTAAGAGGGAAAGTGAAAGCAGCATTAATGGAAAGGGACAATATCCCCGCTAATCACAAATGGAAAACTGGGTAAGTTCATATGAATAGCAATCATCAGTTGCAGGCAATTGATAAGAGAAGCTAAAGATATAATTGAAAATCTATGGCTACTAGGCTTAAGGACAACAAGAAGGAATGTTTTAAATATACCCCAAACAAAAGAAATCCTAGCAATGCTGTAAGTCTGCTACGAGATCGGGATAGTAAAATTGCTGCTGTTAAGGAAATGACAGAAGTATTTGATTGACCATATGGATTCCACTCTTGGTGTGCATGCGCCCTTCGTGCATAAGATCAATTTCTTTTGGTGACAGGTGTCTATTTTGGCCTGTGTCTGAGGTGCCCTTGGAGCCCCCCTCCTTTCTTTCACACACCTGAGGGCATAAAGAGCAGAGTGTGTCTAATTGTTTCTCAGTTCCTTCTTACTGCCTGTGCCACTGAGACAAAAACCCTGCAGTGTCGGCTTTCTCCACTAATGGTACAGTTTTCCTTAGCTTTGTATGTGTTATTTTGGGAGTGCAGTTAGGATAGTTTTTCTCCTTTTATGACTATTGGGGAAAATCTATTTAGTTTTATTTATATATTTTCTTCATTAAATAATTTGTTAGCCTAGGACACCCTCTTCCCACCCCTCCCTCCCTTCCTGCCATCAAGGGACTATTTGGTGGACTCAATACCAGAGTCCGTCATCTTTTCTTGAAACACTTAGGGTGGTCCTATCCAAGCCACCAGCCTTTTGGAGGCACTGATGTGTCAAGTTAAAGGGGTATCCCTTTACTGACGTCTCCTTTACTGAAGCAGGGCATACCTCACAGAACAGCCCTTCCCTTGGAGGAGTTGTAGTCCTTTTCCTCCTCTGCTGAGGTACCAGGTACCACTTTGGGACTTAGGGACGGACGCTTAAGAAAGAGTCTTTGAGGGATAGAAGAAAGATACCTGTGGCTCATAGAGATCCTACCTGGTACCCCCTCATATGTCCTTCATCTCAAGACCCTTTCCTACACCATCTGTGGCCTTACTGGATACTCTAGAATTTACAGCCATCCACAAAGAGACCATTATCTCAGGCAAGACAGTTGGGTACAGCCGCAGATGTGTGAGGCAGGAGGAGGAGAGTGAGGAAGAACATCAGCTGCTAGAGAGAGAGCAACTGATCCCTGCTGCAATCTCCGCATCGTCGCCAAATGAGGCAGTGAATCCATCCACGTCTGTCTCAGTTGTTGAATTTCAAGGTATTCTAGGACTTGATGAAGAGCATGATGGAAACTTTGGCTATATCCTTGGAAGTAGTCCAAGAAAAGCAGTACAAACTGTTGGCTATTCTATATCCTTCTTTACCAGGGCGGCTCACCGGGCTCATTAATAAATGTCTAGTGGAGCATGCAAAAAATGTGGCCCATACCTGTATCAGATGTGTCTGGCTTCAAGAGTAAGCTTGATAAGTTTATGGAAGAGATGGTATGATGGGATAGCCTAATTTTGGCAATTAATTGATCTTCGACTATTAGCGGTAGATATGCCCAATGGCCTGTGATGGGATGTTAGATGGGGTGGGATCGGAGTTACTATAGAGAATTCTTTCCTGGGTGTCTGGCTGATGAGTCTTGCCCACATGCTCCGGGTTTAGCTGATCGCCATATTTGGGATCAGGAAGGAATTTTCCCCGAGAGCAGATTGGCAGAGGCCCTGGGGGTTTTTCGCCTTCCTCTGCAGCATGATCACTTGCTGGAGGATTCTCTGCACCTCAAAGTCTTTAAACCACGATTTGAGGACTTCAGTAGCTCAGACATAAGTTAGGGGTTTGTTACAGGAGTTGGTGGGTGAGATTCCATGGCCTGCGTTGTGCAGGAGGTCAGACTAGAAGATCATAATGGTCCCTTCTGACCTTAAAGTCTGTGATTCTATGATCAGTTGTGGCCATGTCAAAAAGAACTGATAGGAGGTACCCAGGTCCCTGCTAAGGGATTTGACTGTTTTTATTCATATCCAGCATCATTTGCATCTTCTGCTGCTTTTTCAGTTCAGGAGAGTGATTCTGGCCTCTCTAATTCCCTAAGTTAGATCTTCAGGACTGATTTGCAGCTCTTCACCTCCAAAATGCCTATTTCCATATGTTCCTCCTTCCAGCCCACAGGAAATACCTCAGAGTCCTGGTAGGAACAGCCCCCTGCCAGTACAGGGTCCTGCCGTTTGGTCTTTCTACAGCACCCAGGGGATTAATCAAATGCTTGGCGTGGGTATAGCGGCTCCTCTAAGGAGACACAGAATCCAGGTTGTATCCTTACTTCAGTGACTGGCTGATTCTTGGAAGATCACCCCAACAGGTGACCAGTTCTATTCAAGTAATTCTAAAACCCAGTTGTGCTTTTGGCCTTTACTACGTCCCCTGTCAATAGGTTCCACAGGTTGACTCTGTGTTGTGTGAAGTACTTCCTTATGTTAGTTTTAAACCAGCTGCCTATTAATTTCATTGGGTGACCCCGGCCCTTGTGTTATGTGAAGGGGTAAATAACACTTCCTTACTCACTTTCTCCACGCTATTCATGATTTTATAGACTTCTATCATATCACCCCTTAGTCGTCTCTTTTCTAAGATGAAACGTTCCAGTCTTTTTAATCTCTTCTCATATGGAAGCTGTTCCATCCCCCCAATCATTTTGTATCCCTTCTCTGTACTTCTCCCAATTCCAATATATCTTTTTTTGAGATGGGGTGACCAGAACTGCACGCAGTGTCCAAGCTGTGGGCGAACCAGGGATTGTTACAGTGGCAATAGGATATTTTCTCTTTTATTATCTGTCCCTTTCCTAATGGTGCCTAATGCTCTTTTCACTTTTTTGACTGTCCCTGCACACTGACTGGATGTTTTCGGGGAACTATCCATGATGACTCCAAGATCTCTTTCTTGAGTGGTAACAGCTAATTTAAACCCCATCGTTTTGTATGTATAGTTGGGATTATGTTTTCCAATCTGCATTACTTTACATTTATCAACATTGAATGTCGTCAGCCATTTTGTTGCCCAGTCACCCAGCTTTGTGAGATCCCTTTGTAACTCTTACTCCTGAGGGAATTCTGCACCAAAAAATTATGCACACAGTATTTTAAAATTCTGCAAATTGTATTTGTCAATAAATAAATGTGGCTTCAGCATGGCAGTGGGGAGCACAGGGCACTGGCTGCATTGAGGTGGGAGATCACCCTGAAGCCCCCACCTACCCCGGTATAAGGACTTGATGGTGAGACTGCACCTGATCCGGACACAGTGCAGGGGCTGACCCTGACCCAGAAACACCCCAGGGCCATGCCCCTCTGTGCCAGGTGTGGGTGGGCAGACTCAGCCCGGCAGGATCCAAGTGTGGAGGGGCTTAGTGTGGGGTGAGAGGTTTCTGTGTGTGGGCGGCTCAGTGGGAGATCACAGAATATCAGGGTTGGAAGGGACCTCACCACTGACAATGATTTTTGATGCACCACAGATCCAGGAGAAGTGTAGAGAAGAACACAAGCCATTGTTTGTCATTATTGACTTAACTAAAGCTTTTGATTCCATCAATCGTGAAGCTGTCTAGATTCGGTTGTCCATTATCCATGTCACAGTTAGTAATTCTGCAATTTCGTATTTGAATTCCTTCAGAACTCCTGGATGAATCCCATCTGGTCCTGGTGACTTATTACTGTTTATTTTATCAGTTGTTCCAAAACTACTTCTGTTTATACCTCAAGCTGGAATAGTTCCTCAGATTTGTCATCTAAAAAGAATTACTGAGGTGTGGGAAATTCCCTCACATCCTCTGCAGTGAAGACTAATACAGAGAGTTCATTTAGCTTCTCTGCAACCATCTTGTCTTCCTTCAGTGCTCCTTTAGCACCTGGATCGTCCAGTGGCTCCGTTGATTGTTTGACAGGCTTCCTGCATCTGATGTTCTTTAAGAAATTGCTGTTAGTTTTTGTATTTTTTGTTAGTGGTTCTTCAAATTCCTTTTTGGCCTGCCTAAGTGTACTTTTACACGTGACTTGCCAGAGTTTGTGTTCCATTCTATCTTTCTCAGTAGGATTTGACTTCCTATTTTTAAAAGCTGCCTTTCTGTCTCTAACCACCTCTTTTATTCTGTTGTTTAGCCAGGGTGGCATTTTTTTGCTCCTCTTACTGATTTTTTTCATTTGGAGTATACATATAGTTTGAGCCTCTACTATGGTGTCTTTAAAAAGTTTCCGTGCAGCTTGTAGGCATTTCATTCTTGTTGCTGTTTGTTTTTAGTTTCTGTTTAACTAGCCGCCTCCTTTTTGTGTAGTTCCCCTTTTGAAGTTAAATGCTACTGTGGTGGGTTTCTTTCATATTTTCCCCCTACAATCATGTTAAATTTAAATACATTACGGTCACTTTTATCCAGCGGATCAGCCAAATTCATCTCTGGGACCAGATCCTGTTTGCCAGTTAAGACTAAACCAAGAATTCTCTCTCCCCTTGGGGGTTCCAGAACTAGCTGCTCCAAGAAGTAGTCATTAATGGTGTCTAGAAATTTTATCTCTGCATCTTATCCTTAGGCGACATGTTCTAAGTGACTGTGTGGGTTGTTGAAGTCCCCCATTATTATTGGGTTATTTTCCATCCACAGAGTCAAGACCATGCAGATCTGTGCTTCCATGTCATATAAGACCTGAGTTTTTATTTTAAGGCAACACTGCACCCTACACGTCTTTCTAACTGAGGTCTGGTCTGCACTAGGAAATTTAGGTTGGCATAACTAAGGGTATGTCTACACTGCCCACCTTAGAGTGTGGCTGCGGCAGCGCTGTGACTTGGGCAGTGTAGTTACACTTTATCACGGCGGTGGGAGAGCTCTCCTGGTGACTTTAAAAAAACCCACCCGAAGTGCTGAAAGTGGCAACGTAGACACATCCTAAGTGTCTCATGGCTGTGAAAAATCTTCACCTCTGAATGATGCAGTTAAAGCACTCTAACCTCCAGTGTTGACGGCACTAGATCAATAGAGTATCGGGGGTAGCCGTATTAGTCTGTATCCCCAAAAACAACAAGGAGTCTGAAAGGTGGCACCGTTAAGACTAACAGATTTATTTGGGCATAAGCTTTCGTGGGTAAAAAACCTACTTCTTCGGATGCATGGAGTGAAAATTACAGATGCAGGCATTATTATACTGACACATGAAGAGGACGGAGTTACCTCACAAGTGGAGAGCCAGTGTTGACACTGGTGTCAGTGACACTGAGGTCCAAGGGCACTCCAGGGGGGGTCCAAGAGCCCTGCTGAGAAACTCCTCCCCCTCCCTCCCAGTACTCTGGGGAACACGGTTTCTACCTGCCCTGGCTTCGCACTGCTCCCGGAAGCAGCCAGCACGTCCCTGCGACCCCTGGGGGGGGAGGGGGTCTCCACGTGCTGCCTCTGCTCCGAGCGCCAACTCCTCCCCCCCACCCCCCCACCTAAGAGCCGCTGCCAGAGGGATGTGCTGGTCATTTTTGGGAGCTGTTCAAGGTAAGCGCCACCCCCCCGCACCTCTGCCCAGAGCCTGCACCAAAATGCCCTCCCTGAGCCTGCACCCGACCTCCTCCTGTACCTTAACCCCCTGCCCCAGCCTGGTGAAAGTGAGTGAAAGTGCAGGATAGCGAGCAAGGGAGGGGGGAGGGGGGGATGGAGTGGGCGGGGCAGGGCCTTATGGAAGAGGATGGGGCAAGGCTGAGCGGGGGGGTCCTCGGGTTGCTAAAGTTTGAGAACCGCTGGTGTAGACAATCCCTGATCTGCTAACTCTTCATGCTGTTCACTATTTATGTGATTTATGTTTGATTAAAGCAAAATGGCTTTTTACTGCCATCTGTCCCAGAAATGTCCAGAGAATCACTTACTTCTCTAATGCTCATCCTTAAGCTGGTATAAGAGTCCCCCTATCTCCATAATGAAGGTCCTTTAACTCTCTGCCAGCCATAGTGTTTGCAAACTATTCTTCTCCACTTATATTCCCCAAAGTTTTTGGAAATAAAGCACTGAAGATATTCAGCTATACCCCTTGGTCACTCAGTTCTGTCCTCTACTGTCTGCCTTCTCTGTTACCAGAGAAAACTTTCTTACAAAATCCCTCTTCTGTTTGCACTGCCTTGTGGCAGCATTTTCTGGAATGGCTGTTCTAGCAGCTTCTATGTAGGTTTGCCTCTCTTGAAGAGGTTAGATTCTTGTACTTCAACCTCTCCTGCCTGCTTGCCAAACTGACATCCCCAGACCAGGGATGGCTTAAAACAGGAGCATTTTATTAAAGAATTAACAAAATTAAAAAGCCCAAACACTTTCATAGTTCTTGCACAGGCCCACTGTGGCTGAGTCTTTCTGGAGCATACTATGTGCTGCTGCTGCAGCTATGCTCTGTTCCCCAGAGCTGTGATCCCTTTTGACCTCTTCAGCGTAGCTCCAGTCCTTAAAGGGATAAGCTGCAGATAAATGTTACCCTGGCATTCCCTTATGAGTTACCCAGGTTCACGGCAATACTAGGAAAAGCTGATTGGACTGATGACAACAGTGAAATTTACTTGGGCATGATACCGTTGTCCCTCAGAAAATTATGGCTATTACAGAATGAAGCAGTGGTTGTTCTCCACAGCATGGGCTACCACAATTATATTTTGATCAGAAAGGTTGCTGAGTATCTGGAAAGGCACCCATAATAAAGAGCCCCATTCCAAAGCTGGTGAAAGATCCACTTTGACTAATGTGGTGACAAGATGTCAATCAGCAGTAACATAGGGTTATGAGAATTGCAGAAAATATTTAAACTTTCCACCATAATTCATCCAGTCTACACAAAGAAAGTATTGTAGTTCCTTGGAAAAAGAAGGCTGAAGGAAATGTCAGATACTAGAACATTTTTAGTCATCCTGCCCTTTTAAAATAGTCATAGCAAGCCTCAAATTATTGACCAAGTGAAATGAGGCCTTAGAGTCAAATCACTACTTTTCTTTGTCTATACGTACATAACACAATAACTTCTGAAAACTGCAGCTGACCAACTGCAAAATTTTGGGGAATGTTTTAGGTATCACAGTGGGCATAGTTCTGTTTAGAATCATAGAATATTAGGGTTGGAAGAGACCTCAGGAGGTCATCTAGTCCAATTCTCTGCTCAAAGCAGGACCAACACCAACTAAATCATCCCAGCCAAGGCTTTGTCAAGCTGGGCCTTAAAAACCTCTAAGGATGGAGATTCCACCACCTCCCTAGGTAACCCATTCCAGTGCTTCACTACCCTCCAAGTAAAATAGTGTTTCCTAATATCCAACCTAGACCTCACCCACTGCAACTTGAAACCATTGCTTCTTGTTCTGTCTTCTGCCACCACTGAGAACAGCCGAGCTCCATCCTCTTTGGAACCCCACTTCAGGTAGTTGAAGGCTGCTGTCAAATCCCCCCTCACTCTTCTTTTCTGCAAACTAAACAAGCCCAGTTCCCTCAGCCTCTCCTCTTAAGTCATGTGCCCCAGCCCCCTAATCATTTTTGTTGCCCTCTGCTGGACTCTCTCCAATTTGTCCACATCCCTTCTGTAATGGGGGGACCAAAACTGGACACAGTACTCCAGGTGTGGCCTCACCGGTGCTGAATACAGGGGAATAATCACTTTCCTCGATCTGCTGGCAATGCTCCTACTAATACAGCCCAATATGCCATTAGCCTTCTTGGCAACAAGGGCACACTGCTGACTCATATCCAGCATCTCGTCCACTAATCCCCCAGGTCCTTTTCCGCAGAACTGCCGCTTAGCCAGTCAGTCCCCAGCCTGTTGCAGTGCATGGGAGTCTTCCTTCCTAAATGCAGGACTCTGCACTTGCCTTTGTTGAATCTCATCAGATTTCTTTTGGCCCAATCCTCCAATTTGTCTAGGTCACTCTGGACCCTATCCCTACCCTACAGCCTATCTACCTCTCCCCCCAGCTTAGTGTCACCTGCAAACTTGCTGATTTTGATGAAAAATGGAAATGCTGGATTTCCACGAACATCAGGCCCAGAAGCTTTGGCACTCTTTGCTGCTGCCTACACATTGTACAGGCAGCATCTTACTCAATGATTGTGCACTTCGTTGCTTACAATGGCTGAGCTGTATATCTAGCCAGGCCCCTCACTTCAACTGGAGCAAGCCTCCCCCGCCAGGTGCTATTTGCACTTGAAAAGTCGGATAACAAACAACTCTGACTAAATGAGGAACCAAATGTATGACCCTCTACTCTTCTTGCCCCCCCCCCCCAAACTGCTATAGAAAAATCAAGCAGTGCACAAACTACAAGACCTTTGAAAATGAGACTAACCCCAAAAGCAGAATTTTTGTCAACCTTTTTCACCCCCGTCAAAATGAAAATTCAGTTACTACACCATCACCAAAATATTGCTGTGCTACATTAGGGCTACAGGTAGAATTTGTGCAAAACTGGGGTCATTTGGTTGCTGGGTTCCCAATGTATTGCATGCGTGCCAACACCACAAGCTATGAGCTTTTAATTTTCAAAATGCTCTTAAATCCATGTGTTTAGCAAGTTTATATTGAATTTTGATATTCCACAGCAAGGGGTGGGGGCTGGGTTGAGGAAACCTCAGGAAAGGGGGAAGCTCATGGAGATGAAAGGATCTGTTCGCAGTGAGTCAATTCATAGAGGGAAATTGATTGGTGATGAAAATGTTCTAAATTCAGCCTAAGCAAGTATGCGAAAGCCAAGTCCACCAGAGTCAGGATGAGTGGCAGCCCCTAGTCTAGGTTAAGAAGTTGTGACCAGTGTTTAGTCAAATATGTCTTGAAATGGTTCAGATGTTAAACCTCCTATCACGGTTCAGGGAAACTGCACCTGTATTTCCCCTCAAAGGTTCAGCAAGGGCATCCACTCTCAGGCTTCAGCTCCCCAGCTGTTGCCTTTTTGAGTGGAGACCCTTGTGTGTGTCCCTTCTGAGTGGGGTATTTCCAGGCTGTCCAGTTCTCTGCCTTCACTATTATTTCCAGCAAAGACAGTCTGCCTAAACAGGCCTGTCCGCTTTCTCTCCAGGGACAATAACAGGTGTCATTGCTGCAGTTATAACATTACCACACAGCACTTCCTATGTGAGCCTACTCTATTCTTACAGTAAAAAAGCATTACAGAAAAAACATGTTCAGAATAATAAAGGAACCTACCTACTTGCATGGTAGTAAGTTTACCAGAGTCCACCCCACTCTAACATGGATTCTGACAGGAACAGTCCTTCAGACCTTCCACCCAAGGGTTACAAGTTACATCATAACTTAAGCTCAGAACAAGCACACGGTCTTACGGGGCCTCAGTAGTCCAAGCCTTTCCAACCCTTCAAGGGATTGGAACCTTCTGTGGACTAGAAATCCTGTCCGTTTGCTGGATCAGGAAGAAGGCCGTGAGCCAGTTTAAAAACCAGGTTATTTATCTAAAAATCCTTTCTTTGTCTGTCAGTCTCTGGAAATCCAGTTTGAACTAGTATATGTGTACCTGTGGGGGGGAAGAGGAGAGGAGGATTGTGTTCAAATGTTGATAATGGAGGAAGTACATTAGCATCCCCCTCACTACTAGAAAAGTTACAGTGCCATATACCAACTGCAATTTTAATGCAATGTACCCCACAGATATTAACTCTAATTCAATACTTACTTACTTCAGTAAAGCATATTTTAGTTCCGTAATCTTTGTGCAGGATGTTGCAGGATATTGTCAGCCTGTCACAACTCCAATATGGAGGAGTTCTGTAATGTGAAAGCTGTAGCACCAAGATAAAGTTTAGACAGTGGTTCAAGTTGTACCAATGGGTACAGCAAAGGCTGCAGACAACCTCCTATTGATTCATTAACATGTCTGTTTCAAGGTCTTGCTTGCAATTTCCTTGGTTACAGCAAAGTGAACTTGGGAGGAGGGGTCATGAGGTACAGCTCAGGGCTGTGTGAAATGGATCAGATTCCTCAGTGCTGGTGGCATGCAGTAGAAGTGTGCTTGCCTCCAGTACAGAGACTCTCAGTTACTTGCTGCAGAGTAGCAACAGACTGTTTTCTGTTTTGCTGTAGAAGGGAGAGGTTTTGGGGTGGGACATAATTACCTGCCTCTTTCTATCCTCTTTGTCAGTTGGTGCCTCTGTGATATCTCTTGTTTCAGTGCATCTTTCCTGGCATGCAGACCTTTTCTGGCTGTTATGGAATGCTCTGAGACTATCATGTTTGCTGCAGTTAATTAGGAGGACTCTTCAAAAACGTTTACTGCCATTATCTTTTATAAGCCTTTGGTTTCTTATTCAACTGTGAAGGACCAAGACACACATTCCCCTCTGAGAAGGATTCTTAGTTGTTTAGGCAGAGTTCTCCGGAAGATGCTGCTTTCTCCCTTTGAGTTTGATTGATACATCCTGCTATTTTAAAAGTGACTTTTCTGGTTACAAATGATTTATGCCTTAATCTAGGAAATACTCTAGTGAAAGGTTTCAGAGTAGCAGTCGTGTTAGTCTGTATCCGCAAAAAGAACAGGAGTACTTGCGGCACCTTAGAGACTAACAAATTTATTTGAGCATAAGCTTTCATGGGCTACAGCCCACTTCATCGGATGCATAGAATGGAACATATAGTAAGAAAAATGTATATACACACACGTATACAGAGAAGGGGGAAGTTTCCATACAAACTGTAAGAGGCTAATTAGTTAAGATGAGCTATTATCAGCAGGAGAAAAAAACTTTTGTACTGATAATCAAGATGGCCCATCTAGACAGTTGATGAGAAGGTGTGAGGATACTTAACATGGGGAAATAGTCAATATGTGTAATGACCCAGCCACTCCCAGTCTCTATTCAAACCCAGGTTAATGGTATCTAGTTTGCATATTAATTCAAGCTCAGCAGTTTCTCATTGGAAAACCTGGATTTGTGCTGGAAATGGCCTAACCTGACGATTACTTTAGATAAGCTATTACCAGCAGGACAGTGGGGTGGGAGGAGGTATTGTTTCATATTCTCTGTGTATATATAAAGTCTGCTGCAGTTTCCACGGTATGCATCTGATGAAGTGAGCTGTAGCTCACGAAAGCTCATGCTCAAATAAATTGGTTAGTCTCTAAGGTGCCACAAGTACTCCTTTTCTCATTGGAGTCTGTTTTTTAAGCTTTTCTGTTGCAAAATTGCCACCTTTAAGTCTTTTACTGAGTGGCCAGAGAGGTTGAAGTGTTCTCCTACCGGTTTTTGAATGTTATGGTTCCTGATGTCAGATTTATGTCCATTTATTCTTTTGCGTAGAGACTGTCCGGTTTGGCCAGTGTACATAGCAGAGGGGCATTGCTGGCACATGATGGCATCTATCACATTAGTAGATGTGCAGGTGAATGAGCCCCTGATGGCGTGAATCATAGAATTATAGAATATCAGGGTTGGAAGGGACCTCAGGAGGTCATCTAGTCCAACCCCCTGCTCAAAGCAGGACCAATCCCCAATTAAATCATGTGGCTAATGTGATTAGGTTCTATGATGGTGTCACTTGAATAAATATGTGGACAGAGTTGGCATTGGGCTTTGTTGCAAGGATAGGTTCCTGGATTAGTGTTTTTGTTGTGTGGTTGCCGGAGAGTATTTGCTTCAGGTTGGAGGGCTGTCTGTAAGTGAGGACTGGTCTGTCTCCCAAGATCTGTGAGAGTGATGGGTCATCCTTCAGGATAGGTTGAAGATCTTTGATGGTGCGCTGGAGAGGTTTTAGTTGGGGGCTGAAGGTGACGGCTAGTGGCGTTCTGTAATTTTCTTTTAGACCTGTCCTGTAGTAGGTGACTTCTGGGTACTCTTCTGACTCTGTCAATCTGTTTTTTCACTTCACTAGTGGGTATTGTAGTTTTAAGAATGCTTGATAGAGATCTTGTAGGTGTTTGTCTCTGTCTGAGGGATTGGAGCAAATGTGGTTGTATCTTAGATCTTGGCTGTAGACAGTGGATCATGTGGTGTGTCCTGGATGGAAGCTGGAGGCATGTAGGTAAGTATAGCGGTCAGTAGGTTTCCGGTATAGGGTGGTGGTTATGTGACCATCGTTTATTAGCACAGTAGTGTCCAGGATTGTGTGGATTGGTCTAGGCTGAGGTTGATGGTGGGATGGAAATTGTTGAAATCATGGTGGAATTCCTCAAGGGCTTCTTTTCCATGGGTGCAGATGATGATGTCATCAGTGTAGCGCAAGTAGAGTAGGGGCGTTAGGGGACGAGAGCTAAGGAAGTGTTGTTCTAAGTCAGCCATAAAAATGTTGGCATACTGTGGGGCCATGCGGGTACCCATAGCAGTGCCGTTGACTTGAAGGTATATATTGTCCCCAAATATGAAATAGTGAAAGGTTGCTTGGGATGTGTTGCTTTCTGACATATTGAACTGGTGCTGCAGGCTTATCATAGAGAGAGTTCATCTGTTTAATTTCTTATTCTGGAGGATGCAGAGAACAGAGGCCTGCAGAAGTTAAGGTGGTTCCTTCTCGACTATGAAAGAAGTAAAAAGGTGCCTTTGTAGAGCTTCTGGTATAGAATAAGTCCTGTGTGGCATGTGTCCCTCTGAACATTCAAATATATGGTATAGGGTTTTCTGTCTGCAAGCATAAATTCCCATCTTTGACAATGTTGCCCCAGTCTCCTAAGAATGGCCACACTGAATCAGACCAAGGAGTACTTGTGGCACCTTAGAGACTAACCAATTTATTTGAGCATGAGCTTTCGTGAGCTACAGCTCACTGAGCTGTAGCTCACGAAAGCTCATGCTCAAATAAATTGGTTAGTCTCTAAGGTGCCACAAGTACTCCTTTTCTTTTTGCGAATACAGACTAACACGGCTGTTACTCTGAAACCTGAATCAGACCAATGGTCCATCTAGTCCAGTATTCTGTCTCTGACAGTGGCCAGTATCAAATGCTTCAGAGGTAATGAACTGAACAGGACAATTTTGAGAGGTTCATCCTCTGTTGTCTAGTCCCGTTTCTGGGAATTGGAGGCCTAGGGTAGGGGTGGGCAAACTGTGGCCCGTGAGCTGTTTTAAGCTGGCCCGCAAGCTGCACCATGCAGCTCGGCCCCGCTCCGGCCGGGGCGCTGGGTCGGGGGCCACACCACGCAGCTCCCGGAAGCCGCTGCATGGCCCTGCTCCGGCTCCTACACACTCCAATGGGAGCTGCAGGGGCAGTGCCTGCAGATGGGGCAGCGTGCAGAGCCGCCTGGCTGTGCCTCCGCATAGGAACCGGAAAAGGGACATGCCACTGCTTCCGGGAGCCGTTTGAGGTAAGCGCCGCTTGGAGCCTGCACCCCTGAGTCTTTTCCCACACCGTAGCCCTGACCACCCTCCCGCTCTCCAAACCCCTCAATCCCAGCCCGGAGCACTCTCCTGCATCCCAAATCCCTCATCCCTACCCCGAGCCCGCATCCCCACCCCAATTTTGTGAGCATTCATGGCCCGCCATACAATTTCTATTTCCCAATGTCACCCTTTGGCAAAATGTTTACCACCACCACCCCCAACCCCCCCAGTCTAGGGACACCCGGAGCATGAATTTGCATCCCTAACCATCTTGGCTAATAGACCTATCCTCCATGATGGACCTATCCTTCATGAATTTACCTAATTCTTTTTTGAACCCAGTTGTATTTTTGGCCTTCACAACATCCTCTGGCAGAGAGTTCCTCTACACATGGACTGTGCATTGTGTGAAGAAGTACTTCTCTTTGTTTTAAACCTGCTGCTTGTTAATTTCTTTGGGTGACCCCTGGTTCTTGTGTAGGGGTAAATAACACTTCCTTATTAATGTTCTCCATACCATTCATCTCATTGTGGGCCACTCCAGCTCAGCAGCTTCCCTGGCAGCCAATGCCACATACAAGTAGGATCCCAGGATGTCTGAGGTAATGACTCAGGAAATGTTAGATCGGTTTGAGGGATTGTCTGTATAGGAAAGGTGTACAAATGTAAACTAATGTGTGAAATTAAAACAATATAGTTATTCTGGTATAGCCCCCATTCTTCAAAATGGAGATATACCTATCTCATAGAACTGGAAGGGACCTTGAAAGGTCGAATCCAGTCCCCAGCCTTCACAGCAGGACCAAGTACCGTCCCTTATTTTTGCCCCAGATCCCTAAATGGCCCCCTCAAACCACTGAGCTTCCCCCCCCACCATTGCAGTATAATAGTGGATTTTTTTTTCTGTTTAGCATATGTGTGTTGGAAAGGGGCTAAACCAAAGTGACATGCCTATTTCTTACACTGAAATAGGCACATCCACAGAAGAGGTTATAGTGGTATGACTTCACCACTTATACCCAGTAAAATTTTCCCATGTAGACAGGACCTCAGAAGCTTTTTAATGATTCTTGAGTTCTGCCCTAAAACCTCAGTCATGCCAGCCAGTTTGCATTGCAACTAGCACCATAAACAGATGATAGGTTTTTGTGTGAGAACAGCAGTCGAATTAATGGGAACACAAGAGCTATACCTCATGCTAACTTGCTCGTGAAGACTGCCACAGTTCAGGGCAACTGCACCAGTATTCCCCTCTTGCAGTCCTGCAGTCTGACACCCATCTAGGCTCCAGGCTCCTTAGCCATCGCCTCTCTTGGGCAGAGACCCGTGTAATTCTCCCTCCTGAATGGGGGATCTTTAAGGCTGCACATTTCCCTGCTTATATTATGATCATCCCCAGCCAGCTAGATTGTTTAAATAGGTCAGTATTTATTCTTTACTTTCTTTCCAAAGGCTAAAAACAGTGAAATTGCCGGCAGTTACAAGTTACTACACAGCTCTTTATAAGCAAGCACATTTATTCTTAAGGTGAAAGCATTACAGAGAAGGTATGTTAAAAACAATAAAATAACCTACACACATGCTGAAAAGCTTACCAGAGGTCATCCCAGTTCCAGCCTCAGACTCTAGTAGGTGTCAGTCTTTTAAAACCAACAACTTGGGTTTACCCTGTGGTTACAAGTTCCTAATTGTCTCAGATTCAGAACAAACATGAATACTTCAGTTTTTTCTTTATACAGTTTGGTATTTTGATCTTGTCCCCATGTAACAGGTGATCAGCGGAGAATGACTTGCTCCTCAAGGCAGGAAGGGCTGAGTTTTTGCATAATCAGAAGTGGGGATTTGCGTTCATCTTCCCCTAGATCTTCCCCCAGATCTCTCATATGTCACATCTCCCCCTTCGAGAGGTTACATACAATCCCAGCCCACAATAATACGTAAACCATTCTTTTAACACAGTGGACCACAAAGATATTTAATCTTAATTCAATAAGGTCTCCCAAGGATACTTCAGGAAATTGCCCTATCTGTCACTATCGCAGGGCGACGACTCACTGCTGCGGCACCTCCTGCTGGTTGTCCAGGGAATTAGCTCTTTTCAGCCAGGAGCGCCTTCTGCTGTTCAGTGTCTCGCCTGCTGCTGGCCCCGTGCCTGTCCCGGACCCCGGCGCCCTTCTAGATTAGGGTTCTGCCCCCTGGCAGTACCCCCTCAGTTTGGGTCCTCCTCTCTCCATGTAGCTAGAGTCTCTCTCTCTTTCTGGCCCACTGCCCTCTTATAAGGGCCAGCTGGGCCCTAATTACACAGGCTACAGCTGTGGCTGTTTTCCCAAACAGCCCAGCTTTTTCCATCTCAGCCCTCTCCCAGGGCTGTTTTAAGCCCTTCAAGGCATGGTGGAGGGGACCATCCCGCCACAGTCACAAAGACAAGCCCTAAGTCACTGCCATTATATCCATTCCCCTGGGTGTGTTTGTCACGGTTGGTACCACGCTACCAGCAGCCTCCAAACCTGAAGTGTTTCTCTAATTCTTCTGTCAAGGTCAGAGTGGAAGAGGTAGTTGCTGTCTATTCTCTTCACCCCCACCACAGTTTGCTTGCTGCAAGCTTAGTTTCTTGAAGCACCCCTAGCTAATACTTGTGTGGTCTCCCTGAACCCCATTCCTTGCATAGTGGCACAGTGTATTAACCAGGAAGCCGTCAGGACAATAGCCAGGGCCTTGCTGCCAGTGGGACATGCAACGTATGTGTGGGGTTGTAGTCTTCCATTGTGTGATGCAATTCAGTTAATCATCCCATACAGTATTTATATTGGCCCTTTTCAATTTGTTGGTAGCTGTCCAGATTGGAGGCTCTGTCTACAAAAGGGGCTTTCATATTACCATACTCTTCAGGATGATCCCATTTTGAGTGGCAGCAAATATAAATAAATACCAGTATTGAGCAGTGTCTGGTAATAAGAACCTGTGGTACAGAGGTCAACAGAAGCCCAGGTAAAGCACATGAAGGCTGCTGAATCCCCTCTCCCAAACCAACAAGATCACTAGCAGGTTCCTCTGGGCAGCCCTGTCTGCCTACCACTGTGGATGGGATCAGCGGGGGACACAAGCAGCGCTACCTCATGATTGACTTCCAGCGGCTGCGCTACGGACCTGGAGCTGAGTCAGGCCCCTATGAGGAGAAGGTGATCCAGGTCCAGTACAACTCCTGCAGGTCGGCTGATATCGTCCTGGTGGCCAGCAGCAAGCAGAAATGCTGGATCACTGCAACAGAAAACATGCAGCCTGGCGACCTCCTCAAAACCTCGGGGCATATAGGCAGGATGGCAGTCTCTGCCAATGAAGGGGATGCATACCCTTTGGGAGCTCTGCCTTGGGGACCCTGATCAATAACCTGAAAAGCCACCCTGGGAAAGGAGAGCAGTACATCTGAGCAGCAGGGACCTGTGGGATGTTACTGTGGAAGGTGAATGGAACGGCCATCATGCAGCTGCCCTCTAAGAGACACATGCAGGTGCTGGAGACCAGCATAGCCACCGTGGGGCGAGTTTCGAACATTGACCACAACAAGCGGATCATTGGGAACGCTGGCCGGAACCGCTGGCTGGGGGAGCGCCTGCACAGCGGATTATGGCACTGCAAGGGCAGTTGGGCAGGACGCAAGATCAGACCACTCCCACCCATGAAGAGACATGTCAACCTGCCCACAGCAGCAGCTCGGGCTTGACACCTGGCCCCGGTGCCTGCCCCTCAATGGCTCTCAATAAAACCAGCTCCTACACACACACACACTCAAAAGGAATAATTAACCCATTATTAACAGGACAGGGAATTCTGTGGAAAGCAGAGGGTCTGAACCAGATCAAGAGGCAATGGAAAATCCAAGTCTGTTGGGGATGGGATGGAATTTAATGTGTGTAATATATACCATGGGGTGGTAGTACACCCTGTTGGGATGGCATCTAGAACAGCATGTGGAGTTTAGGAAACTAAGAAAGATGTAAAAAATCTTGAGAAAATTCATAAAAGGGCAACAAAAAGAGACGAAGATCTGGGAAGAGACTGAGGGAGCTAAATGAGGAGAGTCTAGAAATATATAGACTTTCTAGACTTCTGAATGAAAGATTAGGTTGTGTTGGTGGGGGAGTGGCACAATATGTGAAAGAGAGCATGGAGTCAAATACAGTGTAAATCTGAAATGAATCAGACAACGCCATGATTTCTCTATGGATAGAAATTCCATGCTTGAAAATGAGTAGAGCACTAGGAATATGCTACCAACCACCTGACCAGGATGGTGGCAGTGATTGTGAAATGCTCAGGGTAATTTAGGCTACAGAATCAGAAAACCCAGTAATAGTGGAGGATTCCAACGATCCCCATATTGACTAAGAAAATGTCACCTCAGGATGGGATGCAGAAATAAAATTTCTAGACACCTTTTAATGACTGCTTCTTCGAGCAGCTAGTCCTGGAACCCACAAAGGGAGAGACGATTCTTGATTTAGTCCTAAGTGGAGCACAAGATCTGGTCCAAGAGGTGAATATAGCTGAACCACGTGATAGCAATCATAATGTCATTAGATTTAACATCTTTGCAGGATGAAAAATACGAAAGAAACCTACCATAGTAGCATTTAACTTAAAAAAGGGGAACTACACTAAAAGGAGGAGGCTAGTTAAATGGATATTTAAAAAGAACAGTCACAAGAGTGAAATGCCTGGAAGTTGCATAGAAACATTTAAAAAACACCATAATTCATGTATAAACCCCCAATTTAAAAAAAAAAGGGAAGAGGACCAACAAAATGGATGATCCACAATGGATGAGCAACAGAATAAAAGACGTGGCTAGAGACAGAAAAAAGAAAAGGAGTACTTGTGGCACCTTAGAGACTAACGAATTTATTTGAGCATAAGCTTTCGTGAGCTACAGCTCACTTCATCGGATGCATACTGTGGAAAGTACAGAAGATCTTTTTATACACACACAGCATGAAAAAATCGGTGTTTACCACTACAAAAGGTTTTCTCTCCCCCCACCCCACTCTCCTGCTGGTAATAGCTTATCTAAAGTGATCACTCTCCTTACAATGTGTATGATAATCAAGTTGGGCCATTTCCAGCACAAATCCAGGTGGACTCCTCCTGAAGGTCAAGACAGCAGACTGGACTTCTACATAGAGTGCTTCCGCCGACGTGCACAGGCTGAAATTGTGGAAAAGCAGCATCACTTACCCCACAACCTCAGCCATGCAGAACAACAGCCTCAGAAACAACTCTGACATCATAATCAAAAAGGCTGACAAAGGAGGTGCTGTTGTCGTCATGAATAGGTCGGAATATGAACAAGAGGCTGCTCGGTAGCTCTCCAACACCACTTTCTACAAGCCATTACCCTCTGATCCCACTGAGAGTTACCAAAAGAAACTACAGCATTTGCTCAAGAAACTCTCTGAAAAAGCACAAGATCAAATCCGCACAGACACACCCCTGGAACCCCAACCTGGGGTATTTTATCTGCTACCCAAGATCCATAAACCTGGAAATCCTGGGCGCCCCATCATCTCAGGCATTGGCACCCTGACAGCAGGATTGTCTGGCTATGTAGACTCCCTCCTCAGGCCCTACGCTACCAGCACTCCCAGATACCTTCGAGACACCACTGACTTCCTGAGGAAACTACAATCCATCGGTGATCTTCCTGATAACACCATCTTGGCCACTATGGATGTAGAAGCCCTCTGCACCAACATTCCACACAAGGATGCACTACAAGCCTTCAAGAACATCATCCCTGATAATGTCACGGCTAACCTGGTGGCTGAACTTTGTGACTTTGTCCTTACCCATAACTATTTTACATTTGGGGACAATGTATACCTTCAAATTAGTGGCACTGTTATGGGTACCCACAGGGCCCCACAGTAAGCCAACATTTTTATGGCTGATTTAGAACAACGCTTCCTCAGCTCTCGTCCCCTAACGCCCCTACTCTACTTGCGCTATATTGATGACATCTTCGTTATCTGGACCCATGGAAAAGAAGCCCTTGAGGAATTCCACCATGATTTCAACAATTTCTATCCAATCATCAACCTCATCCTGGTCCAGTCCACACAAGAGATCCACTTCCTGGACACTACTGTGCTAATAAGCGATGGTCACATAAACACCACCCTATACCGGAAACCTACCGACCGCTATTCCTACCTACATGCCTCCAGCTTTCACCCTGACCACACCACACGATCCATTGTTTACAGCCAAGCTCTGCGATACAACCGCATTTGCTCCAACTCCTCAGACAGACAAACAGCTACAAGATCTCTATGAAGCATTCTTACAACTACGATACCCACCTGCGGAAGTGAAGAAACAGGTTGATAGAGCCAGAAGAGTTCCCAGGAGTCACCTACTACAGGACAGGCCTAACAAAGAAAATAACAGAATGCCACTAGCCATCACCTTCAGCCCCCAACTAAAACCCCTCCAACACATTAAGGATCTACAACCTATCCTGAAGGATGACCCAACACTCACAAATCTTGGGAGACAGGCCAGTCCTTGCCTACAGACAGCCCCCGAACCTGAAGCAGATACTTACCAGCAACCACATACCACACACCAGAACCACTAACCCAGGAACCTATCCTTGCAACAAAGCCCGTTGCCAACTGTGCCCACATATCTATTCAGGGGACACCATCACAGGGCCTAATAACATCAGCCACACTATCAGAGGCTCGTTCACCTGCACATCCACCAATGTGATATATGCCATCATGTGCCAGCAATGCCCCTCTGCCATGTACATTGGTCAAACTGGACAGTCTCTACGTAAAAGAATAAATGGACACAAATCAGATGTCAAGAATTATAACATTCATAAACCAGTCAGAGAACACTTCAATCTCTCTGGTCATGTGATTACAGACATGAAAGTTGTGATATTACAACAAAAAAACTTCAAAACCAGACTCCAGCGAGAGACTGTTGAATTGGAATTAATTTGCAAATTAGATACAATTAACTTAGGCTTGAATAGAGACTGGGAGTGGCTAAGTCATTATGCAAGGTAACCTATTGCCCCTTGCTTTTTCCTACCCCCCCCCCCCCCCCCCCGACGTTCTTGTTAAACCCTGGATTTGTGCTGGAAATGGCCCGCCTTGATTATCATACAAATTGTAAGGAGAGTGATCACTTTAGATAAGCTATTACCAGCAGGAGAGTGGGGTGGGGGGAGAGAAAACCTTTTGTAGTGGTAAACACCCATTTTTTTATGCTTTGTGTGTATAAAAAGATCTTCTGTACTTTCCACAGTATGCATCCGATGAAGTGAGCTGTAGCTCACGAAAGCTTATGCTCAAATAAATTGGTTAGTCTCTAAGGTGCCACAAGTACCCCTTTTCTTTTTGCGAATACAGACTAACACCGCTGTTACTCTGAATAGAGACAGAAAGGCAGCTTTTAAATATAGGAAGTCAAATCCTACTGAGGAAGAGAGAAAGGAGCATAAACTCCGGCAAGTCACGTGTAAAAGCCTGTTTAGGCAGGCCAAAAAGGAATTTGAAGAGCAACTAACAAAAGACACAAAAACTAACAGCAATTTTTTTTTAAGTACACCAGAAGCAGGAAGCTTACGAAACAATCAGTGGGGCCACTGGATGACTGAGATGCTAAAGGAGCACTAAAGAAAAAACAAGGCTGTTGTGGAGAAGTTAAATTATTTGCGTTAGTCTTCACTGTAGAGGATGAGAGAGAGAGATTACCACCACACCTGAGCCATTCTTTTTAGGGGACCAATCTGAGGAACTGTTCTAGATTGAGGTGTCCGAGGACGTTTGGAAGAAACTGATTAAAATAAACAGTAATAAATTACCAGGACCAAATGGGATACATCCAGAAGTTCTGAAGGAATTACAATACAAAATTGCAGAACTACTAACTGTGGGGTATAACCTATCACTTAAAACGGCCTCTGTACCAGGTAACTGGAGGGTAGCTAATGTAACTCCAATTCTTTAAAAAAGGCTCCAGAAGTAATCCTAGCAATTACAGGCCAGTAAGCCTAACTTCAGTACCAGGAAAATTTGTAGAAAGTATAGTAGCAAAAAGAGTGGTCAGACACAGAGATGAACACGATATATTTGGGAAGAGCCAACATGCTTTTTAAAGGGAAATCATGCCTCACCAATCTACTGGAATTTTTTGAGGGTGTCAACAAATGTGGACTACAAAGGCCATCCAGTGGATATGGTGTACTTGGACTTTCAGAAAGCCTTTGACTAGGTTCCTCACCAAAGGCTTTTAAGGAAAGTGGGCAGTCATGAAATAAGAGGGGAGATCCACTTATGGATCCGTAACTGGTGAAAAGATAAGAAACAGAGGTAGGAATAAATGGTCAATTTTCACAGTGGAGAGAGGTATATATCAGGGTCCCCCAAGATTCTGTACTGGCACTAGTTCTGTTCAGCATATTCATAAATGATATGGAAAAAGGGGTAGATGGTCAGGTGTCAAAGTTTGAAGATGATACAAAATTACTCAGGATAGTTGAATCCAAAGATAATTGCAAAGAGTTACAAAGGGATTTCACAAAGCTGGGTGGGCAACAAAATGGCAGATGAAATTCATTTGGTAAATGCAAAGTAATGGACATTGGAAAACATAACCCCAACTATATACATACAAAACGATTGGGGTTTAAATTAGCTGTTAGCCCTCAAGAAAGAGTTGTTGGGGTCATTGTGGATAGTTCTCTGAAAACATCTGCTCAGAGTGAGATGGCAGTCAAAAAAGCTAAGAAAATGTTAGGAACCATTAGGAAAGGGATAGATAAGACAGCAAATATCATCATGCCACTATATAAAAATACATGGTACTCCCACACCTTGAATACTGCATGTGGTTCTAGTTGCCACATCTCAAAAAAGATATATTAGAATTGAAAAAAGTACAGAGAAGGGCAACAAAAAATTAAGAGTATGAAACAGATTCCATATGAGGAGAGATTAAAAGTCTGGGATGTGTCTGTTTAGAAAAGAGACGACTAACGGGGGATATGACAGCAGTCTAAGGAAGTGTTATTTTCCCCCTTTCCTGGTTCCTTTGTTATGTGGTCACACAATGAAATTAATAGGCATCTGGTTTAAAAGAAATGTAAGAAGTACTGCTTCACACAACACACAGTCCACCTGTGGAACTTGCTGCCAGGGGATGTTCTCAGTGGTGGCAGATGACAGAAAAAGGAGTAATTGTCTCAAGTGGCAGTGGGGGAGGTTGAGGCTGGATATTCAGAAACACTATTTCACTAGGAGGGTGGTGAAGCACTGGAATGGGTTACCTAGGGAGGTGGTGGAATCTCCATCCTTTGAGGTTTTTAAGGTCAGGCTTGACAAAGCCCTGTCTGGAATGATTTAGTTGGTGTTGGTCCTGCTTTGAGCAGGGGATTGGACTAGATGACCTACTGAGGTCTCTTCCAACCCTAATCTTCTATGATTCTAGGGGATGTTGTGAAAGTGGAAAGTTATAACTGGGCTTAAAAAAGAATTAGGTAAGTTCATGAAGGACAGGTCCATCAGTGGCTATTAGTCAAAGTGGTCCAGGAAGTAGTCCCCTGCCCTGGGCGTTCCTAAATCTCTGACTGCCAAAAGCTGGGCCTGGATAACAGGGGATGGATCACTTGATAAGTTGCCCTGTTCTGTTCATTCCCTCTGAAACATCTGGCACCCGCCACTGTCGGAAGATAAGATACTGTGCTAGATGGACCATTGGTCTGAGCCAGTACGGCCATTCTTATGTTCTTAATATGACTTTGGGGATGGGGAGCAGGGCTGCTAACCTAGGAGATGACCGTGTGAGTTAAGATAAGGAATCGTTCCCCCTCTCAAAAATAAGTTGAGGATTAGTGGCATGAGATGCAAAAGAAAAATTTTAGGCTGTGTATCTGGAATGCTTAGCAGGGTGCCTGGGTGATGGGATAGACTCCTCGGAGGAGGTGGCTCAGCTCTTTGAGAACAAGGTTACATGTTAGTAGGTCTGAGCCAGGGGTGGCCAACCTGAGCCTGAGAAGAAGCCAGAATTTACCAATGGACCTTGCCAAAGAGCCACTAGTACTCCTTTTCTTTTTGCGAATACAGAGTAGGCTGCTACTCTGAAACCAGTAATACGTCAGCAGCCCACCCTTCAGCTCCCCCTTCCTGCTCCCAGGGCCTCCCACCCACCGGCAGCCCTGCTGATCCACCCCCCCGCCCCTCCCTGTACCTCCCGCAGCTGTTTCGTGTTGTGCAGGAGGCCCTGTGGTGGGGGGGGGAGGAGCAAGGGCACGGCAGGCTCAGGGGAGAGGGCAGGAAGGGGTGGAATCATAGAATATCAGGGTTGGAAGAGACCCCTGAAGGTCATCTAGTCCAACCGCCTGCTCGAAGCAGGACCAATCCCCGACTAAATCATCCCAGCCAGGGCTTTGTCAAGCCTGACCTTAAAAACCTCTAAGGAAGGAGTGGGGGCAGGGCCTGTGGCAGAGCCAGGGGTTGAGCAGTGAGCACCCCCTCTCCTCCCCCCCCCCCCCCGGCACATTGGAAAGTTGGTGCCTATGGCTCCAGCTGTAGAGTTGGTGCCTACACAAGGAGCCGCATATTAACTTCTGAAGAGCAGCGCGTAGCACTGGAGCGACAGGTTGGCCACCCCTGGTCTGAGCCCTGCAGGGGCTTTTCTGACTTTTCGATTTCTGAACCTGAATGCTCTGGACTGCTGGAGCGGAGCTGGCTGTGTGTGTCTGTGAAAGGAAACTGGCCATTTTAATGGGCAGATTTCATGGTGCTTTTTCTGTTCCAGGGCACTGAGTCCATAAAGTTGGAAAATGGACAAAGCACAGCAGCTAAGCTGGGGCTTCCTCCTCTCACCCCGGAACAGCAGGAAGCTCTTCAAAAGGTGAGTGGCCCTCGTGTGGCCTTTCTTTAGCTCTTCCTCATCGTTAGTGTCAGGCTTGCTGCCACAGAGGGGAGCATACCAGGTGGGGAACCCGCCTGCCAGGAATACAGAGGGGATACTGGCTGCGCTGTCCCTGCACCTGAGCTCTTAGAATCATGCACAAGAAATGTTTTTTCTTGGCTGGGAATTCCTGGTAGCTGCATGGGAACATTATGGGATGTATTTGTAAAAAACAAAAAACTTGCCGAGATCCAAGTAGATAACAGTTTGATCTTAAGTTGTTAAGAGGTTTCTCTGATCCCAATGATGATGAGATGCTGCTGCCCCAAAGTCCCTGTCAGGTGCAGCCTGGACTCAACAGATAACAGATTCCAGAAATGCTCCAGCTGAATCCTCTGCAGGATTCATGCTAGAACACATTGCAAACTCTCTCTACCTTTCCTGTGCTCTCTGGGCAACTATTACCTGCCCCTTTGTTATAAGGGGACCTTTAATATACTGCAAAGATTATTTCATCCCTTTGGAGCCAAGCTATTTTAATTGTAGAACCAAGTCCATCCCAACTCTGATCTCTGGTTCTCAATTCTATGTGTGCATCCGGTTAGGACATTATTGCCGACTTCTGGCTTCCGCTCCGAGTGGGAACCAGTGATGTCTGAAGTGCTGAGAGGAGAGCAGAGTTTGGAATGGAGGGGAAGGTGGGAGCTGTGGGCTAGGTGTCTCCCAGATTCTGGTGAGGCAGGTATGCCATTGTTCTCTGTAGGCTTGGTGTGAATGTTCCCATAATGCTGAAGCTGCTTGTGTGTCTGTGTTTGGCTCGCAGTGTGAAACGGCCTCGTTTCCTCTGGCTGCTCCATAGCTGACAGATGTAAATCCCATTGTCCGTTTCCAGGTTTCCGAAGCACCCGCCTCAAATCCACGGTTTAGAGCCTGCCGTTCCCCGGCACCTCCCAAACACGTACAGCAATGGAAAGCAGGTGCCTTTGAGTGGGGTTGGCTGAATTTGTCCGTTCTGTCACCTGGGCATGGCACATCCATGGATATTAGTGACCCCTTGATTAGGAGCCTCCATCTCAGCATCATTGGATGTGCAAGGCTCAGTGTTTTCCAGAGTGGTAGAAGGCTGGGTAAAGGAAAAACAGTTCAGCCTTGTAGCCACAGCTCAGGGGACTGACGGAGGGAGCTGGAGTATATAGAAGGACCCACAGCTCCTGCTTACCAATATAGTGTAGACATACTCTGTAAAGGAAGGGAAGGGATACGCTCGGTGCAGAGTCTGGGCATGGGGAATAGGAGCCGCCTCGCTCTTTGTAGAACCTTTTGTCCAGATGTTCTCTGAGTGGAAAGGACTTGAAGGAGGCTATCTGTCCTGCCCTCATCTCAGCAGGTAAGGTGCAGTGGTGGGAGCTGAGGGGCAGAGGGAGGAAGAGGGAAATGCTGAGTGTGTAGTGCATGATGCTTTCCTAACATTGCGCCTGCTGCAGACTCTGAGTCCACCCCGTCCTTGCTCAAGCATTGTGCTGTATTTCAGGGTGAACAACTCCAAGATGCTGATCAAGATCATAGTAAGCTGTTGGCCCTTGACTAATGTAAAGTGCCTTAGTGCTTGGGGCCGGAGCACTGGAAAGCACCAGTGGCAACCAGTTGTGGGGTTCTGGGGAATGTTGTATGAAGTTAAATGTCCTTCCCTGGCACCTTGCAGAGTCCTGTGCCCTGTGATTATGGAGTCTGTATTTCCTTCCAGGCAAAGAAGTATGCGATGGAGCAGAGTATCAAGAGTGTGCTGGTGAAGCAAACCATCGCCCACCAGCAACAGCAACTCACTAACCTGCAGGTGAGAGATCCCTCTGGGCTCATCCCCTTGCCTTTACTCTCCCCACAAGGTGGAGCCTTTTATGCACTTAGAACCAGAGCACAGCCCTGAGGTCTGCCTGGAGCCAGGTACTTGCACTTCTGTTTCCACAGTGAAATTGAAGTATGTTGTCTTCGGCCCTGTCAAGGAAATCCCTCTCCTGCCCTCATACATACGCTCACCCTCCCTTTCCCCCCAGGAAAGCAGACTGCCCTGGGAAGAGAAGCTGATGCTTCCTCTCCTGTTGGCTGGCTAGACAATTTTTTCAGTTGCCAGAAAATCAAAGCATCTGCTGTGAGTTCCACTGTCAACCTGAAGCTAAGGTGGTGTCTGGGGTTACTGGGAGCAGTATCCTTTCACCATCCTGTCCCCCATGAAGAGAAGGTGCCCGTCTCTCTGGCCTTGCTGGCAGTGCCACCACTACCATGGACTCTGTAGATTTTTCTCAGAACTCCAGCTGGTTATTCCTGCTAATGCAGGATTGTCCAAGTCCTAGGAGACCCCTCTGCTGCTGTTTAAACCCCCCTTCCTTCTGAGAATCCTTACATACAGCTCACTGCCTCCTGTTTGAGGTTAAAGAGCCCAGCATAATGATTTGGGGGGTTGTGTATGTTTTAAAAAATGTTGAAGTGGGGATATGCCAGCTGCATTAGGCAGCTCTGGCCTTTCAGGGCTCTGTATGTTCCTGGGCAGCTGCTCTAGATGAGGGGCTCCTTGTAATTGCTGGGGGTGAATCAAGGACAGTGGTTACAGAGGTTACTATTGCCTTGAGTCCCCCCTGGGAGAAACCCTGCTTCCTGAGGCACTGGCAGCAGCACACCCCTCCCCAGAGTTGGTGGGCCTGGCATCTGCAGGGTCCCAGCGCTGGACAGTCCTTGGGAGCGGGCAGTGAGGGGCAAGGAAGGAGAGGCCTCTCCCACAGGTTCCCTGTGCCGTCGCTCTCTGCTTGAGTTTTTACGAACAGCCGTAGTATGCTCAGCTCCAACAGACTGAACTCTGTCTTTACTGTCTTTCAGATGGCAGCAGTGACAATGGGCTTTGGAGATCCTCTCTCACCTTTACAATCGGTCAATAGACATATTCACTTCTTCTTGGGCACTTTGTCTTAGTCAGGGCCTAGAGTGGGGAAGTATGTAGTGGTAATACAATGCTCTTAACTAAACCCAGTACAACCCTCCCACATACCCACCTGCTGTGGACAAGCACAAAAAACTGAGACAAAGTGTAAACTCCCCAAAGGAAGACCTTGGGCTGGGTACAGTCTGCTGTGACACTGGCCCCCTGGGCCCTGGAGTCAATTGCAAAGAGAGCTTTAGATTTCAAGCAGTTCTGAACACCTGTGAAATTGTGGGAGCCACCTTTCTAGGGATGCTACAGTTCTGAGGTCCTGACCTAAAAGTAACTGCCAAGGTAACTCACAAATGGGCAAGCTGTTAAGAAACCAGCACACAGAACAGAGACCTAGCAGCTAGGGTGCTGGGGAGCACTGGGGCATTACAGGCTTTCAGAGCATATCCTAGACCAAATGTGAGACTTCTGTTGCTATGTGCATACTTGTAGGCTAGGAGAATTTGGCATGTGTTTCAAGTAAAGCAGTGGAGGGCTGAAGCAAAAAGAACAATAGAGTTATTCAGAGAAAAGCAGTGCAGTCCCATAGTGCTGGAAGTTTCTAATTACTCCCACAGAGAGTCTGATTTACTTGGGATTATCTGTCCCCACCCCTTCTGGACACATGGGGCACTGGCATATGTGGGCTATAACCCCCCCCCTCCTTGTGCAAAGGGTCACTTGTAAATGTTTCCTTGTCTAGCTGAAATGTAATTTCTTTGGTTGGTGTAAAATGCAACCTGGAGGCCAGTGCTCCAAGGGGAAAGAAGCATTAAAACTAGACATGCCTGGCTTTCCTTCTGTAACACTGCCACGGTAGGTAGCTTGTCAGCTGGGGAGCCAAAATAGCATTTGTGGGGGGGAGGTAAGCTTGGACTGGGACAGGAAGAGCCATCTCTGCCTGAAGGCAGCATGGCCAGTTCCTGAGCCATGTTGCCTAAGAACCCGCTTTATCAATTTAATTTAGATATTATTGATCTCCCATATCACTAATTCTGCTAAACTGTGTTTTGCAGCCACATCATGCACCATTGGGTAACAGAGATGAAAACATGTAATAATGATAGATTAACCACTGGCTTAGTATTGTAAATCACTTACCAAAAAAAAAAAAAAAAAGCCTCCCTTTGCCAGGAGCCAGCACCTGCTGTTGGAGGGACAGAAAGGCTAGAAGTCAAGGCTTTGCCCTGGATCAGCCATCATGGTGTGTTGTGAACTCGATATTATTAAGATCCCCGTTTTCCCACCAAATGCTTTATCTCAAGGTCTGTTGGGAGTGTGGAGAGCAAGTATACCTTAAGAATGGGACCGTCTCCACTGGCAGGACCCACAAGGCTCATTTGTGAGGGAAGTGCAGCCTGAGCTTCCTGTTATAGCGTCTTATTGACCATAGTCAAAGCTTCCTATCCAGCAGACCTCTACCTGCAGGAGTGTTACCGAGCAGGGTTTCACCTTGTCACTTCACCAAGACAAGCAGTTTCCTTGCATAACTGCATCAAAAGTGCAGATGAAAACAGTGGTGCTTTGCATGTTGCCTCCCTCGTTTTGAGCTCCATCCTGAAAAGGTGCATGTTAACTTGTCCTTAATAATAATCCTCCTTAGCTCCTAATTAACAGCACTGTCTATACATACAAACACTGACTGCCCACCTGGAGGTGAGGGAGGAATCCGTAGCCTCTGTTTACAGATGGGGAAGCGGAAAGGTCAAGTGCCCAACCCAGAGCTACAGAGGAGGAGAGTCAATGGCAGGACCAGGATTCACATGCATGTTCTTGGCACCTGGTCCTGCGCTAAGTTCACAAAAATATGCTGCCTCTTCCCTTAGCTCACGGCACTGCAGGTTCCTGCTGGTACTCCCATGTGCCTGTCACGATCATAGTGCAGCTCAGCCCTAGCGTGGTGGCCCAGGAATCTAATGTAAAGGAGCGTGAATGGGTTCCTCAGAACTTCACTCCTCCTCCTGCTGCTGCTGCTGCTGGAGTCTCCTGCTTGTGCAGAAGGTTTAGAATGTGGATTTCCCACTGGGAGGGTTGCTGCCCAATATCGGAGAAGGGCTAATACTATCAGTCTGGTCTCTGTGGCAGGTATCATTGGAGGAGAAGAGAATGCCCCCTTCATGTACACATCTTTAAAGGTGTGGAAAATCCCTATGCCTGGGGCACGGGCCTCAGGCTGGCTAGAGTAGTAAGAAGAGGATTAAACTAATAGCAAAAGGGGAAGGTAGAATGAGGGAAAATCTGAGCACTCAGCACAAAATCAAGATGTTGAGAACAAAATTAATCAAGGAACCAAAGAACATGAAGAGAAGAAATTATCTAATTGCCTGAACACCAATGCTAGGAGCCTGGGTAACAAACAAGAGGAACTGGAATTGCTCATTTATGAGCATAAACTTGATCTAGTTAGTATTACTGAAACCTGGTGGGTTGGTTCGCCCAACTGGAATGTTAAGATCAATGGGAAGGGGGAGGGGCATTCTATCTCAAAAATGACATTAGCTGTTTGCAAGTCGCTGAAAACTCTGAAGAAGACAGATAAAACACAAGTGGGGTACTAGTTGGTGTCTGCTACAGACCACCAAAGCCCACTAAGGAATAGGATGACTGCTTCCTTTTATGCACGTAATTACAGTGTGTAAAAATAAAAGCTGTGTGATCATGGGGGACTTCAGTTTGAGTGACATATGGCGGAGGTCTTGTGCTGCCAGTACAGAAACATCCTTGGAATTTCTAAGCACAGATGACAATTCCCTAACTCAGAACATATTGCAGCCTATCCAGGGTGGTGTATGAGACCTTGTTCTAACAGAGAGAGAGAGGAACTGATCACAGCTCTAAAAATTAATGGTAGCTTAAGTACAGGTGATCATAACTTGATCACATTTATAATGTGCATGCAGAATAAAGTCCAGACCAGTAATATAGATGCTTGATGCATTTACTAGGGCCAATTTCACAAAGCTGAAAACAGTTATGAGCCAGATCAGTTGGGAGGAAGAATTTAATCAGAAAAATGTGAATGATGATTAGGAATAATTTAAGAACATCTTACTAGATCCCCAAAACACCACTGTCCCACAATCAAGGAAGAAGGCCAATTTTAGAGGGGAAATGAAGGCAGCTGTAAAAATTAAAAAGTCAATATATAAAAACAGAGGTTCCTGACTGTGGGCCGTGACCCCATCAGCAGATGGCGTTGTGATGATCCTTTGTGTGCAGAGGATGCCAGTTCGCTCAGCACAGCGTGACCTCGTATGTACGGTGTATGTACAAATTGGCGGCCTCAGCACAGCACCCTATGTACAAGGTTACGCCACATGGAGGATGCCGTTTTGTAGAGCTGTTGCATCCTCCATGCTGTCTGTGATCTCTGCAGAAAATAATACATTAAAATGGGGTTGTGCCTGCATGCAGTTTGGGAACCCCTGATGCAACCAGTGGAAGAAAGGGGCTGATAGTAATGAATGTTGGCTTCCCAAGGGTGGGAGGATTGGGAGACTGCACTAGAGATATTCTTGCCTAGCTGCTCTACAGTGTGACTGTGCCTCACTTTTCACCTGGCTCACAGGGTTTTGGAGCTATCATAAAATCTCATTTTAAAAGCATAAAACACAGCCCCAGTTTAGAGGTAAAACAAAACCTTTGTTTCCTTTGTTTGATGAGTCCAGGTTCAAGTTATCTAATATAACTGCAAGCACAGTAGTGTGGTGTGAGAACCTGGTTCGATGATAGCGCTCCCTCCCCTGAAGTGCTAGGAATCAATCCTGACTGAGGCTGTATTTTCAGCTACAAACAGTTACTTCCCTGGTCATGGTGACAGGCTCAGATGCATTTGGTATTTATTTTGTGCGGTTGTCTCATCAGACACAGTCCCTGCCTGCTCTGTCCGTTACTGTGTTGCAGGAGAGACCCCCCTGGCCACCCCTTTGTTACCATATGAGTTGTGGCATCCCTAGACAGGACACAGAACAACTCTGAGCTCATTGTGCTCACCCTTATGCCAGAGCTCTCCACCTGAGTTAGACCTTCATGCAATGGCCTTATAGCAAGGCCCTTCTTGGGGGGGTAAGTGTTCACAGAGCTCCCTACTTGGCTGTGGAGTACTGTAGAATTGGGTTGGGGAGGAAGGCACTAAGATTAGTGCTGCTTTTTCCCTCTTTGTAGGGCCCTCACCATTTTGCATTCGTTCCAGCTGTTCCATGCAGAATAAGAATGTAGCCCTGTACAAGTCTCCAGTGTGCGATAATAAATACACTATTGCTGATTATAGGGAGCTGCCTCTGCAGGGCTTTTCTTTCTGCCTTGGTCCCAATGCATGCTGATAAGATCACAGATTTGGCCAGTGTGTCCTAGCAGGCAGCACCTTCCTAGGTGAAGTTCTTAGAACTGCCATGTGGCTTGGAGGAAGCTGGTTTTAGGGATACCATCTGGGGAGCAACCAGGTTTCTCTTGCAAACAGACTTTCAGACAGGTTCAGGAAAAGAGTGCAGAGGCTTTCTCTGCACTGGGACAGACAATGGCTGAGTCTGTGGAGCTGTACCACTGTAGTTGCCAATACCAGTGGAAGATGCTAACTCTGAGCACCACAGACTTCCTCAAGAGAAGGGTTTTGTTTAATTGTTAGATTTTGTTTGTTTTTATTGAACTGTACAGTGCAGCTGCTGCTCAGTGTCAGCTCCTTTAATGCCAAGGGAGGGAGAGGGGAGGAGGTAGAGCCCGTTTCCAAACCCCTTGCTGCCCAGGGAGTGGGGAGGAGGTGGTTCCCAGTGCTAGATCCCTTGATGCCCAGGGCAGGGGAAAATGAGAGCATGTGGTACCCAATACTGGATCTTTTGCTGCGCCATGCAGGACAGGAGGGATTGCTGTTAGTGCCTGATGTTGGATCCCTTGCTGCCTGGAGGGGAAGCTGTTTTAGAATGAAGGTATTTCCCCCTGCTGCAGGCATTGCCAGAGATGTGATCTTGTCAGGGTGGGTTGGAGTTAGGGCTGCTTAAGTGGCAGAGCAAATCAGAGACTTGACTGTGCCCCTGGGAGTGAGCCTTACTGCCCTGCACTCCCCAACAGTCCATGCACTGAGCGAAAATACTTCTTTACCACTAAGAGTGTTCCAGGCTGTGCTGCAGCCAATGAGGAGCTGCTTGCTGTTGGGTCACAGCTCCTGGGGCGGGCGGGACAGGGGAGAGAGCTGTCCTGGTATCTGTGACGACCCCCTAAGCTAACCAGCCAGTTCTTCTTTCCAATACAGATGGCAGCTCAGAGGCAGCGGGCGCTGGCCATCATGTGTCGTGTGTACGTGGGCTCCATATACTACGAACTGGGAGAGGACACCATCCGCCAGGCCTTTGCCCCATTTGGACCTATCAAAAGCATTGACATGTCCTGGGACTCTGTTACAATGAAACACAAGGTTGGTTAACAGCCCTAGGAGTGGTTTCTTTTTCTCTAAGGTCACCCTGCATGCATCTAGGGAAGGAGGGGCCTGCACCCTCCTAGTCTGCAGTATAGAGCAAGCTGTCTAGGAGGTGGTTCTTCAAGTGATCCCTGTTGTATTCCACTGAGAGTTCTGGGCGTGTGCCTGGAGCCGGAGCTTTTAGGATTGAATGTATTCACCTGCTGTGCTGTCTAGGTTTTAGTGTCCCCGGAAGCCATAGCAATGACCTAACAGTTGCATGTGGGGTATGGAGCTTGGGGAATGCTGAGCAGTTAGCTTGCCTTGTGCGCATGCACTAGTCTGTCTCCCTAGCTAAAAGGCCTATTCTGTGTATAAGCAGCTCAGGAAGCAAGTGGCCACGAGTGTGTTCAGGCACTTTTGTGCTTCAGCTTGTTGCTCTCCGCATTAGCATGCTATTGGGAAAGGCTTTGAGGGTGGGAAGCTCTGGCTGAACGGTTGGGATCTGGCACAATGTGATACAGACAGGGTGCATTAGTTGGCAGAGTGGGGAATGCGAGCACTAGGGGTTCAACAAGAAGAAATGGGTACAATTTAATAGGGTTTCCCCTCTATTCTAGGGCTTTGCTTTCGTGGAATACGAGGTGCCTGAAGCTGCTCAGTTGGCCTTGGAGCAGATGAACTCGGTCATGCTGGGTGGGAGAAACATAAAGGTGAGTGACAGCGGGTTGCGTTACGTGGGAGGCGAGTCTGGCTCCTGCTGCTGTTTGTGTTGCAGGGATGGGGCTTTTCAGATGGTCAGAAGAGCCTAAAGAAGAAAATCTATGTTTCTAGGAGATCTGTTCCTCAGTGGGCCTCTTTTCAATGCGCCACCTGAGTCCACTCACTGAGAACTGGCTGGTTCTTGGCACCTGCCTCTGACCCTCTGGGAAGAGCCCATAAAGTGTTAATATACACTAGGAGGAGGGAGGGGCGCTTGGCGCTATTCTGTTCTGCCCCATCCACAGAATGGGAGCCCTTTGTGGCCTAGATATGGAGTCTTGTGGGCAGCAGGCAGGTGAGTGACTGCTGACCCTGGTGGTGCCTGTTGGGCTCTGCAGAAAGGGGGCTTGTTTGTATGTGTATTATGAGGGAAATGAGGCTCTGGGGTAACCTAGTCCTCTGCATGAAGAGGGGGAAAGGTTTAGTACAAACTGAAAGGAACAGGGGACTTGAGCTTTGTATTCCCAGGCATCAAGTAAGAGATTCCCTGACAGGAGTGGGAGACTTTTGGGGACGTTCCTTTTGCGGTATCGGTGAAAACCCAGTGTCCTTACATATTTCACCAAAGTCATTTCCTCTTAGTTCCCTTTTCAGGCAATTGCAGTGCCTGATCGATTATGGGTTTTTGGGAGCTCCGGAGAATGGTATGGAGGCATTGTGCCCTGCCTGTAGTATTGACAGCTAGTCATTGTAGCATTGGAAGCTAGTCACTAGAGAAGGAGGGAAGATACAAGTCTGAAATATGCTTGCTTCAGGAACAAGTGCCACAGAAAAAGTCCTGTATCTGGGTTGTCTCTGTAACCCTGATATCCCATGGTGGCCTGTGGAGTCACTGGAGACTACAACCCAGACATCATAATGAATTGTGGCTCTGTGGTGCTAATTGCCGTGCCATGGAAAGTATTATGTGGGGTTAAACTGCTCTCTGTTAGCATTTGCAGTCCTTGTGTCTTGGGTGAGTCACAGTGCTGCCTCTTGGAGCACTCAAAGAGGTGTTTGTGTTTGCTTTGCTCTCTACAGGTTGGTAGGCCTAGTAATATTGGACAGGCGCAGCCAATCATAGACCAGCTAGCTGAGGAGGCACGGGCTTTCAACCGCATCTACGTGGCATCTGTTCACCAGGACCTTTCAGATGACGACATTAAGAGTGTGTTTGAGGCCTTTGGGAAGATTAAGTCCTGCACGCTAGCCAGGGACCCCACAACAGGGAAGCACAAAGGCTATGGCTTCATTGGTAAATTGGCTGCTCTGATACCTGTCATGGAGTGGGGTGGGGATGTCATTGGATTTGGATCCGTGTCTGCTCCCTGCAGTGGCAATAAGCTTCTGCTTTCAGTTATGGGTTAGAGTGGGATTCAGAGCGACCCCTGGCCTGATGTCAGAGGGCTGCCTGGCTCTCAACTGGAAACTGGATTCTGTGTTCTTGTTCAGCTAGCACCTAGGATGTGATGCGAACCATCTCCCTTTACGCTGAATGTTTGAGAAGATCCTGGACAACCAGAGAGGTTGGGTGTGTGATCTAGGAGGTGTGGGAGTGGTTGGTAGGGACACTGATGACTGCCGCTCAAGACCATTGTGTTCTTAGAAGTACAAACCAAAATTTTGGAGGGAAAGTGTTCTACGTTTAGGAGGCAGGCAGGTGGGGCATTGTCCCTGGGAGCCTGAAATGTCCATCTTTAAGGAGCGCTCTGTCAGGGTTCCACTTATCATTGCAGAGTATGAGAAGGCACAGTCGTCACAAGATGCTGTCTCATCTATGAATCTCTTTGACCTGGGAGGCCAATATCTCCGGGTTGGCAAAGCTGTCACTCCCCCAATGCCTCTCCTAACACCTGCAACGCCTGGAGGATTACCCCCTGCAGCAGCTGTGGCTGCAGCAGCTGCCACAGCAAAGATAACAGCTCAGGTAAGAAACAGAGCAGCAGGATTTGAAATGAGGTGGGTGAGTGTGTGCGTTATTTAGAGTCCAGCAGTCCTATTGAACACAGGGATACTGATTCGTACAATGCACTGAGTCAGCAGTACTTATGGGAACTCCTGACTAGGTGGCCTTTGTTGTACACTACAGAGTAGTTCTCCCAGTCTCATGTGGAGACTGGCCAAGGAGTAGCTGTCCGTGCTACACCCTCCAGTCTTGGGTCTGGCATGCCGAAGTGTAGAAAGAGGCCTGATTTACAGCACGGACAGGCTTATTTGTTTTGATTTAGTTTGATTGCTCTGAAACAGTATTGCCTAATGAGGGCCACCTAAGAGAGCAAGAGGTGGTTTGGAAGTGGGGAAGCTTTTTGCTCTGGAATTGACTCCATCCTGCTAAAACCATCCTGGAGACTTTGAGTTGGGGATCCCTTGGCATGTCTATCATTCAGGGCCCTGCACATGAGCTGATTGGCGTTGGGTGATAACTATGAAGTGTGTGGAAAGTGCCTGCTCTTCAGGGGTTTGGCATGTGGTGGCTGCCTACAGGAAAGGCGAGTTCAGGGCAATCCTCGGCATGTGTCTGTGTGATTAAGCTGAGTTGCATACATTTCTCCACTCTTTCTGGTGGCTGAGCTGGCCCTAGTAATTTTACAGCTCGTTTGCCCCCATGTCCTGGCTATTTGGTAAGTCTCTACAAAGGTAAAAAGAAAGAACCTGAGCAGAGCACACCTGAGCATGACTCTCTGAAGCAGAATTAACGCTCTCTGGCTTTTCTCTTGTAGGAAGCAGTGGCCGGAGCTGCAGTCCTTGGCACTTTAGCAACACCTGGGCTGGTGTCACCAGCACTGACACTGGCTCAGCCTCTGGGGGCACTGCCGCAGGCCGTAATGGCAGCACAGGCACCAGGAGTCATTACAGGTGCGTCTGCTCTTCATTCTGTCATTTCCACAACTATTCCGAGATAGCACCAGTCCCCACAGCTGGGGTCACTTCTTGGAAAGTGTAGCCAGGGAGCCTGGGGCCAGCTACCCCTCTTCGGTTACAGACCCATGTGATTCCTGTAAAGAGCTCAGAGAACTCAGTTGAAGAGAAGAGCTGTGGGAAGCAGGTGGGCTCTTTGGCTGACGCTACAGCAGTGGGGAGAGATGCAAGGAAAAAGGTTTCAGGTTCCTTGCAGCTGCTTTGATCAGGGGAATAACTTTGTTACTTGGTGAGTTTTGTACATGGAAAAATGAAACCGTCCCTGAAGGAGGGGCATGAGCAGACTTTAAGACGTGGCCTCAGTCCTTCCTGCGCTGGGAAGACAGGCCACCAGCCCCACTAAAGGGTTTGAAACTGAATCGTACTGAAACTGAATTGTTTGCAGAGAATTCTGATTTCTCCTTGCATTGCCTCGCAGGCCTCTCCGTGAGTGTGTGGTGAGTGCTGTAAGGGCACTAAGCCTCCCACAGCTGGCAGGGATGCACAGTGCCTGAGCAAAAGCACCACGTTGGTCACTTACCACATGCAAAACAGATGCAGCCACATCTTGCTGTCTCCCCTTTGAATGGGCAGGTTCACCTCGTCTGTTCATCATACCTGGTGGTAGAGCCTGGGCTCTCTATTGTCCTGAGTCGCTGTTTGCCCTGTTGTCAGGCTCTCTCAGTGGTTCATGTTTCAGTTACTAAAATCTTTCTCCTAATTTCATGAGGCTGGGTGTCACTGGCTGGCTTTCTTCCTGATGTGGCAGAGTGCCAATCCTAGAGGTAGGCTCCTTTATCTCTTCCTTCAGTCTGTGTATTCACCTGCAGGTGTGACCCCCGCTCGACCTCCCATTCCAGTCACTATTCCACAGGTGGGAGTAGTGAATCCTATCCTAGCAAGTCCCCCAACATTGGCTCTGTTGGAGGTTAAGAAGGAGAAGGAGGAGGAAGAGATCTTCCAGGAGTCGGAGAGGCCTGAAATGCTGAGTGAACAGGAGCACATGAGCATATCAGGCAGCAGTGCCCGTCACATGGTGATGCAGAAACTGCTTCGCAAACAGGAGGTGAGCATGACTCTGAGTTAATTCTAGATTCCCAGAGATAGTGTTGCCTACAGGCCACAAGACTGGCTTGGGTCGTCTTTCAGTTCTGCGTAGTTCGGCAGTACAGTGTATGGTACAAGTTCACAAAAGGTATGTCCCTAGATGTCTTACTGAGTTAATGCTGGAATACAAATGCCTGTATCATAACCAGTCATCACCTGCTGCAGGCTATGGTCATGGCTTTTCCCTCTCTGCCTTGTAAAGGAGGAACTCTGTAGTGAGGTGCCTCGCTCAGAGAGACCTCACTCTTTGCTGTGCTGTGTTGTCCAGCCATTAGATCAAAGATGCTGATAGTCTATTAGGACATTATAGTCACTGATGTCCTGGTCCCCAGATTTCTCCTTCCTCTCCATCATTCACATGTCACCATGGTTTGTCATTGGCTGCGACTGATGAAGTGGGAGGAAATAAAACCGGATCTGTGGTGTTAAGGAATCTATCATTTGATCGTCTGCACTATTGCTAGCTGTTTTACTGCAGCCAAAAGCATGCTGGGTATCTCAGTGTAGGTATAGAGAAGGCTCACAATTCCGTTTCTGTGGGTGTGAACCATAGCTATCTCCTCACAAAACAGAGATGTGATCCTTGTCTGATCCTTCTGAGTCCCCCTCCTTCCCACCAGTCAATGCAGTACTAAGCACTGAGGAGCTTACAGCTAATTTTAGACATGCTGCAAGGGTAAGGATGACGAGACAGGGCTGATTCATGCGGGAAGCACAGGTGACATCATGAGACTCTGCTCAGTAGAGTCACAAGGGACCATTGTGACCAGTCTGACCTCCTGCAGAACACAGGCAGAGACTCCCACCCAGTGATTCTCAGATACCTTAGTGATGGCACAGAACTCTGAAGGTCTGATCTCAGCTTGGACACTGACTCCCTCTGGGATTGGACAAGGCCCTTCCCCTCTTTTTCCTCTGCCAAATAGGGATAATAATGACCTGCACCTCTTGAGGGGCTGAGGGAATTAGCTCATGTGTCCTATACTTTGAAAATATAAAGGCCCAACGGTGGTATTGTTGAGACACTGGCCGTCCCCTAGTTAAGGTTGAAGCCATAAAAACCCGATCTACACGACCCACACCTTAATTTCCCCAAGAACTGTTACATCACATCTCAAGGGGGTAGTTTAGATAAATCAGAAAATGCATTTTAAAGCTACACCAAAAGTTTCCGTAACTCCTTTTTCCAAAATGGCTTGACCTGCAAATTCTGAGTTTGTTGTGGCAGCAAAGAGTCCTGTGGCACCTTATAGACTAACAAAAAAAACCAGGAGTACTTGTGGCACCTTAGAGACTAACAAATTTATCAGAGCATAAGCTTTCCTGGGTTACAGCCCACTTCATCGGATGCACTGAATGCAACATATAGTAAGAAGATAGACATATACATGCATACATACAGAGAAGGTGGAATTTGCCATACAAACTGTAAGAGGCTAATTAAGATGAGCTGCTATTAGCAGGAGAAAAAAAACTTTTGTAGTGATAATCAAGATGGCCCATTTAGACAGTTGACAAGAAGGTGTGAGGATACTTAACATGTGGAAATAGATTCAATAGACTACAATACCCACCTGCTGAAGTGAAAAAAACAGATTGATAGAGCCAGAAGAGTACCCAGAAGTCGCCTACTACAGTACAGGCCCAACAAAGAAAATAACAGAACGCCACTAGCCATCACCTTCAGCCTCCAGCTAAAACCTCTCCAACGCATCATCAAAGATCTACAACCTATCCTGAAAAATGATCCCTCACTCTCACAGATCGTGGGAGACAGACCAGTCCTCGCTTACAGACAGCCCTCCAACCTGAAGCAAATACTCTCCGGCAACCACACAACAAAAACACTAATCCAGGAACCTATCCTTGCAACAAAGCCCATTGCCAACTCTGTCCACATATTTATTCAAGCGACACCATCGTAGGACCTAATCACATTAGCCCATCAGGGGCTCATTCACCTGCACATCTACCAATGTGATATATGCCAGCACTGCCCCACTGCCATGTACATTGGCCAAACCGGACAGTCTCTACGCAAAAGAATAAATGGGGACAAATCTGACATCAGGAATCATAACATTCAAAAACTGGTAGGAGAACACTTCAGCCTCTGTGGCCACTCAGTAAAAGACTTAAAGGTGGCAATTCTGCAACAGAAAAGTTTCAAAAACAGACTCCAACGAGAAACTGCTGAGCTTGAATTAATATGCAAATTAGATACCATTAACTTGGGTTTGAATAGAGACTGGGAGTGGCTGGGTCATTACACATATTGACTCTATTTCCCCATGTTAAGTATCCTCGCACCTTGTCAAATGTCTAAATGTTCCATCTTGATTATCACTGCAAAAGTTTTTTTTCCTCCTGCTAATAATAGCTCGTCTTTATTTATTAGCCTCTTACAGTTTGTATGGCAAATTCCACCGTGTGTGTGTGTGTGTGTATATATATATATATATATACTTACTATATGTTCCATTCAGTGCATCCGATGAAGTGGGCTGTAGCCCACGAAAGCTTATGCTCTAATAAATTTGTTAGTCTCTTAGGTGCTACAAGTCCTCCTGTTCTTTTTGCGGCTACAGACTAACATGGCTGCTACTCTGAAACCTGTCATTATAGACTAACAGACATATTGGAGCATAAGCTTTCGTGGGTGAATACCCACTTCATCGGATGCATGTAGTGGAAGTTTCCAGAGGCAGGTATAAATATGCAAGCAAGAATCAGGCTAGGGATAATGAGGGTAGTTCAGTCAGGGAGGATGAGGCCCTCTGCTAGCAGCTGAGGTGTGAACACCAAGGGAGGAGAAACTGCTTGTGTAGTTGGCGAGCCAGTCACAGTCTTTGTTTAATCCTGAGCTGATGGGGTCAAATTTGCAAATGAAGCTCTGAAGCCCGGCAGTTTCTCTTTGAAGTCTGGTCCTGAAGTTTTTTTGCTGCAGGATGGCTTCCTTTAAATCCTTGAGTTTGTTGTGTTGGCCTGAGTGGGGAGAGGCTTTGAGAAGGTGTGCATTACAAAGAGATAAGAGCTGGTTTCACATGCATACAGAGCAATTTTTAAAATTATTTAATCTCACCCGCTGCTGACTGCGCTGCTGGTCTGAGCCAGAGACATGGGGGGATGGAGAGGGACAGGCGTTGGGGGGGCCCCACAGGCAATGATAGGATGGTGATGGACTTCCTGTTACAGAAGGGTGTGATAGGACAGGAGGATGGAATGGGGTAAAGGCTTGGGAGAATTCTGGAGCGTGAGCCACACTGATGGGTTGGGGTATGGGTATCCCCTGTAATGTACTTGTTCTGGGAATGATGAGAAGTCTTCAGTCTCTAGGCCTGTGAGGCCAACTACTTACACCAGCCACTAAGTTCCAAGATAAAACTAACTTGAAGAATAATTGCCACCAAAATGTGTCATGCTGTTGAAGGTAAGAGGAGGGAAATCAGTTAGATAAATCCATCTCTGTAAGGTTTAAACACAGTCTGAAAAATAGCATCTCTCCAGCCACCTCTTCAGGGCACAAAACAAGTGGCAAATTCCTGGTATGCTGCTCGCCTAAGCAGTTGAGCTGGAGATGCCTGTGGAAGAGCCATAATTTCTGGGCTGTATGGAACATGGGTTGAGCATGTTTCTGGCGCCCCTGGGCGGTGCCATTACACATTGGTTCCAGAAAGCCTGGGGATGTTAATTTTTGCTGCTCAGGCATGGCACTGCAATGGCTGCTGTGATGTGCAGGTGCCATGGCTTTGCAGGGTTAACCCCAGCGGTCCCATGAACTGGCTCAGTCACTTCTCTCTTTCCTTCCTCTTCCTGCAGTCAACTGTGATGGTGCTGCGCAACATGGTGGATCCAAAGGACATTGATGATGATCTGGAGGGAGAAGTGACAGAAGAATGCGGAAAGTTTGGGGCAGTGAATAGGGTCATCATCTACCAAGAGAAGCAGGGCGAGGAGGAGGACGCTGAGATCATTGTCAAGATCTTTGTAGAGTTCTCTATGGCCTCAGAGACTCACAAAGCCATTCAGGCCCTGAACGGGCGCTGGTTTGCTGGGAGGAAGGTGGTGGCAGAGGTGTATGACCAGGAGAGATTTGATAACAGTGACCTGTCAGCATGAACTCTGCCTGAGAGAGACTTCTCCCCTGCCCCCTGTGTCCCATCTGTTTTTTTAGCCATGTGTAAGGAACGCTGCTGGGTGGGTGCAGCTCTCTACTGTGATGTACGTGTAGTTTGGATAAAAGTGCGAAGAAAAGCTAGCGTGCGTGAGTGTGTGTTAAAAGGGCCAGTACCACCTTGGTTGGGTCTGGAACAGGCCCAGTCTCCTCAGCCAGCAGCTTGTCAGGCCTTAGCGAGTAAGGGCCCGAGGTCAGAATCCCATGTCACCCTCTGGGGCCAGGAGCTGCAGTTTTCTTTAGAGGTGGGCTCTGCTTGTTTGAATGGAGCAGGCACCATCTTTTTAATAAGTGTTTGCCCAGTACATTGATCCCTGGTTGGAGCCCTCAGGCATTCTTGCAGTGCAGCCAGGAATGGGCAGTGGCATGGGGAACGCTAGGAGCTCCTTCCAGAGAAGGCTGAGCAGCTGCAGGCTGAGCTCAGGCTCCAAGCCCTTGTTGTGGGTAAGTGCCACCACATCAGCGGCTTGCAGTCTGCAGATGCTCTGGTCATCGCCTCGGCCTGCATGAGTCGATCCATTCCGGAGCACGTGCTCAGACACACTCACAAGGCTGAGATCCACGGCTGCAGCTGTCCACGTGAACAATGGTGGGGGGACTGTCCCACCTGGGAACTTGCATTTTACGCAGGCCTCGTGAGTTCAGGTTAATGGAAATATCAAGCTTGTGAAGCCCGGCTATAGCCCAGTAACAAGTCAGTTGGGATTTGAATGTACAGTCCTGTTACTTGTGATCCGGTGTGGTTCAGGGCAGGCTGATCTGTCGGCTGCTCTAATACTATGGAGATCATATAGCTGCACCGTGACAAAGGCCCCTTATGCACACTGCTCCCAAAGGTAAGAGGGGTATGAGAAGCAGTACGTGTGGGAAGGTTCACAGCTGACTTGAGAGGAGTGACTGCGGCCTGGGTTCTCACAGGTGCAGTGTTCGTACGACTGCTTTGTTCAGGCAGCCTCCAATGTACATGTGGTAAATTGGACCTTAGAAATCTGTCCCTGTGGTGCTCTCTTTCAGTTTCTTTCTGCCCCTAGGCACTATATTGAGGCACCCATTCCTTAAGTGAAAGGACAGCCACTGAGCGTGTCCTGTACAGAGGGCAGAATTTGAAAGCCAGTGCATATATGTCCTCTAGAGTTGGCCTCTGTCTAACTAGTGTGTGAGGCAGGGAGTTAATCATAGAAGATCAGGGTTGGAAGGGACCTCAGGAGGTCATCTAGTCCAACCGCTTGCTCAAAGCAGGACCAATCCCCAGTTTTTGTCCCAGATCCCTAAATGGTCTCCTCAAGAATTGAACTCACAACCCTGGGTTTAGCAGGCCAATTCTCAAACCACTGAGCTACCCCTCTGATCTACTACAATCGCTCTCTCTCTAATGATTTAAGGTTCATAAATTCCAAGGTCTGATGGTAATATAATCTGTCTGACCTGCATACAGTGCAGGCCATAGCTCCTGAGGTAAGATACAGATTTTCACATCCTAAGTGAGTTGTTGCAGCGCTTAATTACCCTGATTGCTAAAAATTGGCATCTTATTTCCATTCAAATTTGTTTAGCTTCTACATCCAGCCATTAGACTTGTTCTTCCTCCATCTGCTGGATTCAGGAACCCAAAAGAGTATTTCAGAGGGTTCTCATATAGTCTCTTGGAACTATCGGGGGAAATGCAGGGGTAAAGCAGGTATGAATTAAGAATGGCTGACTAATACCAGTCAACATGGTTTATGAAAAACAGGTCTTTTCAGATCAACTAGATAATGGTTTTTTTTTTTTTTTTTTACAAGATTACAAGTTTGGTTAACATAATAGACATCTGTACGGCATTTGACTTACTTTTGATTAAAAATTAGCACTATACTAAATCAGTGCAGCACATGATGGATAGTAACATATTAAATGGATCAAAAAGTTGCTAACTGGATCTCAAAAAGTAATTGTAAATGAGGGTGTTTCTAGTGATGTCCTTGAGGGATCTGTCTGGCCCAGTGCTGTTTAGTATGTCTGTCAGTGAGCTGGAAGAAAATATAAAAATCATTGCTGGTAATGTTTGCAGATGACACAAAAACTAGAGTGGTAAATCAGAAGGCCTAAGAGTCCTGAAAGCGTTGGCTGAGGAGATCTCTGGCCTGCTAAAGTTAATTTTAAATAACTCTTGGAATGCTGGAGACGTTCCAGAAGGCTGGAAGAGTGCTAATGTGGTGGTGGTTGTGGTGCAGGAAAATCATTTTTAAAAAAATCCTGTCCCACTCCCACATTGTTTCTTCATATATATATTTTTTTTAAATCCCGCACCAGCTGTTCTGGCAGCGGGTCCTCCAGGACCCACAGGATCCCAGTCCTACTGCAGGGCTCTACTCTGAAGGCACCATTGGCAGCAGCACAGAAGTGAGGGTGTCAGTGAGGGTTCTCCCAGCTTGTGCCTGGGGATGGTGGGGCTTCCCTCCCCCCTTGCATGACGATGCAGGGGTTCTCCAGCCGTTTGCATGGAGGATTAAAGGTGGGGAAGAGGAGACGCAGGGGCTGCTCATCCCCTTGTAAGGGTGCATGAGGACTCAGACACCTCTGGATGGGTGAGTTGGGAGGGTTGGGGGGTTCCCATCCCATTGCACAGGGGTGCAGGGAGTGGGTGGGTGCTGGTGGGGAGACATCTGCTGAGAACAGCATGTCCAGTCATAGCTGGGACAATTTTAGAGCCCTTCAGGGGGACTGGGATCCCGTGGAACCAGCTGCCATAATAGCAGGAGCGGGATAAAAGTTCTAGAAACGCTGGGGGAGCGGGTGGGAGCGGGATTAAAAAATAGTCCTCCCCCACCACAGAGGTGAGCGCCCTGGCCAGCAGCCGCCGCTCTCCAGCCACCCGGCTCTGATGTTCTGTGCTGCTGCTGGTGGCGGCACTGCTTTCAGAGCGGGGCAGCCGGAGAGTGGCGACTGCCGGCCAAGGGCCCTGCCCCTCCATGGGTAGAAGTCAAACTGCGCTTATGGAAACTTCTCCGCCGTTACAGGGGTTTTTCCTATTTTTCCCCCCAGTGAGGAAAAAGGAGGGGAAAGCAGTGGACGTGTTGTTCCTTGACTTTAGCAAAGCTTTTGACACGGTCTCCCACAGTATTCTTGCCAGCAAGTTAAAGAAGTATGGGCTGGATGAATGGACGATAAGGTGGGTAGAAAGTTGGCTAGATTGTCGGGCTCAACGGGTAGTGATCAATGGCTCCATGTCTAGTTGGCAGCCGGTATCAAGTGGAGTGCCCCAAGGGTCGGTCCTGGGGCCGGTTTTGTTCAATATCTTCTTTAATGATCTGGAGGATGGTGATTGCACCCTCAGCAAGTTTGCAGAGGACACTAAACTGGGAGGAGAGGTAGATACGCTGGAGGGCAGGGATAGGATACAGAGGGACCTAGACAAATTGGAGGATTGGGCCAAAAGAAATCTGATGAGGTTCAACAAGGACAAGCGCAGAGTCCTGCACTTAGGACGGAAGAATCCCATGCACCGCTACAGACTAGGGACCGAATGGCTCGGCAGCAGTTCTGCAGAAAAGGACTTAGGGGTTACAGTGGATGAGAAGTTGGATACGAGTCAACAATGTGCCCTTGTTGCCAAGAAGGCCAATGGCATTTTGGGTTGTATACGTAGGGGCATTGCCAGCAGATCGAGGGATGTGATCGTTCCCCTCTATTCGACATTGGTGAGGCCTCATCTGGAGTACTGTGTCCAGTTTTGGGCCCCACACTACAAGAAGGATGTGGAAAAATTGGAAAGAGTCCAGCGGAGGGCAACAAAAATGATTAGGAGACTGGGACACATGACTTATGAGGAGAGGCTGAGGGAACTGGGATTGTTTAGTCTGTGGAAGAGAAGAGTGAGGGGGGATTTGATAGCTGCTTTCAACTACTTGAAAGGGGGTTCCAAAGAGGATGGATCTAGACTGTTCTCAGTGGTGGCAGATGACAACAAGGAGCAATGGTCTCAAGTTGCAGTGGGGGAGGTTTAGGTTGGGTATTAGGAAAAACTTTTTCACTAGGAGGGTGGTGAAACACTGGAATGCGTTACCTAGGGAGGTGGTGGAATCTCCTTCCTTAGAGGTTTTTAAGGTCAGGCTTGACAAAGCTCTGGTTGGGATGATTTAATTGGGGACTGGTCCTGCTTTGCGCAGGGGGTTGGACTAGATGACCTCCTGAGGTCCCTTCCAACCCTGATATTCTATGAGAGTTTGTGTGTCCCTAAGGCAGAGGTGGGCAAACTGTGGCCTGTGGGCCCGTCCTGCCCAGCCCCTGAGCTCCCAGCCGGGGAGGCTAGCCCCTGGCCTCTTCCCTGCCGTCCCCCCTCTCCCGCAGCTGTGTGGGCAGCGCGGCTTGTGTCCGCCCACCTCTCACGCTTTCTAATAAGCCTGTCCTGCCGCTCTGAGCGGCATGGTAAGAGGGCGGGGGGAGAGGGGATTGGATAGGGGGCAGGAGGTTCCTGGGGTAGTCAGAAGGCAGTTGGATGGGGCAGAGGTTTGGGGGGGGCAGTCAGGAGACAGGGAACAGGGGGGGTTGGATGGGGGGGAGAGTCCCGGGGGGTCAGAGAGTCCTGGGGAGGGGGGACAGGGAGCAGGGGGGGTTGGATAGGGCGTGGGGTCCCGGGGGGAGGGCAGTTAGAGGCAGGGGGTCCCAGGAGGGGGCGGTCAGGGGACAAGGAGCAGGGGGAGTTGGATGGGTCGGGGGCGGGAAGTGGGAGAGGGTGGATTGGGGGCTGGGGCCAGGCTGTTTGTGGAGGTGTACAGCCTTCCCTACCCAGCCCTCCATACCGTTTCACAACCCCGATGTGGCCCTCGGGCCAAAAAGTTTGCCAACCCCTGCCCTTGAAAAACCCGTTTGAAAACCACTGCATTAAATGGATTAAAAACTGGCTGACGGATCTCTACAAGTAGTTGTCAGTGGGGAATCATGGAGCAGATGTGTTTTTAGTGATTGGTTCTAACCCAGTGCTAATCATCCAGAAGTAAATATTCGCAGATGACATAGACCTTGGGGGAGTGGTAAATAAGGAAGAGGACAGGTCACTGGTACAGAGTGATCTGGATTGCTTGGTAAACTGGTGCAAGCAAACAATATGAATTGTAACATGGCTAACTGTAACTGTGTACATCTAGGAACAAACAATGTTAGCCATAATTAGAGGATGGGGGACTCTAACCTGGGAAGCACGGACTCTGAAAAGGACTTGGGGGTGATGGTGGATAATCAGCTGAACATGAGCTCCCAGTGTGATGCTGTGGCCAAAAGGGCTAAAGAGATCCTTGAATCCATAAAGGGAGTCATAGAGTGAGACAAGGTGGGTGATTAGATTAGGGTTAGTAGATTACTAATGGTTGTAACGAGCTATAAAACCAGTGACTGACCCATGATTTTTAGTGTCTAGGAGAACTATGAATTTAAGTTCCCAGGTTCGTCTTTTGAAGGTGCTGTGCAGGTTTCCTTTGAGGATGGGGACTGATTGGTCAGATCCTGCATTTGCACTGGATGGGGTACATCATATGTTGTGATAGGCTGTGTAGGACCCGTGGATTATGAAAGGTGTGTTGTGGGGAGTATTGATAGTCATAGCAGTGGAGAGATATCTTCAGACTTTGCATCTGTTCTGGCAGGGTTTGGTGCCACTTTGAATTGGTGTGTCCTAGTCTATGGGGAGCTTGCTTCTGATGGGGAGCTTGGCCAGGTTCCAAACATATCTCCACTGCCACAGTGATCAAAAACCCAAACGCACCATTCAAGATCCATGGACCCTACAGATTTTTACCACAATGTGGTGTACCTCATCTAGTGCATCAGATGCCCTAAAACAACTATGTGGCTAAAACCAGATAATCACTACAGCCTCGAATGAACTTACACAGAAAAATAGGACAAACACCCCATCACCCATGGGCGAACACCTTTCACAAAGGGATCACTACATATCCTTACTGGTCCTCATCCGCAAAGTTAACCCACGCAACACCATCAAAAGACAAGCCTGGGAACTTAAATTCATAACTCTGCTAGACAGTAAAAATCGTGCTCAGAGACACTGGTTTTATGGCTCATTACAACAATTTGTAATCTACTAGCCTTCCTTTGTCCAGGGACTTCAGAGCTGTTTATTTCCCACTTCATTTCAAGTGGTTTCTTGCCACATGTGCTTATGCTTAACAATCTGTCCCACCTTATATGTAGCTGTGACGCTCTGGTAACTTGTTCCAGATCTGAAGAGGAGCTCTATGTAGCTCGAAAGCTTGTCACTTCCACCAAATGAAGTTGGTCTATGTTTCTCATATCCTGAGACCATATCCAACAACACTGCAATGAACAGGGGAAGCAGGAGCAGAGAGGTTATTTAACCTCTGTACTTGGCCCTGGTGAGACTGCTGTCCAGTTCTGGTGTCCACAGTTCTATGAAACCTCTCTAATTTATCAACATCTTTCTTGAAGAGCCAAAAGAATTATTAAAGGATTAGTAAAAAAACATGTCTTGGTAGGCTCTGGCAGCTCAGTCTATCTAGCTTAACAAGGAAACAATTAAGGATTGAGTTGATCACAGTCTATAAGTAGCTACATGAAGAACAAATATTTGACAATTGGTTCTTCTGTCTGGCAGACAAAGCTATAATGAGATCCAAAGGCTGGAAGTTGAAGCTAAACAAATTCAGATTAGTAATAAGGTCTAAGTAATTAACCACTGGAACAACTCACCAAGTATTGTAATGGATTCTCCATCACAAACGATTTTTAAAAAACAAGTTTGGATGTTTTTCCAGGAGCAGTGTTCTGGCATTATTTCAGGGAAGTCCTGTGTTATACAGGAGGGAGACAATCACAGTAGTCGCTTCTGACTCACAGTGACAGTGAGTGGAGTGAGAAATAATAATGCAGACAGAGCAGTCGTACAGAACAATCTCTATCCTGGGGTAAGCTGAGCCCGTTCAAACAAAATGTGGTTTAATGCAATCAAATACAAAGTTACACATCTAGGAACAAAGAATGCAAGCCATACCTACGGAGTGGGGACTGGATCACGAAAGGCAACAGCTGAAAAGTATTATGGGGTCCTAGTGGACAAGGAACTGAACATAAGCTCCCAGGGCGATGCTGTGGCTAAAAGGTCTAATGCGATCCTGGGATGTATACACCAATACATATACACCAAGTAGGGAGTGGAGAGTAAGGAGCAAGGAAGAGCCACAAAAATAATTTGAGTACTGAAGAAAATGCTGTACAATGAAAGGCTCAAAGAGATCAACCCGTTTAACTTAAGAAGATTGAGAGGTTGCTTGACAATAGTGGGTATTAAAGGGCTTTTTAACGTAGCGGAGACAGGCATAACAAGAACCAATGGCTGGAAGGTAGAGCTGGACAAATTCCAGTTAAAATAAGGCACCCATTTTTAACAGTGACGGTTGTAGTTCCTATGGTTAAACTACCAAGGGAAGTGATGGATTCTCCACATCTGGTCTTCAGATCAAGACCAGATTCCTTTCCGGAAAGACGCTTACTCAGAAGTTGTTGGGCTCAATAGAGCAGTAATTATATGAAATTCTCTGGCCTGTATTATACAGGATGTCAGACTAGAGTTAATGATCCCCTCTGGCCTTCAAAATCCATGGATAAAGCTATGAATCTATAAATAATGGGGACAGGTTTGACTAAGGGATCTGGATCATACAGCAAGCTGGACTCTAACATAATTTGTTTTAATACAGCTAAAAGGAAGATCATACATCAAGTAACCAAGAATGTGTCTGTCATGCCTATAAGATGGGGGACTGGAAAGTAGAGACTCTGTTTTAGAGTTGGGGTTCGTGGTAGAAACTGAATGTGTACTTAGTGTAATGCTTTGACTAAGAGGGCTGATGCAATTCTTGTAAGGTGGTGTTGCCTCTGGATCCATTATTTGTGAGACTGTTACTGGAATACTGGGTCTCCACACTTCAAAAAGGATATTGAAGGATATTGAAAAATTGGAAAGGATTCAGAAAAGAGCCACAGGCATGCTTTGAGGTCTTGAAAACCTGCCTTTACAGTGAGAGAGAGTAAAGAAGCTCTGTCTGTTAGTTTATCACCTTTACATTGTGTATTTTTCGTCAGTCTAAAAGTACCTACAAAGCATTCGATTTCTGATGGTGGTATGGCTCTGATCTAGCAAGGACAGAATGAGATGCAGTAGCTGCAAGTTGAAGCTAGACAAATTCAGACTGGAAATAAGGCACAGGGTTTTAAACAGTGAAGGTAAATTAATTAACCACTGGAAAAATTTGCCTAGAGACAGGGTGGATTAAGACCATAAGAAAGGCCAGACGGGGTCAGACCAAGGGTCCATCCAGCCCAGTCTCCTGTCTGCCGACAGCGGCCAATGCCAGGTGCCCCAGAGGGAGTGAACCTAACAGGTAATGATCTAGTGATCTCTCTCCTGCCATCCATCTCCACCCTCTGACAAACAGAGGCTAGGGATACCATTCCTTACCCATCCTGGCTAATAGCCATTAATGGACTTAACCTCCATGAATTTATCCAGTTCTCTTTTAAACCCCGATATAGTCCTAGCCTTCACAACCTCCTCAGGCAAGGAGTTCCACAGGTTGACTGTGTGCTGAGTGAAGAACTACTTCCTTTTATTTGTTTTAAACCTGCTGCCCTTAATTTCATTTGGTGGCCCCTAGTTCATATATTATGGGAACAAGTACAGTAACTCCTCACTTAACGTTCATAAAATCATAGAATATCAGAGTTGGAAGGGACCTCAGGAGGTCATCTAGTCCAACCCCCTGCTCAAAAGCAGGACCCATCCCCAATTAAATCGTCCCAGCCAAGGCTTTGTCAAGCCTGACCTTAAAAACTTCTAAGGAAGGAGATTCCACCACCTCCCTAGGCAACGCATTCCAGTGTTTCACCACCCTCCTGGTGAAAAAGTTTTTCCTAATATCCAACCTAAACCTCCCTCACTGCAACTTGAGACCATTACTCCTTGTCCTGTCCTCTTCCACCACTGAGAATAGTCTAGAACCATCCTCTCTGGAACCACCTCTCAGGTAGTTGAAAGCAGCTATCAAATCCCCCCTCATTCTTCTCTTCCGCAGACTAAACAATCCCAGTTCCCTCAGCCTCTCCTCATAAGCCATGTGTTCCAGACCCCTAATCATTTTTGTTGCCCTTTGCTGGACTCTTTCCAGTTTATCCACATCCTTCTTGTAGTGTGGGGCCCAAAACTGGACACAGTACTCCAGATGAGGCCTCACCAATGTCGAATAGAGGGGGATGATCACGTCCCTCGATCTGCTCGCTATGCCCCTACTTATACATCCCAAAATGCCATTGGCCTTCTTGGCAACAAGGGCACACTGCTGACTCATATCCAGCTTCTCGTCCACTGTCACCCTAGGTCCTTTTCCGCAGAACTGCTGCCTAGCCATTCGGTCCCTAGTCTGTAGCTGTGCATTGGGTTCTCCCGTCCTAAGTGCAGGACCCTGCACTTATCCTTATTGAACCTCATCAGATTTCTTTTGGCCCAATCCTCCAATTTGTCTAGGTCCCTCTGTATCCTATCCCTGCCCTCTAGTGTATCTACCACTTCTCCCAGTTTAGTATCATCCGCAAATTTGCTGAGAGTGCAATCCACACCATCCTCCAGATCATTTATGAAGATATTGAATAAAACCGGCCCCAGGACCGACCCCTGGGGCACTCCACTTGACACCGGCTGCCAACTAGACGTGGATTCATTGATCACTACCCGTTGAGTCCGACAATCTAGCCAACTTTCTACCCACCTTATAGTGCATTCATCCAGCCCGTACTTCTTTAACTTGCTGACAAGAATACTGTGGGAGACAGTGTCAAAAGCTTTGCTAAAGTCAAGATACAATACATCCACTGCTTTCCCTTCATCCACAGAACCAGTAATCTCATCATAGAAGGCGATTAGATTAGTCAGGCATGACCTTCCCTTGGTGAATCCATGCTGACTGTTCCTGATCACTTTCCTCTCATGTAAGTGCTTCAGGATTGATTCTTTGAGGACCTGCTCCATGATTTTTCCAGGGACTGAGGTGAGGCTGACTGGCCTGTAGTTCCCAGGATCCTCCTTCTTCCCTTTTTGAACATTAGCCTTTTTCCAGTCATCTGGGACTTCCCCCGTTCGCCACGAATTTTCAAAGATAAACGTTGTAGTTATGTTCCTGAAAAATGTGACTTTAAGTGAAACGATGTTAAGGGAATCCAGTTTCCCCATAAGAATTAATGTAAATGAGGGGGTTAGGTTCCAGGGAATTTTTTTTTTGCCAGACAAAAGGCATTATATACATTTTAAACAAGCAATTTAATACTACAATCATCACTGCTGAGTATGAAGCTCGGTTGAGGTGGTGGAGTCAGAGCGTGGAAGAGGGTGGATTGTCTGGCTGCTCTTCTTGCTGAACTTTCTGAACTCGAAAAAACACAGCTAGGGATTGTTTTGCTTTCCTTTTTTTTTTTTCTTGGTAAATTTCTTTATAGCAAGTCATTAGATGACCAACTGCCCTAATCACTTTGGAGTTGCGTTCCCTGTCAACTCTCAGCCCGCCCACTCCATCCGTTCCCCCAGGCCCCCACCCTTGACCTGCCTCTTCTCCCCCGCTACCTTCTCCCCCTTTACTTTGCACGCTGCATCCTCGCTCCTCCCCTCCCCTTCTGAACGCAGCAAGCCAGCTGATTGCTGCGGGAAGGAGGCAGGGGAGGGAAGGGGGAGGTACACCAAGTCCTCACTCCTCCCACCTCCCTCCTGCCCGGGGCAATCAGCTGGCTTGCGGCATTTAGGAGGGAGAGGGGAGGAGTGAGGACTTGGCGCACAGGCTCCCCCTCCCTCCTCCCCCCCCTCCCCCCCCCGAATCCTGCTGGGGCAATCAGGTTTGTGGTGTTCAGGAGGGAGGGAGAGTCTGTGTGCTGAGTCCTTGCTTCTGCCCCCTCCCTCCTGCCTCCTAAATGCCACAAGCCAGCTGATTGCCGCGGGCAGGAGGAGGGGGGAATCAGGGGGAAGGCGCTGATCCACAGGGTCTGCTGGTGGGTGGGAGACCCGGGGGGGGGGGGGGGGGCATGGGGCGTAGGGAGGCTGCCAGCTGTGGAGAAAGCAGGCAGCCAAAAAACGTAATAGTGGAGCATTGCACAACTTTAAATGAACATGTTCCCTAATTGATCAGCAACGAAACAACGTTAACTGGGACAACTTTAGGATTACCATACGTCTGTATTTTCCCAGACATGTCTGGCTTTTTGGTTCTTAAATCACCACCGGGGAGGAATTTTTAAATATCTAAAAGCATCTGGGATTTTGCCATTATTTTTCCCCAAAGAAGAGCTGATCATTCAAGAAAGAGTGTGAATATTGATCACTTGAGAGAGTGCCCTCTTTTTCCCCCTAGCTCCCAGCGCTTGCACCGCGAAACAGCTGTTTCGTGTGGCTGGGAGGGAGGGGGAAGAGGGAGAACGCGAGCACACGGGAGGAAGCGGGACTGGGGCAGGGACTTTGGGGAAGGGGTCCAATGGGAAAGGAGGGGGTAGAGTTGGGGCAGGGACTTTGGGGAAGGGGTTGGAATGGGGGCGGGCAAGGGGTGGAGTTGGGACAGGGCCGGGGGGGGGTGCGAGCAAATCTCCCCCCCCCCCCCCCCCCGGTGGAGTGTCCTCTTTTTTGAATGTTCAAACATGGTAACCCTGGACAACTTTAAGTGAGGAGTTACTGTAAATAACTTTCCCTTATTCACTTTCTCCACACCACTCATGATTTTATAGACCTCTATCACATCCCCCCCCTTCGTCTCCTCTTTTCCAAGCGGAAAAGTCCTGGCCTCTTTAATCTCTCCTCATATGGGACCTGTTCCAAACCCCTCATCATTTTAGTTGCCCTTCTCTGTTCCTTTACTAATGCCAGTATATCTTTTTTGAGATGAGGGGACCACATCTGTGCGCAGTATTCAAGATGTGGGCGTACCACGGATTTATATAAGGGCAATAAGATATTCTCCATCTCATTCTCTATCCCTTTTTTAATGATTCCTAACATCCTGTTTGCTTTTTTGACTGCTGCTGCACACTGCGTGGACATCTTCAGAGAACTATTCACGATGATGCCAAGATCTCTTTCCTGATTAGTTGTAGCTAAATTAGTCCCCATCCTATTGTATTTATAGTTGGGGTTATTTTTTCCAATGTGCATTACTTTACATTTATCCACATTAAATTTCATTTGCCATTTTGTTGCCCAATCACTTAGTTTTGTGAGATCTTTTTGAAGTTCCTCACAGTCTGCTTTGGTCTTAACTATCTTGAGCAGTTTAGTATCGTCTGCAAACTTTGCCGCCTCCCTGTTTACCCCTTTCTCCGGATCATTTATGAATAAGTTGAATAGGATTGGTCCTAGGACTGACCCTTGGGGAACACCACTAGTTACCCCTCTCCATTCTGAAAATTTACCATTTATTCCTACCCTTTGTTCCCGGTCTTTTAACCAGTTCTCAATCCCTCTTATCCCATGACAACTTAATTTACGTAAGAGCCTTTGGTGAGGGACCTTGTCAAAGGCTTTCTGGAAATCTTCTCCATTTAAGTCTTTAAATCAAGATTGGATCTTTTTAAAAGACCAATCAGAAGTTACGGGCATGATGTAGAAACCACTTGATGAAGTTCTCTGGACCTTGTGACTCAGACGATCATAGAAATATAGGGCTGAAACGGAGCTTGAGAGGTCATCAAGTCCAGCTGCTTGTGCTGAGGCAGGATCAACTAAACCTAGATCGTCCCTGACTGGTGCTTGTCCAATCTGTTCTTAAAAACCTCCAGTGATGGGGTTTCCACAACTGCCTTTGGAAGTCTGTTTCAGAGCTTAACGACCCGTAGAAAGTTTTTTCCTAATATCTAACCTAAATCTCCCTTGCTGCAAATTAAGCCCATTGCTTCTTGCCCCCATCTTCAGTGGACCTGGAGAACGAGGGATCACCGTCCTGTTTGTAACAGCCCTTCACAGAGTTGGAAACAGTTTTCAAGTCCCCCCAGCTACCCAGTGTTTTTTCAAGCCCAGTTTTTTTAACCTTCCTTATAGGTCAGGTTTTCTAAATCTTTTATCATTTTTGTTGCTCCCCTCTGGTCTCTCTGCAGCTTACCCACATCCTTCTTAAAGTGCGATGCCCAGAACGGAACCTAGTACTCCAGCTGAGGCCTCAGCAAGGCGAGTAGAGCAGGACAATTGCCTCCCATGTCTTACAGATGACACTCCTGTCAGTACACCCCAGAATATTAGCCTTTTGCGCAACTGCATCACTTTGTTGACTCAGATTAAATTTCTGATCCACTATAACCCTCAAATCCTTTTCAGCAGCACTATCATCTAGCCAATTTCTTCCATTTGTAGTCATACATTTGATTTTTCTTTCCTAAGTGTAGTACTTTACACTTGTCTTTTTTTGAATGTCAACTTCTTGATTTCTGACCAGTTCTCTTAATTTTTCAAGGTCATTTTGAATTCTAATCCTGTCCTCCTGCTTGCAACCCCTCCCAGCTTGGTGTCATCCGCAGATTTTATAAGCATACTCTCCATGTCATTATCCAGTCATTAATGAGAATTTTAATAATATTGGACCCAGGACTGACAACTGCAGGGTCCCACTTAGATACGCCCTCCCCCTTTGACAGGGAAGCATTGATAACTCCTCTTGGACTCACCTGTCTCTCCCCATTCATTGTGCAGGGAGCCTAGGTGCCTAACTCAGGCTTTATGAATCATGGTGGTGTTTCTGTGATTTTCTAGGAGCCTAAACATTAGGCACCGTGATGCACAGTGTTGCAACACCTAAGTGCCTTTGTGGTTTTGAGCCTTATTTCTCTGCCTCAGTTCCCCATCAAGCACACCCTGGATTAGGCCACTTTCTTAAAAGAGAATATGTAGAAGAACTTGTCCTGCTTGTGCCACTGTGAGATCCTTATTTTAAGTGGAACTGTTTGGCATTTCTACCTGTACGTGTCATATCCCGTTTCTGGGTGCGAACTGGAGGATGGTGCTAAGACTCCTTGTGCAGCAGGCTGCCGGACAGAGAACATGGTTGCTGCTCATACTGCTCCCCCAAGCGGCAGCCCTGAAGAATGCAACAGTAGAAGTGAATGCCCGCTCCTCGCCCTTGTCTCGTTTGCTCACTCCACCAACCGTGGTAGGGGGGCAACGTGGGGTTTGTTCGTGAGGCTTTATGCTGTGCCTAGAACGTTTGTTTATGTTCTGAGAGCACCCACAAGGGTCGAGGCTTTGTCTATGCACATGAACAAATAAAGCTCACAGGTTGTAGGGCCTGTAATACGTCTCTCATGAGAAAAATAACCCTGAATTATGAAGAAATGTAAGAACGAAGTAGGTGAGTGCACAACAAAAATCTCACATTAAAATAAACTCCTGTACTGCAAATAGCAAATGTTCTTACCTTAGAAAGAGTCCAGAAGTGCTTCAGGCCATTGCAGACCAGAAGGGATGACTTCAGCCCCAGCTAATTTGGTTGAAATGATCATGAAAAATAGAGTTGTAAATCCCCTTGATGACCATGACTTGATAGAGACTAACCAGCATGGCTTCTGCAAGAGAAAACTGTGCCTCTCTAGTCGACTGGAAGTATTTGAGTGTGTTGACAAAATAGTGGCTAAAGAATTGTCTGACCATTTATTAGACTTCCAAAAAAGCCATTGACAAAGTCCTACTGGGAGCCTATAAAGGGAACAGGGCATAGTCAACCTGCAGAGCTCTTTGCCAAAGGAAGCTGTGAAGGCAAGATTGTAACAGGGTTCAAAAAAGAACTAGATCAGTTCATGGAGGATATAGGTTAACTATTAGCCAGGATGGGCAGGGATGCAAAACCATGCTCTGAAGTGTCCCTAGCCTCTCTTTGCCAGAAGCTGTGAATGGGCGACAGGGGATGGATCACTTGATGATCACCTGTTCTGTTCATTCCCTCTGGGGCACCTGGCATTGGCCGTTGTCAGAAGACAGGATACTGGGCTAGATGGACCTTTGGTCTGACCCGGTATGGCCATTTATGTTCTAACAGGGATGAGTAATGAGAATAGGAATTGGGAAAAGGATAGGCAATATGGAAAGCAGAGGGAGGGAGTTTGAAGAATGAACCAGTTAGCAAGGAGGAAAGAATGTCAGAAATTAACACCTAAGAAAATGGTCTGTCCAAAAGTCCCAGAGGCCCTATTGTTGACCTCCAGCTGCAGTTGGGGAAAGGAGGAGTCTCTTGGCTGGACTTGTCTTCCCCAGGCCTGGGGGTGAGAGGGGGCCTCCCTGTGGGTCCAGGATGGCTGTGAGGGGAGCCCCAGCTGCATTTCATTTCCTGCTATTGCTAATAGTGCTTGCACCAAGAAAGGGATAGATGCACAATAGTGAAATAGTGGGTACGTCATCATATAAGCCAGTGGGATGTTTCCATTGCTCAGTTCTGGTCCCCCATCTGACAGGATCTAGCAGATATAGAGAGGGGGCCCAGAGAAAGGAAGTGATACTATTAGAAGCCTGGAGAGCGTGAAAAGATTAGGACTGTTTTAGGTTAGAGATGAGATGGGGCATATATAGGAAACAAAATAATGAATGGGATAAAAAAGAGAGATCGGGCACTTGCATTAACCCTGGCTCGTAATTCAAGGAAATGGGGACATTCCGTGCCATTGAAAGGCAGCCAATTTAAGACTAGTAAGAGGAAATGCTTTTTCTTATGTCAGTCTGTGGAACTCACTGCCACTGGATACAAAGGCCAAGAGTTTATCTGATTTCAGACAAGGATCAGCTGTTGCTATGGCTAATGAGAAGTAATGAATACAGTGATTGATGCTATAACATTCTCTAGATCGCAGAACCTCACAAGAGACATGTGTAGGCTGAAACGAGCCCTTGTGCTACAACGGCACTCCATGTAAGTGTCTACGTACCTCTAGGGCACGTAGTGCTATCTCACACTGTTCTTATAATGGCTATGTTGTCACAGGCTGGCGTCGATGGATGCACAGATGCAGAGGTGCTGACTTTTGTTGTTTTAGAATACATTTTAGGCAGAGCTGATGGTGATGCCTAGAGTTAAGGTTGCCCAGCATACTTCCTATTATAAGATCTTGTTTTCTGTTGCTTCTAACTTTGCCAAATGTTAACCATTTCGGCTGAATTTCTCCATGCCAGGTGTCTGCCTCAGCTAAATTTTACTGGAAAATTATGGCAAAAGTGGTTCACACATTTCTCAGGAGGAAAAAATTGCTATTTTGTCCATGTTACAACAAATCCTTGTAGTTGATTTGTTGGGAAGCTCTAGCACCTCCATGTTTTGAAGCAGGAACTTGAAATTTGAGGGAGGGTTTGCCTTGGAGATAGGGATGTGCCTTTTCCTTCCCTGTGGGAAAAACAGCCCACATTTGGCCAAGCCTATGAAAAAAATCTGAGTTTGCATATGCCCAATAGCCTTGTTAGAGTTTTGCAGCTAAATTCTCTGAAGTTTTTGCTCCAACAGAGATAGCGGTGCTGATAAGGACTTTTCTGCAATTGCTGCTCCAGGTTCCAGAAGCCACTGGGCATGAGAACTGAAAGCAGGGAAACTCTTCTGTGCCCTCAGTGCACCCGCTGCTGTGCCCAGGCAGCATGGAGGAGGAAGAACACTGAAATGCAGAGTGGACAAGAGCTGAACTGAGGGGAAAGACTGGGATAAGAAACCTGGGTGGGAGGGGAAGACCGTTTGGAAGCTGGGGAGGTATTAAGACTGGCTGGGACGCAGATGGTAATCACAGAAGGGAGACTGAGAGGCTCAAAGGAGACTGGAAATAGGATGAAGGGGGTGGAGATTGGGAAGAAGATCCGGGGGAAAGGGAAGACAGAATGAGAAGTGTAGGGGGGAGACAAGGTTGGCACAGGATCAAGCTGGAAGTGGCAAAGGCAGAAGGGGTGTTGTATTAATTTACATGGAATAAATGGGCCAAAGGTGTTAACCCAGTCCCTGTCCAACATTAAACTGTTACAACAAGGTTTGGGGTTTGGTATACAGACACCACAACTTGCTTAGCACACTAATAAAAGGTTAACATTTTCATGAAGATACAGAAAAGAAGGAAAAGCAATTAAAGGCTTTGAAATGTAAAGTATTAAGTAAGGCCTTCATTTTAACATTTCCTGTTGCCTTTCTCTTGAGCTGGAAAGAGATTTTAGAAGGGAACACTCCCACCCCCTACCCTGTTTTACAGGCTCTTAGATGTCATTAAAGAGGATAACTGTCCTTTTGGGGAAAAGACGAGACGTGAGTTGAGATGAGCAGGCGCTGTTGTTATAGCTGCTGCTGTTAAAGTCCGATCCCATTTCGTCACAGGTGGTGGCTGGGGTTAGCTGGAGCCAGTAGAGGTGGCGATGTTATCTGGGTCCTGCTCTCTGGCCCAGTCTGGTCAGATCATCTCCTAGGATTAGGACAAAGAAGATCTGGAGTGCAAGGAACTGTTGACACTGACAGCAATGATGGTGAAGTTGCTTCAGTAGCCTCCATCTGTTTTTCCTCTTTCTCTGTCCCCATTTCCCCCCTCCCCCATCTCTTTAAGACCCAAAAAGGGAGTGATGGGTGGATAGCCCATCCCTTTATTATTTTGTCCACCAATTAGGCCTAATAGCCAATACAAACATTTTGGGTCATTAATTTCTGGTTCCACATCTTCTGTTTTTACCAAGCATGATTTTAACATAGTCCTTGAGTTGTATCAACTTGGACTTTTTGTTTGGTTTGAAAAAAAATACTGGTTTAGAGAGAAAGCAAAAGCAGCTGTTAAAAGGAGTGTGTGTGTGTGTGTGTGTGTGTGTATATGTGTATATATATATATATATACACACACACCCATAAGTGGAAGAAAGGGTAAGTAATTATTATAAATCAGAAGTTAGGAATTGTAGAACATTGATAAGGAGAGCCAAGGGTACAAGGAGAAATCTAAAGCCAGCAGAGTTAAGGACAATAAGAAGGAGTTTTTAAAAATAAACTAGGCACAAAGTAAATCCTGATAATGGTATTGGTCCATTACTAGATGGAAATGGTAGAATTATCAATAATAATGCGGAAAAGGCTGAAGTGTTCAATAAATATTTCTGTTCTTTATTTGGGGCGAGGGGGAGAGGAACAGGTGATGCAGGCTCATCATATAGTGATAACACATTTTCCATTCTAGTATCTCTGGATGATGATAAACAGAAGTTACCAAAATCAGACATTTTAAAATCAGATCCAGATAACTTGCATCCAAGAGTTTTAAAAAAGCTGACTGAGGAGCTTGCTGGACTGTTATTGTTGATTTTCAATAAGTCTTGGAGAAATTCCAGAAGACTGGAAAAAACCTGAAGTTGTGCTAATTTTTAAAAAGGTTAAATGGGATGATGCAGATAATTACAGGCCTGTCAGCCTAACGTCAATCTCAGGCAAGATAATGGAGGGCCAATACGGGACTTGATTAATAAGAAATAAAGGAAGATAATGTAATTATAAATCAATATGCATTTACAGAAAATCAATCCTGTCAAACTAACTTGATCTTTTTTTTAAATGAGATCACAGGTTTGGTTGATAAAGGTAATAGTGTTGATGTAACATACTTCTGTAAGGGGTTTGACTAGTTATGGCACAATGTTTTGATAAAAAAAACAGAATGATGTAAAATTAACATGACACACATTATGTGGATTAAAAATGGGCTGAATATTAGATCTCAAAATGTAACTCTAAATGTGAAATTGTCAGAGCGGGTCTGTTTCCAGTGGGGTCCCGGGGGGGATTGGTTCTTGGCCCTATGCTATTTAACATCTTTATCAATGATCAAAACATAAAATTATCACTGATAAAACTTGCAGATGACACACAAATTGGGGGAGTGAAATTAATAAAAAGGACAGGTTAATAATTCAGAGCAATTTAGACTGCTTAGTAAACTGGAAGCAAGCAAAAGAATGTGGTGTTTGAATACAGCTAAATGTAAATGTATACCTCTAGGAACAAAGAATGCAGGCCCTACTTACAGAGGGGGGACTCTAGCCTGGGAAGCAGTGACTAAAAAAGAATTGGGGGTTCTGGTGGATAATTAGCTGAACATGAGCTCCTAATGTGACGCTGTGGCCAAAGGAGCTAATGCGATCCTGGGGTGCATAAATGGGAATCCTGAGCAGGAGTAGAGAGGTTATTTTACCTCTTTATTTGGCACTGGTGCGAGTGCTGCTGGAATCCTGTGTCCAGTTCTGGTGCCCACAATTCAAATTGTGTTGATAAATTGGGGAGGATTCAGAGAAGAGCCATGAGCATTGTTAACGGATTAGAAAACCTGCCTTATAGCGAGAGTCTCAAAGAGCTCAATTTATTTTTCTTATCAAAGAGAAGGTTAAGGGGTGACTTGATCAGTCTGTAAGTACCTACATGGGGAACAAATATTTAACAATGGACTGTTCACTCTAGCAGAGGAAGGTCTAACATGATCCAGTGGCTAGAATTTGAAGCTAGACAAATTCAGACTGGAAATAAGGTGTACATTTTTAATGGCGAGTGTAATTAATCATTGGAACAATTGACCAAGGATGGTGGTGGATTCTCCATCACTGACCATTTTTAAATCAAGATTGGATGTTTTTTCTGAAATACCTGCTCTAGGAATTAGTTTGGGGACGTTCTGTGATCCATGTTTTACAGGAAGGCAGGCCAGATAATCCACAAGGGATCCTTCTGGGCTTTGGATCTATAAGACGACAACCTACTACTGTTATTGGTTGCACAGTTACCACCGGTGCTGGAGGCCTGTACTGTGTATCTAATGGTTCCAGCTCTGCTGACGAACCATGTGGGTGTCAATATGATTCTACATGATGGAATTTTTTTTCAATTTGTTTTTAAAAACTTCCTGCCTCATTCAGTGCCCAGAATGGATGGTGCTCTGGAAATGAAAGTGTTGCATCGTGAAGGAGACTGTTGTTGGTAGGATGCCAGCCTCATTTATTGCAGAAGTTGAAATGTGTGTGGTGAGTGAGATTGGGATTTGCAGGAAGAGAGGGATTTGAAGCAGTTCAATGCTGCCCTGAAGAACTGGAGTCTATCCCTGCTTCTGCCATGGAGTTCCTTTGTGATGCTTGGCAAATTAGAGCCAGAATGGGTTAGACCAATGCTCCATCTAGCCCGGAGTCCTGTCTTCTGACAGTGGCTGGTGCCAGATGCTTCAGAGAGAATGAACAGAACAGCACAATTATCAAGTGATCCATCCCCTGTCATCCAGTCCCAGCTTCTGGCAGTCAGAGGTTTAGGGACACCCAGACCATGGGGTTGTCCCTCAGACCATCTTGGCTAATAGCCACTGATAGACCTATTCTCTATGCAATTCTGCTGCAGAGAGAAGATGATCCAAATGTCCAGGAGTCTGAAAGATGCCTGTGGAAACACCCAAGGGTACAGGCAGCGTCAACAGGGCGCTAAAGATGGCGAGGCAGCGGCAGCGGGCGGGTACTGAGGTGGTCGCTGGTACTGCCAGATCCTTCTTATATTTAACCTTCCCCTTAACCTGGGGAAGCTTGGGCACCGGTGCAGACATAGAATCATAGAATATCAGGGCTGGAAGGGACCTCAGGAGGTCATCTAGTCCAACCCCCTGCTCAAAGCAGGACCAATCCCCAACTAAATCATCCCAGCCAGGGCTTTGTCAAGCCTGACCTTAAAAACTTCTAAGGAAGGGGATTCCACCACCTCCCTAGGGAACCCATTCCAGTGTTTCACCACCCTCCTAGTGAAAAAGTTTTTCCAAATATCCAACCTAAACCTCTCCCACTGCAACTTGAGACCATTACTCCTTGTTCTGTCATCCGCTACCACTGAGAACAGTCTAGATCCATCCTCTTTGGAACCCCCCTTCAGGTAGTTGAAAGCAACTATCAAATCCCCCCTCATTCTTCTCTTCCTCAGACTAAACAATCCCAGTTCCCTCAGCCTCTCCTCATAAGTCATGTGTTCCAGTCCCCTAATAATTTTTGTTGCCCTCCGCTGGACTCTTTCCAATTTTTCCACATCCTTCTTGTAGTGTGGGGCCCAAAACTGGACACAATACTCCAGATGAGGCCTCACCAATGTCTAATAGAGGGGAACGATCACGTCCCTCGATCTGCTGGCAATGCCCCTACTTATACAGCCCAAAATGCCATTGGCCTTCTTGGCAACAAGGGCACACTGTTGACTCCTATCCAGCTTCTCGTCCACTGTAACCCCTAGGTCCTTTTCTGCAGAACTGCTGCCCAGCCATTTGGTCCCTAGTCTGTCGCGGTGCATGGGATTCTTCCGTCCTAAGTGCAGGACTCTGCATTTGTCCTTGTTGAACCTCATCAGATTTCTTTTGGCCCAATCCTCTAATTTGTTTAGGTCCCTCTGTATCCTATCCCTACCCTCCGTGCACGACATCTCACCTGACCTGGCATGGCTCGGGGAGGAAATGAGCTTACTAGCAGTCCACTCTGGAGACCGCTTTTGTGCCTGTGAGAGTGCTTCTTGCTCTCAGGTTGGGGCTTGTCCTTAATGGCCAGATCCAGGGCATGGGAAGTGGTCAGAGGAGTGCTCACTACCAGTGATGGTTCCGATAGTCCCGGATTTGACTGCGTACACAGCCCCATTACTTCCTCCGTGAGGAACTTGCAGAGGCAGAGCACTCGAGCTTCCTGGGTCTGAGGAGGGAACGACTTGCAAGTCAAGCAATGTGCCATGATATGAGTCTCTCCGAGGCAAGAGACCCCTCTGGTGCTCGTCGCTCACAGAGAGGGAGCAGGGGCAGGATACCCAGGTCTTGAAGCCCGGGACGTGGGACACAGTCCCTGGGGTGAAGTGGGGGTGGCAGTCCCTGGATGCGGAGAACTAAGTAACTTACTAAACTTACCACTAACTTACTACTAAGGTTAAACTATCTACACTGAGAAACGACTATACGAATTATTCACAATGGACAAAACCACTGTGCGAAGGAAGAGGGGTTCCAACTCAGGCCATGCGGCGTTTAGAGGGAACTGGAGAGGTGTTGACCCACCCAGTCTATTATACCCTCAGCTGCAAGCATGAGGGGACACGATGCAACAGTGAGATAGCAGCCACTGCTAGGGAAAACCTTCCGGTTCCAGCGCATGGCGCACCCATGTTTGGAATACATTTAGAGACCATCACCCAAAGACAGAGGCGATATGGAGGGGGGACATGTGGGGTCAAGCGCCCCCCAGCAGCCAGCCTGGGCAGGGAGCGGAAGGGGCGAGACCCGAGCCTCTTCTCACGCTGGCTGCTGGGACGCTGCTCTGTGAAGCCGCTGCAGCTCTGCAGTTTCCTGTGAGAGAGTCTGGCAGCGGCGGCAGCAGGGTGACCCCCACCCAGGCTCGGCTTCCAGGGACAGGGGCCGAGCGAGCCAGTATGGGCTGCCCCCCGACCTGGTATGCGCAGCCCCTGTCCCCAGAAGCTGAGCCTGGGCAGGGGTCAGCCTGCTGCCGCCGCTTCACAGAGCAGCATCCCAGCCACTGCCCCTCCCCAGCCAGGCTCTCTTGCAGGTAGCTGCCATGCCGCGCAGAACAGTGGCCAGGAGCGGTTCCGTCCTGTTCCCCGCCGGGGCCTGGCTGCCAGGAGAGCAGCCCAATGTGCTGGCAGGGAGCTGGCGCAGCAGGAGAAGGACAGAGCCCCTGGCCCACAGGTAACGGGTGGGGTGGGGGCAGGGAGACCATAGCGGTCCTGGGCTAGGGGAAGAGACACGTGGGGCGGTCACTTGTTCTCCCTGTTATATTGTGTCCCCCCAGGATGAGGAGGCACCCGGCGTATATGCTCGAAGAAGTAGTGTGCTTCACACAACACGCAGTCAACCTGTGAAGGTCAAAAGTACAACTGGGTTCAGAAAAGAACTTGGTAAATTATGGAGGACAGGTCCATCAGTGGCTATTAGCCAGGATGGGCAGGGATGAAAAACCATGCTCTGAAGCATAGGCGCGGACTCGGTGGGTGCTCCGGGGCTGGAACACCCCTGGGAAAAAACAGTGGGTGCTCAGCACCCACCAGTGACAGCTGCTCAGTAGCACGGCTGATCAGCTGTTTGGTGGCTTGGGGGAGGGCGGAGATAAGCGAGTGGTGGGTGGGGGCCTTGGGGCAGGAAGAGGTGGACTGAGGGCGGGGTCTTGGAGAAGGCGGTGAAGCAACGGTGGAGCCTGGGAGAGGGGGCAGAGCAGGGGCTGGAAGAGGCGGAGCAAAGGTGGGGCCTTGGGGGAAGGAGTAGAGGGGGGCAGGGCCTTGGGGTGGAGCAGGGGTGAAGCACTCCCCTGGGGAAAAGTAAAAATTGACGCCTATGCTCTGAAGCATCCCTAGCCTCTGTTTGCCAGAAGCTGGGAATGAGCGACAGGGGATGGATCACTTGATGATTCCCTGTTCTGTTCATTCCCTCCGAGGCACCTGGCATTGGCCACCATCGGAAGACAGGATACTGGGTTAGATGGACCATTGGTCTGATCCCCCCAATGGCCGTTCTTATGTCTACTCAGCAGAAAGAGGGTCACTGGAGAGGCACTGACCTGCAAGGCCTATTATACCCTTGGCTGTGAGCACGAGGGAACACGTGTGGGTCAGTGGATGCTGACAGGGAAAACCGTCCATCTCTGGCACATGGCATGCATGCACACTCACGTTTGAAGAAGGAGGAGTGCTAGGCAGAGACGGGCTCCACCTAACGAAGAGAGGGAAGAGCATCTTCGCAAGCAGGCTGGCTAACCTAGTGAGGAGGGCTTTAAACTAGGTTCACCGGGGGAAGGAGACCAAAGCCCTGAGGTAAGTGGGGAAGTGGGATACCGGGAGGAAGCACGAGCAGGAGTGCATGAGACGGGAGGGCTCCTGCCTCATACTGAGAAAGAGGGGCGATCAGCGGGTTATCTTAAGTGCCTATACACAAATGCACGAAGCCTGGGAAACAAACAGGGAGAACTGGAAGTCCTGGCAAAGTCAAGGAATTATGATGCGATTGGAATAACAGAGACTTGGTGGGATAACTCATATGACTGGAGCACTGTCATGGATGGATATAAGCTGTTCAGGAAGGACAGGCAGGGCAGAAAAGGTGGGGGAGTTGCACTGTATGTAGGAGAGCAGTATGACTGCTCAGAGCTCAAGTATGAAACTGCAGAAAAACCTGAGAGTCTCTGGATTAAGTTTAGAAGCGTGAGCGACAAGGGTGATGTCGTGGTGGGAGTCTACTATAGACCACCGGACCAGGGGGATGAGGTAGACGAGGCTTTCTTCCGGCAACTCGCAGAAGTTACTAGATCACACGCCCTGGTTCTCATGGGCGACTTCAATCACCCAGATATCTGCTGGGAGAGCAATACAGCGGTGCACAGACAATCCAGGAAGTTTTTGGAAAGTGTAGGGGACAATTTCCTGGTGCAAGTACTGGAGGAACCAACTAGGGGCAGAGCTCTTCTTGACCTGCTGCTCACAAACCGGGAAGAATTAGTAGGGGAAGCAAAAGTGGATGGGAACCTGGGAGGCAGTGACCATGAGATGGTCGAGTTCAGGATCCTTACACAAGGAAGAAAGGAAAGCAGCAGAATACGGACCCTGGACTTCAGAAAAGCAGATTTTGACTCCCTCCGGGAACTGATGGGCAGGATCCCCTGGGAGAATAACATGAGGGGGAAAGGAGTCCAGGAGAGCTGGCTGTATTTTAAAGAATCCTTATTGAGGTTACAGGGACAAACCATCCCAATGTGTACAAAGAATAGTAAATATGGCAGGCGACTGGCTTGGCTTAACAATGAAATCCTTGCTGATCTTAAATACAAAAAAGAAGCTTACAAGAAGTGGAAGATTGGACAAATGACCAGGGATGAGTATACAAATATTGCTCGGGTATGCAGGAGTGAAATCAGGAAGGCCAAATCACACCTGGAGTTGCAGCTAGCAAGAGATGTTAAGAGTAACAAGAAGGGTTTCTTCAGGTATGTTAGCAACAAGAAGAAAGTCAAGGAAAGTGTGGGCCCCTTACTGAATGAGGGAGGCAACCTAGTGACAGAGGATGTGGAAAAAGCTAATGTATTCAATGCTTTTTTTGCCTCTGTCTTCACGAACAAGGTCAGCTCCCAGACTGCTGCACTGGGCAGCACAGCATGGGGAGGAGGTGACCAGACCCCTGTGGAGAAAGTGGTTCAGGACTATTTAGAAAAGCTGGATGAGCACAAGTCCATGGGGCCGGATGCGTTGCATCCGAGAGTGCTAAAGGAGTTGGCGGATGTGATTGCAGAGCCATTGGCCATTATCTTTGAAAACTCATGGTGATTGGGGGAAGTCCTGGACGACTGGAAAAAGGCTAATGTAGTGCCAATCTTTAAAAAAGGGAAGGAGGAGGATCCTGGGAACTACAGGCCAGTCAGCCTCACCTCAGTCCCTGGAAAATCATGGAGCAGGTCCTCAAGGAATCAATTCTGAAGCATTGCGAGGAGAGGAAAGTGATCAGGAACAGTCAGCATGGATTCACTAAGGGCAAGTCATGCCTGACTAATCTAATTGCCCTCTATGATGAGATAACTGGCTCTGTGGATGAAGGGAAAACAGTGGACGTGTTGTTCCTTGACTTTAGCAAAGCTTTTGACATGGTCTCCCACAGTATTCTTGCCAGCAAGTTAAAGAAGTATGGGCTGGATGAATGCACTATAAGGTGGATAGAAAGTTGGCTAGATTGTCGGGCTCAACGGGTAGTGATCAATGGCTCCATGTCTAATTGGCAGCTGGTATCTAGCGGAGTGACCCAAGGGTCGGTCCTGGGGCCGGTTCTGTGCAATATCTTCATTAATGATCTGGAGGATGGCGTGGATTACACCCTCAGCAAGTTTGCAGATGACACTAAACTGGGAGGAGAGGTAAATACGCTGGAGGGTAGGGATAGGATACAGAGGGACCTAGACAAATTGGAGGATTGGGCCAAAAGAAATCTGATGAAGTTCATCAAGGACAAGTGCAGAGTCCTGCACTTAGGATGGAAGAAACCCATGCACCGCTACAGACTAGGGACCGAATGTCTCGGCAGCAGTTCTGCAGAAAAGGACCTAGGGGTTACAGTGGATGAGAAGTTGGATATGAGTTAACACTGTGCTCTTGTTGCCAAGAAGGCCAATGGCAATTTTGGGCTGTATAAATAGGGGCATTGCCAGCAGATCGAGGGACGTGATCGTTCCCCTCTATTCGACACTGGTGAGGCCTCATCTGGAGTATTGTGTCCAGTTTTGGGCCCCACACTACAAGAAGGATGTGGAAAAATTGGAAAGAGTCCAGCGGAGGGCAACAAAAATGATTAGGGGTCTGGAACACATGACTTATGAGGAGAGGCTGAGGGAACTGGGGATGTTTAGTCTAGTCTAAGGAAGAGAAGAATGAGGGGGGATTTGATAGCTGCTTTCAACTACCTGAAAGGGGGTTCCAGAGGATGGCTCTAGCCTGTTCTCAGTGGTAGTAGATGACAGAACAAGGAGTTATGGTTTCAAGTTGCAGTGGGGGAGATTTAGGTTGGATATTCGGAAAAACTTTTTCACTAGGAGGGTGGTGAAACACTGGAATGCGTTACCTTGGGAGGTGGTGGAATCTCCTTCCTTAGAAGTTTTTAAGGTCTGGCTTGACAAAGCCCTGGCTGGGATGATTTAATTGAGGATCGGCCCTGCTTTGAGCAGGGGGTTGGACTAGATGACCTCCTGAGGTCCCTTCCAACCCTGATGTTCTATGATTCTATGAAATACAAATAGGGACCACAGATCTTGAAAAACCTTAAATTACAGATATGTAACCTCCTCTTCCTTATGTTTCTTTTAAACTGTCTACCTGTGAATTTCATTGGGTGACCCCTGGTTCATGTGTTCTGTGGAGAGGTAAATAACACTTCCCTATTCACTTTCTCCACACCAGTCATGATTTTATAGACCTCTATCATATCCCACTTTAGTCGTTTCTTTTCTAAGATGAAATGTCCCAGTCTGTTTAATCTCTCCTTCAACGGAAGCTGTTCCATACCCCAAATCACTTTTGTTGCCATTTTCTGAACTTTTTTCCATTTCTAATATATATTTTTTGAGATGGGGTGACCAGAACTGCAAGCAGCATTCTAGGTGTGGGCGTACCATGGATTTATAGAGAGGCAATATGGTATTTTCTGTCTTATTATCTATCCCTTTCCTAATGGTCTCTCCGCTTTTTTGACTGCCGCTGCACATTGAGCAACTGTTTTCAGAGAACTCTCCACATTGACTCCAGGATCTCTTTCTTGAGTGGGGATTATGTTTTCCAATGTGCATTACTTTGCATTTATCAACACTGAATCTAATGGGCCATTTTATTGCCCACTCATGCAGTTTTGTGAGATCCCTCTGGGCTAGGTGTGTTTACTCTTTGATCAGAGTCACCTTTTCCCAGAAAAAGAAGAGGAGGACTTGTGGCACCTTAAAGACTAACCAATTTATTTGAGCAGAAGCTTTCGTGAGCTATAGCTCACTTCATCGGATGCATACTGTGGAAAGTACAGAAGATCTTTTTATACACACAAAGCATGAAAAAATGGGTGTTTACCACTACAAAAGGTTTTCTCTCCCCCCACCCCAGTCTCCTGCTGGTAATAGCTTATCTAAAGTGATCACTCTCCTTACAATGTGTATGATAATCAAGTTGGGCCATTTCCAGCACAAATTTATTTGAGCATAAGCTTTCGTGAGCTACAGCTCACTTCATCGGATGCATTCAGTGGAAAATACAATGGGGAGATTTATATCCTTGCAACAAAGCCCGTTGCCAACTGTGTCCACATATCTATTCAGGGGACACCATCATAGGGCCTAATCACAACAGCCACACTATCAGAGGCTCGTTCACTTGCACATCTACCAATGCGATCTATGCCATCATGTGCCAGCAATGCCCCTCTGCCATGTACATTGGCCAAACCGGACAGTCTCTACGCAAAAGAATAAATGGACACAAATCAGATGTCAAGAATTATAACATTCAAAAACCAGTTGGAGAACACTTCAATCTCTTTGGTTACTCGATTACAGATCTAAAAGTGGCAATTCTTCAACAAAAACAATTTCAGAAACAGACTCCAACGAGAGACTGCTGAATTGGAATTAATTTGCAAACTGGATACAATTAACTTAGGCTTGAATAAAGACTGGGAGTGGATGGGTCATTACACAAAGTAAAACTATTTCCCCATGTTTATTCCCCCTGCCCTTCCCTACTGTTCCTCAGACGTTCTTGTCAACTGCTGGAAATGGCCCACCTTGATTATCACTACAAAAAGTCCCCCCTCCCCCCCCGCTCCTGCTGGTAAAGCTCACCTTACCTGATCACTCTGGTTACAGTCTGTATGGTAACACCCATTGTTTCATGTTCTCTGTGTATATAAATCTCCCCACTGTATTTTCCACTGAATGCATCCAATGAAGTGAGCTGTAGCTCACGAAAACTTATGCTCAAATATATTTGTTAGTCAAGGTGCCACAAGTCCTCCTTTTTCTTTTTGTGGATACAGACTAACACGGCTGCTACTCTGAAACTTTTCCCATAACTGCTCTCTGAGTCTCACCAGCCTGGGGGAGACACCCCCCTTCTCTGTCAGTTGGGCCATTCATGTTCTTACAAATGACCCCCTGGCAATGTCCTGGTCCCAACTCCTCTGCTGTCCCAGCCGTTGGAGCTGTATCTCGATGTAAAGAGACACAGTTACCTTCCAAAACCTTTTCAGAAATAGCATCCTGAAAACCGGGACCTGGATTGGGCGCCCTCCGCCACCCTTTTCTCTGTCCCTCAGAAGTCAGTTGTGTGACGGCTCTTCCCCAAGAGGTCAGTTACACAGTTCCTTCTCAAAACCTGGGTCACAGGCTGAGTGCCTGGGTGCACAGACGCTGAGCCAGCCATTCTCCGAGTGTCCTGGGCATCCTGCCCTGAGTGACTGGTGAGGAGACGTTCCCTTACCCGCACTATTCCTTCCGCAGTTTCCTCCTCTGGGCTCCCTCCGAAGACACATTTCTCTGTGCTCCCTGGGAAGGGTTCTATCCTTTGTTCAGCTGCGGAGCTCTGCCAGCTAACAACTGGGACAGTTTCCTTAATCACTGACAACACCTCTCCTGCCCCTGTGTCTGATCTCCCCCACCTCGATTACGGTTTTGGGCTTCCCATCTAGGATGTACCTTTCTATTTCCTCAGGAACTCTCTCTAAGAACTGCTCCATTTGCAGGAGAGACAGATCTTCTAGAGATTTAACACTTGCTCCTGATATCCAGGCATCCCAATTTTGTACAATGTGGTTGGCGTGTTGTGAAAATGCCACGTCTGGTTTCCAACTTAGGGCTCTGAACCGCCGACGGGCATGCTTGGGTGTTAGCCCCATTCTAATTCTGGCCTTTTTTAAAAAAAAGTTTCTCCTCATTCATGAGTTCTTTAGGCATTTCAGCTGCCACGTCTGCTAAGGGCCCACTGAGTTGTGGCCTCAGCTCCACCATATACTGGTCTGTAGGGAGGCTGTACCCAAGGCAGGCCCTTTCAAAATTTTCTAGGAAGGCCTCTGTATCATCACCTACCTTGTAGGTGGGGAATTTCTTGGAATGGGGAGCGGCACCTAGAGAAGGACTGCTGGACCCAGCTTAGCCCTTTCCAACTCTAAATGCTTCAGCTCTAACTCTGTTTCCAAGCGCTTCGCCTGTTTCCTCTCCTCCACTTCCAACTCCAAGCACTTCACCTCTCTTTTGTCCTCTGCTTCCAAACACATCATCTGTAGGAAGAAATCCCTGTCTTCTGCAGTCAGAACTCGGTCTGGATTAAGGGCATCCCTCCATCTTGGCACCTGGATCTTGGTTGGGGGAAGGCTGACCCTTCCCTCCTGGGAAGTTCCCAGTCCCCCATCCCCTCCCTTTATTTCCGACATGGAGCTTGATGCCTGAGCTTGATCTGGGACTGTCTTCTCCATGTCATGCTGCTTTGGGAAGACTGGTTTTTCTAAGGTTTCGGTGCCTGACCTCAACCTCATGCACAGGCTGCCCTACTCTAGCCTAACTATTTTGTTGCCACGAAGCTAGAAAAGAAAAAAAACCAAAAAACTGCTTGTTGGACTCCCTGGCTTCTTTGGCAAGCCTGTTGCCCCTCAGGGAGCACATAAAAGTGGGGGGTACCTCCCTGGCTTTCAAGCAGCCAAAAGGAAAAATGTCCTTTTAAACTCCTGAGGTCTGTGCTGCTGGTTCAAAACTATCTCACCACTGCCACCATGTCAAGGCTGATTCCCAACTCTGTCACTCTGAGTGTAGAAGTGGGGCCCACAAGGATTTTAAAAATTAATATTGGCCACTCCAGGCTTGTATTAAACTCCCAAGGTTACACCTTTTCCCTGACCTTGGCTTGGTAAACGCTGCCACCACCCAAATGCAAAAAAAAACCCCTTTGAACCCAGGAAGGAGCACTTGGGAATTCCTCCCTGTGGGGTACCCTCAAGTCCTTTCACCCCCCATCCCGGGAAGAGCTGAGAAAGAAAACAAAGGAAATTAGCTGTGGCTATCAACTAATCAAACAACATGCACAAACCTCTTAGGACACCGAAAATCCAATCCTGTTCTTAAAAAAGGTAAATTTTATTGAAAACAAAAAGAAAGAAGATACATTTGAAACTTAGGCTTTTGTTAAATTTTAAAAGAGCTAGTCCAAAAATCAAGCACCCAAAATAGCGTCCTTGGGGGTTCAGCTTAAAGGTTACAAGCAAACAAAAGCATCTAGGGTTAGCACAGAGGAGTCCACAAGCCAAGAAGAAATACTTTGATAATTTATGATCATACCTGGCTTAAGCTGCTTTATAGCATGGCTGCTCTGTCCCTCCAGCCCAGAGAACAACAGACAAAGGGAAAGTTTCTTTCCCAATTTTTAAAAGTTCTGCCTTCCCATTGGCTCTTTTGGTCAGGTGCCCACTTTTTTTTTCTTTACCTGGGGGACTTTTTAACCCTTTACAGGTAAAGCAAGTAAAGAACAGCTACCAAGAGGGATTTTACCGCTGGCTGGCTGGGTGTCCATCAAAGGGAGATATCCCCCGCCCCCCCTTTATTTATCACATCTTCATCTCCCAATGAAGCAATCACCTTGGCATCTGTGTTTCCTCCAGAAGACAATCCAGGAGGATGGCAGGATCAAGCATCCCAACCCCAAAGCACTTCATCTCATGGCTTGGTTTTCAGATGGGAGTCAAACCTAGAACATTCCTGCTCCGAAGCCGTACAAACCATTCTATTAGGAAATGCTACTTATCTAAATAGAAGCATTTCTCCCTCTGGGCACAGCAGAAACACATCTCCAGAGTCAGCAGATAGTCCAAAATAAGGGGAATATCTTCCTTCTCTCAAAATGACTGGTCTCTCCCCCAGTTCTGTATGAGTCCAAGGTATGCCATCCACCATCAGACAGTTATTCAGTTTTCACTCGCCTGCTGACTAGCAGATTCTTAAAAGGCCTGATCAGAACTTTCTCACCAGTAAGGAAAGCAACTCCTCACTGAGCCTTGAACCTTATATTTTTGGTGCTCACTAAGGCCTTTCCTTCCCCTTCAAATGACTAGCCACAAGTTCCATGTCTCGCCTATTGATGAAAGCTTTATTCCTTGTGTCCATCACCTCTGCCAGAAGGGTAGGCGAACTCAGAACCTGAATGGTGGTTCCGCCGTACACAGTATTCCATAAGGACAAAGTTTTGTTATGAGTACATCGAAGGTAACCCCCAAGGTAGTTTCTGAGTTTCACATAAACCAGTCAATCCACTTGCCTGTATTTTTTCTTGAAACCCCAAGTATCTGAAGAGAAGAGGAGACTTCATTCCCTCAACATGTGATGGACTTTAGATTTTTACCTACAAAGGACAAAACCAATCAGAAAATCACCTAGACTGTTTCTTGCCATAGCAGAACAAATTGGAGGATATCCTCTCAGAGGATCTCTAAATGGATCTCTGACAGTATCCTACCTTGCTAATAGATGTCACAGCTTCCTCACTCTCATGGGATAAGGACTCTCTCTACCAGGGCACAAGTGGCCTCAGTGGCATGGCCTCAAGTACCCCTGCTTGACATTTGCAGGGTAGCTATGTGAAGTTCCAGACACAAGTTTTTGAGAGATTGTGATCTGGTCCAAGGCTCCTTCACTGACTCATCTTTTGGGACAGTGGTCCTTCAAACAGCTTTGCTCTCTGTATCTTCGCTCCCTCCTCCTACTTGAGTACTGCTTGTCAGTCACCTGCAATGGAATACACAATGGGAGCAACGCTATTACTTACCTTATAGCAGTGGTTCCCAAACTGGGGGTTCGCGAAATGTTACAGGGCGTTCTCAGGGGAAAATTCTCTAATGGCAAGGAGCCAGCAGCCTGGTGCCCCTGGACTTCCAAGAGCTAAGCAGATTGAAGCAAGCATTTCTAGCAGACTGAGGAGATTTAAACTTCAAGACTCCTTATAAGAAATGGAAAGGGAGGTGGATATTATTTGCTCTTTTTAAAATTAAATAGGCAGCTAGTATTTTTAAAATTATTATGAAGAACAAGTTTAAGCTTTGTTGTAACATGCGTTGTTTGCCTGGACTGCTCAAGACCCAAATGCTTGTGTATGAGGAACTCTTTGAGTTGGCTTCTTAAATACCTTCATGCTGTTTCACATCTGATACTCCTTGTTGAAACATAGGAGCCTTGTCTTATAACATGCTTATTCAAAGTGATACAAGCTACGAAAGTGAGATCTGGGAAGAGTGTTGTCATTTTCATAATGTAATAAAAATACTGTAATGATTAATAATAATAGTGTGTAATAAGCATGTCATAAAAACAAATTGTATATTTCCAAGATCACTGCTTTTATAATTTATACTCAGGTAAAGGAGAAAATCCCTGGAAATATTCATTTTTAGGAGGGGGTTTGTGATTCTTGACATTTTAGTGAAAGGGGTTTACAGTTTGGTAACCACTGCCTTATAGTAACTGGAGGTTCTTCGAGATGTGCAGTTTGTGTCTGCATTCTACTACCCACCCTCTTTTCCCTCTGCTTTAGATCATACCTGGATTTGCTTCAGAGAAGGAACTGGAGAGGGGGTTGGTCCACTCTGCCATTAATAACTGTGGCTGGAAGCACCAGGAGAGCAAGGCTACATGTGCAGACCAGTGGACACTGCTTGCAAGAATTCTCTGATTCCAGGTGCGTGGAGCACATAAGCACCAACATTTGAATATATATAGGGACTACACATCTTGAAGACCCTCCAGTTACTTAAGTAACTTTCTCTTCTGCAGAGCTTGAATAATTTTTGTGACTCTTGTCTGCACCCTCTCCAATTTTTCAAAATTTTTTTTAAAATGTACACACCAGAACTGGACACAGTATTCCAGTACTGGTCTTACTAACACTGTACTGTGAGGGGAAATCGTCTACCACTCCTACTAACTACTCTCCCTATTTATACGAAGGGCCTGTGTTATACAGGAGGTCAGGCTAGATGAGTTAATTTTCAATTCTGGCCTTAAAATCTATTAATCTATACATCCCAAGGATTGCATTAGATCGTTTTGCCAATTGTATTGCACTGGGAGCTCATGTTGATCTTGCTTCACTAGTTCACTGATGATTGTGAAGCACTTCAGTACTACAGAGCTGAATGTCATAGAAAAGCCCGTGAGAAAATTTATAATTTTTAGAGCACGGTTTGAATGGTGTGCAGTAAATAAAAATGGAGGCCACACAATGAACAACAGGGATAAAACAACATTTTGAATATTTGTTCATTCAGGGACCACAATCCATCTTGTGTATTGAATGAGGCAAGATCCTGTGAGAAATATAGTATGTGATCATGTAATTATATGTTGTATCATAATATATACACCCAATGGGCCCAAGTTAAGATTCCATGGGCAACTTTACTAATGGCATCTCTTAACTTTAGAGTGCTTGAATTTGCAACTGTTAGAGACTCAAGGTGGGTGAGGTAATAGCTTTTATTGGACCGACTTCTGTTAGTGAAACCATTAGGTTATTTTAATGTAATGGGTGGGTGTATTGTACACAGCGCTGCCAACTCCGACAACTTAGGCTGGGGCTGGAGCCCATGTGAGAACGATGACACAAGAAGCTTCAACACTTTCACAAATTTCAGCTCTGACTGGGGCAGAACCACCTCCTGGGGAAGAGCAGCCAGTCAGAGCTGCTGCAGGAAGGGAGGAAGCAGAAAGACTCCACCAGGACTGGGCAGCTCTACTCCCCTTCTCCTCCTATGAGCAATGGGACAGCTCCTCTGCTTCTCCTCCCTGCTCCCCCACTGCAAAACCGGGACTCGGACAGGGGCTGTATGTGTATGTTTGGATGGGATGGGTATGAACCCATAGAGCTATAGCAGGAGCAGAAGCGAGGCTAGCTGTGGGAAGAACTGAGTTGATTGGTGGGCTTTGGGGTCAACAAGTGGCTGTGGAGGCAAAAACTCCTGGAGCAGGAACCAATATCACTGTAATAAATTTGGGAGTATTGGCAACGCATTGACCCACATATGGTGGGAGCAGCAAATAGCGGTGGGAGTTCAACAATCCAAGAGTAAAACGAGTATTTTTTTAAATCTTATGATGTTTTGTGGTTGGACTCATGATTTTTGAGCCTTTGGGGCTGGCCATCCTATATATTCAAATAAATATAAAGCTCAGGGCCTACAGGTGATCAGGAGTAAGGTTGTGAAGTTTCTTCCTTTTTCAAAATGGCAGCTGTCTCCCATTGTTCTTAACAGGACTGATGCTGGGTTGCCCCTGCTTAAAGTAGGAACAATTTCACCACAGATTATTAGGTGACAGGGAGGCTGCCCCTGCTAAAGATGGCTGGCAGTGCCCATCATTCCCAATGAGGCTGAAGCCAGGTGCCCTCAGGTTGCCCCTTGCCGGCAGGGAAGCACAGAGAATAGGAGACACAGTGCAGTTGAGTGTAAACTTTGGTCTGGACTTAAGTTATATTGGCATAGCTACCTCAGTCGGAGTGTGCAAAAACACGTGCAGCAACATTGCCATGCCAACAAACCAAGCCCCAGTGCGCTTTCCCAATGGAAGAGAGCTTCTGCTGGAATAGCGGGGAGGCGGTTTTCTTCTAGCGACAGAAAAACTCCTTCTGCGTCTACACACTGGGGCTGCATTAGCACAGGCTCCCACAACTCATGTGGTATTTTTCTTTTACAAAATTGTTTTTACCCAGGTATGTTTGGCCTTTTTCAAAAATGGCCCAATCTCCCTTTGCTTTGAATCACAAAGCGCCCTCAGTCAATATGACTGTGATAATCTTCCGTTTCCCTTGATACACAAAGATACCCACTAGGCTGCTCCTAGTACAGATGGCCACCATATATCTCCCCTTGTTTCCACAAGGGTTGGAATCAGGCTGCCAGCAGGAAAGATGGCTACTTTCCATGCCCTATACAGTTGTTGGGGACACTGGGGCATGGCCACTGGGTAACTCGAGGGGATGGAAGACCACGAGTGTCGATGAAGCCCCCTCGCACTAGGCTCTGCGTACTAGGCCCAAGTGTCTTTGGCCCCCCTGCCCGGAGGCGCACACAGCAGTTATGCTGAGAATCTGCAACAATATGCTGCGGAGTCAGACTGCCTGAAACTAAGCAAGGCCACACAGGGCAGATATGGAAGAACAGTGCTGAATAAAGCAGCTTTATGTATGGTTTAAGAAATGATACAGAGAACAAGGGAACTAGCTGGGAGCTGGATTGGCTGGCTATATGGATACTTGGGGCAGTTTACTATTGGATAAGTATGCTGGGAAAAAGGATGTATAAAAGCCTGTGTAACTTCCTGCTCTGTGTACAGGATTTGAGATTCAAATCTCCCTGTACCTTTTTGAAGCTTCAAATAAACTTTTCTGCTTCTCCACCCCGTTGTGATTATTGGGTGTAGCACACCGGGTAGCGAACCTACTCAAGCTGTTGTTCAGCCTCTCGGCACTGGGTGCCGGCAACACAGTAGAACCTCAAAGATACGAACAGCAGAGTTACAGACTTACCGGTCAACCTGACACCATGTGGAACTGGAAGTCCTCAATCAGGCAGCAGTGCAGCCCCGGAGGAAAAAAAAAAAAAAAGGAAATACTGTACTGCCCGAGGCTCAGGGCTCCAGCAATGGGGGCTTGGGACTTCTGACCCTTGGGAGCACTGGGGCTCAGGGCTTTAGGCCGAGGGGGATGCTGGGTGTGGTGCTTCAGCCCCGCGGCTCTGTTCTTTGCTTCAGCCTGCTTGGGGGTGCTGGGGCTCAGAGCTTTAGCTACAAGTGGAGCCCGTTTCAGCCCCAGTGCTCCCCCCATAGCTAAAGCCCCGAGCCTTGGCTCCACCCACCTGGGGCTAAAACCGAGAAGAGAGCCGGGGGAGCCCTAGTTCCAGTGCCACTGCTGGGGCTAGAGCCCTGGTGCCCACCGCGAGGGTGACACTGGGCGTGGAGCCCCAGCGCTCCCCTCAGGTCTCGAGGGCTGAGCCCTGATGCTCCTGCTGGGCACAAGCCCCGACCCCCTCCCCCGCAGCCCCAAGCCCCCACATGGCTGAAGTCCACAACCTCTTGTTCAGACTTACGCAACATTTCAGAGTTATGGACAGCCTCCATTCCTGAGGTGTCCGTAACGCTGAGGTTCTACTGGGATTTCAAAACGGCAGAGGAAGCTGGCAGTGCTGGAGACTGATGGGGAACAGTGGCGAGCAGGAAGGAGACCTGGGGGGGGAGGGACTACATGTGGGGGTATGTGAGGGAGGCAGTCAGGGGAGGGAGTGGGTGGAGGAAAGGAGGAGGTTCTGTGGAGGGAGGGAGATGGTGGAGGGAAGAATGGGGACGAGGTGAGAGGGTCTGGGTGTGGGGGAGAAAGAGGGAGACGGGGGAGGATGTGTGTGTATTGGAGCAGCAGACAATGGGAGAGGGTCTATAGGGGGCAGGAGGGAGATTGGGTGGGTCTGTGGGGTGGGAAGTAGAAAGTTGGGGGCAGGAAGGGTCTGTGGCAGAGGCAGGAGGGAGACGGCAGTGGGTGGGAAAGGGAGGGTCTGTGGTGGGGGTGGTAGGGAGACAGTGGGGGTGGAGAGGGTCTGTGTTAGGGGGAGCACAAGTGAGATGGGGAGAGGGACTGTGGGGGGCAGGAGGGAGATGGGGAGGGGAATGTGTGTGGGAGGGAGATGGAGGGGTGTGTGTGGGAGGGAGAGAGTGGGAAATCTTCCTGGGGGGGAGGGAGGGACACGGTGGTGGGAGGGTAGGGCCTCAGGGGCAGGAGGGAGATGGCAGGGGTAGAGATTCTGTGTGTAGGGGAGGGACTGGGTGGGGGAAAGAAGGGGTGTAGGGAGGGAGATGATGGGGGAAGTCTGTGGGGGAGGGTGAGAGGGAGATGGGAAAATGTGGGGGGTGCAGGAAGGGTTGGGGGGTAGGAGGGAGATGGGGAGTGTGTGTGGGAGGATGAGAGAGAGACAGTGGGGAATCTGTGGGAGAGAGGGAGGGACATGGTGGTGGGATGGTAGAGCCTGGGGGGGGCAGGACAGAGATGGTGGGGGTAGATTCTGTGTGTGGGGGAGGGACTGGTTGGGGAAAAGGAGGGTCTGTGGGGGGAGGGAGACGATGGGGGGAGTCTGTGGGGGAGGGAGGGATATAGTGACAGACGGGAGGGTCTATGGAGGGAGATGGGAAAATGTGGGGGTGTGGGAAGGGTCTGGGGGTAGGAGGGAGATGGGGAGTTTGGGGGGTGGGAGAGAGACAGTGGGGAATCTTTGTGGGAGAGAGGGAGGGACATGGTGGGCGGATGGAGGAAGATGGCAGGGGGGGGATGGTGGGGGAAAGGAGGGTCCGTGGAGGGAGTGAGACTGTGGGGGGAGGGGAGAGTGTGAGGGAGATGGTGGGGGGAGGGTCTGTGGGGGAAGGGTCCGGGGAGGTGGTAGGGAGGTGGTGGGAGGATGTTCGGGGGGGGGATCTGTGGAGGGATGGAGGTGGCAGGGGGAGTCTGTGGGTGGGGTGGGAGGGAAGAATGTGAGGGAGAAGGCGGGAGGAGGGTCAGTGGGGAAGAGCCGGCTGGGGGAAAGGGGGGCAGGGAGGTGGCAGGGGGAGGGTTGGTGGGGAGGGGCCGGCTGGGAGAAAGGAGGGTTTGTGGGGGCGGGAGGGTAAGGGAGCGTCTGGGGGGGTGGGAGGGAGGTGGAGGGTCTGGGGGGAGGGACGGTTGGTGGGAGGTGGCGGGGGGAGGGAGTGTCTGGGGGGGCAGGAGGGGAAGGGAGGAAGGTGGCGGGAGGGAGGTGGCAGGGGCAGGGTCGCTGGGCAGGGAGGGTTGGGGGGAGGTGGTGGGAGGGAGGGGAGGGTCGGGAAGAGGGAGGTGGTGGGGAAGGGACGGTAGGGGGGGCGGGAGGAAGGGTCGGTGGGAGGTGGCGGGGGAAGGGGGGGCGGGAGGGACCGGCGGCTGCAGACGGGCTGGGGGCTTGTAGCCGGGGGCGGGCGGGGTTCCCGCTTTCAGGGGTGACATTTGCGCCCCCCCACGGGGCCGGTTCAGCGTCCTCCCACCGGGCCACGAATATCGCGCAGCATGCTGGGAGCCGTAGTTCCGGGAGGGGCGGGGGAGCCCGCGGGGCATGCTGGGAGCCGTAGATCCGGGCGGGGCGGGGCGGCCGCGGGGCATGCTGGGAACCGTAGTTCCGGGGGGGCGGAGGGCCCGCGAGGCATGCTGGGAGCCGTAGTTCCAGATGACCGGACTCGGACTCCCAGGACCCATCACGGGGGCGGAGCGGCTGCGGCCTGAGGAGCCGGCGGGGCCCGAGCGCTGCAGCGACCCGGGCTGGAGTCGGAACCGCCGCGGCCTGAGTCTGAGGGAACCAGGCCCAACGTGGCGGCCATGCGGAGCTCGCGCCTCCCCGGCCACTGAGACCCGGGGCCGCCCAGGAGGAGCCGGAGCCGGAGCGTCGGGACCCTTCCCCGGCCCGGCCCTTCCTCCTCCCAGAGCCGCCCCTCAGCGCCCCCGGCCCCTCCAGAGCGGCCCCGGCCCCGGCCCCGAGCCGCCCCTCCCCCCCCGACTTGCCCCTCAGCGGCTCCCGCCCCGAGCCGCCCCCCCTCAGCGCCCCCCGCCCCGCCCCTCAGCGCCCCCCGCCCCAGCCCCGAGCCGCCCCCCTCAGCGGCTCCGCCCCCCCCCCACCTGCCCCTCAGCGGCTCCCGCCCCGGCCCCGAGCCGCCCCCCCTCAGCGGCTCCACCCCTCAGCGGCTCCCGCCTCCGCCCCGCCCCGGCGCGGCCGCCCCGGCCCGCTCCCCTGTGCCGGCCGGAGGCGCGCGGCCGCCCCGGCAGGATGCTGCGCTGCATGCCGCCGCTGTGGCGCTGTAACCGGCACGTGGAGGCGCTGGACCGGCGGCACTGCTCGCTGCAGGCCGTGCCCGAGGAGATCTACCGCTACAGCCGCTCGCTGGAGGAGCTGCTGCTGGACGCCAACCAGCTGCGGGAGCTGCCCAAGGTCGGCGCCCGCGGGCGGCGGCGCCCGCTGTGTGGGGCGGGAGCCCGTGTCGGGGGCGGGCCCGGTCCGCACGGAGCTGGGGGTCTCGGGGCCGCGGGCCTGGGGCTGGCTGGAGGCGCGGGGCCAGGGTGGGAAGGGTGGGGCGGGCGGAGCGGGGCGGGGCGGGCGGCGAGCCGTCGGGGGGGAGTACTGGGGGGCGCTGGAGGGGGCGTGGCCGCAGAAGCCCTGGGGTTGGGGCAGGGGCGCCGGTGATGGGGAGCACTGGAAAGGGGGAAGCGCGTGTGCCGTTGTGGGGCTGGGTGAAAGAGGAGCGCTTGGCTGGCGAGCGGGGCGGGGAACCGGGCAAGGCAGCAGGAATAGCAAGGTGGTACTGGTAATGGGGGGAAGGGATATTGTAGTAGCCGTGGGGTTGCCTACAGGTAACAGGGAGGCTCTGGAAGGCATCGATAGACTCTAAGTAGAAGGAATTGGAGTATGGGGGCAGGGAATAAGGAGCTGGAGGGGTTGTAGTTAATCCATCTTTATTTCCCTGTAGAAATTTTCCTGAAAAAACCCAGCCCATTCAAATGTTGGGGTCAGTGGGAAGGGCTCTTGGTCTGGTTCAAACTTCTGCCTTCTCTTGCCGCTGAGACTGCTTTGAACAGGCTTGACCCATCACCCGTTCAGTTTCCGCAACTTCATCTTTAGGGTTGGTGCGGGGATGGAGGGCGCTTGGTAAAAGTCTGAATAAATGTACCTCACTTCCTCGTAGCACCTTTTCCATTTCACCTGCTCTTATTACCTACTCCTTGGAGAATCCCACCATGTGTAAATCCAGATTTCCTCTGTGGCGGCTGGACTGGGCTCTAGCAGCTTGCAAGGATAGATTTGATTTGTGTGTTGGGAGCATTTGTCCTATCCTGGGGACTCGCTACCAGAGCTCTTTCTGATGGCTCTTCTGCTTGTCTACACTTACAGCAACCAGCAGCATAGCTGCACTTGGTCTGGTGCTGCTCTAGCGCTTAGTGAAGATGCTACCTAGGCTGACCCGGAGAGCTTCTCCCGTTTGCATAGTTAATCCATCTCCATGAGAGGTGGTAGCTATGTTGCTGGGAGAAGCCCTTCCTTTGACAGAGCGCTGTTTACACAGGGGTTAGGTCCGTAAAATTACGTTGCTCGGGGGGTGGATTTTCTACCCCTGAGCGACCAAGTTATACTGACATAAGATCAAGCCTTAGTTTGAAATGTTAAGTTCTATGTGGCCTGATAACTTTAGTCCCCTGAATCTTTTTAGGGTTTTATAATTGCCCTGTGCCCATCACCATAGTGCCTGAGTTCCAGGAAAGGAAGCACTCTGTTTCCCACGGACACCTGCACTTTTTAGCCTTTGTAGGATGACTTCCGCAGGACTGTCAGTATATACAGCAGGGGAACAAATAGCAGGTCCCTGTACTTAGGGGCTTAGTTTGCAAGCACAGCAGGTCAGATTCTTGCATTAGAGTTGTGAGGGGCTCTTAGATCATTTAATCCAGTCTCTGTGACCAGTTCATGGCGGGTGAATGCAATACTGAATGACATGAGCATAGTCTAGCAAGAAAGTTTTGTTACAGGGCAGGGAGAGAGCTTGGTCAACAGAGATTCAGAGGCTCTTCCATGCATAGGGAGAGTCATAAAAGAAGGCATTGAGTCTAGAGTGGGTGGGTGAAGGAGTTGATGGGGAGAGGTCAGAAGAAACTTGGGTGGAGCAGAGAGAGCGGGACTGTGGAGGAGGGTGGAATTGCGTAGGATTGAAAGTAATAGAGAAGTTACAGGGTAGCTGCATCTTGGAGGGGTAGTGATGGGAGATGTGAGGATGGGAGGCTGCACTAGCAGGTGGGAGATGATGGAAGCCTGGGCAGGCAGGCTAGTTACATGGAGAGAAGGAAAGAGCTGGGACAAGGAACCAAGCTTGACAACAGACATGTAAGGATGACTGCCATGCTGAGTGACTGAGGAGGAGGAGAGCTGGCAGTGGGAGACATAGGGCTGACATGGGTAGTGTCTGACTTGGGAAATCATCCAAATTAAACATGGCAGCTGAGGTCTCACCATGGAAAGTGTGGCTGGAGAAGCAAAGGCTAAAGTTGCTCATATTCCATGCTGAGGATTGCAGGAGACAAAGGAATGTAGCCGTGGGGACTCTCACCGTGTGGGGTCCAGATCCTTTGAGCACTTCCTTCCTGCCCAAACTCCTGGAGTGACACTGACCCAGGACAGAAGGTGCCTCCCTTGTGGGTTCCAGATTGCAGCTGATCCAAAGAGCTCTCGTTGCTGGCTCCTAGTGTGGAGGAGGGAAGTTAGGATGATGCTTGTGGGTGCACTGGCAAGCTCTGACTGCTTTGCATAGATTTCTTCCTGCTCTGGCTCCCTGCTGTTTGCATCAGTAGCAGGGCCCTTTCCTGGTAGGTGGGAGTTGTTGATTGTAGAGTTCCCTCCTGCTTCACTGCAGTTGGCCTGGGGCAGGAGGTACCTCCTTTGTCCACGGGCTGGGCTCCTGCAGCTCTGAGCCCAGCTGTGTGAAACCCAAAGCCAGACGGGGCCTCTGCTGGGCTAATTAAGATCAGCCTTTATTTTGCTGGGACCTGGGTGGAGGCTTCTGGGTTTTTATTTACTTCCGTGGAGGAGTAAAGCTGCTCCTTCTAATCTCTCAACACTAACTCAGCCCCTCCCTGGTATGGAGGGAGACAGCCAGCAAAGATTAATCAATGGCTTCAGCTCTTCCCCTCCTGCCTCTTGTACTGCCTTGTTGCACTCTGCTTCCCTTTGGAAAGGAGGGTTGGCAATGAGCAGGTCCCCTTGGTCTTTGTGTGGAATTCTCTGCATCTCAGGCCTTGTCTAAACACACAAGTGGCAGTAATTTAACAAATTCAGCTTAGAAACTGCTTTTGTTTGATTGGTGCTTGAATGTGTTAGGAATCAGTTTAGTTAAATTGGCAGAACCTTTGTATTTCAACATAGCCTGTGTTTCTCTAAGTTAGGTGTAGCTGGGGCAGCTGCTGCTGTAGTGGTCCTGTCTGAGGCTGAGCAGCTGGTTTCCTCACTCAACTCATTCCTTCCCCTCTGCCACAGCTTTCCCTTTTGTCAAATCCTGGACAGTAGTGACTCTGACGAAGATTTCAGGGATAACAGTGAACAAGCACTGAGCTCCCCCTGTGATCCTGGGGTAGAAAAAGCTAATATGATCCTTGGATATATAAACAGGGGAGTAGAAGTGGGGTGGTGATTTTAAATCTCAATACAGTATTGTTGAGACCAATATTGGAATACTGTGTCCAGTTCTGGTGTCCACATTTTAAAAAAGGAAGTTGAAAAATTGGAGAAAAGACAAACAAATGAGTTGAGGGCTGACGAAAATGCCTTATAGTGAGAGACTGAAAGAGCTCAATCTATTATAGTTTATCAAAAAAAAAATTATATGGCTTGATTATAGTGTATAAGAACCTTGAGAGGAGGAAAATGCCAGGTGCTCTTCTATTCAGTGGAGAGAGACATAACAAGAACCAATGACTGCAACTTAAAGCAAGAAAATTCAAATTTAAAGTCTGTGCCTAACAGTGCGGTTAATTAACCATTGGATCAAACTACCAAGTGAAGCTCAACCTATTCAGCTAACAAAGAGCAGGTTAAGGGGTGACTTGATTACAGTCTACCTACATGGAGAACCAATATTTAATAGCCCCCTCAGTCTAGCAGAGAAAGGTCTAACATGATCCAATGGCTGGAAGTTGAAGCCAGACAAATTCAGACTGGAAATAAGGTGTAAATTTGTATCGGTGACGGTAACTAACCCATGGAACAATTTACCAAGGGTCATGGTGTATTTTCCATTACTGACAATTTTTAAATCAGGATTGGATGTTTTTTCTAAAAGGCATGCTCTGGGAATTATTTAGGGGAAGTTCTACGGCCTGTGTTATAGAGAGATCAGGCTAGATGATCACAATGACCCCTTCTGGCCTCAGAATTATGGAAGTGGTGAATTCTCCATCTCTTGATGTCTTCATATCAAGACTAGATTATTATAATGATCCTTTATGGCCTTAAACTATATGAAAATGAATATATGAAATGTGGATTGATACCCCCATCTGTGGGGGTTCTGAGGCCAGAGTCAATATCAGTGTGTTGGGCAGTGTACAGACACATGGGATACACCAAGGAGTACTCATTCTAGGACAAAGCACAAATTAGTGTAACAGTAGAGGCGGGCTGGGAGCAGCAGGACCACAAAGCTATGCAGGCTGCTGTGTACTCAGTTACATTGGACTGAATGGCAGAAATCTCTCTCTGCCCAGGGTGGCCTTCATGCTGTGCTTGCCCGTTATCTGGGCCCTGTACAAAGCAAGGAAGGGTGGAGGCAGAGAGATGGGAAAGACTAGTTAGGTTCTGTTCAGTCCTTTTTCAGGGACCAGTTGGGGCTTTTATTGCACCCGCTGAATCTCTCCTCTCAGTAATTTCACTAGCTAACTTCCTGCACCCGCTGAGGTACAGGCAGCCCTGGGCCAGCTGCCTGCTACATCTTTATATATTTGAGGATCCCCTTGTCAGCTCCTTAGTGATAGTTATTCTCACAGAATCTCCCTCCTTTACCTGCTAGCCAGACTGTGACTTACTCAGTATCTCAGGGGCTCTAGAAACGGTTGGGTCCCTTCCCCTCTGATTGCTGGACCTACTTCTCTGTGCTTTGTTTATATAATCCCTCCTTACTCCACTTGACTGTAGTAATTCATGCTGCTTTTTGCAGATGTATCTGGCTGTGTCTCCTTGAACCATGACATTGATAAATATAGGGAGCAGCGTAGTGAGAGGTAATGATAGCTGGACCGTCCTATGTGGGGAGGAAGATGAACTAGGTGATCTATGGGCCTTGTCCATCTGTAGATCCTGTGAAGCTTTGTTACCTCTCCCTCTTCCATTTGGCTTCAGGGTATTTTAGCCATGTCTCTGAGCTAGTCCCTTACAATCCATCTTCCTATTCTCTGCGTTCTTCATTTTCAGAGGAATCTTTTGTACCTAATGGTGCCTGAGGAGCCCCCACTGCTTCCTCCCACTCAGGGGGATTTTAACTCTTCTTCCCAGGGCCCCCATGAGATTTCTTCATTCCCCCAAATTTGCTTCGCTGCATTCTAACGCCTTGTGTTACTGCACTCTCTGAATGCCGCACTCCTTGTTGTGCTAAGTTCAGGCTGCATGGGGTCATTGACTCCCAACTATCCTGTCATTCTCACATTCTCAGCCCATTGCTTCCTTTCAGAGGTAGATCTTATTTGGTATTTGTATTGTGGTGCCTCGCAAAGGCCCCCCATGAGGAATGGCACCTCGTGGTGCTGGGTGCTGCACAAACACATAGGATGACGTGACCTCTGCCCTGAAGAAGCTGTAAACCAATTGCAAACAAGATGCACCAAGTGTGTGTGTGAGTAGCTATTGCATAACTTGAGGGTTCTCAGTCACTGACAGTTGTTTTGGTATAGTTCAAGCAAATAATTGCGTATTCATGACTGCTCAGCTGGCCTGTTGTTAATGGCTGATTCCTTGTAGGAGTCCTGGCAGAAGTAGATTTGGAGAGGATTTGGAAGGAGGGAGTAGTAGCCTGACGGATCAGTGCAGGAAGGGCCTTCCATACATAAGGATGGCATGGAAGAAAGCATGAGGATATTTGTGAGAGCAGTTGACACATGGACCTTCGTGGCTGGCATCATTGAGGGGAAGGGTGTGTGATAGAGCAGGTTTCAGAGTAGCAGCTGTGTTAGTCTGTATCCGCAAAAAGAAAAGGAGTACTTGTGGCACCTTAGAGACTAACAAATTTATTCGAGCATAAGCTTTCGTGAGCTACAGCTATATCTCTCTGTGATAGAGCAGATAAGCAACAAGAAGCGGAGATCTGGATATTTCTTGGACTTTTTTGTAAATTTTTGCTTTGTCAGCTGTGGTCCACCCTCTGCTATGATCTAGACCAGTGGTTCCCACATTTGTTCCGCCGCTTGTGCAGGAAAAGTCCCTGGCGGGCCGGGCCAGTTTGTTTACCTGCTTCATCTGCAGGTTCGGCCGCGCGGTTCGCTGCTTCAGGCCAATGGGAGCCGCTGGAAGCAGCGCGTGATTGGCCGAACCTGCGGACACGGCAGGTAGGTAAACCGGTCCGCCCAGGGCTTTCCCTGCACAAGTGGCGGAACAAGTTTAGGAACCACTGATCTAGACTCATCTCTCAAGCTAAGCAGGTTCAGGCCTGGGCAGTACTTGGATGGGAGATCTCCAGCGAATGTTCAGGGTGCCAGGGTGGATTTGATTTAAATCACTAGTCAGGAAGACTCGATTTAATCATGGAATGCATAAAAGTGCATTCTTATTGGTTGTTATAACCTTAATACATACTCTTCGCAACTCAGAGATAGATGAGACCCAAATTGGGTCTCTCTTACGGACTGCTGCCATTCTAGGTTTTCCCTTCTAGGGGAAATAGTATGGTAGGTCTCAAATCAATGAAGTCTACACTCAGAAAGACCTCAAGACTTCTGGTATATGCTGCTCAAACAGCTTCACTTTTGTTTCTACTGCCTGTCCCTCGTCCCTCTCTTCTCACATTTATCTCCAGATTTCTTCTCCTTGTCCAGATCTATTCCGCCCCCAACAATCTTCTATTCATTGAAAAAAGAAAAGGAGTACTTGTGGCACCTTAGAGACTAACCAATTTATTTGAGCATGAGCTTTCGTGAGCTACAGCTCACTTCATCAGATGCAAAAGTACTCCTTTTCTTTTTGCGAATACAGACTAACACGGCTGTTACTCTGAAACCTGTCATTATAGCTCAAAGATATCTTGATTAAAACTATCCTTAGATAGGTTTCTCCTCAAAAATCCAATTTAAACAAAAAAATCAGGTGTTTTTTTTTTAAATCATTGATTTTTATCCACCCTGCAGGGCGCAGCAGCAGCAAGAAATGGCGGTGCCTCAGCTGGCACTCTTCCCTCTGAGTCCGTGACAGACCCATGCCCCAGTGTGGTGCTCGAGGGGTGCTGTGCTCCATGGAGTGGCAGTAGGGGCTGTCTTTACTCAGTGCTGACCGTAATGCCCCAGCGTGGCGCTAGGGGGTACTGTGCTGCTGATGTTACTGTCTCTCACATGAGATTTAAATTGAAGCCCTGAGCAGTTGTGGTCTGTAACAATCCCACAGTACTTTGCAGGAGTGAAGTGTTAGCCCTGGTGTCCTGGCCAAATTTTAGCTCAGGTTTTCTTCTCACAACCTAAATTCCCTTGAAGTTTAATCTGGACCTGGAAATCCACTTTGCTTCTGCTCTAAACTCTTGTGTAATGTTGCAGTTAGCTGTGAAACAGCTGCTGCATTCCACCCCAGAGGGGGGCTAAATTCCCAGTTTCCTGCTGAGGTGCCTGTGAAGAATCAGCTGGAGAGCCTCGGGCTCTGAGACTGCTTGCTTCATGTCTTAGCTGGAATGTTTTCCTGGCATTTAAGTATTTTCATGTATTTGAAACACATTCCTTAGGGCCTGATATGTGGGGTTAAATAGCAGGAAATCCGGCTGATCTGCATTACAGGGGGCTATGTCACTGCTGCCAAGGAGCAGTCAGACCACAGGTGTATGGGTACTCCTCTGCTCTCAGCCCATGTGCACATACCCCTTCCATTGGTTTTGGGGTTTTGTACTCTGGTGTGTGTGCATGCTTGGAGCCTAGTCTGCTTTTGTCTTGGTCCGTGTGCTGCAGCGCTGGTGAGTGTGTCCTACCTTTGCTCTCCTCACTGCAGCCCTAGGTTCTGGTGAGTGCTGCTGTGCATGTGGTTTTGTTGCTGCAGAGTATCATCCGTTTCTGCTCAGGGCTCTGTCACTGAGCTACTGCCTTTGTTACTGGTTTAGTTGTCCTCTCGCTGGCCTAGCATCTCCCCCACCCTGGATCTGCACCCCCTTGTGCGGGGATCTTGTTATCTAAGCAAGACTGGTTGGGTCTGATTAATGTTATGATGGGGGCGGACCTCCAAGGGACATCAGATACTACAGGGATTGGGGGTGGGGAGCTGACTAGGGGATGCTCTGCCATCTGATTCATACGAACGGCCATACTGGGTCAGACCAAAGGTCCATCTAGCCCAGCATTCTGTCTTCTGACAGTGGCCAACGCCAGGTGCCCCGGAGGAAATGAACTCAGAACTGACCCCATGCGCCAATCCTGTGCTAGGGGTGCTGTGATGCTGGAGAAGTCTTTCAAATGGGACTTAAAACTGACATTGTGATCTCTCATAGTTATTCATGGTCCTTTGGGCTTTCTCACAGCAGTAGGTGTGCTAACTAACCCCATTGTCTTGACAAAATCTCAGTTTGGGTAATTCCATCCTACTTCTGAATTCCCTCTGCCATTTCAATTAGATATTCCCTCTGCCCTTTCACTCTTCTAAACTGTTTTGTAGTGTTACTATGTAGCTGTTAAGCAGCTGCTGTATCCCAACAACAGAGGATGCGACATTTTGGCACCAGGTGAGAGATCCTTGTCTGAACAGCTGCTGTTCAGAGGGAGTTGCATTTCATAGATTATAAAGCCAGGACGGACCACTGTGATACTCTAATCTGACCTCTTGCATAACACAGACCATAGAACTTCACCAAAATCATTCTTGGTTGAACTAGAGCATATTTTGTAGGAAAACATTCAATCAATCTTGATTTAAAAATGCTGATGATGGAGAATCCATCACAACCCTTGGTAAGTTGCCCCAATGGTTAATTACCCTCACTATTAGAAACTTACGTCTTATTTCCACTCTGACTTTGTCTCAGTTCCACTTCTAGCCATTGCTAGACTGAAGGGTCCAATATCAAATATTTGTTCTCCATGTAGGTACTTATAGACTGTGATCAAGGTGCTCTTTAACCTTCTCTTTGTTATGCTAAATAGATTGAATTCCGTGAGTCTCTCACTATAAAGCCCGTTTTCTAATCCTTTAATCATTCTTGTGGCTCTTCTCTGACCCCTCTCTACGTACTCAAGAACATCCTTCTTGAAAGGTGGACACTAGAGCTGGACACAATATTCCAGCAGCGGTCTCACTGGTGCCAAATACAGAGGTAATACAACCTCTCTACTCCTACTTGAGATCCCTGTGTTATGCGTTCCAGAATTGCATTAGCATTTTCAGTGCCAGGTGATCCTATGTGTTACACCTGCCTTCTCGAGGGTTGAATTTAATGGCTGGAAAACCTGTGCAATACTCTGACAGGCAGCCCTAGAGCAGGGCAAAGCATCCCCATCTCTCCCACTGTAGCAGGAGGGGCTGGGCTAAGACAAACCACAGCAGTGGGTGAAAGCGAAGGGGGACTGGCTTGGGAGTGCACTTTGTTTGGGATTCCTCTCTCAATGCTGGGGTGTGTGTGTGTGTATGTGTATATGTATTGGCATTTGAAGTAGTGTGGTGCTTAGGCTCGACTCTCCCTGATCATTAGTTTGTGTCAGCAGGAGGATGGGTCACTGCTAGAAGCTGGACAGTTACTTTGCATCTGATGAAGTGGGTTTTAGCCCACGATAGCTTGTGCCCAAATAAATTTGTTAGTCTCTAAGGTGCCACAAAGACTCCTTGTTGTTTTTGCTGATAGAGACTAACATGGCTACCACTCTGAAATTTGTTGAGGCAGATTATGTAGCCTGCAAGGACTGGCTGGCTGACTGAGTCCCAAACGTTCTAGGGTCCTCCTTGACTCCATGGTCTGAGTGTGCAAGGAGCTGGCTCTGAGCACGGTTGCTTGGAGGGGAGAAATGGGCAGGGCAGGGAGAACCTTTTAGGGATGATCTGATCTTGTGTGTGCTCTACAGTGTCTGCTCCCAGCCCTGCTGGGTGTCACCAATGCAGCCTGCCTTCCCCAAGCAAGAGGATTCCACCTACGTAGTCCAGAAAGAGACAGTTCCTACTGTCTGCTTCCTCTGTCGATGTGGCCAGTCCCACAGGCTGGGAAGGCAGAAGCGCAGGTTTTGCAGTACTGTTGACTTGGCCACGGGGCACACCCAGCAGATTTTATGCCGTGTGTTTGAGGCAAACTTGCAACATACAAAGGTCCACATCTACACAGAAATAGAGGAATGGACAATAATCTCTGTGAGCTCCTTGAGGAGGAGCCACTTGTGTGACATCTTACTGCCAAGCACCCGGCTGTTGTCTGAGCCTCCCCCTCCACTTCAGTGACAAATATACAGTTCTGCTACGTTGCTCCTATGAGCTCTGTGCAGCCAGCCTGGTCCGGCCCAGTGATGGTGCGGGGCATTGGGTGCTCTCTCTTGGAGCACTGTGTAGCCAGTAGAAGAAGAGTACTTGTGGCACCTTAGAGACTAACCAATTTATATAAATTGGTTAGTCTCTAAGGTGCCACAAGTACTCCTTTTCTTTTTGCGAATACAGACTAACACAGCTGTTACTCTGAAACCTGTGTAGCCAGTCCGGCCCAGTAATTGGTTGGGGAGCTGAGCTCTGTTCTGGCTCATGAATAGCAATGCAGCAGAACTGTTAATTATGTTCTAGCTACAGGATCTAATCCTGCCCTTAGTTACGGGTGTGTTGTCATGCTGAAGTCAGTGGCGCTTCATTGGCAGAGCTTGGCCTGAAGATTCTCCTAAGGCTGATGAGCTGTAAACAGGACAGAGTCTGCCTTGTTATTCTGATCCCAGGCAGGGGAGAGGTTTGCAGAACTGGGATCTGGAAAAACAGTGCCTGTTGATTTGGTTTCTGAGAGAGCCCAGATGTTGTGTACTGCTGAGCAGAGCCCGATATACCTCTGGACCTCGTTCACAGTGCAGCCTTTGGGTCACATTGAGGTGATGAAGTATTATTTAATACGAAAGTGGGGAGAGAACCAAGAGCTTCTTTGTGGCTGGTGGAGCCTGGGAGTCTCCTCACCCTGAAGGGCAGAGCTCAGTCGACTTTGACAGTAGCTCTTTGAACCTCTTGGGCCTGGCACTATTCTCCTGTAAGTTGTAAAGAACTTGTTTACAATGCAGGTCATACACAGGTCTCTAGCGGTCATACTGGTTATCTCCTACACATTCCACCTCCGTATCTCAGAGGTTGCCCCATATAGAGAGCTCCATCTTAATCATGGCTTCTGCAGCTGCTCTGGCTCAGGGAGTCTTTGAAATGCTGTGAGGCAGCAGAATGTCTCCCTTGCTGCTCTGCTCCAGTTGGGAGTCCCCTCTCATGGGGGCTCAAGGACGAAGCATGCCATGGGTTTGACTCCAAACCCACTTAACTCAGGAGGCAAATGTCACCCCAAGCTGATGGCACTTGACATGCCTCCCCACATGGTCCCCGCTGTCTGCTGGGAGGGGTCCGGGCTGTGAAACCTGTTTCCCTGGAGCTCTCTGTGTTGCAGAACAATGAGCGTCATTCTCCCATGCAGAATTGGAAAGGGGACTGGGGATTCCTCGTGCCCTTCCCCCTCCCGGCCTAGGGATGGCTCTCCAATGAAGTGAGCTGTAGCTCACAAAAGCTTATGCTCAAATAAATTTGTTAGTCTCTAAGGTGCCACAAGTCCTCCTATTCTTTTTGCGAATACAGACTAACATGGCTGCTACTCGGAAACCTCTCTTCACTGTGTGCAGGTAGAAGGGGGTGGGGACTGTCAATTAGATGAAAGTGGAGGGATAAAAGCAGTGGGCTGCTGAACCCTTGAGTGTTAGGGAACAAAGTCCCCTCTGAGCTGGGGGGCTCTCTCCCTGGATGAGGCTGCTGTACCCAATGAGGGGGCTGGACTGGTTACTGAAGTTTGAAATGGGCAAATTCAGTAGCGCATATGATGGTCAGACACCATATGGTAACCTCCCAAATCACAGATCTGTAACCTGGGATAGGGACCCATTCTGTTCCCGTGTTTCCGGAAGCGATCAGACAGGGGAGGCGGAAGGGCAGCTAGTGCTATAGCCTCGGACAGAACAGGCCTCCTTCAGCCTCATCTGCAGTATTTTTGAGAACTGATTCAAAAAAGGAAGAATCATGAAGCCGAACTGGGAAGACACTCATATTCTCCCCACTCTCTTCCAGAGAGAGAGAGAGTTCTAGGGACCTGTAACTCAGTGGTCAAAGTCCTCCGCATCCTCCCTCTCCTTGGCTATACATGAATAAGTTACATTCAGATCCAAGGGATGGGGGAGGGCACAGCAAGGACTGGCTTAGAGTCCTGTTACTATGTGATTTGAGGAAGGGCACTCAGCTCTGGCCATGCCATCCTGGCTCTGTGGCTCCAGTTTTCTTTTGCCCCATTGGCTGTCAGACTGACCCCCAGCAGTTTGTAACCATTTAGCTCTGTATCCTCGCTTCCCCCCAACCCTTGCCATACTGCATCACACCAATGAGTCGAGCTAGCACTGTATCCTTCCCCCTCCTCCTGCTGTCCCACGTCAGACCAATGGACCTACCTCTAATGTGCCTCTTGCTGGGAACCAGCAAGTGCTGGCATAGTCACACACTGGTGGATTCATTTAGGGACTGTCCCTTTGTGGTGAAGGGACTGCCCGCTGTGCTGTCTGTGGCTGACTGTTCTGGTGCTTAATCCTATCTGGAGAATGGCTGGCTTTTCAGGGCCTGCCCTGGGAATTTTGTTGTTGCTGGGAAGCTGCTTCATTCATTGTCAGTTCAAAGAGCTAGTCTTATCCTTTTATTCACTGTCCCTTTCTCCTTGTTCATTTTCCACCGGATCTGGTTGAATGAGTGACCAGTGGAGGGGGCTGAGCTGGGTTGGGGGCTCTCTGTGGGAAATGGAGGGTACTGGGGAACACTTTCAAAATTCCAAGCATCCCCTTTTGAGTCTGTGGCTTCCCAGTCTGGCCTCCATCAGATTCTGAGGGCATTGTCCCAAACCCTAGAGCCCAGTCGCTTTTAATCCTAAGGGCTTTACTGACATTAATGCAGGTAGCCAGAGGGGCAGGGTTGGGGAATTATAGAAAGCAAGTAAGTCAGGAAGCCCGAGTAACAAAGGGCCGATGTGGGCACCCTCCCCACAGACTAAGTGTGAGAGGGGAGCTCTGAAGTGGCTCTGTGGATGAAAGGGTGCCTGTGGGTAGAAGTTGAGATGGCCCTGGTGGTCTTTGTGACTCAGTTGTTCCTCTGATGCACGTTGTCCTTGGCCTTTGTCAGCCCTGGAGGTGCCTGAGCATCTAGCTTTGGTGATGCTGCTAGGGGCTCCCAGGCTCCTTTGCAGCTTGTTTTTGGCTCGCTGGGCACCTATGATAGCCTTACTCCCTGAGGAGGATATTTACAAACTCATCAAGCCCCTTATGTGTGGCTGGAAGCTGCTGCCTGAGTCCGAGGTTGGCTGAAAGTGTCTGTGTGTGTGATAGCAGGAGGACAGCTGGCTCCTTGTCCCTCCCTAATAGGCTGTTACGTGCCTAGAGCCCTCCGTCCCTCCCTCCCCACTCTATTGGGAATGGGGTGTCAGTTACTCTAACATGGTATGTGACAACAGGAGGCATTCAAGGGGCTGGTCATGGCTCCAACCCACAGGGAGCTGGGGATCTCTCTTGCTCCCCACAGACCCTTCAGTGAGACCACCTGTGATAAAGGTCTGACACAGGAGAGAGCTGGGGGCCACGCAACTTGGGGTTAGCAAAGGCTAAGGTCCTATAGCAGGAGTCAGTATCCACTCCTTTCAGGGGTTGCTTTTACAGCTTCCTGATGCAAATAATCAAATACTGTTAGCCAAAGCTTGAGCTGGAGACTCACCCAACCCATGATTAAAGTGCAAACGGAGCAAGGCTTTGCCATACACCTAAAGCATATGCTGGCATAGCTATGTCAATCAGAGGTGTGAAAAACCCACAACCCCTAGCCACGGAGCTATGCTGACCAAACCCCTGGTGTACATGCTACAATGCCAAAGGACGAGAACTTCTGTGAGCGTAGCTAATCTCATTCAGGGAGATGGCGTTCCTGTACTGGCAGTAGTCTTTTTGTTAGCATTTGCTGCACCTGTGCTCAGGGCTACGCTGCCATAGGTTGTGTAGTGTAGACATAGCCTTAGACCAGGGGTGGGCAAACTACAGCCTGCTGGCTGGATCTGGCCCCTCAGGGCTTTGGATCCGGCCCGCGGGATTGCCACCCCCGTGGTGCCGCACGCCGCTCCTGGAAGCGGCCGGCACCACGTCCCTGCGATGCCTGGGGGAGGGGACAGGGGAACCGTGGCCAATGGGAGCTTTGGGGGAGATACCCACAGATGAGGGCAGTGCGCGGAGCTGTTTGTCCCCGCCTCCCCCAGGGGCTGCAGGGACGTGGTGCTGGCTGCTTCCGGGAGCGGCGTGGGGCCAGGGCAGGCAGGGAGCCTGTCTTAGCCCTGCTGCGTGCTGTTGCCACCCCAGAACTGCTCCAGGTAAGTGGCTTCGGGCCGGAGTCCGAACTGCAATCCCCTGCCACACCTCTCCTGAGCCCTCAACCCCTTGCCCTGAGCGCCCAGCCGCACCCCTCCTGCACCTCAACCCCCTACCCTGAGTCCCCTGCTGCACTCCGCACCCTTCCACACCCCAATCCCCTGCCCTGAGCCCCCTCGTACACCTTGGACCCCTCCACGCCCCAACCCCTTGCCCTGAGCCCCTTTCTGCACACCACACCCCCTCCCATACCCCGCACTTCCTTCTGCACCCCTGCCCCAGCCCTACATTCATCGCCTACGTGCAATTTCCCCACCCAGTTGTGGCCTTTGGGCCAAAAAGTTTGCCCACCCCTGCCTTAGATTGTGAGCTTTGTGGGGCAGAAACTGTCTTTTGGTTTGTTCAGTACTTAGCACTACTGGGCTCTGATCCATAACTGGGCCCCCTGTGTGCTATTGCACTAAATAGTAGGGATAGGATTGAGGTCAGGGTACTGGATATCTGTCAGTAATTAGAAAAGGAGGACTTGTGGCACCTTAGAGACTAACCAATTTATTTTAGTATAAGCTTTCGTTTTTTAGTATAAAGCTTATGCTCAAATAAATTGGTTAGTCTCTAAGGTGCCAAAAGTACTGGAGGATGCTGTGGATTTTACCCTCAGCAAGTTTGCAGATGACACTAAACTGGGAGGAGAGGTAGATATGCTGGAGGGGAGGGATAGGATACAGAGGGACCTAGACAAATTAGAGGTTTGGGCCAAAAGAAATCTGAGGTTCAACAAGGACAAGTGCAGAGTCCTGCACTTATGATGGAAGAATCCCATACACCGCTACAGACCAGGGACCGAATGGCTAGACAGCAGTTCTGCAGAAAAGGACCTAGGGGTTACAGTGGATGAGAAGCTGGATAGGAGTCAACAGTGTGCCCTTGTTGCCAAGAAGGCCAATGGCATTTTGGGCTGTATAAGTAGGGGAATTGCCAACAGATCGAGGGATGTGATCTTTCCCCTCTATTCGACATTGGTGAGGCCTCACCTGGAGTACTGTGTCCAGTTTTGGACCCCACACTACAAGAAGGATGTGGAAAAATTGGAAAGAGTCCAGCGGAGGGCAACAAAAATGATTAGGGGAGTGGAACACATGAGTTATGAGGAGAGGCTGAGGGAACTGGGATTGTTTAGTCTGCAGAAGAGAAGACTGAGGGGGGATTTGATAGCTGCTTTCAGCTACCTGAAAGGGGATTCCAAAGACGATGGATCTAGACTGTTCTCAGTGGTAGCAGATGACAGAACGAGGAGTAATGGTCTCAAGTTGCAGTGTGGGAGGTTTAGGTTGGATATTTGGAAAAGCTTTTTCATTGGGAGGGTGGTGAAGCACTGGAATGCGTTACCTAGGGTGGCGGTGGTGGAATCTCCTTCCATAGAGGTTTTTAAGGTCAGGCTTGACAAAGCCCTGGCTGGGATGATTTAGTTGGGGATTGGTCCTGCTTTGAGCAGGGGGTTGGACTAGATGACCTCCTGAGGTCCCTTCCAACCCTGATAGTCTATGATTCTGTGTCTTCTGTTCCTCTCATTGTACTGATCCTCAGGTGTCATGAGGTGTGACACTGATGCTGCTGATACAGCTGTTTCCTTGGCAGCTGGCCTGCCGCATTCTAGTTTGAATCTAACATTCTTTCTACTTGCAATGGGGTGGAGGGTAATTGCTTGGCATTCTTGTCCTGGCATTTCTTCTGTTCTAGTTTCCTAGTGTTTAGCTTTTTTTAATGTTGTCAGTGTCAATTGTGTCTGGCTCTGGAAGCTTGTTAGGTGTTGTCACCAAGGTTTTTGTTCTTTTGACAATGAGGTGTATTGTGATACTCAAACAATACTAAAGATTGCTCCCTTGACACTCATGACCAAACTGAATGCATTCGATGAAGTGAGCTGTAGCTCACGAAAGCTTATGCTCAAATAAATTGGTTAGTCTCTAAGGTGCCACAAGTACTCCTTTTCTTTTCATGACCAAACTGTGGTTTATAGTGTGTGGTAAGAAGAAGTGTGATTTGCAATAGCTCAATTTCAGAACAGCTTAAATGACTTAAATCTAAAAGATCTGCACTAACCTTGGACTGGTGACAGTCAGAAATCTCTCATATAGATTCAGTGGCTCTTTTGTATTGTTTCCTGTGTTTGTTTGGATGCATGCACACACAAAAACTTTGACCTCAGCATTCGTATCTAGTTAGAATAGGGCATCTCATGCTCTGTTTCCCTTCTCGGTACTCAGATGGCTATGGTGAATTGGGTTTAGCATGTAACATTATTACTGTAGTACCTAGGAGCCCCAGTCACGGACCAGAACCCCGTTGAGTTAGGTGCTGTACAAACAAAGGAAAACACAGTCCCTGACCCAAAAAGCTTACAGACTATATAAGACAAGAGACAACGGTCAGGGGAGTACAAGGAAATGGTGAGTCAGTATCAGTCAGCATAGCAGGCTGTGATCTTGGGGCTGTATTATAGAGGCCTCACAGCAAAGGACAGTTTCAAGGAGGGTTTTGAAGGAGAACATAAGAAGGGCCCTACTGGGTCAGACCAAAAGTCCATCTAGCCCAGTATCCTGTCTCCTGACCGTGGCCTATGCTAGGTGCTTCAGAGGGAATGAACAGGATGGGTAGTCATCAAGTGATCCATCTCTTGTCGCCCATTTCCAGCTTCTGGCAAACAGAGGCTAGGGACACCGTCCCTGCCCATCCTGGCTAATGGCCATTGATGGACCTATCCGCCATGAATTTATCTACTTCTTTTTTGAAGGAGGATAATTTAGTTTTGTGGATGTTTAGAGGGAACTTCTTCCAAGTGTGAGTGTCAGCATGGGAGAAAGCACAAAGGTGCTTGTTTGAAAATGTAACGAGGGCAATGGACGTTGGAATCGACCTTTCAATAGTGCATGAGAGATGATAGGAAGGGGAGATAAGATGTTAATGATCTTGAAGGTGAAGACAAGTAGCTTTCTCCAAGGCCACCTTGTTATATGACATTTCTATTTGCCTTCACCTATCTTGGAGCTGTTTTAATTCCTTTGTCACTGGGCACATGTACGTAACTAATTTCAGTGAGCCTGATCTCGCATTTGTTCTGACTCCTTTGGCACACTGCAGAAAACACTGAGAGAGATTGTGTAATGATTATGCAGTCATTACCCCACACTTGCAGCTCCTCAATAAATACTTCAATCCTATGCAGGTCATCAAAGGAGTAGGATATGATGTTTTGGTGACCTCAGGTGCTGAGATAATCCTGAAGAGATGTCACATGAACATATCTACCTTATACAGACATGCAGCGTAGTTCTGCCACACGGTTGGCTTATTTTGTGCCTGCCAAATGAAACAAGTCCAATATTTGACTTAAACAGGGGCTGTTATGATTGTGTTACTTTCAGCTCCAAGCTTCATGGATAAAAACCCACTTATGCCCAAATAAATCTTAGTCTTTAAGGTGCCACTGGACTCCTCGTTGTTTTTGTGAATACAGACTAACACGGCTACCCCTCTGATACTTGATTATTGTTCATCTGTTTCCAGTGTCACAAATGACTGTATTTTAAAATCTTCCTTAGTAAATTTTAGACCATTAAAGTTACAGGTTTAAGCACTCAGAAGTCAGGAAATACTGAACTGTGAGTTGCTTGCATCACCTTAACTCTGCCCTCTTGTGTCTGCATCCTTCTGATAGCTCTGAACAATTCAGACTATTTCTGTGTACGCTAATTTTGTTGTCTTAATCAGCCTTAACTGGGAGAGGCTAAACGCTGAGCACTTGCTGTTTACTTGCACATCCTGTTGACTTCAATGAGAGGTGCTGCTGCTCCGCACTTCTGAGTAAAAGCCTTTACCCTGTTTGTCCTTCTCTCTTGTGGCTTTGTAGTCTACATTTCTCAGCAGTCATATACTGCAGTTTTGAAAAAGGGAAAACAGTTTTTTTAGACTGACCCACCTTTGAACAGTAGTTTAACATCTCAAACTGTGTCTCAGGAATAGAGCTGTATTAATAGTGCATCTGCCTAGGTTCATAGCTTTGCTGAGCTGCAGCGGAGTAATTGACATGCTACAACTTGGCAAAGCTTTTGAACACTGACAGAAGTACCAGAGTTGACCATATGCAGACTCGGGCAGAAATCATGGCATCAGTTACACTTGGGTCACAGTTAGATGTTTTTCTTTGCAGTCATAAGACCTACAATCTTAATTTTTGTAAACAGAAGCGGAGATGCTGCAGAAGTTAATGGCGCTCACTAGAGAGAGCTTTGGACTTGCTTCAGGAAATAGAAAACCCAATTTCCTGCCATTGTAACTAGTTTTTATTTTTATATGGTTTATTGTCAAAATATTTTTAATAAAGTTCAGCTCTGACTCTGAGAAATGGATGTGCTATCATTAAATACTGCTCTTTACTAAATGGGAATTGTGTGCAGAACTGATACTTGTCCACTGCTGTGGAAATTTTTTGTGATACTTTAATTGGATAAGGACAAGTGCATAGCAAACTGCATTTTATTGTGAATTGAGAAAACATTTTATGTACACAGTATATACAGTTATTTTGTAACATTGTATTTACAGTCAGATCTACTACTGAAGCAACGCCGACAGGGCTTTAATCATTGAAAACTATTGCTGTAAGGCCTGGTCGACAGGTAAAGTTTTACTGGCATACTGTTGGATTCTCCTGTCACTTGGACTGAGGAGTATTCAGCTAGTGTTGACTTAAGTTATGGGTTTACTGATTTTTATGGCTTCTCACATGGGAAGTGAGTCAGATCCTGGATTTGCAAATGCAAGTGCAGTTGGAGGGGAGGGTTTGAGGCATTGGCTTGTTCTCTTCTCTTGCAGAGACCTCAAAAGTGGACACAGCCTCATGTTGCAGACCTTTCCATCTGGGTCTGTCTAGTGCAATGAGTTCCCAGGTTTTAATGTCTATCTTGCATGCTTTGAGGTTAGCCTTTGTGGTATCTTGATATCTGAGGATGGGTCGAACCTTAGAGCGAATTCCTGTGCTCAGCTGGCAGTAGAGTACCGCTTCTGGTATACAGGAAACCTCCATGTGGATCATGTGTCTGACCCAGAAGTTGAGCCCTGATGAGCATGTTCTCAATGCCAAGGATTTGGCACTTCTCAAGGACTTCAGTGTTAGGGATCCTGTCCTGCCACTTGATGTTGCAGATAGATCCTGGATAGAAAAGGTGGAAGCTCTCTAGCTGTTTGAGGTATTGGTAGCACGTCCATTTCTTGCAGCCGTAGAGGAGCGAGGTGAGTACAACAGTGCGATAGATTTTTATCTTGGTTCTGAGGCAGACTCCATGCTCCTTCCAGAGCCTATGGGCGAGCCTGCCAAATGCCAAGCTGGCCTTGACCAGGTGCTGAGTGATCTCATCCAACATAGCATTGCTGGAAAGTATATTGCCCAGGTAGCAGAATTGCCTTGACTGAGGGGTGTGTTGTCAGTTGTGATGATGAGATCATGGTGCTGGTGGTCTGGTGCGGACTGGTACATGACCTCTGTCTTTTTCAGGCTGATTGTGAAACCGAAGCATTTTGAGGCATAGGCAAAGCGGTCCACAATAAGTGGAATGTTGTTGAGTGTCTGCACAGTGAGGGGACAGTTGTCAGCAAACGGGAGCTCTCTTAGCAGTTGTTCAGTTACCTTGGTGAAGGCCCTGAGTTGCTGAACACTGAATAGACCCCCCAACCCCATCCAATCTAAACCAGATGGGTACACCTCTGTCAAAGTCCTGGAATGCGAACAAGAGCATGGCTGAAAAGGCAACGGCAAAGAGGATGGGAGCCGTTACACATCCTTGTTTGGTGCCATTGGTGATGGGGAAGGCCTCTGAGTCACCACGTTCCATCATTCTGACCATCATGAAGTGAGCGGATTACAGCAATCGTCTTCTCTGAAGACAGTCGAATTTATGAAGGTGTTTCACCATATAGAAAGCTTTGGTTAGGTGAATAACACCATGCATAGGTCCTTGTTCTCTTCATGAGCTTTCTCTTGTATTTGGTGGGCTGCAAAAAATCATGTCCCTAGTGCCACAGTCAGCATGAAAGCCACACTGTGACTTTGGATACACTGAATCTGCTAGGGGAGAGAAGAGTCTCTTGAGGACAGCCAGTGTAAGGATCTTCCCTGCTTTTGACAGCAGTGAGATTCCACAATGGTTTTCACAGCTAGGTATGCTTCCCTTCCTTTTATATAGATAGATTATGAAAGCTTTCTTATACTCCCGGGGCATGGTACCCTGTTCCCAGATGGTCTTAAATACTGGTGAGTTTCCTGACCAGGTGAACACCTCCACATTTGTACGCTTCAGGTGGAATGCTGTCAGGGCCTGGAGATTTGCCTGTGCAAAGCTGATTGATGGTCTTGGTAACATCATCTAAAGAGGGGTACACAGACAGCTCCTCCAGGACAGGACGCTGTGGGAGTCAGTCGATGGCTTTGTTGGACATAATGGATTGACAGTTCAGGAGACTATCAAAGTCCTTAGCCTAGCGCAAAAGAATGTCACCTTTGTTTGTGAGCAGCTGGTTACCATCTGCTGTGAGGACAGGGGCTGAATCACTGGATTTTGGGCCATACACAGCACAGAGACCTTTATAGAAGGCCTTCATGTCATGTTTATCAGCCACTTTCTGCAGTTCTGAAGCCTTCTGCTCCCACCAGTGGTTCTTCATTCGTCTCAATCGGGTTTGTAATGTATGTGTGGCTTGACAGTGTGTGGCCGCCTTTCTTGTTGATTTCTTGTCCATCATGCAGGACTTTTGGGTAGTGTGCCTGGTGTCCAGTAGCCAGTCTCTCTCGGGTCATTCTCATCGAACCATCCCTGGTGTTACTACCTGACAAAGCCAAGAACCTTGCATGCTGTATTATATGTGACGTGTATAGAGAAAGTAAATAAGGAAGTGTTATTTACTCCTTCTCATAATACCAGAACAAGGGGCTACCAAATGAAATTAATAGGTAGCAGGTTTGAAACAAACACAAGAAAGTATTTTTTCACACAACGCACTGTCAAGCTCTGGAACTCCTTGCCAGAGGGTGTTGTGAAGGCCAGTACTATAACGGGGTTCAAAAGGGAGCTAGCTAGATTAATGGAGGATAGATCCATCAATGGCTATTAGCCAGGGTGGGCAGGAATGGTGTTCCTATCCTCTGTTTGCCAGAAGCCTAGATTGGGTGACAGGGCATGGATCACTTGACGATAACCTGTCTGTTCATTCCCTTTGGGGCGCCTGCCATTGGCCACTGTCAGAGGACAGGATACTGGGCTTGAAGGACCTTTGGTCTGACCCAGTATGGCCGTTCTTATCTCTGAGCTTCTGTCAGGTTGCCTTAATGGCAGTCACATTGATCTTCTTTGGTGGTTTGAGGCATCTTTTGGGGCACTCTAGTGAGAAGTGTAGTGACATCATGCTTCTCACAAGCTGATGGTCTGACGAGCATTCGACATCTCTCAAACAACAGGTGTGTGACGCTGACAGACCAGCTTAGTTTGGCGCTATAGGTCATTTCACGTGTGTGAATTTCAAAGAAATGTTAAGTGTATTAGTATGCATGGACCAATTTACTTGTGTTAGTTTAGTTCAAAGGGAACGTTAATGGCACTGCCTTTACTTGTCTATAAACTTGTTGATTGCTTATTGCATTACATTGTGTATGTCTCTGTAATTAAGTAATCCTAGATCAGGGGTTCTCAAATTGTGGGTCGGGGCCCCCGAAGGGCTTCAGCTTTGGCCCCCGTCCCTGCCTGGGGCAGTGGAGCTGTGGTGGCAGGACTCGGGTGGGCTCCTTCTTCGGTCCCCTCCTCCTGGGGTCGTGTAGTAATTTTTGTTGTCAGAAGATGTCACGATGCAATGAAGTTTGAGTACTGCTGCCCTAGATCAAAGTGTGTATATTCAGGCATTAGAACTTCATTAATACTAATGAATGATACTTCTATTGTTTTCATTTATCTATCCCCATAAGAATGTAATGGCAGGCAATTGCATTAGATATGTCACTGTAACTAAATTACTTGTGAATGCAAAAGAAGTAGAAAGCTAAAGTCAAAGCAAGGGTCATTGAGTTCACAGATCAAACTGCATTTCCTACTCCCTGTCAACAGAGGAAAAGCCCAGGCTTTGGTGAAGACACCTGTCAGCTTGCCTTCTGTGAACAGGATCTATAAATACTGGCTTAAGGGAATGATCCTGCATCTCTGAACTGATATTCTTTAATGGTAGAATACTGAGTAATTAGACAGAGATACCCAAAATTACTTTGGGGAACCCTGAGAGGCTTATGGAAAACTAGCAGATCACTATATCTGTGCTGTCCCTTTTAATCTACAAACTTGGATTCTCCTGTGAATATATTTTACCTGCTTTAACCTCTCAATAACTCATTTCTTTTTCTTAGCTAATAAACCTTTAGTCAGTTTACTAGAGAAATTGGCTCCAGCATTGTCTTTGGTGAGATCCAGAGTACCAATTTGACCTGGGGAAAGCGACTGGCCCTTTGGTGTGTGAGTAAACTAATGTGATGCAATATTTGGTATTGTGACCAATATCAAAGTCTAGTTTGGTTGGGTGGTAAGGTGGGCTGGAGATCCTAAGGGGACTGTCTGTGACTCCATGGTAATACTGGTATAGTGATCCAGGAGTGCACATTTGTTATGGGCTTGGTGAAATCTAATTATAGAAAATAAACCAGTTTGAGGAGTCTTCCTTGTTTTCTGACAGCCTAACTTGAGATTGGCACTCATTGTTGAAAGCCATACCACACAGCATGACAGGGTGATATGTACATCTTGGATGTCTTTAGACCATACAATTACATAGTCCAGCATGTGCCACTGTTTTGACCTGGGATGCTTCCGTGTTGTCTTATATTTGTTGGCTTTTGGAAGACTGTTGGGAATAGTGAGATTGAACTTGAAACACTTGAAGAGAAGTAGTTGGCAATTTGAGTTTGACCATCCAAAGTCATGATGGCCTAGCACCCTGCTCCACGTGTCAGAGTCAGCTCCTACATGTGCATTTAAAATCTTCAGGTACAATGAGTTTGTCCTAGTTTGGCACCCCTCTGATGACCCTGCTGAAATCTTCATAAAACAGGTTTCAGAGTAGCAGTCGTGTTAGTCTGTATTCGCAAAAAGAAAATGAGGACTTGTGGCACCTTAGAGACTAACAAATTTATTTGAGCGTAAGCTTTCGTGAGCTACAGCTCACTTCATCGGATGCATTCAGTGCATCCAATGAAGTGAGCTGTAGCTCACGAAACCTTGTGCTCAAATAAATTTGTTAGTCTAAGGTGCCACAAATCCTCCTTTTTTTTGTAAATTTATATGGGCACCTTTCCTCTTAAAGCAGTTTACATCTTCTGTACAGCCTTAGCAAATGAGCAGCAATGCTTTGTTGTCTCGCTAATACACATACGTAAGCAACTGTACTTAAGGTCTGGTTTGAGAAACCTACACAGTAAACTGCATAGGTCTTGGCCTATTGATTGTGAAGAGCTGACTTGAACTAATAGCTCTAGGAAGGAGGAGTATTTCAAACCTGCTGCTGGGAGCCCTTAGCCCAGCCCCTCCAGCAGGGTGGACAGCTCCATTCATGGCATAGGTACTGTCTCCCTGCTTTTCATATAACCTTTCTCCCCCTTATCTGGCCTCTGTAGAAGACAGAAGACCTTGTTCTCTACTATGCAGTGCTGAACTAGGCCGGTATCTTACTGTGATGGGGTCGGACTCACCACTTCGGTGCCTCGTGCTGGGAATTAGCTCTTGGTTGCCAGTGCACCTTCCTCTAGTGGTGTCTCACCGCTGTCGCTTCTGCTCCACCTCTAAGACCCACGACATTCCCCGGACCACAGCGTCCTCTTCTGGGCACAGCCAGGCTGTGCCCCACTCCACTTTCTCCCCGCTTCTGGGGGAATCGGCTGTTTCTAGTCCATTCACTTGTCGCTGCAGCCTACTGTAGCCTTCGGTCTAGCCCCTCACCTCAGGGGTAAACTGCAGTCCAAATACTGGCCACCCCTCTGTGGCAAGTGGGGGGGAAAGGGGGGGCTGGGCCCCCCACTAATCCAGGCTCTGACCCAGGGACCCTATAGCCAGTGGACACATGCTGCTGTTCCTCCAACTCCCACCGCCTGTTTCCCTAGGCCACTTTCCCCTAGCCCCTTCCTGGCCCATTGTATCAGGGGCCTCAGCCAGGCAGTCCTCAGGCTGGAGCTCCCTTTTGCTCCCCTGACCCTGTCCAGCACTGTTCTATCTAAGGTGGTACTCTAAGGCAGCCGGTCCTTCTCCCTTGCACTCTAGGGAGAGACTGACTCTGCTCTGTTGAGCAGCCCTTCTTTTTTATGGGCTTCCCTGGCCCTGATTGGCTGTTCAAACAAACCTTCTCCTGATTGGCTCTCTACAAGCCCTCCTTCCATTGGTTGGGTTTTGTGCAGTGTCCCTGAGGACTGCTTTAACCCTCCATCCACCTGTGTGGGGAAGCTGCCCCACCATACACCCTCCCCCTTAGAGGCCCCCCTCCAGTCTTGTCTCCCCAGTTTCTCCCTCAGCTGGGCCCGCAGGATGTCTCTCTCCTGCTTCAGGCTATCTACTACAAGGAGCAACCTGCTTCATTCTTCCAGGGTCTGAGTCCCCACCGTAGCCTCCCTGAGGGCTGCTTTAACCCTCCATTTACCTGTATGGGGCAGCTACCTCACCACACGTACTGAACAGATTTTGTTGCCCCTGGCAGCCTTCAGTGTGGCTCATTCATATCAATGACCCATTCTGAAGGTGGGGGTGGTCACCTAGTAAAGAAGGGTCAGACCGAGGTCTAACTCAGGCCCATGTGTAGCTGTCTAGGTAAGTCACCCAGCCTCTGGGTCAGTTTTCTGGTCTACTATAAAGGTGTCCTTGCACTTGCTGCACCTGGGTACCCACCTGTGACTTATGGGCAGACAGAATAATTACATAGGTTAGAAGTCATTTCTGTGTGTGTGGCTCTGTAGTCTAGTGACTTAGACATAACTCTGTTCCCACCTCTACCACAAACTTCCTGTGTGACCCTGAGTAAGACACTTACCATCTCCGAGGGTGTCTGACAATCATAGGCAGATAGCTGTAGAGTGGGAGTAGTTTTTATTTATATTGCAGTAGAGTCCAGAGACCCCAATCGGGAATTAGGGCCACTTTGCAGTACACACCATACATGAGTCCCTGCCTCTTCATGGAGGCTGTGTTGAGAATCCACCAAGGGTGAAATTATGTCCTCCTTTCTCATGGTGAGCAGCCTGCTCTGCAAGTAGTCTCATTTATTTCAGTGGGAACGGGTGAGGGGCCTTTGGAAAGTGGTCCCTGACGTCTCTGCAGTGATTCAGGGAACACAGCAATTGCTACAGCCCTGTAGCCCATCTAGTTCAAAATTCAGTCTCTGACTCTGGCTAGTACCAGCTGCAAGAAACTCCCTACTGGACAATGATGGAATCAGCTACCTATACGGAAAGCCTCTTGCCTCACCCTATCTAACTCATGAGCTGTGTTCCCAATCTCCTTTTTTGAATGTTGCTAAGTAAGCTCTTAGTCTCAGAGGTACCTTGTTGTAGTGAGCTGTCCAGGCTATGAGTATCTTTCATGATAGAGGCTTGCCTTCTGTCAGTAGAGTTTTCTATAGACGTGCATGTGCACCGTCTTCCTTAGCTCATGGTTTTGAGCATAGGGTATGTCTACACTGCCTATGTTATGACGCGGCCACAACAGTGCTGCCACGACAGCGCTGTGACATGGGCAGTGTAGACATGCTTTATTGCCGTGGGAGAGCTCTCCCCGCGATTTTAAAAAAACAAACAAACAAAAAACACCCTGAACGAGCGGTGGTAGCTTTATCAACAGGAGCTGCGGCTTCTGGCGATAAAGCACTGTCTATTCTGGCGCTTTTCAGCGCTAAAACTTTTGTCGCTCAGGGTTTTTTTTTCACATCCCTGAATGACAAAAGTTTTAGCGCTGAAAGTGGCAGTGTAGACACAGCCATAGAGACAAAAACCTGCATCTTACCTACTGCCTCTGTTCAGCTTTCAATGGGTCATACTCCTGACCAGTCTCAAGGGGGTCTCTGAATGGCTGATTGCCTCAGCAAGGCTTGCTTCCCTCCCCAGTTCCAGCATACTTCTTCCCTCCTATCCTCCACGGCACTGGTCACAGGAATTGTTTACACTGGGGCAGTGCATGTGGTCTCTCACTTGGACTTCCAAATGGTTGGGCTGAGCCATGTCCTGAAGTGAGGGAGTTAGAATGGAAACTTCATACAGCCTTAGCCCTGTACAGTAGTACACATTATGGCCCAGCACCTAGTGCTTTTGGTGCTGTAGCTTATTTCTTTGGTACCCATGCAGAGCAAAGCAGGGTCCTAAGAGAACAGGGAATAGTTCTCCAAAGCTCTGGAGAGCAAGGTACAGTTACCAGCTCAGTCCCCAGGCTGGCTTGCTCCCTCCCTCCTGAGTGGCCCTATCTTGCAGTAGCTGGAACCCGTCCATGGCCTTCACAGGACTAAGACCATGATCCTGCTCAGCTGGAACACAGTGTGAGCAGGTGCCCTTTGGTATGAGGGGACCCTAGTGCCTGGGACCCAGATGCCTCCCAGAGAATGGAGAATGTTTATAAAATAGGGCGTTGGTCCCATAGACAGGGTGCCACCCTGAGAGGGGAAGGTATATAAAATGTATCAAGAGACTGATCAGGCGGCTGGGCCCTGACTAACAATGGGAGGTCTTGAGAAATTAGATAAATGTGTCTGGGATCAGCTGTAAGCTGGGATGGCAAGCCAGGAATTGTTACTGTTCTTCTTTTATAATGAGCGGCTCAGACCCCTACAACATATGCAGATTGCAGCTGACATGGACTCTACAAGTACCATAGTCCCTGAGAGCGCACACTCTGCATCACGTGAGAAGATGAAAGCTGGGGCGGGGATCTCCCCACATTCCTGAGGTGGAGACTGATGTAGAAAACCATGTAGTGTCTCCACAATTTCCTTATTCTCCTTAACTGCTTCCTCCTACCTGTGGTGCCCAGCATCCCCTTGCATCTGCTTGTGGGCTTCCTGTTCCAGACAGGCTGATAGTCTCTCTTGCTAATCTCTCTCCTTGCATCCGTGTCACCTGCCATTTTGTTTGCTCCTTTCTGTTGACACATGTGGGCTGGCTTCCCCATGTCTGTGTGGTATGTACTGGCGACTTCACTAATGGAGACATCTTATGCATTAGTGTTCCTGTGATTTGCTGTGTGCCTGCAAAAGAAGCAAAGGCTCTCCCTGCCCTGAGGAGCTCCAGCCTGCATAGAGGGGAGGGGGGTGATAAGGGGCTGTAGAATAATGGGGTTGGGGCCACGACACACTTAACGACTCCATTTACTCCTTCCCTACACCTGTTCTGGATCACCAATGAGTCTGTTAAGCAGTTGGTCCCTACGGCTTCTTGCTCCCTACACGGATTGTGCCAGATAATTCTAGCTCCACCCCCCTTGGCTGCTCAGTCTCACATTGCTTGTCTCCTGCGTGGCAGCAGCAGCCTTGAGAGGTGGCGTGTCTGCAGGAAGGGGCCTGGGCAGAAGGAAGCTGTCCACTGCTGGCAGTTGTGTAGGGCTGGGGTAAGCAGGTAGGATGAGATCCCCTATGGAGCTGTTGCTGCTTTCTCCTTTCAGCCTTTCTTCCGGCTCCTGAACCTGCGCAAGCTAGGCCTGAGTGACAATGAGATTCAGAGGCTTCCCCCCGAGGTGGCCAACTTCATGCAGCTGGTGGAGCTAGACATCTCTCGCAATGGTAAGGCCAACCAGCCAGGGAACTTGGGGGGGCTTTGTCAGGAGACCAGTACCAGGCTCTTCCAGTGCCCCACCCAGAGCACTGCTCCATGGGCCACCCGTTGTCACCAGGATGTCAGTGTCTGTGCCTGAAGGAAGATGTGCCCTTCAGGAGCTTCCTAGAGGGAACTTTGCTGGGAGCTGCTCTTGTGCCATGGAGTCTCCATGTCTCCGTCCTCCCACTGTGTGACAGGCTCTCACTGGGGCCTCCCTTGTCTCTACAAATTCAGGTGGGAAATAAGGTGTACGTTTTTAATAGTGATAGTAATTATCCACTAGAACAATTGACCAAGGGTTGTGGTGGATTCTCCATCACTGCTAATTTTTAAATAAAGACTGAATGTTTTTGTAAAGATCTGCTCTAGGAAGTATTTTGGGGAAGTTCTGTGGTCTGTGCTACACAGGAGATCAGACTAGATGATCACAATGGTCCCTTCTGGCCTTGAAATCTATGAATCCATGTGATGGGCTTTTGCCGTACTCTCTTATCTCCATGTGACTGGCTCTTACTGGGGTCTTTTTTCCCCCCTCTTTGCTTCAGACATTCCAGAAATCCCTGAAAGCATCAAATTCTGCAAATCCCTGGAGATTGCTGACTTCAGTGGGAATCCCCTCTCCAGGTAAGGAGGGGCAGGCAGTCTCCTCTCCTGGCTGAACTTGGTACATGGGGTGAGGAAGGGGGAAGCACCCTATTCTCTCCAGCTTGCCTTGCCCAGCAGCTCGTATTTGACATTCCGTAGAACTAAAATAGAAAGAGGCAAAGCCTGTGACCCCCCTGTAAAAATCAGTTCCAGGGGAGACAAAGGACATCATACTCTCAGGGCTGGCGACCTGCGTACCCACCTTGGAAAAGATTTTGATATCCTAGGAGATGGCCGTCCTCTGGATTCACCACCCGCCTCACACCATCAGAGGCAGCAGGTTTGATGAGAGTGCTGAGAGCCACACTGGAGGTGATCCAAAGCCTGTCGCTGCCTTCCAAAGCTGTCTTGCCCATGATAGTTTCCATACCTTACACCCGACTTACCCTTTCCCCATCCCTCCTCAGAGATGAGAACCTATTATTAAAAGAAGTGGCCTTGTTTCTTTGTCAGCCCCTAGGTGCTCTGCTCTTGGTGTCCCTCTGGTAACTCAGCCCTGCTGGTCCCCAGAACTGCTCTGAGCTCCTTCCCTTTTGTCAGCATCTCTCTGCTAATACAGTGCCTGGAGCTGAGCACGTGGTCTCAGGGAGTCTACCCAGAACTTTACGGAGAGAGACTCTTCCCCTTCATGTCCCATCCTGATGCCTTTGTAGCCTTTACTCCTGTGTCCTTTGGGACTCCTCTGCCCTCCACTACAGAGTCCGAGGTGCCCACTTTCCACTTGGTGATGTTGTGCGCCAACGTCCATTACAGTCTTTGTAGACGGACACTCCCATTCCTCCTGCCCTACCCATTGTACCTTGTGGGCACCAAGGCCTCTGCAGACTTTGTGCCCCTTTAAATCAGAGTTAGCTCTCTGCTGCCTCCTTTTGGTGCTGGTATGTGAGCATAAGGTTTGCCAGACAGGAGCAGAACTGCCTCCAATGTGTGTGACTCCCCCATAATGCATCTAGGCAGTAGGTATTGTCGTTTGTTTGGAATGGGTAGGGCCGCAGTGAGTTTCTCTCCCTGTATAAAGGTTTGCAGGGATAGGGATTAGCTTTTCAGGGAGTAGGATGAGGCAGAGGGGACTCGGGGTTGTTTGTGCACAAATCTGTAACGGTGCTGGCTTTGTCACTTCCTGTCAGGGATGGTCTATATAATGCTAAGTCCTGCCATGAGTGCAGGGCACTGGACTAAATGACCTACTGAGGTCCCTTCCGGTCCTATGAGTCTGCTTCCTCCGTAGGCTTCCTGAGGGCTTCACCCAGCTGCGGAGTCTGGGCCACCTGGCCCTGAATGATGTGTCCCTGCAGAGCCTCCCCAGTGATATCGGGAAGTGAGTGCACTTATGCTTCTTGCTAGTTGTGTGGGGAGTGTAGGGGGGTGGGGTGGGCAGGAGGAGAGCACCCCCACCATCGTGGAGGATGCCTACACCATGGGGGAAAGAGCTCTTTATCTGAACTCCTTGTGGCTTTAGGAACATTAATGAGGTTATCCCCCACACAGTCCAGCAGCTGAGTCAGGATCATTGTTCTTGTGTCCTAGATGACAACTGTGGCACAAGAGGGGAAAGGACTTGCCCACAGGGAGTCTCTGCTGGAGGCAGGGATTGAACCCAGGCCTCCTGAGTCCCACAAGACCATCTTCCACTCTACTACACATACACCACTTGCTCCCCTGCGAGTAGCTGCAGTCAATTCAGCAAGACTCTCAGCATGATGAGCTCTGAGTGCTTAGGCAGAACCCTCAGGGCCCTCTCAGAGAGGGCATGTCCTTCCTTCCCCCAGGGCAGGGCATCACCTTGTGTGTGAGGTTTGATCTCCGGGATGCAGGCTGCTCCATAGGCTGATGCCATCTCTCTCCTGTCCCCTGGACTGGGAACAGCGTCCTCCATGGTGTTTTAATAGTAAGTCTCCATCAGCCCCGATAATTTGAGGACGTCTTTATTTCAACCCCAGCCCACTTCTGCTACTGGTGTACACCATGCACCCATGTATACGAAGGACTGCCCTGTGGGAGGGTCTGTGCATCCGAGTTTGTCCCTGAAGGGCCCCACCTACTGCCACTCCCAGTGATTCTGGCTTCCTCGCTCCCTTTTCTCTTGCAGTTTGGCAAATCTGGTGACTCTGGAGCTGCGTGAGAACCTGCTCAAGTCTCTCCCCACGTGAGTGTCCTGTCGGGTGACTGTGGCACCTTCCTGGCTGGTCGCCTAGGGCAGCCCCAGGGGCTAACCATCTGCAGTGCAGAGCTCAGCACCCTGGCTATGGGGCCTGCAGGGCTTTGAATGAACAAGCTCTCCTTCGGTGAATTATTGCGGGTGGTATGAGGAGAAGGGGTTTGTTCCAGCAATAAAGGTAGGGAGGGACATTTGGAATCTGTTTAGCTGAGGTCATGGGCACACTGGAGGAGGCAGTGGAATTGGAGGGCTGCTGCTGAGGTGCCTGGTGGAACTGCTGAGAACGTCCCTCATTTGTGGGTTAGAGTTAGCTGAAGGTGGTTTTGGAGGGCAAGAGATGATGGTGTTTATGGGGGTGCAGGTGAGGATTTGCAGTATATGGTAAAGTAGAGCAAGGGAACTGGGGAATGTGGCAAATTTGTTCCCTTTTTCTGACACCTTTGCTTTTTTACATGTCTGTCCTGGCCCAGCAGCTCTCACGGGGGTGTGGGTGTTGGGCTTCAGTAGAATACTGGTCTTCTCGGGCAGGTGGGGGGTAAGAAGCCAGCCTTAAAGGAGAGAAGTTGAGTCACCAAGAGTTGCTGTAAGGATTTGGGAGGGGGCGTGGGGTGACGGCGCACATGTTTGCGAGCAAAACATACTCCTCACTTCAGCTCCAGGTGGTGAACTACCAGGCCTTGTTCGCGAAAAATACAACTGCCTTGCTTTGGAGTGGGTTGCTCCCTTCCTGTTGAAGATCTCCCTGTGCTCCTGTGTGGGAGTTTAAAAAATAATTAAAAAAAAAAGTCCAAAGGGTCACTCAGTCACTGGAGGCAGCCATGGCAAGTCTGACACAGCCATGCTGTTGTGGCTGTTAGTGTCCAAGATACCCAAAGAGATGCAAGTCACCTTCGAGGACATGCCCTTTGAGGAGAATGGAACTCTGTGGTTCCTGAAAGACCCAGGGCTACATTAAGGTCCTTAGGGACCCAGAGTACAAATCCCTATCAGTAACCCTGTAAGAATCAGCTCCAGGGGAGACAAAGAACATCATACTCTCACGGCTGGCGACTGCATACCCACCTTGGAAAAGATTTTGATATCCTAGGAGATGGCCATCCTCTGGATTTGCCACCAGCCCCACACCATCAGAGGCAGCAGGTTTGATGGGAGTGCTGAGAGCCACACTGGAGGTGATCCAAAGCCTGTTGCTGCCTTCCGAAGCTGTCTTGCCCCTGATAGTTTCCATACCTTATACCCTACTTACCCCTTTCCCATCCCTCTTCAGGGATGAGAACCTGTTAAAAGAAGTGGCCTTGTTTTGGCCTGCGTCGTTGGGGGGGTTCCTGTGAGAGACCTGTTGTCCATGAAGGACAACACAAAATATTAGAACTTTTTTCCCCCACAGAGGGCATGAGCCCAGGATCAATACCAAGCACCTTCCTTCTGCAGTGGAACCCAGGGCTTCTTTTTTATGCCTTTCCTCTGGTTCCCCTGATCCTTGGGGTGACTTCCAGAATCAAAAGGGGAAAGGCCACGATCGTTCTCATAGCTCCACACTGGCCCAGGCCTTTTTGCTGCAGATGTCCCGTTAGCTGCCAGTCTAGCTTCCAGGCTACTCATACCTGATCTCGTAACACCAGGGTGAGATAATCCATCCTGATCTGTATCTGGCGGCCTGGATGTTATATGGTTAAGTAGTACAGAGAGAGTCTTCTTTAGACAAGTCCAGGAGATCCTAATACAGAGGAGGAAGACGTCCACCAGAAGGACATCCTCATCAAAATGAGAGATTCTTGGGTTATGTGCTCAACAGGGATGTGGGTTTTGATACTGCTGTTGCTCGACAGCTTGCTGCATCTGGAACTCTCCATTAAGGTCTACATCTCAGCAATCGTGGTTTGTCATCTGTACAGTTGTGCCCTTTTCTGATGGTGTCAAAGTTCCTCAAGGCCCTGTTATGTACTTACCCTTGGGACAAGAACCTGTTCCTACCTGGGACCTGGCCCTTGCCCTTCTGAGATCCTTGAGGGGAGGCTCCATGACTGTCTATGTTCCAGCTGGGAACGAACCTTCCAGCCCAGGTAGACAGACTTGTGTTAGTGGGGCTTGAGCTAGCGCGCTAAAATTAGGTGGGTGGCTGTTGCTGCTGTGGTAGACGCTCGAGTCACCCATGGTCACCATAGAGTTTAGAGTGGGCCTGAGGTCGGGTGGCAGATTCTAGCCAGAATCTTCACCAGAGCTACAACAGCCACAGGCTCATACTAGCATGCTAAAAATAGCTCTATCTACCCGAGCTGGGAGGCTCGCCGCCATGCAGTCACCCTTTGAGCCCCTTTCAGAATTCTCCGTAGTTCATCTCATTCTGAAGATGGTCTTCCTAGTCACTATCACTTCAGCCTGGAGACTGTGCGTGCTTCAAGCACTTGTGGCTGACCCTCCCTACATGACATATCATAGGGACAAAGTGCTGCTGAGACCTCACCTTGGGTGATCTCACAATTCCATCTCACTCACTTAACCTGCCTGCTTTCTTCCTGAGACACCGCTCTTAATCAGCAGCCAAGTTGCATGTGCTGGACATTTTCAGAGCCTTACTTTACTACAGAGCCTGAATGGTTTGGTTCTCTGTGTCTCCATTTATTCTGGTTGTAGCCAACCATTCCAAGGGCCAGGCCATCTCATCGCAAAGGATAGCTAAGTGCATAACACGATGAACCTGCTACCAACTGGCAGGTACACCTCTTCCACTGCATGATAACGCTAACTCCGCCAGAGCTCTGCCTGGTTCAGAAATGTGCCAGGTTCTGAGATCTGCAAGGCAGTAATGTGTAATCCACTGATTTTTGTCAAGCGTTATGCATTGGAGTTACCTGCCAGAGCAGATGCCAAATTCCAGAGAGCAGAACTGGGGTCCCTGTTTGTTTGCAGCTGACGCTTCTCATTCCACTGGTTGAAAGGGGTGCTTCTTGCCAGTCACTTACAGTGGGATTTCACTGACACGCTTGAATAGAGAATGGTTACCCTGCAGTAAGTGTGGTTCTCTGAGATGTTATAACTGGTGTGCAACCCCCGACCGACCCTCCATCCCTGCTTTCGGAATCCTCCGCTAACACAGTCTTCAAATTGGGAGGAGTCTTAAGGAGGGTCATGGCTGCTTGACTGGGAACACGAGGAGACTCAGGGCCCATATGTGGGTAGCCCTGATGGACACTGCTATTCAAAAGATTCTGACCTCATACGCATGAGGTGCACGTGCATCCACAGTGGGATCCACGCTGACGGCAGCATCTTGAAGAACCATGGTCAGTTACTGTAGGAGAACCATTCTTCCCCTGTTTTGGTATTTTTGCAGCCTGCCCTTTCCACCAGTCATCTCTTGGCTTTCCCATGAACATGCAACCAGACTCTTAAGTCGGTTTAGGGGTCAGAGCAGCTGCCTGCACAGGAGTCTCCTTCCAGAGATGGTGAAAACTGAGCTAGCGAAACCCATCTGAAGAGAATAAAAGGGCAGAAGAGCTGCTGGGGGGCGGGGGCAGGGGAAGGAGGTTGTGCAGGTGTAAAGGAAGGAAGATCTCTGACCTGAGGGGGTGGGATAGCGACCCATGTTTTGAGAATCAGAGGATGGGATGGGGATTTAGGGCCAGGAGTCAATGCAGATTAACCTCTTAGCCATCTCACTTGGAGTAGTTTCTGTGTTGCCTCGGGCTGTGGGGCTGCTGGAGTGGAGACGCACACACCAGTGGTTCCAGGCATGTCTAGGACGAGTCCCCAGGGATGCAGGCGCTGCTCAGCTCCTGCTTTCATCCAGCCCTAGAAACTTGCCCCCAAGGTGCTGCCAGGACCTGGCTCCCAGGCAGGCTTCTTGCAAGACCATATCAAGTGAACACCTTGTCTGCTATCATCTCTTTGCTTCTTTTTCTGCAGTACAGTGCCCAGGGTGCTCCCACATCCCCTGCAGGGACAATGGGGCTCCCAGTCTTGAGGGTAGGAAACTAGAGGGCTTGCTCCCTCCGCTCTCCTGTAACTCAGCTCCTGTGGCCCCCAGCGTTTGTGTCATTTTCCCTTAGCTTTTTCCAGTTCTCTCCATCGTCCTGTTCTCAGGGCTCCACCATGGCAGAACAGACCAGCAGCAGGTCCGGACTCTGGACACTCACCTGCTCACATGTCCCTGCTCAAAGCAGGCCTGCTTGAGTTGGTGGAGGAAACACCGGCAACTCGACTTTCCTGAGGCTCCCAGAGTCACTGAGCCCAGAGCAGACAGGACCTTGTTGGCTTTGGCCACTCTGATAGGAGGTGGGGCAGAGCCCCAACTCGCCTGAGCCCCTTGGCTTGGAGGCACCATGGAAAGAGCTATCTAGACTGACTCTTTAATCTCCTGGTGCAGGGGGGATTCACAGTGATGTTGACTGGGGAGCTGGGGTCCCTGGTGCTAATCTCTCTCTCTCTCTCCTCCCCCCCCCCCACCCCCAAATGGTCTGCAGTTCGCTCTCATTCCTTGTCAAGTTAGAGCAGTTGGATCTTGGTGGCAATGACCTGGAAGTGCTGGTAGGTGAAGGGGATGGAAGGGAGGAGGTGGGATGGGAGGAGGTGGGTGGTGGTTGGGACAGTGCCCCCGTCCCCTTTGGGGATGGATGGAGGGGATCTGAAATCACAAGGAGCAGCAGGTGACTCCAGTGTGTCTGTTGCAGCCCAGTAACTGTTCCCAGCTTTCTGTTCTCTTGCTGTGTTGGCACTGTGTGTTTTCCGTTGCACATCTTGCTCCCCCCTCACATCCCATCCCCGTTTCTCTGGTGCACTCTCCCCTGCTCTCTAGCTGCCGGAGGATTTATGCCTCTCCAGTTCTGTCGCTTGCCTTTGCTGCCTCTGGCCTTTGCATCCCCATCCCAACCACCCCTTGTCATTTGCTTCAGCCCTGCTGTGCTGGCTTGCTGCTCTTCCCCTTTCTGGTTTGGCTTTGCCATTAGAGAGAGACCCCAGCAATGGCCCATGTTATTCCCCAGGAGGTATAGATACCCAGTCTTAGTATGGAGGCCCTGAGGGCTGCAGACACTGAAACCTCCATCTAGGCCCTTCTCCTTTGTGAAAGCTGGAGACTGACACAGAGTGCCTGAGTGAAACCTGGATTCAGCTGCTCTTGCGTATTTGTTTCAGCCTTTGACTGAGCTGGAATCCAGGTGTGTTCTGTAGTTTCCACAGCTGCAGAGACAGGTGCCACAGAGTGCTGCTCCAGAACTGGCTTTCCAAGGATTTAACCTCGTGGTGAAGAAAACCTCCTAAAGCGGGAGCCACATGAGGTGGTGCAGCCCTTTCTGCCAGAACCTGCAGATGACCTGCAAGAATAGTTCTGAGGCATGAACTGCTTCTCAGTGGAGCATTAACTCCTAAACCTAACTATTATTCCCAACATGTTAGTGCTGTTAATTTGTTCCATTGCTGATCATTTTAGCAGCAACATCCAGCTAATGTGTGTCCCCCTATGGATGGCTGGTGGTGGATGATGTTGGTGTAGTGGGGTGGTTGGTTAATATCAAGTCATCTCTGCCTATTCCCACAAGGAGGAAGGAGAGGGGAGATTTATTCCTTCTGAGGCGAAAGACTCTGAAGCCTTCACTCACCTCTCACCCCTCTGTGGGACCAAACAATCTCAATTATCCTCTTCTCGCCTGCTCCTGGGGACCTTTTGCAGCCAGCATGGCCAATCTAGAAACCAGCAGCATATCAGCTGATATCTTCCCCAATACCTGGTCTTCCGTGTCATGTACCCTGGCTTGCTTACTTCCCCAGCAGTCTGTGGTGAATGGCCTTGAGAAGGCGGCAGAGCTGCAGTGTCTGTCATTGCTGGATCGTGGTGATTTGGGAACAGCCTTTATTCCAGAGCAGGTGCTCTCCTGTAGCAAGGGGCTAACACTCTGCTTTCTTGTTCTGTTGCAGCCAGACACTCTGGGAGCATTACCAAACCTGCGGGAGCTCTGGCTAGACCGAAACCAGCTCTCGGCCCTGCCCCCGGTGAGTACCCACTCCATGAGTGTTGCCTTGCTGCTGTGCTCCCTACTCCATCACTCCCGTGAGCCAGGTGGTGTCTCCTTTCCCCTCCCAGGAGCTGGGGAATCTTCGGCGCTTGGTCTGTCTGGATGTGTCTGAGAACAAGCTGGAGCAGCTGCCCAGTGAGGTCAGCGGGCTGATGGCACTGACAGACCTACTGCTGTCACAGAACCTTTTGGAATGCATACCTGATGGGATTGGTAAGTGCGCTGGAACGAGGGTTATCGTGTTTGCGTGGGTACGTTATTACCCCATTGGAAAGGGAGGGAGCCCTGGATGGGAAAGTATGGGACAGGAGCAGGGACCATGTCACCCTGTGGATGGTAACAGTGAACTAAGCCCTGCTGGGAGGGTAAAGGATGGATGATTTGGCTGAGCAGTGTGGGCAGGGCCCATATCACTTTCTGGTGCAGCTCATGTTTGTCTCTCCCCGTGCTCAGGTCAGCTGAAGCAGCTTTCCATCCTAAAAGTGGATCAGAATCGGCTGGCTGCGGTGACTGAGTCGATTGGGGACTGTGAAAATCTCTCGGAGCTCATCCTGACAGAGAATGTGCTGACAGTATGTGTTCTGGCAGTCACGCCAGCCCTTATTGTGCTGCTTAGCTCAACCCCTTACTGGCGGCCCTGCTCCATGCCAGTCTGTCATCTCCTTGGGCTCTGCCCACAAGCTGCTGCTTTGGGAGTTGCAGCCAGCACCACACAGGACTCAGGGCCCTTGACCTCGACCATGGGCCATAGTCTTCAGTGAGCTGCACCTGCTGTGCTCCTCTCTGGTGATGCGAAACCACAGTCCGTCCTTGGGAGATCCCTGGATGAAGCTGATGTCATCTCATGAGTTGGCTGAAGAATCCCCTGGGCTCTCCGAAGTGGATCAGCCTGAGTCCTTCTAGCCCAGTGGCCTGTCTCAGCCAGGGCCAGCACCAGATGACTGTGTACTGGTAGGCCCCAGTCGGGGACCAGGGCCCCATTGTGCTGGGTGCTCCATACGCACATGGTAGAAAATGGTCCCCAACCCAAAGAGCTCAAAATCTTAGCACAGATGGGTAAATAACACGTGAGGGGAAGGACAAGGTGCTTCCCAAAGGCGGTGAACTCCCATCCTGAGCAGTTAGGGAATAACTTGCCCAAGGTGGAGCTGTTACCCACTCCCTATCAGTCAGACGCTGTCTTATGCCCTCAACTAGGAAGAGTTTATGTGCGTTCTGTTTTTTCCCCTCCATCCAGTGTAACAGTAGACCAGAGTAGACGGGAGCTCCCCCCACAGCCAGTGTTCCTGCCCCTCTCCCTACAGTGCCCCCTGCTGGGAGAAGCTGGGGCTGGAGTAGATGGGAGCTCCTGCCACAGCCAGTGCTCCTGCTCTGCTCCCCACAGTGCCTCGTGATGGGAGAGGCAGGGATTGTGGCTGTGATGCAGAGGGAAGTGATGATTTTCACCAGCAGTTATCAGTTGCTGAGGAATGTAGGTGTTGCTGTTCTTCCCCTTGCCATGAGATGACAGACAGCTAAACTTCTTGGCTATCTTCCTGGCTTGGCTAGCCAGGATGGGCAGGCATGCAAAACCATGCTTTGAAGTGTCCCTAGCCTCTGTTTGCCAGAAGCTGGGACTGGACAACAGGGGAAGGATCACTTGATTACCTGTTCTGTTCTTGCCCTCTGAAGCTCCTGGTGTTGGCCATTGTGTGAAGACAGGGTACTGGGCTAGATGGTCCATTGGTCTGACCCAGTGAAGCCGTTCTTATGTTCTTTCCCCTTTATTTTGCTTTGGGGTTGTGAGGCCCACTGTAGTGAAGACTCTGGCATCATGGTTTCTGTGCTGTCACTCTATCTCCCATCCAGGCCTTGCCAAAATCCCTGGGGAAGCTGACAAAGTTGACAAATTTGAATGTGGACCGGAACCGGCTAACAGCGCTTCCCTCTGAGATTGGGGGCTGTGCCAGTCTGAATGTTCTGTCCCTGCGTGACAACCGCCTGGTGCTTCTGCCTCCAGAACTTGCCAGCACCACAGAGTTGCATGTGCTGGATGTGGCAGGGAACAGGTAAGTGGTACACAGGGCCTTTACGGGGTAGCCCAGGCTTCAGGCATGCCCATCATAGAAGCCACATGGGAAGGAGGAGAACAGAGTGCAGTTTCAGACAGTTGACAAGAAGGTGTGAGTAACAGTAGGGGAAACTAGTATTGGGGAAATTAGGTTCAGGTTTTGAAATGACAACCACTCCCAGTCTTTATTCAGGCCTAATCTGATAGTGAGCAGGTCCTCAAGGAATCAATTCTGAAGCACTTAGAGGAGAGGAAAGTGATTAGGAACAGTCAGCATGGATTCACCAAGGGCAAGTCATGCCTGACTAATCTAATTGCCTTCCATGACGAGATAACTGGCTCTGTGGATGAGGGGAAAGCAGTGGATGTCTTGTTCCTTGACTTTAGCAAAACTTTTGACATGGTCTCCCACAGTATTCTTGCCAGCAAGTTAAAGAAGTATGGGCTGGATGAATGGACGATAAGGAGGATAGAAAGCTGGCTAGATTATCAACTGTCTGAAATGGGCCACTCTCATTACCACTTCAGAAGTTATTTTTCCTCCCTTGGTATCCTGCTGTTAATTGAGTTGTCTCGTTAGACTGACCTCACACTTGGTAAGGCAACTCACATCTTTTCATGTATTTATAACTGCACCTGTATTTTCCACTGCTTGCATCTGATGAAGTGGGTTCTAGCTCTCAAAAGCTTATGCCCAAATAAATTTGTTAGTCTCTAAGGTGCCACAAGGACTCCTAGAAATTAAAAGGTGCAGCTCAAAAAGTGAAATCCCTGCAAGCTGCATGGAAACTTTTTTTTAAAAACACCATAATAGAGGCTCAACTTAAATGTATACCCCCAAATTAAAAAACATAGTAAGAGAACCAAAAGAGTGCCACCGTGGCTAAACAACAAAGTAAAAGAATCAATGAGAGGCAAAAAGACATCCTTTAAAAAGTAAAGGAATACTTGTGGCACCTTAGAGACTAACCAATTTATTTGAGCATAAGCTTTCGTGAGCTACAGCTCACTTCATCGGATGCATACTGTGGAAAGTGTAGAAGATCTTATTATATACACACAAAAAGCATGAAAAAATACCTCCTCCCACCCCACTCTCCTGCTGGTAATAGCTTATCTAAAGTGATCACTCTCCTTACAATGTGTATGATAATCAAGTTGGGCCATTTCCAGCACAAATCCAGGTTTTCTCACCCCTCCTCCCCCCCCCCCCCCACACACAAACTCACTCTCCTGCTGGTAATAGCTTATCTAAAGTGACCACTCTCCTTACATTGTATTCCTTTTCTTTTTGCGAATACAGACTAACACGGCTGTTACTCTGAAACCTTTAAAAAGTGGAAGTTAAATCCTAATGAGGAAAATAAAAGGAGCATGAACTCTGGCAAATGAAGTGTAAAAATACAATTCGGAAGGCCAAAAAAAGAATTTGAGGAAGAGCTAGCCAAAGACTCAAAGTAACAGCAAATTTTTTTTAAATACATGAGAAGCAGGAAGCCTGCTAAACAACCAGTGGGGCCACTGGATGATCAAGGTGCTAAAGGAGCATTCAAGGATGATAAGGCCATTGTGGAGAAACTAAATTAATTCTTTGCATCGGTCTTCGCAGCTGAGGATGTGAGGGAGATTCCCAAACCTGAGCCATTCTTTTTGGGTGACAGATCTAAGGAACTGTCCTCAATTGAGGTGTCATTAGAGGAGGTTTTGGAACAAATTGATAAACTAAACAGTAATAAGTCACCATGACCAGATGGTATTCACCCAAGCGTTCTGAAGGAACTTAAACGTGAAATTGCAGGCCTACTAACTGTAGTCTGTAACCTATCATTTAAATCCGCTTCTGTACCAAATGGCTGGAGGACAGCTAATGTGACGCCAATTTTTAAAAAGGGCTCCGGAGGTGATACCGGCAATTACAGGCCAGTAAGGCTGACTTCAGTACCGAGCAAACTGGTTAAAACTATAATAAAGAACAAAATTGTCAGACACATAGATGAACATAATTTGTTGGGGAAGAGTCAACATAGTTTTTGTAAAGGGAAATCATGCCTCACCAATCTATTAGAATTCTTTGAGGGGGTCAACAAGAATGTGGACAAGGGGGATCCAGTGGATATAATGTACTTAGGTTTTCAGAAGGCCTTTGACAAGTCCCTCACCAAAGGCTCTTAAGCAAAGTAAGCTGTCATGGGATAAGAGGGAAGGTCCTCTCATGGATTGGAAACTGGTTAAAAGATAGGAAACAAAGGGTGGGAATAAATGGTCAGTTTTCAGAATGGAGAGAGGTAAATAGTGGTGTCCCCCAGGGATCTGTACTGGGACCAGTCCTATTCAACATATTCATAAATGATCTGGAAAAAGAGGTGAACAGTGAGGTGGCAAAATTTGCAGATGATACCAAACTACTCAAGATAGATAATTTACAGGCAGACTGTGAAGAGCTAGAAAAGGATCTCGCAAAACTGGGTGTCTGGGCAACAGAATGGCAGATGAAATTCAATGTTGATAAATGCAAAGTAATGCACATTGGAAAACATCATCCCAACTATACATATAAATTGATGGTGTCTAAATTAGCTGTTACCACTCAAGAAAGAGATCTTGGAGTCATTGTGGATAGTTCTCTGAAAACATTCACTCAATGTGCAGGGGCAATCAAAAAAGTGAACAGAACTTTGGGAATCATTAAAAAAGGGTTAGATAATAAGACAGAAAATATCATATTGCCTCTATTTAAATCCATGGTATGCCTCATCTTGAATACTGTGTGCAGATTTGGTCATCCCATCTCAAAAAAGATATATTGGAATTGGAAAAGTTTCAGAAAAGGGTAACAAAAATGTTTAGGGGTATGGAACGGCTTCCGTATGAGGAGAGATTAAATTAGACTGGGACTTTTCCCCTTGGAAAAGAGATGACTAAGGGGGGGATATGATTGAGGTCTATAAAATCATGACTGGTGTGGAGAAGATAAATAAGGAAGTGTTCTTTACTCCTCATAACACAAGAACTTAGGGGGTCACCAAATGAATCATAGAATATCAGGGTTGGAAGGGACCTCAGGAGGTCATCTAGTCCAACCCCCTGCTCAAAGCAGGACCAATTCCCAACTAAATCATCCCAGCCAGGACTTGGTCAAGCCTGACCTTAAAAACTTCTAAGGAAGGAGATTCCACCACCTCCCTAGGTAACCCATTCCAGTGCTTCACCACCCTCCTAGTGAAAAAGTTTTTCCTAATATCCAACCTAAACCTCCCCCACAGCAACTTGAGACCATTACTCCTCGTCCTGTCATCAGCTACCACTGAGAACAGTCTAGATCCATCGTCTCTGGAACCCCCTTTCACGTAGTTGAAAGCAGCTATCAAATCCCCCCTCATTCTTCTCTTCTGCAGACTAAACAATCCCAGTTCCCTCAGCTTCTCCTCATAAGTCATGTGTTCCAATCCCCTAATCATTTTTGTTGCCCTCCACTGGACTCTTTCCAATTTTTCCACATCCTTCTTGTAGTGTGGGGCCCAAAACTGGACACAGTACTCCAGGTGAGGCCTCACCAATGTCAAATAGAGGGGAACCATCACGTCCCTCAATCTGCTGGCAGTGTCCCTATTTATACATCCCAAAATGCCATTGGCCTTCTTGGCAACAAGGGCACACTGTTAACTCATATCCAACTTCTCATGCACTGTAACCCCTAGGTCCTTTTCTGCAGAACTGCTGCCGAGCCATTCGGTCCCTAGTCTGTAGCGGTGCATGAGATTCTTCCGTCCTAAGTGCAGGACTCTGCACTTGTCCTTGTTGAACCTCATCAGATTTCTTTTGGCCCAAACCTCTAATTTGTCTAGGTCCCTCTGTATCCTATCCCTCCCCTCCAGCGTATCTACCTCTCCTCCCAGTTTAGTGTACTCTGCAAACTTGCTGAGGGTGCAATCCACACTATCCTCCAGATCATTTATGAAGATATTGAACAAAACCGGCCCCAGGACCGACCCTTGGGGCACTCCACTGGATATCGGCTGCCAACTAGACACGGAGCCATTGATCACTACCCGCTGAGCCCAACAATCTAGTCAGCTTTCTATCCACCTTATCGTCCATTCATCCAGCCCATACTTCTTTAACTTACTGGCAAGAATACTGTGGGAGACCGTGTCAAAAGCTTTGCTAAAGTCAAGGAACAACACGTCCACTGCTTTCCCTTCATCCACAGAGCCAATTATCTTGTCCTAGAAGGCAATTAAATTAGTCAGGCATGACTTGCCCTTGGTGAATCCATGCTGACTGTTCCTGATCACTTTCCTCTCCTCAAAATGCTTCAGAATTGATTCCTTGAGGACCTGCTCCATGATTTTCCAGGGACTGAGGTGAGGCTGACTGGCCTGTAGTTCCCAGGATCCTCCTCCTTCCCTTTTTTAAAGATTGGCACTACATTAGCCTTTTTCCAGTCGTCCGGGACCTCCCCTGATCGCCATGAGTTTTCAAAGATAATGGCCAATGGCTCTGCAATCACAGCCGCCAACTCCTTTAGCACTCTCGGATGCAGCGCATCCGGCCTCATAGACTGGTGCTTGTCCAGCTTTTTTAAATAGTCCCGAACCACTTTCTCCACAGAGGGCTGGTCACCTCCTCCCCATGCTGTGCTGCCCAGTGCAGCAGTCTGGGAGCTGACCTTGTTCGTGAAGACAGAGGCAAAAAGAGCATTGAGTACATTAGCTTTTTCCACATCCTCTGTCACTAGATTGCCTCCCTCATTCAGTAAGGGGCCCACACTTTCCTTGACTTTCTTCTTGTTGCTACATACCTGAAGAAACCCTTCTTGTTACTCTTAATATCTCTTGCTAGCTGCAACTCCAGGTGTGATTTGGCCTTCCTGATTTCACTCCTGCTTGCCTGAGCAATATTTTTATACTCATCCCTGGTCATTTGTCCAATCTTCCACTTCTTGGAAGCTTCTTTTTTGTATTTAAGATCAGCAAGGATTTCATTGTTAAGCCAAGCCGGTCGCCTGCCATATTTACTATTCTTTGTACACATCGGGATGATTTGTTTCTGTAACCTCAATAAGGATTCTTTAAAATACAGCCAGCTCTCCTGGACTTAATGAAATTAATAGGCAGCAGGTTTAAAACTGACAAAAGGAAGCATTTCTTCACACAATGCATAGTCAACCTGTGGAACTCTTTGCCAGAGGATATTGTGAGGGCCAAGACTATAACAGGGTTCAAAAAAGAACTAGATACTTTCATGGAGGATAGGTCCATCAATGGCTGTTAGCCAAGAGGGGCAGGGATGGTGTCCCTAGCCTCTGTTTGCCAGAAGCTGAGAATGAGTGACAGAGAATCGATCACTTGATGATTCCCTGTACTGTTCATTCCCTCTGGGGCACCTGGCATTGGCCATTGTTGGAAGACAGGTTGCTGGGCTAGATGGACCTTTGGTCTGACCCAGTATGGCCATTCTCATGTTCTAAATCCCTACTCCCTGACTGACCCAGCAGCCACCTGACTCCAGCTCTTGAAGAGGCAGGACAAGAACACTGATCTCTTGTCCCCTTCTGTCCAGCTCCAGCTTCCACTGTTTTTCAGCCCTCGTATCCACTTTCTTTTCCCAAGTGTCTCACTTAGGCTGTCAGCACTCGTGGAGTGCAATGTGACCCTGTTAAAGGACAGCACGAGGGGTCAGCACCACTTAGTCTCACTAGGCACAGGAGTGTGGCAGCTTGGCTGGCCACCTTTACAGATGCCAATCTCTGTGGGTGTGGGGACCCCTTTCTCTCCAGACTGGCACAGTATCCAGAGTTTCTGTCTGGGCAGGCAGGGTCTCAGCCAGATCTCCCTTCCCTGTGCAGTAGTCCACTGGGCATTGCTGTTCGGAGCCTATGGGCAGAGGGACTTCTCTACTTCTACTTGATATTCTGCTTTTTATGCACCCAAGGATGGCAGTAGCCACAGCATTGCACTGAGAGCTCATGTTGGGGAAATTATCTATTGTGACCTCTGAATCCTTTTCTGAGTCACTGCTTTCCAAGACAGTCTCCCATCCCATAGGTATAACTGGTATTCTTGATTCTCAGCAGCATTACCTGGGATTTGGCTCCGTTTAAAATGTGTTTGGTAAGACTATGACCATTTAACCAAGTGATTCAATATTTTTCAATTCACCTCATACGAGTACTGTAGTGCAATCTCTTTATCATGAAAGTGCAACTCACAAATGTAGATTTTTTTTTGTTACATAACTGCATTCATAAACAAAACAGTGTAAAACTTTAGAGCCTACAAATCCAGTCAGTCCTCCTTCTTGTTCAGCCAATCGCTAAGACAAGTAAGTTTGTTTATGGGAGATAATGCTGCCTGCCTATTTACCATGTCACCAGAAAATGAGAACAGATGTTTGCATGACACTTTTGTAGCTGGCATTGCAAGGTATTTACGTGCCAGTTATGCATAACATTTGTATGCCCCTTCATGCTTTGGCTACCATTCCAGAGGACATGCTTCCATGCTGATGATGCTCGTTAAAAAAAACAGTGCGTTAATTAAATTTGTGACTGAACTCCTTGGGGAAGAATTGTATGTCTCCTGCTCTGTTTAACCCGCATTCTGCCATATATTTCATGTTATAGCAGTCTCGGATGATGACCCAGCATGTTGTTCGTTTTAAGAACACTTTCACTGCAGATTTGACAAAATGCAAAGAAGGTATCAATGTGAGATTTCTAAAGATAGCTACAGCACTCGACCCAAGATTTAAGGATCTGAAGTACCTTCCAAAAACTGAGAGGATTGAGGAGTGGAGCATGCTTTCAGAAGTCTTAAAAAAGCAGCACTCCAATGTGAAAACTGAAGAACTCGAATCACCAAAAAAGAAAGTCAACTTTCTGCTGGTGGCATCTGACTCAGATGATGAAAATGAATGTGTGTCAGTCTCCACTGCTTTGGATAGTTATCGAGCAGAACGATGTCCTCTGGAATGGTAGTTGAAGCATGAAGGGACATATGAATCAGTGCCATGTGAACGAATGTTCTCACTTTCAGGTGACATTGTAAACAAGAAGTGGGCAGCATTTTCTCCTGCAAATGTAAACAAACTTGTTTGAGCGATTGGCTGAAAAAGAAGTAGGACTGTGTGGACTTATAGGCTCTAAAGTTTTACATTGGTTTATTTTTGAATGCAGTTATTTTTTGTACATAATTGTACATTTGTAAGTTCAACTTTCATGATAAAGAGATTGCACTACAGTACTTGTATTAGGTTAATTGAAAAATACAATTTCTTTTGTTTTTTACAGGGCAAATGTTTGCAATCAATAAATATAATGTGAGCACTGTACCCTTTGTATTCTGTGTTGTAATTTAAATCAATATATTTGAAAATGTAGAAAATATCCAAACATGTTTGTTTAAATGGTATTTTTTTTATTATTTAACAACGCGATTAATCACGATTAATTTTTTAAATCGCTTAACAGCCCTAAAAATTGTTTTATCACCACTTCCATATATCTTTTTAACCAGGATGGCTTCTTGCCATCTGTAACTTTTTTTATGTCTGTAAAAGTGTGATTTTTAGGGTATGGAATAGCATGTCCTTGAACAATTCTCAGTTTTTGTTAACACTTCCCACTTAAATTCCCAGTCAGCCAATAGTTCCTTTAAGCTTTAGAAAATTGGCCCTTTTAAAGTTCCAAATATACATATTCCTGGTTGGTACCATGTTCTGTTAGATCATGACCTGGCTATATTTACCTTGCACTGTCTGGTACTCTGAGTGCTGTTGTAACACACAATGAGAACAAGTGACAGCGACCATAGAGTCTCTGCAGGCTCGGGGTCAGAGTGGAATTTCTGCTGTCTGCTTTCCGGCTTTACAGCAAAATCCTGCACCTTGAAAGGGATTTGATGGGTACCAGAGCTTCGAGATGCCACTTTTTCCTCCTCTGTTAGAGCAGCCCGTTGTCATGTTGCATGATGACGAAGGCTGAGAGTTTGTCATGGATTCCATGACTTTGTGGGATCTTTGTGACTTCTGCAGAGCCAGTGCAGTTGCCCTGGGGGCCTCCTGAGTAGCTCAGGCAGCCCCTGGGCCAGCCACACTAGCTGTTGCTGGGGCAGTCTTGGGCCACCATGTCCCCCTTCCTCAGCAGCAGCAGGAGTTTGGGTATGGGAGGGGGCTCAGGTCGGGAGGTTGGGTTGAGGGCTCTGGGCGGCGCTTACTTTGGGGGGGCTCCCCAGAAGCAGTGACATGTTCCTCCCTCAGCTCCTAAGCAGAGGCATGGGCAAGCGGCTCTGCATGCTGCCTCTGCCCACAGGTGCTGCTCCTACATCTTCCATTCGCTGCAGTTCCCTGGTGTAGCTGGCGCTCGGGGGCAGCGTGCAGAGCTTCCTGGCTGTGCCTCTGCATAGGAGCCGCGGGAGGGACATGTCGCTGTTTCCAGGGAGTTGCGTGGAGCCGAGTAGGGAGCCTACCAGCACTGCCAACACCCCCCTTTCCTCCCCCGCCCTCCCCGAGTATCAGCGGGGGTCTGGGCTCCCCCCCGAGAGCACCCGTGGTCCCCTCTAGGCTGCCCTCTTCCCCCAAGATTTAGTCAGGGATATATAGTACAAGTCATGGACAGGTCATAGGTCATGAATTTTTGTTTACTGCCTTTGACCTGTCCATGACTTTTACTAAAAAATAACCATGATTAAAACATAGTCTTAAGTATGATCTCCTGGCACTGCCTGATTGGAGTCCTGCAGCGGGAAGTGCATAGGTCTTGGATTGGTTAGACGCTCTGCTTGTCAGGAGTTTTCAGGAACTTGATTGGCCCGGGGCAGAGTCTCCTTTTCCCTTGTGCAGATCAATGGGGTTTCCTTCCCATTTTCCAGACAAACTCCACATGCAGGCTGGGAGTGAGCCCTGGGTGGTTAGAATACAAGTGCCCCTCTTTTACCCACAGTCATAGAGCTGACAGTGTGGTGGTGGAAGGCTGTGGGAGGACAGTTATACTGCAGAACAGTCTGGCAAGAGCTGCGTGGAGTCTCCATCATGAGAGAGATTCAACCCCTGGGGAGAGAGGCCCTGCCTCAGGGTTTGTTCCATCCTAACGTGATGCAAGTGGAGGAATTCAAGGGTCCAGTGGATGTTCCTTCTAAGCTAATGGGGGTCTCATCAGCCATTTTTCTCATACAGGCTGCAGAATTTGCCCTTTGCCCTGACAAATCTCAACCTGAAGGCCCTGTGGCTTGCAGAGAACCAGTCCCAGCCCATGCTGAAATTCCAGACAGAAGATGATAAGACGGGCGAAAAGGTTCTCACCTGTTACCTGCTGCCCCAGCAGCCGTCTCCCAGTCTAGGTAAGATGCCCCATGTGAGTGCTTCTCCATGGTGCCTTGCCTCCTCTGGAGAATAGGGAGACAGTCCTGTGGAGAAGGGCTGTCCTTTCTCTTCTCTCTGAGATGTGAGGCCAAGATTCCATTGTTGCCCTCTCCCCTGGTGTGTGTCTCTCGGTTCCTGTTCCCAGATGTCTCCTCTTCACCGCCCTTGGACTAGTCTCTGTTCATGTGGTTATTGCGGTTGATGTAACAGGCCTGGGCTCCCAGCTGGTGACATGGGGGATCTCCCCAAGTTGGAGAATGCTAAAGCTGTGAAACTGCCTCTTCAGCAGGTGGCATCAGCTCCCTTTAGCTAACCATTCCCTTTTGCTGCTGAACCAGAGGCTGCTCTGTCTGCTCTGTGCTATACAAGCATCACAGCTTCCTCTCTTCCTACCCAGCGCTGGAGCTGGATCCTTCAAGGCCCCTTGTAGAGGTTGCCAAGTGTCATGCAACCCTGTCAGGGACCACTGAAGGGGTGACAGGACCCTGGCAACAGTTCTCTCTCTAAAGCCCCTGCCGCTTGGTGGCTATGGGGGGGCTCTCTGATAGAGATGGCCTTGTCAGTAGGAAGTGTGTCTCACCCAGGCCCCAAATCCTCGTCGCTCAGGAGCCGGCTCTCTCTTTATCCTCTTTCTCTGCAGAGAATCTCCTGCAGAACAGCGTGGATGAAAGTTGGACAGACACCAACTTGAACCGGGTCAGTGTGATTCAGTTTTTGGACGAGCCCAAAGCTGATGATGACGAGGAGGCTGGAGCTGAGAAGAGAGTAAGAGAAACAGGCATGGTGGGTTGTTCAGGGCCTTGCCAGCTTCCTATGGAAATGTGTTCTGGAGACTTCTGCAGGGCAAGGAGCAATGTGTCTGCCCAGAGCTGCCTCTCCCTCCCCAAGGGATATGGTATGGGGTGTGGTATGAGCTGCATCTTCTCCAGCCCTTGTGTCCCAGAGTGGGGACACCATCCAGGCTCAGGGGAACTAGTCTCTGTGCCAGGTCGTCCACTCCAGAGACATGTACAGCATGAGGGCTTGCAGGCGTAAGAGCAGCAGCTGCCAATAAGGGGCCTGTAGAGGGTTGCATTCCGGACACCTGTATATGAGGAATAGAACTGTTGCTACTAACTCACTTCAAAAAGGTTCACCAAATAGTCATCCCATGGCAGTGGCTTTCAGTCCCTGCAGTCCCACTGCACTGCTCCCAGTCCTCAGCCTCTTGATCTGGACAGACAGTCCCCCTGACTTGGGAACTAATGCACTGGAGGGGAAAACCCTGTATCCCATGACAGTGTTTCAGTCATTCAGCTTTTACAGCCCTAGGTGAAGTCACAGAGAAACATGGCCAGTTATTTTACTCCAAACTCTAGAGTGGTGAGGCATGGTGGAGGCCACAGCGACCTGTCTGTGATGCTAGAGCATCCAGCAGGAGTTCTGACTTTAGCAGAGGGAGAGTCATTGGTCTGGAATCTAGCCCTTTGTAATAAAAAGAGGTTAGAGCAAGTCCCGGTGCTGGGCCTGCTCTGGGAGTCCCTAGGGCCTTCAGCCCCATGAGTGTTTGTGGTTTTCTACCACCATGTTCTATTGTTTGAAATGCTGTTCTCTTGCCTGTTGCTTTGGGACAGATCCACTCAATAAGTGCCATTGGCACTGCTGAGATGCAGGAGACTGTAGCATGCACTAAAGGAATACCAGAGAGATTAAGGGGAATCTACCTGTATTCTCCCCTCAGGGCTCCTGCTCACCATAGCACAGAATTAGAGGTGGGGGGCAGTATTCAGCCCAGTGGCAGTGAGGTGGGGCATAGTTGAGGCTGCATCTCCCCCTGGGTTGGGGCCAGCTCCAGGTTTGGCATTCTTTGTTGGCAAAGTGTGAGGATAAGCTGATGTGCAGTCAAAAGGTCCAGAGGCTCTGTGCACTGGCTCATCTGCTCTGATGCTCTCTTTCCCTGGCAGGGCCTGCAGCGCAGAGCAACTCCTCACCCTAGTGAGCTGAAGGTCATGAAGAAAGTGATCGAAGTTCGGCGCAATGAGGTATATTCTGCGAAGCCTGATGTGGACCTGGATTCTCCAAACTCAGAGGTGAGTGCTCCCCGCACAGAGAGCGGGACCAGACCAGAAAGTTGCAGAGCTCTCTGGCATGCACCTTTAATTGCACCAGCTGAGCACTAGTTGACCCCTGCAGAGATCAGAGCCAGTAGTGTGGGAGCTCTGGAGTTGGGGCTTTATTGGATTGACAGTGCGGGGGGTGGTGCAGCATTTTTCTGCGGTGGGGCAGCAATGTCTGCAGGCTTGGCCAAAGGAGAGAATTGTTAGGAGGCACTGAAAGGAAGAGCACGTGGAATCCTGGTGCACTGACGTAGTGTGGGAGTCCCATGCAGAGGGGGCAGCAAGAGAGGGACAAGGAAAAAAGTGGGCATGAAAACTGGCACCATTGGCATAGTATGAGGAAGGCCAAAGGAGGTCAGCTTGCATGTGGGCTGGGCCAAGGCAGAGCAGGACCTTGACAGCCTGTGTGCAAAGTGATGCATTCTTAGGGCAGTTTTGGGCACAGGACTTGGCATCAGGCAACTCGGGAGTTGCCCCTGGCTCTGACCCTGACTGGATTGCTCTGTGACCTTTGTGTGAATCACTGCCCTTCTGAGTCATTCTGTCTGTGTTCCTTTGTCCTGGGGATAATGCGGCCCCCTCAGCGGGGAAGGAGCCGTAGTAATACGCTTGTAATGGCTTTCCCTTCACTCCATTCAGAGAGCTCCCAGTCGTACCCTGGTCATCCCCAAATGAGTGACAATGCACTGTTCTGCAGCTGCTAGCTGCTGAGTTCCCTACCGAAGCCTTGCCTCCCAGGTGTAACACTGGTGACCGCACTCTGTGCTGATAAGTACCAGGCTGGCTGTGCCACGAGTTGGGATGGAGTGAGCTGGGGAGTGGCACAGATGAGGCCGGGCAGCCCACTGAAGCAGTTGGGATCCTGCTGGGCCAGGGTCTGCAGCACTCGGTGTTGGTCCCATTCCACCTTTCTGTGTGCCCCTTTGGCTTTTGCCTCAGTTCTCACTGCCTGTCCCTCTCCCACAGGAGAAGAGGCTGAGTGCCATGTCCAATCGCAGCGAGGACTCGCATGTCTCCAACAGCACTGTCTCTGCCAACTTCAGGGAGGAAGAGGAGGAGGGGGGAGGGGGAGACAGGCTGAATGGGCAAGTGCCCAAAACACAGGAGCTGGAGAATGAGGCGAAGTCTGGAGCTGAAGAAGAGCAAGAGGTGGAGGCAGTGGCTGGTCAAGAGGAGGAGCTGGAAGTGGAGTACAATGAGGTAGGAGCTGCTCTGGGTTGTTTTGTGGAGGATCCTGATGGGGCCTGTCTGGAGATCTCCCAGAGGCAGAGCAGCAGGGAGATGTCTGGAGGCATGGATGGGAATGGGAGGTGGGATAGAACCTGAATGTTTGCAGAGCAGGTGGGCACAGGCAGAGGCCATGGAAGTCAGGTATGGGTGGAAGGTCAGGGGAACAGGGGTGCTGGCAGGGTTGTGGAGCTGAGTGTGGTGGAAGCTGCTCTGGATGTTGCTCCTGGACCTGCCCTGAACAGTGTCAGAAGAGCAGCCCTTGGTCTGTTCCTCCGGCCTGTGTGCAGGGCCCAGCCCTGATTAGGTTGGCATTGCAGACCAGCAGCTGTCAATCCTTTGCCCCCAGGTCCAGCTGTTGTCTGAGGCTCACAGCCATTCATGGGTCTTTGTCATTGTAGCCCACAGTGCATTTTGCTGAGGACACTCTGATCCGGAGCGAGGATGAGGAAGAGGATGAAGACCGCCCGTTCCCAGTGGAGAAGCAGCGGCTGATCCGCAAGGACACACCGCACTATAAGAAACACTTTAAGATCACCAAGCTGCCCAAGCCAGAGGCAGTGGTGGCGCTCCTGCAGGGGCTGAACAGTGATAGGGTCCCTGAGGAGGAGGAGCTGGTGGGCTGCAATAACAATGCAGAGCCTGAGGAGCAGGAGGAGGCCTGGGACAAGGACGATATGAAGAACGGAGCCTTGTCCACGCAGCCGTCAGTCAAGGTAGGGCCTTGGGGGGTGCTGCACAGGCTGGGAACTCCCTGCTGCTCTCTGGGCTGCCTTTCTGCCTATCCAGCTGCTGGGAGGCAGAGGGTGGGTATCCAGAGCCCCGAAATGGCAGTACTTTGAGCTGCCAAGCCCACATGGTGCTGAAGAGAAAACCTGAGAAGAGAGACTTCAGGAGACACTGTGCTGTGGGTGGAAGAGCTGGGCTTGTCTTGGGGTCAGTGCTGCTGGTTTGTAACCTTGCCAGCTTCCCAGACTCTCCTCCCTGTCTTCCGTCCAGACAGTATGTCTCACCCATTGCTGTAGGATGTGTTCCATGCTGTGAGAGTCATCCTCGTCCCCCAACCTGAGACAGGTTTTCTCCTCCCAGCTCTGTGGGTGCTGCTTCTCTTCTGCACTGGGGTGAGCTCTCTTTCTGGGCAGATCTGTCATACTTGCTCTGGGTGCCGGCTCCCAGCCTGTTGCACAGAAGTGCCCCCTGTGGGAGGAATGGGTAGTGGCTGCAGAGTAACACATTGGTCTCCCTTGTCCTGAGGAGCTGTGCTACTCCCGAGTCTTCAGGGTGGGGATGCATTCGAGTGGCACAAGCACTGTGTGCACTAGGAGAATTGTACTCTGCATTCACTTCACACAGCAGGCCCAGTGCTGCCCTGAGGGCACTGCCCTACCACGTACCATGGGAACCTGGGGCCAGGGAGCACCATCCTGCTCATGTTTGCCCCGCCAGCAGTTGGAGAGGTGGGAGGGTATCTGCCCAGCTCTGAGTGGAGCTAACACGCTTGGGCAGGCACTTACGGGAACATTTGTCGAGAGAATGGTGTTCATGGGTTATCATGGAGATGTGTTGGTGTGTGGCTAATGAGGTAACTGGGATGATCTGTGGTGTCAGCTGGAAGTGGGTTTGGAGTTGGTGGCTATGTTGTAAGGCATATCAAGCTGGGAGAGAATTAGGGTTATGATGTGGTGTAGTCTCCATTGTGGAATTGCCGTGCCCCCTCCCCCCCAAGCTGTGCCTTGGAGCTGGTATAAGGTGCTGGGTTGAAGCTTATGGTCCTATTCAGGCTAGGAGGCCCTCTGTCTCCTGTGGGGCTGGAGAGGCTCCCTGACCAAAGTGAGGGAGGTTTTCATGCACTCAGCATCTTTGGTTGATGTTGGGGCCTCCCTTTTTGCCTGCTCCCCTGGGGCTGCCGTGGTACCCAGCACACAGGCCCCTTGCCATGTGAGACGCTCCGAGCTGAAAACGAGAGATGTGTATCAGGAGTGTGCAAAGCTGGCTCTGGCCCTCCCTGCCTCAGAGTTCAGTTGTTACCTGGAAAATGGCCTGGACCAAGAAGGCTTCTTCCAGCCTGGCACCGTGGGCTTAGGGCCCACTCCTGTAGGTAAAGCCCAATGAAGATCATGCAGGCACCAGTGCCACAGCTTCTGCATCTCCCCATGGTCAGATCTGTGCTGCTGATGGTTGCAAGGCCTCTACTAGGAGCTGCCCTTCTCAAGCGATTGGGGCAGACGCCTTTTCCAGCAAGGCAGACTTGCAGGCCTGACCTCTTCTCTGAGCTTCTCTCCTGGAGTGGGGATGTGAGTGCTGTGTCCATGGGGAACTGCAGGAGGGGTGGGGGTGTGTGCGTGTGTTGGACAGGCAGAGAGGAGGCAGGGCAGTGTGGAGGTGGGAGTGAATCATGACTTAGAGTTTCTGGCATGAAAACTGGTGCCCTAGGGAAATCCCGAGGGGTCTCGTACTAGAGGTCTCCTGTGTACTGATGATGGACGTGGGAGCAGGACACTTGTGGCCTTTGGCAGGAAGGGCTGTTGTGCTGGAGCCTTTTCTCCAGGAGGGTGGCATGGTGAGATTGTGGGGTAGCCTCTGTCCCCTGTGTGCAGCAGCTGGGTGGTGCTACAGGGCCCTTCTCTCCTCTCTTCTGTATCATTCAATCCTTCATTCTTCCTGGATGGGGCACAACAGGGTTCATAATGGCAAGTAATGTTCAGCTCGTGAGGCTGGAGTTCAGATCCTAAGTGCCAAGCACAAACAATGTGGTCCCAGGGCATGGAGTTCTATGAGTCTGGCCTAGCAGGATTGGCATTCTCAGTGCTCTGACCACAGGGGAGGTGGCCCTGTCTGGTGCTCTGTGTGGTGAGTGGTGTGGGAGAGGAGATCTATCCCCATGCTGTGTGGCAGGGCCTGTCTCTCAGCGGTGTGCAGTCGGGTGGTGGTGGTGGTGGTAATGGTGGTGGGTTTGGTTTTTGCTCCACTAATCCGCATGCCTCTTTGCTGGTTCCTGTCCTAACAGGGGGTGTCGTTTGATCAAGCCAATAATCTGCTGATTGAGCCTGCTCGCATTGAGGAGGAAGAGGTCTGTACCATTCCTGCTGTTCTCTCTCTGCCAGAAATCATCCCACCTGCTTGATTTGCTTCCCAGTCTGAGTCATTGTTGCAGGGGGAATTCTGCTCTGTCTGGGACAAGTGGCTTCTGGACCTGACAAATAACAAATGCACAATGATTGTTTCTTCCCCATCTTTCCCCTCCTTCCCTGCCTTTCCATAACTGAGGTGAGAATGGCTGCAGCAGATCTGGGGAGAGGTGGGAGACATTTAGGAACCCTGTGCAGGTTGAGAGTTCAATCCCTGCTTGCACTGAGGAAGAGGGGAGCCAGTCAGGCGCGTGGGGAGCGGGAGAGCAAGAAGCACCCCTTTTGTGAAGGGGGTTTTAAGGCAGCAGCGAAATCTGTTGGAGGTGGTGTCTGAGCACAAGGGCTTGGAATGACTGCTTGTACCCTACGGTGAGGCTGTAACTCAGGAGCCTGTGTGGTGCAGTAGGTGTGGGGATTGGAGCAAGTGTCTCCCAGCCCAAGTGACCGTGTGGTCCAGTGACTCATTCTCAGGGCAGTTTAAGGGAAGCTCTCAAAAGCACTATGGAAATGTCCTCTCTTCTTCTGCCCCTCTTCAGGACTTTGTGATGTTTCAAAGGAGATTCTGAAAGCAGCTGTAAGAGTCACTTTTGCAGCAGGTGACAGCAGGGGGATATTTTCTCTGCCTTCCAAACTCACTGGAATTTTCCAGAGCCCCATCTGTGTCACAGATCAAGCTTCTGCCTCTCGCTACCAGGGTTCACTCTGTCTATGTACTTTCTGACCGTTACCATATTCTGAGTGGGCTTGTCCTGTTCCTTGAGTCCAGGGGAGTCTCACCCTCTCACTGCCACTCTGCAGTGGAGCCAGCTCCGCGGCTGGGAAGGAGGAGGTTTCTTCTTGATTTTCCAGGTGACGTACGCAGCCTCTGCTGTTGGAATGTCTCCTGCCATCAGCCCTATTGCTCCATTCCCACTCAGGGGGCACTTTGGTCTGGTGGGAGCTGGCAGAGTACAGAAATGAGATGGGTGCCATCTGAACTACTGACAGCCAGACCATGTTGTCAGCACTGAATGCTCGCACCCAGAATGCTTCAGCTGTAATGATGATCTCTGCATCTCGTCTAGCATGTGCCATGCCAAGCCCCCAAGAGCTGGGTGCTGTACCAGACTCCTGGCATTGCTGCTGATGCAAGAGTGTGTCCTTGAACTTCCCTGTCTGCTCCCTCCCCTGTGCTTGATAGCCAGGCCTCTCCATCTGGTACAGGAGCAGGAGTTTCTTGGAGCGGAGTGAGGAAAGGTCTGCTCTTTCTGTGGAAATGTTGGAGAGATGTTGGCCTGGGGAAGAATGCAGGCTCGATGATTCTGAGCAGTTCTCTCTATGTATCCCAAGAATGTCTCCATGGCTCTGGAGTGCTGAAGGACATTCACATCAGATGAGGAAGCTCTGACAATACATCCTTCCCTGTCACTCAGGTATGTTTACACTGTGATAAAAGACTTGCAGCACAGCCATGGCTGGCTTGGGTCAGCTGTCTCAGACTCATGGGGCTATAAAATTGCAGTGTAGATGCTCGGGCTTGGGCTTCAGCCCAAGACCCCACAATGGACAGGAGGGCCCTAGAACTCAACTGCAGCCAGTACTTGAATGTGTACATTGCAGTTTTATAGCCCCACAGCCTGAGTCCGAGTCAGCTGACCCAGGCCAGCTGCGAGTCTTTTATTGCAATGTAGACATACCCCCACTGTTGAGTAAAGCTTGGGTGCTTCCCTCCTCTCTTATCGGGTTCAATGCCCTTCCTTCCTGCTGTTTGACACTGAGCTCCAGGCTCGGAGTGTCTTCTGCTGCTGAAAATGTAAGAGCCCAGGAAATCCCAGCTCTGCTTTCTCTCCCTCTCCCTGAGGGGGTGTAGCACACACACTCTGGAGATGGTGAGGTGCTCAGGCCCCATGGACTTGGCAGTACTGTCAGCTAGAAAAACCAACCTTCTTACTAGCGAATGGAGCCCAGGGCGCCGGGATCACTAAATAAGTGAGCACGGAGTGCAGAAGCAGGTCTTATGGTGAAATCGCAGGTGGGAGCTTCAAGAGCGGCATGAGGCACTGAATGCCAGGACATCACCACTAGGTATTGCCTGTGTTTTCAGGGTGAGGCTGCTGGAGCAGGGCATGAACACACTGTTCAGCAGGTGTTCTTGGGCCAGGTTTTCTCTTGGCACCAGTAATGGGCACGTGCTCTGACCTGAAGGGTGCTGTGTGCAGGGATGTTCCCCTGGCTTATGGACTCCGCCTGTGGGGCTCAAGTGAGGTCCTGTGCAAGGAAGAAGCCCCATATATAGGTATGACTCCTAATGGCAGGGGCAAGGATTTCTATGCATTACCCCAGGGGTTATCTTTTTCTCTGGCTGGCACAGAATCCAAGAAGCCCCCACAGTCAGCTGTTGGTCTGTGCTCGGTTGTTCAGCACATAAACTACTTTGTTCCAGACGGATTCTTCAGTTCCATTTGGTTGTTGTTTCCCCAAATCCTCCCTGTCTTGGGCCCAGGGCAGGGCTGGTCCCTACATTGTATTCTGCACGGTTGTGTCCAGTCCAGTTTAAATGGCTTGTGTAAAGGAGCTCTTGCTCTTCCACTAGCAATGTGTTCCGCCTGTGTGAGATGCTTCCCCTGGTGATGGGGCCTACCTTCCCCCTCCATCAAGGGAGACAAATCCCTTTTGTGATCCATTTCGCTGCCAGCCCAGGAGGCTTTCCATGCTATTGAGCCTGACTATCCCTTTGCTCTGGTCTTCTCGTCCCTCCTGTTTTGTGCCCGCTTGTCCCAGGCTTAGGGCTTCCTGTCCCCATCTGTGTGGCTGTGTACAGAGCAGTCCCTTGCTGCTGCCTCCATGAGCCTCCTGAGGACCTGGCACGTCTTGGTGTCAGAAGGCAGCATAAGATCAGTCCAGGCTCAGGGCTGTCTTCTCCAGGGGAGCTCCCCTCGGCCCTCTTCGGCTCCTCCTCTGGCCTCATGTTTTCCATCTGAGGCTGGTGCTTACACTGAATATGCATAACTGATGAAAGTGCCTGGGTCCTGGCTGGATGTAGTGTGGGGCTGGGCTAAGTCCCCGGAGCTTGTGAAAGTCACTAAGGGGTACTGTGCAGGGTAGGCAGTGGCTGGGGGAAGGAGCGGGTTAGGGTCCTGAGCTGCTCCCTTTCCCCCTTCTGGGAACAGCTGTCTTGAGATGTTTCCCCTGCTTATGGGGCCCCATGTTCTCTTGGCCCAGTGTGCAATAAGGAGCAGCACCAGGCTGGGGGTAGGACAGTGTAACTTCCAGAGGATGGAAATTCTTAGGTTCAGAGCAGGTGATTGATGGCTGTAGCTGGTCTGGGTGGGACTCGCCTTCAGCCAAAAGTTGTGTCCCTAGGGAAACTACTGTGTAAACAGACGCACTGATTGTGCGTGGGCTCATGGGGGTCCTTGGGGTCCAGCAGGAAACAGTGGTTTTGTATCTGCAGGGCTGGGCCGGGCCAGGCCAGGACTCACCAATGTCTGCAGTCCTCCAGTATGTGAGTCACAGCTCTAGCATCTGCACCTGGAAAGTCCAGAGAAAGCAAAACCAAATTTGGACATGAGCCCCATGTGCCTGGCCCGATACCTTGTGGGGCACCAGCCTTGGCTCTGCTGGAACTGCCAATGGGAGTGAATCCCAGAAAGGAAGGTCTTCAGCCACCTCTCTTGGCATGTTCAGCCCCAGGAGCAGGAGCATCCCAGTGGGTGGATGAGAGCAACTCCCAGAGCAGCCAGGGCCTTAAGGATCCTGTCTAGCATCTGAGAAGGTCACCTCCCTGGGAAGTGATCCCAGGGGATGAACAGCTGTGTTCTGCCCCAATTGGTGCTCACAGGTGGGTGTGAGGACAATCTCAGTCACAGCCTATTGCAGTAGGTAACAGGCCTGGCTGAGCACTGAGGCCTTCACCAGAGAGCTGTGGCAGCCTCAGGGAAATGCAGGAACAACAGGGCCAGTGGGAGTGTGAAGCCCCAGAGCATCCTGGAGAGGCAGCTGTCCTCCCCTGAACAGAAGGTGCCAGCATGGCTTCTCCCTCTTCCTGCAGAGCATGTACAGCCCAGTCCCAGCCTCTTCTCCCTCTGGCCCACGCTGAGCTAGTGCTGCAGTTGTGTGAGGTTTGTTCTCTGTCTTGTGCTCTAGAAATGCCAAGCCATGTCTGCACAAGCTCTCCAACAAAATGTAATTCCAGCCTAGGAAGGAAAGTTATGAGCAGAGATAGAAGACAGTGCTGCAGCCTCCCCTACCCCTCCACTCATCCGGTTTTCACAGTCAGGAATGACCTGCTGGAGGTTCCTTTTAATCCAGGCCAAAGACCATGTGGCCTCAGGAGTCCATGTCTATGGATATCTACCTCCACCTCCATGGAGACAACTGTTGGGTCTAGGCAGGCATCTGAGACCAAAGAGAAACAGAAGAACTGCTGGGGGCCCCATCTAACCTAGACTTCTGTGTCTTATGGAGCTGGAACCCAGTTTCATAGAACTCTGCCACTACAGGAAGGATGGTGTGTGGTTAAAGCACAAGACTACATGTCAGATACGGATTCTGCTTCTGGCTTTGACCCAGTTCTGAGACCTTGGGCAAGTCCCTTCCCCTCTCTGTGCTTCCGTTTCCACAGCTGTTTCTTGGAGCTGATGCTGCCCTGCTGCGCGACAGGCTGTTTGTGAGGAACTGAAGGGCAAGATATTGCTGTTCTAAGTGGTGAGGCTGCTCTGTTTCAGAGATGTCATCTCAGAAATAAAAAAGGTCCACAGAGCGTGTCTGGACTGAGAATGGCAGCTGGGTGCTCCACCAAAGTCTGTGTAACTGACTCAGGTTTCTTAATCTAGAGACCAAAATCCGAGGAGAAAGGGGTATGAGAGAGTGTTTGCTGTCAAGGCCAGGTGTGTGGGGGGCTCCTGGTCACCCATCTGGAACTGTCCCATAGCACTCTCCTCACTAAGGACAGAGCTGAGAACTAGCAGTGTTTGCTGTGCGGCTGGGAGGAGCCTGGCAAGCTTCCTTATTCCTAGAGGAGGCTTTCCCAATAGCACAAGGTGAGCTACAGAGAACATGCTGGGAATCTCCTGCTGTAGCTAAAGCTGCTAGACAATTTCCGTTCAAACTCTCTGTTCTCGCAGGCTCAGAGCTCCCTGACACATGCACCTGAGGGCCAAGATTCTCCACTTTCAGCCTGTGAGTGAAGGTAAATTGAAGCAAAATACCATCTGGTGTTTTTGAATCAGAAGAAGAGAAAAAGCCAATAATCATTCTCCCCTTTAAAAATAATCTTACCTGTCTTCCTGCAAGGATAGCTCAGAAATGTCACTCTGGATACAAATAATCCCCTCGTGCCAAAGTGCAAGCCCCATGTGGGCACCACAGTTATAAATTCCCTTCCTTGGACCAGACTTCCCATGCCCCCTTTGTCTGGATCCCTAGGGCGGAGTTGTACCTCTGGTGTCTGCCCAGTAGGACCTACAGGCCTGTGGAGGATGCTGCCCGTTTTGGGGAACTTGGGGATACAAATCTTCAGTCCACCTGAAAGGGGGGTTGGTTCATAGATTTTTTTTTTTTTTTTAAAGGCCTGAAAGTATAATACAGGACAGAGAATTTCACTCAGTTATTTCTGTATTGAGCCTAATGATTTGTGTTTGACTAAAGCAGCTTCCAGAGAAGCATCCAGTCTGGATTTGAAGGCTTCAAGAGATGAAGAATCCACCACTTCCCTTGGGAGTCTGTTGCAGTGGTTAATCTCTCTTGCTATTGTGATACAGGAGGGCCAGAGAGCAGTGGTAGAGTGTTTGAGAGGAAATATATAAGACCAAGACTAATTAAGGCGTGCTTCCCTGTAGACTAGGGATGGTGGCTACAGGTTAATTGGAGCACCTGCAGTCAATTAAGGCCCTGTCAGGAACCTAATAAAACTCCCCTGCTTCAGGCAGACAGAGGAAGGAGAGAGGACTGGAGCTTGGAGGTGTGCTGTGAGACTTGAAAGATCAGAGAACCGAAATAAGGGAGACTCCCTCCCCCCAGTGTCTAAAGACCAAAGGCACGCAACCCAAGGGGGAAGAGGGTAAGAACCCACAGGGGTTGAGAGGGGCTGGGGCTCAAAGTAAGGAGCAAACCCAGATCCCTCCCCTGCTTCTCTTCTTTACTACCTTCCCAGGCCACTAGCTGGGCCCTCGACGCCCCAAGAGCAGGGGCAAGGGGTGGCATCTTAACCCCCCGCCAAGAAAAGCGGAGGACCACCATACTAACATCGGCCATTTTCTCACACTGGTTTTTAAAAAAAAAAAAGCCTAACTTCCAATCTGAATTTGTCTGCCTTCAGTGTCTAGCCATTTCAGCCCAGGTCTTGTTGTGTCTTCTTGTGCTAGCTTAAAGAGCCATTTAGTATCAGATATTTTCTCCCCATATAGGTATATGTAGACTGTAATCAAGTCATCTCTCACTCTTATTTTTGATAAGATAAACAGATTGAGCTCTTTACATCTCTCACTGTAAGGCATTGTCTCCAGTTCTCAGATAATTTTTGTGGCCTTTTCAATTTTTCAACATCCTCCTATAAATGTGGTCACCAGAACTGGATGCAGTATTCCATCATTGGTCTTAACAATACCATCCATACAAAACAGAGGTAAAATCACCTTTCTACTCCCTGTGCTTTCTTTGTATACCCAAGGATCATATTAGCCTGTTTTGCCACAGTGTTTCACTGGGAGCTCATGTTCAGTGCTTGTCTACTATGACCCCTAAATCCTTTTCAGTCAGTACCTTGCATGATGAGTCCCCCAGTCCATAGGTCTGGAATTCACTCAGTGTTCCTAGATGTATAACTTGGCATTTAAAATACTGTGTGCCGTTCTGGAGCCTGGGCTCAAGAAAGGTTAATTCAGACTCGAACGGGAGTGAGAAGGGCTGCTAGGATGCTCAGGGCAATGGAAAGCCTGTCTCACAAGAGTAGTCTGAGAGCTTGGCTTGTTTAGCCTAGCAAAGTAAAAGATGAGAGAGGATCTGATTGCTCTCTATAAATACAACAGGGGGCTAATAACCAGGGAGGGAGAAGAGCTACCTAAGCCAGAACATAATGTTGGTGCAACAACAAATGGGGATAAACTGGTTATGAATAAATTGAGGCTGGAAATTAGAAAAAGGTTCAGAGGAGTGAGATTCTGGAACAACCTCCCAAGAGGGAGTAGTGGGGCAAACACCCTAACAAGTTTGAAGATCGAGCTTGTTAACTCTATGTATGGGATGAAAGGAAGAGGGCAGGCAGTTTGGGTGAAAGGGACCATGAAATGATCGATTTCATGATTCAAGGAAAAGGAAGGAGTGAGAGCAGCAGAATAAGGACAATGGACTTCAAAAAAAAAAAAAAAAAAAAGAAAAAAAGAAAAAAAAGAAAAAGAAGAAAAGACTTAAACTGAGAGAACTGGGAGGTAAGGTCTTGTGGGAAGAAAATTTAAGGGATAAAGGAGTTCAGAAGAGCTGGCAGTTTCTCAAAGAGACTATATTAAATGCACAACTGTCCACTATTCTGATCCAAAGGAAAGATAGAAAGAATAGTAAGAGGCCAATATAACTCCCTCAGGGGCTTTTTAATTATCTGAAAATCAAAAAGGAGTCCTACAAGAGTGGAAACACGAATGAATTGCTAAGGAGGAACACACAAGAATAGCACAAGCAGGTAGGGACAAAATCAGAAGTGCTAAGGCACAAAATGAGTTACACCAGCCAGGGACATAAAAGGCAATAAGAAGAGGTTCTTTAAATACATTAGGAACAAGAGAAAGAAAAAGGGGGAGGGGAAGGAGAGCTAATAACTAGGTCTGTCAAGCGATTACAAAAATTATTGCGATTAATGGCACTGTTAAACAATAATAGAATACCATTTATTTAAATATTTTCCAATGTTTTCTACATTTTCAAATATATTGATTTCAATCATAACACAGAATACAAAGTGTACAGTGCTCGTTTTATATTTATTTTTGATTACAAATATTTGCACTGTAAAAAACAAAAGAAATTGTATTTTTCAATTCACCTTGTACAAGTACTGTAGTGCAATCTTTATCATGAAAGTTGAACTTACAAATGTAGAATTATGTACCAAAAAAAAAAAACTGCATTCAAAAATAAAACAATGTAAAACTTTAGAGCCTATAAGTCCACTCAGTCCTATTTATTGTTCAGCCAATTGCTCAGACAAACAAGTTGGTTTACATTTTCAGGAGATAATGCTGGCCACTTCTTGTTCACGATCTCACCTGAAAGTGAGAACAGCGCTTGCATGGCAGTATTGAAGCTGACTTTGCAAAATATTTACGTGCCAGATGCGCTAGAGTTTCATATGTCCCTTCATGCTTCAACCACCATTCCCGGGGACATGCATCCATGCTGATGATGGGTTCTGCTCGATAACAATCCAAAGCAGTGCGGACGAACGGATGTTCATTTTCATCATCTGAGTCTGATGTCACCAGCAGAAGGTTGATTTTCTTTTTTGGTGGTTCGGGTTCTGTAGTTTCCGCATTGGAGTGTTGCTCTTTTACCTCCTCCATGCTCAGATTTTGGAACGCACTTCAGATACTTAAATCTTCGATGGAGAGCTGTAACTATCTTTAGAAATCTCACATTGGTATCTTCTTTGCTTTTAGTTAAATCTACAGCGAAAGTGTTCTTAAAGTGAACAACATGTGCAGAGTCGTCCTCTGAGACTGCAAAAACATGAAATATATGGCAGAATGTGGGTAAAATAGAGCCGGAGACATACAATTCTCCCCCAAGGAGTTCAGTCAGAAATTTAATTAGCTCATTATTTTTTTTAATGAGTGTCATCAGCATGGAAGCACGTCCTCTGGAATGGTGGCCGAAGCATGAAGGGACATACGAATGTTTAGCATATCTGGCATGTAAATACCTTGCAGTGCTGGCTACAAAGGTGCCATGCAGATGCCTGTTTTCACTTTCTGGTGACATTGTAAATAAGAAGTGGGCAGCATTAGCTCCCATAAATCCAAACAAACTTGTTTGTCTTAACAATTGGCTGAACAAGTAGTAGGATAGAGTGGACTTGTAGGCTCTAAAGTTTTGCATTGTTTTGTTTGCGTGCTATTGTGTAACAAAAAAAAATCTACATTTGTAAGTTGCAATTTCACAACAGAGATTGCACTACAGTACTTGTATGAGGTGAACTGAAAAATACTATTTTTGTTTCATTTTTATAGTGCAAATATTTGTAATATAAAGTGAGCACTGTACACTTTTTGTATTCTGAGTTGTAATTGAAACCGATATATTTGAAAATGTAGAAAAACTTCTAAAAATATTTAATAAATTTCTATTGGTATTCTGTTGATTAACAGTGCGATTTAAAACTGCGATTAATCACAATTAATTTTTTTGAGTTAATCGTGTGAGTTAACTGCGATTAATTGACAGCGCTCCTAATAACGGATGACATCAAGAAGGCCAAGATGTGTAATGTCCGTTTTGCTTCGGTCTTCACTAAGAAGGCTAATACCAGATACTCAACACAATTACTATTAACAAGGGGAAGAAATGCAAGCCAAACTAGGGAAAGAACAGGTTCGCTGAAGCAATCTCTGAACTGTCAGCAATTACCTTTGAGAACTCATGGAGGATAGGTGAGGTCTCAGGACAGCGTAGAAGGGCAAACATAGTACCTGTCTTTTAAAACGGGGAAGAAAGAGAACCCAGGGAGTTCTAGTCCAGTCAGCCTGACTTTGATACCTGGAAAGAAACTGGAACAAATTATTAAACATTCAGTTTGTAAGAACCTGGAGGATATTAGGGTTATGTAGAATAACCAGCATGGATTTGTCAAGAACAGATTATGCCAAACCAACCTCATATCCTTCTTTGACAGGGTTACTGGCCTAGTGGATGTGGGGAGGCAGCAGACAGGATGTCTTGATTTCAGTAAGGCTTTTGACAGTCTCAAATTAGAGAAATTTGGTCTAGATTAAATTACTATAAGGTAGGTGTATAAGTGCTTGAAAGACGGCACTCAAATAATAGTTTTAAATGATTTGCTCTCACACTGGGAGGGTGTATCTAGGGGGCTCCTGCAAGGGTCAGTCCTGGGTCTGGTTCTATTTAATATTTTCATTAATGACTTGGATAATGGAGAGGAGAGTACACTTATGAAATTTGCAGATTATACCAAGATGGGAGGGGTTGCATGCCCTTTGGAGGACAGAATTAGAATTCAAAACAATCATGATAAATTAGAGAATTGTTCCGAATTCAACAAATGAAATTCAATAAAGGCAATTGTAAAGCACTTCACTTTGGAAGGGAAAATCAAATGTCCAATTACAAAATGGAGAGTAATTGGCTAGGTGGCAGTACTGCTGAAGAGGATCTGAGAATTATAGTGGATCACAAATTGAATATTAGTCAACAATGTGATGCAGTTGTGAAAAAGGCTACATTTTGGGTATATTCACGGGAGTGTCATATGTAAGATACAGGAGCTTATTGTTCTGCACTACTTGACACTGATGAGGCCTTAGCTAAAGTATTGAGTCCAATTCTGGGTAAATACATTTTAGGCAAGATGTGAACCAGCTTAAAAAAAACTGGCCCCGTTTAGTCACGAGAAAAGAAGAGTGGGGGGGGGACCTAATACGTCTTCCAATATGTTAAGGACTGGTATAAAGAGGATGGCGATCAATAGTTCTCCACATCCACTGAAAGTAGGACAGGAAGTAATGGGCTTAATCTGCAGCAAAGTTAGCTATTAGGAAAAACTTTTGCTATCACCATAGTTAAACTCTGGAATAGGCTTTCAGTGGAGGTTGAGGAATTGGAGGTATTTAGAACAGGTTCAACAAACACGTGTCAGTGCGGGTCTAGGTTTACTTGGTCCTCCCTCAGCAAAGAGGGCTGGACTTGATCTCTCAAGGTCCCTCCCAGCCCTACATTTCTATGATGGGGTTGCCTCTAAGTCAGAGGCGGGCAAACTTTTTGCCCTGAGGGCCATATCAGGTTTCCAAAATTGTATGGAGGGCCGCTTAGGGGAGGCTGTCTCCCCAAACAGCCAGGCATGGCCTGGCCCCTGCCTCCGTCCCCCCGCTTCTTGCCCCCTGACGTCTCCGCTGGGACTCCTGCCCCCTCCACCACCCCCTCCCCCTGGACCCTCCCACCCCTGACTGCCCCCTGCTGCCCCATCCAACCCCCCCTGTTCCCTGCCCTCTGACTGCCCCGGCCCCTATCCACGCCCCTACCCTCTGACCACCACCCCAAACTCCTCTGCGCTCTATCCAGCCCACTCTGCCCCCTTACCACGCTGCCTGGAGCACCGGTGGCTGGCGGCGCTACAGCTGCGCCCCCCAGAGCACCCCCGGGTCAGGCTGCGGCTCTGCACCTGCGTTGCCCGGCTGCCTAGAGCCTTGTGCCGGCGGTGCAACGCGCTGAGGCTTTGGGGGAGGGGCCGGGGACTAGCCTCCTGGGTCAGGAGCTCAGGGGCCGGGTAGGAGAGTCCCATGGGCCGTAGTTTGCCCACCTCTGTTCTAAGAGCAAAGGACTGAATTTGACACAGGAGGTCTTTATGCAGTAACTTTTATCAGCCAAACTCGTAAGCATATCAAATAATGAAATCAGGTTTGTTTGACAAGACCAGTTTTCCATAAAACCATGTCAGCTTCTATTAGTTCTATTCCTATCCTTTAATTCTTTATTGAATAAATCCCATATTAGCTTTGTTGCTCAGTATTGTTGTCGGGCTAACTGGCCTGTAATTACCTGTGTCATCTTGCTTGCCTTCTTTGAATATTGGCATGACATTTGCACTCTTCCAGTCTACTAGAATTTCCTCAATATTCCAAGATCTATTAAAAATTAACATCAGTGGGCCAGACCTCTCCTTAGCCAACTTTTTTAATACACTTGGGTGCAAGTTTTGCAGACCTGCTGATTTAAAATTGTTTATCCCTAGTAGATGCTGTTCAGCATTCTACTTAGTTACTAATGGACTGGAACATACTTTATCATCCTCATGTAATAAGAGTATATCATTCCTTCACTTCCCTCCCCCCACCCATCCCTGCAGAGGACTAGATCTAGTGCGGTGGGGGCAGCTCTGGTAGCTTCCAGTTTAGGCAGTGAATGGGGTAAGTATCTGCAGGAAACAAAGCTTTCTCAGGGTCTGGTCCCAGACTGGAAAAAGCCTTCCACGGAACTAAGGATTATTACAGATCTCCCCACCTTCTGCTCTGTGTCCCAGGTACACTCGGCCAGTTAGCTTTCTCTAACATAAACACAGTGCAACGTTTTTTTAAAACCCCAAACTGCAAAACACGCCACTGTATGCACAGTTCTACCCTGGGGGGAGAATGAGAGAGAACGAGCTACGCGTGACCAATGTTATTCGTGTCACTTGATGCACAAGTGGTAGGTGCTCAGATACTATGGTGTTGAGGGTAGTATAAGAATATGCAACAGGGGTGCAGCTGTCTTGCCGTAGCACTTCAGTATAGACACTACCTCTGCCTAGGGGAAGGATTCTCCTGTTGGAATAGGTAATCCACCTCCCCATGAGGCGGTTGCTAGCTTGATGGAAGAATTTGTGTTGTCTACACTGAGGGTTAGGTCGATATAGCTACATCTCTCAGGAGTGTGGATTTTTCACACACTGAGAGATGTAGCTATGCCAATGTAAATTCCTAGTGTAGACCAGGCCTAAGAATCTGCATAGAATAGAACAGTGTCAAAATCTTGGAACTATGACGCTGGCCTGTGTCTCAGAACCAGGCAGTGAAACAATAATCTCCTGCCCCAGCCATGGAGCACAGGACTTGCCATAGTGGATCAGACTCAGGATTCAACTAGTCCAGTCTCCCATCCCACCGAAGTCAGTACCAGGACTGTAGCCCTGAAATAGGAGGTTTTATCTCCCTTCCCAAACCTTTTTCATTACATCAGTGGATATTGTTACCATATACATGTCTAATTGCTCTTTGAATCTTATAAGTTCTTAGTCTGAGAGACATCCTGTAGCAGTGAGTTCCTCAGTTAAATTACATGTGGTGAGAGAGAATATTTTCTTTTTATAACTGAATTAGCTACCTTCCAATTTCATTGTATGTTCCTTTGTTGTTGTGAGACAGGGAATTAGAAACTCCTCTACCTTCTCTAGGCCATTATTTTACATACTTTTATCATATCCACTGTGATTTGTCTCCTTTCTAAAATAAGCAATCCCATTTTTCTCATTCTCCTTTCATATAAAATGTTTTCCATACAGCTAATCATGAGCTTGGGCAAGTCACTTCCCCAACTATTCCTCAGTTCATCAACAAGAACCAGTGGAACAATTTATTAAGTGCTGTGGTAAATTCTCCATCACTTGAAGTCTTTCAATCAAGATTGAATGATGTTCTAAAAGACACTCTCATTCAACTACAGGTTACTGGGCTGGATGCAGGAGTCCCTGGGTTTGAGGTTCTCTGATGTGTGCTACACAGGAGGTCAGCCTATAGGAACATATTGCTCCTTTCTGGCCCTAAATTCTATGAATTTGTAAAGCAGGGAGTATGGTCCAGATCCACAAGGTATTTAGGTGCCCAACTCCCATTGATTTCAAGGGAAGTGAAGAGCCTTAACTTCCTTTGAGAATCTGGACCTGTAATGCCATCCTGACAAGTCCCCTTGCAGGAAAAGTTGACTGTTGTCTGGGAGGCTCATGGGGGTCAAGGAAAAGCCAAAAAATTAGTAGAAACTCCTGGAAATAGGGGTTGTTGTCCCACTTCCCCTGCTAAGGAAGGGCGAAAGCACTGCAGTCTGGGTCCAATCCCTGATTTGTTGCCACTTTGAGAGGTCGGATGTTCCCCTTTCAGGCTGGAGAAGCTCATTCACGAATGACTGTCCTATCAGCCATCACAGCTGCCCAGTTCACCTTCCTGCAGTTTTCCTCTAGATTCCTGTCAAGAGCAGACTTTACCAACATGTGGGTCTACCCAAGTGGCACAACTAGGAGATCTGAGGATCCTAATGCAGGAAGCACTAGCTTCTCTCATCCATATTTCTTGAACTTGCCATGTAACTGAGAGGCCTAGACTTGTCTCCCATACAGAGTTGGACACTTGCTATAGTCTGGTGAGCCTGCCCCCCCTCACCGTGTCATCTGAGCATCCTTCCTTGTGGGGCAGACTCAGCTTGCAGGCATCATGAGCTTGGCGTCCTCTCTAATTAGCACTGTTCCCTGCTACCCTTGCTGCTCAAAGAGACCCTGAGAACCGCTCTGATATTTCCATTCCCTCCTCCTGCTTTGCCCCCATACCCCTGCACTGAATTCCAAAGGGCTCTAACAAACAGCTGGGGGCAGGGAGCTCCCACTTGTTCCTTAGGGAGATTATAAACAAGACCTCAGAATATGGAAAACCGGCAGATCATGATGATTGGGATTTCTCAAGCCTACAGGTTAGCATATAACAATAGGTCCACAGTGCTGTCATGAGCAGGAGCAACAGAGCCCAGGAGCTTAGGCACCTGGGGGTTTTTAGTAACATAAGGATTGCACTGAGTTTAGAACAGAATAGTTTTGTACCACAACTAAATTTATTTACACTCAAACGTACACAACAGCTATAATTTTATTATCTTTTAACTCTAGCCCTTCCCCAATAAAAGAAAAGTTGTCCCTGCCCCTGGAGCGGCTTTGAGGAGATCTGCAGGGATGCCCCAGGGCACCTAGCAGTATTGAACCCAGATCCTGGCCTTATTAGATGCTGCTCTCCATTACTGGCTCGTGCGGGCTGCTGTGCTGCTCTCCCTCCCCTTAGTGCCAGTTTGAGGGAGGAAGATCAGCTGGCTCTTCCCTTCCCTGCTCACCAGCCCTTTATTATGAATATTTGTTCCCTACAAACCAAGAACAAGAGAGATAACACAACACAACCGCTAAAAGGAATAAAGAATATAGTGTACGGCTGCACAGCAGGTGGGAGGTGTGATTCAAAGTGTGGGTAGACATACATATGGGGGCTGTTATTTGAGCTACTGCAGTGGCTCTCAGCTCTTCCAGACTACTGGAGTCTGATTTGTCTCGTGTACCCTCAAGTTTCACCTCACTTAAAGACGACTTGCTCATGAAAGTGTCACAGCAGACTATTACTGAAAAAATGCGTACTTTCTTATTTTTACCATATCATTATAAAATAAATCAATTGGAATATAAATATTGTACTTACATTTCAGTGTATAGTACATAGAGCAATACAATCAAGTCACAATGAAATTTTAGTGCTTTTTATGCAGCCTGTTGTAAAACTATCTATGAGGCAAATATCTATGAGTTGTTATACCCCCTGGAAGACCTCTGAGTATCCCTGGTTGAGAACCAGTGAGCTAAAATAGTGTGGCCATGGTGGCACAGACGTTGCCTCAGGCCAGATCCCGAAGTATATACCCGGCTATTCAAGTGGGATTGTTCTCTGAAAACATCTGTTCAGTGTGCAACAGCAGTCAAAAAAGCTAAGAGAATGTTAGGAACCATTAGGAAGGGATAGATAAAACAGAAAATATCGTAATGCCACTATATCAATCAATGGTACACCCACATCTTGAATACTGCGTCCTGTTCTGGTTGCCCCATTTCAAAAAAGTTAGAATTGGAAAAAGTACAGCGAAGGGCAAGTACAGAGAAAGGCAACAAAAATTATTAGGGGTATGGAACAGCCTCCATAGGAAGGGAGATTAAAAAGATTGGGACTGTTGGAAAAGAGAGGCCTAAGGGTGGAAATGCTAGAAGTCTATAAAATCTAAAACTTGCAGAGAAAGTGAATAGGGACTTGTCATTTATCCCTTCACATAACACAAGAACTAGGGGTCACCCAATTAAATTAATAAGTAGCAGGTTTAAAACAAACAGAAGGAAGTGTTTCTTCACACATCACACAGTCAACCTGTGGAACTCATTGTCATGGGATGTTGTGAAGGTCCAAAGTATAACTGGGTTCCCAAAAGAATTAGCTAAATTCATGGAGGATAGGTTTATCAATGGCTATTAGCCAGGATGGTCAGGGACACAACCCTATGCTCTGGATGTTCCTCAACCTCCGAATGCAAGAAGCTGCGGAGGGGGAATGGATCACTTGATAATTGCCTTGCTCTGTTCATTCCCCCTGAAACATCTGGCACTGGCCACTGTCAGAGACAGGGTACTGGGCTAGATGGACCATTGGTCTGACCCAATAGGGCTGTTCTTATGGTTAGAGTTGGAAATTCCCCACCACATCCCATCTCTGGGGCCAGGGCAGGATCATTCACTCCTGTTTAGCTTTTTGATTGTTTGCTTTAGTCTAGTTCAAAACAGCCCAAGCGATAAGCTCCCACCTCTCCACTGATCACACACTTCGGGTATTTCCAGCCTGTCGTCATGTCCCCTTTAGTTGTTGCTTAGCGAAGCCAGACATATTTAGCTCTTCTAATCTCTCCTGGTGAGTCAATCTTTCTGGCTCCTGAGCTGCTTCTTTGAGCACCCTCCACTCCTTCAGTATCTCACCTGGTATCCAGAGCTGAATGGGGTATCCAGGTGAGGCCTCCCCAGAGCAGATGGAGAAGGACTCTCCCCTCCCTGTCCCAGGCAGGAGATGTGGGATTGAGGGACCTGAAGCTGAGCACAGAGCTGGAGAGAGAAGAGACTGCCCCCTCCCTGCTCACACAATCCCATTGGGCTTTTCTAGCTGCTCTACCCCACTGCAAACTCTGGTCTAACTCACTGCTACCGCCCCATCCTGGTCCAAGGTCCATTCGGAATCTGGGGTTTGCTTTCTCCCTCTTGGGATGTATGTGCTGTCTGTATCCAGGTTGAATCTCACTCGGTTATTTCCTGCCATGATCTCTAGCGCCCCTCGGCCCCGTGTTGCTTTCACTTACTGTAGAGTTAGTTGCAGGGGAGGGAGGGTTTTTCCCCCTACTTAGAGTATTAATGGCAATGGCTTAAGACTTACAGAATTTAAGGCCAGAGGGCCCATTAGAACATCTAGTATAACTATCTGTATATCACAGGCCACTGAATTTCACCCAGTTACCCCTTTATCGAGCCCTGTGACTTGTGTTTGACTGAAGCATCTGTTCCAGAAAGTCATCCAGGATTGGGACACAGGAAGAGACAGAGAATCCACCATGTCCTTCCATAGTTTATTCTAGTAATTAATCACACTAACTTTTAAACATTTGTGCCTAATGTCTAAGTTGAATTTGTCTGACTTCAGCATCTGGTCATTGGTTGATTTTCTACCTTTCTCTGCTCAATTAAAGTGCCTTTTAGTATGATATTTTCTCCCCATGATGGTACGTATACATGGTAATCAACCCTTGCTCTCAGTCACTTTTGTAAACGGATTGAGCTCTGTAAGTCTCCATGTCAGGCATTTTCTCCAGCTCTTGAATCATTGTTGTGGCTTTATTCCGCACCCTCTTAAATTTTTTTTAAACATTTTTTTCAAACATGGATACCAGAATTGTACCAAGTATTCCCGTATTGGTCTCACCAGAGCCATACAGAGGGTAGAATTATCTCCCTACTCTCTAGTCCCTGTTTATACATCCAAGGATCACGTTAGCCCTTTTTACTCCAGCATCCCACTGGGGGCTCATGTTCTGTTGCTTGTCTGCTATGGCTCCATAGTCCTTTTTAGTCACTGCTTTCTAGGATGTAATTCCCTACTCTATAGGTATGGCCTGCATTCCTGGTTTATACTGTATAACTTTGCATTTGTTGGCTATATTAAAAAACATTTTGTTTGAGTGGACACAGGTTACCAAGGCAGCCAGATCAGTTTGTATGGCTGCTCTGTGCTCATAGATTAGCAGAATTTAAGGCCAGAAGGGACTATTAGATCATGTAGTCTAATCTATATATCACAAGGCCTTAAAGTTCACTCTGTTATCACTATATGGAGCCCAATAACTTGGGTTTAGCTAAAGCATTATTTGCCACTTCTCTAATCTTTGACTCATCCACCTATTATAGCAGTAGTGAGTTTATATTTACTTGCATATCATTGATAAACATGCTGAATAATTTTAGACCAAGTATTGATCCCTGGGGAACACCACTAGAAACACCCCCATTTGATAATTCCCCATTGATCTGTCAGCCGGTTTTTAATCCATTTGAGCGGTGCTCTTGAGATTAGTATAGCAAGACACCATGGCCAGAGGCTGCACAGGGTTCATTCCTGTTAGAACCAGAATGGGAGCAGAAATACAGGAAAGCAAGAAGGGCAGAGGAAACCAAGAGAGAGCAGAGACAGAGACTCCATTTGCCTAGTGACTTACTGGACTGTAAACCTTCCGTGACTGATCAGGCAGCTTTCCAGAGGCCATGTCTCTCAAAGCACCATGGAACTTAAAAATATGGTAGCTGCAAAGTAACTTCAGTTCATAAAGTCGAGTTCTGCACACACTGCTCACATCATGCATTAAGCTGCAGCTGGAGCTGAGTGAAGTGGACTTTTCCAAGAACTCTAGGGTCCCTACCCCTTGCACCTTGCCTACCCCAGGCAGGCAAGATTCAATGGTTCCCTTGCCATGACATATCTCTGAGGAGCACCTAGCAGGGACCATACCAGAGACAGGCTACCAGAGGAGGTGGCCCAAATCTGCTCTGGCCTCCCACCTCAGTGCAGTCTCTGGGGATGGACCCAGCTGTGTGTGCTCTTAGAGCTTGATGCCTCTGCAGCAGCCTTTCTCTGCTCTAGACTTTGTTTCCAGAGAAGTGACATCTGGAGGGCAGCAAATTTCTTCCCGTCTCCTTCCTCCCCCACCAGCACCCTTCTCTCCCCAGCTGGGTCTCTGTGCATTTCCGTCACCACTGCCCAATGGGCTGTCCTCACATGGCTCCTTGGGCCTGTGGCACTCAGTGAGCCCCAGGAACACCTTCCTTCCTTCCCTGTCATTGCGGGTGTATGAGCCGAGCACCTCTCCACACAGCGCTTTCTGCTGGCCCTGGATTTAGACACAGCCAGCTGAGGCCCAGACACGTGCAGAGTGCTCTCAGGGCGAGGGAGAGTAGGAGAGCAGAGAGGGAAGGAAGCTGTTGAATGCCTCAGTCAGAATCCTGAGTCTGCCTGTACCTGAGGAGAGAAGAGGAGGCAGCCACTCCATCCTGTTTGCAGCCAGTAGGGCAAAGGGGGTAATTTGATCCGTGTGTGGGAGCCAAGTGCAGGCCATGTTAGGGTCAGGTGGGGCCCTTAATTTCACAGCACCTGCATAGAATTGGACCCCAAAGGAAAGGAGACCAAGATACATAATTGGGAGGTGGCACAGGCAGCGTCCCTTGCTCCTGTCACTCGCCATTTGGCTCAATTCCACCCCTTGCCAACTGCCCAGTTCCTGTTCAGTCACCCCTGACTTCCCCAAGTCCCCTCCAACTCCTGCTCAGTGCCCCCATCCCACCCCGAGTCTTCTGCCCACACCCACTGCTTTTCAGTTTGCTGTGGTGTTGGCCGCACTGTCTGATATGTTTGTTGCTGGCAGGCTGGGGCTTGGGCTAAAGGTTAGGGACAGATCCATGGAAAAGGGGCTGACCGGCTGATTGGTGCCATGGCTTTGGGCACTAACAGCCAGATGTGGCTGCCACCCCATCCTCCATCAGCCCTTCTGCTTTGCACAAAGACATGAGCAGCCATGTACACACTTAAACGAAACTCGCAGTCATTTTCCTGTGTGCTGGTATGTATGCCAGCTTGCATGCGCTCTTGTGCCCGCCACCCTCCTTACTCCCCCAGCTGTTTTTATGGCAGCTGCTCTGCATTGAGCTGTGATCTGTTTCCATTTTGCTTGCAGCTGACCCTGACTATCCTGCGGCAGACGGGGGGGCTGGGCATCAGCATCGCAGGGGGCAAAGGCTCCACTCCCTACAAGGGTGATGACGAGGTAAGGAGCTGGGCTGCCCAAGCCGGGAAGTGCCTGCCTGCTCTCGGGCAGGATCTGTCTATCTAGAAGTGAGGTGTGCGCCATCATGGCAGTGCCTGACCTCTGTGTGTACTGGGCCTGCTCTGTGGATGTGCTGGGGGCACATAGGGCAAGGCAGGGCTAGCCTTAGACCCTCTTGGAAGCAGGAGTCTGGTAGGGCTGAGCAAGGGGGAAGGTGTCACCTCTGGAATGTGGGTTCTGGGCTGAAACCAGCACTTCCCTGTGGTCACAGTGTAGTAATCAGACACAGCACCACTCCTGGGCCTGAGCATTCCCCTCCCAATAACATACATCCCCAGGAGGGGGAATTCCTCCCTCTCTGCTCCCCCAGTAACATCAGCTCCTGGGGTGAAGGGCCTGTTCTCCTCTTGCTAACATGACATTTTGATTCCAGGGCATCTTTATTTCCCGTGTGTCGGAGGAGGGTCCTGCAGCTCGAGCAGGAGTCCGTGTCGGGGACAAGCTCCTGGAGGTAAGAGCCCAGCTTCTGTGAAATGGCAAGGTGTTACGCTGGGGGTGCTGATTGTGGGCTGCAGATGTGGCTCCGATATCTGATTATGAAGATTATTATTATTTCATAGAATCATAGAAGATTAGGGTTGGAAGCGACTCAGGAGGTCACCTAGTCCAACCCCCTGCTCAAAGCAGGACCTAATCCCCGACTAAATCATCCCAGTCAGGGCTTTGTCAAGCCTGACCATAAAAACCTCTAAGGAAGGAGATTCCACCACTTCCCTAGGTAACGCATTCCAGTGTTTCACCACCCTCCTAGTGAAAAAGTTTTTCCGAATGTCCAACCTAAACCTCCCCACTCCAACTTGAGACCATTGCTCCTTGTTCTATCATCTGGTACCACTGAGAACAGTCTAGATCCATCCTCTTTGGAACCCCCTTTCAGGTAGTTGAAAGCAGCTATCAAATCCCCCCTTATTCTTTTCTTCTGCAGACTAAACAATCCCAGTCCCCTCAGCCTCTCCTCATAAGTCATGTGCTCTAGCCCGCCTAATGATTGTTGTTGGCCTCCGCTGGACGTTTTCCAATTTTTCCACATCCTTCTTGTAGTGTGGGGCCCAAAACTGACACAATACTCCAGATGAGGCCTCACCAATGTCGAATAGAGGGGAACCATCACGTCCCTCAATCTGCTGGCAATGCCCCTACATATACATCCCAAAATGCCATTGGCCTTCTTGGCAACAAGGGCACACTGCTGACTCATATCCAGCTTCTCGTCCACTGTCACCCCTAGGTCCTTTTCCGCAGAACTGCTGCCGAGCCATTCGGTCCCTAGTCTGTAGCGGTGCATGGGATTCTTCCATCCTAAGTGCAGGACTCTGCACTTGTCCTTGTTGAACCTCATCAGATTTCTTTTGGCCCATTCCTCTAATTTGTCTAGGTTCCTCTGTATCCTATCCCTACCCTCCAGTGTATCTACCATTCCTTCCAGTTCAGTATCATCTGCAAACTTGCTGAGGGTGCAATCCACGCCATCCGCCAGATCATTAATGAAGATATTGAACAAAACCGGCCCCAGGACCAACCCTTGGGGTACTCTGCTTGATACCGGCTGCCAACTAGACATGGAGTCATTGATCACTACCTGTTGAGCCCGACGATCTAGCCAGCTTTCTATCCACCTTATTGTCCATTCATCCAGCCCTTCTTCTTTAACTTGCTGGCAAGAATACTGTGGGGGACCGTATCAAAAGCTTTGCTAAAGTCAAGGAACAACACATCCACTGCTTTCCCCTCATCCACAGAGCCAGTTATCTTGTCATAGAAGGCAGTTAGGTTAGTCAGGCATGACTTGCCCTTGGTGAATTCCATGCTGACTGTTCCTGATCACTTTCCTCTTCTCTAAGTGCTTCAAAATGGATTGCTTGAGGACCTGCTTCATGATTTTTCCAGGCCTGAGGTGAGGCTGACTGGCCTGTAGTTCCCAGGATCCTCCTTCTTCCCTTTTTTAAAGATGGGCGCTACATTAGGCTTTTTCCAGTCGTCCGGGACCTCCCCTGATCGCCATGAGTTTTCAAAGATAATGGCCAATGGCTCTGCAATCACATTCGCCAACTCCTTTAGCACCCTCGGATGCAGCGCATCCGGCCCCATGGACTTGCGCTCGTCCAGATTTCTAAATAGTCCCGAACCACTTCTTTCTCCACAGAGGGCTGGTCACCTCCTCCCCATGCTGTGCTGCCCAGTGCAGTAGTCTGGGAGCTGACCTTGTTTGTGAAGACAGAGGCAAAAAAAGCATTGAGTGAGTACCTTAGCTTTTTCCACATCCTCTGTTTCTAACCATCAGAGGAGTGAAGTTTTGGAATAGCCTTCCGAGGGAAGTAGTGGGGGCAAAAGATCTATCTTGCTTTAAGATTAAACTCGATAAGTTTATGGAGGAGATGGTATGATGGGATAACATGGTTTTGGTAATTAAATATTCATGGTAAATAGGCCCAATGGCCTGTGATGGGTTTTAGATGGGGTAAGATCCAAGTTACCTGGGAAAGAATTTTCTGTAGTATCTGGCTGATGAATCTTGCCCATATGCTCAGGGTTTAGCTGATCGCCATATTTGGGGTCGGGAAGGAATTTTCCTCCAGGGCAGATTGGAAGAGGCCCTGGAGGTTTTTCGCCTTCCTCTGTAGCATGGGGCACGGGTCACTTGCTGGAGGATTCTCTGCTCCTTGAGGTCTTTAAACTACAATTTGAGGACTTCAATAGCACAGATATAGGTGTGAGGTTTTTTTTTGTAGGAGTGGTGGGTGAAATTCTGTGGCCTGCGTTGTGCAGGAGGTCAGACTAGATGATCATAATGGTCCCTTCTGACCTAAATATCTATCTATGAATCTATGAATCTAGATTGCCTCCCTCATTCAGTAAGGGGCCCACACTTTCCTTGACTTTCTTCTTGTTGCTACATACCTGAAGAAACCCTTCTTGTTACTCTTAATATCTCTTGCTAGCTGCAACTCCAAGTGTGATGTGGCCTTCCTGATTTTACTCCTGCATGCCCGAGCAATATTTTTATACTCTTCCCTGGTCATTTGTCCAATCTTCCACTTCTTGTAAGCTTCTTTTTTGTGTTTTAAGATCAGCAAGGATTTCATTGTAAAGCCAAGCTGGTTGCCTGCCATAGTTACTATTCTTTCTACACATCGGGATGGTTTGTCCCTGTAACCTCAATAAGGATTCTTTAAAATACAGCCAACTCTCCTGGACTCCTTTCCCCCTCATGTTATTCTCCCAGGGGATCCTTCCCATCAGTTCCCTGAGGGAGTCAAAGTCTGATTTTCTGAAGTCCAGGGTCCGTACTTTTTTGCTCTCCTTTCTTCCCTGTGTCAGGATCCCGAACTCGACCATCTCATGGTCACTGCCTTCCAGGTTCCCATCCACCTTTGCTTCCCCTACTAATTCTTCCCTGTTTGTGAGCAGCAGGTCGAGAAGAGCTCTGCCCCAGTTGGTTCCTCCAGCACTTGCACCAGGAAATTGTCCCCTACCCTTTCCAGAAACTTCCTGGATTGTCTGTTTACCGCTGTATTGCTCTCCCAGCGGATATCAGGGTGATTGATGTCTAGATTCTTAAAAGGAATCCTTCGTCTCCATCTGCCAGTACAGGATCTGGTTCCCTTATCGGATCTTAGCACAGTCTTCGCGGTTCTGATGGGACCTTCATTTGATCCTCTGGCATCCTGCCTCTTTCCTCTCTATGACAAAAACCAGGGCCTCTGATCTAGTAACTTCTGTTAGTTACCAGAAGAAAGCCTCGTCCACCTCATCCCCCTGGTCCGGTGGTCTATAGCAGACTCCCACCATGACATCACTCTTGTTGCTCACACTTCTAAAATTAATCCATAGACTCTCAAGTTTTTCTGCAGCTTCATACCAGATCTCTGAGTAGTCATACTGCTCTCTTACATACAGTGTAACTCCGCCAGCTTTTCTGCCCTGCCTGTCCTTCCTGAACAGTTTATATCCATCCATGACAGTACTCCAGGCATGTTAGTTATCCCACCAAGTCTTTGTTATTCCAATCACATCATAATTCCTTGACGGTGCCAGGACTTCCAGTTCTCCCTGCTTGTTTCCCAGACTTCTTGTATTTGTGTATAGGCACTTAAGATAACTCGCTGATCGCCCCTCTTTCTCAGTATGAGGCCGGAGTCCTCACCTCTTGCGCTCTTCTGCTTGTGCTTCCTCCCGGTCTCCCACGTCCCCACTTACCTGAGGGCTTTGGTCTCCTTCTCCCGGTGAACCTAGTTTAAAGCCCCCCTCACTAGGTTAGCCAGCCTGCTTGCGAAGATACTCTTCCCTCTCTTCGTTAGGTGGAGCCCATCTCTGCCTAGCACTCCTCCTTCTTGGAACACCATCTCATGGTCAAAGAATCCAAAGCCTTCTCTCCGACACCACCTTCGTAGCCATTCGTTGACTTCCACGATTCGACAGTCTCTACCCAGGCCTTTTCCTTCCACGGGGAGAATGGATGAGAACACCACTTGCGCCTCAAACTCCTTTATCCTTCTTCCCAGAGCCACGTAGTCCGCAGTGACCCGCTCAAGGTCATTCTTGGCAGTATCATTGGTGCCCTCGTGGAGAAGCAGGAAGGGGTAGCGATCCGAGGGCTTGATGAGTCTCAGCAGTCTCTCCGTCACATCGTGAATCCTAGCTCCTGGCAAGCAGCAGACTTCTCGGTTTTCCTGGTCAGTCCCCCTTAGGAGGGAGTCCCCAACCACCACCACCCACCTCCTTCTCTTGGGAGTGGTGGTCATGAAACCCCCATCCCTGGGACAGTGCATTTCATGCCTTCCAATCGGTGGAGTCTCCTTCTGCTCCCTTCCCTCAGACGTATCATCTAGTCCACTCTCCGCATTCGTACCTGTGGAGAGAACATGAAAACGGTTACTCACCGGTATCTGCATTGCTGGTACATGGACGCTCCTCTGTCTTCTTCTGGAGGTCACATGCTGCCAAATTTCTTCACCATCCTCCTGTCCCCGCTGCGCAGCCTGCTCTGATTCTTCAGAATGTTGTGCCCGTAGAAGCATATCCTGATGTCTGTCCAGAAAATCTTCAGTTTCTCTTATGCAACACAGGGTCGATACCTGTTGCTCCAGACCCTGAACCTTCTCTTCCAATATGGAGACCAGCTTGCACTTCATACAAAGTCGCTTCTGTCCTGTGGAAGAAAGACAAACATGGCACATCCAGTGCAGGTCACAACAGCTGAATGCTCCCCATCCATATTACCGTCCTTCTACGAGCTTCCTCAGCTGTTGCAATAACTATTTAGTGAAGCCGGCAAGATGAAAGCCTCAGTGGGCTCTCCCCAGGCAAACTCCCTCTGTTCGCCGCTTAGCTAGTTCGCAGCTGATTGACCTTTTATAGCAGTCAGTCACTTTCTGCTTCCTTGCCCTCTTCCCTGAATGTGGGAAGAGGGGTCCGGTACAAGACTAGCTCATCCCCAGAGACCCTGCGACCACTGCCTAGCATGCTGACAAAAAGTGATTCATTGTTTTCTTGTACTCTACCTTTGGTCTGTATCCCTCTGGGTCTGACTACACTGAAATCACGGGAAGTGATTACAGCTTATGGAGACATAGCCAAGCTAAATTTAATGTAGCTTGCTTGGGTAGTGGAGCAGTGAAGATGCGGCAGTGTACATGGCAGTGTGGGCTGCATAAGCCCATCCACACCCCTGGGTCATTACTTGTGGGGCTAGCCCACACTCAAGTGCACATGCCACAGCTTTGCTGCAGTGTCCAAGCTAGCTAGATGAACCCTCACTCAGGTACGTTCACAGGAGCTGCAGTCACACCCCGTGAGTGCGTGCAGACATACCCTTACCCTGGAAGCTCTGTGGGGCAGGGACTGTCTTTTTGTTCTGTGTTTGTACAGCACCTAATGCAGTGGGGTCGTGGTTCATCACGGGGACTCTGAGGGGTTCTGATAGTAAATAATAATAATATCCACTACCCCTCCCTCCTCAAAAAATCTTTAAAAACTGCTGAGTCCTGCAGGATTCAACTCCCATGAGTAGCCAGCTTCTGAAGCATGAATGGACCAGTGCAAGGAGCAAATGGTACATCACTGAATTGGGAGGAATGGCAGTCAGCATTCAGGCCAGAGAAATAACACAAGGTGTCTGTAACAAGAGCTCAACTCCCTATTCAGGCACTGCTTATGGTCCCCACATGTTCCCTGTCCTACTGAGTGCAGCCAGCAACTTGGTAGCATTTATGGGAATGGACATCATTCTGCTTACACAGTCCAGTCTTGCTCACTACCCACCATGGGCACTGAATGAAGCAGGGATCATGTAGAAAAAATACTGTGTGATCCATGGAATCAAAGACTGGATCATGCTGCTGTCACAGGGGCAAGCTTAATTCTGGCATTTCCTAACTGATCAGTGCTGGGTTTTTCAATCTTAATAATATTATTTAAATTAATCGTTCCATAGATTTGAAGGCCAGAACTAGTCTGACCTCCTATATGACACATGCCATTAAATTTCATCCAGTTGTTCCTGTACTGAGCCATTTACTTTTGTTTGGTTAAAGCATCTTTGAGAATGGCATCCTGTCTGGATCCAGAGACATCCAGAGATGGAGAGCCGCCTTGGCAGAGAAATTTCATCATATTTAACTCTTTGATAGAACGCCACACAGGGCATGTCTTCTCTGCACAGTCAGCCTGGGTGTTGGCATGCAGATTTGAGCTCTCAGGTTAGCCTGGCCCACATATGAGTACTCCCACAGCAAAGCCCTACCCACATTACTGTGTCTTCAGTGTTTCTGCGTGCTCTTGTATGTGTTGGGGGACACTCCCATGGGTTTTTGTGCTGAGATGCTCTAGGATTCTTTCCCAATCAATTGTGTCAGTTGTGGAAGAACTTGTCTGTTCCTTGGGAGAACTTATGGGAAGGGCATTGGAGGCCTATCAGCACTCAAGTGAATTTGCCTGCAGCCTCACTGCAAAGTGCATGAGTTCCAGTTTGGGTTTTAACCCAGACACTCAGCCATTCAAGCAAGCACTGGTTCAAAGAAGCACATTTGAGAGTTTAGTGTGTGGATGGTTTGGGCACAAACCTGTAGGACCACAGACTAAGAATACAGAGTAGACATACCCATAGGCTTAGGACTCCTGAGATCTGTTTCTGGCGCTGGAAGGGGAGCATAGTCTATTTGTTAGAGCAGAAGACTGAGGGTTATTGACTCCTCAGTGCTATTTGTTACTGTTGCTTTACATTTACATAGTACTCATTCATCTGTGTATCTCAAAGCAAAGGTGGGTACGTATGTGTAGCCCCATTTTAGAGATAGCATAGCCAAGCCCATAGGATTGGCATATTCTTTCTGAAAGGCAGGTGGGACTTGGATCTGCCCTATCAGAAACCTGGGTTCTGCTCCCAGCTCAGCCCCTGAGTTAGTTGCGCTGTTAAAGGGTGGGGAAGGACACTTGGCTGTGCACAAGGGTAGGCCTAGCTCAGTAATAAAGGCTGTGGTATAGAATCATAGAATCATAGAATATCAGGGTTCGAAGGGACCTCAGGAGGTCAGCTAGTCCAACCCCCTGCTCAAAAGCAGGACCCATCCCCAATTAAATCATCCCAGCCAGGGCTTTGTCAAGCCTGACCTTAAAAACTTCTAAGGAAGGAGATTCCACCACCTCCCTAGGCAACGCATTCCAGTGTTTCACCACCCTCCTAGTGAAAAAGTTTTTCCTAATATCCAACCTAAATCTCCCCCACTGCAACTTGAGACCATTGCTCCTTGTCCTGTCCTCTTCCACCACTGAGAATAGTCTAGAACCATCCTCTCTGGAACCACCTCTCAGGTAGTTGAAAGCAGCTGTCAAATCCCCCCTCATTCTTCTCTTCTGCAGACTAAACAATCCCAGTTCCCTCAGCCTCTCCTCATAAGTCATTTGTTCCAGACCCCTAATCATTTTTGTTGCCCTTCGCTGGACTCTTTCCAATTTATCCACATCCTTCTTGTAGTGTGGGGCCCAAAACTGGACACAGTACTCCAGATGAGGCCTCACCAATGTCTAATAGAGGGGGACGATCACGTCCCTCGATCTGCTCGCTATGCCCCTACTTATACATCCCAAAATGCCATTGGCCTTCTTGGCAACAAGGGCACACTGCTGACTCATATCCAGCTTCTCGTCCACTGTCACCCCTAGGTCCTTTTCCGCAGAACTGCTGCCTAGCCATTCGGTCCCTAGTCTGTAGCTGTGCATGGGATTCTTCTGTCCTAACACATCTGGAGTACTCATCTGGAGTACTGTGTCCAGTTTTGGGCCCCACACTACAAGAAGGATGTGAATAAATTGGAGAGAGTCCAGTGAAGGGCAGAAAAATGATTAGGGGTCTGGAACACATGACTTATGAGGAGAGGCTGAGGGAACTGGGATTGTTTAGTCTGCGGAAGAGAAGAATGAGGGGGGATTTGATAGCTGCTTTCAGCTATCTGAAAGGGGGTTCCAAAGGGGATGGATCTAGACTGTTCTCAGTGATAGCAGATGACAGAACAAGGAGTAATGGTCTCAAGTTGCAGTGGGGGAGATTTAGGTTGGATATTAGGAAAAACTTTTTCACTAGGAGGGTGGTGAAGCACTGGAATGTGTTACCTAGGGAGGTGGTAGAATCTCCTTCCTTAGAAGTTTTTAAGGTCAGGCTTGACAAAGCCCTGACTGGGATGATTTAGTTGGGGATTGATCCCGCTTTGAGCAGGGGGCTGGACTAGATGACCTCCTGAGGTCCCTTCCAACCCTGATATTCTATGATTCCATGATTCCATGTGAGGTGGTGTGTGCATGTGGGGGGTTCCCTGTGTGGTCGGTGTGTGTGGGGGGCGGGGGGGACTCCATGTGGGGTGGGGTGTGTGGGGGGTTCCTTGTGGGGTCAGTATGTGGGGGCTCCCTGTTGGTGTGGGGGAGCTCCTTGTGAGTTTGGGGGAGGGGTTGAGGACTCCCTGTGGGCCAGTCTCCCACCTTGACCCCTGTCCCTTCCCAGGTGAACGGAGTGGCCCTGCACCGTGCGGAGCACCACGTGGCAGTGGAGGCGCTGCGTGGCTCAGGCAGCTCCGTCTCTATGATGGTTCTTCGGGAGCGGATGGTGGAGCCTGAGAACGCCATCACGGTTACACCGCTGCGCCCTGAGGATGATTACAGCCCACGAGAGCCACGGGGCGGCCTTCGCTTTCCAGAGCGACCTGAGGGGGCACCACCCACGGACAGATTCTCCACCTGCCTCATGCGCAATGAGAAGGGGCTGGGCTTCAGTATTGCTGGGGGCAAGGGCTCCACGCCCTACCGGGCGGGTGACACGGTGAGCCGGCAGGGGGGCCTTCGGGAGAGCACTGCCTGATGTCTGTGCAGGCTGGGGTCTCCCTGCACTCCTGGGGGAGGGGAGCTCAGCCCCAGGGTCTGTGTACAGGGCAGGTGGGTACAGAGGGAGGGGGAGGTGTCTCCCTGCACTCCTAGGCGAGGGGAGCTCAGCCCCCATGTCACAGGGCAGGTGGGCACGGAGGGAGGGGAGCTCAGCCCCAGATCTCTGCAGGCCAGGGGACAGGTGGTGTTTCCCTGCACTTCTATGGGGTTGTCATTAGCTCTGTGCCAGGCAGAGGAGCTCAGGCGGGCAGGGGTGGGGCTGTCAGTGGTTGCCAGTGACATTCAGTCCTGGCTCCCTCTCCTCTCGGCTTGTGTATTCTGAGCTCCTGCTGAGTCAGGCTTTCCTGGAGCCAGAGGCTCCACACACGGTTTGGGGGACTGAGGAGTCCAAGGGTGAGGTGTGGAGGGGCGAGGGTCAGAAGGGGGATGGGGAGTGAGGGTGTGGAGTGCTAGAGAGGGGCAGGGGGCTTTGGGCCCAGGTGGGAGGGTTTGGGACTCTGCCAGCTGCTGGAAAGGGGTCTGGATGTGGAGGTGCTCCAGTGATGGGGTTGGGGCTGCTCTGACCCCTGGGGCTCTATTTCAGGGGATCTTTATCTCGCGGATCGCAGAGGGTGGTGCGGCCCATCGGGACGGGACGCTGCATGTTGGAGACCGTGTCATCTCGGTGAGTGCTTGGGGCAGCCATGGGAGGGAGGTGTGGTGCTGGTGAGTCTCGCCGGAAGCCTGTCGTTTACTGTTTCTGTTCATAGGAGTTAGGAAAGCAGATCCCACTGTCCCTCCTCGGCCCCTCCTCCAGGGGTCTGTCTCCTTGTCACTTGACCTCTGGGCTCCTTTCCCAGCTCCTAGGGCCCTAGGGAGACCAGCAGCTCCTGCTCCTGCTGTCCCAGCTTTGACTGGCTCTTGGCAAGGCTGGTGCCCACCCTTCCACAGTGAATACTCGAACCACAAAACCTTGGTGAGTCCCTCCAGCAGCGCTGGCTGCACTGGGGAGTTGCGGACTCCTGGTGCTTCACTGGGTAGGTGGGGGGCTGCTCCCCCATTGGGCTCTGCAAGGCAACACTGTGTGGGGTTGGGCAAGTCTTCCCCTTAGGACCCTGTGGGTGCTGCCCAGGGGACCAGTGACTCCTGCCAGTGTTGGTGGCAGTTGTTCCCTCCAGAAAGCCAGGGGGTCAGTGTAGGCTGTAGATGGAGAGGGGAGGGTTGTCAAGCCGAGAGTGGGGCCCAGGGGGACTTGGTGGAACCCTTTTTCCTGGTCTCTGATTTGAAGCTTTGGTCCCCAGTTCCTGCTGCTTCTTGTGCCAGTGACACGGATCCCACCTCTTCCTCTAACCTTATACCTCTCTGCTAATCTGTGTCACTTGCGCTCCTTCCCGCCCCCTTTCCCTGAGCTCGCATGCTGCCTCTGAGTGAATGGAAGCTCCTGCATCCTGGTGCTGGTGGTGGGTTTCTAGTCCGGCTGCTGTGGTAAGAGCAAGAGTTACCACAGAGCTGGTGCGGGTAAGCACTGATACAGCCTTGTCAGTGCTGGCTTCTGTCTGCTCTATCCCTGGGCCTGGGGTCTGCGCTGTTTTCCCTTTCTCCTGAAAACCCTTTGGAGCACTGGGCTGGGCCTGGCACCCTTTTTCCTCACAAGGGGCTCAGGTGGCCTAGCATCTCTCCCTCCGTTCCTCCCTCCGTCCCTCCCTCCCTGCTCCTCTTCTTCTAGGCCTTCCAAAATTGAGCCATGGCTTGGACAGCAGCTGATCCCTGGGAGCTGCCTAGACTAGCTAGAGCCCTGTGGGGTATCTCTGCATGCCGTGGTGGGAGGATTGTATAACTGTAGCCACATGGCACCCAAGGCCAGATCCACATGGTACCGGTTGGCACCCTCTGCAGCGGGGTCAGAAAGACTCTCGAGCTGTTTGTCAGAGTGCAGTCTGCCTTCTCAGGGTGGGAAGATGAGGCCATTTCAGCGCTCCTCAGTGTCAGCAGTGTAGGTAGGCTGCCCCCTCAGACCGTTCTCTGCATGGATCAGGGCTTGTAGGAAGGGTATTTGGTTTCAGTGAACGCATAGGTCTTGCTGTCATCAATCATCTGAGTGTTCTTGGTCAGCGGCTGTCAGCAGGGATATGTATACCCCTGTGGGTACGCAGAGGTCTTCAAAGGGGTACATCAGCTCATCTAGATATTTGCCTAGTTTTACAACAGGTGACATAAAAAGCAGTAATGAAGTCAGTACCAAACTCAAATTTCATACAGACAATGGCTTGTTTTACTGCTCTATCGACTATACACTGAAATGTAAGTGTGATATTTATATTCTAGTTGTTTTATTTTATAATTGATATGGTAAAAATGAGAAAGTCAGCCATTGTTCAGTACTAGTGTGCCGGGACACTTTTGTATGCTTATGTTTGGTTCTGTAAGCAAGTAGATTTTAAGTGAGGTGAAACTTGGGGTCGGCAAGACAAATGAGACGCTGGCAAGGGGCGCGGTCGCCTGGAAAGGTGGAGAGCCGCTACTCTGGGTGACACGGTGCGTGCGGTGTCATTGCTTGTATAGAGAAAGGACCCCTCTTCCTCCACTGGCACATCCCTGCTCGCGTGAGCCTATTGCCCATGCTTGAGCGTGCAGAGTAACAAGAGACTGTAGTGCTGAGCCTCAGAGTCCAGCACTTGGGGCCCTGGGGATGAGTGCAGTATCCATCCATAGACAGAGATCCTTTCCTCTTTCAGCCTGACCCCCGCTTTCCTAGTCTGGGCGTTGCACAGAGCTCCCTGCCTTTAGCAATGGCTTTTGCAGGCCATGGCCTCTCCAGCAGCTGTGTGTCTCCTGACAAGAGCTGCCACTATGCCTTTTACCCTGCTGCGGTGCAGGATGGCTGTGTTGCTGCTAGGATGATATCTCCCCACGGGAGCATCCAGTTGCCCTGTGGGCTGGGATTCGATCCCCACCTGCTAAGTGTCTTTAGACCCCTGGCATTCCTACTTCCTGACTGTTCTGTGGAGCTCTGTGATTTGGAGCCCGTGCAGAATGCCCAGGAGCCAGTGCCCCATGGTTCAGCTAGGTTGGCCCTGTGGGACTGCTGTGACTGTTTGAGTGGATGTTTCTAATTCTTCCTTGAAGGTTTGATGACATGCTCTCAGCCTCCAAAATATGAGAATCCAGGTCAAAACGCAGCACCTTGGCCAGCGAGAGGCCCCATGTTAATCTGTTTCTTACAAAGATTTCAACTGGGCAGCACCTGCCTGTCCTTACTGGGCTGGTTTTCAGTAGGTGACAGTCTTGGGCATGCACAAGTGTGAGTTTGTGACCGTCTGCAGGGTCTGAATGAGGCAGTTGGGCAGATTTGGCATGCTGCGGGCAGGAGACAGGCAGGCTGCCTCTGAGTGCTGCGGGCAGGCAGATGCCAGTACACGGCTCTGTGAGAAAGAGCAAGTACCCAGTGCCCATGGTGCCAGCTGGGGGTATCCGTTCTTAGGCCTTAGCTCCCACCAGTCCTAAAGGGCCTATATTTTCCTGAGAAAAGAAATACAGCGCAGCTTCCTACTCTCATCCCTGTCCTCAAAACCTCCTTTGCACCCTTCTTCTGCGGGAGGCTCCCCCTGCCCTCTGCTGGGGGGACTTTGAGTATGTGGATTGAGGGACCCAACCAAGGTCTTTTTCCAAACCTAACACCCCAAAAACATGCCTGTGATTGGCTACTAACCCTCCAGTCCTCACTCCTGTTCTGACCAGTCTTTCTCCTTCGTTGTGAATAATATCCCTGACCGATGGCTGTGTGTGTTAGAAGGAAACCAGAACCCTCTTGGAGCTGGAGGAGGCAGGCCAGAGGAGATGGAATGAAGGGCAGAAGGCATATAGGAGTGGGAACAGAGGGCAGGGACCCTAGGTGGTGGTGGGTGGTACAGGATTGGGGACACAAGGCAGGGAGTGGGGGTGGGGGTGAACTGAGGAGGTACAGGATTGGGGATGGAGGGCAGGGAGCCCAGGAGGGGAAGGTACCAGACTGGGGACACAGGGCAGGGCCTGGGGCAGAGAGGGGTCCCTGGATTTTGGGGGTGGAGGCAGAGGGCAGTCAGTTAGCAGCAACGGAATTGGGGATGGGGCAGATGGTAGCGAACTAGGTGGAAGTGAGAGGGCAGTGGCAGCTCTGTGCTTACACAGAGATGGAGATTGGGCTCTGGTCACTGGGAGATATAGCAGGGAGTCCATAGCCTCCCTGTGACACGGGACCATGTAGCCAGCTGCTTGCACAGAGGGCAGCTGGTAGCTCTCCCTTTCCCTGGGCACTGGGCAGCCTCGCCTGCTCTTACCGGCCCTGCTCTGTCTGGCCATGACAGGGCTGAGCTGAGGTTACAGAGGAAAACTTGCTCTGTGGGTGAGCACAGCACCCTGAGCTGCAGCCTGGGTCCAGAATGAAGAACAGTGCTCAGCGGGCCAAGGGCCGTTCACAAAACCAGACCTCAGTCCAGGGAGCCTGTGCGGCTGCCGCAGGTGTCCCCGATGCAGCTGGTGGGTCTTGGCCCCCGGTGGCCCCCGGGAGCTAGTGGCTGGGTTTATTCTCCACCCCGCACCCCGCCAGAGCCTCTTGCTTTGTATATGCTTGGGGTGGGTTCTCTCCCCATCCCTGGTAGTTAGTATAATCGGAAGGGTCTGCACCGAGAAGGCCCTCCTGGACTGCTCACTGTGAGGGCAGAGGGAGAGTCCCTCCCATCCATGTCTGTGCTGTGGTCAGGAGGAGAGCCCTGCACTTCCAGTGTTCCTCTTGATTGGGCTGGAAAATGGCTCCGGGAAGGAGGTGATGGGGTAGGTAATGGAGATGGGAGCCAGGGATGTCAGGAGGTGCCTCACCTCAGGCTTCTTTGGTATAAGCTCCTGTGGCTTGGGGGGGTGTAAAGTTTGCTCTCTGGAGTGGGTAGTGCCAGGTCTGGTGAGGGTGAGGATGAGGCTGGTTGTGAGCAGTGTCACCGGGATCCACATGTCCCACTGAGGCCTACTGGGAGGATGCTGCAGGCCCCGTCTGTGCATGGCTGGCTCTGGCTCGGAGCTCCTTTCTGGTGCAGAGCTGCAAATTAGCTGTAACATTTCCATCCGGCCCTTTGGAGCCCAGACCCTGCTTGTCCGAGACATTACAAGTCTCTGGCTTGTTTCAGAGCAGAGTTGTTGCCCTTTTGGTTCCCCAGGGCCCCTTGACAGGCTTTGCTCTGACAGACTGGAGGAAACATGGTGTTATTACACCTAGGAGGGCAGTACCCAGTGGTGATGAAGGGCCACCATGAGCCATCCTGAGGGATGGGAAATGAGGCACCCCATGAGGACCAACTCATCTCCCACTCTGCTCGCTGTGAGAGGCAGAGGCTCATCACTACACCCAGGGTGGCCTGGCATGTTTGGGCTCTGCCCTGGGGGAATGGTAGGACCAGTGGGTGCTTCAGAACTACTGTGTCCACAAGTATAATAACTGAAGAGTTTATTGCTTGAGCAATAATTTTCCTTCTGAATGTGGCAGTCTCCAGTCAGGAAGCGTCTCTCCAGCCTCTTCCCACACTCGGATCTTCCTGGCCCTCATTCCTGTAGTGCGGCCCCTTGAGCCTGGCAATTGTGATCTTGCAGGAAAGCTGGGGTGTGGGAGTCTGTGCAGAGTCAGTGCAGGGTGAGGCGCAGTTTCCTGGGTACTTATTAAACAGGAGCAGAGTTGTGGGGATGGCTAGCTTGTGTGATGGGACTCCAGGAAGCTGGGTCTTGGTGCTTAGCCAGTGTGCTCTCCTGATACATTGCTGAGGCACTGGCTGCTACTCTGGGCTCTGCCATGTAAAGTGGTGGGAGGGGGCATTGATGGGCAGCTAGATGGCTGGCTAGAAGAGGGGTTATGGCCCAGTGGGATATTGGCAGCTACTCAGGGCTCAGCCATCTAGGGAAGGGTAGTGTTGGTGAGGCACATGGTGGTTTGGCTCCGGACGGGGGGGACAGGCTGCTGGACAGATCTCCCAGAGGGATGGTGTCCCATGTGACCCTCAGCAAGGTGCCTGGCAGGGCAGGGTGTACTGGGGTGATGTGCTGACACTGGGTTTGCGGGTTGTTCTAGATCAATGGGGTAGACATGACAGAAGCCAGGCATGATCAGGCAGTAGCGCTGCTTACCGCATCCTCCCCCACCATCGCGCTGCTGGTAGAGAGAGAGGGTGCACAGCAGCTCAGCGAGGGAGACTCACCAGTGGTACAGCCAGTGCGCACGCACTCCCCACCACCACCTCCCAGCCATGGGGAGAGCACGCCCGAGGAGATGCCTCTGCTACAAAGGAACCATCTGCCCAAATGCCTGGAGGATCAGTACCCCATCGAGGTAAGGTTGGCTGTTGGGATTTGGGGCTTTGATTGGCCCGGTGCTCTGTTAATTGGACAGGATTGGGGTTCCAAGCTGTCCCTCAAAGGACTGGCCACCATGTAGTTGGGCTGTTGGGAAGGGGCTGGGTCTCCCACGTGTTGAGAACCTCCTTCACGCTCATTCCCAAGCAGAATCTCTGTCTGGGGGGAGTTTTCTAGGCACAGTCGCTGCTTGGTATTCCTTGTCCTCTCCCTGGCTGTATGCTCTTTGTTCCCTGCAGGAGATCTGTCTGGTCAAAGCTGGGGGGCCCCTGGGGCTCAGCATTGTTGGAGGCAGTGACCATTCAAGCCACCCGTTTGGGATTCATGAACCAGGTGTCTTTATCTCAAAGGTACGGACCCATGTGGGCAGCCCAGGCTGGGCATGTCTGAGGGAATGTGGCCATTGGGGATGGAGTCTCTAGAACAAGGAGACTGAAGGATCGAAATGCCTCAACGAAGCTTGGGGGTGGGGAAGGAGGCAGGGGATGGAACCGACTTGTTTTGAGGCATGAGGGTTTGTGTGTGAAAACTTTCGATTCCCTTAGCTGCTTCTCCATGGAGGTGTCACAAGACCTTGGATCAACGGGGCAGTGGCAGGAGTCTGTGGGGAGGGTGTCACGGGGTGTTTAGCAGCTCAGGGGCAGTGGCAGGAGTCTGTGGGGAGGGTGTCACGGGGTGTTTAGCAGCTCAAGGGGCAGTGGGAGGAGTCTGTGGGGAGGGTGTCACGGGGTGTTTAGCAGCTCAGGGGCAGTGGCAGGAGTCTTTGGGAGGATGTCACAGGGGTGTTTAGCAGCTCAGGGGGCACTGGGAGGAGTCTGTGGGGAGGGTGTCACGGGGTGTTTAGCAGCTCAAGGGGCAGTGGGAGGAGTCTGTGGGGAGGATGTCACAGGGGTGTTTAGCAGCTCAGGGGGCAGTGGCAGGAGTCTGTGGGGAGGGTGTCACGGGGTGGTTAGGAGCTCAGGGGGCAGTGGGAGGAGTCTGTGGGGAGGGTGTCACGGGGTGTTTAGCAGCTCAGGGGCAGTGGCAGGAGTCTGTGGGGAGTGTGTCACGGGGTGTTTAGCAGCTCAAGGGGCAGTGGCAGGAGTCTGTGGGGAGGGTGTCACGGGGTGTTTAGCAGCTCAGGGGCGGTGGCAGGAGTCTGTGGGGAGGGTGTCACGGGGTGTTTAGCAGCTCAGGGGCAGTGGCAGGAGTCTTTGGGAGGATGTCACAGGGGTGTTTAGCAGCTCAGGGGGCACTGGGAGGAGTCTGTGGGGAGGGTGTCACGGGGTGGTTAGGAGCTCAGGGGGCAGTGGCAGGAGTCTGTGGGGAGGGTGTCACGGGGTGGTTAGGAGCTCAGGGGGCAGTGGGAGGAGTCTGTGGGGAGGGTGTCACGGGGTGTTTAGCAGCTCAGGGGCAGTGGCAGGAGTCTGTGGGGAGGGTGTCACGGGGTGTTTAGCAGCTCAGGGGCAGTGGCAGGAGTCTGTGGGGAGGGTTGGAAGATCAGGAGGGCAGTGGGAGGAGTCCATTGGGGTTTCTTAGGGAAGCTCTGCCACTCATCTCCCTGCTGGATAGAGTCTGCTCAGGGTGTGTATGGCTACATCAGCAGCTCTGCTAGGAGGTGGATATCTGCTCCCATCAGAGTCCCTTTCCAGCCTTAACACCAGTGGCTCTCTGCAGGTCATTCCCCATGGGCTGGCATCCCGCAGTGGCCTGCGAGTAGGGGACAGGATCCTGGAGGTGAATACTATTGACCTGCGCCATGCTACCCACCAGGAGGCTGTGAACGCCCTGCTGTCTAGTACACAGGAGCTGAGCATGTTGGTGCGACGAGATCCTCCGCCACCTGGCATGCAGGTAGGTTCTGCGAGGGGAGAGGAGCCTAAGTGGGAGCAGCAGCCCTGGTCTGGGCACAGCCTGGCAGCTCTATTGACAAAAGCACTTGTAGGAAAATTCATGGACACTGCCCTGGGATCTCCCCCTTAGGAAATGCAGTAAGTGAAGTGGGGAAACCTGAGCAGGAGCAGATCTCCCTTGTTTTCAGGTTAAATGGCCCTGCTCCTCAGGGGAGATGGTTTGAGTGGGGCTCCTGTCCTTGCTCCCCAGGTGGCTCAGTCCTCAGGCAGGCAGTCCCTGCTCTATCTGAGCTTAGATGGAAGGCTGGATCAGAGGTTCAGCTCTGCACCTTGATGAAGTTTCCCCTCTCTCCTGGTAGCAGGAGCCAGTCTCAGATGAGCAGGCAGGTACCCAGCATGGGACTAGCAGGGGTTCATCATTATACTCAGCAGTCACTGTGGCTGGAGGCTGGATCGGGTTCACCCCTCTTAGACCCTGAACTGGGAGCAGAATATAGGAAAGGAGATCCAAAGCAAACCCATCAGGCCAAAGAAGGTGGAAGCCACAGAGCTGGCCCTTTCCTGGCTATTCTGTGCATGGTCTGCTACCAGCACCAACACTCCCCTCCACCCCCAATCAGAGTCTGTCAGCCACATTTCTAGCCCAAACTAAATCAAATTAGAGACAGAGACCTTTTTGTGTCCACAGGAAATCTGCATTGAGAAGGCTCCTGGAGAAAAGCTGGGCATCAGCATTCGGGGGGGAGCGAAAGGCCACGCTGGGAACCCCTTTGACCCCACCGATGAGGGCATTTTCATCTCCAAGGTACCAGACTCAGGGTGCCCTTCACAGAGCAGGGGCTGCTAGGCAGGAAGCAGAAAGGAATTCCTGTGGGAAATCAGCCCTCCTCCCAGTTCCCATGTGGTCTCCCTGTTTGATCTCACTTCTCCCCATGTAAACATGCATGCACATTCCTTCCCGCTAGACCCCACACAGTGTGCTTAAGTTCCCCGCAAGTCCCCACCTCCCATGGAATGTCTGTGCTCATTCACTTTCCTTACCAGTCACTCTCCCTGCTCTGACGCATGGCATGTGAGTGCTCTCCCCCCTCCCCTGAGGAATTGTGCAAACATTTTCCTGCTCTCCCCATGAGGAATGGCATGTGAATCATCTTCTTTTCAAAAAGAAAAGGAGTACTTGTGGCACCTTAGAGACTAACAAATTTATTTGAGCATAAACTTTCGTGAGCTACAGCTCACTTCATCGGATGCATGCAGTGGAAAATACAGTAGGGAGATTTATGTACACAGAGAACATGAAACAATGGGTGTTACCATACACACTGTGTCAAGAGTGATCAGATAAGGTGAGCTATTACCGGTGGCGGGGGGAACAGTGAGGAACAGTGCGGAGGGAGGGAGGGAGGGGAATAAACATGGGGAAATAGTTTTACTTTGTGTAATGACCCATCCACTCCCAGTCTTTATTCAAGCCTAAGTTAATTGTATCCAGTTTGCAAATTAATTCCAATTCAGCAGTCTCTTTGGAGTCTGTTTTTGAAGTTTTTTTGTTGAAGAATTGCCACTTTTAGGTCTGGTTTCAGAGTAGCGGCCGTGTTAGTCTGTATTCGCAAAAAGAAAAGGAGTACTTGTGGCACCCTAGACACTAACACATTTATTTGAGCATAAGCTTTCGTGAGCTACAGCTCACTTCATCGGATGCATTCAGTGGAAAATACAGTGAGGAGATTTATATACACACAGAACATGAAAAAAGGGGTGTTTATCATGCACACTGTAAGGAGAGTGATCACTAAAGATGAGCTATTACCAGCAGGAGAGTAGGGGGGGAAGAAAACCTTTTGTAGTGATAATCAAGGTGGGCCATTTCCAGCAGTTAACAAGAACGGCTGAGGAACAGTGGGGCGGGGGAATAAACAAGGGGAAATAGTTTTACTTTGTGTAATGACTCAACCACTCCCAGTCTCAATTCAAGCCTAAGTTAATTGTATCCAATTTGCAAATTAATTCCAATTCAGCAGTCTCTTCTTGGAGTCTGTTTTTCAAGAGACCAAAGAGACTGAAGTGTTCTCTGACTGGTTTTTGAATGTTATAATTCTTGACGTCTGGTTTGTGTCCATTTATTCTTTTACGTAGAGACTGTCCAGTTTAGCCAATGTACATGGCAAAGGGGCATTGCTGGCATATATCACATTGGTAGATGTGCAGGTGAACGAGCCTCTGATAGTGTGGCTGATGTGATTAGGTCCTATGATGGTGTCCCCTGAATAGATATGTGGGCACAGTTGGCAACGGGCTTTGTTGCAAGAATAGGTTCCTGGGTTAATAGTTCTGGTGTGTGGTTGCTGGTGAGTATTTGCTTCAGGTTGGGGGGCTGTCTGTAAGCAAGGACTGGCCTGTCCCCCAGATCTGTGAGAGTGATGGGTCATCCTTCAGGATAGGTTGTAGATCCTTGATGATGCATTTGGAGAGGTTTTAGTTGGGGGCTGAAGGTGATGGCTAGTGGCGTTCTGTTATTTTCTTTGTTGGGCCTGTCCTGTAATAGGTGACTTCTGGGAAGTCTTCTGGCTCTGTCAACCTGTTTCTTCACTTCAGCAGGTGGGTATTGTAGTTGTAAGAACGCTTGATAGAGACCTTGTAGGTGTAGAGATCTTGTCTCTGTCTGAGGGGTTGGAGCAAATGCGGTTGTATCTTAGAGCTTGGCTGTAGACAATGGATTGTGTGGTGTGGTCTGGATGAAAGCTGGAGGCATGTAGGTAGGCATAGCGGTCAGTAGGTTTCCGACATAGGGTGGTGTTTATGTGACCATCGCTCATTATCCAGGAGGTGGATCTCTTGTGTGGACTGGTCCAGGCTGAGGTTGATGGTGGGATGGAAATTGTTGAAATCATGGTGGAATTCCTCAAGGGCTTCTTTTCCATGGGTCCAGATGATGAAGATGTCATCAATATAGCGCAAGTAGAGTAGGGGGATTAGGGGACAAGAGCTGAGGAAGCGTTGTTCTAAGTCAGCCATAAAAATGTTGGCTTACTGTGGAGCCCTGCGGGTACCCATAGCAGTGCCGCTGATTTGAAGGTAAACATTGTCCCCAAATGTGAAATAGTTACGGGTGAGGACAAAGTCACAAAGTTCAGCCACCAGGTTTGCCATGACATTATCGGAGATACTGTTCCTGACGGCTTGTAGTCCATCTTTGTGTGGAATGTTGGTGCAGAGGGCTTCTACATCCATAGTGGCCAGGATGGTGTTTTCAGGAAGATCACCAATGGATTGTAGTTTCCTCAGGAAGTCAGTGGTGTCTCTAAGATAGCTGGGAGTGCTGGTTGCGTAGGGCCTGAGGAGGGAGTCTACATAGCCAGACAATCCTGCTGTCAGGGTGCCAATGCCTGAGATGATGGGGCGCCCAGGATTTCCAGGTTTATGGATCTTGGGTAGCAGATAGAATACCCCAGGTCGGGGTTCTAGGGGTGTGTCTGTGCGGATTTGTTCTTGTGCTTTTTCAGGGAGTTTCTTGAGCAGATGGTGTAGTTTCTTTTGATAACCCTCAGTGGGATCAGAGGGTAATGGCTTGTAGAAAGTGGTGTTGGAGAGCTGCCTAGCAGCCTCTTGTTCATATTCTGACCTATTCATGATGACGACAGCACCTCCTTTGTCAGCCTTTTTGATTATGATGTCAGAGTTGTTTCTGAGGCTGTGGATGACATTGTGTTCTGCATGGCTGAGGTTATGGGGCAAGTGATGCTGCTTTTCCACAATTTAAGCCCATGCACATCGGCAGAAGTACTCTATGTAGAAATCCAGTCTGTTGTTTCGACCTTCAGGAGGAGTCCATCCAGAATCCTTCAAAAACAGACTCCAAGGAGAGACTGCTGAATTGGAATTAATTTGCAAACTGGATACAATTAACTTAGGCTTGAATAAAGACTGGGAGTGGATGTGTCATTACACAAAGTAAAACTATTTCCCCATGTTTATTCCCCTTCCACCCCCCACCCGATCACTCTTGTTACAGTCTGTATGGTAACACCCATTGTCTCATGTTCTCTGTATATAAAATCTCCCCACTATATTTTCCACTGTATGCATCCGATGAAGTGAGCTGTAGCCCACAAAAGCTTATGCTCAAATAATAAGGTTCCACAAGTACTCCTTTTCTTTTTGTGGATACAGACTAACAGGGCTGCTACTCTGAAACCAGTTTTCTTTTCACACACTTCCCCCACCGTGCCAAGGAGTTATGGGTGAGCGCTCCCCACCCCCCCCGCGTGCTGAGGAGTTGTGGGCAAGCACTCCCCCCGCCATCATGGGCAGGCACTCCCCATATTCCCGCCGTTCTGCTGTCACACATGAGCCCCTCCCCCCCGCCGTGCCGAGGAGTCACGCATGTATGTTCTCTCCAAGAAAACATGTGCAATCCCTCTCCCTGCCCCAGGAATGGCATGCAATCACTCTCTTTTCCCATTCTCTCCAAGGAATTGCCTGAGTGCTGTCCTTTCCCAACCCCCGACAAACCTCTCTTGTGCTCATGCTCCGTTCCCTTCCCCCCTGCATAAACACATGGGCACGCGCTTTCCCTCCTGCGTGCGTGCAGTGTCCTCTCTTCCTTGCACTGACCCTCACACTCCCTTCCCTCCCCCGACTCCCTGCACATTCTTCTTGTCCCCCTACCCATTCTCAGCCCTCTTGTTCCTTCCAGGTGAGCTCCTCTGGGGCTGCTGCCAGGGATGGCCGGCTGAAGGTGGGGCTGCGGATTCTGGAGGTGAATCACCAGAGCCTGCTGGGAATGACGCACACAGAGGCAGTGCAGATCCTACGCAGTGTGGGTGACAAGCTCCTTGTGCTTGTGTGTGATGGGTTTGACCCCAAAGCCGCAGCTGCCATTGAGGTGAGAGCCTGGGGAGGGAAGGGGGGGGTAAGGCCAGCGCCAGGAGGAGCCCTGTGGCGGACAGGTTCCTTCATAAAAACACTGTCTTCATGTATGTATGGAGTGACCCTCACAACTGCCACAAAGTGACACCCCACCCCAGGCTGACACCTACAGTGCAGTGAGTCCTTATGTTGGCACCCTCAGAGGGCAGAGATAAGGTGTCTGGGGTGCTGTGTGGGGAATGTTGCCTGAAGCGAGCATTTCTTGTGTTTCTACACTTCCATGTCAAATTTTTGAAATCACGCCTTCCAGAAGGGCACGAAGAGCAGAAAGCCCTGCTAGGCAGCAGCAACCCTGAACCCATCGGAACCCACTTCTCATGAGTGGTGCAGCGCAGGCAGGGCTGGAGTGGGATTTGAAGCAGGACAGGGTAGGGACCTTACACACCAGTTTGGGGAAGGTGTTCTGTGCCTACAGGGCAGCATGAATGAAGATCCACGTCTGTGAGAGAAGCTGGCAACAGTCAGTGAGGGCTGCATTGCTCGTGAAGTTGAGGAGTCAGGGACAATATGATTCAAGGCAAGAGTAGACAAGTATGGAGGGACAGTGGTGAAGGTGATATGTGGGAGCCAGGGGAGGGATTCATCAAGGGTGTGAGGTGGTCAGAGCAACAGGCAAAGAAGATGATTTTATCAGCTGTGTTTTGTAAGGACCGGAGAGGGGTGGTGGATGTGAAGGAGGCTGCAGTGATGAAGATCGGAGTATTCGCTTCATGGACAGGAAGAGAGGGTTGGATCTCAGAGATGTTTTGGTGGACAAAGGGGAAAGATTTGATCTTGGCCCGACCATGAGGAGCTAGAGAGAGGGCAGAACCAAAGCTGCCCCCACTTCGCAGGCCTGAGTATCAGGGAGGCTGGTGGCACTGTGCACAGTGGCAGTGAAGGTGTGGAGAGGGAAGATCAGGAACTCCTGTTGGGCCATGTTGAGACATCCAGGAGGAGATATGAGATGGGCTGAAAGCAGATGGAGAGAGACCAGTGGAGAGGCAGATTTATGAATCATCACTTCCCACCTAATCTTGGAGTCAGAACAGTTGTAACAACCAGCACTGGTCTCCACAGATGGGGCCTTTCCTCCCAAGTGACTGAGTGACATGGGGAATGGGCCAAGAATGAAAAAGGCGCATGAATTGATTGGGATGGAAGAGAGGGGAGAGCTGCACTGACAATACCATGGCAATGGCATACATGAGCAGACAGGGCCGCAAAGACACCACTACTACACCAGGAGGCTAGATCATTGCCCTGCTTGCAATCGATTTGGGTCTGGTGTATCAGGGGAAGGTGAATTTGGTGTTTAAGTGGCTCAGCAAAGCCAGGGTTAGCACCAGGGAAGCAGTGACTTACAGCCTCCTCTGGATCTTTGGAGTCTCAACCCTCCACGTGTTTTTCAAACAGTAAGAGATAAAGGCTTTTGGCCAGGCAGCACCATCTGGAATCAGCAATAAGAACTGTCCCAGACACGTTCCCAGAGCTGCAGTTGGTCTCTCTCCCAGACCATGCCTGGCCAGGACAATGGAGAAGATGCAGAACAAAGCATGCTGACAATGGCTGCCCTCACTGGCCACAGAATCTGTGAGGGTCTGACCCAGTCCAGATGCAGACTACACGCTAAGGAATGCTGCCTCCGGCAGAGATCTTCTGACATACATGCCAGGAGCCACCCAAACCTCAGCCCGCTGGATCTGAGGTCCCTAGAATCCTGTCACTGACATGCTTCTGCTTTCCAGGAAGAAATCAATCAGTTCCACATGTCCTGCAAGCACATTCAGCAGTTACTACAAAACAGCTAATCTGTGGGCCTTGAAAAGCACATTTCTCTCTATCTAGGCACTTTGATTGGCTCCATTGTCATAGTTTGTCTGCATCTCACAGATCTGTCCTGACACCCTTAGAGATGGAGAGCTGAGACATGAAGTCAGGGGAGTGACCTGCCCAAGGTGACACAGAGTGTGGTAGACCTGGAGAGTGAACCCAGGCTTTCTGCTTCCCAGTACAGGGCCTTATCCATTAGGCCATCCTTCCTTGTGGCTAGTATAAGTGTGATTATCTGTAAAAAGCCTCAGCCATTTGCTAGCCACTGACACATGATGAGATTCTGTGGATAGCATCATTGATAAAGCCCCCTTTCAGCCACTTGATCGGTACCTGGAGCCTGAACTGTGTTCCCCCAACACAGACAAGAGCTATGTTCCAGCTGCTGAAGTGAGCACTGCTGTATTTTTTCATGGTCAAGGTCTGAGTCTGGAAAAAGGAGTTTTACCTACGGTGCCTCAGTACTGCACTTTCCATTGGGATGAGGTGGTCCTCAGAACCAACCCAGCATTCATTCCTAGGGTAACCCTCTCTGACAGAGCACAAGAGACTTCTTCTTCATGCATTCCACTTAGGTGTGGACACACCCTGCGCACCGCAGCCAAACAGTTTTGCTCTCCAGGATGCCTCATGGCCATATCCCTTCCCCTGACTATATGAGGTGGCGTCCCTCAGTTCCTTCTTACCACACTTGCCTTCTCTGCAGAGCCTACAGAGTCATCCCGTCTCGGCCCGTCAGCCCTGGAAAAGGATCTGGCTCTGGCTCAGTTGATGGCCTTGTCTTTGTCTCCAGGTGATTCCCATGCTGCTGGGCTTTTCCTCCCCTTCACTATCACGGGGTTTCAAAGTGTACCAAGTTCTTTTGCAATGCTTAGCTGCTTCCTTAGGTATCCAAGAAGAGTTCTTGCAGGTTAGGTTCACTCCCTCTGGGGCACCTGGCATAGGCCACTGTCAGCAGACAGAATACTGGGCTGGATGGACTTTTGGTCTGACCCAGTATGGCCATTCTTATGTTCTAACCCTTAGGCAGGGGAGAGCTAACGAGCAGTCTATAAGCTCTAACCCTTAGGCAGGGGAAAGCTAACAAGCATGCTGTTGTCCTGGCTGTGGCAGGCGACAAACACAGGCTTCGTAGCCTATGGTGGGGAGGCTGCCACCCCAAGGGTGGGGTGGCAGGGGTAGGGGGACGCAGATCCACCTGTCTCCACTATGTCCCAGCCCAGGGCCCTAACAGTGGCCACTGGGTCAGCGGGGATCCTTCCGCAACACACTGACTGGCTGTTAAGCCACAACACCACCAAACTGAAGTCTGGTTTCTCTGGGCTACTTCCTACCTTAGTCATCTCTTTTCCAAGTTGAAAAGTCCCAGTCTAATTAATCTCTCCTCATCTGGCAACGGTTTCATACCCCTAATAATTTTTGTTGCCCTTTTCTGAACCTTTTCCAATTCCAATATATCTTTTTTGAGATGGGGCGACCACATCTGCATGCAGTATTCAAGATGTGGGCATACCATGAATTTATATAGAGGCAATATGATATTTTCTGTCTTATTATGTGTCCCTTTCTTAATGATTCCCAACATCCTGTTAGCATTTTTTGACTGCCACTGCACATTGAATGGATGTTTTCAGAGAACTATCCACAATGACTCCAAGATCTCTTTCTTGAGTGGTAACAGCTAATTTAGACCCCATCATTTTGTACGTAGAGTTGGGATTATGTTTTTCATTGTGCATTACTTTGCATTTATCAACATTGAATTTCATCTGCCATTTTGTTGCCCAGTCACTTAGTTTTGAGAGATCCTTTTTTTAGCTCTTCGCAATCTGCCTGGGACTTAAGAGAACTTTGGTGAGGGACCTCGTCAAAGGCTTTCTGAAAATCTAAATACACTGGATCCCCCTTGTCCACATGCTTGTTGACCCCGTCAAAGAATTCTAGTAGATTGGTGAGGCATGATTTCTCTTTACGAAAATTCTGTTGACTCTTCCCCAACAAATTATGTTCATCAATGTGTCTGACAATTTTGTTCATTACTATAGTTTCAACCAGTTTGCCCAGTACTAAAGTCAAGCTTACCACCCTGTAATTGCCCAGATCACCTCTGGAGCCCTTTTTAAAAATTGGCGTCACGTTAGCTATCCTCCAGTCATTTGGTACAGAAGCTGATTTGAATGACAAGTTACAGACTACAGTTAGTATTTCTGCAATTTCACATTTGAGTTCCTTCAGAACTCTTGGGTGAATCCCATCTGGTCCCGGTGACTTATTACTGTTTAGTTTATCAATTTGTTCCAAAACCTCCTCTAAGGACACCTCAATCTGGGACAGTTCCTCAGATTTGCCACCTAAAAAGAATGGCATTTCAGGCCCTCTGCAATGCATTTCATACTTTTTGGGACCATATCAGAGGCTTAGTGGTTCACATACTTACGGACAATACCACCGCAATGTATTATGTGAACAATCAAGGAGTAGCGCACTCCAGGCTACTCTGCTGAGAGGCATGCATCTGATGAAGTGAGCTGTAGCTCACGAAAGCTTATGCTGAAATAAATTTGTTAGTCTCTAAGGTGCCACAAGTACTCCTTTTCTTTTTGCGAATACAGACTAACACGGCTGCTACTCTGAAACCAATCAGATTATGGGAATTCTGCCTTGAAGAGAACATTATTGAGAGCTGTTCACTTGTCCATAATCCAGAATCATCTCAGCAGGAATTTTTCCTTGAGTCACAAGTAGTCCCTGAAGACAAATGTCCTCTGGCTTATCTTCACAGCTTGGGGCATCCTGAAGATTGACCTATTTGCTACAAGGGACAACAGGAAATGTCATTGTTCTGCTATCGAGGGGGCCTCACTCCAGGCTCTTTGTCTGACGCTTTCCACGTCTGCTGGCAGTCGACTCTCCTGTATGCTTTTCTCCCAATCATCCGAAAAGTCATCCTCAGATGAAGGCAGAGTCTCATTCTCAGGCAGTGCTGGTTCTCGGCCTTTTCACACTATCTATTCAGCCTCCAATACCACTTCCTCTCCATCCCAATTTAATCACGGCTGTACCTTGCATCCCGTGCTCAGCTCCCTGCGACTCATGGCATGGCTTCTGCACGGCTGAATAAGGAGGAAGTTCGGCGGCTGTCCTGGCAGTCCTGCTCAACAGTAGAAAGCCCACTACCAAAATGGCCTGTTCAGCTAAATGGAAGCAGTTTTCAGTGTGATCTTTAGCCTGTGGAATTCAGCTGACAGTGGCTTTTATGTAGGACATCTGAGAGTACCTGCTGCTCCTTCAGTCGTTGGGGCTTGCACTTAGTTCATTGAAAGTGCATCTGGTTTTCACCCCCTGTTCAGCGAAGATCAGTCTTCTCCAGTGCCATGATAATAAGATTCTTAAAAGGGCTCCTTCATCCACATCTTCTTCTGATCTGAGAGCCAGTTTCTCTGTGAGATTTTAACACGGGCGTAGCAGCTTTGATGGGACCTCTGTTCAAGCCCATATCTTGTCCCTTTCCACTTTTGTATCAAAAACTGAATTCCTGGTAGAGATAACATCCACAAGAAGAGTCTGAGAGTTGCAGGCTCTGATGTGAACCCATCTTGAGTTCCCCAGCGGTGAATACACAGTTCTCCAGAGACAAAGTGACTTTATGACCACACCCAAAATTGTTGTTTAAAGTGGTTTCTCAGTTTCATTTGAACCAGGAGGTATATTTACCTGTGTTCCTCCCTGAATCACATCCATCTCTGGAGGAGCAGTGTCTCCATCCATTAGATGTCAGGCCACGTCTAGCCTTCTATCTGGACAGGACTAAACGGTTTTGTGCTTCACTTTGCCTGTTTGTGTTGTATACAGATCACATAAAGGATCAGGCAGTCTCTTCACAGATGATCTCTAAATGGAAAACATCCTGCATCAAGACAGCATGTGAAATGGCTTTGGCTATGCCTCCTCAGTGGGTGTGAGCTCGTTCTACAAGAGCACAAGCGATGTCCATAGCTTTCCTCAGTGAGGTTTTCATACTGGACATTTGCAGGGCTGCTGTGTGGTCATCCATACCTACATTCATGAACCATTATGCCATCACTGCATCATCCAGGGCAGATGCAAGCTTTGATAGGATGGTCCTGCGATTCTTGCTTACATAGACTCCGAGCTCCGCCTCCTGGAGGTGTACTGCTTGAGCGTCACCTAAGTGTAATACACAGCTGCATCTACTGAAAGAAGAAGAAATGGTTACTTCTTGTAACTATGGTTCTTCGCATTGTGATGCAGATGTGTATTCCCTGACCCACCCTCCAGCCCCTCTGCATCAGAGTCTCATCTTGGTGTTTTGTGCAAAGCAATTGAGGGTCAGGCCGTCGCCTCATATGGTTAGGGGAGGGGCTACAGCCATAAGATGCAAGCAAAATTCTCCAGCTCCAGCACTGGCCATGCACACACCTAAGTGGAAATACATAGAATCATAGAATCATAGAATATCAGGGTTGGAAGGGACCCCAGAAGGTCATCTAGTCCAACCCCCTGCTCGAAGCAGGACCAATTCCCAGTTAAATCATCCCAGCCAGGGCTTTGTCAAGCCTGACCTTAAAAACTTCTAAGGAAGGAGATTCCACCACCTCCCTAGGTAATGCATTCCAGTGCTTCACCACCCTCCTAGTGAAAAAGTTTTTCCTAATATCCAATCTGAACCTCCCCCACTGCAACTTGAGACCATTACTCCTCGTTCTGTCATCTGCTACCATTGAGAACAGTCTAGAGCCATCCTCTTTGGAACCCCCTTTCAGGTAGTTGAAAGCAGCTATCAAATCCCCCCTCATTCTTCTCTTCTGCAGACTAAACAATCCCAGCTCCCTCAGCCTCTCCTCATAAGTCATGTGTTCCAGACCCCTAATCATTTTTGTTGCCCTTCGCTGGACTCTCTCCAATTTATCCACATCCTTCTTGTAGTGTGGGGCCCAAAACTGGACACAGTACTCCAGATGAGGCCTCACCAATGTCGAATAGAGGGGAACGATCACGTCCCTCGATCTGTCTGCATCACATCTTGAAGAACCACAGTTACAGGAAGTAACCATTTCTGTTGCTGCCGTCCTGTCCCAAACCGAAAATCATGTGGCACGGCATAACTGTTGGAAGAGTAATCAGAATATACCTGCACAGGACAGAGACCTGCAAGAAGTCAGTGCCCAGCCTGGTGTTTCACTCCTCAGCAGTTCGGGGGGAAAGCTATCAACGACAATGATGGAAGGTGTCAGTCAGGGCTGGTAACTTCATGGGCAGAAAGGGCAGTGTGAGGAAATCTGGCCTCAGAGTGCACATTCTCCCAGTGCTGCCCAGTTGTCACAATGCTCTTGGCAGGTGCAGGGGAGGGCTGCAGTGAGCGCACTCACAGTCGTCCTTACACAGCCATGGGCCTGCACTCTGCAGAGTTACTGAATGGCTCTTGCTCCCCCAAGCCTGGCCCTCCCTGGCGTGCAGGGCCTAGAGGAGACATCGCCACAGGAGATGCACTTTGAGGTCTTTGGCATCCAGTGCCAGTTGGGCTGCAAATCACACTGCAAATCACACTGCAAATCACACACCCTCAGCCTCTCCTTGTAAGTCATGTGCTCCAGCCCTCTAATCATTTTCATTGCCCTCCGCTGGACTCTCTCCAACAGGTGTGGCCAACCAGAGCCTGAGAAGGAGCCAGAATTTACCAGTGAATTTACCAATGAATGCCCTTGTGCACATGGGTGAGGTGGTCTCGGTGCCCTAGGGGATGGGAAGGGTCTCAAGAGGTACATGACTGTGGTCTGTTGGGCGGGATCATCTCCGTTCTCTGAGTACCCAGGGGGCAGGTGGGGGTCTCTGTGTTCTAAGGCACTGGGTGTTCCTGACATGTGATGTTACCTTCTTTTTTGTAGATGTCCCCAGGAATCATTGCCAACCCCTTTGCCGCTGGCATTGGCCGCAAGAATAGCCTGGAAAGCATCTCCTCCATTGACCGTGACCTGACCCCAGAGGAGCTGGAGATCCTACAAAAGGTGGGTGCTGTAACTACCTTCAGGAGAATGGGATAGGGCAGAATGGTCTCTGAAGCTCTGCAGTGTTTTGCGTTGGCCTATGGAGCCTGCGCCATGGTAGAAGATTTCACTCCTCCCCATAGCTCCGGTGCACCTGCTGTTTCCATAAGACTGGAAGAGTGGTAATGCTTCTCCCAGAAGTGCTCAGGGATGTGACTCTCATATCTTCTCCTTTGGGGGTGATGGTGCTGCCCCTAGAGCAGGGGTCATTTTAGGATCTGGCCCTCTTATCTTTCCCTTTGTTCCCAGGAGATGGAGATGGTGAGGGAGGCGACTCAGTGGGAGAGAGAAGAAATGGAGAAAGTGGTGAGAGCATTTTCACACTCACATTCTGACCTTGACAATATCTTGACCAAGGTGGTGAGTTCTGAGGGAAATGCTGCAGAATTGCCCTAACCAGAGCACTACTTCCCACAGGAAGCTCTGGGTCCTCTCCTCACCTCTGGGGTATTAGCTCTCTCTGCTCACCAATATCCCCAGCTCTCCGGACCCTCTTTTTTCGTCTTCCCATACCTCTTTTCCCTTGCTTCATTGAGACTATTCCAGCATCTGTAACATGGTTTCATGCTGCTCTTCACTATACTTGTGCCTCAATCACAAGGCAGGCCTCCACGGTAAGAGCAGAAGCCTCTGTTCTCTGGATTAGATGGGAGCTCCAAGATGATCAGGTTTCAGAGTAACAGCCATGTTAGTCTGTATTCGCAAAAAGAAAAGGAGTACTTGTGGCACCTTAGAGACTAACCAATTTATTTGAGCATGAGCTTTCGTGAGCTACAGCTCACTTCATCAGATGATCAGTTGATGATCAGTTCTCTCCAAACAGTACCATTAACTGCATACAGCTAGTAAAGTCAAAGATGGGAACACACAACTCATATTTGTCCATATTTTAAGGAGACACAACTGCAGGTCCTGGTACAAGATGCTGCATCTCAATCCAAACATTCCTTTACCTATCTAAGTGCAAAGTAATGCACACTGGAAAAAATAATCCCAACTATACATACAAAATGATGGCATCTAAATTAGCTATTATTGCTCAAGAAAGAGATCTTGGAATCATTGTGGATAGATGTCTGAAAACATCTGCTCAATGTGCAGCAGCAGTCAGGAGCAATTAGGAAAGGGATAGATAATAAGACAAAAAATGCCATAATGTCACTATATAAATCCATGGTATGCTCACACCTCAAATACTGCATGCAGTTCTGGTCATCCCATTTCAAAAAAAGATACATTAGAATTGGAAAAAGGTACAGAGAAGGGCAACAAAAATGATTAGTAAGGCTGTGTTTGTCACAGAGGTCACAGAATCCATGACTTCCAGAGAACTCTGTGATATTTTCTGCTTTGGCCACTGGGGCTACAGGACTGGAGCTGGCAGCCAGAGGGGCCCCAGCAGTTCCAGCGACGGCCTCCTCAGGGTTCCAGCGACAGGCGACAGCCTCCTCAGGGTCCTCCTCAGGGTTCCAGCGACAGGCGACAGCCTCCTCAGGGTTCCAGCGACAGGCGACAGCCTTGCATGCGTGGCGGGAGGGGAACCCCACAGCTTCCAGCCACCATGGTAGCAGGAAAAACCATGGAGCTGCAGCAGCAAAAGTCAGAGACAGGTCACGGCTACCGTGAATTTTTGTTTATTGCCTGCGACCTGTTCGTGAGTTTTACTAAAAATAACCATGACAAAATCTTCGCCTTAATGATGCGGGGGATGGAACAGCTTCCACATGAGGAGCAATTAAAAAGACAGGGACTGTTCAGCTGAGAAGAGAGACGAGTGGGGGGGAGACGAGGGAGGTCGATCAAATCATGACTGGGGTGGAGAAAGTGAATAAGGACATGTGATTTACCCCTTCACACAACACAAGAACCAGGGGTGTCAGGATCCCACCACAGGCAATCAGGACCAATGGTCAAAGCAGGGGCAAACCTGAGACAGGGAGGAGTGTAGGAGTGCGTAGTCAGATTCCAGGCCAGGATCGATACCAAGGGTCTGATTTCAGTGTCCATGTCAGAAGGCAAAGTCCAAATCAAGCTGCAGTTGAAACCAGGAGTTCAGGAGCAAGAAATGATTGTGACAGCTACAGTAATATCACACTCATGCCTGAACACTTCCTGGAATGCACTTTAGGATTATATAGGGCAGGCAGCCAATCAGAAGCCATGGGCTGCTGCCTGTCAGACCCCTTAAGGCGGGACTTCCCATGGTCTGTGTCCACAACAGGTCATGGGCATTGGAGCACAGGCTGGTTACGGCTTCTGCTAGGTGGCAGCATGAAGATTCCCGCTGCCTGGCAGATCTGAAGGCCCAGGATTCTAGACCCACGGGCCTTACGAGGGATCACCAATTAAATTAATAGGCAGCAGATTTAAAGCAAACATAAGGAAGTACTTCTTCACACAACGCAGTCAACCTGTGGAATTCATTGCTGTGGGATGTTGTGAAAGCCAAAAATATAACTGGGTTCAAAAGAGAACTAGATAAGTTCATGAAGGATAGGTCCATCAGTGGCTATTAGCCAAAGTGATCAGGGATGTAGTCCCCTGCCCTGGGCGTTCCTAAATCTCGGACTGCCAGAAGCTGGGCCTGGACAACAGGGGATGGATCACTTGATAATTGCCCTGTTCTGTTTGTTCCCTCTGAAGTGTCTGGCACCGGCTGCTGTCAGAAGACAGGATATGGGGCTAGATGGACCATTGGGTCTGACCCAATATGACCATTATCGTCTTATTTATGCGTATTTGTATTACTGCCAATCACTGTGATAGCTGACCATCTGCCATATAAAATAGATTGGCAAAAATCAAGATTCTTATGGACTTTGTGTACTTCTGTGATACTCCTCCCTTTTGAAATGATACAAAGCTCTGCATGGGGTAGGTCTTTTGTTTTTTGTTTTTTAAGGGATAGGGTTTAAAAAGAATGGCGGATGCTATGAATATCAGTCTGGTTATGGTGGGGGGAGAAAATAATCAATCTTGGCAGTTTGCATATGAGGTCTCTAATGTAGTTGAGACTTGATCCATTAATTGCTTTGAAGATTTGGACCAAAATCTTAAACTGATAAGGGAAGCAGATTATAAGGGTCTGGACAACAGGCTTTTGAGCCCAGGAATCTTTAGCATTTTTGTTCGCTTTGGGGATTTTAGGCATGTGGTGGGGATTTAGGCATTTATAACCATTTATTCTCTCAGTTTGGTGCCCTTCCCATGCAGGATGGGGCATGGTCACTTGCTCGGTTAAGCTAGAGTAAATGGTGGATTCTCTGTAACTTGAAGTCTTTAAATCATGATTTGAGGCCGTCAGTAACTCAGGGTCCATTACAGGAGTGAGGTTCTGGGGCCTGCGATGTGCAAGAGGTCAGACTCGATGATCACTGTGACGGGTGTGGGATCGTTGTTCCCCCTTAACTCTCCAGCCTGGGCTGTCTCTCACAATGCTTTTCTAGTGATACGATGCAAACCCCTCCGGGTGCTGTAATCACTCAGCACAACCACCTATGGACCCCCACACCCAGCTACATTGCATGAATGCTCCCAAAGCCGCTCGTGAATCACACACAGAAAGACATCAGCCCAATTCCCCCAGCTCCCAGCCTTGTACCTCACGAATGTACTGTCTTGCACTGCTCAAGATGAGTAATGCAAGTTTTTTATTTGGTTCACCACTTCATCAATGGAAAGTGGATATACACCAGCCTTCGTAAACCTGAGCAGATTTATAGACTATCAGGGTTGGAAGGGACCTCAGGAGGTCATCTAGTCCAACCCCCTGCTCAAAGCAGGGCATATCAAACACTTCAGGCAAACTCACTGGTAAAGATAAACAGGAAAACAAGTTTAGTGACTCCAAAAGATAGATTATGAGTGATAGGCAAAAAGTCAGAGTTAGTTACCAAAATAAGATAAAATATAAGTACGCAGTCTAAACTCTCAACCCTATTAGGCTGGGAAACATCTAGATCAGAGGTGGGCAAACTACGGCCCGCAAGCTACATCCGGCCTGTAGGACTGTCCTGCCCAGCCCCTGAGCTCCTGGCCCGGGAGACTGTCCCCACTCCCTTGCAGCCAGCCGCCGTGCAGCGCAATGCTCTGGGCGGTGGGGCTGCAGAGCCCGGCCTGACCCGGTGCTCTGTGCTGCGCAGCATGGCTGCCTCTCCTGATGCAGCCATGCTGCCAGCCACCGGTGCTCCAGGCAGTGCGGAAAGTGGGGGGGGGGGGTTGGATAGGGGTCAGGGCGGTCAGAGGGCGGGGAACATGGGTTGAATGGGGGCAGGGGTCCCGGGGGGGCAGTCAGGAAGGAGAGGAGGGGTTGGATGGGGTGGGGGGGCAGTTAGGGGCGAGGGGTCTGGGGGCGGTCAGGGAGAAGGGCTGTTTGGATGGGGCAGGGGTCCCGGAGGGGGGCAGTCAGGAAGGAGAGGGGGGTTTGAATGTGGCAGCAGGGGGGTCTGGGAGTGGTCAGGGGACTGAGAGTAGGGGGGTGGGGTGGATGGGGCAAGGGTCTCCGGGGGGCCATCAGGGAACAGAGGGGGTTGATGGGGCAGGAGTGCCGGGGGGAGCCGGCAGGGGGCAGGGGGCGGGCCATGCCTGGCTGTTTGGGGAGGCACAGCCTACCCTAACCAACCCTCTATACAATTTCAGAAACTCAGGCCAAAAAGTTTGCCCGCCCTGATCTAGATTAAGCAGTTTTTCTCACCCCACTGGATAGTGAAGTTCATAGTACACAGATTTCGCCCTTGAAACCTGGACCAGTCTTCTCTGTTGGAGTCGTCAGTCTTCTGAGTGTCTTTGTTGCTTGCAGCATAGGTGGGGGCAGGAGAAAGGCCAAGCATGGGGCCCCTGTTTCTGTTTTATACCCTTAGTCCATGTGCTTGGAGAACACAAGTCCAGACATGTCTGGTGGGTATTGCTGAGTCACCAGGCAAGGTTGAGCAATTCCCCTGGTGTGGCCTTATGCAAGTGAGTCATTGAATTGTAACTCCCTTGCCGGACAACGGTTGGTGAAATTTGTTCAGCACCCACCAGGGTGTTGGTTACCTCCCTTATCATTGTCTCTGGGGAGCTAGTATCTGGGTGCTTCCCAAACCCACGGCATATTTTAGTGAAAACCATACAACACAATTATTATAATTTTATATGCATTAATGATACACTCATTAGGTAGAACAGTGGGTTTCAGCAGAACATAACCTTTCCCACAATACTTCACATGGTATGCTTTATATGAAATATCACAATTATACACAAATGACTAATATGGGGGTTACAGGGTGCTTCCCCAAGGTATACAGTGTCACAATCACGATGGTCCCTTCTGGCCTTAAAGTCTATGACTTTGATTGACTGCAGAGAAGCAAAGTTTTAAAGAAGACTTGAATAAAAAGGGAGGATGGGGGTTCCCTTGTATTAGGGGCTCCCTAGCATTTCCTTACTGCTTCTTGGCAGGCCTACAGCTTAGTCAGAGCCATATCAACTCCTGCAGCCAGCTCTTGACCTGTCCCTATTCTGAGACCTGCAGGGCAGCCACATGGTGTCAGGACATTCACATAGTTTTTCAGTGTCATAGAGTCCACACCATTGACTCTTCAGCCATAGTGCGTGTAGCAGATCGAGCACTCACCAGCATGGTGCCTCCTGCTGGTCTTCTGGGAATTAGCTCTTTCCAGCCTCGAAGAGCCTCCTGCCGGCCAGTGTCTCTCCTGCCTCAGGCCCCCCCATGTTCCTCCCAGACCCCGGTGCCCTTTACCTGAGGGTCCTGCCCACCACAGTACCCCCACACTCTGGGTCTCCCCTCCCAGGGGAACCCCAAACCCTCTATGCCCACCTTGCCTCAGTGGCTACTGCCAGTCATCCTCTAACCCTCTTTCCTTGGGGCAAACTGCAGTCTTTGATGGCCACTCATCACTGACAAAGGGATTGGACCTACGCCTTTGCCTCTCCCTGGGCTACACCTCTTCAGCCCCGGTACCTGCTTAGGCCTTAAACAAGCCCTCAGCCTGGGGAGTTGTCAGGCTGGAGCTCCCCAGCTCCTCTTGCCCTTCCCCAGCACAGCTCTGCCCCGGGTACCCTGTACTCCCAGGCAGCCAGGTCCTTCCCGCTCCTTAGCCCTTATATCAGAGCCAGCTGTGGCCTGGTTGGGGGTGGCCACAGCTGTGGCCTGGTTGGGGGTGGCCACAGCTGTGGCCTGGTTGGGGGTGGCCACAGCTGTGGCTGCTTCCCCAGTCAGCCTACCTTTTTCCCCAGGAGCCAGGTAACTGCCCCTCTACAGCAGGTTTGGTGTTGGGCTATGCATGATGCTTGTACCCCTTGTGAGTTTGTTTAGGTGTCATTTACCGTCAGGTACATCCTCCCTGGCAGAGCTACATCTTTCTTCTGAAGTGTTCCCTTTATTACTCTTTGGAGACTCCCCTGGATCCATCCTTGGAACTGCAGGGTCTGCAAGTGGAGATCTACTAGAAGGGATGTGTGTTTGTTCTCAGAAGAGATTTTCATTTTAATAGTTCCGCAGCCATCTGCCAGCCCCAAGGGGCTGGAAGCGTCATTTCCCTCTAGTGTGTGTTTCATCTTTCACGGAGATATGAAATTGGAGGGTGTCATTGTTGTTCAGGAGCAAGCCTGGTTTGTGACTCTGCCTGCTGGAGACCAATGACATTACAGTTTCAGCAAGAGCAATCTTTGTCAGTCTCAAGTGAGGGCCCATCATGACCTGTCCCTTCCTACGCACACACCTTATTCAATACCAGTGCCTCTGGGTTGCTAGTACAGCCTTTTTAACTCTCTAATCTTCTCAGGGCACTCACCTCTGAATACCAGGTGATTGTGGCTGTTTTACTGAGCTCTGTTTCTAGGGCCCAGCAGCCCTTTTCAGAACCCTTCTGTTTACTATGCCTCCAACTTCTGGGTTTGACAAAACACTAAGTTTCATTTAGTCTGAGTAAACAGAACATAAACCTGATAATAGCACTCAGTAACCTTTCTGCTTCTGACTCCAAGAGGGATAGCCTAATCCTATTAGAGCCCAGCAATGTTTCTCCTCATGACCACAGTCTAGGTCTCCAACTCTCTCTATGATCCTTCTCCCCCTTCTCACAGGAGCCAACAAATTCAACCCCCCAAAGTTCTGAATGAGCAATCTGAGTGGAATGTCCATCCAGGAGTCCAAGTCTGTTTCTCCATGCACCCAGTGGCATGTGTTCTTTTTCGTCTTGTCCCACAACATACCCCATTGTACAGTTTCACTTAACATTTATCCTATGACAGCATCTCATATCCAAAATTTTTGAGGTCAGTGTAGTTCCTTTTCCCCAGGACCATGTGGATCTATTGTAATGAGAAAAAGCCCTTCAGAGACGAATGACGCTACAGAATGGCTGAAGGGCCCAAAAGAGACATTTCTGAGAAAGGTACAAGCTGCGGAAAGCAATAAAAGTGCCACAAACTTAGGAACATAAATTGAGAGCATAGGCATGTTGAATCTGCAATTGCCAAATGCACACTCAATTTCAACTAGAAATCACACCTTTGCAGCCGCAGTGATCTTCTACACATTCTAGCCCCCAGGGGCTCTGGCTCACCAGCAGGGTGCAGGGCTAGGAGGAAGCCCTGTTTTCCCAGCAGCTCACACAGGTGTGCTTTGGTCATTTTAATGCTCTTTTATGCTGAGCTGTAGGGGTGGGGCATGTTCAACTCTAGTCCTTTAAGAGCCTGTGCAATCACACCTTTGGGACTTGGTGTCCGACTCACTGAGCTGCAGAAGTGCCTTGAAAGACCATGTCTGTTGCGGGGCGGTGTGGGGGGTTACATGAGTGTTCTTGCATGAGGTGATGTCCAGAGATGATATAATACAGAATACTCTGATAAGCCAATGTTAGTTTTAATTTTCTTAGGACTTTTGAACATGGAACACAGAACACTCTTTATTGAGTACCCATATGATACTATGTTTAAGGCTAATTAAACCTGGGGAATTTTCTGGCACCTTCCCCATATGTACTTTATGGGTGTTCAGACACATTCATGCACACGATCACACCTTCACACCCTAAAACTAGACAATAGAAAGACTGGGATGTCTCCCAGCTAATAAAGACAAAAAGAAAAACTAAAAATAAGATATTGGGTATAACGGGGGTTCATGAACTCTTCGACTCTCGTAGAATAGGAGCTGGAACTGCAGTTAAGAAGCCAGATGGTGATATAGTGCTTCTCGCTAGCAGACCTTCTTTGGGTGCAGGGAGACTGGTCAAAGGCTGGCGTAGATGTCTTGACTTCCTGTTCGCAAGGTGGCCCACTTCACAGGTTCTGTAATATCAGGCTTCCCTCAGGTGGCTCACTGTCACGAAAGGCGAGACTCTTTGGCCTTACCCTTGATTCTGACAGTTTGTGGGCTTTGTCACTCCTTCTTGCAGTACCTCCTTCTTTGGCCTGGTCAGTTGCCAGGCCTACATTGGAGCCATGCAGTTTGGTTCAGTCAGGTTCAAATTAAGTCACCCTTGGTTAGTGGCAGTTTGGGGAAAGTTCTGCTTAACACAGTAATTTAAAAATTGTTTGGTGTTTGCAAACCACAGAAACTAAACTTTGTGACCCCCCCCTAAAAATATCAAAAATATGGAATATTCATAGATATTTAGGTCAGAAGGGACCATTATGATCATCTAGTCTGACCTCCTGCACAACGCAAGAATACAAGAATAAAGCTGATAATGCTTTTATCAGGGTGAAAAGGGCTTGAGATGATATTATGTCACCAAATTCAACCCAAAATCCTGTACAAATAACTGATTGGAAAAGCCCTAGCAACAACCAGCCACTTAACAATTATGCACCAGTGAATTAAAAATAAGTTTGGACATTTTATGATGGATGTCATAATTCTTCTTGCAAACAAAACAATTACAGTAATTTTTCTATTTGGGAACTATGTTATCAGTCAAACAACTTATCTCTTCTGCTTGATAGAGAAAAGGTACTTTAAAAACCTATAAATATGAAACCCATTAAAAAATAAAAATAAAGTCTAAATAAGGTCTGTATTCCCATATATGCATTTCTCTCACAATAGGATGATTTAGTATAACTAGACCTTTCCTTGTCCTGGGAGCACTTGCCTCTTACTAGTATTTCTTTGGTTCCTGAACCCAGTAAACAATTCAACAGGTGTGTCTTTTGCCTGGTAATCAGAGAGGACACCAACACCCACATCCAGTGCATCTATGCCTCGAAGAGACACAGTTGGAAAGGGAGTATATGGTTTGCTGCATTTTCTCCTACCACACCAGAAGAGGGAGACACTTGAGGCTTCAGTCTCTGGACCTATCCTCCAGCGCCTTCATATTGGGATCTGAAGTCCAGTCAGATGCTGGCTTGGGTAAAAGAGAGAAGAGAGTGCACATCTCACTACAATAGGGTCATAAACAGAAGAAAAAGAGGAAGAATCATGTCTCGTCTTCTTCATGCTCCCTATCACCTGAGTACTTTGAAGTCTCTCATATAGTACGGCTGTCACCTCTTCTCCATTCTCCACCAGAGCCAGACATCTTGGCACTAACAGACTTTGACTCCCCTCTGGTTCAGATTCTGATGACACTATTGAACTTTCCATGTCTGCATGGAGGTCCACCGCACACCTACTAGCCACTCCACGGTATGCTTTTCTGCTCCCTGACTCTCTGCTCTGGTCTGTTCCTCCAGTCTCAGTCAGAAGCCTCTTTGGTGTACCTTCGAGTCTTTAGGAGATAGACTTGGAGCATGCCTCAGTTTGATCTCAGGACATCAGACCTCTTCTCTCACCTCAAATCCAGACATCACAGAAGGATATGATGCAGGTCCCTCTTCAGCTGTTCACGTGGCTCTACATGCAGGACTTGAAGGTTCTTTTGGATGCTGCAAGATCAGCTTTGGCACTGACCTCAGCACCGGTGCTGGTGCCCTTTCTGGGACCACTGCCATTGCCAGTGCCTCTTCCTCATCCGAAACAAATGCACCTTTCTTGCTGGACTAGTGCAGGCCCTGGATCTGTCATGTCTCTAGGAGGATCTGTCCATATCTGAGGAATGGAACAATACCTCTTCAGAGGCACCATACGAGTCTCCCTTTAAGGCACACACTATTAGCACCCCCACCAGACGATCAGATTGTTGCTTCATCTGTTTTCCTTACGGATGATCAAAAGCAGTTTCAGGAGCTGTTATGGAGGACATGTCTACATTACAAACTTAGTCGACCTAACATAGGCCACCTGAATTATTTCTGCGGTTTTTCATGTCCACACTACCCTCTTTCTGTCGGTGTACACGTCCCCAACAGGAGCGCTTCCACTGACTTAAGAGGGACAGTGTGGAGGACTGAGAGCCCAAGCTCTCAGGTCCACACACAGCTCCCACTGGGAGCCCAGCTGCTGCCCAGGCTCTCCTCTCCGCTCTCCAATGGGAGCCCAGCTACCGCCAGGGCTCTCAGCTCTGCTCCCTGCTACTGCCTGGGCTCCCTGCCAGGAGCCTGGCTGCCCCCCCTACCCCCCTCCCCCGGGTTTCCCTGTTCCCCAGGTTCCCAGCAGCGAGCAGGGAGCCAAGACCTCTGGGAGGCAGCTGGGCTCTCAGTGGGCAGCAGGGTGCCTGGAGCCTGGGCAGTACCCAGAATGCCAGTGGGGAACTGGGAGCCCAGGTAGCAGCCTGGCTTGGAGTGGGGAGCCTGGACACAAGCCCTGCTAGGAGCGGGGAGCCAGGAGCCCCGGGGGGCAGCCAGTATCCCAGCTGGGAGTCTGGAGCCCAGGCAGCCTGCGTGGCAGCCGGGCTCCTTGTGGAGTGGGAAGCCTGGAACCCAGGCGGCACCCAGTCTCCCAGCAGCGAATTGGGAGCCCAGGTGGCAGCCTGGTGAGGGGTGGGGAGCCTTGGCGACAGACAGGCTCAGAGCGGAAAGCCCAGCTGGGAGAGGGGAGCCAGGAGCCCTGGGGAGCAGCTGGGTTCCCAGTGGGGAGCTCTGCACCTGGAACCAGGAGCCTGGGCTCAGCCAGGCTCCCAATGGGGAGTCTGGGTGGCAGCCCGGCTCGGAGCGGGAAGCCTGGGCACAAGCCCAGCTTGGAGCAGGGACCCTGGCTACAAGCCCAGTGGGGAGCCAGGGAGCTGGGGAGCAGCTGGGCTCTAGCTTGGAGCCTCCCACCTGCCCTGGAGTGACAGCCCGAGCTGTGAGCCAGCGAAAGGATATCCGTGTCTATTGCTGCATCCTCTGGTGATGTGCTCAGCATAGGGGAGAGTTTGGGGCAGTCTGCCCCTTCTGACATCGAGGGTGCAAGCTGGATGCATTTGGCAGGAGAGTCTGCTACTACTGCTACTAGCAGGCCATCCTGCTCTGTTACACTTATGCTCTGTGGGATTCTAGGAGCCTACCTTCGACTCCCTGCCAGAGGAACAGATGGCAGCAGCTGAGACACCAAGGGTTGCATGCTTGCTAGATGCTCTTTAAGAGCAGCCTCTGATGTCTCAGACAGCAGTGCAAGGATGTTGGTCACAGGAGTGGCTCTCAGGAGATATTTCTGGCTAAGATCCTCTGGTCTCACACTGGAATCTCAGGGAAAAAACAAAAACCTCCATTTGAGGGCAGAGGCCTCTGTAGTGACAAAACTGTCAAGACCCTGGAGAAGATCAAGGCCACTATGGCCACTGCCTTCTCCCTGGGATTAACATTCTTCCTCAGTTCTAAGGAGATTTTCCTACTCGTCATTCTGCTTTCCTCACAACACCAAGGGATGTAGTCTCATAGATGATATAGGCCACCTACTAAGCTGGCTGCTGGCAAATACTCTCAACAGTATGGGAGCAGGATCCCGGGGCGCTTTTCCTCACAGCCCTCTGCATCAGTCTCTCAACAGTGATTTTGACGGTCTGTTTGAGAGTTGCATACTGATGTGCACCACATCGCTAACCCATCCCCCCAATCCCCTCCCTTCAAACCTTGTCACTCTTCTGCTCATGCCTGGATGACTGTCTCGCCTCAGCAATCCAATACGTGAGCAACTTCTTCCAGTCACTAAATCCTTGCTTCTATCTGCACAGCATATCACCTTACCTGGAGCATCCTAGACTGCACTCAGGCAGAGCCTTTCTTCCAGAGGAGAGATTTTGCAAAATATGAGACACCTTAACAACTCTTAATGAGCAACTTATGCAGACCACAACACATTTCCTGCAACTACTAGGCCTGAGGCTTCATTGATCTACATTGCACCCTTTGTTTGTCTGAACGTGAGACCCTTGCTGCTCTGGACGACAAGAAGCCACACAGAATATACACAGCCTGCAAAGGGCACTGCCCATCCCTCTTTGAGTGTACCAACAGCTTCAATGGTGAGAGAACAGGGACAATGTCCTCAGGCAAATACCCTTTACTCTCTCTTCCCTACCCTCACATGCTCCACCAATGCCTCTAGTCTAGGCTGAGGTTTGCATTACAAGACCTCAAAGTATTTGGCCTGTGGAAGCTCTGGATGTCCAGACTCCATATCAGTGTACTGGTGTTCAGGACAGTACGATGGTCTCTCAGGGTCGTCACCTGTCCCTGCAACATCATGTAGTACAGGTGCTTACCAACAGCACCATACCCATTTACTACATAAGCAAGCAGGGAGGAGCGCATTCCTGTCTGCCATTAGTCGAGGCAAGAACACTATGGCTGTGGTGCATCCAAAATCTTCCCTGTTGTTCTGCACTTCATGAGAGGAGAACATGGAGGCAGACTTGCTCAGCAGGAGGTCTCAGAATCATCCCCAGTGGTCCTAAACCAGTGATGGATAAAGCAGTGTTTCAGAGATGAGGTAACCCTGTAGTAGACCTCTTCACAGCTGAACAAAACACCAGATGCCATGTGTTCTGCACAGGAGCACACAGAGAAAAGTCTTATCTTGGATGTGGTTCTCCTGGACTGGAGCCAACTTCTGTATGTCTTCTCTCCCATTCCCCTCAGACTCAGGGTCATAAGGAAGATTTGGTTGGACAAAGCCAACATTATATTAATAGGCCCAATGTTGTCTCGTCAGGACTGGTACCCAGATCTTCTGCACTGTGTCTGCTGCCTCTCTCTCCAGATGCCTCTCGCAACAGCAAGGGAGGATTTTGCATCCTGACCCAGAGAGACTCCATCTCACAATATGGAGATAACCTGCTGGCTAATGTGGATCACGTTGGCTCTCAGGGGGCCCCAAGCCATTCTATTTCAAGTTTCCCATGATACTTATGAATATAAATGAGAAGGTAGAAAATGTATAAGAGAACAAAAGGAAAAATCTGTGGCCAGCAGAGTTAAGGACAATAAGGAGTTTTAAAAGTATATTAGGAACAAAAAATAGTCCTGACAGTGGTATTGATCCACTGGGAGAAGGAAATTATAGAATTGTCAATAATGCAAAAAAAGGCAGAAGTGTTCAATAAATATTTTTGTTTGTATTTGGAAAAAAACAGGATATTATATTATGTAATGATGATGAAATTATCCGTTCCAGTAGTAACTTAAGAGAATGTTATACAGCAGCTGCCAAAGTTAAAAATTTTTAATTCATCCAAGAGTTTTCAAAGAGCTGGCTGAGGAGCTTGCTGGACCATGAATGTTGATTTTCAAGAACTCTTGGAACACTGGGAACGTTCCAGAAGACTGGAAGAAAACCAATGCTGTACCAATATTTAGAAAGGATTAATGGGATGATTTGGGTAACTATTTGGGTGCTAGTCTGACATCGATCCCAGGCAAAATAATGGAACAGCTGATACGGGACTCGATTAATAAAGAATTAAAGGAGGGTAATATAATTAATGCCAATCAGCATGGGTATGTGGAAAACAGATCTTGTCAAACTAATTTGTTAGCTTTTTTTTTTTTTATGAGATTCCAGGTTTGGTTCATAAAAGTAATAGTACTGATGTAATATATTTAAAGTTGTGTAAGGCATTTTACTTGTTAATTCAGGATGTATTGATTAAAAACCTAGAACACTACAAAATTAACATAGCATATATTAAAAGGATTAAAAACTGGCTAGCTGAGGTACATAAAAATGTAATTGTAAATGGGGAATCATCATCAAACGGGTGTATTTCTAGTGGGGTCCTGCAGGAGTTGGTTCTTGGCCACTCACTATTTAAAATTGTTATCAGTGACCTGGAAGAAACCATAATATCATCGCTGATAAAGTTTGCAGATAAGACAAAGCTTGAAGGGAGTGGTAAATAATTAAGAGGACAGATCATAGAGCACTTGGTGAGCTGGGCACAAGCATAGATTCATGGATTCCAAGGCCAGAAGGGGGATTGTTGTAATCATCTAGTCTGACCTCCTATGTAATAAGCAATAGAACTTCCCCAAAATAATTCCATTTGAAGTAGAGCAGATCTTTTAAAAAACATCCAATCTTGATTTTTAAAAATGCCAGTGATGGAGAATCCAGCAAATAATATGCAGTTTAATAAAGCCAAATGTAAATGTATGCCTCTAGGAACAAAGAATGTTGGCCATTTTTACAGGATGGAGGAATCTATCTTGAGAACCAGTGACTCAGCAAAAGAGTTGGGAGTCATGGTGAGCTGAACATGACCTCCCAGTGACACACTGCCTAGAAGGACTAATATGATCCTTGGTTACCTAAACAGGGGAATATTGAGTAAGAGAACAGAGGTTATATTACCTGTGTATCTGTCACTGGTGCAACCACTGCTGGAATACTATGTTCAGTTCTAGTGTACACAGTTCTGGAAGGATCTTAATAAATTGGAAAGGATTCAGAGAGAGCCACAAGAATAATTAAAGGACTGGAAAACATGCTTTATAGAGAGAGATTAATGGAATTCAATTTATTTAGCTTAACAAAGAAAAGGCTAGGGAGTGGCTTGATCACAGTATAAGGACTCACAAGGAGAATAAAAATTTGATTATAGAGGGCTTTTCAGTCTCACAGAAAAAGGTATAACAAGATCCAATGGCTGGAAATTGAAGGTAGACAAATGCAGATTGTAAATAAGGTATAAATTTTTAATAATGAGGGTAATTAACCACTGAAGCAATTTACCAAGGGTTGTGGTGGATTCTCCATCACTGGCAATTTTAAAAACAGGATTGGATGTGTTTCTAGAAGATATGCTTTAGTTAAAAAAGGAGTTAATTCAGGGAAGTTCTATGGAATGTGGTTTGCAGGGGGTCAAACCAGATGATCACAATGGGCCCTTCTGAACTTAGAATCTATGAATCTGTGAAAGACTCCACCTGAAATGTCATAAACAGAAATAGAAGCAATTCTCTATCCGGACCACTGGTAAAGGATTTGCTCCATCTTGAGCTGTGGTTCTCAAAGTCCTAGAGTACATTCTACCTTTTAACTCTCAGAGCTTAGCTGGAGCTTCCCTAAAGGTCCATATGGCAGCAATATTTGCTCATCACAGTTATGTTAAAGATATTCAGGTTCCTTAAGGGCATGGTCAGTGCGTTTTCCCCTATTAGAGTACCCCTGCCTTCATGCAACCTAAATGTTTACTCCTGAGGGCATTCTGAGCCAAAAAATTAAAAATTCTGTGCACAATATTTTTAAATTCTGTAAAATTCTGCAAATTTTATTTGTCAAATGAATGTGGAGGCTCCAGCATGGCCCTGGGGAGCACAGGCTACTGGCTGCACAGAGGTGGGAGATCACTGGGCAGCTCACCCCTGAGACATGGACTCAGTGGTGAGGCTGCACCCAACCCTGACAGAGTGCAAGGACTGGACCTGCCCCAGAAAAACCGCAGGGCCCTGCCCCTCCGTGCCAGGTGCACCAGGTGTGGGTGGGCAGGTTCAGCAAGGCAGGATCTAAGAGTGGAGGGGTTTAGTGTGGGGGGATCCAGGTGTGGGTTGTGACGGTTCTGTGTCAGGCAATCTGGGTGTGGGCGGCTCAGTAGGGAATCCAGGTGCAGGGGGGATCTGGATGCAAAAGGGCTTGTTTGGGGGTTCTGGGTACAATGGTAATGGGATTCTGCAGCGGGGTCCAGGTGAAGGTGGTTGGGGCTCAGCAGGGAGGGGTCTGGGTGTGGAGGGGATAGAGCTTGGTAGGGGGACCTGGGTATGGGGAGCTCAGTGTGGGGGGGGTCCAGATGCTGGGGAAGTGGGGCTCAATGGGGTGGGGATCTGGGTGCAGGTGGTTGGTTGGGATGGTCCAGGTGCAGGGGGAGTGGGGCTCATCAGGGGGGTTCTGAGTGCAGGGGGGACCTGGTGAGGCTTGGTGGGAGGGTCTGGGTGCTAGGGGGCTTAGATGCACATGGGTTGGGCAGATAGGGGAGCAGCTCCCTGTACAGCAATCCCTCCCCCTGCAGCTGAGTAGCAATGGCTGCAGGAAGCACAGGGTGGGGCAGGGGGGAGGATTTACACAGCTTCCTATAGCCAAGGGAGAAATCTAAGGGTGGGTCTCACCCGGCCCCAGATACCGTGCAGGGGAAGAGGAAGTTCTGTCCTCCGCAGCCCAGCCGGGACTAGTAGCTGAGCCTGGCACAAGGTAGGAGCAACCCGCCGGGTCTTCCCCAGTCCCACTCCATGCCCCATAGTGATTTACCTCTCTGATGGCTGTCCTGAGCACCCAAAACTGCTGGGGAGGGTCACATGACCATTCTTGTGGCTTCTCTTTGCTTCCCCATCAGAAAGTCATTTTTCTGCAAGGAAGCAAAGAAATCTGTGAGGGACATAAATTCTGCACATGTACAGTGGCGCAGAATTCCCCTAAGAGTAATTAAATGTTGTCCTAATGAAACTGATATGCCCTCCTTATGAGCCTCTTGCTCAAGCCTCTCTTGTGGGCGTCTACCAAACAAAACAGTCTTTCTGATAGCAATTACATTTGCTCGGAGGGTGAGCAAGCTCAGGGTTTGATGGCTATTCCACTTTATACTGTATTTCACAAGGACAAAGACCATGACATGAGGCTCATCCCAGCTTTCATGCATTGGTGGTCTCAGAGTTCCACCAGCTCGATGTCTTTCCCCACATCCCATTCTCATCCAATGGAAAGTTATCTCCATGTCCTAGATGTACAGGAGAGAACTTCGTGTTTGCCTGGAAAAGACCAAGTCCTTTAGAAAATCTAACAGGATATTCATAGTGCATGGGGAACAATGCCAGGAGAAATCCATTACCAGACAGACACTTTCATACTTCATAAGGAGATGTATGAAACATTGTCTCATCGTAGCTTGGAAACCAGTACTTCCTGGTTTAAAGACCTGCTCCATGAGAACCACTGCAGCATCCTTGGTCTGCCTTAGACGGGTTCCCTCAGTGGAGGGGTGCAAAGCAGCAGTATCTGCGTTCACTAGGCACCAGGCACTGCTCTTTGAATTTACCATCCTGCTCCAACTCTCTGTTTGGGAGATAGGGGCTGGAGTGCTTATGTGCCTTAGAATGCTCGCTCATTGACTGCAACTGGGAAAGCACAGAGGCCCTAGAAGAGGAAAGAGAGGTTACTTACCAGTAGTTGTTGTTCTTAAAGAGTTGCCTTTGTGCATTTGTACTACCTGTCCACCTTTCCCTCTCCCTTGAGTTCTATAGAACTTCAGGGGTCTGCTGTTGGGGAGAAGGGCCAGAGGGGGTTGGGGGTGCACTCCTGTGTATAGAGCAGGGCGATGAGGTCACCCTCATGGGAGATCTCTTGTGCTTCTCCCAATGGACATGGATTTTCATGGCAGTTCCACAGCTCGAAGCCTGGGGCGCCAAGTCCCACCGGTATGAATGGACAGAGGTGACTCTGAAAGAACAGCACTTACTGGTAAGTAATCTCTCTTTTTCATATGCAGGCCCAGTGTTGGGGGAGGGATCCCTTTGAGCTGAGTCACTGCCACCCAGGTTAGACTCAGTCATGGTCTTCTCATGTGGAGTGACAGAGAACTGAGCAGCTCAGTTCAAGCCTGTCCTTGTTCTGTCATAGTTTCTGCCTTTCCTTGCCCTTGGAGGGATGGTGGCACTAAGGGGCTAGTGCCTTGTAATGTCTCCCTTCCCCTGATGATTGCCCAGCTTGTGCCATATGGGGTCTTTTCTCCCTCCCTCCTGATAATTGTCCAGCTTGTGCTGTGTGGGATCTCTGCTCCCCTCACCTGATAACTGTCCAGCTTGTGCTGTGTGGGGTCTCTGCTCCCCTTTGCTCCCCTGGTAACTGCCCAACTTGTGCTGTGTGGGGTCGCTACCTCTTTCTCCTCCCCTTGATGGAGGGACTGTCCAGTGTGGTGCTGACCCCTTTCCCTCTCTCTTTGCTTGTGCTGCTTGGATGCTGTTCTGACTCTGTCCTGTTCTTATGGAAGGAGAGGATGCGTAGGGAGCGGGAGGCAGCCACGCAACTCCTTGAGGAGGAGGCAGAGGTGAGGAGCTTGGTGGGAGGATTCTAGGGGTGCAGAAGAGAGCCACAAAGATTATTCAAGGGGTGTAGAAAATGCCTTACTGTGAAAGAGGGAAGGTGCGGGGGGAATGTCTTTTATTGGATCAACTTGCGTTGGTGAGAGAGAAACAAGCTTTTGAGCTTCCACAGAGGAGCTTTCAGAGTAGCAGCCGTGTTAGTCTGTATCCGCAAAAAGAAAAGGAGTACTTGTGGCACCGCAGAGACTAACAAATTTATTTGAGCATGAGCTTTCGTGAGCTACAGCTCACTTCATCGGATGCATTCAGTCTCTCTCACCAACAGAAATTGGTCTAATGAAAGTTATTACCTCACCCACCTTGTCTCTCTAATATCCTGGGACCAACAAGGCTACAACATCACTGCAAGAGACTTAAATAGCTCTATCTGGTTAGCTTATCTAAAGGAAGATTGAGAGGTGATTTGATTACAATGAATAAGAACCTTCATAAGAAGAAAATACTGGATATTAAAAAGCTCTAAAATCTAGTGGAGAAAGGCATAACAATTACCAATGGCCACTTGCTGAAGTCAGATTAAGTCAAATTAGAAATAAGGCAAAATTTTCAACTATGAGCGAGACTAACTATTGGAACAAACAATTAAATGGAGTAATGGATTCTCCGTGTCCTGATGTCTTCAAATCAAGACTAGATGCCTTTCTGGAAGATGATTTAGTCAAAAAAAATTGCCTCAATACAGGCATAATTAGGTGAAATTTTATGGCCTGTTTCATTCTGGAGATCAGATTCGATGATCTAATTATCCTTTCTGGCCTTAAAATGTATCAGTCTGTGAGAAGCCCTGCACCAGAGGTTGGGACATTCAGGAATGAATGGGAAATCCTCAAGTCAGGCACAGGCGAGGCAGGAGAAATTATGGGGATTTGGAATACTGGCAGGGGCACGTCCTGGGTGGCAGTGGGTTGGCGTGTGCTGTGTGTTGCTTTTTTTCCAAGCTGATGCCTAAAGTGTTTCCTAGGTGACAGTGGTTGGGTCACTGGCTGGTCTTTTTCCCAGGCAATGAGAGTTTCTCATGAGTTTTCCCTGGAGATGAGGCCTTGCTTGTTGATAGGTTCATTGGCCCGCAGAGGAGCTGCCCCTCTTTCTCTGGCCTGATCCCTCCTTCTTCCCTTATCCCATTCCTGGCCTGACCTGTCCCTGTTTTTTATTCCTTTCCAGAGCATCAGCAGTGAGCCTTTGCGACTGGACTATCGGACCCTGGCAGCTTTGCCCAGCAACAACTCACCAAGAGTCACCCGTGCTGTAAGTGATGGGGTCCTCGCTGGGGCTGTGGATGGGCTCAGGCAGGAGGCTGGCCAGGGATGGAGACAGCCGGTGGAAGAGGTCCCTAGGGGAAGAAAAGGAGAGTGTGTCCTGAGGGGGACCTGGCCTGTGCCCTCTGAGAAGCAGTAATGTCACAGGCAGAGCTCGCTGTAGGCTGCTGGGTGGGGTGGGGAGCAGCTGGTGCCCAACAAGATGCGCAGCACTACCCACCGACGTGGGACAGGAGAGGAGAATCCCAGATCCAGCTGGAATGGCAGGAGGCCAAATGAAAGGACATGGCGCACCCCGTCTAGGACACAAACTTGACACTGCAGTTTATGGGACTTCCCTTGTGTCAATCCCAGGATGGAGGGGCAGGGGTTCTTAGTTCCAGGGAAGGCTAACTGGATTTCACAGCTTAGTTAATGCTGCCTTGAAGGTAGAGAGGCCATGACCCCCTCCTGTCTCTTCCATCACCCACACTCCATGTCTCTTCCTCTCCCGTCCCAATCCCATCCCCAGCGAGCCCCACTTCACCTCTCTTCTCCTCCCATTGCCCTGAGCACTGTCTTGCCTCTCCTGTTCCCCCATCATCCGGGCCCTACCTCCCACCCCAGTCACCCCGTCACTTTTAGGCCCTGCCTCCCTTGCTGTTCCCTTTCTCATAGTGCCCATTTTCCACCTCCCCCCTCATTCCTCCATTGCTTCACCTCCTGTCCTGTCCCATTCCATTTCCCAATACCATCCCGAGACACCACCTCCCCTTTCTTCCATGCCCACCATTGCTTGGCTCCACATTCCCTGCCCTGCCATTCCCCTGGCCTTGCCTCCTTGCCTACTGGTGGTTACTCACACAGAAAAGTCCCACCAGGAAAGAATGTAATGTATTTTTAGCATCTTTTAATGTGACTTAGCAGCTGGAATCAAGGGAAGAGCCGGCCCCCTGTAAGCAGCTGTCTCTCTTCAGCCCACCATGAGGTGCCCATGAAGGACTGCTTGGGAACTGCTGCCCTACTGGGTCCCTGCCTCAGACTGGGAGTTTCTGGGGGCTGTGGAATGCAGGGCTGCACAAGCTGCTATTTTGGAATGTGAGGGGACAGCAGCATCTATAAATGTCTCATTTCAGACAGAGTGACAGCTGATGTCCATGTTCATCTCCCTCCAGCTGTCCTGCCTGCCCTGTACATACCCCAACACAAAAAGCATGGAGTTGGGGGCTGCAGGGGTGACAAGGGTGCTGGGTTTTCCCTCTGGAGGTGCAGTTAGTCCACTTGGCCTCTGGCAGGAAGGCTGAGCTCAGGATCAGGGCAGCTGGCAAGGAAGTGAATTGGTAATTTATCAGGTATTTTGCAGCCTGACAGTCAAGTTTAATGAAGGTGACTATTTCTGTTTCCTTGTTCCCACAGCAGCATTAGCTCCCAGTTCTTGCTGTATGTCTGATTCTTCCAGCTGGTCACCTTTCTGTCTAATCAAGCTGTATCTGTCCTCTGGTCTGTCTCATTTTAGATGCAGCCTGAGCCCTGGCTCAGCCTATATAGCCTCATTTACTCCTGGCTGTGTTAGTCTCATTGCCATTAATTCCAGCTGGGTCTGAGAGAGCCTTTTAGCCAGTTTGAGAAGGGTGGATTTTACTGCAGGAGCATGACTGAGAGAAAGTCAGTGCCATCTGGAGTGTCTGTGCCTGTCTAGCTGAACACATCTCTGAGGAATGAGGCCCATCTGGAGGGGCAATGAAGAGGGAAGGCCCAGTTCCCCTTGGAAACTCATTGTTTCTCACATGCCCGAGCAGAGGTGGAAGTGATGGAAGGCATGGTGCTGCTACAGGGCTCTGCTCTGGGTCCTGAATGGGATTTCTCTTGGGAGCACCCCAGAGAAGGGGCAAGAATTTAAGCCCAGGGTGTGTCAGTCTATTCTGCTATGTATAGGCCCCTCTGTGTGGGTTGATATCAGGGATTTACTGCAAGTAACATGTTTTGTATTTGTACGTTACACCTTTTAAAAGCCAGCCTTGAATGAGTCAACTCCAAATTGTGCACAGAGTTGTTTCTGGTCCACTGTTTGCTAGAACTATTTGTGATCCCTCTGTCTGAGTCGTGTCTGTATAGTACCCAGTGCAGTGGAGTTCATGGGCGATGAGCTTGGCTCTTTCATAGATTCATTGATTCTGAGATTTTTAAGACTAGAAGGGACCAGTATGATCATGTACTGAAACCTCTTGCATAACACCGAGTGACCCTCTCACCCAGGGCCAGATTAAGTGTGAAGGGGGCCCAGGGCTGTTATTGTTTTGGGAACCCCTTTTTGCATATTCATTATCTTTCGTGCTTTATCACTACCCATGCCCAATGCTAAACACTCTTTTGTTAAATTCCCTTGGTTATTTTAGTTCCTGTTTTTAAGCGTGATGGACCCGTTATAGAGCTGAGTGAAAGTTAAAACAAACAAAACCATTTGGATTTTGGCACATAACTGGTCGTAATACACATCGTGATGCTATGGCTTTAATTATCTAATCACCTATACAAATTATATATATATTAGGGAGTGTCATGGGGGTCCCAGGCTGGATGCTCTGGAACTGCTTTGAGAGAAGCCAGGCAGGACTCTGGTGCAGTGTGACTCCCCACAGGGTACCCTTGCACCATGGCAAGAAGCCTTTTTTGGCTTCTGCGCTTCCTAGGTCTGACCTCGGAGCGATTAGCCCCCTGTTCACCTTGTGAGCTCCCCACAGTGAGTCCCCCTGGATGGGACACCTGGGGAAGCCTTGTACACCCCCAAAGGGCCTTGCCCCCCAACTTTTCAGGCAGCAGTGACTCTCAGCCCACGTGTAACACAGAAGGTTTATTAGTTGACAGGAACACAGCGTAGAACAGAGCTTGTTACCACAGAAATCGGGAACAGCGAAGTCCATCTTGGGGGATCCAGGGCCTGGTGCCCTGGACTTCCCCTCCGAGTATCAAAACAGGAAACTGACCAGTTTCCACCAGCCCATCCTCTAGACCCGACCCCCCCCCCAGCCCTTCCTCTGTCCTTTGTCCCTTTCCCTGCAAAAGGTCACCTGATCTCTTTGCTCCCAGCACCTTGCAGAGGAGGATGGGGCTGCGACTATCAGTTGCTAGGTTTCAGAGTAGCAGCCATGTTAGTCTGTATCTGCAAAAAGAACAGGGGTACTTGTGGCACCTTAGAGACTAACAAATTTATTTGAGCATAAGCTTTCGTGGGCTACAGCCCACTTCATCGGATGCATGCAGTGGAAAATACAGTAGGAAGATAGATAGATAGATAGATAGATATATACACAGAGAACATGAAACAATGGGTGTTACCATGCACACTATGACGAGACTGATCAGTTAAGGTGAGCTATTATCAGCAGGAGAAAAAAAACAAACAACCTTTTGTAGTGATAATCAAGATGGGTCATTTACAGCAGTTGATAAGAACATGTGAGGAACAGTAGGGGGGGAAAATAAACATGGGGAAATAGTTTTACTTTGTGTAATGATACATCCACTCCCAGTCTTTATTCAAGCCTAATTTAACGGTGTCCAGTTTGCAAATTAATTCCAATTCAGCAGTCTCTCATTGGAGTCTGTTTCTGAAGTTTTTTTGTTGTAATATTGCGACTTTTAGGTCTGTAATCGAGTGACCAGGGAGATTGAAGTGTTCTCCGACTGGTTTTTAAATGTTATAATTCTTGACGTTTGATTTGTGTCCATTTATTCTTTCTTTATTCATTTATTTATTATTTCATTTATTTATCAGTTGCTAGGTTACTCTCTGTGCTGATAGTACTCACACCTACTCTCTAGGGGTCTCTGCAATGATCACACACTCTTATTCCACCACCCAGATACTTAAGCAATACATAGGGGAAACTGAGGCACATACCATGTTCAGAGAAAACATTAAGAACTTTCACACTTCGTCACAGGGACCCCTCAAAATCTGAGGCCCCAGGCTGTAGCCTCTAAAGCTCCAGTGTTAATCCAGGTTGGCCTCACCCAGTGACACCTGCATCAAGCCCATAACTCTGGGTTGAGGCAGAGCAGATCTTTTAGAAAGACCTTGATTTATAGACTCCAAGGAATGGCGAATCGACCATAGTCCTAAGTAAATTATTCCAATGATTAAATACCTTCATTGTTAAAAATCTGCATTTTATTTCTAGCGTAAATTTATCTGGCTTCTGCTTCCAGCCATTGGATCTTGTTCTGCCTGTTAGATTCCAGAGCCTGACTGTGCTAGCAGAAGAGGATTAGGGTTCCTGTTCTGGGCCAAAGTGGTGGACCAGGGCAGACTATGACTGCATTAGCCCTGTATCTGCTCTGGGGGGCATGTATTCCCTATCTCCCTATGCTAGGACAGGAGCAAAAAGAAAAGGAGGACTTGTGGCAGCTTAGAGACTAACCAATTTATTTGAGCATAAGCTTTCATGAGCTACAGCTCACTGCATTGGACAGGAGCCCATTTCTTGGGGGACAAGACCGGGTCAATGGTACAATGTTAACAGATCCTCAGTTGCCAAAAATAGGAGCTGTGCTTAGCCAGTAAAAATAATCCAGTGAGAGGGAGACGAGGTGGAAGCTGGGAGTCTGTCCCCGGAATGCACTGCAGCAGCCCTGGAGATCAGACTGAGAGCTGGAGGGGCTCAGGAGCTAGCAGTGTGGATGAGCCAAAGCAGGGAGTTTTCTGAGGCATCCTATGGGTCAGTGCACTTCTCACTTTCCAGATTCAGCAGAGCTGCATTCGCCTTCCCTTCCCCACAATGCCTGAGAGGGACAGTGCTCTCCTTCCCCCTATGTGAGCAAGACAGACTGGTGTGGGACTAGTGGGATCTACACTCTCCCACACCCCGGGGTCTCTGCTCCGGTAGCGTTTCTGGGTTTCTCCCAATGTTAGAGAAACAAGCAGGGAGGAGCATGGTGTGGCAGGCATTGGCTACACTAGGAAGGGTTTGCCTGTAGCTAGACTGGCAAACCTCCTCATAGAGATGCAGATCAGACAGACAACAGCATTCTTTTGCCCGTGTAGCTTATACCAGCTTCCCAAACGAAATAAGCTATCCCAGCAAAAGGGCTGTTTTGCTGTTATAACTTCATCTGCACAGAGTTTTTTCTGGCATCACTATGACAGTTGGGTGTATGATTTTCTCTTTATAAGTGTCACCCAGACCTCAGTGTCTGTGGAAACCTGATACGAGCCGTCACTCTCCCCTTTGCTGCCTTAGCATGGGATGGGGAAGGCTGGGGGTTGGAGCAGGAGAGCGCCAGGAATTTCTGCATGAATTCAGCTTCCCAGCTGCCATTACAGTCACACACCTACCCCACCCTGGAGGGCTATTTTTGTAAGTGTCACCCTGACTCGGGCCGCAGAACGTGATTGGAGCAGAAAGGGTCTCACAGCTCTTTAGTCTGTTTCTGGATGGAGGAGGTTGGAGTGCTGGGCTCTGACTGTCTCTGCTTCTCTGGAGAGGGCTCTGGCTGCGCACCAGGAGACTGCCACTGAAAGTCTGGCCTCTGCAGTGTTAGAGGAGGAAAGGTCAGTGCTTCTTCCAGTAAAACCACTGTGGAGAGGGTGAATGGAGCCTAGGGGAAAGCTGCGGCCTTGATGGAGCAAGACTTCCTTCAACCTTTTAATGCCGCATTACAGCCGACACAATGGTGGGTCCAGAGATGTTTGTGCTGCCTTTTGATGGGGAAGAATTTGTGTGGTGACAGTGAGATGCTTTTGTGTGCACTGTAGTGAGGTGGGTGGTTAGCCTGTGTGACGATGGTGAGCTGCTTTCATGTGCATTGTAGTGAGGTGGGTGGCATTAGGCAATGTGGTGATGGTGAGCTGCTTTCGTGTGCATGATAGATAGTGAGTGCAGGGACAGTGAGCTGCTCTCCTATTGTGCTGTAGTGAGGTGGGTGGTGTTAGCCCCTACAGGGACAGTGAGCTGCTCTCCTATTGTGCTGTAGTGAGGTGGGTGGTGTTAGCCCCTACAGGGACAGTGAGCTGCTCTCCTATTGTGCTGTAGTGAGGTGGGTGGTGTTAGCCCCTACAGGGACAGTGAGCTGCTCTCCTATTGTGCTGTAGTGAGGTGGGTGGTGTTAGCCCCTACAGGGACAGTGAGCTGCTCTCCTATTGTGCTGTAGTGAGGTGGGTGGTGTTAGCCCCTACAGGGACAGTGAGCTGCTTTTGTGTGCACTGTAGTGCGGTGGAAGGCTTTAGTCTGTGCCTGTGCAGTGACAATGAGCGGGTGGATGGTGCCCTGGCTATTTCCTTCCATGTTCTTCCCAGGAGCCTTTCCTGTTTAATGCTCTGGAGCACGGGTGGAGTGTGAGCTGGAGGTGTATGTGGGTGTATGCAGGCTCAGTGTGTGTCTCTGGCTGGAAGTGTGGGCTTAGTATGTACAGAAAGTATCCAAGTGGCATGTGACAGGGATGTGCTTATTTTGTGCACTCCCGTATATGCAGACAGAGCAAGAAGCTGTCCTCTTGGAGGCAGCTCATGGGATCCCATAGGTAAGGCCTTGCCAGGAGGCAGGAGAGTTTTGCGCACCTCCATTGCACGTGAGGCTGTTCAGCATTGTGATTCCCCTAGTGCAGAGCCAGGGAGCTGTGGAGATGGGCGTTGTGTGTGGGAGCTCTCCTGTCCCCGTTGTCTAGGAGCAGTGGTGGCAGTGACTGGCACCATGTTTGCTGCCTCCTCTCCCTTACGCTAGCTGTTCTTTCTTTCTGTTTCTGACCCTTTTGTTTCCCTCTCAGCTCGTTCAGTGTGATCGAGCCAGCCCTGGAATGGAGAGTGACTGCGCTCTGCTGCCTCTGCCAGTGGCTCTGGACAGCCAGAATTCAGACCCTGACCCAATCGCAGGCCTGAGCCGCAGTGTAACTAGCCCGCCCCAGGACCCAGCATCACCTGGCAAGCACACAGAAAGGGCAGCGCTGGTCCTGCTACACATGCCGGGGCCTGTGGGCTGCCCCCTAACCCAGAACCAGCTGCCAAAGCCACAGGAGCCAGAGCAAGAGAGTATGGTCGACTCCCAACCAATCCTCTTCAGTGAGAACCCCTTTGTGGTGGCTAATCGAAGGGGGAAGGCAGCAGGCAAGGCCTGTCTGGGGGGCCCTCCCCTTGGCTATGGCCAGGGGGGAGTTCTGAAGACCAACCTTTACTCCAAGGCAAGCAGTCCTGCAGCATCTTGTGTGTAGCATGCAGTCACATCAACTAAAGCCCACCAGTGTCCTACTAAATCAGTGAGCATGCCCTGCCCCTGGATGCTGGTAGCACAAGGCCTGTTCGGAGGCTAACCCCACCTAACATACAGCAATGTCGTGTGCCATGTGTGTTGTGTCGCACTGGACTCCTGAGGGCCTCCCACATTGCTGTGTGTGTGAGCTTGTCATTCCCATAGCAGGGATCAGTGCTGGGGTCACTGACGTGCCCCACCACCAGACAACTAGTACACAATGAATGAGCCCAGCCTGTGCTGGGTGGGGGGAGGGTCAATGACACTGGGGGTGGGGTGGGAGTGCCCCTGTCCCCCTGTCTGTGCTGGGGGGTCAGTGTCACGGGGTGGGGGTGGGAGTGCCCCTGCCCCTGTGCCCCTGTCTGTGCTGGGGGGTCAGTGTCACGGGGTGGGGGTGGGAGTGCCCCTGTCCCCCTGTCTGTGCTGGGGGCTCAGTGTCATGGGGTGGGGGTGGGAGTGCCCCTGTGCCCCAGTCTGTGCTGGGGGGGGGTCAGTGACACGGGGTGGGGGTGGGAGTGCCCCTGTGCACCTGTCTGTGCTGGGGTGGTCAGTGACACAGGCTGGGGGTAGCAATGGCATGGGGTGGGGGTGGGAGTGCCCCTGTCCCCCTGTCTGTGCTGGGAGCGTCAGTGACACGGGGTGGGGGTGGGAGTGCCCCTGTGCCCCTGTCTGTGCTGGGGGGTCAGTGTCACGAGGTGGGGGTGGGAGTGCCCCTGTCCCCCTGTCTGTGCTGGGGGGTCAGTGACACGGGGTGGGGGTGGGAGTGCCCCTGTCCCCCTGTCTGTGCTGGGGGGTCAGTGTCACGGGGTGGGGGTGGGAGTGCCCCTGTCCCCCTGTCTGTGCTGGGGCGGTCAGTGACACGGGCTGGGGGTAGCAATGGCATGGGGTGGGGGTGGGAGTGCCCCTGTGCCCCTGTCTGTGCTGGGAGGGTCAGTGACACAGGGTGGGGGTGGCAGCACCCCGTGCCCCAGTCTGCACTGGGGGAGGGTGATCAGTATCAGAGGGGTTTGCATGACAGTGCCCCCAGAGCGCCATTTCTCTGGAAGTGTTACTGACCGCATGGTTGGAGGGTGGCCATGCCCTTGTGCTCCTGTCTGTCTGTGGTGTGGTCACAGCAGGGAGTGGCAAAGAATGGAGCCTTTTGTCCTGTGTCGGTGTCACATTCACGTACTTGGCGTTGTCCAAACCCGAGTCCTTTCTGTACATCTGTACATTGAAGACAGCCCAGCTCGCTAGGACAGTATGCAGCACAGGTCCTATCTCTAGGCACGCACAGCCAGTTCCCCAGAGCTCTGCTGCTGGCCTTGACAAAGTCCCCGATTTCACAACTGGGGCTGGAACATGAACTCTCAGGTTTACTCTGCTCTGTGTAGGACAAATCCTTTGTTTGAGGACCTAGGCTACAATGATGAAAAGACCATTGCAGCTGCACCGCCATGTCCCGCGTGGTTTGCCCCAAAGGGCAGAATAGGAAGAGAAACAGAGAAGAAGGCTGATCGACTGATTTGGGGGCTAGCATGACACTTGAGACCTGGGTTTAATTCCTGGCTTTGCCACAGAGTTTGGGCAAGTCAGCTGGCCAGGTTTGCAAAGGTATCTAGTTGTCTGGAGCCAGAGATAGGTGCCTAGTGGAGTGTACAGGAATTCCGTGAGCTAAGCACTTGGGCACGGCTGTAAATCCCACTAGGCTATCTGCATCTTTAGGCAGCTAATAGCTTTGTGAATCCAGCCCTCTATGCCTCAGTTCCCATCCGTGAAATGGGGATAATAATGCACCTTCCTACCCCACAGAGGTTTTGGGAGGATAAATACATGGAAGACTGGAAGATGCTCAGATTTTAAAAATTTATTAAAGCGAATGTTAAAAAATTATATAATACAAGGTTAAGAAGAGAGTGTCTATACATCTGGGTATAGTGCCTAGATTATCCACGAATACAAAGTTGTTTAAAAGTCAATTGCAGTGGGGGCCGTATAAGGGCGTAAGATCTTGTCTACGCTTAAAACGGTGCAGCGGTTTCTCTGTAGCACTTGTGTGTAGACGCTACAATTGCTGACAGGAGGGGTCTCCCATCCGTGTCGGTACTCCTCCTCCTCCCCAAGAGGCACCACTGCAGAATTCTCCCGCTGACCGAGCGCTGTCTACTCTGGGGGTTAGGTCAGTTTCGCTGCATCACTCAGGAGGATTTTTCACGCTCCTGAGCGCCATAGTTGTATCTACCTCATTTCGTAGCGCAGACCAAGTCTAAGACAGAGAGAGTGAGGAAGGTTCAAGGCTCTCCCCCTTCCCCATCTCTTTGGATCTTTTGCTTTCTTGTTGCTGGTCAGTGAGAGGGAGACGTGTCATCTCCCTCTTCTCCAAGCAGCAGAGACTCAGAAGGGGCCCTGGGACAGGAGGAATTGTCTGCACTATGGCCTTTATCATTTGCTGGAGAGGAGCTGAGGCCTCTAACTGAGTTATGGGATGAATAGAGGCTATTTTAGGGCTTTGATTCAGGCAGGGGAGGCAGCCTTGCCCCAGCAGCTGGGCATGGAGCTTGGGGTAGCGCTGCTCTCTTGTTCCCCATGCTGGCTGTGCTTTCCTGCTGTGTGGCAGCTGTTCCTGGGTCCAGTGCTGGTTCTGCTCCCCGACTGTGTGGTGGCTGCTCCTGGCACCAGTCCAGTTGCCAGCTCTGCTCCCCTGCTGCATGGCCCCTGCTCCTGGGCCCAGGGCCAGGTCAGATGCACAGGAGCTGCAGCTGTGCAGTAACTGCATAGTTTTGTCTGTGTTTTTCAGGCTCCAGCAGGCGAGTGTGAGCCTGGGAGCTCCAGGCGGGATGCCTCTTACTCACCGAGCAGCCAGCAGGTGAGTCCCTCACACACAGGGCTGACAGTTTGGGGAAGGGCAGGGGGTACCTCAAGGGCAAGAAGGTTTCAGTATGGGAGGGTGGAACAGGAGGCCAACTCTCTGTGTTTTGATTACAAAACTAGAATGATATAAAATTACCATGGCACACATTACATAGATTAAAAACTGCTAACTGATAGGTCTCAAAATGTAACTGGGGAATTGTCATTGAGCAGGGATTGATTCTTGTCTTTAGGCTATTTAACGTTTTTATTATCAGTGACTTGGAGGAAACAAAAAATCATCACTGATAAAGTTTGCAGATGACACAAATATTGGGGGAGTGGTAAATAATGGAGAGGACAGATCCTTGACTCAGAACCATATGGATTTACTGGTAAACTGGACACAAGCATACAATATGCATTTTAATGTGGCTAAATGTAAATGTTTACATTGAGGAACAAGAATGTAGACCATATTTATAGGAAGGCGGACTCTATCCTGGGAAGCAGTGACTCTGAATGAGGCTTGGGGATTGTGGTGGATAATCAGCTGAACATGACCTCCCAGTGTGATGCTGTGGCCAAAAGAGCTAATGTGATCCTTAGATCCATAAACAGGGAAATCTCGAATAGGAGTAGAGAGGTTATTTTACCTCTGTATTTGGCACTGGTGTGACCACTGCTGGAATCCTGTGTCCAGTTCTGGTGCCCACAATTCAAGAAAGGTGTTGATATACTGAAGAGCACTCAGAGAAGAGCTACAAGAATGTTTAAAAGATTACAAAACATGCCTTATAGTGATAGTTGCAAAGAGCTTAATCTCTTTAATTTAACATAAAGATTAAAGGATGACTTGCTTACAGTCTATAAGTATTTACCTGGGGGACATTTGTTTAATAATGGGCTCTTTAACCTAGCAGAGAAAGGTCTAAGATGATACAATGACTGGAAGTTGAAGCTAGACAAATTCAGACTGGAAATAAGGCATAAATTTTTAACAGTGAGGGTAACTAATCCATGGAACAATTTACCAAGGGTCGTGGTGGGTTCTCCATTACTGACAATTTTTAAATTAAGATTGGCTGCTTTTCTAAAAGATGAGTTGTAGGAATTATTCTGGGGGAGTTCTATGGCCTGTGTTATGCAGAAGGTCAGCCTAGTATCACAGTGGTCCCCTCTGACCTTGAAAATCTATGAAACCCTTCTCTATGCCAGTCGTTATTTTGTGTCTTTCAGTCATGGCTCCTATTAGTCATCTCCTTTGTCAGGTAAATAGCCCTAATCGTTTCAAAATCCCTTCTTATGAGAGTTCTTCCAGGCCTCCAGTCATTCCCTACATCCATTTTGAGCCCCTTTGATTTCTGATGGTTCCTTTCTTGGATATGATGATCAGCGTGGGGTGCAGTGTGTAAAAGCAAGCTATCCCATCAATTTATTCAACAGCATTAGAATAGTCTCCAGCCCGTTCACTGTGCACCAGGACTTCAGCAGCAGCCCACTGTACAGAGATGTTTTTCTTTAAGCACTTACCCCTATATACTCTACTGCTGGTGCACATGCACCCAGTACACTCAAGATCAGATTCCTTTGGGCAGGAATGTCCATGGGGGGACGTACCTGTGCCCGAAGTGTCGTCATGCCCCCAACAAAGGGCATAAAGTGTGGGGCAACCCCTGTTCTGTCTCATCACAGTTTCAGAGCATCTCTGCTCACTGTGGTTTATCCATTGTTTTGTAAATAGTTGAAAATAGACATGTTCTTAGCAGTTACTGGTTAGTGTTAGTTTGGTTTCGATAGTGTTCCTTTTCTTCTTAATGAGAAGGAATCTTGTTTGTTCTTCAAGAGATGTCCTTATGAGTATTCCAGTGTGGGAGTGCACACACTTCATACACCTGAGACCAGAAGATTTTTGTTTGCAGTTTCCGCTGGTCCAGGCCTGTAGCCTTCCCTTCCTTGTGCTCTGAACCAAGGATATAAGGGACAGTGCAGACCGATCGCCTTTCCAGTTCCTTTCTACTACCCATGGCCTGAGATGGAACCTCTTCAGTATGTGCAGCAATAGCTAGCTTCTTCATCATCAAACTGTAAATAATTTGTACACTATTTTAGTTTTTAGTCAGTTTTATAGTTAGATATGTATAGCGAACATAAGAACATAGGAACAGCCATACTGGGTCAGACCAAAGGTCCATCAAGCCCAGTATCCTGTTCTCTGACAGTGGCCAATGGCAGGTGCCTCAAAGGGAATGAACAGACAGGTTATCATCAAGTGATCCATGCCCTGTCACCCAATCCAGGCTTCTGGCAAACAGGGGCTAGGGACACCATCCCTGCCCATCCTGGCTAAAAGCCATTGATGGACCTATCTTCCATGAATCTATCTAGCTCCCTTTCGAACCCTGTTATAGTATTGGCCTTCACAACACCTTCTGGCAAGGAGTTCCAGAGGTTGACAGTGAGTTGCATGAAAAAATACTTTCTTGTGTTTGTTTTAAACCTGCTACCTATTAATTTCATTTGGTGTCCCCTTGTTCTTGTATTATGAGAAGGAGTAAATAACACTTCCTTATTTACAAAAAGAACAGGAGTACTTGTGGCACCTTAGAGACTAACAAATTTATAAGAGCATAAACTTTCCTGGGCTACAGCCTACTTCATCGGATGCATAGAATGGAACATATAGTAAGAATATATATATATGCGTTGCATCCGAGAGTGCTAAAGGAGTTGGCGGCTGTGATTGCAGAGCCATTGGCCATTATCTTTAAAACTCATGGCAATTGGGGGAAGTCCCGGACGACTGGAAAAAGGCTAATGTAGTGCCAATCTTTAAAAAAGAGAAGAAGGAGGATTCTGAGAACTACAGGCCAGTCAGCCTCACCTCAGTCCCCGGAAAAATCATGGAGCAGGTCCTCAAGGAATCAATCCTGAAGCACTTACACGAGAGGAAAGTGATCAGGAACAGTCAGCATGGATTCACCAAGGAAAAGTCATGCCTGATTAATCTAATCGCCTTCTATGATGAGATTACGGGTTCTGTGGATGAAGGAAAAGCAGTGGATGTATTGTTTCTTGACTTTAGCAAAGCTTTTGACATGGTCTCCCACAGTATTCTTGTCAGCAAGTTAAAGAAGTATGGGCTGGATGAATGCACTAAAGGTGGGTAGAAAGTTGGCTAGATTGTCGGGCTCAACGGGTAGTGATCAATGGCTCCATGTCTAGTTGGCAGCCGGTATCAAGTGGAGTGCCCCAAGGGTCGGTCCTGGGGCCGGTTTTGTTCAATATCTTCATTAATGATCTGGAGGATGGTGTGGATTGCACTCTCAGCAAATTTGCGGATGATACTAAACTAGGAGGAGTGGTAGATACGGTGGCAGGTAGGGTTAGGATATAGAAGGACCTAGACAAATTGGAGGATTGGGCCAAAAGAAATCTGATGAGGTTCAACAAGGATAAGTGCAGGGTCCTGCACTTAGGACGGAAGAATCCAATGCACCGCTACAGACTAGGGACAGAATGGCTCGGCAGCAGTTCTGCAGAAAAGGACCTAGGGGTGACAGTGGACGAGAAGCTGGATATGAGTCAACAGTGTGCCCTTGTTGCCAAGAAGGCCAATGGCATTTTGGGATGTATAAGTAGGGGCATAGCCAGCAGATTGAGGGACGTGATCGTTCCCCTCTATTTGACATTGGTGAGGCCTCATCTGGAGTACTGTGTCCAGTTTTGGGCCCCACACTACAAGAAGGATGTGGAGAAATTGGAGAGAGTCCGGCGAAGGGCAACAAAAATGATTAGGGGTCTGAAACACATGACTTATGAGGAGAGGCTGAGGGAACTGGGATTGTTTAGTCTGCAGAAGAGAAGAATGAGGGGGGATTTGATAGCTGCTTTCAACTACCTGAGAGATGGTTCCAAAGAGGATGGTTCTAGACTATTCTCAGTGGTAGAAGATGACAGGACAAGGAGTAATGGTCTCAAGTTGCAGTGGGGGAGGTTTAGGTTGGATATTAGGAAAAACTTTTTCACTAGGAGGGTGGTAAAACACTGGAATGCGTTACCTAGGGAGGTGGTAGAATCTCCTTCCTTAGAAGTTTTTAAGGTCAGGCTTGACAAAGCCCGGGCTGGGATGATTTAATTGGGGATTGGTCCTGCTTTGAGTAGGGGGTTGGACTAGATGACCTCCTGACGTCCCTTCCAACCCTGATATTCTATGATTCTATGATATATATATATATATATATATAGCCTCTGAGGCTAGCGAAATCCGCCAGGAAACACGGGACCCACGGAGGCTAGGACAGAGCTTTCTCACAATACATACATACAGAGAAGGTGGAAGTTGCCATACAAACTGTAAGAGGCTAATTAATTAAGATGAGTTGTTATCAGTAGGAGAAAAAAACTTGTGTAGTGATAATCAAGATGGCCCATTTAGACAGTTGACAAGAAGGTGTGAGGATATTTAACATGGGGAAACAGAGTCAATATGTGTAATGAGCCAGCCACTTCCGGTCTCTATTCACACCCAAGTTCATGGTATCTAGTTTGCAGCAACTGCTGAGCTTGAATTCATATGCAAACTAGATACCATGAACTTGGGTGTGAATAGAGACTGGAAGTGGCTGGCTCATTACACGTATTGACTCAGGGGGACTGAGTCATCTATCTGCCGCCCTGACCGGGAAAACCGAGAAGTCTGCTGCTTGCCAGGGGCTAAGATTTGCGATGTGACGGAGAGACTGCCGAGACTCATCAAGCCCTCGGATCGCTACCCCTTCCTGCTTCTCCACGTGGGCAGCAATGATACTGCCAAGAATGACCTTGAGCGGATCACTGCGGACTACGTGGCTCTGGGAAGAAGAATAAAGGAGTTGGAGGCGCAAGTGGTGTTCTCGTCCATCCTCCCCGTGGAAGGAAAAGGCCTGGGTAGGGACCGTCGAATCGTGGAAGTCAACGAATGGCTACGCAGGTGGTGTCGGAGAGAAGGCTTTGGATTCTTTGACCATGGGATGGTGTTCCATGAAGGAGGAGTGCTGGGCAGAGACGGGCTCCATCTTACGAAGAGAGGGAAGAGCATCTTTGCCAGCAGGCTGGCTAACCTAGTGAGGAGGGCTTTAAACTAGGTTCACTGGGGGAAGGAGACCAAAGCCCTGAGGTAAGTGGGAAAGCGGGATACCGGGAGGAAGCACAGGCAGGAATGTCTGTGAGGGGAGGGCTCCTGCCTCATACTGGGAATGAGGGGCGATCAACAGGTTATCTCAAGTGCTTATATACAAAAGCACAAAGCCTTGGAAACAAGCAGGGAGAACTGGAGGTCCTGGCGATGTCAAGGAACTATGACGTGATTGGAATAACAGAGTCTTGGTGGGATAACTCACATGACTGGAGTACTGTCATGGATGGTTATAAACTGTTCAGGAAAGACAGGCAGGGCAGAAAAGGTGGGGGAGTAGCACTGTATGTAAGGGAGCAGTATGACTGCTCAGAGCTCCGGTACGAAACTGTAGAAAAACCTGAGTGTCTCTGGATTAAGTTTAGAAGTGTGTGCAACAAGAGTGATGTAGTGGTGGGAGTCTGCTGTAGACCACCGGACCAGGGGGATGAGGTAGATGAGGCTTTCTTCCGGCAGCTCGCGGAAGCTACTAGATCGCATGCCCTGATTCTCATGGGTGACTTTAATTTTCCTGATATCTGCTAGGAGAGCAATACAGCGGTGCATAGACAATCCAGGAAGTTTTTGGAAAGGGTAGGGGACAATTTCCTGGTGCAAGTGCTAGAGGAGCCAACTAGGGGGGCGCTTTTCTTGACCTGCTGCTCACAAACCGGGTAGAATTAGTGGGGGAAGCAAAAGTGGATGGGAATCTGGGAGGCAGTGACCATGAGTTGGTTGAGTTCAGGATCCTGACGCAGGGAAGAAAGGTAAGCAGCAGGATACGGACCCTGGACTTCAGGAAAGCAGACTTCGACTCCCTCAGGGAACGGATGGCCAGGATCCCCTGGGGGACTAACTTGAAGGGGAAAGGAGTCCAGGAGAGCTGGCTGTATTTCAAGGAATCCCTGTTGAGGTTACAGGGACAAACCATCCCAATGAGTCGAAAGAATGGTAAATATGGCAGGCGACCAGCTTGGCTTAATGGTGAAATCCTAGCGGATCTTAAACATAAAAAAGAAGCTTACAAGAAGTGGAAGGTTGGACATATGACCAGGGAAGAGTATAAAAATATTGCTCGGGCATGTAGGAATGAAATTAGGAGGGCCAAATCGCACCTGGAGCTGCAGCTAGCAAGAGATGTTAAAAGTAACAAGAAGGGTTTCTTCAGGTATGTTGGCAACAAGAAGAAAGCCAAGGAAAGTGTGGGCCCCTTACTGAATGAGGGAGGCAACCTAGTGACAGAGGATGTGGAAAAAGCTAATGTACTCAATGCTTTTTTTGCCTCTGTTTTCACTAACAAGGTCAGCTCCCAGACTGCTGCGCTGGGCATCACAAAATGGGGAAGAGATGGCCAGCCCTCTGTGGAGATAGAGGTGGTTAGGGACTATTTAGAAAAGCTGGACGTGCACAAGTCCATGGGGCCGGACGAGTTGCATCCGAGAGTGCTGAAGGAATTGGCGGCTGTGATTGCAGAGCCATTGGCCATTATCTTTGAAAACTCGTGGCGAACGGGGGAAGTCCCGGATGACTGGAAAAAGGCTAATGTAGTGCCAATCTTTAAAAAAGGGAAGAAGGAGGATCCTGGGAACTACAGGCCAGTCAGCCTCACCTCAGTCCCTGGAAAAATCATGGAGCAGGTCCTCAAAGAATCAATCCTGAAGCACTTGCATGAGAGGAAAGTCATCAGGAACAGCCAGCATGGATTCACCAAGGGAAGGTCATGCCTGACTAATCTAATCGCCTTTTATGATGAGATTACTGGTTCTGTGGATGAAGGGAAAGCAGTGGATGTATTGTTTCTTGACTTTAGCAAAGCTTTTGACACGGTCTCCCACAGTATTCTTGTCAGCAAGTTAAGGAAGTATGGGCTGGATGAATGCACTATAAGGTGGGTAGAAAGCTGGCTAGATTGTCGGGCTCAACGGGTAGTGATCAATGGCTCCATGTCTAGTTGGCAGCCGGTATCAAGTGGAATGCCCCAAGGGTCGGTCCTGGGGCCGGTTTTGTTCAATATCTTCATAAATGATCTGGAGGATGGTGTGGATTGCACTCTCAGCAAATTTGCGGATGATACTAAACTGGGAGGAGTGGTAGATACGCTGGAGGGGAGGGATAGGATACAGAAGGACCTAGACAAATTGGAGGATTGGGCCAAAAGAAATCTGATGAGGTTCAACAAGGATAAGTGCAGGGTCCTGCACTTAGGATGGAAGAATCCAATGCACCGCTACAGACTAGGGACCGAATGGCTAGGCAGCAGTTCTGCGGAAAAGGACCTAGGGGTGACAGTGGACGAGAAGCTGGATATGAGTCAGCAGTGTGCCCTTGTTGCCAAGAAGGCTAATGGCATTTTGGGATGTATAAGTAGGGGCATAGCGAGCAGATCGAGGGACGTGATCGTTCCCCTCTATTCGACATTTGTGAGGCCTCATCTGGAGTACTGTGTCCAGTTTTGGGCCCCACACTACAAGAAGGATGTGGAAAAATTGGAGAGAGTCCAGCGAAGGGCAACAAAAATGATTAGGGGTCTGGAACACATGACTTATGAGGAGAGGCTGAGGGAGCTGGGATTGTTTAGCCTGCAGAAGAGAAGAATGAGGGGGGATTTGATAGCTGCTTTCAACTACCTGAGAGATGGTTCCAAAGAGGATGGCTCTAGACTGTTCTCAATGGTAGCAGATGACAGAACGAGGAGTAATGGTCTCAAGTTGCAGTGGGGGAGGTTTAGATTGGATATTAGGAAAAACTTTTTCACTAAGAGGGTGGTGAAACACTGGAATGTGTTACCTGGGGAGGTGGTAGAATCTCCTTCCTTAGAGGTTTTTAAGGTCAGGCTTGACAAAGCCCTGGCTGGGATGATTTAACTGGGAATTGGTCCTGCTTCGAGCAGGGGGTTGGACTAGATGACCTTCAGGGGTCCCTTCCAACCCTGATATTCTATGATTCTATGACTCTGTTTCCCCATGTTAAGTATCCTAACACCTTCTTGTCAACTGTCTAAATGGGCCATCTTGATTATCACTACACAAGTTTTTTTCTCCTGCTGATAATAGCTCCTCTTAACTAACTAGCCTCTTACAGTTTGTATGGCAACTTCCACCCTCTCTGTATGTATATATTGTGACAAAGCTCTGTCCTTGCCTCCGTGGGTCCTGCGTTTCCTGGTGGATTTCACTAGCCTCAGAGGCTCACTGTGACCCTCCACGTAACCCTTCTCTCTCTAGAGACAAGGGTCACAGTCTACTGAGCCATTTTCATCATAAGCCAGCGAGGGAGGTGAGGAGAAGTTATCCTTCCTTGCACAGTCTCTGTTGTCTCCCAGTCTCAGTGATTAATCAGGGGGAAAAGGGGGCGGGGAGCCCAGGCCCACCCTCTACTCTGGGCTCCAGCCCAGGGACCCTAATAGTATCAGCTATGGTAGCTGACCTTTTAGAAACATGACATGTACAATTCCCTGGGCTACTCCCCCCACAGCAGCCCTCATTTCCCCAAGCTCCACTTCACCCTTACCTCAGGGCCTCCTTCCTTGTGCCTGATATGGTATGTACTACTCAGCCTCTTCAACAGCACAACTTCCTCCCACAGCTCCTGACATGCACACCCACCTGACTAAATGGGAGGCTTTTAACTAGTTTCAGCCAGCCCCGATTGGCTTCAGGTGTCCCAATCAACCTAGCATTCTCCCTGCTTCTGGAAAGTTCTTAATTGGCCCCAGATGTCTTACTTGACTTGGAGCAGCTGCCATTTCACTTATCCTGGTACCAGGGATTTGTTTAGCCTGGAGCTAATTTATCTATCTCCCACTACTTTTCTGTAGCCATCTGGCCTTGCCCCGTCACATATCCCCCCCCTCTACTCAACACCGTAGATTTGGCAACTTGGGACGCCAGGCAGTATGCTTGTGACAAACCATCAGCGTTGCCATGGTGGCATCCAGCCCTGTGCCATATGCAGAACTGGAATGGTAGGAGGGATAAGAACCACCTGGTGACCCTTGCATTCTTTTCCTTATTCCGCTGCATCCACTGGAGGGGTGCCTGATCCGTCACAAGAGTAAATCGCCGGCCTAAGAGGTAATAATGCAGTGTCTCCATTTGACAGCAAGGCATTTTCTTTCGACTACTGCGTATTTCTGTTCTCTTGGGAGAAGCTTTCTGCTTAGGTGGAAGATGGGGTGTTCCTCTTCTCCCACCATTTGCGACAGAACTGCCCCCAACCCCACCTCAGAAGCATCTGTTTGTAAAATAAATTCCCTGTTAAAGTCCAGGGCTGTGAGTATGGGGTCATTACAGAGGGCCGTCCGAAGGTCTGTGAATGCCCCCTCTGCTGCGTCGGTCCACTTTACCATGTCTGGACCTCGGGCCTTCACCAGGTCTGTTAGGGAACTTGCCCTAGTGGCGAAGTGGGGAATAAAACGTTGGTAGTAGCCTACCATGCCTAGGAGCACACGGATCTGCTTCTTTCGGGTCAGCCGGGGCCAATTTTGAATTGCCTCTAGCTTATTTGTTTGGGGTTTCATTATGCCCCTTCCCACAATATATCCCAGGTACCTAGCCTCTGCTAGCCCTATGGCACATTTAGAGGGATTAGCAGTGAGGCCAGCCCGCCTTAAGGTGCGCAGTACTGCCTCAACTTTCTCCAAGTGGGTTCCCCAGTCTGGCATATGGATGATGACATCATCTAGGTATGAAGCTGCATAACTAGTATGGGTGCGCAGCAGCTTATCCATGAGGCGCTGGAATGTGGCTGTGGCCCCCATGTAGCCCAAAAGGGAGGACGGTGTACTGGAATAGCCCATCCGGGTTGGAGAATGCTGTCTTTTTTTTAGCTTCTTTGGTCAGAGGAATCTGCCAGTACCCTTTTGTCAGATCCAGTGTAGTCAAGAATCGGGCACTACCCAGTCGGTCAACCAGTTCGTCGATGCGTGGTATGGGGTATGCATCAAACTGGGATATTTCATTCAGTCGGCGAAAGTCATTACCGAGTCTCATGGTACCATCAGGTTTAGGCACTAGAACAATTGGACTGGACTACTGACTGTAAGATTCTTCAATAACCCCTAATTCTAACATTTTCTTTACTTTGGCCTTGGTTTCTTCTTTTTTGGCTGCTGGAATTCAGTAGGGTCTCAATGTTATCTTGGTTCCGGGGATTGTGTGAATATAGTGCTAGGTTTCAGTCGTCCGCCCTGGTTTTGTAGAGAACACATCTCGGTTGTGATTAATCATGTCATAGAATCATAGAATAACAGAGTTGGAAGGGACCTCTGGAGGTCATCTAGTCCAACCTCCTGCCCAGAGCAGGACCAATCCCCACTAAATCATCCCAGCCAGGGCTTTGTCAAGCCTGACCTTAAAAACTTCTAAGGAAGAGGATTCCACCACCTCCCTAGGTAATGCTTTCCAGTGTTTCACCACCCTCCTAGTGAAAACATTTTTCCTAATATCCAACCTAAACCTCCCCCACTGCAACTTGAGACCTTGTCCTGTCATCTGCTATCACTGAGAATAGTCTAGATCCATCCTCTTTGAATCCACCTTTCAGGTAGTTGAAAGCAGCTATCAAATCCCCCCTCATTCTTCTCTTCCGTAGACTAAACAATCCCAGTTCCCTCAGCCTCTCCTCATAAGTCATGTGTTTCAGACCCCTAATCACTTTTGTTGCCCTTCGCTGGACTCTCTCCAATTTCTCCACATCCTTCTTGTAGTGTGGGGCCCAAAACTGGACACAGTATTCCAGATGAGGCCTCACCAATGTTGAATAGAGGGGAACAATCATGTCCCTCGATCTGGTGCCCCTTCTTATACACTCCAAAAGGCCATTGGCCTGCTTGGCAACAAGGGCACACTGTTGACTCATATCCAGCTTCTCGTCCACTGTCACCCCTAGGTCCTTCTCAGCAGAACTGCTGCCTAGCCTTTCGGTCCCTAGTCTGTAGCGGTGCATTGGATTCTTGATTGAACCTCATCAGATTTCTTTTGGCCCAATCCTCCAATTTGTCTAGGATTTCTCAAATGTCAGCGCCATCTTTAAAGCAAAAGGAGGAGGCCGTCTTTGAAAGAGACATGTCAGCTGCCTCGATCTTTTGGATTGGCGTCAAGTCGGATGATCTCACTTGCTCATGTAAGTTTCATCCTGGGAAAGGGTCTCCTGCATGACTAAGCATGCCTCTGAATCGTGCCAAGGTTTTAGAAGATTGATGTGGTAAATTTGCTCCAATTTCTGGCGGCCTGGCTGCTGCACCTTATAGTTCACCTCTCCCACGGCTTCGGTTACTTCGTAGGGTCCCTGCCACTGGGCCAACAGTTTACTTTCTGCTGTGGGCACCAGTACCATCACCCGATCCCCTGGTTGGAACCGTCGAAGCTTCGCTTGGTGGTTATAATGGGTTCGTTGGGTCTCCTGTGCTCTCTCCAAGTGTTCCCGTACAATGGGCGTAACTCGGGCTATCCGATCTCTCATCTGCAGTACATGCTCAACTATGTTCCTTCCGGGATTTGGCTCCTCTTCCCAGGCTTCTCTGGCTATATCCAATATGCCCTGAGGGTGGCGCCCATATAGTAGTTCGAATGGAGAGAAACCCGTGGAGGCTGTGGAACCTCCTGGATGGCGTATATGAAGTAAGGCAATAGGGTATCCCAATCTTTCCCATCCTGGCTCACCCCTTCCCTGATCATGGCCTTGAGGGTCCTATTGAACCTTTCCACAAGGCCATCTGTTTGCGGGTGGTACAGAGGTCCATAGGGCTTGTACATAGAGCAATGAACAGAGATCTTTCATCAACTTGGACACGAAAGGTGTCCCTTGATCAGTCAATATCTCCTTGGGTAGCCCAACCCGGGCAAAGATCTGTACTAGCTCCTTAGCTATTGTCTTGGAAGCTGTGTTGCGCAGGGAAACAGCTTCCGGGTACCGGGTTGCATAGTCCAGTACAACAAGCACAAGTTGGTGGCCCCGAGCTGTCTTCTCTAGGGGCTCCACCAGATCCATGGCTATCCGTTCGAAAGGAACCTCTATTATTGGAAGAGGTATCAAAGGAGCCCGCAAGTGCCGGCGAGGGCTATGTAACTGACACTCTGGACAAGAAGTGCAGTATCGCCGGACATCTTCATGTACTCCTGGCGAGAAGAACCTCCGCAGGATCCGTGCCTGGGTTTTCTCTACCCCTAGGTGTCCTCCAAACAGGTGACTGTGGGCAAGACTCAATATGGGTTTTTGATGTTTTTGTGGCACCAGAAGTTCTTGTATCTCTTGCTCCTGCACTTGCACCACGTGGTACAGGAGATCTTTCTTCACTATAAAGTAAGGTCCGGGACCCCGGACCTTCCCATCCACAGGTATCCCATTGATTTCAGCCACCTCTTTCTGGCGTTATCATATCTGGGGTCCTCCCCTGGGTCCCGCCCAAAAGTCTTTCTCCTAGGACTAACCTGCCCAAGCTCCCAGAGGCCGGCTTCTGCTTCTTCCAACAGTTTGCCGCCGTCATGGCTGGGGGCAGCCTCTGGCTCACCTTCTGTTGTGCAAGTTTCTCTGTTGGTTGCTTGCGTCCATCAGCCTACTAGGGAGGTCTTCTGGCCCTGGGTCAGGATCTGGGTTCCCAAGGCCTTCATGGCCTTCCTCTCTTTTTTTGTCTTCTGGGTCTTTCGGGGGGCCGAGAACAGATCCTGAGAAATCTCAGCGAACGTCGGGGGTTGACATTCCCGCAGTGACGAGTCGCTGTCCTCAGCGTCCCCACCTCCCTCCTACTCTCCGGGGGGAGTATATTATCAAACCCTGGATAGTCCCTCCCAATGACTACAGGATATGGGAGTTTAGGAACTACACCCATGGTCACCTCAATGGGGTTTCCCTGAACCTCTATCTCCACTGGGATGGTGGGGTAATGGCTCATGGTCCCATGCATGCACGTCATTGCTGCGCGTTTGGCTTGTAGCAGCTGACTACTTTTTACCAGCTTACCCGATATGAGGGTGATAGAACTCCCAGAGTCCACAAGCTCGGTAGTCTCAGCTCCATTTATCCTCACTGGCCTGGTGTAATTATGCAGGGCTAATGCGACCCCCGCAAGGTGGATAAGGGAGCATGGGACCTCCCAATCCCCCAATTACATTGCATAGACTCCTCGGTGCTGGGACCCTGTGCTGCTATGTGTCCCCACTCCCCACATGCATAGCATCTATAATTGCTTTTAATCACTCCCCTATCCTGGGGGTTAGGGGGTTTAGTCCTGGGGTTCCCCCCACTCAGGCCAATCCCTTCCTTCTGGGGTCCCCGCTGGTTTTCGCCCCCCACTTCTTCCACCTAGGACTCCCCGGGGGTTTGGCTGCCCAACCTTCCAGGGTTGGGGTTGGGTCAGTTCCCTGGCTGTCATCCATCTTTCTACCAGTGTGATCATCTTGTATGTGGACGGATCGTTCTGGCCTACCCATTTGCGGAGATCTGGCGGCAGTCCCCGCATGTAATGGTCTATGACCAGGGTCTCCAAAATCTCCTCTGGCCTGCACGCCTCGGGCTGTAAACACTTCCACGCGAGGTGTATGAGGTTGAATAGCTGAGACCTCAGGGTTTGTTCTCCTGGTATTTCCACTCATGGAACCTCTGGGCCTTTACTGCTGCCGTTACCCCTGATCGTGCTAGGATCTCTGCCTTCAGACGGGTATTGTCAGTGGCATCCGTGGCAGGCAAGTCAAAGTCGGCCTTCTGGGCTTCTCCACACAAAAAAGAGACGAGAATGCTGACCCACTGCTCCTGGGGCCACGCCTCACGCTGAGCAGTCCTTTCGAATGAGAGGAGATATGCCTCTACGTCATCTCCTTACGTCATCTTTGGCAGACAACCAGTGGCCCTCAGGGCTCGCGTCCCGTCGGACCCCTGGGCCTGGGTGGTAAGGATCTTCAGCTGGTCCACCACCTCTCTCAAGAGGGCACGATCTTGGGTCGCCTGGCTCATCAGTAATTGATTGGTTTCCTGCTGTAGCCGCATAGACTCCTGTTGTGCCATTGCCTGAACCCGGATGGCCTCCTGCTGGGCTGCCGTGGCTTGTACCAGAGCTCTTACCACCTCCTCCATTGTGGTACAAAGCAAACAAACAAACCAAAACAAAACAAAAAAATCCAAAACCCCAGTGCACTTTTTTTTTTTAAACCTTTTTCTTCCGCCACTCTGTGAATGAATTCCCACTCCTGACACCAGTTGTGACAAAGCTCTGTCCTTGCCTCCGTGGGTCCCGCATTTCCTGGCGAATTTTGCTAGCCTCAGAGGCTCACAGTGACCCTCCACGTAACCCTTCTCTCTCTAGAGAGAAGGGTCACAGTTTACTGAGCCATTTTCATCATAAGCCAGCGAGGGAGGTGAGGAGAAGTTATCCTTCCTTGCACAGTCTCTGTTGTCTCCCAGTCTCAGTGATTAATCAGGGGGCAAGGCGGGGGGGAGCCCGGGCCCACCCTCTACTCCAGGCTCCAGCCTAGGGACCCTAACAGTATCAGGTATGGTAGCTGACCTTTCAGAAACATGACATGTACAATTCCCTGGGCTACTTCCCCCACAACAGCCCCCACTTCCTCAAGCTCCACTTCACCCTTACCTCAAGGCCTTCTTCCTTGTGCCTGATATGGTGTGTACTACTCAGCCTCTCCAACAGCGCAACTTCCTCCCACAGGTCCTGAAATGCACACCCACCTGACTGACTGGGAGGCTTTTAACTAGTTTCAGCCGGCCCTGATTGGCTTCATGTGTCCTAATCAACCTAGTGTTCTCCCTGCCTTCTGGAAAGTTCTTAATTGGCCTCAGGTGTCTTACTTGACCTGGAGCAGCTGCCATTTCACTTATCCTGGTACCAGGGATTTGTTTAGCCTGGAGCTAATTTATCTATCTTCCACTACTTTTTTATAGCCATCTGTATCCCACAAAAGCTTATGCTCTAATAAATTGGTTAGTCTCTAAGGTGCCACAAGTACTCCTGTTCTTTTTGTGGATACAGACTAACATGACTGCTACTCTAAACTTCCTTATTTACTTTCTCTATACCACTCATGATTTTATAGACCTCTATCATATCCCCCCTTAGTCCCCTCTTTTCCAAGCTGAAAAGTCCCAGTCTTATTAATCGCTCCTCATACGGAAGCCGTTCTATACCCCTAATCATTTTTGTTGCCCTTTTCTGAACCTTTTCCAATTCCAATATATCTTTTTTGAAATGGGGCAACCACATCTGCACGCAGTATTCAAGGGGAAGTAGCTAAGGCCTTGGGGTGCCTTTCTTCCCTCACCCATAAGGGGTGACTAGTATGCCCAAGATGCTAGGATTCAGGAACTGTATTTCCTGCCCCCAGCCTTCCCGGTCAGTGACAACCACCTCAGGTGCCTGTACTGCCTTGGGAAGCTCACATTCCCTTTAAGTGCACCATTTGCTGATTCTTCCTAAGCCAAACACATCAAGTCCATGAGTACAGGCTTCAGAGATTCCTAATGGATTGTACTGTGAGGCCCCAGTCTGATCCTGGCCTGTCAGAAGCACCTGTATGTCAGGCAGAGTCACCAAGTAGGGCTCCTATGAGCACAGTGATTCCTCGCTCTGGTACTCACAGGATTAGAGCTAAGGACTCCTCCAAAGAGGGGCACAAGGAGAGTAGGAAACAGACTCATAAGAAGCAAGAGTAACACCACTCATCCAAAAAGAGGATCTCTTTGCCGACTCCTTCAAGCTGAGTGAACTTTGTGCCCTGGTACAGGAGTGTTCAAACAAAACATCCTCATCCATGATCCTGTTATTCCATCCTTATCTTATAAGGGGTCCGTGTGTCCATGTACCATCTCTTAGGAATTTGGTTATGTAATAACTTGAGAATGCAGTGCGTTCCTGTAACCTCCTCTCAGGTCAAGAAAGTGCCTTTTCATCTAGTCCCCACAGAAGGATGTTACTCCAGAGCAGGATTCCATCAATCACATATTGGACTTTTGCACCAAGACCATCAAAGTCTGACCATTAGTTCTATCATAAGAACATAAGACTGGCCATACTGGGTCAGACTAAAGGTCCATCCAGCCCAGTATCCTGTCTACCAACAGTGGCCAATGCCAGGTGCCCCGGAGGGAGTGAACCTAACAGGTAATGATCAAGTGATCTCTCTCCTGCCATCCATCTCCACCCGCTGACAAACAGACACCATTCTGTTGTCTAGGGACACCATTCCTTATCCATTCTGGCCAATAGCCATTAATGGACTTAACCTCCATGAATTTATCCAGTTCTCTTTTAAACCCTGTTATAGTCCTAGCCTTCACAACCTCCTCAGGAAAGGAGTTCCACAGGGTTACTTTGTGCTGTGTGAAGAAGAACTTCCTTTTATTTGTTTTAAACTTGCTGCCCATTAATTTCATGTGGTGGCCCCTAGTTCTTATATTATGGGAACAAGTAAATAACTTTTCCTTATTCGCTTTCTCCACACCACTCATAATTTTATATACCTCTATCATATCCCACCTTAGTCTCCTCTTTTCCAAGCTGAAAAGTGCTAGCCTCTTTAATCTCTCCTCCTATGGGACCTGTTCCAAACCCCTCATCATTTTAGTTGCCCTTCTCTGAACCTTTACTAATGCCAGTATATCTCTTTTGAGATGAGGGGACCACATCTGTACACAGTATTCAAGATGTGGGCGTACCATGGACAATAAAATATTCTCTGACTTATTCTCTATCTCTTTTTTAATGATTCCTAACATCCTGTTTGCTTTTTTGACTGCCGCTGCACACTGCGTGGACATCTTCAGAGAACTATCCACGATGACTCCAAGATCTTTCTCCTGAGTAGTTGTCACTAAATTAGCCTCCATCATATTGTATGTATAGTTGGGGTTATTTTTTCCAATGTGCATTACTTTACACTTATCCACATTAAATTTCATTTGCCATTTTGTTGCCCAATCACTCAGTTTTATGAGATCTTTTTGAAGTTCTTCACAGTCTGCTTTGGTCTTAACTATCTTGAGCAGTTTAGTATCATCTGCAAACTTTGCCACCTCGCTGTTTACCCCTTTTTCCGGATCATTTATGAATAAGTTGAATAGGATTGATCCTAGGACTGACCCTTGGGGAACACCACTAGTTACCGCTCTCCATTCTGAAAATTTGCCATTTATTCCTACCCTTTGTTCCCTGTCTTTTAACCAGTTCTCAATCCATGAAAGGATTTTTACTCTTATTCCATGCCAACTTAATTTACGAAAGAGCCTTTGGTGAGGGACCTTGTCAAAGGCTTTCTGGACATCTAAGTACACTATGTCCACTGGATCCCCCTTGTCTACATGTTTGTTGACACCGTCAAAGAACTCTAATAGATTAGTAAGACATGATCTCCCTTTACAGAAACCATGTTGACTTTTGCCCAACAATTCATGTTCTTCTATGTGTCTGACAATTTTATTCTTTACTATTGTTTCAACTAATTTGCCCAGAACTAACGTTAGACTTACCGGTCTGTAATTGCCGGGATCACGTCTAGAGCCCTTCTTAAATATTGGCATTACATTAGCTATCTTCCAATCATTGGGTACAGAAGCTGATTTAAAGGACAGGTTACAAACCATAGTTAATAGTTCCGCAATTTCACTTTTGACTTCTTTCAGAACTCTTGGGTGAATGCCATCTGGTCCTGGTGACTTGTTACTGTTAAGTTTCTCAATTAATTCCAGAACCTCCTTTAGTGACACTTCAGTCTGTGACAATTCCTCAGATTTGTCCCTACAAAAGACAGCTCTGGTTTGGGAATCTCCCTAACATCCTCAGCCGTGAAGACTGAAGCAAAGAATTCATTTAATTTCTCTGCAATGACTTTATCGTCTTTAAGTGCTCCTTTTGTATCTCGATCGTCCAGAGGCCCCACTGGTTGTTTAGCAGGCTTCCTGCTTCTGATATACTTAAATAACATTTTGTTATTACCTTCTGAGTTTTTGGCTAGCTGTTCTTCAAACTCCTTTTTGGCTTTTCTTATTACATTTTTGCACTTTATTTGGCAGTGTTTATGTTCCTTTCTATTTACCTCACTAGGATTTGACTTCCACTTTTTAAAAGATGCCTTTTTATCTCTCACTGCTTCTTTTACATGGTTGTTAAGCCACAGACGCATCACTGTACATTTGGCGGCTATTTCTGCATTTCACCCCTTGTGGATAATAGATGTCCTTTTTTCCAACCCCCTTCACCACCAGATTTCTAAAGGGGTTGGACAGATTATATCCACAGGTGCAAGAACCTATTCCCCAATGGCATCTGATCTGGCGTTGGCAAAATTAATGGGGCCCCTTTTTGAACCTCTTGAAACTTACTCCCTTATTCACCTCTCTATGAAAGTGTCATTTTTAATTGTGATAACTTGGGTGAGGAGGGTGGGTGATTTGAAAGCATTAGTGTCAGATCCTTTATATATGATTTTTCAGAAGGATAAAGTCTATCTCCACCCTCACCTGAAGTTCCTGACAAGGATGGTGTTCAATTTTTACATTAACCAGGCAATTTATTTTCCAACTTTCTTCCTGGTCTCACTCTCAGAGAGATGAGGAGAAACGTCATTCTTTAGATGTGAGAGGAACTTTAGCCTTCTACCTGGACCACACTCAGTGTTTTCAGCCCTCAACACAGTTGTTTATTGCAGTTGCAGACAGAATGAAAGGCCAGATGGTTTCCACTCAGAAGATTTCCTCGTGCATTTCTTCATTCATTTGTTTGTGGTAACAGCTGACAAATGTGACTCCACCAGGTAGAGTGCTGGCCCATTTGACTAGAGGGGTGGCCCATTGACTGGAACAAATGCCTATTCGGGAAATTTGCAAAGCAGCAACTTTGTCATCAGTCCACATCTTTGCTACTTGTTACGCCATTTCCTATCAATCCAGGAATTATGCTAGTTTCAGATGAGTTATTCTCCATTCATGGGCCCACCTCCAGGATAATCTGTTTGTGAGACGTGTAATCACCCATAGAAGAAGAAACGGTTCTTCTTCAAGTGCTGGTCCCTGTGTGTATTCCACATGTGTGGATATGCATGCACACCATGCGCCCAAGTCCAGAGACTTTAACAAGCAGTGTCCGTTGGCCTACACATGCACAATAGATCTTCTTATGCTCTCAAGTGAGGGTATGAAAGGGAGTCTGGGTCGACGCCCCATCACTTCCTTCTTACCATCTCAGGGCCTGAGTCGGAATCCAGTGTCCTCTCCTGCTTCACCTTTTCAGAAAACCTGTAAATAAAATTGTAAATAGTTATTCTTTTAACTTCGTACAGTTAGTTTTTGTATACTTAGTGTAGTTTGTTTCCCCGGACCGGGGACTCCCTCTCTGTGATCGGGGGGGCTATGCCTAGAGTCCCAGGCTTCAAAAACAGCATCTCTTGCCCTAGATCCTTCTTTGTCAGTGATGAACACCAATGCTGCCGCTACTGTCTTGGTGAGACACACATTTCGTTGAAGTCCAGCATTTGTCACTTGTTGCCACTGAGAATGCACGAAGCCTTTGAGCTTTGCCATAGAAACTCTTAATGGAGAAGGCCATGAGGCCCCTCTCTGATCTGGGCCAGGGAGACCTGCCCTGTACATCAGCCTCACCAAAGGAGCAGCATGTCTTCGGCCAAGTGCTTATGAGTGGAGCCCTTGGTTTCTAAGCCCAAAGATACTACAGGGCTTCGCTCCATGAAAGCAAGGGATACTCTCATGGGCATAAGGACAAATTCCCAATGAGGGAAATTATTAGTTAAATTGAAGAAGATGGAGATTAATATGAGAATTGAAAAGTGAATAAGGAACTGGTTAAAGGGGTGAGTACATTGGGTGAACTGTCAGGCTGGAGGGAGATTACAAGTGACATTTCTCAGGGATCAGTCTTGAGACCAATCTTATTTAACATTTTTAGTACTAACCTTGGCACAAAAAGTGGGAACGTGCTAATAAAATTTGCGGATAGACACAAAGTTGGGAGGTATTGTGAATAGGGAGGAGGACTGGAATATCATACAAGAAGATCTGGATGACCTTGTAAAGTGGAGTAATAGAAATGGGATGAAGTTTAATAGTGCAAAGTGCAAGATCATGCATTTAGGTACTAACAACAAGAATTTATGCTATAAGCTGGGGACTTATCAGTTGGAAGTGACAGAGGAGAAGAAAGACCTGGGTATATTGATTGATCACAGTATGACTATGAGCTGTCAATGGGATGCGGCAGTGAAAAAGTCTAATGCAGTCCTGGGACGCATCAGACGAGATATTTCCAATAGAGACAGGGAAGTGTTAGTATCATTATACAAGGCACTGGTGAGACCTCATCTTGAATATTGTGTGAATTGTGGTCTCCCATGTTTAAGAAAGATAAATTCAAACTGGAACAGGTGCAAAGAAGGGCTACTAGGATGATCCGAGGAATGGAAAATCTGCCTTATCAGAGGAGACTCAAAGAGCTTGACTAGGTTAACCTAACCAAAAGAAGGCTCAGGGGAGATATGATTGCTCTCTATAAGTACATCAGAGGGATAAATACCAGGGAGGCAGAGGAGTTATGGACACAAGAACAAATGGCTATAAACCGGCCATCAACAAGTTTAGGCTTGAAACTGGATGAAGGTTTCTAACCATCAGAAGGGTGAAGTTCTGGAGCAGCCTTCCAAGTATGCCCAAGTGGGGCAAAAAACCTAATTGGCTTCAAGACTGAGCTTGATAAGTTTATGGAGGGGATGGTATGATGAGAATGCCTACAATGGCATGTTTTCCAAGTATCTGCCTGGTGGGTCTTGCCCACATGCTCAGGATTTAACTGATGGTTCCAACGGGAATCTCCTACTCTTCCCCAGATGAGGCAGACTCTCCTTCTTCCTCATCCCCACCAGACAACTATAAGCAATACCAGAACTTACTACGAAGAGAGGCTAGTAATCTTCATATATCTCTGGAGGAAGTCCAAGACCCACATTACTGACTGTGGAACATTCTGCAGCTTCAGGGCCCAAGTAAGTTAGCCTTCCCAGTTAATGAGGCCATACTGGAACCGGCGAGATTGGTCTGGCACACCCCAGCATCCTACGCCCCCACACTTAAGGAGGCTGTGGTATTTCATCCCGGCAAATGGAGCTGAATTTCTGTTCTCCCACCCTACCCCACAACTCCCTAGTGGTACAGGCTGCTATGGAATGTAATAGATTACAATACCTAAGGACCACCCATCAGATAATGGCTCTAAGAGACTGGACCTCCTGGGGAGAAAGGCCTTCTTCTCTGCAGGTTTGCAATTCCTCATCACCAGTTACCAGTTCCTGTTAGGTAAATAGGACTTTAATAACTACTCTAGGCTGGTAGCTTTTCAGGACAAACTTTCCTCTGAGGACAGAGCCCAGCTCCTCTCTCTTCTAGAGAAAGGCAAGTTGGTAGCGAAAATGGTTCTTCAGGCTGCAGCTGATGCAGCAGATACAGCATCCAGAAGCTTGGCCCCTGGTATTATTATGGGGAGCATTCGTGATTGCAAACCTCTCTCTTCAAGAAGGGATGTGGTTCGTGGCTCTCAGCACGAAGTACTCATATTTTCATATAGACATTCACCCCTCCCACAGGAGGTTCCTACAGTTTACGGTGGGTTGGGAGCATTTCCAATTTTGAGTCCTCCCCTTTGGGCTAGTGATGGCACCCAGAGTGATTACTAAAGTTTTCTCTGAGGCAGTGGCCTGGATGAGCTATCAGGGCTACATAGTCTTTCCATATCTTGACAAATGGCTCCTGGTAGGTCACACTGACAGGAGGGCTGGTCGGCTATTCAATTCCTTGTTCAAAGTCTTGCAGCTGTGGGGGTTCGTACAAACAGAGAAAAGTCTGTTTTATCCCCCACGAGGACAATAAACTTTATCGGGACTCTGTTTCTGCAAGAACCTTCCTCTTAGGTTTCAAACTATGCACAACCTAATTCTTTGATTTCCTGCAGACCAAGGACTACAGTGTAAATATGCCTATTGCTTCTAAGTCATATGGCACACCCTTTGCCATGCTTCATCTACATTGCCTGCAGGCCTGGCTCAATTCGGTCCACTAGCCCAACAAACCACATCAACTCCAATGTGACCATTCCTACCAGGATCACCTCCACCTTCGTTTGGTGATCAAACCCAGATAAGGTACGACTGGGAATTCCCTTATCCACTGCCACTGTCACCATTGTACATGAATGCATCCCTTCTGGGGTGGGGTACCCACCTGAACAGTCACATTGCTCAGGGCATATGGATCCCACAGGAGGCCAGACTATATATCAACATGCTGGAGCTGTGGGAGCTCACCCTTGCATGGAAGGCCTTCCTCCCATTCATTCGCACCCTCCACCTCCAGGTGATGTCAGACAGTATCATCACCGTCGTCTACATAAACAAACAGGGAGAAGCGAGATCTCTCCCACTGTGTCTAGAGGCAGTCAGGCTTCGGAACTGGTGCATCAGGCCCAACATCACAATCCAGATGGCATACCTCCTGCAAGTTCACAACTCCTTAGCAGACAACCTCAGCAGGTGCTTCTCAGTGGACCACGAGTGGGAAATACATGTTCTTACAGACATTTTCACACAGTGGGGCACACCTCTATGGAACCTCTTTGCATCAGAAACGAACAGAAAACTTCCCCTGTATTGTTCCAGAGGAGCCATAATCCCAGACAGTTTTGTCAGTGTCAGCCCACACTCCAATCAAAATCCACCCCTTCTCAGAACTCCAGATGCAGGACAGGAGCAGGGCCAAATACCTCAACCCAGGTTCTCTCCACCTCATGGCCTGGTGTTTGGATGGCCATCGGAAGTAGAGCGCTCTTGTTTATCCCCTGTCCAGGCTATACTTACACAGTAGAAAAGAATCGACCAGAACCTGTTATTTGGCTAAATGAAAACACTTCTCTGCCTGGGTGCAGCACAATCAGTCTCACCCAGTCTCTTCAAGCATCCCCTATCATTTTAGATTACCTCCTGTCTCTAAAGAACCCTGAAATCTTGATCACCTCATTACAAGTCCACCTAGCAGCTGTTCATGCCTTCCTCCCTCCAGCAGACTGGTACTCTGTCTTTAACCACCCAACTATGACACGGTCCTTGAATTATATCAGGTAGGGTGACCAGATAGCAAGTGTGAAAAATCGGGATGGGGTGGAGGGCAACAGGCGCCTATATAAGACAAAGCCCCAAATATCGGGACTGTCCCTATAAAATCGGGACATCTGGTCACCCTCAGTAGACCTTTTTGCTTGTACTAATTTAGTCTTTCTGCTCCCTTTTGCAACTTTTCTCATCAACATCAATTGTAGATTATTGTGATGCTTTCAAACTTTCATGTACTTTTACAGTTGAGCTCACAATTTGGGGTAAATCTGTAGGTCCAATTATCACAACAAAGCTGAGTGGAAAGAAAAATGTACTTCATCCAGTGAACTGGAGGCCCCAATAACAACTGTGTGGGTATAACGAGACAATCACTTCTCTCTCGAATGAATTCACACAGGAAAATGATAAAAGACAAAAACACCAATTCACCCCTGAGCGAACATTTTTCACAAAGTGCTCCCTCCATATCTGACCTCTTAGTCCTCATCCTCAAAGGAAGCCTGTACAACACCTTCAAAAGACAAGTCTGGGACATTAAATTCACTTCTTTGTTAGACACTAAAAATCATGGACTCAGTAAAGGCACTAGATTTGTATCTCGTTACAACAATCTATGATCCACTAAGCCTGTAAGCAACCTTATATTTAGCTGTGATATTCTGAGTATCTTTCCCAGGCCTGAAGAAGAGCTCTGTGTCAGCCCAAAAGCTTGTCTCTCTCACCAACAGAAGTTAGTCCAATAAAAGATATTACCTCACGCACCTTGTGTCTCTGATATCCTGGGACTGACATGGCTACAACCACACTGCAATAAACAAAAATGTTCCTTATAATTGAGAGTTGTTTAATAATGTTTTATTAGCTGCTCAAAAAAGTGCAATTCTGCAATCATGAAAAAAGGCTACTTTGATTAAAAAACCATCCTGGTTAAGAGAGGAGGTGAAATGACCAATTTATATATAATTCTCATCCCAAAGAATCTTTACAAACACCAGGAACTTCAGTCCTGTCTGTGGCTTGTTTCTCCATTAAACACAGCTTGATCTTGCCAATGTGTGTGATGTTCTGCCATCTCATCGGTGGTCGGCCTCTAGGTTTGGCTGATCTTGGTTGCGTTGCGTTATTTTCTTTGGCATCCTATCCTCTGTCGTCTATAGTGTCCCCACCACTGTAATCCTTTCAGTTACAGCCAATACCATACCCTGACTTCACATCCTACTTTGTCTTCTTTATTTCCACCTGCCAACTTCTACTGCTTCCAGCTTTCTAATGTCTGTTTCATTTAAAGCAGCTGCTTCCAGACCTAAGAGTAATACTGTTAGTACACTAGTCTGATAAATTTTCATGTTGGTACCAAATATAACATGTTTATCAGTCCGTAATTTCATCAATATCTATGTAGCACTTGTAGCTAAAGCAAATCTCCTTTTAACTTCATTCTTGATGGAACCATCAACAATGATCAAGCTTCCTAGGTACATGTAACATTTTACTTGTTCTATAGCTTCTCTACTGCTGCATTTCAACACTTTATCGCTTGTCCCTTTTCCGAGATGCACCCACTTCGTCTTCTTGGCATTACAGCAAAACAGCCAAGACTGCTGGGAAAGTGGAAGAAATAAAAGTGTTATGCAAAGCAGTGAAGAAATGACAGATTGGACAAGCAAAAGTTCTGAAGAGAAGAGGCTGAACAATTAGAGGAGGTGTCAGGAAAACAATCTATGAAAACAATGTACAAAAAGGCTATGTTCTATGGAAAATACCATTAGGCCAACTATGCAAGTTGTAAGAAAGGCTATTGGTGAACTGAGAACAATTCCTGAAGAGGGCCTGAAAGCAGGGAAGGAACATTTGGACAAAGTGCTGAACCCCGTCTAGACATACTAAATGAACAGGGAAGCTTGCAAGGCAGAATGGATAGCAGCACTGAACCACCATCCGGAGAAGAAATAGAAAGAGCAGTGAAGTAGTTAAAAATGGGAAAGTTGTAGGAAATAGACATAACAGCTGAGCTGTTAAAAGTTGGTGGGACAAGTGCTATCAAAGCTCTAGGAAAAATATATAAGAAGGTATGGGAGCAAGAGGAGGTACTGCATAAGAACATAAGAAAGGCCAGACTGGGTCAGACCAAAGGTCCATCCAGACCAGCATCCTGTCTGCCGGCAGCAGCCAATGCCAGGTGCCCCAGAGGGAGTGAATGCATGACTGGCTAAAGGCAGTAGTTGTACCAGTCATGAAGAAAGGAGATCATGCGGATCTGAATAATTTTAGAGGTATAAGCTTAGATTACCAGTACAGGAAGAAATCATGATGAAAGCAATTGGCAACAGATTAAAGCCAGTTTTAGAAGAAGTAGTAGGTGAGGAACAGTGTGGCTTCAGACCACGCCAAAGTTGCATTGATGAGATATTCACATGCCAACAGTTGATGGAAAAAAGTGAGAATGGGGATTGAAAATGTTTGCTGTTTTCATTGACTTCACAAAGGCATTTGATTTGGTTTGGAGGGAAGCATTGTAGAAAGCAGTTAAAATCATATGGAGTTCCAGATAGGACAACTGCAATTATAAAAGTTATGTATGAAAACTCCTGTAGTGCCATAAGAATTGGTGGAATATTAAGCAACTGGTTCAAGTCAAAGTTTGGTGTACAGCAAGTGGGTATGGAAGCACCGTCACTTTTCAACAGATTCCTAAATTTGATATTCAGAATGGTATACAAGTTGAATGGCGTGATGTTGGGTGATCTAGAATTGAGCTCTTTAGCTTATGCAGATACCATATAACTAGCAGATATGCTTGAATGATTGATGATACTCTTCTCTACCTTGGAAGATTGGGGTAGTCAACTTGGACTTTATATAAATGGAAAAATGGGGAAGCTGCTAGCGATGAGTACAAATAAGCTGTTAGGAAATGCAGACAATTGACATTCTGACATTTAGAACAGTTAGCCCAACAAAATCAATGTGGCCTACATTAAATGGATTAATATCTGGTTAATGTATAGCTCACAAAATGTAATTATAAAAAAAGAATTGTTATCAAAGGAGATGTTTTAATGGGCTCGCACTGTGATTTATTCTTGACCCAGTGTTATTCACTGTCATTATCAATGATATGGAAGAAAAAACAAAATCATTGCTAGTAAAGTTTGCAGATGATCCAAAAATTGGTGGTGTGGTAAATAATGATGGGGACAGGTCACTTATACAGACCAATCTGGATCACTTGGTACGGTGGGCTCATTTGAACAACATATGTTTTATTATAGCTAAATGCAAGTTCATATATCTAAGAACAAAGAATGTAGGACTTACAAGATTGGACTGTATTCTGAAATGCAGTGGCACTGAAAAGTACTTAATGTAATGCTGTAGTTAAGATGGTGAATGTGACCCTCAGACATGCAAGCAGGGAATTAACAGGTGGGAGTAGGCAGGTGGTATTGCCTTTTTATTTGGCATTAATGAAACCATTACTGGATATGGTGTCCATTTCTGGTGTCCACACTTCAAAAAGGATGTTGAAAAACTGGAACAGGTTCTGAAAAGAGCTACAAGAATGATTCAAGGTCTGGAAAAACTATCTTGTAGAGTCCAAATCTATTTACAGAAAGAAAAGGAGTACTTGTGGCACCTTAGAGACTAACGAATTTATTTGAGCATGAGCTTTCGTGAGCTACAGCTCACTTCATCAGATGCATACCGTGGAAACTGCAGCAGACTCTATATATACACAGAGAATATGAAACAATACCTGTCATTATGCAAGGCACTGCATTTAGCCGTATGGAGTGGAAATCTATCAACTGCATGAAAAAACTTGCACAGATACAGACAGACATCATCTTCCTTTCCAAATGCAAACAGATGGACATCGTACCAAAAGGACTGAAGGTAAAAAATCCATTACAATCTACATACCACACAGACTATGCTGACAGCTTGTGCCACACGCTCTCAAAGAAACTGCGGAATCACCTGATCAACATCCTCTACAGCAAACAGGGACAGATTAAGAATGAGCTCTCAAAAATGGATACTCTCATAAAAAACCAACCTTCCACACAAACTTCCTCGTGGCTGGATTTTACTAAAACTAGACAAGCCATTTACAACGCACACTTTGCTTCTCTACAAAAGAAAAAGGACACTAAACTTTCTAAACTACTACATGCTACAAGGGGCCACAGCAATGGTTCCCTCAACCCACCTAGCAATATTGTTAACCTATCCAACTATACTCTCAGCCCAGCAGAAGCAGCTGTTCTATCCCGGGGCCTCTCCTTCTGCCCCTCCACCCCTACGAACATGATACAGTTCTGTGGTGACCTAGAATCCTATTTTCGACGTCTCCGACTCAAGGAATATTTCCAAAATACCTCTGAACAACATACTAATCCACAGAGGTCTCCCTACCAACACTACAGAAAGAAGGATTCTAGGTGGACTCCTCCTGAAGGTCGAAACAGCAGACTGGACTTCTACATAGAGTGCTTCCGCCGACGTGCACGGGCTGAAATTGTGGAAAAGCAGCATCACTTGCCCCATAATCTCAGCCATGCGGAACGCAATGCCATCCACAGCCTCAGAAACAACTCTGACATCATAATCAAAAAGGCTGACAAAGGAGGTGCTGTTGTCATCATGAATAGGTCGGAATATGAACAAGAGGCTGCTCGGCAGCTCTCCAACACGAGTTTCTACAAGCCATTACCCTCTGATCCCACTGAGAGTTACCACAAGCAACTACAGCATTTGCTCAAGAAACTTCCTGAAAAAGCACAGGATCAAATCCGCACAGACACACCCCTGGAACCCCGACCTGGGATATTCTATCTACTACCCAAGATCCATAAACCTGGAACTCCTGGGCGCCCCATCATCTCAGGCATTGGCACCCTGACAGCAGGATTGTCTGGCTATGTAGACTCCCTCCTCAGGCCCTACGCTACCAGCACTCCCAGCTACCTTCGAGACACCACTGACTTCCTGAGGAAACTTCAATCCATCGGTGATCTTCCTGATAACACCATCCTGGCCACTATGGATGTAGAAGCCCTCTACACCAACATTCCACACAAAGATGGACTACAAGCCGTCAGGAACACTATCCCCGATAATGTCACGGCTAACCTGGTGGCTGAACTTTGTGACTTTGTCCTTACCCATAACTATTTCACATTTGGGGACAATGTATACCTTCAGATCAGCGGCACTGCTATGGGTACCCGCATGGCCCCACAGTATGCCAACATTTTTATGGCTGATTTAGAACAACGCTTCCTCAGCTCTCGTCCCCTAAAGCCCCTACTCTACTTGCGCTATATTGATGACATCTTCATCATCTGGACCCATGGAAAAGAAGCCCTTGAGGAATTCCACCATGATTTCAACAATTTCCATCCCACCACCAACCTCAGCCTGGTCCAGTCCACACAAGAGATACACTTCCTGGACACTACAGTGCTAATAAACAATGGTCACATAAACACCACCCTATACCGGAAACCTACTGACCGCTATTCCTACCTGCATGCCTCCAGCTTTCACCCTGACCACACCACACGATCCATCGTCTACAGCCAAGCTCTGCGATACAACCGCATTTGCTCCAACCCCTCAGACAGAGACAAACACCTACAAGATCTCTGTCAAGCTTTCTTACAACTACAATACCCACCTGCGGAAGTAAAGAAACAGATTGATAGAGCCAGAAGAGTTCCCAGAAGTTACCTACTACAGGACAGGCCTAACAAAGAAAATAACAGAACGCCACTAGCCGTCACCTTCAGCCCCCAACTAAAACCCCTCCAACGCATTATTAAGGATCTACAACCTATCCTAAAGGATGACCCAACACTCTCACAAATCTTGGGAGACAGGCCAGTCCTTGCCTACAGACAGCCCCGCAACCTGAAGCAAATACTCACCAACAACCACATACCACACAACAGAACCACTAACCCAGGAACTTATCCTTGCAACAAAGCCCGTTGCCAATTGTGCCCACATATCTATTCAGGGGACACCATCACAGGGCCTAATAACATCAGCCACACTATCAGAGGCTCGTTCACCTGCACATCCACCAATTTGATTTATGCCATCATGTGCCAGCAATGCCCCTCTGCCATGTACATTGGTCAAACTGGACAGTCTCTACGTAAAAGAATAAATGGACACAAATCAGATGTCAAGAATTATAACATTCATAAACCAGTCGGAGAACACTTCAATCTCTCTGGTCACGCAATCACAGACATGAAGGTCGCTATCTTAAAACAAAAAAACTTCAAATCCAGACTCCAGCGAGAAACTGCTGAATTGGAATTCATTTGCAAATTGGATACTATTAATTTAGGCTTAAATAGAGACTGGGAGTGGCTAAGTCATTATGCAAGGTAGCCTATTTCCTCTTGTTTTTTCCTACCCCCCCCCCGATGTTCTGGTTTAACTTGGATTTAAACTTGGAGAGTGGCCAGTTTGGATGAGCTATTACCAGCAGGAGAGTGAGTTTGTGTGTGTATGGGGGTGGGTTTTTGGAGGGGGGTGAGGGAGTGAGAGAACCTGGATTTGTGCAGGAAATGGCCTAACTTCATTATCATGCACATTGTGTAAAGAGTTGTCACTTTGGATGGGCTATCACCAGCAGGAGAGTGAATTTGTGTGGGGGGGTGGAGGGTGAGAAAACCTGGATTTGTGCTGGAAATGGCTTTTAGATAAGCTATTACCAGCAGGACAGTGGGGTGGGAGGAGGTATTGTTTCATATTCTCTGTGTATATATAGAGTCTGCTGCAGTTTCCACGGTATGCATCTGATGAAGTGAGCTGTAGCTCACGAAAGCTCATGCTCAAATAAATTCGTTAGTCTCTAAGGTGCCACAAGTACTCCTTTTCTTTCTGCGAATACAGACTAACACGGCTGTTACTCTGAAACAAATCTATTTAGTTTATCCAAGAGAAAGTTAAGAAGTGACTTGATCATGCTTTACAAATACCTACATGAGGAAGGGATTTCTGACAGTGGTATGGCTCTTCAGTCCAGCTAGAAAAGATGGCTCTTTAAACTGGCCAAAAAAACCCATATCCATTGGCTGGAAGCTGATGCTAGACAAATTCAGATTAGAAATAAGTTGCACATTTTTAACAGTGAAGATAATTAACCATTGGATCAACTTTCTTAGGGATGTCCCAAATTCTCCATCACTTTTGATCTTTATAACTAAGCTAGATCTTGGTGAAATATATGCTCTTGCTGAAACAAGATTGATGGGCTTGATGCAGGAGTTACTGCGCGGGGTTCTTTTGTCTGTCATAGACAAGAGGCCAAACTAGATAATCATAATCATCCCTTCTGGCCTTCAGATATGTGCATCTCATAATGTAAAAGACACACTCTAGGTCAGGTTTCAGAGTAGCAGTCGTGTTAGTCTGTATCCACAAAAAGAACAGGAGGACTTGTGGCACCTTAGAGACTAACAAATTTATTTGAGCATAAGCTTTCGTGAGCTACAGCTCACTTCATCGGATGCATTCAGTGGAAAATACAGTGGGGAGATTTTATATACACAGAGTACATGAAACAAGGGGTGTTACCATACACACAGTAAGCAGAGTAATCACTTAAGATGAGCTGTTACCAGCAGGAGAGAAAAAAAAACCTTTTGTAGTGATAATCAAGGTGGGCCATTTCCAGCAGTTGACAAGAACGTATGAGGAACAGTAGGGGGGGGAAATAAACATGGGGAAATAATTTTACTTTGTGTAATGACCCATCCACTCCCAGTCTTTATTCAAGCCTAGTTCAATCACAAGTTACTGGGCTCAAAGGAATTCCTACCTGAAGTTCTCTGGCCGGAGCTATGCAGAAGGTCAGACTAGGTGATCATAATGGTCCCTTCTGATAAATCCTGTGATCCTTTGGCAGGGGAGAAGCCAACAAGGCCTCCCCTCTCTGCACGTGGTGGGGTGGAGGCAGTGGGGAAGGGGTTGTTCCCTGCTGAGCAGCAGGTGCTTGGTCCTTTTTCTGTGGCAGGTCAGGAGCAGTTGGGGTGGGGGCTCCTCTCTCTGCCGTGGGTTAGAAAAGGGTGAGCATGCTCGCTATGGGGCTTGGGGAAAGGGCGTTTCAGTTCTGGGGAAAGGGGTGCTTGTCTCTGCCTTTCCTGCAGGAACTCTGGTGTCTTCAGTGTTTCTCTGGTTCTCTCCCCTCTCTGTTCTCCCTGGCGCCCCTCTCCAGCCACCTGCAGCCCTTCGGCCTGCTCACCTGTCAGGCAGGGAGACTCGCTTTGTAAGTGCCTCTTGGTGTGCAGTGTATGCTGCTGCTCTTAGCACGTTCCTTGGCTCCATCGTCTCACGGACTTGGTATTTGCTGAGACTTGTGCTGTGGGGAGCAGTTGTAGGGCCAGGGCCCCAAGGGGATAGAAGCTGCTCCACCGCTGCTCCTTGTTGCTCGCTGCTGCTGGGCTGGTGTCTGTGAGCGCTTCAGGGCAGAAAAGCTGTGGTGTCAGTTGCTTTGCTCAAGCTCAGTAACAAGCTATGAGAGCGCGAGATGTTAAGCCAGGGCTAGGACAGGCTATGCTGGGGTGGCACTGGGTTGGTGCCATGGGCTGCGCAGAATGAGAACTCCAGGCCTCTCCCTGCACATGACAGGAGGAGCTGGGGGGGGTAGATTGGGAGCTCTGGTACTGCTCCCAAATTGGGCAGGGGACTCCAGCTAGGACTCTCAATTTACATTCTCTTGTCTGTTTTCAGGCTGCCATAAACTTCATCCCACCGCAGGATGACAGCAAATCAGTAAGTGCTTCTGTCCTCAGACCTCTCATTCTTCCTTTGCACACTCGTCACTGCCAGGCCTCTCACTCTCCCTTCTTCAAACGCTGCTCACTGCGAGACCGCAAACTCTCTTTTCCTAACACTCTGCTCACTGCCAGGCCTCGCCCTCGCCTTCACACTCTGCTCACTGCCAGGCTTTGACCTCTCCTTTCTTCACACGCAGCACTCTCCCTTCCTTGCACTCTGCTCACTGCCAGGCTGCGCCCTCTGCTTTCCTTACACTCGGCTCACTGCCAGGGCTCACCCTCTCCTTCCCTCACACTGTGATCCATGCCAAGCTTGGCATCCTACTCACCTCCATGGCTCACCCTCTCCTTTTCTTGCACTTGGCTCACCGCCAGGCCTCCCCCTCTCGTTTCCTTGCACTCAGCTCACTGCCCCACCTCGCCCTCTCCTTTCCTTGCACTCAGCTCACTGCCAGGGCTCGCCCTCTCCTTTCCTTGCACTTGGCTCACTGCCCTGCCTCGCCCTCTCCTTTCCTTGCACTCTGCTCACTGCCAGGGCTCGCCCTCTCCTTTCCTTGCACTCTGCTCACTGCCAGGGCTGGCCCTCTCCTTTCCTTGCACTCTGCTCACTGCCAGGGCTGGCCCTCTCCTTTCCTTGTACTCGGCTCACTGCCCCACCTCGCCCTCTCCTTTCCTTGCACTCTGCTCACTGCCAGGGCTCGTCCTCTCCTTTCCTTGCACTCGGCTCACCTCCCCACCCCGTCCTCTCCTTTCCTTGCATTTGGCTCACTGCCCCACCCCGTCCTCTCCTTTCCTTGCATTTGGCTCACTGCCCCACCCCGTCCTCTCCTTTCCTTGCATTTGGCTCACTGCCCCACCCCACCCTCTCCTTTCCTTGCACTCGGCTCACTGCCAGGCCTCGCCCTCTCCTTTCCTTGCACTCGGCTCACTGCCCCACCTCTCCCTCTCCTTTCCTTGCACTCTGCTCACTGCCCCGCCTTGCCCTCTCCTTTCCTTGCACTCTGCTCACTGCTAGGCCTCGCCCTCTCCTCTCCTCCCATTCTGCTCACCACCTGGCCTCGCCCTCTCCTTTACTTTCACTCTGATCACCACCAGACCTCACCTTCTCTTTTTCTCACACGCTGCTCATTGCCAGGGCTTGCCCTCTGGTTTCCTTGTACTTTGCTCACTGCCAGGCCTCACACACTCCCTCCTTTACACACTGCTCACTGCCAGGCTTTGCATTGTCCTTTCCTTGCACTCTGCTCACTGCCAGGCCTCATACTCTCCTTTCCTTGCACACTGCTTACCAGCAGGCCACACACTCTCCTTTTCTTGCATGCTGCTCACTGCCAGGCCACACACTCTCCTTTCCTTGCATGCTGTTCACTGCCAGGCCTTGCTCTCTACTTTCCTTTCACGCTGCTCACTGCCAGGCCTAGCACTCTCCTTTCCTTGCGCACTGCTCACTGCCAGGCCTTGCCCTCTGCTTTCCTCGCATTCTGTTTACTGTCAGACCACACACTCTCCTTCCCTTGCACACTGCTCACTGCCAGGCCTTGCTGTCTACTTTCCTTGCACGCTACTCACTGCCAGGCCTTGCTCTTTACTTTCCTTGCATGCTACACACTGCCAGGCCTTGCTCTCTACTTTCCTTTCACGCTGCTCACTGCCAGACCTCACATTTGCACAAATGCACACAGGCTTATTTTTTCCCTTTTCTCAAAATTCAGTGTGAATATTCCATAGCCTTGCTCCCTCTGGTCCTTGCTCTGGTGGCTCTCATTCCCGTGGTGGGTGCTCTCTTTCGCTCACTTACTTGCTTCTCTGCTACCCCTCACTCCAGTTTCTCACATTTGTTCATTTCCTCAAAACATCCCAGAGTGACGGGCTCTAGTTTTAGCCTCAACACCCTCGTCCCCTCTCACATCCCTGCTTGTGGCCCAATCTGTCACTGGAGCCCGCGGTGCTTGTTCATCCTTTACTCTCTCACTCCTGGCAACAACAGCCACTAGCTGCTGTTTGTTACCTGCATCTCCTACTTACGACTCCCACATTCTCCCCAGGCTCTTACTTACTTACACTTCCCTCCTGCACCCCTGGCATCTGCCTGCTTGCATTGTAGACTTGTGCTTGTGCCCTGGGCTTGTGTGGAGCCACTGGGCCCTGCCCTGACCTTATTGCTTGTCTAATTCTGCACATCTTCATCCTGGGGGGTTGGCTGATGCTTGATAGCTGCTGTTGCTCTCCCTCCCACATACCAGTGGGGGCTATTGATAAGGTGCCTTTATCCCTCTCACAGCCTGCTGCCTCTGACTGGGTCGGCAGTGTGGCTGAGAAGTTGCACCCAAGAGTTTCAAACAGGATCTGCCCCCCTCTTTTGGATGCCAGGGATGTCTTGCTGCCCTAACTTTTCTTGTCTCTCTTTTCTGTCTCTTGTCCCTTACTCTACCTTTTCCCTGTTGTGTGGTGTGGGCACAAGCAGACCAAGCCGGGCGTCATTCAGCCTCTCTCCCGTGTGCGACAAAACGCGGCCCCACCTAGTTCGGAGGGCAGGGACAGCCCCAACCCCTTCCAGCAACCTGAGTCATGCTCCAGTGTCCAGAACTCTGTAAGTGGCCTGCAGTTCCTTCTCACTGAGCTGAGTCAGCCTGTTCCTGGTGGTTGCTGTGCCACCCTTCCTGGCAGGCAAGCTACACACACCCTCCTAGTGATGCCCATCGGGTTTAAAGGGAATTTGCTCATTATGGGCCGAAACGCCAACCAACCCTCTCTGGTCCCTGGAGGAGCTCTCTGCCCCATCTGAAAGGCACTGGAGTGCTGGGTGCTCCGTAGTCTTGTGTACGCTGGGATTTGCTCTCATTATAGCCATCTTTGGGTAACCACCAGTGACGCTATCCTGGTGAGAACCCCAGGAAAGACAGACAGAATCCTGATTCGCACCAGTGCAGCTTACTCTGGTTTCAAACAGGGGTGAGCAGCACAGTGGCACATGACGACTTTGCTTGTCTGTGCCAGGATTTGCATCAGTGCAGCTGCACCAGTGGCTGAAATCCCCAGGGCAGATAGAGTCTCGGACCTTCATTTACCTATAAGGTGCTGCGTTCTCTTGATGTATAAAGCCCTTCAGATCTTTTGTCCTGTCATCTCTCACACACCAGGGCAACAGCTTCTTGCTGTTACCTAGCTGTGTGGCTCTGCCCCCTTCGCTGGGGAGCACTGCACCATTGCTGCTTTGCAGAATGATTGCTTGCACATTGGCAATTGCTACAAGATGGTATCACAGTCAGGAGCGAGGAATCTCTGCAGGTCTCTGTGGCCTGGACATTAGGGGCCCAGACACAGGATTTCTGTGCTCTGGCAAGAATTACCACACGAGAACACTGGTCCAGTTGCAGCAGGGAAATATGCCAATGGTCCTGTTACTCGTTTTCACAGTGCCTGTGTGGCACTATTGAAAACCTAGAGAGAGATCCAGCCTGCCTCAAAGAGTCCCAGTATGAACTGGACAGACATCCCTGTCTGGGCCCAAATGAGACCTAGGCTGAAGAGCCAGAGTTCAAGTGATTCAGATACAGTAACTCCTCACTTAAAGTCGTCCCGGTTAATGTTGTTCCATTGTTTCGTTGCTGATCAATTAGGGAACATGCTTGTTTAAAGTTGCGCAATGCTCCCTTATAACGTTGTGTGGCAGTCACCTGTTTTGTCCACTGCTGGCAGAAAGAGCAGCCCGTTGGAGCAAGCTGGTGGCGGCTTGGCACCAGGGTGAACCGGCAGCCTCCCATCAACTCCCCACTCTCCTAAGTTCCCTGTTCAGCAGCTGCTCAGCAGGCTATCAATTGCCGGCAGTTCAGCTGTCCCTCTCTCCACTGCTGTGTGCTGCTCCTGCCCTCTGCCCTGGAGCTGCTCCTGGGAGCCTCCTGCTTGCTGTGCAAGTAGGCGGGGGAAGAGGGGTGCTAATGTCAGAGTGTCCCCCACCCCCCGTTCCTGCCCTCCGCTTATCCGCTCTCCATAGAGCGGGGGGGACATGACAGGGCTCAGGACGGAGAGAGCTTGCTGGCAGCGGCTGCTGTCTCAACTTGCTGATTTACTTAAATCATCCGATGAAGTGAGCTGTAGCCCACGAAAGTTTATGCTCAAATAAATTTATTAGTCTCTAAGGTGCCACAAGTACTCCTGTTCTTTTTGTGAATACAGACTAACAGGGCTGCTACTCTGAAACCTTAAAAAGGCAGTGTACTTAGAGTGGGGTCAGCGTACTTAAAGGGCCAATGCATGTCTCTCTCTCTCACACAGGGTGTGTGTCTCTGTCTCTCTGCCATGCTGTCTCCCCTCCCTCCATTCCTGCTGCCTTGTAGAGTGTGAGGCTACATTAACAACAATGTGTTAACCCTTGAGGGCTCAGCCGAGTGATAGTTCATCATTTAGCAGTAAGACATTCCCTGGGAAATATCCCACCCTCTGACTCCATCACCTCAACCAAGCTTAGAATGTGTACAGTATTAAACTGTTTGTTTAAAACGTATGCTGTGTGTATATATATATATATATATAAAATATATAAAATGTCTTTTGTCTGGTGAAAAAAATTTCCCTGGAATCTAACTCCCCCTCTTTACATTAATTCTTATGGAGAAATTGGATTCGCTTAACATGGTTTTGCTTAAAGTAGCATTTTTCAGGAATGTAACTATAACGTTAAGCAAGGAGTTACTGTATTTTAAAATCTCTTTCCAAGCTGGGTAGATTATTGTTAATCTGAGCAGAAGGGAAGACAACCAAACAAGAATAGATATCACTGTTAGAGCAAAGAGAAGGGCAGCAAACAAGCAAGGCTGAGTTAAGGCAGCCAAAGGGGCTGAGGGAGCGAGAAAAGAGGGAAGGAATCAAATGTGGAATTGAAGGGGAGAGACCATGTAACCACTGGTGAGGAAAGCTCTTGCCCCCACCGTCCTGAGGCCCTGAACAGGGTACCGCTCCCCATATAGGAAGGAAAAGGCGAGGAGCAGAGGACTTTGTTTATAGGCAGCCATGTAAAGCAGGCGTGTTCCCTTTTCAGGGGAGAGAGGAGAAGCCAGATCAGAGAGAGTCAAGGGTGAGGCTGGAAGCAGGAGGTCAAGGCACTGGTCATAGGTGGCACGTTCACTGACTGTAGTGATGAAGGGGAGGAGGGAGGTGGCAGAAGTGCGGGATCTCAGGTGGATTTTTATCCCGGGGGATTAGGGTGTGGTTGTGTTGTGAAGGGGGTGAGAATAGGGGCAAGGCAGATGTGTGTCTGGGATGGGATTGGGGGGTGGGGGAGACAGAAGGTGAAAGGAGGAGAGCAGAAAAGTTACAAGGAACGTGAAGTCCTGTTGGATCGTCTCAGTCTTTTCTGTCAGTACATTGGCAAAGATGCTAAGTGGGGAAACGCTTAAGGAGGCAAGAAGAGGAGATGGTGGGTCCTCCAGATGATAGATCCCTTCCTAGAAGGCAGCTGAGATGTTCTCAGTGCTAGTAAGAGGACCACAGAAATCTACAGGAGCCCTCAGTGTAGGGGGTGTGTGAGCACCGGCACTGACAGTGGTTTAAGTAGGAGTGCAATAGTCCTGCACTGAAATACAGGAGGAAACGGCCAGGCCGTCTTGCAGGGATAACTGGCCTAGCACCAGAGACAAGGCTGAGAGGTAACCTGAACTCTGTTATAGTCTTGGCCTTCACAGATACTGTGAGGTACTCTAAAATCTGGCATACCCAATCCAGACTTAGGAACTGGAGTGCAGTGTTTGGCTACCCATAGAGCCCATTGTTTTCGGCTCAGCCACACTAGCTTATGTCTGCCTGCAATCCCCAAGGAGCCTGGGAGCAGCACTGCCACCTGGGAAACCCCCACTGAACCAGGAGGCTCTGCCGCCAGAAGAAGCATTGGCCTATCCAGGACATGAGAGCCAGCAGTGTAAAATGCTCGTGTCCAAGGAAGCCACGGTGCATGGCAGCTACTCTGTCCGAGGCTGGGGGCTCTGTCTCTGATGCTCCGCTCTCCAGTCTCAAAACACATAAGGGGCTGGTTCTTTTCCTATTCTCTTCTTTATAGCAGCTATGATTAGCCTGACCTCTTCTGTCTCTGTCTCTGCAGCTGCGTCCCCCCTCTCCCCCCTCTCCTGAGGATGTCCCAGTCAATGTCAAGCAGGCATACAAGACCTTTGCAGCGGTGCCCCTGTCGCAGGCAAATAAGGTAGGGGTAGGGCAGGGATGATGACCTGGCTGCACAGACACCAGGGTGGCAGGGACGATGGGGATACTGGGAGCATCACAGGTGGGTCAGGAATGAGAATGGAGGCAGGAGGTGCTGTGGGTGAGGCAAAGACAAAGATAACCCCTCTCTCAAAAGTTTCCCTTTTCTCTCTCTCCTCAGGAGACGCACGGTCAGACAAGCACCGAGAAACCTAAAGCTTCTCCTGAGGTGAGTTTCAGTGGCTGGAAATGGAGTTGGAGTTGGGAGTCCTGATCACAGACTTTGGGGGATAAGGGCAGGATCCCAATGTGGGTAGATAGGAGGCAAAGTTCCCATCTGTGGCAATGTGGAGAGAGGGTTCAGACATGGGGTAGGGACCTGATGAAAGCAGGCATGTGGCCTGTGCCTGAAGGGACTAGATATGGGGTAGGGACCTAGGGAAGGCAGGCATGGGACATATACTCAGGGAGATTGGATACGGGGCAGGGATCCAGGGAAGGTGGGCACAGGGCACATGCCTGAAGAGATTGGACGTGGGGTAGGGACACAGGAAAGGTAGGCATGGGCACTTGCCTGCGGGGATTGGATATGGGGCAGGGTCTTTTAGTGGCTGACATGCTGCTGTGGCTGTTGCAGATGATGTCGTCTAGGGGACTGCACAGCCCAGAGCAGCGATCCTTCCGTGAGAGGCAAAAGTACTTTGAGATCGAGGTGAAGCAGCAGCAGGTGGAGAAGCCCCCCAAGCGTGTCTCCCTGGTGGGGGAGGATGACCTGAAGAAAATGAAGGAGGAGGAAGGTGCGATGGAGTCAGTTTTGGGGTGTTAGGTTTCTCTTTTGTGCTCTTGCGGGGTCTGTCCCCTGCCTGTTGGCTTTTGAGAGTGGGGGATCCTGCCTATTGAACATGGGACTGGTAGGGACCTCCTGAGTCACTGAGTCCAGTCCACTGCTATTACAGGCAACTCTGTCCTATCATCCCATTCATAAACTTACCAAGCTCCACCTTACAAGTAGTTGGGCTGTTTGCCCCCTGCTCCTACCAGAAGGCTATTCCAGAACCCCGCTGCTTGGATGGTTGGAACTGGAAATATTCTAATTTCCAGCCATCGGCTCCTGGGTTCCAGTTTATTAGGATGGGCGGGAGGGTGTCTCAAGCAACAGTACCATAAAATATTGAACCCCTGTGGTCAGGCCTGAAAAATCATGAGACTGGCTTTAAAATGACATGTGTTGGGTCTGTCTTTGCCTTCTGGCTTTGGAGCCCCTCTGAGCTCCATCTTCAAGCTTCTCTCCACAGCCAGGAGTGCTACCGTGTTTGTGTTTTAAATGGAAGCTGAGATTCTCCTTTGCTTGCTTCCCACTCCTGGGATGGGCTGGCCTGTACAACTCTGACAGTTAACAGTAGCTAGCAGTGCCCACTGAAGCACTTATATGCTGCCTCCTGCCCGTCTCTTCCCTGTTTTGAAGGGTCTAAGGGTGAGGCTATAAAAAGGGATTGCAGCACTCCTTCCAGCCGCCCGCAGCAGCAGACTACCAACCTCTCTGGACCTGGATCCAGATCCTATTTTTGATACAAGTGCTATCTAAAAACATTTTGGTTTAGAGTTTTACACTGTTAAGATTGTACATAGTTAGTAGTTACAGTTTTGGATAGGTAGTTTTTAGCAACGATAAGTAAGCTTTGGCTCCAAACTGAGGTGTCTTCTATGACAGATCTGAAAACTAAGAAGCCAAGTTTTAAATGCTTTTCGTCCTGCCCAGCAGTCTTCTCATAACACAAGAACTAAGGGTCACCAAATGAAATTAATAGGAAGCAGGTTTAAAACAAACAAAAGGCAGTATTTTTTTCCACACAATGCACAGTCAACCTGTGGAACTCTCTGCCAGAGGTTGTTGTGAAGGCCAAGACAATAGCAGAGTTCAAAAAAGAATTAGATAAATTCATGGAGGGTAGGTCCATCAATGACTATTAGCCAGGATGGGTAGGGATGGTGTCCCTAGGCTATGTTTGCCAGAAGCTGAAATGGGCGACAGGGGTTCATTCCCTCTGAAGCACCTGGCATCAGAAGACAGGACACTGGGCTAGATGGACCTTTAGTCTGACCCAGTATGGCCATATAAGATTTTCTGTCTTATTATCTATCCCTTTCCTAATGATTCACAACATTCTGTTTGCTTTTTTGGCTGCACTGCACATTGAGTAGATGTTTTCAGAGAACTATCCACAGTGACTCCAAGATCTCTTCCTTGAGTGGTAACAGCTAATTTAGACCCCATCATTTTGTATGTATAGTTGGGATTATGTTTTCCAATGTTCATTACTTTGCATTTATCTGCCATTTTGTTGCCCAGTCACCTAGTTTTGTGAAATCCCTTTGTGTCACTTCACAGTCTGCTTTCTACTTAACTATCCTGAGAAGTTTTGTATCAGCTACAGATTTTGACACCTCATTGTTTACATAAGAACATCCATACTGGGTCAGACCAAAGGTCCATCTAGCCCAGTATCCTGTCTTCCGACAGTGGCCAATGCCAGGTGCCCCAGAGGGAATGAATAGAACAGGCAATCATAGAATCATAGAATATCAGGGTTGGAAGGGACCTCAGGAGGTCATCTAGTCCAACCCCCTGCTCAAAGCAGGACCAATCCCCAACTAAATCATCCCAGCCAGAGCTTTGTCAAGCCTGACTTAAAAACCTCTAAGGAAGGAGATTCCACCACCTCCCTTGGTAGCCCATTCCAGTGTTTCACCACCCTCCTAGTGAAAAAGTTTTTCCTAATATCCAACCTAAACCTCCCCCACTGCAACTTGAGACCATTACTCCTTGTTCTGTCATCAGCTACCACTGAGAGCAGTCTTGAGCCATCCTCTTTGGAACCCCCTTTCAGGTAGTTGAAAGCAGCTATCAAATCCCCCCTCATTCTTCTCTTCCGTAGACTAAACATCCCCAGTTCCCTCAGCGTCTCCTCATAAGTCATGTGTTCATCAAGTGATCCATCCCCTGTCACTCATTTCCAGCTTCTGACAAACAGAGGCTAGTGACATCATCCCTGCCCATCCTGGAGAATAGCCATTGATGGACCTATACTCCATGAACTTATCTAGTCTGTTTTGAACCCTGTTATACTCTTGGCCTTCACAACAGCCTCTGGCAGAGAGTTCCACAGGTTGACTGTGCATTGTGTGGAAAAAAATACTGCCTTTTGTTTGTTTTAAACCTGCTGCCTATTAATTTCATTTGGTGACCCCTAGTTCTTGTGTTATGAGAGGGAATAAATAACTCTTCCTTATTTACTTTCTCCACACCAGTCATGATTTTAAAGACATCAATCATATCCCCCCTTAGACATCTTTTCCAAGCTGAAAAGTCCCAGTCTTATTAATCTCTCCTCATACGGAAGCCATTCCATACCCCTAATCATTTTTGTTGCCCCTTTCTGAACCTTTTCCAATTCCAATATATCTTTTTTGAGATTAGGTGACCACATCTGCACAAAGTATACAAGATGGGGGCGTACCATGGATTTATACAAAGGCAATATGATATTTTCTGCCTTACTATCTATCCCTTTCTTGATGATTCCCAACATTCTATTCACTTCTTTGACTGCCGCTGCACATTGACAGATGTTTTCAGAGAACTCTCCACAATGACTCCAAAAATCTCTTTCTTGAGTGGTAATGGCTAATTTAGATCCCATCGTTTTATATGTACAATTGGGATTATGTTTTCCAATGTGCGTTACGTTGCATTTATCATTGAATTTCATCTGCCATTTTGTTGTCCAGTCACCCAGTTTTGAGAGATCCTTTTGTGGCTCTTTGCAGTCAGCCTGGGACTTAACTATTTTAAGTAGTTTTGTATCATCTGCGAATTTTGCCACTTCACTGTCTATCTCTTTTTCCAGATCATTTATGAATATGTTGAACAGTACTGATCCCAGTACAGATCCCTGAGGGACACCACTATTTACCTCTCTCCATTCTGAAAACTGAGCATTTATTTCTATCCTTTGTTTCTTATCTTTTAACCAGTTACTTATCCATGACAGGACCTTCCCTCTTATTCCATGACAGCTTACTTTGCATAAGAGCCTTTGGTGAGGGACCTTGTCAAAGGCTTTCTGAAAATCTAAGTACACTATATCCACTGGATCACCCTTTTCCACATGCTTGTTTACACCTCAAAGAATTCTAGTAGATTAGTGATGCATGATTTCCCTTTACAAAAAACATGTTGACTCTTCCCCAACAAATCTCCCCAGAAAAATCATGGAGCAGGTCCTCAAGGAATCTATTTTGAAGCACTTGGAAGAGAGGAAGGTGATCAGGAAGCGTCAACATGGATTCACGAAGGGCAAGTCATGCCTGACCAACCTGATTGCCTTGTATGATGAGATAACTGGCTCTGTGGATAAGGGGGAAGTGGTAGACATGATATACCTTGATTTTAGCAAAGCTTTTGATACGGTCTCGCATAGTATTCTTGTCAGCAAGTTAAAGAAGTATGGATTGGATGAATGAAGAAGTATGGATTGGATGAATGAACCCTATAAGGTTGGCAGAAAGCTGGCTAAATCGTCAGGCTCAACGGGTAGTGATCAATGGCTTGATGTCTAGTTGGCAGCCGGTATCAGTGGAGTGCCCTGTGGGTTGGTCCGGGGGCCGGTTTTGTTCAACATCTTCATTAATGATCTGGTTGATGGGATGGATTGCACCCTCAGCAAGTTTGCAGATGACACTAAGATGTGGGGGAGGTAGATATGCTGGAGGGTAGGATAGGGTCCCGAGTGACCTAGACAAACAGGAGGATTGGGCCAAAATAAATCTGATGAGGTTCAACAAGGACAAGTGCAGTCTCCTGCACTTAGGATGGAAGAATCCCATGCACCGCTACAGGCTGGGAACTGACTGGCTAAGCAGCAGTTCTGCAGAAAAGGACCTGGGGATTTCAGTGGACGAGAATCTGGATATGAGTCAACAGTGTGCCCTTGTTGCCAAGAAGGCTAATGGCATATTGGGCTGCATTAGTAGGAGCCTTGCCAGCAGATCGAGGGAAGTGATTATTCCCTTCTATTTGGCACTGGTGAGGCCAGTACATCAAGGGACGTGATTGTTCCCCTCTATTCAACATTGGTGAGACCTCATCTGGAGTACTCGCAAAAAGAAAAGGAGTACTTGTGGCACCTTAGAGACTAACCAATTTATTTGAGCATGAGCTTTCGTGAGCTCATGCTCAAATAAATTGGTTAGTCTCTAAGGTGCCACAAGTACTCCTTTTCTTTTTGCTAATACAGACTAACACGGCTGTTACTCTGAAATCTGGAGTACTGTGTCCAGTTTTGGGTCCCCCATTACAGAAAGGATGTGGACAAATTGGAGAGAGTCCAGCAGAGGGCAACGAAAATGATTAGGGGGTTGGGGCACATGACTTACGAAGAGAGGCTGAGGGAACTGGGGTTATTTAGTCTACAAAAGAGAAGAGTGAGGGGAGATTTGATAGCAGCCTTCAACTACCTGAAGAGGGGTTCCAAAGAGGATGGAGCTAGGCTGTTCTCAGCGTGGCAGATGGCAGAACAAGAAGCAATGGTCTCCAGTTGCAGTGTGGGAGGTCTAGGTTGGATATTAGGAAACACTATTTCACTAGGAGAGTAGTGAAGCACTGGAATGGGTTCCTTAGGGAGGTGGTGGAATCTCCATCCTTAGAGGCTTTTAAGGCCCAGCTTGACAAAGCCCTTGCTGGGATGACTGAGTTGGTGTTGGTCCTGCTTTGAGCAGGGGATTGGACTAGATGACCTTCTGAGGTCTCTTCCAACCCTAATATTCTTTGATTTTCATGGATTCATAGAGTCCAAGACCAGAAGGGACCACTGTGATCATCTAGTCTGACCTCCTGAATAAAACAGAGCATAAAACTTACCCAAAATAATAATTTGCAGAGAAACATCCATTTTTTTAAAGGGTCTTATTCATGTGTACCCTCCTGTTTCCAATCCTGTACCTTCACAGGACCTGAATTTAGTTGTGTCTCACTTGATGGGTTCCTCCTTTGAACCCTTGGCAACAACTCTACTGCAGCTATCAATGAAACCAGTGTTTTTGATAGTAGTTACCTCTGCAAGGTGTTTGAGAGAGATACAGGAACTTTCAGCCAACTCTCCTTTTACAGTATTCCACAAAGGCAAGGTCTCTCTCAGGCCACTCCCTAAATGTATGCCTCAAGTCATATCTTCATTCTACTTCAACCAGACTATCTTCCAGTGTTCTTTCTGAAGCCTCATTCTTCCAGGATTGAAGAAAAACTTCATACCTGGGATTTTCAGAGGGCTCTGGCATTTTATCTGGACCACACAAGATCTGGCAAAGGTCCCTCCTTCACCAAGGATAATAGCCCACTTCACTAGGGCTCATTCTACTTCATCAGCCTTTTTGAACAACATTGCAATAGCAGACATTTACAAAGCAGCAACGTAGTGGTTGTGCATACCTTCTCCAGACACTACAGTATTACTCAAGCTTCCCAAGATGTCCGGGCCATGGAAGCAGGCAAAGTGGTTGGACAGGTCTCAAAAATATCCCCTTCTTGTATAAAAAAAAAAGTATCCCCCTCTTGCATTCCCCTGCCTTCCAACCCCTGCATGCTTAAACCCATCTTAGGTGAAAGGTCTAACTGATCGCCATACCTGGGGTTGGGAAGGAATTTTCCCTTTGGTCAGTTTGGCAGAGACCCTGGGGGTTTTTCGCTTTCCTGCACCACAGGTTACATGTCACTTGCAGGTTTAAACTAGTGTACATGGTGGATTCTCTGTAACTTGAAGTCTTTAAACCATGATTTGAGGCCTTCAGTAACTCAACCAAAGGTTAGGAATCTATTTCAGGAGTGGGTGAGTGAGGTTCTGTGGCCTATGATGTGCAGGAAGTCAGACTAGATGATCACGATGGTCCCTTCTGACCTTAAAGCCTATCAGTCTATAGATCTATGAGAATATAGGCCTCTGAACAGTCTGTGCCCATGGGAGGTGGGTGGAGTTTTGCCCATCCCTTGCCATGACTCTGGCCTTCCTTGGGTGGGCAGGATCATCAGCTAATCTGGCCTCCATCCCCCCAGCAGAGTCCTACCTATTGGCTCCCCATTTCACTGTCCCTGATGTGTGGGGAGTGGGTCTGCTTGTCAGCTCAGCTGGGGGGGGATGATGTTTGCCCGTTAGCTCCTGGGGCTCTATGTCCATGGAGGGATAGGTCTGAATCTAGCTGTTGACTCCTAGAGGTCTGATCCCAGACACGCATATCAGATCCTGTGGGGTCCATAGAATCATAGAATATCAGGGTTGGAAGGGACCCCTGAAGGTCATCTAGTCCAACCCCCTGCTCGAAGCAGGACCAATTCCCAGTTAAATCATCCCAGCCAGGGCTTTGTCAAGCCTGACCTTAAAAACTTCCAAGGAAGGAGATTCCACCACCTCCCTAGGCAACGCATTCCAGTGTTTCACCACCCTCTTAGTGAAAAAGTTTTTCCTAATATCCAATCTAAACCTCCCCCACTGCAACTTGAGGCCATTACTCCTCGTTCTGTCATCTGCTACCATTGAGAACAGTCTAGAGCCATCCTCTTTGGAACCCCCTTTCAGGTAGTTGAAAGCAGCTATCAAATCCCCCCTCATTCTTCTCTTCTGCAGGCTAAACAATCCCAGCTCCCTCAGCCTCTCCTCATAAGTCATGTGTTCTAGACCCCTAATCATTTTTGTTGCCCTTCGCTGGACTCTCTCCAATTTATCCACATCCTTCTTGTAGTGTGGGGCCCAAAACTGGACACAGTACTCCAGATGAGGCCTCACCAATGTCGAATAGAGGGGGACGATCACGTCCCTCGATCTGCTCGCTATGCCCCTACTTATACATCCCAAAATGCCATTGGCCTTCTTGGCAACAAGGGCACACTGCTGACTCATATCCAGTTTCTCGTCCACTGTCACCCCTAGGTCCTTTTCCGCAGAACTGCTGCCTAGCCATTCGGTCCCTAGTCTGTAGCGGTGCATTGGGTTCTTCCGTCCTAAGTGAAGGACCCTGCACTTATCCTTATTGAACCTCATCAGATTTCTTGTGGCCCAATCCTCCAATTTGTCTAGGTCCTTCTGTATCCTATCCCTCCCCTCCAGCGTATCTACCACTCCTCCCAGTTTAGTATCGTCCGCAAATTTGCTGAGAGTGCAATCCACACCCTCCTCCAGATCATTTATGAAGATATTGAACAAAACCGGCCCCAGGACTGACCCCTGGGGCACTCCACTTGACACCGGCTGCCAACTAGACATGGAGCCATTGATCACTACCCGTTGAGCCCGACAATCTAGCCAGCTTTCTACCCACCCTATAGTGCATTCATCCAGCCCATCTCAACAGGGGGTCTGCCCATTGGTTCCTAGGCGGTTCCCATCCATGGAGGAGTTACAGAGGGTGAAGCAGTTGGAGGCTCTCTGAGATTATAGCTGGAAGAAAGGTAGGGAAAAGGTTTTGCTGATTACAAAGAAGTGATTAAGAGGACAGGTTGAAAGGCATCGAGGCTGGTAAAGGAGTAGATGCTAAGAGAGCTCAAGAGAAGTGTTTCTTCAGGGAGGGAATCGATTCAAAGACGGTTACAGAAATTGTAGGATTCTATTGCAGAGAGTGAGCGAGGCCCTTAAAGGGAAAGGACCTACCCAGAGATTGTTCCCATGAACCTCGGTGGCCATGGGAAACACTGCTGGCAGCCAGCTCTGCAGTTCTCTTCCCACTCATATGGGTCTGTCTCATTTTGGCAGCTCGTAAACTGCAGCAGAAACGGGCTCTGCTGTTGGAGGAGGAGGAGGAGGAGGAAGAGGAGGATGTGGGGACGCAGATGCCCGATATGAGCATGCAGTCCAGTGTCATCATCGAAGGAGTGGAGTACAAGATCAAGAGACTAAATGGAAGGAGCATCCAGTCCCCGGCAACTCGGTAAGACCAGCTGGCAGCTCAGATCCAGCTCTGTGTCCTAGGAGTTGGCCAGCATCACCTTTCCCCAGATGGGGAGGTGTGGGCAGGCCCCACCACCTTTGCTGGGGAATTGGGTATCACAAGGCATACAGTTTGTCTCCAGGTCCTTGTTCTCAAATGAGTGGCTGCCCAGATCCTGCCCTTGGGTACCTGGAGTCATTGATTGTAGTTGTGGTTAGCTTGGGACACGCACCTCTTTGCTGAGCCTGTGCCAAGCCCTGCCCTTTAGGCTCTTGCATTATGCCTGGGTCTGCAGGAGTCTCTTTCCCCAGGCTGCGGTTCTGCGTTGGTGGTGCTTCTTTCATTCCTTGCCCTGCAGATTTGCCTTACAGGTGGAGCATTGGGCTTCAAACGGAATAAAGCTCAGGTTGCTGCCTTTGAACTGTCTCAGAATCTTGTCTGTCTGACTCTTTCCCCATAAGCTGCAGCAGGACCATGCCTCGGGCCAAAGGGCCAATCATCTTTGTCTTGTATGCTTTGGCTTAGAGTCTTCTCATCCTGCCTGACCACGCTCCATGCCCTCATGTTTGCTCCAGTTTCTGCTCCCCATCTCCTCATTAACATTTGTAGCATCCAGTCTCAGTCCAGAAACACCTCGCATTACACCTGCATAGTGAGGGTTCCCCACTGCACTGCCGTGCTAAACTGGGCTCCTGGCAAACACTAAAGAAGGGCAGCAGCCAAACATGCAGTCTTTGCAGAGGCAGTTTATCCCTCCTCTCCCCACAGCCGGATGCAGCTCAGATAGCGTCACTCTGTGAAGGTGGGGTGCAGGTCACCGCCCTTTGGTGCTCTCCCTTTGGTGGGCTAAAGGGTTGTGGGCCAGTCCATCCTACAGTGAGCTCTGGAGAATGTATCTGTGGCATCCACATCACTGGCTCAGTTGCACCTCAGGCTGATTGCTCAGTTGGTCTCCAGTGAGTTTAATAGAAGGACGGTACTTAGGGTGGGAACAGGCTACAACTTCTCTACCCAATCAACTCCTTCTCTGATCTGGGTGGGAATAGGCAGCTGGTGGCAATATTGTGATAGGAAATAAAATCTTTGGTTGCTTATTCAGGGCCAAATTCTGTGCTGACTTATACATAGAGCACACTGGGCCAATGGCATTGCAAAGGGTGTCTACGAGGGCTGCCTGAGGGCAGACTTTGTGCCTTCAGAGAGATCTGACATCAGCAAAGGAAAAGCAAGAAGCGGTCAGTCAACCATCACAGCCTGGAGGCTGGAGGGAGCAGGGTTGGATTTAGGAAAGAGCTGTCAGGTGAGCACAATAATTTACAGTTGATACATCAGGCCAGGGTGACAGTCAGACCTCTGGGTGAGGAAGATGAGTTTGGCTGCCTGTCTGGGGTGAGATAGATGCATATATCAGAGAGGATGCAGCTGTGATAATGGAGATGGGACATGATTGGGGCCTGGACCTGCTGAGAGCTCATGATGTCAGAACAGAGAGAAAGGTAGGCTCTTCGAGATTCTGAGGAGAAATCCCGAGCCTGGAGGTAGAAGGAAGGGGGATGGCTCTCAGATTACAGGGCAGGTGCCGGCAGTCTCAGTGATAACAAAGGTGAGGCAGAATGAAGAGGATGTGTACCTGTCAGCCTGCTCCCAGTCTCTTGAGGTTCTGCCGTAGGACCTGGGAGGCTCTTCCCATGATCTGCAAGTTCTGGTTTCACCAACTGACCTGGTTACCAGGTGACTGTAGTGTCTGCTTCCTGTGGCTCAGGTCCATGGGAAGGGGGATCTGTGCTCTGAACCCTCCAGGGTATGCATGCCTCCAGCATGCTTGGTTGACATGTCTGTGTTGCTGCCAGGATCTCTGAGGCGGATGAGCACAGCAGCTCCCAGAGAAACTCACTGGAAGAAGGATTCAAGCCCGAGCAGAGACCTAACTCTATGTCTGGGTAAGAGGGGACTCTGGAGGGGGAGGAGTAACACTGCACTGCAACACCCCCTGCCCTTCCCTGCCTGCTGCCCACAGACTGCCACATAGTGGGCCAGACCACTCTGCCTTTCAGCAAGGAATGGGGTAACAGGCAGGCTTCGGGGAGGTGTGGGATATAGAGCAGAGACATGTCTTTGGGGAGGGATAGGTGTTGGGGGGCATGGGTCGGGTACAGGGCGTGCGGGGCATGGGTTGGGTACTTAGTGAGAGCCAGAAGCCTGGGGGGTTGGACTAGGGATGCTGTGGGGCCCTTCCTTTGAGGAGATCTTGGGGGGCTCAGGGCTTTGGGCAGGGTACAAGGTAGGACCTCTACTTTGAGGAGGGAGAGCAGGAAGTCTGGGGACTGGAGGGTGGGCTGGGCCAAGCCCCTTGTTATTCCTGGCTTCTCTTCCCAGACTGATCCCAGTTTACCCAGGAGGGGGCGAGACAGGGGCACCTGTGCGAACGGCCAAAGCTGAGCGACGGCACCAGGAGCGATTGCGGATGCAGAGCCCTGAATTCCTGAGTACCCAGGAGAAGGAGCTGTCTCCAGCTGAGCGCCGGGCCCTGGAGGCAGAGAAACGAGCCATGTGGAGGGCAGCACGGTGAGTCAAGGGGAGCCTGCTATCCCTCTTTCTTTACTAGCAGGGTCTGATGTCGTGTCATTGAATCTGTAGCATCAGAGAGAGGGAATGTTTAGGGGCCAGGGGTAAGGGAGGTTGTAGTGACCAGAACATAGTGCACAGGCCTATCTGCCTATCCAATCCTGTCTACCTCTGACAGGAGCTTGAGGGGTTCGTCTCTTCTTTATACTTTAGCAACACTTGTGTAGGTCTTCATGACAATAAAGTCTCATTGTATTGACTTCAGCTCAGGCACTGACGTTCATGTGACCGTGCGCAATTTCCTTCCCTCTCTTTGCACCTGTTTTTTCCACCTGTTCCATAGAATCAGAACAAAGAGACTTGCAGTGAAACTTAAAAGGTGGCAAATGCAAAACTGATAAAAGGAAATTCCTTTCTACACACATAATGGGCAATTAGACTGTGGAACTCACAACCACAAGATGTTATTGAGGCCAGGTTCAAATAGGGATTGAACAGTTATATGGATAACAAACATGTCCAAAGTTATAACAATTAATGCAAACAAACATTTTGGAAACAAGATAAAAACTCCTGCTTCGGGATTTAAAACAGTCTCTATTAGGAGTTAGAATGAGATCTTCATGGGTGTAGATTATTCCACAATTGTTACCACAAGGTTTCTTGCCCATTCCTCTGAAGCACCTGGTGCTGACCACTGCTGGAGACAGGATACTGGTCTAGATGGACTTTGGGTCTGATCCAGTCTGGCAATTCCTATGTTCCTGTGTATGTTGGGGATCTTCCTCCCATGGAGGCTATGAGGATGAATGAGTTAATGTTTGTAAAGTCTTCTAGAGCCTTGGATGGAAGATGCTGGAGCCAGTGCATTGGTTTGAGGCTGGAAAGCTGAGAGTCCCATGTTATTAGAAAGGTCGCATAGTATTACTGTACCTTTTATAGTTATTTAAAACCAAATTGAACCAATGTTCACAGAACCAGGGCTCATCCCTCTTTCCCTGGGGAGACGATGCCTCAGTAACAGGGTTCCCATTCCTTCCTCTGTGAGGGGATGATTCTCCAGCCAGATCCCTCTTCCAGCCAGGACGTTCTTCCATAGCACTTCCTTAATTTCACCACATTTTATGGCATTCTGTATAATCTCTCCCTATAAATCTGGCCCTCTGGCTGCCGGAGCACTGTTGCTCTTCTCTGAAGTTTCTTCACTGTTTAATATGAGGCACCCAGATATAGGCATGACATTTCAGTCAGTGTATTACTATGGGCTATCTCTGCTTTTCATTTCATGCCTCTCTAGAGCAGGCCCAAGTAGCACTGGTCTCATTCTGTTACTGTGTCACATTGTACACTCTGTTGTAAATGGCTCTTTGCTCTCGTAGCTCCCTTCTGGCCATTTCTGCTCCCCCACGCATAGTGTCAGGGGTTTGCACTTGTATGGCACATGACACAGAGCACTGCTGTCATTAAGGATGGGTTCTGTTTTTCCACTTGAAACAGGGATTTTCCCTCATTGTTTTTCATGGAGAGTACAGTGTATCTTCCCCCAATTTACAGCACATAATCTGAAAAGGAATGGAATTTTCTGAGAATTTTTCAGTTAACGGTTGAAGTGTAAATTAGTTAAAAATTAGTCCTTTAAGAAACATTTCTCTCATTTTTGGGGCACCTTCTAGCTAACAAACTGAAAAGATAGTCTTAAATGTACATTTGAAGAAACTAGGTTATTATTCAGGGCTTCGGCGTGGAGCCCGGAGATGGAGCACGAAGCAGCTCCAGAGCAGTGGAGCTGCAGGTTTTTGCCTGGAGCTGGAGCGGAGCCGCAGCACAGCTCCAAAGCCCTGTTATTATTAAGCAAAGTTACTAACAATCTTAACGTCTAAGTTTTGTCCTTAAAGTTCACAATTTGGCCTTATTCAAAATGGCCATCATTTCCCATAACTTTCAGGGCAATGAAGCCAAAGAGTGCCCTTAGGGAAGATGGCTGCCTCTTCACTAAAGTCATGGCGTGTGGCAGTGAACCTTCCATGACTAAGATTGCCTCCATATCCCATTAGAATCATAGAATCATAGAAGATTAGGGCTGGAAGAGACTTCAGGAGGTCATCTAGTCCAATCTCCTGCTCAAAGCAGGACCAATCCCCAACTAAATCATCCCAGCCAGGGCTTTGTCAAGCCTGATCTTAAAAACTTCTAAGGAAGGAGATTCCACCACCTCCCTAGGTAATGCATTCCAGCGCTTCACCACACTCCTAGTGAAAAAGTTTTTCCTAATATCCAACCTAAACCTCCCCCACTGCAACTTGAGACCATTACTCCTCGTTCTGTCATCTGCCACCACTGAGAACATGCGAGCTCCATCCTCTTTGGAACCCCCTTCAGGTAGTTGAAGGCTGCTATCAAATCCCCCCTCATTCTTCTCGTCTGCAGACTAAATAACCCCAGCTCCCTCAGCCTCTCCTCATAAGTCATGTGTCCCAGCCCCCTGATCATTTTGTTGCCCTCCGCTGGACTCTCTGCAATTTGTCCACATCCCTTTTGTAGCGGGGGGACCAAAACTGGAAACAATACTCCACGTGTGGCCTCACCGGTGCCGAATAGAGGGGAATAATCACTTCCCTTGATCTGCTGGCAATGCTCCTACTAATGCAGCCCAATATGCGGTTGGCCTTCTTGGCAACAAGGGCACACTGCTGACTTATATACAGCGTCTCGTCCACTGTAATCCCCAGGTCCTTTTCTGCAGAACTGCTGCTTAGCCAGTCGGTCCCCAGCCTGTAGCACTGCATGGGATTCTTCCTTCCTAAGTGCAGGACTCTGCACTTGTTCTTGTTGAACCTCATCAGATTTCTTTTGGCCCAGTCCTCCTGTTTGTCCAAGTCACTGTGGACCCTATCCCTACCCTCCAGCATATCTACCTCTCCCCCCAGCTTAGTGTCATCTGCGAACTTGCTGAGGATGCAATTCATCCCATCATCCAGGTCATTAATGAAGATGTTGAACAAAACTGGCCCCAGGACCGACCCCTGGGGCACGCCGCTTGATACCAGCTGCCAACTAGACATGGAGCCATTGATCACTACCCATTGAGCCCAACGATCCAGCCAGCTTTCTATCCACCTTATAGTCAATTCATCCAATCCATACTCTTTTAACTTGCTGGCAAGAATACTGTGGGAGACCGTATCAAAAGCTTTTCTAAAGTCAAGATATATCACATCCACCACTTTCCCCATATCCACAGAGCCAGTTATCTCATCATACAAGGCAATCAGGTTGGTCAGGCATGACTTGCCCTTGGTGAATCCATGTTGACTGTTCCTGATCCCCCTCCTCTCCTCCAAGTGCTTCAAAATGGATTCCTTGAGGACCTGCTCCATGATTTTTCTGGGGACTGAAGTGAGGCTGACCGGTCTGTAGTTCCCCAGGTTCTCTTTCTTCCTTTTTTAAAATATGGGCACTATATTTGCCTTTTTTCAATCGTCTGGGACCTCCCCCACTCACCACATATTTTCAAAGAACATGGCCAATGTCTCTGTAATCACATCAGCCAACTCCCTCAGCACCCTTGGATACATTGGACCCATGGACTTGTGCATGTCCAGTGTTTCTAAATAGTCCTTAACCTGTTATTTCACCACTGAGGGCTCCTCCCACTACTGTGCTGCCCAGTGCAGCACTCTGGGAGCTGACCTTGTCTGTGAAGACCGAGGCAAAAAAAGCATTGAGTACTTCAGCTTTTTCCACATCATCTGTCACTAGGTTGCCTCCCCCATTCAGTAAGGGTCCCACACTTTCCCTGACCTTCTTCTTGTTGCTAACATACCTGTAGAAACCCTTCTTGTTACCTTTCACATCCCTTGCTAGTTACAACTCCAGTCTTGCCTTGGCCTTCCTGATTACACCACTGCATGCTCGAGCAATATTTTTATACTCCTCCCTAGTCATCTGTCCAAATTTCCACTTCCTGTAAGCTTCCTTTTTGACTTTAAGCTCACCAAAGATTTCACTGTTAAGCCAAGCTGGTCGTCTGCCATATTTGCTATTCTTTCTGCACATCGGGATGGTTTGTTCCTACACCCTCAGTAAGGCTTCTTTAAAATACAGCCAGCTTTCCTGGACTCCTTGCCCCCTCATATTAGCCTCCCAGGGGATCCTGCCCATCAGTTCCCTAAGGGAGTCTAAGTCTGTTTTTCTGAAGTCCAGGGTCCGTATTTTGCTACTCTCCTTCCTTTTGTCAGGATCCTGCACTCAACCATCTCATGGTCACTGCTGCCTAGATTGCCTCCCGTTTCTACTTCCCCTACCAATTCTTCCCTGTTTGTAAGCAGTAGGTCAAGAGAAGCACAGCCCCTAGTTGGTTCCTCCAGCACTTGTACCAGGAAGTTGTCCCCAACACTCTCCAAAACCTTCCTAGGTTGTCTGTGCATTTCTAATGGGACTGAAACCAGGAGGCCTGCAGTGATGATGGCTGCCCCTACACTCTGGTTGTAAAACTGGGAAGAGCTAGTCTATGCCACGAACCCAGCTCAGAAGACAAAGGATGGTCCATTGGTTTGGGGCTTGAACTCCAGAAACCCAGGTTGAATTCCCTACTCCACCACAGACTTCCTGTGTGACCTTGGGCAAATCACTTGGTATATCTATGTCTCTGTTCCCCATGTGTAAAATGGGGACACAGCTCTTCTCTCCCTCACCAGAGTGTCGAGAGAAGAAACACATTAAAAGTTGTGAGCTGTTCAGATCCTATGGCAAAGGGGGCTTTCGACGTTCCATAGTCAAAGGGGGTAGCAGCTGAGGTTCCCCGCTATGGAATCTCTTCAGCCTCTGTAGCTTTAACAGGATTTCCTTTGCTCGGAGGCGCTGTGGCTAGCCCAGTGGAAGAGGAGTGGCACACGGCAGGCTTCCCCCTTCCCAGAGATTTCTGCATCATTGTGCTGGTGTGAGGGGTGGCAGAAACAGATCTGCTCTCCCCCACAGTTCCCCTGCTCTCCCCCCAGCTTGGTGTCTCCTCACCCCCCACTTCAAACATCTGCTTTTTATGCATATCTCAACATACCAGAAGGAGAAACTTGTATGTGGGGCTGTCATCCTTTCCCCCCTTTTGTGCCACCTCCAGTACTTACCATATAGGGGTCACTGGTTGATCGAGATGTTAAAGAAGTACTCAAGGCCAATTAGGCCATTGTGGAGAAACTAAATTAATTCTTTGCATCGGTCTTTACGGCTGAGGACGTGAGGGAGATTCCCAAACCTGAGCCATTCTTTTTAGGTGACAAATCTAAGGAATTGTCCCAGATTGAGGTGTCATTAGAGGAGGTTTTGGATCAAATTGATAAACTAAACAGTAATAAGTCACCAGGACCAGATGGGATTCACCCAAGAGTTCTGAAGGAACTTAAATGTGAAATTGCAGGACTACTAACTGTAGTCTGTAACCTATCATTTAAATCAGCTTCTGTACCAAATGACTGGAGGACAGCTAATGTGACGCCAATTTTTAAAAAGGGCTCCAGAGGTGATACCGGCAATTACAGGCCAGTAAACCTGATTCAGTACCGAGCAAACTGGTTATAGTAAAGAACAAAATTGTCAGACACATAGACGAACATAATTTGTTGGGGAAGAGTTAACATAGTTTTTGTAAAGGGAACTCATGCCTCAACAATCTACTAGAATTCTTTGAGGGGGTCAACAAGCATGTGGACAAGGGGGATCCAGTGGATATAATGTACTTAGATTTTCAGAAAGCCTTTGACAAGATCCCTCATCAAAGGCTCTTAAGCAAAGTAAGCTGTCATGGGATAAGAGGGAAGGTCCTTTCATGGATTGGTAACTAGTTAAAAGATAGGAAACAAAGGGTAGGCATAAATGGTCAGTTTTCAGAACGGAGAGAGGTAAATAATGGTGTCCCCCAGGGGTCTGTTCTGGGCCCAGTCCTATTCAACATATTCATAAATGATCTGAAAAAAGGGGTTAGCAGTGAGGTGGCAAAATTTGCAGGTGGTACAAAACTACTCGAGACAGTTAAGTCCAAAGCAGACTGCAAAGAGCTACAAAGGGATCTCAGAAAACTGGGTGACTGGGCAACAAAATGGCAGATGAAATTCAACGTAATGTACATTGGAAAACATAATCTCAACTATACATATAAAACGAAGGGGTCTAAATTAGCTGTTACCACTCAAGAAAGAGATTCTGGAATCATTGTAGATATTTCTCTGAAAACATCTGCTCAGTGTGCAGCAGCAGTCAAAAAAGCGAACAGAATGTTGGGAATCTTCAAGAAAGGGATAGATAATAAGACAGAGAATATCATAATGCCTCTGTATAAATCCATGGTATGCCCACATCTTGAATACTGTGTGCAGATGTGGTTGCCCCATCTCAAAAAGGATATATTGGAATTGGAAGTTTTAGAAAAGGGGAACAAAAATGATTAGGGGTATGGAACGGCTTCCGTATGAGGAGAGATTAATAAGACTGGGACTTTTCAGCTTGGAAAAGAGACGGCTAAGGAGGGATATGATTGAGGTCTATGAAATCATAACTGATGTAGAGAAAGTAAATATGAAATATTATTTACTCCTCATAACACAAGAACTAGGGGTCACCAAATGTAATTAATAAGCAGCAGGTTTAAAACAAACAAAAGGAAGTATTTCTTTACACAGCACAAATTCAATCTGTGGAACTCCTTTCCAGAGGATGTTGTGAAGGTCATGACTGTACTGGGTTCAAAAAAGAATAGATGAATTCATGGAGGATAGTTCCATCTATGGCTATTAGCCAGGATGGGCAGGGGTGATGTCCCTAACCTCTGTTTGCCAGAAGCTGGGAATGGGTGACAGGGAATGGATCATTTGATGATTACCTTTTCTGTTCATTCCCTCTGGGGCATCTGGCATTGGTCACTGTTGGAAGACAGGATACTGGGCTAGATGGACCTTTGGTCTGACCCAGTATGGCCATTCTTATATTCTTATTAAATATATATACAAAAGCTCTGTTTTAAAGGGATTAAAGCTGGATAACTGTGAAATCCCCCAACTCAAGCCTTTAAAAGCAAGGCTATGCCACATTATGGAACATTTCTCCTGTACTCTAACACCCACGTTGCATATTTCAAGACTCTGCATTATCACAATGAACATCCTTCTATTCCCCAGTAGAGAGGGGAAACACACTATAGGCAAGCAGCAGACAGCATTGATTTGGTCAGCTTAATGTACCATCTCAACATACACACACCTTATACATCATTGAAAGCTTATGATGGCTACTTAAAGGTGAGGTATGATGTGGAACTGTCAACTTGTGCCATTACCATAGAAAACGGGGATAAACAATGACATCTTCAACACGTTAAAATGACCACTTTGAAATTTTCGGATTTGTTTCTCTTAGTTTAATGACTCTGTATTATTTCAAGAAATACAATTGAATTTCTTTGTGACCTCAAAGTATTGCAGCAACAATCTAAAAGGTAAATTAAAATCTAATAATAAATTTGTACAGGTATAATTGAAACGTAACAGAGCTGGTGACATTTCTGGTCAACACCATTATCCTCATCTTGTTCATCGTTGTGACCCCTGTCAGGAGTGCGCGGGTTATCACAGTCTTCGCTGCCTCAGCACAGACAAAGTGTGCTGACTACAGGCAGAGTTGCTTGTGCAGCAACCCCTCCTGGCACAGGTGCACACAAGATCTTGTAGAAGCTCAGATGCCATTGGGCCTTAGAAGAATACAGGAAGTAGTTCATCATCTACATTTTTTCATCCATGTTGCAATAAAGATCCAACATCTGGCTTACCTGTGTGTTAAGACATCCAAATAGTTGTTTGCCAAATGCTCTTTCGACACGCCCTTCAAAACTGTTCTTACATGGTGGGAGTTTGGCCAGTGTCTCGTCCTTTTTGCTGGCTAGATGGAGCCACAAACAATTGAGGTCTCTGTGGGTCTCCTTTTCTTTGTTGCTCTGGTCATACAGCACTGCTACCAACTTCCTTGCTGCAGAAATTGCGGCTTGTCGGTCACTCTCTCCTAATTTGGCAAGATCTCTGAAGTGGTAAGCTCCCTTTGTTTTGACAACATTAAACGCAGATTTTTTTCCTGCTATCAAATAGGGATGACACAGAGTCACATCTATGTATGTTGTAGAAGTTAGGAGTGAGTGTGTCACAAATTGCATGCACAGGTATAGAGTGACACTTGTCAATTTTGCCGGTAATGTTGCTTGTTTCAATCCACATGTTATCTATGTGTTCCATTTTTGGAAAGTAGTGAACAGTAAGGACCAAATCATCTGTATCAAGTGACCTAATTACTATGGTTTCTTTGGTACCAAGAGATCCAAAAGCTATATTGGCACATACAACATGCAGCAGCATCCTTGTGTCCGCTTCTTCTTGAGTATTGTATAAATCTTGGGCTTCTTGACTTTAGTAAAGCTTTTGATACTGTCTTGCGTGACCTTCTCTTAAATAAACTAGGGAAATGCAACCTAGATGGAGCCACTATAAGGTGAGTGTAAAACTGGTTGGAAAACTGTTCCCAGAGCGTAGTTATCAGTGGTTCACAGTCATGCTGGAAGGGTATAATGAGTGGGGTCCCGCAGGGATCAGTTCTAGGTTCGGTTCTTTTCAATATCTTCATCAATGACTTAGATAATGGCATAGAGAATACACTTATAAAGTTTGTGGATGATACCAAGCTGGGAGGGGTTGCAAGTGCTTTGGAGGATAGGATTAAAAATTCAAAATGATCTGGACACACTGGAGAAATAGTCTGAAGTAAATAGGATGAAATTCAATAAGGACAAATGCAGAGTACTCCATTTAAGAAGGAACAATCAGTTGAACACATACAAAATGGGAAATGGCTGCCTGAGAAGGAGTACTGCAAAAAGGGATCTGGGGGTCATAGTGGATCACAAACGAAATAGGAGTCAACAGTGTAACACTGTTGCAAAAAAAGGGAACATCATTCTGAGATGTATTAGCAGGAGTGTTCTAAGCAAGACATGAGAAGTAGTTGTTCTGCTCTACTTCACACTGATTAGTCCTCAACTGGAGTATTGTGTCCAGTTCTGGGCGCCACACTTCGGGAAAGATGTGGACAAATTGAAGAGAGTCCAGAGAAGAGCAACAAAAATGATTAAAGGTCTAGAAAATATGACCTGTGAAGGAAGATTGAAAAAATTGGGTTTGTTTAGTCTGGAAAAGAGAAGACTGAGAGGGGACATGATAACCATTTTTAAGTCTATAAAAGGTTGTTACAAGGAGGACAGGGCTCTGTGGGAAAAAGTTTCTGGACTGATTCCTGTGTGATTGCCCCTCCCTTGCCAGACTCAAATTTGGTCATCTTGGTCATGTCAGCAAATGTTTTGATGCCAGATTTCTTGACTGGGCTGAAGAAGCTACATGCCCCATCAGATTCAAGTGCACCTCTCTCAAATATCTCCATTCGTTCTTCACCAACATCTGGTATTTTCTGTAGAGACTCTTGTACATCTGATGTTACAGTAGATATGTTGATCGGCACCTCTGGATGGGATTCAGGGTCAGGTGGGTTTGTCATAGTGTTGATGACATGGTTGGTAAGGGCTATAACAGGCTCTTCATCCCTCTTCAGTGCAGAGGCAAGGACTTGTTTGTGGACTTTGTCTTCACTACTGCTTGTTAGACCCTTCTTTCTGTCAGAGCTTTTGCATTTTAGGGTATGTCTTTTGAGGTTCCATCTGACAAGGACTGACTTCTTTCTTGTCAGTCCTACAATCCCACTGCTGCCCTTTGAGTCTGCTTGACAGTTTTCTCAGTTACCATGTGGCACATGCTAGGTTGCAATCGAGGCCAGTGAAGGGTTGCATCACCACCTGCCCTCAAAATGCTGTGCTGATATGATTCTCTTGTCTGAACACTCCCAGCCAGCAGACAAGTCTGCACTGAGTGTCTGTGCGTTAAGACGCCCTGACACAACAATTCTGATTCCAGCAGCCTGCTTGTTACACCACTGCCACACTCTGGCTCCACCGGCCTTGGTTACCCTAGAAAAATAACACTAGCATCTCCCAGTCTTGAATTTTCCCCAAACTGTGTGGTCTGCAAAGTCCAGCCTCTTCCTGGATCATTGAGAGAGACATTAAGATTCATTTGTTCCTTTAAAGATACAATACCTAGCAGCTTGCCACATTGAAGTTAACATTCACTTTACATTAAACACCCCTCTGGATTGGTTTAGATTAGGGCGTCAATTAATTGGAATTAACTCACGCGGTTAATTAAAAAAAATTAATTGTGATAAAAAATTTATTGCTATTAATCGCAGTTTTAATTGCACTGTTAAACACAAGAATCCAATTGAAAATTATTAAATATTTTTGGATGTTCTACATTTTCAAATATATTGATTTAAATTACAACACAGAATACAGAGTGTACTGTGCTCACTTTATATTATTATTTTTTATTACAAATATTTGCACTGTAAAAATGATGAACAAAATAAATGTATTTTTCAGTTCATCTCATACAAGTACTGTAACGCGATCTCTTTATCGTGAAAATTGAACTTACAAATGTACAATTATGTACAAAAAATAACTGCATTCAAAAATAAAACAATGTGAACCTTTACAGCCTATAAGTCCACTCAGTCCTACTTCTTGTTCAGCCAATTGCTAAGTCAGATAAGTTTGTTTACATTTAAAGGAGATAATGCTGCCTGCTTATTATTTACAGTGTCACCTGAAAGTGAGAATAGGCATTTGCATGGCACTTTTGTAGCTAGCATTGCAAGGTATTTATGTGCCAGATATGCTAAACATTCGTATGCCCCTTCATGCTTCAGTCACAATTCCAGAGTTCATGCTTCCATGCTGATGACGCTTGTTAAAAAAACAATGCATTAATTAAATTTGTGACTCAACTCCTTGGGGAAGAACTGTATGTCTCTTGCTCTGTTTTACTCACATTCTGCCATATATTTAATGTTATAGCAATCTCAGATGATGATCCAGCGTGTGTTGTTCATTTCAAACACCTTCACTGCAGATTTGACAAAACGCAAAGAAGGTATCATTGTGAGATTTCTAAAGATAGCTACAGCACTCAACCCAAGATTTAAGAATCTGACTTGCCTTCCAAAATCTGAGAGGGATGAGGTATGGAGCATGATTTCGGAAATCTTAAAAGAACAACACTGTGATGCAGAAATTACATAACCTGAACCACCAAAAGAGAAAATCAATCTTCTGCTGGTGGTATCCGACTCAGATGATGAAAATGAACATGCGGTGATCCGCACTGCTTCAGATAGTTATAGAGCAGAACCCATCATCAACATGGACGCATGTCCTCTGGAATAGTGGTTGAAGCATGAAGGGACATATGAGTCTTTAGCACATCTGACACATAAATATCTTGCGATGCCAGCTACGAAAGTGCCATATGAATGCCTGTTCTCACTTTCAGGTGACATTGTAAACAAGAAGCATGCAGCATTATCTCCTGCAAATGTAAACAAACTTATTTGTCTTAGCAATTAGCTGAAAAAGAAGTAGGACTGAGTGGACTTATAGGCTCTAAAGTTTTACATTGGTTTATTTTTGAATGCAGTTATTTTTTGTACATAATTGTACATTTGTAAGTTCAACTTTCATGATAAAGAGATTGCAATACCGTACTTGTATTAGGTGAATTGAAAAATACTATTTCTTTTTTACAGTGCAAATATTTGCAATCAAAAATAAATATAAAGTGAGCACTGTACACTTTGTATTCTGTGTTATCATTGAAATCGATACATTTGAAAATGTAGAAAACATCCACAAATATTTAAATAAATGGTATTCTATTATTCTTTAACAGCACAATTAATTGCTATTAATTTTTTTAATTCTTTGACAGCCCTAGTTTAGATTAAAAGTAAAACAAGTTTATTAACAAAAGGAGAGAGGATTTTAAGTAAGTTCAGTGTAAAGGATAGAGTCAGAAATGGTAACAAGCAAATACAAATGAGAAATGCTTTTTAGAGACTAAAATTTAACAAGACTACAGTCTTGGTTCAGGGTAGGCTTCTCATCACATTGCTTTCCAGCAAGATGGCTGATCAAGCCCACTTGTCAGGATCTCCCAAAAAATCCAAAGTCCTTGGTTTCTTTGTGTTCTTAGGCAAAAGATAACTTGGGATTCTTTGCCCCTTTCTTTTATAGTCCAGTGAACTTTTGAAATGGATTCTTCTGAAGGTTATCCCTCAAAGTAAAGTTCATTCAAGCAGTGAGGAAGGTGACATGCAGTCTGGCGGTGAAGGAAGCTCCATGCTGGTTTCTTCCCCTGCTACTTTTTGGTAAAATGCAAATTGATCAGTTTCCTGTAATCTCCTCCCCGAATATGATGCTGAGTGGTGTCTCCTCCCCTAGTTGGCTTGATGCTCCTGTTTACATTCTAAGTAAATGGGATTCCCACTGTCTCTTAATGTACCCCTGTACCTCTGGATCCCCCTTGTCCATGTGGACAAGGGGGATCCAGTGGACATAGTGTACTTAGATTTCCAGAAAGCCTTTGACAAGGTCCCTCATCAAAGGCTCTTACATAAATTAAGTTGGCATGGGATAAGAGGGAACATCCTTTCATGGACTGAGAACTGGTTAAAAGACAGGGAACAGAGGGTAGGAATAAATGGTAAATTTTCAGAATGGAGAGGGGGTAGTGGTGTTCCCCAAGGGTCAGTCCTAGGACCAATCCTATTCAACTTATTCATAAATGATCTGGAGAAAGGGGTAAAAAGTGAGGTGGTAAATACTATTACAAATAATATTGTAGACAATACTAAACCACTCAAGATAGTTAAGACCAAAGCAGACCGTGAAGAACTTCAAAAAGATCTCACAAAACTAAGTGATTGGGCAACAAAATGGCAAATGAAATTTAATGTGGATAAATGTAAAGTAATGCACATTGGAAAAAATAACCCCAACTATAAATACAATAGGATGGGGACTAATTTAGCTACAACTAATCAGGAAAGAGATCTTGGAGTCATCGTGAATAGTTCTCTGAAGATGTCCACGCAGTGTGCAACGGCAGTCAAAAAAGCAAACGGAATGTTAGGAATCATTAAAAAAGGGATAGAGAATAAGACGGAGAATATCTTATTGCCCTTATATAAATCCTTGGTACGCCCACATCTTGAATACTGTGTACAGATGTGGTCCCCTCATCTCAAAAAAGATATACAGGCATTAGAAAAGGTTCAGAGAAGGGAAACTAAAATCATAGAATCATAGAATATCAGGGTTGGAAGGGACCCCTGAAGGTCATCTAGTCCAACCCCCTGCTCGAAGCAGGACCAATTCCCAGTTAAATCATCCCAGCCAGGGCTTTGTCAAGCCTGACCTTAAAAACTTCCAAGGAAGGAGATTCCACCACCTCCCTAGGCAACGCATTCCAGTGTTTCACCACCCTCTTAGTGAAAAAGTTTTTCCTAATATCCAATCTAAACCTCCCCCACTGCAACTTGAGACCATTACTCCTCGTTCTGTCATCTGCTACCATTGAGAACAGTCTAGAGCCATCCTCTTTGGAACCCCCTTTCAGGTAGTTGAAAGCAGCTATCAAATCCCCCCTCATTCTTCTCTTCTGCAGGCTAAACAATCCCAGCTCCCTCAGCCTCTCCTCATAAGTCATGTGTTCTAGACCCCTAATCATTTTTGTTGCCCTTCGCTGGACTCTCTCCAATTTATCCACATCCTTCTTGTAGTGTGGGGCCCAAAACTGGACACAGTACTCCAGATGAGGCCTCACCAATGTCGAATAGAGGGGGACGATCACGTCCCTCGATCTGCTCGCTATGCCCCTACTTATACATCCCAAAATGCCATTGGCCTTCTTGGCAACAAGGGCACACTGTTGACTCATATCCAGCTTCTCGTCCACTGTCACCCCTAGGTCCTTTTCCGCAGAACTGCTACCTAGCCATTCGGTCCCTAGTCTGTAGCGGTGCATTGGATTCTTCCGTCCTAAGTGCAGGACCCTGCATTTATCCTTATTGAACCTCATCAGATTTCTTTTGGCCCAATCCTCCAATTTGTCTAGGTCCTTCTGTATCCTATCCCTCCCCTCCAGCGTATCTACCACTCCTCCCAGTTTAGTATCGTCCGCAAATTTGCTGAGAGTGCAATCCACACCATCCTCCAGATCATTTATGAAGATATTGAACAAAACCGGCCCCAGGACCGACCCCTGGGGCACTCCACTTGACACCGGCTGTCAACTAGACATGGAGCCATTGATCACTACCCGTTGAGCCCGACAATCTAGCCAGCTTTCTACCCACCTTATAGTGCATTCATCCAGCCCATACTTCCTTAACTTGCTGACAAGAATACTGTGGGAGACCGTGTCAAAAGCTTTGCTAAAGTCAAGAAACAATACATCCACTGCTTTCCCTTCATCCACAGAACCAGTAATCTCATGATAAAAGGCGATTAGATTAGTCAGGCATGACCTTCCCTTGGTGAATCCATGCTGGCTGTTCCTGATCACTTTCCTCTCATGCAAGTACTTCAAGATTGATTCTTTGAGGACCTGCTCCATGATTTTTCATGAAAATGATGAGGGGTTTGGAACAGGTCCCATAGGAGGAGAGATTAAAGAGACTAGGACTTTTCAGTATGGAAAAGAGGAGAAATGATAGAGGTGTATAAAATCATGAGTGGTGTGGAGAAAGTGAATAAGGAAAAGTTATTTACTTGTTCCCATAATATAAGAACTAGGGGCCACCAAATGAAATTAATGGGCAGCAGGTTTAAAACAAATAAAAGGAAGTTCTTCTTCATACAGCACACAGTCAACCTGTGGAACTCCTTGCCTGAGGAAGTTGTGAAGGCTAGGACTATAACAGGGTTTAAAAGAGAACTGGATAAATTCATGGAGGTTAAGTCCATTAATAGCTATGAGCCAGGATGGGTAAGGAATGGTGTCCGTAGCGTCTGTTTGTCAGAGGGTGGGGATGGATGGCAGGAGAGAGATCACTTGATCATTCTCTGTTAGGTTCACTCCCTCCGGGGCACCTGGCATTGGCCACTGTCGGCAGACAGGATGCTGGGCTGGACGGACCTTTGGTCTGACCCAGTCTGGCCGTTCTTATGTTCTTACCTTGGAAATAACTTCCGGATGGCAGAACCACATTCCTTTTACTAAGGTGGAGTATCTTTAGCCCTGCCTGGCAGACACACTTTGATAACATAATTTCCAATATGTCTGTAATTTTGAATTTGTCCTCTGAACATATAACATGCAATAATATTAATGATCAGTATGATATTAGCTTTCTGTTGATATCTTTCAAGACACTTTTTAGATACAGGTTATGACAGTAGTGAGTTGGGGTACTCTGAGCTGAAATGTAGGACCAAATATCAGTGACCCTCTTGTATTGGGATGGTGTTGGGGTCAGTCCATTCCATTCCAAGTCCCATTCAAAGAACAAGGAGTCTGACACACAGCAAATTCCCCAGACTCGAAGGCACTACGTACATCTTTCAAGGAGATTTAACATATCAAGAATGTAAATTTGTATCCACCTAGCATAGCTGGGCCTGTTTGCAGTAAAGATGGATGGAAGGGTGGCATGCTGTGTCTGTAGGTGAAGTTTCCAATCATCCCCTTGCTCTACATGGATATTAGAAGTAGTATCTGCATAACCTGGAGAAAATGATCCCAGAACTTCAATGTATGAGACCGGCTACACCCCCATGCCTAACGTTCCTCCAGCAGCAGGAGCACATGCTGAGTTATAGCATCATCAAGCTCTCTAATGACATTGTAAGGACTCAGTGTCTTCGGACTCTAACATCTTTTGAGTGTCAAACGTTTGCCAGACAGATGCTGGAATTATATATAAATGATGTAGAATCCATGAAGGTTTAGTATGTCAATTACATTTTGAGACCCAGATTCATGGTGTAGCTGTGCAGGATGACAAAAACCAGTACACATCTTTGAATACATTGTCGTTTGGTAGCTTTGACCAGTAAACACCACATTTAGGTGTTGAAATTAACTCTACAGTAAAAACTGTAGTCGTAGTCATATTGCCATGTTTCTCAAAAAGAAAAGGAGTACTTGTGGCACCTTAGAGACTAACCAATTTATTTGAGCGTAAGCTTTCGTGAGCTACAGCTCACTTCATCGGATGCATACTGAAACAGTATGCATCCGATGAAGTGAGCTGTAGCTCACGAAAGCTTATGCTCAAATAAATTGGTTAGTCTCTAAGGTGCCACAAGTACTCCTTTTCTTTTCGCGAATACAGACTAACACGGCTGTTACTCTGAAACCTGCCATGTTTCTGGCACTGTGCAAAAAAGGACATTTTCTCAGTTTGGGTTCCATTATTTCACCTCACATAAAGGCTTACAGCACCACTTGACAACTCCACATCGTACCTCATCTAAACGTATTTAAAATAAGCTTTAAAGTGATATCTGGTGTGGATGTGTATAGGGTGGATACACGAATCTCCAAAAATGTAGCCCTTCTTGAGGAATTGCCACAGGCATACTACACACAGCAATGTAAAAATTAAATGATGGCCGCCAGCACACCCACAAACACATCACACACCTGACCTGACCACCTAGATCAGCACTGAATATTTGTTGAGGCTGTAGTAAAGGTGTGGCATTGCATTGTGAGGGGGATGAATGTGTACTGTGTTTCCTTCTCTGCTGGGAACAGAAGGTAGTTTACTGCAGAGTCTGCCCCTGCACTCAAGGAGCTCTTAACCTAATCCCTTTTAAACACAGTTTTTGTTAGTGGAATATTAATTAATGAAAGGAGATGCCCCTCCTGCAGGGTGGGTGACTAAATACTGCCGAGGGACCTCCCACTCCCAGTACTCTATTTCTTGGACCTAAACTGTCAGCCCTAAGGCTGCATTAACAGTGAATGCTTTATTTGGAAAATAACCACTGGGCATTGCATCATTCCCCTCTTATTGGGAAGTAGCCAGTGGGTATAATGCAGTGCCATCCCCAACACCCAATGCTCAGCACAAAACTTCCTAAGTCTGTGGCCTAATGGAAAAGGCATCTGACTTCAGATCAAACGAATGAGTGTTTGGGTGTCTACACTGCATTGTAAACCCAGTCTGTGGGACCTGGGCTTGTGGATTTGCTGTTTCCAAGCCAATGCTTGAGCGTCCACACTGCATTGTAAATCTGGGCTTACAGTTGCTGGCACCCAGGTCTTTTGGCTGTGCTAATGCATCCATACTGCACTACACATACCTTCTGACTTGGGTCTGCAGCTTGAGCTACATTCATACTGTTGATGACAGGGCTTGGACAGAATCACAGGGGGACTTAGGCTGTGACCCATCCCCCAGTAGGGTGTTAGGACCTAGGTCCTGGGTGCTCACTGCCCCAAGTCAGATTGATTTGTGTGTGGCTGGAAGGGGATCTTGGGCTCAAGCCTGAGTCAGATGCCAGGCACTATAGACATTCCCTTTCTAGTTGCTCTGCCCTTTTTGGAAGTCAGACTAGATCTATTGGTCCATTCTGGCCTTAAAACCTATTAATATTTCTGACACTCCTCCATTATCATTGCAATTTCAAGGGACTCTTGACTCAGAAAATTCCCACATTCTTTCTCCAGCTTTCCCCAGAGCTGTTACATAGCATTTCAGTTCCACAGCATTCTTGGGGGTTTGGCTGCCAATTAAAGGCCCTGCTTGCTCTGGGTTTAAAGACCCTTGAGGTGGAGTATGTCCTTGTCTGCTTGCTACCTCTCCATGGCTGTGTCTGCACTGACAAAGAGCATGTAATTCACCACATTTTAGCTCCCCCCCCAGAATGAGATGACATGGCGCCACCACAGACACCTGAGCTCAGTCTGCTCTGCAGCTTCCTCTGTTCCTACCACAAAAGGCGGTGCACTTCTGGAGAACCACGTCTCCTCTGTTTGCTAGAGCTGGCTCAGTCCTAGGTGCAGTGTAACAGTGATCAGGGGCCAGAGCTCAGGTCTCCCTCCAAGGGGATCCCCATGTACAACTCCATGAGCTGCTTGGTAGACGGAGGTTTAGGTTGCCCTTCAGTCTCACTGTATTCCTTATATTGCACAATGCAAATTGTATCACTTTCTGTCTAATCTTCTGTCTTCTGCTTCTTTCCAGTTGTCTGATGTGTGTCCCCCACCACCACCCACCCTGCTGGGCCTTCCCCCACACCCTCTGCCATCAGTGCCCTGTTAGGACACACACCCATACCCACATGCTGGTCCCTGGGCCCTGCTGGGACATGAGCACCCCTGGACTCCTCCGCTTGTGTACCCTGTGAGGCCCGACCCCTCCAATCACTGCCATGTGTCTCCTGTCAGGACACCCCCACACACCTACATTGGCACGCATGTCTAGGAAGGGTGTGTTTGAAAGGCCACGGGCACATGCCAGTGGGGGAGAAGTGTGTCCACAAGGGAGCGAAACACATCTTGTGAATCCCTCCACTGCTCTGCAGTGCACACATGCCCTCTTGTGAACACACTTTTCCCCGATGTGTGCCTATGCCATTTTGGATACACACATCCAGCATATGGCAAACACAGCCCTCCCTTGGGTGCTTGTCCACTGTCTTGGGCCCTCTTCCCTTTCTGACGGGTGCATACAGACACCCTCTCCCCCAGCTCAGCATGCATCCACCCTGTTTGCCTCAATCACCCCCCCACACACACATTTGTGTAAGCACCTTGTCAGTCCCTCCATGTGTCTGTGGTGCCTGCCATGTCTAGTCCCTCCCACCCAGTGCATACCAGCCAAGGGCAGAAGTCAGAGTCTAACTGCTGGGGCTGGGAAGGGCTGTCCCCATTGGCAGGTTATTCCTGAATTGCACACCAGGGTGTTCCTGCCCCACTCTCTGAAGCAGCTGGTGCTGGCCAGGCTCAGAGATGGGAGCCTGGTCTGATCCTAGCCAATACATGCATCAGCCCTTCACTCCTCCTCTCTCCAGGGTACATTCCAATCTCTTTTTTCTCTCTCTTTGTCTGTCTCTTTCTCTCTCTGTGGTCGACTGCTATGATGTTCATCACCACTATCTTCTCCTCGTCCTCCTCCTCCTCTTCAGATCCTCCACTCTTGAAGACAGTATTAAACAGTACGAGCAGGATCTGGCCAGGAAGCTCTACCAGTCCCGACAGCGGGCACCTGCACCAGGGGCCAGGCCAGCTCAGGTGTCTAGCCCAGTGCAGAGTCACGTCTCAAGAACCCCTGGGTCAGGAAGTCAATCCAGGTGTGCACAGCCCCTGCCCCTCCAGCTGCATGTTCCACAATCCCTATCTGTATTTCTGCCTCGTATTGCAGCCCTCTCTGCTGCTGCTGTAGGAGTGGGGAGAAACGTCCCCCCTCCTGCTGCAGTGTGCTAGCCCTCATTGCCCCCTGGTTCTGCAGGCTGATGGCAGTTATCTAACTAATGAGAGAGAGAGAAGGTCTCCAGCTTGGGGAGCCTCCACTGCCGAGTGCAGAGCCCATCCTGCCATAGTCAGTTCTGAATTTCACAAATGCCAGAAGAGGGGCACTGATGGAGTGTGGGGGAGATCAGAGTGCCTGAAATAGTCCTCATGCCCTTATGGTTTATACCTGCAATTCGCCTCCCCCCTCCTGGCCTGAATGGTTCCCCATCACATCCCCAGGCACCTCTGGAGAGCTCTGCAGCTTCTCACTTGGGTGTGCAGTGCTCGGCTGTGTCTGTCCCAGATTCACACGTGTGTGTGTGTGTCAGGAGGATGTTAATGGCTGATCACAGCAAATTCAGCTGGTTTCTGAATTCTCTCCTACGCTGACTTTCTCTGTCTGCCACAACATATCCTCACCCACTCCAAAGAGGGAACCGGGGAGCCAGTGCTCCATCCCTGCCCTCCGACATTCAGTCCCAGAGCCATGGGCTAGCTGCTGTGTACAGAAGAAGGCATTACCCATAATTCTCTTCAATGATGCTGATGTCCACTTTCTCCCCATCCTCTGAGGCAGGATGAAGTCTCTGGAGCAGGATGCCCTCAAAGCCCAGATGGTGATTGCCAAGTCCAAGGAGGGGAAGAAGCGCAGCACACTGGAACAGCTGGCTGAATCGCCTTCACCTGCTCCCACCCCGTCCCCAACGCTTCCAGAAGGTACTGTATGCCACAGTGTCCTGGGAGGGGTGTTCGCCACATCACTGGGGAGAGAGGCCAACATCTGGGCACTAGCCAGGACTCTTCCAGATGTCCCAGACACAGGCCCACTGAGAGTGAATTCCCCTCTTCTAGGCTGAGAGGGCACTTCTAGGGCTGGGCTGGAATCCTTCAGCCAGGATAGTCCTGGCTTGTATGATACTGACAGAGCCCCACCCCTTTGCCATGTTATTCTCCAGGGAACCCAAGCAGTGGAAACTCAACACCATAGCCCGAGAAACAGGAGAGAGAAATGACTGTGTGTCCGGGAGGCTTGGCATAGCCCTTTATAGCGCTTAGGCATGCTGCCAAAGGGGGAAGGGGTACATAATACATTTCTCACTAACCAGTGCTTCTGCCTCGTCTTTTTCAGATTGCAGCCACAGGAATGTCACTTCACCAGGGAGGCTGGTAGGAGTTGCTGCCACCCCCTCTCTGTCTTGTCTCTAAACCTGGGATGCCCACTGACCCTCCCGCGAGCCAGGGAGGGGAGAATGACCGTATGGCTGGGATGTGGGATCCCCACTCACATACTCATCCCAGACCTGGGGCCATGACACAGGCCATGAGAGTGAGCCACCTGGCCCTGTGTGCTCAGCCATGTCTGTTGCTGAGAGCCCCAGTTTCACAGCTGAGATTTGGTCTCATTTCCCTAGTTTCCCATTTCGCTTGTCTGTGAACCTGTCCCTTTCCCACACATTCCATTTCCATCCCCTCTGCTTCTTCAGTTCAGCTTCTGCGTTTTACCCTCAGCAAGCCTTTCATGCCTGAGACACCTTCTACAAGCTTCACAATACCTGCTCCCAGCTGTTGTGGTTGTTTTCTTTACCTCAGGTGGCCCCAGCTGAGATCAGTGCTGGGCACTGTACGCACACACTGAGAGACAGAGCTCACTGTTTACAAAGACAAGACTGGGGAGAAGGGAACTGAGGCACAGAGAAGAGAAGAGGCTTGCCCACGGTCACATAGTAGAACCAGGAATATATGGAGGTTTAAAATCCTGACCCCAATGAACTCCATGGGAATTTGCCATTGATTTCAGTGGAACCTGGATTTTCCCCAGTTCGGTGCCTGATCCAGTGGACTACCCTGTATATGCCCAGGGTTTTAAGGCACCCCTGTCCTTTGCTGGCCCTGAGCCTCAGAGTATGAAGGATTATATCCCAGAGATGACTTGTTGCAATAGACAATTGTTCATGCAGGTCCTGGTGCCACCTTTCACAGATGAGAAGTGTCACCATTGCCTTTACCCAAACCATTCCTTCTGCCCTTGTCTCCTGATAAGCCTTTCCACAGTGTGCTGCAGCCCTCTGCTTGCTGCTGATCCCTCGCTCACTCTCTCTCTTTCTCTCTCTCTTCTCTTGCTGTCCCTTCCAGTCCATGTCTGAAAAGAAGTTTGACTACCGGGAATTTGCCGCTATTCCTTCTTCCAAACCTGTTCACGAAATTCAGGTATAAGCTGCATGCAGAATTCCTGTCTTCATACAATCGCCAGCTAAGCAATCAGGGTCTGATTCTGGTTGGCTTCCTCTCACCAGAAGCTCTGTTATGTGACTTAGAGGTCTAATAGAGGGTCCCTCAGGGTGGGGATTTGTATTGTGGGTAAAATGTCTTTGGAACATGGCAGAATCATGGTGTATGTCACAGAGTGTGAATCTGGCTCCCCAGCCTGGATCTCACCCCACCTCCTGGGACATCTGGAGACCAGGTCATTAATTCATTGCTCTTAGCAATCATGCCAAAGGGTCTCTGCAGTTCATTCTATGGGTGGAGCTGAGACAAACGGGGCTGCTGATGCAGTCTCCCTGTCTCCCCTGGGATTAAATGGAAGCCTGACTAGGTGACATGCTTCTGGCCTTTGGGAAGAAACTGAGCTGTATTCAACAGAACATGTCTCCCTCACTAATGACCTTGAAGATCTCCCTTCTAAGTAAGAATTATTCATAAAGGATGAATTGTGATGGGTGATGCCAAAGCTTCCCAGGAGTTTTTTCTCCAGCTGACTAGGAATGAAAAGTTCCTCTTGCCTAGTACAGGAGAAGCCTCACAATCTACTGGATGTTTGGGTACAGGACATTGTGCACAACTGGAAGTTGTTGCAGCTGCAGTTTCCATGGAAAACCAGAGAGTTTATGCCAAGCAAAACTCCCATTTACCTTTCCACCGTCTGTTCCCCAGACTCTTTAGCTGAGGCAGCTACTGCAAATGAGAGATCTGGTACCATTCAGCACCTGACAAGGAACCACAGAAACAGAATTATTGAGATAGGAGACTAATCCTTAGAGCCCTTTCCATGCAGGATGCAATGGTGTGGCATGAGTAGTGACCTCCCTCTGAGCTGTAAGAGCAATTCATGAGTTACTCATTTTAGCAATTTCCTGATCCATCAGTTCAAGCTCTTTATTACAAGCAGTCAAATGGGATTGTGGGGAAAATCAATCCAAATAACAAAGAGCTGGATTTTTTTAAAACATTGTGGATTTAAATCATCCATTGTTAGCAATGTTAAAATATCACCACAGACCTCCCAGTGCTTTTAGGGTTACCAAACAGGGGCCTTATGGGCAAAAACCTTGGTGCCAACATCTGACAAACTGTTTGAGTGAGAGACTGTTGACCCTGACATAATTAACAAAGAGCTAAGCACCAGGGAACTAGAACAGAAGAAATACTAGGACAAGAATGCCGAACAGCTATTCCATTGCAAGTAGGAGGAATATTAACTTCAAACCAGAATGTGGCTGACAACCTGCCAAGGAAATAGCTGCACCAGCAGCTCCAATGTCACAAACCCTGAGGGTCAGTCCTACGCAAGGAACTTGAGACATCTCCACAAAGCCAAAGAGGACACTAGAGCTCTGCTTTCTGAGGACCTCCAGAATGCTGCTCACAGAAGGCACAAACCCCTTGCCAGTCACTGGCAGTGAAACATCAGGGACAGCAAACACAGGCTCCATGTGGCAGATCCACCTCAGCAGCTGAACAGACCACTGGAGAGGAACTGAGCCGTGGCCATGTGGTGAGAGAGCCATTGGGCCTCAGAGATAACAGTTCTGGATAGATGTCTGTAGCAGAGAATAATCCTCTAATCCATGCTGTGTTAGGTCATCTCCTCAGCCTCCAGCCTCGGTGTTTCTGTCTGGGTGTGTCATTAACAAGCTTTTTGTCTGGGGTAGCTGATTTGGCTGATATTAGGGTTAATTCACATTTGATTTTCAAAAAGGAAGATGTAACAGTAGCCCCCAGGGATATTACCTTTGTTACCCTGGCCCAGGATGGGGTGGGAGCCAGGAAATGAAGAGTAGTTTCCCAGCACTCATTTATTACAGTGGTATTGAATCTTCAATCAGGAGGCAAAGATCTCAGGCCCAGGAGTCTCACCGTTCATCCCCCAGAGCTAGACTGGCATTGGCAGAGCTCAAGGTAGCTGCTAAGGGTTTGGTCTATACTGTTACCCATGTTATCCCTTAGTTACAATTTTGGCCACTCTCAGATGGTTACTGCTCTGTAGTCTCTAAATGTTTTCATTGTGCACACAGACACAAATCATTATCAGGTCCCTGGGCCAGATGAAGAGAGAGGGACAGAAACTTAAGTGCTGATGCTGGGAAATCACTGCTGAAACAGACTGAATCATTCATAAAACTGTAGGACTGGAAGGGACCTCCGTAGGTCATCTAGTCCAGTCCCCTGAAGTCATGGCAGGACTAAGTGTTATCTAGACCATCCCTGACAGGTGTTTGTCTAACCTGCTCTTAAAAGTCTCCAATGATCGAGATTCCACAACCTCCCTGGGGCAATTTATTCCATTGCTTAACCACTCTGACAGGAAGTTTTTCCTAATGTCCAGCCTAACCCTTGCTGCAGTTTAAGCCCATTGCTTCTTGTCCTACCCGCTGGAGGTTAAGAAAAACAATTTTTTCCTCTCCTCCTTGTAACCACCTTTGACATACTTGAAAACTATTATCATGTCCCCTCTCAGTCTTCTCTTTTCCACACTAAACACACCTAATGTTTTCAGTCTTCCCTCAGAGGTCATGTTTTCTAGACCATGTTTTAATCAGTTTTGTTGCTCTTCTCTGGACTTTCTCCAGTTCGTATACATCTTCCCTGAAATGCGTCACCCAGAACTGGACACAATACTCCAGTTGAGGCCTAATCAGCATGGAGTAGAGCAGAAGAATTACTTCTCATGTCTTGCTTACAACATTCCTGCTAACGCATCCCAGAATGATGTTTGCTTTTTTTTGCAACAGTGTTACACTGTTGAGTTATATTTAGCTGGTGATCCACTGTGACCCCCAGATCCCTTTCCACAGTACTCCCTCCTAGGCAGTCATTTCCCATTTTGTATGAGTGCAACTAATTGTTCTTCTTTGACCGCTTGCTCATGTTGATTCCATTGTAGGTGTTCACGTGCCCACATGCACGGCCGTCAGAGACTTTTGCCTTAGTGATATCTGTGGGGCCGGCTATGGCGCCCTCGGGAGTTCTGTGCTGATGGCTCAGTATATCAAGCACCTCGGCTCTGCACCCTCTCAGTTCCCTCTTACTGCCCATGGTGGTCAGTCGGAGCACTTCTGTCCCTTGCTACACCGAGAGAGTCCACAGCACCTCCGCTGCGTGCAGCAAAGGACCAGGCTAAGGCTCCCCTTGAGGGCAAGCCCACCAGAAAGGCCTCGCACAAATCAGATGTGTGACACGGGTCTCCGGAGCCAAGACAGAGCCAGAGGTCTCTACGTTCTTGGTTGCCACGTCAGCCCAGGTCCCTGGCTAGTCGCTATGAGTCGCCAGCACTGTACTCTCGCTCTCTGTCATCGCGCGGAGGTTCACCCAGGCATCGCTGACCACCCTGGTACCAGTTCTCGTCACACCGTCGGTCACCATCACTGAGACCTCAAGGGCAGTCCGTGACGCAACGCCACTCCCCCTACCCCCAGCACTGGTCAGACTGGTCCCAGAACCGGCCTCCAGCAGCAACATGAGCCTTCAGGCTCAAGCCTCCACAGCCCTGCCCTGGTCACCGTAGGGAGACCACTTCATGGGCTCGGAGGCACCATTTAGTCCCTCGCTCAGGCAGCCTGAGTGGGCTCCAGAAGGCACATTAGCAGCATGGTGCCAAGCTGGCACCAAAGCCAGGGCTGTCGCAGTGGCCGCATTGGAACACATGGAGCGTTCCTGTCATGCCGGTGCCCCACACCTGCCAGCCCTCGGTTGCCGCATCAGACAGGCCACAGGCAGCACCCCCAGCCCCTGCAGCACCGGACTTGGTGCAGGACGTCCCGGCAACCGCCTCAGGTGAGGAGCCAGTACCCACCCCAAGGCCACTGTCCCTGGTGGGCGGAGACACCATCGAGGCCCCTCTGGCCACCCCGTCATCTTCCTCCTCCCCGGACGAAGTGGTAGCGGAACCATCCAGAGCTAGTCCACCGGAAGATTTCTGTGAGAATCAGGATCTGCTCCACAAGGTGGCAGCTAACTTGGGCCTCAAAGTGGAGGAGATGGAGGAGCAGATGGACATGCTTTTTAACGTGTTCTCTGCGTCTGCCCCAACCCAGTTTGCGCTCCCAGTTCACAAAGGGCTCCTGAATATCGCCAAGGCCATCCTCCATCCTGCCAACCTCGAAAAGGGCGGAAACAAGTACTTTGCCCCCCGCAAAGGGGTTCGAATACTTAAATGCTTATCCGCCATCGGGTTCATTGGTGGTGTCAGTGGCCAACGAACGGGACAAACGGGGGTCCACCAGTTCTACCGCTAAGAATAAAGAGGTGAAAAGATGACTTATTCGTCCAAAAGATTTTTTCTACGGCTAGCCTCCAGCTTCAGGTGGCAAATCACCAGGCCGCTACAATTTTAACTTGTGGGGCTCTCTCCTCAAGTTCAAGGATTCTGTGTCCCAGGAAGCGGCCCAGGAATTCGCCACCCTGGTGAAGGAAGGGACCGTAGCAGCTCGGTCCTCTCTCCAGATGGGTCAGGACGCCGCCAATTCAGCTGCCCAGGAGGTCTTCTCAGCAGTGGTCATACGGCGCAGTTCCTGGCACCAGACCGCCAGCCTGTCACAGGAGATGCAGGCCTTGATCCAGGACCTTCTGTTTGACAGTGTCGGCCTGTTTTCTGATCAAACGGATGCTCGTCTGCACGGCCTAAAGGACACAAAGGCGACCCTCTGTTCCCTGGGGATGCACATGCCTCAGTCGTCTAGGCAGCTGTTCTGGCCTCCCCCACCTCCCAGTCAGTGGCAGCCTCTGCAGGGGCCAACGAGGAAAAGGGACACTGGGTTCAACTGCCGCCGCCCTTCAACGTCCCAATCTCCTGCGGAGCCTGACCCAGCAAAACACCAGGGGAGCCAGAAGCGCTCATTTTGAGGGTGGGCTCGGGAGCGATGCATCAGCCAACTTCCCGGATCCTTCCCGCCCCTTCCTCAACCACCTTTTCTCTTACTGCTTGGCCTGGTCGTGGGTTACCTTGGACCGTTGGGTCCTGGACATAGTGGCTCGGGGCTACACCCTGCAATTTTTGTCCACTCCTCCTTCCTGCCCCCCCCTTCCCTATCCCTCTTCAGGGACCCTTCTCACAAGCAACTCCTCGCTCAGGAGGTTAAGAACCTCCTACACCTCAGGATATGCAAGGAAGAGGATTCTACTCCCGCTACTTCCTAATCCCAAAGGCAAAAGTGGGGCTCAGACCCATCCTGGACCTGCAGGGCCTCAACAAGTCTCTGTTGAAGTGGAAGTTCCACATGGTATCCCTGGCCTCCATCATCCCTTCTCTGGTTCTTGGCGACTGGTAAGCGAATCTTGTCTTAAAAGACGCTTACTTTCATGTCTCTATCTTCCAGGGGAACAGATGTTTCCTGCGCTTTATAGTGGCAGGGCGCCACTTCCAGTTTACGGCGCTGCCCTTTGGCCTGTCCTCGGCCCCCAGGATGTTCACGAAATGCGTGGTGCTGGTGGCGGGTTACCTGAGGCGACAAGGGGTCCAGATCTTCCTGTGTCTCGGCGACTGGCTCATGAAAGACAGGTTTCAGGAATAGGTCCAGAGGAACCTTGATCTGGTGCACTCCATCTGCAGTGACCTGGTCTCCTAATAAACGCAGAAAAATCCATGTTAGCACCGGTTCAACACATAGAGTTCATTGGTGCGGTTCTCAGCTCCAGGCGGGCCAGGACTTTCCTGCCAGAAACACGTTTTCAAGCCATGTCTGACCTGATCATCCACATTCAGAGCCAACCTCTCACCACGGCCCACACATGCCTGCGACTGATGGTGGCCACGTGCACCTATGTGGTAAGCCATGCCCGGTTTCATCTGAGGCCCCTAAAAACATGGCTGGCCTCGGTCTATATTCCCAGCAGGCACACCTTGGGTGCCGAGCCATGTCCTCCCTTCCCTCTACTGGTGGCGGGATCCCAGGTCGGTGCTTCAGGGAGTCCCCTTCTTCACCCCGGAACCCTCACTCCCCTTGGTTTCGGACATGTCGGACCTGGGCTGGGGGGCCCATCTGGGTGACCTCAGCACCCAGTGCCGTTGGCTGCAACATGACCTAGCCCTTCATATCAGTGTCAGGGAATCAGAGAATCATAGAATATCAGGGTTGGAAGGGACCTCAGGGGGTCATCTAGTCCAACCCCCTGCTCAAAGCAGGACCAATCCCCAACGAAATCATCCCAGCCAGGTCTTTGTCAAGCCTGACCTTAAAAACTTCTAAGGAAGGAGATTCCACCACCTCCCTAGGTAACGCATTCCAGTGTTTCACCATTCTCTTAGTGAAAAAGTTTTTCCGAATGTCCAACCTAAACTTCCCCCACTGCAACTTGAGACCATTACTCTTTGTTCTGTCATCTGCTACCACCGAGAACAGTCTAGATCCATCCTCTTTGGAACCCCCTTTCAAGTAGTTGAAAGCAGCTATCAAATCCCCCCTCAGTCTTCTCTTCCGTAGACTAAACAATCCCAGTTCCGTCAGCCTCTCCTCATAAGTCATGTGTCCCAGTCTCCTAATCATTTTTGTTGCCCTCCGCTGGACATTTTCCAATTTTTCCACATCCTTCTTGTAGTGTGGGGCCCAAAACTGGACACAGTACTCCAGATGAGGCCTCACCAATGTTGAATAGAGGGGAACGATCATGTCCCTCGATCTGCTGGCAATGCCCCTACTTATGCAGCCCAAAATGCCATTGGCCTTCTTGGCAACAAGGGCACACTGTTGACTCATATCCAGCTTCTTGTCCACTGTAACCCCGAGGTCCTTTTCTGCAGAACTGCTGCCCAGCCATTCGGTCCCTAGTCTTTAGAGGTGCATGGGATTCTTCCGTCCTAAGTGCAGGACTCTGCACTTGTCCTTGTTGAACCTCATCAGATTTCTTTTGGCCCAATCCTCTAATTTGTCTAGGGCCCTCTGTATCCTATCCCTACCCTCCAGCGTATCTACCTCTCCTCCCAGTTTAGTGTCATCTGCAAACTTGCTGAGGATGCAATCCACACCATCCTCCAGATCATTAATGAAGATATTGAACAAAACCGGCCCAGAACCGACCCTTGGGGCACTCCAGTTGATACCAGCTGCCAACTAGATATGGAGCCATTGATCACTACCCGTTGAGCCCGACAATCTAGCCAGCTTTCTATCCACCTTATAGTCCATTGATCCAGCCCATACTTCTTTAAATTGCTGGCAAGAATACTGTGGGAGACCGTGTCAAAAGCTTCGCTGAGGGCAAGGAACAACATGTCCACTGCTTTCCCCTCATCCACAGAGCCAGTTATCTCGTCATAGAAGGCAATTAGATTCATCAGGCATGACTTGCCCTTTTAGAATCCATGCTGACTGTTCCTGATCACTTTCCTCTCCTCGAAGTGCTTCAGAATTGATTCCTTGAGGACCTGCTCCATGAATTTTCCAGGGACTGAGGTGAGGCTGACTGGCCTGTAGTTCCCAGGATCCTCTTCCTTCCCTTTTTTAAAGATGGGCACTACTTTAGCCTTTTTCCAGTCATCCGGGACTTCCCCCGATCGCCATGAGTTTTCAAAGATAATGGCCAATGGCTCTGCAATCACATCCGCCAGCTCCTTTAGCACTCTCGGATGCAGCGCATCTGGCCCCATGGACTTGTGCTTGTCCAGTTTTTCTAAATAGTCCCGAACTACTTCTTTCTCCACAGAGGGCTGGTCACCTCCTCCCCATGCTGTGCTGCCCAGTGCAGCCATCTGGGAGCTGACCTTGTTCGTGACCTTGTTCCACTTCTTGTAAGCTTCTTTTTTGTGTTTAAGATCAGCAAAGATTTCACTGTTAAGCCAAGCTGGTCGCCTGCCATATTTACTGTTCTTTCTACACATCAGGATGGTTTGTACCTGTAACCTCAGTAAGGATTCTTTAAAATACAGCCAGCTCTCCTGGACTCCTTTCTCCCTCATGTTATTCTCCCAGGGGATCCTGCCTATCAGTTCCCTGAGGTTGTCAAAGTCTGGTTTTCTGAAGTCCAGGCGTGCCAGGCTTTCCTGCCTTGCCTGAAAGGCAAGGTGTTGCAGGTCCTGACGGACAATACTGCCACAATGTACTCCATCAACAGGCAGGGTCGCACCCGGTCTTCAGCCCTTTGTCGGGCTCAGCCTTTTGGACTTTTGTGTGTGACACAACATTCATTTGGTGGCTGCCCACCTGTCCGGTACCAAGAACAGCCTGGCAGATCGCCTCAGCAGGACCTTCTCATCTCACCACGAATGGTTGCTCCACCTGGAGGTGGTCAGCCTAGTCTTCCGAAGGTGGGGGACTCCAGACTGAACAGGAAGTGCCACACGTTCTGTTCTGTTCTCTGCAGGGCAGGGACAAGGGCTCCCTGTCAGATGCCTTCCTGATCCCATGGTCAGGAGCACTCATGTATGCCTTCCCACCCGTGCCACTGCTCCACAGGGTCCTGCTCAAGGTGAAATGAGACCAAGCTTCAGTCATCCTCATAGCCCCGGCGTGGTCTCGTCAGCACTGGTTTGCCATGCTCCTGAGCCTTTTGGCAGCCACCCTATTACAGCTGCCTCTTTGTCCGGACCTACTGTCCCAGAACCGTGGCAACCTGCTGCACCCAAACCTGGTGGCACTGCACCTGACAGCCTGGTTCCTGCATGGCTGAGCAGGGAGGAGCAGCAGTGTTCCACTGGTGTCCAGCAGGTCTTGCTGGGCATCAGGAAGCCCTCCACCGGGGCTATCTACATATCGAAATGGAAGCGGTTCACGTGTTGGTCTACGGATCACTGTATCCAGGCGGAGAAGGCCCCTCTGCAGGATGTCCTAGACTGTTTGCTACACCTGAAGCTCCAGGGCCTGTCGCTGTCCTCGATCAGGGTGCACCTGGCGTCTATTTCAGCTTTCACCCTCTGTTTAAAGGAAGGTCGGTCTTTGCCCATCCCATGACGGCGTGGTTTCTGAAAGGTCTGGAGTGCCTTTACCCACATGCTGAGTCCTGGTCCCTCCTTGGGACCTGAACCTATGCTTTCTAGGTTCACAGGGCCCCCTCTCCCCCCTTTGAGCCCCTGGCTTCCTGCTCCCTTCTCCTGTTATCCTGGAAGTTCTCTTTTTTGGTTGCTATAACTTCAGCCCATAGGGTGTCCAAGATTAAGGCGCTCACGTTAAAGCCCCCGTGTACGATCTTCTTTAAGGACAAGGTCCAACTGTGTCCACCGCTGGCCTTTCTGCCCAAGGTCGTCTCCCAGTCCCACACGAGTCAGGACATATATCTTCCAGTCCTTTACCCGAAGCCTCATGCGATGGATGAGGAGCGCAGGCCGCACACCTTGGATGTTAGGCGGGCTCTGGCCTTCTACATAGAGAGGACGAAGCCATTCCGTAAGTCTACGCAGCTGTTTGTTGCTGTCGCGGACCGAATGAAGGGTTGTCCAGTGTCCACCCAGAGGATCTCATCCTGGATCACGAGTTGTATCCACAATTGCTATGAACTGGTGAAGGTGCCCCCGCCACCACTTGTGACAAGCCACTAGGGTGCAGGCCTCGGCGGCAGCTTCCTCACTCAGGTGCCGATCCAGGAAATCCAGGCTGATGCTGGTTTCAGCAGAGCAGTACTACAATCTGCTTGACTGTGAACTTCAAGCCCACCTCCTGCGATTCTGCTTGTGAGTCACCTACAGTGGAATTGACATGTGCAAGCTCTTGAAGAAGAAAAAATGGTTATTCACCTTTTTGTAACTGTCGTTCTTCGAGATGTGTTGGAAGCACCATCCCTAGGACCCAGGGCAGAAGTGATGAATCCATCACTTCTGGGACCGACCCATCACTTCTGGGACCAGCCGCGCCTGGTGCCGGCCAATTGCACTGGCGGCCTGCGGGGCCCCCAAAGCACAGGGCCCGGAGCGGTCGCCCCGATTCACCATACCTACTGTACAGCTCTGTATGTTGCTCATGTCCATTCCAATAACCACCCTCCTGACCCTCTGTTGGAGTTGTCAGCAAGAAGGATCCAAGAGGGCGCAGGGCTGGTGGTGCCTAATATACCACGCCTTGAAGTCTTCGACAGCTGTGCACATGGGTGCACACACACACACAACGGAATGGAGGTGAACAACACATCTAAAAGAACAACAGTTACAAAAAGGGAGTAACCGTTTTTTCCTTCCAAAGCGGGGTACTTTGCATTACCTTCATTTCTCCAGTTTGTCCAGTTTGTTTGGGAGGAGAGGTAGATACGCTGGAGGGTAGGGGTAGGATACAGAGGGCCCTAGACAAATTGGAGGATTGGGCCAAAAGAAATCTGATGAGGTTCAACAAGGGCAAGTGCAGAGTCCTGCACTTAGGACGGAAGAACCCCATGCACCGCTACAGACTAGGGACCGAATGGCTGGGCAGCAGTTCTGCAGAAAAGGACCTAGGGGTTACAGTGGGTGAGAAGCTGGATAGGAGTCAACAGTGTGCCGTTGTTGCCAGGAAGGTCAGTGGCATTTTGGGCTGCATAAGTAGGGGCATTGCCAGCAGATCGAGGGACGTGATCGTTCCCCTCTATTTGACATTGGTGAGGCCTCATCTGGAGTACTGTGTTCAGTTTTGGGCCCCACATTACAAGAAGGATGTGGAAAAATTGGAAAGAGTCCAGCGGAGGGCAACAAAAATTATTAGGGGACTGGAACACGTGAGTTATGAGGAGAGGCTGAGGGAACTGGGATTGTTTAGTCTACGGAAGAGAAGACTGAGGGGGGATTTGATAGCTGCTTTCAACTACCTGAAAGGGGGTTCCAAAGAGGATGGATCTAGACTGTTCTCAGTGGTAGCTGATGACAGAACAAGGAGTAATGGTCTCAAGTTGCAGTGGGGGAAGTTTAGTTGCATATTAGGAAAAACTTTTTCACTAGGAGGGTGGTGAAACACTGGAATGGGTTACCTATGGAGGTGGTGGAATCTCCTTCCTTAGAAGTTTTTAAGGTCAGGCTTGACAAAGCCTTGGCTGGGATGATTTAGTTGGGGATTGGTCCTGCTTTGAGCAGGGGTTTGGACTAGGTGACCTCCTGAGTCCCTTCCAACCCTAATCGTCTATGATTCTATGATTCAGATCATTTTTAATTTTAATCCTTATTAAACATTATTTTTTCCAAGCTCATGCTGAGGTGGTAATGCAAGCCAGGGGAGCATTCTTCCCACAGGCTACCATGGAGCAGCCTTCACTGGGAGAGGACACACCCACAGATTGGCCAGGCAGTCACAGGCCAGGAGATCTTCTGGAACTCTCACACAATAATGGCCATGAGTAATGCTTCCTACCACTTTTGAGTGGATAGGAAGAGACCACATCCCTTCTTGGCATTAATCACACAGGCCTGCCAGTCCGCTTGGATTACAGCATTGCTGTTGACCGGCACTAGAAAGCATCAGTCCTGAGGAAACTACACTGGGGCAACATCTGCCTCCTCAGCAACACAGGTCACTTCAGGCCTATGCTCCACTCCCATAGAGCCCTGCAGCTAATCCAAGATCTCTGTCCTTGTTTCCAAAGCACGAACAGATCTGGGTCTGGATACCTGAGGCTCATCTCACTCTCCAGGACCTTCCCCACCCTCAGTGAGTCTGCTGCTCAGGCACAATGGGTGAAACTTGAGCAGGCAGGAGTTGGTGCTTCTTGGGGCTCACCCAGGACTGTAGAACTCCCTCCTGCAGAGCCTGGGAACTACCACAAACCCCTCAGTGTTTTCTAGTCCAAATGCAAAGTGCACTTGCCCCTCCCGTCCGAAACAACTGCCCAGAACATGTCAGTGACTAATCACAATAATGCCCCTGCTCACACACTCTCCTCAGGGTGAGGGATGACGAGGCAGGCCGTGTATCCCTAGCAATGGATGCAGTATGTAGAGCTGAATAGCAGAGATTCTAGTGGAACCATTGTCGTGGAGGAGAGAGCTCCTTTACTCACTGGAGGACTCTGAGCTTATTGTTCCAGAAAGCCATTTTCCCATAGAGCTCAGAGATTCAGTATCCAGGATAAGGTGCTAGGTCCCTGTACCTCCCACTCTAGCAATGGGCCTAGTCCCTGGAGCACCTCAAGACTTATAGCCCTGAGCAAAATTAGTTTCTTTTTAACTGTTCTGAGTCTCACTCTGGCTTGAATCCCAAGGCAGGGGGCTGCCAAGAGGATCTCTTGCAAAGAATTCCATTTGCTGAAATGTGCCTCCGTTTACCGAGGCCTCTGAAACTAGCAGGAGCTCTGGAGTTTCACAGTTGCCAGCTAGCAACCCTTCCCCAGGCTGGCTGCTGCCATGCCCTGGGCTGTCTGTGCTTCCTGTCTCATCTAAGGGAAGGAGTTTACTGAACCAAAAGAGAATGGATTCTGCTGCTGAGGAAGTCAGTCTAACAGATGCTGCAGGCTGTGGGTGAGAGCCCAAGGCCTTCAGGGAGGCTGTAGATTCCCATTGCTCTTGCCGTCCTCCCCATCTTCTGTCCTCCTTACTTCTCCTGCCCTACCTATTTCTCTCACTCTCTCTTAATCCAACTAGGGCAGCAAGGGGATACCCTGCTGGGCATACTACCTTCCTCCTCTGAATCCAGCCCATGGGCAGTGCTCAAGCTGCCCAACTCTGGCACTGAGCATTAACATGGGGTCATTTGCTCTTTCTGAGTTCCTTTGATTCAGCCCCTCTACCACCAGATCTTTGGCGAAAGGCTATGTCTACAGTCAGCCATGTCCCTGGTGCTGGGGCAGGCAACTGGGGAGAATGATCGGTGCCTGATGCTGACTGCCCTCTGCTCTTTTCTCTTCCAGTCACCCGAAGCAGCTGGCAATCTCAGATACGTGGATGACACAAATAGCACAGGTAAGTTACTGACCTAGTAATAGGGAGCCATGCAACCCCCACCTCCCCCACATCAACCCTCCTAGCCACAGTACTGGGGAGTCCACAGAGCACTGACGAATCCAGTTTGTTCTGTTGTCTGAAGCAATCTCCTGTTTCTGTCCCATTCTAGATTGAACCCTCCAGTCCAGCAGCACTGAATTGTGGGTAGGATTTTTCTGCATTGTGGCTGGATGATGACTGATTTGCTGGGAGTAGTGTGTAGTGAGCATGCCTCCGTTTGTTCCTGGCCTCTGTCCTGAGGCAAAGGGTGGGAGGGTCTGGCCTCCTGCAGCTGACTTTGGTGTGCAGTGTGCATGCCCCAGTATGTCCCCTGGGACTATCCTAGGCGGGAGTGGAGAGCCTGGCTGCCTGCAGCTGGGAATGGGAGGTATGTGGTGGGTTGCAGGGCTTGAGAACATTTGAGCACTTGGGAACCAGGGTTCTTCTTCGAGTCTGTGTGCATGTACATGACCACATGCACATGGACTCAGAGTCTTTGGCCAGCATTGGCCAGCATGCACCCTGCATGGTTTTTTTTCATTTCATTTTCACAAAAAAACTTTTGCTTTTGTGGTGCCTCGCACCAGTGGTGGTCTCAGAGTGTCACAGCTTTAAGCCCTGTCCACCACGCGGTGCACTTACTCCCCATGATTGAGCACAGTTGGTGTCTTCAGTCTGGGTGACAGCCGTGTCCCAGACCAGTGCTCGGTGGCTTGGCCGTTCTCCCCCAGGGCTCGTTTTTCCTGTGACAGCCAACTAAAACACTTCCTCCTGATGTGGTCCATTAGAGGAGCACTGGATCCCAAAGGAAGTCCCTCTGACTAAGAAAGGCACCCTCTCCTCACAGGTCCCCTTCAGTCAGTGTCCTGTAATTAGGGATTCGACTCCTAAGGCCAGGAGCACACTGTCACTCTCACACAGGTATAACTTATGTCGCTCAGAGGCGTGAATAAGATGCCCCCTGAGTGACGTAAGTTACACCAACCTAAGCACCAGTGTGGACAGCGCTGCCTCTCCCAGAGACGGATTTATTGTGCCAATGGGAGCATAATCAGACACGCTACTGCGGCAGAGCTGTGTTGGAGCAGCTGCGTGCAGTAGTTCCTCTAGTGCAGACTAACCCAAAGACTGCCAGGCCTAAGTGCCTGCAGCCCCCTGTGTTGACATTCGTCCGTTCCTTAAGGCAAGTTTGGCACTGGCAGGGAGCCTGGCACTGAGGCCTGGCACTACCTCCACCTTGAGGAAGGGCAGATTGGAGCTCCATTCCCGGGGAGGCTCTTGGCACCCAGAATAGGATAGGACAGAGAGACCACAGAAGAGCCATAGCACTGTCTATCCAAAATTGTCAGGCCTTGGGCTTAATCATGCTGAAAAGTCTAAAATGACTGAGTCCTTCAACTGCTCAGATCTGAGGGAAATGAAATCCACCCCAGCACTGAAGCCTGGTACCAATTAACTCTCCTTGTTGCCAAGTGGTCAGTCGCAAAATTGGCACCCACAGTGGAGTCCTTGACAGGTCTGGCAGATGTAACGCACGTGTTGAGCCCTCCATACCAACGGCAGTCCCAATATGTCAGGTGCCACAATACCTGATCCTACTGCCGACAACCTCTCACCCTTGCTTAGAGAGCTCGACACCGCCTGTAGAGCATGACCAGTTCTTGTCTCCTGCCCATTCCTTTTCCCCTGAATTAAGCAGGGAACTATCACCAATTCCTTGCCTGCTGGCTAGACCTACATCATCCTCTCATTCTCCACTCCCTGATCACAGAGAAACCCTCCTAAATATCTCCCGCTCATTCTACCTTCTCCATGAGCTTTCTTAGTCTTCTCCATGAGCTCCATCTCCTCCATGGTCTTACCCCTTCAGTTTCCACCTGGGCCTTATTGGGTGTTTTGGGACCCCCCCCTTCTAAGCCCTCTTGAACTTGTTCACCTTCCTGTTCTTCTTTAAAGAACCCAGATCTAATTCACTAACTAGGTCTGTCCCTTGTCCGCCCAGTGATATGGGTCTCCATAGAGAGCGAGAACCAGAACAGGAGGAGGATGAAGATAGAGAGCAAAACAGGGAAGAGGATGTTACTCTGGGAGCCTCAGGAGCTTCCTAACCGTTTCCCTCCCATGTCTTCGAAAAGCCCTATCATCACTGGACAAAGCAGTGACATCCACCCCAATTCCTGCTTCAGATGACTTCCAGGCTAGGTTTGCTGTGAAGTATATCAGACTGATTAGATTCGTAGACTCATAGACTTTAAGGTCAGAGGGGACCATCATGATCATCAAATCTGACCTCCTGCACATTGCAGGCCACAGAATCTCACCCACGCACTTCTGAAATAGACCCCTAACCTTCTAGCAGAGTTACTGAAGACCTCAAATCGTGATTTACAGACTTCAAGTTACAGAGAATTCAGCATTTACACTAGTTTACATTTACAAGTGACCCATGCTGCAGAGGAAGGTGAACCCCCCCTCGCCCTCTCCCCAGGGTCTCAGCCAATCTGACCTGGGGGGAAATTCCTTCCTGACCACAAATATGGTGATCAGTTAAACCCTGAGCATGTGGGCAAGACCCACAGCCAGACACCTGGGAAAGAATTCTCTGTAATAACTTAAAGGTCCATCCAGCCCAGCATCCTGTCTAATGACAGTGGCCAATGCCAGGTGCCCCAGAGGGAGTGAACCTAACAGGTAATGATCAAGTGATCTCTCTCCTGCCATCCATCTCCACCCTCTGACAAACAGAGGCTAGGGACACCATTCCTTACCCATCCTGGCCAATAGCCATTAGTGGACTTAACCTCCATGAATTTATCCATTTCTCTTTTAAACCCTGTTATAGTCCTAGCCTTCACAACCTCCTCAGGCAAGTTCCACAGGTTGACTGTGTGCTGTATGAAGAAGAACTTCCTTTTATTTGTTTTAAACCTGCTGCCCATTAATTTCATTTGGTGGCCCCTAGTTCTTGTGTTATGGGAACAAGTAAATAACTTTTCCTTATTCACTTTCTCCACACCACTCATGATTTTATAGACCTCTATCATATTCCCCCTTAGTCTCCTCTTTTCCAAGCTGAAAAGTCCTAGCCTCTTTAATTTGTCCTCATATGGGACCCGTTCCAAACTCCTGTGGTGGAAAATTAACCACGCGTTGTGTTTGGATCAGAACAGGCCTGAGGCTCCTTTATTGATTACAAGCGCAGGGGAGTAACAGCTCGAAGTAGCTGCCCCCTGATGCAAAGCACACACAGCTTTTTAAAGCTTAAAACCACAGACAAATTACACATACTTCCATATTAATTACCTTATTTTGAATACATTGCAAAATTAACACTGGTCAAAAGCAAAAACAAGCGTCTCCCCCACTAAGCCCCTCTTGTTATTCACTGTCCGTTCTTTTGCAGTCAGCTACCTTTCTAACACAGCTGTTGCAGCTATATATTTCATAAGCTTGACTACCGCAAATTTGTTCTGTTCCCAAACCACAATTGGTCAAGCACACTTGCACCAACTGCGTTTTCCCTTGTTTGGTATATAATGTAAGCTTTTAACAGTTGCTTTGCCTTATTTGGAATACAGCAAAACAAGCTTTTCCTGTTATTGACAGGTTTGTTCTTTTGCAGTTAATGGTCTTTCCTAATTTCTAGCTGCTATGGTTACATTTCTTAAGCCATGCTGTTGTATCTGCCCTACAATGGAATTTTCCTCACCCTCTTCTTATGCTCTGTATACACAGTTAGCTTGACCAAAGTTTTAGGCCTATAAGTTTAGGCCTGCTAGATCTTTCCTCCACACCCCTAATCATTTTAGTTGCCCTTCTCTGAAACTTTTCTATGCCAGTATATTTTTTTTTGTGATGAGGAGACCACATCTGTACACAGTATTCAAGATTTGGGTGTACCATGGATTTATATAAGGGCAATAAGATATTCTCCGTCTTATTCTCTATCCCTTTTCTAATGATTCCTAACATCCTGTTCGCTTTTTTGACTGCCGCTGCACACTGCATGGACGTCTTCAGAGAACTATCCACGATGACTCCTCTGATGGTTAGAAACCTTCATCTAATTTGAAGCCTAAACTTGTTGATGGCCAGTTTATATCCATTTATTCTAATGTCCACGTTGGCACTTAACTTACATAACTCCTCTCCTGCCTTGATATTTATCCCTCTGATTATTTATAGAGAGCAACCATATGTCCCCTCAGCCTTCTTTTGGTTAGGCTAAACAAGTCAAGCTCTTTGAGTCTTCTCTCATAAGACACATTTTCCATTCCTCAGATCATCCTAGTAGCCCTTCTCTGCACCTGTTCCAGTTTGAATTTATCTTTCTCAAACATGGGAGACCAGAACTGCACACAGTATTTCAGATGAGGTCTCACCAGTGCCTTGTATAACGGTACTAACACCTCCTTATCTCTACTGGAAATACCTCACCTGATGCATCCTAGGACTGCATTAGCCTTTTTCACAGCTGCATCACATTGCTGGTTCATAGTCATCCTGTGATCAACCAGTACACCCAGATTTTTCTTCTCCTCTGTCACTTCCAACTGATACAGCCGCAGCTTATAGCAAAAATTCTTGTTGTTAGTCCCTAAATGTATGACCTTGCACTTTGCACTATTAAATTTCATCCCATTTCTATTACTCCAGTTTACAAGGTCATTCAGATCATCTTGTATGATGTTGAGCTACCCATTATATAGGAGAAAGCTCACAAACTTTCCAATATTCTCCATCTGACTTTCCCATGCAATTGGCAGTGCTAATCCATAAAGGGACATTAATCATTCATTCATAGATTCACAGAGCCTGTGAAAGGCCTTTCGAAGATTCTAGCCTTCTCAGTTCTCTCAAATATTGTAGCTATGAAGAGGTATCAAATCCCTCAGAAAGGGTTTAAGAATTTCTACTCCCATCCATGCCCATGGTCCTTAATGAGTTCTGTAGTTGAGGAAAAATACAAATAGGCTGAAAAATTCAGTCATTTCCAAAAATATAAGGACCCCAAGAGACGTAACCTCTTAGGCAGGACCTCTTTGGCTTCTCTCCAACTAAGGATAGACAATTCTTCTCCATCCATCAGCTCAGCAGCGACAATGGGTCTGAATGAAATCTTTCCATCACTTTTCATTTTGCACAACTTTGTTCATCTTTAAACCTTTCTGTTCCATGTCATTCTTCACCAAGTCTATCCAATGCATCCACAGTCTTCTTCTATTTCTTGGTTCAAATTTCATGTCCCACCTATTTTGAGAGTTATGGAGGATGTGTGGGGCAAAACAATTGAGATCCGCCCTATATCACCCAAAAACCTCTTAGTCATGGGGACCTTAAACTCTATGTTAAAAAGTATGAGAACAGGATGGCAAGTGACTTGGTTTCATGTTCTCTATGTATATAAATCTCCTCACTGTATTTTCCACTGAATGCATCCGATGAAGTGAGCTGTAGCTCACGAAAGCTTATGCTCAAATAAATTTGTTAGTCTCTAAGGTGTTAGTCTCTAAGCCTCATCCACCTCATCCCCCTGGTCCGGTGATCTATAGCAGACTCCCACCACTACATCAACCTTGTTGCTCACACTTCTAAACTTAATCCAGAGACACTCAGGTTTTTCTGCAGTTTCATACCGGAGCTCTGAGCAGTCATACTGCTCCCTTACATACAGTGCTACTCCCCCACCTTTTCTGCCCTGCCTGTCCTTCCTGAACAGTTTATAACCATCCATGACAGTACTCCAGTCATGTGAGTTATCCCACCAAGTCTCTGTTATTCCAATCGCATCTTAATTCCTTGACTGTGTCTGAGCTATTGAAGTCCTCAAATCATGGTTTAAAGACTTCAAGGTGCAGAGAATCCTCCAGCAAGTGACCTGTGCCTCATGCTACAGAGGAAGGCAAAAAACCTCCAGGGCCTCTGCCAATCTGCCCTGGAGGAAAATTCCTTCCCAACCCCAAATATGGCGATCAGCTGAACCCAGAGCATGTGGGCAAGATTCACCAGCCAGATACCCAGGAAAGAATTCTCTGTACTAACTCAGATCCCACCCCATCTAACATCCCATCACAGGCCATTGGGCCTATTTACCATGAATAGTTAAAGATCAGTTAATTGCCAAAATCATGTTATCCCATCATACCATCTCCTCCATAAACTTATCGAGTTTAATCTTGAAGCCAGATATGTCTTTTGCCCCCACTGCTTCCCTTGGAAGGCAATTCCAGAACTTCACTCCTCTGATGGTTAGAAATCTTCATCTAATTTCAAGTCTAAACTTCCCGATGGCCAGTTTGTATCCGTTTGTTCTTGTGTCCACATTGGTACTGAGCTTAAATAATTCATCTCCCTCTCTGGTATTTATCCCTCTGATATATTTATAGAGAGCAATCATATCTCCCCTCAACCTTCTTTTGGTTAGGCTAAACAAGTCAAGCTCTTTGAGTCTTCTCTCATAAGACACATTTTCCATTCCTCGGATCATCCTAGTAGCCCTTCTCTGCACCTGTTCCAGTTTGAATTCATCCTTCTTAAACATAGGAGGCCAGAACTGCACACAATATTCCAGATGAGGTCTCACCAGTGCCTTGTATAATGGTACTAACACCTCCTTATCTCTACTGGAAATATCTCGCCTGATGCATCCCAAGACCGCATTAGCTTCTTTCACGGCCATATCAAATTGGCAGCTCATAGTCATGCTGTGATCAACCAATACTCCGAGGTCCTTCTCCTTCTCTGTTACTTCCAGGTGATGCGTCTCCAGTTTATAACAGAAATTCTTGTTATTAATCCCTAAATGCATGACCTTGCACTTGTCACTATTAAATTTCATCCTATTACTATTACTCCAGTTTACAAAGTCATCCAGATCCTTCTGTAGGATATCCCGGTCCTTCTCTGCATTGGCAATACCTCCCAGCTTTGTATCGTCCGCAAACTTTATTAGCACACTCCCACTTTTTGTGCTGAGGTCAGTAATAAAAATATTAAATAAGATTGGTCCCAAAACCGATCCCTGAGGAACCCCACTGGTAACCTCCCTCCAATCTGACAGTTCACCTTTCAGTAGGACCCGTTGTAGTCTCCCCTTTAACCAATTCCTTATCCACCTTTCAATTTTCCTATTGATCCCCATCTTATCCAATTTAACTAATAATTCCCCATGTGGCACGGTATCAAACGCCTTACTGAAATCGAGGTAAATTAGATCCACTGCGTTCCCTTTGTCTAAAAAACCTGTTACCTCCTCAAAGGAGGAGATCAGGTTGGTTTGGCACAATCTGCGTGTTTTAAAATCATGTTGTATTTTGTCCCATTTACCATTCACCTCAATGTCCTTAACTACTTTCTCCTTCAAAATTTTTTCCAAGACCTTGCATACTACAAATGTCAAACTAACAGGCCTGTAGTTACCTGGATTGCTTTTTTTTCCTTTCTTAAAAACAGGAACTATGTTAGCAATTCTCCAGTCATACGGTACAACCCCTGAGTTTACAGATTCATTAAAACTTCTTGCTAATGGGCTTGCAATTCCATGTGCCAATTCCTTTAATATTCTTGGATGAAGATTATCTGGGCCCCCCGATTTAATCCCATTAAGCTGTTCGAGTTTCGCTTCTACCTCAGATATGGTAATATCTTCCTCCATATCCTCATTCCCATTTGTCATGCTACCATTATTCCTAAGATCCTCATTAGCCTTATTAAAGACTGAGGCAAAGTATTTGTTTAGATACTGGGCCATGCCTAGATTATCCTTAACCTTCACTCCATCCTCAGTGTTTAGTGGTCCCACTTCTTCTTTCTTTGTTTTCTTCTTATTTATATGGCTATAGAACCTTTTACTATTGGTTTTAATTCCCTTTGCAGGGTCCAACTCTACTTGACTTTTAGCCTTTCTCACTTTATCCCTACATGTTCTGACCTCAAAAAGGTAGCTTTCATAGAATCATTGAATATCAGGGTTGGAAGGGACCCCAGAAGGTCATCTAGTCCAACCCCCTGCTCGAAGCAGGACCAATTCCCAGTTAAATCATCCCAGCCAGGGCTTTGTCAAGCCTGACCTTAAAAACCTCTAAGGAAGGAGATTCTACCACCTCCCTAGGTAACGCATTCCAGTGTTTCACCACCCTCTTAGTAAAAAAGTTTTTCCTAATATCCAATCTAAATCTCCCCCACTGCAACTTGAGACCATAACTCCTCGTTCTGCCATCTGCTACCATTGAGAACAGTCTAGAGCCATCCTCTTTGGAACCCCCTTTCAGGTAGTTGAAAGCAGCTATCAAATCCCCCCTCATTCTTCTCTTCTGCAGGCTAAACAATCCCAGCTCCCTCAGCCTCTCCTCATAAGTCATGTGTTCTAGACCCCTAATCATTTTTGTTGCCCTTCGCTGGACTCTCTCCAATTTATCCACATCCTTCTTGTAGTGTGGGGCCCAAAACTGGACACAGTACTCCAGATGAGGCCTCACCAATGTCGAATAGAGGGGAATGATCACGTCTCTCGATCTGCTCGCTATGCCCCTACTTATACATCCCAAAATGCCATTGGCCTTCTTGGCAACAAGGGCACACTGCTGACTCATATCCAGCTTCTCGTCCACTGTCACCCCTAGGTCCTTTTCCGCAGAACTGCTGCCTAGCCATTCGGTCCCTAGTCTGTAGCGGTGCATTGGATTCTTCCATCCTAAGTGCAGGACCCTGCACTTATCCTTATTGAACCTCATCAGATTTCTTTTGGCCCAATCCTCCAATTTGTCTAGGTCCTTCTGTATCCTATCCCTCCCCTCCAGCGTATCTACCACTCCTCACAGTTTAGTATCATCCGCAAATTTGCTGAGAGTGCAATCCACACCCTCCTCCAGATCATTCATGAAGATATTGAACAAAACCGGCCCCAGGACCGACCCTTGGGGAACTCCACTTGATACCGGCTGCCAACTAGACATGGAGCCATTGATCACTACCCGTTGAGCCCGACAATCTAGCCAGCTTTCTACCCACCTTATAGTGCATTCATCCAGCCCATACTTCCTTAACTTGCTGACAAGAATACTGTGGGAGACCGTGTCAAAAGCTTTGCTAAAGTCAAGAAACAATACATCCACTGCTTTCCCTTCATCCACAGAACCAGTAATCTCATCATAAAAGGCGATTAGATTAGTCAGGCATGACCTTCCCTTGGTGAATCCATGCTGGCTGTTCCTGATCACTTTCCTCTCATGCAAGTGCTTCAGGATTGATTCTTTGAGGACCTGCTCCATGATTTTTCCAGGGACTGAGGTGAGGCTGACTGGCCTGTAGTTCCCTGGATCCTCCTGCTTCCCTTTTTTAAAGATTGGCACTACGTTAGCCTTTTTCCAGTCATCCGGGACTTCCCCCGTTCGCCACGAGTTTTCAACGATAATGGCCAATGGCTCTGCAATCACAGCCGCCAATTCCTTCAGCACTCTTGGATGCAACTCGTCTGGCCCCATGGACTTGTGCACGTCCAGCTTTTCTAAATAGTCCCTAACCACCTCTATCTCCACAGAGGGCTGGCCATCTATTCCCCATTTTGTGATGCCCAGCGTAGCAGTCTGGGAGCTGACCTTGTTAGTGAAAACAGAGGCAAAAAAAGCATTGAGTACATTAGCTTTTTCCACATCCTCTGTCACTAGGTTGCCTCCCTCATTCAGTAAGGGGCCCACACTTTCCTTGGCTTTCTTCTTGTTGCCAACATACCTGAAGAAACCCTTCCTGTTACTCTTGACCTCTCTTGCTAGCTGCAGCTCCAGGTGCGATTTGGCCTTCCTGATATCATTCCTACATGCCCGAGCAATATTTTTATACTCTTCCCTGGTCATATGTCCAACCTTCCACTTCTTGTAAGCTTCTTTTTTATGTTTAAGATCCGCTAGGATTTCACCATTAAGCCAAGCTGGTCGCCTGCCATATTTACTATTCTTTCGACTCATCGGGATGGTTTGTCCCTGTAACCTCAACAGGGATTCCTTGAAATACAGCCAGCTCTCCTGGACTCCTGGACTTTCCTTGCTGATCCCTATCATCTTCCACTCCCTGTATGCTTTCTGCTTTTTCTTGATCGCCTCTCTGAGATGCTTGCTCCTCCAGCTTGTCTACAACTCCTGCCGATGAACTTTTTCCCCTTTCTTGGGATGCAGGCTTCCAACAACTTCTGCAGCTTTGACTTGAAGTAATCTCAGGCCTCCTCTGCCTTTAGATCCACAAGATTTTCAGTCCAATCCACTTCCCTAACCAATTTCCTTAATTTTTTAAAGTCAGCCCTTTTGAAATCAAAAACCCTAGTCACAGATCTGTTTTTGTTTATCCTTCCATTTAGTTTGAACTGAATTAGCTCATGATCACCTGAACCAAGGTTGTCCCCTACAACCATTTATTCTGTGAGGTCCTCACTACTCACCAAAACCAAATCTCAAATGGCATCCCCTCTTGTCGGTTCAGCAACTACTACTCATCCACTGTAACCAGAAGCTGGAGATGAGTCAGCAGTGTGCCCTTGTTGCCAAGAAGGCTAACGGCATATTGGGCAGTATTAGTAGGAGCCTTGGCAGCAGATTGAGGGAAGTGATCGTTCCCCTCTATTCGGCACTGGTGAGGCCACATCTGGAGTATTGGTCTAGTTTTGGGGCCCCCCACTACAGAAGGGATGTGGACAAATTGGAGAGTCCAGCAGAGGGCAATGAAAATGATTAAGGGGTGGGGCACATGACTTCCAAGGAGAGGCTGAGGGAACTGGGCTTGTTTAGTCCGCAGAAGAGAAGAGTGAGGGAGGATTTGATAGCAGCCTTCAACTACCTTAAGGGAGGTTCCAAGGAGGATGGAGCTCGGCTGTTCTCAGTGGTGGCAGATGACAGAACAAGGAGCAATGGTCTCAAGTTGCAGTGGGGGAGGTCTAGGTTAGATATTAGGAAACACTATTTCACTAGGAGGGTGGTGAAGCACTGGAATGGCTTCCCTCGGGAGATGATGGAATCTCCATCCTTAGAGGTTTTTAAGACCTAGCTTGACAAAGCCCTGGCTGGGATGATTTAGTTGGGGATTGGTCCTGCTTTGAGCAGGGAGTTGGACTAGATGACCCCCTGAGGTCCCTTCCAACCCTGATATTCTATGATTCTTCCTAGCAATCCTTCTTCTTGGAATAATATCCCATTGTTGAAGAATTCAGAGCCCTCTTTCCGACACCACCTGCGTATGCACGCATTTACTTCCACAATTCGATGGTCTCTACCTGGGCCTTTTCCTTCAACAGGGAGGATGGACGAGAACACAACTTGCGCCTCCAACTCCTTTATCCTTCTTCCCAGAGCCACATAGTCTGCAGTGAGACACTCAAGGTCATTCTTGGAAGTATCATTTGTGCCCACGTGGAGAAGTAGGAAAGGGTAGCAGTCTGAGGGCTTGATCAGTCTCCGCAGACAGTCCGTCATATCCTGGATTCTAGCTCCCTCCTACCATTCCTTAGAATCATGAACTCTGTCATATTATGATCACTTTCTCCCAAACAGCCTTCCACCTTAGAATTCTCAACCAGTTCTTCCCTATGTGCCAGAATCAAATCCAGAACAGCCTCTCCCCTAGTCGCTTTCTCCACCTTCAGTAATAAAAAGTTGTCTCCAGAGCATTACAAGAACTTGGTGGATGATCTGTGCCCTGCTGTGTTGTTTTCCCAACAGCTGTCTGTGTAGCTGAAGGTCCCCCATCACCACCAAGCCCTGTGCTTCGGATGATTTTGTTAGTTATTCCAAACTAAGAGCTCTCAGTCTGGGGAATCTTCCCCAGGGAAGGAGTGGGAATCCCATCCTGGGACATTTAAAACTATGTGGGCAGAGCCCTGATTATAGAGAACATGCAACTACATGTTAGGAGGCTTATTCTTTCACCCACTTACTTCCCTGGTCCTTCTCGCATGAACAGAGAGCAACAATACCCGAAGTCCAAAGGTGCAAACAATTCGATGTTTATTGGGGTGAACTTCCAGCAAGCATGATTCCAGTTTCCTTCCTTAGTATCCTCCTTCCCAGCTCTGACACCACAGAGCCTTACCCTGTGTCCCTGTTCCCATTCCTACCCTTAGCCAAACATGATTCCAACTTCCTTACTCCCATTCCCTGTTCCCATTTCCCCCTTTAGCAAAACATGATTCCAATTTTCTTACCCCCATTCCCTGTTCCCATCTCCCTTACCCACATGCCCATGTCCATGCCCATGCCCACCCCCACCCACTCACTTCCTCATTGACTACAGATTATATAGTAAAACTTGAGTTCTGCTTAGCTATACCTTAACCAATCATTTTCCTGAAATTTAACTAACCAATCCTAACATATTGTAACATGATTATGTAACCAATTATATCCCACCACCTTAATTAGTTTACAACCAGCAAAATTAATTATACAGCAGACAGGAACAATCACAGAACCAGACAGAGATTATACAGACAAACAATAGCAAAGTGGGAACTACAATGACAAGACAACACAGAAGCGAGGATTTCACATCCCAGCTATTGATAAGTGAGTTCTTGCCAGACAGGATGCTATCAAACTAAGTTTCCTTTTACATTTTCTAGGCACTTCCCTTTCTCTGGAGGTGATAGGAATACAATCCTGTCCTGATAGTGTCTAACAGCCCAATAGCACCTTATTTCAATGTGACTAGTTTGGAATGTGAGGAGGTGACCGGTCGCTTCCCAGCTTATGGCTGCCTCTGCTGCTTAGCCAAAGGCCTTAGCCTAAGAACAGGGCCTCAGACTGTCACAGTAAGAGAAGGCCCTTACACCAGCAGATAGTGATTTTGATTCTTTCTTTTATACCTCTAGAACTAGCCAAGCGATAAGAATACACCTAAATTCTTAACGTACAGGCCTTTGCAGACAGGCCTGAATAGCTATATCCTAACACTACATAGAATCATAGAATCATAGAATATCAGGGTTGGAAGGGACCCCTGAAGGTCATCTAGTCCAACCCCCTGCTCGAAGCAGGACCAATTCCCAGTTAAATCATCCCAGCCAGGGCTTTGTCAAGCCTGACCTTAAAAACTTCCAAGGAAGGAGATTCCACCACCTCCCTAGGCAACGCATTCCAGTGTTTCACCACCCTCCTAGTGAAAAAGTTTTTCCTAATATCCAATCTAAACCTCCCCCACTGCAACTTGAGACCATTACTCCTCGTTCTGTCATCTGCTACCATTGAGAACAGTCTAGAGCCATCCTCTTTGGAACCCCCTTTCAGGTAGTTGAAAGCAGCTATCAAATCCCCCCTCATTCTTCTGCAGGCTAAACAATCCCAGCTCCCTCAGCCTCTCCTCATAAGTCATGTGTTCTAGACCCCTAATCATTTTTGTTGCCCTTCGCTGGACTCTCTCCAATTTATCCACATCCTTCTTGTAGTGTGGGGCCCAAAACTGGACACAGTACTCCAGATGAGGCCTCACCAATGTCGAATAGAGGGGGACGATCACGTCCCTCGATCTGCTCGCTATGCCCCTACTTATACATCCCAAAATGCCATTGGCCTTCTTGGCAACAAGGGCACACTGCTGACTCATATCCAGCTTCTCGTCCACTGTCACCCCTAGGTCCTTTTCTGCAGAACTGCTGCCTAGCCATTCGGTCCCTAGTCTGTAGCGGTGCATTGGGTTCTTCCGTCCTAAGTGCAGGACCCTGCACTTATCCTTATTGAACCTCATCAGATTTCTTTTGGCCCAATCCTCCAATTTGTCTAGGTCCTTCTGTATCCTATCCCTCCCCTCCAGCGTATCTACCACTCCTCCCAGTTTAGTATCGTCCGCAAATTTGCTGAGAGTGCAATCCACACCATCCTCCAGATCATTTATGAAGATATTGAACAAAACCGGCCCCAGGACCGACCCCTGGGGCACTCCACTTGACACCGGCTGCCAACTAGACATGGAGCCATTGATCACTACCCGTTGAGCCCGACAATCTAGACAGCTTTCTACCCACCTTATAGTGCATTCATCCAGCCCATACTTCCTTAACTTGCTGACAAGAATACTGTGGGAGACCGTGTCAAAAGCTTTGCTAAAGTCAAGAAACAATACATCCACTGCTTTCCCTTCATCCACAGAACCAGTAATCTCATGATAAAAGGCGATTAGATTAGTCAGGCATGACCTTCCCTTGGTGAATCCATGCTGGCTGTTCCTGATCACTTTCCTCTCATGCAAGTACTTCAAGATTGATTCTTTGAGGACCTGCTCCATGATTTTTCCAGGGACTGAGGTGAGGCTGACTGGCCTGTAGTTCCCAGGATCCTCCTTCTTCCCTTTTTTAAAGATTGGCACTACATTAGCCTTTTTCCAGTCATCCGGGACTTCCCCGGTTCGCCACGAGTTTTCAAAGATAATGGCCAATGGCTCTGCAATCACAGCCGCCAATTCCTTCAGCACTCTCGGATGCAACTACATCCTACAGTGCTAGGGACATTATAGCTAGACCAGTACTGCACTGGTGTTGGAGAAGCACTAGGCATGACCCAAGAGGGCCTGCACCGAGGTAACCTGATGACAAATCCCTCAGAGGTAGCTTTCAGAGTAACAGCCGTGTTAGTCTGTATTCGCAAAAAGAAAAGGAGTACTTGTGGCACCTTAGAGACTAACCAATTTATTTGAGCATAAGCTTTCGTGAGCTACAGCTCACGATGCATCCGATGAAGTGAGCTGTAGCTCACGAAAGCTTATGCTCAAATAAAGTGGTTAGTCTCTAAGGTGCCACAGGTACTCCTTTTCTTTTTTCAGAGGTAGCTGGCTCTCTCCTATGGGTGTGACTGTCACTGCACAGTTACTGATTTGTAAGTCCATAGAATCATAGAATAACAGAGTTGGAAGAGACCTCTGGAGGCCATCTAGTCCAACCCCCTGCCTAGAGCAGGACCAATCCCAACTACATCATCCCAGCCAGGGCTTTATCAAGCCTGACCTTAAAAACTTCTAAGGAAGGAGATTCCACCACCTCCCTAGGCAATGCATTCCAGTGTTTCACCACCCTCCTAGTGAAAAAGTTTTTCCTAATATCCAACCTAAATCTCCCCCACTGCAACTTGAGACCATTACTCCTTGTCCTGTCATCTGCTATCACTGAGAATAGTCTAGATCCATCCTCTTTGGATCCACCTTTCAGGTAGTTAAAAGCAGCTATCAAATCCCCCCTCATTCTTCTCTTCCGTAGACTAAACAATCCCAGTTCCCTCAGCCTCTCCTCATAAGTCATGTGTTCCAGACCCCTAATCATTTTTGTTGCCCTTCGCTGGACTCTCTCCAATTTTTCCACATCCTTCTTGTAGTGTGGGGCCCAAAACTGGACACAGTACTCCAGATGAGGCCTCACCAATGTCGAATAGAGGGGAACGATCACGTCCCTCGATCTGCTGGCAATGCCCCTTCTTATACACCCCAAAATCCCATTGGCCTTCTTGGCAACAAGGGCACACTGTTGACTCCTATCCAGCTTCTCGTCCACTGTAATCCCTAGGTCCTTCTCCGCAGAACTGCTGCCCAGCCATTCGGTCCCTAGTCTGTAGTGGTGCATTGGATTCGTCCATCCTAAGTGCAGGACTCTGCATTTGTCGTTGTTGAACCTCATCAGATTTCTTTTGGCCCAATCCTCCAATTTGTCTAGGTCCCTCTGTATCCTATCCCTACCCTCCAGCGTATCTACCTCTCCTCCCAGTTTAGTGTCATCCACAAACTTGCTGAGAGTGCAATCCACACCATCCTCCAGATCATTAATGAAGATATTGAACAAAACTGGCCCCAGAACCGACCCTTGGGGCACTCCACTTGATACCGGCTGCCAACTAGACATGGAGCCATTGATCACTACCCGTTGAGCCCAACAATCTAGCCAACTTTCTACCCACCTTGTAGTGCATCCATCCAGCCCATACTTCTTTAACTTGCTGACAAGAATACTGTGGGAGACCATGTCAAAAGCTTTGCTAAAGTCGAGGAATAACACGTCCACTGCTTTCCCTTCATCCACAGAACCAGTTATCTCATCATAGAAGGAAATTAGATTAATCAGGCATGACTTTCCCTTGGTGAATCCATGCTGGCTGTTCCTGATCACTTTCCTCTCGTCTAAGTGCTTCAGAATTGATTCCTTGAGGACATGCTCCATAATTTTTCCAGTCCAGTGAGGGGGACACCTATTGCTCTCCCAAACCCTTCTGTCCTTGGCCATGGCAGAAAGGGTCCTAACAGCAAGTGGAAATGAAATGACTTTTCTTTGGCATCCAGTTAATTTGGTTTGGTTTGACTGTAGGGCGGGAATGAGTCTAGGAGACCACAGGGCATAGCTAGCTGTGAGGTTTCAGGGAAAAAAAGTAATGCTTATTCAGGACAAAATTAAAAATTTGAAATTTTTCATGGGACAGAAATTCAGAAAAATTCCATTTCAGGGGAACCAAAATGGGATTTTTTTTTTTCCAGTTTACCAGCTGCTTGCCTGGAAGGGTCTTAGAGAGACAAAGTGGGGGGAGGTAATGTCTTTTATTGGACCAACTTGTGTTGGTGAGAGAAACAACCTGTCAAGCTTACACAGAGCTCTTCTGCAGGTACTCAGAGTGTTACAGCTAGATATAAGGTGGAACAGATTGTTTAGCATAAGTAGTTAGTCCAAGAGACCGTTCAAGGTGAAGTGGCCCGTTAACACCCCTCCAGTCATAGGGAGTGAAGGAAGAGCGAGGATAGGTGGTTGTTAGTGCATTATAGATTGTCGTACTAAGCCACAAATCCAGTGTCTCTGTTCACAAAGTGATCACTCTGTATCTGAGAGGCATGCTGCTCTGTGGGAAATACTGTGTCTCCTCCCTGATTACTGTCTGTCTGTCTCTGCTCAGTTCCCCAGGATCAGGATGAGCCAGCAGAGGAAGAGGAGCTGTTAGTAACGCATGACTCCTCAACACCCACCACATCAGCACTTGAAGAAATGGCTCTGTACAGCAGCAAGCGCAAACTCCGACACAGCCGTCGCAGTCTGGAGGCTGCTGTCCCCACATAGAGGGTCTGCTGCACCAGGGCAACAGGACAGCCCAGCACAGGGCTCTACAACTTCCTGCACTCCACAGACTGGACTGGGTCCCACAGCTGCCTCCTTGACATTGGCTGGGACCTGCGCACCCAGAAGGCGTTGTGGTTAATGAACTTCCTTTAGGCTGGGAACCTCCTTTTTCTCTCGCTACCCACAGTGCACTGGGGCACGTGCTGAACAAAACAGGACAGTGCTGGACTTGTAGATGTCTGACAAAGGGTGGGAGGGGCAGGGCAGTGGGCAGCAGCAGTTTGTTAGTCTGTAAATAGTATGTGTGTATGTGTGCGCACGCACGTGTGTGGGTGTGTGACGCGGCACCTGTTATTCCCTCCACTTGGGTTTTTCAGTGGCTACTATGGGGGCTTTGTTCTGATGTGACTTAGCAGGAAGGGCCAGCCCTTTACTCCCTTTTAAATCCCACTGATTTGTTAAAAGCCAGCTCCCCCCCTAAACCATGGAGTGTCCTGTCCGTGCAGGGGCAGGAATCTGCGACCTCTCTAGAACACATTGTCCCCATGCCACTCCCCCACCAGGCCAGTGGTAATCTGGCTTGGTGTGACGCTGTTCCTCCGGCACTAGCATTGCCCCTCAGATGCTCACGTAATTCATGTCGCACAGGCTGTGGTCCATTCTAGGCAAACACGCTACGGGGCGGGGGGGGGGGGGCAATGCGGGGAACAGGTGCTGACTGTCCTGTGTGAGAGTGGCCTACATGAGATGGATGAACTAGGGCAGATGGGAGTGCGAGGCTACAGCAGTGTCTGCATGTGACAGCAGTAGGGACAGACTAGGTGGGGATTAGAATGTGGTGACTCAGCAGCAGGCGGTACAAATAAAGAGACGGGGGGTAAGGTTAGAGTAAGGGGTGCAGGCAGGAAGGTGGGATGTGGACTGGCTGGGGTCAAGTTAAGGGTACTGGGTGCAGGATGATGATGGTACACAGAGAGCGATGGTGGTGGCAGCAGAAGCTGGTGGCTCTCACTGTGTTGCCCATGACCACTGCAGTAAAATGTGAGTTTTGAGTGGGGTTGGAGCATAGACGAAGTGAGCACCATGCAGGGAGCTCCAGGAGATAACGGATAATGAGATATGCATCCCACTAACTACAAATCCTACGGTCTCTCTCTGACGACTTGGTGGCGTCCTGACGCTTTACCTGCAGATTAGGGCAAACAAGAGATTCTTTACACATGCACCAAGGCTGTTATTGCTGGCTTCCTGACTGGAACAAGAGCCTGTCCGCCTCAGTACCAAGTGAACCCAAGGCTATGGCGCCAGTGACTAGGCACCTGTATCTACCAGTGAAACTATCATTTCTCTTGTTCTTACTGCCCTCTGCAAGTTAAGCAGCCCTTATCCACACAGGCCCCAAATCAAAGCAAGGCATCTGAGCTTGGTTTGGCAATGGTCTGAGTGATCTTTCCACTCCCTCTAACAAATCGGTGCTCTCTTACTTGCTGATGCCGCCAGCAGTAAGTCCAGAGTTGGCCCTTAATCCTCCCAGTGCCAGGATGTGACTCGGGAGTGGAGGGCACTTCTGCTTGTACATTTACTAAATGACTGGATGCGGTTTCTTTTAGTTGAGAATCTCCTCTCTTCACACCAAATCACATGGCTCATTTGAACTGAATTGATATGTTTAATTTTACAGGGCTTGGATGGGGGAAATCTGATAGTCTATCAAACTGCAGCCATGGCTGCTGCCATCATCAGCAATTTGAGCTTTTCCTTTTTAAAACCTCATTTTAGCATTTGCTTTTTAACAAGAACAATTTCTGGATACAATCATGAATTGGTTTTGGTGACTAACTTGTGATTTTCCTTTCCCTTTGTGGTACCTGGGTGCCAGGCTCTGATCTCTCTCCTCTCCTGAGAGATGTGGAGTTAAAATTAGCTCATCAAGACTGTAACTAGTGAAATTTGTACAACCAAAGAAATCTATTTTGTGGTTCAAGGAGAATAAAGTTTACTTTACATTTTAGAGCCTGTGTCTGTCTGTGGATGAAGCTTTTTCCTCAGGCCAGTGGGAAGCACTGGAAGGGCCTCTCTCTATTCACTGCTTCTACTTTCAAATCTAGAGAAAGGCAAGTCTTCCAGCATCTCTGCTTCAATGTCCATCACATCTGCCCTGCTATGGTCTCTCCTATCTTGAGACTTATTTCATAGATTTCAAGGCTAGAAGGAACCGCGGGACCCCTTTAGTTTGACCACCTGTATAACAGGTCAGCGAACGGCCCCAAACTAATTTCCAGAGCATATTTTTTAGAAAAACATCTAGTCTTGATTTAAAAATTGCCCAAGATGGAGTGGTCACCACAACAACTGAGTAAATTGTTCCAGTGGTTAATTATGCTCGTTGTTAAAAATGTATGCCTTATTTCCAGTCTGAATTTGTCTAGCTTCAATGTCACTGGATTGTATTTTACCTTTCTCTGCCAGACTAAAGAGCCCATTATAGAATACTTGTTCCCCATGTGCATATTTGCAGATCAAATCAAATTATCCTTTAACCTGTTCTTAAACTACATAGATTGAGCTCCTTGAGTCTATTATACTCCTTGAACTCCTTCCTATCCCCCCCGTCACACGTGAAGTTGTGCATGTCACCTGCCAACATAATCATGTTTCACTGTCTCACACACACTCTCTAGATCAGGGGCAGGCAAACTTTTTGGCCTGAGGGCCGCATCGGGTTTCGGAAATTGTATGGACGGCCGGTTAGGGAAGGCTGTGCCTCCCCAACCAGCTAGGCATGGCCCGGCCCCCCCTGCCCCCTATCCAACCCCCCTGCTTCTCACCCCCTGACAGTCCCCCCAGGACGCCTGCCCCATCCAACCTCCCCACCGGCTCTCGGTCCCCTGACCGCCCCTGGACCCTGCCACCCCATCCAATCCCCAACTCTCCTTTGTGACTGCCCCCCCTCAGACCCTGCCCCATCCACACACACCCCCAGCTCCCTGTCCCCTGACTGCCCCCCCATCACCCCATCCAACCCCCCGCTCCTTCCTGACTGCCCCCCTTGGGACTCCCTGCCCCATTCAACACCCCCCCACCATTCCCCACCCTCTTATCGCCCCCAACCCCTATCCACGCCCCTGACAACCCCCCCAAACTACCCCGCCCGCTGTCCAACCCCGCCCCTGCTCCCTGCCCCCTTTCTGTGCTTCCTGGAGCGCCGGTGGCTGGCAGCGCGGCTGCACCATGAGAGGCATCCACACGGCGCAGCACAGAGACCAGGTCAGACCGGGCTCTGCAGCTGCTCTGCCCCGGGAGCTCGCCCATGCCACCCCCGCCCAGAGGGTTGCACCGGTGGCACAGTGAGCTGAGGCTGCAGGGCAGCAGGGGAGAGTCCAGGCGCAAGCCTCCTGGGCCAGGAGCTCAGGGGCCAGGCAGGACAGTCCTGCGGGCCACATGTGGCCCGTGGGCAGTAGTTTGCCTGTGGGCAGGCTCTCATGGATGGGGAACCCTGGGTTTTGTGAAGCAACCTGCACAGCAGGGCATCTAGGGACTACCACAAAAGACTCCCAGCAGTGGTAGGGACCAGATGGCTCATAACTCAGCCCTTCCCTACCCTGGGGTGATACAGTGTAAGCACAAGCCCACCAGCTGCCCTCTCAGTAAGCATCTTCACATTTGCTTCAGGAGGATACCCATCATCTTGAGCTCAGCGTGGCCAGTTTTCAGCAGGCTATAGGGGACATGCTGCCACTGCAGTCACTGCAGGACAGTTGCCTGCTGGGTGCTAGAAGAACCAAGTTCAAGGAAGACAACTTGGACAAACAGCGATGACTACGCATGTATGAAAAACACAACCCCACCATTTCAGTGCTTAGCCTTCCACTATCCTGCCATGGTGCCACAAATCCACCCTGACGCTCGCCACTTGATCTATGGGCATTTGGACTGCATCACATTGGGGCCAGGATGGCTGCATCCCTCCTTGAAACACGCTGCACCCATGCTCAGATAAGGCTCTAAAACTAAGGTGCTTTTTATATCCATAATAGAATTTGGTGTAGTCACCTCTATTTTGGGTCTGTAAAACTCCAGTCAGTACCTGCTCTGTGCCAGGTTGGCTGCTGGTTTGGCTCAGCTGGGCTTAAGTGCATATTCCACTTCCTGCATTCAGGGAGCAAAGCCATGCTTCCACAGAAAGGAGATGACTGCAGGGGTCAGGCAGATGCACTTTTCCTTCATACTTCCTGCCTGCTGCTGAGGTATCAGTGCAAAGGGCAGGGACTGCGAGAAAAGGCCTGTCTGAAAGAAAATAAACATATCTCACTGGAGGTGATTCACTGTCTAGGGGAGACTAGCTGAGCCTGCAAAGGCAGGGAAGGGGGCCTTGCATCATAAATTTATAGCCTTGCCGGTAGTGCTGCTGACCATAGTTGCATCTTGCATTCTTAGCTGTTGGAAGGGTGAATTCAGCTCAGTTGTTTGGCACCTCCCCCTCTGCCCTATTATGAGCCCTGCACTTTGTGGCCTTCCCTTCAGAAATGCAGCAAGCCACCCCCCTCCCAGTGCGGCCCATGATTGGTTACAAAACACAAGCCTTGTAATACAATTTCACTTTAATGAGACACCAGCTGCCACACCACTTGCAGCCTGTTGTTCACGCCTACAGGCTGCACTTGGCCAGAATGATCCAAATTGGAAGGAGACTTTGGAGCAATTCCTCAGGAGGCTGGTGACGTTTGATGACAACAAATAATTTAAAGTTTCCAATCCTGGTTGCTTGAAATTCAGTCTGTGAATACTCTGGTCCATCTGTTGCTCTGACTAAGGACAGGTACCTGTAAGAGGAAGGAAACAGGCAGTTGAACAGCATGGTTTATAGGCATGCCAAGTTATTGCACTCACCTGGCCACACTGACTTCTGCTTCTAAAAAGCCACAGGTGGTGTTGCATAGCCACTGGCTCAAGTAAACACAATTCCCCTGGTTAGGGCCAGCAACCTCAGAATACGCAAACAAAGGCACGAAGCCTTCGTCTGTGCAAAGCGAACGTCTCTGCCTTGATGATTGACTAACAATGGCGGAAGGCGAGGGCCATGAGATGGCAGCTGAAGCCATGAAGAGCAATGAGTTACATAGGGGTGACGTGCCATAAAGACGTCTGAAAGACCTCAATGGTGTGCAAAAGGGGACGCCCTGAGGGAATACTGAGAATGGTACAGTATCAGAAAAGAGTGTTGGTGCCTAAATACTTCTGGGGATCTGGTTCTCACGCCTTTCCTGCACCTTGCTGGGCTTTTGTGCGTCTTTCCTTTCCTCACAGCATTACTCCCAGCACTGTCTCAGAGCCCCTCATGGTTGCTCTGAGGCCCTTCAGGCTTTTCTGTGGCCCTGCCCTGCATAACCTTATTGCCTTTCATGGTTTCAGATACCATCTCAACCCTCCCTCTACTTGGTCCCAGACTTAGACCCTTCTCTAAGTCAGGCAGCACTGAACTGCAAACCTGGGTCTCCCACATCCCAGCTAATCACTTAGCTATTGGTTGTAAACATGCCTGCCCACTCACTCTTCCCCTCCCCTAGCTGGCTTTTGTTGGGGAATTAGGCATGCTCTGAGTGGCCTGACAGCTCAGGCCCCTTAGCCACGATAAGTCAGTGGCTGCAGAGTTTGAGAATGCTGCCAGGCTTAGGTGTGACCTCACATGCTGAGCATCTTTGTGGTGTCAGGACTTCGGTAGTTAGGGGACGTTACTGGCAGACCCTTCGGTGTCTGCAGGGTTATGTGTCAACTGAGCTGTGGTTCTGTGACGGCAGTGGCAGCGACATTATGGATTAAAGACGCAGTTAGCTGCCAAAGTCCTTTTATAAATCTAGCCCTTTGGGACTGCACTTCTCTCCAGCACATATAAGAAATAGTTCTAATGTGTTCACAGGGTTTGGCCGCACCTCCTTCTAGCTACAGGTCCCATTCGCTGCCTTCAGCAATGGCAAAAACGTGGACGTGCTGCAGTCACACCTTTGCCACTGTAACCCCAGCTTTTATCATGGCGGCAGCAGAAACAAACATCATCGCCCCTGCTCCGTCACCCCTCAGTGCACTGAGACTTCCAGGGCCCAGACACAGAACGCTTTGACTCTATTTGTTCCTGCTCCCTCTCATGGCGGTGAAACCCAAATGGAGCAAAACAAAGGCCAAGAGATGCTAGATCTACAAGGCCTCTTGGGACCATTCTGGTAGGGGCCAGCGCTGCTTTGTAAGAAAGAGAGACAGTTGTTACAGCGGGAGGTCTCGCCCCCCCCCAGCTTTGCTCCCAAGCCATTCAACAGCTCAGGAGCACAAGTGGATGCAAGCAACAAGAATGCATGGAACAAACAGAGAAGCAAAAGAGAGACACACAAAGGACTCAAGGGTGCAGCCCAACTAACCACCAGGGAAGCAGGTTTTCTCTCTCCTCAACCATCAAGGTTCTCTGGTAACCATCCCCAATCAGCTGGATAAGGCTTCAAAGAGGGGGCGTACCGCATAAAGGTAGATAAAAAGCAGGATTTTTTTTCAAAAATCAATTTTAAAATAAAATAAAAAACTAAGTTATTGTAAGTGCTTTTAAAAACTAAACCTCTTAAAATTTAAATGTGAGATTACCTGTGTTAATGCCTGAACTTGTTATACCCATTACATAAATAAAAATAAATATGCTGAAACAACAAACTTTTTCCACAGACAGCTTCAGGGAAGACAAACTTCCTGCATATTGCCGGGGTAGAATCAAGAACCCTGCAGTGTGTATCATTAAAATGATCTGGCATGCACTCACACCTCTCTGCCTCTCCTCCCATCCTGGAGAGTTCCAGAGGCATAAAAGCCAGCATAGTCCAAACCAGCGGTTCTCAACCAGGGGTGCGCAGCCTCCTGGGGATCTGTAAGTTGGTTTCAGGGGACCACAGGGCCCCACAGCTCAAGCCTGGTACCCTGAGCCCCAGCACCTCTAAGGGGCTGAAACCAGGAGTGGAGCCACGGGGAGGCCCAAGCCTCAGCACTCCCCCCACCAGGGCTAAAACCCCTAGCCCTGGTGCCCCTCCACAGGGTTGAAGCCTGGCGCCCCGAGCCACAGCGCTCCCCACGGGGCTGAAGCTGGGAGTGGCGTCTCCATGCGCCTAAAGACTGGAGCCCCAGTGCCCTTGTGGGGCTGAAGCCCCAAGCTCCATCCTGCCCAGAGCCCCAGCGACCCATGTGGGTGAAGCCCTGAGCCCCCCCATACACCCAACACCCTGCAGCACAGAAAGTCTAAGCCAAGCCCTGCCCAAGCCCAGAGCCCCCAGCTGAAGCCCTGAACCTGTCCCTGCTTGGTGGCTGAAGTCCAGAACCCTGCCGCAGTTGAAGCCTCAAGCCCTGCAGAGCTAAAGCCCCAGAGCACGCCCCCCGACATACATCTAGTGGCTGAAGCCAGGAGCCCAAAGCCCCCCCGGGCCCTGGAGTTTTTATCGTATGTTGTGGCAGGGAGTCTCAGAAAGAGAAGGGTTGAGAAGTCTTGGTCGAAACTACTCTTCAGTTCCTTTGAGCCACTGAAGTTGAGTGAGCTCTGAGCACACTCACTGTTTTCCATGCTTCTCATCTTGTTTTCATCGTCTGCCCTTTGGGAGCAAATTTTGTTTAGAGTGAGACTGTGGGGTTCTATAAGGAACGTAAGAGGAGAGCTTTGGCTGGACCTGAGCAGCAGAAGGGCTACCTCGCATAGTCCTACTGACGAGGGCGGCTCTTCAGTCCAGTTGACTAAGATTAGTACCATAGGTACAACATGGGGGGGCATGCCGAGTCAAGTGACCCCCCTCCAGATTTCTGCTTGGCCTGCTGGCACTGGGGAGAGGGGCTCTGGCCTTCCCCCTGCTGCGCCTGCCCTCAGGCTTGCTTGGCCCTGTCCCTGGCAGCCAGGCCTGGGTGGGGACAGGAGGGGGTGGGACCAGCCACCAGTGCTGGCCGCTGTGGATCGCTGCTCTGTGCAGTGCAACGGCTGCCTGAGAGTCCATTTAGGGAGGTGGCGGTAGTGATGGGCCGCTCCCCGCCCAGGCTGGTTGCCGGTACAGGGACGAGGGAGACGGAAGCCATTCCCCGCCCCCACCCCACCACAGCATGTTTACGACTCGCTCAGCCCCTGTCTCTGGCAGCCAGATGTGGTGGCGGGGTGACCCAACACCACCCCAATTGGGCTTTCTCAGGCAGCTGCCACACTGCACAGAGCAGTGACCTGGAGTGGCAAACTTCAGCCAGCATGAGAAGTGGCTCCCTCCCGCTCCCCACCTGCCAGGGACAGGGGCTGAACATGCCAGGGGGGAGGCGCAGCAGGAGCACAACCACCCCCCACCCAGGTAACTCTGGTAGGGTGGGGAGGGCATGGCAGCCCCAGGCTGGGCACAAGGTGGGGAGTTGCTAGGGATGCAGGTGGGGCAGTCATGTGTCCTCCTCTTTAGATTGTGCCCCCCACAATGTCGGGAGGCACAATTTGTCAATGGCTGGCACTGGGCAAGCTCAGCATCGACTGAAAGGATTGTCCTGCAGATACTGGAGGGCTGACTCAGTGCCCACGCAGTGGGAGAGGCTCTTCAGCCCTAGTTGATTAAGTCTGGCCATCTGTAAATCCAGCATTGACTTAAGCATCCACTCACCATCAAGATCCCTCCGTCTGTCAAGAGGCTTGGGTCTGTCTAGGTTGATCTAAAAAGTCTGGCTGTGTGCCTAGACTGGCTCTCTGGCCTCTGGTTCCACTTCTGAAAAACTGGATCTGTAAAGCCAAGATCCAGCACAAATCTGGGGGGCTGTAAAAATTAGTACTAGCAGCCAAGCACAGATGTGGTTTCAGGGCCTCAAAGCTCTGACTGACCCATATGTGGACAGAGCCTCATAGAAGAGAATTTTATTAGACTATTGCTGGGTTCTGGGCTACCAACCTCCAATTTTGATTAGCTTCCAGTTCTAAGCCAGGACCGTGACTTTTACACAGCAATCCAGAGCATCAGTGCTAATGACCGCTTGATGCCAGGGCCTTCTTAGGTAGTCTCAGTGTCTATGATCTGATAGTGGCTTTTGATAACCCCTGTATGGAGAACCATCTTGGGACGCCCGTCCTGTTTTGGTTCCAAGGAGGGCTTGGTAAAGCAGAAGAGAGGGTTACTCACCCTGTGCAGTAACCCATTGATAGATTATCTGTTGAAGACCGTAGGGTTCAGTTCCTATGCGTGCTCCTGTGAGAACCATCTGCTTAGCGTGTCGGCAGCTGTGTTCTAGCATCCTGATAGGTAAGAAGCTGAGATGTCAATGTCCTGCTGGATACACCAGTTCCATAGTCTCATGGCTTCAAAGCCTAGGGAGTGGGATCAGCCCCCCACCTTGTCCGTTGATGTAGAATATGCATGTGACATTGTCATCACGCAAATTGATTTGTTTCTTATGAGCGGTAGGAAGTGAAGACAGGCATATCTTACTGCTCTGAGTTCTAGCAAATTTATGTGAAGGCCCGCTTCTGATGTCGACCACCTGCCTTGTGTCATGTGGTAGTCAAGGTGTGCCCCTCAGCCCAGTAGGGAGGCATCTGTTGTGATCATGACTGAAGGAGGTCTGTGGTGAAAGGGAACATCTACGCAGATGTTCTCTGGTCTTTTCCACCATTGTAGGGATGCTAAACCTTGGTCGGTGGTGTTACCATAATGTTGAGGCTATGTTTGGTGGGTTTGTATACTGAACGCAGCCAGCCCTGAAGACACCACATGTGTAATCTGCCTTGATTCATGGACAGATGGAGATGGTGTCTATGAGATGTTTGATGGCTAGGAATCTGGCATGAGGTAGTGAGGCTCTGGCTTGAATTGAGTCCAGGTGTGCCCCGATGAATTCCAGTTGTTGTGTGGGTGTCAATGTGGACTTCTGAAAGTTTATTTGCAACCCCAGTCTTTGAAGAGGTTGACAGTCAGTCATGTGATTGTTTCTGTCTCTGTGTATGAATGTCCTTTGATAAGGCAATCGTCTAGGTATGGGAAAATTATGATTCCTTGTTTGTGCAGGTGGGCTGTGAGTTTTGGAGAACACCCTCGGTGCAGTAGACAGTCTGAACAGGAGCATTCTGTATTGGAAGTGGTCATGTTCCACTGTGAATAGGAGGAATAGTCTGTGAGTTGGATGTATTGAGATGTGGAAATATGTATCTTGTAGGTCGAGGGCTCAAAACCAGTCCCCCTGTTCCAGAGCTGGGATTATTGTGCCTAAGGTGACCATCTTGAATTTTTGGAAGTGTACAAATTTGTTGAGTTTTTGTAGGTCTAGTATCGGTCACCATCCACCACTTTTCTTCTGGGTTAGGAAACAGTGGGAATAAAAACCCTTCCCTCTGTATTGTGTGGGTACTGGTTCCACGGCACCCAGCTGTAGATGACAATCTACTTCCTGTCTTTAAAGGTGCTCATGCGAAGGGTCCCTGCAGAGATAGGGGGTAGGGGAGCAAGAAGTAAAAGGGATGGAATAGCCCGACTGAACTATTTCTAAGACCCAATGGTCTTGTGTAATATGCTCCCAAGCTTGGTAAAAATGCTGTAGACAGTGACCAAATAGGCAGGTAGGTGCTGGTGTAAAGGGGAGGTTGTTCAGATCCTCGACCAAGCCTTCAAAACTGTGGTTTGTTTCCTGATGGTTGTGATGCCGCTTGTTGTAATTGTGTCTGGCGTTGTCAAGGTGGTCTATTTCTGTGTCTGGCCGCCTTGTAAGGTCTGGATTGAGGGTGGGTGTATTGAGTATCCCTGTTTCTTTGGTATGGTTGATACCGCTTCCTTTTTGGGGGTGGTGTATATATGCCAAGTATACACAGGGTCGCCCAAGAGTTCTTTATGGTGTGTAGGACGAAAGAGTTTGTCCTTATTGAAAGGTAGGTCCTCAACCTTTAGTTGAAGCTCTTTTGGTATGCAGATACAAGGGACTTGAAAACACAGGGGAAGAAGGACAGTCATGGATATACATAGGGAAAACACATCTCTAAGAACTTCAATTACTGTCCAGAGAAGTAACTTTTCTATCTTCTTCAAATGCTTGTCCCTATGTGTATTCCACTTCAGGTGACTTCCCAGCAGTAATCTAACTATGGTGGTGATTTATTGGGGTTCTAAGAACAGACTGAAGAACTGCCCTAACAAAAGAAGCATTTGGCCTAGATGCCTCCACCAACGCATACCATCTTCTTAAAGTCTGTATAGAGTCCCACAGGATAGCCTTACAGAGTTTAACTATGAGAACATTCTTATGAGAGGCTATTGAGGATGCTTGGGCCCTTGTCAAATGAGCTCTAACACTGGTTGGTGGATCAAGTTTGGCTAACTCATAACACAAGATAGATAATACAATTCAAAATCCATTTTGACAGTCTTTGGGTAGAATCGGAGAACCTTTCATTCTCTCAGTGAATGAAACTAAGTCTCAGGGAGGATCTAAATTGTTTTGTTCTCTGGAGGTAAAGGGCTAAAGCTCTCCAAACGTCTAAAGTATATAACTTGGCCTCATCCCTATTAGTGTGAGGATTCAGACAATCCGGGTAAAAGGATAATATGATTTAGATGGAATTCAGACACAATCTTGGATATGAACTTAGGGTGTGGCCTGAGGGAGATGTTGTCTTGGAGAAAATCTATATAAGGATGGTCAATCATAAGAACTCTTAACCCTCCCACTTTTCTTGCTGATATTGTTGCTATAAGAAAGAGAGTATTCACTGATAGGTGAAGGAAAGGACATGAAGCCAGTGGTTTGAAGGCTGATGCTGTAAGATCTGTTAATAGTATAGGAAGGTCCGATGCTGGTGTATGTTCTACAACAAGTGGAAATACCCTTAGAAATCTAGATGTGGTAGGGTGGGAAAATACTGAAGAATGACTATATATGGGTAGAAGGCACTAGTGACCACCAAGAGTACCCTGAGAAAACAGAGTGAGAGACAGAGTTCTTCAGTGAAAGTATATAGCCTAAAATGTCAGGTAGTTGATATTGTAATGGAAGAAGTTCACGATGGTCACACCAAGAAACAAATCTTTTCCACTTTAAACTGTACATTTTTCTTATGGATCCTTTCTACTGTTTATCAAGATAATATGCTCTTTGCAGATATAAACTAAGGTAAGTTAGATGTATTCAGGTTTGTAGGGCCTGATGAAATTCATCCTAGAGTACTTAAGGAACTAGCTGAAGCAATCGCTGAACCATTAGCATTATCTTTGATAACTCATACAGGATGGGTGAGGTCCCAGAGGACTAAAGAAGGGCAAACATAGTACCAATCTTTAAAAAGAGAAACAAAGAGAACTGAGGGAATTATAAACTAGTCAGCCTAACTTCAAGGCAATAGGTGATAAGTAATAGCCATCAAGGATTCATCAAGAATAAATCACAGAATCATAGATTTGTAGGACTGAAAGGGACCTCAAGAGGTCATCTAATCCAATTCCCTGCACTTGTGGCAGGACTAAATATTATGTAGACTATTCCTGACAGGTGTTTGTCTAACCTGCTCTTAATCTCCAATGATGGAGATTCCATAACCTCCCTAGGGAATTGATTTCTGTGCTTTACTACCCTGACAGTTAGGAATTTTTTCCTAATGTCCAACCTACACTGTCCTTGCTGCAATTTAAGCTCATTGCTTCTTGTTCTACCCTCAGAGGTTGAGGAGAACAATTTTTCTCCCTCATTGTAACAACCTTTTATGTACTTGAAAACTGTTATGTCCCCTCTGAGCCTTTTCTCCAGACTTAACAAACCCAGTTTTTTCAATCTTTCCTCATAGGTCATATTTTCTAGACCTTTAATCATTTTTGTTGCTCTTCTCTGGACTTTCTCCAATTTGTCCACATCTTTCCTAAAATGCGGTGCCCAGAACTGGACACAATACTCCAGTTGAGGCCTAATCAGTGCAGAGCAGAATTACTTCTCATGTCTTGCTTACAACACTCCTGCTAAAACATGACAAGCCAACCTAATTTTCTTCTTCGACAGCGTTGCTGGCCTAGTGGATTGGGCAGGAAGCAGTAGATCTGATATATCTTGATTTTAATGAGGCTTTTGACACAGTCTCACATGACTAGATGACCCCTTGAGATCCCTTCAAGCCCCACATTCCTCTGACTCTATGATTCTACATTCTTTCTAGTTCTGACATCCACCCAAAAACCAAGCAGTCAGGTGGAGGGAGGACAGATTAGGGATGATGAATCCCTTCCCTCATTCTGAGACAGGACATCTGGCATCAGAGGTCAAGTGAACAAATGAAAATGTTCTGGGAACCAATACTATCTCAGTCACACAAGGGCCACTAGGATAACTAGTGCTTTGTCCTGTTTGATCTTTTGTAATACTCTGGGAAGTAATGGGATCAGTGCACAGGCATGCATCATTTTGTGACAAAGAGATCAGGAGTGCATCTGCCAGAGAACCTGGACTCTGACCCTCTCTGGAACAAAATATCCCACACTTATGGAAGATAAAGTGACTCACTGACTTCTGAATCTCTCACTCATGTTCTGGGGAGAAGTGTCTGCTAAAATTGTCTGCCAATACATTGTGAATACCTGACAGGTATATGTGCTGACAGATTGATGCAGTGGTGTATGCACCTGTTCCATAATCATAAACAACAATGCCATGCAAACACCTGTTCTCACTTTCAGATGACATGGTAAACAAGAAGCAGGCAGCATTATCTCCTGCAAATGTAAACAAACTTGTTTGTCTGAGAGATTGGCTGAACAAGAAGTAGGACTGAGTGGACTTGTAAGCTCTAAAGGTTTATATTGTTTTATTTTTGAATGCAGTTATTTTTGGTACATAACTCTACATTTCTAAGTTCTAAGTAATGATAATACAAGTTCTGTAGTGCAATCTCTTTAAATGAATTGAAAAATACTAATTATTTTATTTTTACTGTGCACATATTTATAATATAAAGTGATCACTGTAGACTTTGTATTCTGTGTTGTAATTGAAATCAATATATTTGAAAATGTAGAAAACATCCAAAATATTTATAAAATGGTATTCTATTATTGTTTAACAGCACGATTAATCATTATTAATTTTTTTAATCACTTGAGAGCCCTAGAATTAATTTGAGTTTAAGGTCCATGTTCTTTTTGGCTCTCAGTTTCAAACCCAGGCAATGGGAACACTTCTGAAGAATGTGTCCCTCTTCTAGGCAGCAGACACACTTTGCGTGGCTGTCCATTATAGAGAAGGCGGCTCCACACAAGACACACCGCTTACACCCGGGTGAACCAGGCATAAGGATGAGAGTGTAGCTTCCCTGAGGGGGAGGGAGGGAAAACAGGAGAACGAACTAATAATTTTTTTTGTTTTAGGAGGAAGAAACAGAAAAGGGAAAGTAAGGAACTAAAAACTATGAGAAGAAAAACAGGTAAGATACTCTCTAAATAACAATGTGAGCTCTGCTAAGTGTTCTGTTCCAGAGTTCAGGTGGTAGAGAAGGAACTGGGGGTCGTCAGACCACACGGCGCTATATATAAGACACGTGCATAGCGCGAGAGAGGGGAGGTGTGCATGTGCGGTCTGACAGGCACTGCTATTGAAGATCTCTGACTCCAGATGCAAAGGCGCGATCACACCTACAGTGGAGCACCCAAGGGGACATCTGAGTGTATCTGAGTGTTTGTTGTGAGGACAGTTTGACCGTGTGCTTGATTGGTTGTTTGAAAAGGGCGGGAACTGGGAGTGGTTTGTTCCAGGTGACCCTTAAGTGGGCCTGACTGTATAAAAAGCCAGTCAGCTGTGAACCAGCTGAGCAGCGAACAGAAGGAGTTTGCCTGGGAGTTCACCCGGGGAGAGCCCACTGAGGCTTACATCTGGCCGGCTTCTCTGAGTAGTTACTACAACTCCTGAGGAAGCTCGTAGAAGGAAGGTAATATGGATGGGGAGCGTTCAGCTGTTGTGACCTGCACTGGATGTGCCATGTTTGTCTTTCTTCCACAGGACAGAAGCGACTTTGTCGGTACAAAGTGCAAGCTGGTCTCCATATTGGAAGAGAAGGTTCAAGGTGCATAGACAATCCAGGAAGTTTTTGGAAAGCGTAGGGAACAATTTTCTGGTGCAAGAGCTAGAGGAGCCAACTGGGGGGGAGCTTTTCTTGACCGGCTGCTCACAAACCGGGTAGAATTAGTGGGGGAAGCAAAAGTGGATGGGAACCTGGGAGGCGGTGACCATGAGTTGGTTCAGTTCAGGATCCTGACACAGGGAAGAAAGGTAAGCAGCAGAATACGGACCCTGGACTTAGAGTCATAGAGTCATAGAATCATAGAATATCAGGGTTGGAAGGGACCCCTGAAGGTCATCTAGTCCAACACCCTGCTCGAAGCAGGACCAATTCCCAGTTAAATCATCCCAGCCAGGACTTTGTCAAGCCTGACCTTAAAAACTTCAGGAAAAGCAGACATCGATGCCCTCAGGGAACGGATGGGTAGGATCCCCTGGGGGACTAACATGAAGGGGAAAGGAGTCCAGGAGAGCTGGCTGTATTTTAAAGAATCCTTATTGAGGTTACAGGGACAAACCATCCCAATGTGCAGAAAGAATAGTAAATATGGCAGGCAACCAGCTTGACTTAACAGTGAAATCCTAGCGGATCTTAAACATAAAAAAGAAGCTTACAAGAAGTGGAAGGTTGGACATATGACCAGGGAAGAGTATAAAAATATTGCTCGGGCATGTAGGAATGAAATCAGGAGGGCCAAATCGCACCTGGAGCTGCAGCTAGCGAGAGATGTCAAGAGTAACAAGAAGGGTTTCTTCAGGTATGTTGGCAACAAGAAGAAAGCCACGGAAAGTGTGGGCCTCTTAATGAATGAGGGAGGCAACCTAGTGACAGAGGATGTGGAAAAAGCTAATGTACTCAATGCTTTTTTTGCCTCTGTCTTCACGAACAAGGTCAGCTCCCAGACGGCTGCGCTGGGCATCACAACATGGGGAATAGATGGCCAGCCCTCTGTGGAGAAAAGAGGTGGTTAGGGACTATTTAGAAAAGCTGGACGTGCACAAGTCCATGGGGCCGGATGAGTTGCCTCCGAGAGTGCTAAAGGAATTGGCGGCTGTGATTGCAGAGCCATTGGCCATTATCTTTGAAAACTAGTGGTGAACGGGGGAAGTCCCGGATGACTGGAAAAAGGCTAATGTAGTGCCAATCTTTAAAAAAGGGAAGAAGGAGGATCCTGGGAACTACAGGCCAGTCAGCCTCACCTCAGTCCCCGGAAAAATCATGGAGCAGGTCCTCAAAGAATCAATCCTGAAGCACTTACATGAGAGGAAAGTGATCAGGAACAGTCAGCATGGATTCACCAAGGGAAGGTCATGCCTGACTAATCTAATCGCCTTCTATGATGAGATTACTGGTTCTGTGGATGAAGGGAAAGCAGTGGATGTATTGTTTCTTGACTTTAGCAAAGCTTTTGACATGGTCTCCCACAGTATTCTTGTTAGCAAGTTAAAGTATGGGCTGGATGAATGCACTATAAGGTGGGTAGAAAGTTGGTTAGATTGTCAGGCTCAACAGGTAGTGATCAATGGCTCCATGTCTAGTTGGCAGCCGGTGTCAAGTGGAGTGCCCCAGGGGTCGGTCCTGGGGCCGGTTTTGTTCAATATCTTCATAAATGATCTGGAGGATGGTGTGGATTGCACTCTCAGCAAATTTGCGGATGATACTAAACTGGGAGGAGTGGTAGATACACTGGAGGGCAGGGATAGGATACAGAGGGACCTAGACAAATTGGAGGATTGGGCCAAAAGAAATCTGATGAGGTTCAATAAGGATAAGTGCAGGACTCTGCACTTAGGACGGAAGAACCCAATGCACAGCTACAGACTAGGGACCGAATGGCTAGGCAGCAGTTCTGCAGAAAAGGACCTAGGGGTGACAGTGGACGAGAAGCTGGAAATGAGTCAGCAGTGTGCCCTTGTTGCCAAGAAGGCCAATGGCATTTTGGGATGTATAAGTAGGGTTATAGCCAGCAGATCGAGGGACGTGATCGTCCCCCTCTATTCGCCATTGGTGAGGCCTCATCTGGAGTACTGTGTCCAGTTTTGGGCCCCACACTACAAGAAGGATATGGATAAATTGGAGATAGTCCAGCGAAGGGCAACAAAAATGATTAGGGGTCTGGAACACATGACTTATGAGGAGAGGCTGAGGGAACTGGGATTGTTTAGTCTGCAGAAGAGAAGAATGAGGGGGGATTTGATAGCTGCATTCAACTACCTGAGAGGTGGTTCCAGAGAGGATGGTTCTAGACTATTCTCAGTGGTAGAAGAGGACAGGACAAGGAGTAATGGTCTCAAGTTGCAGTGGGGGAGGTTTAGGTTGGATATTAGGAAAAACTTTTTCACTAGGAGGGTGGTGAAACACTGGAATGCGTTACCTAGGGAGGTGGTAGAATCTCCTTCCTTAGAAGTTTTTAAGGTCAGGCTTGACAAAGCCCTGGCTGGGATGATTTAATTGGGGATTGGTCCTGCTTTGAGCAGGGGGTTGGACTAGATGACCTCCTGAGGTCCCTTCCAACCCTGATATTCTATGATTCTATGAAGGTCTGGAGCAACAGGTATCGACCCTGTGTTGCAGAAGAGAAACTGAAGATTTCCTGGACAGATGTCAGGATATGCTTCTATGGGCACAAGGTTCTGAAGATTCAGAGCAGGCTGCACATCGGGGACAGGAGGATGGTGAAGAAATTTGGCATCATGTGACCTCCAGAAAAAAAAAGGGGAACGTCCATGTACCAGCAACGCAGATACAGGTAAGTAACCGTTTTCACGTTCTCTCCACAGGTACTAATGCGGAGAGTGGACCAGATGATACGTCTGAGGGAAGGGAGCAGAAGGAGACTCCGCCGACTGGAAGGCATGAGATGCCCTGTCCTAGGGTTGGGGGTTCCACGACCACCGCTCCCAAGAGAAGGAGGCGGGTGGTGGTGGTCGGGGACTCTCTCCTCATGGGGACTCCTGGTGGGATTCTACTATAGACCACCGGACCAGGGGGATGAGGTGGACGAGGCTTTCTTCCGGCAACTCGCAGAAGTTACTAGATCACACACCCTGGTTCTCATGGGAGACTTCAATCATCCTGATATCTGCTGGGAGAGCAATACAGCAGTGCATAGACAATCAAGGAAGTCTTTGGAAAATGCAGGGGACAATTTCCTGGTGCAAGTGCTGGAGGAACCAACTAGGGGCAGAGCTCTTCTTGACCTGCTGCTCACAAACTGGGAAGAATTAGTAGGGGAAGCAAAAGTGGATGGGAACCTGAGAGGCAGTGACCATGAGATGGTTGAGTTCAGGATCCTGACACAAGGAAGAAAGGAAAGCAGCAGAATACGGACCCTGGACTTCAGAAAAGCAGACTTCGACTCCCTCAGGATACCTATGGGCAAGATCCCCTGGGAGAATAACATGAGGGGGAAAGGAGTTCAGGAGAGCTGGCTGTATTTTAAAGAATCCTTATTGAGGTTACAGGGACAAACCATCCCAATGTGCAGAAAGAATAGTAAATATGGCAGGCAACCAACTTGACTTAACAGTGAAATCCTTGCTGATCTTAAATACAAAAAAGAAGCTTACAAGAAGTGGAAGATTCGGCAAATGACCAGGGATGAGTATAAAAATATTACTCGGGCATGCAGGAGTGAAATCAGGAAGGCCAAATCACACCTGGAGGTGCAACTAGCAAGAGATGTTAAGAGTAACAAGAAGGGTTTCTTCAGGTATGTTAGCAACAAGAAGAAAGCCAAGGAAAGTGTGGGCCCCTTACTGAATGAGGGAGGCAACCTAGTGACAGAGGATGTGGAAAAAGCTAATGTACTCAATGCTTTTTTTGCCTCTGTCTTAGAATCATAGAATATCAGGGTTGGAAGGGACCTCAGGAGGTCATCTAGTCCAACCCCCTGCTCAAAGCAGGACCGATCCCCGACTAAATCATCCCAGCCAGGGCTTTGTCAAGCCTGACCTTAAAAACTTCTAGGGAAGGAGATTCCACCACCTCCCTAGGTAACGCATTCCAGTGTTTCACCACCCTCCTAGTTAAAAAGTTTTTCCTGATATCCAACCTAAATCTCCCCCACTGCAACTTGAGACCATTACTCCTTGTTCTGCCATCTGCTACCACTGAGAACAGTCTAGAGCCATCCTCTTTGGAACCCCCTTTCAGGTAGTTGAAAGCAGCTATCAAATCCCCCCTCATTCTTCTCTTCTGAAGACTAAACATCCCCAGTTCCCTCAGCCTCTCCTCGTAGGTCATGTGTTCCAGTCCCCTAATCATTTTTGTTGCCCTCCGCTGGACTCTTTCTAAATTTTCCACATCCTTCTTGTAGTGTGGGGCCCAAAACTGGACACAGTACTCCAGATGCGGCCTCACCAATGTTGAATAGAGGGGAATGATCACGTCCCTCGATCTGCTGGCAATGCCCCTACTTGTACATCCCAAATGCCATTGGCCTTCTTGGCAACAAGGGCACACTGTTGACTCATATCCAACTTCTCGTCCACTGTAACCCCTAGGTCCTTTTCTGCAGAACTGCTGCCGAGCCATTTGGTCCCTAGTTTGTAGCGGTGCACTGGATTCTTCCATCCTAAGTGCAGGACCCTGCACTTGTCCATTCACGAACAAGGTCAGCTCCCAGATGGCTGCACTGGGCAGCACAGCATGGGGAGGAGGTGACCAGCCCTCTGTGGAGAAAGAAGTGGTTCGGGACTATTTAGAAAAGCTGGACATGCACAGGTCCATGGGGCCAGATGCGTTGCATCCGAGAGTGCTAAAGGAGTTGGCAGATGTGATTGCAGAGCCATTGACTATTATCTTTGAAAACTCATGGCGATCAGGGGAGGTCCCAGACGACTGGAAAAAGGCTAATGTAGTGCCAATCTTTAAAAAAGGGAAGAAGGAGGATCCTGGGAACTACAGGCCAGTCAGCCTCACCTCAGTCCCTGGAAAAATCATGGAGCAGGTCCTCAAGGAATCAATTCTGAACCACTTAGAGGAGAGGAAAGTGATCAGGAACAGTCAGCATGGATTCACCAAGGGCAAGTCATGCCTGACTAATCTAATTGCCTTCTATGATGAGATAACTGGCTCTGTGGATGAAGGGAAAGCAGTGGACATGTTGTTCCTTGACTTTAGCAAAGCTTTTGACACTGTCTCCCACAGTATTCTTGCCAGTAAGTTAAAGAAGTATGGGCTGGATGAATGGACTATAAGGTGGATAGAAAGCTGGCTAGATTGTCGGGCTCAAGGGGTAGTGATCAATGGCTCCATGTCTAGTTGGCAGCCGGTATCAAGTGGAGTGCCCCAAGGGTCGGTTCTGGGGCCGGTTTTGTTCAATATCTTCATAAATGATCTGGAGGATAGTGTGGATTGCACTCTCAGCAAGTTTGCGGATGACACTAAACTGGGAGGAGAGGTAGATACGCTGGAGGGTAGGGATAGGATACAGAGGGACCTAGACAAATTGGAGGATTGGGCCAAAAGAAATCTGATGAGGTTCAACAAGGACAAGTGCAGAGTCCTGCACTTAGGACGGAAGAATCCAATGCACTGCTACAGACTAGGGACCACATGGCTAGGCAGCAGTTCTGCAGAAAAGGACCGAGGGGTTACAGTGGACGAGAAGTTGGATATGAGTCAACAGTGTGCCCTTGTTGCCAAGAAGGCCAATGGCGTTTTTGGCTGTATAAGTAGGGGCATTGCCAGCAGATTGAGGGATGTGAGGCCTCACCTGGAGTACTGTGTCCAGTTTTGGGCCCCACACTACAAGAAGGATGTGGAAACATTGGAAAGAATCCAGCGGAGGGCAACAAAAATGATTAGGGGACTGGAACACATGACTTATGAGGGAGGCTGAGGGAACTGGGGATATTTAGTCTATGGAAGAGAAGAATGAGGGGGGATTTGATAGCTGCTTTCAACTACCTGAAAGGGGGTTCCAGAGAGGATGGCTCTAGACTGTTCTCAGTGGTAGCAGTTGACAGAACAAGGGGTAATGGTCTCAAGTTGCAGTGGGGGAGATTTAGGTTGCATATTAGGAAAAACTTTTTCACTAGGAGGGTGGTGAAACACTGGAATGCGTTACCTAGGGAGGTGGTAGAATCTCCTTCCTTAGAAGTTTTTAAGGTCAGGCTTGACAAAGCCCTGGCTGGGATGATTTAATTGGGGATCGGTCCTGCTTTGAGCAGGAGGTTGGACTAGATGACCTCCTGAGGTCCCTTCCAACCCTGATATTCTATGATGCTATGATCACTCAAAGAAGAATTTGCAGATATTATTGCAAGCAGCTCCAAGAGTTCTTCAGTTTATAGAATCATAGAATCATAGAATATCGGGGTTGGAAGGGACCTCAGGAGGTCATCTAGTCCACCCCTACTCAAAGCAGGACCAATCCCCAACTAAATCAATTAATTCCTTCAGCTTCTTGGAGTGAATACCATCAGGCCCTGCTGACTATAATACATTCAAACTAGTCAGAAGACCTTCGACATGTTCTTTGCTTATCCTAATCTGCATCCCTTCCCCTTTATTGTCTATGATAAGATCATTGGTTGTCTGGGCACATTATTTTTGTGTGTGAAGACTGAAGCAAAGTAGGCATTGAGCAGCTCTGCTTTTCTATCATCTTCCATTACCAGCTCACCATCCCTGATCACTCTGTTTTGTCTGACACATTTATAGAGCCCCTTCTACATGATATTCTCTGTACCTAGAACACTGACGATACATCCTATAAGCTATCAGGGGAAGCTGGTGGTTTTGGCATTCAAGAGACATGGCAGTGGTTTGAGTTTATGATTATGAGATAAGCCCATTTACTGGATGTCTCTTAGACAAGACAGTTAAAGTTGACATTTAAAAAGTCATTGTTAAATTTCAGAATCAAAGGCAGCCTTGACTGAATAGCACAATTCACACACCTGATTGGGCATCAAGAGTGGGATTTGCAGAAAACTTTATTTAGGGTGCAGGAATTTCTCAAACTCTACCCTGGACTGTTACGTGCCAGTGTTGGGGTGGCTGATGTGACAGTCTCATCCCCGAGCTTGAAAAGGGTAAATATTCCAGCAATCTTTTGGCCTTTTCCCAGAATTATAAGGGGAGGCGGCCAAAGGGCTGGAGGTGCCAGTCCCTCACCCCTAGATATCTACAGCTAGATACTATTTGTCCCTGGCTCTCATAACATTAGTATCTGAGAATGGTGGGAGATAGGGCTCTGGGGTAGAGGTGCTCAGCCTTCTCCCTGGCTTCCCAGGCTGGGAGGGGACAAGGCTGATATGGGCCAAGGGATTGGCACATTCCTACATCCCCAAGCTGGGAGGGAATAGGGTTGGAAGAGGTGCCATTTCTCCATTGAAGCTCATGGAGTTTACCATACCCACAAATTTTTACCTTTCATTCTGCAGTATCTGCTTGCTCAGAATTGCCTCTGCCAGTCCAGACTCTATTCTCTCCAACTGTCTCTTCACGGCATCAAACATGTTCACTTCCATCATGTCAAACACCACTGGCTTTCCATACCTAAGGGCAGAGGTCTGAATGGTTGATCATATGTACTACAGGACAGTCCAAGGTCCTTAATACAAAAGATAGACAAAACAAATCTCTCTCTCTCTTGATAATGATGGGTCTCAAGTATTACATGTATGGACAGCCTTCCCTTTAGCACAATGTGGAAAGGGGACTGTGGAGAAAAGGCCCCTCACTCAGCCAGCATTCCCTTTTGTGAAAGACGACCAGAAATACTAACTGTGAAGGAAGTGCAGCTACTTCCCCAGGCAGAGGGTATCAAAAAGCAACTTACTCCCTCACAGCCACATGCACTACCAGCTAATTGTTTTATTCCTCCAGCTCACTCATATGTGCACTCTTAGATCATCAGGAACACCAACCTATGCTGTGTCCAAGCCTGCCATCCTGCCCTCCCATTCCTGGTGCTCTGCCACCTACCGGAGGGCCCCCAGCAAGGCCAATCGAATGGTCTCCATGTTCGTATCATTTGGGTTCAGTGTGTTCAAGTAATTTGTGTCTCGATACCGCAGGAAAGTTGCAGCCTGTCCAGATGGATCAATGATTAATGGCCATCTGTATGTGAAGATGAGACAGAGACACCCATCATTAGTGGGGACAGGGAACTAAGCGTCTGAACTAGAGCTGAAAGACCAAATACCAAAACCCAATACAAACAGCAAATATTCCCCCTACACCTGCTGGAGAAGTAGCAACAACCAGACACTCCCTCCAGCCCTGCAGGGAGGAACATGGTGTTACCCCGGAATTTGATATTCCTGCATGTAGCCCAGAACTTGACAGTACTGCAGTAAGCAATTTTGTATGTTCAGCCACTGCCAGCTGAAAACCAAACATCACATTGCTAGGAATAATCTTAGGCCTTTGTGAGACAAGGTCAGACAACTGCATACTTGCAGTTTGTTAATCAGAATGGCAGGATGAGACAGAAAGTTATGGAAGAGAGTGAGGTAAGAGCAACCTTGGTTTTAGGTGCCCCTGACGTATTGTTGTTATGGCTGGAAATATTAGAAATGTTTTGAGATAATGAGTAGTTTGCTGAAATTAGGAGAATTAGTGGAACCTGTAGGGGTTATGATGCTGACCCACTAGGAGTCACTATAGGTTACGTGCTTTGTCAGAGATAGCTATAAAAGATTAGGTAAAAGTAAATACCTCTGAGCAGTCCAAGGGAGCTTTTCTTTGGGCAAGGAGCTGACATCTAAACTCCCGGTCAGCTGGACAGAAAGAGGGCCCCTGGAAGCCTGGATGGTGATCACTTGAAACCATCTCAGACTGTGGGTAACTATATCTGGGATGTCTTAAACCTATTGCGTATGTGTGCTTAATATCTAATAAATCATAATTTTGGATAAGCGCACACTTGCTTGTATCAATCATTTATCAGATGGAAGCACTGTGTTCCCATTGATTTATTCCTAACACCGCCTGGAGAGAAACAATTAAGTTACCCCAGCTTTGGGTTCTGAGAAACCCCAGGTAACACTGGTGGCAGCAGGGAGATGATCCCTCCTTAAAAACCTTCTTATGCCATTCCCAGAAGGGAGTCTAAAATAAAGCCACTCCATATGTCTCCTTCCTCCTTTAGGTTTCCTTCCTCTTCTCCATTTTTCTCTCTTCCTTTAGGTTGTAAGGTGATCAGGGAATACAATAATTGTGTGTCTTGTACCAGAGCTGAGCAGATTTCATGTATTTAACAAATAAATAGAATTATTAATACCAACAATAAAAGGGTCTTCTTCACCATGGGATATAATGGTACTAGTCCAACAGCCCACTGCATCAGGGCTGCTTAATGGCAAGAGGTGTATCAGTACTTTTAGGTCAGTCCCTTTGCGAAGGCTCTCTTCCTCGGAGTTGAGGGGAAGCAGCATTGTTGTTAAGCCATTTCTGCTGGATACAAACATGACAGCAAGTATGACCATTGTCTTTTCTAACTCACCGTCCATCTGAATGGATTTTGCCTCCCACATCCTTCAATAGCACATCATCAAGCTCCTGTACGGAGCACTTCAGCCCTTGGAATTCATTCCCCACCCCTAGTAAAGGATAGAGAAAGCACTGAATAGCATTATCTATTCTACACAAAAAACAGCAAGAACATTAATGTTGAATGGTTAAGCACTTCCAAGGAAAGTGGTGCAAGTCCCTTCAGTAGAAACTATTATTGATTATTTGTATTACCATACTGCCACTTCCCTTGGAAGAGGAGTCCATAGACTAATAACACTCACAGTCAGGAAAATTTCCCAGATATTAACCTAACTTCTCCCTTTCTTAATTTCATTCTATTGCCCTTGGTATACCTACTTGGACTAGTCAACATTTCTTCTTCCTCCTTGGTGTTTATGCCCTTTGGAGATTTGAATCTTCATAGACACAGATTATAAAGACAGAAAAGAACATTGGAATCATCTAATCTGACTTTCTGCGTAATACAGACCACGAAACATCACCCAGTAACTCTTTCATAAAGGCCAGTAATTTCTGTTCTCCATGTAGATACTTATAGACTGCGAACAAATCTGCCGTTTGGGTTCTCATACTGGGATTTAAGGGCCTACATTGGATATTTTAGCTCAAATACAAGATTTAAGCACCAAATGTAGGTGACAAGGTTTGAAAATATGCTTAGAACTATAAAAGACATAACAAAGTTGTATTGTATCCTCCACCCCAGACAAAGTCTCTCGTGGCCAGAGGCTGCTCATTTCCTAACCCATCACAAGCAAGGTTTCTCCAGGAACACACCTGAGGTCAGATAGGGCAGAGCGGCACTGATCGCCTCTTAACCACCCATAGTAGCGAGAAAGAACTCAACAGTATCTGTTCACTGTCTCTAAGTTTAGCATCTTTTTTCCTAACAGTTTTAGTCTTAATAATTAATATAGTTAATGAAGTGTCTTGTGCCCAGCTGGCACGATCTTGGGGTTTTTTTAGTTCTGACTAGTGGCTCATTGTAGAGGAACTTTCCTACGTGGTGAAAGCATTCCAATCTCATATTCATGGAGCACGTGCACACCATGAGTAGGATCCATATGAACAAAGACTTAAAGAACTACAGATACACCTGGGTCCTGATCAAGAATCTCCCTCTTCCCCCAATCTTACTCTATCAAGCAGTTCATGACCAAGGCCTAAACCTACCTTCCTGAGTCTGTTCTCGCAACCTGAGCCTGGCCAGGGACAGTTTCTCCTCTGCTTTCTCAGCAGCCAGACGTAGAGTCTCCACCAACTTCTCTGCATCACCAATTGCCTAAAGTAAGGAAATGCATTAGGACAAGTTTTTCATAGATTTTAAGGCCAAATGGGACTATTGGATCATTTAATCTGAACTCTGTATAAAAAACAGGCCACAGAATTTCATTCCAGTACCGAGCTCACCAATACAGTATACAGAAATAAAATCATCACTCTTTTACTTACTACTTCCCTATACACCTAAGGATTGCATTAGACCGTTTTGAAACAGCATCACACTGGGAGCTCATGTTCAATTGCTTGTCCACTATGACCCTTAAATCCTTTTCAGAGTCACTGATTTCCGGGATACAGAATGGGGGATTGTAATAGGGGCTGCTTTCTTTGCTTCTAGAGATATGACCTTCCATTTGTCTTTGTTATAACATTTTGTTTGAATGGGCCCAGTTTACCAGGCAATCCACTTCACCCCCTATGACTCTCCTGTCCTGGTCATTTTTTACCACTCTACTAATCTTTGTATTATCCGCAAATCTAATCAGTATTATTGGTAGTCCATCCCTGGCGATGACGACGATATTGTCATAGTTCTCATATATGGCTACGCATATGACTCTGAATCCTGATGCACAGAGTGAACCGCACTGAGAGGGCATGGGAAGTCTGTATCTATGGGGTGTGATTATGCAGCTCTGTGGTGCCTTTCACATGCAGCCTGGAGATAATTTCGTGATTCTTTAGATTATCTTTGAAGTGCTTATACGGACAACGCTTCTTTCTTTTGCCCTGACTCAGCTCCCCAAACAAGATCTGTTTTGGAAGACAGTGGTCTTCCATTCTGAGGACATGCCCGGTCCACCTAACTTATATTCTCAATAAAATTTCCTCAGTGCTGGTTGTGTTTGCTCTCTGAAGGACTTTAATATTCCTGCCAGCGAATGCTCATTATTGGGCGGAGGGAACACATGTGATATTGCTCAAGTTCTTTAATGTGATGTCTATAAAGAGTCCACGTCTCAGATTCATATAGGAGTGAAGTTAGAACCACTGCACTGTAGATCTTCAATTTGGTGGAGAGACAGATGTTGTGTTGATTAAGAACTTTTGTTTGAAGTCGGCCAAGGGCCTGGATGGCTCTCCTAATTCTGGAGGAGATTTCCTTATCAAGAGAACTGTCACTTGAGATGGTACTGCCCATATACTTGAATTGATCCACATTTGTCAACTGTGTACCATGGATGAAGGTGGCTGGCACTGGGGCATTGGAATGAAGTGCTGGCTGAAACAAGACCTCTGTCTTCCAGAGACTGATGGTGAGACTAAAGAGCTGAGATGCTTCAGAAAAATCAATGATGACCCGATGTCTATGAGCCATCAAGGCACAGTCATCTGCGAAAAGTGCCTTGACAAGAAGCCTCTCCAGCATCTTGGTCTTAGCATTGAGTATTCAAAGATCAAAGAGGGAGCCATCAAGTCAATAGTGGATGTATATCCCCTGATCCGAGTCCCTTGGGGCATGGCTGAGGACACAGGCAAAGAACAAGTTGAACAGCACTGGAGCAAGTATGCAGCCTTGCTTCACCCCATTCAAGATTTCAAATGCATCGGAGAAGTCACCACTGTCGAGTACTTGCACTGTCATGTGGTCATGGAACAGGCAGATGATTTGTATGCACCTTCTTGGGCAGCCCAGTTTATGTAGAATAGCCCATAGGCCCATAGACCCTCTCTGTTGACCGTATCAAAAGCTTTGGTCAAATCTATGAAAACTGCATACAGATCCATGTTCTGCTCTAAACATTTTTCCTGGACCTGCCTTACAACAAAGATCATGTCCATAGTTCTACAACTTGGTCTGAAACCACTCTGCGCTTCTGGCAGATTCTCCTCAGATACGTTTGCAATGAGTCTGTTCAGTAGAATGAGAGCTAAATCAGTGCTGGGGCCAAAGAAAAAGTGTACACCAGGACTGGTTCGATGAGAACAACGAGGACATCTCCAAACTTCTAAGTGACAAGCAGAAAACATTTGTTGAATGGCAGAATGAACTCACTTCCATCTCAAAGAAAGATAGGTTTAAGTACCTATAGAGCAAGGCCCAGTCTGAACGAAGGAGAATGCAGGAGAGTGGTGGGAGAGGAAAGCTGCAGAAGTCCAGCATTACGCAGATACAAACAACGCAAACATGTTCTTTGACTCTATCAAAGCAGTCTACGGACCATCTAAATCTGGCACAGCCCCCTTAAAGTCGACAGATAGCACAACCCTCAAAGACAAGGTTGGAGTCATACAGAGATGGGCTGAATACTTCAGCAGTCTATTCAACAGACCATCCACAGTCGACTGGTGTGTCCTTGACCATTTACCTGAGAAACCCATCAGAGAGGATCTCGATCTCTCTTCATCAGTTGAGGAAGTTATAAAAGCCATCAAAACAACTGAACTCTGGCAAAGCATCTGGAAAGGATGGTATTCCAGCAGAACTGTATAAAGGAGCAGGCCCAAAGGCTATCGAGGTGTTTCATGACATCCTGAGTAGCACTAGAGAGGAAGAAGAAATGCCACAAGACTTCAAAGATGCTATTATTGTATCACTGTTCAAAAAAAGGCAGCAACGCCAACTGCGGAAACTACAGAGGCATTACTCTCCTCTGTACAGCAGGCAGAATATTAGCTCACATTCTACTGAAATCAGTAGTGATTTTACAATTACTTCCAGATCATTGTCAAAAATACTGACTAGCATCAAGCCTAATGCTAATCCCTGCAGAACCTGCTAAAAACACTCCCATTCAATGATGATTCCTCATTGACAACTACTTTGAGTTCTCTCAGTTAGCCAGTTCTTAAATCATGTAATGTGTGCTTTATTGATATTGTATAGTGCCTAAGTATATTACATCTCTGTACTTACGTTTATCAACCAACATTTTAATCTCCAATTAAATGATATTAGGTTTTTCTGACAAGACAAGACCTAATTTATTTGCCCTTTTAGAATATTAACACAATACAGGTTTCAGAGTGGTAGCCGTGTTAGTCTGTATCAGCAAAAATAACGAGGAGTCCTTGTGGCACCTTAGAGACTAACAAATTTATTTGTGCATAAGCTTTCGTGGGCTAGAACCCACTTCACTGGATGCATGGAGTGAAAACACAGGAGCAGGTATAAATACATGAAAGGATGTGGGGTTGCTTTACCAAGTGTGAGGTCAATCTAATGAGTTAAAAATCAATTAACAGCAGGATACCAAGGGAGGAAAAATAACTTTTGAAGTGGTAAGAGAGTGGCCCATTACAGACAGTTGACAAGAAGGTGTGAGTAACAGTAGGGAAAATTAAGTTTAGGTTTTGTAATGACCCAACCACTCCCAATCTCCATTCAGGCCTAATCTGATAGTATCCAGTTTGCAAATGAATTCCAGTTCTGCAGCTTCACGTTGGAGTCTGTTTTTGAAGTATTTTTGTTGAAGAATTGCCACTTTTAGGTCTGTTTTTGAGTGACCAGAGAGGCTGAAGTGTTCTCCTACTGGTTTTTGAATGTTAGGATTCCTGATGTCCATTGTGTCCATTTATTCTTTTGCACAGACTGTCTGGTTTGGCCAATGTACATGGCAGAGGGGCACTGCTGGCATATGATGGCATATATCACATTGGTAGATGCACAGGTGAACGAGCCTCTGATAGTGTGGCTGATGTGATTAGGCCCTATGATGGTGTCCCCTGAATAGATATGTGGACAGAGTTGGCACCGGGGTTTGGTTCCTGGGTTGGTGTTTTTGTTGTGTGGTGTGTAGTTGCTGGTGAGTATTTGCTTCAGGTTGGGGGTGCTGTCTGTAAGCTAGGTCTGACCTGTCTCCCAAGATCTGTGAGAGTGAGGAATCGTCCTTCAGGATAGGTTGTAGATCCTTGATGATGCGCTGGAGAGGTTCTAGTTTGGGGCTGTAGGTGACAGCTAGTGTCATTCTGTTACTTCCTTTGTTGGGCCTGTCTTGTAGTAGGTGACTTCTTGGTATCCTTCTGGCTCTGTCTCTGTTTCACTTCACTAGGTGGGTAGTGCAGTTTTAAGAATGTTTGATAGAGATTCTGTAGGTGTTTGTCTCTGTCTGAGGGATCGGAGCAAATGTGGTTGTATCTTAGAGTTTGGCTGTAGACAATGGATCATGTGATGTGGTCTGGATGAAAGCTGAAGGCATGTAGGTAAGTATAGCGGTCAGTAGGTCTCTGGTATAGGGTGGTGTTTATGTGACCAGTGCTTATTAGCACTGTGGTGTCTAGGAAGCGGACCTCTTGTGTGGACTGGTCCAGACTGAGGTTGATGGTAGGGTGGAAATAGTTGAAATCTTGGTGGAATTCCTCAAGGGCCTCCTTTCCATGGGTCCAGATGATGAAGATGTCATCAATGTAGCACAAGTAGAGTAGGGGTGTGAGGGGACGAGAGCTGAGCAAGCATTGTTCTAAGTCAGCCATATAAATGTTGGCATACTGAGGGGCCATGTGGCTTCCCATAACAGTCCCACTGACTTGAAGGTATGAATTGTCCCCAAATCTGAAATAGTTGTGGGGGAGGACAAAGTCACAAAGTTCAACCACCAGGTTTGCCGTGATGGTATCAGGGATGCTATTCCTGATGGCTTGTAGTCCATCTTTGTGTGGAATGTTGGTGTAGAGGGCTTCTACATCCATAGTGGCTAGGATGGTGTTTTCAGGAAGATCACCGATGGATTGTAGTTTCCTCAGGAAGTCAGTGGTGTCTCGAAGGTAGCTGGGAGTGCTGGTTGCGTAGGGCCTGAGGAGGTAGTCTACATAGCCAGACAATCCTGCTGTCAGGGTGCCGATGCCTGAGATGATGGGGCATCCAGGATTTCCAGGTTTATGGATCTTGGGTAGCAGATAGAATACCCCAGGTCGGGGTTCCAGGTGTGTCTGTGCGGATTTGTTCTTGTGCTTTTTCAGGGAGTTTCTTGCGCAGATGGTGTAGTTTCTTTTGGTAACCCTCAGCGGGATCAGAGGATAATGGCTTGTAGAAAGTGGTGTTGGAGAGCTGCCTAGCAGCCTCTTGTTCATATTCCGACCTATTTATGATGACGACAGCACCTCCTTTGTCAATCTTTTTTATTATGATGTCAGAGTTGTTTCTGAGACTGTGGATGGCATTGTATTCAGCACGGCTGAGGTTATGGGGCAAGTGATGCTGCTTTTCCACAATTTCAGCCCGTGCATGTCGACGGAAGCACTCTATGTAGAAGTCCATCTGTTGTTTCGACCTTCAGGAGGCGTCCACGCAGAATACTCTTTGTTGGCAGGAAGCTTCGTGTGTGTTAGTGTGCTGTTCAGTGGTGTGTTAGAAATATTCCTTGAGTCGGAGACGTCGAAAGTAGGATTCTAGGTCACCGCAGAACTGTATCATGTTTGTGGAGGTGGTGGGGCACAAAGAGGCCCCAAATTATGACAGACTTTTACCACTTCAAAAGTTACTTTTCCTCCCTTGGTATCCTGCTGTTAATTGATTTAACTTGTTAGACTGACCTCACACTTGGTAATAGCAACCCCCCATCCTTTCATGTATTTATACCTGCTCCTGTATTTTCACTCCATGCATCCGATGAAGTGGGTTCTAGCCCATGAAAGCTTATGGCCAATGTGACAAAGCTCTATCCTTGCCTCCGTGGGTCCCGCATTTCCTGGAGGATTTCGCTAGCCTCAGAGGCTCATTGTGACCCTCCACGTAACCCTTCTCTCTCTAGAGACAAGGGTCACAGTCTACTGAGCCATTTTCATCATAAGCCAGCGAGGGAGGTGAGGAGAAGTTATCCGTCCTTGCACAGTCTCTGTTGTCTCCCAGTCTCAGTGATTAATCAGGGGGAAAAGGGGGCGGGGAGCCCAGGCCCACCCTCTACTCTGGGCTCCAGCCCAGGGACCCGAATAGTATCAGCTATGGTAGCTGACCTTTTAGAAACATGACATGTACAATTCCCTGGGCTACTTCCCCCACAGCAGCCCTCACTTCCTCAAGCTCCACTTCACCCTTACCTCAGGGCCTCTTCCTTGTGCCTGATATGGTGTGTACTACTCAGCCTCTCCAACAGTGCAACTTCCTCCCACAGCTCCTGACATGCACACCCATCTGACTGGCTGGGAGGCTTTTAACTAGTTTCAGCCAGCCCCTGATTGGCTTCAGGTGTCCCAATCAACCTAGCCTTCTCCCTGCCTTCTGGCAAGTTCTTAATTGGCCCCAGGTGTCTTAATTGACCTGGAGCAGCTGCCATTTCACTTATCCTGGTACCAGGGATTTGTTTAGCCTGGAGCTAATATATCTATCTCTCACTACTTTTCTATAGCCATCTGGCCTTGCCCTGTCACATATTCCCCTCCCCCCGCTCAACACCATAGAGTTGGGCAACTTGGGACGCCAGGCAGTATGCTCGTGACAGACCATCAGCGTTGCTATGGTGGCATCCAGCCCTGTGCTGTATGCGGAACTGGAATGGTTGGAGGGATAAGAACCACCTGGTGACCCTTGCATTCTTTTCCTTATTCCGCTGCATCCAGTGGAGGGGTGCATGGTCCATCACAAGAGTAAATCACCGGCCTAAGCGGTAATAATGCAGTGTCTCCATAGCCCATTTGACAGCAAGGCATTCTCTCTCAACTACTGCATATTTCTGTTCTCTTGGAAGAAGCCTTCTGCTTAGGTAGAGGCTCGGGTGTTCCTCTTCTCCCACCATTTACGACAGAACTGCCCCCAATCCCACCTCGGAAGCGTCTGTTTGTAAGATAAATTCCCTGTTAAAGTCCGGGTCTATGAGTACGGGGTCATTACAGAGGGCCGTCTGAAGGTCTGTGAATGCCCCCTCTGCTGCGTCGGTCCACTTTACCATGTCTGGACCTCGGGCCTTCACCAGGTCTGTTAGGGGACTTGCCCTAGTGGCGAAGTGGGGAATAAAACGTCTGTAGTAGCCTACCATGCCTAGGAACACAAGGACCTGCTTCTTTCGGGTCGGCCGGGGCCAGTTTTGAATTGCCTCTAGCTTATTCGTTTGGGGCTTCATTATGCCCCTTCCCACAATATATCTCAGGTACCTAGCCTCTGCTAGCCCTATGGCACATTTAGCGGGATTAGCAGTGAGGTCAACCTGCCTTAAGGTGTGCAGTACTGCCTCAACTTTCTCCAAGTGGGTTCCCCAGTCTGGTGTTTGGATGATGACATCATCTAGGTATGAAGCTGCATAACTAGTATGGGGGCGCAGCAGCTTATCCATGAGGCGCTGGAATGTGGCTGGGGCCCCATGTAGCCTAAAAGGGAGGACAGTGTACTGGAATAGCCCATCCGGGTTGGAGAATGCTGTCTTTTCTTTAGCTTCTTTGGTCAGAGGAATCTGCCAGTACCCTTTGGTCAGATCCAGTGTAGTCAAGAATCGGGCACTACCCAGTCGGTCAATCAGTTCGTCGATGCGTGGTATGGGGTATGCATCAAACTGGGATATTTCATTCAGTCGGCGAAAGTCATTACCGAATCTCATGGTACCGTCAGGTTTAGGCACTAGAACAATTCGACTGGACCACTGACTGTAAGATTCTTCAATAACCCCTAATTCTAACATTTTCTTTACTTCGGCCTTGATTTCTTCTCTTTTGGCTGCTGGAATTCAGTAGGGTCTCAATGTTACCTTGGCTCCAGGGATCGTGCGGATATGGTGCTAGGTCTCAGTCATCCGCCCTGGTTTTGTAGAGAACATATCTAGATTGCGATTAATCATGTTGGCTGCCTCAATCTTTTGGATCGGCATCAAGTCGGATGATCTCCTCACTTGCTTGTGTAAGTTATCCTCCTGGGGAAGGGTCACCTGCATGACTAAACATGCCTCTCGATCGTGCCAAGGTTTTAGAACATTGATGTGGTAAATTTGCTCCAATTTCCGGCGGCCTGGCTGCCGCACCTTATAGTTCACCTCTCACATGGCTTTGATTACTTCATAGGGTCCCTGCCACTGGGCCAACAGTTTACTTTCTGCTTTGGGCACCAGTACCATCACACGATCCCCTGATTGGAACAGTCGAAGCTTCGCTTGGTGGTTATAATGGGTTCGTTGGGTCTCCTGTGCTCTCTCCAAGTGTTCCCGTACAATGGGCGTAACTCGGGCTATCTGATCTCTCATCTGCAGTACATGCTCAACTGTGTTCCTTCCAGGATTTGGCTCCTCTTCCCAGGCTTCTCTGGCTATATCCAATAGACCCCGAGGGTGGCGCCCATATAGTAGTTTGAATGGAGAGAAACCCGTGGAGGCTGCGGAACCTCCCGGATGGCGAACATGAGGTAAGGCAATAGGGTATCCCAATCTTTCCCATCCCGGCTCACCACTTTCCTGATCATGGTCTTGATGGTCCTATTGAAACTTTCCACAAGGCCATCTGTTTGCGGGTGGTATACAGAGGTCTGTAGGGCTTGTACATGGAGCAATGAACAGAGATCTTTCATCAACTTGGACACGAAAGGTGTCCCTTGATCAGTCAATATCTCCTTGGGTAGCCCAACCCGGGCAAAGATCTGCACCACCTCCTTAGCTATTGTCTTGGAAGCTGTGTTGCGTAGGGGAACAGCTTCCCGGTACTGGGTTGCATAGTCCAGTACACGAAGCACATGTTGGTGGCCCCAAGCTGTCTTCTCTAGGGGCCCTACCAGATCCATGGCTATCCATTCAAAAGGAACCTCTATTATTGGAAGAGGTATCAAAGGAGCCCGCAAGTGCGGGCAAGGGCTATGTAACTGACACTCTGGACAAGAGGTGCAGTATCGCTGGACATCTTCATGTCCTCCTGGCCAGAAGAACCTCCGCAGGATCCGTGCCTGGGTTTTCTCTACCCCTAGGTGTCCTCCAAATAGGTGACTATGGGCGAGACTCAATATGGGTTTTTGATGTTTTTGTGGCACCAGAAGTTGTTGTATCTCTTGCTCCTGCATTTGCACCACGTGGTACAGGAGATCTTTCTTCACTATAAAGTAAGGTCCGGGACCCCGGACCTTCCCATCCACGCGTATCCCATCAATCTCGGCCACCTCTTTCCTGGCGTTATCATATCTGGGGTCCTCCGCTGGGTCCCGCCCAAAAGTCTTTCTCCTAGGACTAACCTGCCCAAGCTTCCAGGGGCCGGCTTCTGCTTCTTCCAATGGCTCGCCACTGTCATTGCTGGGGGCAGCCTCTGGCTCACCTTCTGTGGTGCAAGTTTCTCTGTTGGCTGCTCGCATCCATCAGCCTACTAGGGAGGTCTTCTGGCCCTGGGTCAGGATCCGGGTTCCCAAGGCCTTCGCGGCCTTCCTCTCTTTTTTGTCTTCCGGGTCTTTCGGGGGACTGAGAACAGATCCTGAGAAATCTCAGCAAACATCGGGGGTTGACATTCCCGCGGTGACGAATCGCTGTCCTCAGGGTCCCCACCTCCCTCCAGCCTCTCCAGGGAGAGTAAATTATCAAACCCTGGATAGTCCCTCCCAATGGCTACAGGATATGGGAGTTTAGGAACTACACCCACGGTCACCTCAATGGGGTTTCCCTGAACCTCTATCTCCACTGGGATGGTGGGGTAATGGCTCACGGCCCCATGCACGCAAGTCATTGCTACTCGTTTGGCTTGTAGCAGCTGACTACTTTTTACCAGCTTACCCGATATGAGGGTGATAGCACTCCCAGAGTCCACAAGCGCTGAAGCCTCTGCTCCATTTATCCTCACTGGCCTGGTGTAATTATGCAGGGCTAATGCGACCCCTGCGAGGTGGATAAGGGAGCATGGGACCTCCCAATCCCCCAATTACATTGCATAGACTCCTCGGTGCTGGGACACTGTGCTGCTATGTGTCCCCACTCCCCACATGCATAACATCTATAATTGCTTTTAATCACTCCCCTATCCTGGGGGTTAGGGGGTTTAGTCCCGGGGTTCCCCCCACTCAGGCCAATCCTTTCCTTCTGGGGTCCCCGCTGGTTTTCGGCCCCCTCCTTCTTCCACCTAGGACTCCCCAGGGGTTTGGCTGCCCAACCTTCCAGGGTTGGGGTCGGGTGCTTGCTTCAAAAGGGGCCTTCCTTGAGTAGTCGAGTCAGTTCCCTGGCTGTCATCTGTCTTTCTACCAGCGTGATCATCTCGTCGTACGTGGAGGGATCGTTCTGGCCTACCCATTTGCAGAGATCTGGCAGCAGTCCCCGCATGTAATGGTCTATGACCAGGGTCTCCAAAATCTCCTCTGGCCTGCATACCTCGGGCTGTAACCACTTCTGCGCAAGGTGTATGAGGTCGAATAGCTGGGATCTCGGGGGTTTGTTCTCCTGGTATTTCCACTCATGGAATCTCTGGGCCCTTACTGCTGCCGTTACCCCTGATCGTGCTAGGATCTCTGCCTTCAGACGGGTATAATCAGTGGCATTCGTGGCAGGAAGTCAAAGTCGGCCTTCTGGGCCTCTCCACACAAAAAAGGGGCGAGAATGCTGACCTACTGCTCCTGGGGCCACACCTCACGCTGAGCAGTCCTTTTGAATGAGAGGAGATATGCCTCTATGTCAATCTCCTGACATCATCTTTGGCAGACAACTAGTGGCCCTCAGGGTTCGCGTCCTGTCGGACCCCCGGGCCTCGGTGGTGAGGATCTTCAGCCGGTCCACCACCTCTCTCAAGAGGGCATGATTTTGGGTCACCTGGCTCATCAATAATTGATTGGTTTCCTGCTGTAGCCACATAGACTCCTGTTGTGCCATTGCCTGAACCCGGGTGACCTCCTGCTGGGCTGCCGTGGCTTGTACCAGAGTTCTTACCACCTCCTCCATTGTGGTACAAAGCAAACAAACAAACCAAAACAAAAAAAAAATCCAAAACCCCAGTGCACATTTTTTTTAAATCTCTTTCTTCCGCCATGCTGTGAACGAAGTCCCACTCCTGACACCAGTTGTGACAAAGCTCTGTCCTTGCCTCCATGGGTCCCACGTTTTCTGGCAGATTTTGCTAGCCTCAGAGGCTCACTGTGACCCTCCACGTAACCCTTCTCTCTCTAGAGACAAGGGTCACAGTCTACTGAGCCATTTTCATCATAAGCCAGTGAGGGAGGTGAGGAGAAGTTATCCTTCCTTGCACAGTCTCTGTTGTCTCCCAGTCTCAGTGATTAATCAGGGGGAAAAGGGGGCGGGGAGCCCAGGCCCACCCTCTACTCTGGGCTCCAGCCCAGGGACCCGAATAGTATCAGCTATGGTATCTGACCTTTTAGAAACATGACATGTACAATTCCCTGGGCTACTTCCCCCACAGCAGCCCTCACTTCCTCAAGCTCCACTTCACCCTTACCTCAGGGCCTCTTCCTTGTGCCTGATATGGTGTGTTCTACTCAGCCTCTCCAACAGCGCAACTTCCTCCCACAGCTCCTGACATGCACACCCACCTGACTAACTGGGAGGCTTTCAACTTGTTTCAGCCAGCCCCTGATTGGCTTCAGGTGTCCTAATCAACCTAGCCTTCTCCCTGCCTTCTGGCAAGTTCTTAATTGGCCCCAGGTGTCTTAATTGACCTGGAGCAGCTGCCATTTCACTTATCCTGGTACCAGGGATTTGTTTAGCCTGGAGCTAATATATCTATCTCCCACTACTTTTCTATAGCCATCTATAGCCTTGCCTCATCACACCAATTAAATTTGTTCATCTCTAAGGTGCCACAAGGACTCCTTGTTGTTTTTGCTGACACCTGTGACAAAGTTCCTCTTCTACCTTGGTGGGTCTTGCACTTATTGGCGAATTTGCTCACCTCAGAGATTCACGGCAGCCCTCAGTTTGGCAGTTTTCGTGAACCCACAGTCCAGGTCAACTCCTCCTGTGTCTGCTCAGGAGTTGGGAGGTTTGGGGGGAACCTGGGCCCGCCCTCTACTCCGGGTTCCAGCTCAGGGCCCTGTGGAATGCAGCTGTCTAGAGTGCCTCCTGGAACAGTTGTGTGACAGCTACAACTCCCTGGGCTACTTCCCCATGGCCTCCTCCCAACGCCTTCTTTATCCTCACCATAGGACCTTCCTCCTGGTATCTGACAATGCTTGTACTCCTCAGTTCTCCAGCAGTACGCCTTCTCACTCTCAGCTCCTAGTGCCTCTTGCTCCCAGCTCCTCACACGCACACCACAAACTGAAGTGAGCTCCTTTTTAAACCCAGATGCCCTGATTAGCCTGCCTTAATTGATTCTAGCAGCTTCTTGATTGGCTGCAGGTGTTCTAATCAGCCCGTCTGCCTTAATTGTTTCCAGAAAGTTCCTGATGGTTCTGGAACCTTCCCTGTTACCTTACCCAGAGAAAAGGGTCCTACTTAACCTGGGGCTAATATATCTGCCTTCTGTTACTCTCCTGTAGCCACCCGGCCCGACCCTGTCAGACACCATACAGGCACTCCTTCAGTCTTCTAGAATTTCTCCAGTATTACAGCCAGTGGAGGGTGTGCCTACACTGCACCACACCCCCAATTAAGAATCACAGATTCATAGAGTTGAAGCCCAGAAGAGACCACCAAATTATCTGCAGTAGGACCTCAGAGTTACACACACCTCAGGAATGGAGGTTGTTCATAACTGTGAAATGTTTGTAACTTTGAACAAAACATTACGGTTGTTCTTTCAAAAGTTTATAACTGAACATTGACTTAATACAGCTTTAAAACTTTACTATGCCAAAAAAAAATGCTGCTTTTAACCATCTTAATTTAAATGAATCAAGTACAGAAAGTTTCTTTACCTTGTCAAATCTTTTTTTAAACTTTCCCGCTATTTTTTTCGTAGTTTATGTTTAATACAGTACTGTACTGTATTTGACTTTTTTTTTCTGTCTCTTCTGCTGCCTGATTGCCTGCTTCCGATTCCAAATGAGGAGTGTGGTTGACCAGTCAAGGAACTATCATGTGATTGGAATAACAGAGACTTGGTGGGGTAACTCACATGACTGGAGCACTGTCATGGATGGGTATAAACTGTTCAGGAAGGACAGGAGGGGGAGAAAAGGTGGAGGAGTTGTACTGTATGTAAGAGAGTAGAATGATTGCTCAGAGCTCCAGTATGAAACTAGAGAAAAGCCTATTGAGTGTCTTTGGGTTAAGTTTAGAGGCAAGAGGAAAAAGGGTGATGTCATGGTGGGCGTCTGCTATAGACCACCAGACCAAGAGGATGAGGTAGACAAAGCTTTCTTCGGACACGTAACGGAAGTTTCCAGATCACAGGCCCAGGTTCTCATGGGGGACTTCAAATCACCCTGACATCTGCTGGAAGAGCAATACTGCAGTGCACAGACAATCCAGGAAGTTTTTGGAGAGTGTTGGGGACAACTTTCTGGTGCAAGTGCTGGAGGAACCGACTAGGGGCCATGCTCCTCTTGACCTGCTGCTCACAAACAGGGAAGAATTGGTAGGGGGAAGTAAAAGTGGGTGGCAACCTGCGCAGAAGTGACCATGAGATGGTTGAGTTCGGGATCCTGACACAGGGAAGAAAGGAGAGCAGCAGAATATGGACCCTGAACTTCAGAAAAGCAGACTTTGACTCCCTCAGGGAACTGATGGGCAGGATCCCCTGGGAGGCTAATATGAGGAAGAAATGAGTCCAGGAGAGCTGGCTGTATTTTAAAGAAGCCTTATTGAGGGCGCAGGAACAAATCATCCCAATGTGCAGAAAGAATAGCAAATATGGCTGGTGACCATCTTGGCTTAACAGAGAGATCTTCGGTGAGCTTAAACACAAAAAGGAAGCTTACAAGAAGTGGAAACTTGGACACATGACTAGGGAGAAGTATAAAAATATTGCTCGAGCATGCAGGGGTGTAATCAGGAAGGCCAAGGCACAATTGGAGTTGCAGCTAGCAAGGGATGTGAAGGGTAACAAGAAGGGTTTCTACAGGTACGTTAGTAACAAGGTGGTCAGGGAAAGTGTGGGACCCTTACTGAATGGGGGAGGCAACCTAGTGACAGATGCGGCGAACCAGCTGAGCAGCGGGGGACAGCAGAGCAGCTCACAGCAGGAGTTTGCCTGGGAGTTCGCCTGGAGTGAGCCCAGTGAGGCTTACGTCTTGCAAACTGCTCTGAGGAAGCTCGTAGTAGGAAGGTGATATGGAAGGGGGGGGTTCAGCTGTTGTGACCTGCACTGGATGTGCCATGTTTGTCTTTCTTCCACAGGACAGAAGCGACTTTGTCTGTACAAAGTGCAAGCTGGTCTCCATGTTGGAAGAGAAGATTGAAGGTCTGGAGCAACAGATAACGACCCTGCGTTGCATACAAGAAACTGAGGATTTTCTGGACAAAACTCAGGATAGGCTTCTAGGGGCACAAAGCTCTAAAGATATAGAGCAGGTTGCACAGAGGAGCCAAGAGGCCAGTGAAGAAGCTTGGCAACATGTGACCTCCAGAAGAGGTAAGCGGAATGTCCGGGTTCCAGTAACACAGACACAGGTAACTAACCGCTTTCATGTTCTCTCCGCAGGTACTGTTGCGGAGAGTGGACCAGATGATATGTCTGGGGCGAGAAAGCAGAAGGAGACTCCGCTGGTTGGAAGGCATGAGATGCGATGTCCTGAGGTTGGGGGTTCCACGACCACCACTCCCAAGAGGAGAAGGCGGGTGGTGGTGGTCGGGGACTCTCTCCTCCGGGGGACTGAGTCATCTATCTGCCGCCCTGACCGGGAAAACCGAGAAGTCTGCTGCTTGCCGGGGGCTAAGATTCGCAATGTGACGGAGAGACTGCCGAGACTCATCAAGCCCTCGGATCACTACCCCTTCCTGCTTCTCCACGTGGGCACCAATGATACTGCCAAGAATGACCTTGAGCGGATCACTGCGGACTACGTGGCTCTGGGAAGAAGGATAAAGGAGTTGGAGGCGCAAGTGGTGTTCTCGTCCATCCTCCCCGTGGAAGGAAAAGGCCTGGGTAGGGACCGTCGAATCGTGGAAGTCAACAAATGGCTACGCAGGTGGTGTCGGAGAGAAGGCTTTGGATTCTTTGACCATGGGATGGTGTTCCATGAAGGAGGAGTGCTGGGCAGAGACGGGCTCCATCTTACAAAGAGAGGGAAGAGCATCTTTGCCAGCAGGCTGGCTAACCTAGCGAGGACGGCTTTAAACTAGGTTCACTGGGGGAAGGAGACCAAAGCCCTGAGGTAAGTGGGAAAGCGGGATACCGGGAGGAAGCACAGGCAGAAATGTCTGTGAGGGGAGGGCTCCTGCCTCATACTGGGAATGAGGGGCGATCAACAGGTTATCTCAAGTGCTTATATACGAATGCACAAAGCCTTGGAAACAAGCAGGGAGAACTGGAGGTCCTGGTGATGTCAAGGAACTATGATGTGATTGGAATCACAGAGACTTGGTGGGATAACTCACATGACTGGAGTACTGTCATGGATGGTTATAAACTGTTCAGGAAGGACAGGCAGGGCAGAAAAGGTGGGGGAGTAGCACTGTATGTAAGGGAGCAGTATGACTGCTCAGAGCTCCGGTACGAAACTGTAGAAAAACCTGAGTGTCTCTGGATTAAGTTTAGAAGTGTGTGCAACAAGAGTGATGTAGTGGTGGGAGTCTGCTATAGACCACCGGACCAGGGGGATGAGGTAGATGAGGCTTTCTTCCGGCAGCTCACGGAAGCTACTAGATCGCATGCCCTGATTCTCATGGGTGACTTTAATTTTCCTGATATCTGCTGGGAGAGCAATACTGCGGTGCATAGACAATCCAGGAAGTTTTTGGAAAGCGTAGGGGACAATTTCCTGGCGCAAGTGCTAGAGGAGCCAACTAGGGGGGGCGCTTTTCTTGACCTGCTGCTCACAAACCGGGTAGAATTAGTGGGGGAAGCAAAAGTGGATGGGAATCTGGGAGGCAGTGACCATGAGTTGGTTGAGTTCAGGATCCTGACGCAGGGAAGAAAGGTAAGCAGCAGGATACGGACCCTGGACTTCAGGAAAGCAGACTTCGACTCCCTCAGGGAACGGATGGCCAGGATCCCCTGGGGGACTAACTTGAAGGGGAAAGGAGTCCAGGAGAGCTGGCTGTATTTCAAGGAATCCCTGTTGAGGTTACAGGGACAAACCATCCCAATGAGTCGAAAGAATAGTAAATATGGCAGGCGACCAGCTTGGCTTAACGGTGAAATCCTAGCAGATCTTAAACATAAAAAAGAAGCTTACAAGAAGTGGAAGGTTGGACATATGACCAGGGAAGAGTATAAAAATATTGCTCGGGCATGTAGGAATGAAATCAGGAGGGCCAAATCGCACCTGGAGCTGCAGCTAGCGAGAGATGTCAAGAGTAACAAGAAGGGTTTTTTCAGGTATGTTGGCAACAAGAAGAAAGCCAAGGAAAGTGTGGGCCCCTTACTGAATGAGGGAGGCAACCTCCAGCTTTCACCCTGATCACACCACACAATCCATCGTCTACAGCCAAGCTCTGCGATACAACCGCATTTGCTCCAACCCCTCAGACAGAGACAAACACCTACAAGATCTCTGTCAAGCTTTCTTACAACTACAATACCCACCTGCGGAAGTAAAGAAACAGATTGATAGAGCCAGAAGAGTTCCCAGAAGTTACCTACTACAGGACAGGCCTAACAAAGAAAATAACAGAACGCCACTAGCCGTCAACTTCAGCCCCCAACTAAAACCCCTCCAACGCATTATTAAGGATCTACAACCTATCCTAAAGGATGACCCAACACTCTCACAAATCTTGGGAGACAGGCCAGTCCTTGCCTACAGACAGCCCCGCAACCTGAAGCAAATACTCACCAACAACCACATACCACACAACAGAACCACTAACCCAGGAACTTATCCTTGCAACAAAGCCCGTTGCCAATTGTGCCCACATATCTATTCAGGGGACACCATCACAGGGCCTAATAACATCAGCCACACTATCAGAGGCTCGTTCACCTGCACATCCACCAATGTGATATATGCCATCATGTGCCAGCAATGCCCCTCTGCCATGTACATTGGTCAAACTGGACAGTCTCTACGTAAAAGAATAAATGGACACAAATCAGATGTCAAGAATTATAACATTCATAAACCAGTCGGAGAACACTTCAATCTCTCTGGTCACGCAATCACAGACATGAAGGTCGCTATCTTAAAACAAAAAAACTTCAAATCCAGACTCCAGCGAGAAACTGCTGAATTGGAACTCATTTGCAAATTGGATACTATTAATTTAGGCTTAAATAGAGACTGGGAGTGGCTAAGTCATTATGCAAGGTAGCCTATTTCCTCTTGTTTTTTCCTACCCGCCCCCCGCCGATGTTCTGGTTTAACTTGGATTTAAACTTGGAGAGTGGTCAGTTTGGATGAGCTATTACCAGCAGGAGAGTGAGTTTGTGTGTGTATGGGGGTGGGTTTTTGGAGGGGGGTGAGGGAGTGAGAGAACCTGGATTTGTGCAGGAAATGGCCCAATTTGATTATCATGCACATTGTGTAAAGAGTTGTCACTTTGGATGGGCTATCACCAGCAGGAGAGTAAATTTGTGTGGGGGGGGTGGAGGGTGAGAAAACCTGGATTTGTGCTGGAAATGGCCTAACCTGATGATCACTTTAGATAAGCTATTACCAGCAGGACAGTGGGGTGGGAGGAGGTATTGTTTCATATTCTCTGTGTATATATAAAGTCTGCTGCAGTTTCCACGGTATGCATCCGATGAAGTGAGCTGTAGCTCACGAAAGCTCATGCTCAAATAAATTGGTTAGTCTCTAAGGTGCCACAAGTACTCCTTTTCTTTTTGCGAACCTAGTGACAGAGGATGTGGAAAAAGCTAATGTACTCAATGCTTTTTTTGCCTCTGTTTTCACTAATAAGGTCAGCTCCCAGACTGCTGCGCTGGGCATCACAAAATGGGGAAGAGATGGCCAGCCCTCTGTGGAGATAGAGGTGGTTAGGGACTATTTAGAAAAGCTGGACGTGCACAAGTCCATGGGGCCGGACGAGTTGCAGCCGAGAGTGCTGAAGGAATTGGCAGCTGTGATTGCAGAGCCATTGGCCATTATCTTTGAAAACTCGTGGCGAACCGGGGAAGTCCCGGATGACTGGAAAAAGGCTAATGTAGTGCCAATCTTTAAAAAAGGGAAGAAGGAGGATCCTGGGAACTACAGGCCAGTCAGCCTCACCTCAGTCCCTGGAAAAATCATGGAGCAGGTCCTCAAAGAATCAATCCTGATGCACTTGCATGAGAGGAAAGTGATCAGGAACAGCCAGCATGGATTCACCAAGGGAAGGTCATGCCTGACTAATCTAATCGCCTTTTATGATGAGATTACTGGTTCTGTGGATGAAGAGAAAGCAGTGGATGTATTGTTTCTTGACTTTAGCAAAGCTTTTGACACGGTCTCCCACAGTATTCTTGTCAGCAAGTTAAGGAAGTATGGGCTGGATGAATGCACTATAAGGTGGGTAGAACGGGCTCAACGGGTAGTGATCAATGGCTCCATGTCTAGTTGGCAGCCGGTATCAAGTGGAGTGCCCCAAGGGTCAGTCCTGGGGCCGGTTTTGTTCAATATCTTCATAAATGATCTGGAGGATGGTGTGGATTGCACTCTCAGCAAATTTGCGGATGATACTAAACTGGGAGGAGTGGTAGATACGCTGGAGGGGAGGGATAGGATACAGAAGGACCTAGACAAATTGGAGGATTGGGCCAAAAGAAATCTGATGAGGTTCAATAAGGATAAGTGCAGGGTCCTGCACTTAGGATGGAAGAATCCAATGCACCGCTACAGACTAAGGACCGAATGGCTAGGCAGCAGTTCTGCGGAAAAGGACCTAGGGGTGACAGTGGACGAGAAGCTGGATATGAGTCAGCAGTGTGCCCTTGTTGCCAAGAAGGCCAATGGCATTTTGGGATGTATAAGTAGGGGCATAGCGAGCAGATCGAGGGACGTGATCATTCCCCTCTATTCGACATTGGTGAGGCCTCATCTGGAGTACTGTGTCCAGTTTTGGGCCCCACACTACAAGAAGGATGTGGTTAAATTGGAAAGAGTCCAGCGAAGGGCAACAAAAATGATTAGGGGTCTAGAACACATGACTTATGAGGAGAGGCTGAGGGAGCTGGGATTGTTTAGCCTGCAGAAGAGAAGAATGAGGGGTGATTTGATAGCTGCTTTCAACTACCTGAAAGGGGGTTCCAAAGAGGATGGCTCTAGACTGTTCTCAATGGTAGCAGATGACAGAATGAGGAGTAATGGTCTCAAGTGGGGGAGGTTTAGATTGGATATTAGGAAAAACTTTTTCACTAAGAGGGTGGTGAAACACTGGAATGCGTTACCTAGGGAGGTGGTAGAATCTCCTTCCTTAGAGGTTTTTAAGGTCAGGCTTGACAAAGCCCTGGCTGGGATGATTTAACTGGGAATTGGTCCTGCTTCGAGCAGGGGGTTGGACTAGATGACCTTCAGGGGTCCCTTCCAACCCTGATATTCTATGATTCTATGATTCTATGTGGAAAAAGCTGAAGTACTCAATGCTTTTTTTGCCTCAGTCTTCACAGACAAGGTCAGCTCCCAGACTGCTGCACTGGGTAGCACAGTATGAGGAGGAGATGAGCAGCCCTCAGTGGTGAAAGACCAGGTTAAGGACTATTTAGAAAAGCTGCATATGCACAAGTCCATGCGACCGGATGCAATGCAGCTGAGGGTGCTGAGGGAGTTGGCTGATGTGATTGCAGAGACATTGGCCATTATCTTTGAAAACTTGTGGCAATCAGGGGAGGTCCTGGACAAATGGAAAAAGGTAAATATAGTACCCATCATCTAAAAAGCGAAGAAGAAGAATCCAGGGAACTACAGACTGGTCAGCCTCACCTCAGTCCCTGGAAAAATCACGGCGCATGTCCTCAAGGAATTCATTTTGAAGCACTTGGAGGAGAGGAAGGTGATCAGGAACAGTTAACATGGGTTCACCGAGGGCAAGTCATGCCTGACCAACCTGATTGCCGTCTATGATGAGATAACTGGCTCTGTGGATATGGGGAAAGCAGTGGACATGATATGTCCTGACTATAGCAAAGTTTTCGATATGGTCTCCCACCATATTCTTACCAGCAAGTTAAAAAAAGTATAGATTGGCTAAATGGACTATAAGGTGGATAGAAAGCTGGCTAGATCATCGGGCTCAGTGGGTAGTGGTCAACGGCTCAATGTCTAGTTGGGAGCTGGTATCAAGTGGAGTGCCACGAGGTCTGTCCTGGGGCTGGTTTTGTTCAACATCATCATTAACGATTTGGATGATGGGATGGATTGTACACTCAGCAAGTTCGCAGATGACACTAAGTTGGGGGGAGAAATAGATACACTGGAGGGTAGGGGTATGGTCCAGAGTGACCTAGACAAATTGGAGGATTGGGCCCAAAGAAATCTGATGAGGTTCAACAAGGACAAGTGTAGAGTCCTGCACTTAGGACAGAAGAATTCCATGCACTGCTACAGGCTGGGGACTGACTGGCTAAGCGGCAGTTCTGCAGAAAAGGATTACAGTGGACGAGAAGCTGGATACGAGTCAACAGTGTGCCCTTATTGCTAAGAAGGCTAACGGCATATTGGGCTGAATTAGTAGGAGCATTGCCAGCAGATTGAGGGAAGTGATTATTCCCCTCTATTCGGCACTGGTGAGGCCACATCTGGAGTATTGCATGCAGTTTTGGTGCCCCCACTACAGAAAGGATGTGGACAAATTGGAGAGAGTCCAGTGAAGTGCAACAAAAATGATTAGGGGCTGGGGCACATGATTTATGAGGAGAGGCTGTGGGAACTGGGCTTATTTAGTCTGCAGAGGAGAAGAGTGAGGATGGATTAGATAGCAGCCTTCAACTAAGATTAAAGAGGACAAAAGAAAGGCTGTTGTTTACTCTTCCCACCCCCGGGAAGATGAGTCTTGCAAGTGAATTGCTTCCATCAGCTGAGTTGGCAGATCAAAGCAGAAGTGAGGAAGTGAATAAAACCCCTGAACAAGCAGGAACTGTATCTTTATACTGCTTGGATTCTGGGGGGAACAAGGATTAATAGAATAAACAAAAGATTCCCAGTGCTTATCCTGGGTTAGCCCTAAAGGACATACAGACCTTGCTTATTATAGACGCTTCTATTACTTTTTAAAAGTTAAGATTGTAAGTTATTATCTGCTTTAACCTTGTCAAAAAAATATCGTTACCTTTTCCTATTTAGTAAATCTTTAGATAGTTTAGTATAGGATTGGCTACAAGCATTGTCTTCAGTGTGAGCTCTAACATGCAATTCAGGACTGGGCGTAACCTGAATATTGCTGTGATTCGTGGTGTAAGGGCCATCTATCACAAGGGCAAGCTTCCCTAGGTGGCGAGACAGGGAGTACCGACTGTCTGTGACTCCATGTTAAGGCTGTTACAGTGCCTAAGGAGTATACACTTGATAACTGGTTGGTGAAATCTAAGTATAGAGCTCTCAACCAGTTTGGGGTTTGTGCCGGTTTTTAAAAAAAACAAAACAAAAAAACAGTCTGCCCTGAGGTTGGTACTCATGCTCTTGAGCCACCGCAGGACAGCTTGATAATGAGTACAGTAAATGTCCATAAGCTTTCGTATCTATAAATGTTATGTATCTCGTCAGATAAGAATTGTATTCTAGCTCCATGGGGGAGGGTTATAGAGCTAACTCCAGCAACTACAATAAGTGTGTGTGTGTGTGTGTGGGGTGAATCCTGCAGATCCCAGGACAGGTAAACAACTCCAGATAATTACCAGCTCTTGGGGGGCATTTCACATACTGATTCAGACCAGGTTCAAGAGACCCAGATGACAAAGGCTCAGCCTGAACTGATTGAGTGGCCCTTATTTGATCCTCAAATTAACATTAGACTGTAACTGAGAGGGAAAAACCTTGCCCTACCAGGGTCTCCACGTGGATGATGGGTGTCACCCAGTAAGCTTAACACACACGTAGATGATTTTTTTAAAATTATATTTAGGAAAAAAGCATTACAGAATATATATATATATATTGTGCTCTGTGAAACAACCATCATAGCCACTGGGAAAGAGTAGAACTGCAGGCAATAAAGTCAGACCTGCTGGGATAAGCATAGTGAATCGGAAGAGGGACTACAAGCCTAAATACCTAGTCTGGAGGGAGAGGGACATGGGTCCCTGCCCATGGAGAGGTGGTGGCTGGAGGCCTGAGTCTTAAAGGGGTGCCTTTGAGCAGACAAAGGCAGAGGTGCAGTTAACCCTGGAACTGTGATATCTCTATCACTGGATGTTCTAACAAAGTTTGGATATTTTCTAAAAGAGACGCTCTAGTGTAAATAGGAATTCATTCAGGGATGTCCTATGGCCTGTGTTAAGCAGGTCAGACTAGATGATTGCAACGGTCCCTTCTGGCCTAATAATCTAGGAGCCCCAATGTTGGGTGCACACTGTGCAGACCTCCTACCCCAAATATTCTGAAAGGATGTGGCAGAGAGCCCCAAGCTGCCCCTCAGGTCCAATGGAGCAAAGGCAGCTTGGAACCTCTGTGGAGTCCCTTCTTGACAGGCCTAAAGGGGCAGAAGGGCCTGGGAGCCTCACCTGCAGGGTCAGCTCTGCATTGACCATCTGCTTTCTCTGACACTTGTCATGCTCTGTGATTCTCCTGTTCAGTTCACAGTAGGCCTGCTGCAGCTGCATGGGAGGAAAAAGGAGGAAACAGATGGGAAAGATTAAGGTGGCCCCCAACACAACTTTGTCTTAGGTGGGGAGGAAAACAGAATCCTTTGTCACACCTGCAAGGCTTAAATTCTTTGTCCCTATGCTCTAGATGGGGCTGCAACATTCCTGTCACACACAGCGGATAAATTCTACCCTACTGTTCTCAGGAGGGACAGTAAATCTGGATCAGATGTTGGGACCAGTTGGCTGGCTGTATAAAAAGGTCAAAGTGGACTGACCAATAGCTAGGGCAGGCTGGCTGGCAGTCTCTATGCAAGTGCAACTGAGCAGCATGAATATCTGTCCCAGGCATGCACCGTGAGGAGTACAGAACATATCCCATCAACTCTCTCCTGGAGACAGAGCAGATGGAATTGCGTTTTCTCCATGCAGGTACAAACCATTCTTGCACAAATGATACCAATTAGCAAGTGCTGCCCCTCTCTTTAAGACTAGAAGGGCTGACATCTAAGTCCAGAGATCAGCATCTAAATGCACACCAATTCCAGCTCAATCCCATCAGGGATCAGCTGACCAGGAAAGTTGGGCACTGAAGAATAAGAAGAAGTATGGCCACCACAGGGAAGGGCTGGAAATGGGGAAAAAATGATACCTGGGGGCTGTTTAATAGTTTCTAAAAAGAGCTGGCCTGACCTCCTTGTTACATCTCTCCTGCACTTTAGACAGCTGCTCCACCTCCTCGTTCATTCTATGGGAAAGAACAACACAGTTCAGTTTCTGAGTCCTTCACAGTGGGGAGGGGCACAGCAGCATTGCAGTTTCTGGACCCCCTTCCCTGATTCTAAAAGATGTCCTGATCAGACGAAGTGAGGAAAAGGAACCAAATGACATCACCCCCTGCAATGGGACAAACTCTTGGGCAACACCTGGGACATAAACTTGAGGTTCCTTCTTTTACCCCTTCTTAACTTACTATTCTGCCTCTTTCTTAGCTTCTTTTGCCTTTTGTCTCATAAAGTCCGAGTTCTCAAACTGTAACCCATTCAAAAGGTAAAAAACACTTTCAGTGTAACAGTGTTTGTGACTGCTGTATTTAACTATCTTCCCTTTCCTGGCTAGGGCTGGGGTGCAGCTCTCACCGGTGAGTCTCAGCTTCTTTCTGCTTCTTTTCCAGCAAGGCTCTTCTTTGCTGTTCTGCCTCCATCTTCTGTAGCATCGACTCAGTCAGGCTGATGTCCCAGGACTGCAGAATGGCAACCAAGCTATCCAAAGAAGCAATCTTATTGGAAACAAACACAAACACCACTGTGGCTGTAAATACATAAAATTAATGGCTGCGACCCACTCTCCAAACTCCAATCTCAGCAGCACCAACAATGGGTACTAAGGCTGGGAACATAACCCTTCATCTAAGATAAGTGGGACCAAAGAAAGGGCAATCTGCACCACTAACATCATAGGCACTGCTAACCCTGTGTAGTTTCCTTAATCCAAATAATCACTCTTAACTTGAGGGACTGTCCTGTTGACACTATTTTACTCTTTGCATGAATGAACCTGATAGGATGATTTATCTCACTCTTGTAGTTAAACAGTCTGCATCACTGCCATATATGAGTGCCTATCAACCATCCTTTGCTCACATAAAGAACGGTTACTTACCCTACATTAACTGTAGCTCAAGATGTATTGTCTGCATGGGATTCCAATTTTGGTGCTCATGTGCCCCATGCATGTAAGATCGGATTCTTTTGAACAGCAGTGTCTGTCAGGGCCATGCCTGTACCCTGGGCATTGTTGCAACCCCCAACAGCTGAGGTTATAAGGGGCAGGATGGCCTCAACCACCTCTTCATTCCCTTGCCAATAAGGATCCCTAGGGTAATTACCCTAGGGTAATTAATGAGTACAGTAAATGTCCCTAAGCTTTTGTATCTATAAATGTTATGTATCTTCTTTTAGCAAAGACAGACAGCAGAACATGGAATCATAGAATCATAGAATATTAGGGTTGGAAGGGACCTCAGAAGGTCATCAAAGCAGGACCAATCCCCAGCTAAATTATCCCAGCCAGGGCTTTGTCAAGCCTGACCTTAAAAACTTCTAAGGAAGGAGATTCCACCACCTCCATAGGTAACGCATTCCAGTGTTTCACCACCCTCCTAGTGAAAAGGTTTTTCCTAATATCCAACCTAACCCCCCCCCACTGCAACTTGAGACCATTACTCCTTGTTCTAACATCTACTACCACTGAGAACAGTCTAGAGCCATCCTCTTTGGAACCCCCTTTCAGGTAGTTGAAAGCAGCTATCAAATCCCTCCTCATTCTTCTCTTCCGCAGACTAAACAATCCCAGTTCCCTCAGCCTCTCCTCATAACTCATGTGTTCCAGTCCCCTAATGATTTTTGTTGCCCTCCGCTGGACTCTTTCCAATTTTTCCACATCCTTCTTGTAGTGTGGGGCCCAAAACTGGACACACTACTCCAGATGAGACCTCACCAATGTCGAATAGAGGGGAACGATCACATCCCTCGATCTGCTGGCAATGCCCCTACTTATGCAGCCCAAAATGCCATTGGCCTTCTTGGCAACAATGGCACACTGTTGACTCATGTCCAGCTTCTCGTCCACTGTCACCCCTAGGTCCTTTTCTGCAGAACTGCTGCCGAGCCATTCGGTCCCTAGTCTGTAGCGGTGCATGGGATTCTTCCGTCCTAAGTGCAGGACGCTGCACTTGTCCTTGTTGAACCTCATCAGATTTCTTTTGGCCCAATCCTCTCATTTGTCTAGGGCCCTCTTTATCCTATCCCTACCCTCCAGCGTATCTACCTCTCCTCCCAGTTTAGTGTCATCTGCAAACTTGCTGAGGATGCAATCCACACCATCCTCCAGATCATTTATGAAGATATTCAACAAAAGCGGCCCGAGGACCAACCCTTGGGGCACTCCACTTGATACCGGCTGCCAACTAGACATGGAGCCATTGATCACTACCCGTTGAGCCCGACAATCTAGCCAGCTTTCTATCCACCTTATCGTCCATTCATCCAGCCCATAATTCTTTAACTTACTGGCAAGAATACTGTGGGAGACCGTGTCAAAAGCTTTGCTAAAGTCAGGGAACAACACGTCCACTGCTTTCCCCTCATCCACAGAGCCAGTTATCTCGTCATAGAAGGCAATTAGATTCGTCAGGCACGACTTGCCCTTGGTGAATCCATCCTGACTGTTCCTGATCACTTTCCTCTCCTCGAAGTGCTTCAGAATTGATTCCTTGAGGACCTGCTCCATGATTTTTCCAGGGACTGAGGTGAGGTTGACTGGCCTGTAGTTCCCAGGATCCTCCTTCTTCCCTTTTTTAAAGATGGGCACTACATTAGCCTTTTTCCAGTTGTCCGGGACTTCCCCCGATCGCCATGAATTTTCAAAGATAATGGCCAATGGCTCTGCAATCACATCCGTCAACTCCTTTAGCATTCTCAGATCTTGGAATCTGTGAGGACAATACACCTAAAGAACTATGGGTGCTGTAGGGTAAATAACTACTTTCTTTTTCAAGTGTTTGTCTGTACAGATTCCTCTCTTCATCACTAGCAAGCAGTATCCTTCTTAAGAGATAGGTAAGAGGAATATCACCTGGAGGACTGCTCTACCAAAGTTTTTAATCTGACCTAGACTCCTGAACCAAGGCATAGTCGGGACCACACAAAAATGAGGAAGTTAGTTAAACAGAAATTAAGAGGTACAGTGCCAAAAGTGAAATCCCTGCAAGCTGCATGGAAGCTTTTTAAAGACGTCATAATAGAGGCTCAACTTAAATGTATACCCCAAATTAAAAAACATAGTAAGAGAACCAAAAAAGTGCAACCAGGGCTTAACAACAAATTAAAAAAAAACACTGAGACACAAAAAGGCATCCTTTAAAAACTGGAAGTTAAATCCTTGTGAGGAAAATAGAAAGGAGCCTAAACTCTGGCAAATTAAGTGTAAAAACATGATTAGGAAGGCCAAAAAAAAAATTTGAAGAACAGCTACCCAAAGACTCAAAAAGTCATAGCAAAATTTTTTGTAAGTATATCAGAAGCAGGAAGCCTGCTAAACAATCAGTAGGACCACTGGAGGATTGAGATACTAAAGGAGCATAGAATATCAGGGTTGGAAGGGACCTTAAGAGGTCATCTACTCCAACCCCCTGCTCAAAGCAGGGCCAATCCCCAACTAAATCATCCCAGCCTGGGCTTTTGACCTTGAAAACCTCTAAGGAAGGAGATTCCACTACCTCCTTAGGTAACACATTCCAGTGCTTCACCACCCTCCTAGCGAAAAAGTTTTTCCTAACATGCAACCTAAAGGGGAGGTTCGATAGAGCATGGAACTAGGCTGTTATCAGTGGTGGCAGATGACAGAACGAGGAGTAATGGTCTCAAGTTGCAGTGGGAGAGGTCTAGGTTGGATATTACGAAAAAATATTTCACTGGGAAGGTAGTGACGCTCTGGAATGGGTTACCGAGGGTGGTGGTGGAATCTCCATCCTTAGAGGTTTTTAACAAAGCCCTTGACAAAGCCCTGTCTGGGATGATTTCAGGCTTAGGATAGGAACTCCGTCTCCCAGTGGGTAAGGGAGATCTACATCTCCTTTGGTGCTGGATTTCTTCGGGCCTCTGTGTTGTGTTGAAGTAAAAGCAGAAGAGGAATAGGGCTTGTGAACATCTGTGGTGTCTGGGATAATATTACAGCTCACAGGAGCACTAATGGACTGAGACAAACGGGGAGGTTTCTTGGCCCGCTTGCCTGGATCAGACAATGCTTGCATCAAAGCCTCCCAGAAGATGTAACTTCAGTCTGCCCTCTCTGAATTAAAGTGTGTACTTTGAAAAAATCTTACATTAAGTAGTGCTCAGGCATATGGTCTTCGCCTAAGCACAGGAGATGCTGAGCATCAATCATGGGTTTTGCTGAGTCCCCGGTAAAGAGATCTTGAATTCTGGAGCCTTGCCTTTAGGCATTTTGATCTTATGTGTGTGTGTGTGTGTGGCGGGGGGTGTCTAACCATGTACAGAGGCTGGCATGGGGGGGAGGGGAGCAGAAATCTTATCAACACACTGTTTCCACAGGGGTTTTTTTTTTTTTAAATAGAGGACAGGTATGCTAACTAATGAACTGTAAATAGTGAATCAGAAAACAATAGCTAAATAATCTCTTGCAGATTGGAGGTCACTGAGATCGCAGGGCTCCATGTTAAAGCCATAGGTGGTCAGAAGGAACTGAAAGGCCGTTCAGGCTGCCCTGCTCCTTATACCCTCGGCTACAGTGGTTGCAGGGGCTCCCAGGATGCAGAGGAATTCCCGGGGGACACAGCTATTCAAAAGAATATGATTGCATGTGCACAGGGCACATGTGCACCAAGAATGGAATCTGTGTGCACGATCACTCAAAGAAATTAAACAGCAGTTAAACTGAAACTAACTGGACACAACTCAACTCAAAGCCACATGCCTGGCTGAAAATGCTTTACCTGTTCTTGTTACAAGTAACACCTGAGATCAGTGGAGGTAAATTCAGAGAAAAACGGATATACTTTCACCTCTGTTTTCAGGTTTACTTCCAACAGTTTATAGCACTCTGGGTAGACTCATTGCCACTGCTCCCCCGGCATGGTCAGTCAATATCCACCCCTGTTTGTGAGGCTCATTCAGAGAGCAACAAATGAGACAACATAAGAGACCAAAAGCCAAAAAGAAACAATGTTATTGTAAGGCGAAGGGAAATAGAACAAATTGCCCCTACTTGTTCAGGCGTGTTGCCATCATCAGCATAAAGTCTGGGGTCTGCTCCATATTGAAGAAGTGTCTCCACGGCGGCCATGTGACCACCAAAAGCAGCACGATAAAGAGGGGTCCTGCCAAAAGCCCCCTACACAAATAAAAACAATGAACATGAGGAAAATAGTGTCTGACAGTCACATATAGCAATCTGCTGTCATCAGTGCTCTGCACATCTCCACCCACTCTGCATAAAGGACAACCTATAAAGCTCCATCTCCCTCTGCAGAAGTGGGTACCAGCAGGACCTGATTAAAGCAATTTGCAGACCTAAACACACTCACATGGGGTCTCTTCTGTGCCACAACCCTACTCCTCCACACCATCATCCCATCCCTGCTTAGGGTTGTAATGGCCAGGGCCACTGTCATCTGGATGACCTGACAACCTTAGATATGGAGCACTTGTGGGGGGAGGAAGCCAGAGAATGTAAGAATTCTTTAAAGAAGGTTTACCAGTATTTATTTTATCTACACCCATTTACTTTCAGTCCTATTTCCTTGTAAGTTGTCTCTTTGTGTACCCAAAGCCTTTTTATTCTCTAGAAAGTCCAAAGTCTTTATAGGGAGGCAGAGCCCAGCCTGTATCCAAACTCAGTACCTTCTTTTCCTACGTCTTACTGCTCCTCAGACACTGATCTGGTGTGGTCTTTAAAACTCCCCTCTCGGAATTGTTCCCCCAACCTCAGAATGAGATGGGGCTAATTAATGTAAATCCTAGATCCCTCCCACTCCCAGCAGCTTCCGAGAGGATTTGTGATTGATTAAAGCCAGCTGGATCACACCCTAGTTCTAATTTTCTTAGGTAGTCCACTACCTACAGATTCTTGGCGTTTGGGTTTTTTTCACCCTTGTGACAGTTCATTCTCTCATAGTCATATATATAAAAGCAACCTGCTGAGCTAGAGGGTGGTCTACCATTGCTCCCCTTTGTGCAAGCTGTGGTCTCTCCTCCTTTCTAGAACATCACTCTATTGTCATACAAGCTGGGTTCTGTCCAGAGGGAAGGAGGTCTCAGCCCCTATCATGTGGGCAGGAAATGCTATGTATGCATCTTCCCCACTCAAACTATGATGGGGTGGCTGCAGCACGTACCCTGAGTTCTCTTTTCATGTGGTGTCAGAAAAGGCCCTCATGTAGAGATACCAACTAATGTTCCCTCTTTTTTTTTTCTTCTTGTGTGTTGAACAAATGGCTGCCCAAGCTCATAGCACAGCCTCTCCCACCCTCTCCCATCCCACACATTTCCTTCTTCCTCTATCCTCTCCCTCATTACATCTGCTCCTTTCATTCATTCTCCTTCCTGCCTCTTCATTCATTCCAGATCCTACATTCATTTCAATGAGACTTAATTAGCATGACAAACTACACTTGTGTTGCCAAAGGTCAAGGAAGAGACAGACTGCTCAGGTCTCTGTCAGGAGTGGATGCAACCCACCCACAATAGACTCCCACACTTCATCTGAGGTTTCAACTTTTGCCCATTTACCATTCCTATCCATTCCTGAGCTGCTAGCAGGTTGTTCCACAGCATGATGCTCTGTCACTCTTTTTTCCCATAGTCAAGAACAGTTTTCCTCATAACTTTTTGATGACACAACTTTATGATACCGGATAATTTGAAAAAACATCTATCTTGCTCTTCCTCTTATTTGCAATATTGGCCTAGAAAATGTTTGTCTCAATCTCTCCTCTCACATTGGCTGGACAGTCGCTCTTTTCTGAGTTTAAACACTTTCTCTCCACCATTCTCAATTTTCCTTATCCCTCTCTTCCCCATCCCCTTCATCATGTTTGTTAAATTTGAGTGCTCAGTCATTCATTCTGCACACAGTAAAAGAAAGAGGCCACTAGGAGATGTGCAGTGCCTCTGTCTCTTTCCTTTCTTGGCCACTCAGGTTCATCAGAGCCAGCAGCTGAGTCTCCCCTGCAGCTGAGTCCCATTTCCCTGGTACTTTCAAGCACCCTTAAGAGGGGCTCCTCATAGTGGAAGGCCACTCCTCCCAGGGCCTCCTGGGCAAGCTAAGAAGTTTTTCCTTTTCCCTTGCCTCCGTCCCCTTTCCATTAGAGCCAAAAGAGTGACAGGGTCCTCTTCAGCGCAGCAGGGGCCTAGTTGCCTCTGGTTGTAGATGTGGGGCCAGCCATGTCTTCCTTCTGCTGGAGGCTCTCTGCAGTCTCAGACAAACATTACTGCATTGGTTACACTTGAGTCATATTTTCAAACTTAACTTTTTTTTTAAAATGGAAGTGGACGTTCTGGCTTCAAATGATTTCAGAATCTGGGGCCTTAGGTATAGGTTTATAATGCCTATGTAAAGCAGCTATGGAACACGATCCACCTTCATTGCCTGAGAAGCAGGCTCCCACCCCACTAATATCAGAAGGGTTGACTTTACCAAATTGCTATTTTCTGAAGGGAAAAGGGATTTGGGAGTGAAGTTAGGAGGACTGACTACCAGGAGGGAGACATTGGAACATAACTAAACGAAAGGCAGTTGATCAGTGTGTGAAGATGGGAGGGGCACAAGAGAAATTAATAGGTAATGCTATAATTTAGTCATGGGTATTTTTAGTAAAAATCATGGACAGGTTATAGAACGATAGAAGATTAGGGCTGGAAGGGACCTCAGGAGGTCATCTAGTCCAACCCCCTGCTCAAAGCAGGACCAATCCCCAACTAAATCATCCCAGTCAGGGCTTTGTCAAGCCTGACTTTAAAAACTTCTAAGGAAGGAGATTCCACCACCTCCCTAGGTTACACATTCCAGTGTTTCACCACCCTCCTAGTGAAAAAGTTTTTCCTAATATCCAACCGAAACCTCTCCCACTGCAACTTGAGACCATTACTCCTTGTTCTGTCATCAGCTACCACTGAGAACAGTCTAGATCCATCCTCTTTGGAACCCCCCTTCAGGTAGTTGAAAGCAGCTATCAAATCCCCCCATATTCTTCTCTTCTGCAGACTAAATAAGCCCAGTTCCCTCAGCTTCTCCTCATAAGTCATGTGCCCCAGCCCCCTAATCATTTTTGTTGCCCTCCACTGGACTCTCTCCAATTTTTCCACATCCTTTCCGTAGCGGGGGCCCCAAAACTGGATGCAAATCTCCAGATGTGGCCTCACCAATGCCAAATAGAGGGGAAGAATCACTTCCCTCGATCTGCTGGCAACGCTCCTACTAATGCAGCCCAATATGCCGTTAGCCTTCTTGGCAACAAGGGCACATTGTTGACTCATATCCAGTTTCTCATCCACTGTAATCCCCAGGTCCTTTTCTGAAGAACTGCCTCTTAGCCAGTTGGTCCCTAGTCTGTCACAGTGTATTAAGTGAGGACCTTCAAAATATGGAACAATATTTCCGGAAATGGAGGCTCAAACCTGTGACAAAGTAGGGAGTATTAACCTGGTAATGTTGCATGGGAGTTTTACTTGTTTACTGTCTTCTGCTAACATGGGGCATGCCTCCATTTCCCTGGGGTACTGCACCAGTACTAGATGGTGATGGCAAGTAAGCGGGTGACTTCACTGACGGATGATACTTGATGGCCAGCACGTAAATGATGGTGACTGGCCTTCATAACCTGAGCCCAGGAGGGGACTGGGACCAGATGACACCTTCTGCCCGGGAAACAGGACAAAGGCTGGAAGAGGGCTTGGAGGTGTGGCTGGGTGAGGCAGCAGGAAGGGGTTTTAGTTTGGAGCTGGCTGGGGAGACGGCAACATGCCCAGAACCAGGAGGGACCTGGATGAGCACAGGCGCTGATTCTGTGGGTGCTCTGGGGCTGGAGCACCCACGGGGAAAAATTAGTGGGTGCTCTGCACCCATTGGCCGCTAAGCTCCCCTCACCCCCTGCCCCACCTCCTCCTCCTTTTCCCCGCCTAAGCGCACCATGTCCCCGCTCCTCCGCCTACCTCCCAGCGCTTCCCCCTGGCCACCACCAAACAGCTGTTTGGCGGCGTGCTGGGAGGGAGGGGGAGGAGTGGGAACATGGTGCGCTCGGGGAGGAGGCAGGGAAGAGAAGAGGATAGGGCGAGAATTTGGGGAAGGAGTTGGAATAGGGGCAGGGAGGGGGCGGAGTTGCAGTGGGGACTTTGGGGAAAGAGTTGGAATGGGGGCAGGGCAGGGGTGGGAAGACGCTAGGCTGGGGCAGAGCCGCATGGAAGGGATGGAGTGGGGGCAGGGCCGGGGGCAGGTGGGAAGAGGTCAAGCATCCAAGGGAAAGTGTGGAAGTTGCCCCATATGTGACTGGGGGGTCCTGTTTTCTGTACCTACAAGCTCTGTTTAGAGAGTGTTCCTGTCATCTAATAAACCTTCTGTTTTACTGGCTGGCTGAGAGTCATGGTGAATTGCAGGATGTGGGGGGTGCAGGGCTTTGACTCCCTCACACTCCATGACAAAACCAAACCCTGGAAAAACAATAGTAAGCGCATTTTATCTTGATAATAGGAATGCCAAAAGCACACTGAAAGTAGCTTTCTGGGGTAAAAATGTGCAACACGATTATACTCCAACATATCTTGGAGTGAAACTCGACCGCACCCTCTCCTTCCATGATCATCTTGAGAAGGTAGCTGCAAAGATCAAAACGAGAGCCAACATAGTTCAGTTGCAACCTGGGGTGCACCAACATCAGTGCTGCGAACATCTGTAATAGCACTTATGTCATAAATATAAAGGAAGGGTAACCACCTTTCTGTATACAGTGCTATAAAATCCCTCCTTTTATTTTTTACCTGAAAAGGGTTAAGAAGCTCTGGTAACCTGGCTGGCACCTGACCCAAAATGACCAAAGAGGGAACAAGATACTTTTAAATCTGGATGGGGGGAAAGGCTTTTGTCTGTCTGTGTGATATCTTTGCCGGGAACAGATCAAGGATGCAAGCCCTCCAACTCCTGTAAAGTTAGTAAGTAATCTCGCTAGAAAATGCATTAGGTTTTCTTTGTTTTGGCTTGTGAAATTCGCTGTGCTGGAGGCAAGGTGTATTCCTGTTTTTCAGTCTTTTTGTAACTTAAAGTTTTGCCTAGAGGGATTCTCTATGTTTTGAATCTGACTGCCTGTAAGATTATCTTCCATTCTGATCTTACAGAGTTGTTCTCTTATCTTTTTTTGTTCTTCTAATAATGTTCGGTTTTTTAAGAATCTGATTGGGTTTTTTGGGTCTTAAAAATCCAAGGCTGGTTTGTGCTCATCTTGTTTATTCTCAAGCCTCCCCAGGAAAGGGGGTGTAGGGCTTGGGGGAATATTTTGGGGGAACAGGACTTCAAGTGGTCCTTTCCCTGGTCTCTGTCTAAATCACTTGGTGGTGGCAGCATACTGTTCAAAGACAAGGAGAAATTTGTGCCTTGGGAAAGTTTTTAACCTAAGCTGGTAAAAATAAACTTTGGGGGGTTTTCATCTGTACCCTAGAGTTCAGAGTGGGGAGGGAACCCTGACAACTTGTATATTCAGTATTTGAATATTGTGCACCGGTAAGCAGCAGATGCAGCCACACACGACTTGTGGCCACCCAGCTGAATACAGTGATGTGGTGCATCACAGGAACCCTGAAGTTGACTCCAATACCATGGCTACCTGTCCTGTCTAACATCGCTCCCCTGCCGATACGCCGAACTGCTGCAACGTTTGGCGAAGCTCAGCGAATCCAGGAAACCAAATGCCTTCCTATTCACCAAGACCTTGACAATGCCCCTGTCATAAATATAAAGGGAAGGATAAACACCTTTAAAACCCCTCCTGGCCAGAGGAAAAACCCTTTCACCTGTAAAGGGTTAAGAAGCTAGGATAACCTCACTGGCACCTGACCAAAATGACCAATGAGGAGACAAGATACTTTCAAAACCTAAGAGGAGGGATAAAAACAAAGGGTCTGTGCCTGTTTGTGTGATGCTTTTGCTGGGGATAGAACAGGAATGGAGTCTTAGAACTTAGTAAGTAATCTAGCAAGATATGCGTTAGATTATGATTTCTTTAAATGGCTGAGAAATTAAGTTGTACTGAATAGAATGAATATTCCTGTCTGTGTGTCTTTTTGTAACTTAAGGTTTTGCCTAGAGGGATTCTCTATGTTTTGAATCTAATTACCCTGTAAGGTATTTACCATCCTGATTTTACAGAGGTGATTCTTTTTACTGTTTCTTCTATTAAAATGTTTCTTTTCAAGAACTGAATGCTTTTTTCATTGTTCTAAGATCCAAGGGTTTGGGTCTGTGGTCACCTATGCAAATTGGTGAGGATTTTTACCAAACCTTCCCCAGGAAGTGGGGTGCAAGGGCTGGGAGGATTTTGGGGGGACAGATGTTTCCAAACAACGCTTTCCCAATAAACCCAGATAAACGTTTGGTGGTGGCAGTGGAAGTCCAAGGGCAAAGGGTAAAATAGTTTGTACCTTGGGGAAGTTTTAACCTAAGCTGGTAAAAGTAAGCTTGGGGGGTTTTCATGCAGGTCCCCACATCTGTACCCTAGAGTTCAGAGGGGGGAAGGAACCTTGACAGCCCCCCCACAACATCTTAAGTCCTGCAAGCCTTTCAGGTAACATTTGTTTAGCCTCATGCAATCAGGCTACAATCAGAAGGAGGCTTGGAAAGCAGACTGGGCTAAACAAGACTTAAAAAATAAGCACCTTGTGCCAGATCCCAGGCAGAAGGTTCCTGTGTTTGACCTTCCATGGTCATGTTGGTCAACTCTGAACCAAATGCGAATCAACCATAGTAGATGCAGATATCTAATGCACAAATGGAAAATCAAGGACTCTGCAGTGTGCGAGCGTGGTTCCCCGCGACAGACCATAGAACATATCACTGCCCAATGTATAAATATGAAGGAGGCATCACTGCAATAAATTCTGCTACCCCTGATGTAGCCATTTGGGTCGATCAACTTCAGGTGAAATTGTAGTTGTTGCTCTACACCAGCCATATGAAAGAAGAAAGAGAAGCGGTGCACGGGATTCTTCCACTCTAAGTGCAGGACTCTCAACTTGTCCATGTTGACAATAAACAAAAATTCATAGCCGGTGATCTGCCCATGACTTATACTCTAAATACCTGCTGCTGGGGGAGGGGTCGGGGGCCACTGTTGGCTGGGCACTCTAGGGAGCCATTGGGGGGGTGCCCCGGGGCCAGTGGCACCAGCTGCCAGAGGCTACTGTCATCTGACCTCCATGACAGATACAGAGCCCTACTAATAGGTAAAAGTTAATTAAACTAGGAAAGAGAACACTAAAATGTTAGATATTAAATTTAAATGAGAAATTAGGCAAGGGGTGGGAAATAAGTTCCATATAACAAAAGTTTTAAAAAGTAAAGATTAAAAATACAAGAGAGAAAAACAAAAACAGACATAGAATTTTTGGCCAGAATTGACAGTTATGATCATGAAGCTAACCTGCCTGACACTGGCGCATAGAATTTCACCCTATGATGCCAGCACTGTGATTTTTTGCTCACTACAGGGATAACTTTGTTAAATAATCTGGCCTGTTTTATGTAGAAGGTCAGACTAGATGATCTAATGGTCTTTTCTGGCCTTTAAATCTATAAAACTATGGATTATCTGTTAATTCAGCAGTGATGATACCATTACTGGAATGTGCATCAGTTTTGGTGTCCTTTTAACAAGGGTGTTTAAAAATTAGAGACTGAGTTCAGAAAAGAGCCACGAGAAAGATTCAAGGTCTGGAAAACATGTCTGGGGGCAGGGAAGGGGAAATATTTCAGATCAGCCAGTCATCAAAGCATGGATAAATGTGAGCCTTTGGCTCCTAGATGAGCTGCCATGACCACAAGGCACTTGGTAAATGCTCTCAGTGCCATAGAAAATCCACACAATAGCACATTGTACTGATAGTGTGAGTTTCCTTTTAGGAAACAAAGGTACTTCCTGTGGGCTGGATGGATGTACATACGTGACTATGCCTCCTAGAGAATGAGTGCCCTGAAGCAACCTTGAGATGCTAGTGTAGGGATTATGAAAGTGACCATCCTGAACTCGAGGTGACAGATGAACTTGTTGAGTCATCTGAGGTCTAGAATGGCATACCATCTGTTCTGAAAACTGGGCCTACAAATTTACCCTAATTGTGAGCTCAACTGTAAAAAGTGAGTGTAAGTTCATAAGATGTCACAATGACCTATAACAAATGCTGATGGGAAAAGATGCAAAAGTAAGACAAGACTGAATTAGTCCACACAAAAAGGGTCAATTAAGATCATGCTTGACATATAAGAAAAGTGTGGAACAGGAAATCAGAAAACCAAAACTGGCATAGAAAATGAGGTCTAATGGTTGGGGATTGGTCCTGCTTTGAGCAGGGAGTTGGACTAGATGACCTCCTGAGGTCCCTTCCAACTCTGATATTCTATGATATTGTGATCGTCTTCCGGAAGTAAAGGCAACACTTGAAGCCCGGTCAGCCTGGCGTACTGCAACTATGGTGGTTCATCCCTACAGATGAACAGTAACTGTTCTAACAGCTAGAAATAAAGGTATAATTTTTTTTTAAAACAGAAAATAAATGGGGAAAGAAAGGGTAAGTAACCATAAGGGGATGGCAGAGGGTACCCCAATCCAGGCCCCAGTTTTTCAGCATGCTATTTCTGATAAGTTTTTGGAAAGTAACTCTGCCTCTTTAAATCAAGATGCAGCTCCAGTGCCTGCGATAACAGAGGAGTTGAGAGTAGGAAGTTGTAAGGTGGTCGTTTGTCAGAATGCAAATGACCCAACTGACAGAGAGGGAGGTCTTTTTCCACAGGCTGTGAGCACAGAGAGGAGTCAAATGACACCATGGGTAATGAACAAACCAACCCAAACCAGAGTATCTGAACAGAGGGCGTGGTATCACAAAGATACTTGTAAACAGCCATCTGTGATAAAAAATTTGGTATGATGTTAAGTTTTGGGATAAAAAAATCTGGTTTGCTGTGTGAAGGGGAAACTGAGGCACGTCACTTCATGGCCTTGATGGCTGGATGACAAGAGAATTATAACACAAAGTGTCTTTGAGTTAGTCACTGACTAACCCTCTTGCAGTAAACCAAGGGGGAAAGTGTGACATTCTATACCTTGGGGTAGTGTCCTGTAACCCCATATGCCTCATTTATATATAATAGTGATATTGCATATACAGCAGGCCATGCGAGGCATCAGGGGAAAGGTTATGAACTGCTGAAATCCACTGTTCTATCTAAATACGTATATCTTTAGTGCATATGAAGTTATGCGATTGTGTTGTATGGTTGTCACTAAAACATGCTGTAAGTTGGGGAATCAGCCAGATATTAGCTCCTCAGAGACAAGCAACCATCAACAGCCATTGTCCAGCAAGAGAGCTACAATTCAATGACTCACCTGTATAAGGTCAAACCAGGAAAATTGCTCAAACCATGCCTGGGGACTCAGCAATGCCCACCAGACATGCCTGGGCTTGTGTTCTCCAAGCACATGGACTAAGGGTATACAACAGAACACAGGGGCCTCATGCTTGGCCTTTCTCCTGCCCCCACCTATGCTGCAAGCAACCAGGAGACTCAAAAGACTGAAGACTCCAACAGAGGAGACTGGCCTAGGTTTAAGAGACAAACCTGTATATTAAGGACTGCAATATCCAGTGGGGTGAGAAAAACCGCTTAATCTAGATCAGCGTTTTTCAAAGTTTGGGTCGCGACATGTTAGGCACTGGGTCATTCTGGTCAGCACCGCTGACTGGGACATTAAAAGTCCCATTGGTGGTGCTGCCCAGCTAAGGCTGGCTAGTGCCTACCTGCTCTGACACCCCACTGCGCCCCGGAAGCGGCCAACAGCAGGTCCGGTTTCTAGGCGGGGGGCCACGGAACACGGCACGCACCCCCGCCCCGAGCATTGGCCAGGAACCGGGCAATTGGAGCTGGGGAGATGGCGGTGGCTCCACCTAGGAGCTGGACTTGCAGCTGACTGTTTCAGGCACAGCGAGGTCCGTGGTGCCAGGACAGGCGGAAAGCCTGCCTCTGCACCCCGGCTGCACCACTGACAGAGAGCCACAGGAGGTAAGTTCGAGCCCCAGCCCTGCGCCCCAATCCCCTGCCCCAGCCCTGAGCCTCCCCAAACCTGGAACCCCTTCCTGCACCCCAAACTCCCCATCCCTGGCCCCATCCCAGAGCCTGCACCCCCAGTCCAGTGCAAGATGGTATATTCCTGAGGTACAGAGCTGGGGGGATTTCGCTCTGGTGCCTTTCCCTGTGTGATTCGTGAGTGGCTCTGGGAGCATTCAGGCAATCTAGCTGGGTATGGGGCTCCACATGCAGTTGTGCTGAGTGATAACAGCGCCTGGAGGGGTTTGCTGCTTGTCACTAGCAAAGCATTGTGAGAGACAGCCCAGGCTGGAGAGAGTTAAGGAGACACAGCAGTCCCATGGTCCCAGTCTGCACACCGGGGACCCTATCACAGAAGTTACTTACCTTAGAATAACTGTGGTTCTTTGAGACATGTTGTCCACATGAGGTCCACTCTTGGCATGCAAGATTGGATTATCAAAGCCAGCAGTGCCTGTACCCAGCTCAGGGGGTCTCAACCTTTTTCTCCATGAGGCCCCCCCTCAACTTGCTATAAAAACGCCAGGGCCTGGTGGGGGGTGGGGGGAAAGGAGCACGGGGCTCCAGGCCTGGGCGGACCTTTGGGCATAGGCATAGTTTTACTTCTATTTGTGGGGGAGGCAAAGGCTGGCAGGGCTCAAGCCAGCTCCGCACAGCAGGGTCCAGGGAGGAAGCGCCACCTCCACTCCCTGACTCACTCAGGAGGCCACCCAGCCTGTGCTCTGGGGAGGCACAACCAAAAACATAAGAACATAAGAACGGCCATACTGGGTCAGACCAAAGGTCCATCCAGCCCAGTATCCTGTCTACTGACAGTGGCCAATCCCTGGTGCCCCAGAGGGAGTGAACCTAACAGGTAATGATCAAGTGATCTCTCTCCTGCCATCCATTTCCACCCTCTGACAAACAGAGGCTAAGGACACCATTCCTTACCCATCCTGGCCAATAGCCATTAATGGACTTAACCTCCATGAATTTATCCAGTTCTCTTTTAAACCCTGTTATAGTCCTAGCCTTCACAACCTCCTCAGGCAAGGAGTTCCACAGGTTGACTGTGCGCTGAGTGAAGAAGAACTTCCTTTTATTTGTTTTAAACCTGCTACCCATTAATTTCATTTGGTGGCCCTAGTTCTTATATTATGGGAACAAGTACATAACTTTTCCTTATTCACTTTCTCCACACCACTCATGATTTTATAGACCTCTATCACATTCCCCCCTTAGTCTCCTCTTTTCCAAGCTGAAAAGTCCTAGCCTCTTTAATCTCTCCTCATATGGGACCCGTTCCAAACCCCTAATCATTTTAGTTGCTCTTTTCTGAACCTTTTCTAATGCCAGTATATCTTTTTTGAGATGAGGAGATCACATCTGTACACAGTATTCAAGATGTGGGCGTACCATGGATTTATATAAGGGCAATAAGATATTCTCCGTCTTATTCTCTATCCCTTTTTTAATGATTCCTAACATTCCGTTTGCTTTTTTGACTGCCACTGCGTGGACGTCTTCAGAGAACTATCCACGATGACTCCAAGATCTTTCTCCTGATTAGTTGTCGCTAAATTAGCCCCCAATATATTGTATTTATAGTTGGGGTTATTTTTTCCAATGTGCATTACTTTACATTTTACTACATTAAATTTCATTTGCCACTTTGTTGCCCAATCACTGAGTTTTATGAGATCTTTTTGAAGTTCTTCACAGTCTGCTTTGGTCTTAACTATCTTGAGCAGTTTCGTATCATCTGCAAACTTTTCCATGTTGCTGTTTACCCCTTTCTCCAGATCATTTATGAATAGGTTGAATAGGATTGGTCCTAGGACTGACCCTTGGGGACCACCACTAGTTACCCCTCTCCATTCTGAAAATTTACCATTTATTCCTACCCTTTGTTCCCTGTCTTTTAACCAGTTCTCAGTCCATGAAAGGATCTTCGCTCTTATCCCATGCCAACTTAATTTACATAAAAGCCTTTGGTGAGGGACCTTGTCAAAGGTTTTCTGGAAATCTAAGTACACTATGTCCACAGGATCCCCCTTGTCCACATATTTGTTGACCCCCTCAAAGAACTCTAATAGATTAGTAAGACATGATCTCCCTTTACAGAAGCGATGTTGACGTTTGCACAACAATTTATGTTGTGCAATCTGTCTGAACATTTTATGGTTTACTATTGTTTCAACTAATTTGCCCAGAACTGACGTTAGACTTACTGGTCTGTAATTGCCAGGATCACCTCTAGAGCCCTTCTTAAATATTGGCGTTACATTAGCTATCTTCCAGTCATTGGGTACAGAAGCTGATTTAAAGGACAGGATACAAACCATAGTTAATAGTTCTGCAATTTCACATTTGAGTTCTTTCAGAACTCTTGGGTGAATGCCATCTGGTCCTGGTGACTTGTTACTGTTAAGATTATCAATTAATTCCAAAACCTCCTCTAATGGCACTTCAATCTGTGACAATTCCTCAGATCTGTCATGTAGAAAGGACGGCTCTGGTTTGGGAATCTCCCTAACATCCTCAGCCATGAAGACTGAAGCAAAGAATTCATTTAGTTTCTCCGCAATGACTTTATCGTGTTTAATGACAGGTATTTCACATTTGGGGACAACGTACACCTTCAAATCAGTAGCACTGCTATGGGTACCCGCATGGCCCCACAGTAAGTCAACATTTTTATGGCTGACTTAGAACAACGCTTCCTCAGCTCTCATCTTCTAATGCCCCTATTCTACTTGTGCTACATTGATGACATCTTCATCATCTGGACCCAAGGAATTCCACCATGATTTCAACAATTTCCATCCCACCATCAACCTCAGCCTGGACCAGTCCACACAAGAGATCCACTTCCTGGACACTACTGTGCTAACAAGTGACGGTCACATAAACACCACCCTATACCGGAAACCTACTGACCGCTATGCCTACCTACATGCCTCCAGCTTTCATCCAGACCACACCACACGATCCATTGTCTACAGCCAAGCTCTACGATACAACCACATTTGCTCCAACCCCTCAGACAGAGACAAACACCTACAAGCTCTCTATCAAGCGTTCTTACGACTACAATACCCACCTGCTGAAGTGAAGAAACAGATTGACAGAGCCAGAAGAGTACCCAGAAGTTACCTACTACAGGACAGGCCCAACAAAGAAAATAACAGAACGCCACTAGCCATCACCTTCAGTCCCCAACTAAAACCTCTCCAGCACATCATCAAGGATCTACAACCTATCCTGAAGGATGACCCATCACTCTCACATATCTTGGGAGACAGGCCAGTCCTTGCTTACAGACAGCCCCCCAACCTGAAGTAAATACTCACCAGCAACCACACACCACACAACAGAACCACTAACCCAGGAACCTATCCTTGCAACAAAGCCCGTTGCCAACTGTGTCCACATATCTATTCAGGGGACACCATCATAGGGTCTAATCACATCAGCCACACTATCAGAGGCTCGTTCACCTGTGCATCTACCAATGTGATATATGCCATCATATGCCAGCAATGCCCCTCTGCCATGTACATTGGCCAAACTGGACAGTCTCTACGTAAAAGAATAAATGGACACAAATCAGACTTCAAGAATTATAATATTCAAAAACCAGTCGGAGAACACTTCAATTTCTCTGGTCACTCGATTACAGACCTAAAAGTGGCAATTCTTCAACAAAAACAACTTCAGAAACAGACTCCAACGAGAGACTGCTGAATTGGAATTAATTTGCAAACTGGATACAATTAACTTAGGCTTGAATAAAGACTGGGAATGGATGGGTCATTACACAAAGTAAAACTATTTCCCCTTGTCTATTCCCCCCCACCCCTCCACTGTTCTTGCCAACTGCTGGAAATGGCCCACCTTGGTTATCACTACAAAAGGTTTCCCTCCCACCCCCCTGCTCTCCTTCTGGTAATAGCTCACCTTTCCTGATCACTCTTGTTACAGTCTGTATGGTAACACCCATTGTCTCATGTTCTCTGTGTATATAAAATCTCCCCACTATATTTTCCATCGTATGCATCCGATGAAGTGAGCTGTAGCTCACAAAAGCTTATGCTCTAATAAATTTGTTAGTCTTTAAGGTGCCACAAGTACTCTTTTTCTTTTGTCGTGTTTAAGTCCTCCTTTTGTATCTCGATCGTCCAGGGGCCCCACTGGTTGTTTAGCAGGCTTCCTGCTTCTGATGTACTTAAAAAACATTTTGTTATTACCTTTTGAGTTTTTGGCTAGCTGTTCTTCAAACTCCTTTTTGGCTTTTCTTATTACATTTTTACATTTAATTTGGCAGTGTTTATGCTCCTTTCTATTTACTTCACTAGGATTTGACTTCCACTTTTAAAAGATGCCTTTTAATCTCTCACTGCTTCTTTTACATGGTTGTTAAGCCACGGTGGCTCTTTTTTAGTTCATTTACTGTGTTTTTTAATTTGGGGTATGCATTTAAGTTGGGCCTCTATTATGGTGTCTTTGAAAAGTGTCCATGCAGCTTGCAGGGATTTCCCTCTAGTCACTGTACCTTTAATTTCTGTTTAACTAACCTCCTTATTTTTGCATAGTTCCTCTTTCTGAAATTAAATGCCACAGTGTTGGGCTGTTGAAGTGTTCTTCCCACCACAGGAATGTTAAATGTTGTTATATTATGGTCACTATTTCCAAGAGCTCCTGTTACAGTTACCTCTTGGACCAGATCCTGTGCCCCACTCAGGACTAGATCGAGAGTTGCTTCTCCCCTTGTGGGTTCCTGTACCAGCTGCTCCAAGAAGCAGTCATTTAAAGTATCAAGAAAATTTGTCTCTGCATTTTGTCCTGAGGTGACATGTACCCAGTCACTATGGGGATAATTTAAATCACCCACTATTATTGAGTTCTTTATTTTGATAGCCTCTCTAATCTCCCTTAACATTTCATCGTCACTATCACTGTCCTGGTCAGGTGGTCAGTAATAGATCCCTACTGTTATATTCTTATTAGAGCATGGAATTACTATCCATAGAGATTCTATAGAACATGTGGATTCATTTAAGATTTTTACTTCATTTGATTCTACATTTTCTTTCACATATAGTGCCACTCCCCTCCCCCCCTCAGGACCTGTTCTGTCCTTCTGATATATTTTGTTCCATTGATTGTCCTCACTCCACCAGATTTCTGTGATGCCTATTATATCATAGAATCATAGAATATCAGGTTTGGAAGGGACCTCAGGAGGTCATCTAGTCCAACCCTCTGCTCAAAGCAGGACCAATCCCCAATTAAATCATCCCAGCCAGGGCTTTGTCAAGCCTGACCTTAAAAATTTCTAAGGAAGGAGATTCTACCACCTCCCTAGGTAACACATTCCAGTGTTTCACCACCCTCCTAGTGAAAAAGTTTTTCCTAATATCCAACCTAAACCTCCCCCACTGCAACTTGAGACCATTACTGCTTGTCCTGTCCTCTTCTACCACTGAGAATAGTCCAGAACCATCCTCTCTGGAACCACCTCTCAGGTAGTTGAAAGCAGCTATCAAATCCCCCCTCATTCTTCTCTTCTGCAGACTAAACAATCCCAGTTCCCTCAGCCTCTCCTCATAAGTCATGTGTTCCAGTCCCCTAATCATTTTTGTTGCCCTTCGCTGGACTCTTTCCAATTTATCCACATCCTTCTTGTAGTGTGGGGCCCAAAACTGGACACAGTACTCTAGATGAGGCCTCACCAATGTCGAATAGAGGGGAACGATCACGTCCCTCGATCTGCTGGCAATGCCCCTTTTATACACCCCAAAATGCCATTGGCCTTCTTGGCAACAAGGGCACACTGTTGACTCATATCCAGCTTCTCGTCCACTGTCACCCCTAGGTCCTTTTCCGCAGAACCGCTGCCTAGCCATTCGGTCCCTAGTCTGTAGCGGTGCATTGGGTTCTTCCGTCCTAAGTGCAGGACCCTGCACTTATCCTTATTGAACCTCATCAGATTTCTTTTGGCCCAATCCTCCAATTTGTCTAGGTCCCTCTGTATCCTATCCCTGCCCTCCAGCATATCTACCACTCCTCCTAGTTTAGTATCATCCGCAAATTTGCTGAGAGTGCAATCCACACCATCCTCCAGATCATTTATGAAGATATTGAATAAAACAGGCCCCAGGACCGACCCCTGGGGCACTCCACTTGACACCGGCTGCCAACTAGACATGGAGCCATTGATCACTACCCGTTGAGCCCGACAATCTAGCCAACTTTCTACCCACCTTATAGTGCATTCATCCAGCCCATACTTCTTTAACTTGCTGACAAGAACACTGTGGGAGACTGTGTCAAAAGCTTTGCTAAAGTCAAGAAACAATACATCCACTGCTTTCCCTTCATCCACAGAACCAGTAATCTCATCATAGAAGGAGATTAGATTAGTCAGGCATGACCTTCCCTTGGTGAATCCATGCTGACTGTTCCTGATCACTTTCTTCTCATGTAAGTGCTTCAGGATTGATTCTTTGAGGACCTGCTCCATGATTTTTCCGGGGACTGAGGTGAGGCTGACTGGCCTGTAGTTCCCCGGATCCTCCTTCTTCCCTTTTTTAAAGATTGGCACTACATTAGCCTTTTTCCAGTCATCTGGGACTTCCCCCGTTCGCCACGAGTTTTCAAAGATAATGGCCAATGGCTCTGCAATCACAGCCACCAATTCCTTTAGCACTCTCGGATGCAACTCGTCCGGCCCCATGGCCTTGTGCACGTCCAGCTTTTCTAAATAGTCCCTAACCACCTCTTTCTCCACAGAGGGCTGGCCATCTACTCCCCATGCTGTGATGCCCAGCGCAGCAGTCTGGGAGCTGACCTTGTTATCAATATCAATATCCTTGTATCAATATCCTCCTTGAACTAGAGTGCCTCGTGTTAACCCATCTTATTATTTAGACTTCTAGCATTTGTGTACAAGCACTTTAAAAAACTTGTCACTGTTTGTCTGCCCTTTTCTGATGTGTCAGATTCTTTCTGTGAATGTTTCTTTTCTGATCTGGCCCATACTTTGTCCTCTTTCATCCCCCTCCTCCTGCCTAAAACCTAGAGAATCTCTATCAATAGATTCTCCTCTAAGAGAAGTCTCTGTCCGATCCACATGCTCCTGTCAAGGTTCCTTCCCCACTCTGAACTCTAGGGTACAGATGTGGGGACCTGCATGAAAACCTCCTAAGCTTACTTTTACCAGCTTAGGTTAAAACTTCCCCAAGGTACAAAATTATTTTACCCTTGAATTTCCATTGCCACCAGCAAACTTTATCTGGGTTTACTGGGAAACGTAGTTTGGACACGTCTTTCCCCCCAAAATCCTCTCAACCCTTGCATCCCGCTTCCTGGGGAAGGTTTGGTAAAAATCCTCACCAATTTGCATAGGTGACCACAGACCCAAACCCTTGGATCTTAGAACAATGAAAAAGCATTCAGTTTTCTTACAAGAAGACTTTTAATAGAAGTAAAGGAATCACCTCTGTAAAATCAGGATGGTAGATACCTTACAGGGTAATTAGATTCAAAACACAGAGAATCCCTCTAGGCAAAACCTTAAGTTACAAAAAAGACACACAGCCAGGAATATTCATTCTATTCAGCACAGCTATTTTCTCAGCCAGTTAAAGAAATCATAATCTAACACATACCTAGCTAGATTACTTACTAAGTTCTAAGACTCCATTCCTGTTCTGTCCCCGGCCAAAGCATCATACAGACAGACACAGACCCTTTGTTTTTCTCCCTCCTCCCAGCTTTTGAAACTATCTTGTCTCCTCATTGGTCATTTTGGTCAGGTGCCACCGAGGTTACCTTTAGCTTCTTAACCCTTTACAGGTAAGAGGATTTTTCCTCTGGCCAGGAGGGATTTTAAAGGGGTTTACCCTTCCCTTTATATTTATGACAGCTCCTCTGCAACCATCGGCTTTCCCCATCTTTTAGTTTAAAAACTGCTCTGCAACCTTTTTAATGTGAAGTGCCAGCAGTCTGGATCCACTTTGGTTTAGGTGGAGCCCATCCTTCCTGTATAGTTTCCCCCTATCCCCAAAGTTTCCTCAATTCCTAATAAATAAAATAAAATAAAGCGAAAAATATAAAAATATTGCTCGGGCATGTAGGAATGAAATCAGGAGGGCCAAATCGCACCTGGAGCTGCAGCTAGCGAGAGATGTCAAGAGTAACAAGAAGGGTTTCTTCACGTATGTTGGCAACAAGAAGAAAGCCAAGGAAAGTGTGGGCCCCTTACTGAATGAGGGAGGCAACCTAGTGACAGAGGATGTGGAAAAAGCTAATGTACTCAATGCTTTCTTTGCCTCTGTTTTCACTAACAAGGTCAGCTCCCAGACTGCTACACTGGGCATCACAAAATGGGGAAGAGATGGCCAGCCCTCTGTGGAGATAGAGGTGGTTAGGGACCATTTAGAAAAGCTGGACGTGCACAAGTCCATGGGGCCGGACGAGTTGCATCCGAGAGTGCTGAAGGAATTGGCAGCTGTGATTGCAGAGCCATTGGCCATTATCTTTGAAAACTCGTGGCGAACCGGGGAAGTCCCGGATGACTGGAAAAAGGCTAATGTAGTACCAATCTTTAAAAAAGGGAAGAAGGAGGATCCTGGGAACTACAGGCCAGTCAGCCTCACCTCAGTCCCTGGAAAAATCATGGAGCAGGTCCTCAAAGAATCAATCTTGAAGTACTTGCATGAGAGGAAAGTGATCAGGAACAGCCAGCATGGATTCACCAAGGGAAGGTCATGCCTGACTAATCTAATCGCCTTTTATCATGAGATTACTGGTTCTGTGGATGAAGGGAAAGCAGTGGATGTATTGTTTCTTGACTTTAGCAAAGCTTTTGACACGGTCTCCCACAGTATTCTTGTCAGCAAGTTAAGGAAGTATGGGCTGGATGAATGCACTATAGGGTGGGTAGAAAGCTGGCTAGATTGTCGGGCTCAACGGGTAGTGATCAATGGCTCCATGTCTAGTTGGCAGCCGGTGTCAAGTGGAGTGCCCCAGGGGTCGGTCCTGGGGCCGGTTTTGTTCAATATCTTCATAAATGATCTGGAGGATGGTGTGGATTGCACTCTCAGCAAATTTGCGGACGATACTAAACTGGGAGGAGTGGTAGATACGCTGGAGGGGAGGGATAGGATACAGAAGGACCTAGACAAATTGGAGGATTGGGCCAAAAGAAATCTGATGAGGTTCAATAAGGATAAGTGCAGGGTCCTGCACTTAGGACGGAAGAATCCAATGCACCGCTACAGACTAGGGACCGAATGGCTAGGCAGCAGTTCAGCGGAAAAGGACCTAGGGGTGACAGTGGACGAGAAGCTGGATATGAGTCAGCAGTGTGCCCTTGTTGCCAAGAAGGCCAATGGCATTTTGGGATGTATAAGTAGGGGCATAGCGAGCAGATCGAGGGACGTGATCGTCCCCCTCTATTCGACATTGGTGAGGCCTCATCTGGAGTACTGTGTCCAGTTTTGGGCCCCACACTACAAGAAGGATGTGGATAAATTGGAGAGAGTCCAGCGAAGGGCAACAAAAATGATTAGGGGTCTAGAACACATGACTTATGAGGAGAGGCTGAGGGAGCTGGGATTGTTTAGCCTGCAGAAGAGAAGAATGAGGGGGGATTTGATAGCTGCTTTCAACTACCTGAAAGGGGGTTCCAAAGAGGATGGCTCTAGACTGTTCTCAATGGTAGCAGATGACAGAACGAGGAGTAATGGTCTCAAGTTGCAGTGGGGGAGGTTTAGATTGGATATTAGGAAAAACTTTTTCACTAAGAGGGTGGTGAAACACTGGAATGCGTTGCCTAGGGAGGTGGTGGAATCTCCTTCCTTGGAAGTTTTTAAGGTCAGGCTTGACAAAGCCCTGGCTGGGATGATTTAACTGGGAATTGGTCCTGCTTCGAGCAGGGGGTTGGACTAGATGACCTTCAGGGTTCCCTTCCAACCCTGATATTCTATGATTCTATGATTCTATGAATCTAAACCCCTCCTCTCTACACCATCGTCTCATCCACGCATTGAGACTCCAAAGCTCTGCCTGCCCACCTGGCCCTGTGCGTGGAACTGGTAGCATTTCTGAGAATGCCACCATAGAGGTCCTGGATTTCAGTCTCTTCCCTAGCAGCTTAAATTTGGCCTCCAGGATGTCTCTCCTACCCTTCCCTATGTCATTTGTATCTACATGTACCATGACCACCGGTTCCTCCCCAGCACTACACATAAGTCTATCTAGATTCCTCAAGAGATCTTCAACCTTCGCACCAGGCAGGCAAGTCACCATACGGTTCTCCTGGTCATCAGAAACCCAGCTATCTATGTTTCTAATGATCAAATCTCCCATTACTAACACCTGCCTTTTCCTAATGACTGGAGTTCCCTCCCCCAGAGAGGTAACCTCAGTGCGAGAGGATACACCAACATCATCTGGAAGAAGGGTCTCAACTATGGGAAGGTTTCCCTCTGTTCCTGTTGCCTGCTCTCCTCTGGGCCTTTCATCCTCCTTAACAATTCAGGGGCTGTCTGACCAGAGGTGGGACAAATCTACAGTGTCCCAGAAAGCCTCATCAACATACCTCTCTGCCTCCCTTAGCTCCTCCAATTCTGCCACCCTGGCCTTCAAAGCCCATACGTGTTAATGCCCTTTTACTGGAAGAAAGGGAGGATTTAAACTCACAAGAAATACACCACTTAATAAGCATTTGTGCAGCCTCAAGTACTGGACACACTGTGGCAGAGACCGATTTGACTCTCGTGCAAGCAATAGAGTTAGCAAAAACCCTGGGTGGCATAGATAAAACCCTGGAGGGAAAATGGGTACACTGCAGACAACTCAAACAAGCAGGGTCTGCCACGGTGGGAGCATTGTGCTAATTTGTTTCTAAGCATCTATCTTTCAGCTTCTGAACTGGAACATCAGGAGAGCTGGTACCAGCTGAAAAGTTATAAAAATGAAGTGAGCTGTAGCTCACGAAAGCTTATGCTCAAATAAATTGGTTAGTCTCTAAGGTGCCACAAGTACCCCTTTTCTTTTTGCGAATACAGACTAACATGGCTGTTACTCTGAAACCTGTCAAAAATACCATGGTTATAGTGTCACGACAAAGTCTGTGTTCAGTGTTCTGTGTTACATGTTCTGTGTTGCATGTTCTGTGTCTGTCTCCAGTGGGTGTCCTGTGCTAGCACTGGGTCCAGAAAGAGAGGGGATACTAAACAAGACAGGGTAAATGCCTTTTCCTCTGTTTACTTCCCCCACCTCCAAACAAATTATCAATCACATCCACCTCTGCCCAAAAGACTTTGATCCCCAATGCATCAGGTTTATTTTTTGTTAGGTACTCTAATAATCATTTTGTTGTTGATTTTTTATATTGATACATTTGTATTGTTAGTTATATTTGCTTTTATTGTTAATTCCACCCCTTCCTGTATGCACTCTGGTTCTACTTCCCCAAGCCCTGAAGGGTAGTTCATGGGCCCTCATAACTGGTAAGACTTGGCCCGTGACTTTAGGGCCCCGTCTTTCAGGTCCCCAGAGACCTCTTGAGAACAGCTGTTAGTAATAGGGGACTCTGCAACATTTTAGCAACTAAATGTTAGTTTAAGTCCAAATAAGTTTTACCTTTCATGACAACTATGTACTCCTACAAAATCTTATTTCTTGTGTGTGCTTAAGGAGATCCTGACCTCAGTTACTTTTATTGTTTGATGGCTATTGCAGCATCAGACTGGAGCCTCATTTTGTTTGTCAATGTACCCAATTATGGTAATGGTGGTGGTTTTATTGTATTCCCAATTATTATTATTATGATTGCTTGCATTAGTGTTTATGTTATATCTGGTGTTTAGTCAGTTGTAATGGTTTTAGTTATATTCACCTGGTTATGATCGTTTGGTTTGTTTGCAACAGAACACCTGTGCCCTACAAAGACAACAACTACTGTAATGATCATAGATCAAGGGGCAGAGTGTTGTAGGAGCAGCCCACCTGGTCAGCAGTTCTAGATATAATTTTTCATCCCATCATTGTTCTATTAGTAACCCTGACGGTTATGTTGGTTCTAATGCTCTGCATGTGCTGCTGGATAAAACAGACGTATTTTAAGCTGAAAACACAGGCCCACATTGTTTCACAATATATAGCCTTGAAACAATTACATAAAGCGTGACCCATTCAATACCCCTGGATTGAAGGGTCAAAAGGGGGACAATGTAGAACTGACCAATGAAATTGTTTTTAATTGTTCACTTTATTAATATAACTTCATAAGTAAAGTTTCATGAATGAAACTACATTCATTCATAAAACCAGATACCCCAATAACTGGCTAATTAACAGTTAAGCTGCTTGTTAAGAGCCACAGCTGTTCGGGTTTCACTTTCAATCCAATTGCTGCTTAAATAGCTGAAACTTGCATTGTTTCAACATTGTAACTTCTGCTCACTGTTTGTCATTCCTTACACTTGTCCATATTGTAACTCAAACTCCATTTTAAAATGCTCATTCCATTTTGCAAAACCCTGCTGTAATCTTATTAGTTTAGTTTAGATGTGTGAATGAGGTATGTACGGATAATGGAATCAACCTCCAGCCCCAGCCTGTCCTGATGAAATAAAGTATAAACACCAACGGCTGAAGATGCAGACAACAGCCCTGACAAAGCAAGAAGAGTCCACCCTAAAAAGAAAAGAACAAAAGTACAATTGAAGAAACATCAAAGCCAGGTCCGAGGCCGAAAGTCACATCTGCAATTGATGGGTGATCAATCACACCGAACCCAGAGGCAGCATGACACAGCAAGACCTATAGACTCTGGATTCAAACTAAAGCCTACAAAAAAGGATGGATGAGATGGAAGATTTTGGAGGGTAACATTCTGCTGCCAACATGGAAGAGCACCGGTGCATGCCCAACAGAGACCCAGCTCTTCCTTGTGCCCGGCTTTCCTGGCCAGTTAGCCGCCACAAGCTACAAACCCAAGCCATGAACTCAAGCTACATTCAGGACTGGTAACTATACAGCAGCTGCAGAACATTTGGGAGAGTGTGTGTGTGTGTGTGTACATAGGTATTAGATATAAGTTATTGGTCATAAATCAAATTGTGTGATAATAAATGTGACATCTTGTCTTGTCCCCTGAAACGATCCTGTGTGGTTTTGTCTGCATAACATACACGGTCTCAGGGCTGTCTGAACTTAAGTGGAAGAAGCTCTAATGTGGCTAGGCAGCTCTAACTTGGCTAGTTTGTAACATGTTTTTACATAGCAAGAGATCCAGTTTGATAACCCAAAAGGATATTGCCTGATCATTAACACTAACAGCAAAGGACACAAACAGTTTAGGTGCATTACATAAGAACAGCCATACTGGGTCAGACCAAAGGTCCATCTAGACCTTTTAATATGGGCATCCAGTCCATCAGACCTTTTAATATGTCCCTTAAGCTCCCACCATGGAACAGGGTCAGGGACTTGCCCTGCTCCTCGCATGCTGTGACCCGTGTGGCTCCCAGAAGCAGCGGCATGTGCCCCCTCTGGCTCCTATGTGTAGGGGCAGCTAGGAGGCTCCGCATGCTGCCCCCACCCCAACCGCCACCCGCCACAGCTCCCATTGGCTGGGAACCGCGGCCAGTGGGAGCTGTAGGGGCAGTGCCTGCAGACGGGGCAGCACGCGAGAGCTGCCTGGCCACGCCTCAGCGTAGAAGCTGGAAGAGGGACATGTTGCTGCTTTCGTGTTCTGCTTAAGGTAAGCGCTGCCCAGAGCCTGCACCCCTGACTTCCTCCCACACCCCAACCCCCTGCCCCAGCCCTGATCCCCCTCCTTCCCTCCAAACCCCTCGGTCCCAGCCCGGAGTTCACTCCTGCACCCCAAACCCAGCCTCATCCCAGAGCCTGCACCCCCAGCCAGAGCCCTCACCCCGCCCTGCACCCCAACCCCTTGCCCCATCCCAGATCCCCCTCCCGCATGCTGAACTCCTCATTTCTGGCCCCATCCCAGAGCATGCACCCCCAGCTGGAGCCCTCACCGCCTCCTGCACCCCAAACCACAATTTTGTGAGCATTCATGGCCGCCATACAATTTCCATACCCAGATGTGGCCCTCAGGCCAAAACGTTTGCCCACCCCGACTTAGAACCCTTTGTTTACACATTTGAATGTATCTAGAATCAATGCTGGGGTCTGCCACAGGTCTTTTGTAGAATCTAACAACCCCTGTTTTAGGCAGAGCAAGGCTACCATGCATGGAACGGTGCAGAACGTCATAAGAACATTACAACATAAAAAAGTTCACACTGGGTCAGACCAGTGGTCCATCCAGCACTGTATCCTGTCTTCCAACAGTGGCTGGTGCCAGATACTTCAGAGGGAATGAATGGAAAAAGGGAACTATAGAGTGATCCGTCCCCTGTTGTCTCATCCTGGCTTCTGGCAGTCAGAAGTTTAGGGACACCTAGAGCATGAGATTGCATCCCTGACTATCTTGGCTAATAGCCATTGATGGACCTATCCTCCAGGAAACTTTTATCAACCCAGTTATACTTTTGGCCTTCACAATATCCCCTGCCAATGTGTTCCACAGATTGACTGAGTTGTGTGAAGCAGTACTTTCTTATGTTTGTTTTAAACCTGCTGCCTATTAAATTAATCAGGTGACCCTGGTTTGTTATGTGAAGGAGTAAATATCACTTCTTTATTCACTTTCTCCACACTATTCATGACTTTTTACACCTCTATCATATCCCCTTGTAATCACCTATTTTATAAGATGAACAGTCCTAGTCTTTTTAATCTCTTTTCATATGGAAGCTGTTCCACACTGCTAATCATTTTTGTTGCCCTTCTCTGTTTTTATTCCAATTCTAATATATCTTTTTTGAAATAGGGCAACCAGAACTGCATGCAGTATTTAAGGTGTGGGCATACCATGGATTTATATAGTGGCATTATGATATTTTCTGTCTTTTTTTCTATTCCTTTTCTAATGGTTCCTAACATTCTTTTCACTCTTTTAACTGCTGCTGTACATTGAGTGGATGTTTTCAGAGAACTATCCACAATGACTCCAAGATCTCTTCCTTGAGAGGTAACAGCTAATTTAGACCCCATCATTTTGCATATATATAGTTGGGATTATGTTGTCCAATGTGCATCATTTTGCATATATCAACAGTTTTGAATTTCATCTGCCATTTGGTTGCCCAGTAAGAACATAAGAAAGGCCATACTGGGTCAGACCAAGGGTCCACCCAGCCAAGTATCCTGTCTACCAACAGTGGCCAATGCCAGGTGCCCCAGAGGGAGTGAACCTAACAGGTAATGATCTAGTGATCTCTCTCCTGCCATTCATCTCCACCCTCTGACAAACAGAGGCTAGGGACACCATTCCTTACCCATCCTGGCTAATAGCCATTAATGGACTTAACCTCCATGAATTTATCCAGTTCTCTTTTAAACCCTGTTATAGTCCTAGCCTGCAAAACCTCCTCAGGCAAGGAGTTCCATAGGTTGACTGTACGCTGAGTGAAGAAGAACTTCCTTTTATTTGTTTTAAACCTGCTACCCATTAATTTCATTTGGTGACCCCTAGTTCTTATATTATGGGAACAATTAAATAAGCTTTGGACTTAACTATCTTGAGTCATTTTAGTACCATCTGTAAACTTTGCCCCCCTCACTCTTTACCCCCTGTGATGTTGCACTCTATATGATTTTATAAAAATATGCTAATGAGTGTGAATATAATGTAACTGGGGTATGCTTCATGCAAAAGGTCTCTTGTAAGGTATCATTACAAAGCTTATAATCTACTGAATGTGTTCATCCTATTTGTATGAATGTATCATTCTTGTATCTGAAACTAGAAATTTGAAATATAACTCTGAGGGCCTATTGTAATTATGCAAAGTGTGGGCCATTAATGGTGGTTTGGAATCTTGATGGCTCCCATTAACCAGGACAACTGACTGCAGATGGCTCTGTTTTACTTGTAAGTCTTCCTGTATATGTGTGCGCTGGCAAGTGGGTAATGAAGTCTTACAGTGACATGTGATCATGTCACCTGAACTGGAATCCATCTTTAACCTGGTGCTTTTCCATCGAGAAGGAGGGGTGGGAACCCAGAGGGACAAAGAATTCCTGCCTTATGCAAAAGATATGTAAGTGGGTGGAACAGAACAAAGTGGGCGGCCATCATGAGAAATCCCCTAGCTACCACCTGAGCTGGAACAAGGACTGAACCAGGGGAAAGGATTGTGCCCAGACTAGGAAGGCATCCAGTCTGAGAAAGAAACTTATTGAAACATCTCTGAGGGTAAGATTTTATCTCTATTCAGTTTTATTACCATATTAGGCTTAGACTTGCGTGTTTTATTTTATTTTGCTTGGTAATTCACTTTGTTTTGTCTGTTACTACTTGGAACCACTTAAATCCTACTTTCTGTATTTAATAAAATCATTTTTTACTTACTAATTAACCCAGAGAATGTATTAATACCGGGGGGGGGGAGGAGGGAGGGCAAACAGCTGTGCATATCTCTCTATCAGTGTTATAGAGGGCGAACAATTTATGAGTTTACCCTGTATAAGCTTTACACATGGTAAAATGGATTTATTTGGGGTTTGGACCCCACTGGGAGTTGAGCATCTGAGTGTTAAAGACAGGAACACTTCTTAAGTTGCTTTCAGTTAAGTCTGCAGCTTTGGGGCCCGTGGTTCAGACCCTGGGTCTGTGTTGGAGCAGACTGGCGTGTCTGGCTCAGCACGACAGGGTGCTGGAGTCTCAAGCTCGCAGGAAAAGCAGGGGCAGAAGTAGTCTCAGCACATCAGTTGGCAGTTCCCAAGGGGGTTTCTGTGATCCAACCTGTCACATCCCCTTTCCCCGATCATTTATGAATATGTTGAATAGCACTGGTCCCAGTAGACATGCTTGGGGGACTCTGCTATTTACCATACCATGCTGCTATGTCCAGCAGTTTCTATGATTTCTCTTTTAACACCTCCAGTTGAAAGTCAAGAGCCTCTGCCATGCATTTCATAAGATCTTAGGGTCCCTTAAAATAGTTGTCTGAAGAAGATGTAGAGGATGAGGAAATTTCAGATGGGATTAATTGTTCTCCTTCATCTGCATGATCTTCATTGCTCTCCTCCTCCTGTCTCTAGCATCTGAGGCTACGGTAATTGACCAGTCTGAGAAGGTCTATTCTGTCTCTGGGGAGAAAGGGATCTAGTCTTGGGGCGACGGGTGAGAGGCAGTAGACACTGGCTTGCAGGTATGGGATCACATGCCCCATGGTGTCCAGTAAGGCCAAGGTCAATAGGCATATGGATACTGCACTGGAAGACATACCAGGGGGCCTATTAGATTCGTGCCATTTCCTATCATGAGACCAGTCCCTAGAGTCCCTCCCAGATTCCCACTGTAATCCCCATAGAAGGGAGGGAGGGCGAGCAAGTGGGAGATGAGCCCCTACTGTGCGTTGACTGTGAGAATGAAAAGGAGTACTCCTGCTCTGAAGGTGGGGCTAAACTTTCAAGTGTACAATGTCCCCTCCACTCTGGTATTGATCGAGTTTGTACTGCTGACACTTGTCATCTGCAGTACAGAGGTCTTGGTGACTAGTGGTCTAGCCAGCCTCACCTTCAGCCTATCTAGCAATGTCGACTCCAGTACCTGGCCTATAGCTAAATCCCTTGGTACCATATATGCTCTAGGTACGGACAGGGACTGTACCTATGCACTGGGTACCCATGAAAAGTCACTGGAGCGATTAGTACATTGCAGTTGGCGCTGGAAGAAGGGCCGGCCACATGTTTCGTGGGTATCACTGGTACCTGTTTAACTGTCAGCACTGAGGTGGAAGAGGGACTTTTGTCAGGCTATTGGCTGCTCTTTGACTGTTAAGCCTGAGATGACGGAGATGCTTGCAGACTAACAAACAACTAATTAATAATACTAAGAACTTGTCTACCCAGCAAGTTAACATATGGGAAGCCAGGGTGTGAATCTACAGTGCACTAGCTTGCCACGCATTAACTCACTGCGTGGCCAAGTCCTAAGAACTTTAACACTAATGCTGGCAGGACACTGCAGGGATTCTGTCTCACTACCATTAGTGGTAGGAAGGAACTGAGGGACAGAAGGGCACCTCCACACTTGATGGCCTTGGGTTGGGGGGAGGCAAGGGCATCCAGAGCACAAGCATGGCCCCAATGGACTCTGCTGGCCAAAAGAATCCAGTCTCATATGCATGGTACACATGTGCACAAAGACTACAATCCATGTGGACAAACACATGAAGAAACCACTTGATTACTGTGCTGGGGATTCTGCTAGTGGAGGACTTAACACAGCCCCTCCTAACTATTTACCACCTTGGAGATCTCTCCCATATGGATATCAATTCTGGACCCCCAATGGACTGTCTTAGGGGTTAATTACCTACCAAGGATTGAACCTTGCCCTCTTATCCCCACTACAGCAAGTACGGCAGTATGAGTTGAGTACTGAAGTGTGATTAGACATATAACACATTAGCTGACCCCACGGTCTGGCCAAGCTATCTTTCATAACACTGTTTATACAGGTTGCAGTGAGTCTTGTTCTATTGAATCTCAGGCAGTTCCCATTCCAGTTGTGGCCTATTTCCTTCCACCACCACAATTTCGTACCTTGCAGTTGGGATTGGCTCCATTTTCTATCAGCAGCTTGATAGCATTGGGGTGGCCACCTCCTGCTGCCTCTGAAAGGGGCGTGTTCCCATTGGAGTCAGTGCACTCCACCATGTTGATGTGATTACAGAGACGCGTGGCCTTCCCTTTTTCATCGGTACCCACACCATTCTTAGTATCCAAATCTGACACCTGGAGAGAGACAGACAAATGGAGAAGATAAACATGGAGAATGGGAAAAGAATGCCTTCTGCTCTGGCTACCCCTGGGAATTATGTATTATCTGAAAGATTAGTGAAGAGAGATTTTTTGCATACAGTTTATTTACATTGTGAAGTTTCAGGTGTTTTCCAGACACACACAAAGCATACTCCCGGCATCGAAGAGCTCACGATCAAAGCAGGCAATCAAAGCAGGCAAAAAGAGATTAGAGGCAGGAAGAGACAAACACAGCATGATGCAACCCAGATGGATGGCAAACACCTTACTAGCTCCCTACTTCATTTATGTTTTGTCCTTTGTTACCTAATGAACAAGTCTCTGAGGGGAGGAACCAGGAGGCTTGGGGCCTCTTGCATAAAGCATATTTCAGAATGAACCATTTCTACAGCCTTCAACAATGGACTATGATCCAAATCAATAAATTTGGAAATGAACAGAGCTCCCAGAAAAGGGCATGAGGTCCCACCCTCTCTTATGTGTATTCCAGTTCCTATGGAACCTCTCCCCTGCCAAGTACTAACTTCCTTTAGCACAGCCTTCATCTCTTCCACATCCCCATCAAATGCCGCCTCCAGCATCCGTTTCTTCCTTTGTTGTATTTCTTGCTGCTTCTTCCTTTTTTCTTCCTCTTTCTGTCTCTCCCGTTCAGCTTCTTCCTGCTCCTTCTTCACCATTGCAATGAAGGCCTGCAATAAAACCAGTCATTACAACTCAAAACTCAAAGGGACTCTCAGCCATGTGCACGAGAAGACAGAGGATCCAAGCACCCACATGGAAAGAAAAGTGGGCTGAAGTAGGGTTGCTAACCCTCTCAGATTGGCCGGGAGTCTCCCGGAATCGGCCTCAATCTCCCAGTGACTATTAAAGGCAATCCGGGAGATTTTAATAGGCCAAAGTCTGGTCACCAGCACAGTGGGGCTAAGGCAGACTCCCTACCTGCTCTGGCTCCACGCAGCTCCCGGAAGCAGCTGACATGTTCAGCTCCTAGGCGCAAGAGTGGCCAGCGGGTCTCTGCGCATTTGCCCCCACCCTGAGCGCTGACTCTGCAAAGCCCATTGGCCAGGAACTGTGGCCAATGGGAGATGTGGGGGCGGTGCCTGCAAGCAGGGGACGGTGCGCAGAGCCGCCTGGCCGCCCCTGAGCCTAGAAGCCAGACATGCTGTCCGCTTCTGGGAGCCGCACAAGGTAAGCGCCGCCTGGCTGGAGCCTGCACTCCTTGCCCCCTCCTGCACTCCTACCCTAGCCCTGAGCCCCCTTCCACACCCAAACTCCCTCCCAGAGCCTGCACCCCCTCCCACATCCAGCCCTGACCCCCCTCCCTCAACCAAACTCTGCCCCAGAGCCTGAACCCCGTGGGCCCCTGTTGCCCCTGCCTCTCACATTCATTTGTGGCCACTATTACCAGCGATCCCGGTGGAGGGTGGGTGTAGAGGTATTCGTACCCTTTTGAAGGCATGAAGTACTTCTTCTCCATTCTTTTTGCTGTGGAGGGCAAAGATGCTGGAGTCTGCCACAATGTTTTGGTCATGTCCTGGATCGTCTTTATTAATGGCAGGGCAAGCCATGAAGGGCCAGCCAGGGTCAAGATGCCCACCATGAGGTCTGAGGACTCTGACACCTCCTCTACCTGGAGCCCCAGGTTTTGGGCCACCCTCCTCAGGAGCACCTGGTGAGCCCTGCTATCATGGGCAGATGCTGCAGAGGTCCCCACCACCGCTTCATTGAGAGACGAAGAGTAAGATGCTCAGGCCACTACGGGACACTGTTCTTGCCCTGTGGCTTTCAAAGATCACGCAGTGCTGGTTTCTCAGGCTCGATGTCGACCTCGGTGCTGGGTCTGATGCCAGTCTTGGTACTGCGGGAATGCTTGTGGGTCAAAGGAGGCAGCAGAGGAGGAAGGAAGGAAGGAAGAGGAGGCAACTGATAGCGACCCCCTTGAATACGAACTCTGGGCTGGATGAAATGCCCATGGGGTCCAAAAGGGCCATTGTGCAGGCACTTGCCACTGCGCCGGCCAGGGCATAGGGGGGAGAGACTGCCCCGCATCGGGCCTTAGGTGCCGATGCTGTGAGTGGTGCTGACTTATCTTTGAGGCATAAGACTCTGCCTCCAATGGTGAAGACTCGCTCCGTGGTGACCAGGCGGGTCGATGCTGGACGGTGTTGGAGAGCAGTGCTGAAGAGAAGGCAACTGGTGCCACGACATGGCTGGCTTGCCTCTAGATGGCACCGAGTGCCTTTGTGGTGCAAGTGGTCTGGCATCCGGTGCCCTCTCACACCTGGTGAGAGACAGCAGTGCCATAAAGGCTATAAGGTCCCTAGCTGCCTCAAAAGTCTCCGGCGTGGAGTGAAGCTCTCGTGTCTCTCTGTGTTACTTCCTCTGAGGGGAGTCCAGAGGCACCGGACTTGACAGACCTCTCAGCAGGGCCAGAGTCCACGGTACCGCACTAGACGGCCTGGAGCTGGAGTGGCCCGGTGCTGGTCACACTCCGCTTGAGCCCTCACGCTCAGCTTCTTTTCAGTGTGGGTGAGCGTCCCCTATCCATCTTTCTCTGCTTCTTTCGCAGCTCTGGCTATTGGGAGCAGTGCTGCACCTCCCCATGTGAGGAGCTCTTCGGTGCCAGAGAGTCTTGACGGTGCAGAGGACCCTTAGTCCCAGAGTCTTTCCTTGGTGCTGGGGGCTCCCTCATTGAAGCCAGTGCACTCCACACCGATGCAGACGTGATGGGTACTGGTTCAGACCGACTTGGCTCTGAATGTGGGTGGAGAGCTGGCTCCATCAAGAGGAGTTTCAGTCTCTAGTCCCTCTCCTTGTTCATTCTGGGACGAAATCCCCTGAAAATCTTGCAATGATCTTTTTGATGGGATTCTCCCATACACTTCAAACATGACATGTGGGGATTGCCCCTAGGCATAGGCTTTTGGGAAGCCCCACACGGTTTAAACCTTGAGACAGAGGCATGCCCCAATCTCAGGGAAAAAGGGGTAGGATTGACCCTGATAAGTGGGGACCTAACTTCCAATACTAAAACACTAACACTATTAACTATTTACAAGAAGAAAGAAAAGAGTCTACTAGGGAAATCACTTGCCAAAGCGAGAGAGAACCACTGTTTCAACAACCGTCATGGGCACTAAGAAGGAACTGAAGAGGCAGGGGGTTGGCAGGGCCCTAAACAGCACCACGAGGGCGTGACTCAGGGGGTCACTCGGGGGGCTCCAGAGCCGACCCCTACAGATAACAGTAGGGGAAAAACCTTCTGGCGACTGTGCATGTGGCATGCGCACACCTACTGAGAATCGACATAAACAAGCACTCGAAGAAGAACAATAGTTCTGAGAGATGTGAGCTAGTCCGTTCATCTCCACGTGGCATTAAAAATGAAGCCCAATGATGGCAATTTAAGTATTAAGATTAATTAGTTCAATGCTGATTAAAGCATGCAGGAAAGAAAAGGCACAATCATATTATTGAAGATCTGCACAATATACTCTGAGTAGCAGTTAATTTTGGCATCACATGTGGACAGAGCATAGAATGTAGTAGGCAGAGCATGGGAGGTTGTCACCATTTATTATTTTCCAGTTTCACCATTGATGGTCCCTCCAATCATATTTAACAGAGCCTTCCAATATTTAATATTCAGTTTTTACAGTAGAAAGTGATAGGCTACAAATTCTTGTGGAAAGGGCAGGAAACTTCAGGTAGAGATAGGAGTTAGGGGGAAGAGGATGATCCCAGATAGTACAGGGAACCTTTAAAATAGAGAGACAAGGTTAGAAAAAAAGAAAATATATATATATTTAAGACAGCAGAGAAAAGGTATTTAGAATCCGTTCTCTAGAATCTTCTCTCTCATAATCCTAGGAGCATCTCTACATAGTGGAAGGTTACGGTACATAGCTTATCTCAAAACTGATTTAAAAAAATATTTTTTAAATAAAAATGAATGCCAGGATAACAGCAATGAGTCACTATAGGGCAGGCATCTATATAGACTTATGTGTAGTGCTGGGGAGGAGCCGGTGGTCATGGTCCACGTAGGTACCAATGACATAGGGAAGGGTAGGAGAGATCTCAGGGAACGAATGGGTAGGATCCCCTGGGGGACTAACATGAAGGGGAAAGGTTTCAGAGTAACAGCCGTGTTAGTCTGTATTCGCAAAAAGAAAAGGAGTACTTGTGGCACCTTAGAGACTAACCAATTTATTTGAGCATGAATAGTTCATGCTCAATTAAATTGGTTAGTCTCTAAGGTGCCACAAGTACTCCTTTTCTTTTTATGAAGGGGAAAGGAGTCCAGGAGAGCTGGCTGTATTTCAAGGAATCCCTGTTGAGGTTACAGGGACAAACCATCCCGATGTGTCGAAAGAATAGTAAATATGGCAGGCGACCAGCTTGGCTTAACGGTGAAATCCTAGAGGATTTTAAACATAAAAAAGAAGCTTACAAGAAGTGGAAGGTTAGACTTATGACCAGGGAAGAGTATAAAAATATTGCTCGGGCATGTAGGAATGAAATCAGGAGGGCCAAATCGCACCTGGAGCTGCAGCTAGCGAGAGATGTCAAGAGTAACATAAAGGGTTTCTTCAGGTATGTTGGCAACAAGAAGAAAGCCAAGGAAAGTGTGGGCCCCTTAATGAATGAGGGAGGCAACCTAGTGACAGAGGATGTGGAAAAAGCTAATGTACTCAATGCTTTTTTTTCCTCTGTCTTCACGAACAAGGTCAGCTCCCAGACTGCTGCGCTGGGCATCACAACATGGGGAATAGATGGCCAGCCCTCTGTGGAGAAAGAGGTGGTTAGGGACTATTTAGATAAGCTGGACGTGCACAAGTCCATGGGGCCGGACGAGTTGCATCCGAGAGTGCTAAAGGAATTGGCGGCTGTGATTGCAGAGCCATTGGCCATTATCTTTGAAAACTCGTGGCGAACGGGGGAAGTCCCGGATGACTGGAAAAAGGCTAATGTAGTGCCAATCTTTAAAAAAGGGAAGAAGGAGGATCCTGGGAACTACAGGCCAGTCAGCCTCACCTCAGTCCCCGGAAAAATCATGGAGCAGGTCCTCAAAGAATCAATCCTGATGCACTTACATGAGAGGAAAGTGATCAGGATCAGTCAGCATGGATTCACCAAGGGAAGGTCATGCCTGACTAATCTAATCGCCTTCTATGATGAGATTACTGGTTCTGTGGATGAAGGGAAAGCAGTGGATGTATTGTTTCTTGACTTTAGCAAAGCTTTTGACACGGTCTCCCACAGAATTCTTGTCAGCAAGTTAAAGAAGTATGGGCTGGATGAATGCACTATAAGGTGGGTAGAAAGTTGGCTAGATTGTCGGGCTCAACAGGTAGTGATCAATGGCTCCATGTCTAGTTGGCAGCCGGTGTCAAGTGGAGTGCCCCAGGGGTCGGTCCTGGGGCCGGTTTTGTTCAATATCTTCATAAATGATCTGGAGGATGGTGTGGACTGCACTCTCAGCAAATTTGCGGATGATACTAAACTAGGAGGAGTGGTAGATACGCTGGAGGGCAGGGATAGGATACAGAGGGACCTAGACAAATTGGAGGATTGGGCCAAAAGAAATCTGATGAGGTTCAATAAGGATAAGTGCAGGGTCCTGCACTTAGGACGGAAGAACCCAATGCACCGCTACAGACTAGGTACCGAATGGCTAGGCAGCAGTTCTGCGGAAAAGGACCTAGGGGTGACAGTGGACGAGAAGCTGGATATGAGTCAGCAGTGTGCCCTTGTTGCCAAGAAGGCCAATGGCATTTTGGGATGTATAAGTAGGGGCATAGCGAGCAGATCGAGGGACGTGATCGTCCCCCTCTATTCGACATTGGTGAGGCCTCATCTGGAGTACTGTGTCCAGTTTTGGGCCCTGCACTACAAGAAGGATGTGGATAAATTGGAAAGAGTCCAGCGAAGGGTAACAAAAATGATTAGGGGTCTGGAACACATGACTTATGAGGAGAGGCTGAGGGAACTGGGATTGTTTAGTCTGCAGAAGAGAAGAATGAGGGGGGATTTGATAGCTGCTTTCAACTACCTGAGAGGTGGTTCCAGAGAGGATGGTTCTAGACTATTCTCAGTGGCAGAAGAGGACAGGACAAGGAGTAATGGTCTCAAGTTGCAGTGGGGGAGGTTTAGGTTGGATATTAGGAAAAACTTTTTCACTAGGAGGGTGGTGAAACACTGGAATGCGTTACCTAGGGAGGTGGTAGAATCTCCTTCCTTAGAAGTTTTTAAGGTCAGGCTTGACAAAGCCCTGGCTGGGATGATTTAATTGGGAATTGGTCCTGCTTTGAGCAGGGGTTGGACTAGATGACCTCCTGCGGTCCCTTCCAACCCTGATATTCTATGATTTCTATGACTTCTATGATCTCCTGGAGGCCAAATTTAGGCTGCTAGGGAAGAGACTGAAATCCAGGACCTCTATGGTGGCATTCTCAGAAATGCTTCCAGTTCCACGTACAGGGCCAGGTAGGCAGGCAGAGCTTCAGAGTCTCAATGTGTGGATGAGACGATGGTGTAGAGAGGAGGGTTTAGATTTATTAGAAACTGGGGAAACTTTGGGGATAGGGGGAACCTATACAGAAAGGATGGGCTCCACCTAAACCAAAGTGGATCCAGACTGCTGGAACTTCACATTAAAAAGATTGCAGAGCAGTTTTTAAACTAAGAGATGGGGGAAAGCTGATTGCTGCGGAGGAGCACATAGATCAGACAGAGACTTCTCTTAGAGGAGAGTCTATTGATAGAGATTCTTTAGGTTTTAGTCAGGAGGAGGGGATAGAAGAGGATGAAGTATGGGCCAGATCAGATGAGAAACATTCACATAAAAAAGAATCTGACATATCAGAAAAGGACAAATAAGCAGTGACAAGTTTTTAAAGTGCTTGTACACAAATGCTAGAAGTCTAAATAATAAGAGGGGTGAACTAGAGTGCCTCGTGGTAAAGGAGGATATTGATATAATAGGCATCACAGAAATCTGGTGGAGTGAGGACAATCAATGGGACAAAATATATTGGAAGGACAGAACAGGTCCTGTGGGGGGGAGGGCGCGGGGGGAGTGGCACTATATGTGAAAGAAAATGTAGAATCAAATGAAGTAAAAATCTTAAATGAATCCACATAGATTCTATAGGTTCTATAGAATCTCTATGGATAGTAATTCCATGCTCTAATAACAATATAACAGTAGGGATCTATTATTGACCACCTGACCAGGACAGTGATAGTGATGATGAAATGCTAAGGGAGATTAGAGAGGCTATCAAAATAAAGAACTCGATAATAGTGGGGGATTTCAATTATCCACATACCGACTGGGTACACGTCACCTCAGGACGAAATGCAGAGACAAAATGTCTCGATACTTTAAATGACTGCTTCTTGGAGCAGCTGGTACAGGAACCCACAAGGGGAGAGGCAACTCTCGATCTAGTCCTGAGTGGGGCGCAGGATCTGGTCCAAGAGGTAACTGTAACAGGACTGCTTGGAAATAGTGACCATAATATAACAACATTTAACATTCCTGTGGTGGGAAGAACACTTCAATAGCCCAACACTGTGGCATTTAATTTCAGAAAGGGGAACTATGCAAAAATAAGGAGGTTAGTTAAACAGAGATTAAAAGGTACAGTGACTAGAGGGAAATCCCTGCAAGCTGCATGGATACTTTTCAAAGACACCATAATAGAGGCCCAACTTAAATATATACCCCAAATTAAAAAACATAGTAAACGAACTAAAAAAGAGCCACCGTGGCTTAACAACCATGTAAAAGAAGCAGTGAGAGATAAAAGGCATCTTTTAAAAAGTGGAAGTCAAATCCTAGTGAGGTAAATAGAAAGGAGCATAAACACTGCCAAATTAAGTGTAAAAATGTAATAAGAAAAGCCAAAAAGGAGTTTGAAGAATGGCTAGCCAAAAACTGTAACAAAATGTTTTTTAAGTACATCAGAAGCAGGAAGCCTGCTAAACGACCACTGGGGCCCCTGGACGATCGAGATACAAAAGGAGCACTTAAAGACGATAAAGTGAGAAACTAAATGAATTCTTTGCTTCAGTCTTCATGGCTGAGGATGTTAGGGATATTCCCAAACCTGAGTCATCCTTTGTCAGTGACAGATCTGAGGAATTCTCACAGATTGAAGTGCCATTAGAGGAGGTTTTGGAGTTAATTGAGAAACTTAACAGTAACAAGTCACCAGGACCAGATGGCATTCACCCAAGAGTTCTGAAAGAACTCAAATGTGAAATTGCGGAACTATTAACTATGGTTTGTAACCTGTCCTTTAAATCAGCTACTGTACCCAATGACTGGAAGATAGCTAATGTAACGCCAATATTTAAGAAGGGCTCTAGAGGTGATCCTGGCAATTACAGACTGGTAAGTCTAACATCAGTACCGGGCAAATTAGTTGAAACAACAGCAAAGAATAAAATTGTCAGACACATAGAAGAACATAAATTGTTGGGCAAAAGTCAACATGGTTTCTGTAAAGGGAGATCATGTCTTACTAATCTATTAGAGTTCTTTGAGGGGGTCAACAAACATGTGGACAAGGGGGATCCAGTGGACATAGTGTACTTAGATTTCCAGAAAGCCTTTGACAAGGTCTCTCACCAAAGGCTCTTACGTAAATTAAGTTGTCATGGATAAGAGGGAAGATCCTTTCATGGACTGAGAACTGGTTAAAAGACAGGGAACAAAGGGTAGGAATAAATGGTAAATTTTCAGAATGGAGAGGGGTAACTAGTGGTGTTCCCCAAGGGTTAGTCCTAGGACCAATCCTATTCAACTTATTCATAAATGATCTGGAGAAAGGGGTAAACAGCAACATGGAAAAGTTTGCAGATGATACGAAACTGCTCAAGATAGTTAAGACCAAAGCAGACTGTGAAGAACTTCAAAAAGATCTCACAAAACTAAGTGATTGGGCAACAAAATGGCAAGTGAAATTTAATGTGAATAAATGTAAAGTAATGCACATTGGAAAAAATAACCCCAACTATACATATAATATGATGGGGGCTAATTTAACTACAACTAATCAGGAGAAAGATCTTGGAGTCATCGTGGATAGTGTGCAGCGGCAGTCAAAAAAGCAAATGGGATGTTAGGAATCATTAAAAAAGGGATAGAGAATGAGACGGAGAATATCTTATTGCCTTTATATAAATCCATGGTACACCCACATCTTGAATACTGCGTACAGATGTGGTTTCCTCATCTCAAAAAAGATATCCTGGCATTAGAAAAGGTTCAGAAAAGGGCAACTAAAATGATTAGGGGTTTGGAACGAGGCTAGGTCTTTTCACCTTGGAAAAGAGGAGACTAAGGGGAGATGTGATAGAGGTACATAAAATCATGAGTGATGTGGAGAAAGTGAATAAGGAAAAGTTATTTATTTGTTCCCATAATATAAGAACTAGGGGCCACCAAATGAAATTAATGGGTAGCAGGTTTAAAACAAATAAAAGGAACTTCTTCTTCACACAGAGCACAGTCAACCTGTGGAACTCCTTGCCTGAGGAGATTGTGAAGGCTAGGACTATAACAGGGTTTAAAAGAGAACTGGATAAATTCATGGAGATTAAGTCCATTAATGGCTATTAGCCAGGATGGGTAAGGAATGGTGTCCTAGCCTCTGTTTGTCAGAAGGTGGAGATGGATGGCAGGAGAGAGATCACTTGATCATTACCTGTTAGGTTCACTCCCTCAGGGGCACCTGGCATTGGCCGCTGTCAGCAGAAAGGACACTGGGCTGGATGGACCTTTGGTCTGACCCAGTCTGGACATTCTTATGTTCTTAGGCATTAGTCAGTCAGAAGTGCACTTGATGGCTGAGAGTGCTGGACTCTGTGCCTCAGAATGCAATTAAGGCCTCCACATGCATATGCTATTGCTATATTGGTGCAGTTACTAATCTTCTAAATGCTCTCTCTGTATTTCCAATTAAACTTACTTCTTACCTCTCTCTGGAGGCGCTCCATTAACTCTGTGTATTCTCTCTGCTCCCTAAGGCGCTTCTCCCTTGCTCTACATGCCAGGATGCGACGGAAAGCACACTGCAACGTTAGCACAGCCTTTTCTTTGTTGTTCAGTTCTGTGTGGTGCATAGAGAATGAATGAAGATAGACTGCAACAGAATGTGGATTTGAAACGGTAGAACTGCAGACAGAATTCAGTGTTCACAAATGCAAGGTAATGCACAGTGGAAGGAATAATTTAAACTTCTGATACATAATTTAAAGGTAACCAGCCACTCAGAAAGAAGATTTGGGAATCACTGTGAACAACTGGTCGATGTGCAGCAGTGGTCAAAGGCTGGAAATGGATAGGACATCCACCATTCTTACTCAGAACACTGATTTGTGCATTCAAATGCCAAAATAGATCTTTTTCAGCTCTAACTTCTAGAAACTCCATAAAATTCCAATCAGGCCAGAGAGATTGTTCAAATGGAATCCTATTTCCTTTCACTCTGTTAGACAACCTGGGATAACTGTTTTGCTATTTAATATCCTGGAGATAGAAGGAAATACAGGAACTAACCAAGGACCCAGGCTGACATTTTTTTTAAAAAGTACCGATTTCCACCAGTTTGTGATTAAACTTCTACTTTCAGCCCCATGTTAAAGTGCCTTATTATTAATTAGTGTGTATCTTGGATGACCAACATGTTGCTAGTACTCAATATGAATAAGAAGTACTGTTTTAATGGGTGAAAGTGCTCCATACTCAGTGGTGCAAGTAGAATTCATTTCTTATCGGTATGCTGCACCAGCTAAAAGGGAGAGGGACACATGTGACCTCCCCACATGACACCCCCCCGTGACTCCTCCCCGCCCCACCCCCAGCCCAGGGCCCTGTGGTCTTCCCCTCCCTTTCCCATGATCCATCCCATGTTACCTGGAGGTGGGGGGTGTTTCTGTACTCCTCCCGCTGCGCCGGAGACTTCTGAACTACAGGGCTCTCCAGAACCAGCCGGAGGACAGGGCTGGGCTGGGGGCGTAACAGCCACGCCTGAGGAGCTGCCAGTGTGTGGCTGCTGGGTGGACCCACGTTCTGCTCCTTTCGCTGCTGCGGTTCAGGGCTCTCCTGGGAACCATAGCAGCAAATGGAGCAGAACGTGGAGCCACCCAGTGGCCGCACGCCAGCAGCTCCTCCGGCATGGCTGTACTGCCCCCAGCCCTGTCCTCCTGCAGGCCTGCTGTACTGTGGGGTCGCCCAGTGGCCCCATGTTTTGCTCCTCCTGTGTCTTTCTGGTATGGCGTACTGGTTATAAATATCTTACTGGTACGGCGTACCGTTCCGTACTGCCCTACTTGCACCACTGTCCATACTATTTACCAAAACAGCTTGAGTGACAATACTATGTTTAGGTATTATTTCCCTTTTATATATTGATAGTAATCATGTTGCAAGACCTGAAAAATTTACCATGGATAAAAGAGCATGTTTCAAACAGGCCTCCAGTGGCAGCATGGTGAGCTATAAACAACAAGTGGGCCATCGCTTAGTAATTGCTAGTAGGGGAAGAGTTATAGAATTACAAAGCTTGTCCCAGATTTCAGATTTAGTACAGCCTAGCTTAGGCAGAGGCCTGCTCCAGTTATGACAGATTTAGTCTAGTTTATTTTAGGCCTTGTCTATACTAAGAGTTTTGTCGACAAAAGTTAAGCTGCTTTAATTAAACCACTGTTGCATGTTCACACTACTTTCCTTGAGTTGACAGAGCGCATCCACACTAGCCGTTCTTGCATCGACACAGAGAGCAGTGTACTGTGGGTATCTATCCCACGGTGCAACTGGCTGCAGGGTGCTTTGGGAAGGGTTTGCAATGCCTCATGGGGCAGTTACAGTGTCACATGATGCAGGTTTCTCAATCCCATCCTTCCATGGGCATCCTACTAGATTGCCAGCCACGTTTCAACTGAAGTGTACATGGCAGGAAGGGAGAGAGTGTATGTGACAGGGAGTGCGGTGGGGGGAGAGACAGAAACAGAGCATGTGTTGGGGAAGTGTATGAGAGATAGTGTGTGTGGAGCGAGAGTATATGTGAGAGAGAAAAAAAGCGAGAGTGTGTGTGTGTGTTGGGGGAGAGTGTGTCGGCATGCTGTCTCTTTAAATTCAGACAGCAGCCTGAGCGACCAGTCCTGAGACGGGGGGATGCCCCTCACACACATCAGCCCCTGGCTCTGAACTGCACCTCATTCTCACCCACCGCCCCCCCATCCCTGCAGCAGCAGCCCCCTCTGCCTGCCTGCTGCTGTGTTCCGAGTGCCTGGGAGAGCAGGATTCCACACAGGGCCGTCCCAAGCTATTTTGGCGCCCTACGCAGCCCCCTCCCCCTGCAGGGAGGCTGTGTGGGGCCCCAGGCCTCTGCAGGGAGGAGCAGTGGGGGCTGGCCCCATGCCTCCATGGGGGGGCTGTGTGGGGTCCCGCCCCAGGCCTCCACAGAGGGGGAACGGGCGGGGCCCAGCCCCAGGCCTCCACATGCGGCCTGTGTGGGGCCCCACCCCAGGCCTCCGCAGGAACCGGGGGGCTGGCCCCAGGCCTCTGGGGGGGAGACGGGGGGCTGGCCACTTCCTGCGGGAAGTGGAGTGACCTGGCCCCAGCGTGCTCTGGTCCCCTGGCTCCCTGGCTTGGGAGGAGCGGGGAACCGCCCCGCAGCACTCGCCGGCGGCCTGGCTGGGAGCCAGGGGAGCAGAGCAGGCTGGGGCCAGGTCACTCCACTTCCCGGTCTACTTTCTGGTGAGTGCAGGCCCCACCGCTTCTGGAGTCCTCAGGGGAGTGGGGGCGGGACTGGGGCTGGGGCAGAGCAGGGACGGGGTCCTGGGGAAGAGCTGGAGCAGGGGCTGGAGCAGCACGCAGGGCACCAGGAAATATGGTGCCCCAAATTTCCTGGTGCCCTACACAGCTGCATACTTTGCGTATGGGTAAGGATGGCCCTGATTCCACATTCATGGTTCTGTGATTCCCTCCAAGTTCTCCCAGGGCCTCCTCAGCTACCCGGAGCAGCATCTTCGGCAGCTCTGTGAGCTCTCCATGCTGAGGAAGGTCAAAGACTCATGAAGTTTTGAAAGGGGAGGGGTGAATGCCTGTGTTAGGATATAGATATCCAGGCCTGTCTGTAAAGGCCTATACTCTAAGAATTTAGGTGTATTCTTATCACTTAGCTAGTTCTAGAGGTATAAATGAAAGAATCAAAATCACAGTCTGCCGGTGTAAGGGTCTTCTCTCACTGTGACGTCTGAGCTCCTGTTCTTAGGCTAAGGCCTCTGGCTAAGCAACAGAGGCAGCCATAAGCTGGGAAGTGAATAGTCACCTCCTCACATTCCAAACTAGTCTCATTGAAAGAAGGTGCTATTGGGCTGTTAGGAATACAATCCTGATAGTGCCTATCGCCTCCAGAGAAAGGGAAGTGCCTAGAAAATGTAAAAGGAAACTTAGTTTGAGAGCATCCTGTCTGGCAAGAACTCACTTATCAACAGCTGGGATGTGAAATCCTCATTTCTGTGTTGTTCTATCATTGTGGTCCCCATTTCCCTAGTGTTTGTCTGTACAATCTCTGTCTGGTTCTGTGATTGTTTCTGTCTGCTGTATAATTAATTTTGCTGGGTGTAAACTAATTAAGGTGGTGGGATATAATTGGTTAAATAATCACATTACAATATGTTAGGATTGTTTAGTTAAATTTCAGTAAAATGATTGGTTAAGGTATAGCTAAGCAGAACTCAAGTTTTACTATATAGTCTGCAGTCAACAGGAAGTGGGGGGAATGGGAACAGGGAATGGGAGTGAGGAAATTGGAATCATGTTTTCCTAATGGGAACAGGGACACAGGTAAGGCTTTGTGGTGTTAGAGCTGGGAAGGGGGAAACTAGAATCATGCTTGCTGGAAGTTCACCCCAATAAACATTGAATTGTTTGCACCTTGGACTTCTGGTATTGTTGCTCTCTGTTCATGCGAGAAGGACCAGAGAAGTAAGTGGGTGAAGGAATAAGCCCCCAAACATCTCAGTGCCATGACTTGGATACATCACATTGGATAGGTGATTGACAGCCTGTAAGTCCCCCTCCCCAACAGTCCGTGCAGCTGCTTGGAGGGGGTATAGCGAACTCTCGTGATGGTAGTTCCCGGTTCTGGCAAGCCAGCGTAAAGGATTTTTTGGATAAATGGATAAGGAAGAACCAGGGCCCATACCAGGTACAGGGGTCAACCTGGGATGAGATTAAAAAGGAAATGGAGGAAGCGTTAGGGAACCCAGAGGGATGGGGGCTGGCTGAGGAGCCCACCCTTCTTTGGTTTATGGGTAGTGGAAGAAGGTCCCTGACCATGGGGACTGAATGCCCTCCAGGGAAAGGAGGCACTTTAGTCTGCTTGTGAGAGGTTTGAAGTAAGGGCAGCATTATGGGAAGCTGCCAGGAATCTTTCAAGTTTGGTGCTGCTTCAGCAAGGGCTGCTGAAGGGTTGTAAATTAGTTAGGGGTGGTTACACATGATTTGGCACAACAGGGTTTAAAGTCAAAAGCAGAGTTAACAGACTACCTTTAGAGACTGGAGCTGGTATTTGGTCCTGTGGGAGTGGTGGTGAGGGGGGGAAGAGGTTTCAAAGTGCAAAATGGTAGGGTTTTCAGGAGCAGGTAACAACTCCCACTCTTCTCCCAGAGCCAGGATGAAAACCTGTGGGTAAGGGTTCCCAACTATTGCAACCCAGGAAGCCTACTCTTGGCTCAGAGCTAACTGTATGCTTTTCTTGTTTTCCTTCTTCTTTTTCTCAGTTTACTTAATTTGCTGCTGGTGGCTTATACTTCAAACTGACCTGACAGGCTTAATTGGTTTATTTCCACCTCTTCACCCTCCTCTCCCCCGCCTTTCCACACTTTTGTTTTTCTGAAGTTTTAATGGAGGGTACTTTGGATACTTATGTGAAATGTTTTGGTTATTTTGGACAAAGTATGAGGGAGGTCTGCTATATTCCACTGGAATTTTTGGAGTAAAAGATCCATGGGCATCCATGGAGACAAATGTTTTACTGCCTCTTTGAACAGTCTCAAGGCGAAGACAGCACAGGTTAAGGCAGCTGTGTGGCAATAATTGTACTTGGTGGCTGAGTTGTTACAGACAAATTGCACTACCTTAAAGAACTGAATGTAGGAGTAAGTGATTTAAAGAAGTGAGTGAAAGGTTAGAAATAGCTTTTGCAAAAATTGATAATACAGGGTTTGCAGGAAAGTAAATATTTGGGAGTTGTGGAAATGGTAAAAGGTAACTGTTGTGAAGATGTTAAAAGAGTAACAGTTGTGGTATTACAGGAAGGAAGTTTTTGTTTAATGATAAAACCCAGTTATATAAATGTAACTGTATGTGCAACTCTGTGCAGTCACATTGAATGGAAGCTTGGTAATTAAATTATCCAAGGGGGGGTCAGGTAGAGTGGCTACTACCACCACTAGGCTTCTGTCCCCAGAAGCCTTTACAGCTATTCTGAGGGAAAATGGGCCCTTTTCCCACAGAAATCATCTATAAGGGACTGCTGTAGGCAGCAGGCAGAGAGAAAATCTGATCAAAATTATTTCACTGTTGGGTAATGTAATCAAAATCACTAAAGGATGTAAGGGGTTTCTATTGGAACTTAACTTGGCTGCCCTGGTTGTGTCCAGTTGTACAAGATGGCAGTGTAATCGGGGTACAGTTGTGTTAAAAAAAATAATAATCACAGTGCAAGGGATGTTAGGTAAAAAAGAATTTTGTGTGTGCACAGGAAAAGGAAAAAGAAAAGGAAAAGGGGAGGAATGATGGGAACGCTAAGCCTTGGGGTGGCTCTGGGGGATCGGATTGTTGCTTTGGTGGGTGTGCATAAAAACTCTGTGGGCACGGGGGAGGCAGTTACACCTTGTGTAAAATTAATATGGCTAATATAATGTTATGGAGGTTAAACTATGGAAGGAATGTGCATTTTCCCAGGACGTGTGCAGTGTACATTGGAGAAGGGGTGGGGGAAAAATGCAAACAAAACATGGTACTTAATTAAAATCCTATTAGGGCTCCAAAAGGAGCCACAATAGGTTGTGCTTTCTTTTTCAGATCTCTGTGTGTTTTGGAGCAGGAGATGAAAGTAATCAGAACTCTAGTGGAAGTGGACTGTTTCCCTTTTAAGACAGTCTCTGAGCTGTTAATAGCTTTGGATCCAAAAGCAAGCCAGAAAGCCTCTGTGTAAATGCAAATTACTTAGCTGATGGGCACAAAGGAGCTGCAAATAATGAATACATCTGGTCAGCAAACAAGCTACTAGAAGACTCAGACTATGGCCCCCCAGGAAAGGGAGGGGAAAAAACAAGTCAAGTTTGAAAATAAGGGGAACAGGTTAACCCTAAAGGGGGTGTGTGTGTGGGGGGGTGTGTACAGTGCTAAAATCTGAAGCTGTCTCTCAGCTATTAACTGAGAATAAACTTAAAGCTTGATACATCAGAGAAACTGTAACATGGTTTTGTTAATTAAATATTCATGGTAAATAGGCCCAATGGCCTGTGATGGGATATTAGGTGGGGTGGGATCTGAGCTACCCAGGAAGGAATTTTCTGTAGTATCTGTCTGGTGAATCTTGCCCATATGCTCAGGGTTTAGCTGATCGCCATATTTGGGGTCAGGAAGGAATTTTCCTCCAGGGCAGATTGGAAGAGGCCCTGGAGGTTTTTCACCTTCCTCTGTAGCATGGGGCACGGGTCACTTGCTGGAGGATTCTCTGCTCCTTGAAGTCTTTAAACCACGATTTGAGGACTTCAATAGCTCAGACATAGGTGAGAGGTTTTTCGCAAGAGTGGGTGGGTGAAATTCTGTGGCCTGCGTTGTGCAGGAGGTCAGACTAGATGATCATAATGGTCCCTTCTGACCTTAGGATCTATGAATCTATTGCAAACCTGGTCAGTTGTACAAGAGAGGAAACTGAGGTACACCATACTTCTTTAACTTGCTGACATTCTTGTCAGCAAGTTAAAGAAGTATGGGCTGGATGAATGCACTATAAGGTGGGTAGAAAGTTGGCTAGATTGTCAGGCTCAACAGGTAGTGACCAATGGCTCCATGTCTAGTTGGCAGCTGGTATCAAGTGGAGTGCCCCAAGGGTCGGTCCTGGGGCCGGTTTTGTTCAATATCTTCATAAATGATCTGGAGGATGGTGTGGATTGCACTCTCAGCAAATTTGCAGATGATACTAAACTAGGAGGAGTGGTAGATACGCTGGAGGGTAGGGATAGGATACAGAGGGACCTAGACAAATTGGAGGATTGGGCCAAAAGAAATCTGATGAGGTTCAACAAGGATAAGTGCAGGGTCCTGCACTTAGGACGGAAGAACCCAATGCACCGCTACAGACTAGGGACCGAATGGCTAGGCAGCAGTTCTGCAGAAAAGGACCTAGAGGTTACAGTGGATGAGAAGCTGGATAGGAGTCAGCAGTGTGCCCTTGTTGCCAAGAAGGCCAATGGCATTTTGGGATGTATAAGTAGGGTTATAGCCAGCAGATCGAGGGACGTGATCGTTCCCCTCTATTCGACATTGATGAGGCCTCATCTGGAGTACTGTGTCCAGTTTTGGGCCCTGCACTGCAAGAAGGATATGGAAAAATTGGAGAGAGTCCAGCGAAGGGCAACAAAAATGATTAGGAGTCTGGAACACATGACTTATGAGGAGAGGCTGAGGGAACTGGGATTGTTTAGTCTGCGGAAGAGAAGAATGAGGGGGGATTTGGTAGCTGCTTTCAACTACCTGAGAGGTGGTTCCAGAGAGGATGGTTCTGGACTATTCTCAGTGGTAGAAGAGGACAGGACAAGCAGTAATGGTCTCAAGTTGCAGTGGGGGAGGTTTAGGTTGGATATTAGGAAAAACTTTTTCACTAGGAGGGTGGTGAAACACTGGAATGCGTTACCTAGGGAGGTGGTAGAATCTCCTTCCTTAGAAGTTTTTAAGGTCAGGCTTGACAAAGCCCTGGCTGGGATGATTTAGTTGGGGATTGGTCCTGCTTTGAGCAGGGGGTTGGACTAGATGCCCTCCTGAGGTCCCTTCCAGCCCTGATGTTCTATTGTGCATCGGGAGAAAAATTCCCTCCTGACCCCTGCACATGACTAGCTGAAGCATGAGATCTGATTATAGTCAAGAGCAGCAAGTGTTAAGAGCATGTTGAGGACAATGCAGGCAATCCTGTTCTCCCCATGACCCATGAAGAAAGGTCATGAACATGGTATGTGACAGGGTGTACCAGGTCTTCTCTATCTCCTGTTGGAGGCACCATCACCCTGACACCGCCCTCTGAAGGAAGAGTATTACCTGGAAAAGAGCGGCAGTGAATTTAGACCTCTGAGCACTGCCTAGAGAAGACACTCAGGCTCTCCTACTAGCAGAACCAGCAAGACCCATTAGGTGAGGTGAGGTAAGAAGACTTGCCTACTTCTTTTAAGGGGTGCTTAGTGAAGCAAGAACAGGAGACGAGCTCCCCAGTTCTAACCCCAACCACATGGGCCCAAGTCAGGGCCTACCAGTCTGACGTCACTTTCAGTTAAGGCATACCACAAACTGTTTATTTTACTGTGGAGTTTAAAAGCCTAAAGGCATTTTTGAGTGTTACAGGACTAGCAAGGGGCTTGGTCCTGACAAGCTTTGACAGGTGATTGATACATTCACAGATTCCAAGGCCAAAGGAAATCACCATGACCATTCAGCCCGACCCCTCTACACACAATCTAGAATTTCTCCTAGCAGACAGATTAAAGCATATCTTTTAAAAAGATATCTAATTTAATTTTAGAAAAAGAAAAGGAGTACTTGTGGCACCTTAGAGACTAACCAATTTATTTGAGCATGAGCTTTCGTGAGCTACAGCTCACTTCATCGGATACATACTGTGGAAACTGCAGAAGACATTATATACACAGAGACCATGAAACAATACCTCCTCCCACCCCACTCTCCTGCTGGTAATAGCTTATCTAAAGTGATCATCAAGTTGGGCCATTTCCAGCACAAATCCAGGTTTTCTCACCCTCCGACCCCCCCCCCCCCCCACACACACACAAACTCACTCTCCTGCTGGCAATAGCTCATCCAAACTGACCACTCTCCTTACAATGTGCATGATAATCAAGGTGGGCCATTTCCAGCATAAATCCAAGTTTAACCAGAACGTCGGGGGGGGGAGAGGGGGTAGAAAAAAACAAGGGGAAATAGGCTACCTTGCATAATGACTTAGCCACTCCCAGTCTCTATTTAAGCCTAAATTAATAGAATCCAATTTGCAAATGAATTCCAATTCAGCAGTTTCTCGCTGGAGTCTGGATTTGAAGTTTTTTTTGTTGTAAGATAGCGACCTTCATGTCTGTGTTTGCGTGACCAGAGAGATTGAAGTGTTCTCCGACTGGTTTATGAATGTTATAATTCTTGACATCTGATTTGTGTCCATTTATTCTTTTACGTAGAGACTGTCCAGTTTGACCAATGTACATGGCAGGGGGGCATTGCTGGCACATGATGGCATAGATCACATTGGTGGATGTGCAGGTGAACGAGCCTCTGATAGTGTGGCTGATGTTAGGCCCTTTGATGGTGTTCCCTGAATAGATATGTGGGCACAGTTGGCAACGGGCTTTGTTGCAAGGATTGGTTCCTGGGTTAGTGGTTCTGTTGTGTGGTATGTGGTTGTTGGTGAGTATTTGCTTCAGACACACCCCTGGAACCCCGACCTGGGATATTCTATCTACTACCCAAGATCCATAAACCTGGAAATCCTGGGCGCCCCATCATCTCAGGCATTGGCACCCTGACAGCAGGATTGTCTGGCTATGTAGACTCCCTCCTCAGGCCCTACACTACCAGCACTCCCAGCTACCTTCGAGACACCACTGACTTCCTGAGGAAACTACAATCCATCGGTGATCTTCCTGAAAACACCATCCTGGCCACTATGGATGTAGAAGCCCTCTACACCAACATTCCACACAAAGATGGACTACAAGCCGTCAAGAACACTATCCCCGATAATGTCACGGCTAACCTGGTGGCTGAACTTTGTGACTTTGTCCTTACCCATAACTATTTTACATTTGGGGACAATGTATACCTTCAGATCAGCGGCACTGCTATGGGTACCCGCATGGCCCCACAGTATGCCAACATTTTTATCGCTGACTTAGAACAACGCTTCCTCAGCTCTCGTCACCTAACGCCCCTACTCTACTTGCGCTATATTGATGACATCTTCATCATCTGGACCCATGGAAAAGAAGCCCTTGAGGAATTCCACCATGATTTCAACAATTTCCATCCCACCATCAACCTCAGCCTGGTCCAGTCCACACAAGAGATCCCCACTTCCTGGACACTACAGTGCTAATAAACAATGGTCACATAAACACCACCCTATACCGGAAACCTACTGACCGCTATTCCTACCTACATGCCTCCAGCTTTCACCCTGACCTCACCACACGATCCATCGTCTACAGCCAAGCTCTGCGATACAACCGCATTTGCTCCAACCCCTCAGACAGAGACAAACACCTACAAGATCTCTATCAAGCATTCTTACAACTACAATACCCACCTGCGGAAGTGAAGAAACAGATTGATAGAGCCAGAAGAGTTCCCAAAAGTCACCTACTACAGGACAGGCCTAACAAAGAAAATAACAGAACGCCACTAGCCGTCACCTTCAGCCCCCAACTAAAACCCCTCCAACGCATTATTAAGGATCTACAGCCTATCCTGAAGGATGACCCAACACTCTCTCAAATCTTGGGAAACAGGCCAGTCCTTGCCTACAGACAGCCCCCCAACCTGAAGCAAATACCAACAACCACACAACAGAACCACTAACCCAGGAACCTATCCTTCCAACAAAGCCCGTTGCCAACTGTGCCCACATCTATTCAGGGGACACCATCAAAGGGCCTAATAACATCAGCCACACTATCAGAGGCTCGTTCACCTGCACATCCACCAATGTGATATATACCATCATGTGCCAGCAATGCCCCTCTGCCACGTACATTGGTCAAACTGAACAGTCTCTACGTAAAAGAATAAATGGACACAAATCAGATGTCAAGAATTATAAAATTCATAAACCAGTCAGAGAACACTTCATGTCTCTGATTGCGTGACCAGAGAGATTGAAGGTCGCTATCTTACAACAAAAAAACTTCAAATCCAGACTCCAGCGAGAAACTGCTGAATTGAAATTCATTTGCAAATTGGATACTATTAATTTAGGCTTGAATAGAGACCGGGAGTGGCTAAGTCATTATGCAAGGTAGCCTATTTCCCCTTGTTTTTTTTCTACCCCCCCCTCCCCCCCCAGACATTCTGGTTAAACTTGGATTTGTGCTGGAAATGGCCCACCTTGATTATCATGCACATTGTAAGGAGAGTGGTCAGTTTGGATGAGCTATTACCAGCAGGAGATTGAGTTTGTGTGTGTGTGTGTGGGGGGGGGGGGGGGTTGGAGGGTGAGAATGGCCCAACTTGATGATCACTTTAGATAAGCTATTACCAGCAGGAGAGTGGAGGAGGTATTGTTTCATGGTCTCTGTGTATATAATGTCTTCTGCAGTTTCCACAGTATGCATCCGATGAAGTGAGCTGTAGCTCACGAAAGCTCATGCTCAAATAAATTGGTTAGTCTCTAAGGTGCCACAAGTACTCCTTTTCTTTTTGTGAATACAGACTAACACGGCTGTTACTCTGAAACCTGAAATTTCATTTTAAAGATTCCATGTGATGGTGAGTCCATTACCTTCCCTGATAACCTGTTCCAACATTTAATTACCCTCACTGCTAGGAAAATGTATCTTATTTCAAAGTTGAATTTGTCTGCCTTAAACTTTCAGCTACAGGATTTCATATTGCCTTTGTCAGCAGGGGTGACATTATCTTTATATTAAAGTCCTCATTATCTTTTCTATCTGTAAAATGCTAAATACAGAGTGCCCAAATCACGTCTCAACCTTCTCTTCTATACGCTGAATATGTGAGCTCCTTAAGCCCCGGATCATTTTTGTGAACTCTCTCCAATATTTCCAATCCTTTCAAGTGTGTACATCAGCACTGGACACAGTAGCAGCAGAGTTTCTGAGGAATTGCTTCCAGTCAGACTCTAATGGAGAAGAAGTGGAGTGCCCCAAGGGTCGGCGTGCAACAGACTAGGGACCGAATGGCTAGGCAGCAGTTCTGCAGAAAAGGACCTAGGGGTAACAGTGGACGAGAAGCTGGATATGAGTCAGCAGTGTGCCCTTGTTGCCAAGAAGGCCAATGGCATTTTGGGATGTATAAGTAGGGGCATAGCCAGCAGATCGAGGGACATGATCGTTCCCCTCTATTCGACATTGGTGAGGCCTCATCTGGAGTACTGTGTCGAGGTTTGGGCCCCACACTACAAGAAGGATGTGGAAAAATTGGAGAAAGTCCAGCGAAGGGCAACAAAAATGATTAGGTTTCAGAGTAACAGCCGTGTTAGTCTGTATTTGCAAAAAGAAAAGGAGAACTTGTGGCACCTTAGAGACTAACCAATTTATTTGAGCATAAGCTTTCGTGAGCTACTGCATCCGATGAAGTGAGCTGTAGCTCACAAAAGCTTATGCTCAAATAAATTGGTTAGTCTCTAAGGTGCCACAAGTACTCGTTTTCTTTTTAAAAATGATTAGGGGTCTGGAACACATGACTTATGAGGAGAGGCTGAGGGAACTGGGATTGTTTAGTCTGCAGAAGAGAAGAATGAGGGGGGATTTTGATAGCTGCTTTCAACTACCTGAGAGGTGGTTCCAAAGAGGATGGTTCTAGACTATTCTCAGTAGTAGAAGATGACAGGACAAGGAGTAATGGTCTCAGGTTGCAGTGGTGGAGGTTTAGTTTGGATATTAGGAAAAACTTTTTCACTAGGAGGGTGGTGAAACACTGGAATGCGTTACCTAGGGAGGTGGTAGAATCTCCTTCCTTAGAAGTTTTTAAGGTCAGGCTTGACAAGGCCCTGGCTGGGATGATTTAATTGGGGATTGGTCCTGCTTTGAGCAGGGGGTTGGACTAGATGACCTCCTGAGGTCCCTTCCAACCCTGATATTCTATGAAGGACTCAAAGACCCAATCCCATATAGAAGGAGTAAGGTTAGAAGAAGAAATTCAAGATAATACAGGTGGCAACTAATAATGCAGGCTGGATGACTGGCTTGGAAAGCAGTGACTCAGAAATACTTAGGGGTCATCCTAGATAATTGCGTCCACTTGAACTCTCAGAACAATGCTCTGGCAGAAAAACGAATGTGATCTTTGGATGTATAAAATGGGGAATATCAAGCAGAAGTAGGAAAAACATCTTGTATGCAGCCTGGGGCATAGATCACCTGTTGGGATCAACTGGGCATATCTCATCTAATCAGTTCCCTTCTATTTGAAGGGGCATTAGCAACACCTAAGTCTCTCCTGTTCTTCAAGTGGCTGCACATGTCCATTTCACTGGAACTGGAGAACTTTTTCCCATAGCAGTACCTGTCAAGGCAGCACCTGTACCCTCCAGGCACTCATGGTGTTTAATGCGAGCAAAAGTGGGTGGAGCTGCCCTGACATTCTGCAGGTTCTTCCTAACACTTGTGATCAGTGGTCTCAGTGTGTGTGACCTCCTCATGCTTTCCCTCTTTGGAGAATTTCTAAAGCTCCGTTTGTAAATAGTTTGTTTAAATGTTTTAATAGTTAGTGTTCATAGGTTTCTGTTTTAATTACATTTTCTTTGTTTTTTATTGACATTAGTTCAGTACTGGTCATGGCTGCAATAAGTCAATGCCAGACAGCTATCCCTACTCCAGTTGCTTAAAGTACCTGAGTGAGGGTCACTTTAGCCATAATACGGAGAACAGGTCCATCAGTGGTTATTAGGCAAGATCGTCAGGGATGCAATCCCATGCCCTGGGTGACCCTAAAGCTCCAACTGCCAGAAGATTGGACTGGACAATGGGATGCTCCCTGGCAGTGTTGAGTTGTTGACTCCAGCACCTCAAGGGGTACTATTGAGACCCACTGCATGGCCAGCTTCATCTGCAGCACCAATTTCACAAACAACTTTCTCAGTACTGACAACACCTGAGGCATATGTTGTTAGGATATAGATATTCAGGTCTGTCTGCAAAGGCCTATACTTTAAGAAATTAGGTGTATTCTTATCACTTAGCTAGTTATAGAGGTACAAAAGAAAGAATCAAAATCACAGTCTGCCTGTTTATAGGCCTTCTCTCATATGATAGTCTAAGGCCCTGTTAATTAAATAGGCAGCAGGTTGAAAACAAATAAAAGGAAGTATTTCTTCACACAATGCACAGTCAACCTGTGGAACTCCTGGCCAGGAGTTCATTGTGAAGGCCAAGACCATAACAGGGTTCAAAAAATAACTAGATACATTCATGGAGGATAGGTCCATCAATGGCTATTAGCCAGGATGGGCAGGAATGGTATCCCTAGCCTCTGTTTGCCAGAAACTGGGAATGAGCGACAGGGGATAGATTACATGATGATTACCTGTTCTGTTCATTCCCTCTGGGGCACCTGGCACTGGCCCCTATCGGAAGACAGGATTCTGGGCTAGATGGACCTTTGATCTGACCCAGCAGGGCCATTCTTATGTTATTTCCTGGGTGGAAAAGCCTCATAGAAAAAGATACAGAGTTAATGATGTCCGGTGTACAGTCCCTCCAGAATAATGTCTCATTGACCTCAGCATGTGAGCTAGCTCAGGCTCTCACCCAGAACATAATCATGGGAATGATTCAGCAAGCCATAGCAAGACAAATTCCCATGGAGGAAATCAACTTAATTTGGCCCCATGTAACGTGTTGGGATATGTTAGGGTTAAGTAAAGACCTGGGAAACTGCTGGTGTGCTGACATGGCATTAGGGAAGAAAGGCACAGACAAGCAGTGTTTCTCCGTTTGATAAACAAGTTGCCATCCTTTTCCCTTCCCTGTTGCTTGTTAAGCATTGCAGCTGCATGAGAAATGTAGTTGTCTAAAGAATACCCTTTGCGTAAAAGAAGTGTTATCTCCCCCTCCCTTCCTTTCCCAGCTACATAAGCAAGCCCTGGGTCATGGCCCCTTCTTCCCTCCCCTGGGAACTGCTGATTAAGGGAGCTTGTGACAACAAATTACTGCAACGAAATCTTTTGTCAAGGTAAAGATGTGTGTATAATGTGCATAATGCTGTAATCAGGCAATAGGGGTGTGTATAATCATAGCATGGGTGTTTCTATTACTTAATAAGGGTTTTGGTGGTGTTGTAGTGGATGTAGGTATTTACATACTAAGTTAAATGAAAAGAGTGTGCTGTAACTAATCCAGTGCTTACTCGACAATTGGGTCGAGGCGAGCAAGTACTGCAATAAAGAAGCCTGTTTACTCAATCCGCCTCTGGGTCCTTCTGCTCATTCTTCTCTAACATAACGGAGGAAGAATTAGTCCTCCGGCCCTGGTGGAGACTAGTTAACGCTTTGTACAATCACCACCAGCAAAGCTTGCAGTTATTCTTGATAACTGTGGCAGGCAAAGAAATTAGAGTAATCCACCCAGTAGTCCCATTGGGATTGCAGATTAATAATAATTCAGTAATGCACTCCAGAGATCCTAACGCTTGGGCTGGGCAGAAAGATAATGTGTGGAACACAGTAAATGTAAAGAGGTGTAGGAGATTTGGGCTATATCTGTGAAGACCAAGCATTGGAGGAATATGATGAATGCTTCTTCCCACAACCTGGGAATAAGTCTCACTGTTCCTTCGATGTTATCTACGAAAAGGGGTCTGTTTTTATCTATGTTGGTAAAGCATGTGTGTGTAAGAACAAGATGCAATATTGTATTGATTAATGGACATTGGATTCAACCCATGGTGCCTTACGTTAATCGCTGTTTCTGTAATGTAAGCACTATTGGTAGTTGTGAAATTTAAGTTTACTGTGCCTATATGGACTGTACAATATTTAAAAACCTATCCTGAGCTCTACAAGGAGGTTTCCCTGATTTTGCTGGTAATGGGTCTCACTGCCATTAAGGGACTAGTAACTCATCCTCTCTTACAAACTGAGCTGCAGAAGCTCTGAACTTTGGGAGAGAATGGCAAGCTCAAGATTCAACACCAAACCCAAGAGATCTCTAGGCTATCAACTACAGTTAAAAACACAGGCCATGAGTCCTGGTGGGAGACTTTGCTTGGGTGGAGCTCCAGTGCAACAGGTCTTTTAAATATCATGCTTCACCCCATTGTGGTGATAATCGGTTTCCAAACTATCCTAGCAATTGGTCTGGTTCTACTGGTTTGCTGGATCCAGCGACTGATGCAGCGGCTGCAATGGATTGAAGATCAGAACCGGTACCATGGAGTAAGGATGTGATGGGGATACTCGTTCAATGCAAGCACCTCATCAATGGGGGGACTTGTTACCTAGCAGCTCTGTGTCTTGGGGAACCAGAGCGCAGTACCCAGCCTGTCTGACTCATGAAAGACCTTCCCCCTGCCCAGCCTCTGCTTAAACCAAATCTGCATCAGAAGAAAGACTTACAAAAAGCAATGAAAAGGCAGTGGGAGACACACCTAAACCCTAGGGATAAGGATGACAAAATTAAGGAAACTCCCCTAGGCTCATTTGCATCAAAGATGGGACAAGGAGGCATCGCCATTAGCATACAGAATGGAGAACAGAGATTCCAAGGCAAGATCCACATGGAACTCTGGGACCTGAAAAGCAGGGAAGCACTGCATGATGGGGGATCTCTGCTCCAGCTGTTAATGAACCCACGCCTGCACACTCCCAGCTCAGTAGTTATCAGACCAATTTGAGAAATAAATCCTTTATTAGTATGCAAAATAGTGAAGTCCCTAATTGCACTGTGAGCTCCCTCGAAGGAACACCGCCCAAAGCCAAGAATGCTCCTATGTCTAGCCTGAACAAAACAACTTTGGTATTCTCCCTTGTTTACATATAAACAAATCTAATGTTCTCCCTTGAACCATTGTTGCTTCTGTTCAAAAACCCCTATCCATGCTCAAATAAGTGTTCTGATGCCTGGATCCAAAATCTGCATCAGTTCCACTGGGACTTCATCTTCTCCTGACTAATCATGCTGGGGGCTCTGCCTGTCTCCACCACTCAGGACCCTTAACTAACCACCACCACCTGGGACCCCCAATCAATTCAAGCTTTATTGAGTGGTGAGAACCCAGCTCTCTCTCTCTAAGTATAGCCTTCTGACTCTGACTTGTGTGATCAGTTACAGTTTTCTAAATCTGACTTTTATAATCAAGTTTAAGTTAGATTTAATATTATAACTGTTTTGTTTGTTTGGCTCCCCTATGGTTATTACCTGGAAATAAATAACTTTCATGATTAAGCTGGTTGCTTCTCTCTCTCCCTCCCCCCGCCTCCCCAGGCGTTTCTGGTTTCCTCATTTGCTCTGCAGCAACGCTCCTCGTGCCTAAGCTAAAGATCCCTGCGGTGCCCCAAAATCCTGTGGGGTTCGCTCATCCAGTGGGTTACAACCAGAACAACGGTAACGTGAAAGTGGGGATAGGGACGTGCTGAACCTGGGACATATGAGGTTGGCAGCTTGGAAGTGCTGCTCGACCTGGTCTGCTGAATCCAGGGGCATACGAGAGTGGTGGATTGAAAGTGCTGCTTGACCTAGCCTGCTCCAGCGGGCTCTATTCCGGTGCGGTGCCCAAGGCGTATGAGGCGTATGAGCTTGGCGGTGCTGTCCAACCCAGCCTGCTGAGTCCAGGGACATATAAGGGTGACAGCTTGGAAGTGCTGCTCAATCCAGCCTGCTGAGTCCAGGGACATACCGGTACAAGGGGTCAGTTTGGGAGCGCTGATTAACCTGGTCCTCTCAGACGCGCTCTGTTAGTGTGTGTGTGTTCGTCTAATTCTGGGGCTGGAAGAACCCACCCCGGGGAACCTAGGTCCTGCAGGATAGCTCCACTGGGAGGGAACTTGCAGCAGGGAGAAGTAGAGCTCCGTATGAGAACACAAGTAGTACATTAATAGAAATACAGAACCCCTCACCCCACCCTCCCAGAAGAATAACCCTAATAAATGAGCATACCCCAAAATAACAGGCAAAGCTGGCAACAATCTAGCCCAGTATCCTGTCTTCCGACAGTGGCCAATGCCCACTGCCCCAGAGGGAATGAACAGAACAGGTAATCATCAAGTGATCCATCCACGGTCACCCATTCCCAGCTTCTGGCAAACAGAAGCTAGGGACACAATCCCTGCCCATCCTGGCTAATAGCCATTGATTGATCTATCCTCCATGTATTTATCTAGTTCTTTTTTTAACCCTGTTATAATCTTGGCCTTCACAACATCCTCTGGCAAAGAGTTCCACAGGTTGACTGTGCATTGTGTGAAGAAATACTTCCTTTTGTTTTAAATCTGCTGCCTATTTAATTTCATTTGGTGACCCCTAGTTCTTTGTTATGAGGAATAAATAACACTTCTTTATTTACTTTCTCTGCACCAGTCATGATTGTATAGACCTCTATCTTATCCTCCCTTAGTCATCTCTTTTCCAAGCTGAAAAGTCCCTTTTTATTAATCTCTCCTTATATGTAAACTGTTCCATACTCCTTACATCAACTTAATTATTTCTGGTTTCAGAGTAACAGCCGATGAAGTGACCTGTAGCTCACAAAAGCTCATGCTCAAATAAATTGGTTAGTCTCTAAGGTGCCACAAGTACTCCTTTTTTTAAAATTATTTCTGTGGCCCTTCTCTGTACCATTTCCAATTGCAATATATATTCTTTGAGATGGGGTGTCCAAATCTGGACACAATATTCAAGAAGTAGGCGTACCATTGATTTATATAGAGACAATATGATATTTTCTGTCTTTTTATCTATCCCTTTCTTAGTGATTCCCAACATTCTGTTCGCTTTTTTGACTGCTGCTGCACATTAAGTGGATGTTTTCAGAGAACTATCAATAATGACTCCAAGATCTCTTTCTTGAGTGGGGTGTGTGTGTGTGTGTGTGTGTGTGTGTGTGTATATAGTTTTGTGAGATCCCTTTGTAACTTTTTGCAGTCTGCTTTGGACTTAACTATCTTGAGTAGTTTTGTATCATCTGCAAATTTTGCCACCTCACTGTTTATCCTTTTTTCCAGATGATTTATGAATATGTTGAACAGTACTGGTCCCAGTACAGACCCCTGGGGGACACCACTATCTACCTCTCTCCATTCTGAAAACTGACCATTTATTCCTACCTTTTGTTTCATACTTTTTTAACCAGTTACCAATCCATGACTTATCCCATGACAGCTTACTTTGCTTAAGAGCAGGGGTTCTCAAACTTCATTGCACCGTGACCCCCTTCTGACAACAAAAATTACTATAGGACTCCAGCAGGGGGGACTGAAGCCTGAGCCCACCCAAGCCTGCCACCCAGAGGGGGGGTATGTGGAATGAGGGCAAAGCCAAAGCCCCACCCCCCAGGCTTGGAGGCCTGTAACCTGAGCCCTGCCGCCCAGGGCTGAAGCCCTCAGGCTTGGGCTTTGGCACCGGGCCCCAGCAAGTCTAAGCCAGCCCTGGCGACCCCATTAAAACAAGGTTGTGACCCACTTTGAGGTCCCGACCCACAGTTTGAGAACTGCTGCTTAAGAGCCTTTGGTGAAGGATCGTGTCAAAGGCTTTCTGAAAATCTAAGTACAGTATATCCACTGGATCCCCCTTGTCCACATGTTTGTTGACTCCCTCAAAGAATTCTAGTAGATTGGTAAGGCATTTCTCTTTACAAAAGCCATGTTGACTCTTCCCCAACAAATTATGTCCATCTGTGTGTCTGACAATTCTACAGTTTCAATCAATTTGCCCGGTACTGAAGTCAGGCTTACTGGCCTGTAATTGCCAGGATCACCTCTGGAGCCCTTTTAAAAAATTGGCATCACATTAGCTATCCTCCAGTCATCTTGTACAGAAGCTGATTTAAATGATAGGCTACATACCACAGTTAGTAGTTCTACCATTTCACATATGAGTTTCCTCAGAACTCTTGGGTCAGTATAAACAACAAGGAGTCTGGTGGCACCTTAAAGACTAACAGATTTATTTGGGCTTAAGCTTTCCTGGGTGAAAAACCCCACTTCTTCAGATGCATGGAGTGAAAATTACAGATATAGGCATAAATATATATTGGCACATAAAGAGAAGGGATAAACGTTGGTTCTCCATTTGTAAGGTGTAAGGCCAATTTGGTTAGGGTGGATGTGGTCCACTCCATCCAATACTTGATGAGAAGGTGTCAATACCAAGAGAGAGAAAATTGCTTTTGTAGTGAGCCAGCCACTCCCAGTCCCTATTCAAGCCCAAATTGATGGTGTTAAGTCTGCAAATTAATTGTAGCTCTGCAGTTTCTCTTTGAAGTCTGTTTTTGAAGTTTTTTTGTTAAAGAATGGCTACTTTTAAATCTGTTATTGAGTATCCAGGGAAATTGAAGTGTTCTCCTACTGGCTTTTGTATGTTACCATTCCTGATGTCTGATTTGTGTCCATTTATCCTTTTACATAGAGACTGTCAGGTTTGGCCAATGTACATGGCAGAGGGGCATTGCTGGCCCATGATGGCATAGAACAATCTTGGGACAATGCCATCTGGTCCTCGTGACTTATTACTGTTAAATTTGTCAATTTGTTCCAAAACTTCCTCTAATGACACCTCATTCTGGGACAGTTCCTCAGATTTGTTTTGTCTGACATTGCTCTGAGCAATCCCCAGCATAGCAGTGGACCTGAACTTTGACCTCTGGAGTCCAAACTCTTCCTTGGTGGAAGTCCCTGAGCAGTGGAACTGAGTCCTCTCGGCCATTCTATTCCTCAGTTTGTGTTCTGAGCATTCTTGCTCTCCATGAGCTGAGAACTGCTTATTCATTGATGCAGCAGTGGTGGTTTTCACAGCCTCTGTTCCTAGGAATTTGTACAAGGCCAGCACAAATGAGCATAGGCTGGCACAAGCTCGCATTCCTCTCACATAACAATTTTGCAGCTCTCAGCCCAAGCAGGCAGAGGCAGGCAAACGCGCCTCAAGCAACTTCCCAGAGAAAAAAAATCAGTATCTACTAAAGTTAAACATCTTTAAATCTGCAGGGCCAAATTAACATGCACCCAAAATTTTTAGGAGATGCTGAGGCCCTTTCTCTGCTAAACACTAACCAATCCAAGTTCAGATTACCACCAAACCATTTTCTTTCTTGTCTTTATGGTCCCAATTTGGGCAACTCACAAACATTAAGGAATTCATCCTCATACACCCTAGCCCCATGCGGTCAGGAAGTAGCATTAGTTTAACTTTACAGAGGGAGAAACAGAAGCACAAGATTAATGGGACCTGCACAAGATCACACAGGGAATCACAGCCACAAAACCTTTCCACCAAGGTATAGTCAAAGACCTCATACGCCCTTACAGCATCTTCTGCTGGGGCAGGAGTGGCTAGGAGCTTCCCCCTCCCTCCTGTGTTCCTACCCCACTTCCTACAGCACGTTCTGTTAGGAAAGGCTGATTTGAGCAGTTGGGAGTTCTCACACACCCAGCAGCTAAAACATCATGACAAAGGCAAATTCTAAGAGAACTGCAGAAGTTAGAGATGGAAAAGCCTTTTCACAGGTGACATTTAGTCCATCCTTTCACAGTCCAATGCAGTATTTCTCACTCATGTTTTTCTAATACTTTGTCTACTTTAGTTTCAAACATGTCCAAATATAACGATCAGTTGAAAGGTGGTGAGACATCTAGTGGGGACTGACAGGAATGCCGTTAGGTCTGCTCTGATTAACGTCTTCATGAATCACAGACTCACAGAATCAGGGTTAACAAGACCACAAGGGTCATCTAGTCTAAGCCCCGCCAAGATGCAGGATTTGTAGCATCTAAACCATCCAAGACAGTTGGCTGTCCAGCCTCCTTTTGAAAACCTCCAGGCAGTCCATTCTGTTGTCCCACTGTTCTTACAGTTAGGAAGTTCTTCCTGGTTTCAGAGTAGCAGCCGTGTTAGTCTGATATTGGATATTAGGAAAAACTTTTTCACTAAGAGGGTGGTGAAACACTGGAATGCGTTACCTAGGGAGGTGGTAGAATCTCCTTCCTTGGAGGTTTTTAAGGTCAGGCTTGACAAAGCCCTGGCTGGGATGATTTAACTGGGAATTGGTCCTGCTTCGAGCAGGGGGTTGGACTAGATGACCTTCAGGGGTCCCTTCCAACCCTGATATTCTATGATTCTATGATATCAGTAAAAAGAAAAGGAGTACTTGTGGCACTTTAGAGACTAACAAATTTATTAGAGCATAAGCTTTTGTGAGCTACAGCTCACTTAATCGGATGCCACTTCATCGGAAGTTTTTCCTGAGATTTAATCTAACTCTGCTGTGCTGTAGTTTGAACCCACTGCCTCTTGTCCTCCCCTCTGTAGCCAGAGAGAACAACTTTTCTCCATCTTTTATTGAAGACTGCTATTGTGTTCCCCCTTAATCTCCTCTTTTCTAAACTAAACATGACCAGTTTCTTCAGCCTTTACTCATATGGCTTGCATTCCATCCCTTTGATCATCTTTGTCGCTCACCTCTGGATCTTTTCCAATTTCTTGACATCCTTTCTATACATTGGTGACCAAAATTGGCCACAGTACTCCAGCTGAGGTTTAACCAGAGCCAAGTAGAGCAGTACTATCACCTCCCGTGACTTGCACGCTATGCCTCTGTTAACACAACCTAAAATTGTATTTCCTTTTTTGCAATAGCATCACATTGCTGACTCATTTTGAGGTTGTGATCCACCAGAACTCCCAGATCCTTTTCAGCAGCGCTGCTGCCAAGTCAGTTATCCCCCATTCTGAATTTATGCATTTGGTTTTTCTTTCCTATGTGTAGCACCGTACATTTGTCTTTGTTGTCTAAAGCCCTGTTCTCCTATTATCAAGACCCCTCTGAATTTTAGCTCTCTCCTCCAGAAGTGTTGGCAACCCCTCCCCCAGCTTTGTGTCATCTGCAAACTGGATCAGTATGCTCTCTATTCCTACATCCAGGTCATTAATAAAGATGTTAAACAAAACAGATCCCAAAACAGATCCCTGTGGAACCCCACTTGAGACCTCCCTTCAGTCTGACAGCATTCCATTAGTATCCTCTGTTTGCAGTTGCTTAACCAATTATGTATCCACTTCGTGGTAGTTGTGTCGAGCCCGCATATCTCCAGCTTATCTATCAGAATGTCACGTGGGACTGTGTCAAAACCCTTGCTGAAGTCCAGGTATATTATTCATTGCTCTCGTAGCATCCCAGGTATGAGAGTCAGGCTCACTGGTCTATAATTCCCAGCTCCTTCTTTTTAAAGATGGGCACTACATTGTCTTGGAAGACTGGAGAGGGCTCTCTCCTGTTATCCATGAGTTTGTATATATTATTGCCAGTGGCTCCGAGATTTCTTTAGCTAATTCCTTCAGTACCCTCGAATGAATAGCATCTGGCCCTGCTGATTTGAATTAATTCAAACTGGTCAGATCTCTCATGTATTTATTTACTTATCCCGATATGGAACCTTCCCCCTTTATTGTCTATGGTAATTTTGCTAGTGATCTGGTCAAATGTTATTTTTTGTGAGAAAACTGAAGCAAAGTAGCCATTGAGCAGCTCTGCCTTCCTATCATCTTCCATTACCAGTTCATCTTCTCCATTGAGCAGCAGACCCACACAATCTCTGATCTTTCTTTTTTGTCTGACATATCTGAAGAACCTCTTTTTGTTGTCTCTAACGTTCCTTGCCAGCTGTAACTCATTCTTTCCTTGGCTTTCCCGATTTTGTCCCTAAATCCTCGTGCTATTCCTGTTTACCTCCTTGGTGACATGCCCCTCCTTCCATTTCCTGGATGTATCCCTTTTGGTTTTTATTAGGGCTGTCAATTAATTGCAGTTAACTCACGTGATTAACTCAAAAAAAATAATCACAGTTTTAATTGCAGTATTAAACGATATAATACCAATTGAAATGTATTAAATATTTTGGATGTTTTTCTACATTTTCATATATATTGTATTCTGTGTTGTAATTGAAATCAAATTGCATGTTATTTTTTATAACAAATATTTACACTTTAAAAATTATAAACAAAAGAAATAGGATTTTTCAATTCATCTCATACAAATACTATAGTGGAATCTCTTTGTCGTGAAAGTGCAACTTACAAATGTAGATTTTTTTTTTTTTGTTACATAACTGCACTCAAAAACAAAACAATGTAAAACTTTAGAGTCCTCTCAGTCCTACTTCCTGTTCAGCCAATCATTAAGACAAACAAGTTTTTTTTTTTCATTTATAGGAGATAATGCTGGCCTCTTCTTATTTACAATGTCACCAGAAAGTGAGAACAGGCATTTCCATGGCACTTTTGTACCTGGCATTGCAAGGTATTTACATGCCAAATATGCTAAACAATGTATGCCCCTTCATGCTTCGGCCACCATACCAGAGGACATGCTTCCATGCTGACGACGCTCATTAAAAAAATAATGCATTAATTAAATTTGTAACTGAACTCCTTGGGGGAGAATTGTATGTCCCCAGTTCTGTTTTACCTGCATTCTGCCATATATTTCATGTTTTAGCAGTCTTGGATGATGACCCAGCACATGTTGTTCGTTTTAAGAACACTTCCACTGCAGATTTGACAAAATGCAAAGAAGGTACCAATGTGAGACTTCTAAAGATAGCTACAGCACTCCATCCAAGATTTAAGTATCTGAAGTGCCTTCCAAAATCTGAGAGGGACGAGGTGTGGAGCATGCTTTCGGAAGTCTTAAAAGGGCAACATTCTGATGCGGAAACTACAGAACCCGAACTACCAAAAAAGAAAATCAACCTTCTGCTGGTGCCATCTGACCCAGATAATGAAAATGAAAGTGCATCGGTCCACACTGCTTTGGATTGTTATTGAGCAGAACCTGTCATCAGCATGGATGCACGTCCCCAGGAATGGTGGCTGAAGCATGAAAGGACTTATGAATCTTTAGCGCATTTGGCACATATCTTGTGAAGCCGGCTAAAACAGTGCCATGAGAACACCTGTTCTCACTTTCAGGTGACATTGTAAACAAGAAGCGAGCAGCATTATCTCCGGCAAATGTAAACAAATTTGTTTGTCTGAGCAGTTGACTGAACAAGAAGTAGGACTGAGTGCACTTGCAGGCTCTAAAATTTTACATTGTTTTATTTTTGACTGCAGGTTTTTTGCACATAATTCTACATTTGTAAGTTCAACTTTCATGATAAAGAGATTACACCACAGTACTGGTATTAGGTGAATTGAAAAATACTGTTTCTTTTGGTATTTTTACAGTGCAAATACTTGTAACTAAAAATAAATATAAAGTGAGCACTGTACACTTTGTATTCTCTGTTGTAATTGAAATCAATATATTTGAAAATGTAGAAAACAGCCAAAAGTATTTAAATAAATCGTATTATATTATTAACGGTGCGATTAATCGCACGATTAATTTTTTTTAATCACTTGACAGCCTTACTTTTTATATAGCTAAAAATCTCGTTGTGCAGCCACACTGACCTTCTGTGGCTCTTCTTATCTTTCCTCTGCATCAGAATAGTTTGATGTTGAGTCTCCAGGATTACATCTTTTAGGAAGTGCCAGCCCCCTTCAACTCATTTTCTTCCTAACTGGTCTTTCCATGGGACCTTGCCTACTATTTCTCCGACTCGGTTGAAATCCGCTTTTCTGAAGTCCGGTGTCCTAGTTTTGCTGTTCTCATGTTCTCCTTTCCATAGGATCTTGAATTTTATCTGATCATGATCACTTCCTCCCAAGTTCCTGACTACCTTCACATTCTCAACTAATTCATTCTTGTTGGTCTAAACCAGATCCAAAATGGATGACCCTCTAGTTGTTTCCTCAACTTTTGTCCCCTACACATGCTAAGAATTTGCAGGACATATGTTTTACTGTAATAGTCTTTGAACAGATATCATGGAAGTTAAAATCTCCCATTAACACTAGCTCATGTGTGTTGGCTAATCTTGTTACCTGCTTGTAGAATGACACATCCAGTTCCTCTTCCTGATTTGGTAATCTAAAATAGACCCCCACCATAACATCACTACTGTCGATCTATTATCAACTCAAGGTAATTCTATATTATACCTCTTTCTAACCAAGATTAATTGATCACTGAATTAAAAATTAGTGATTGTCAAGGTGAAAGTGATCACAAGTGTACTGAGTGTCCCCACAGGGTTTTACACTGGGTTAACTAAATCAGTTTAAAAATCACACCTTTAGTTAAACCAGTGCACCTTTACAGAAAGACAAGGCCTGTTACCCGTTATGATCAAGCACTCCCAGTACAACTCTATATTGCACCTACCTATATGCGGGCTGTTTATTAGGGCTGGCTCATTCTGCTTATTGTTAGATTTCCTTGGGAGCTTGGAGCTGCTCTCTTGCTTAGCTGTGCCTTTCCTCTCAGCTTGCTGGCCTAACGCTGGGAAAGGGGGGGGAGAAAAAAAAACACTTTAGCTATTTTATTTACCAGAGGCTACCTGATGCCTAAAGACAAGCTCCTAAATCTGTAAAACTTCCAAAAGTGCTGGGCGCCCACAAATCCCATTGAAGTTTTCAGTCAGGCCAGGACACAGAACATCATTAGTGATGTTGATGAATGATCTCTTGAAGTTGATGGAGGGCAGACATTCATTCTCATACTCCTGGGCCTCTCTTCGGCAAACAACACTGTCAGTCATGAGCTACTGCTATTCCGCCTGAGGGAGATATGCTAAAATGGTTTGAATCCTCCCTGGCAGGATGCACCCAAAGGACAGTAGTGGGAAACTGCACCTATACTCTCAGACCTGCATTCCCTCTAAGGTGCGCACTTGAGTGGCTGCACAAGAGGGCAGCAAGGGCCATGAACCTAATTAGTGCAGCCGCGCAGGTGTGGCTCCACTAATTATGTGCCTGGACCCTGGAGAGGACACACATGTAAGCTGGTGGTGTTGGGGGGAGGAATAGGGATAGTCGGGGGCAGTGGGCTGAGGGGTTGGTGGGAACTTGGGGCATGAAGGACTGCAGCAGGTAGTGAGCTCAGCCGCTCCCCTCCCCCAGCTGGGGAGAAACATGCTTCCTTTCTCCCAGCCCCAGCTGGGCTGCCCTGGCTGGGAAGATGCCTCTGGGAGCCAACAGAGAACAAAGTAGTTAAGCTCACAGTGGCTGGCAGTTGTATTCTATACAAGCTGGTGTCTCTGTTGCTCGAATGTTTAGCCTCAAGTACAGTGACAGTAATCAAGTCTGAAGGTGACAAATACATGGATTATTGAGGCTAGATCTTCAAGGAAGAAGCGGTAGAGGATTTTAGCAGGTGACGGTGGAAGAAGGTGGTGTTGTATTTGTGTGATTCTGGTTTTTTGTTTTTTTGCCACAGACCACTTTAAGGTTGGGGGGGTCCCTTCTAGCCACTGATACTACCTGGTCATTTAGGGGATGGTGGGTGTCTCCCAGACCTAATGGGAGTACTTGATTTTCACTGGTCTTCACCAGTGTCCAGGGGTGTTCACCAGTAAACAGCACAGCTTTCAATGTTTCCAGGGGCTTCCAGCACTTTATTGTGCATGAGTTAGGGCCAAACTCTTGTCTGGCCCTCTCCCCAAATTCTAAAAAGTAATGGAAATCACTTGTCTGGACTGCAGACAAGTGATTTTGTATGGTGAAGACCTTATTAGCAAGCTCTGAAGCCATGTTTTAATGTGCTCTATTTACTTAAGGGACTTGTAAAAACTTAATGAGCCTACTCTTGAGTTTTTGAGTTGGTGACACACACAATATAAAACCAGGAGAACTTTAACTTTGCCTGTTTCTATAGGGCTCTGTTGCACTTGCACAGCATGGGTCTAAACACTCATTTAATATACCCATAACCAACCACTTGATGTTTTACTTCCCTTTGTATTTTCAGTGTTGTCACTTCATAGAATATCAGGGTTGGAAGGGACCTCAGGAGGTCATCTAGTCCAACCCCCTACTCAAAGCAGGACCAATCCCCAACTAAATCATTCCAGCCAGGGCTTTATCAAGCCTGACCTTAAAAAACCTCAAAGGAAGGAGATTCCACCACCTCCCTAGGTAATGCATTCCAGTGCTTCACTACCCTCCTAGTGAAAAAGTTTTTCCTAATATCCAACCTAAACCTTCCCCACCGCAACTTGAGACCATTACTCCTTGTTCTGTCTGTTTGTTCACTTGTTTGTTTGTGGTTTTGTTTACTGTCTGAGTTGCTTTATTAGTTATTTTTACTATTCTATGTGTGTGAAGTATTAATCAACTTAAGAGTTGACATCCCATAGAAATTGTATGAGCCTGAGTGAATGCCTTTTACTCTCCTTTCCAATATCAGAAAATATTGTATTAATATTTGTGATGAGAGCATGACTGTTTGTTTCTAGTTGACTCATAGATTTGTTTAGCATCTTAAAGCTGAGCTATGTGTGCAGATAATATGCATGCAAGAGGGATAGTTTTGTGAACTGCAAAAGTCCATAGCATGCTAGTGTTCTGACAGCTGCTTCATTTTTCGAGAGCAGCTTTCTCTGAAGATTTAGTAGTCTATGGTAGGATTAGGTTACTGAATTGGCCCTCTAGTGCATATTTTTTATGCTTTCATTTAATGGCCATGACTTTGTTTTATTTATATAGCTGTTTTCAGTATGCCACATTTTGGTGTGTTTACTAGCTTGAGTTGTTAGAAAGGATTATAAAATACATGTACTCCAAGGGCAGTGTTAATTTTTTTTTTGATTTCATATTAAATAAACATCTTAAGCAGTGCACCTTGTTTTAATATTCTCTCTTTTTCTTCCATAACTCTGAACTTTTAAAAAATATGTATCTAGGGGTTTTTTTTGTGTACTGGTGGCGCACATCCTCTCTATTGGTGCTGCACATAACAAAATTCATTCCGCACATGGATGGAAAAAATTAGAAGGAACATTGTCTCAAGTCCCAAAATTATCAATTCTCTCTTAGGTCCTATTCAACATCTGCATACTGCTACTGGGAAAACTGGCGAGATGACATTAACTCAAGTGCCCACAATATGTAGATAACAGACACGTCTACCAAGCTTCACCACATACAACAATATCACTGGCACTAAGCTGGCCCACTGCTTGGACAAGAGCAGCTGGAAGAAGCTGAACCCAGGCAAGACAGAAATTATGCTGACTGGCAGAGAAAAGCACTTTGAAGAGCGTGCAATCAATGTGCAGTATCCACTGGCTGAAGATACATAACCACAGCTGGTCAATTCAGACCACAGTTTAGGAGTGCTCCTGAATTCCTTTCTGACACTAAGCTCTGATATACAGCAGTGTATATATTGCATGGTATTCCTTAAAATATGCCATAATGAATGACAGTGGGAAACAGTCATCTGGACCTGTGATTTGTCACGGAGGGCCCCAAAAACATATAAACCTTTGGTCTCCTGGGGTGTTGAGGTTATGAGGTTCCACAATTGAGGTGTGGTTTTACTATGTGTAACTATAATGGTACCTCCATAGAGGACAGTTCTTAAACTTGCACTATTGTACATACCAGACTGGGCATAAAGTCTCCCCTGGAATGCTGGAAATATGACAATTTAACTGCTTTGCAGAATATAACCCTACAGGTAATATGGATGCCAAGCTGGAAGGATTCTGATTTAAGCTGGCCGCAGCCTGGAGCTAGAAATACTTCCTTATGGGAGGGCGTGTGGAAACCACTGTGGGAGCGGGTGCAACCAGAGCTCGTCAATGTGTCCTTTCAGTACATTACATGGATGGGCGGTACACCCCAAAGAATGGTGGGTGGATTGGGTACACCCCAACTGCAGCACATACATAGAAGGGTTAAAGTAACAATTTAATTAGTGGGTGAGGGAATACACATGGAATTGCCGCTGTAAAGGGATCTATGGGCAGCAGGAACCACAGGGTTGGGTGTATAGAATCTTGGGGGGAAAGGTGTGTATAGAAATGCTCAACTGGGGGCTAGCACCTGGGTAATAGTTGCAGTGGTACCTTGGAATGAGATGGCAACTAAGGTTGTCCACATGAGCCCTATGGAAATAATAAGAAAGGGAGGACCACTGTGGGATAGATAGGGAGACTAAAATGGTGTAAAATTTAAATAATTAGTTAAATAATTTTGTCCAAAAATATATATTTAAATGTGCCCCTCCCCAATGGCCATAAAGGAGCAGACCCAATGGCCTGTCCCAGGGGTGGACAATTAAATGTAATGTATATGGGGTATGGAGTGTTCTGCTGGAAGTCTTCACAATTCTGTAATATAACACTTGAGAGTACAAGTGCACAAGCATCTGACACAATTATACACATCTACATGCTGCCATTGGGACTTTCGTGCATAAATGGGTCTATGAAACTCATTGCTGTGGACAATTGAACCAGTGCATTACCCAATTCTATACCAAGTGGTCGAGCTAGTTTGGATAATACCCTGTTTTTCTATAAATATTCATTGGACTCATGATATGGACAAGAGCACATGAACACTGTAGGGGCAGCTTACTGCAACTGTCAACAACTGGACACATTTAAAATATACACCCCAAAATGGTGTATATTTTTTAACCCTATTAAAGGAGAAGCAGTGTTTCTGGTGGTAGCCCGGATGACGGACTCAGGTCTTGGAAGCCCAGGCCCTTCAAGGAATGAATGCCTTCCAACTAGCTATTGAACTGCCTGCTGATTGTACTTGAACTGATGTAGCCTGTGCCCTTCAGACAGGTCTAATGGACACTCATTCACTTCTTGGTCATATTGCTCATGTTGTAGGGGTGTTATTCATGTTAACTGTATTCATGAGGTGCTTAAAATTATATGCTGCCCTAGGCTCTCCCCGAAAGCTTGTAAACTCAGCAGCTTACCCTTTTTATGACCTGCCTTCTCTCTCTCCCCATAGCATGATCAGTGGATCAAGGTATCGGGCTAACCAGAGCCAGGGCCTCCAGCCCGAGTGTCCCGCCGTCCAGTGTGCGGGAAGGAGGGGCACCTGGGCCCTTCTTTGAAGAGAGTGGGGGAGTGTTGGGATATGTAAGGGTTAAGTAGAGACCTGGGAAACAGCTGGTGTGCTGGCATGGTATTAGGGAGTAGGCAAAGGCATGCAAAATTTCTTCGCTTGATAGATAAAATGTCATCCTGCCATAAAGTTCCCTTCTGCTTGTTAAGAATTGACAAGCTCGCAACTGCATAAGGAATGTGGGGATCTAAAAGAATATCTTTTGGGTAAAGCAGTGTTACGTCCCTCTCCCTTCCTTTTCCAGATACACAAACGAGCTTGGGGTCATGGCCCCTTCCTCTCTCCTCTGCAAACTGCTGATTAAGGAAATTTGTAGCTGCAATTATTGTGAAGAAATGTATCTTCAAAGTAAAAGTTATCTGTAGAGTATGCTAATGCTGTAAACAGTAATCAGGTGTGGGAATAATTATATTTAGTATATAGCTATTAATATTCATTGTATGGGCATTTATATTACTCAGTAAGGGTTATGGAGGTATTGTAGTAAATGTAGATATTTACATATTACCTTAGATAAAAAGAGTGTGCTGTAACTAATTCAGTGCTTACTCAACAATTTGGTTGAGGGGAACAAGTACAGCAATAAAGAAGCCCGTTTACTCAATCCGCCTCTGGGTCCTCCTGCTCTCTCTAACATTTAGAAGGTAACATGTTCTATCATCTACATCTGACCAGAGAATAGTGTCCTGTCAAGGTTCCTTCCCCACTCTGAACTCTGGGGTACAGATGTGGGGACCTGCATGAAAAACTCCTAAGCTTACTTTTACCAGCTTAGGTTAAAACTTCCCCAAGGTTTTTGCCCTTGGACTTTATCGCTGCCACCATCAAATGTCTAACTGGTATATTACTGGGAAAGAGTCCATTTGGAAACGTCTTTCCCCCCAAAATCCTCCCAACCCTTACACCCCCTTTCCTGGGGAAGGCTTGATAAAAATCCTCACCAATTTGCATAGGTGAACACAGACCCAAACCCTTGGATATTAAGAACAATGAAAAAGCAATCAGATTCTTAAAAGAAGAATTTTAATAGAAGAAAAAGTAAAAAGAATCACCTCTATAAAATCAGGATGGTAATTACCTTACAGGGTAATTAGATTCAAAACATAGAGAATCCCTCTAGGCAAAACCTTAAGTTACAAAAAGACACAAAAACAGGAATCTACATTCCATTCAGCACAGCTTCTTTTCTCAGCCATTTAAAGAAATCAGAATTTAACGCATATTTCGCTAGATTATTTACTAAGTTCTAAGACTCCATTCCTGTTCTGTCCCCAGCAAAAGCATCACACAGACAGAGAGAGAGGCTTTGTTTCTGCCTCCCCATATCTTGTCTCCTCATTGGTCATTGTGATCAGGTGCCAGCAAGGTTATCCTAGCTTCTTAACCCTTTACAGGTGAAACGGTTTTTCCTCTGGCCAGGAGGAATTTTAAAGGTGTTTACCCTTTCCTTTATATTTATGACGCACCCCCCCCAAATCACAGATAGGATGAAACGCTGACTGTGATTTCTTCCTGGAGCTCTAGGAAAAAACAGAGTTAATAAGACACATGCACCTCTAAATATACTACCAAGTATATAAAGACTAACAATATTTTCCACATCTCAAGGACGATTTTAACCAGTTGATTCTGGGAAACTTTCACGGGAGAGTGCATCAGCCACTTTGTTAGAAGCTCCTGAGATGTGTTGGATGTCGAAATCAAAATCTTGGAGTGCTAAACTCCACTGAATAAGTTTTTTGTTATTTCCCGTGGCGGTATGAAGCCACCGTAGCGCAGCATGGTCGGTTTGCAGGTGGAAACGCTGTCCCCAAACATATGGGCGTAGCTTTTCCAGAGCGTAGACAATGGCGTAACATTCTTTTTCGCTGACTGATCAGTTGCTTTCTCTCTCAGACAGCTTCTTGCTGAGAAACACTACAGGGTGGAATTCTTGATCCGGTCCTTCCTGCATTAAAACTGCTCCCACACCACGCTCGGATGCATCTGTGGTTACTAGGAACCGTTTGTCAAAGTCTGGGGCCCTTAGTACAGGGTCAGACATGAGTGTCACTTTAAGATGGTTAAAGGCCTTCTGACACGCTTTGGTTCACTGAATGGCATTGGGCTGTTTCTTTTTGGTTAGGTCTGTCAGTGGGGCGGCGATTTGGCTGTATTGCGGTACAAATCGTCTGTAATAAACGGCCAAGCCTAAGAAGGATTGAACCTGTTTCTTTGACTTTGGGACAGGCCACTTTTGGATAGAATCATAGAATCATAGAATATCAGGGTTGGAAGGGACCCCTGAAGGTCATCTAGTCCAACCCCCTGCTCGAAGCAAGACCAATTCCCAGTTAAATCATCCCAGCCAGGGCTTTGTCAAGCCTGACCTTAAAAACCTCTAAGGAAGGAGATTCTACCACCTCCCTAGGCAACGCATTCCAGTGTTTCACCACCCTCTTAGTGAAAAAGTTTTTCCTAATATCCAATCTAAACCTCCCCCACTGCAACTTGAGACCATTACTCCTCGTTCTGTCATCTGCTACCATTGAGAACAGTCTAGAGCCATCCTCTTTGGAACCCCCTTTCAGGTAGTTGAAAGCAGCTATCAAATCCCCCCTCATTCTTCTCTTCTGCAGGCTAAACAATCCCAGCTCCCTCAGCCTCTCCTCATAAGTCATGTGTTCTAGACCCCTAATCATTTTTGTTGCCCTTCGCTGGACTCTCTCCAATTTATCCACATCCTTCTTGTAGTGTGGGGCCCAAAACTGGACACAGTACTCCAGATGAGGCCTCACCAATGTCGAATAGAGGGGGACGATCACGTCCCTCGATCTGCTCGCTATGCCCCTACTTATACATCCCAAAATGCCATTGGCCTTCTTGGCAACAAGGGCACACTGCTGACTCATATCCAGCTTCTCGTCCACTGTCACCCCTAGGTCCTTTTCCGCAGAACTGCTGCCTAGCCATTCGGTCCCTAGTCTGTAGCGGTGCATTGGATTCTTCCGTCCTAAGTGCAGGACCCTGCACTTATCCTTATTGAACCTCATCAGATTTCTTTTGGCCCAATCCTCCAATTTGTCTAGGTCCTTCTGTATCCTATCCCTCCCCTCCAGCGTATCTACTCCTCCTCCCAGTTTAGTATCGTCCGCAAATTTGCTGAGAGTGCAATCCACACCATCCTCCAGATCATTTATGAAGATATTGAACAAAACCGGCCCCAGGACCGACCCCTGGGGCACTCCACTTGACACCGGCTGCCAACTAGACATGGAGCCATTGATCACTACCCGTTGAGCCCGACAATCTAGCCAGCTTTCTACCCACCTTATAGTGCATTCATCCAGCCCATACTTCCTTAACTTGCTGACAAGAATACTGTGGGAGACCATGTCAAAAGCTTTGCTAAAGTCAAGAAACAATACATCCACTGCTTTCCCTTCATCCACAGAACCAGTAATCTCATGATAAAAGGCGATTAGATTAGTCAGGCATGACCTTCCCTTGGTGAATCCATGCTGGCTGTTCCTGATCACTTTCCTCTCATGCAAGTACTTCAAGATTGATTCTTTGAGGACCTGCTCCATGATTTTTCCAGGGACTGAGGTGAGGCTGACTGGCCTGTAGTTCCCAGGATCCTCCTTCTTCCCTTTTTTAAAGATTGGCACTACATTAGCCTTTTTCCAGTCATCCGGGACTTCCCCGGTTCGCCACGAGTTTTCAAAGATAATGGCCAATGGCTCTGCAATCACAGCCGCCAATTCCTTCAGCACTCTCGGATGCAACTCGTCCGGCCCCATGGACTTGTGCACGTCCAGCTTTTCTAAATAGTCCCTAACCACCTCTATCTCCACAGAGGGCTGGCCATCTCTTCCCCATTTTGTGATGCCCAGCGCAGCAGTCTGGGAGCTGACCTTGTTAGTGAAAACAGAGGCAAAAAAAGCATTGAGTACATTAGCTTTTTCCACATCCTCTGTCACTAGGTTGCCTCCCTCATTCAGTAAGGGGCCCACACTTTCCTTGGTTTTCTTCTTGTTGCCAACATACCTGAAGAAACCCTTCTTGTTACTCTTGACATCTCTCGCTAGCTGCAGCTCCAGGTGCGATTTGGCCCTCCTGATTTCATTCCTACATGCCCGAGCAATATTTTTATACTCTTCCCTGGTCATATGTCCAACCTTCCACTTCTTGTAAGCTTCTTTTTTATGTTTAAGATCTGCTAGGATTTCACCGTTAAGCCAAGCTGGTCGCCTGCCATATTTACTATTCTTTCGACTCATTGGGATGGTTTGTCCCTGTAACCTCAACAGGGATTCCTTGAAATACAGCCAGCTCTCCTGGACTCCTTTCCCCTTCAAGTTAGTCCCCCAGGGGATCCTGGCCATCCATTCCCTGAGGGAGTCGAAGTCTGCTTTCCTGAAGTCCAGGGTCCGTATCCTGCTGCTTACCTTTCTTCCCTGCGTCAGGATCCTGAACTCAACCAACTCATGGTCACTGCCTCCCAGATTCCCATCCACTTTTGCTTCCCCCACTAATTCTACCCGGTTTGTGAGCAGCAGGTCAAGAAAAGCGCCCCCCCTAGTTGGCTCCTCTAGCACTTGCGCCAGGAAATTGTCCCCTACGCTTTCCAAAAACTTCCTGGATTGTCTATGCACCGCAGTATTGCTCTCCCAGCAGATATCAGGAAAATTAAAGTCACCCATGAGAATCAGGGCATGCGATCTAGTAGCTTCCGTGAGCTGCCGGAAGAAAGCCTCATCTACCTCATCCCCCTGGTCCGGTGGTCTATAGCAGACTCCCACCACTACATCACTCTTGGATAGCATCCACTTTGGCCTGTAGGGGGTTGATAGTTCCTTGACCCACCTGGTGTCCAAGGTCAGTCACTCTGTTTAGGCCTATTTGACACTTCTTAGCCTTAACAGTTAGTCCTGCCTCGCTTATGCGCTTGAAGACTTTTTGTAGATGTTCCAGGTGTTCTGCCCAGGCATCCGAAAATATGGCCACATCGTCAAGGTAGGCGACTGCATATTTTCCTAATCCCACTAGGAGACCATCTACAAATCTTTGGAAGGTGGCGGGTGCATTCCACAGCCCGAAAGGGAGTACATTAAATTCATACACCCCAACATGGGTGGTGAAAGCTGACCTTTCCTTGGCAGATTCATCTAGCAGTACCTGCCAGTACCCCTTGGTTAAGTCCATCCCAGTTTCTCTAATAGTTCATCTGTGCGTGGCACTGGATAGTTGTCTGGGCGAGTTACAGCATTTAGCTTATGGTAGTCCACGCAAAAACGTATCTCCCCATCTGGTTTGGGAACTAGAACCACTGGAGATGCCCATGCACTGCCAGAGGAGGGGATTACACCCATCTGTAACGTATCCTGGATCTCCCGTTCTATAGCAGTTTTAGCTTGAGGAAACACCCGGTAAGGTTGGACATTAATTGGGTGAGCATTACCTGTGTCAATGGAGTGGTATGCCCATTCAGTCAGTCCTGGGGTGGCTGAGAACGTTGGCGCGTAGCTAGTGCACAGCTCCTGGATCTGCTGTTGCTGCATACGCCCAAGGGTCATGGAGAGGTTCATCTCTTCCACACCACCAGCACTTTTCCCTTCATAGTAGACACCTTCAGGCCACTCAGCGTCATCTCCTCCCTGGGCTGTAAACTGACAAACCTTTAATTCTCTGGAATAAAAGGGCTTTAGAGAATGAATATGGTATACCTTATGCTTTCGGTTGGAGGTGGGGAATGCTATGAGATAATTATCAGCTCCCAGGCGCTCCTGGACCGTGAATGGCCCTTCCCACAACGCTTCCATTTTATGGGCCTGGAGCGCCTTTAAGTCCATGAGCTGGTCACCTACTTTGAAGGAACACTCTCTGGCATGTTTATCATACCAGGCTTTTTGCTCTTTTTGAGCATCCTGTAGGTTTTCTTTAGCAAGGGCTAGAGAGGTTTGGAGGGTGTTTTGTAGGTTGGTTACAAAATCCAGAATGTTAGTTCCTGGAGAAGGTGTAAATTCTTCCCATTGCTGCTTCACCAACTGTAATGGCCCCTTAACCTCACGGCCATATACAAGTTCAAATGGGGAAAACCCTAAACTGGGATGTGGTACGATTCTGTAGGCAAAGAGCAACTGCTGCAACACTGGGTCCCAATCATTGGAGTGCTTATTTACGAATTTACGTATCATGGCCCCCAAAGTTCCATTAAACTTATCCACCATGCCATTTGTTTGATGGTGGTAAGGAGTGGCAACCAAGTGATTTATCCCATGAGCTTCCCAAAGGCTTTCCACAGTTCCTGCCAGGAAATTAGTCCCTGCATCTGTGAGGATGTCGGAGGGCCAACCTACCCTGGCAAAAATGTCTGCTAGTGCCTGGCACACACTTTTAGCCCTGGTGTTGCTTAGAGCTACTGCTTCCGGTCATCGGGTGGCAAAATCCATGAAAGTCAGTATGTACTGCTTTCCTCTGGGTGTCTTTTTCGGAAAAGGATCCAGAATATCCACAGCTACTCGCTGAAATGGAACTTCAGTGCCGGGGAGTGGCTGGAGAGGGGCTTTGACCTGGTCTTGGGGTTTTCCCACTCTTTGGCATACCTCACAAGACCGGACATAGGTAAAGAAACATCCTTGCCAACTCCCTCCCAGTGGAATGACCCCCCAAACGGTCTTTGGTCCTGTTCACCCCAGCATGGCCTCTAGGATGATCGTGGGCTAAGCTCAAGAGCTTGGCCCGGTACTTAGTTGGAACTACCAACTGTCTCTGAGGATGCCAGTCCTCCTGGTGTCCACCAGAGTTTCCTTGTATAAAAAAGTCCTCTTTCTACAACAAACCTGGATCGATTAGAAGAGCTGAGAGGTGGTGGGTTGCTCCATGCTGCCGTCCAAGCTCTCTGGAGGCTTTCATCTGCTTCCTGTTCGGTCTCGAACTGTTCCCTTGATGCTTGAGACATCAGTTCCCCATTGGATTGTGGACCTATGCTTAGTCCCTCTGGAAGCGATGTAGGGGATGGGGCTGTTTCCGCTGACTGTGAACCACTCTCTGTTGTGGAACTGTGTTGGGGTTCAGGCTCTGGCTGAGCCTCTTGTGTATGGTTATCGGCTGCTGCCGGTTCAGGTTCGGTGGGGCCCTCTGGTGGTGGGGTTGCAAGTACTGGGTTCAGTGCTGGCAGTGGGTCTGGTGCCAGTTGTTCCGCCGGTTCTGGTTCTGGGACTGGCTCTGTCTGGGTCTCTGGGACTGGATCCACTACTGCTGTTGCAGACATTGGCCTGGGGTCTGGGTCCATCACCTCTGACCGGGTCCTGGTAGAAGTTTCCGGAACAGAGCTAGGCGTGACGGCTGGTTTAGCCTGGCTGCGGGTGACCATTCCCACCCTCTTGGCTGGCTTCACGCGATTGGCCAAGTCTTCCCCCAACAGCATGGGGATGGGATAATCATCACAGACTGCAAAAGTCCACGTTCCTGACCAGCCCTTGTACTGTACAGGCAACTTGGCTGTAGGCAAATTGAAAGAGTTGGACTTGAAGGGTTGAATCGTCACTTGGATCTCTGGGTTGATTAAATTGGGGTCCACTAAGGAAACATGGATAGCCGACACTTGTGCTCCGGTGTCCCTCCACGCGGTGACCTTCTTCCCACCCAGACTCACAGTTTCCCTCCGCTCCAAGGGTATCTGGGAGGTATCTGGGCCTGAGGACCTCTGGCGTGATTCCAGTGCAATGAACTGTAATCTGTTGGGTTTCTTGGGGCAGTTGGCCTTTACATGCCCCGGCTCGTTACATTTAAAACATCGTCCAGCTGACAGGTCACTGGGGCAAGGTGGGTTGCTGGAGAATGGTGTGCCGGGACGATAAGGTGTCTGGAGGGTTCCTTGGGGGGTAGTTGGGGCCTTGGGCTGCCCCCCGGTAGTAGGGTGTGGTCTGAGGTTGTCCCTTCTGGTATCCGCTCCAACTGCGACCAGTTTTTTTCTTTTCTGCCACCTCCACCCATTTGGCTCCAATCTCCCCTGCGTCGATTACAGTTTTGGGCTTCCCATCTAGGATGTATCTTTCTATTTCCTCAGGAACACCCTCTGAGAACTGTTGCATTTGCATTAGGAAGGGTAAATCTTCTGGAGATTTAACACTTGCTCCTGATATCCAGGCATCCCAATGTTTCACAATGTGGTAGGCATGTCGGGTAAATGACACGTCTGGTTTCCACCTTAGGGCTCTGAATCGCCAACGGGAATGCTCGGGTGTTAGCCCCATTCTGACTCTCGCCTTGGTTTTAAACAGTTCATACTGGTTCATTTGTTCCTTAGGCATTTCAGTCGCCACCTCAGCTAAGGGTCCACTAAGCTGCGGCCTCAGCTCTACCATGTATTGGTCTGTAGAGATGCTGTACCCAAGGCAGGCCCTTTCGAAGTTTTCTAAGAAGGCCTCGGTATCATCGCCTGCATTGTAGGTGGAGAACTTTCTGGAATGGGAAGTGGTACCTGGAGAAGGATTGCTAGAGTTTGTTGGTATATTCTGCAGAGCCTTTGCCTTCTCCATCTCCAGTGCATACTTCCTCTTTTTTTCCTTCTCCTCCATTTCTTTGTCCCTTGCCTCCATTTCCCTCCTGTGGGCAGTCCCCATTTCTTTTTCCCTGGCCGCGTGTGAGTCCATCTCCATCCGTATGAGTTCTATCTGTCTTTCATGTTCCTTTTGTTTTTCCTCAGCCTCAGATCTGGCTAATTCCAGCTTTTGTTGAACCGTGGAGTCCGTCATCCTAATCTCTCTGTTTTTAACTAACTTTACACCCAAGAGTTAGAAAGAAAACAAAACAAAAAACTTGGCTTGTAAAATTTTGCTGAGCTGTCAGGATACCTATGTTCTCTGATAGTGATTGTCAGCCTACAGAGAAATCCTTAAAAAAACAAAACAACCTAACACCTTTGTTTCCAGGCAAATAGGCAGAAAACCCCTCTAGTTGCTCTTAGGGGGGAAAATAAAAAAACTTCTTCAGGTCTGTGAAGACTTGTGAATTTCCCTGCAAGAGGTTAACTACCCTGCCTTTAGGTAGAGAAAACTCCAGCTCACAAAAGACAATTCCCTTTTGTCTCTACTCTGGCCCCAAAGCAGAGAAAAAAAAACCTCTAACTGCTTTCAGTTGGAAACCTGCTTTCCAGCAGCCCAAAGGAAAAAAAAATTCCCTTTTAAAATCTGTGCTTCTGATTCAAAAATCTCAAATTGATTTCAAGTAAATCCCACCGCTCTGCCATCCTGTCAAGGTTCGTTCCCCACTCTGAACTCTAGGGTACAGATGTGGGGACCTGCATGAAAACCTCCTAAGCTTACTTTTACCAGCTTAGGTTAAAAATTCCCCAAGGTACAAACTATTTTACCTTTTGCCCTTGGACTTTCACTGCCACCAGCAAACGTCTAACAGGGATATGGTTGGGAAAGAGCCTGTGTGGAAACGTCTTTCCCCTCAAAATCCTCCCAAATCTTACACCCCCTTTCCTGGGGAAGGATTGATAAAACTCCTCACCAATTTGCATAAGTGAACACAGACCCAAACCCTTGGATCTTAAGAACAATGAAAAAAAAACATTCAGATTCTTAAAAAGAATTTTAATAGGAGAAAAAGTAAAAAGACATCTTCTCTGTAAAATCAGGATGGTAAATACCTTACAGATTCAAAACATAGAGAATCCCTCTAGGGAAAACCTTGAGTTACAAAAAGACACAAAAACAGGAATCTACATTCCATTCAGCACAGCTTCTTTTCTCAGCCATTTAAAGGAATCAGAACCTAATGCATATCTAGCTAGATTACTTACTAAGTTCTAAGACTCCATTCCTGTTCTGTCCCCAGCAAAAGCATCACACAGACCGAGAGAGAGAGGCTTTGTTTCTCCCTCTCCGCAGCTTTTGAAAGTATCTTGTCTCCTCATTTGTCATTTTGGTCAGGTGCCAGCGAGGTTATCCTAGCTTCTAAACCCTTTACAGGTGAAAGGGTTTTTCCTCTGGCCAGGAGGGATTTTAAAGGTGTTTACCCGTCCCTTTATATTTATGACATGTCCCATCCTGAAAGATGATGATCTGGGCTCAGTTGTACAAACTTCAGTCATTTTGCAGCTGGCCTACAGCAATGTGATCCACCTGAAAATGAAGATGTAAGCCCTCAGGAAACTTTGACTAGTACACAATGAAGTTGCCTCATACAGAAACACAGGCCGTCTTCCGCTCAGTACGCTGGCTTCCCATAGAACAATAAATGAAGTTTAAGGTCTCAGTACTTACCTTCAATGGTTTGACCCAGGGATACCTAGACGAATGCCTAAAGCTCCAGGTTGAGGACAGCAGTCATAAGAACGGACATACTAGATCAGACCAAAGATCGATCTAGCCCAGTATCCTGTCTTCCAACAGTGGCCAATTCCAGATGCTTCAGAGGGACTTACAGAATGGGGGACTCTATCCTGGGCATAGAATCATAGAATATCAGGGTTGGAAGGGACCTCAGGAGATCATCTAGTCCAACCCCCTGCTCAAAGCAGGACCAATCCCCAATTAAATCATCCCAGCCAGGGCTTTGTCAAGCCTGACCTTAAAAACTTCTAAGGAGGGAGATTCTACCACCTCCCTAGGTAATGCATTCCAATGTTTCACCACCCTCCTAGTGAAAAAGTTTTTCCTAATATCCAACCTAAACCTCCCCCACTGCAACTTGAGACCATTACTCCTTGTTCTGTCATCTTCTACCACTGAGAATAGTCTAGAACCATCCTCTTTGGAACCACCTCTCAGGTAGTTGAAAGCAGCTATCAAATCCCACCTCATTCTTCTCTTCTGCAGACTAAACAATCCCAGTTCCCTCAGCCTCTCCTCATAAGTCATGTGTTCCAGACCCCTAATCATTTTTGTTGCCCTTCGCTGGACTCTCTCCAATTTTTCCACATCTTTCTTGTAGTGTGGGGCCCAAAACTGGACACAGTACTCCAGGTGAGGCCTCACCAATGTCGAATAGAGGGGAACGACCATGTCCCTCAATCCACTGGCTATGCCCCTACTTATACATCCCAAAATGCCATTGCCCTTCTTGGCAACAAGGGCACACTGTCGACTCATATCCAGCTTCTCGTCCACTGTCACCCCAGGTCCTTTTCCGCAGAACTGCTGCCTAGCCATTCGGTCCCTAGTCTGTAGCGGTGCCGTCCTAAGCGCAGGACCCTGCACTTATCCTTGTTGAACCTCATCTGATTTCTTTTGGCCCAATCCTCCAATTTGTCTAGGTCCCTCTGTATCCTATCCCTACCTGCCACCATATCTACCACTCCTCCTAGTTTAGTATCATCCGCAAATTTGCGGAGAGTGCAATCCACACCATCCTCCAGATCATTTATGAAGATATTGAACAAAACCGGCCCCAGGACCGACCCTTGGGGCACTCCACTTGATACCGGCTGCCAACTAGACATGGAGCCATTGATCACTACCCATTGAGCCCGACAATCTAGCCAACTTTCTACCCACCTTATAGTGCATTCATTCAGCCCATACTTCTTTAACTTGCTGACAAGAATACCATGGGAGACCATGTCAAAAGCTTTGCTAAAGTCAAGAAACAATACATCCACTGCTTTCCCTTCATCCACAGAACCAGTAATCTCATCATAGAAGGAGATTAGATTCGTGAGGCATGACCTTCCCTTGGTGAATCCATGCTGACTGTTCCTGATCACTTTCCTCTCGTGTAAGTGCTTCAGGATTGATTCCTTGAGGACCTGCTCCATGCTTTTTCCGGGGACTGAGGTGAGGCTGACTGGCCTGTAGTTCCCAGGATCCTCCTTCTTCCCTTTTTTAAAGATGGGCACTACATTAGCCTTTTTCCAGTTGTCCGGGACTTCCCCCGATTGCCATGAGTTTTCAAAGATAATGGCCAAAGATAATGGCATCAGAGACTCTAAAAAGGATTTGGGGGTGAGGATGAACTTCCAGTGTAAAGCTGTGGCCAAAAGGACTACTACAATCATTGGATTCCCAGGGAAATCTTGAGTAGGAGTAGGGAGTCTGTATTACCATTGTATTTGGGACTGGTGCAATCACAACTGGAATATTGTGTCTAGTTCTGGTATCCATAATTGTTGCAAGAAGTTGATAAATTGAAGAGGATTCAAAGAAGAACCAGGAGATTGATTAAAGGTTTAGAAAACACACCGTACAGTGATAGGTACCAGGAGCTCAATTTATTTAGCTTAACAGAAGAGAAGATTAAGGAGCGACATGATCACAATCTGTAAGTACCTACATGGGGAACAAAAATTTGATAATGGGCTCATCAGTCTAATAGACAAAGGTATAGCAAGATTCCATGACTAGAAGCTGAAGGTAGACAAATTCAGACTAGAAATAAGGCATACTTTTTTTTTTTAAACAGTGAAGGTAATTAACCATTGGAACATCTTACCAAGGGTTGTGGTAGATTCTCCATTAATCACAATTTTTAAATCAACATTGACTATTTTTCTATAAAGATATACTCTTGTTCAAACAGGAAGTATTTCAATGAAGTCCTATGGCCTGCATTACACAGGAGGTCAGACTAGATGATCACAATGGTCCTTTTTGGCCTTAAAAATCTATGACACAGTTTTAAATTACAACTTTTCTTTCTTATTACCCGGAGTCCTAGCATTTGTATAAAAGGAACTGAATGTTTTCCCCCTTCAAATTCTTTCCCACCTCATCTCAATATATTCACAGTACCTTGAGCTTGAGTGATATCTTTAAGCATTTGTAGCACAACTGCCTTCTTAGCATCTTCTCCTGGAATTGCTAGTTTAAGATACTCCTACCTGCTCCAACTGGTTTTCAACCGAGATTAGCCCACCTACTTCTGTGTTGCTGGAGGTCCTATTTGTTCAGGCCCTTCTCCCACTGGAATGTGACCCAATGTTCCACAAAACCAAAACCTTCAGTTTCATATCACCCACATAGATAATGGTCCAGTTCCACCAATTTCTGCCTTCTGCTGACCCTCATTTATAGGAATGGAAGGATCTCTGAGAGATGACTTGGAATTTTTCTTCTTCACAACACTTCCAAGACAGATGAGTCTTTGGTCCAGCAGTTACAGCATTAGCTTAGGATTTAGGAGATGTGTGTTCAAATCCGTGCTCCACCAACAATATCCTGTGTGACCTCGGGCACATCACTTAACCACTCAGCTCCCCATTTGTGAAATGGGGATAAAAGCATTTCTTTACCTCCCAGGAGTGTTTTAAGGATAAATACATTAATGACTGTGAGGTGCGCAGATACTACAATAATGGGGACCATAAAAGTACCTAAGGCTAACAACCCTGAAATTTTCAATAATCTTTGTACTTCCATGTGATGCTGTCCATCATGTATTCTAATGTGTATAATCACCAGGAGACTTGCCAACCAACTTCAGATCCCCATCCAATCTTACAGTTATACTTCATGTCTTTGTTCCAGGGAAGCTACACATCATCCTGCTGAATTCTCCGTCCATTCTTCTTTATATGGAATCACTTGATGGTTGCTTGTCATTTTAGAACCGTTAAAAGCCTCTTGGACATCCTTGCCAGTAAGAAGCAAGCAGCTACCCCCTGTAACTTTGTTCCATTCCTCCAAATGTATGTTCAGACACATTTTCTGTAGTTGCCTCACTGAATATTGCAATTCAATACTTCTAGAAGAATTGAATGCCTTCTGTTTCTCTTTCCTCTGTTGTTCACAAATTGCCAGTCATCTTCTTTAGTTTCTACACTCTTACGTTCCTTCTTCACCAATCCAGTAGAATTGGTGGCAACAATTCCCAAATCTTGTTGTCCAATAAGTCTTTGCCATCTCAGTTGGTACGCAGCACTGATACTGGTGATTCCAGATCATATATCTTCTTCACCAGCATGGCCACCAACTTAAAATTCCTATACAAGAAATCTCTGCTGTTTTCCAGCATGTAGGAAAACAAAGCACATCCACCACAGGTCATTATGACTGTTCCATTGTTGACCATATCCGCTGCATAGGGTAGCACCATACCTAAACAGAAAGAAACCGCTGTAACTCCCAAACTAATGATGATGCAGAAGGCTGAAAGACAACAGCAACAGACAGAACCTGGATTCCCCCACCATAACTCTACCTGGTTTTCTAGATGCCGTTCCTGATTTCTTCACCAGTGAAGCTGGTTTGGAACCTTTCTGAGCTGCACCTTTTCCTGCTGCTTTCCTGTCACTCATTTCCCTGAAACAGAATAGAGGCCAGCAGGTTTCTTATTAACTTTAAAGCACTAATGAGCTCAGCTTTGCATGAGCCAAGAGACAGCAACTGCTTTGGTCCTGCAAACACGAATGCATGTGAGTAGCCCCAGTAAATTCAATGGGATTACCTGAGTGTGTCTGCAGTATCAGGCCCACTTGTGGTAGGGATGTGGCGGGGAAGGGGAAGTTAATTCTGGTGCTAAGAAACCTCAGCATCTTTGTGGGATATCTTGGTCCCTTCCCCTAATGCTTGTCAAAAACATTTTCAAAGTGGTTTAGAACCTAAGGGAATTTTCATCTGAACAAATTCCAGATGTGTAGTGAAGAATAAGAGTACATATCAGTAATGTAGAGGTTTAAAAAATTACAAGCATGCTATACTTCTAAAAAAAAATACCCAGAAAATTCAAACTTAAGGCTCAATTTAAATATTTGACAATATAGAAATGTAGTTAACGCACCCAAACTATCTTAACTTTACCCAGGTTTTTATTACAGTCGTGCCCATAGCTCCCAGGCGAGATCCCAGAGGGATGTCCTTAGAAAAACTGCATAGAAATCAGATACAGCTTTATCCACCACCTTACACAACTCCGGGCACCAGTGACCTCCTCCACCAGGCGCCCGCGCCAGTAGAGTAGCGGCGCCCGCGGACTTTCCCCCCGTCCTCAGGAGACAAATACCGACGTGCCCACGGTCCACCCCGCCGCGCCGACTCCCTACCGGCCTCCCGCCCCCCCCGTCTGACCGACGCGGGCAGCGCCGCGGGCCCCGACCTGCTGTCCCGGGGCCGCCGTGGGAAAGTCGCGCCCGCCAGGATGAGCGCTCCGCCGGCGCCGCTCCAGCTCCCGCGGCCTTCGCCCGTAACGGCAGCCGCCCCAACCGTCACCCGGCAACGGCGACGCCGGAAGCGCACCTGTTCCCAACCGGAACTGAAAGGGCGGGTCTGACCCCTACACGTCGCGCCCCAGTTGGTGAAGTGACCGCCCCAGATCAGAACCCCGCCCACTTCCTGCAGCGTCAGGGCCTAACGATACCCCCAGGCCCAGCTTCCCCGGCTCCACCAATCCCCGCGCCGGTACCACGCGGCCCGGCTCCCCCGGCTCCACCAATCCCCGTTCCGGTACCATCATCCCTCCCCCGGCCCGGCTTCCCTGGCTCCACCAATCCCCGCGCCGGTACCACGCGGCCCGGCTCCACCAATCCCCGCTCCGGTACCACGCGGCCCGGCTCCCCCGGCTCCACCAATCCCCGCTCCGGTACCACCACCCCTCCCCCCCGGCCCGGCTTCCCCGGCTCCACCAATCCCCGCTCCGGTACCACGCGGCCCGGCTTCCCCGGCTCCACCAATCCCCGCGCCGGTACCATCATCCCTCCCCCCCCCCCCCCCGGCCCGGTTTCCCTGGCTCCACCAATCCCCGCGCCGGTACCACGCGGCCCCGCTCCCCCGGCTCCACCAATCCCCGCTCCGGTACCACGCGGCCCGGCTCCCCGGGCTCCACCAATCCCCGCTCCGGTACCACCACGCCTCCCCCCCGGCCCGGCTCCCCCGGCTCCCCCAATCCCCGCTCCGGTACCACGCGGCGCGGCTCCCCCGGCTCCACCAATCCCCGCTCCGGTACCACCACCCCTCCCCCTCGGCCCGACTTCCCCGGCTCCACCAATCCCCGCTCCGGTACCACGCGGCCCGGCTCCCCCGGCTCCACCAATCACCGCTCCGGTACCACCCCCGTTCCTCCCCCATGCCCATGCAGAGACCTAGTCCCCATTCCCCCCTAGATCTGCAGTGCTCCTGCAAGCATCGCCTTCTCCCGTCCCGGCCATGGCCCGTGCAAGCAGCGCCATCCCTCTCACCCTCCACCCCTGTACCAACCCACCATCCCTCACCCCGGTACCACTCCTCCACCCCAATTATCCCCAACTTGCCCCAGCCCCGTCGCCCATCCAGGTATAACCATCTCCCGCATCAGCTCTGTGGTACTAGCCCCCACACCATCATCGCCCATCTGGTGCCAGCTCCCCACACACACATCACCTCTCCAAAGGCTAAACCCACCCCCCATCCCACGTCAACATGGCTTTAAAGAAAAAAGGGTCGTGTCAAACAAGCCTGATTTCATTCTTAGATGGCATTACAAGTTTGGTTGCTAACGGTAACTATGTAGGTATAATATATGTAATGTTGTAGCAGATTTTAGGGTTGCCAAGCATCTGGTTTTTCAACGGAACACCCAGTCGAAAAGGGACCCTGGCAGTGCTGAGCGGGGCATTAAAAGTCCAGTCAGTGGCGCGGCAAGGCAAAGACAAGTTCCCTGCCTGCCCTGGCTCCAGCCGGCTCCCGGAAGCAGCCAGCATATCCCTGGGGGCCCTAGCCACAGAGGCTGCCAGGGAGGCTCTGCGCACTGCCACCACCTTGAGCGCTGGCTCCACAGCTCCCATTGGCTGGGACCACAACCAATGGGAGCTGCGGGGGCAGTGCCTGCAGGCAAGGGAAGCATGCGGAGCATCACTGGCCGGTACTGCACCTAGGAGCCAGGGACATGTCGCTGCTTCCGGGAACCACCTCAGACAAGCGCCGCCTGGAGCCTGTACCACACCCCGAACTCCCCCCATCCCTGAAACCCCTGCAGCCCAACTCCCTTCCAGAGCCTGCACCCCCTCCCACATGCCAACTGCCTGCCCCACCGTGAGCCCTCTCCTGCACCCAAACTCCCTTCCAAAGCCTGCACCCCCTCCCGCACTCCGAACCCCTTGGCCCCAGCCTGGAACATCAAACCCCTCATCCCTGGCCCACCCCAGAGCCCTCACCCCACCACATACCCTGTGACACAGCAGGGCGGGGGGAGTGTTGACCTGGGAATGTGGCAGGGGAGTTTCACAGGGGATGGGAGACCGGAGAGCCTGTAACCTGAGCCAGGAGGGGGAGGGGTAGGGGTAGGTAACACCTCTGCCCGGGAAACTGGACAAAGGCTGCAGGAGAGAGCCTGCTGGGGGGCGTTTTGGTTTCAGTTTGGGGCTGGGTGGAGGAACGCAGGGAACCCCAGGGCTGGGGGTTTAAGCTCCCTGCCCCCCAGAAGGACTTGACTGAGAGGTCCTGGTTGTACCCACAAGCTCTGTTTTAGAATGTGTTCCTATTGTCCAATAAACCTTCCGTTTTACTGGCTGGCTGAGAGTCTCAGGGAATCCCAGGAAGAGGGGTGCAGGCCCCAGATTCCCCCACACTCCGTGACAACTGGTGGTAGCGGTGGGATGTACTGCACCCCGTGAACGGTGCTTCCTGCAGTAAGTGACTGGGGAACAGTAAAATGAAGAGGGGATTGACGGGGACCAGGCGTGCTGAAGATTCAGAGAGAGACAGTTTCAGGGGGTGATTAAGCCCTGGGAGTGTGTGACCAGAGAGAAGGACTTTTGCAGTAACAGGGTCCCCCGGGGGATTGCAGCAAGCCGTCCCAGGGGCAGAGGAGTCTGCAGCTCGACCCTGGCAAAGAGGTGGTGACCTCAAGAAGGACTGGCACCCTAGGGGTTTTTCCTGGAAAAGTGGAAAGCTGCCCAGCCTGCGAGTGGCCAGCAGGGAGATGTACGCTAAATGCCTTAAGAGCAACCTGGTGGAGCTGTGCAGGCAGAGGGGGCTGCACATTGGGAGGTCCACCAAGGAACAGCTGATTGCCCAGTTAGAGGAGAAGGATCGCTTTGATGACCCAATCCCTGTCCCTGAGGGAAGCCGCCTGGTGGATGCAGCGTGGGCCCTGGGGCCTAACCGGGCTGGAAGGGGTCAGACTGCTGCCGAGGACATCCCGAGACCCTTCCTACCTATGCCTGGGGGAGCGGTTGGGGGAAGCCCAGCGAATACCGAGGGTACCCTGACCCCGGCAGCCATCAGGGGATCCTCCTGGCAGAGCTCCCCATCCCGGGAGCGGAGGGGGCTGGAATGGGAGAGGGAGATGAAAATGAGGGAGCTGGAGAATCATGAAAAGCAGCATCAGCATGAGGAGAAGCAACGTCAGCATGAGCAGGAGGAGAAGGAGAAACAGAGGCAGCATGAAGAGAAGCAGAGTCAGCATGAGCTGGAGCTGGCCAGGCTGAGGAGCCCCGGCTGTGGTGAGTGAGGGGGGACCCAAGACTGCAAGGAGCTTTGATAAGTTCTTCCTGGCCCAGCGTAAGGAGGGAGAGAACATAGCTTCCTGACTGCCTTTGAGAATGCCTGTGAGATGTGCCAGGTTGACCCTGCAGACAGGCTCCAGTTTCTCACCCCCTTACTGGACCCCAAAGCCGTGGAGGTGTACAGCCAAATGACAGGGGCGGAGGCAGGGGACTACGAACTGTTCAAAAAGGCCCTGCTCCGTGAGTTTGGGCTGACCCCCGAGATGTACCGGAAAAGGTTCCAGAGTCAGCGTAAAACGCCTGCGGTCACATGCCTACAACTGGTCAACCGAATGCAGGGATATACCCGCAAGCTGGGACCCAAGCTAAAGAGGACCTGCTTGACCTAATCGTACTGGAGCAACTGTATGAACAGTGCCCTTCCGACCTGAGGCTATGATTGGTGGACAAAAAGCTAGAGAACCCACAGCATGCAGGGCAGCTAGCCGACGAGTTTGTGAACAGTCGGTCAGGGGGTAGCAGGGAGGAGTCCCAAAAGAACAGGCCCCCCACGATGCAGAGAGAGAGTCACCATGGGACCTCCCAGCGGGGAAATATGGAGATCCCCCTCCCAAAGGGAACGCCTGGCGTCAGGACCACCCAGCCTGCTCGAGGGGACCAACGTGACATGAGCTGCTATCACTGTGGCCAGAGGGGCCACGTACGGACCCAGTGCCCCAGGCTCAGGGACAGACTGAGCAGACCCAACCTACCCAGAGTTAACTGGGTAGGAACCCAGCTGGACAAGGGGCAGACGGCCCAGGCAAAGCAGCTTACCACCTGCTCAGGAGGGAAGAGTACCCCAAGCCAGCTCCTCCAGAGGGCTGGATGCTCTGGACTCAGGGTTCGCGGTTTACAGGGTGGGCGCGGGGCTGTCCCTGCGGAGCGAGTGCCTTCTTCCCCTGGAGGTGGATGGGAAGAAGGTCAATGGATACTGGATTTCGGGCGCGGAGGTGATGCTGGCCCGGCCCGAGGTGGTGGCCCCAGATCGGGTGGTGCCCAACACTTACCTGACCCTAACGGGGGTGGGCGGGACCCCATTCAAGGTGCCCGTGGCAAGGGTACACTTGAAATGGGGGCCAAGGAGGGCCCCCAAGGACGTGGGGGTACACCACCATTTGCCCACTGAGGTTTTGATGGGGGGGACGTAGAGGATTGGCCAGGCAACCCCCAGACCGCCCTGGTTGTGACCCGTAGCCAGAGCTGGCGAGGGGCAATGCGCCCCGACCTCGGGGAGGGTACCTTGCCCAAGGCGCAGGACCCTACCCTGGTGGGGAGGGAGCACCGAGGGGCACGGCTCAGAGAGGCTGTGGCCTCAGACCCGGCCAGTGAGGGGAAACCGGGCCCCATCCCTTTCCCAGCCGCTGAATTCCAGGCCAAGTTGCAGAAAGATCCCTCCTTGTGGAAGCTCAGGGACCTGGCCGACCTCAGTGTGGTACGGACCATGAGGAGAGATTGCCAGGAGAGGTTCCTATGGGAGAAGGGGTTCCTGTACCGAGAATGGGCTCCCCAGGGGAAGTGGAGTCCTGTGGGATCAGGAGGCAGCTGGTGGTCCCCCAGAAGTATCGCCGCAAGCTACTGTACCTGGCCCATGACATCCCCCTCGCAGGGCACCAGGGAATCCGGTGCACCCAGCAGCAGTTGCTACAGAACTTTTACTGGCCTGGGGTCTTTACCACTGTCCGGCAGTATTGCCGATCCTGTGACCCCTGTCAGAGGGTGGGAAAGGCCCGGGACAAGGGGAAAGCAGCTTTGAAACCATTGCCTATCATAGAGGAACCTTTCCAGAAGGTGGCCATGGACATAGTGGGATCTCTCAGCAAGACGACCCGGTCGGGGAAGAAATACATTCTGGTGGTGGTAGATTTTGCCACCCGCTACCCCGAGGCAGTGCCCTTAGCCTCCATTGAAATTGACACCGTTGCAGATGCGCTCCTGACCATTTTCAGCCGAGTGGGGTTCCCCAAGGAAGGCTTGACAGACCAAGGATCCAAGTTCATGTCAGCCCTGCTCCGGTGCTTGTGGGAGAAATGTGGGGTCCAGCACAACTGGGCCAAGTACTGGATTGGGGCAAGTACTTACCTCACCTGCTGTTCGCGTACAGGGAGGTGCCCCAGGAGTCTACCGGGTTTTTGCCTTTCGAACTGTTATATGGAAGGAGGGTAAGGGGCCCCCGGACCTGATGAGACACGAATGGGAGGGGAAGGCCACTCCCAATGGAGAGTCAATGGAGTATGTCCTGATCTTCCGAAAGAGACTTGCTGAACTCATGGGCCTGGCCAGGGAGAATCTGGCCAGAGCCCAGAAGAAGCAGAAGGTCTGGTATGACCATATGGCGCGGGCCCATGCCTACGCCACCGGGGATCAGGTTCTCATCCCCGTGAGAAAGAACAAACTACAGGCCGCCTGGGAGGGCCCTTTCAAGGTTGTCAAGCAGCTAAATGAGGTGAACTCTGTGATGGAGCCATCTAACCGGGCGCACCACCACCGGGTGTACCATGTGAATATGATGAAGCCATACTATGCCAGGGGGAATGTGGTGTTGGCCGTGTGTGGACATTGGGAGGAGCAGGGAGATGACCCTTTAGTAGATCTATTCCCTGGGACCAGAGCTGGTTCACCCCTGGAAACAATTTCCCTCTCGGATCAGCTAACCCCTGCCCAGCAAGCTGAGATCAGGGGGGTGCTGCATCCGTACGGACAGCTGTTTTCCAACCAGCCTAGACGCACTAATCTGACTGTCCACTGGGTGCAGACGGGGTCGCACCCGCCGATAAGATGCTCCCCCTTCCGAGTCACAGGGAAAACTGCTCAGGACCTGGAAAGAGAGGTCAGGGACATGCTGGCTTTGGGAGTGATCCAGCCATCTGCCAGCCCTTGGGCCTTGCCGGTGGTGCTGGTCCCCAAAAAGGACGGGTCGATCCAGTTCTGTGTGGACTATCGGAAGCTCAGTGCCATCACTATATCTGATGCCTACCCCATGCCCAGGCCTGATGAGCTCCTAGACAAATTGGGAGGAGCTCAATACCTTACCACTGGATGCAGATGCCCGGCTGAAATTGGCCTTTATCACCCCTCTGGGGCTCTATGAGTTTCTGACCCTGCCTTTCGGCCTCAAGGGAGTGCCATCCACCTTCCAGCGCCTGGTGGACCAGCTACTGAGGGGGATGGAGAGTTTTGCCGTGGCGTATATTGATGACATCTGTGTCTTTAGCCAGACCTGGGAGGACCATGTGTCCCAGGTTAGACAAGTGCTGGACCAACTCCAGGGGGCTGGGCTGACTGTAAAAGCGGAGAAGTGCAAGGTGGGGATGATGGAAGTATCTTACCTGGGCCATCGGGTGGGGAGCAGCCGCCTAAAGCCGGAACCAGCCAAGGTGGAGGTGATCAGAGACTGGCCCGCTCCCCACACCAAAAAGCTGGTCCAAGCCTTTATTGGGATGGCAGGATACTACCGAAGATTTGTGCCCCACTTTAGCGCCATCGCCACCCCATCACTGAACTATGCAAGAAGGGGAAGCCAGACAAGGTGGTCTGGACCGAGCAGTGCCAGGAGGCTTTCCGGGCGCTGAAGGATGTTCTGGTCAGTGGCCCAGTTCTGGCAAACCCAGACTTTGACAAGCCCTTTATGGTGTTCACCGACACCTCAGACACGGGACTGGGGGCGGTGTTAATGCAGGAGGATGAAAAGGGGGAGAGACACCCCATCGTGTACCTGAGCAAGAAGTTGCTACCCTGGGAGCAACACTATGCGGCCATCGAGAAGGAGTGCCTGGCCATGGTGTGGGCCCTCAAAAAACTAGAGCCCTATCTCTTCGGGCGACACTTCACCGTCTACACCGACCACTCTCCCCTGACCTGGCTGCACCAGATGAAAGGAGCCAACGCCAAACTCCTGAGGTGGAGCCTGCTTCTGCAGGATTACGACATGGACGTGGTCCATGCGAAGGGAAGTGCCAACCTGATAGCGGATGTGCTGTCCTGGAGAGGGAGCCCTGAACTTCCCCAGGTCACTGGTCAGAGCGACCCCGCTCAGTTCAGTCTCGAAGGGGGGAAAGATGGGATGCAGCAGGGATGGGGGAGTGGTGACCTGGGAATGTGGCAGGGGAGTTTCACTGGGGATGGGAGACTGGAGAGCTGGTAACCTGAGCCAGGAGGGGGAGGTGACACCTCTGCCCGGGAAACTGGACAAAGGCTGCAGGAGAGAGCCTGCGGGGGGGGGGGAATCCCAGGAAGAGGGGTGCAGGCCCTGGACTCCCCCACACTCCGTGACAACACCCTGGCCCACCCCAGAACCCTCACCCCACCACATACCCCAACCCCCTTCCCCAGCCCAGAGTCCTCTCACACACCCTAGACCCCTAATTTCTGGCCCCACCCCAGAGCCCACACCACCAGCCAGAGCCCTCAACCTCACCCCTTTCCACACCCAAACCTTCTGCCTCAGCACGGAGTACCCTCTTACACTCCAAACCCCTTGGCCCCCCCAGCCCAGAGCTGCCTCCTGCACCCCAAAACCCTTGTTCCTAGCCCCACCCCAGAGCCTGCACCCCCAGCCAGAGCCCTCACCCCCAGCCCAGAGCCTGTACCCCCTACCACACCCGAAACCTTCTGCCCCAGTCCGGAGCTCCCTCCCACACTCTGAACCCCCTTAGCTCCATCCCCTAGCCTGGAACCCCCTCCTGCACCGCAAACCTCTCATCCCTGGCCCACCCCAGAGCTTGCAGCCACAGCCGGAGCCCTCACCCCCTCCTGCACTCCAACCCCCTGCCACAGCCTGGTGAAAATGAGCGAGTGAGGGTGGGGGAGAGCAAGCAACAGAGGGAGGGGGAATGGAGTGAGTGGAGGGGGAGGGGCCTTGAAGAAGGGGCGGGGCCTTGGGGAAGGGGACAGGGCAAGGATGTTTGGTTTTCTGCAGTCAGAAAGTTGGCAACCCTAGAATTGGTCCCAGGATATTAGAGAGACAAAGTGGAGGAGGTAATATCTTTTAATGGACCAATTTCTGTTGGTGAGAGAGAGACACTTTCGAGCTCACCCAGACCTGAAGACTCTGTGTAGTCTGAAATCTTCTCTCTCTCACCAACAGAAGTTGGTCCAATAAAAGATATTACCTCCCCCACCTTGTCTCTTTACATATAATATACTTGGAGTTTCTGTAAGGCATTTTACTTATTACCCAGGACATTCTGATTTTAAAAGTAGCACTATAAATATCAATAAAGCACATGTTAAATGAATTAAGAATTGGCTGACTGGTCGGGGTGTCATTAGTGAATGGGGATGTTTCTAGTGGGGCTCTGCGGGGATTGGTTCTAGGTCTGAGACAATTCAACGTTATTAATGATTTGGCAGAAAGTATAAAATCACTGCCAGTAAAATTTGCAGGTGACAAAAGACTGGCAGAGTGGTAAATAATGATAAGGACAGGGCAGTCATATTGAAACAAAACATGTTTTTATCCAGCCAAATGCAGTTATACAGCAAGTAACAAAAAATCCAGGCCATACCTACAGAATGGGGCATGTATCCTGGAAAGCAGTGGCTGAAAAGCATTTAGGGGTCATAGTGGACAAGCAATTCATCATGAGCTCCCAGTTTGGTGCTGTAGCAAAATAGGGTAATGCGATCCTTGGATACATAAACAGAGCAGTAGTGAGTAAGAGTAAGAGTAGGGAGGGGATTTTACCTCTGTTGGTGAGATCAATATTGGAATATTATGTCCAGTTCAAGTGTCCACATTTTTTAAAAAGGAAGAATTTAAGAAGGTGCAGAAAAGATGTGAAGGTCTGGGGAAAATATGAAAACTTTAAAAAAAAGAGGGGAGTTTCCTTTTTTTTTTTTTTTAAACAAAGGCCTAGTATGGAAACATTGGAAATTTTGGGAAACTGTTATATGAAATATATTCACTCTGAGTGAACAGTGAAAGAGGAATGAAAAAAAAAAAAAAAAAAAGGAAAAACTTGAGCAATGCTAGCATTTCCAAGAAAAAAAACTAGTAACTTTAGATTATATTATCCTGGTTCATAAGATGGCTAGTTTTATCTACAATTACAACACTATATATATGATAATGCACTGTTAAATACTCTGGTATTATTGTTACTATAAAGTTTGGCCAGTGTACATGGCAGAGGGGCATTGCTGGCGCATGACGGCATCTATCACATTGGTAGACGTGCAGGTGAACGAGCCCCGGATGGCGTGGCTGATGTGGTTGGGTCCTCTGATGGTGTCGCTAGAGTAGATATGGGGACAGAGTAGGCAATGAGGTTTGTTACAGGGATTGGTTCCTGGGTTAGTGTTTCTGTGGTGCAGCAACTACACACTACACCACAGAAACACTAACCCAGGAACCAATCCCTGTAACAAACCTCGTCACCTACTCTGTCCCCATATCTGCTCTAGCGACACCATCAGAGGACCCAACCGCATCAGCCACACCAGCAGGGGCTCATTCACCTGCACGTCTGCCAATGTGATATGCGCCAGCAATGCCCCTCTGCCATGTACATTGGCCAAACCAGACAGCCTCTATGCAAAAGAATAAACGGACACAAATCAGACATCAGGAATGGTAACATACAAAAGCCAGTCGGAGAACACTTCAATCTCCCTGCACATTCTATAACAGATTTAAAAGTAGTCATACTTCAACAAAAAACTTCAAAAACAGACTTTAAAGAGAAACTGCAGAACTAAAATTCATTTGCAGATTTAACACCATTAATTTGGGCTTGAAAAGAGACTGGGAGTGTCTACAAAAGCAACTTTCCCTCTCTTGGTATTGATACTTCCTCATCAATTATTGGGAGTGGACTACATCCAGCCTGATTGAATTGGCCCTGTCAACACTGGTTCTGCACTTGTAAGGTAAATCCCTTCTCTTCATGTATAATAATGCCTGCATCTGTAATTTTCACTCCATGTATCTGAAGAAGTGGGTTTTTTACCCACGAAAGCCTATGTCCAAATAGTTAGTCTTTATGGTGCCACCTGACTCCTCATTGTTTCTGTGGATACAGATGAACACAGCTACCCCCTGATACTTAAAAAAATCTGTAACTGACAGGTGAAACTAGAGGGGGCTAATGCTAATTCCAGCCCTCTGCTCTTAGACCCCCTTCAGCTGTCAATCTTGTTTATTAATAAAGTGGTGGATGTCCTCCACCAGCTACACCTATGAAGGAACATGCAATACAATTGAGAGTCACTTTGTGGATCTGGGATGGCAGCAAGGCAGGTGATAGTCTCACAGAGTCTCTTGGTATCAAATACCAGGCCAGAGATGAGAAGACAGACTGGAGACCAAACAATGGAGTCATCAGGGCTGTAGATAGTATAGATGTGTGTTTGAATTTGCTGAACAATTAATAGCTTCTATGTTAAGAGTCAGTCAGGATTAGAATCTGTATTTAAACAGGAGAGACCTCCTGGATACTGACATGAGAGATACTGGCTACTGACTCAGGATAAAAACTGGCAAGGCTTGTTAGTCAGCTTCAGAGTAAGTAGGAAGAGAGGAGGAAGGGGAGCTTGCACTTAACCCAGATAATCTTGTATATGCTATACTGCATATGTGCAAAATAAGAAAGTGACTGGAACTGATCAGAAACAAGAGGAATGAGTATTATTAATAGACTTTAAGGCCAAAGGGATCATTATGATCATCTAGTCTGATCTCTTGCCTAACACAGACCAGAAAATTTAAAACACCAGGAAGAGTCGGTGCACAAACACAAGGAGCATGGGAAACAAGGAAGAAAAACTACAAGTGACTTTGCCCACTGGGTCTCTACGGCTCTTGGCAGGCAACTCCACCCCCTGGGTCTCTAGGGCTTTCCATCTGTCTTCAGTTATAAGTTCTTTGGTGGTAGATAATCTCTTTTTATTTGTTTCTCGTACATGGTTGGCCTTTAACAAGTAAGAAATTTTTCATACGTCTAGCTCCCTCTATTCCTGTCTCTCTCCTGTACAGTGAAAGTGACATTCCAGTCTGAGAATTATTCCACTTTATTTCATTTAGGTACAAAAGTAGGTGGCTGTGAGGCTCAGATACTAAATTGTAGGGGCCACTGAGATAGATAGATGTAGATTTAGATGGGTGGGAGGCGCGGGGAAGGAGCGGGAGGCGCTGATCTGTGAGGCCCACCAGCGGGCAGGAAGGGCTGAGGGCTGGGAGGGGGAGCTGATAGGGTGGCTGTCATTTTTTCACCATGGGTGCTCCAGCTCTGGAGCACGCACGGAGTCTGCGCCTATGATCCCAACTATACATATAAAATGATGGGGTCTAAATTAGTTACTGTTACTACCCAAGAGAGATCTTGGAGTCATTATGGATAGTTCTCTGAAAACATCCACTCAGTGTGCAACAGCAGTCAAAAAAGCGAACCGAATGTTGGGAAAGGGATAGATAAGAAGACAGAAAATATCCTATTGCCTATATATAAATCCATAGTACGCCCACATCTTGAATACTGCATGCAGATGTGGTTTCCCCATCTTAAAAAGATATGTAGGAATTTGAAATGGTTCAGAAAAGGGAAACAAAAATGATTAGGGATATGGAACAGCTTCCATATGAGGAGAGATTAATAAGGTTTGGACTTTTCAGCTTGGAAAAGAGGCTACTAAGGGGGGATATGATAGAGGTCTATAAAATCATGACTGGTGTGGAGAAAATAAATAAGGAAGTGTTATTTACTCCTTCTCATAACACAAAAACTAAGAGTCACCAAATGAAATAGGCAGCAGGTTTAAAACAAAAGGAAATATTTCTTCACACAATGCACGGTCAACCTGTGGAACTCTTTGCTAGAGGACGTTGTGAAGGCTAAGACTGTAACAGGGTTCAAAAAAGAACTAGATAAATTCATGGAGGACAGTTCCATCAACGGCTATCAGCCAGGATGGATAGGGATGATGTCCCTAGCCTCTGTTTGCCAGAAGCTGGGAATTGGCAACGGGATGGATCACTTGACGATTACCTGTTCTGTTTGTCCCCTCTGGGTCACCTGGCATTTGTCACTGTTGGAAGACATGATACTGGGCTAGATGGACCTTTGGTCTGACCAAGTATGGCCGTTCTTATGTTCTTATATCCTACTTTCCTTCCAGCCTCTCCTCCCCCCAGCCTTTCGGGAAATGTATTAATTCCCCACAGCTGGTCATGCCCCACTGCCCTGTACATACCTGCAGTAAAGGCCAACCGCAATGGTCCTTTCTAAAGAGAATGGGCTAATTTTTTTGCTGGTGACCTAGAGATAGGGCATTTTACACCCCTCACAAAAAAGCAGAGTCATTTAAGGTGAAAAAGATGAGAAGCATAAACAGTAGGATGCTGCCAATAGAGTTAAGAGGGTTTACAGTTTCAGTCTCTACTTCCTGTTTGGTTTGTTAATGACTTAACTTCTTGTCATCAAGACAAATAAAGAACAGAAACAATAGAATATCTCAGAAAAGCTCATGGTGTGCCCATGAAAGTGAGGAGGTGAGACAAGCTCCCATGGGTGGGGGAGAAGAGAGGAGACAGATAAACTCTCATCATGATGAGCTTTTGTGATGCTGGCCAGGCTGAGCAAATTATTTGTGACAAGGTCGGTGAAGGGCTTATCAACCACAGATCTTACATAGATCATTGTGAGGCTGAGATCCTGCTGTAAAGCTGTGTTGTGCCTGTGCGAGGCAGATGTTTATTAATTGGGTTTAACTGGCCAATGGTCTTTCCAGCAACTGGCTGGTGTTTTCTTTGTCTATTTCTTCCTATTATAACTTGTAGAGGGAAGGGATGACCTCAATGCTTTGGGTGTGAGGGGTCTGTCTCTCTTCTGCACTTTGGCAACTCTCATGTAGCATGTCATGCGAAAAAAGTCCTGGATCAGAACTGGATGGTCAGCCTCAGTGACAGTGGTGGTGATCTAGGGTGTGCCAGGTACTCAGAGAGCAGCTAGACTGCTTCACTCCCCAGCTGCTGGTAATGCGTCAGATGCCAAGGTATAGAAAATGTTCTCAGCAACCCTGTGTGCTAGACTGCTGCTGTGTTCTGGGAATGGACAACACTAGAGAAGCCTAGAGTAGTGCAAAGCGGGGGTGCAAATGGGAGGCTGACTTTATACTCCCCTCCATTTACTTGCTCCAAGCAACCCATGTCCTGATGCAGTGCTGGGACCTGGCAGCAGTGCAAGGGAATTGGAGAGACCAAGGGTACTGCTTCATGGGTCACAAATTAAAAACTTCCAGACCCACGAGATTTAGCGGCTAAACTGGTTCCTAGAGGTGAGGGTGGGACCCAGGTTCTGCTCCTCTTGAGAGGGTGGAGATCCTCTAGCTGTTGGAGGCATCTCATTGATGGAGGGAGGTTTTATATAGACACAATATGTATTTTAAGAGCTATAGCAATTGCAGTTTCGCTCATTTGATGACTGTGTCCTACTGTCTCTGCTGCTGGGAAGAAGGAGGAAAGAGATGATGCTACAGAGCCTGTTAAGTTCTCCTCTGCCTGCCGTCGCTGGTGTGATACATGAAGTGGTGTGGGGGAGGGGGGACGGAGTAGCTCCCTTTGATGGACACCCAGCCAGCCAGTTAGCTGTAAAATCCCTCTTGGTCTGTTCTCTGCTTCCTTTACCTGTAAAGGGTTAACAAACCCCCAGGTAAAAGAAAAGGAGTGGGCATCTGACCAAAAGGGTCAATGGGAAGGCAGAACTTTTTAAAATTGGGAAAGAAACTTTCCTTTTGTCTATTGTTCTCTGGGCTGCAGGGACATTGGAAAAAGGCTAATGTAGTGCCCATCTTTAAAAAAGGGAAAGGAGGATCCTGGGAACTACAGCTCAGTCAGCCTCACCTCAGTCCCTGGAAAAATCATGGAGCACGTCCTCAAGGAATCAATTCTGAAGCACTTAGAGGAGAGGAAAGTGATCAGGAACAGTCAGCATGGATTCACCAAGGGAAAGTCATGCCTGACTAATCTAATTGCCTTCTATGATGAGATAACTGGCTCTGTGGATGAGGGGAAAGTGGTGGACATGTTGTTCCTCGACTTTAGCAAAGATTTTGACACGGTCTCTCACACTATTCCTGCCAGCAAGTTAAAGAAGTATGGGCTGGATGAATGGACTATAAGGTGGATAGAAAGCTGGCTAGATGGTCGGGCTCAACGGGTAGTGATCAATGGCTCTATGTCTAGTTGGCAGCCGGTATTAAGTGGAGTGCCCCAAGGGTCGGTCCTGGGGCCAGTTTTGTTCAATATCTTCATAAATGATCTGGAGGATGGTGTGGATTGCACCCTCAGCAAGTTTGCAGAGGACACTAAACTGGGAGGAGAGGGAGATACGCTGGAGGGTAGGGATAGGATACAGAGGGTCCTAGACAAATGAGAGGATTGGGCCAAAAGAAATCTGATGGGGTTCAACAAGGACAAGTGCAGAGACCTGCACTTAGGACGGAAGAATCCCATGCACCACTACAGACTAGGGACCGAATGGCTCGGCAGCAGTTCTGCAGAAAAGGACCTAGGGGTTACAGTGGACGAGAAGCTGGATATGAGTCAACAGTGTGCCCTTGTTGCCAAGAAGGCCAATGGCATTTTGGGATGTATATGTAGAGGCATTGCCAGCAGATCGAGGGACGTGATCGTTCCCCTCTATTCGACATTGGTGAGGCCTCACCTGGAGTACTGTGTCCAGTTTTGGGCCCCACACTACAAGAAGGATGTGGAAAAATTGGAAAGAGTCCAGCGGAGGGCAACAAAAATGATTAGGGGACTGGAACACATGACTTATGAGGAGAGGCTGAGGGAACTGGGATTGTTTAGTCTGCGGAAGAGAAGAATAAGGTGGGATTTGATAGCTGCTTTCAACTACCTGAAAGGGGGTTCCAAAGAGGATGGCTCTAGACTGTTCTCAGTTGTAGCAGATGACAGGACAAGGAGTAATGGTCTCAAGTTGCAGTGGGGGAGGTTTAGGTTGGATATTAGGAAAAACTTTTTCACTAGGAGGGTGGTGAAACACTGGAATGTGTTACCTAGGGAGTTGGTGGAATCTCCTTCTTTAGATATTTTTAAGGTCAGGCTTGACAAAGCCCTGGCTGGGATGATTTAGTTGGGGATTGGTCCTGCTTTGAGTAGGGGGTTGGACTAGATGACCTCCTGAGGTCCCTTCCAACTCTGATATTCTATGATTCTATGACATGGAGCAGCAATGCTATAAGCAGAAATGCTGTGTAAGGTTTGAACCAGGTATGAAAAGGTATCTTCCATACCTAGAAGAAATTATGTGGATAGGGAACATTTAGCTAGATGCGATCAGGTTTATCTTTATTTGGCTTGTGGCTCTCCTCTGTGCTAACCCCAGATGCTTTTGTTTGCTTGTAACCTTTAAGATGAACCCCCAAGAAAGCTATTTTGGGTGCTTAATTTTTGTAATTGTTTCTTTTAAGATGTAGTAAAAAGCCTACATTCCAGATGTAATTTTTTCCTTCTTGTTTGTAAAAAAAATTTACCTTTTTTAAGAACAGGATTGGATTTTTGGTGTCCTAAGAGGTTTGTGCATGTTGTTTGATTAGCTGGTAGCCACAACTAATTTTGTTTGTTTTCTTTCTCAGCTCCTGCCCAGAGCGGGGGTGAAAGGGCTTGAGGGTACTCCCCAGGGAGGAATTCCCAAGTGCTCCTTCCTGGGTTCAAAGCGGGTTTTTTTGCATTTGCGTGGTGGCAGCATTTACCAAGCCAAGGTCAGAGAAAATCTGTAACCTTCAGAGTGTAATACAAGCCTGAAGTGGCAAGTATTAATTTTTGAATGCATCCGATGAGGTGAGCTGTAGCTCACGAAAGCTTATGCTCAAATAAATTTATTAGTCTCTAAGGTGCCACAAGTCCTCCTTTTCTTTTTGTGAATACGGGCTGACATGGCTGCTGCTCTGAAACCTATTAATTTTTAAAATCCTTGCAGGCCCCCACTTCCTGCACTCAGAGTGAGGGCAGGGTGGGGATTCAGCCTTGACAGCTGGTTTTTCCAGTCCCAGGGGAAAGGTCTTTCCCTTTGTGCTGCTGCAGCTGAGGAAGGAGAAGAGAAAATTTCTTGTTGTATTTTACAGAAAAGATCAATCAAATACAGGAGCCAGAGTAGGTAGAAAACTCTAATCCAGACCAACAGTGTTACCCTCCCCACCATCCCTCACACAATTTTCATCCCTTGACACCACCTGAAGCATAGCAACCCCTGAGAAATATTTGAGCCACCACTTATGAGGCATGCTTCAAATGTATACTAGCATAGCTATATTGGTGAAGGGTGTGCCCCGAGAGTGTGTGAGGAGTCTCCCATGCATAGCTTTGACTCCAGAGGACGTTAGGAAGAGGGGAAGCCACAGCTATGCCCCGTTTTATCCTCTTCCCCCTCCACCCCCCCCCCACTCCCCCCAGTGCAGCAGTCCCTGCTTTGGCTGCTTCTGCAGCTGCTCCTACTAACTGTAATCTGGCTCATTTCTTCTTGTTTACCTCTTTCTTTCTTTCATCCCCTGTTGCATTCTGTCATTAACCTAGATTGAGAGCAATCTGGCTACAGACTGTGCCTCTTCAACTACTGCACCATCTCCCTTCTCTTTTTCATCTCTCAACATATTGAATGTGGTGTTTACCATTCCTTTCTGGAGTTCTTTTCCTCCAGTTCCTTCCTAGAGCCTCTTCAATCTGGCTTTGCCTCTTGCACTCAACTAAAACCACTCTCACCAAAGTCTCTAATGATCTCTTCTTAGCCGAATCTCAGAACCAGTACTCTATCCTTTTATAGATTCTGAAGCCAGAAGGGGCCACTTTGATCGTCTCACTTAGCCCTGGTCTACATTACGAGTTTAGGTCAAATTTAGCAGCATTAGATTGACTTAACCCTGCACCCATCCACATGATGAAGCCATTTTTGTCGACTTAAAGGGCTCTTAAAATTGATTTTTGTACTCCTCCCTGATGAGGGCATTAGCGCTGAAATCGACATCGCCGGGTCGAATTTGGGGTAGTGTGGACACAATTCGACGGTATTGGCCTCCGGGAGCTAACCCAGAGTGCTCCATTGTGACCGCTCTGGACAGCGCTTTCAACTCAAATGCACTAGCCAGGAACACAGGAAAAGCACCGGGAACTTTTGCATTTCTTTTCCTGTTTGGCCAGCGTGGTGAGCTCATCAGCACAGGTGACCATGCAGTCCCAGAATCACAAAAGAGCTCCAGCACGGACTGAACGGGAGGTACTGGATCTGATCGCTGTATGGGGAGACGAATCCGTGCGATCAGAACTCCGTTCCAAAAGATGAAATGCCAATATATTTGAAAAAATCTCCAAGGGCATGATGGACAGAGGCTATAACAGGGACCTGCAGCAGTGCCGCATGAAAATTAAGGAGTTCAGGCAAGCCTACCAAAAAAACAAAAAGGCAAATGGCCGCTCCGGGTCAGAGCCCCCCCAAGACATGCCGCTTCTATGATGAGCTGCATGCAATTCTAGGGGGTGCCCCTACAACTACCCCACACCTATACATGGACTCCTGCAAGTGGGGAGTCTCACGCAACAGGGATGAAGATTTTGGGGACGAGGAAGATGAGGAGGAGGACGAGGATAGCGCACAACAGGCAAGTGGAGAAACCATTCTTCCCAACAGCCAGGAACTGTTTATCACCCTGGAACCAATACCCTCCCAACCCTCCCAAGGTGGGCTCCCGGACCATGAAGCCGAAGGAGGCACCTCTGGTGAGTGTACCTTTGTAAATATAATACATGGTTTAAAAGCAAGTGTGTTTAATGATTAATTTGCCCTGAAGACTTGGGATGCATTCACGGCCAGTACAGCTACTGGAAAAGTCTGTTAACGTGTCTGGGGATGGAGTGGAAATCCTCCAGGGACATTATTAAGGGGACATTCAGAGGTGACTGTTCCTGCTGGGCTGTTTGCCTGTGGCTGAAAAGAAATCATCCCCTCTTTTAGCCACGCGGTGGGTGGGAGCCCTTTCACACTGAGCTGTTCACGTTTGGCAGGTAGGGGTCTTCCCTGATACTAGTCACGCGGTGGGAGGAGGGGTGAAGCGATCATCCCAGAGAATTGGGGGAGGAGGGTTAGTTGGGTTTGTGCTGCACGTTAACCTGAAAACCGCAGCCTTTCCTTTTAAATGACCAATCCAACGGGTGCCTGGTATGGGAAAGGAGGGCACTGCTGTTTGAAACCATTCCCACATGTTATGAAGGTTGAAGAAGCCTAAAGACTGTGGCTTACCATGGCTGCCTGCAAGCCAAATTCTGTTTCCCAGCCCTGCGTGTGTGATCTCTCACACCAAACTGGCAGGCCCTCAATATAAGAGGCAAAATGCGACCTTGTACAGAAAGCACATGTACTATGTAATGTTAACAGCTTGGTTCACCGTGAAAGAGTCTAACCATTGTTCTCTAAAATGTGTCTTTTTAAATACTACTCTCCCTTTTTTTCCTCCCGCAGCTGCAAATGTTTCAACGCTCCCCTTATCATCTCCATCCCAGAGGCTAGTGCATATAAGAAGGCAAAAAAAAAATGCACTCATGATGAAATGTTCTGAGCTCATGCACTCCTCCCGCACTGAAAGAGCTCAGCAGAATGCATGGAGGCAAACAATGTCAGAGTCCAGGAAAGCAGAAAATGAACGCGAGGACAGGAGGGACAGGCACGATGAAAGGTTGCAGGAGCAAGAGGAGAGGTGGTGGCAACGTGATGAGAGGAGGCAGGATGCAATGCTGGGGCTACTGGGGGATCAAACTGATATGCTCCAGCATCTGGTGGAGCTGCAGGAAAGGCAACAGGGGCACAAATCACCGCTGCAGCCCCTGTGTAACCGCCCACACTCCTCCCCAATTTCCATAGCCTCCTCATCCAGACACCCAAGAACGCAGGGGAGGGGGCTCTGGAGTCAAAGTTATGCAGGGGAACCCAGCCACTCCACCCCAGAGGACTGCCCAAGCAACAGAAGGCTGGCATTCAATAAGTTTTGAAGTGCAGTGTGGCCTTGTCCTTCCCTCCTCCACCACCCTATCCGATGCTTCCCTCCTTCCCCACTCCTCCCAGGCTACCTTGGCAGTTATCCCCCTATTTGTGTGATGAATTAATAAAGAATGCCTGATTTTGAAACAACAATGACTTTATTGCCTCTACACGCAGTGATCGAAGCGGGGAGGGCGGTTGGTTACAGGGAAGTAGAGTGAACCAAGGTGGTGGGTTTTCATCAAACAGAACTGTCACGCTGTAGCCTGGTCAGCCATGAAACTGGTTTTCAAAGCTTCTCTGATGTGCAGCGCACCCTGCTGTGCTCTTCTAACCGCCCTGGTGTCTGGCTGCGCGTAATCAGCTGCCAGGCAATTTGCCTCAACATCCCACCCTGCCATAAACGTCTCCCCCTTACTCTCACAGATATTGTGGAGCACACAGCAAGCAGCAATAACAATGGGAATATTGGTTTCGCTGGAGGTCTAACCAAGTCAGTAAACTGTGCCAGCGTGCTTTAAAATGTCCAAATGCACATTCTACCACCATTCTGCACTTGCTCAGCCTATAGTTGAATAGCTCCTGACTACTGTCCAGGGTGCCTGTGTATGGCTTCATGACCCATGGCATTAAGGGGTAGGCTGGGTCCCCAAGGATACATATAGGCATTTCAACATCCCCAACAGTTGTTTTCTGGTCTGGGAAGTAAGTCCCTTCCTGCAGCTGTTCAAACAGACCAGAGTTCCTGAAGATGCGAGCGTCATGTACCTTTCCCAGCCATCCCACGTTGATGTTGGTGAAACGTCCCTTGTGATCCACCAGTGCTTGCAGCACCACTGAAAAGTACCCCTTGCGGTTTATGTACTCGTTGGCTTGGTGCTCCGGTGCCAAGATAGGGGTATGGGTTCCTTCTATGGCCCCACCACAGCTAGGGAATCCCATTGTGGCAAAGCCATCCACTATGACCTGCACATTTCCCAGAGTCACTACCCTGGATAGCAGCAGCTCAGTGATTGCATTGGTTACTTGGATCACAGCAGCCCCCACAGTAGATTTGTCCACTCCAAATTGATTCCTGACTGACGGGTAGCTGTCTGGCATTGCAAGCTTCCAGAGGGCTATCGCCATTTGCTTGTGAACTGTGAGGGCTGCTCTCATCTTGGTATTCTTGTGCTTCAAGGCAGGGGAAAGCAAGTCACAAAGTTCCATGAAAGCGCCCTTACGCATGCGAAAGTATCTCAGCCACTGGAAATCATCCCAGACCTGCAACACTATGCGGTCCCACCAGTCTATGCTTGTTTCCCGGGCCCAGAATTGGCGTTCCATGGTATGAGCCTGCCCCACTGCCACCAGGATGTCCAAATTGCCAGGGCCCGTACTTTGAGAGAAGTCTGTATCCATGTCCTCATCACTCTTGTCACCGTGCTGCGGTTGCCTTCTCGCCTGCTTTTGCAGGTTCTGGTTCTGCACATACTGCAGGATAATATGTGAGGTGTTTACAATGCTCATAACCACTGCAGTGATCTGAGCGGACTCCATGCTTGCCGTGGTATGGTGTCTGCAGGAGAGCAGAGTTGCAGCGGAAGTGGTGGCTGATGACAGATGCCACGAGAATAGATATTTATAGAGAATGACGAGAGGACCTGCAAGGTGGATTCATGAGAGCAGAGTTGCAGCAGAAGCGGTGGAGGATGACGTTTAACACTGCGCACATTTCCCGAGGAAGGACACACGTAGCCGGGAGCCCATGACAGACAACATGGAGAAATTCGCCATTGAGACAATAGTAGCAGAGCAGAGTTGCAGCAGAAGTGGTGGGTGATGATGGTTAGAGTCCTCCTACATTGTCTGCTGAAAGCAGAATGGCGTCCACATGGAAAAAAGGCGCAAAATGATTGTCTGCCATTGCTTTCATGGAGGGAGGGGTGACTGACGACATGTACCCAAAACTACCCACGACAATGTTTTTGGCCCATCAGGCATTGGGAGCTTAACCCAGAATTCCAATGGGCAGCGGAGACTGTGGGAACTGTGAGATAGCTACCCACAGTGCACCACTCCGTAAGTTGATGCTAGCCACGGTAGTGAGGATGCACTCTGCCGACTTAATGCACTTAGTGTGGACATACACAATTGTCATAAATATAAAGGGAAGGGTAAAAACCTTTAAATCCCTCCTGGCCAGAGGAAAAGCCCTTTCATCTGTAAAGGGTTAAGAAGCTAAGATAACCTCACTGGCACCTGACCAAAATGACCAGTGAGGAGACAAGATACTTTCAAAGCTGGAGGGGGGTGAGGAACAAAGGGTTCTCTCTGTCTGTGTGATGCTTTTGCCGGGACCAGAGCAGGAATGCAGGTCAGAACTCCTGTAAAGAGTTAGTAAGCAATCTAGTTAGATATGCATTAGATTCTGTTTTGTTTAAATGGCTGATAAAATAAGTTGTACTGAATGGAATGTATATTCCTGTTTTTGTGTCCTTTTGTAACTTAAGGTTTCGCCTAGAGGAATTCTCTGTGTTTTGAATCTGATTACACTGTAAGGTATTTAGCATCCTGATTTTACAGAGGTGATTCTTTTACTTTTTCTTTAATTAAAATTCTCTTTTAAGAACAGGTTTCAGAGTAACAGCCGTGTTAGTCTGTATTCGCAAAAAGAAAAGGAGTACTTTGGCACCTTAGAGACTAACCAATTTATTTGAGCATAAGCTTTCGTGAGCTACAGCTCACTTCATCGGATGCATACTGTGGAAAGTGTAGAAGATCTTTTTATACACACAAAGCATGAAAAAATACCTCCCCCCACCCCACTCTCCTGCTGGTAATAGCTTATCTAAAGTGATCACTCTCCTTACAATGTGTATGATAATCAAGTTGGGCCATTTCCAGCACAAATCCAGGGTTTAACAAGAATATCAGGGGGGGCGGTGGGGGGTAGGAAAAAACAAGGGGAAATAGGTTACCTTGCATAATGACTTAGCCACTCCCAGTCTCTATTCAAGCCTAAGTTACTTGTATCCAATTTGCAAATGAATTCCAATTCAGCAGGCTATCGCTGGAGTCTGGATTTGAAGTTTTTTTGTTGTAATATCGCAACTTTCATGTCTGTAATCGCGTGACCAGAGAGATTGAAGTGTTCTCCGACTAGTTTATGAATGTTATAATTCTTGACATCTGATTTGTGTCCATTTATTCTTTTACGTAGAGACTGTCCAGTTTGACCAATGTACATGGCAGAGGGGCATTGCTGGCACATGATGGCATATATCACATTGGTAGATGTGCAGGTGAAAGAGCCTCTGATAGTGTGGCCGATGTTATTAGGCCCTGTGATGGTGTCCCCTGATTAGATATGTGGGCACAGTTGGCAACGGGCTTTGTTGCAAGGATAGGTTCCTGGGTTAGTGGTTCTGTTGTGTGGTATGTAGTTGCTGGTGAGTATTTGCTTCAGGTTGGGGGGCTGTCTGTAGGCAAGGACTGGCCTGTCTCCCAAGATTTGTGAGAGTGTCGGGTCATCCTTCAGGATAGGTTGTAGATCCTTAATAATGCGTTGGAGGGGTTCTAGTTGGGGGCTGAAGGTGACGGCTAGTGGCGTTCTGTTATTTTCTTTGTTAGGCCTGTCCTGTAGTAGGTGACTTCTGGGAACTCTTCTGGCTCTATCAATCTGTTTCTTCATTTCCGCAGATGGGTATTGTAGTTGTAAGAATGCTTGATAGAGATCTTGTAGGTGTTTGTCTCTGTCTGAGGGGTTGGAGCAAATGCAGTTGTATCGCAGAGCTTGGCTGTAGACAATGGATCGTGTGGTGTGGTCAGGGTGAAAGCTGGAGGCATGTAGGTAGGAATAGCGGTCAGTAGGTTTCCGGTATAGGGTGGTGTTTATGTGACCGTCGTTTATTAGCACTGTAGTGTCCAGGAAGTGGATCTCTTGTGTGGAATGGACCAAGCTGAGGTTGATGGTACTCCAGCGAGAGACTGCTGAATTGGAATTCATTTGCAAATTGGATACAATTAATTTAGGCTTGAATAGAGACTGGGAGTGGCTAAGTCATTATGCAAGGTAACCTATTTCCCCTTGTTTTTTCCTACCCCCCTACCCCAGACATTCTTGTTAAACCCTGGATTTTTGCTGGAAATGGCCCACCTTGATGATCATACACATTGTAAGGAGAGTGGTCACTTTAGATAAGCTATTACCAACAGGAGAGTGGGTCTGTGTGTGTGTGTGGGGGGAAACCTGGATTTGTGCTGGAAATGGCCCACCTTGATTATCACACACATTGTAAGGAGAGTGAACACTTTAGCTAAGCTATTACCAGCAGGAGAGTGGGGTGGGGGGAGGTATTTTTTCATGCTTTGTGTGTATAAAAAGATCTCCTACACTTTCCACAGTATGCATCCGATGAAGTGAGCTGTAGCTCACGAAAGCTTATGCTCAAATAAATTGGTTAGTCTCTAAGGTGCCACAAGTACACCTTTTCTTCTTTTAAGAACCTGATTGCTTTTTCATTGTTCTTAAGATCCAAGGGTTTGGGTCTGTGTTCACCTATGCAAATTGGTGAGGATTTTTATCAAGCCTTCCTCAGGAAAGGGGGTGTAGTGCTTGAGGCGATATTTTGGGGGGGAGACATTTCCAAGCGGGCACTTCCCCTGTTCTTTGTGTAACACTTTGGTGGTGGTAGCGTTTAGCCTAAGCTGGTAAGAATAAGCTTAGGGGGTCTTTCATGAAGGTCCCCACATCTGTAGCCTAGAGTTCAGAGTGGGGAAGGAACCTTGACAGCAATCGACTACAAAATCGATTTCTAAAAATCGACTTCTATAATATTGACCTAATTTCATAGTGTAGACATACGCTCACAGTGAGTGCCAGGTTATTGCATTGTACATTCACATACAAGCTTGCTGTGTGCTAAGTCTCTGAGTAGAGAAGCCCCAAAAGTTGTGATGGATTCTCCATCGCTGGCAATTTTAAAACAAGATTAAACATTTTTCTAAAAGATGTGCTCTAGTTCCAACAGGAATTAATTCAGGGAAGTCCTATGGCCTATGTTATATATGAAGTCAGACTGATCACCATTGTTCCTTTTGCCTTATAATTTACAAATCCATCCACAACATAGCTAAAACTTTCATCCTGGCTCTCATCATCTTTTGCCTCTGGCCTTGATAAAGGCCATCTCACCCCACTCATATCCATTCAGAACGTTGCTGCAAAAATCATTTTTCTAGCCTGTTGCTCTGAGCATGTCACCCCTCTCTTTGCACCCCTCCACTGGCTCCCCCATCTCTATTGTATCAGATATCATCTATTTGTCTTCAGTTTCAAGGCTCTGCCTGGCCTATCCCCACACTCCCTTTCCTTCAATTCGTATCAACATGCATCTGATCAGCCCAAGATGCCAGCTCTGTCACCTGCTTGTTAAAGTTTCAAGTAAGCATCTTTGTGCTTTTTCTGATGTGAAACACCCCCCATAAACATTCACAAAGCCAAGTCATTGTCCTTCATATCCCTCCTTAAAACTCTCCTTTGCCTACAAAAAATTTGAGAACAGTTAGGCTACTGGTAGGCTAAGTCTCACTGTTTCCTTGTACTCTCCCATCTGTTAGTATCCTTCGTTGTCTTATCCTTAGATTCATAGGTGCTGACTCCGTGGGTGCTCCAGGGCCCAAGCACACACGGAAAAAAAAGTAGGGGGTGCTCAGCACCCACCAGCCACACTGTTTGGCAGGGCCCCAGGGCTGGACATCAATCAGCTGTTCGGTGAGGCCCCAGAGCTGGCAACCGATCATCTGTTGGGCAAGGTCCGCTGATCAGCTGTTTGATGGCTGGTGGGAGGTACTCGGGGGAGGATGGAGAGGAGCCAGTGGTGCACACAGGAAGGGCCTCAGGGGAGGGGGATGAGAGAAGCGAGCGAAGGGCAGGGGGGCCTTGGGGGAGGTGGGGCAGGAAGAGACAGAGAAAGAGTGGTGCCTCAGGGGAAGGGATGGAGCCTTAGGGCAGAGCCAGGGGTGTGCATCCACCAGGAAAAATAAAAGTCAGCGTTATGCTTAGATTGTACTCTTTGGAACAGGGACTGTCTTCTTCCGTGTTTGTACAGCACTTAGTACAACGGTGTCCTGTCCCATGACTGGCGCTCCTAGGCATTTTGATAATACAAATAATAAATAATAACAATGACATATGTTTGAACAGTGCCTAGCACAATGCGGTCCTAATCATGACACTATTCATAAATAATAATTAACTAGATGCATTCCTGGGCTAATCCAATATGGTAATTCCTGTGTACATGGAAAATTTGTACAAACAGAGCAGCTGGTTCAGATGATATTCATCATAAACTATTAACAGAATTAAATTTCCTGACTACTAGTTATTTTTGAAAAGCCATGGACACTAGGCAAGTTATCAGAGAAAACTAGAGGTAGCATCTGTTTTCAAAAAAGGAAAGAAGGAATGCACCAACCCAAATGACTAACCTTCCCTACTTGGTAAAATAATTGAACAAATATGAAGTCGAAACAAAAATCACTGACCACTGCGGGGGGAACAAAACTATGAACACTAAAGAGCAGGAGTGCTTTTATGGATAAAAGATCTTGCTGAACCAACCCAGTAGAATCAGACTAGCGTCCAAGGGGCTCAATGCAGGTGGATTTTATTAACATATTAGACAGGGTGACTCATGAAATTTAGCTTTCCAATATGTCTGGTTATCACTCAGCGTGTGGACTGATGACTTTCTGAGGACCATAAGCAAAGAGTAACAATAAAGGGCAACATATAGAGTGGCAGAGGGTAGGGGCCTGGAAGATGTCCCGTGGGGTTACACAGGTCGAGGTTAGAAACAGTGTGGTATAACCGCCCCATTAATGACCAGGATGAGGGATTAAACAGGTTAATGAGATTCTCGCATGATAATAAATTGAGAGGAGCCACAAATCCAAGTCAGGACAGAAATGATCCAAATGCATCCCAGAAGAGTTGGAGACCTGGGCAGGGATGGCAAAGTAAGACATACCATGGATACATGCAGCTAATACATCTGGGGAAGGTGAACACAGATCAGGGGCCAGATCATAAACTGCTTACATTAATTATGGGCAAACAGATTCATGGATTCCAAGGCCAGAAGGGACAAGCTAGTCTGACTTCTTGTATAACACAGGCCACAGAACTTCCCCAAAACCATCCAATCTTGATTTCAAAATGGTCAGGATGGAGAATCCACCATGACCCTTGGTAAATTGTTCCAATGGTTAATTACACTCACTATTTAAAATGTGCACTTTACTTCCTGTCTGAATTTGTCTAGCTTCAACTTCCAGCTAGTGGGTTGTCCTATACTTTTTTCTGCTAGATTGAAGAGCCCATTATTAAATATTTGTTCCCCATGTAGATATTTATAGACTAATCAAGTCACCCTTAACATTTTCTCTGTGTTAAACTAAATAAATTTAGCTCTTTGAGTCTGTCGTTAGAAGGCATATTTTCTAATCTTTTAATCATTCTAATGGCTTTTCTCTGAACCCGCTCCAATTTATTAATGTCCTTCTTGAATGTGGGCACCAGAACTGGACACAGGATTCCAGCAGTGGTCACACCAGTGCCAAGTACAAAGGTAAAACAACCTCTCTGCTCCTACAGAGATTTCCCTGTTTATGCCTCCCAGGATCACATTAGTTCTTTGGCCACAGTGTCATACTGGGGCTCATGTTCAGCGGATTATCCACCATTCTCCCCCACTCAATCTTTTTCAAAGTCATGGCTTCCCAGGATAGAATCCCCCATACTGACAGTTGTTTGTTACTAGATGTGTATGTTTACATTTAGCCATATTCAAATGCTTATTGTTTGTGCCCAGTTTATCAAGCAATTCAGATTGCTCTGAATTACCCACCTGTCCTCTTCATAATTTACCACTTCCTATTTTTGATGTCATCTGCAAACGTTATCAATAATGTTTTTATGTTTTCTACCAGGTCATTGATAAAAAATGTTTAACAGCCTACGGCCAAGAACCGATTCCTGCAGACCATGCTGCAAATATACCCACTCAATGACAATTTCCTGATTACAATTAAATTTTGAGACCTACCAGTTAGCTTGTTTTTAATCCACTGTCATAAACATACAGCTAAGGAACACAACACATTTCAGGAGCTTCTAACAAAGCGGCTGATGCATTCTCCCATGAAAACTGAATTCATCCGATGAAGTGAGCTGTAGCTCACGAAAGCTTATGCTCAAATAAATTTGTTAGTCTGTATGGTGCCAAAAGTACTCCTTTTCTTTTTGCGAATACAGACTAACACGGCTGTTACTCTGAAATCTCCCATGAAAGTTTCCCAGAATCAAGTGGTTAAAATCATCCTTAAAATGTGGGAAATATTGTTAGTTTTTATAGAATCAGTAGTATATCTAGAGGTGCATGTGTCTTATTAACTCTGTTTTCTCCTAGAGCTCCAGGAAGAAATCACAGCCAACGTGGAACAGGCTGTCCAGCACCATCTGTGATTTGGAGGGCATGTCATAAACATATAGCTAAGGGTAGCATAAAATCCCTCCTGAGCAGCTGTACTGTATCTTTACCTGTAAAGGGTTAAGAAGCTCAAATAACCTGGTTGGCACCTGACCAAAAGGACCAATAAGGAAAGAGGATACTTTCAAATGGGGGGGGGGGAGGGGAGGTCTTGTTTGTGCTCTCTTTGTTTGTTCCCTCTCTGGATGGAGAGAGAGACCAGGCAGGTAAAACATCTCTTGAAAGCATACCTGAAATGATCTATCTAAGATTACAAAAATTGTAAGGGCAAGGAAATGCATTAGATTCTCTTTTGTTTTAGCTTGTGAATTTTCCCTATGCTAAGAGGTAATTTCATTCCTGTTTTGTAACTGGGAAGCAGAGTCAGAGGGGAATCCTCTGTGTTTTAAATCTTTTTATTTACCCTGTAAAGTTACCTTCCATCCTGATTTTGCAGGTGTGATTCTCTTACTTTTTTATAAATAAAATTCTTCTTTTAAGAACCTGATTGATTTTCAGTGTCCTAAAAACCAAGGGGTTTGGTCTGTGCTCACATTGTAACCAATTGGTTAGTATATTATTCTCAAGCCTGCCCAGGAAACGGGGTGAAAGGGTTTGGGGAAATATTCTGGGGCAACAGGGACTCCAAGTGACCCTTTTCATGAATTTTTGTCTAAATCACTTGGTGGTGGCAGCAATACCGTCCAAGGACAAGGAAAGGATCTGTGCCTTGGGGAAGTTTTTAACCTAAGCTAGTACAAATAAGCTTAGGGGGTCTTTCGTGTGGATCCCCACATCTGTACCCCAGAGTTCAGAGTGGGGAGAGAATCCTGACATACACATAATGTGTGCCATGTTAATTTTATATAATTCTAGTTTTCTAATCAAAATAGGGTGCAGTACCAAGTCAAATACCTTACCGAAGTCTAAGTATATTACATCAACATTATTACCTTTATCAACCAAACTTGTAATTTCATCAAAAAAAGATATCAAATTAGTTTGACGGTCCATTTTCCATAAACCCATGTATCAGTTGCTTCGTTTTCTTGCCATGGATCAAGGTCTTTAATTAAGCCGGTCATCCCATTTGCTTTTTTTTTAAATGGCTCATTAGCTTTCTTCCAGTCTTCTGGAACTTCCCCAGTGCTCCACAACTTACTGAAAATCATTATTAATGGTCCAGTGAGCTCCCCACCAAGCTTTGTTAAAACTCTTGGATTCAAGTTATCTGGACCTGCTGATTTTAAAATGTCTGACTTTAATAGCTTCAGTTTAACATCCGCCAGATATACTGGAATGGAAAGAGTGTTACCATCATCATATGATGAGACTGTGTCATCTGTTTCTTCCCCCAAAACATACCAGAAATATTTATTGAACACTTCTGCCTTTTCTGCATTGATAATTCTACCATTTCCATCTAGTAATGGACCAATACCTTTATTTTTGTTCCCAATAGATGTAAGCAGGGTCTGAATGAATGCTTCTCTGACAGCATGAGAGTGAGAGACTCTGGATGTGGCTATGTAAATACAGTTTGCTTCTGCTTTGCTTAGATGTTCAGCAGATGGAGTGGTATTCTGCTCATTGTAATCAACTTGGCTGGTATTGGGTCACAAATCACATTAGTACTGAATGCAGGGATAGTGAAATGGTGTTATCAATGTTGTAATTATTGTGGGAATGCAGGGAAGCAGGACTGTACTTAACCTGTTCCAATTGGGCAGCGTGAGGGGGGGAGGGGATCACCCTTAGCAGAGAGGACCTCATGGAGCCAGGGGTTCGACTGCCGAAACCCTGTGAAAGTAAGAGGGGTAAGGACAGGATTCCTGGTCAGGAGGCTGTATTTCCTCCCCCCCAGGATCCTCTCTAGACTGGTTTAACCTGTTCTTCCCACAACCTTAATTCACCCCCTATATACATATGCATTCTGATAAAGTCTTTAATTATCTGATCACATATTATCTGAAATGGTTTCAGAGTAACAGCCATGTTAGTCTGTATTCGCAAAAAGAAAAGGAGTACTTGTGGCACCTTAGAGACTAACCAATTTATTTGAGCATAAGCTCTCATGAGCTACAGCTCACTTCATCCGATGAAGTGAGCTGTAGCTCACGAGAGCTTATGCTCAAATAAATTGGTTAGTCTCTAAGGTGCCACAAGTACTCCTTTTCTTTTATCTGAAATGGGCCACTCTCATTACCACTACAAAAGTGATTTTTCCTCACTTGTTATCCTACTGTTAATTGAATTGTATCATTAGACTGACCTCCCACTTGGTAAGGCAACTCCCATCTTTTCATGTGCTGTGTATTTATACCTGATAGTGTATTTTGCACTCCATGCATCTGATGAAGTGGGTTCTAGCCCACAAAAACTTATGCCCAGATAAATTTGTTAGTCTCTAAGGTGCGTTGTTTTTGCTGATACAGACTAACATGGCTACCACTCTGAAACTTATTTTCCCATAAGAGCCCTGTCTCAATCCGTGCACAGGATGGATGGTGCTCTGGGAGTGAACTGGAGTTGTGTAGTGAAGGAGGCTGTTGGCTGCTGGACCCTTGCCTCATTTGTTGCAGAAGCTGGAAGATGTGTAGTGAACAAGGCAGGAGTTTGCAGGAAAAGAAGAGGGTTGTGTGACTAATGCAACTGAACGACACCTGGAAAACTGGATTCTGTCCCTGTCACTTACATAAATTCCTGTGTGATGGTGGGCAAGTCACTTAAACCAAACTTTTCACAAGTGGCTACTAATTGTATGTTCCTCATTTTTTGGGCACAGCAACTTAAATAAATATTTACATATTTTTTGGGCTACAGGGCAAGAATCACTGTATAGCCCAGTGGTTAGGGCACTTATGTGGGAAGCAGGAGACCCAGATTCCAGTCCCCATATACCAAGTAATAATTATTTATACACAGTGGAGAAGCTTCAACAGGAGAGATTTTTGCTCCAGAGTATTCACTAACCCAGTGATTAGGACACTTTCCCGAGAGGTGGGAAACTCAAGTCCCTGCTTCACATGAGGCAGAAGGGGGTGGATTTGAATCTGAAGTGTCCTACAACCTGGATGAGTGCTCTGATAAGTGGATTAAAAGTTATGGGGGTTGGGGAAGGACACCTCTATCTTTCACTAAAGCACACTAACCTGGCTTAGTCACCTTCAGGAGAGGGTTAAAAATTCCAAGTTAAGGGAGGCACTTCCCTTTGGCCTGACTTTAGGTACCTAAACCCTTTAGGTCACTGGTTTTCAAACTTTTTTTCTAGCCACCCAATTGAAGAAAATTCATAGAATCAGAGAAGATTAGGGTTGGAAGAGACCTCAGGAGGTCATCTAGTCCAACCCCCTGCTCAAAGCAGGACCAATCCCCAACTAAATCATCCCAACCAGGGCTTTGTCAAGCCAGGCCTTAAAAACCTCTAAGGATGGAGATTCCACAACCTCCCTAGGTAACCCAGTCCAGTGCTTCACCACCCTCCTAGTGAAATAGTGTTTCCTAATATCCAACCTAGACCTCCCCCACCACAACTTGAGACCATTACTCCTCATTCTGTCATCTGCCACCACTGAGAATGGTCGAGCTCCATCCTCTTTGGAACCCTGCTTCAGGTAGTTGAAGGCCACTATCAAAGCCCCCCTCACTCTTCTCTTCTGCAGACTAAACAATCCCAGTTCCCTCAGCCTCTCCTCATAAGTCATGTGCCCCAGCCCCCTGATCATTTTCATTGCCCTCCACTGGATTCTCTCCAATTTCTCCACATCCTTTCTGTAGTTGGGGGCGTTGGGGGGGGAGGGGAGGGGAGCAAAGCTGGATGCAATACTCCAGATGTGGCCTCACCAGTGCCGAATAGAGGAGAATAATCACTTCCCTCAATCTGCTGGCAACGCTCCTACTAATGCAGCCCAATATGCTGTTAGCCTTCTTGGCAACAAGGGCACACTGCTGATTCGTATCCAGCTTCTCATCCACTGTAATTCCCAAGTCCTTTTCTGCAGAACTGCTGCTTAGCCACTCAGGCCCTAATCTGTAGCGGTGCATGGGATTCTTCTGTCCTAAGTGCAGGACTCTGCACTTGTCCCTGTTGAACCTCATCAGATTTCTTTTGGCCCAATCCTCCAATTTGTCTAGGTCACTCTGGACCCTATTCCTACCCTCCAGCGTATCTACCTTTCCCCCCAGCTTAGTGTCATCTGTGAACTTGCTGAGGGTGCAATCTATCCCATCATCCAGATCATTAATAAAGATGTTGAACAAAACTGGCCCCAGGATCGACACCTCAGGCACTCGGCTTGGTGCCAACTAGACATTGAGCAGTTGATCACTACCCTTTGAGCCCGACAATCTAGCCAGCTTTCTATCCACCTGATAGTGCATTCATCCAATCCATACTTTTTTAACTTGCTGGCAAGAATATTGTGGGAGACTGTATCAAAAGCTTTGCTAAAATCAAGATATATCACATCCACCACTTTCCCCATATCCACAGAGCTAGTTATCTCATCATAGAAGGCAATCAGGTTGGTCAGACATGACTTGCCCTTGGTGAATCCACGTTTACTGTTCCTTATCACCTTCCTCTCCTCCAAGTGCTTCAAAATGGTTTCCCTGAGGATCCGCTCCATGATTTTTCCAGGGGCTGAGGTGAGGCTGACCAGTCTGTAGTTCCCCGGGTTCTCCTTCTTCCCTTTTTAAAAGATTGTTGATGCCCGTGACCCAGGGGAGCTGGAGATGAGGGGTTTGGGGGTGTGGGAGGGGTTCAGGGCTGGGACAGAAAGTTGGCGTGTGGAGGTGAGGGCTGCAGGGTGGGGCCAGGAATGAGGGGTTCAGGGTGTGGGGGGGCCTCAGGGATGGGGAAGAGGGTTGGAGTGCATGAGGGGGTCAGGGCTCTGGGCTGGGGGTGCAGGCTCTGGAGTGGGGCCATGGATGAGGGGTTTGGGGTGTAGGAAGGGGCTCCGGGTTGGGGGGGCTCAGGGCTGAGGCAAGGGATTGAGGCACGGGGTTGGGGGACAGGCTTACCTTGGGTAGCTCCCAGTCAGCAGCACAGAGGGGTGCTAAGGCAGGCTTCCTGCCTGTCCTGGTACCGTGGACTGCATGCGCCCCAGAAGTGGTCAGCAGAAGGTCTGGCTCCTAGGCAGAGGTGCACAAGCAGCTCTGCGTGGCTCTCGCCCACAGGCACAGCCCCCACAGCTCCCATTGGCTGGGAACCAGCCAATAGTAGTGCAGAGCCAGTGCTTGGGGTGGGGGCAGCGCACAGAGCCCTGTGCCTCCCTCCTGCCCACCCAGGAGCTGGACCTGCTGCTGGCCACTTCTAGGGTGTAGTGTCAGAACAGGTAGGGACTAGCCTGCCTTACCCGGGCAGCACCGCCAATGGGACTTTTAATGGCCCAGTTGGCTGTCGTGACCCAGTGCCGGGTTGCAACCCGCAATTTGAAAACCACTGCCTTAGGTCACACCATTCTCCTTGGATTTTCCTACTGGCTAGCTTAGACAGTTCCCTGCTCAGCATGCTGGTTTTTGGGAATCCCATTCTTAGGCCACCACCTCTCATGCTGACCAATATCGTCTCCTTGTTCTCCCCCATCCATCTGTTTCCCCTTGTCTTTTACTTACATTGGAAACTCTCTGAGGCATGGACTGCCTTTTTGTTCTGTGTTTGTACAGCACCTAGCACGATGGGGTCCTGGTCCATGACTGGGGCTCCTAGGCACTACAATAATAGGCTCCTAACTTTCCCCAAGCATTGTATAAGGCACTTAACTCAGAGTTGTAAATTCCACTGGATGGCAGGGAGCCAAGTCCCCTTGTGAATCTTATCCTAAGCACTGTCCTAGACTCTTTCCCCCACTTACTGTAGCTAGGGTCTTGTCCTGTCCTGTCTGTCTCTATGCAATTTTTAGTCCAGTTCAATGAGATTTTATTCACATGGTCAGCTCTATGAGTGCTGCTGTAAGGAAAGAGGCAGCAAACCCTCAGGTCTCTGTCAAGGTGCGTGTGTGTGATCCCACAGAGGCTACATGCTATGTGTGGACTATGATCCCTTGTGTCCATTTGTCAGAGCAAACACAAAGCACTGCAAGCCTCCCCCGCCCCGCATCAGAGAGACTTCTCTGTGTTTGTCAGGAATTGGGTTACCAAGGTGAGTCAGCTCACAGCTTCCCTTATTGGAGCTGCCTCCCGAGCCGCTCCCTCTGCTGCAGTCCTGGGCACCACCCTTTGCACAACCAGTCACAGCTGCTGCCAAGCTTCATAAGGTAGAACATGAAAGACAAAATAACAGGCAGCTGCCCCACCCGCAGCTGAGGGAAATTTCACTTTGTTAACTCTTTGTGATCTGGACTAGACTCTTTTGCCCAGCCACTTTCTTTCACCTAGGCTGGAGCCAGCTCCCTCACCTCAAACCCTCTACTCTGGAGCACGCTGCATTTGTCTTCTCACCCTTTTTGTCATTCCCTGGCTCTGACTGGGGAGGTTGGGGGTGTGCACGCAGTTTGGGTGTGGGGTAACCCCTGTGGGAATGATTATTAGTAGCACTACTGTCATGCTGAAGGCTCCAACCACTGGAATCGTGCTGTGCACTGCTCAGGTAGTGAGACATAGGTTCAGGCCCCGAACAGCTCACATTCTGAGCACCAATTTGTAAACCTCACTGTATTTTCCACTGCATGCATCCGATGAGGTGAGCTGTAGCTCACGACAGCTTATGCTCAAATAAATTAGTTAGTCTCTAAGGTGCCACAAGTCCTCCTTTTCAATTTGTAAACCAATAATCTCCAGGTAGCTGCAGTTTCTAAGTATGGCAAATTTCCAGGCCTCTCCGTTGCAAAGGGGTTTGCCAGCCCACAATGACGGCTGCACCGGGCCCTGGCAGCTGTGCTGGGTGCAGATAAGGGCAACATTTTAGCTCTCTAAGTGGAATCTAGGTGGGTATTTATGGCCCTTACTGTGTGGGGTTGATGTCACAGTTATTGTATCCTATTCTACTCACCCATCACTTGGAAGTCTGTGGGTTTAGGAGGTGTCAAAGTGACTATAGGCCCCCCAGGGCTTGAACGTTTTTGTTGCAACTTTGCCAACATGAGCCTGTGCTAGTGAAGACCAAAAAGCTAGAAATCATCTTTGAAACTAACCCGAATGAGTGCTGCTGCTAAATACAAGCTATCCCGTCACACTGTGGGGGACACTGGGCCTGGTCAGACCTCAGGGCTGGTCATCTGCTGATGGAAAGGACTGGGAACACTCCCGAATGGAGCTGTGCAAGGCTCAGTCAGGGCATGTCTAAATCACTTTCTTTTCGCTCTGTGAAGTGTTGAATTTCAGAATCCCTGGGAGCCCCTGGGAGTTGTTTACTCCCTTCCTGCAGGAGGAGACCTGAGCGATAGGCTGCAGGGAAGACAGGAAGGGAGAGGCAGACAGCCTGTAGCTCAGGAATGCGGTGCCCTTATCTCTCACTCTTCTGCAATCCCGAGGAATAACTCTCCAGAGTTTGTGCCTTGCTCGCTCGCTTACTCACCCTCTCCCCTGGGTGGAGCTTCACTCTGGCCTGTCTGAGGTGCCAGTGAATCAAGCTTCAGGCACGTCAGGGGGAGAGGCAGAGCCCAGAGCGAGACCCGCCACCTGCACTGGCTCACCTGGGAAGGTAGGAAAAGTTTAGGCTTCCTACATTACTTAGTCTGAGGGTCTCAGGGGACTCACTGGCGCCCTGGCCCTGGCCCTGGAGTGAGCGAGCCAAAGGCTGCAGGTGAGGGGGAGCTTGGGAACCAGGGACTCTCCCAGCTCGCAGTGGGGGTGCGTTGCCTCAGGCGGCTGCTGCTGCTGCAGTGTCTAAACAGCCATTCTCCCCCAGTTTATGAAGTACTAGTGGGTGGGGAGGGGGAGCCCAGCAGGGGAAGATCCTAGCAGACTGGCTGGGAGGAAAAGGGGATCGCAGCAGAGACTAACCAAAAATGCTTGTTGGGGGAAAGAGGGTCCCTGTAAAGACTAGATGGCGGGGAGGGCGTTGCGGAGGGAAGCTGTTCTCCTCTGTCCCCCAAGCCCTGGGGCAGGATTCTTCCTTGCAGCTTTTTATCAGGTCTCTGTCCAGTCTTCTTCTGAATGCCCCACGGAAAGTAACTTTTCTGATTCCACCTGGGAGGGGATCCACAACCTGATGGAAGCTGCATGCGTGTGACTCACTCCTCAGAGGGGCGCCTGCAGAATGTCTGTGTAATTTGACGGGAAATGCTGCACTGGGAAGTTCTGGTCAGAGCATTAAGATGAAAAAGACTAACTGGGTTACCGGACTGGAAAGGGGAGGGGCAAGGTGGGCAGGGGCACAGAAAGACTTGCTGCCACCCCCTGCTTCTTTGCCTGCCCTGGCCTCCCTCCATATGCGCGCACACACTCACTCTCTCTCTCTCTCTCTCTCCCTTGCTTTCCTCTGCGGATGGAAACCTTTGTCTTTCCTATGACAGAAGTTGACTGTGTGTGTAGAGAGAACAGGAGGACTTGTGGCATCTAAGAGACTAACAAATTTATTTGAGCATAGGCTTTCCTGGGCTACAGCTCACTTCAGCGGATGCACTGAATGGAACATATAGTAAGAGATAGATAGATAGACAGATACATAAGCTGGGAATTACCATACAAGTTCCATTGTATGTATGTGTGTGCATATATATATATCTTAGTATATGTTCCATTCTGTGCATCCGATGAAGTGAGCTGTAGCCCACAAAAGCTTATGCTCTAATAAATCTGTTAGTTTCTAAGGTGCCACAAGTCCTCCTGTTCTTTTTGCAGATACAGACTAACATGGCTGCTACTCTGAAACCTGTGTAGAGAGAGGGCAAGACACAGTGCTTAATTTGTAATGAAAGAGTGGCCTGAGCTCAAGCAATTTTTTTACATTCGTAACTGATGCAGCAAGCCCAGAGGTTCCGGGGCTATGAACTGCCAAGTCTAGAGGTGCTGGGGCTCAGCCCTGGCACGAGTCAAGCACTGGGAAGGCCTCATTTCCCAGGCACTCAGAAATGGTTCTGGTGAATGAAATGCAATTCAGCACTGGGCTGGCTTCAGACTGGGGCTCTCTGTATTGCTGGGACAATCCTGGAAATGGGGACTTGAAGGAAGAATAGTCTCTTAGGCAGGGGTGGGCAAACTATGGCCCAGGGGCCACATCCGGCCCTTCAGTCATTTTAATCCGGCCCTCGAGCTCCAGCCAAGGAGCGGGATTGGGGGCTTGCCCCGCTCTGCATGTGCCATGACTCTGCACAGCTCCTGGAAGCAGCGGCATGTCCCCCCTCCAGCTCCTACATGTAGGGGCAGTCAAGGGGCTTCACGCTGTCCCTGCCCCAAGTGCTACCTCTGCAGTTCCCATTGGCCAGGAACCATGACCAATGGGAGCTGCAGGGGCAGCATCTGCAGATGGGGCAGCATGCAGAGCTGCCTTGTTGTGCGTCTGCATAGGATTCAGAGGGGACATGCTGCTGCTTCCAGGAGCTGCTTGAGGTAAGCGCCATCTGGAGCCTGTACCCCTGACCCCCTCCTGCACCCCAACCCCCTGCCCTGATCCCCCTCCCACCCTCTGAACCCCTCGGTCCCAGCCTGGAGCACCCTCCTGCACCCCCAACCCCTTATCTCCAGCCCCACCCCAGAGCCTGTTCCCCCCCAACACATCCCCTGCCCCAGCCCAGAGCCCCCTCCTGCACCCTGAACTCCTAATTTCCGGCCCCACCCCAGAGCCCACACGCCCAGCCGGAGCCCTCACCCCCTCCCACACCCCAACCTCCAATTCTGTGAGCGCTCATTGCCTGCCACACAATTTCCATACCTAGATGTGGCCCTTGGGCCAAAAGGTTTGCCCACTCCAGGTCAATGGTGACTTGATTTAATAGAATCATAGAATATCAGGGTTGGAAGGGACCTCAGGAGTCATCTAGTCCAGCCCCCTGCTCAAAGCAGGACCAATCCCCAACTAAATCATCCCAACCAGGGCTTTGTCAAGCCAGGCCTTAGAAACCTCTAAGGATGGAGATTCCATCACCTCCCTAGGTAACCCAGTCCAGTGCTTCACCACCCTCCTAGTGAAATAGTGTTTCCTAATATCCAACCTAGACCTCCCACACTGCAATTTGAGATGATTGCTTCTTGTTCTGTCATCTGCTACCACTGAGAACAGTCTAGATCCATCCTCTTTGGAAACCCCTTTCAGGTAGTTGAAAGCAGCTATCAAATCCCCCCTCATTCTTCTCTTCCGCAGACTAAACAATCCCAGTTCCCTCAGCCTCTCCTCATAAGTCATGTGTTCCAGTCCCCTAATCATTTTTGTTGCCCTCCGCTGGACTCTTTCCAATTTTTCCACATCCTTCTTGTAGTGTGGGGCCCAAAACTGGACACAGTACTCCAGATGAGGCCTCACCAGTGTCGAACAGAGGGGAACGATCATGTCCCTCGATCTGCTGGCAATGCCCCTACTTATACATCCCAAAATGCCATTGGCCTTCTTGGAAACAAGGGGATACTGTTGACTCATATCCAGTTTCTCGTCCACTGTAACCCCTCGGTCCTTTTCTGCAGAACTGCTGCCTAGCCATTCAGTCCCTAGTCTGTCACGGTGCATTGGATTCTTCCATCCTAAGTGCAGGACTCTGCACTTGTCCTTGTTGAACCTCATCAGATTTCTTTTGGCCCAAACCTCTAATTTGTCTAGGTCCCTCTGTATCCTATCCCTACCCTCCAGTGTATCTACCTCTCCTCCCAGTTTAGTGTCATCTGCAAACTTGCTGAGGGTGCAATCCATGCCATCCGCCAGATCATTAATGAAGATATTGAACAAAACTGGCCCATTATCTCATCATAGATGGCAATTAGGTTAGTCAGGCATGACTTGTCCTTGGTGAATCCCTGCTGACTGTTCCTGATCACTTTTCTCTCCTCTAAGTGCTTCAAAATTGATTCCTTGAGGAGCTGCTCCATGATTTTTTCAGGGACTGAGGTGAGGCTGACTGGCCTGTAGTTCCCAGGATCCTCTGCCTTCCCTTTTTTAAAGATGGGCATTACATTAGCCTTTTTCCAGTCATCCGGGACCTCTGTTGCATTTTCCAGTCATCTGGGACCTCTGATGCATCACTGGAGGTTTTCAAAAGGAGGCTGGATAGCCAACTGTCTTGGATGGTTTAGACCCAACAAATCCTGCATCTTGGCAGGGGGTTAGACTGGATGCCCCCTTGCACTCCCTTCTAACCTTATGGTTCTATGATTCTATGTATGCATAGAATGTGGTAAGAGGCAAAGAACCCACTGGGCAGAAAAGCTGTAGCACACTTTAACCGGGGCTATGCGGAGGGTTTATAGCACACCTTTACCCATCCAGCCATGGGCCCAAGATAGCGTATCTTCTTCTGTCTGGGGCTCTGGAGGGACTGTCATGCCCTGTCAGAGGTGGAATACTGTGATGGTATTATGAGAAGGCAACATTAACCTCGTTTTGTGGCTGAAGGAGGATAAAATGCCAAAGTAGGCAAGTGATAGTATCATGCTCCATAGTCTGGTATGACTGCACCAGGGGAGAGTCCTGGCTCAGGAGACACCTGCATTCTGAGCTCCTATTTTCGTGTGCTCAAAACATTCTAAACCAAAAATATCCTGCAGCTGTTCCTGGCACATTTCTAGCCCAAATGAGATATTTTGAACTTTTAGTAAAGTTCCATTTGGCAAGTTTTGCACAGTCCCACTAAGGATGGGAGTTTTATTAGTAAACTCATATGACCCAATCCAGCTTGTAATGAAAACAGAGGCCCAGGACAAACCACAGAGGGAACCTTGTAATCAGTTTTGCTGATTTGCCATAATCTCCCCTCCCCAAATTACATCTTCTCTTGTTGCTTTCCCTGTCTGTTATGAGACATCCCTCCTGTGGCTCCCTGCTATGTACAAATCCAGTGTGAGGGTCTGACTTTGTCACTTCAACCCCTTTGCTTGGGGCTGCCCTCTCCATGTATAACTTTCTGCACAGACTCTTCCCACGCTCTATCTCCCTTAGTTTCCAGTCTGTTTTCATGTGCAGAAAATAACCAGTTCTAAACATCAGGCTTTGTCCAAGTGACTTTGTGCAGGCTGGATTTATCTATCCCTCACCGGTAACACAGCAGATTTTTTACTTTGTGAGAGAGGCAGGGATGACTCATTGTCCCAGTAACTACTTCAAAGGGAAGCTTAGAACATGTGACGACTTTGCTACTTTTCTCCTTGTCTTACTCTGGTCTCAGAATCACCTAGATGTTCCAGCCGTCTACCCCCCACGAGGGAATATGCCATAAGTCCCTCCTGAACAGAATGGGAAGGTAGCGTTGAAAAGGGGTCCAGAAGGGTCAATCAGGCATTGAGAAGGATCCCCAATCACTGTCTTCCTGAGGTCTATCTTGTGTCCAGTTGTACCCAATACATTACTAATGTGGATGTTAGAGCTTGTTAGCCTAGTTCATGGGCTGAAGTGTGTATATGCACACTAGGTATGATACAGGCAACTGAATGAAATTGAGAGATTAGGTGAATGAATACATGCAAGTGAGTTCCTCACCCGCTAATCATGACCTCAACAAGAGTGAAATTCCTTCTAGACTGATGCAGGCAGGTATTGCTCATTTTTTCCACTGCATCATGCAGCACAGATGGTGACTGGCTCATGTGAAACCATTTTGTGCTAGGAATGGGACTGTATTCCAGTCAAATGCACTAACCTAGAGTGGCAAATACAGGCTGGTCAGATGCCCAGAGAGGAGGTCTGGAGCAAGAGTGAATAACATAACACTGTCACAAGAAGGCACATGCCTCAATAGAAACATAGGACTGGAAGGGACCTTGAGAGGTCATCTAGTCCAGTCCCCTGCAAGAGCCTCCACTGTAGCCCAGGCAAAGTTGTTAACCCTCAGCTCAGACTCCATTTTGCAGGCAGGCAGAAACAGAGAGAGTTCAGTAGAAAGCACAAGAAAAAACATTAAAGGGAAAGAATAATTGCTGTGAGGGCATGGTGGAGACAACTGGTGGGGCTGTGAAGGTCCAAGTGTGTCCCCAGACCAGTGTCCCTGAGCAGCAAGCCAGTCCCAAACTGTTCCTTCTTATGAAGGTGTCCATCCCCATGTCCTGGAAAACAAGGTCCTATTTCTTCTCATTTGTGTAGAGGCAGGCATCTTGGGTCTCTGATGTGCTCCTTAGTCAAACCAGGCAGGTTTAATTATTTAAATCTGCCCCCATAACTCAGGTCTTCTTGCCGCTGCTTGTTTCTGTCGCTCTTCTGAACTCCCTTCAATTTGTCAGTGTCTGCCTGTCATTGTGCCCAGAACTAAACATGATATTTCAGGTGCAAACACACCAGTGCCCTAGCAAGAGACTGTTCACATGAAGCCTCTGGATATGCAGCTTCAAACTCACATTGATCTGTTTGTTGCCACAGCCCATTGCGAACTCAGGTCTAAGTATTTGTTAACTGCATGTGTCCAGGCTGCACCTCCCTCTGCTTCCCTGCCCAGATTTCTAACCCCTCTAGGTCCTTTTGAATTATATCTCTGTCCTCATTGGGATTTGGAAGCTCCTCCTTACTGAGTAGGATCTGGGCATTTCATTGGTACCTCAAAGATCCAACAAGTCAAGGAGTTTTCTGTGAAGTCGGTTCCTCTCCACATGTTACTTGTCTCTCATGTGCTGAAAGGTTGGGGCTCTGAGAAAGGCAAGGTGCCTGATCCCAAAATGTTGTGTGTGTGTGTCTGTGCATGCAGGGCTGATGCTAGGACCAGGCAGAGATCACATGGAACCACCCCTTTTCCAGGGGGATTATCCCATGCACTGCTGCTTCACAGCCCTTCTTTCTACTGGTGCTTGTAGCACCAGGAAGACCTCAATGTTTGGGAGTGTCTGAGGCAGACAAGCAGGTCTAGTCAGGGAGGGGCTCAGCTGAGAGAGAGGCAGGCTGGGAACTAGCTGTGCAAGTGAAACACGTAACAACAAGCACCAGAGACACAGCACTAGGCAGGAAAATAACAGCGTGAGCCTGGAGCACTGAGACTTCAGTGGGAGCTGACATCAGGCAGTAGAATGTAAGTGAGAAAGGAATGACTCTGACCCACTTCTCCTTTTACTTAGAGCAGATTTACATTGACATAGAACACTGCAGTGATTTCAGGGGCCTCACTCCTGGGTCAGATGAGGGTTAGAGAAAAATTGAGTCCTGTGCATTTGCTACTGATTCATAGATTTAAGGCCTGATGGGCCCATTATTATTTATCTAATTGGACCTTCTGTAAACACAGGCCAGAGCGTTTCACTTAGTGATTCCTATATTGAGCCTATTACTCCTGGTTGAACTAGAACATTTATTTTAGAAAGGCATCCAGTAAGACTTCAAGTGACCTAAAACATACCATGTCCCTATAAGTTATTCCAGTGGTTCATTACCCTCCCTATTTAAAAAATGCACCTTATTTCTCATCTGAATGTACCTAGTTTCGGCTTTCTGTCATAGAGAGTTCTGCTTTTGGCTGCTCAGTTTAGAAAAGAAGCTGTCTAAGGCAGGATTTCCAGACTAATGAATCTTGTGGTTCACACTGGGCTGAATGAGTGAGAAAAGAGTTGGGTTTAATTGAGTCACTCCAAGTTACATGAGGATGTGTGGGAGTAGAACTGGGCCCTAGCCCAGCCCAGAGGGAAACTTCCCATAAGGCTCTTAGACTGAAAGGCCTCCCAAGGTACTAAGGGACACCTATGAACTGTACTCCTTCAAAGGAGTGGGTTCAAGGGTCTTCACTGCTTCCCTCAGCTACCAGATAGTAACAGAGGGCTCACGCTTGATCTTCTCCTCTTCCCCTTCCCCTGCTAGCCTCCTCTGGGTACATACAGAAATGGAAAGGACACTGCTTCCTGTACAGAGGTCCCCAGAAGCAGCGACCAGTCCAGCTTCTTTGGACAAGGCCACGCTGAAGGGTGGGGAAGATAGGCCTCTAGAGCTAATTGGAGAAGGATGCAAGACCTGTGGACCTGATTCTGTTGCTCTCCATAAGAATGGCTATACTGGGTCAAACCAATGGTCCATCCAGCCCAATATCCTGTCTTCTGACAGTGGCTAATGCCAGCTGTCCCAGAGGGAATGAACAGAACAGGGAATCAAAAAGTGATCCATCCCCTGTCATCCACTTCCAGCTTCTGGCACACATGGTGTTGCATCCCTGCCCATTCTGGCTAAGAGCCATTGGACTTATCCTCCATGAACTTATCTAGTTCTTTTTTTAACTCTGTTATAGTGTTGGCCTTCACAATATGGTCTGGCAAAGATTTCCACAGATCGGCTATGTGTTGTGTGAAAAGGTACTTCCTTTTGTTTGTTTAAAACCTGCTCCCTATTAATTTCATTTGGTAACCCCTAGTTCTTGTAAAAAGAAAAGGAGTACTTGTGGCACCTTAGAGACTAACAAATTTATTTGAGCATAAGCTTTCGTGAGCTACAGCTCGCTTCATCAGATGCATTCTGAAAAGCTTATGCTCAAATAAATTGGTTAGTCTTTAAGGTGCCACAAGTACTCCTTTTCTTTTTGCGAATACAGACTAACATGGCTGCTACTCTGAAACCTAGTTCTTGTGTTATGTGAAGGAGTAAATAACATTTCCTTATTCACTTTCTTTATACCAGTCAAGATTTTACAGATCTCTGTCATATCTCCCCTTAGTCATCTCTTTTCCAAGCTGAAAAGTCCTAGTCTTATTAATCTCTCTTCATATGGAAGCTGTTTCATACCCCATATCATTTTTGTGGCCCTTCTCTGTACCTTTTCCAATTGCAATATAACTTTTTTGAGATGGGGAGTCCAAATCTGCACACAGTATTCAAGATGTGGGCGTACCATGGATTTATATAGTGGCATTCTGATACTTTCTGTCTTGTTATACATCCCTTTCCTAATGGTTTCTAACATTGTTAGCTTTTTTTGACTGCCCGGCACATTAAGCAGATGTTTTCAGAGAATTATCCAAAATGATTCCAAGATCTCTTTCTTGAATGATAACAGCTAATTTAGACCCCATCATTTTGTATGTATAGTTGGGCTTATGTTTTCCAATGTGCATTACTTTGCGTTTATCCATGCTGAATTTCATCTGCCATTTTGTTGCCCAGTCACCCAGTTTAGTGAGAACCCTTTGTAACTCTTCACAGTCGGCTTTTGACTTGAGTAATTTTATATCATATGCAAATTTTGTCACCTCATTATTTAACCCATTTTCCAGATCATTTATGAATATGTTGAACAGCACTGGTCTCAGTACAGACCCCTGGGGGGATGCCACTATTTACCTCTCTCCATTCTGAAAACTGACCTTTTATTATTTTTATGTCCTGTGCCTTACATGGCCATTTATAGCAATGCAAAAGTGACTGTAAGCCAGAGCATCACTCCAGTGTGTGTGTGAATTGGGTCCCACAAGTACAACTCCAGAACTTGTACCAAGACTGAGAAACTCTAGAAAGACCTAGCCAAGCTAGCTGACTTGGGAAGTAATGGCAGGTGAAATTCACAGTGGAAGAGGGATTTTGGACCCCTCATACACAGTGCTTCACAAGTGCCTCATCTTGACTCTTAAGGCCCTTCATAAGTTAGTCCCATCCTACTTAATGTTTCTATTATCTTGCCATTGACCCTGCCTCCGACTCTGCTGTGCCTACAGTGCTAGTCGTGAACCTGCTATTCCACTTGTCCACCCTGCACCTTTCCATTTTTTCCCATGCTGCCCTTACACATGGAGAAAACTCCTTGTCCTCCTTCAGATCCCTTCTTAGAACTTACTTCTACTGCTATGCCTGAAAAATACTTGTCCTACAAGAGCTGGGGCTACTCCTACTATGCTAAACTTGCTCATCTTCCTGGTAACGTGGCCATAGCCCACTTCTCTCTTTCATCCATCCATTGTATCTCGTGGGACCTAGATTATGAGATCTCTCAGGCAGGAACTGACATTAATTGCTTGTACAGCACCTAACACAATGAGATTCTGGATCCTTGATTAGATTCTCCAGCTGTTACTGTAATACAAACTATAAACAAATAGCAACATTGCTTGCTTCCCATCATTAAATTAGAAGTCAGGAAAATGACCTTGTCAGTGGGCATCAGGGCTCAAAGCAGTAAACAAAATGTTAGGAATAGTATGCTGCAAGTGTTATGCCTTTTATATAAATCAACAGGATATTCTTATCTGGGATACTGTGTTCCATTCTGGGCGCCCTATTTCAGAAAGGGTACAGCAAAAAGAGAGGGTTCAGAGGCAGTTGAGGAGAAAGCTTGGAAGCTTGGAGAGACATCTGTTCACAAAGAGATTGAAAAGATGAGGACTTTAGAAAAACTAGGAAGGCGAGAAGTTAACTGGTAAGGCTAAATACCAGGTTCAAGAGATTATTCAAGACAAAGAGAGGTCCTCCAGAATGTGGAAGGTTAACCCTAATGAAGGCAATAAGCAATATGTAAGAAAGAAATTAGGAGTACTGAGATGGATTTTAAAGAGCATGTAACTAAAAGTTTTTTTTTTTTTTAACCTTTCCTCATAGGTCAGGTTTTCTAAACCTTGTACCATTTTTGCTGTTCTCTGGACTCTCCAATTTATCCACATCTTTCCTGAAGTGTGGTACCCAGAACTGGACACAGTACTCCAGCTGAGGCCTCACCAGTGCCAAGTAGAATGGGATAATTACCTCTTGTGTCGTACATACAACGCTCCTGTTAAATACACCCCAGAATGATATTAGCCTTTTTCGCAACCGCACCACATTGTTGACTCATTGGGTTTGTGATCCCTGTAGTCCCCAGATCCTTTTCAGAAGTACTACCACCTAGCCATGGATGCTGTCCATTTGATTTTTCCTTTCAAAGTGTAGTACTTTGCACTTGTCTTTAGAAAACTGGTCTGAAATCAACACAATGAAATTCAGTAATTTGCCAAATTCATTTTGAATTTTAATCCTGTCCTTCAAAGTCCTTGCAACCCCTCCCAGCTTGATGTCATCTGCAAATTACTGTACTGGGGCCAATACTGTTTCACATATTCATAAATGATCTGGAAAAAGGGGTAAACAGTGAGGTGTCAAAGCTTGCAGATTATATGAAATTACTCAAGATTGGATTTAACTAAAATGACTGTGAAGAGTTAAAAAGGATCTCACTAAACTGGGTGACTGGGCAACAAAATGGCAGATGAAATTCAGTGTTTATAAATGTAAAGTAATGCACAGTGGAAAACAATGCCACCAATACATACAAAATGATGGGGTCTAAATTAGCTGTTACCACTCAAGAAAGATCTTGAAGTCATTGTGGATAGTTCCCTGAAAAAATCCACTAAATGTGCAGATACAGTCAAAAAAGCAAAAAGAATGTTAGGAAACATTGGAAAAGGGATAAATAATGACATGGAATATCATCATGCCATTATAGAAATCCATGGTATAGCCACATTTTGAATACTGTGTGTAGTTCCGGTCGCCCCATCTCAAAAGAGATCTATTGCACTTGGAAAAGGTACAGAGAAGGTCCACAAAAATGATTCGGGGGATGGAATATGAGGAGAGATTTAAAAGACTGGGACTGTTCAGGTTAGAAAAGAAACAACTAAGGGGGGATATCGTAGAGATTTATCAAAAACAACGAGGAGTCCTTCTGGCACCTTAGAGACTAACAAACTTATTTGGGCATAAGCTTTCATGGGCTAAAACCCACTTCATCAGATGCATGGAATGAAAAAAACAGTAAGCAGAATGACAGGTTTTAGAGTAGCAGCCGTGTTAGTCTGTATTCGCAAAAGGGAAAGGAGTACTTGTGGCACCTTAGAGGCTAACAAATTTACCACCTTCCACCTTAATTGAATTGGCTCGTTAGCACTGACCCCGCACTTGGTAAGGCAACTCCCATCTTTTCATGTGCTATAATATATATTCTGCTTACTGTTTTTTTCACTCCATGTATCTGATGAAGTGGATTTTAGCCCACGAAAGCTTATGCCCAAATAAGTTTGTTAGTCTCTAAAGTGCCACAAGGACTCCTTGTTGTTTTTTCTGATACAGACTAACACAGCTACCACTCTGAAACCTGTCACCACAGAGATTTTCAAATCGTGAATGGTGTGGACAAAGTGAGAGGAAGTGTTACTTACCTGTTCGCATAACACAAGAACTAGGGGTCACCCAATGAAATTAACAGGCAGCGGGTTTTAAAAAAAATAAGGAATTACTTCTTCACACAACCTGAGGAACTCATTGCCACGGGATGTTGGGAAGACCAAAAGTGTAGTTGGGTTCAGACAAGAATTAGATAAATTCATGAAGATTAGTCCATCAATGGCTGTTAGCCAACATGGTCAGGGATGCAACTCCATGCGCTAGGTGTCCCTAAATTTCTGAGCGCTAGAATGACTGGATGACAGGGGATGGAAGCATGTGGCATGAGTCACTGTTGGAATACAGGATACTGGGCTAGATAGACTATTGGTCTGACCCAGTTTTGCTATTTTTATCTTATGTAGATTTTATGAGCAGCTTCTCCACTTCATCGTGCAAGTCTTTAATGAAAATATTGAATAGTACTAGACCCAGCATTGAGCCCTGTGGGACCCCACTAGATCTGCCCTTCCAGTTTGACAGTGAACCAGTGTTAATTTCTCTTGGAGTATGGTCTTTCCACCAGTTGTGCACCCCACCTTACAGTAATATCATCTAGGGGACAAATCCCTAATTTTCTTTTGAGAATGTCATGTGGCACTATGTTAAAATCTTTACTAAAATCAAAATATATCACATCATCTGTTTCTCCCATCCACTAGGCTAGTAATTGTCGAAGAAGGAAATTAGGTTGGTTTGGCAAGATTTGTTCACAACAAATCCATGCTGGCTAGTCTTGATAACCTTCTTATTCTCTAGGTGCTTATAAATTGATTGTTTAATAATTTCTTCCAGTATCTTTCCAGGTACGGAAGTTAGGCTGACTGGTCTATAATTCCCCCAGATCTATTTGTTCCCCTTTTTAAAGATAGGTACTATGTTTGCTCTTCTCTAGAACTCAGGGGCCTCACTCATCCTGTATGAGTTCTCAAAGATAATTGCTAACAGTTTGGAGATTGCTTCAGCTATTTTTTAACCTTTCCTCATAGATCAGGTTTTCTAACCCTTTTATCAGTTTTATTGCTTTTCTCTGGGCTCTCTCTCTAAGCTATCCACATCTTTCCTACAGTCTGGCACCCAGAGTTGGACTCGGCATTCCAGCTGAGGCCTCACCAGTGCTGAGTAGAGCAGGACAGTCGCCTCCTGTGTCTTACATACGACATTGGTGAAGACTGAAGCAAAACAGGCATTGAACACTTCAGCCCTCTTGATGTCATCAGTTATTAGCTCTCCTTCTCTCTTATGCCCCTTGTTAGGCTAAGGCACAAAATGATTTACACCTATCTGATTTTGTCCCTACGTGCTTGTGCTAATCTCTTGTGCGCTTCCTTGGCAATTTGTCCATGTTACCACTTTTTGTAGGATTCCTTTTTGATTTTCAGCTAAAGAACTCCTGACAGCACCATATTGGTCTCCTACTGTCTTTCCTTTGCACTTGTGCCTTTAATATTGTCTCCTTGAGAAATATAGGCCATAGAATTTCACCCAGCTACTCCTGCACTGAGACCAATAGCTTGTTTGTCTAAAGCATGTCTTCAGGAAAGGCAAGATCTTGATTTTTAAGGCATCACGAGATGGAGAATCCACCACTTCCCTCTGGGGCACCTGGCGTTGGCCTCTGTTGGAAGACAGGATATTGGGCTAGATGGACCTTTGGTCTGACCCCGTATGGCTGTGCTTTTGTTCACTTTCCTTGGCAGCTTGTTCCATGGTTAATCAACCTCACTGTTTAAAAATGTGTGCCTTATTTAAAATTTAAATTTGTCTGGCTTCAGCTTCCAGCAGTTTGTTCTTGCTCTGCTTTTCTCTGCTAGATTTAACAGTCATTTATTACCTGTTATTTCTGTGGTTCTTTTCTGTACCCACTTGAATTTTTCAACATCTTTTTTAAAATGTTGACAACAGAAGTGGATGTAGTATTCATCGTCCACATGTGATAAAGTAAATCATCCTGCTTCTTCCCAAATACAAATCACTTTCCACAAATGGAAAAAAAAAACAGGAAGGAGACAACAATCAATATAGATTTGACATTATGAAGTGTAGAAAATGGATAAGGGATACTAAAGACATCAGAGAAAAATATCTATGGCTGGCAGAGCAAAGGATAATAAGGATAAGTATATAAGGAACAAAAGAAATCCTCAAAATTATATAGGTTCATTACTAAATTGATATGATAAGATTGATAGTGATGGTGTAGAAGAGGCAAAAGTGATCAATACATAGTTATGACCTGAATTTGGAAAGAAGCAGGAGGATGTATTCTTATCACATGTGGATAATGAAGTACTTTCTAGTCCATTAATATGAGTATTAAATAGCATCTACTATGGATAAACATTTTTAAATTTGCAGGCCCGGATAACTTGCACCTAAGAGTACTAATATTATTCCAATATTCAAAAGAGGGTAAGTGGGATGATCCACATAATTAGAGGACAGTTAGCCTGACTTCAGTATGAAGCAAAATAATGAAACAGCTGATGCAGAAGCCAAATCAATAAAAAATTAAAGGATAAGAATATAACAATTGCCAATCAACATGGAAAATAAATCTGGTCAAACAAACCTGAATTCATTTTTTGATGAGATTACAAGTTAGATTGATAAACGTAACCGTATAGATGTATATACTAGACTTTTGTAAGGCATTTGGCTTGGAATCACATGATATTCTGATTTAAAAATATAGCACTGTGCAATAACTAAAGCACACATTAAATGGATTAAAGAACTGGCTGACTTACACATCTCAAAATACAGTTGTCAAAATGGAGAATCATCCAATTATATATTTCCAGTGAGGGTCTGCAAGTATCAGTACTAGAATCATAGAATATCAGGGTTGGAAGGGACCTCAGGTCATCTAGTCCAACCCCCTGCTCAAAGTAGGGCCAATCCCCAATTTTTGCCCCATATCCCTAAATGGCCCCCTCAGGGATTGAACTCACAACCTTGGATTTAGCAGGCCAAAGCTCAAACCACTGAGCTATCCCTCCCCCCCAGTAGGCCCAATGCTATTCAATATTTTTATCAGTGCTCTGGAAATAAATAAAAAAAAACACTGCTGATAAAATTTGTGGCTGACACAAAGATTGGTGGTGTGGCAAAAAATTATTAGGACAGGATTTTGTAACACTCCCCCTCCCCCATCCCACCCCTGGCCCCTGAGGGGGAAGCGGGGAGTGAAGCGGCTCCGCACGCTGCCCCCGCCCCGAGCACCGGCTCCACATTCCCATTGGCCGCAGCTAATAGGAGCTGTGGGGGTGGCACTTGCGGGTGTTGGCAGCGCACGGAGACCCGCTGCCTCCCTCCCCCAAGGGGCCGCAGAGAGGTGCCAGCAGCCAGCCACTGCTGGTACTGGCGTGGGGCCAGGGTAGGCAGGCAGCCTGCCTGAGCCCTGCTGACCAGGAGCTGCCTGTGATAAGTGCCTCCTAGCTGGAGCCTGCACTTTGCACCCCCTCCTGCACCCCTTTCCCATCCTGGAGCCCCCTCCTGCACTCCAACTCCCTCCTGCACCCCAATCCCATGCACCAGCCCGGAGCCCTCTCCTGCACCAAACTCCCTCCCAGAGCCTTCACCCCCTCCTTCCCCCCAACACTCTGCCCTACCCTGGAGTCCCCTCCTGCACCAAACTCCCTCCCAGAGCCCGCACCCCTCACCCTCTCCTGCACCCCAACACTCTGCCCCAGCCTAGAGCCTCATGTAAAACTCATGAAATGTCCAGTGGATTCTATGAGATTAGGTGCAGTGTGACCATATGACTCCTGCACCCAAACTCCCTCCTAGAGCTTGCACCCCTCACTCATGCACCCCAACCCCCTGTCCCAGGCTCAGCCCGGAGCCCCCTCCCACACTCCAAACCCCTCGGCCCCAGCCCAGAGCCAGCACCGCACCCCTGCCCCAGCCCGGTGAATGTGAGTGAGGATGGGGAAGAGCGAGCGACAGAGGGAGTGTGGAATGAAGTAAGCGGGGTAGAGCCTTGGGGAGGGGGCAGGGCCTCGGGGAAGAGGCGGGTTAGATCCTGGCTTGATCTTAAATTCATAAAGTAATCTTGTGCATGAAAAGGTTGGAGAATACTGATCGAATGGTTCCTTCTGGCCTTAAACTATGCATCTATTAGGCATCAGTCCAGGAATATCCCAAAACAAGTATCTACAGCTTTCACCAAGCTTACATCAGCAGTAGCATGAGCTCAGTCTGCATTTCAGGAACAGAAAAGTGATGGTAAAACTACACAGGCTTTTAAAAACAAATAACGGAAATGATAAATAATAAGGTTTCCTCTCTGTTGTCCAGTTTCAGAGTAGCAGCCGTGTTAGTCTGTATCCACAAAAAGAAAAGGAGTACTTGTGGCACCTTAGAGACTAACAAATTTATTTGAGCATAAGCTTTTGTGAGCTACAGCTCACTTCATCGGACGCATTCTGTTGTCTGATGGTCTTAAAACACTTTACAAACATTAGTTCATGTATCCTTCCAAACCCCGTTTTGAAGCAGGAAAGAGAATTATCCCTATTGAACACAGGGGGAAATTGAGGCACAAAGAGGTTCTGACTAACATTTTCAAACTGGATACTTAAAGCTAGGCAGCTAAATGAGGGGGCTGGTTTACAGAGGTGTTGAACACCTATAACTCTTAGTGAAGTCAATGTGACCTCCACTTGCTTAGCACCTCTGAAAATCAGGCCCCTCATTTAGCTGCTTAACTTTAAGTATTCAAGCTTGAAAATTTTTGCCTAATAGTTGGTCTACACTGCAAAAAAAAAAAAAAGAAAAAAAAAGAAAAAAGACCCACGGCAGCAAGTTTCAGAGCCTGGATCAGCTGATTTGGGCTCACACTATCTGGCTAAAAATAGCAGTGTAGACATTAGGGCTCATGCTGGAGCCCAAGCTCAGAGACACTCCCTCGTCGGGTTTTGGAGCCCAGGCTCCAGCTCAAGTTTGAATAGCTACACTTCTATTTTTAGCCCCAGAGTGCAAGACCCACAAGCCTAAGTCAGTTGATCTTGGCTCTGAAACTCACTGCCAATGGGTGTTTTTTGCGGTGCTGGTCTACCCTGAGGTATGTCTACACTGCGATTAAAAAACAGCAGCACAGCCTTGGCTGGCCCAAGTCTGCTGACTTGGGCTCATGGAGCTTGGGCTATAAAATTGCAGTGTAGACATTTGGGCTGGTCTGGACCCCAAGCTCTGGGACCTTCCCTACTTACTGGATCTCAGAGCCTGGGCTCTAGCCAGAGCCCAAATGTCTGCACTGCAATTTTATAGCTCTGCAGCACAAGCCCTATGAGCCTGAGTCAGCTGCCTCCTTTCAGAACAGCAACAGGTCTTTCATTGCAGTGTTCGTGCACCCAAGATCACTCAAGAATGTTGTGGGAGAACCAGGAACACAATTCAGATCTCATGACTCAGCCCTGTGCATCTATCACTGTTATCTTTCACCTCTAAGGGCACGTCTACAATACAATCTTAAGTCGACCTATGTTAGGTCGACTTATTGCGGTGCCTGATGTCCACGCTATCCTTCTTCTGTCAGTGGTGCGCGTCCTCACCAGGAGTGCTTCCACCAACTGAAGAGGGGCAGTGTGGGGGGCTGAGAGCCAAGACTCTCGGCTCCACGCAGCTCCCCACCAGGAGCCTAGCTGTCCCCCAGTCTTCTCACCTCCCCACTCCCAGCTGGGAGCGAGGGAAAGCAGCCTGGGGCTTCTTGCCTCCAGCTGGGAGATCTGTGCCCAGTGTCTGGTCAGCTGTCCTGCTCCTGGCAGGGAACAGGGATCTGGGACCCCGGAGGCGGCAGCCCAGTTTGGACATGACAGCCCGGCTTGGAGTAGAGACTGGGTAGCAGCCTGGCTGGGGAACCAGGAGTTGGCTTTCTTGTCAATTTCATAGCTCCAGCAGAGCCAGGAAATTGACAAGACAGCCAACAGCCTGTGGAGGAATGCAGTGTCTACACAGATATTTCTTCGCCCTAACTACATCAACATAAGCCCTCTGCCTCTCATGGAGGTGGAGTTATGTCGGTGTAGTAGGGCACTTACATCGGTGGGAGCAATGCTGTACTGTAGACACTGACATAGTTAGGTTGACATAAGCTGTCGCATGTTGACCTAACTGTAGTGTAAGCCTATCCTAAGATGATGAGGGTCTAATTTATGAAAAACAACAAGGAGTTGTTGTGGCACCTTAGAGACTAACAAATTTATTTGGGCATAAGCTTTCACGGGCTAAAACCCACAGACTAACACGGCTACTCCTCTGAAACCTGTAATAATTTATCAAAGCAACGTCAGCTTTTGGTTGCCCACATTTGAATGTATGGATAAAAATGGTAAAACATGTCTTTATAATAAACAGGAATTTGTGGGATATATCCCTGAAATAGATCTGGCATTAATTTTCTAAAAGCAAACCAAAAGTCTTTGAATTTATTTTGTATGACTGGTGTGCAAAAGGTATTCAGTCACAATTTTCCACTAGAGATACACCTGTTTAGAATTCTTGTGACTGCAACCAGTAAGTGTATCTTACCACTAAAGAAATGTGTTAGAATAAAATAATTAGAGAAATGGAACCATTGCCTGCCTATGTTAGATTAGCAATGAGGAAAGATGGGTCAAATGGGAAAAAGTGATAAAAAGAAGTGTTGATAACTTTTATAAGAACAATCTTTAACACCTAGCCTACCCTACCATACTCAGACTTCTGAAAGGCATTTAACTTAGGCCCAGATGATAGTCTGACTAAAAAATTAGCACTGAACAAATATCAATGCAGCACATATTAAATGGATTAAAAACTGGTTAACTAATAGTTCTCAAAGTATATGTAAAAGGAGAATCATCATCCAATGAGGTGGTTTCTAGTACAGTCCTGCAGGGAATTGTTCTCACCCAGCTGGTATTCAATATTTTTATCAATGAGCTAGAGAAAATAGAAAAGCATTGCTGATAAAGTTTGCAGATGATGCACAGATTTGTGGAGTGGTGCATATAGTTTGGGACAGGTCAGCTACAGAGTGAGCCGGTTCCTCCTGGACTTTTTCTTCTCCCAAGCCCACATGCTGCATGTTGGGGGAGGATGCTGAGGTATCACTTGGGTCTTAGTACCTCTAGAATTGTGCAGGGATCATCCTGGTCCCTCTGAGTCCAGGGGCTGCTAGTGGGGAGGGGTGGCTGTGGCTGGATCCCATCTTTCCTCTTTCCCTCAGGCTGTAATACCTGCTGAGATGGCTTCTCTGCTCCTGCTGATTTGAGAGTTTCTTTGCCCTCTCCTCCCCCCACCCCAAGCTAGCTCCTTCCTGGAATTTCTATTTTCCTCCCAAGCTGCATTGATCCAAGTGTGGGTGGATGGGAGCGGCATTTCGGGACCACTCCTGCATACCTCAGGGTCTGTCAGGTACTGGTCTGCACCAGGTGCCAAGTTCACTGTGGTGTAACTTTCTGGCTTCAGTTAATTCAATTTGCCTAGGACAAATTGGGCCCTAGGTACTTGGCTCTTAAATCCAGCTAGTGTCTCAGATATGAAATGCAGCCCAGGAACTTGTTTCTCTTCCCCAGGATTTCAGGTCTCCAAGTCAGGTAAATTAGGTCTCTGGCTCTTCAGGAAGCAATGAGCAGACTCCACCTTTCTCTAAAAATAGTTGTAAACCTTTCCTGGTGGCACAGGACTTCATAGGAGATGCCTTTCTCTATACAAGATGATGATTTCTTTCCATTGCTGGTCAGCCTCTCACAGCTCTTGGTGCACCAATCTGAGCAGCCCAATATGTCATCCCATCTTAGATGCACTTAGTGTAGGCACAAGGGGTGGGCAAAGATGGCCTAAAGCCACGTCTCAGTATTCTAGGCCTTACTGGGGCAGCCTGGGATCTTGAGGGTTTGGTGTAGAGCTGGCCCCTGAGCACCCTCCTTCTATGAACATTCCAGTAGGGGTAAGATGGATTGGTTACTTACATGGCATAAAGGGCCTTAGAGCAATAACAAGTCAGACCCTGGGCCTCTGTAAAGCATGTGTTCATTTGCTCTCTTGGCTCACAGGGCCTAAACTTACAGCTTCTTAAACTTAGGCCTAATTGTTGAGGCTTCTCTCTTTGAAGCCACCATTGGCAATGTGGCTTTTGACTCACTGGGACTGGTTCTGCTCTGACACCAGAGGGAGGCAGGATATCAATGGCTACACTAACATACAAGCAATGTAAGTGGGATCAGAATCTCGCTGTCTCTGTCAGACTTGGGGCTGTCTGTCAGTAACTGATGCTTCTCCCTCCCCCTTGCCTCAAATTCCTTCCAGCATCTTGAATGAGTTGGACCATTTCTTAAAGCTCATGGTTTCATTGGAGGAGAGGGGTTAGTAATATGCTAAACTCTAGCTAACCTCTCTCACCTAGCCTTGCTTTGCTGATAAGGGGATTACCGACTGTCTTGTTCAACTCCTTTAAAAAGATTAAAGCTTGAGTGCAGACAGGGCTCAGAGACCACTTAAGGCTTCTCAGTACCTCTGCAAAAACAAAACCCTGACTATATTTCCCAGGCTTGCTCGTTTTCCTGATGAAACTTTGAGGTAAAGGCTTCTAATTGTATGTATCTGAATATGTGCTTAGAATGGCAACGGCAACACTACATAAATTTCACAGACTCCGAGAAGGCTTCTGATAGCATTCACAGGACCTGCCTATGGCGCATTTTGCGGGCATATGGAATTCCTTTCCGTATAATCAACGTCATCAAAGTTTCTATTTCAATGGCACATGCAGTGTTATCACAGTGAACTCAGTTTTGAAGTCAAGACAGGAGCACGTCAGAGGTGTGGTCATGTCTGCAATCCTCTTCAACATTGCCATCGACTGGGTAATGCGGCGTACAACAGAAGACATGCCAAGAGGCATTAAATGGACACTCTTCTCATCCCTTGAAGACCTGGACTTCACAGAGGATGATGAGCTCCCATCACATACCCAACACCATATACAAGAAAAAACAAATCAGCTCAACACATTCAGCCAGCAAATTGGACTGAAAATCAACCGCAATAAGACAGATATCATGACCTTTAATATTGCCTCACCGTCACCAGTACAGATAGAGGATTATGTTCTCACCAATGTAGAAATATTCACATACTTCGGCAGCACCATCAGCCAGGATGGTGGAACAAGCCAGGACATCTGGAACAAAATCAATAAATCCAGGGACACCTTCAAGAGCTTAAATTCAGTCTGGAAATCGTCAAAATATAGCACCAAAACCAAACTCAAGATTTATCAGAGCTGTGTACTTTCAACACTAGTTTATAGTACAGAATGCTGGGAAATCAGAAAATATGACATGTCAAAACTGTCTTCATTCCATACAATGTGCCTCAGAAAAATCCTCTGTATCTTTTGGCCCAGAACAATCTCAAACCAAGATCTATTGAGACAGTGCAGCCAAGAAGATCTGAGCACCGTGATTGCCAAGAGGCGTTGTGCTTCGGATGGAAACTGATTCCATCACCAGAGTAGCAATAAGATGGACACCTGAAGGCAAGCGAATGTGAGGCTGCCCGAAAACAACATGGCGAAGAGCTGTGGAAGCCAAGCTGAAAAACCTGGGGCACAGCTGGGGAACTATTGAAAGACTTGCCAGAAACAGACAGGAGAGGAGGAGCTTCGTCACTGCCCTAAACACCAGAGGCGTAATAGAAACGTGATGATGATGATAAATATGTGCCAGGCCAGTCCTCTGGGCTCATGTGCACTAAAATAGAAAATGTTAACCCCTCACTCTCTGGAAGGGCAGTTGATCCTACACCTATAATCTTAAATTGAGTGTCTTAAAACCATACAGAATGTAGACGGCAAAAGATGCCCTATCCCAAAGGTCTTAGAATCTAACCAGACAGAACAATTCACCTGCACGTGTTTATAAACTGAAAGTCCAGGATTCATATGATTATTTTTAAAATATGATGGAGGTGTTGGTAGCAACTCCAGAGCTAAGGTGGTGTCATTTCTGCTCAGAAGACTAAAATTGTTCCACTTTGTACTTTAGTGATTGAATTTAGTCTCCACAGTATAGTCACTAACTGACCAAGTGAAAACTGGATTTGCCAGTTATCTTTTTGAGTTAAAATATAACTAATTTTGTACAAACTTTTTAAAATGCTGCTGCTGCTGTTTTTTTTTAATTTTACTCTATTTTGGTTTGGGTTCCTTTGGCTAACAGACAGGCCTCACAAACTCTGCACAGAGTCTGACACAAGCCACTTTTGAAATTTCATAATTAATCAGATTATTTCCTCAGTTAGAGATAACATAATTGAAAAGCTAAGATCCATTAGTTACTTCTGTTCAATGCAGCCTTCCTAGGTCCTTCTCTAAGGGCGGGTCTACAGTATCGCTTAAGTTGACTGATGTAACTTGCGTCGCAGGACACCCCCTTGAGTGATGCAAGTTACATTGGCTTAAGTGCTGTCCACACCAGCGTTATGTCGGCAGGAGACACTCTCCCATCAGGATAGCATGTCTTCACCAGATGTACTACAGCAGCGCAGCTGTTCCAATGTAGCACTGTAGTGTAGACTTGCCCTAAGTCACACAAGCGTGACATAGCCTGATGAAAGTGTGTCCATCAATTAAATAGCACTGTCCCCCTCAGATCATAGTTCATCTTGTGCATCAGTGTGAAGTAAAGGATGGAATGCATGCAATGCAGATGGCAGTACACAAGATGCCAGAAGGAGATTACTGGAGGTGAGAAAGCTAAGTGTGCTAGGTGGGTGGGAAGGCTGCTCTGGATGTTAACATATAGGGATTCCACTGGTTTTTAGGAACAATGGCTAGGATTTCCAAAAGGTGCCTAAAGGAATTAAGTGACCAAATCCCATTCAGAGCAGAACATAGATGCGAGCAGAGACACAGCAGCCTTCTCAATCTCTCAATGCCTAAGAATTCCTCATTAAGGGATTGCTCTGGTTCTGGCCTCAGCTCAGGTAAGTGAAGGAAGCTGCCAACCAATTCCGTAGCAGACAGAGCTACACACAAAAAGAGACTCCCACTACCCTCTTTGTTATGTAAGTTTAAGAACATAAGAACGGCCATACTGGGTCAGACCAAAGGTCCATCCATCCCAGTATCCTGTCCACTGACAATGGCCAATGCCATGTGCCCCTGAGGGAGTGAACCTAACAGGTAATGATCTAGTGATCTCTCTCCTGCCATCCATCTCCACCCACTGACAAACAGAGGCTAGGGACACCATTCCTTACCCATCCTGGCCAATAGCCATTAATGGACTTAACCTCCATGAATTTATCCAGTTCTCTTTTAAACCCTGTTATAGTCCTCACCTTCACAACCTCCTCAGGTAAGGAGTTCCACAGGTTGACTGTGCTCTGAGTGAAGAAGAACTTCCTTTTATTTGTTTTAAATCTGCTACCCATTAATTTCACTTGGTGGCCCCTTGTTCTTGTATTATGAGAACAAGTAAATAACTTTTCCTTATTCACTTTCTCCACACCACTCATGATTTTATAGACCTCTGTTATATCCCCCCTTAGTCTTCTCTTTTCCAAGCTGAAAAGTCCTAGCCTCTTTAATCTCTCCTCATATGGGAACCGTTCCAAACCCCTAATCATTTTAGTTGCCCTTTTCTGAACCTTTTCTAATGCCAGTATATCTTTTTTGAGATGAGGGGACCACATCTGTGCGCAGTATTCAAGATGTGGGCATACCATGGATTTATATAAGGGCAATAAGATATTCTCCGTCTTATTCTCTATCCCTTTTTAAATGATTCCTAACATCCCGTTTGCTTTTTTGACTGCTGCTGCACACTGCGTGGACATCTTCAGAGAACTATCCACGATGACTCCAAGATCTTTCTCCTGATTAGTTGTAGCTAAATTAGCCCCCATCATATTGTATGTGTAATTGGGGTTATTTTTTCTTATGTGCCTTACTTTACATTTATCCACATTAAATTTCATTTGCCATTTTGTTGCCCCATCACTTAGTTTTGTGAGATATTTTTGAAGTTCTTCACAGTCTGCTTTGGTCTTAACTATCTTGAGCAGTTTCGTATCATCTGCAAACTCTTCCACGTTGCTGTTTACCCCTTTCTCCAGATCATTTATGAATAAGTTGAATATGATTGGTCCTAGGACTGACCCTTGGGGAACACCACTAGTTACCCCTCTCCATTCTGAAAATTTACCATTTATTCCTACCCTTTGTTCCCTGTCTTTTAACCAGTTCTCAATCCATGAAAGGATCTTCCCTCTTATCCCATGACAGCTTAATTTACATAAGAGCCTTTGGTGAGAGACCTTGTCAAAGGCTTTCTGGAAATCTAAGTAAACTATGTCCACTGGATCCCCCTTGTCCACATATTTGTTGACCCCCTCAAAGAACTCTGATAGATTAGTAAGACATGATCTCCCTTTACAGAAACCATGTTGACTTTTGCGCAACAGTTTATGTTCTTCTATGTGTCTGACCATTTTATTCTTTACTATTGTTTCAACTAATTTGCCCAGTACTGACATTAGACTTACTGGTCTGTAATTGCCAGGATCACCTCTAGAGCCTTTCTTAAATATTGGCATTATATTAGCTATCTTCCAGTCATTGGGTACAGTAGCTGATTTAAAGGACAGGTTACAAACCATAGTTAATAGTTCCACAATTGCTCATTTGAGTTCTTTCAGAACTCTTGGGTGAATGCTATCTGGTCCTGGTGACTTGTTACTGTTCAGTTTCTCAATTAATTCCAAAACCTCCTCTAGTTGCACTTCAGTCTGTGACGATTCCTCAGACTTGTCACCTACAAAAGACAGCTCAGGTTTGGGAATCTCCCTAACATCCTCAGCCATGAAGACTGAAGCAAAGAATTCATTTAGTTTCTCTGCAATGACTTTAAGTGCTCCTTTTGTATCTCGATCGTCCAGGGGCCCCACTGGTTGTTTAGCAGGCTTCCTGCTTCTGGTGTATTTAAAAAACATGTTGTTGTTACCTCTTGAATTTTTGGTTAGCCGTTCTTGAAACTTCTGTTTCACTTTCCTCTTTCATTTTTATATTTAATTTGGCAGTGTTTATGCTCCTTTCTATTTACCACACTAGGATTTGACTTCCACTTTTTAAAAGATGCCTTTTTATCTGTCACTGCTTCTTTTACATGGTTGTTTAGCCATGGTGGCTCTTTTTTAGTTCATTTACTGTGTTTTTTAATTTGGGGTATACATTTAAGTTGAGCCTCTATTATGGTGTCTTTGAAAAGTGTCCATGCAGCTTGCAGGGATTTCACTCTAGTCACTGTACCTTTTAATTTCTGTTTAACTAACCTCCTCATTTTTGCATAGTTCCCCTTTCTGAAATTAAATGCCACAGTGTTGGGCTGTTGAAGTGTTCTTCCCGCCACAGGAATGTTAAATGTTGTTATATTATGGTCACTATTTCCAAGCGGTCCTGTTATAGTTACCTCTTGGACGATCCTGCGCTCCACTCAGGACTAGATCAAGAGATGCCTCTCCCCTTGTGGGTTCCTGTACCAGCTGCTCCAAGAAGCAGTCATTTAAAGTATCGAGAAATTTTGTCTCTGCATTTCATCCTGAGGTGACATGTACCCAGTCAATATGGGGATAATTGAAATCGCCCACTATTACTAAGTTTTTTATTTTGATAGTCTCTCTAATCTCCCTTAGCAATTTTCTTGCTGACTTGGTAAATAGTAATAGCTACAACTCTCTAAAGTACCTGGGGATGGGCAGCTTCAAGGAAAGATGCTACACAGAATAGAGGTGCATTTCATTATATGGCATAGTTTCCAGCTATTAACTTTGTCAAGGAACTGATGTCATTATGGAAACTGGCATTGCATGGATAGATCACAAGCTTGGAGACTAAAATTTTTCAGATGACATCTGTCTTATAGATAAGTCAGTTGATGATAATACAGTCAGATAAATGATCTTGCAAATAGGTCATATCAATAAATCAAAGCCAGAATTATAAAATGAGTTTATCTACCAATGCTTTTATCTACTCGGAAGAAGGTGCCTTGAAGACCTATTAATACATTTACTTGTGAGTAGCATCAATCACAATACTGGTGATTGCACATTTGCTGTAGAGTCCAGAATATGCAAAGCAAGTGTTGTATTTCAAAAATTTCATACAGTATGGAAGTTCAATGTGATTAGAAAACACAAAAACTTTGTAGCTGCAAAGTCCTAAATGTCCTCTTATATGGAGCAGAGTCCTGGAAAAATGAATGAGTCCATCCATAGAATATTCAACAGAAAATGTATAGATAGAATTATTAACCAAGAGGTCCAACTACCTATAACACTACAAGTAGTACAGAAGACGAAGAGATGGACATATTTGAGACAACTTTTAGGAATGTCTGTTAATAGGCTACTAAAAAAGCATTTCTTTGGCAATCCTAGGCAACTGATGAGAGACTGACCTACAGCCACACTCTGTAGCATAATAATGGCTGAAGTGGCATTACTACATCTGAATACAGAAGACATGAAAAAATTAGCCCAGGATAGGGACAACTGGTGTTCTTTGACATCTACCTTATGTACCTGATGATGTGAAAAGGATGATGATAGTTTCTCATGGCATTTAAGGCTATTGGCTCACCTAGACTGACCTCCTATGCATCACAGGCTATTAGAGGTAATCCAAGTACCCCTGTGTTGAACCCAGTTACTTCAGTTACACCAAAATATTTTAGTCCTCAAGAGTCCCCCGGCTGCAGAGGAAGCAGAAAAAAGAGATGCTAAAGGGTCCATGCCAATCTGACATCGGGGGAAATCCTCCCCAACTCCAAATCTGGCAATAAAATTGACCCTGAGCATGTAAGCAAGACACACCAGCCAGGCACCTAAGAAGAGGTTTCTCTGAACCACCTTAGAGGACTGGTGCACCTCATCCAGCATCCTGGCTCCACCTGTGGCCAATCTAATGCTTCAGAGGAGGGTGAAAAAACCCAAAACACACCTGGCCAGTTGTACATCATGGTGGGAGGGATTTCCCTCCTGACTCCTGTGGACCAGAAAAAGCACTGAAGCTGGAGATTTTATTAGTCATTGTCTTAATGCAGTGTTGCAAGAGTTATGAGCAGGTTGAGGAAATGCAGAGTTTCCAATTCTTCCCACAGCCCTTGAAGGAACCAACGCAACCATCAAGCCTGACCTTCCTCCCACTTCCCCAACTATAGAATTTCTCCAAGAAGCTGGATTAAAGCTTATCTTTTAGAAAGATATCTAATTTTGTTTAAAGACTCCAAGTGATGGTGAGTTGACCACTTTCTCAACAAGTAGTTCTAATGTTTAATGACACTGCTAGGAAATTGTCATTTCAAGATTGAATTTTTCTAACCTCAACTTCCACCCATTGACTCTTGTTATGGCTTTGTCAGCAAGTCTAAAAAGCACCCCACTGTCAGATATCTCTTCCATGTCTAGGTACCTGTGCAAAGATTTTGTAGATACATGACAACCCTCACCTTCCAGAAATACACCCCCTGCAGTGCAGAGCCTCCTTTGGCCTGACAAATCTGGCATCCTTTGGTTTAACAGAAGCTCCGAGCATGTTGATCTGATTTTTCGGGAGCTTTTCCTACAAAGACCTAGAAACATTTGTCCCTTCAACTTTGACATCCCCAAGCATGAGTTTTTGATTGAATTCAAGGGCTAGGATAGTTTCACTGCAGGAGCACAACAGTATGCTCCTGAAGGTGTTTATAGCCCCTGTAATTCCATCTTATTTCCCAGATTCCATGGCAGCAAAATATCAGGTTCCCCTCTTGGACAAGTGTGATGCATAGACTCTTGCTCCGTGCTTCTAAGGGCTGAGCACCGTGAAGTTATATATGTGAAGTTCCAACAGAGCACAGTCAGTTGGAACCAGACAGAATAAATGAGATCTCTTGCAAGCACCTTAAGCACTGAGTGATCACTGAACATCACATGGTACCAGGACTAAAAAGAAATCAAGAAAATACCCTGAGGGAAAAATGGACCTGTCAGAAGTTCCACCAGAGCTGAAACTCTGAAAATGTGACAGAAAACTGGAGGAAGTTCAGGCAGTGCTTCACTCTGTGTCTGCAAGCAACGGGTTCCAACAAAGAGGAAGACAGTCAGAAGGTAGCCTTATTCTTGACACTGGCTGGTTCTGAAGCACTTGATGTATTTAATAGTTTTCTGTTAACTCAGGCAGAGGAGTCTAAGTATGAAACTCTAGTACAGAATTTTAAGTACTGCACTCCATGTAACAGACATTTGAAATACATGTTTTCAATCACAGGGTCCAAAGGAAGGTAAAACTATAGAAGAATTTGGCTCTTCGTCTTCAGATGAGATAATCTTGCAATTTTGGGGGGGGCTGAGTGCCTGATAAGAGAGCAGATTATGATTGATGCTGGAACTAAAAAACCAAAACAACCTCTTCCACACACACATACTCAAGGTACATCTACAGTGTGATAAGAGACCCACGGCACAGCCACACAGGCTGACTCAGGCTCCCAGGGCTTGGGCTGCAGGACAATAAAAGTGCAGCATAGGCTTTCGAGGTTGGGCTGGCACCCAGGCTCCCATAAGGGGAGGGGGTCCCAGAGTCCAGGTGCCAACCCAAACGTCTACACTGCAGTTTTATAGCCCTGCAGCCTGAGACTTTGAGCCCTAGTCAGCTGATCTGGGCTCTGAGACTCAGTGCTGCTGGGTTTTTTTTTAGTACAGTGTAGATGTAACCTCAGGTATTAATAGAAGAACCTTGACAGGGCATTTAGAATTTGCCAACCCTCAGAAGTTGCCCAGTTCAGAATGACGCTTATGGAGGGTGGACAGTGTGTTGTAGTAGCCAGGCAAGGTACTAACAAACTTCAACAGGACTTTATTTTTTAAAGTGGAAACCTCTTTTCCAAGCTGCTGCTGCACCCTCAGTAGCTCTCCCTCAGCCTCTTCAACTCCTCCCTCCTCCTTCTTGTTTCCTGTGCTTTCAGACTCCCAACAGCCAGTGCTCCCAATTCAAATAATTACAAGCAACATCTAAACACCACATTCCCTCCTCTCTTAAGAAACTCTCCCAGTTACAATAACCATTGTTGTTCTAACTACAGGAACAAATAGAAAACAAGGCACTATACTGTTGACAGAATTATTACACTAAAAACACTATAGATGCTACATAACATAGTCTCTAGTCCAGACAGGTGGTCGTCTGGGTCTGACAGGCCCTCTCTCAAGCCCCGGTTCCAGTGCAAAGTCTTGTTGTGTTGATACTACGGTGAAGTCATCCAATGCAGACTGGGTGTTGGCATAATCTCCTCTTGGTGCATAAGCAGGTGCAAGAGAAGAAGCATTCCGTACCCGCCCATCAGAAAGTCGATAGGTGTAATGTCCCTTCTTCTCTATGATTTTAAGAGGAGCTGTGAATGTATGGTCCCCTTTGCGTAAAATTCCAGGTTTTCGTATTTTAATGAAGGAACCACACTCAAACACCCTGCCGCTTGTCTGTGAAAGCCTTATACTTTGCTTGGTTCTGTTCAACTGTTTTCCTCACATCATCCTCGGTTGGGCCTCAGGTCTTGCCTTTAACAATCCAGCAATGTTCAGTTTAGTATTAATCTGTTTCCCATGCAGTAACTCTGCGGGTGATCTTTGCATTGTGGCATGTCGTGTAGCCCGGTATGCTTGCAAGAAATCAGTAGTGCAGGTTATCCACAATCGCCCTTCCAGTTTAGCCATTTGCAAACTCTCTTTCAAACTTCTGTTAAACCGTTCGATTTCCCCATTGGCTTGAGGGTAGTATAGGGATGACCTTCTGTGTAAAATGTTCCTCTCTGCTAGAAAAGTTTCAAACTCCAGGGAAGTAAATTGACTACCATTATCTGAAACCAGTTCTTTGGGATTACCTTCCCTGCTAAAAACTGAAGAAAGGAACTTAATTACTGTAGCAGAAGAGATTTGCGATGTAAATGCAACCTCAGGCCATTTACTGAAATAGTCTATTAAGGTGATGGCATAACGGCAGTCAATTGGAGCAGTATCAAAGAGTCCTACAATGTCAATCACCACTTTTTCCCATGCAGATTCAGAAAGAGAAACAGGCTGTAATGGAGGGGTACATGTCACTGCTGTCTTATCATGCATTTTAAAGAATCCTTATTGAGGTTACAGGGACAAACCATCCCGATATGTAGAAAGAATAGTAAATATGGCAGGCGACCAGCTTCACTTAACAGTGAAATCCTTGCTGATCTTAAATACAAAAAAGAAGCTTACAAGAAGTGGAAGATTGGACAGATGACCAGGGATGAGTATAAAAATATTGCTCGGGCATGCAGGAGTGAAATCAGGAAGGCCAAATCACACCTGGAGTTGCAGCTAGCAAGAGATGTTAAATCATAGAATCATAGACTATCAGGGTTAGAAGGGACCCCTGAAGGTCATCTAGTCCAACCCCCTGCTCGAAGCAGGACCTATTCCCAGTTAAATCATCCCAGCCAGGGCTTTGTCAAGCCTGACCTTAAAAACCTCCAAGGAAGGAGATTCTACCACCTCCCTAGGTAATGCATTCCAGTGTTTCACCACCCTCTTAGTGAAAAAGTTTTTCCTAATATCCAATCTAAACCTCCCCCACTGCAACTTGAGACCATTACTCCTCGTTCTGTCATCTGCTACCATTGAGAACAGTCTAGAGCCATCCTCTTTGGAACCCCCTTTCAGGTAGTTGAAAGCAGCTATCAAATCCCCCCTCATTCTTCTCTTCTGCAGGCTAAACAATCCCAGCTCCCTCAGCCTCTCCTCATAAGTCATGTGTTCTAGACCCCTAATCATTTTTGTTGCCCTTCGCTGGACTCTCTCCAATTTATCCACATCCTTCTTGTAGTGTGGGGCCCAAAACTGGACACACTACTCCAGATGAGGCCTCACCAATGTCGAATAGAGGGGAACGATCACGTCCTTCGATCTGCTCGCTATGCCCCTACTTATACATCCCAAAATGCCATTGGCCTTCTTGGCAACAAGGGCACACTGCTGACTCATATCCAGCTTCTTGTCCACTGTCACCCCTAGGTCCTTTTCCGCAGAACTGCTGCCTAGCCATTCGGTCCCTAGTCTGTAGTGGTGCATTGGATTCTTCCATCCTAAGTGCAGGACCCTGCACTTATCCTTATTGAACCTCATCAGATTTCTTTTGGCCCAATCCTCCAATTTGTCTAGGTCCTTCTGTATCCTATCCCTCCCCTCCAGCGTATCTACCACTCCTCCCAGTTTAGTATCATCCGCAAATTTGCTGAGAGTGCAATCCACACCATCCTCCAGATCATTTATGAAGATATTGAACAAAACCGGCCCCAGGACCGACCCTTGGGGCACTCCACTTGATACCGGCTGCCAACTAGACATGGAGCCATTGATCACTACCCGTTGAGCCCGACAATCTAGCCAGCTTTCTACCCACCTTATAGTGCATTCATCCAGCCCATACTTCCTTAACTTGCTGACAAGAATACTGTGGGAGACCGTGTCAAAAGCTTTGCTAAAGTCAAGAAACAATACATCCACTGCTTTCCCTTCATCCACAGAACCAGTAATCTCATCATAAAAGGCGATTAGATTAGTCAGGCATGACCTTCCCTTGGTGAATCCATGCTGGCTGTTCCTGATCACTTTCCTCTCATGCAAGTGCTTCAGGATTGATTCTTTGACGACCTGCTCCATGATTTTTCCAGGGACTGAGGTGAGGCTGACTGGCCTGTAGTTCCCTGGATCCTCCTTCTTCCCTTTTTTAAAGATTGGCACTACATTAGCCTTTTTCCAGTCATCTGGGACTTCCCCCGCTCGCCATGAGTTTTCAAAGATAATGGCCAATGGCTCTGCAATCACAGCCGCCAATTCCTTCAGCACTCTGAACAAGAAGGGTTTCTTCAGGTATGTTAGCAACAAGAAGAAAGTCAAGGAAAGTGTGGGCCCCTTACTGAATGAGGGAGGCAACCTAGTAACAGAGGATGTGGAAAAAGCTAATGTACTCAATGCTTTTTTTGCCTCTGTCTTCACGAACAAGGTCAGCTCCCAGACTACTGCACTGGGCAGCACAGCATGGGGAGGAGGTGACCAGCCCTCTGTGGAGAAAGAAGTGGTTCGGGACTATTTAGAAAAGCTGGACGTACACAGGTCCATGGGGCCAGATGCATTGCATCCGAGAGTGCTAAAGGAATTGGCGGATGTGATTGCAGAGCCATTGACTATTATCTTTAAAAACTCATGGCGATCGGGGGAGGTCCTGGACGACTGGAAAAAGGCTAATGTAGTGCCCATCTTTAAAAAAGGGAAGAAGGAGGATCCTGGGAACTACAGGCCAGTCAGCCTTACCTCAGTCCCTGGAAAAATCATGGAGCAGGTCCTCAAGGAATCAATTCTGAAGCACTTAGCGGAGAGGAAAGTGATCAGGAACAGTCAGCATGGATTCACCAACGGCAAGTCATGCCTGACTAATCTAATTGCTTTCTATGATGAGATAACTGGCTCTGTGGATGAAGGGAAAGTGGTGGACATGTTGTTCCTTGACTTTAGCAAAGCTTTTGACACGGTCTCCCACAGTATTCTTGCCAGCAAGTTAAAGAAGTATGGGCTGGATGAATGGACTATAAGATTGATAGAAAGCTGGCTAGATGGTCGGGCTTAACGGGTAGTGATCAATGGTTCCATGTCTAGTTGGCAGCCGGTATCAAGTGGAGTGCCCCAAGGGTTGGTCCTGGGGCCGGTTTTGTTCAATATCTTCATAAATGATCTGGAGGATGGTGTGGATTGCACTCTCAGCAAGTTTGCAGATGACACTAAACTGGGAGGAGAGGTAAATATGCTGGAGGGTAGGGATAGGGTACAGAGGGACCTAGACAAGTTGGAGGATTGGGCCAAAAGAAATCTGATGAAGTTCAACAAGGACAAGTGCAGAGTCCTGCACTTAGGACGGAAGAATCCAATGCACTGCTACAGACTAGGGACCGAATGGCTAGGCAGCAGTTCTGCAGAAAAGGATCTAGGGGTTACAGTGGATGAGAAGCTGGATATGAGTCAACAGTGTGCCCTTGTTGCCAAGAAGGCCAATGGCATTTTGGGATGTATAAGTAGGGGCATTGCCAGCAGATCGAGGGACATGATTGTTCCCCTCTGTTCGACACTGGTGAGACCTCATCTGGAGTACTGTGTCCAGTTTTGGGCCCCACACTACAAGAAGGATGTGGAACAATTTGAAAACGTCTAGTGGAGGGCAACAAAAATGATTAGGGGACTGGAACACATGAGTTATGAGGAGAGGCTGAGGGAACTGGGGATGCTTAGTCTACGGAAGAGAAAAATGAGGGGAGATTTGATAGCTGCTTTCGACTACCTGAAAGGGGGTTCCAAAGAGGATGGCTCCAGACTGTTCTGTGTGGTAGCAGATGACAGAACAAGGAGTAATGGTCTCAAGTTGCAGTGGGGGAGATTTAGGTTGGATATTAGGAAAAACTTTTTCACTAGGAGGGTGGTGAAACACTGGAATGCGTTACCTAGGGAGGTGGTGGAATCTCCTTCCTTAGAAGTTTTTAAGGTCAGGCTTCACAAAGCCTTGGTTGGGATGATTTAATTGGGGATCGGTCCTGCTTTGAGCAGGGGGTTGCACTAGATGACCTCCTGAGGTCCCTTCCAACCCTGATATTCTATGATTCTATGATTTGGCAAGTGACACAGGATTTTATGAGTGCTTCAGTTTGAGAGTCCAACCCTGGCCACCAATACGGATCCCATAGTTGTTGTTTGGTTCGAACAATTCCTTGATGAGTATCGTGTGCCAGGTGTATGAGTTTTGACTGTAATTCTTCTGGCATAAGGAGCTGGTGTGTACCTTGTAGCACACAGCCATCAAGCAAAGAAAGTTTATCCCAAACTCTAAAATAAGGCAGCAAAACTGGGTCAAGGTTTTTAGGGTTACTGGGCCATCTCTTTTTCAGAAATTCCTGTAGTTTTTGTTGAATTGGACATGCTGAACAAGCAGCTTGAAATTGTTCTCTTGTAACTACAGTGAGAGTGCTTGTAATAAGCACAACCACGACATCCTTATCCTCCGATGGACCATCTGGTGAAGGCAAAGGCAGGCAAGAAAGGCAATCAGCGACCACATTTTGGTTTCCAGGCTTATATTCCAGTTCATAATTGAAGGAGAGTAGTCTTGCAGACCATCTAGCAATACGATATCCTGCTCTTTTCAGTCTTTTTGTGGTGATCAACATTGTCAAAGGGCTGTGGTCTGTGCGCAACTTGAACGTGGGGCCCCACAGGTAAGTTCTCCATTTTTCAGTAGCTCAGGCACAAGCAAGTGCTTCTTTTTCGACTGTAGAATATTTTCTCTCAGCATTACTTAGTGTCTTCGAAGCAAATGCAACAGTCCTCTCTGCGTTGTCCTCATGAAGTTGTGTGAGGACAGCCCCAAGTCCACAATCAGAAGCATCAGCAGTTACAATTGTGGGCAATGCAGGACTGAATAGGGCAAGTACTGGACTATGTACAATCAAGTCTTTCACCATTTCAAAACTAGCTTGTGCATCCATTGTCCACACTAAGGTTGAACTTCCCCATAGTAATTCTCATTATGGTTCAATGACAGAAGCATAATTGGGAATGAATTTTGCATACCAGGAGGTAAGACCCAAGAAGGAACATAAGGTTTGCAAATCTGTTGGAGGAGGAGCATTTGAAATTGCCAGGATATAAGCTGGATCAGGTTTTAGTCCAGGCTGTGAAACTGTATGCCCCAGAAAGGAGAGTTCAGTTTGTCTAAATTTGCATTTGGACCTATTGAGCTGGAGGCCTGCTTTGCTGATACAGACTGCAGGTTATTGTCATGCTCCTCCGAAGTATTTCCAAACACGATAATATAATCCAAATAGCACTGAACTCCATGTTGATTCTTCAAAATCAATGACATCATTTTTTGGAAGGCACTTGGGGCTGATGCAAGACCGTATGGAACATGTTTAAAATGGAATAGTCCCTCATGTGTAATAAATGCTGTGAGGTCTCTGCTATCTTCGTGCAACATAACCTGGTGGTATGTGCTCTGCAAATCAAGAGTAGAAAACATCTTTGCCCCACAGAGTTCTGCAAATACTTCTTCTATGTGAGGAAGAGGATGGCTGTCAATCACAATAGCTTTATTTGGCTCCCTAAGTCCACACAAAGGCGAATGCCTCCACCCTTCTTCTGCGTCACTACTATAAGTGAAACCCATTCTGAGGAGTTAATCTCTTCAATAATGTCCTCTTGAACAAGTTTTCTAAGTTCCGCTGAAACAGCTTCCCTGACTGAAAATGGTAAGTGCCGTAATTTCTATCATACAGGCATCACATTATTCCGCATTTTAACTTTATGCAGAAACCCATAAGCACAGCCGAGTTTCTCCTCAACCCAGCTGAAACTGGTGTGTGTACCGCAAGAGTGCTTTGCTGAGGAAGATTGCCTTTGTGGACAATGTAGAACTCTGCAGTTACACAGTAATCACCAGAAGTAACTATTGCTGGCAGGCAGCCACGTACTGGAATATGGTTTTTCAAATAGCACACCAGCTGAAGCTTGGGTTCAGTAAGAGGCACATCTTTAAAGTAATGCAGATAGATGGAATCAGGTAATATAGATACTGCTGAGCCAGTGTCCAACATTAGTTGAATAGAGTGTGATTTGCCTGAGGGTATGGCAGAAATGTTTACCATGCACTTTATTTGTTCTGGAATATGTGCAGTAGCGATTTTGTCCATGCTCAGCACAGTAACATCTGGTATTGTAACTGCATGCACCTGTTGATTGAACTGGCTGCTGCGACATACTTTAGCAAAATGCCCAATCTTTTTGCAATGATTGCACTGAGCTACTTTTGCCAGACATCCTGTGTAGCTTGCAAGGTGTTGTGGGGATCCACAGCAAAACCATGCTTTTACTGTATTTTGAATTTGCTGATTTGGTGGTTTTTCATTAGTTTTCCTCTTGTAATTGTTTGTCTGCAGTGATAGTGAACTTTTCTGCAAAGGAGTCACAGAGTGGACTGTGCCTCCTGTATCCATGCTCATTATTTTGGCTTCAGCTGTAGCTGACTCAATCTGGTTAGCAATGGTTATTGCTTTTTCTAGTGTAAGTTGTGGTTCTAGAAGTAAGTGTTCTCTTACACGAAGCATGGTTGTTTTCTCAATGAGCTGGTCTCTAATGATCTCTTCTGCTGTATTCCCAAAGTCACAAGTTACAATCAGACTCCCCAGGGAAGCAATATACTGCATTATAGTCTCTCTTGGTTTCTGCTCATGCTGGCAAAATCTGTAGCGATTAGCTACTACATTAACTTGTGGTATCAAAAAGTTCTTTAATGCAGTGAGTGCAGTCTCCTATTTATCGTCTGCAAGGGGAAAAGTGTAAAATATATGCTGCCTTTCTGCTCCAAGACAGTCGATTAGCAGAGCACACTTTCTTTCTTCAGAAATCTCTGTAGCACTGATTGCAAGCGGATAAGTCTCAAACATATGGATCCAGGCAGTAAAACCAATTGGAGGCTCACCTGGGCTTTGTAGAAAGGGTGCAGGTGGGTTCAGAGGCAGAAGATCCATCCTTGTTGCCAAAATGTTGTAGTAGCCAGGCAAAGTACTAACAAACTTCACCAGGACTTTATTTTTAAAGTGGGAACCTCTTTTCCAAGCTGCTGCTGCACCCTCAGTAGCTCTGCCTCGGCCTCTTCAACTCCTCCCCCCTCCTTCCTGTTTCCTGTCCTTTCAGACTCCCAACAGCCAGTGCTCCCAATTCTAATCATAGAATATCAGGATTGGAAGGGACCTCAGGAGGTCATCTAGTCCAACCCCCTGCTCAAAAGCAGGACCAATCCCCAATTAAATCATCCTAGCCAGGGCTTTGGCTGGGATGATTTACAATAATTACAAGCAACATCTAAACACCACACAGTGCTCTGACACAGCAGCTATGATTGAGAATCCAAAATACCATGTTGGGAGTGGAGTTGGGGGAAGAGAGAGAGGAGGAATCAAAGCACACAGAACTCAAAGTCTAAATCTAGCAAAAACAGCACATGGAGCTGCATACCCTGTGGCAATAAGTACAAGTTAAGACTGTTCCTGGAATGTGGGAACAAAGGCAAAAAGTGAATGGTTTATATCACTTTGCAAGAGCTTGCAAGCACTAGCAGAGAGCACACAGCATGAGTAAAAAACAGCACCATTAGCTCAGAGGATTCTTCATAGGAGCAATGGAGACCACTGCAGCAGATAATTGGACTGTCAACCTGGAAGCAAATGGGTCATTTATTACTTTTAAGTTGGACATTGATACACAAGCCAATGTCTTGCCAGAAACACTGTTAGTAACTGGAAGATAAAGCTACGGGTAGCAGGTAAACCTCAGGGCTTATAGGGGTGTGCTCATTCCCACTACATGGGTACATGAACTAAATGTATAGATAAATAACAAACTGTATCTTGCAACTTTGTATGTAGTATAGTTGTAGCCGTGTCCGTCCCAGGATATTAGAGAGATAAGGTTGGCGTGGTAATATTTTTTATTGGACTTGTCTCTCCCACCAACAGAAGTTGGTCCAATAAAAGATATTACCTCACCCTCCTTGTCTCTCTTTTCCGATTTGTAATAGTACCTGGGAAAAGTGTACCTATTATTGGATTAAAAGTATGTCAAACCATTGGTCTCATCAAGAAGATGCATTCAGGGAGGATCAGGGAACCAAAACAATTGAGGAAGAGTTTGAAAAAATGTTTCTCAGGAAATAGGGAAGATCTCAAAGTACAAAAAAAAAAGGGTGGGGAGGGGAAGAGCCCAACCATCCCACAATTAACACCCCTAACATGTTAAAAAGGGAACATTTTCCACTACCTGCAAGGGGAGAAATTTTGTAGAAGATGGCTGATGTTAAATATTTTTTGTTGTTAAACTTTTAAGGTATGCATCAGCAGGCTTCTGGCAAGGCCTATTGGGAAAACAAAGCACGTTTGTGCACATTCAGTGCCCCCTTTGGGAGACACTGTTGCTGTAGATTGCCATTTGGATTCTGTTCAACACCCAGCATGTATCACCAGAAAATACAATTTTTTTTTGATCCTATGGAGGGTACTAAGGTTTACATAGATTACATTTTCATCAGGGAGGGGGGTGAAGTAGGGGATGCAAAACAATAGAAGAGCATGACCAGAGGCTCCACACATCTTTGTCTGGAGCTGATGGGCTGAACAAAAATGTAAATTCTGTACACCAGAAATAATAAACTTGGGAGAGAAGTTAACACAGCAAGGTTGAGGCCATCAACAACATGCCTGCCCCAGTAGACAAGGAAGAAATACAGAGATTCCTCGGAATCATGAACTATGTAGGGAAATTTGTGCCTACTTTAGCTGCCCGAACCAGCAACCTGAGCTCTATTATGCAAAGCTGTCCAATGAACATGGTGTGCAAATCTTAATAAAGAGAAACTGAAGGAATTAGAGCAGGGGTGGGCAAACTTTTTGGCCTGAGGGACACATCTGGATATGGAAATTGTATTGCAGGCCATGAATGCTCACAAAATTGGGGGTTGGGGTGTGGGAGGGGGTAAGGGCTCCATCTAGGGGTGCGGGCTCTGGGGTGAGGCCAGAAATGAGTTCAGGGTGCAGGAGGGGGCTCCAGGCTGGGGCAGGGGGTTGGGGTGCAGGGTGGGCAGGTGAGAGCTCTGGCTGGGGATGCGGGCTCTGGGGTGGGCTGGGGATAAGGGGTTTGGGGTGCAGGAGGGTGCTCCAGGTTGGGACCAAGGGATTTGGCGGTTGGGGAACGGGAGGAGGTCAGAGTGCAGGCTCTGGGCAGCACTTACCTCAAGCAGCTCATGGAAGCAGCAACATGTCCCCTCTCCAGCTCCTATGTGGAGGTGCGGCCAGGTGGCTCTGCGTGGTGTCCCATCCGCAGGCTCTGCAGTGGTGTCTGCGGTTCCCAGTCAATGGGAGCTGCAAGAGGTGGCACTTGGGGCGGGGGCAGCGGGCGGAGCCCCCTAGCTACGCCTACGCGTAGGAGCTGGCGGGGGGACATGCCACTGCTTCCGGGAGCTGCATGGAGCCATGGCATGCACGGAGTGAGGCGAGCCCCAACACCATTCCCCAGCAGGAGCTCAAGGGCCAGATTAAAAGGTCCGATGGCCTGGACGTGGCCCATGGGCCGTAGCTTGCTCACCCCTGAATTAGAGGACCCAGTTCTGAGGTACCGTGACAGTAAGCACAAAACTAAGTTGTCCCTAGATGTTGCCAAGGAAGGTATTGGCACATGACAGTATGGTCAGAATTGGAGACCAGTGGCTTATGCACCGTGGGGATTAACAAAAACTGAGTGTTAATATGCTCAAATAGAGAAGGAAGCTTTGGCCTTATTCCATGGGCGTAAAAGTTTAACATATTTATTTATGGGAGGTCTGTGTTATGTGAAACAAACCATATCCCACTTATTACCAGTGCCAAAAGGGGTCAGGCAACCCCCACCTCTGCCCCAGAATACATAGATTATTTTTTCAGTTACAAATGTATGATTTGTAAATTGAATACAAACCTGGGAGACATTTGATGGTTGCAGATGCATTCTCTAGAGCATTTGACAAAAGTGCAATGGAACAAAGTCCAGATTTTGTACATGTCATTCTGATTAAAAAAATCTGTCCGGTGTAACACCAACAAACCCCAGTCTTCAGTGGACAGGGTCGAACCTGGGACCTCTGGAACTTAGAGCATGAGCCTCTACCGCATGAGTGAAAAGCCAACTGACTGTTAGCTCTGGCTGTAGATCAGACTCATTTTATCTCTCTCTAAGTGGTCTTGGTGCTACTAGATGGGACGGAACACCACACCCAGGAGGTGTGTGTTACATCTGGAAATCAGGCTCCTTCTGCCATCCCCAAGTCACTGCAGCACCAGCTCGTCCCAGTGCTGACTCTCTTGCTGACACACCCACTTTCTGTCAGCCTCAGGGACACATTCCTGCTTGCAGCTTCCCCCAGGATCTCCAGCATCACACCCTGCATTCAGCCTCCACCAACCCCACAGGACAGAACAGTCATCCTGCATTAATCACAGCTGAGGCCAGCAGTACAGAAGACAGAGTATCCAGTGTACTTGCAGCAAGAGGACACACTCCTATTCCATAAAGAAAAGGAGTACTTGTGGCACCTTAGAGACTAACCAATTTATTTGAGCATGAGCTTTCGTGAGCTACAGCTCACTTCTAACACGGCTGTTACTCTGAATCCTATTGCATAGAAATACAGTGAGGGACAGTGCCATTCTACAGCTATTTTTACTCCAGAGGTCCCAGTCAAGGCCCCGGTATGTTGTGTGCGGCACAGAAGAAAGACCATCCCCTGTCCTAGAGACGAGACTGACAGAAATAGACCAGAAGTAATAGCCAGGCAACACTTATACAACATGTCACAAGTAGAGAGTTAGTTCTATCTCCCCTCACAAACCAATGCCCCATCGCTGACAAGAGGCCCCAGCCAACCTGCCATACTGCTTGCTACTCTGAGTCAGGCTGGAAGAAACGCAGAGCAAGAAGATACCCTCCTCTCACACACAAACCTGACAGTTTTCAGAGTAACAGCCGTGTTAGTCTGTATTCGCAAAAAGAAAAGGAGTCCTTGTGGCACCTTAGAGACTAACCAATTTATTTGAGCATTATCATGCACATTGTGTAAAGAGTTGTCACTTGGATGGGCTCTCACCAGCAGGAGAGTGAATTTCTGTGGGGGGGTGGAGGGTGAGAAAACCTGGATTTGTGCTGGAAATGGCCTAACCTGATGCTCACTTTAGATAAGCTATTACCAGCAGGACAGTGGGGTGGGAGGAGGTATTGTTTCATATTCTCTGTGTATATATAAAGTCTGCTGCAGTTTCCACGGTATGCATCTGATGAAGTGAGCTGTAGCTCACGAAAGCTCATGCTCAAATAAATTGGTTAGTCTCTAAGGTGCCACAAGGACTCCTTTTCTTTTTGCGAAACCTGACAGTAAAACACTTCACACACCAACTAGACTACATGCATACCTGAGCCATTTGTGACAAAGTGAAGATGGTGCTCCCATGACATGAGAGTGACAGCTGGATGACACGACAGGATTAAAAATGAGTAAATTGATAAATTGAAAAAATTGTAAATGGGGAATTATTATCCAATGAGGATTTGTTTCTAGAGGGGGTCTCGCAGGAATCTGTTCCAGGCCCAATGCTATTCAGTATCAATGATCTAGAGTAGGCGTGGGCAAACTACGGCCCACAGGCCGTGTCCGGCCCATCAGACCTTTTAATCCGGCCCTTGAGCTCCCACCAGGGAGCAGCACTGGGGGCTTGCCCCGCTCCGGCGCTCCAGCCGGGGAGTGAACTTGGGGGCTTGCCCCGCTCTGCGCATGCCGTGGCTCCGCACGGCTCTTGGAAGCAGCAGCATGTCATCCCTCTGGCTCCTACGCATAGGGGCAGCTAGGGGGCTCCGTATGCTGCTCCCGCCCTAAGCACTAACCCCCGCAGCAACCATTGCCTGGGAACCATGGCCAATGGAAGCTGCAGGGGCAGTATCTGCAGATGGGGCAGTGCACAGAGCTGCCTAGTCCAGCTACTGCAGACAGAGGAGAACTTAACAGGCTCTGTAGCATCACTTCTTTCCTCCTTCTTCCCAGCAGCAGAGACAGTAGGACACAGTCATCAAATGAGCGAAACTGCAATTGCTATAGCTCTTAAAATACATACTGTGTCTATATAAAACCTCCCTCCATCAATGAGATGCCTCCAACAGCTAGAGGATCTCCACTGTCTCAAGAGGAAGCAGAGCCTGGGTCCCTCCCTCACCTCTAGGAACCAGTTTAGCAGCTAAATCTCGTGGGTCCGGAAGTTTTTAATTTGTGACCCATGAAGCAGTATCTTGGTCTCTCCAATTCCCTTGCCATTCTGCCAGGTCCCAGCACTGCATCAGGACATGGGTTGCTTGGAGCAAGTAAATGGAGGGGGAGTATAATGTTAGCCTCCCATTTGCACCCCCGCTTTGCACTACTCTAGGCTTCTCTAGCATTGTCCGTTCCCAGAATACAGCAGCAGTCTAGCACACAGGGTTGTTGAGAACATTTTCTATACCTTGGCATCTGATGCACCACCAGCAGCTCATCTTAACTCAGTTCCCTGGGGAGTGAAGTAGTCAACTGATCTCTGAGTATCTGGCACACCATAGATCACCACCACTGTCACTGAGGCTGACCATCCAGTTCTGTTGCAGGACTTTATTAGCATGACTTGCTACATGAGAGTTGCCAAAGTGCAAAAGAGAGACAGACCTCTCACACCCAAAGGCCTGAGGTCAAAGCACTGAGTGGCTAGGCAGCATTTCTGCAGAAAAGGACCTGGGGGTTACAGTGGATGAGAAGCTGGATATGAGTCAACAGTGTGCCCTTGTTGCCAAGAAGTCTATCAGCATTTTGGGCTATATAAGTAGGAGCATTGCCAGCAGATAGAGGGGCGTGATCATTCCCCTCTATTTGGCATTGGTGAGGCCTCATCTGGAGTACTGTGTCCAGTTTTAGGCCCCACACTACAAGAAGGATGTGGAAAAATTGGAAAGGGTCCAGTGGAGGGCAACAAAAATGTTTAGGGGGCTGGAGCATATGATTTATGAGGAGAGGCTGAGGGAACTGGGATTATTTAGTCTGCAGAAGAGAAGAATATGGGGGGATTTGATAGCTGCTTTCAACTACCTGAAAGGGGGTCCCAAAGAGGATGGATCTAGACTGTTCTCAGTGGTAGCAGATGACAGAACAAGGAGTAATGGTCTCAAGTTGCAGTGGGGGAGGTTTAGGTTGGGTATTAGGAAAAACTTTTTCACAAGGAGGGTGGTGAAGCACTGGAATGTGTTACCTAGGGAGGTGGTGGAATCTCCTTCCTTAGATATTTTTAAGGTCAGCCTTGACAAAGCCCTGGCTGGGATGATTTAGTTGGGGATCGGTCCTGCTTTGAGTAGGGGGTTGGACTAGATGACCTCCTGAGGTCCCTTCCAACCCTGATATTCTATGATTCTATTATTCTAAAGCCGGACAAATTAAGACTAGATATAAGGTGCAGATTTTTAACAGTGTTACCACATTTGCCCATTACTTTGGGGTATGCTCATTTATTAGGGTTTTTGTAGGGAAAGAACAATGGTTCAAGGGAGAACACTAGATTTGTTTATGGGTAAACTGATGGCTCAATGGAGTATCCCAAAGTTGTTTTGTTCAGGCTAGACAACAGGAACTGATCATTCCTGTCTTTGGGCGGTGTTCCTTGGAGGGAGCTCGCAGTACAATTAGGAAGCTTCACTATTTTGGATACCAATAAAGGATTTATTACTAGAATTGGTCTGATAACTACAGAGCTGCGTGCGTGCAGGCGTGGGTTCGTCAACATCTGGTGCAGAGATCCCCCACCATACAGTGCGTCCCTGCTTTTCTAGTTCCAGAGTTCTGTGCGATTCTTGCCTTGGAATCTCTGTTCTCCATTCTGTGTGCTAATGGAGATGCCTCCCTGTCCCATCTTCAATGCAACTTAGCCTAGGGGTGTTTCCTTAATCCTGTCACCTTTGTCCCAGGGGTTTAGGTGTGTTTCCCACTGCCTTTTCATTGCTTTTTGTAAGTCTTTCTTCTGATGCAGATTTGGTTCAAGCAGAGGCTGTGGGGGTGGGGGAGGTCTTTTGTGAGTCAGACAGGCTGGGTGTTGCGCCCAGGTTCCCCAAGAACACAGAGATGATAGGTAACAACAGTGAGGGTAATTAACCATCAGAACAATTTACCAAAGGCTGTGGGGAATTCTCCATCACCTGGAGTCTGTAAATCAAGTCTGGATCTTTCTAGAAGAGCTGCTCTGCCTCTGCCAGGAGTTATTTGGCTTGAAGCAGGAATCCCTGGGTGAGGTTCTCTGGCCTGTATTAAACTGAAGTTCAGCCTAGATGATCAGAATAGTTTTTTCTGTTCCGCCCCACCCCCCGCCAAAAAAAATCTGTCTAGGACATATAACATTCTGAGCCACATTCATCCAGCCATTGCCATCTGCACACCTGACAGTAAGAGGACATCCCCCAGCATACACAAAACACAAGGGAGACACCTTGCATCCAGCACTGGATTAGGCAATCGTGAGGCCTAGAAACACCTCAACAGAGTTCCCTGTGGCTTCATACCTGCAGCACTGTAGCCCCACTCTCACATAAGGGTCCCCTCCCCTTTCCCAGCTTGGCAAGGGTTATACTCTGGGTCCCCAATCTCCTCTTCCTCCAGGAGCAGCAGATCTGAAACCCCCCACCACACCCCACCCTACTCTACCCTTTATAAGCAGCATGGGATCCCTCTCCCTTAGGAGAAAGGAAGGGCAGCCAAAACTCCCACAGTACTTACCTCAGCTACAGAGGTGTCTCTGATTGGGTGGGTGGCCCAGGCCCTCTTTACTCTTCTCTTATTACAGAGAGTCCAACCCGAAGTGCGCACACACACACATCACCACTCTCAGACTCAAATATACAAGGCAGACAGCAAGACAACATTCCATACACCCACATACCAAGAGATAGAGACAATGCACCCACACACGACTACACACTAAACTAGTCTATACTATGATTAGGGTACCATCAAGATAAACAAGAGACTTAAATTTAGGATCCTCTAATCCATCAGCAGAAATTGTGACCCAGACAGACACAAGTGTATGCAAATTACACAGACTCCAACATCAAGTAAAGTCCTAATCTAACTCACAAGATCAACAAACCACCACCTCCCTATAGCTAGACTAGAGCTGAGAGGGCAAAGCGGGCCTGCAAAAAACAGAAACCTGATTTCAATTTCAGGAGCACAGTAGAAAAAAAAACACAACAGGAAAATTCCTAAAGAGAACCTAAGCTAATGGGCAACTAACCAGTCAGGAAGGTAGGAAAAAAAGTTTCCAACAACCATAATCCAAGACCCTGCCCTCAGGTCTGTCTTTATTCTCAAATAAGAGTTTCAGAACAAGAGTAAATAAAGTGTGAAGGCTGGGTACTAACCTAAACTTTCCCAGCTCCCATCAGATGGGAGAGAAGAGACCTCACCTTTCTCTTTAGTAGCCCTTCCTAGCTACTAGGACATACCCAAGTTCTTCTTGCCAGCTACACCTACCCACAGAGGTGTTTCTAGCTTCCTGTAGGCTCCTAATCATATGCCCTGGTGGCTATAGTTCCCAGTTTTAAAGGATCCAAGGGCTTGAAGAGGTGCACAGGGATGTATGAAGAAAAGGAGTACTTGTGGCACCTTAGAGATTAACCAATTTAGTCTCTAAGGTGCCACAAGTACTCCTTTTCTTTTTGCGAATACAGACTAACACGGCTGTTACTCTGAAACCTGAGGGATGTATGAGTGTACTGCTTCATCCAGTGCCCTGTTTCACAGAATAATTAATTTAAAAGAGAGACTAATAGTTTGTTTCACTGACGTCCAGCTAATATCCAGACAAATTATACTTGCTTTAACAAAAAGTCTAGATTGTTACAAAAAAATAAAAAATCTAACTTTAGAAAGCCTGAAAATGAACAGCTAAGGCATCCTGCTTTATAATCCCTTATCACTCACCATCACACCTTCCCAATTTACACCATCCTCCCAACCATAACTTTGAACAAATATATGCTAATATGTCAAAGTAACACATTAGTAGGTGACCATACAATCCCATTTCCTTGCCAAGAGATCAATTTCCAAGCCACTATATCACTGATATATAATGCCTCACATACCGCAATAAAAGCTGTATCTATGGTAATTACTATCCAGTGCACTTGACGTCTGTTCACTGTCTCCCACTATTTTACCATGCATGATCCCTACACATAGCCATTTGGGAGGAGGAAGGTGACAATGGGGATGAGGGTGATGGTTAATGTTGGCTATTAGCTCCCTGCTCTTTATTCCTTTCCTGCAGCTCCCCTGCCCCTCATGGCTCGCCGGTCCCAGAGCTCCTCACAGGGGGACAACCCCCTGGACCCTAACTACCTGCCACCCCATTACAAGGAGTATTACCGGCTGGCTCTGGATGTGCTAGCTGAAGAGGGGCAAGAGAGTTATCATCATTTCCTGGATGAAGAAGGCGCCCCTGACTTTCTCTGCAGCACAGAGGTAGAGCACATCACTCAGCATCTCCAGAAGCCCCAGTATGCCAACCAGGAGGGCAGCTGCATGGATGCCATGCATGACAATGACATGGATGGATCCTCTGGGACTTATTGGCCTCTGAATTCTGACCTTGCTGTCCCTGAGCTTGATCTGGGCTGGCCAATGGTCTTTGGATTCAAGGGTACTGAGGTAACAACTCTGGTGCAGCCACCACCCCCAGACAATCCCAGCATCAAGGAAGAAGCCCGTAGGATGATCCGAGCTGCACAACAGGTGAGATTGAACAAAGGCCAGAACCAACAGAGCTGAAGGGGATGGGGCAGGATGCGGCAGCTCTGCACTGAGTCCCTCTTCTATTCCCTGTGCAAAATTACACTCAGGACCCCTTAGGTCACTCTGACAATTGAAAGGGGTTTTACTGGACTGGAAGCAGCTCCCTGAGACTCCCCTCATACAGGGGCCTCCCTAGTTTGTGTAGAGCAGTGTAAAGGCTCTGCATTGACATTCCTCCCAGTCCCTGGCATGGGGAGGGAAAGGGAGGGTGTTGGATGCACGGCCAGCATTCACTGTACTACAGTTATTCTCTGCTGCCAAGAGGCCATAGGAAACTGCATAAGTTAGAGCAGCCCTGAGGCTATGCTACACCAGAGGTTACACAGGACTCTGCATGGTCTCAGAACACGAGGAGCCCAAAGATGGCTTAAAGACACCACCCCCACTGCCAACTTTAAAGAATATAGGCAATACCTACAGAATGGGGGAATTGTATCTTGCAAAGCTGTAAATCCTGAAAAGGATTTAGGGGGTCACAGTGGACAGGCTACTGAACAGGAGCTCCCACTGAGACATGGTAGATGTATAAAACAGAGAGAGTGAATGCATGTAGGGAAGCGATTTTTACATTGGTGAGTCCGATACTGGAATACTGCGTCCAGGTTTAGTGTCGACATTTTAAAAAGCATGTTGAAAAAGTGGAGAAGATATAAAGAAGAACCACAAAAATGATTCCAAGGCTGGAAAAAAAAATGCTTTACAGTAAGAGAAAGGACTCAGTCTGTTCAGCTTATCAAAAAGATGTTTAAGAGGTGAATTGATTATGATGTAGAAGTATCTTAATGGGGAGAAAAAAACAGCTATTAAAGGTCTCTTTAATTTAGCAAAAAGAAAAGGAGGAGTTGTGGCACCTTAGAGACTAACAAATTTATTTGAGCATAAGCTTTTGTAAGCTACAGCTCACTTCATCGGATGCATGCAGTGGAAAATACAGTGCGGAGATTTATAGACATAGAGAACGTGAAACAATGGGTGTTACCATACACACTGTAATGAGAGTGATCAGGTAAGGTGAGCTATTACCAGCAGGAGAGCGGGGGGCGGGGGGGTACCTTTTGTAGTGATAATCAAGGTGGGCCATTTCCAGCAGTTGACAAGAATGGCGGGGGGTGGGGGGGGAAAGAATGGGAAATAGTTTTACTTTGTGTAATGACACATCCACTCCCAGTCTTTATTCAAGCCTAAGTTCATTGGCACCCTGACAGCAGGATTGTCTGGCTATGTAGACTCCCTCCTCAGGCCCTACGCTACCAGCACTCCCAGCTACCTTTGAGACACCACTGACTTCCTGAGGAAACTACAATCCATTGGTGATCTTCCTGATAACACCATCCTGGCCACTATGGATGTAGAAGCCCTCTGCACCAACATTCCACACAAAAATGGACTACAAGCTGTCAGAAACAGTATCTCCGATAATGTCACGGCAAACCTGGTGGCTGAACTTTGTGACTTTGTCCTCACCGGTAACTATTTCACATTTGGGGACCTTCAAATCAGCGGCACTGCTATGGTTACCCGCAGGGCCCCACAGTAAGCCAACATTTTCATGGCTGACTTAGAACAACGCTCCCTCAGCTTTCGTCCCCTTATGCCCCTACTCTACTTGCGCTACACTGATGACATCTTCATCATCTGGTCCCATGGAAAAGAAGCCCTTGAGGAATTCCACCATGATTTCAACAATTTCCATCCCACCATCAACCTCAGCCTGGACCAGTCCACACAAGAGATCCAATTCCTGGACACTACGGTGCTAATACGCAATGGTCATAGAATCATAGAATATCAGGGTTGGAAGGGACCTCAGGAGGTCATCTAGTCCAACCCCCTGCTCAAAGCAGGACCAATCAGTCAACTAAATCATCCCAGCCAGGGTTTTGTCAAGCCTGACCTTAAAAACTTCTGAGGAAGGAGATTCTACCACCTCCCTAGGTAACGCATTCCAGTGTTTCACCACCCTCCTAGTGAAAAAGTTTTTCCTAATATCCAACCTAAACCTCCCCCACTGCAACTTGAGACCATTACTCCTTGTCCTGTCCTCTTCTACCACTGAGAATAGTCTAGAACCATCCTCTCTGGAACCACCTCTCAGGTAGTTGAAAGCAGCTATCAAATCCCCTCTCATTCTTCTCTTCTGCAGACTAAACAATCCCAGTTCCCTCAGCCTCTCCTCATAAGTCATGTGTTCCAGACCCCTAATCATTTTTGTTGCCCTTCGCTGGACTCTCTCTAATTTATCCACATCCTTCTTGGGATGGGAATGGGAATAAAGGCTTGAATAAAGACTGAGAGTGGGAAATAGTTTTACTTTGTGTAATGACACATCCACTCCCAGTCTTGGCAACAAGGGCACACTGCTGACTCATATCCAGCTTCTCGTCCACTGTCACCCCTAGGTCCTTTTCCGCAGAACTGCTGCCTAGCCATTCGGTCCCTAGTCTGTAGCAGTGCATTGGGTTCTTCTGTCCTAAGTGCAGGATCCTGCACTTATCCTTATTGAACCTCATCAGATTTCTTTTGGCCCAATCCTCCAATTTGTCTAGGTCCCTCTGTATCCTATCCCTGCCCTCCAGCATATCTACCACTCCTCCTAGTTTAGTATCATCCGCAAATTTGCTGAGAGTGCAATCCACACCATCCTCCAGATCATTTATGAAGATATTGAACAAAACCGGCCCCAGGACCGACCCCTGGGGCACTCCACTTGACACCGGCTGCCAACTAGACATGGAGCCATTGATCACTACCCGTTGAGCCCGACAATCTAGCCAACTTTCTACCCACCTTATAGTCCATTCATCCAGCCCATACTTCTTTAACTTGCTGACAAGAATACTGTGGGAGACCGTGTCAAAAGCTTTGCTAAAGTCAAGATACAATACATCCACTGCTTTCCCTTCATCCGCAGAACCAGTAATCTCATCATAGAAGGCGATTAGATTAGTCAGGCATGACCTTCCCTTGGTGAATCCATGCTGACTGTTCCTGATCACTTTCCTCTCATCTAAGTGCTTCAGGATTGATTCTTTGAGGACCTGCTCCATGATTTTTCTGGGGACTGAGGTGAGACTGACTGGCCTGTAGTTCTCAAGATCCTCCTTCTTCCCTTTTTTAAAGATTGGCACTACATTAGCCTTTTTCCAGTCATCTGGGACTTCCCCCGTTCGCCATGAGTTTTCAAGGATAAACACATGAACACCACCCTATACCAGAAACCTACTGACCGCTATGCCTACCTACATGCCTCCAGCTTTCATCCAGATCACACCAGACTACCCATTGTCTACAGCCTATCTTTACGATAGAACCGCATTTGTTCCAACCCCTCAGACAGAGACAAACACCTACAAGATCTCTATCAAGCATTCTTACAACTACAGTATCCACCTGCTGAAGTGAAGAAACAGATTGACAGAGCCAGAAGAGTACCCAGAAGTTACCGACTACAGGACAGGCCCAACAAAGAAAATAACAGAACGCCACTAGCCATCACCTTCAGCCCCCAACTAAAACCTCTCCAACGCATCATCAAGGATCTACAACCTATCCTGAAGGATGACCCATCACTCTCACAGATCTTGGGAGACAGGCCAGTCCTTTCTTACAGACAGCCCCCGAACCTGAAGCAACCACATACCACACAACAGAACCACTAACCCAGGAACCTATCCTTGCAACAAAGCCCGTTGCCAACTGTGTCCACATATCTATTCAGGGGCCACCATCATAGGGCCTAATCACATCAGCCACACTATCAGAGGCTCGTTCACCTGCACATCTACCAATGTGATATATGCCATCATGTGCCAGCAATGCCCCCTCTGCCATGTACATTGGCTAAACTGGACAGTCTCTATGTAAAAGAATAAATGGACACAAATCAGATGTCAAGAATTATAACATTCAAAAACCAGTCGGAGAACACTTCAATCTCTTTGGTCACTCGATTACAGACCTAAAAGTGGCAATTCTTCAACAAAAAAAAACTTCAGAAACAGACTCCAACGAGAGACTGCTGAATTGGAATTAATTTGCAAACTGGATACAATTAACTTAGGCTTGAATAAAGACTGGGCGTGGATGTGTCATTACACAAAGTAAAACTATTTCCCCATGTTCCTCCCCTCCTCCCCCCCTGTTCCTCACACGTTCTTGTCAACTGCTGGAAATGGCCCACCTTGATTATCACTACAAAAGGTTTTTCCGGCCCACCTCCCCTCCCACCCCCCCACTCTCCTGCTGGTAATAGCACACCTTACCTGATCACTCTGGTTACAGTGTGTATGGTAACACCCATTGTTTCATGTTCACTGTGTATATAAATCTTCCCACTGTATTTTCCACTGAATGCATCTGATGAAGTGAGCTGTAGCTCACGAAAGCTTATGCTCAAATAAATGTGTTAGTCTCTAAGGTGCCACAAGTACCCCTGTTCTTTTTGTGGATACAGACTAACACGGCAGCTACTCTGAAACCTTTAATTTAGCAGATAGGCTACAAGCTGAAGACAAATTAAAATTAGAAATAAAGCACACATTTTTAATAGTGATGGTGGTTAGCCATTGGAACAAGTTACCAAGGGAAGTGTTGGGTTCTTCATCTCTTGATGGTTTCAGATCAAGACAGGATGCTTTGTTGGAAGATATGCTTATTCAAACCCAAATTATCATGGACAGTAGGGGGTAATGGTGAAATTCTCAGGCCTGTGTTAGGCAGGAAATCAGACTAGGGATATATCTATGCTACAAGTACTACAGGCCATGCCGCTGTAGCATAGACACTAACTACAGTGACGTGAGGGTTTTTTCATCACAGTAGTAAACCCACCCACCCCCTCAGCAGGGAGTAGTTAGGGCAATGGATGAATTCTTCCACTGACCTAGCTGCATCTACAGTGGGGTGAGGTCAACCTACCTGTCATGCAGGGCATGAATTTTTTCATAGCCCTGAGTGATGTAGCTAGTTCAACCTAAGTTTTAGGTGTAAATCAGACCTAGATGATCTAATGATTCCTTCCAGCCTTAAAGTGTAAGAATTCTTACTCTCGGGACATGAAGTGAGTCCAGAAGGGGCAGGTGCCAGAGTGGGGCACAGAACAGGTCCAGCAGGACATGTGCTGTCAGGGTAGGGGGAAGGAATGCAGCAAGTACAACAGAGGCAGATGCTGGGGTGGGAGGGACTGTGTTGTAAGCAGCTGCCAGTGAATGCTCATATATAGGGATGACGAAGGCAGGCCTGAAACTGGACTGTCCTTACCTCACTCTCTCTCCCACAGGTAGTAGCTATAGTGATGGACGTTTTCACAGATGTGGATCTGCTGAGTGAAGTGCTGGATGCTGCTGCCCGCAGGGTCCCTGTGTATATCCTCCTGGATGAAATGAACTCCCAGCTCTTCCTAGACACAGCTGCAAAGTGCAAAGTCAACCTCAACTATGTGGAGGTGACCTGGGCGGGTTCATCGCTGGGACCCTATGGTCTGGTCCTGAGGAGCTGGGGGGAGGGGGGAGGGAGGGGTTTACAAGGCCAATGGGTGTAAGGGGCCAGGAGAGAAAGGAGTTATCTCAGTAATGAGGGGGAGATAAAGGCGGGAGGAAGCCTGGGTAGTGTCATGATGAGACACTGTAGCTGGACAGAAAGGCAAATAGAGAAGCTAGTGCTGATGTTATGGGAGAGATGGGTATGAAAAAATGAGCTAATGGGGGACAAGGGGAGGGCAAGAGCAGCTGCTGCCTTTGGAAGTCACTGCCTCATCTCTCTGCTGGTTTGCAGTTCCTGAGGGTCCGGACAGTTTCTGGCCCCACCTATTACTGCCGCACGGGGATGTCCTTCAAAGGGCATGTGAAAGAGAAGTTCCTGTTGGTGGACTGCATGGTGGTGCTAAGTGGCAACTACAGGTGAGGGGGTGTAGGGAGGGACTGCAGAATGGCATGGCCCTGTCTCCATTAGGAAGAGATGCTGGTGGAAGAGGGCGCTCTAACTATGACAACTAAATGTCAGTGGCAAGGTTGTATCCCTTAAACTCGACATTGGCGCACAATGCACGATTATTCCAAGGGATAATATATAATTCTGTAGCTAAGGAAACTACAGAAATCTAAAGCCAAGCTTGTTTCATATCCAGGACATAAAATATCTGTACAAAGAATTAGTAATTATTACAACTAATTTAAACACTCAAAATCACTGCAGACACCAGCAGTGCGAGGGACGCTAAGTCCAAATACCACCTGGCTGAAGCCACAACATAATCCGCCCAGACTGAGTCATGTAAGTGATTGTGTCCTGAGAAAACATAGTCAGGTTTTTGAAATATTTTTTTATTTCAACTCAGCACCAAACCTAAGTGTTATCATAGAATAATTAAAGTTGCTAAAAAGATGGGTGGGTTATTAAAATCAGCATCTAGTTACAAGTATGGGAGTGACTACTGCATAATATTAATATATAGAAGTTACTATGTCAATGCCTGTGTTATACTTCTGAGTTTAGATAGGTCAGTCTAATGAAAACAGCATACTAAGTACTTTTGGTACTAAAGTGAGTGGCCCCACATTAAAAACCCAGATAAGGAAAATTATTACCTCATTGAGGCAGGGAGCATGCTGTATGGATCTTGCTGAGAGAGTGAGATAGTACTTGTGAGGAATGGGGTGCTCTTCCTTGCAGGGGAGTCCTTGTCTCAGTGCTGTACAGGTGGGTACTTTATTTACAAATAAAAAGAATGTATTAAAATAACTTTAAAATATTTAATTAAAAAAAATTCAGACAGGACAATCATATTAGCATATTTTACCATAACCCTCATCCTCCTTTCCCCCATCTCCTCTTCTCTGTGGTTACCACTTGATATGTTAGATCTCTCAGTTTAGAACATGAGCCTATTAGTCTTGGGACTGACTGATGCCCAATGATCAATAATTGTTAATGGGGGACTCTTGTGGGCTGTAGAAAGCTGCCAGAGTAGTACTTGGTGCTAGTAGAAGGCTAGACCTAGTGCATGGTGGATGTGAAGTGGTGCCACTGATTTGACACATCAGATGCTAACCACATCTCATCTTTTCTGTATCTTGGTACAGTTTTATGTGGTCCTTTGAGAAGATTCATCGAAGCATCGCTCACATTTTCCAAGGGGAGCTGGTGTCCAGCTTTGATGAAGAATTCCGAATTCTTTTTGCTCAGTCGGACCCTCTCATTCCTCCAGCCAATGTCTTGGTGAAGGCAGAGAACCCATTTACCATGGCCCCTTTTGGCAACAATATGCCCTTCTTTCCAAAGAAACCACACCTGCTATTCCAGAGGGATGACAATATCTTTCCGCCCTTCATGGACAGAGTTGATCCAGACAGATACTTCTTGTCAGCCTTTAGACGGGATGAACTGATGCGCCACAGTATGGAGGGGTCAGCAATGCGCATGTATTCTAAGAACGCAGAAATGGAGAATTCTCAGATTGATCCTGTGAGAGGTTTATTTCGCTCCAGACAGTTAGAGCTGGATTCCTTTAAGAGGCACAGCTTTGCTGAAGGAACCTTTGAAAACTTTTCTTCTTCAAAGCAGTGTTCTAGGCAGATGTTCATGAACAATCTGGATGACTTTAAAATGCAGTCCAGTCACTTTCAAAAGGACCAGTTCTACCAGTATCAATTTGAACATCCCTATGGTTCCAGCAGGCCTCAGGGGTTCTTTGAGCGAATCCGAGGAGGTAGGCCAGGATTCAATGAAATGGAGGACTATGCACAGGACCCCAGATACCCTGAACTTGAATCCCACTTCCCACAAGAGGGTTTCCCCTTAAGGCTAAATTATGAGCATTCAAATTCTTCCAGGGAAGTGAGGCATGGTTCTGACCAGGTAAACCCTGCAGGGCTGATGTCACTAAGGAGGCAAAACATAGGGCAGAAATTCATGTGCCAGACATCCCCCACACAGAAGCAGAGCCTGGAACAACGACTGTTTTTACAAGACCAGGACCCAGATCAGGACAAGAAGACCCAGGAAAATAGAACAGGTTTGCGTAACTGGAGGATTTCTTCATACCTGAGTGCATACCAGTCAGAACCAGGAGACGAAGGCATCCCAATGCCCATGGAATCAGAGTCATATAATGATGTTTTGAGCCTTGGGGAGCCCCTCACAAAGCACCCCAGTGACCTGATCCCTTCTTTCAAGTCTCCTATGTCATTTAATAATAAATCATTGGGAATTGAAAGTGCCAAAGAGTCGGCAGGTACTGAGAGAGCAGGCGAGGAGACCTCCCTTGTGAAACAGGATTCCTTTAGGTCCAGGATAAATCCTTTGATCCAGAGGAGCTCAAGGCTCAGATCTTCTTTGATTTTTAATGCTGCCAATTTAGATCAGCAGAATACAACAATGGAGAAGATTCAGATGATCCAAAAGGAGCAAATGTCCAGTGATATTATAAAAGACAATGAAACTATAAAGGCAGCCACCTCTTCTAAAGTGGCAGAGCTTTTAGAGAAGTACAAAACTGTGGGCAAAGACAGAGAGAGTGCTACAGTTAGTCACACCAAAGCTGTTTCCAGTTTTCTACAGGAAGAATCTCAGAATGCAGAGAAAAAATGTACCAAAGCTGTGCAATACAAGATCCTGGAGAGTAGGGTGCTAGACTCAAAAGAATCCTTCAGTAGTTACAAGATGCACATTGAGTCTGAGAAACAGCTTGGTATGTCTCCCTCAGCCACCCAGCTCCTTGACACACTAAGTAAAGATCCTATAACAAATATTAGCAGCAAAATGGAAAAATTATCTTCTCGGTTCTATCCCATAGACAGCAAACCTACTCTTCCAATGAAGGAGAACCTGATGTTTGTAGGAGACACTCAGAAGCTTGCTCTGCCAGAGAAGAGGGAGAAACTGACATTCAGAAGAGACACACAGGAACTAGCTGACACAGAATTCAAGAAACCACAGGCTAGGATAAGCACCACATCAATTCCTGAAAGTTTATCCAAGAATCAAGGGTCTGACAGCTCTCTCAATAAATCTGAGGAAGAGGGTGCCAAACAGGAACAGAGTCCATTGGAATTTTTTAGGAAAGGGTCGCTAAGGTTGAAACAGTTGCTGAATCCAAAAGGTGAAAAGAAATCAGAGGAAGAAACCATTCTTGAGAGTGGAAAATTTGACAAGCAGACCATGAGCCTTAAACGATCTTCGAAAGGGGATTTTCAGGAAGTGATGGAGGAAGAGAAATCCCAAAGGATCACAACAGCACCTGCTTTCAAAAGCAACCAGCCATCTCAGACCAGGTTTGCTTCTTCCACGGCAAACATCCTATACAGCAGCAACCTCCGTGATGACACAAAGGTGATTCTGGAGCAAATTTCTGCCAACAGTCAGAAGAACAGAGCTGAGTTGGCCAAGCAACTACCTTCCACAAGTAATCCTGATCTTACCAAGTCTACCAGCAGCTTGGAATGTAAAGGCGAGAAGGAGAAAAGCTGCAACATTAGCAGGTCAGAAAGTTTTGGGAGCCATAAGAGGAATCCTCAGAGGCAACCATCAGAGGACAGAGATACCCTTCTGAAAAAGATGGAGAATATGCGGAAGGAGAAACGGGTCTATAGTAGGTTTGAGGTCTTCTGCAAGAAGGATGAACAACCAGTTCAGAGTGATGGGGAATATGACACAGATGCCAAAGACAAGAAAATGGGAAAATTCATGCCCAAACTCCTGGGGACCTTCAAAACCAAAAAGTGACCTTAGAAATGCTGCCTAAATCCCAACTCCAGGGGCTGTAATTATGGTCTGTCAATGGAGAAATGGGAGGTTATGCTTCAGTGATGGACACTAGTAACATACTGAATACTCCTTCATGTTGTTGAGTGTGCAGTTGTGCAACACTGGCCTCCTACAGCATGATTTCCTCATATAGTTACATGGTGAAAGGCAATTTTACTGCAATAGGATCCAAATTATAAAAAAATTAAATCAACAGATTGTTTAAAACAAAAATAAAGTGGAGTCTATTTATCATCTGCAGAGGGAAGCTCCTCAGCAGACAGAAAAAGCTTGCTATTATTCGGGGAGGGGTGAAACTATAATGCAAAGCTCTGCCCTGAGCCAGGGAAGTCCGTACTTCTCATTTACAAGAACAATGCTGATTTTTGGATATTTCTCAGGTTGTGGTCCGTTTTTTCCACATATGTGGTACCAGGAGGATCTTTGACAGTTTCCAGGAGCAAGATCTTGCAGTAAATTCTTTGCCCTTACCTGTAGTTTATGACCTTGTCCATCGGCACATGTCCAGCTTTTATACTTAGCATTGTATAACCTTATGGGTGTTTTTAAATATAGTTGAAAATATTATTGCTTTAGAGGGGGAGGCATGAGCAGGCAGCTGGAAGGCAGCAGCAGAGGGAATTTACATGCCATGCTGGGATAAAGAGGTGTCTCTAGTTTAAATTAGCCAAGCTAGTAGGGCACTGAATCAAGCCTGTACAATGCAGCCTTCATCAAGCAGAATCTTCCTTGAGGGTGTACCGCCAAGAAGAGGTGTTTTCTCTCAGGGAGGGATTTGTAGCAGAGGATAAGCCATTTCAAGTGTTAGCAGGTTCCCTCTTTGTGACGACAAGAGAGGGAGGAGGGATTCAAACAAAAGGAGGAAATAACTGAGCTTTACTGTAACTTATCTTTTCTTAAAGCTCAGCAATGTTTTTTTCTTACATAGATTTCTTTCAGGTGTTTGGTACCAGGCCTGGCCCAGACCAGCCTGTATGGTTCATACTGTGGTATTGGATTGTCTGGCAGGACAGTGGGCGGAGGGTGGGTGTCAAAAAGAAAGAAGAGCATTGTACATAAAGTTTTCTGCCTTGGGTCTGTTGTTCTTCAGCCTGAGACTTTCTCTTTTAGGCAACACAGCAGCAGTGGCAATGGGTCTGAATGCTGGAAGTTATATCTGATTTTATATTTTTATCTGGGTGCCTACAGGTACAAACAAACACATTTGGTAAATTAAAAAATAAATGCATAAAAAGTCACAGCAAGCTCAAGTCCTCTGCTGGCAAGGCAGCCTAGAAGAACATCTTATAGTACCTGGGCTGTGGGAAGGGAGAAATAATTCCTTTGAAAATAGGCAATAAGACTTTTGAGAATCAGTTCTGGCCACCTTTCTTTACTCCACATTACTGCCAGAAGCTCAGTTCCCCATTACAACTGTGGTTCCCACCCAGCCTCACAGGTTGGGAGTTTACCTGCAGTCTAGGCCATTATGTGACAACTGTAACTGGGGAAAGAGGCCCATACCTCTTATTGGAAGTGGCTGCCTTACTCCTTTGGACTGTGTTTCTAACAACGGGAGGCAAAAGATATAAGGGCTGAGGCCTAACTCATGCATGTCAGGTGCTCCTTAGTTCCTGCAACAACAAGCAAGGTGGAAAGTCAAGCAAAAACAAAAGAGGAATGTAGCAGAGAACTATGTTTTAGAACTCTATTAGAGCCACATCTACAAGACAGGTTTCAGAGTAGCAGCCGTGTTAGTCTGTATCCACAAAAAGAACGGGAGTACTTGTGGCACCTTAGAGACTAACACATTTATTTGAGCATAAGCTTTCGTGAGCTACAGCTCACTTGATCGGATGCATGCAGTGGAAAATACAGTGGGGAGATTTTTTTATACACAGAGAACATGAAACAATGGGGGTTACCATACACACTGTAACCAGAGTGATCAGGTAAGGTGAGCTACTACCAGCAGGAGAGAAAAAAAACCTTTTGTAGTGATAATCAAGGTGGGCCATTTCCATTTTCTCTCCTGCTGGTAGTAGCTCACCTTACCTGATCACTCTGGTTACAGTGTGTATGGTAACACCCATTGTTTCATGTTCTCTATGTATAAAAAATCTCCCCACTGTATTTTCCACTGAATGCATCCGATGAAGTGAGCTGTAGCTCACAAAAGCTTATGCTCAAATAAATGTGTTAGTCTCTAAGGTGCCACAAGTACTCCTTTTCTATCTACAAGACAGTGATCAAATGATCCTAAAGGACTGGGCAGACCATCTCTTCCTCTCCTGTGGCCTACACTGAAGAGTATTTTCCATCCCTATCTGAAGAATCTCCCAACTTCCCAGCCCAGCTCATGTTTCACCTGGTGCATATGTTGTGGGTAGGAAGTAAGTGCCCTTACTTTGAACTATCCTTCTGAGTTTTCCTGCCAGCGCCAGTGAGATTGAGAAACAGCTGATGCCCCTTCCATGATCACTAGGATTGCAGGTTTGTCATAGCAGGAAAAAAATGTCACGTATTGTGCTTTTCCTATTTGTCCATGACTTTTTTTCTGTGTCCACAACTCATCCTGAAGTGGCAGCTCATGCAATTCCTGTCCCATGGTTTGAGCTTGGCTCTCTGCTCTGCATGCCCTGGGTTGCATACCTGCTCAAGTTTGACCTGCCAGACCCTCCATCATGACTGGGTGAGAGAAGGGTGAGGGAGAAGACTTCAATGAATGGCATTGTGCCCGGGTGGACTGGGCCACAGAACCACTCAGGTTTGGCCTGCCTGACATTCTATCATGACAGAGCAGTCAGGCAAACCTAAGCAGTGCTGCGAACCAGTGTGCCCGGTTGCAATGCCAGGAGCAAGGTGCTGAGCCCAGCATCATGGGACACAGGAGCCACAGGAACTGCCACTTTGGGGTGAGTGCAGGGCACTGGGCCCAGAACCAGGGGACACAGGAGCTGCCGCTGCAGGGCGAGTGCAGGGTGCCAGGTCCAGTCCTCTGGGACAAAGAAGCCAGTTGCGGGGTGATTGTGGGGTGGGTTCTCTCCGCAGCAGCTCCCACCAGCTTCCCCTCTGCACTCAGCTAGGATTAGGGTTGCAGTGCTGGAGTGGAGGGTCCTGCTGCAGGTGGTTGGTGCCCCCTTGGTGAGGCAAGGAGGGCATTTTTTTAAATAAAAAAGAAAACATTTTTAAAATTTTTGATGAAAAAAATGCTGAAATAAACCTGCAGACCTAATGAACAAGTACCGGGGCTGGAGCTGCAAGCTCAGCAACCCTGCTACAGGTATGTGGATGACAGGTGCGGGAAGGGCCGATTGAGTGCCAACAGTTGACAGTAGCTTTATTTATGTCTTAAAGAATTAAAGGTTTCAAGATGCCTAGCTGTCATGCTAACAGCACTATATAAATTAATTAAATTTTCTGTGACAAATGGTGGTTATTTTATTGGTTGCTGGAAGCAGTGTCAAATGAAGCCCGGTTGGCTGGATTTCCCAATTTGAAGAATGGGCTGTTCAGGAAGCCCCACAAGTGATGATTGAAATCTCCAGTGATCAAGATTATATATCATTTCTAACATGAACAGTTCAATTAGACGTAAATATATTAGCACAAAGAAATGAGCAGAGAAGTGCAGAGGAGTGGGCCAAAAACACAATAAGGAGCCTAAAGGGCATTTTAAATTTACTCCATGTTGCAAATAACACTAGGAGGAAGATGGCACAAGAGTTCATACAGTAGAACAGAACAGTCTTGTTCCTGTACAGAGCCTCATCTCTTTTCTTATTCAGTTTCTTGCTACTGTTATATATTAAGAGGATGCTATCTAAGCCATTCTGTATATTGTGGTGCATAAAATAAACAAATTAATTTTTACTAAAACACTGTGTTGGAGTCAGATTTCACACACAGAATTGTTTAGTGTAGCACATGATGGTGAGCTAAATGCTGTAGGTGGGATGAGGGAGGCAAGGATGTCAAAGCCAGGCAGGCAGTGAGCTGGAGAGTCACAGATTACCTGACCTGTAAATATTTTCCATCTGCACTTTCTTTCCCCAAATAAAAAGAGATTGTTAAAAAGAAAAGAGCCTCAGTGAAGTGTGGCTAATATCAAGAGAAAAAAATAAAAACAGCATGACACATTCTACACCAAGTTCTACACCTCTAATAACTTTATATATGAAATCAGTAACACCCAGAAGCCCTAGTCAAGATCATGGCCATATTGTTCAAGGTGCTGTACAAAACACAGTCAGCTGCACTGTGAAGGTGAGGGGATAGAGATCCACCCAAATATATGCAGGGCTAGAGCCTTGGGTGGTTTAAAATCTGTGTCCGTCCATTGACTTCAACAGTACCACACCGACTTGCACCATCTAAGGATCTAACCCACAATTTTTATATACACAGAAGAGCATTTGGATAATCCATTTGTTATTACAAACAGCAGTACTGTATGAATTAAATCAAATTATTTGAAAGTCTAAAAATGAATCGTAAAGTGACCCAGCCCCTTCTCCACTGCCATGTTCATACTGCTTTTCATCACTCCATCAAGCTACAACCCTAACTGTGCCCTCCTCGCTCTGCGACTGAAATGTGTTGTTGGAGGTATACTACGGATTTTATATATTATTTCTGGGGGCTTGTCTAGATCAGTGGTTCTTAACCTGGGGTGCACGAACCCCCTGGGGCTGCGAGATGCCCTTTCTGGGGGTGTGAGACATGCCGGATATTTTTAGAAGGTAAATCATCGAAAACACAAATTAAGCACAGGCACGTAAGTACAACTACTTTGTTTCATAAGCCCTCTGTATGTATTAACATTATACATTTTTTAACAATTACTGTAATATACAAACAAAAAATATATCTAGGTTTAAAGAACTGACCTACTTCAATGATTTTTGATAAGGGGTGTGAGAACATATTTTGAGAACCAAAGGGGTGCAGGCCACAGTAAAGGTTAAGAACCACTGAACAAATGAACAGTTACTATGCAGCAACCTGGGGTATAAATTTGGAGAGGACTAGCAAACCACACACAATCTGTGTGGACCCTGCTGCCATGCATCAAAAATTCCCTAGAGGACTTTGAGTTACTCCCATTTGAAAGTTGAGAAGATCCAAAGTGCACCAGGGAAATTTTAGGGTGTGGCAACAGGGTCCACATGGACAGTTGGTGCGCAGTATGCTAATATGCTACTATGCTCTCAAATGATAAAAGACAAAAACACCATATCACCCAGGAAAGAAGACTTCACAAAATGATCCCGCTATATCTGACCTCTCAGTCTGCATCCTCAAAGGAAACCTGCGCAACACCTTCAAAAGACAAACCTGAGAGCTTAAATTCATAACTTTGTTAGACACTAAAAATCATGGACTCAATAAAGACACTGAATTTATAGTTCATTACAACAATCTATAACCTACTAACCCTCCATTGTCCTATGCCTGCAGAGGTGTTAACCGTCCACTTCACCTTGAATGGTATCTTACATGGTAATTCCTTATGTTAAACAATTCACTCCACTTTGTATTTAGCTGTGACACTCTAAGGCCTTGTCTACGCTACAGAGTTTTGTTGATGCAAGTTACACCGACGATCAAAAACTGGTATAATTATGTCACTTGTGCATGTTCACACAAGGTTCCTTCTGTCGCAGAACACATCCACAGTCGGTGTTCTAGCACTGACAGAAAGAGCAGTTCACTGTGGGTCGCTATCTTACTGTGCTACTTGCCACCTTCTGCAGCTAGAAGTTGTGGGAAGGCGGAATGGATCACAGTGCATCATGGGTGTGGGCTCAATGTCCCATGATGCATTTTTCCTGTCCCATCATTCCTCAGGCTTCCAATTGCATTTTGAGGCATTTTTCAACTACCCCTGTTTATGTGTGCTCACCATCGCTGTCTGAAAGGATGGATCCTGCACTGCTCTCTACTTTTGTGGTCACGGTTACGAACACATTACGGCTGGTCATGCAGTATATCATGAGCACCCAATTTGAAAAGGCATCAGAGGTGCCTGCCCTGCTGTGTGCCATGGAAAGAAACAACACCAGATTACTTTGGGCATTAACAGAGCAGCTGCACAAGGTATACCATTGCTTTTGGACTTGGGAAACAAGCACTGAGTGCTGGGATTGCATCATTATGTAGGTCTGGGATAACGAGCGGTGGCTGCAGAACTTTTGGATGTGGAAAGCCACCTTCCTGGAACTCTATGTGGCACTCACCCTAGCACTGCAGCAAAAGGACACCAAAATGAGCTGCCCTCTCGGTGGAGAAGTGTGTGGCGATCACTGTGTGGAAGCTAGCAACTCCAAACTGCTACTGGTCAGTTGTGAATCAGTTTGGTGTTGGGAAGTCCACTGCTGGATCTGTGTTAACGCAACTGTGCAGAGCCATTAATCATATCCTGCCATGAAGGACTGTGACTTTTAGAAATGTGCGTGAAGTAGTGGATGGCTTTGTGGCGATCGGATTCCCTAACTGAGGCAGGGCGATAGATGGCACACATATCCCCATTTTGGCCATGGACCATCTTGCGATGGAGTACATCAATAGAAAGGGGTATTTCTTTTTGGTGTTGCAGGCGCTTGTGGAGCACCATGGCAGTTTCATTGACATCAACACAGGGTGATCCGGAAAGGTGCACAATGCACGCATCTTCAGGAACATTAGCCTGTACAGAAAGCTGCAAGCAGGGACTTTCTTTCCAGATCAGAAGATTCCAGTGGGGGATGTTGAAATGCTCAGTGATCCTTGGAGACCCAGCGTACGCTTTATTCCCATGGCTCACGAAGCCTCACATGACAAACCTGCACAGTAGCAAGGAGCACTTCAACAACAGGCTGAGCAGGTGTAGAATGTGCCTTTGGCTGATTAAAAGCACATTGGCACTACCTTTCTGGCAAGTTAGACCTAAATGAGCAAAATATTCCCCTGGTCATAGCAGCCTGCTCTGCACTCCATAATATTTGCAATGCTAAGGGTGAAAAGTTTCCCCTGGGGTAGAGCATGGAAGAGGATTGCCTGACAGCTGATTTGGAGCAGCCAGATACCAGGGCTACTAGAGGGGCACAATGGGGGGCTATTTGAATCGGGGAGGCTTTGAAGCACCATTTTGACAATGAGCTCCAGTAATGTGTCTTTCTATCCAGCACTCTGCCAGGCTTTGTTAACTGGCTGCCTTGCATGAAAATTTTGATGGTTACTGACTGTGATTTGTACTCAGCAAATGATCAAATTGCCACTTTGAATTAATTCCAGCAGCAATCAACATGTGTAGGAGACAAATAAAGATTGGTTATCTTTCAGAGAGTATGTTTTTATTAAATACCAATTAACAACCCACAAAAAAGGTTTGGTGGGAAGGGAGTGAACAGGAGAGGCTAACGGGAGTTTTGTGAGGGAGTTTACAGGGGGAGTTTGTGTGTGTGGGGGGGGGCTAGATACACTTAACATTCCTTAAACTTCTTTTAACTTAAGAAAACCTGATGAAAACAAAACAACAACAAAGGTACAAGCTTCAGGAGTAAAAAGATAATGCAAGCAGAAGTCCAGCAACAGAGTAGGGTCTATCCAGTTTATTGCACCCAATGCAGCATGTATGATTACCTGCCCTACGGGCAGGTGGCATATGTGTGTATTCGGTGCAAGGAGCTCCTGGCCCTCAAGAGGCCATGTACGGGCTTTGGAGACCAGAGTGGCTGAACTGGAGGAACTAAGGAAGGCAGAGAGGTACATAGGAGGGGTCCTTTGACAGGGTAACAAGGCTTGTGGATGGGGGGAAATGATCCCATAGTTGGGACCCTCCTTCCAGATGATGTGGTATCCTCTCACCCTGAGAATACCTCTCCAGTGGAGGGAACTCCAGTTATTAGGAAGAGACAGGTATTAGTAATGGGCGATTTGATCATTAGAAACATAGATAACTGGGTTTGCGATGACTGGGAGAACCGCATGGTGACTTGCTTGCCTGGTGCGAAGGTTGTGGATCGCTTGAGACATCTAGATAGACTTATGTGTAGTGCTGGGGAGGAGCCGGTGGTACATGTAGGTACCAGTGACATAGGGAAGGATAGGAGAGAGGTCCTGGAGGCCAAATTTAGGCTGCTAGATAAGAGATTGAAGTCCAGGACCTTCATGGTAGCATTCTCTGAGATGATTCCAGTTCCACGCGCGGGGACAGTTAGGCAGAGCTGCAGGGTCTCAATGCCTGGATAAAATAATGGTATAGGGAGGAGGGATTTAGATTTATTAGGAACTGGGGAAACTTTTGGGAAAGGAGGCGCCTATACAGGAAGGATGGGCTCCACCTAAACCAAAACGGAACCAGATTGCGGGCATTTAAAATGAAAAAGGACGTTGAGCAGTTTTTAAACTAAGGGCTGGGGGAAAGCAGACAGGTGCGGAGGAGCACGTGGTTTGGACAGAGACATCCCTTAGGGGAGGATCTATGAATGGAGATTCTCTATGTCCTAGTAAGGAGGAGAGGATGGAAGATAAAATACAGGTATGTTGGGGCCCCAGGGCATGGCCACTAGTTAAGTCAATGGGATGGAATACCATGAGGGTCGAGGAAGTCTCCCTGCTCAGGGGCTTCTTTTCAAACTCCCCTTAATGGAACTCAGGCCTGGCTGGCCTGAATAAGCTCTTTTTCTTTTAAAATAATGTTGCAGCCGCAGATAATGTTCCATAGTGTAGGGTTGGCTGATGCCAAGTTAAGATAACAGGAGGAGACAGCTGCAAGGCCAGGCGGGATGTGCTGGTTGTTTAAGTTGCTAGGAATGCTTGTTAGAGGTTGCAGGAAATAAACATTGTTGTAACCCATATAAGGAAGGCAAAGTATATGTGCAAAGCTTTGATTGGCTGATGTGTAGTGCAGTAGCATTAAAGAATATAAAAGTGTGAGTAATGACCTGCTCTGGTGTGCAGGATTTGAGATTTCTCTCCCTATACCTTTCTTTGGAATTCCAAATAAACTTTTCTACTTTTCCACCCTGTTGTGATTATTGGGTGATGCATACCGGGCAACGAACCCCTGCTGTTGCTTGCCTCAGGCACTCTGTGCCAGCAACAGGTAGGATCTGATGAAAAACAGTCAAATGAAAAAAAGTCCCATTCAATTATATCATATAATGGCAGACAGCTAAAAAGTGACAAGTTTTTAAAGTGCTTATATGCCAATGCTAGAAGGCTAAATAATAAGATGGGTGAACTAGACTGCCTGGTATGAAATGAGGATATTGATATAATAGGCATCACAGAAACTTGGTGGAATGAGGATAATCAATGGGACACAATAATACCAGGGTACAAAATGTATTGGAAGGACAGAACAGGTCATGCTGGTGGGGGAGTGACACTGTATGTGAAAGAAAGCATAGAATCATAGAGTATCAGGGTTGGAAGGGACCTCAGGAAGTCAACTAGTCCAACCCCCTCCTCAGAGCAGGACCAATCCCCAACTAAATCATCCCAGCCAGGGCTTTGTCAAGCCTGACCTTAAAAACCTCTAAGGAAGGAGATTCCACCACCTCCTTAGGTAACCCAGTCCATGCCTCACCACCCTCTCAGTGAAAACGTTTTTCCTAATATCCAACCTAAACCTCCCCCACGGCAACTTGAGACCATTACTCCTTGTTCTGTCATCTGGTACCACTGAAAACAGTCTAGATCCATCCTCTTTGGAATCCCCTTTCAGGTAGTTGAAAGCAGCTATCAAATCCCCCCTCATTCTTCTCTTCTGCAGACTAAATAATGCCAGTTCCCTCAGCCTCTCCTCACAAGTCATGTGCTCCAGCTCCCTGATCAAATGAAGTAAAAATCTTAAACGAACTAAACTGTACCATAGAATCTCTATGGATGGTAATTCCATGCTCTAATAATAAGAATGTAGCAGTAGGGATATATTACTGACCACCTGTGAAATGCTCAGGGAGATTAGAGAGGTTATTAAAATAAAAAACTCAATAATAATGGGGGATTTCAACTATCCCCATATTTACTGGGTATATGTCACTACAGGACAGGATGCAGAGATAAAGTTTCTTGACACCTTAAATGACTGCTTCTTGGAGTAGCTAGCCCTGGAACCCACAAGAGGAGAGGCAATTCTTGATTTAGTCCCAAGTGGAGCAGGATCTGGTCCAAGAGGTGAATATAGCTGGACCACTTGGTAATAGTGACCATAATAAAATTAAATTTAACATCCTTGTGGCGGTGGAAACACCACAGCAGCCCAACACCATAGCATTTAAGTTCAGAAAGGGGGACTACATAAAAATGAGGAAGTTAGTGAAACAGAAATTAAAAGGTACAGCGCAAAAAGTGAAATCCCTGCAAGCTGCATGGAAAATGTTTAAAGATACCATAATAGAGGCTCAACTTACATATATACCCCAAATTAAAAAAACATAGTAAGAGAACAAAAATGTGCCACCGTGGCTCAACAACAAAGTAAAAGAAGCAGTGAGAGGCAAAAAGGCATCCTTTAGAAAGTGGAAGCTAAATCCTAGTGAGGAAAACAGAAAGGAGCCTAAACACTGGCAAATAAAGTGTAAAAATATAATTAGGAAGGCCAAAAAAGAATCTGAAGAACAGCTAGCTAAAGACTCAAAAAGTAATAGCAAAATTCCTTTTAAGTACATGAGAAGCGAGAAGTTTGCTAAACAACCAGTGGGGCCACTGGCTGATTGAGATGCTAAAGGAGCACTCAAGGATGATAAGGCCGTTGCGGAGAAACTAAATGAATTCTTTGCATCGGTCTTCATGGCTGAGGATGTGAGCGAGATTCCCAAACCTGAACCATTCTTTTTAGGTGGCAAATCTGAGGCACTGTCCCAGAATGAGGTAGTCATTAGAGGAGGTTTTGGAACAAATTGACAAACTAAACAGTAATAGGTCACCAGGACCAGATGGTATTCACCCAAGAGTTCTGAAGGAACTTAAATGTGAAATTGCAGAACTACTAACTGTAGTCTGTAACCTATCATTTAAATCAGCTTCTGTACCAGATGAGTGGAGGATAGCTAATGTGACGCCAATTTTTAAAAAAGGCTCCAGAGGTGATCCCGGCAATTACACGTCAGTAAACCTGACTTCAGTACCAGGCAAACTGGTTGAAACTATAGTAAAGAACAAAATTGCCAGACACATAGATGAACACAATTTGTTAGGGAAAAGTCAACATGGTTTTTGTTAAGGGAAATCATGCCTCACCAATCTACTAGAATTCTTTGAGGGAGGTCAACAAGTATGTGGACAAGGGGGATCCAGTGGATATAGTATACTTAGATTTTCAGAAGGCCTTTGACAAGGTCCCTCACCAAAGGCTCTTAAGCAAAGTAAGCTGTCATGGGATAAGAGGGAAGGTCTTCTCATGGATTGGTAACTGGTCAAAAGATAGGAAACAAAGGGTAGGAATAAATGGTCAGTTTTCAGAATGGAGAGTGGTAAATAGTGGTGTCCCCCAGGGATCTGTACTGGGACCAGGCCTATTCAATATATTCATAAATGATCTGGAAAAAGGGGTAAACAGTGAGGTGGCAACATTTGCAGATGATACAAAACTACTCAAGATAGTTAAGTCCCAGGCAGACTGCAAAGAGCTACAAAAGTATCTCTCAAAACTGGATGACTGGGCAACAAAATGGCAGATGAAATTCAATGTTGATAAATGCAAAGTAATGCACATTGGAAAGCGTAATCCCACTGTAGCGGGGTGGTTACCCACTCTTGCCCTGTGGGGCTTAAAAGCCAGCCCTGGGAGAGAGCCAGGGCTGAGGGCAAGAGAAGCTAGGCTGATTGGGGAAATGGCCGCAGCTGGGCCCTGCCCCAATCAGACCACAGCTGGGCCTATAAAGGGGCTGCTAGGCTGAAGCTTAGCTAGTCTCTCTTTGTGTTCAGAGAGGGAAGGACCTGGCTGTGGGGACCTGAGGGAATACCTAGCTTGGGGCAGGGCAGGGCAGAGGGGGAAAGGCCTTGGGAGCAGGGGAACTCCGGCCTGGAACCCCCAAGGCTGCGAGGTGTAGATTAGGGACTATTAGGTAATGGGGTTGCAAGGGGGCAGCCCACAGGTAGACAGAGGCAGTGGGTCCAAACCCCCTCGCCTGTGATGAGTGGCTGATACACTGCAGTCTGCCCCGGGAAGCAGGGCTAAGCGATGACTGGCAGTAGCCAAGACTGAGGTGAGGTGGGGGTAGTGGGTGGGGTTCCCCAGGGAGGGGAGATCCTCAGGGATTGTTGGGGTTTACTGCCAGGGGGCAGCACCCCCGTGGGAGGAGGCACTGGGTCCTGGGAGGGACTGGGGCTGGCGGTAAGGCGGATCACCAGATGGCAGAGGGCACTCCAGAGGCTGATGAGCTAATTCCCAAGGACAACCAACAGGAGGCGCTGCTGGGTGAATCAGGCTCTATTGCACCCATCTATACATATAAAATGATGGGATCTAAATCAACTGTCTCTACTGAAGAAAGAGATCTTGGAGTCATTGTGGATGGTTCTCTGAAAACATCCATTCAATGTGCAGGGGCAGCCAAAAAAGTGAACAGAATGTTAGGAATCATTAAGAAAGGGATAGATAATAAGACAGAAAATATCATATTACCTCTATATAAATCCATGGTACACCCACATCTCAAATACTGTGTGCAGATGTGGTTGCCCCATCTCAAAAAAGATATATTGGAAAAGGTTCAGAAAAGGGGCAACAAAAATGATTAGGGGTATGGAACGGCTGCCATATGGGGAAATATTAGTAAGACTGGGCCTTTTCAGCTTGGAAAAGAGAAGACTAAGGGGGGATATGATAGAGGTCTATTAAAATAATGACTGGTGTGGAGAAAGTAAATAAGAAAGTGTTATTTACTCCTTCTCATAACACAAGAACTAGGGGTCACCCAATGAAATGAATAGGCAGCAGGTTTAAAACAAACAAAAGGAAATATTTTTTCACACAACACACAGTCAACCTGTGGAACTCCTTGCCAGAGGATGTTGTGAAGGCCAGGACTATAACAGGGTTCAAAAAAGAACTAATAAGTTCATGGAGGATAGGTCCATCAATGGCTATTAGCCAGGATGGACAGGGATGGTGTCCCTAGCCTCTGTTTGCCAGAAGCTGGGAATGGGCAACACGGGATGGATGACTTGATTACCTGTTCTGTTCATTCCCTCTGGGGCACCTGGCATTGGTCACTGTCAGAAGACAGAATACTGGGATAGATGGACCTTTGGTCTGACCCAATATGGCCATTCTTATCTTCTCGCTAAATATGACTACCTGATCTGTGGCAGAGTATTACCCTTCAATGAAAAGCCCCCCCAGGAAATAATAGTTGACTAAAAATCTGTCATTTCAGAGGAACAATTGGTAGCCAGAACTTTACTCCAACCAGCCCGTGACTCTGACACAGCAGCCCATTCCAGGGCCATGGCTGTTACCATGCAAAGGGCATCCTGGTTACAGTCCTCAGGGACACCCAAAGAAGTACAAATGACTGTAGAAGCTCTCTTTCTTTCAAAGGGCCTTTGAACTACACCTATTTTTCTTTTCCACCAAAAAAAGATTTGAACATATTTTAACATTACTGGAAGCACTATCAAAAGCAGGGAATTTATTCCCAGTAAAATATTCCAATATCTAAAGGAAAAGAGAACAGGACCAGGCTGAGGGGTGGGCAGGCTGGGCGACTTCCCAGAGGTGCTGTTCAAAGGGTGGGGTGCCTCTGAAGCAGGGTATTCCTCCTTTCCGCTCTGCTGCTGTCTGCAGCTATTGCCCTCTGCTTCGGAGCTGCCTCTGGTCAAGCTGGTCCTGGGAACCTCCTGTCTACTGTGCAGTGCGGGAGAGGAGGGCTGTCAGGGTATCCCCCTCCCCCCTGCCTGTGTACCCAGTCTCTGCTGAACTGGGGTGGGGGAACAGGAGTCTGCTGCTGCTGCTGCTTCTAGGTCAGGAGTGGGAGCTGGTAGCAGCTGCTGCTGTCTGAACAAGCCTTCAGACTAGTGAGTGCTGTGCTTAAAGTGACAGCGTGCTGTCTCTCACACTCCCCCATCACGTATATTAAAATTAAGCAAATACATTTTTAGTGGAGTGAAAAACAATTGACTAAAATAGAGTAGATAATGGCAGTAACATAGAATGCATCTGTTAGAGAAAGTAAGCAGATTTTATTTATCTTTACTGAAGATAGTGTACAAAGTATCAAACTTGTGTTTCTGATATCTCTGTTAAAGTTCTAGAACTGATACCTCAAGGCTTGGGATTGGGAATATCTTGCTGTATTATCTCCTGATTGTTCTAAATTTATATATAAATTTAAAATATGGTTTTAATTGTATGTATTTTTTCTTTCTTTATATAGGAATTGGATACTGTGTTCCTGTCAGCTAATTCTCAAGTTACCTGCAAACACCTCCTCCCCCCTCACCCCCCCAAAAAAAAAAAAAACCCAACCAAACAAAAAAAATCCCTAGTTTTCAGGTGCCTAAATAGTCTCTGGAACATGGTTAAAGTTTCCCCCAGCCCCCAAAATCTGAAATGGCGCCCCTGGTGAGCCAGGAGTGGCTAGAGGGCTGCAGGAGGCCATGGGCTTTGGTAAGAGGCAGCCCCCATGTAACTGTGCAAAGACTGCCTTGAGCTGCAGGCAGAGCATCAGTCAGCATTTCCTTTCCCTCTTGAGGCCCTCCCCAGCCATCCTTTATCTTCTCTTTATAACCCTAACCTAAGTCCTTAGTTAACCCATTCCTTTCCTACCTTAGTGTGGGATATGTACACCCCATCACCAGCTCCTTAAACTACGTATCACTGTAATTCCCCCAGAAACAATAAGTCACTTCTGAGAAAAGCCAGATAAATAAACCATATTTTGAATTTATAGACAAAGCTGGAGATACGATGGGCTAACAAGAGCTTGGAAAATTTTCAGAGTTGGTAACGGGAATATATTTAAAACACAATAATTTGAATATTGGTTTTCTGATTGGAAAAACACTACCCTGCAATTAGATGTGGTTTGTGAAACTTCAGGGACAGTGGCTTCTTTTGGGGAAAGTTGAGAGGGGAAAGCATTGGAAAGACTGCTGTTAAAGTGGGAAGCTAGCTTTAGCCTTAACTATGGTAGGGCAACTGTTGTTCCATAACAACTTTATGATTCAGCAAAGGCATGTCACGGAGTGCTGAATTCTGGGAGAGACAGGTGAATGTATAATCAGTGTCAGGCCATTAGACAAAGAAGCACTTCCCTGGTGATTCTCTCTCATTCAATAGCTTACATAGCGGATAACATGCTGTGAAAAGAAGGTACTTCCCTCAGTGAAATATAAGCAGTTTATTACAATACATAAAGAGTATATCAACACACAGTAGTTATAGTATTAAATACACCAGAGAAAAATACATAAAAGAAAGGGAACTACTTTACTGGAATGAGAGAATGTTAATAACTGATTTTGTACCCCAAAAGGATATGGGAACTACTGGGAACATAAAGAGAAGGGAGTTCAAGATATCCATGGTAAATTTCGTCTTCCTGGGCTTCAGAGAATGATCTAGTCTTAGTTACCTGCTCCTCTCCAAAGTTTGGATTCAGTGAACACAAACCGATTGAGGCCAATAGAAATGGACAAATCAGCCTGGATATATCTAACAACACAAGCCAGCAGCAGAATAAAGCAGCTTTCTGTAGCTATCAGTGATACTGAATATGAGAAATAGTATGTAAAGATAAACTGTGCCTACAGCATTGTATGGAAACAAATGGTGCTGCATCCCCTGCCTACCTTGTGTCTTTGCACAGGCTTGAAGTTAAATGGATCAGAATGCCAGACCATTCTTGCTATCTTGCTCAGAGAAAGTGGCACTGTGCCCGATATGGTGAGTGCAGGCAGTACTTCTCTAGCATTTGGGGTCCTGCCAAATGCCTGGGAGTGGAGTTGTACCCCAGCTGTTTGTTCCCTACAGGGCCTGTCACTGGGTGGATTGGGCTGTACTCCACTTGGTCAGTGCTGGTGCATATTCAATGCTGGTGCCTGTTGGCAGGAATTTGATATTGGAAGATTCTGGAGTGCAGATTTACAGATGGTCCCATAGGACTGGGAGTAACTGCCCATCGATGCCTTGGGATCTCCAGCAGCTCCCATATTTGCTGTGACCTGGAACATCTTTTTACTGGACTTCAGAAGAGGGTGAGCATCCCTGCTGGGAAACTGTGGGTTCCTTGGATTCTGTGTGAGAAAGAAAAGTCAAAACAGCTCAGGCACCCTAAATCAACTCCTCATACAGAAACAAGGGGTGTGGCACAGATTCTGGCTATGCAGAGAAGGAGTAGAGCAAATCCCAGAATGAGAAGGGGCATAGGGCAGGACTGTCCAGAAGGTGAAGGAGAGAAGGTTGTAAAGGAGACGTGGGCTCAGCCTGCACACTGAGAGGGAGAAGACAGTGGGGATCAGTCAAGATATGAAAAGACACAGACTATGATCCCACCAGAAAAGAGTTTGACGGGAAAGGCATACAGCTGTAGATACTCTGTGCAGCTCCAATCAGTCACTTGAAATGGGGAAAGGAAAATGCCCATACTTACTAGTCTGGTACTGGTTGCTGTCACCACAACCATCATGGGAGAGTCCTTCCTGGTCAGGTGACTGTGGATAGCAGCTTCCTGTGCCTGACTGGATAGTGAAAATGATCTCAGGTTGGATACGGACTGACCTTGAGAGTCAGGACCTTTTGGCACTTGCTGATTCTGAAGGAGAAAGATATCAGTGACAGGGCTGAGCAGCAGTGTCTGGCAGCCCCTGGGGCTTGGAGAGGAGGATCAGTATTCTGAAAAAGAAGCTCTTCTCTTGCTACCATCATGGAACAAGTGGAATTTCTTGCCAGGTAGGATTTATTAAGAGAGTACATCTGTGGTTTTTACATCTGGGGTGATCACCTCCATTTACATTTCTTTCTCAGGATGGATAACCCTTTCTGTACCAGTGCAAGGGAATATGCAGGGGTTAACCCTTCAGAAACGGTTGCTTCTGTTCAAACTCTCTCCTAGCTTTGACAATGAGCACATGCACAGGTGTTGGACACATACATGTTCCAAACACACATCGTGTTAACTAGCACTTGGTATCTAATTCACCAGCAGAAACATCACCTCTGCCTACCTTGTGGCAGATCATTTTAGTCACCAACAGGACTCTACATGCACAAAAGGACGGAAAATCACAAAGCTGCCTTCTAAAGGTGTGACACAACGACTATTCTCCTCCTCCTCAAGAGGAATACGTTCATGGACACTAGAAGAACTGCTGTTACTTCACATCTAATTCTTGTGATGTCACTATTAGTCACTGCTTCAAAATCTGATGTAAAAACATTGGATCTTAAGGATGAAAAATCCTTTGTGGGCATCCAGTTCTTACTCATGCTAGCAAAAACTCTATAGCCAGCCTTCTCTTCAATGTCCCTGGTAAAGGAAACATCAATCTTCTGTGTGGACACAGTGGGATTATTACTCACACTGTGCAGACTGTGGGAACTCTTTCTCAGATGAAAGACTCTCCATATGTCTTGCAGTACTTACCTCAGTCACAAGAAGCCTTTCAGCCTTTCTAACTGAGCAAATCACAGACCAACTTGACTTCCCCTTGGAAATGGCACCACAGTGGAAGGCAAGTAAAAGCTCATTTCCCCCCACAGCAACTTAGATCCCTGCAAACAGTAAGACTGGTTTTGTGTGATGCTACTCACGTTATAGGGATTCTGTATGCCTGTTGCAGGTGGCTGAGCACTCATATTCACCCATGTGATCTGTCTCCCAAGTTTCCTATTGATGGAGGATGCTCTCTGATGCTGAGGGAGTGGTGCTGAATGGTTCCTGGCCATTACAACAGAACCCAGGCTATCTGCAGGAAGAAAGAACACATGTGTGATGCATGGCTAAAAAGGGTTAAACATCCTGCAAAATAAATAACCCTCAAAAGACATGTGGGGAGATAATGTTTGTGTTTTTGTGTATTTACATATGTATGAGTAGGGTTGACAATGTAATCAACAGTCCCTGTCTATGCTGCATTCTGGTATTTCAGAGGTCAAAAGAACATCCTATCATTTAAATGAATTGTAAACTAATTGAGTAACCAGTAAAGTAATAAAGAAGCTGTTTTATGCTGGCTTGGTAAATCTGAGTATTGGAATATCCACCAGCTTTTTGTCATGTATAATTTTTGGGGTTTGTCTGCTCCATTTTTTTTGCAGTGCACCCTAACTGAGTGACCATACTTAGCTCCGCACTAGGACCCCAGTCACAATGTGATACATAGAAAGGAGGGAGAATTAGAGTGAGAAGAATGAAGGATGAAACACAGATGGTAAAGTTAGAGCAAGGTTAGAAAGGATGAAATGGACAAAGAAAAAGAACCTCATAGAGAAACAGAAGAGAAGATAGTAAGTGGGGGAGGGAGGTGGAAGAGGTGCATCTCATACCTTCTCTCTTACAGGGAGGGAAAGAGCAAAGGTGGAAGAAACAAAGGGATGGGAAGAAAAAGGAACACACAGAGCCAGAACAAGAATAGTGAAGAAGCAAACAGAGACAAAGTGAGTGAATACAGAGAGAAACCAAGGAATCAAGAAAGGGATTGCATGGGAAAGACTGTTACTCACCTTCAGTAACTGAAGTTCTTCGAGATTTTTGTTCCTGTGGGTGCTCCCCTTTAGGTAAGCCTGCGCCTGTAATCGGAGATTTTTTAGTATCAGTGCCTAGTTGGGTTGCACATGTGCTGTCCCCATCTCACACCACTTCTGGTGGTTACATACCACTTTGCAACCAACTTTCCCTCAGTTCCTTCTCTACTGCAGAGTCTCTAACGTGACAATTCTGAAGTAGAGGGAGGGTAGTGGAGCACCCACAATGACAACCATCTCAAAGAAACTCAGTTACTGCACAGGGTTAGTAAACCTTTTCTTCTTCAAGGCATGTCTCTGTGGGTGCTCTACTTGAGATAACTGTAGAGCAGTGCCCCTCGGTGGAAGGGAGGGGCTTCAGAGTTGCAGTCATGGCAGATGATAAAACCGCAAGTCCGAATAGAATGTCTGATTGCTGCTCTATGGCATAATGCTGTGTGACCGTATGGGCGGACAGCCAGGTTACTGAATTGCAGATGTCCATAATGGGCACATTTGCTGAGGAAGGCTATCGATGTAGAGACTGCTCTGAAGTGTGTGCGGATTGTAGCTGTTGATGACGATAACAAGTCAATGCAGCTGGAGATCCATTTTGATAGCATCTGTTTAGATATGGCATCTCCCTTAGATCAATCCATAATGGAAAGAAATAACTGATCTTCTGAAAGTCTTTGTCCTTTCAATGTAAAATGCTAGTGCTCTCCAAACATCCAGAGTGTGGAGCATTGCTTTGTGAAGTTTTGGGAAGAACGATGGGAAATGCATGGGCTGATTCAAGTGGAATGAGGAAGCTACTTCAGGTAAGAATTTGGGATGTGGTTTTAGGGTAACTTTATTTTTGAAAAATGTTGTGTATGGGGGTGTGTGCCATGAGGGCCCCCAGTTCTCCGACTCGTCAGGCAGATGTGATAGTGATGAGAGAGGCCACCTGTGAGAGAGAGAAGTGAACACATCATTAATGGTTCAAAAGGGGGCACAGTAAGGACTTGCAGCACCAGATTGAGGTCCCATGGTGGAGTAGGGGCTCGTATTTCGGGGTAGAGGTTACAAAAACCCTTGAGAAAGTGTTTAGTGGTCAGGTTTCAGAGTAGCAGCGGTGTTAATCTGTATCCGCAAAAAGAAAAGGAGTACTTGTGGCACCTTAGACTAACAAATTTATTTGAGCATAAGCTTTCGTGAGCTACAGCTCACTTCATTGGATGCATTCAGTGGAAAATACAGTGGGGAGGTTTTATATACACAGAGAACATGAAACAATGGGTGTTACCATAGACACTGTAACAGGAGTGATCAGGAAAGGTGAGCTATTACCAGAAGGAGAGTGGGGGGGCGCGGGGAGAACCTTCTGTTGTGATAATCAAGGTGGGCCATTTCCAGCAGTTGACAAGAATGTCTGAGGAACGGGGAGGGGGGGTGGGGTGGGTAATAAACATGGGGAAATAGTTTCACTTTGTGTAATGACCTATCCACTCTCAGTCTTTATTCAAGCCAAAGTTAATTGTATCCAGCTTGCAGATTAATTCCAATTCAGCAGTCTCTCATTGGAGTCTGTTTGGTATGATGTTCATGATGGCATATATCACATTGCTAGATGTGCACGTGAACAAGCCTCTGATAGTGTGGCTGATGTGATTAGGCCCTATCAGAGGCTTGTTCACGTGCACATCTAGCAATGTGATATATGCCATCATGTGCCAGCAATGCCCCTCTGCCATGTACATTGGCCAAACTGGACAGTCTCTACGTAAAAGAATAAATGGACACAAATCAGATGTCAAGAATTCTAACATTCAAAAACCAGTCAGCGAACACATCAATCTCTCTTTGGTCACTCGATTACAGACCTAAAAGTGGCAATTTTTCAACAAAAAAACTTCAAAAACAGACTCCAATGAGAGACTGCTGAATTGGAATTAATTTGCAAGCTGGATACAATTAACTTTGGCTTGAATAAAGACTGAGAGTGGATAGGTCATTACACAAAGTGAAACTATTTTCCCATGTTTATTACCCCCCCCCCCCACTGTTCCTCAGACATTCTTGTCAACTGCTGGAAATGGCCCACCTTGATTATCACTACAGAAGGTTTTCTCCCCGCGCCCCCCTATCCCCCGCACTCTCCTGCTGGTAATAGCTCACCTTTCCTGATCACTCTTGTTACAGTGTGTATGGTAACACCCATTGTTTCATGTTCTCTGTGTATATAAAACCTTCCCACTGTATTTTCCACTGAATGCGTCTGATGAAGTGAGCTGTAGCTCACGAAAGCTTATGCTCAAATAAATGTTAGTCTCTAAGGTGCCACAAGATAGCTTTGAGTAATTTGAGTGGTTGCATTTGGCCATTACTGCTTCATAGTTTGCGATCCTAAACTGTAGAATCGATGAAGAGTACGCTTTGCACCCAAAAAGATCCAACCTCTTCCAGTCTGTTTATATGGGGTGGATCTGAAATGGTGTTGTCTACCCTGCTTGTTCCCGGCCTCTACCACTACAGAGTTTGGTGTGGGGTGTGAAAATAGGAATTCCATCCTGTTGGAAAGGACATAATTTTTATCTGCTCTTTTGCAGGTGTGCTGAATTGTTGCTGGGGTTTGCCAGACAGTCTTGACTGGGTCCATGACAGCCTAATTTACAGGGACGACAATCTTGGAGGAGGCTGGAAGATGTCCAGCAACTTATGTTCCACCACTTCTTCTATCGGTATCTCCTGGAAATCTGCAATCCTCTTAAACATTTTGTGGAAATGTTTAAAGTCATCTATGAGGGTGGTGGGGGCATGATAGCTTCATCTGAGGAAGAGGATGAAAAATTGGCAGTTGGTGCAACTTCCTGATCCAAAGTGACCTCTAATTCCTTCACTGCCTCTTCTGGAGGTTCAGAGGGCCCAGGTTCAGAGGGGGAAGCAGAATGCCTTGCCCTAGGCAGACTGGGAACCTTAGCATAGTGTTGGCGCTATGCTGTTCATAGGCCCCAGTAAGGCCACTGTAGTGGAAAAAGCATAGATGTCTATACCAGCCTTGAGTCTTGTGTGGTACCCATAGTGCTCTGGTGGACCTGGTCTGGTAGCTGTGTGGACAGGCAAGGAGTGATGGGAGGAGTGGATTTCATCATCTTCATCCTTGCCACTGGATAAAGAAGCAGCTGATCTGGCTGGTGTGGTAAGTTAATTCCGTACCAAGCGTGCTGGAGTGAGGTCAGTACTAAGGAGTGGAGATTCCAGTGCCGAGGAGATCAGAAGATCCTTGTGGTGGAGAAATTGCTGTGGTACCAAGAGCATCTGTTCAAGAGGAAGTAAACAAAACTAACTAGTATTCTCTAGTTAAAACTAGAGAGATAAAAACAGAGGCATTGCTAAGGGCTTCATCTCAAGCAGAGGGCGGTAGAGAAAGAACTGAGGGGGTGTTGGCTGCACAGGGCTATTCACCGCCAGATGCAGCGCAAGATGGGGAGAGCGCATGTGCAACCCAACCAGGCACTGCTACTAAAAATGTCCAACTACAAGCGCTGGGGTGCAGACTCACCTAAAGTGGAGCACCCACAGGGACACTCCTCAAAGAGGAAGGGTGGGAGTCTCTTTGTTTTAAAGTTTTTAATAAGATATGGTCTCCATGCTGGGCTGAAGATAGCTTGTTCTTCTATAACAGGCTTTGGCAGGTTGGGTCTGAGGCCATGTCTACACTACTGGCTAAACCAGCACTGCTGCGATCAATGCATCAGTGCAGATTTAGCAAATCTGGTGAAGATACACTAAGTCAATGGCAGAGCACTCTCCCGGCGATGTCTGTCTGTACTCCACCTCCCCAACAAGCAAAAGCTATGTTGACAGAGCGTCTCCCGTCAACACAGTGCGATATAGACACTGCTGTAAGGCAACCTAAGTTGCGTCGACTTCAGTTACGTAACTTAAATAACTGAACTAGCATAACTTAGATAGGGCTGGTATACACTTACAGAGTTAGTGTAGACCAGCCTTAATAGACAAATTGGCCGCACAAGAATCACTGGCTACCATTATTGTGCTTCGGCTTAGTGATAGCTTAGATCGGGGTGGGCACGCTCTTTGACCTGAGGGCCACATCTGGGTATGAAAATTGTATGGCAGGCCATGAATGCTCATGAAATTGGGGGTTGGGTTGTGGGAGGGACTAAGGTCTCTGGCTGGGGGTGCAGGGTCTAGGATGGGACCAGAAATGAGGAGTTCAGGGTGTGGGAGAGGGCTCCAGGCTGGGGCAGGGGTGCAGAGGGGGGTGAGGGCTCCAGCTGGGGGTGCAGGCTCTGGGATGAGGCTGGGGATGAGGGGTTTGGGGGTGCAGGAGGGTGCTCCAGGGTGGGACCAAGGGGTTTGGAGGGCGGGAAGGGGATCAGGGCTGAGGCAGAGGGTTGGGGTGTGGGAGGGGGCCAAGGGTGCTGCTCCCGGCGGCGCTTACCTCAAGCAGCTCCTGGAAGCAGCAGCATGTCCCCCTCCGGCTCCTACGCAGAGGTGCAGCCAGGCAGCTCAGCATGCTGCCCCATCCACAGGTGCCACCCCTGCAGCTCCCATTGGCCATGGCTCCCAGCCAATGGGAGTTGTGGAGCCCCTTGGCTGACCCTAGGCATAGGAGCCAGAGGGGGAACATGCCGCTGATTCCGGGAGCTGCGCAGAGCCACAGCATAGGCAGAGTGGGTAAGCCCTGGATCCCTCTCCCTGGCAGGAGCTTGAGGGCCAGATTAAAACGTCTGAAGGGCTGGATCTGGCCCTCAGGATGTAGTTTGCCTACCCCTGGCTTAGATCTATTATATATGTATGTAACATTAGCTTGAAATGCCTTCAATTAACTCTGCTGTATTCCCTTTTATTTTGTATTTGTCACCCTCTCTTTTAATTCTTCTGTAAAAAGATAATTTGTACTGAAAAATTCTGTATATCCTTAATAAAAAAAACCAGTAACTAGCCTTTTACTAAACTATAATAAAAGAGTGCCCATTAAATCATAGAATATCAGGGTTGGAAGGGACCTCAGGAGGTCATCTAGTCCAACCCCCCTGCTCAAAGCAGGATCATTCAATATTCCAGGTGCATTTGATAATCTTTAAAAAAATATTAACAGACCTATTAGTTATCCCAGATCAAATAACCCAGAGACAACATAAGTAATAAAAATTATTTGGTCTGTTCACAATCCTCACTAGAGTCCTCTATTACCACTACCAGGTCTACCCAACTCCTCATGAGCAATGGCAAAAAGGCAGGCCTTGCATCATCCCCTGAAAGCGAACAAATATGAGCTCTTACAGCCCAAAGGAAGGAGTTCCAAAGACCCAGGAACCCTAAAAAGAATGCCCTCCCAGCTGTTCCTTCTCTTATACTGATGGGGCTTTGACTGTAATTGTGGCAGTATGTCACAGGGAGAGAGGAAGTCTCTCACATAGGTCCCAGGCCAGTTTGGTGGCACATTCTACTGGTATGTGATTTGAGAGTGGAAATAGTAGAAAGGACTTTGGGAAGGAAAGATATTGGTTAACAGGCAAAAGACTTATCATCTGAGTCTTTACTGGTAAGTTTGTGATTCTTGAATGAGTATTTGGTGTTCCAAATATTTGAGTAGGGAATTTCAACACCCAGCACCTCTCCACAAAAGTGTCAGTACAAATCATTCTGAGAAAGGAAAATTCCCCGCCCCCCAACTGGAAATTCATTTGTCTTGATATTCTCTCTGCACTGTCTTCCTGGTGCAACTTCCCTTCCCCTTTTACACTCACCATCTCATATTGCCCCTGTACATTTCATTGGTTTCTATCTCCTTCCTGCTTCGCTCTCCCTGTCCTTAGCTATTATGTGCAACACATTCTAATTCAGGAGGTTGGTACATACTCTGAACAGTGGTGTGCGTTATGGGGTTGTAAAGCATGTTGATTTTAGGTCTCTGGCAGAGAGTTCCTGCTAAACCCTCTCTCTGGCTGGAAACTTCACAAAGCACTGTAGGCCCTGCAGGCACATGTGAACTTTTCATAAGAGTGGGTCTTGGCTCTCTCTGATCCCCGATGGTAGATAAAGGCACAAAGCTGGTGTTTGGAAGAGATGGTTTGAACTGAGATGGACTTGGTTGAAGGTTCTCTCTTTGGATTTGTTTCTGTTGACGGTTATTTGCCTTCCTTTCCAGAATCATCTGCAGGAACAAGAAGCTGGTTACGTTTTTAAAACATATAAACGTGATTAAGAACATAAAGATGGCCACATTGGTCTGACCCAATGGTCCAGCTACCCCATCTTCCCAAGTGGCTGGTGCCACATACTTCAGAGGGACTGAACAGAACAGGGCACTTTATCGATTGATCCATCCCATCATTCAGTTCCTGGTTCTGGAAGTCGAATGGCTATGCAGGTGGTGTTGGAGAGAAGGCTTTGGATTATTTGACCATGGGATGGTGTTCCAAGAAGGAGTGCTAGGTAGAGATGGGCTCCACCTAACGAAGAGAGGGAAGAGCATGTTCGCAAGCAGGCTGGCTAACCTAGTGAGGAGGGCTTTAAACTAGGTTCACCGGGGGAAGGAGACCAAAGCCCTGAGGTAAGTGGGATACCAGGAGAAAGCACAAGCAGGAGCGCACAAGAGGGCAGGGCTCCTGCCTCATACTGAGAAAGAGGGCAGATCAGCGGGTTATCTCAAGTGCCTATACACAAATGCAAGAAGCCTGGGAAACAAGCGGGGAGAACTGGAAGTCCTGGCACAGTCAAGGAATTTTGATGTGATGGAATAACAGACTTGGTGGGATAACTCACATGACTGGAGTACGGTCATGGATAGATATAAGCTGTTCAGGAAGGACAGGCAGGGCACAAAAGGTGGGGGGAATTGCACTGTATGTAAGGGAGCAGTATGACTGCTCAGAGCTCAAGTATGAAACTGCAGAAAAACCTGAGTGTCTCTGGATTAAGTTTAGAAATGTGAGCAACAAGGGTGATGTCGTGGTGGAAGTCTGCTATAGACCACCGGACCAGGGGGATGAGGTGGACGAGGCTTTCTTCCGGCAACTCACGGAAGTTACTAGATCGCAGGCCCTGGTTCTCATGGGAGACTTCAAACACCCCGATATCTGCTGGAAGAGCAATACAGCGGTGCACAGACAATCCAGGAAGTTTTTGGAAAGCATAGGGGACAATTTTCTGGTGCAAGTGTTGGAGCAACCAACAAGGGGCAGAGCTCTTATTGACCTGCTGCTCACAAACCGGGAAGAATTAGTAGGGGACGCTAAAGTGGATGAGAACCTGGGAGGCAGTGACCATGAGATGGTCGAGTTCGCGATCCTGACACAGGGAAGAAAGGAGAGCAGCAGAATACAGACCCTGGACTTCAGAAAAGCAGACTTTGACTACCCCAGGGAACTGATGGGCAGGATCCCCTGGGAGAATAACATGAGGGGGAAAGGAGTCCAGGAGAGCTGGCTGTATTTTAAAGAATCCTTATTGAGGTTACAGGGACAAACCATCCTGATGTGTAGAAAGAATAGTAACTATGGCAGGCGACCAGCTTGGCTTAACAGTGAAATCCTTGCTGATCTTGAGCGCAAAAAAGAAGCTCACAAGAAGTGGAAGATTGGACAAATGACCAGGGATGAGTATAAAAATTGCTTGGGGATGCAGGAGTGAAATCGGGAAGGCCAGATCACACCTGGAGTTGCAGCTAGCAAGAGCTGTTAAGAGTAATAAGGGTTTCTTCAGGTATGTTAGCAACAAGAAAGTCAAGGAAAGTGTGGGCTCCCTTGAATGAGGGAGGCAACCTAGTGACAGAGGATGTGGAAAAAGCTAATGTACTCAATGCTTTTTTTTGCCTCTGTCTTCATGAACAAGGTCAGCTCCCAGACTGCTGCACTGGGCAGCATAGCATGTGGAGGAGGTGACCAGCCCTCTGTGGAGAAAGAAGTGGTTCAGGAATATTTAGAAAAGCTGGACAAGCACAAGTCCATGGGGCTGGATGCGCTGCATCCGAGAGTGCTAAAGGAGTTGGCGGATGTGATTGCAGAGCCATTGGCTATTATCTTTGAAAACTCATGGCGATCAGGGGAAGTCCCGGACGACTGGAAAAAGCCTAATGTAGTGCTCATCTTTAAAAAAGGGAAGGAGGAGGATCCTGGGAACTACAGGCCAGTCAGCCTCACCTCAGTCCCTGGAAAAATCATGGAGCAGGTCCTCAAGGAATCAATTCTGAAGCACTTAAAGGAGAGGAAAGTGATCAGGAACAGTCAGCATGGATTCACTAAGGGCAAGTCATGCCTGACTAATCTAATTGCCTTCTATGATGAGAACTCCCTCTGTGGATGAGGGGAAAGCGGTGGACGTGTTGTTCCTTGACTTTAGCAAAGCTTTTGACACCGTCTCCCACAGTATTCTTGCCAGCAAGTTAAAGAAGTATGGGCTGGATGAATGGACTATAAGGTGGGTAGAAAGTTGGCTAGATTGTCGGGCTCAACGGGTAGTGATCAATGGCTCCATGTCTAGTTGGCAGCCGGTATCAAGTGGAGTGTCCCAAGGGTCGGTCCTGGGGCCGGTTTTGTTCAAAATCTTCATAAATGATCTGGAGGATGGTGTGGATTGCACCCTCAGCAAGTTTGCAGATGACCCTAAACTGGGAGGAGAGGTAGATACACTGGAGGGTAGGGATAGGATACAGGGGGACCTAGACAAATTAGAGGATTGGGCCAAAAGAAATCTGAGGTTCAACAAGGACAAGTGTAGAGTCCTGCACTTAGGACGGAAGAATCTCATGCACCGCTACAGACTAGGGACCGAATGGCTCGGCAGCAGTTCTGCAGAAAAGGACCTAGGGATTACAGTGGACGAGAAGCTGGATATGAGTCAGTGTGCCCTTCTTCCCAAGAAAGCCAATGGCATTTTGGGATGTATAGGTAGGGGCATTGCCAGCAGATCGAGGGACGTAATTGTTCCCCTCTATTCGACATTGGTGAGGCCTCATCTGGAGTACTGAGTGGAAGCTGGGCCAGACCTGAGGGGAACTGTGAACTCGTTCATCTGGACATGATTTGGGAGCCAGCCCCAACCCTGCAGGACAGGATCCACAGGAGCTGTCACTCCCGAGTATGTTTGTTTTAACTATTGTTTTCCTCTGTTTTGCATTTGCAAATCCACAGGGCTCAACTGTTAGTTATCTTCTCCATTCTCTGAAGGGCTACCACAAAGTTATTTCTTAGTCATTCTCCTGGGATTTTTTCCAGTCTAATTTTAATTGGCCAAAGTGATGTATCTTCCAGTCCCTCTGCATTCTTTTAAGCAGCACTCCAGAAACTCCTCTCCTCTCCCAGTCCATGTAATTGTCATCTGCAACCTCAACTCCTTGCCAATCACCTCCCTTATCTGGTTTTGATACCTGGCTTTCACTTTTATTTCATCAAAATCTTCCCTACCCTCATACACGGTGACTAATTTCCATGCTGATGTTCCATCCAATCCCTTAGAGGCCTAACGCCTCTCATTTTATTTCCAACAAGAGACCAGCTCTCCCACTCACAAAATTGATCCCTCATTTGACCATATCTTCACCAACCATTGCTCCTTCAATACCAGAGTTTCCTCTCTATCAACTGTCATTTTATTCAACGTCACCCATTTGTCCCCTGATCAGGCCATCTGTGACCGCTAATTGATCACCATCCATGATTTCTCAGCCACACCACTCTTGTCTCAATCTTCACCCCACTTTACCAAATCATTCTGTATGGAGAGATCTTGGCACACCAGCAAAATGCCTGGACTACTACTGATAATTAGAATATTGATTATCATGCTCATTGCCAAAAGCAGCTAAATCAGTAGGCCTTAACAGGCCTCTGCAATGACCTTACTATAATTAAGCAAGCAGCCGGGGGGGCAGGGGTTGAGGGGGAATCTGACCCTGTGTCCTTCCTGATAAGATCTCTGTTGAAACTGCTGAGGTATGTGTTTTAGAAAAAACAGGATGCTTACCTAGATCTGCCCTTTGGGATGTGTTTGTCAGGGTCCCCAAAACATGCGGACTCTGGAAAAAAACCACAATCTGTCTAATAGATGGTTTAAGGAAAACTCGTTGCTTAACCTTTGAAATTGTTTGCTTAACAAGTTTTTTGATATTGTTACACTAACCTGAATAAATAAGGAAACTTCATGGACACAGCTTAGGATCCCCAATGGCAGCTGAAAGATGGGCCAATTGGACAGCTGTCATTGTACCACTCAAAGACCACTCCAGACTTCGGTAATTACTGATTTTTGGGGTGTTTTATTAACCTGTTGCAGACATGTTTAAGTGCTTAAGACTAAAATAAAGTGCAGCTTTAAGTGAAAGCAGTCTTGTATTGTACTGTGTGCGCCAGACATCTATTGGTCGGAGGGCCATGTTTCCCTTGATTTATTTCCTGCCACTGCCTCACCAAGAGTAATAGTTACCAAAAGCTTTGGGGTTTTTAGAACCACAGTAACAGAATTGGAGGCCCCAGCGAGGATTGGTGGAGAGGAAGGAGACGAATGGTACAAACAGTTTATCTATTGCAATAGGAGGTAAAAGATGGTGTGGTGGGGTACCTCTCCACAAGTGCCTGTGTCGTAGTTCGAGTTAATTTATGGATAAATTCTGTTACTGGGACTTAGAGCTCAACCTGTCAGCCTGTTTTGAGTGGGGAATTATGTCCAAAGGAAAGTAAGAACAGTTAAAAATTATGTTGGGGAACAGCTTGACTGATTTTGTACTTTGCTACTGATACTTTGCAACTGCCTAAAAAGCAATTTTGAGAAAAGTAGTAAATTAACAAACAAAGGATATTACTGTGTCAGGACCTTTCCTTAGGTAAAGGTCCCGCAGACACACAGAGCCCTGAGTCCACCAGGAAGGGATGTAAAGTTTGGGTCCCTTACTTTCTGAGTGCCCAAGAGAGAGTGGGGTGAGGGGGGGTGAGAGCCCTAAACTGTGTGGGTAACAATCCACTCCTTCCAACGTCTGACTCTCTCATTAATTCCCAACCCTCCTTCCATTCCTCCTCTTGATCATGCAGAATCTTTCCGATGGGCAGGGGAGAGATGAAGAGGGAAATCAACAAACTTTGTCATGATCCCCTTCTCCCATGTAACTACCTATTTAGGTCACTTGCTTGTTCACCTTTAACCCCTCCAGCCATTCCTGTGAACCCATCCCCTAAACCTCCATCACGCTTACACTCCCTGCCTACTTTCCTCCACTACTTCTCACCATCTGCCTAATCCTTTGCTTTATTTAAGATTTATCGTCTTCATTCTTAAAAAAACCCTCCTTGCCTCTCTAGTTACTGCCCTCATCTCCCTCTCACTTCTAAACTCAATGAATGTCCCACCTACAAGTGCGACCTCACACATTTGTCTTCTCCTGCTCATCCCAGATCCCCTCCAATCCAGCTACTGACCTCTCTGCTCCACTGAAACTCCTCTCATTAACATCTCTAATGACCTCTTCCCAGCTGAGACTCAAGGCACGTACTCATCCTCCTAGACCTCTCTGCTGTATTCGATGCTGATAATCATACTGTGACACACTCTATACGATTTTATAAAAGTATGCTAATGAGTGTGAATATAATGTAACTGGACTATGCTTCATGCAAAAGGTCTCTTGTAAGGTATCATTACAAAGCTTATAATATACTGAGTGTGGTCATCCTAGTTGTATAAATGTATCACTCTAGTATCTGAAACTAGAATATAACTCTGAGGGCCTATTGTAATTATGCAAAGTGGGCCATTAATGGTGGCTTGGAATCTTGATGGCTCCTATTAACCAGGACAATGGTCTGTAGATGGCTCTGTTTCACTTGTAAGTCTTCCTGTATACATGTGTGCTGGCAAGTGGGTAATGAAGTCTTACAGTGACATGTGATCATGTCACCTGAATTGGAATCCATCTTTAACCTGGTCCTTTTCCATTGTGAAGGAAGGAATGGGAACCCAGAGAGGGACAAAGGATTCCTGCCTTATGCAAAAGATATATAAGTGGGTGGAACAGAACAAAGAGGCAGCCATCATGAGAAATCCCCTAGCTACCACCTGAGCTGGAACAAGGGCTGTACCGGGGAAAGGACTGTGCCCAGACTAGGAAGGCATCCAGACTGCGAAAGAAACTTGTTGAAACCATCTCTGAGGGTGAGATTTTAATCTGTATTCAGTTTTATTACTGCATTAGGCTTAGAGTTGCGTGTTTTATTTTGCTTGGCAATTCATTTTGTTCTGTCTGTTACTACTTGGAACCACTTAAATCCTAGGTTTCAGAGTAGCAGCCGTGTTAGTCTGTATCCGCAAAAAGGAAAGGAGTACTTGTGGCACCTTAGAGACTAGCCAATTTATTTGAGCATAAACTTTCGTGAGCTACAGCTCACTTCATCGGATGCTGATCATTCATACCGATGAAGTGAGCTGTAGCTCACGAAAGCTTATGCTCAAATAAATTGGTTAGTCTCTAAGGTGCCACAAGTACTCCTTTCCTTTTTATTTAAATCCTACTTTCTATATTTAATAAAATCACTTTTTACTTATTAACCCAGAGTATGTATTAATACCTCAAGGGGGAAGCTGTGCATCTCTCTATCAGTGTTATAGAGGGTGAACAATTTGAGTTTACCCTGTATAAGGTTTATACAGGATAAAATGGATATATTTAGGGTTTGGACCCCATTGGGAGTTGGGCACCTGAGTGTCAAGGACAGGAACACTTCTTAAATTGCTTTCAGTTAAGTCTGCAGCTTTAGGGCCCATGGTTCAGACCTTAGGTCTGTGTTGGAGCAGACTGGCGTGTCTGGCTCAGCACGACAGGGTGCTGGAGTCTCAAGCTTGCAGGGAAAGCAGGGGCAGAAGTAGTCTTGGCACATCAGTTGGCAACCCCCAGGGGGTTTCTGTGATCCAACCCGTCACACACTCTCCTTTTTTACCCTGTACCCTTACTGACCTTCCTACCCTGGTTCTCCTCCTACTTCTCTAACCACTACTTCAATGTCTCTCTTGTTTGCTTCTTCTCCTACTACGCATGAGAGTTTCTCAGGACCCTCTCCTCTTTAATACAATAGACCCTGCCTTTGGATAATTTAATTCACTCACACTATTTCAAGTATCATCTCTGCATTGATTACTCAAATCTTTTTCTCCACTCCTGACTAGTCTTCTTCCACCCTAGCCTGGGCCTCAGCCTGTTTTGAATGTCTCTTCATGGCTGTTTCACTATGAACTTAAACTTAACACGGCCAAAGTCAAATTCCTTATTTTCCCCATTCTCCATCACCATTGATAAAACCACTATCTTCCCTATCACTCCAGGTTGTAACGCAGGTTTTTCTTAGATGCTTCCCTTACCCTGATCATCCAAACTGTGTCTAAAGTCGATCTTTTTTCTTTTATCTGTGCAACTAAAGGTCTCATTCAGCCTCTCATAATTTCTTCATCCATAAATGATCTGGAAAAAGGGGTAAACAGTGAGATGGCAAACTTTGCCGAGGATACAAAACTACTCAGATAGCTGTTTAATCTTGAATACTGTGTGTAGAGCTGGTTGCCACATCTCAAAAAAAGATATATTGGAATTTAGTACAGAAAGGGCAACAAAAATAATTAGGAGTATGGAACAGCTTCCATATGAGGACAGATTAATAAGACTGGGCCTTTTCTGCTTGGAAAAGAGACTACTAAGGAGGGATATGATAGATATCTATAAAATCATGACCAGTGTGGAGAAAGTAAACAAGGAAGTGTTATTTAGCCTAGTGGTTCTCAACCTTTCCCTTTCCAGGCTACTGTACTCCCTTCCAGAGTCTGATTTGTCTTGCGTACCGGCAATTTCACCTCACTTAAACTACTTGCTTACAAAAGTGTCACAGCACACTATTACTGAAAAATTGCTTACTTTCTCATTTTTACCATATCACTATAAAATAAATCAATTGGAATATAATTACCGTACTTACATTTCAGTGTATAGTATATAGAGCAGTATAAACAAGTCATTATCTATATGCAATTTTAGTTTGGACTGACTTCACTAGTGCTTTTAATATAACCTGTTGTAAAACTAGGCAAATATCTAGATAAGTTGATGTACCCCCTGGAAGACCTCTGCATACCCCCAGGGATACATGTTCCCCAGGCTGAGAACCACTGATTTAGCCCTTCTCATAACACAAGAACTAGGGGTCACCAATGAAATTAATACACAGGAGGTTTAAAACAAATAAAAGGAAGTACTTCTTCACACAATGCACAGTCAACCAGCAGAACTCCTTGTCAGAGGATGTTATGAAGGCCAAGACTATAGCAGGGTTCAGAAAAGAACTAGATAAGTTCATGGAGGATAGGTCCATCAATGGCTATTAGCCAGGATGGGCAGGGATGCAAAACCATGCTCTGAAGTGTCTCTAGCCTCTGTTTGCCAGAAGTTGGGATTGGGTGATGGGATGAATCACTTGATGATTGCCCTGTTCTTTCATTCCCTCTGAAGCACCTGGTATTGGCCATTGTCACAAAACGGTATACTGGGCTAGATGGACCATTGGTCTGACCCAGTATGGCCGTTCTTATGTTCTTGTCTTGATTATGATGTCATCCTTCTCTCTGCTCTTCCCAACATCCACATCAACCCATTCTAGGCCATACAAAATAATTCTGCTAAGATCATCTTTGGACACTGTTCTGATCTTATCAGCCACTCTTTGAATCCCTCCACTGACTGTCCTTCCGCTTATCTCATTGCTTTGTGATATACTTCTTTGTATGCAGCCAAGAATTTCATTGGCATTTTTACTATCCTCTTGAACTGCAAATTCAAGTCTAATTTACTTTCCACCATCAAACCTCAGTCTCTCTCAGACATTCCTTCTCCACATATATCTCCCTCTAACTGAGAATGTGGCTTTCAAGTTATTCTCCCTCCCACCCCCCAAGATAGAGCAGCATGGGACAGTATGATGAGCAAGGTCAGGTATAAGTGCAGGACTAGGGGTGAGTGGAAGGTGAATTGAAGGAGGAGATAGGTAGGATTGAATGTCTGTGGAAAGGGTGGCAGGTAATCTGGAGAAGTAGTGTTATGGGAAGCAGAATAAGAGGAGCTACCTCATACAGTTTATTGCGATATTCTGCGACAGACAACTGGATATCATCATCTAAAGGAAGAATCACATCGTAGTCCAGAGAGGGCTCCTTGGCGGGGCAGTGGAACCTACCAAGAAGATATCAAATATGTGATGAAATCTGAGAGTGAACACACACACAAAAACACAACAGGAGAGGCACTAGATATTAATAGATTTTAAGGCTACAATGAAAGCTAAAACAAAGACAGAGTGTGAGAGATCTGAAATATCACATACTAAAGGCACCCTCACCTTTTCACATGAAGAGGAGGAGAAAGCGGATTGAAAACTACCTTTACCTTCACCATTTCACATGGCAGAAGGGAAACTTGTGCTGGTAGCAGTCACACAACAGGCTTGGAGGGGGGCTGGGAAATGTCACACTGGTAATGCCCTCACCTTTTCACATAGGGATGTTGCAGGGCCTCTTCTGCAGTCAGCCGTTTGTCAGGGTTAAATACTAAGAGCCTCTTTAGAAGGTCCAAGGCATGAGGGGGGATAGAGGAGGGTAAAATTTCCTCAATTGTCACTCGCCGTCTGAAAGGCAAGAATCAAAGTTGTAGCTCCCAGTGCCCAATTTCACTGCAAAACCCTGTATCTCAATCCTGGGAATCTCATGGAGGTAACTCCTAACCCCAGATTTCACTCCCAAGGAGTGGTTCATGACTAATACTACGGTTTTGTCATGGATATTTTTAGTAAAAGTCAGGGACAGGTCACGGGCAATAAACAAAAAAATCACAGAAGCCGTGACCTGTCCCTGACTTTTACTAAAAACATCCCTGACAAAGGGAAGGAGGAGGGTCCAGCACCCTGCCCCTCCCCACCACAGTGGCTGGGAGCTGCAGAGACCCGATTACCCAGTGGCTGGGAGGAGTCCCTGCCGCTGCCTTGTGGGACTGGGAGCTGCAGGAGGGGGGTCCCGCACTGCCTGCGGAGGCAGGGTACCTGCAGGGAGGCCCCTGCCAGCAGTGGAGTCTGAGGATCTCCAGGGGGCCACTGCTGGCTGGGAGCTGCGGGGGGTCCCGCTGCCCATGGAGGCCGGGTGGCTGCGGGGTCCTCAATGCCACAGAGGTTGCTGGAAGTCAGAGTCTGTGACTTCTGCAACCTAATCTTAGCTTTTGTCATGACCCAGCCATACACTGTCGTGCTCAAATAACTAGATTATTGTGAGGTCTCAAACCTAGCTAGGTAATGACATGGAAACATTTTTCTGTGTTACTAAGAGTTAGAAAACTAAGCAAAGAAACACGAGCAAAATATCTTTGTTAGGAATTTATGATAGAAGTAAACTGCTAGGAACACATACATAAAAACTGATATAAATTTTTTTAAGTCAGTTCAAATTAAAAAACCTTCATTACAAAAAAAAAAATCACTATTTTTAACTATGTTGCAATATCATGCTAGTGACCTTCTGGGTGACTGGATTGGGGGTGCCAGAGTAGGGGAGGTGAAGAGGCCATGTTGGCCCTCTTGCTTTTGAAAGTGGACAGGTCTGGCCAGTCTGCTTTTTGCCACAGGCCTGGCTCAGCCCCCTGCCCTTCTTCTTCCTCCCATGGGCCCACCCCCTGGCCAGGCCGGAAGCTGGAGCCCGGGCAGCTGTGGGGAGCCATGGACCCTCCACCAGCCAGGGTAAGGGGTTCCCACGAGCGGCCCCCGATCCATGTCCCCGTGGCCTGGCACCCCTGCCCAGGCAGATGGAGTGTCCACAGCTCTCCGAGCAACTCTTACCATGGCCTAGCCGCTGCTCTTTAGTCCCCGGGCCCCCTCCTCTAAGCCAGCCTGGAAGCCGGAGCTAGGCCGGGGTAAGAGCTGTGCAGGCACTTGTGGGGAGCTGCAGACCCTCCACCTGCCCTGGGTGGGGGGTACAGGGGGTGGGGACATGGGCAGGGGGATGCTCTCAGCTGCCCCCACCCCAGGCAGGTGGAGCAGGGCCTTGTGGGAAAGAGGAGGGGCAAGGGCAGAGCCATGGCAGGGGCGGGGCGTCGTGCCCCCCTCTTCTAGGAAGAATCCATCACCTCTAGACTGGATACTGAACAGTATCATCTCTCCATTTGTCACAAGTCCTTCTGCTTATTTGTATTTATCTGTTTTTGTTGTGTGAAAGGGATAGTTAGTGGTTATGGTGTTCTTTGAACATAATGATTCATATTATATAATGAATGTGATACTTTGATGTTGACACACACATATAGTAGTCAGAGTTAAAGTTGCAAAGGAAAAGAACAGCTACTTACCTTACAATAACTGTGGTTTGAGATGATTTATCTGTGTGGATCCCTTCCAAGGTACACATGCACCTCACGAATGAGAGATCAGAATTTTTGACCAGCAGTGTCTATCGGGGCGTGCCTGCACCCTGCATATCTTTCTGCGTCTCCACTACCCTTCAATTCCCTAATTCAGAAACCCTATTAGGATAAGACTCAGAAATAGGGATGGGTTGTGGATCATGGGATCTCATGAACAAAATATCTCTACGAACCAAATTACTATAAGGTAAGTAACTGTTCCTTCCTCTTTGAGTCCTTGTATACATGGATCCCACTCAAGGTGACTAGTTAGCAATATCCAATTAGTAGTAGGAGGAACTGAAGCCAATTCAGTGAATTATACAAAATTGTTTATGAAAGCAAGCAAAATTTGGAGACACACTGGATTGCTTAAGTTAAAGAAGTGGAACAAGAGGTCCTCAAGTTCCTGGAAGTGTCATGGGTTGCCATGACAATTAGATAAAAGATTTTAAAAATGGGAGGAAATATTTATAGTTCAAATAACTTTTGTTTAAATTGGTTAATTTCAGCAGAATATGGTTGTCATCTCTCCTTGGACATCATTTATATAGGGGCCACTGTGACAGACAACAGGACAGTGAATTAGGAGGAAGTTTCACCATCATGGCTGCTACCAGTCTCCCAGTGTCCTGGGATCCTCTAAGACACCACTGAGACTTTATCATCCTGATCTTGAAAGGTGTCTCCGGCTTGATCTGGTCAGGACATTACCCCATCCACCAGCTTCAACTAAATCTTGAACACCACCTAGAATTGGCACCCCAGGTTCCAGCTGTCACCCCGTCCCAGTGTCATTTTCCTTCCCCACCCTTTTTCCTCCTCTTTCCTATCTTTTTTTTGTCTGATAAGAGTCTGATTTAGCCTCCACCTTTTGTAATATTGATGTGACCAGGGAAGTAACTAAAAGTAATGTCCTAAATAGCCCAATGCTGGTAAAAGTTTGCCAATTCTTAAGAGGGCTGATAAGACCATGTGCTGGGCCTATCATTTTCCAGCACCTGGACTGCAAGGGAAATAAAGTGTTAGAGACAGAAGCTGCATTTTCTATCTTTGCTGATCTTTTCTCTCCCTTTTTCAGCAAGTTGTCTAGCTTTGTCTTAAAGAAAAGATGATTGGACTTCAACAACAACTACCAAAGACCATCTTAACTCTCTCTCTCTCTTTCCCCCAAAAGGGATAGTTAATACCATCTTTAATATGATCTAAGACTTTCAAGCAGAGATCTTCTGCTATAAAAGACTATACTGTGACATTATTGACATGTTTCAGAGTAACAGCCGTGTTAGTCTGTATTCGCAAAAAGAAAAGGAGTACTTGTGGCACCTTAGAGACGAACCAATTTATTTGAGCATGAGCTTTCGTGAGCTACAGCTCACTTCATCAGATGCATACCGTGGAAACTGCAGCAGACTTTATATATACACAGAGAATATGAAACAATACCTCCTCCCACCCCACTGTCCTGCTGGTAATAGCTTATCTAAATTAATCGTCAGGTTAGGCCATTTCCAGCAGAAATCCAGGTTTTCTCACCCTCCACCCCCCCACACAAATTCACTCTCCTGCTGGTGATAGTCCATCCAAAGTGACAACTCTTTACACAATGTGCATGATAATGAAGTTAGGCCATTTCCTGCACAAATCCAGGTTCTCTCACTCCCTCACCCCCCTCCAAAAACCCACCCCCATACACACACAGACTCACTCTCCTGCTGGTAATAGCTCATCCAAACTGACCACCCTCCAAGTTTAAATCCAAGTTAAACCAGAACATCTGGGGGGGGGGGTAGGAAAAAACAAGAGGAAATAGGCTACCTTGCATAATGACTTAGCCACTCCCAGTCTCTATTTAAGCCTAAATTAATAGTATCCAATTTGCAAATGAATTCCAATTCAGCAGTTTCTCGCTGGAGTCTGGATTTGAAGTTTTTTTGTTTTAAGATAGCGACCTTCATGTCTGTGATTGCGTGACCAGAGAGATTGAAGTGTTCTCCGACTGGTTTATGAATGTTATAATTCTTGACATCTGATTTGTGTCCATTTATTCTTTTACGTAGAGACTGTCCAGTTTGACCAATGTACATGGCAGAGGGGCATTGCTGGCACATGATGGCATAAATCACATTGGCGGATGTGCAGGTGAACGAGCCTCTGATAGTGTGGCTGATGTTATTAGGCCCTGTGATAGTGTCCCCTGAATAGATATGTGGGCACAATTGGCAACGGGCTTTGTTGCAAGGATAAGTTCCTGGGTTAGTGGTTCTGTTGTGTGGTATGTGGTTGTTGGTGAGTATTTGCTTCAGGTTGCGGGGCTGTCTGTAGGCAAGGACTGGCCTGTCTCCCAAGATTTGTGAGAGTGTTGGGTCATCCTTTAGGATAGGTTGTAGATCCTTAATAATGCGTTGGAGGGGTTTTAGTTGGGGGCTGAAGGTGACGGCTAGTGGCGTTCTGTTATTTTCTTTGTTAGGCCTGTCCTGTAGTAGGTAACTTCTGGGAATTCTTCTGGCTCTATCAATCTGTTTCTTTACTTCCGCAGGTGGGTATTGTAGTTGTAAGAAAGCTTGACAGAGATCTTGTAGGTATTTGTCTCTGTCTGAGGGGTTGGAGCAAATGCGGTTGTATCGCAGAGCTTGGCTGTAGACGATGGATCGTGTGGTGTGGTCAGGGTGAAAGCTGGAGGCATGCAGGTAGGAATAGCGGTCAGTAGGTTTCCGGTATAGGGTGGTGTTTATGTGACCATCGTTTATTAGCACTGTAGTGTCCAGGAATTGGATCTCTTGTGTGGACTGGACCAGGCTGAGGTTGATGGTGGGATGGAAATTGTTGAAATCATGGTGGAATTCCTCAAGGGCTTCTTTTCCATGGGTCCAGATGATGAAGATGTCATCAATATAGCGCAAGTAGAGTAGGGGCTTTAGGGGACGAGAGCTGAGGAAGCGTTGTTCTAAATCAGCCATAAAAATGTTGGCATACTGTGGGGCCATGCGGGTACCCATAGCAGTGCCGCTGATCTGAAGGTATACATTGTCCCCAAATGTGAAATAGTTATGGGTAAGGACAAAGTCACAAAGTTCAGCCACCAGGTTAGCCGTGACATTATCGGGGATAGTGTTCCTGACGGCTTGTAGTCCATCTTTGTGTGGAATGTTGGTGTAGAGGGCTTCTACATCCATAGTGGCCAGGATGGTGTTATCAGGAAGATCACCGATGGATTGAAGTTTCCTCAGGAAGTCAGTGGTGTCTCGAAGGTAGCTGGGAGTGCTAGTAGCGTAGGGCCTGAGGAGGGAGTCTACATAGCCAGACAATCCTGCTGTCAGGGTGCCAATGCCTGAAATGATGGGGCGCCCAGGAGTTCCAGGTTTATGGATCTTGGGTAGTAGATAGAATATCCCAGGTCGGGGTTCCAAGGGTGTGTCTGTGCGGATTTGATCTTGTGCTTTTTCAGGAAGTTTCTTGAGCATATGCTGTATGAAAAGCAGCATCACTTGCCCCATAACCTCAGCCATGCGGAACGCAATGCCATCCACAGCCTCAGAAACAACTCTGACATCATAATCAAAAAGGCTGACAAAGGAGGTGCTGTTGTCATCATGAATAGGTCGGAATATGAACAAGAGGCTGCTCGGCAGCTCTCCAACACGAGTTTCTACAAGCCATTACCCTATGATCCCACTGAGAGTTATCAAAAGCAACTACAGCATATGCTCAAGAAACTTCCTGAAAAAGCACAAGATCAAATCCGCACAGACACACCCCTGGAACCCCGACCTGGGATATTCTATCTACTACCCAAGATCCATAAACCTGGAACTCCTGGGCGCCCCATCATTTCAGGCATTGGCACCCTGACAGCAGGATTGTCTGGCTATGTAGACTCCCTCCTCAGGCCCTATGCTACTAGCACTCCCAGCTACCTTCGAGACACCACTGACTTCCTGAGGAAACTTCAATCCATCGGTGATCTTCCTGATAACACCATCCTGGCCACTATGGATGTAGAAGCCCTCTACACCAACATTCCACACAAAGATGGACTACAAGCCGTCAGGAACACTATCCCCGATAATGTCACGGCTAACCTGGTGGCTGAACTTTGTGACTTTGTCCTTACCCATAACTATTTCACATTTGGGGACAATGTATACCTTCAGATCAGCGGCACTGCTATGGGTACCCGCATGGCCCCACAGTATGCCAACATTTTTATGGCTGATTTAGAACAACGCTTCCTCAGCTCTCGTCCCCTAAAGCCCCTACTCTACTTGCGCTATATTGATGACATCTTCATCATCTGGACCCATGGAAAAGAAGCCCTTGAGGAATTCCACCATGATTTCAACAATTTCCATCCCACCATCAACCTCAGCCTGGTCCAGTCCACACAAGAGATCCAATTCCTGGACACTACAGTGCTAATAAACGATGGTCACATAAACACCACCCTATACCGGAAACCTACTGACCGCTATTCCTACCTGCATGCCTCCAGCTTTCACCCTGACCACACCACATGATCCATCGTCTACAGCCAAGCTCTGCAATACAACCGCCTTTGCTCCAACCCCTCAGACAGAGACAAACACCTACAAGATCTCTGTCAAGCTTTCTTACAACTACAGTACCCACCTGCGGAAGTAAAGAAACAGATTGATAGAGCCAGAAGAATTCCCAGAAGTTACCTACTACAGGAAAGGCCTAACAAAGAAAATAACAGAACGCCACTAGCCGTCACCTTCAGCCCCCAACTAAAACCCCTCCAACGCATTATTAAGGATCTACAACCTATCCTAAAGGATGACCCAACACTCTCACAAATCTTGGGAGACAGGCCAATCCTTGCCTACAGACAGCCCCGCAACCTGAAGCAAATACTCACCAACAACCACATACCACACAACAGAACCACTAACCCAGGAACTTATCCTTGCAACAAAGCCCGTTGCCAATTGTGCCCACATATCTATTCAGGGGACACTATCACAGGGCCTAATAACATCAGCCACACTATCAGAGGCTCGTTCACCTGCACATCCGCCAATGTGATTTATGCCATCATGTGCCAGCAATGCCCCTCTGCTATGTACATTGGTCAAACTGGACAGTCTCTACGTAAAAGAATAAATGGACACAAATCAGATGTCAAGAATTATAACATTCATAAACCAGTCGGAGAACACTTCAATCTCTCTGGTCACGCAATCACAGACATGAAGGTCGCTATCTTAAAACAAAAAAACTTCAAATCCAGACTCCAGCGAGAAACTGCTGAATTGGAATTCATTTGCAAATTGGATACTATTAATTTAGGCTTAAATAGAGACTGGGAGTGGCTAAGTCATTATGCAAGGTAGCCTATTTCCTCTTGTTTTTTCCTACCCCCCGCCCCCAGATGTTCTGGTTTAACTTGGATTTAAACTTGGAGAGTGGTCAGTTTGGATGAGCTATTACCAGCAGGAGAGTGAGTCTGTGTGTGTATGGGGGTGGGTTTTTGGAGGGGGGTGAGGGAGTGAGAGAACCTGGATTTGTGCAGGAAATGGCCTAACTTCATTATCATGCACATTGTGTAAAGAGTTGTCACTTTGGATGGACTATCACCAGCAGGAGAGTGAATTTGTGTGGGGGGGTGGAGGGTGAGAAAACCTGGATTTCTGCTGGAAATGGCCTAACCTGACGATTACTTTAGATAAGCTATTACCAGCAGGACAGTGGGGTGGGAGGAGGTATTGTTTCATATTCTCTGTGTATATATAAAGTCTGCTGCAGTTTCCACGGTATGCATCTGATGAAGTGAGCTGTAGCTCACGAAAGCTCATGCTCAAATAAATTGGTTAGTCTCTAAGGTGCCACAAGTACTCCTTTTCTTATTATTGACATGAACTGTGACCGTATAGATCATTGTTTCAACCAGGGTCCTATGGTTGCACCAGGTCTTTTAGCTTTAGAGGAGGTCAAGTGGGGTGTCTATGGAAAGGTTGTAGTTTTCTGGTTATGATTATGCTATCTGTATGCATGTTTCATTTATGCATTTAAAGTTACAAGTATTGGCTCTATACTGTCTGTATTTCAAACTTGTGCTATGCTTCTGGGTGACACCCCAGACAATTTGGTATCAGCACTGCGTAGCCTGCTTGATAGCCCATTAAGCACCATCAGCTATACAACTGACCCACTGAGAGAAGGTATATACACCTTGTGACTCAGCAAGGCAGGCAGGGACATGCTAAGTTTTTTCAATGCCATGTGCTGGAGAGCTTGTCTTTGAAACAAAGAAAGCAGAGGCCACATGCCAAGAGATTATAAAAGGCTGCTCTATCTCCTTCATCTTGTCTTCAGTGCTGCTTCTTACCTCTGTAGGAACCTTACTACAAATGGAAGCTTTAAACAAAGGACTGAATGACCCATCCCAGCTGTGGATGTACTCCAGAGATTTGATTTGAGCCTGCAGTTTATTCCATCACTGCTACAAACCTGAACCAAGAACTTTGCCATTACTGTATGGAACTGATTCCATTTAACCAATTTTTAGCTCTCATCTATATTTCTTTCTTTTATGAATAAACCTTTAGATTCTAAAAGATTGGCAACAGCATGATTTGTGGGTAAGCTCCGACTTGTATATTGACCTGGGTCTGGGGCTTGGTCCTTTGGGATCAGGAGAACCTTTTTTTCCTTTCACTGGGGTATTGCTTTTCATAACCATTCATCCCCATAACAAGTGGCACTGGTGTGATACTAGGAAACTGGACTGTCTAAGGGCATTGCTTGTATGACTTATGGTTACCCAGTGGGGTAAAACCAAAGTCCTCCCTGTCTGGCTGATTTGGCGTGCCTTAGAAGTGGAAAAACCCCAGCCTTAGGCTGTAACTGCCCTGCTCCAAGCAATTTGTCCTGAATTGATACTCTCAGAAGAGTCCCACCAAAGGCAGCATCGTTACAGTAACCAAACACTTAACTGACACTGGACTTTGGGAGACACCAATCCACATCTGGGCTTTCCTGGGAACGTTCAAACTAACATGTAAACAATGGCATTGGACTGCAAAAAGCTGAATCATTCATGGACATGTGACTTGCCCAGGTGGCTACAAACTCCATCCCGTTGCTGTGACTTCGCACAGAAGAACAAAGGGGTTTCCGCCCACAAGAGAGAGACTATAAAAGGCCCTGGAAGCCTCTCCATTTTGTCTTCAGCTGGCTAAAGAGATGGCCTCTCCACCCCCAAGAGATGCCTGAAAGAAACTGGAACAAAGGACAGTAACTACAGGGAGTGTGACTGATTGCTGGACCCGGACTAGGAAGGAGTCCGGTCTGTGAAAGAAGCTTATGGAACATCTCTGGGGGTGAGATTTCATCTGTAATCAGTTTCTTAATGCACTAGATTTAGACTTGCGTGTTTTGTTTTATTTTTCTTGGTAACTTATTTTGTTCTGTCTGTTATTACTTGGAACCACTTAAATCCTACCTTCTATATTTAATAAAATCACTTTTGCTTATTAATTGACCCAGAGTAAGTAATTAATACCTGAGGGAGCAAACAGCTGTGCATATCTCTCTAACAGTGTTAGAGAGGGGTGGACAATTTATGAGTTTACCCTGTATAAGCTTTATACAGAGTAAAACAGATTTATTTGGGGTTTGGATTCCATTGGGAGCTGGGTGTCTGGTTGCTAGAGACAGGAGTTAAGTCTTCGGTGTTTTCAGTTAAGTCTGCAGCTTTGGGGCGCATGGTTGAGACCCTGTGTCTGTATTAGAGCAGACTGGCGTGTCTGGCTCGACAAGGCAGGGTTCTTGAGGCCCAAACTGGCAGAGAAAACGGGCTCAGAGGTAGTCTCAACACATCAGGTAACAGTCCCAAGGGGGTTTCTGTGATCGAACCCATCACATATACAGCAAAAGGGAAAGGAAATAAGGAAAATTCTTTAAATAAAAGTCTTACTTAAGTCTTTAACTCCCCCCCCCACACCTCTTTTCCCATGTGTTCAACAAGATGTTAAAATGTTTTCAATGGTGGTTGTTACAACTGGAGTAAACCAACAATAACTTGACACAAACCACAAAACATGCTTAATGTTTCATCACTAAGCAAGGATTTTATTAACAGCTTATCCCTTGTTGGGCCCCAAGTACCCCCTGTGGCAGTGCACCCCATTTTTATCATAATAATATCACTATGAAGATGACAATTATGATGTATTTTATGCAAGATAAGTCATGTGAGGTGTCATTGGAAAAGTAATGATTTGCAGAACATGGTTATCCTATTTGTATGCATATATCATTTTTTATCTGAAGTTATGAATATTTACTATGTATCTGTATTTCAAATGTAGTTACACCTGGGTAATGCCCACTAGACAAGATGCTTTTAGTCAAGATCGTGGGTGGGGAAGGGCCTATTCAGGGCAATTGGCCATTAAGAAAAAGCAATAGGTCTTAGGAGAAGTTTATCGCCCACCTGGTGAGGAGCCTTCCTGGGAACACTCCAAACAGCCTGTGAGTAATAGCTACCATGACTCTACAAGGACACATGGTCAGACCACATGATGCTGGACTCCATCTTGAGATGTCAGTATTTTTCCACAGACTGGTCTGGGAACCAAGCTTTGAAACAAAGGGTTCTCACCATATGCAAAAGCCCTATAAAGCAGGGAGTGACTGTGACGTTGCACTCCATATGTTTATGGAAATATACTTATGAGTGTAAATATAATGTAACTTGAATATACTTTATGCAAAAGGTATCATTACAAAGCTTATAATCTACTGAGTAAAAAGAAAAGGAGTACTTGTGGCACCTTAGAGACTAACCAATTTATTTGAGCATGAGCTTTCGTGAGCTACAGCTCACTTCATCGGATGCATACCGTGGAAACTGCAGCAGACTTTATATACACACAGAGAATATGAAACAATACCTCCTCCCACCCCACTGTCCTGCTGGTAATAGCTTATCTAAAGTGATCATCAAGTTGAGCCATTTCCAGCACAAATCCAGGTTTTCTCACCCTCCACCCCCCCACACACAAATTCACTCTCCTGCTGGTAATAGCCCATCCAAAGTGACAACTCTCTACACAATGTGCATGATAATCAAGTTGGGCCATTTCCTGCACAAATCCAGGTTCTCTCACCCCCTCACCCCCCTCCAAAAAACACACACACAAACTCACTATCCTGCTGGTAATAGCTCATCCAAAGTGACCACTCTCCCTACAATGTGCATGGTAATCAAGGTGGGCCATGTCCAGCACAAATACAGGCTTTCTCACCCCCCCCTTTTTTTTTCCAGGGACACACACACACAGCAGGAGAGGGAGTTTGTGTGTGTGTGTGTGTCCCTGGGAAAAAAAAGGGGGGGGGTGAGAGAACCTGGATTTGTGCTGGACATGGCCCAACTTGATTATCATGCACATTGTGTAGAGAGTTGTCACTTTGGATGGGCTATTACCAGCAGGAGAGTGAATTTGTGTGTGGGGGGGTGGAGGGTGAGAAAACCTGGATTTGTGCTGGAAATGGCCCAACTTGATGATCACTTTAGATAAGCTATTACCAGCAGGACAGTGGGGTGGGAGGAGGTATTGTTTCATATTCTCTGTGTGTATATAAAGTCTGCTGCAGTTTCCACGGTATGCATCCGATGAAGTGAGCTGTAGCTCACGAAAGCTCATGGTCAAATAAATTGGTTAGTCTCTAAGGTGCCACAAGTACTCCTTTTCTTTTTGCGAATACAGACTAACACGGCTGTTACTCTGAAATCTACTGAGTGTGTTCATCCTATTTGTATGAATGTATCATTCTTGTATCTGAAGCTAGAAATATAAAGTATTACTCTGAAGTTCTATTTTAATTATGCAAAGAGTGGGCCATTAATGATGCCTTGGAATCTTGATGGCTCCCATTAACTAGGACAATTGGTTGTAAATGGCTCTCTTTACTTGTAAGCCTTCCTGTATACGTGGGTGCCAGCCAGTGAGTAATGAAGTCTCACAGTACATGTGAGCATGACACATGATCCTGGAATCCATCTTAAACCTGGTGCTTTTCCATTTAGAAGGAAGGCTGGGAACCCAGAGAGAAAGGATTCCCGCCTTGTGCCAAACATATAATGGGGGGGGGGGCGGAAGTACAAAACAAAGGGGGTTGCTGGTCATGAGAAATCCCCAAGTTACCACCTGAGTTGGAACTAACAAGAACTGTACTGGGGAAAGGATTGGACCCAGACTAGGAAGAAGTCTAGTCTGTGAAAAAAGCTTATTGGAACATCTCTGAGGGTGAGATTTACCTGTAAGCAGTTTCTTAAATGTATTAGGCTTAGACTTGCGTGTTTTGTTTTATTTTGCTTGGTAACTTACTTTGTTTGGTCTGTTATTACTTGAAACAACTTAAATCCTACTTTTTATACTTAATAAAATCACTTGTTTATTAATTAACCCAAAGTGATTAATACCTGGGGGAGCAAACAGCTGTACATCTCTCTTTCTATCAGTATTATAGAGGGCGGACAATTAATGAGTTTACCCTGTATAAGCTTTATACAGAGTAAAAAGGATTTATTTGGGTTTGGATCCCATTGGGAGCTGGGTGCTGGAGATAGGTGACTTGCTGAACAGTTTTTGGTTAAAATGTGCAGCTTTAGGGACATGGATCAGACCTAGGTCTGTGTTGTAGCAAACTAGTATGTCTGGCTCAACAAGGCAGGGGTCTGGAGGCCCAAGCTGGCAGTGGAAAATGGGCTCAGAGGTAATTTCAGCACATCAGGTGACAGTCCCGGGGAGGTGGGAGGGGGTGTCTCTGTGGCTGAACCCATCAGTGACATCATCTCATGTTCTTCACTCCCCACACAAAAGACTACTCCTGAAACCAGGGAGCTTTGTGAACAAGGGCCGCTAACAGGGAGTTTCGAGAGGGGAGTAGGAAGGGGGCAAGGTACATTTGCCATTCTTAAAACCTTTACACTAAGCTATAATCAAAACTTCTTGATTTAAACAAACCCTATCATTAAGCTCGGTAAGTGTAGGAGAAAATGCAGGCAGAAGCCCAGCAGCAGAGTAAGGGCTATCCTGTTTATTGCACTCAGTATAGCATGTATGATTACCTGCCCTGTGGGTGAGTAGCATACGTTTGCATTCGGTGCAAGGAGCTCCTGCCCCTCAGAGACCGTTTACAGGCTCTGGAGGCTAGGATGGTGGAGCTGGAGGAGCTAAGGGAGGCAGAGAGGTATGTTGATGAGGCTTTCCAGGACACTGTAGATTTGTCCCACCTCCGATCAGACAGCCCCTACGCTGTTAAGGAGGATGAAAGGCCCAGAGGAGAGCAGGCAACAGGAACAGAAGGAAACCTTGCCATAGTTGGGACCCTCCTTCCAGATGATGTTGGGGTACCTCTCGCACTGAGGTTACCTCTTGGGGGGAAGGAACTCCACTCATTAGGAAAAGGCAGGTGTTAATAATGGGAGATTCGATCATTAGAAACAGATAGCTGGGTTTGTGATGACCAGGAGAACCTTATGGTGACTTGCCAGCCTGGTGTGAAGGTTACGGATCTCTCAAGGCATATAGATAGACTTATGTCTAGTGCTGGGGAGGAGCTGGTGGTCGTGGTACATGACATAGAATCATAGAATATCAGGGTTGGAAGGGACCGCAGGAGGTCATCTAGTCCAACCCCCTGCTCAAAGCAGGACCAATCCCCATCTAAATCATCCCAGCCAACGCTTTGTCAAGCCTGACCTTAAAAATATCTAAGGAAGGAGATTCCACCACCTCCCAAGGTAACGCATTTCAGTGTTTCACCACCCTCCTAGTGAAAAAGTTTTTCCTAATATCCAACCTAAACCTCCCCCACTGCAACTTGAGACCATTACTCCTTGTTCTGTCATCAGCTACCCTGAGAACAGTCTAGAGCCATCCTCTTTGGAACCCCCTTTCAGGTAGTTGAAAGCAGCTATCAAATCCCGCCTCATTCTTCTCTTCCGCAGACTAAACAATCCCAGTTCCCTCAGCCTCTCCTCATAACTCATGTGTTCCAGTCCCCTAATCATTTTTGTTGCACTCCGCTGGATGTTTTCCAATTCTTCCACATCCTTCATGTAGTGTGGGGCCCAAAACTGGACACAGTACTCCAGATGAGGCCTCACCAATGTCGAATAGAGGGGAACGATCACGTCCCTCGATCTCCTGGCAATGCCCCTACCTATACATGCCAAGAAGGCCAATGGCATTTTGGGAACAAGGGCACACGGTTGACTGATATCCAGCTTCTCGTCCACTGTAACCCCTAGGTCCTTTTCTGCAGAACTGCTGCAGAGCCATTCGGTCCCTAGTCTGTAGCGGTGCTTGCGATTCTTCTGTCCTAAGTGCAGGACTCTTTACTTGTCCTTGTTGAACCTCATCAGATTTCTTTTGGCCCAGTCCTCTAATTTGTCTAGGACCCTCTGTATTCTATCCCTACCCTCCAGCATAGGGAAGGGTAGGAGAGACATCCTGGAGGCCAAATTTAGGCTGCTAGGAAAGAGACTGAAATCCAGGAGCTCTATAGTGGCATTCTTAGAAATGCTACCAGTTCTACGTACAGGGCCAGGTAGGCAGGCAGAGCTTCGGAGTCTCTATGCGTGGATGAGACGATGGTGTAGACAGGAAAAGTTTAGATTTATTAGGAACTGGGGAAACTTTTGGAATGGGGGAGCCTATACAGGAAGGATGGGCTCCACCTAAACCAAAGTGGATCCAGACTGCTGGCACTTCACATTAAAAAAGTTGCAGAGCAGATTTTAAACTAAGAGATGGGGGAAAGCTGATTGTTGCAGAGGAGCATGTGGATCGGACAGAGACTTCTCTGAGAGGAGAAGTTATAGTTAGAGGAGAGTATATTGATAGAGATTCTCTAGGTTTTAGGAAGAAGGAGGGGGATGAAAGAGGACAAAGTATGGGCCAGATCAGACAAGAAACATTCACATAAAGAATCTGACACATCAGAAAAGGGCAGACAAACAGTGATAAGTTTTTTAAAGTGCTTGTACACAAATGCTAGAAGTCTAAATAATAAGATGGGTTAACATGAGGCACTCTAGTTCAAGGAGGATATTGATATAATAGGCATCACAGAAACCTGGTGGAGTGAGGACAATCAATCAATGGGACACAATCATTCCAGGGTACAAGATATATCAGAAGGACAGAACAGGTCATGCTTGGGGCAGAAAAGTGGCACTATATGTGAAAGAAAATGTAGACTCAAGTGAAATAAAAATCTTAAGTGAATCCACATGTTCTATAGAATCTCTATGGATAGTAATTCCATGCTCTAATAGATCCCTACTGTTCTATTCTTAAGGACCACCTGACCAGGACAGTGAAAGTGACGATGAAATGCTAAGGGAGATTAGAGAGGTTATCAAAATAAAGAACTCAATAATAGTGGGGGATTTCAATTATCCCCATAGTGACTGGGTACATGTCACCTCAGGACAAAATGCAGAGACAAAATTTCTCGATACTTTAAATGACTGCTTCTTGGAGCAGCTGGTACAGGAACCCACAAGGGGAGAGGCAACTCTCGATCTAGGCCTGAGTGGGGCGCAGAATCTGGTCAAAGAGGTAACTATAACAGGACCGCTTGGAAATAGTGACCATAATATAACAACATTTAACATTCCTGTGGTGGGAAGAACACTTCAACAGCCCAACACTGTGGCATTTAATTTCAGAAAGAGGAACTATGCAGAAGTGAGGAGGTTAGTTAAACAGAAATTAAAAGATACAGTGACTAGAGTGAAATCCCTGCAAGCTGCATGGACACTTTTCAAAGACACCATAATAGAGGCCTAACTTAAATGTATACCCCAAATTAAAAAACACAGTAAATGAACTAAAAAAGAGCCACCGTGGCTTAACAACCATGTAAAAGAAGCAGTGAGAGATTAAAAGGCATCTTTTAAAAGTGGAAGTCAAATCCTAGTGAAGTAAATAGAAAGGAGCATAAACACTGCCAAATTAAATGTAAAAATGTAATAAGAAAAGCCAAAAAGGAGTTTGAAGAACAGCTAGCCAAAAATTCAGAAGGTAATAATAAAATGTTTTTTAAGTACACCAGAAGCAGGAAGCCTGCTAACCAACCAGTGGGGCCCCTAGACGATCGAGATACAAAAGGAGCACTTAAAGACAATAAAGTCATTGAGGAGAAACTAAATTAATTCTTTGCTTCAGTCTTCACGGCTGAGGATGTTAGGGAGATTCCCAAACCTGAGTCATCCTTTGTCGGTGACAGATCTGAGGAATTCTCACAGATTGAAGTGCCATTAGAGGAGGTTTTGGAATTAATTGAGAAACTTAACAGTAACAAGTCACCAGGACCAGATGGCATTCACCCAAGAGTTCTGAAAGAACTCAAATGTGAAATTGCAGAACTATTAACTATGGTTTGTATCCTGTCCTTTAAATCAGCTACTGTACCCAATGACTGGAAGATAGCTAATGTAACGCCAATATTTTAAGAAGGGCTCTAGAGGTGATCCTGGCAATTACAGACCAGTAAGTCTAATGTCAGTACCGGGCAAATCAGTTGAAACAATAGTAAAGAATAAAATGGTCAGACACATAGAAGAACATAAATTGTTGCGCAAAAGTCAACATGGTTTCTGTAAAGGGAGATCATGTCTTACTAATCTATTACAGTTCTTTGAGGGAGTCAACAAACATGTGGACAAGGGGATCCTGTGGACATAGTGTACTTAGATTTCCAGAAAGCCTTTGACAAGGTCCCTCACCAAAGGCTCTTGGGATAAGAGGGAAGATCCTTTCATGGATTGAGAACTGGTTAAAAGACAGGGAACAAAGGGTAGGAATAAATGGTAAATTTTCAGAATGGAGAGGGGTAACTAGTGGTGGTTCCCCAAGGGTCAGTCCTAGGACCAATTCTATTCAACTTATTCATAAATGATCTGGAGAAGGGGTAAACAGTGAGGTGGAAAAGTTTGCAGATGATACTAAACTGCTCAAGATAGTTACGACCAAAGCAGACTATGAAGAACTTCAAAAAGATCTCACAAAACTAAGTGATTGGGCAAACAAAATGGCAAATGAAATTTAATGTGGATAAATGTAGAGTAATGCACATTGGAAAAAACCACCCCAATTATACATACAATATGATGGGGGCTAATTTAGCTACAACTAATCAGGAGAAAGATCTTGGAGTCATCGTGGATAGTTCTCTGAAGACATCCACGCAGTGTGCAGTGGCAGTCAAAAAAGCAAATGGGATGTTAGGAATCATTAAAAAAGGGATAGAGAATAAGACGGAGAATATATTATTGCCCTTATATAAATCCATGGTATGCCTACATCTTGAATACTGCGTACAGATGTGGTCCCCTCATCTCAAAAGAGATATACTGGCATTAGAAAAGTTTCAGAAAAGGGCAACTAAAATGATTAGGGGTTTGGAACAGGTCCCATATGAGGAGAGATTAAAGAGGCTAGAACTTTTCAGCTTGGAAAAGAGAGGACTAAGGGGGGGATATAATAGAGGTCTATAAAATCATGAGTGGTGTGGAGAAAGTGAATAAGGGAAAATTATTTACTTGTTCCCATAATATAAGAACTAGGGGCCACCAAGTGAAATTAATGGGTAGCAGGTTTAAAACAAATAAAAGGAAGTTCTTCTTCACTCAGCACACAGTCAACCTATGGAACTCCTTGCCTGAGGAGGTTGTGACGGCAAGGACTATAATTGGGTTTAAAAGAGAGCCTCCATGAATTTATCCAGTTAAGTCCATTAATGGCTATTAGCCAGGATGGGTAAGGAATGGTGTCCCTAGCCTCTGTTTGTCAGAGGGTGGAGATGGATGGCAGGAGAGAGATCACTTGATCATTACCTGTTAGGTTCACTCCCTCTGGGGCACCCGGCATTGGCCACTGTCGGTAGACAGGATACGTGGCTGGATGGACCTTTGGTCTGACCCAGTATGGCTGTTCTTATGTTTCTAATGTTCTTAAACACCTGAGGAACAAAGACTGAACTGGGGGAAGTGCTGGATCCAGGCTAAAGGGATTTCTAGCCTGTGAATGAGACACCTGGGGATTCCAAGCTGTAAAGTAAGTGCAGCTTGCCCCTTAAGAATCTACAGCCTGCTTGTATCATCTCTTAGGGTGAGAATCTGCTATTCATAGCCAGTCTATTTAATATATTAAGCTTAGTTTGTGTTTATTTGCTAAGTAATCTGCTTTGATCTGTTTACTATCACTTATAATCTACCTTGTGTTTATCTAATACACTTGTTTTTGTTTATCTAAACCAGGGGTGGGCAAACTACGGCCTGCAGGCCAGATCCAGCCCGTGGGATTGCACCCCGTGATGCTGCAGGCCCTGCACCGCTCTCAGAAGTGGCTGGCACCACATCCCTGGGGGATAGGGGCGGGGGGGGGCGTGCCAGAGGCCTCCGTGCATTGCCCTTGCCTCCAGGCACCGCCCCCTGCAGCTCCCATTGGCTGGGAAGGGGGAACTGCGGCCAATGGGAGCTTTGGGGGAGGTATCTGGAGGCGTGGCAAGGGCAGCGCATGGAGCCCTGTGTCTCCGCTCCCGCAGGGGCTGCACAGGGACGTGGTTCCGTCCGGTTCCCGGAGCAGTGCGGGGCCAGGGCAGGCATGGAGCCTGCCCTGTCCCCGGTGTGCAACACTGCCACCCCGGAGCTGCTTTAGGTAAGTGGTGCTGGGCCGGAGCCCGAACCCCTCCTGCACCCCACCCCCCAAACTCCCTGCCCTAAGCCCCCAGCACCCCTCCTGCACCCCAACCCCCCTGCCGCACCCCAACCCTCTGCCCTGAGCCCCCAGCTGCACCCCAACTCCCTGCCATACCCCACACCCTTCCTGCACCCCAACCCCCTTCCCTGAGCCCCCTTATACACCCTGCACCTCTCCTCTCCCCCAATCTCTGGCCCTGAGTCCATTCCTGCACACCGCACTCCCTCCCACACCCCAACCCCCTGCCCCACATACAATTTCCCCACCCAGATGCGGCCCTCAGCCCAAAAAGTTTTCCCACCCCTGATCTAAACCAGTGAGTTGGAGTGACGTGTATGGGAATCTTAGTTCAAGGGGCAAAGGCTGTTGTATATTCCTCTCCACGTTGGGGGAAGGGGTGAATTTTATGAGCTTATGCTGTACAGTTCCCTGTGCAGCACAAGACGGTATAATTTTGGGTATATACTCCAGTGTGGGGGCGAGGAGGGGGGTAGAGAAGAAGGAGATGAGTCTGGAAAGCTGGGAAATTGGCTGCTGTCTGCTGCATGTATTTGAGTAGCTTCCCTGAAGCTGCTCTCTCAGGTAGCTCAGTTTGGGTGTGTGGTGCCACCTGCTGTCGTGTTGGGTGATAACACAGCCTGGGTTAGGCTGGCTGTGTCCCCAACCAGAGTGAGTAGGGCCAACCCAACTGAGTGATTAGAGGGGCCCCGCAGTGCCCACAACTCCGAGACTGCACCCCGGGGTGACAACCAATCACACCCCATTATTATCCATCAGCACTTGTTGTGTTAAGGAGGTTCTGAAGCTTCAACCCCCACCCAAAGAATCAGTCAGGAAGGGCAAGGACAGACCTAAAAAGTTGCAATTCTCCAACAACAAAAATTCAGAAAACTGACTCCAACGAGAAACTGCAGAATTGGAATTAATTTGCAAACTGGACACCATTAAATTAGGCTTGAATAAAGACTGGGAGTGGATGGGTCATTACACAAAGTAAAAACTATTTCCCCATGCTAATTTTTCCCCTACTGTTACTCACACCTTCTTGTCAACTGTTTGAAATGGGCCATCCTGATTATCACTACTAACATTTTTTTTCCTCCTGCTGATAATAGCCCACCTTAATTGATTAGTCTCGTTACAGTTGGTATGGCAACACCCATTTTTTCCATATATATCTTCCTACTGTATTTTCCACTGCATGCAACCGATGAAGTGGGTTTTAGCCCATGAAAGCTTATGCCCGAATAAATTTGTTAGTCTCTAAGGTGCCACAAGTACTCCTAGTTTTTTTTCCTCCCATTAAGGTATCGCAAAGGGCTGTGAACAGAAGGGGAAAAGCCCAAAGACCAAGGAAGGGATACTTGTAGTCACTTGTTTTAGACTAAGTAACATATGATGGGCTGTTGGTACAAATACATAGTGTTGAGGAAAAAGTGTTGAAACAAAAAGTTAAAGCTAAAATTACACTTTTGTCAGATAAAACTAAACAGTGTCACATTATAACAAAAACAAAAGTGTATCAACTCATCCTATAAAAAGTGTAGCCACCAAAATATTCTTAAATAAGAGGAAGCCATTTGCACCTCTCTCAAAAAAGGAGAAAGAGAAGGAAAATGGAATGTAAGTGTGAGGTTAAGATTAACAGGTTTAAATCCAGATACGGGACTAGCCAGTATGTAGTTACAAAAAATATTCAGGGAAAGCACCAAGATGGAAGTTAAAAAGTTCTTCTGAGACATTGGTCAGCAGAAGCTGAGGACTGACAATTCAATATTTTAGTGCGAGGCAGAATTACCCCCAGGTCAAAGAACATCTCTACCTAAAAGAGAATTGTTTAGGACATAAAAAGCTGTTCACCAGCTCCTGCAGAGAATTGAATCCAAAGTAGACTAGCCAGGCACCTAGTACCCAAAACTAGTCCATGGGAGAAGAACTGTGTCAAGGCAAACTAAAGAATTGTAAGATCCCATCTTACCCATCTGGAGATGTAACTACACCCAGACAGAAATTAAGCATTACTCCACACTAGTATTAAAAGCCTAAATGGAACAACATCTAAGATTGTATATGTTACATGATTTTTAGCCAGATTTAAGGTAGACTAAGTTATCTGAAAACCCCTGCAGTTTGAAGAAAAAACAATTTCTAATAAGAAACTTTAAAGTTTTAGCACCTTTCTTAAAACAAATACAATAATAATAAATGTTTGCCTAAGGTAAACCTGTTCCTGTAACTAAAATGAATGCAAGGTAAAACTCCCCATAATGTGCACTTTGGTTGGTTTTACAGTGCAATGTATGAGCTAACAGAAGTGCACTGTGGTGTTGTAATGTGACCTGCATTTTTATTGATTGTTTTTAATAAGTAGTAATAAAAGTGGAATTTTGCTTACTACAGGGGTGGAGTCCTGAATCCTCTGTCTTAAGCTATACAGAATTTTTAACGTGGGCTCTAAGAAAAATCAGGTTTCTAATAAAAATACATAAAGAAACTTTTCATAAATTTGAAATAAAAAAACAACAACATAGTAGAGAGAACCAGCTATCCTCGACTTCATAATCTCAAGAGTATAACCAGCACAAAGAATAAAAGGGAATGTTCTACTTTTGACAACATCACAACATAAAAGCCTGGAATTTGGGGCATGGAAAGTAAAAAGCTGTCAGGTCAACTTTAATATTGGTCCTGAATGATGAGCGGTCACTGGTTTTTGTTTCAGTTGTTTCTATCTAATGTCACTGCCTTGAGGATGAATAAGTGAGTCTGTAGACAGAGATCCCTGCCAGCTGGTTGCTGAGCTTATTCCCACATTATATCAATATCTGTTGGTTTCTGCTAGTGACACAACGTAAAAGGCTTACCTGGAACTTATGCGGTTAATAACAGAGGCTCTGTAGTCCGAATGGATAGCTAAAATATCTGCAACAGAAAACAGATTTCATGAACGCCATGGGCAGGATTTCAAGAGCCATGCAGTTTGTGACTCAAAACTTTGAATTTGAACCTAAGGAGTTAATTTTGGTAGAGAAGATTCAATAATATTTTACCCATCTCTAAGGTTTTCCAAGAGAGAATCTCAATTGCTTTACATACATTAAATGAACACAGCACCTTATGAGGTATTATAAGCAAGAGTCCCATTTAACAGATGGCAATTGAGAGACAGAGATTCCTGTACACCATAGCAGGTACTCTAGAGATAGTAAATGGAAGAGCAGGGTTTATAATCCTGGAATTTCTGCATGCGGGAGAATATTTCTGATAGTAGAGGACTGTTTGTCTGATGGATTAAAGACATAATAAGATTGCAAATTGAAGCTAGATTAATTCAGATTAGAAATAAGACTAATTCAGACTGATTTTTAACAGCGGCTTGTCTATATGAACAGTTAGTGCATGGCTAGCTGGGGTGTAAGTCTATAGTGCCCGGCAGGCTACTGTGCTAACTCGCTGTATGGACCCAACTGCTTTGCACTAGAAGTGCCATAGTCCACTTTGATTTATTTCACTTTGAAACGGAAGTAGTTCAAAGTGCACCATGGAACTTTTAATGTGTTGTAGCAGGATCCACACAGCCAGTTAATACATGGCACACTATTGTGCTATAAATTTACTAATGTTCATATAGACAATCCCCAGTGAGTGTAATTAACCACTGGAACAATTTGCCAAAAGATGAGGTCAAGTCACCATCACTTGGAAATCTTTAAATCAAGACTGGATCTCTCTCTAGAAAACCATGCTCTAGCTCAACCATAACATATGGGCTTGATGCAAGAATTCTTGGGTGAAATTCTATAGCCTGTGTTATGCAAACAGTCAGCTTAGATGAGTGGTTCTCAACCAGCGGCCCAATCAGCACACAGCTGTGGCTCATGTGACATCCTCAGGGCCATACAGGTTGTGTGCGTGTGTCTGTGTGTGTGGAGAGAGAGAGCGCGCGAGTGTGCGCGCGCATGGATGCAGCCCACAATGGTAATAAGTTGAGAACCACTGGCTTAGATGATCATAATAATTCATTCTGGCCTTAAAAAAAAAAAAAAAAGCCATCTATGAATTTCAGGCTCCAAGTTTGTGTTCAGGTGACCAGGTCAGGAAGCCTGACTGACTTATTACATCAATCACCTTAATATATGTTACTGTCATCAACCACCTCCATGCATGCTAGAAGCAGTATGTTATCTATGTCATCTGATCACGGTGACAAAATGGCCAATGTTGGTATTGTGGGTCCTGTGCTTTTCTTGGTGGGTACCTAGGACACCACTCTTTGCCCCTGCTCTTGAAGCGTCGAGGGCCCCGTTAGTGGCCCAGGAAGGTGGTAGAGGAGGGAAGTGTCTGGGTTTGTTCCTCACTCTGAGCCCCAGCCCCTCTCAACCCCTGCAGGCTTCTTACCTTCTTCCCCCTTGGGTAGGTTTACCCTCTATCCAAGACACTGGGGGAGGGAGTCTCCCTGCCGTGCTGGGGCAGGGTCTCCCTTCCTCTGGTCTTTCAATTCTCAGCAACACAACTCCAAACTCCAGTCCTCTCTCCTTCTTCACACCACCCTCTCTGCCTGAAGCAGGGGTTTTTTTATTAGGTTCCTGACCGGGCCTTAATTGACTACAGGTGCTCCAATTAACCTGTAGTAGCCTTCCCTAGTCTACAGGGAACCATGCTTTAATTACCCCAAGGCTTATATATGTCCCCTCTCCCACTGCTCCCTGGCCCTGCTGTATCACATCACTTAAGGTTTTATTTTCCATGCTGTTCCCAACATTCCACCACTCAGTCTTCTGAGTTCCTGGGAGAGAGCAAGAATGCCAATTATGAGTCATTCTCTTAGCAATTGGGCTGCTAATACTTCCCTTCATGGAAAAGTCTCACCTTCCTGGGATGGGGCAGGAATGACACTCAAGATCTGCTCTATCTGATTCACTGTGGATGTTCCAGGAAAAAGAGGTTTTCCAAGCAGCATCTCCCCCAGAATACAGCCAATACTCCACATGTCCACGCCCTTTGTGTAGCTACAAGAAAGAACAGACTTATCAGGACACACCAATATGCTTTTGTAACGCTAACAATATGCTTCTGTAACCGTGAGACCCCCTTCTATTTCTGACCATCCTGCAAGGAAAAAACAAACATGTCTAATAGCCCCACAGGAGATGTGTTGATGGGTTGTTGCTATCAGGGAAGCCAAAGAAAATATGGAGGTGGCAATCACCTGAGGGATTTCTTGTCAAGGCCTATTTGAAATAAGCAGTCAGAGGAAGTTCATTACACAATTAAAGATGAAGATGGTAATTAGATAATAAAAATCTGGGGTACTCATATGACTAAAAATCAAGACACAAGCTGATTTCTGGGAACTGACATGGTGTGGTCAATGACGAAACCCCTTGGGATCTTAGATATCCAGAAATCAGTTAAAATTACTTAAGCAGAGTCAGTGGGAAACAATGCAGAGAATGATATAAAAGTTTGTCAACATTCAAACTCTTTAACCCAATATATATGTTTAAATAATTAAACTACTAATAAAAAGTAAACCAAATATTAAAAGAACAAACCACTTGAAGAGTGGCTAAACAAATCTTTCCAGTCAAATATAATAGCCTTTTTAGGTTGTTGCTATAATTAAAAAAATAGTGGATAAAGGGAATGCAGTGGATGTGATAGTATCAAATACTGTATTAAAATCTAAAACTATGTCTCATGAAATCTAACTGCAATAATTAATTCAAATTGGCAGGGATATCATGCCTCCACACAGATTAAAAGTTGGCTTGCAGAAGTGTTATTATGTATGACAACATATCAAGTTTTGGGGACTCACATGGGTTGGTGGTAAGTCTAGTGCAAATTTAAATTACATACATAGATCACTGACATCAAGTGATCCAGATCGCTTTGTAAGCGGAACGCAAGCAAACTATTTGCATTTTAATATGGCCAAGTGTAAATGTATACATCTAAGAACAAGACGAGGGACTCTATCATGGGAAGCAGACTCTGAAAAGGGCTTGGGGGTCATGGTGGATAATCAACTGAACATAAGCCCCCAATGTGACAGAACAAGGAGTAATGGTCTCAAGTTGCAGTGGGGGAGATTTAGGTTGGATATTAGGAAAAACATTTTCATTAGGAACATGGTGAAACACTGGAATGCGTTACCTAGGGAAGGGGTGGAATCTCCTTCCTTAGAAGTTTTTAAGGTCAGACTCGACAAAGCCCTGGCTGGGATGATTTAATTGGGGATCAGTCCTGCTTTGAGCAGGGGGTTGGACTAGATGACCTCCTGAGGTCCCTTCCAACCCTGATATTCTATGATTCTATGTGACTGTATGATTTAAAGGGCTTATACAATCCTTGGACACAGGGGACTCTTGAGTAGGAATAGAAAGGTTATTTCTCCTATGTATTTGGCACTGGTACAACCACTGCTGGAATACTGGGTCCAGTTCTGGTGTCCAAAATTCAAGAAGGATGATGATGATTTGGAGAGGTTCAGAGGAGAGCCACAATAATGATTAAAGGGTTGGAAAACATGGCTTATAGCAATAGAATCAAGGAGTTCAATCTATTTAGTTTAACTAAGAGAAGGTTAAGGTGTGAGTTGATCACAGTCTGTAAATACCTACATGGGGAACAAATATTTGATGATGGACTACTGAATCTAGCAAACAAAGATGTAACAAGATCCAATGGTAGGAAGTTGAAGCTAAACGAATTCAGACTGGAAATAAGGTGTCAATTTTTAACAGTGAGGGTAATCAACAATTGGAAAATTTACCAAAGGTTGCGGTGAATTCTCCATCACTAGTGCTTTTTACATCAAGATTGGATTTTTTTTTTAAAGATATGCTCTAGCTCAAACAGGAGTTATTTTAGGAAGTTCTTTTGTCTGTAAAAAGAAAAGGAGTACTTGTGGCACCTTAGAGACTAACCAACCAACTAACTTTTGTCTGTGTTATCATAGAATATCAGAATCATAGAATCATAGAATATCAGGGTTGGAAGGGACCCCTGAAGGTCATCTAGTCCAACCCCCTGCTCGAAGCAGGACCAATACAGGAAGTCAGACTAGATGATCCACATCATCCTTTCTGGCATTGGAATCTATGACTGTGAATTAATCCCATGGAAGAGGGTGTTTACAACAGGTTATTAAAAAATGTACACAGCATACTAAACTAGGAGGAGCACCAAACACCAGTGGAAAGAAATATGTGCAGAAAATAGCAAAATTAGATTTAATATGGACCAAAGGCAGCTAAAACACACTGAACCTTAGTGGAAATGAGAAACCCTGGAAGCAAAAATAGCTAATTGAGATACTGAAGAGTGAAATCTTATCTATCTAGGTTTTTGTACTGAGTCCATCACCATGCGGTGTGATACTTAAATTGAGCAGCGTATTAGATATGAGTTTGCAAAGAAAGGCTGCTATAAATGTTCGACTGTGCAAAAGCATCACATCATGGAACAGGAACTCTAATTACTCTGCCTTCCGTCAGCAGCATAGCAAGTGGAAGAGTAACTGTAACAGCCCTAGTTAAATTGTTATGGCCCATGAATGGGAGTAAAGATCAGCAGCTCCTCTAGGCTCCTCCTCCTTGGGCTAGGTTTGTTTCCTCCTCACTTAAAATTGGCTGAGGCTAGGCTCAAAAGTCTCCTGCCAACAGCCAGTGTCTAGGGGTGAAAAGAAGCTTTCATCCAGCTCTAGCAATCCTATTCCTAGGCCTAGTGAAGGGAACAGATGACATCCTAGGTGGGATTTAAAAAAAAAAAAAAAAAGTCTTATCAGCTCCAGTGGCTTCTCCTTGACCAAGAGAATTGACAGAGCAAAGTCCCCCCAGAGCCCCTCCACAGGGACTAGGGAAGCAGTTTTTCAAGTGGAGCAGCCAGGAGATAAGGAGAAAAGATTGCCATTGGGGAACACTTAAGGCCAGACTTGAAAAGAAAGGCTGAGGCATTTTCCAGATTTTGAAAAGATTAATTTGGTATATGTGAGGAAGAACTGGGTGAAAGTCAAGCGAATGGTGGGGGCTGAGTAGCAGATGAATGCAGGGCTGTCTGGTGTGCAAGAGACCAATGTAGAGAGAGGAGTTCAGGTGTGCATGGTTGTATGTGTAAAGAGAGTTGGGGACAAGGGATTGCATGTGTTGGTGTTTGTGGTAAGGGTGGACTATAAGATTTTTACCTCAACTGTTAAGTTTTCTTGACGGTGTTTCAAGGGTGTATAATAAAACCAAAATTGGGTTCCCAAACCATCTCAAAATAGCCCATCTCAGAGACATCAGGCAGATTGTTTCCCAGTCTTTCAATTACCTATGAGAGGAAAGCAGGATCTCAGGGGCTCGGTACCAGCGTGTTGCCACATACTCTGTCAGTGCAGGGCTGCCTTGGTCCTCATGGATCTGACAAAGGGAGCGAGCCAGTCCAAAATCACAAAGCTTAACAAAGCAGTCCGCATCCAGCAGGATATTTGAGGGCTGTAGTTGAACACAAACATTTATAAGAATTTCTTTATTCTCTGTATAGGGCAGAAAGGGAGGAAATAAAAACCCATGTCAGGCTGCACTTCCCCCTCCCAGGGACAGAGTGCTTTTAGGGGCGTTAGAAGGAAACCGAAACAAAAGGTATACATGACCTACTAAAGGTCATGTGATACTATGGTCATTTTCTTTTCTCTTCACTCCCTTCACCCCCCTACATATATCATTTAACTCCAGTCTTGAATGGAGGACAAATCTTTCCATTTAGGTAAGGCCTAGTGAGTGCAAATGTACCTTCTGGTCTCTGTGAATGACATTCCCTGAGTGGATGAATTTGGTTGCCTTCAGGAGTTGGTAGAGGATGTAACACTTGTGGATGTCTTTCAGCAAATTCCCCTTCTTGATCACAGCATGTAAATCTGTCTCTAACATAGAACATTAGAGAATTATTGTTTGGGAGTGAAAGGAACCCAAAGCTAGGGCATCAAGTCTGTTCTCCAAACTCTAAGCTCTCTAGCTCATTTTTAAACAGAAGCTCAGCAAGACAGCCGTTGAAAAAGTTGTATCTGCTATAGCCCTATTTCTTGAACTACTGCAGCTCTTTTCCTGAACTTCACTTAGGGCAGGGAAAAATACTTCACTGAAAGCAAAGACTAGACAGTAACTGAAAAATTACAATGGGACTTATTGTTCCACTCACATCCTACATTACATCCACCCATCTATAGTCACTCATTCATTTATCCTCTTAAATTGTTTTACTGTCCCACTCTCCTCATTACCCCAAAATTGCACCTAGACACCCATTCACTTTATCCCTCCCAATCTGCCTGCCATTGTCCCACTTCCAAATCAATTCCTATGCAATTGCTTCCCCACTAACTTCACCACATTCATTGGTTCACTTTTCCATCTAGCTCCACCAACATTCACATTTATCTCATTACATGAATCTTTCTATTTTGCTACTTTCAAGGCAGTGAATGAAATTCACTCTTTAGAGAGAAAGAATGTAAACAGCTGAAGCAGTGGTGGGTCTCACCCATAGATTCGAAAACCAGGTAAATATCCCTGTCATTCTGAGCTCGGATGACATTAAGCAGCTTGATGATATTTGGATGTTCTCCAAATTCCTGCAGGGAAATAAGACCCACTTGTCAGAGTCAAGTGACTGAACCTATTATACGAAAGATTACACTCCAAAATAAAGACCAGGAGGTTATTCCCTTCATTGTGTCTCTACTAAAATACAGACTTTTTTTAGGGAATAAATAAAAAGCCTACCTTGCTCTGTAGTATGAGCTGCCACTTAAGCTACACAACCCTCCCACTTGGCTCTCAGGTTACTCCTCTTCACACTTTAGTACCAAAAAGCATTATACACAAAATAACTGCAAAACCCGAATATCCACATCAATCCACGCACTTAGTATTTAAAGCAAAGAAGTATTTGATTATAGAAGTGTGATAATAATGGTGAAACATATATAAATGTTAAGCATTACCATCATTATTGTTATCACAAAAACCCTATGTTTAGTGACAGTTAAAGTTGAAGCAGGATACACCACATCCACCAAAAACTTATTTCCATGCATTTAAGGTTAAGTGGAACTTGTGCATTCCTTTCCACCTTCATACTGTCTACAACACTGTTGATAATACAGTACAATGCTCCACAAGGCTTTCACTTCCATGTCAACAGACACCCAAAAGTAATTCACACTCCAACTTCATTAAACTCACACTCTAATGGAAAGCCTTAACAGTAACTTCTTATGCTTTTGTATCAACTACATAAACACATCAGCATGGCTCATTGTCATACTTTCCATGAATCTGTGAAGTTAATTTGCTATAACACTATGGATGTCACTGTTAAAGGTTTGCATTAGTCTCCTTTATTCTGATTATTCAATAAATGGCCCCATTCCTTATTTACTGCTCACAACCCAAACTCTGAAATAAAGACAGAATTAGTAATTTCCTTTTCTATAGTATAGTATAGTCTATAAATTTGTTAGTCTCTGAGGTACCACAAGTACTCCTTTTCTTTTTGCGAATACAGACTAACACGGCTGCTACTCTGAAACCTTTTCTATAGTGCTCATCATTACAGTTTGAGTGCCTCAGAAACAGTGAATTTATCTGCACAACATCCCTATGAAGTGAGTGATACGATTATTCCTGTTTTACTGAGGTTGAACTGAGGCATACCAAGGTTAAGGCCAAAATTTTCAGAAGTGACCACTAATTTTGGGTTCCTCGATGACTGGATGCCTTACTGAAGAGACCCAGGACCTGGTTTTTCAGAGGTGCTAAGCCATGGCAGTACCCATTGCTTTTAACTGCATTTGTGAGTGTGCTGCACTTGTGAAAATTAGGCTGTAGGTGTTTCAAACTGACCACCCAGAATAGCAGTGGTAGTGAAAGTTTTGGTTTAAGTGACTTGCCCACCATCACATAGGACGTCTGAGGCAGAATCAAGGCAGAATTCAGTTTTCATGGTGCACAATCAACTAACTGCCTTAACTACAAGACCATCCTTTCTCTTCCAACAGTCCTCTGACTCATTCATTATACATATTCCAAATTCTGTAATATTAGCACCACCTTTGTGTCTTTTTCTCATCCAGAGAGTCAGCTCTGTATGCTCACTTCAGAATGATGTCAGAAGCTCAATGATGCAGTGGAGCATGCACAGTTCAGATAAAATGTTCAGAAAATTAAGCACAAAACATTCAAGAAGTTCTACTGTACATGTGTGAAAAGCAATTGCTCTTATTATATGGCAAGATCTAAACACATTTTTTCAGGAATAGCAAAAAGCACACCTCTGACCCAACAACTACCCCCTGACCAAATTTCAAGTTCCTGTTTTAAAGTTTTGAAATGCCTGAGCTCTCCAAAAACTGGTCAGAGAAAGTGGCTTATACTGGAAAATCTTCCTATCCTCCCCACCCCCGACTACCAGCTTAGTCTTAAAAATGGCTACATCATTTGTACTGAAAGCTTTTTTAAAAATCCAACCTGAGGCAGAGCCCAAGCATGGAAAACTGCAACCCAAATAGTTTAAATTTAGCAAAGATATAAACAACTGCAAATAAGGGGTTATCAAAGGAAGAATTAAGCAAGCTTAGTATAGTGGTCACTACTTGCATCATCTATAATTAGTTTTTCAGATTCATAGATTTTTAAGGCCAGAAGGAATCATCACACTATCTAGTCTGACCGCCTGTATAACATAGGCCATAGAATCTCACCAAGTTACTCCTGTATTGAGTCCCAAACCTTCTGTTTGACTAAAGTATATCTTCAGGAAAGGCATCTAGAATTGATTTGGACTTCACAAGACGGAGAATACACCACTTCCCTTGGGAGTTTCTTCCAATGGTTAATCATCCTCACTATTAAATGTGTGTGCCTTATTTCTAATTTGGATTTGTCTGTCTTAACAAGAGCAAATGGCTGGAAGTTATGTCTTTCTCTGCTAGATTAAGGAACCTCTTAATTCATAGAATCATAGACTCTCAGGGTTGGAAGGGACCTCAGGAGGTCATCTAGTCCAACCCCCTGCTCAAAGCAGGACCAATCCCCAATTTTTGCCCCAGATCCCTAAATGGCCCCTTCAAGGATTGAACTCACAACCCTGGGTTTAGCAGGCCAATGCTCAAACCACTGAGCTAACCTTCCCCAATGCTCAAACCACTGAGCTAACCTTCCCCCCAAACACTGAGCTATCCCTCCTAGTATTTTCTCCCAGTGAAGGTACTTGTACACTGTAATCAAGTTGCCTTTTTATAAACTAAACAGATTGAGCCTCCTAACTCTCTCACTAAGTCATTTTTTGGCTCTTCTCTGCTCCCTCTCAAATTATTACATAACCTTTTTCAAATGTGGACACCAGAACTGGATATAGTATTGCAGTATCAGTCGCAGCAATGCTACATACAAAGATAAAATCATCTGCCTAATAATATCAGTTCTGTTTGATAGCGTCTCTGGAGAAGGTATGCTTCATAAATGATGAAGGCAGTAGCAAGGTGGCTGGCTGGCTGAGTTCCTGTGGAATTGATTTTAATACTGCTGAGACTTAAATTTATTGTACGATTTATTATGCTAGGGTGCCACGAGAATGATGAAAGGATTAGAAAACTTGCCCTATAGTGGGGTAAGCTAAATCAACTGAGCTCTTTGAGTCTAATACAGAGAAGGCTAAGGGGTGACTTGATTACAGTGTGTAAGCACCTCCAGGGGGAACAAAATATTTAATAGTGGGCTCTTCAATCTGGCAGAGAAAGATATAACATGATCCAGTGGCTGGAAGTTGAAAGTAGACAAATTCAGACTGGAAATAAGGCATACATTTTTGACAGTCACAGTAATTAACCATTGGAACTATTTACCACAGGTTGTGGTGGATGGTCCATCACTGACAATTTTTAAATCAAGTTGAAATGTTTTAGTAAAAAATATGTTCTAGGAATTATTTTGGAGAGGTTCTGTGGCCCGTATAATACAGGAGGTGAGACTAGATGATCACAATGATCCCTTCTGACCTTCGAATCTATGTATAGAATTGCTCCTTACAATACATTTTACAGGAGTCTGTCAAGTTTTGGTTATTTCAGATGATCAGGCTCTCTCCCTCACAGGTGAAGTAAGGAACATCTTTCACCTTCTTCCCTACCCAACCAGGGCCTCTGGTTTTGAGCACCACATGCCCTCCTTCCCCACACAAGGACTTCCAAACCTGACAGCATGACCTCCCTACCAGAACATCTAATAAAATGCACAAGAGCTAAAACCAAGGATTGGCTGTGTGCAGGATATATCATTTAGAAAAGGGAAGAAAGAAGGCAGGGGGAGTGAGACCGATTATAGATCAGAAACAATGACAGGCGCATAGTTAAGAAGATAAAAGAGTAGTGAAGCCACAAACAAGTCAGACGGACACACTCTGGGAGGAACACCACCAGATTAGTTTAAAAATAAATAAATAAAAGGCATGGAAAGACTGCTTGCTACTGCTGAGACTGACAACACAGAAAAGAATGATTGAGATATGACAAGAGGTAGTGGCAGTAGTCACTGCACTGTAACTAAAGGATGAGAAGGAAAGAAGCGAATGCTGGCTGGAAGAGATACAAAGGAGAGCTAAAGAATACATCAGAGGGCAGAAGACAGGTCTTACTTACCTGCAGGAGCATAATTTCCCGGAATGTTCTCTAGAAAGAAACAAAAATATTTACTGTCATAGCAATAAGATAATAGATGGAAGAGGAAGTAACTGCCCAGTGCGATGGTTAAACCCCATTTATTAAGGAGCAGAGTACCATGTGTGGGGGTCAGACTAGGGAAAATCTAATTGCTTGGTAACATGAAAATATTTACATGTCTATGGATGAAGTTTCTTCTCAACATCAGCCAGTCAGTGGTTAGTTACATCATGACACATGAAGTTAGGATAAAAATGTGTAAGAGGTAGCCAAACTAGTGTAAGCTGTAGAGGGTGATATTCTTATTGCCCATATAAATGTCAAATCACTTACTACACTCTTGTCCTTAATATCTTGTGGCAACAAGTTCCAGAGATCTACCCATCTAGGTCAATGTGTGACTCTTTGAAGTACCCCTGAACTCACCATGCAGGTCTTTCAGAATCATAGAATCATAGAATATCAGGGTTGGAAGGGACCTCAGGAGATCATCTAGTCCAACCCCCTGCTCAAAAGCAGGACCAATCCCCAATTAAATCATCCCAGCCAGGGCTTTGTCAAGCCTGACCTTAAAAACTTCTAAGGAAGGAGATTCCACCACCTCCCTAGGCAACGCATTCTAGTGTTTCACCACCCTCCTAGTGAAAAAGTTTTTCCTAATATCCAACCTAAACCTCCCCCACTGCAACTTGAGACCATTACTCCTTGTCCTGTCCTCTTCTACCACTGAGAATAGTCTAGAACCATCCTCTCTGGAACCACCTCTCAGGTAGTTGAAAGCAGCTATCAAATCCCCCCTCATTCTTCTCTTCTGCAGACTAAACAATCCCAGTTCCCTCAGCCTTTCCTCATAAGTCATGTGTTCCAGACCCCTAATCATTTTTGTTGCCCTTCGCTGGACTCTTTCCAATTTATCCACATCCTTCTTGTAGTGTGGGGCCCAAAACTGGACACACTACTCCAGATGAGGCCTCACCAATGTCGAATAGAGGGGGACGATCACATCCCTCGATCTGCTCGCTATGCCCCTACTTATACATCCCAAAATGCCATTGGCCTCCTTGGCAACAAGGGCACACTGCTGACTCATATCCAGCTTCTCGTCCACTGTCACCCCTAGGTCCTTTTCCGCAGAACTGCTGCCTACCCATTCGGTCCCTAGTCTGTAGCTGTGCATTGGGTTCTTCCGTCCTAAGTGCAGGACCCTGCACTTATCCTTATTGAACCTCATCAGATTTCTTTTGGCCCAATCCTCCAATTTGTCTAGGTCCCTCTGTATCCTATCCCTGCCCTCCAGCGTATCAACCACTCCTCCCAGTTTAGTATCATCCGCAAATTTGCTGAGAGTGCAATCCACACCATCCTCCAGATCATTTATGAAGATATTGAACAAAACCGGCCCCAGGACCGACCCCTGGGGCACTCTACTTGACACCAGCTGCCAACTAGACATGGAGCCATTGATCACACATTGGTAAAACAGTTCCTTACCTGAGCATCTGTTCTGTTCCTAAAAGCATCAAAGATCTTCTTGACAGCAACTATTTCTCCTGTCCTGCGATCAATTGCTTTCCACACAATTCCATAGGCCTAGGGAAAAAGGATAGATGGATTCACCAGTTATATCACCCACACCAAATTTCCTTTCAGTCCCTAGATTCAGTTAGGACCAGATTAGGGGGGAAATGTTCTTAGTAGAAGGTATTAACAGAAAAAAAAAAATCAATCACTAAACATCTAAAGGGTAAAGAAACCAGGATCAATAAGAAGCACTGTTAGGATTGAGGGCTGTAAAAAATAAATCTTGCTAGATTTAAAACATAAATAAATAAATAAATAAATAAATAAAAATAGCAATACTTTTGTCACATAAGAACACTCACACTGGATCAAACTAGTGGGGTCCTTCTAGTACAGTATCCTGTCTTTGACAGTTGCCAGCATCAGATGCTTAAGAAGAAGGTGCAAGAAACCCCACAGTAGACAGTTACCGAAAATCGTGTCCATAAGAGAAGTTTTTTCCTAACCCTGTCAGAGATCAGCTTAGACACTGAAGCGTTATACTTTATACCTCTTATAAAAAAAAGTTATCCTATCCAATGTAATTCTGGACAGTCTCATTACCCATATAGTTATTATTTTATTACATTAGCACCTAGTGACCCCAACTGAGAATGGGATGCAATTATACTATATGCTATGTGTACTCTATGCTATATATGCTCCTAAGAAGCCTAAATATCTGTGGAACTGGGCCTACGTGTTTACATACTATCAGACAGTCTCTGTCTCAAAGAGCTTACAATATATACATACACAAGACAAACAGTAGGAGAAAGGAAGTATTATCCCCATTTTACATATTATGAACTGAAGCACAGAAATATTAAATGATTTGCCCAGCAAGGTAACACAGAAAGTTGTGACACAGCTGGGAATTGCACTCATATCGCCTAAACCTCATTTCAGTACCTTAACCAAAAGACAATCCTTCCCCTAAATATTCAGTCATTTTTAAACTCCCAGCACTTGATCTCAATTATATTTTATGACTATTATATATTAATGTTTTTGAGGGACTCTTAGGACTATGAGTATCTAGAGATATTGGAGTGAATAAAGTTATGCATTGTGAATTTGTCCTATCAATATGTTTGATAGAATTACATTAGCAGCTGATGATGGGCCTACAGAAGATGTTATATATCTTGGATTTTAGTAAAGCATGTGATACAGTTTCTCACAAAATCTTAACAGAAAAAGGAATTCAAATGATCTTAAATAGGTCACTGTCCTGTGGATTGAAAACTGGCTAAGAGATTAAATAAAGGGTACTGATACGGGCAAAATACTGAACTGCAGTAGGCATGAGAAGTGGAATGCACAAAGGGACTCAAGCATTGCAATGCTGAGCGTGAAGGTGCTTAACTTTTAGGTGCCTAGAAAATCCAAAAACAAAACTGAGATCCATAATGCTGAGTTAGGTGCCTAGGCTCTCTATACAGTCATAGAATCATAGGAGTGGAAGGGACTTCAAGAGGTCATCTAGTCCAGTCCCCTGCACTCATGGCAGGATTAAGTATTATCTAGACTGGGGTGGGCAAACTATGGCCGGCCTGCAGGCTGGATCTGGCCCACAAGCCGTTTTAAGCCAGCCCACGAGCCATACCACGTCTCATCCCCACTTTGGCTGGGGCGCAGGGTTGGGGGATGCACCACACGGCTCCTGGAAGCCGCGGCATGGCCCCGCTCCAGCTCCTACACACTCCAATGGAAGCTTCAGAGGCGGTGCCTGTGGAAGGGGCAGCGTGCAAAGCCACCTAGCTGTGCCTCTGTGTAACAGCCAGAGAAGAAACAAGCCACTGCTTCTGTGAGCCACTTGAGGTAAGCGCTGCTCAGAGACTGCACCCCCTGAGCCTCTCCCCAATCCCCACCCCCTGCCCCAGCTCTGATCCCCCTCCTGCTCTCCAAACCCCTCGATCCCAGCCTGGAGCACCGCCCTGCACCCCTAACTCATCCCCAGCCCCACCCCAGCACCCCTTCACCAATTTTTTGAGCATTCATGGCCTGCCATACAATTTCTGTTCCCTGATGTGGCCCTCAGGCCAAAAAGTTTGCTCACCCGTGATCTAGGCCATCCTTGACAGGTATTTGTCTAATCTGCTCTTAAAAATCTCCAATGTGGAATTTCCATCAACCTCCCTAAGCACTGGAATAAATTGGCTAAACACCCTGACGGTTAGGAAGTTTTTTCTAACATCCAACCTAAATCTCCCTTGCTGCAATTTAAGCCCATTGCTTCTTGTCCTATCCTCAGAAGTTAAGAACAACAATTTTTCTCCCACCTCCTTGTAACCTTTTATATACTTGAAAACTGTTATTATGTCCCCTCTCAGTCTTCTTTTTTCCAGACTAAACAAACTCAGTTTTTTCAATCTTCCCCCATAGGTCATGTTTTCTAGCCCTTTAATCATTTTTGTTGCTCTTCTCTGGATTTTTTTCCAAATTTGTCCACATCTTTCCTGAAATGTGGCGCCCAGAACCGGACACGATACTTCAGTTGAGGCCTAATCAGTACGGCGTAGAGCAGAAGAATTACTTCTTACATCTTGCTTACAACACTCCTGCTAATACATCCCAGAATGATATTTGCTTTTTTTGCAACAGTGTTACACTGTTGACTCATATTTAGATGTGGTCCACTATGACCCCAATATCCCTTCCACAGTACTCCTTCCTAGGCAGTCATTTCCCATTTTGTATGTGTGCAACAGATTGTTCCTTCCTATATGGAGTACTTTGCATTTGTCCTTACTGAATTTCATCCTATTTACTTCAGACCATTTCTCCAGTTTGTCCAGATCATTTTGAATTATAATGCTATCCTCCAAAGCACTGGCAACTCCTCCCAGCTTGCTATCATCCACAAACTTTATAAGCATACAGTCTATGCCATTATCTAAATCACTGATGAAGATATGGAACAGAATTGGACCCAGAACTGATCCCTGCTGGATTCCACTCTTTATGCCCTTCCAGCGTGACTGTGAACTACTGATAACTATTCTCTGGGAATGGTTTTCCGACTAGTTATGCACCCACCTTATAATAGCTCCCTACTATAGTAGTGGATTTCCCTAGTTTGTTTAAGAGACGGTCATGCGAGACAGTATCAAAAGCCTTACTAAAGTCAAGATATACCACATCTACCACTCCCCTCACCCATCCATGAAGTTTGTTACCCCCTCAAAGAAAGCTGTCAGGTTGGTTTGACATGATTTGTTCTTGACAAATCCATGATGACAGTTACTTATCAAAATATCCTCTAGATGTTTGCAAATTGATTGCTTAATTATTTGCTCCATTATCTTTCCAGGCACAGAAGTTAAGATGACTGGTCTGTTCTTATTTCCCTTGTTATAGATGGGCACTATATTTGCCCTTTTCCAGTCTTCTGGAATCTCTCCCGTCTTCCATGACTTTTCAAAGATAGTATCAGAGGGGTAGCTGTGTTAGTCGGGATCTGTAAAAGCGGCAAAGAGCCCTGTGGCACCTTATAGACTAACAGACATATTGGAGCATAAGCTTTCGTGGGTGAATACCCACTTCATCGGATGCATGTAGTGGAAATTTCCAGAGGCAGGTATAAATATGCAAGCAAGAATCAGGCTAGGGATAATGAGGTTAGTTCAATCAGGGAGGATGAGGCCCTCTTCCAGCAGCTGAGATGTGAACACCAAGGGAGGAGAAACTGCTTTTGTAGTTGACTAGCCATTCACAGTCTTTGTTTAATCCTGAGCTGATGGTGTCAAATTTGCAAATGAATTGAAGCATATTTATACCTGCCTCTGGAAATTTCCACTACATGCATCTGATGAAGTGGGTATTCACCCACAAAAGCTTATGCTCCAATATGTCTGTTAGTCTATAAGGTGCCACAGGACACTCTGCCACTTTTTCAAAGATAATTGCTAATGGCTCAGATGTCTCCTCAGTCAGCTCCTTGAGCATTCTAGGATGTATTTCATCAAGCCCTGGTGACTTGAAGAGATCTAACTTGTCCAAGTAATATTTAACTTGTTCTTTTTCCCTATTTTAGCCTCTTCTGATCCTACTTCATTTTCACTGGCATTCACTATGTTAGACATCCAATCACTATCAAGGTTCTTGGTGAAAACCAAAACAAAGAAGCTATTAAGCACCTCTGCGATTTCCACATTTTCTGTATACAATGAACGGGTATGTCTACACTGCAATAAGACACCCATGGCTGGCCTGCGTTAGCTGACTTGGGATCTGGGGGCTATAAAATTGCAGTGCGGACATCCAGGCTTGGAGCCTGGGCTCTGGGATCCTCCACCCTCACAAGGTCCCAGAGCCCAGGCTCCAGCCCAAGCCTAAACATCTACACTGCAAATTTACAGCCCCACTGCCTGAGCCCCAGGAACCCAAGTCAGCTGACATGGGCCAGTGGTGGGTGTTTTATTGCAATGTAGACATACTCTTAGATTGAGATCCTCAAAAGCCAAGACACTAGGCAGGGAGCGGTCTAAGCTAGCTAATGGGAAATGCCAACAAGAGGTGGGTGTGCTAAGCCCGGTCCCCCTTTTGAAGACAGGCAACTTAAAAGTCTGGGCTGTAGAGAGGTGCCTAGCTCTGCTTCAAAAAATCCATGAACAAGCATCTTCCACCTGGCTTAGGTGCCTAAGGAATTCTTTGAATGAATTCAAATGAATGAATTCATGCCAAACAAAATGGCCAGAGGAGGTGGCAGTGGTACCCATGTTATAACTTGTAGCCCACTAGTTAGAGCACTTACCTGGGATGTGGAAGACTCAGGTTCAACTCCCCATGGCTGTCCGGGGGCAGTTGAACAGGGGTCTCCCACATCTCAAGAGCATTCACAAACCACTGAGCTACGAGATATTCTGATGCGGATCTCCCTAAGTCTCTCCTGTTGAAGCTGTCTCATTGGGGATCAATAATGAAAGAATGGTTTAAGCAGGAGGACTGGACCTGGGCTTTCCCACCTCACCAAAATCCTAATAATTGCATTACAGAGTCATTCCCACACACTCATTCTCTCTCACCCAATGGCTATTTTAGTATCTATCCACAGTGGAATAGCTTCAACAGGACAGATTGAGGGAGCTCCAAATAAGAATATCCCATAGCACAGTAGTTAGAGCACCCATCTGAGAGGTGGAAGACCCCTGGCCAAATCTTAATCCCATCGCTGGCAAACGAGGGAATTGTATCTGGATCTCCCATATACAAAGTGAGTGACCTAAGCACTGGGCTACAAGTTATAAGGTTGGAAGCAGCTTCTCCTCTTTGATTCTGAATGGGACCAAATCCAACAGGCACCTATAAGCAGTGATGAGCTGCCAAAATCTTAACAACCAGTTCCCTCCTCACCCCACGAGGGGGTCGTGGCCCACTCCCACCCCCCGGGACTCCTGCCCCATCCATCCCCCTCCCCCGTCCCCTGACTGCCCCCAGAACCGGGCAGCAGGATCTCATGGGCCACCGTAGTGCGTGCCCACCCTGCCCCTAAGAGCCAGAGGGACCTGCCAGGGAGCGAGGTAGGGAGTCCTGGCGTTGCTTACCTGGGGCGGCTCCCAGGAAGCACCTAGCAGGTCCCTCTGGCTCCCAGGGGAGGGGTAGCATAGCGGGGGGGGGGGGGAAGCAGGGGGAGTGGCCGCTCCCCCCACTGATCACATCAAAAGTGGAGCCTTAGGCACTGACTCCGTGGGTGCTCCGGGGCTGGAGCACCCACGGGGAAAATTTGGTGGGTGCAGAGCCCCCACCAGCAGCTCCAGGATCCTTTCTGGTGCCCTACCAGGGGGCCCACCTGCCCCTCCTCTGGCCCCAGCTCACCTCCACTCCACCTCCGCCTCCTCCCCGCTCTGCTTCTCCGCACCCCCCTGGCTCCCCGCGAATCAACTATTCCCGCAGGAAGCCTGGGAGGGCTGAAAAGCAAGCGGCGGCTTCGCCCTCAGGCCCAGGGAGGTGGAGGCGAACTGGGGCAGGGAGCAGTTCCCCTGCGCCCCCCAGGTTACCTGCTGCAGTGCGGACGGCCCACCTCATGCCCCCCCGCCCCAGCTCACCTCCGCTCTGCCTCCGCCTCCCTGGGCCTGAGCACGAAGCTGCCGCTTGCTTCTCAGCCCTCCAATGCTTCCCGCGCGAACAGCTGATTTGTGGGAAGCTGAGGGTGGGGAGGTGGAGAAGCAGAGCGGGGCGGCGCGTTCAGGGGAGGAGGCGGAGCGGAGGTGAGCTGGGGCCAGGTGCGGAGCTGCCGGTGGGTGCTCTGCACCCCCCAAATTTTCCCTGTGGGTGCTCCAGCCCCAGATCACCCACAGAGTCGGCGCCTAAAGCACCACTTTTGCCCTTCTAAATTTAACAACCAGTTCTAGCGAACCGGCTCCAGCTCACCACTGCCTATAAGCATGCCTACCGATTTGAGCCCTGCATGAAGTTAGGCTTCCCCTGGTTTGCGAAATGCTCTGGGGCTTAAGTGGGAGACAGACATCCAGATGCCTAGAGTGAGATAGCAGTGATCATGCCCAGAGGCAGAAATGTAGGGAATTTTTACCCTGAAGAAAAAAAAAAACAAAAAACTTAGGAACCAAGTGAGTTTAGGTTCCTACAGGGTTTTGCATGAGTTTTAAGAAGTATTTCACTTTTCTCTTCTATAGGTTCTTGGCCTTGTCAGACCACATTCCTCCTAATAAGTCTAGTTGCCCTTTCAGGAATGTTTTCAACTGTCTTTTTACTGAAAAAGAAAAACAAAACCCTGAAAAAAATAGCTCCCAGTCTAATTGTAATAGAAAATATGACTGAAGAGTCATAAAGTGCTACTTAAAAGTAAATTGTGCATTGTAGAAGGAGGAGGGATTAAAACGACCTCTTTTCCTTAAACCCTCTATTCCTCCACTTTATCAGCAACTTGGGTCATTTAAAGCTTTGTTTTAATTAAGAAAATTAATTGGGAGGCCTGAACTGGTTGGGTTTACCCTTTAAAAAGCATTAAAGTGTAAAGCACCCCAGCAAGTCCTGCATCCCTCAGGCTAGATCAGTAGGAAAAACCTGCTTTTTCCTAAAAAGAAAATGAGTACTTGTGGCACCTTAGAGACTAACCAATTTATTTGAGCATAAGCTTTCGTGAGCTACAGCTCACTTCATCGGATGCATACTGTGGAAACTGCAGAAGACATTATATACACAGAGACCATGAAACAATACCTCCTCCCACCCCACTCTCCTGCTGGTAATAGCTTATCTAAAGTGATCGCTCTCCTTACAATGTGTATGATAATCAAGTTGGGCCATTTTCAGCACAAATCCAGGTTTTCTCACCCTCCGTCCCCCCACACAGGAACTCACTCTCCTGCTGGTAATAGCCTATCCAAAGTGACCACTCTCTTTACAATGTATATGATAATCAAGTTGGGCCATTTCCAGCACAAATCCGGGCGGAGGGTGAGAAAACCTGGATTTGTGCCGTCACCTTCAGCCCCCAACTAAAACCCTCCAACGCATTATTAAGGATCTACAACCTATCCTAAAGGATGACCCTACACTGTTACAAATCTTGGGAGACAGGCCAGTCCTTGCCTACAGACAGCCCCCCAACCTGAAGCAAATACTCACCAACAACCACATACCACACAACAGAACCACTAACCCAGGAACTTATCCTTGCAACAAAGCCCGTTGCCAACTGTGCCCACATATCTATTCAGGGGACACCATCACAGGGCCTAATAACATCAGCCACACTATCAGAGGCTCGTTCACCTGCACATCCACCAATGTGATATATGCCATCATGTGCCAGCAATGCCCCTCTGCCATTTACATTGGTCAAACTGGACAGTCTCTACGTAAAAGAATAAATGGACACAAATCAGATGTCAAGAATTATAACATTCATAAACCAGTCGGAGAACACCTCAATCTCTCTGGTCACGCAATCACAGACATGAAGGTCGCTATCTTAAAACAAAAAAACTTCAAATCCAGACTCCAGCGAGAAACTGCTGAATTGGAATTCATTTGCAAATTGGATACTATTAATTTAGGCTTAAATAGAGACTGGGAGTGGCTAAGTCATTATGCAAGGTAGCCTATTTCCCCTTCTTTTTTCCTACCCCCCCCCCCCCCCGACGTTCTGGTTAAACTTGGATTTAAACTTGGAGAGTGGTCAGTTTGGATGAGCTATTGCCAGCAGGAGAGTGAGTTTGTGTATGTGTGTGTGTCCCCGGGAAAAAGGGGGGCGGTGAGAAAGCCTGGATTTGTGCTGGACATGGCCCACCTTGTTTACCATGTACATTGTAGGGAGAGCGGTCACTTTGGATGAGCTATTATCAGCAGGAGAGTGAGTTTGTGTGTGTGGTTTTTGGAGGGGGGGTGAGGGGGTGAGAGAACCTGGATTTGTGCAGGAAATGGCCCACCTTGATTATCATGCACATTGTGAAGAGAGTTGTCATTTTGGATGGGCTATTACCAGCAGGAGAGTGAGTTTGTGTGTGGGGGGGTGGAGGGTGAGAAAACCTGGATTTGTGCTGGAAATGGCCCAACTTGATGATCACTTTAGATAAGCTATTACCAGCAGGACAGTGGGGTGGGAGGAGGTATTGTTTCATGATCTCTGTGTGTATATAATGTGTGCTGCAGTTTCCAGGGTATGCATCCGATGAAGTGAGCTGTAGCTCAGGAAAGCTTATGCTCAAATAAATTGGTTAGTCTCTAAGGTGCCACAAGTCCTCCTTTTCTTTTTGTGAATACAGACTAACACGGCTGTTACTCTGAAACCTGCTTTTTCCTGTAGTTTGCTTGCCTAATGTTAAGAGTTAGCATTTAGAAAGCACAGTGGGAACATAAGTGAGTTAACGAATGGTCTGAGCAGGGCTGACAGCGAAGGGACTGACATGGTCATTGTTTCCGAGTGACTGGGCTGCTCTAACATGAAACATCACTGACAAATTTGAAGGCAGAGCCATTCCAAGCTTCCCACTCCACTGGCTAGTGTTTCCCTTTCTGCCCGCCTCAGGGTTAGCTTGTCCGGCATTTTCCAGCGCGGTGGGGCTTTGGCCGCGGCGCGCAGCCCGTGAGCAACGCCGCAGCCCGTCTCCCGAGCAGCGGGAGCCCAGGCACCAGCGGGGGAAGGGGCGCTTCTGCCCACAGGGCCCCCGGTTACCGCGGCGAGGGGCGGCCGGCGAACGCCGCACCGCAGCGGGCGGCCTGGGTGCCATCCCTCCCTCCGGCTCCGGGCGGGGGCCAGCCGCTGGCGCTCGGAAGGCGCCGGGGGTCCTACCCCGCGGGGCAGCGGCCGCGCTCACCCCCTTGCCCAGGCGCTTCTTGATCTCGTATTTCTGGGAGACGAGCTCCTCCACCTCCGCCACGCTCATGGTGCCTCGGCCCTGGCCAGCGGGGGCCCTCCCAGGCCCCGGGGTCGCCCACAGCCGAGGGTCCGGGGCGCTGACGCCCGAGGCGCCCTCACTCTCCCGGCGGCGCGCGCCGCCCAGCTGCCCTCACGGTGCCCGCGGAGGATACGCTGAACGTGGGGAATGGGCGCGAGACCCGCCGCCGAGGTGCAGGCCGGGGCCCAAACCGCAAGCGGGCCTGTTGATTTCTGTTGCCATAGAAACAGTGGGCGGGGTGCCGTGCGCGCACGCGCAGAGCGTCTCACTCGCCCCCAGTGTGGGCAGTACCGCGGGCTCTTGGGTCAGCGGACCGACTCCAGGGGCGCCCTCGCGCGGCTCCGCGAGCCGCTCTTCGGCTCCCCAGCCCCTGCCGCGGGGCAGCGTCCACACACATCGCCGTGCGGGCGCCCCCTTGCCTGCAGGCGTCTCTCGCCTGGGACTCCATCGCGCCATTTCCAGCTGTCTAACGGGCATAACCTCACTCCACCCCCTCCCTCTCATCGGGGTGGGGCTGAGGGTTGGGGTGCGGGAGGGGGTGTGGTAGGGTGACCAGCTGTCTGGGTTTCGACGGGAACACCCACTCAAAAAGGGACCCTGGTGGCCCCGGTCAGCACCAGCGACCAGGCTGTTAAAAGTCCGGTCGCCGGTGCTGCGATGCCAAGTCAAGCTAGTCCCTACCTGTCCTGGGGCATCAGAAGCAGCCAGCAGGTCCGGCCCCTAGTCGGGGGGTGGGGGGAAGGCAGGAGGCTCATGGTGCATGCTGCCCCTGCCCCGAGCACCAGCTTCTCCCTCCCATTGGCCAAGCTGGGGGGGGCAGTACCTCCGGGAGTGAGCAGTACACGCCATGGAGCCTTCTACCCCACCCCCTGCCTAGGAGCCAGACCTGCTGGCCACTTCTGGGGTGCAAGCGCAGTGCCCCAGGACAGGCAGGAAGCCTGCCTTAGCACTCCTGCTGCAACACTGACGGGGAGCTGCCCAAGGTAAGCCCATGCCCCAACCCTCAACCCCAACTCAGAGCCCCCTCCTTCACCTCAAACCTCTCATCCCTGGCCCCACCCCAGAGCCTGCGCCCCCTGCCCAGAGCCCTCACCCCTCCCACATCCCAACCCCCTGCCTCAACCTGCAGCCCCCTCCCACATTCCAAATCCCTCAGCCCCGCCCCCCAGCCTGGAACCCCCTCGTACACCCCAAACCCCTCATCCATGGCTCCACCCCAGAACCAGCACCCCCAGCCCAGAGCCCTCACCCTTCCGCCACCCCAACCCCCTGCCTCAACCCACAGCCCTCTCCCACACCCTGAACCCCTCATTTCTGGCCACACCCCCATTTAGAGCCCTCACCTTCTCCCACATCCCAACCCCCTGCCCAAGCCCAGTGAAAGTGAGCGAGGGTGGGGGAGAGCAAGCCAGTGAGGGAGGGGGAGTGTAGTGGGTGGGCCCTCAGGGAAGGGGCGGGGCCTCGGGGAAGGGTCAGGGCTAGGGTGTTAGGTTTGTGCCAATGGAAAGTTGGCAGCCCTAGGTGTGGGTTCTGGGAGGGAGTTTGGGTGTAGGAAGGGGCTCCAGACTGGGGCCGAGGGTTCTGGAATATGGGAGGGGGCTCAGGGCTGGGACAGGGGGTTGAGGTGCAGGAGGGGGTGTGGGGTGCAGGCTTTGGGAGGGAATTTGGGTGCAGGAGGGGGCTCAGAACTGGGGTAGTGGGTTGGAGTGTGGGAGGGGGTTTGGGATGCAGGCTCCAGCTGGGTGGTGGTAAGGAAAAGTTAGCACATGTGACTCCATTTTGGTTTGGGGCCCACCATTGTCTAAAAGCAAGCACATCATGCACCAGGAGGAGTGTTCCTTAGACACTGCATCCCTGTGAAAATCCTCCTCCTTGTCTCCAGCCTGCCTTGACTCCCAGTATCTGTTTTTTGTCAGTCTCTAACTCCCTATCTCCTGGCCTTTGACGTGAGGCCTCCCATCCTGATAATAAAAGTTACTGATGCATGGCTTTAGGACCATGCTGTGTCATTAACATACTAGTTTAGCACGAGGAATGCACCAAGCAGGGATAGGTGGTAGATAAGAAAAGGGTTTGTTTATTGGCTAAGGTTTCTGATGCACGAGGGCAACATGCTTTGCTAAAAAGTATATAACCTTTGTATAATCTGTATTCGGGGTCCCCTTGTGTGCGTGTCCTATCAGGTATAATTCGTAACAGTGGCGCTTACCTCAGGTGGCTCCCAGAAGCAACTGGCATGTCTGGCTCCTAGACTCGGGTGGCCAGGCGGCTCTGCAGTGCAATCCATTGGCTGCAGTTCCCGCACACAGAGAGCCCCCTGGCTGCCCCAGTGCCTAGGAGCCAGAGGGATATGCCGGTAACTTCTGGGAGCCATGCGGAGCTAAGGCAGGTAGGGAGTCTGCCTTAGCCCTGCTGTGCCACCCGCTGGACTTTTGGCCTATTAAAATCTCCCAAATGGCTTTCAATAGCCACTAGGAGATCAAGGCCAATTCCGCGAGACTCCCGGCCAATCCAGGAGGGTTGGCAACCCTAATATTGGAGGGCCAGAAAGGAGTATTAGGATAAGCTAGTCTGATCTGGTGCATAACACAGGCTATAGAATATTGCCTAGTATTAAGCACCAAACACATGTTTGAGCTAGAGTAATTGTTTAGAAAGTCTTCACTAGGGTTGCCAGGCATCCGGTTTTCAATCAGAACATCCAGTCAAAAAGGGACCCTGGGGGCTCCCGCCAGCACCACTGATTAGGCCGTTAAAAGTCCTTTTGGCCACCCGCAGTGGGGCAGGAAGGCTGCCTGCCTGACTCTGCACGGCTCCTGGAAAGCATCCGGCATCTCCCTCTGGCTCCTAGGTGCAGAGGTGGCCACAGGGGCTCCATGCGCTGCCCTGTCTAACACTGCCCTTTTACCTTTCCTCTCCAAGCTGGGGAAGCCCATTTCCATTATCAGTCCTCTCCCACTTGGTTGCAAGGACCCCGCCCTCCATCATGTCCTGTCCTTCCACCAGCAGGTCCAACCAACTGCCGCCAGCGGTGCGTGGCGGGGTGGCGCTCGAGGGATCCTTTCTGGTGCCCTACCAGGGGGCCCGCTACCAGGTGCACTACTCCACAGGGGAGGCCAGGCTTTGGGAGGCACTGCCCCCTGGCCCAGGATGGAGGGGCTCCCGGATCCCCGAGATCCAGGAGGGCACCAGCCCTGCCATTGCCAGTGACCTTGGTGGCCCAGCTCCCATACTCGCCCCTCCTCCTTCTTCCATTGCTCTGGCTCGGGCCCCAGGGGTAGCCCCCCCCCAGTGTGCCCAGATGAGGGGGTGGGCCCCGCCTCCATCGTGTATGATCCAGCGGGGCCCATGGAGGAGAGGGCAGCAGGGCCATTGCTGGGCACAGGAGAGGGCGCTCCCCAGGGGGAGGTTTCCCTTCCCCTCGTTGTCCCATCCTTGCTTCCCAAACCCCCAAGTTTATCGCCCTGGCCCAACGCCTGCTGGCTGGCCCTCCACCTCGAAGGGCTGGGTATTCGTACAGGGAAAGCGCAGCAAAAGGAAGTCTTGGGCTCAGAACCACCCCCTCAATGTGGAGGGGGGGAGGCCCCCCACAAGACCATGAGGGGGGTTGCCGCTGCTGAGTCTTCCGCCACACCCCCTGATAGAGCCCAGCAGGTGGAGTCAGTCGGGAATGCCATGGTAGCGGAGGGGGGTGGAATTACCCCCCTCTCAGAATCTCTCCCCAAGGGAACCTCAGATGGAGCCCCCCAACCCTTTTGTCACCCGAGCCCCCCGTCTGCGATGAGGCAATTGCTGTCTTGGTTGATGGCAGGGAGGACTCTGGGGTGGTGTGGGGAAACTTCACCTCCATCTTTGAGGAGATCGCGGCCCTGGGTCTGATCCCAATCACTGAGGCGGTGGATGACCCTTTGCCAATGGGCCTCAATCCAGGTGGCGGCTTAGTCACGCCACCCCCTCCTCCTCTTTCCCCCTTGCCCCAGGCAGCTGCCCCTGCTCTCGACCTTGGGGCACCCCTGGGTTCGTCCATCTGTCTGGCCACAGACTGGACCTTGCTCTTGGCTGCTGAGACCCTGGTGGCGATGGCCGGTGCCAAGCAGCCAGGCCCCGAGCTCTTGGGTGCGCCCCTTTTTGAGGCGAGGCAGCTGCTTCCCCACCCGGTTGGGGGCCCTGCCGCTGATGCCACCATGCCCGACGCTGTGGTTGAGGGCACTGAGCTCATTGAAGCGCCCAGGCCTGGCGTTGGTGAGGGCCCCCTTCCCATCCCCGCCCCCTCGGCCCCTGAATCTGGTCAAGAGGTGCTGCACCCCAGTGACATAGCTGCCGGGGATTCCGCTCCCACCTTTTCCCCTACCCCTGCCTCTGTTCCTGGTCCTGACACCAGCCCCGCTCCTGCCCCTGGCGACGCATTGCCCGCCTCCTTCCCCTCCGTCCCCCATATCACTGCCGCCCCCGAGGTTTTTTAGTTTCCCTAGTCCTTGAACAACCCTCGGGGGTGGTTTTCATGTCTCCCATCCCTGACCCTCTAGGGCAGTGGTCTCCAAAGTGGGGTGCCCAAGACTATCCATTGAGGGGCACGGCAGGAGGAGCACCGCCGGAACAAAAGGGTGGCGTGGCAGGAGGAGTGCCGCCGGATGAAAAAAAAGGGGGGGGGCAGCCAGAGGAGCACTGCCCTAAGATTGGCCAGAATGCCACCCCTTACAGTGTGACGCCCCAGGCACATGCTTCCTACGCTGGTGCCTGGAGCCGGCCCTGCGAGGTATCCTGAAGGAAGAGTGGGAGTTCCACAACACGGAGGGGTTGACAATGGCATCCTCACTCATTCATTCACTTTCAGTGTATTGCGACGTATTGCAGTTTACGTGTGCCCGGTTAAGTGGATTTACAGATTATATTATCTAGTTTTAACTAAACTAACCCTCACAAAATGGACAAGTGGCTTAAAAAGATTCTTGCAAAGAAACCGCGGATTGAAGATAATACTAATGATGCAAGCACAAGCGAACAAGAAAATGGCAGAGCTGACAGTTCTCCTACTCCTAGTACGAACTCTTCGTCAGCCATATTATCAGATCTGACAAGAAGTTGGCCAAAAAAATTCTGAATTATCAAGAAGACTATTTGAAATATGGATTTACATCCACTATCGTTAACAATGAACCTCGCCCTAAGTGTATATTGTGCCTTGAGATATTAGCTCAATTCATGATATTCATATGATAGTATGAAGCCATCACGATTAGCAAGACATTTAAAAACTAAGCATCCAGAACATGAAGACAAACCTCTACTATTTTTTCAGCGATGTTTAAAGTCATGCAATACTCAATCCAGTGCTTTACAAAATTTCACTAAACTCAGTGATAAATGTTTAGAAGCCTCTTTTGAGGTTTCTTACTTTATAGCGAAAGACAAAAAGCCACATACCATTGAGGAAACACTTGTTCTTCCTGCCGCAGTAAAAATGAATGAAATAATACACGGAAAACAGTATGGCGACAAACTAAAATGCATTCCTTTGTCAGCAAATACTGTTGGAAGACGCATAGAAAACATTGCTGAAGATTTAAAGAAACAAGTATTAGAACAAATTACGCAGTGTGGGAGGTTTGCTATACAGTTGGATGAAAATACGGATGTTTTTAACATGTCTCAGCTTATGGTGTTTGCTAGATTCTGTTTCAATAATGAAATACACGAAGAACTACGTTTTTTGTGAGCCACTAAAGGAAAGATGTACCAGAGAATATATATTCTCAACAGTAAATGACTTATTTAATAAAAACAATGTTTTATGGAAAAACTGTGTAAGTGTAACCACTGATGGAGTGGCTGCTTTGACTGGAATAAAGAAAGGATTCCGGGGTAAGGTTACAGAGGTAGCACCACATGTGAAATTCATTTACTGCATCGTTCATAGGCAAGCTATTGCAGCAAAGAAGTTGGAGCCACTAAAAAAAGCACTAAAAAATAATAATATTTTAGTGAGATCAAAAAGGTTTTTTGTACCGTTAATAAATAAATAAATAAATAAAAAATATTTTAAAAATATTGTTTATTTCATCTTTATCTCATCCTTTTTTAATTTCTATTTTTGTGTATGTTTTATAATGTACATAATATATTAGTACAGTAGTATATGTATGTAATTTATCATAAATAAATATACATATTGGGGGTGCGTGCTCAAAAATCTTTTACTGATAGGGGTGCGCGATTAAAAAGGGTTTGGAGACCACTGCTCTAGGGGCTGCTCTCTTCCCTCCACTGTCCCATCCCCCACCAGAGATGGAGATGGGTTGTGCGGCGCCACAGGGGTCCGCCTTCTGTTTGCCCATCTCCATGAGCTGCGGGACTGTTGCAGGGGCCCAGCCGGTCCGTGACCCCATCCCCTGTTGCGCTGCGGGATGAGCTCCACTGCTTCCTGTTGGAAACCAGTGGTTTCAAGGGAAAGGTGCAGCTCACTCTTCAGCGCTGGGGGGACTTCCATCTTGTCCTCCAGGCCATGAGGGCCGTTTTGAAGGAGGGGAGGGGGACTGAGAGGCAGAGGATGGCGCCCCCCTCACGGATTCGGAGGAGATGCATGGAAGGGCCAGGGCATCTTATGTCGGCCTCTTCTCCTTGGATCTGACCGACTCTGATGCTTGCATGGTGCTCTGGAATGAACTCCCGATGGTCAGCGTGGGCACCTGGGACCGACTGGAGCTGCCTCTCACTCTGGCCTAGTTCTCAGAAGCTCTCCATCTCATGCCCACCAATTAATCTCCAGGTATAGATGGGCTGACCATGGAGTTCTACCACATGTTCTGGGACATCCTCAGTCTGGACCTTGTCACCGTCTGGGCCGAGTCCTTGGAGAGCAGGGTCCTCCTCTGTCATGCAGGCAAGCTGCGCTCGCCTTGCTACCCAAGAAGGGGGACCTCCGCGACCTTCAGAACTGGCATCCCATCTCGCTCCTCAGTGTGGACTACAAAGTCATAGAGAAGGCCATCTCGCTGAGGCTGGGGTCCGTGCTGGCGGATGTGGTCCATCCCGACCAGACCTACACTGTCCCAGGCTGCACCATCTTTGATAACTTATATTTGGTCTGGTATCTCCTGGAATTCGGGTGTAGGGATGGTCTGTCGTTCACCCTCCTGTCCCTGGACCAGGAGAAGGCATTCAACAGGATTGACCACAGGTATCTCCTGGGCACTCTGCAGGCATTTGGCTTCAGGCTCCACTTTGTGAATTTTCTCCAGGTGCTATACGCCTCCGTGGAGTGTTTGGTCAGGCTCAACTGGACCCTCGCTGAGCCGGTCAGCTTTGGATGGGCGGTGCATCAGAGGTGTCTGCTGACAGGCCAGCTGTATACTCTGGTGATCGAGCCCTTCCTCTGTCTCCTCCATCGGAGGCTGACGGAGTGCGTGCTCCGTGAGCTGGAGTTGCGGCTGGTCCTATTGGCATACAACGATTACATGCTCCTCATGGTCCAGGACCCAGGTGACCTGGTGTGGGTGGAGGCCTGCCAGGTGATCTACTTGGCGGCCTCCTCCGCCCAGGTCAACTGGGTCAAGAGCTCTGGCCTGATGGTTGGGGAAGGGTGGCAGACGAGCTCCCTCCCACCCTCACTTCAAGCCATTCTGTGGAGTGTGGGTCCACTGCTCTATCTCAGCATTTTCCTTTCTGCCACGCATCCTTCTCCGCTGGAGAACTGGCAGAATTTGGAGGCCAGGGTGGGTGAGCGGCTGCGGAAATGGACAGACCTCCTCCGATGCCTCTTCTTGCAGGGGAGGGCACTGATACTGAATCAACTAGTCCTGTCCATGCTCTGGCACCGGCTCAACACCCTGAGTCCAGCCCCGGGGATACTGGCCCGGCTCCAGAGGGTAGCTCTGGAGTTCTTCTGGCCAGGACTGCACTGGGTCTCTGCAGGGGTCCTGAGTTTTTCCCTGGAGGAGGGCGGACAGGGCCTGGTCTGCCTCCACAGGCAGGTCCATGTCTTCTGCCTCCAGGCCCTGCAGAGACTCCTTTATGGTGCAGGTAGTCCGGTGTGGAGCACCTTGGCACACGCCCTCCTCTGCCGCCTCCGAGGGCTCCGATATGACTGAAAGCTCTTTTTTCTCTACTCGAGGGGTCTTTTGCAAGACCTCTCTGAGCTGTTGGTCTTCCCCTAGGACCTCCTCCAGACCTGGAAGCTATTCTTGGAGACCAGGTCCATTGTGGCCACCTAGAGGGCAGACCTCCTCTTGGAGCCCCTGCTACACAACCCCTACCTTCGTGCGCAGGTGGCAGAGTCCCCCTCGGTGCACTAGAGGCTGGTCCTGGCAGAAACCACCATAATCGGAGACCTCCTGGACTATGACAGGGGGGACTGCGTGGATCCCTGAGCGGTTAGTCAACGCATGGGGCTTTCCACCCTCATGACCCCCCTGCGTGTGCTGCAGGAGATGGGGGCAGTCTTGTCGCCCACCTCTTGGGTTTTCCTTCAGCAGGTACTGCAAGAGGGCACTCCCCACTCACCCCAGGACCTCCGGACCTTTTAATTGGGCCCCTGTCCTGTGAGCCCTCCCGGCCCCCTCCCTTCCACAATACGAGCTGGCTGCGTGCCCTACAGCCAGTTTGCTTCCAAAGCGCACCAAGGAAATAACTATACACACTCATGCTACACACGTTTCACTTCCTCGCCCTTGTGTCCCACCCTGATAACAAATGCTGGGACTATCTACCATCTGTGGAGGGTAAGGAACCCCAGTCCCACAGCCTGGTTCCACGGCCTGGTCCCACGGCCCACCAGGGATATCGGTTGGCAGCTCCTCCATGGAGCCATGAGCACTGGAGTGTACCTGGCATGGTTCACCCCCATTCCCAACGCCTGCCCCTTTTGTGGTGTGAGGGAGAACTTGGTGCACACTTATCTCGAATGTGCCAGGTTGAAGCCCCTATTCCGGCTCCTCCAGAACTTCCTGTTAAGGTTCTGGCTGCACTTTTCCCCACACCTGTTCATATTTGCACACTCTGTCCATGGCATCACGAAGTCGTGACACCTCCTCATCAAGCTCCTCCTGGCCCTGGCAAAGTGGTCATCTTCAACACCAGGAGGAGGATGCTAGACAAGGGATGCTCTGTGACTGTGGGACCTATTTCCGCTCCTCCCTGGTCTCACGCATCCGGGCAGAGTTCCTCTGGGCAGCATCTGCTGGCTCCCTAGACAGCTTTGAGGAGCAGTGGGCACTGACTGGGCTTCTCTGCTTGGAGTCCTCGTCTGGATCCCTAGTTTTGAACTTGTGACCTTCACTCCTGACCCTGTTATTCATTAGTCACCCCCCGTATTCAGTTGGTGCCCAGGTCCAGTGGTCCCTCCCGCAAGGCTGGGGGAGGGGTCTTTAGATGTGGGTGGGCTTAGGCCTGCCCACCTCCCAGGATTCCAATAAGACCTCACTACACCCTCCACATCACCTTATATCTCAGTCACAACTTTTCCAAGCTGTTCCATCAGATTACTTCAACATTTAATACACACAGTGAATGCAACTGGAATTCACGCAGATAGCTCCCAGTGGCTATTACCCACTCCAGCGTGGAGTTTAACTTAAGGTTCCACAGTGGTGTATTAATGTAGGTGGAATATATGGACCCAAAGAGTCAAAGATGTTAACATGGCCCTGAAACTGTTTGCCATTAAACAGTTGTAATAGACCTCAGCATGCTTAGTACCATGACAAACATACCATTAAAAATCCTTTTAGCCTTTTATTAAAGATACAGAAAAAAGAGAAAAGAGTTAAAACATTTGAGATGTAAAGTATTAAGTAAGGCTTTAATTTTTACAACATCCTTTGTTCAGTTTCCCTTAAGCTGGAGAGAGTTTTTAGAAAGAAACCCCCATTTGACAGACTCTTAGATGGTCTTAAAAGATGGTAATAATTGGCTTTTTGGGGAAAAGAGAAGTTAGTTGAGATGGGCTGGATCTGTTGTTGCTGCTACTGTGAAAGTGCAGTCCATAAGAATGTAAGAATCTGCCCAGTACCAAGTCTTCCAACAGTGGCTGGTGCCAAATGCTTTAAAGGGAATGAACAGAACAGGGCAGTTTATCAAGTGATCCATCCCCTGTCATCCAGTCTCAGCTTCTGACAATCCCATTTCCTAGATGGCAAAACAAGACACACACACAAAAGGGAGAAGAAAAGAAAAGACAGAATATGCAGCTCCTGTCTCTGATGTTGAGACTCACTTGTACCCACTTCTGGAAAAACACAGGCGCAGCACGCAGTCTTGTCAGCAACTCAGAGACCTTATTTCTGTAGGGCATGTAAAGTGCAGGTCTGTTAGCAGTTGTGGGAAGGCCTTGAAAGAATGGGACTTAACTGAAAAAACTGGACCTAAAAGGTAATTGATAAGATAGAGCATTGAAACAGCAATGACCACCAATCCAGCCAAAACCTTGTTTTTAATTAAGTTAGCAACAGGCAGCAGCAGCATCCTTTGTTTGTTAAAGGGTATAAAAGGGTGAACTTTTAGAGGGTTCATTGCTAATACCTGCCTGACCACGTTGCAGCCTTATAAATGTTGTGTTACTAAATGAATGTATTAATTGGTTATTAGTTAGGCTTTCAGACATGTTTAGAGCATTGATATAAATATCATCCGGACTTTGGATTTAATAAAGGAATTTATGGTTAAGTTAGTGTTTGGTGTGGTACCCTATATTAATATTAATAATAATTTGTACAGAACCCCAGAAAGAAGTTATGGGTGAATCAGCCTATCCTTTCATTAATTAGGCCTAATTTCCAACACACCAAGTTTGGTTCATTAATTTCCAACTCCATACTTTCCTTGTTTTTCAGGCATGATCTTAACACAATCCTTGAGTTATGTCATTAGGCCTTTTTGTTTGGACTAATTCAGTCTTTCCTTCTTTTTGCACCTTGTCCCATCACTATATGTTGTTTAGGTTATTGTGACATTTTATGAACATTCATTCACTTCTTACAGTTGAGCTCACAATTAGGGTAAATTTGTAGGCCCAGTTATCATGACAGTGAACATGTATAACTTAACTCTTCACTTTCTGGTATTCAGATGTCTGAGTGCTGTTGAACTCAACATTCTGGAAGTGCACAATTTATCACCAGTCAACTGTAACTGTGTTAAAAAAGTTTGTCGTCTGTGAATTGATATTGTATAGTGCTAATTTTTTAATCAGAATGTCACGTGGTACTAGGTGAAATGCCTTACAAAAGTCTATTACATCTTCACAGGTTTCAGAGTAGCAGCTGTGTTAGTCTATATCCGCAAAAAGAACAGGAGTACTTGTGGCACCTTAGAGACTATCAAATTTATTAGAGCATAAGCTTTCGTGGGCTACAGCCCTTACCTTTTGCAACAAAATTTATAATCTCATTGTCATAGGGGGACCCTGTCTGAGTGCCCTCCTGTAGCAGCCAACAGCATAGTGGGTGCACCTGCCTCAATGTCCCCTTCTGAGTCCCCAGTAATTCTACTCCAAGTAATTCTCTTGCCTAAGTCATATCCCTCCTTGGGGCCCCTTTGTTAGAAAAACATAGTGCAAAACAGTCCTTAACAAAATTCCCAAAATTTATCATCTCCTGTATATAGTTCTTAATGTAGCAGAAACAGAGCCTGAGACATGAGGCCTGGTATTAGGGCCTTGGTGTAAGGCCTAAGGTCCAAACAAAAGTCAGGCCCTGCTGATATAAGGCAAAATTAGTAAGAGTCAGACTATGAGCAAAAGTCAGGACCTGTTACAAAGCAGATGCCTGCTCGCAGGTTCACTATCCAATACACGAACTTGGCAAGAACAGGGCTGAGGCTGCAAAAACACTAGCACTCCTAAGAAATACAAGGCATTGGTTATTCATGTAAACACATTCCAGAAAAGTGGTACCAGAACACCCCGATACTAAGTTATGGTGTAAACACACTCCCCAAAGCTGATACAGGGACACAGTGACCCCTACTAAAGATAAGGTGAGGATTACAGGGTAATGGACAGATGTTTTGACAGAACCAAAGCCCTGAACCCCAGTAGGTATGCCCCAGGGGGCTAAATCCCCAGCAGGCATCTCCCACGGGACTGAAGACCCAAGACCCTGCTTCCCACAGGACAGAAGCCCAGGCAGGTGCCTCCCGCAGGTCTGAAACCCCTAGTCCCACCTCCCCGCAAGGCAGAAGCTCTTAGCCCCACTATCCTGCCACAGGGCAGAGGCCCCAAGCCCTACCCCACCATGCCACAGGGTAGAAGCCCTGGCAAACTTCTGAAGATTACCATATGCAACTCAGAGGGTCAGTAACTTTGGCTACCCCATTCTATACCACACTTCAACATCTTCTGTAACACCTAGGGTCCTTGTCACTCATCTTCTGTCCCACTTCCAGGACAGCCACCCCAACCCTGCCAGCTAGAGTGGAACACTGCTCTTCCCAGCAGAAACTGCCACAGCTTCTCTGCTGGGAGGCTATCTTCACCAGCAGACCATCCTGCTCGGCCGTCTCCAGCCCTCAATTTCAACTCTCTGGTTTAAAAGTAAGCTCTCCGTCCCTCTATTGCAAGGGTGGCCAACCTGTGGCTCTGGAGCCACATGCGGCTCTTCAGAAGTTAATATGGGCTCCTTGTATAGGCACCGACTCCGGGGCTGGAGCTACAGGTGCCAACTTTCCAATGTGCCAGGGGGTGCTCACTGCTCTGTGCCACTGTGCCAGGGGGTGCACAACCCTGGCTCTGCCACAGGCCCTGCCTCTACTCCACCTCTTCCCGTCCCCTCCCCTGAGCCTTGCTCCTTCCCTCCCCCCCCCCAGCCTCCTGCACACCACGAAACAGCTGGTCGGGAGGTGCGGGGAGGGAGGTGCTGATTGGCAGGTCTGCTGGTGGGTGGGAGGTGCTGGGAGTGGGGCCGGGGGAAGCTGATGAGGGGCTGCTGACACATTACTGTGGCTCTTTGGCAATGTACATGGGTAAATTCTGGCTCCTTCTCAGGCTCAGGTTGACCACACCTGCTCTATTCTGTCTTGTCTTCAGCCATGACTCACTGGCTTGGAAAGATCAGCTAGCAAACCCCTCTTGCTGCTCTTCTGCCTTCAGCCTTCCCCCAGGAACCTCCTACAGCTTCCTTCAAGAACTTCTTTCAGTCTCCTGATCCCAGACAGCTCTCACCTGCCCATTTTCCTGGCTAATCCAGGCAACTCTCACCTGCCCTCTTTTCCTGAATGACTCTGACGTTGGGCCAGAAAGGGTTAAGCAACTAGCAGGGTAAATGACCCAAATTCTACATTTAGATACATGTTAAAAAAGAATGTAAATGGTAATTAGGACCATTCCATATTTAATAGGCTAGAACTTTGAAATGTAAACTTGTATTGTTAAAGAATTGGAAGAAAATAGTGATTGTAGTAGTCTATGCTTAACTATAGCTTGTTAGAGGTTAACAATGTAACCAAATGGTTCCTGCCCAGCGCGGGATTCTGTTAATTCAGTGATCAAAAAGAAATATTAACATTTAGATTAAACTTCGGTGAAATAATGTCAGTCTAGATCAGGGGTCTCAAATTCAATTTACCTTAGGGCCAGTGCCAGTCCTCAAATCCTGCCAGCGGGCCAATAATGTCACTGAAGATGGTGTTCAGAAAAGAAAACATTTATATTGTATTTTTTATTTAGAATTTCTTAGAAATAATAAAACTGTCATACAACTTTATACAATTCTTCGCCTGCCAGAGAGTTTTTAGTGTTTGCCAGACACCTGGCAACGCTTCAGTTCTATCAGTTCGTTGACATTTGGCCTCAGTGACTGAGCAGCTGAAACCTTCAGGATTGTATCGAGGTGGGCATCAGATAGTTGTGTTCGCTATTTTGACTTGTTTATATTCATTGTGGAAAAAAGTGACACTGCCTCCATGGCTGACTCTGCCTGGCAACCAATGATGCTGTCTCCATGGCTGACTCTGCCCGGCGACTAGTGATGATATCTCTGTCCCTCTCCTCCGGCCACTGGGAGCTGCGGGGGATGGCGCCTGCAGCAGATGGAGGTGGCAGCATGGCTGCATGGGTCTCTCCTCTGTGTGCCACAGTGGGGAGGTTCATGGCACAAATGGCTCAAGGGACTTTGAGACCCCTTGTCTATATGTCTCTTTAAAGTTTATGATAAACTGCTTAATGGAAAAATTACCTTATGTTAATCCATATCGTTAATTACTGATGATGTTTGGGAAACAGAAGGTTACATCAAAGGCCTATTGTTCATCCAAGAACTCTGTGCTGCCCAGGAACTGTTTAAAGAACTCTTGGGACCTGATCCTTTCATCTCAGATCTGCTTATGCTTTATCAGGGAAGACACTGAGCTGCAAGATTGAGGTCTCCACATTTATTTGGATCATCCTGGTATGGAACATGGGACTGAAGCTATGGACTAATTCTAAAAAACTCTTTGCAACACCAAAGTTCACCATCTCTACTATGAAACTGATATCAGAACTGTACTCATGTTTTCTTGTATAATTATCTTTTAACCAATACTTTCTCTTTTCTTTTTAAATAAATTTTAGTTTAGTTAATAAGAATTGTCTGAAAAGCATGTATTTGGGTAAGATCTGAAATATCCATTAACTTGGGTGATAATGTGTGTCAGATCATTTGGGATTTGCAGAACGTTCATATTTGACTTGACTGTCTGGCAAGAAGCCCAAGCCTGGGTTACTTTAAGGGAACTGTATTTTGACTTCTGTGCAACCAGTAAGGTATTGTAGAAGCTATTCTTTTGCTAGCTGGGTGGATATAAGTATTGAATAACCACCAGTTTTAGGGATTGTCTGCCCCTTTCTTTGCAGTTTGCCTTAATGGAGTAACCTCAATTTGAGTAACCGCAATGCTCAGCGTGGCCGCCCCGGCACCTTGGTCATAGACTCTCACTCAGGGTGCTTTCTATATCAGCTCTGACTCATCAGGTCTCTCTCCTCTTTAGGGCGCAGATGTCCTCTTTTAAATCCAATTAGGTGTAAGATGATGAGTCATGTGTACTGGCCTATTTCCTTTTAACATGCCGGTGTCCCTCTGTGACACTCAGAAAAATGTTTGTTTGGCAAGACCTATTTTCCATAAAACCTCGTTGATTGGGATTAATTGTATTTTCATCTTTTAATACTTTATTGATTGAATGCTGTATCAGATTTTCCATGATTTTTTCAGAGATTGGTAGATATAATTACCAATGTCTTTTTTTAATAAAGGCACAAAATTAGCACTCCTCCACTCTTCTGGAATTTCCCCAGTTTTCCAAGGTTTATTAAAAAATTAATATCAGCAGAACAGAGATCGCCTCAGCCAGCTAAGGAGATGCACATTGGAAAACATAATGCACATTGGAAAACACAATCCCAACTTAATGACAGGTTTCAGAGTAACAGCCGTGTTAGTCTGTATTCGCAAAAAGAAAAGGAGTACTTGTGGCACCTTAGAGACTAACCAATTTATTTGAGCATAAGCTTTCGTGAGCTACAGCTCACTTCATCGGATGTGTCAAGGTTCCTCCCCCACTCTGAACTCTAGGGTATAGATGTGGGGACCTGCATGAAAAACCTCCTAAGCTTATCTTTACCAGCTTAGGTCAAAAACTTCCCCAAGGTACAAAATATTCCCCCCCATTGTCCTTGGACTGGCCGCTACCACCACCAAACTAATACTGGTTACTGGGGAAGAGCTGTTTGGACGCGTCTTTCCCCCCAAAATACTTCCCAAAACCCTGCACTCCACTTCCTGGACAAGGTTTGGTAAAAAGCCTCACCAATTTGCCTAGGTGACTACAGACCCAGACCCTTGGATCTTAAGAACAATGAACAATCCTCCCAACACTTGCACCCCCCCTTTCCTGGGAAATGTTGGATAAAAAGCCTCACCAATTTGCATAGGTGACCACAGACCCAAACCCTTGGATCTGAGAACAATGAAAAAGCATTCAGTTTTTTACAAGAAGACTGTTAATAGAAAATAGAAGTAAATAGAAATAAAGAAATCCCCCCTGTAAAATCAGGATAGTAGATATCTTACAGGGTAATTAGATAAAAAAACATAGAGAACCCCTCTAGGCAAAACCTTAAGTTACAAAAGAGATACAGACAGAAATAGTTATTCTATTCAGCACAATTCTTTTCTCAGCCATTTAAAGAAATCATAATCTAACACATACCTAGCTAGATTACTTACTAAAAGTTCTAAGACTCCATTCCTGGTCTATCCCTGGCAAAGACCAGCATACAGACAGACACAGACCCTTTTCTTTCTCTCCCTCCTCCCAGCTTTTGAAAGTATCTTGTCTCCTCATTGGTCATTTTGGTCAGGTGCCAGCGAGGTTACCTTTAGCTTCTTAACCCTTTACAGGTGAGAGGAGCTTTCCCCTGGCCAGGAGGGATTTCAAAGGGGTTTACCCTTCCCTTTATATTTATGACAGATGCATACTGTGGAAAGTGTAGAAGATCTTTTTATACACACAAAGCATGAAAAAATACCTCCTCCCACCCCACTCTCCTGCTGGTAATAGCTTATCTAAAGTGATCACTCTCCTTACAATGTGTATGATAATCAAGGTGGGCCATTTCCAGCACAAATCCAGGGTTTAACAAGAACGTTTTGGGGTGGGGTGGGGGGGTAGGAAAAAACAAGGGGAAATAGGCTTGAATAGAGACTGGGAGGGGCTAAGTCATTATGCAAGGTAACCTAAGTTAATTGTATCCAATTTGCAAATGAATTCCAATTCAACAGTTTCTCGCTGGAGTCTGGATTTGAAGTTTTTTTGTTGTAATATCACAACTTTCATGTCTGTAATCGCGTGACCAGAGAGATTGAAGTGTTCTCCGACTGGTTTATGAATGTTATAATTCTTGACATCTGATTTGTGTCCATTTATTCTTTTACGTAGAGACTGTCCAGTTTGACCAATGTACATGGCAGAGGGGCATTGCTGGCACATGATGGCATATATCACATTGGTGGATGGGCAGGTGAACAAGCCTCTGATAGTGTGGCTGATGTTATTAGGCCCTGTGATGGTGTCCCCTGAATAGATATGTGGGCACAGTTGGCAACGGGCTTTGTTGAACTACAATACCCACCTGTGGAAGTGAAGAAACAGATTGATAGAGCCAGAAGAGTTCCCAGAAGTCACCTACTACAGGACAGGCATAACAAAGAAAATAACAGAACGCCACAAGCCATCACCTTCAGTCCCCAACTAAAACCCGTCCAACGCATTATTAAGGATCTACAACCTATCCTGAAGGATGACCCAACACTCTCACAAATCTTGGAAGACAGGCCAGTCCTTGCCTACAGACAGCCCCCCAACCTGGAGCAAATACTCACCAGCAACCACACACCACACAACAGAACCACTAACCGAGGAACCTATCCTTGCAACAAAGCCCGTTGCCAACTGTGCCCACATATCTATTCAGGGGACACCATCACAGGGCCTAATAACATCAGCCACACTATCAGAGGCTTGTTCACCTGCCCATCCACCAATGTGATATATGTCATCATGTGCCAGCAATGCCCCTCTGCCATGTACATTGGTCAAACTGGACAGTCTCTACGTAAAAGAATAAATGGACACAAATCAGATGTCAAGAATTATAACATTCATAAACCAGTCGGAGAACACTTCAATCTCTCTGGTCACGCGATTACAGACATGAAAGTTGTGATATTACAACAAAAAAACTTCAAATCCAGACTCCAGCGAGAAACTGTTGAATTGGAATTCATTTGCAAATTGGATACAATTAACTTAGGTTACCTTGCATAATGACTTAGCCCCTCCCAGTCTCTATTCAAGCCTATTTTCCCTTGTTTTTTCCTACCCCCCCACCCCACCCCACCCCACCCCACCCCAAAAAGTTCTTGTTAAACCTTGGATTTGTGCTGGAAATGGCCCAACTTGATTATCATACACATTGTAAGGAGAGCGGTCACTTTAGATAAGCTATTACCAGCAGGAGAGTGGGTTTGTGTGGGGGGGGGGTGAGAAAACCTGGATTTATGCTGGAAATGGCCCAACTTGATTATCATACACGTTGTAAGGAGAGTGATCACTTTAGATAAGCTATTACCAGCAGGAGAGTGGGGTGGGGGGAGGTATTTTTTCATGCTTTGTGTGTATAAAAAGATCTTCTACACTTTCCACAGTATGCATCCGATGAAGTGAGCTGTAGCTCACGAAAGCTTATGCTCAAATAAATTGGTTAGTCTATAAGGTGCCACAAGTAATCCTTTTCTTTTTACAATCCCAACTATGTATACAAATTGATGGGATCTAAATTAGCTGCTACCACTCAAGAAAGAGCTCTTGGAGTCATTGTGGATAGTTTTCTGAAAGCATCCACTCAATGTACAGCAGCAGTCAAAAGAGTGAAAAGAATGTTAGGAAAGGAATAGATAATAAGACAGAAAATATCATAATGCCACTATATAAATCTATGTTATGCCCACACCTTGAATGTTGCATGCGGTTTTGGTCACACTATCTGAAAGAAGATATATTAGAATTGGAAAAGGTACAGAGAAGGGCAACAAAAATGATTAAGGGTGTGGAACAGTTTCCATATTAGGAAAGATGAAAAAGACTGGGGCTTTTCAGCTTGGAAAAGAGACAACTAAGAGGGGACATGGTAGAGGTCTATAAAATCGTGAATGGTTTGGAGAAAGTGAATAATGAAGTGTTATTTGCTCCTTCCCATAACACAAGAACCCAGGTTTCAGAGTAGCAACTGTGTTAGTCTGTATTCGCAAAAAGAAAAGGAGTACTTGTGGCACAAGTACAAGAACCCAGGGGTCACCAAATGAAATTAATAGGCAGCAGGTTTAAAACACACAAAAAGAAGTACTTCACACAATCCACAGTCAACCTGTAGAACTCTTTGACAGGAGATGCTGTGAAGGCCAAAAGTATAACTGGGTTCAAAAAAGAATTAGATAAGTTCATGGAAGAGAGGTCCATCAATGGCTATTAGCCAAGATAGCAGGGATGCCACCGCATGCTCTGATTGTCCCTAGCCTCTGATTGCTAGAAGCTGGGCTTGGATGACAGTGGATTGCTCAATGACACTCAATGATTGCAAGTTCTGTTCATTCCCTCTGAAGCACCTGGCATTGGCCCATGTAGGAAGACAGGACACTTGGCTAGATGGAACATTGGTCTGACCAATGTTTATGTTTAGGTAACTCTTTTAGGACTCTTGTGTGCGAATTATCCCAATGTCCATATTTGAAAATGTTTATCCCCAGTAGATGCTGTTTAACATCCTCCTTAATTACAAATGGACTGGAAAGTACTTCATCATTCTCATATAATATGATTACATCATTCTGCTTCTTTCCGAATACAGAACAGAACTATTTATTGAACACTTCTGCCTTTCCTGAAACATTATTAACAATTTTACAGTCTTCATCTAATAATGGGATTATCCCATTGCTAGGATTTCTTTTGCTCCCAATATACTTTAAAAACTCCTCCTTATTGTCCTTAGCCCTGCCAGCCATGGATGTTCATGTGATGTCTTTAGCTTCCCTTATCAATTTTCTACACTTAATAAGTTCCAGTTTATATCAATTGCTAACTACTTCTCCATTTTTCCATTTGATGTATTTTTTTATATTTCTAATTGCTGCTGTCACTTCCCCTCTTAACCAATATGGGCTTCCCCTCTTAACCAATATGGGGCGCTTTTCTTGACCTGCTGCTCACAAACCGGGTAGAATTAGTGGGGGAAGCAAAAGTGGATGGGAATCTGGGAGGCAGTGACCATGAGTTGGTTGAGTTCAGGATCCTGACGCAGGGAAGAAAGGTAAGCAGCAGGATACGGACCCTGGACTTCAGGAAAGCAGACTTCGACTCCCTCAGGGAACGGATGGCCAGGATCCCCTGGCGGACTAACATGAAGGGGAAAGGAGTCCAGGAGAGCTGGCTGTATTTCAAGGAATCCCTGTTGAGGTTACAGGGACAAACCATCCCGATGAGTCGAAAGAATAGTAAATATGGCAGGCGACCAGCTTGGCTTAATGGTGAAATCCTAGCAGATCTTAAACATAAAAAAGAAGCTTACAAGAAGTGGAAGGTTGGACATATGACCAGGGAAGAGTATAAAAATATTGCTCGGGCATGTAGGAATGATATCAGGAGGGCCAAATCGCACCTGGAGCTGCAGCTAGCAAGAGATGTCAAGAGTAACAAGAAGGGTTTCTTCAGGTATGTTGGCAACAAGAAGAAAGCCAAGGAAAGTGTGGGCCCCTTACTGAATGAGGGAGGCAACCTAGTGACAGAGGATGTGGAAAAAGCTAATGTACTCAATGCTTTTTTTGCCTCTGTCTTCACTAACAAGGTCAGCTCCCAGACTGCTGCGCTGGGCATCACAAAATGGGGAAGAGATGGCCAGCCCCCTGTGGAGATAGAGGTGGTTAGGGACTATTTAGAAAAGCTGGACGTGCACAAGTCCATGGGGCCGGACGAGTTGCAGCCGAGAGTGCTGAAGGAATTGGCGGCTGTGATTGCAGAGCCATTGGCCATTATCTTTGAAAACTCGTGGCGAACCGGGGAAGTCCCGGATGACTGGAAAAAGGCTAATGTAGTGCCAATCTTTAAAAAAGGGAAGAAGGAGGATCCTGGGAACTACAGGCCAGTCAGCCTCACCTCAGTCCCTGGAAAAATCATGGAGCAGGTCCTCAAAGAATCAATCCTGATGCACTTGCATGAGAGGAAAGGGATCAGGAACAGCCAGCATGGATTCACCAAGGGAAGGTCATGCCTGACTAATCTAATCGCCTTTTATGATGAGATTACTGATTCTGTGGATGAAGGGAAAGCAGTGGATGTATTGTTTCTTGACTTTAGCAAAGCTTTTGACACGGTCTCCCACAGTATTCTTGTCAGCAAGTTAAGGAAGTATGGGCTGGATGAATGCACTATAAGGTGGGTAGAAAGCTGGCTAGATTGTCGGGCTCAACGGGTAGTGATCAATGGCTCCATGTCTAGTTGGCAGCCGGTATCAAGTGGAGTGCCCCAAGGGTCGGTCCTGGGGCCGGTTTTGTTCAATATCTTCATAAATGATCTGGAGGATGGTGTGGATTGCACTCTCAGCAAATTTGCGGATGATACTAAACTGGGAGGAGTGGTAGATATGCTGGAGGGGAGGGATAGGATACAGAAGGACCTAGACAAATTGGAGGATTGGCCCAAAAGAAATCTGATGAGGTTCAATAAGGATAAGTGCAGGGTCCTGCACTTAGGATGGAAGAATCCAATGCACCGCTACAGACTAGGGACCGAATGGCTAGGCAGCAGTTCTGCGGAAAAGGACCTAGGGGTGACAGTGGACGAGAAGCTGGATATGAGTCAGCAGTGTGTCCTTGTTGCCAAGAAGGCCAACGGCATTTTGGGATGTATAAGTAGGGGCATAGCGAGCAGATCGAGGGACGTGATTGTTCCCCTCTATTCAACATTGTTGAGGCCTCATCTGGAGTAGTGTGTCCAGTTTTGGGCCCCACACTACAAGAAGGATGTGGATAAATTGGAGAGAGTCCAACGAAGGGCAACAAAAATGATTAGGGGTCTAGAACACATGACTTATGAGGAGAGGCTGAGGGAGCTGGGATTGTTTAGCCTGCAGAAGAGAAGAATGAGGGGGGATTTGATAGCTGCTTTCAAGTACCTGAAAGGGGGTTCCAAAGAGGATGGCTCTAGACTGTTCTCAATGGTAGCAGATGACAGAACGAGGAGTAATGGTCTCAAGTTGCAGTGGGGGAGGTTTAGATTGGATATTAGGAAAAACTTTTTCACTAAGAAGGTGGTGAAACACTGGAATGCGTTACCTAGGGAGGTGGTAGAATCTCCTTCCTTGGAGGTTTTTAAGGTCAGGCTTGACAAAGCCCTGGCTGAGATGATTTAACTGGGAATTGGTCCTGCTTTGAGCAGGGGGTTGGACTAGATGACCTTCAGGGGTCCCTTCCAACCCTGATATTCTATGATTCTACAGCCCCTGTGTAACCAACCGCCCTCCTCCCCAAGTTCCATAGCCTCCACACCCAGACGCCCAAGAATGCGGTGGGGGGGCCTCCGGCCAACCAGCCACTCCACCACAGAGGATTGCCCAAAAAACAGAAGGCTCGCATTCAATAAATTTTAAGTTGTAAACTTTTAAAGTGCTGTGTGGCATTTTCCTTCCCTCCTCCACCACCCCTCCTGGGCTACCTTGGTAGTCATCCCCCTATTTGTGTGATGAATGAATAAAGAATGCATGAATGTGAAGCAACAATGACTTTATTGCCTCTGCAAGCAGTGATCGAAGGGAGGAGGGGAGGGTGGTTAGCTTACAGGGAAGTAGAGTGAACCAAGGGGCGGGGGGGTTTCATCAAGGAGAAACAAACAGAACTTTCACACCGTAGCCTGTCCAGTCATGAAACTGGTTTTCAAAGCTTCTCTGATGCGTACCGCGCCCTCCTGTGCTCTTGTAACTGCCCTGGTGTCGGGCTGCGTGTAACCAGCAGCCAGGCGATTTGCCTCAACCTCCAACCCCACCATAAACGTCTCCCCCTTACTCTCACAGATATTGTGGAGCGCACAGCAAGCAGTAATAACAGTGGGAATATTGGTTTTGCTGAGGTCTAAGCGAGTCAGTAAACTGCACCAGCGCGCCTTTAAACGTCCAAATGCACATTCTACCACCATTCTGCACTTGCTCAGCCTGTAGTTGAACAGCTCCTGACTACTGTCCAGGCTGCCTGTGTACGGTTTCATGAGCCATGGCATTAAGGGGTAGGCTGGGTCCCCAAGGATAACTATAGGCATTTCAACATCCCCAACAGCTATTTTCTGGTCTGGGAATAAAGTCCCTTCCTGCAGCTTTTGAAACAGATCAGAGTTCCTGAAGATGCGAGCGTCATGGACCTTTCCCGGCCATCCTACGTTGATGTTGTGATCCACCTTGTGATCCACCAGAGCTTGCAGCACTATTGAAAAGTACCCCTTGCGGTTTATGTACTCGCCGGCTTGGTGCTCCGGTGCCAAGATAGGGATATGGGTTCCGTCTGTGGCCCCACCACAGTTAGGGAATCCCATTGCAGCAAAGCCATCCACTATGACTTGCACATTTCCCAGGGTCACTACCCTTGATATCAGCAGATCTTTGATTGCGTGGGCTACTTGGATCACAGCAGCCCCCACAGTAGATTTGCCCACTCCAAATTGATTCCCAACTGACCGGTAGCTGTCTGGTGTTGCAAGCTTCCACAGGATTATCGCCACTCGCTTCTCAGCTGTGAGGGCTGCTCTCATCTTGGTATTCATGCACTTCAGGGCAGGGGAAAGCAAGTCACAAAGTTCCAAGAAAGTGCCCTTACGCATGCGAAAATTTTGCAGCTACTGGGAATCGTCCCAGACCTGCAACACTAAGCGGTCCCACCAGTCTGTGCTTGTTTTCCGAGCCCAGAATTGGCGTTCCACAGCATGAACCTGCCCCATTAGCACCATGATGCATGCATTGGCAGGGCCCATGCTTTGAGAGAAATCTGTGTCCGTGTCCTGATCACTCACGTGACCGTGCTGACGTCGCCTCCTCGCCCGGTATCGCTCTGCCAGGTTCTGGTGTTGCATATACTACTGGATAATGCGTGTGGTGTTTAATGTGCTCCTAATTGCCAAAGTGAACTGAGCGGCCTCCATGCTTGCCTTGGTATGGCATCCGCACAGAAAAAAGGCGCGGAACGATTGTCTGCCATTGCTCTGACGGAGGGAGGGGCGACTGATGACATGGCTTACAGGGTTGGCTTACAGGGAATTAAAATCAACAAAGGGGGTGGCTTTACATCAATAAGTATTTCAGGCAGGACTTCACGGAGGGTTCTAATAAGAAATGGTGCACCTAAGTAATTGTTCTTATTGGAACAAGCAGGTTGGTCTGGCCTCTGATTGATACATGGCTAGATTTACCTCGCTGCACCTTCTCTGTGAGTGACTGCAGTGTGACCTAGAGGAATGAGTCCCCTAGACGGGGTGGGGAGGAAGCAAATGAGTACAAAACAAATCTGGTCTATTTCTTGTTTTGATCCACTCCATCTATCTTTTACATCTTTGGCTGGCAGCAGACCGTGCAGAAGGACTACAAGCCACCCACATCTCATGGCTGCTCGGCAGAAGATGGTGCTAGCCATTCTCATCTCTTGCCTGCCTGACAGAAGATGGTACAGTAGGACTGCTAGCAATCTGTATCGCCTGCCTGCTCACCATAAGATGGTTCAATAGGACTGACTGCAGGACTAAAGAGAATGACCTGGTCAAGTCACTTCTAATGTAGTCCCTACACCTATGTCTGCCCAGGTGCTCCTGGTCAACATGGCCAGGAGCACCTTGGACATGATGATGACGGCTACTAGTCCTATTGCACCGTCTGCTGCCACAAGGCAATGGGTTGCTGCTGCTGTGTAGCAATGCAGTACCACGTCTGCCAGCACCCAGGAGACATACGGTGACGGTTACCTGAGTGGGCTCCGTGCTTGCTGTGGTATGGTGTCTGCACAGGTAACTCAAGAAAAAAGGTGCGAAACAATTGTCTGCTGCTGCTTTCACGGAGGGAGGGAGGGAACGGGGGCCTGACGATATGTACCCAGAACCACCCGCGACAATGTTTTAGCCCCATCAGGCATTGGGATTTCAACCCAGAATTCCAATGGGCAGTGGAGACTGCGGGAACTGTGGGATAGCTACCCACAGTGCAACACTTCGGAAGTCGATGCTTGCCTCGGTACTGTGGAAGCGCTCCGCCGAGTTAATGCACTTAATGCACTTAGAGCATTTTCTGTGGGGACACACACACTCGAATATATAAAACCGATTTCTAAAAAACCGACTTCTACAAATTCGACCTAATTTTGTAGTGTACACATACCCTACGTCATGTCAAGTTATGCTTTCACCATTAATTCAGTATGGCCACACCAATTTGGCACCATCCCAACAACAAGGAGCTGCATGTGATTCTCAGTGACGACCCCATCTCAACCCCCAAGAGCAGCGTGGATACCTCCGAGGAGTCAGGTCCTGGGCCACTGCAGGCAATCCTGAGCAGGAGGTCTGGGATGAGGCAGAGGCGAAGGAGAATGGGAGACAGGCGAGTGAGAGATCCATTGTGCCGGAGAGCCAGGAGCTGTTTGTAACCCCAAAGCTGGGAATGGGTGACAGGGAATGAATCACCTGATGATTACCTGTTCTGTTCATTCCCTCTGAGGCACATGGCATTGGCCACTGTTGGAAGACAGGATACTGGGCTAGATGGACCTTTGGTCTGACCCTCTATGGCCATTTTTATGTTCTTATGAGGAGTCCAGCCAGTGACAGTACAGCAGCATGGCCAAGCATGATGCTGGGGAAGGAACCTCTGGTGAGTATGCAACTCCAATTAACATTTTGGGGTCATATGTTCTTATATGCTATTTTTTATTTAAAAAAACCAGGTTGAGATAGAGTGGCTATCTGCTTCCCAGTGGCTGCACCAGCTAGGCAGAGGGTGCCCTATGAAAAAGATTGTGTATATACACAGGGATGTCCCAGGAATCTTCCATAGCTTTCCTGGAGGTAGTCTGCAATCTATTGTAGAAGGTTTCTGGGAAGGATTGCCTTATTTCTTCCACCATGGTAGGACACTTTGCCATGCCACTCCAGTATTAATTCAGCTAGTATCATCACAGTACACAGCATAGCAGCATAAGGACCTGGTCTGAACCAGACTCATACAGCAGCTGTTCTCTTGCCGCCTCTGTTACTCTCAGGAGAATGATATCAACTAGAGTCACTTATGGGAGACGGAGGTAGTTTCCATTTAAATTGCTCAAACCACAAACAATAGTGTCTGTGCCCCCCACTTGTGATTTTCCGCTCCTTTCCCCATGCTTTACAATACATGGCCATAGTTTGAGTGGCAGGTGTCAGTGCTGACCACAGAAAGTGCAAGCCTTGGGCAGGTGGGATGTGGGGACATGGGCCCGGGGCTGCTCTCTAGCACCCCATCCCTTGCCCCCACCTAGGGCAGGTGGAGCGTCTGGGCCTCCACACACTATCCGGGTCTCTCTCGGAGGCTCTTAACACTGCCTGGGCCCAGCTTCTGAACTGGGCTGGGGGCGGTGCGGGAGGGAGGGGCGTGCCTTGGATGCTGGAGAGCAGCAGTGGCAACAGGACAGGAGGGTAAGGAAAATGTTGTGGTAGCCATAAGCCACCGCAAGCACCCCCTCCCTCCCCCCAGTGCTGCCTCTGCCAAGGCTTGCAGTTTGGGAAGGAGAACACTGGTCCCCAACCTCCAGACAATATCCATGTTACAAAAGGGAGGTGGCATTGCCCCCTGGCCACCTCCAGTTCGGCCATGGGTTGCTCCCCGCCCCTGCAGATGGTCCGGCGCCCCTGTTCCCAAGCCATACTCACCAGAGCTGGGACATCAAATTGGTTTAATGAATACCTTGTAGAAATGAAAATGTTCTGTTTTACACTTGTGTGGATTCAGGGGGGTGATTTTTATATAGCAATTCTGCACTAGACCTTGGGTCTGCACTGACAATAGTTCCTTTGCGTTTTGCAGGTTTTACACATGAAAGTGTGTCCTTCAGCTCTTCCTCCACACCAGCGGAGATGCTCTCCCAGGTAAGACAAAGGCTAAAGAGAACATGTGAAGACTTGTTTAATGAGATAATGAACACCTCTGGGACAGTGGACACTGAGCAGAGGGTGTGCAGGATTGCTCTCTCTGAAAAACTGGACATGGACATTATGAGCAGGAAAGCAGCCCAGTAGAATGAGTGTGGCATGCAGCAGGTCATGCGTGGGATTCAGAAGGGACAAACAGACATGTTGAGACATTTTGTTGACCTTCAGGAGAAACACCTTGAGGCTTGACTCCCTCTTCAGCCCCCACAGAATGGCATTCTACATCACCGTATTCTCCCTGCCCCCCTCGTACACATTCCACTAGTCGATGGGGGCCAAAGCAATGTCCCTTCCGCTCAACCCCAAGGTAAGGTGCCAAGAATAACAGCCGCACGTACACTGATGTATGACAGGCGAGATCGCTTTGTTTTTAAAGAGATGTTTCCCCCCGCCCAGTTTTATTCCCCTGTATTTCCATGGTTTAATTCTTTGTCAAATCTTTCAGTGTCTATTTCTGTGTGTAATAAAAGTCCATGTCTTGAAAATGAAATTGTCTTACAGGGAAACTGAGGCTCTGGGGTTGAGGGATGTGCACATAGAATCATAGAATATCAGGGTTGGAAGGGACCCCTGAAGGTCATCTAGTCCAACCCCCTGCTCAAAGCAGGACCAATTCCCAGTTAAATCATCCCAGCCAGGGCTTTGTCAAGCCTGACCTTAAAAACTTCACACAGAGCCGGGGCTGTGGATAGACCTCAGAAGTCCTGGTTCCCATCCCCTCCATACTCTAACCCAGTGGCTCTCAACCTTTCCAGACTACTGTACCCCTTTCAATAGTCTCATTTGTCTTGTGTACCCGCAAGTTTCACCTCACTTAAAAACTAACAAAATCAGACGTAAAAATACAAAAGTGTCACAGCACACTATTACTGAAAAATTGCTTACTTTCTCATTTTTATAATTATAAAATAAATCATTTGGAATATAAATCTTGTCCTTAAATTTCAGTATATAGTATACAGAGCAGTATAAACAAATCATTGTCTGTGAAATTTTAGTTTGTATTGACTTCGCTAGTGCTTTTTATTTGCCTAGTTTTACAACAGGCTAGATATCTAGCTGAGTTGATGTATCCCTGGAAGACCTCCTGGGGTACACATAGCTCTGGTTGGGAACCACTGCTCTAACCAGTAGCCCACACTCCCTTCACTCATGGCAGCCACTGTTTTGGCCCCCAAGAGGGATGAGTTGCTGGGTTGCTGCCCATTCCCCAGGCACCAAATACACGTCCCCTCAATGGCTGTGCCTTAGGAGAGGCAAAGGGTTGAATGGCGTATTGGGTCGTCTCTCTGGCACTAGGCTGGGAGGCGGCTCTAGTGGAGGTCGATGGTGGGGGCTGAGAGTTATATTCAGAGCAAAGCAAGAGGTGTGTTTCCAAAATAACATTACTACACAGACAGCAAGCGCAGCAAGGTTCAGACTACGTGTAGGCACAATGCAGAAAAGCAGCACACTTTACTGTGTGTCATTAATAAAATGGATTTTCAAAGCTTCCCTGTGACACGCTGCTCCACATTGAGCTCTTCTTATAGCCCTGGTATCAGGCTGCTCAAAATTAGCAGAAAGCATATCCACCTTCATGCCCCACCCCTGTGGAAACTTCTTTCCCTTTGCTTCACAGATATTATGAAGCACACAATAGGAAGCTATAATGATGGGGATATTTTTTTCACAGAGGTCTTACCTAGTGAGAAAACTGCACCAGCGATCATCCAAATGGCCAAAGGCACATTCAACCACCATTCTGCACTTGCTGAGCCTATTGTTGAACTGGTCCTTGTTGCTGTCCAGGTGTCCAGCTGTGACAGGATCCCTGGAGTGCAACTTGGAACTGTGGGACTGCTGTGACCCCTTTACTCACTATTCTGGGTTGTCTCTCACAATGGCTTACTGGTGGCAAGCAGCAAACCCCTCCAGGTTCTGTTACCACTCAGTTCAACTGCATGTGGAGCCCCACACCCAGCTAGATTGCATGAATGCTCCCACAGCCACTCATGAATCACACAGAGAAAGGCACCAGAATAATCTGTCCCCAGCTCACAGCCTTGTATGGTAGGAATATACCATTTTGCAATGATCAAGATGCTTTCTTGAGCAATGCAAGTTCATTAATTGGTTTGCCACTTCATCAATGGAAAGTGGACATACACCACCCTTTGTAACCTGAGCAGATTTACCAAGCACTTCAAACTCATTGGTATGGATACACATTAAAATAAGTTTATTGATTACAAAAAGATAGATTTAAAGAATAGGCCAAAAATCAGAGTGGTTACCAAAATAAAATAAAATATAAGCATGCAGTCTAAACTCTCAACCTATAGACTGGGCAACATCTAGATTAAGCAATTTTTCTCACTCCATTGGATATTGAAGGTTGGTCAGTGTCTTTCCAGGGCTTTCCCTTTTAGCCTCAGGACCAGTATCTTCAGCTCCAGCATTCTCATTGCCTTCAGCAGAGGTGGAGGAGAAGAGGAAGGACGAAGAGTGGAACCACTGTGTTCTGTTTTATACCTTAATTCCATGTGCTTGGAAAACATAAGTCCAGGCATGTCTGGTGGGCATTGCTGAGTCACCATGCAAGGTTGAGCAATTCCCCTGGTGTGACCTTGTGCAAGTGAGTCATTGAATTGTAATTCTCTTGCTGGATAATGGCTGTTGATGGTTGTTCAACACCCACCCAGGTGTTGGTTAGCTCTCTTCTACTTGTCTCTGGGGATCTAATATCTGGGCAATTCCCCAACTCACAGCATATTTTAGTGACAACCATACAACACAGTCTCATAACTTCATATGCACCAATGATACACATATTTAGCTAGAACAATGACTTTCAGCAGATCCTTTCCCATGATACCTCACATGGCATGCTTTATATTAAATATCACTGTCAAGGTTCCTCCCCCACTCTGAACGCTAGGGTACAGATGTGGGGACCTGCATGAAAACATCCTAAGCTTATCTTTACCAGTTTAGGTCAAAAAGTTCCCCAAGGTACAAAATATTCCACCCTTTGTCCTTGGATTGGCCGCTACCACCACCAAACAAATACTGGTTACTGGGGAAGAGATGTTTGGAAACGTCTTTCCCCCCAAATACTTCCCAAAACCTTGCACCCCACTTCCTGGACAAGGTTTGGTAAAAAGCCTCACCAATTTGCCTAGGTGACTACAGACCCAGACCCTTGGATCTTAAGGGCAATGAACAATCCTCCCAACACTTGCACCCCTCCCCTTTCCTGGGAAATGTTGGATAAAAAGCCTCACCAATTTGCATAGGTAACCACAAACCCAAACCCTTGGATCTGAGAACAATGAAAAAGCATTCAGTTTTCTTACAAGAAGACTTTTAATAGAAATAGGAGTAAATAGAAGTAAAGAAATCCCCTCTGTAAAATCAGGATAGTAGATACCTTACAGGATAATTAGATTCAAAACATAGAGAATCCCTCTAGGCAAAAACTTAAGTTACAAAAAAGATACACAGACAGAAATAGTTATTCTATTCAGCACAATTCTTTTCTCAGCCATTTAAAGAAATCATAATCTAACACGTACCTAGCTAGATTACTTACTAAAAGTTCTAAGACTCCATTCCTGGTTTATCCCTGGCAAAGGCAGCATACAGACAGACAGAGACCCTTTGTTTCTCTCCCTCCTCCCAGCTTTTGAAAGTATCTTGTCTCCTCATTGGTCATTTTGGTCAGGTGCCAGCGAGGTTACCTTTAGCTTCTTAACCCTTTACAGGTGAGACGAGTTTTCCTCTGGCCAGGAGGGATTTCAAAGAGGCTTACCCTTCCCTTTATATTTATGACAATCACAATTATATATAAATTATGAATATGGGATTTACAGGGTGCTCCCCCAAAGTATAGAGTGTCACAACAGATTCAAGAACCATGGGAGTAAGGGATAGGCTGGATCTCCCAGGATCACTATTGGCATTTCAACATCACTTCAGTAGGCAGGGATTAAAAGCAGTCAAGCTAGGCTGATTGGGGATGCAACCACAGCTGGGGCCATGCCAATCAGGGCCCAGCTGGCCCTGATAAAAGGGCTGTGGGGCTAGGTGACAAGGGAGTCTCTCTCCAGCCCTGGAGGGAGAAGGGCTAGCTGCCTGAGAGGAAGGTACCTAAACTGCAGCGGGGCTGGGGAGCTCCAGCCTGGTAAAACCACAGGCTGCAGGCCTTGATGAAGGCTTACAGAGATACTGGGGCTGCAGAGATACAGCCTGGGAATAGGCAAAGGCAGCAGTCCTAACCTCCTTGCCAGTGATGAGTAGACATGACAGACTGCGGTTCACCCCAGTGAGTGGGGGGCTAGATGATGACCAGCAGTAGCCACTGAGGCAAGGTGGGTTTAGAGGGTTGGGGGTTCCCCTGGGAGGGGAGACCCAGAGCATGGACCCATGGCTAGGGCAGAACACTGAGGTAAAAGGCACTGGGGTCTGGGAGGGACACGGGGCCAGTGGCAGGCGAGACACTGGCCTGCACAGGATACTCCATATGCTGGAAAAGAGCTAATTCCTGGATGACCAGCAGGAGGCACTGTGCCGGTGAGTCATCACTTTGCTACAGACCTATATGGGTCTTTGGGGCCAAGCACAATAAAGGGGTCACTCCCAAGGGACTGCTTACAGTCTAGAGCAGGGGTCTCCAAACTACGGCCCACGGGCCAGATCCAGCCCGGGGCTTCCATTTGCCCGGCCCCCCAACCAACAGGGGAGAAGTGGCAAACAGCTGAGTAGGCATGCCAAGCAGGCTGGGGAGGGGCTGCCAGCAGCAGCTTATGAGGGGCGGCAGTACAGCTGAGCTGTGCGATGGGGTGAGTGCCCTTGGGAGCTGGGGTCCCCACAAAAGGGGAGCCAACTTGGGGGAGAGTCGTTGCTGCAGCTGAGCAGGTACAGGGAGAAGGAAACAGGCAGTATTTGTATGATACAGATGTGTGAGGTCTTTAGAAATAAAATTTAAAAAAAAGTGAAATAATTTTTAACGTATTGACAAATATTTTGTGTGATTTCACAGAACTTGCATCGATTAACTTTTATACCTGATTTAGAATTTAACGCAATGTTGACACAGAGTAGAATAGTGTTGTTTTTTAATGATTTTGCATATACTTAATTTCTTTCACAGTTGCTTCGGCCTGCGAAGCTCCTTCAAAAATCTAATATGGCCCTCGTCTCATAAAGTTTGGAGACCCCTGGGCTAGCGAATAGATCAGACGTTGTGGATCAGCCGAGCCCAGCCAATTCTTGCTTTTTCTTTTTATATCCACAGCATGGATGATTTAGTTGGGGATTGGTCCTGCTTTGAGCAGGGAGTTGGACTAGATGACCTCCTAAGGTCCCTTCCAACCCTGATATTCTATGATTCGCTCTAGTGACACGTTACTATCCGTAATGGAAAACGTTAGCAGGATACTCCTGATGTGTTGTATGCACCACAAAATGGCCGTAAGATATAGGCTACCCTTGTTGTGAGAATGCAGAAGTAATGGCAGTCATAGCCCCTGCTAATGGGGCTGCTGAGGAAGCTCAGGATCAGTAAGTATTGATGTACCTGGATGAGGAGGTGACTTTAAGCTATCAGAAATAGACTGATTGCCAGCAATTTTGGAGATGAGATGATCAGGGATGATAACAATTAACAGGAACAGTCAAATGGGGAAATCAATGAATATTGTCTTTTATTGTTATTTGTAGCTTATGGCCAAAGGCTGAATAGCCTGATTTTTGCTTACATTGTGTGACGTGAAAGGGATTTGTCTGCCGTAAGTGCACCTACATGCTGCTCATGTGTTTATTTCTTTGTGTTCCCTCTTTTGAACACTGGTTTTGGGATTACATAATTTAAGGTTTCTGTCTGGATTTCTACCTCAGTGACTTGGGTTTGGAAAACTGGTGTAGATGGGGATAGCAGACTTTCAACAGTTCAAGTCTGCAGTGTGTACAAACACAGCATGGAATGACTACATGTTCCAGCAGTAGCCACAAAATATTCTTTCAGATATGTCTGTTCTGTGCTATGTAAGGATTCCTCATCTGGCCAGAGAGTCCATCTTTACAACTTCTTTATACCGCCAAAGTAATGCAGAGGAATTAGAGTGGGGCTGAAGACCTGACCATAATATTAGCTGATCATGAGATCAATCATACCCTCAGAAACTAGTATCTGCACTCAAGAACTTCTTACTTTTTTTACTTATTTTTTATTGTTCTTCTCTCCATTCCCTCCCCTGTCTTTTTTTAATCAAGAATATTATCTGCTGGTAGGAAAGCATCAATTTATTGATCATCATAGTCTGTCTCCAGAGAGGGAAATTTTAGTTACTTATATTGTGGAGAAAAGGGATTGCACTTTCAAATGTCACTTAACTATGAAAGTTGAATTTAACCTTCACTTTATGATTTGGCACTAGTGAGGGAAGTAGGGATGTGTCTGATCTTGGCTGATGTGATGCTTTTGAGGGAGCTGCCAAAGCTGTTGACCTCATTGTTTGAGCCCTATGCTGCTTTATTTAACCAATGGCGCATGCGTGTGAGGTCTTGGCTATAATGGTACTCCCGGAGGAGTTGCTGTTGCTGCTCTCTTAGTTGAAGCTTGAAGGTTTTGAGGATGTGTGAGCGTCGGATGAGGCTGAGCAGTTCATGGCGCAGTCGCCAATTCTCTGCTTTCACCTGCTTGGTGTGCTGGATTAGACTGCGTACAGCTTCCTCTTCAGCTCTCTTGGCCAGAGACTGAACCTTCTGATGAGAGTCCAGCTCATATTTAGCTTTTACTTGCAGGAATCTGCTCTTGACCTTGTGCATTTGCTCTGAGTGCTGGATTTTTGTGACCAGCAGTTCTTTCTCCAGCTCCTTGATTCTGCTCAGCTGTTCCAACTGAAGATCCTTGAAGGGCTGCAAGTCTTCAACCTCCTTCTTCATAAGAGAATACTTTGTCTCCATCTCCATCAATTGGTTCCTCACTTCCTTCTCTTTAGCTGTGTACTGTGAGATCAATTCTTCCTTCTGCTTTCGGACCTCTGCCAGATCGAAGTGGTTCTGGTTGTTTAGTGTAATGATATCATTTTGGTGTTTCTGAGTATGTTTGCTTATATAGGTCATGTAGGCTTTGCTGTCCTCCCGAATCTTCTGGGCCTCCTTATCTAGGAACTCATTCTCCCACAGGAAGTGCTCTACTCGCTTCATGTACATGTGCACATGCTCAGTCAGGATCTTATATTCCTTCTCCAGATATTGCTCCCTCTCTTTGACAAACGGTTCTGTGCTGCTCCTTGCCTTGGATATATCATCTTCCTTTCTGTTTGCTCCTTGCTTACTTTTTCCAAAATCTTCAGCTTTTTGTTCTGGCTTCTCTTTCTTGGATGCCATGTTCAGTGCTGGGGTGCCAGGGGTACTAGCAAAATACAACAGCATGGGAGGTTATATATTGTAGGTGAAGAACTACGAACACATATTTTAAGGTTAGCTAACCCTTCTAGTCATAAATCTCCTGTTTTTAACTGATTGAAATGTTGGCAGACTTTAACTGGTTGGCCTGAAATTTTTCATGCTTGGTCTCTTATTCAGGATGAATTTGGGGTGGAGGAGCTGGGGGGAGGGGGAGGGAGGACAGAGTGTGTAGCCAGGACTAGAATAGCAGTACTGAGAGATATCAGGAGAGAGATGACTTGGGGAGAGTATGATTGGAATAACAGAGGGGCATAGGCTGAGCAGCATGATAGGGAGCCCAGGGCTGGAATAGCAGAGGGGCTGTGGGCCAGGACTGAGGGACTTTGGCAGAACTGTGTGAGTATGGGAGGATACATGAAATACTCTAAGGGTCAAATTCCCTGTGTGTGGAAAGGAAGGGAGTCACTGAGAACTAGAATGCTTCCAGGCATGTGAAGGAAGTAAGGCCCCAGGCTTCAGAGCACCAAGGGAGCCCCCAAAGGTCTGAAGCATATGTCTGAAAATCTCTGACCTCAATTGTTCTACCTTCTCTCCCACTCCTGAGCTCTTAATAAACCTTTGGGTAGTTTGTCACTGAACTCCCAGGAACGAGTAGGATAGTAACCTCCAACAGCTGGCCCCTAGGGGCTGTTAGCAGCTGTGCGGCCTTTGCCACGCAGTAAGCAGTTGAACACAGTGGTGTGATTGGACTCTCTTGAAAGTCATGTGTATCCAAGGTGACAGAATATTATGACATCACAGGGCAAGCGCTGTGTGTCCATGATGATGAATGGGAAGGGCCCAGTGCATAGTGCACCTACAGAGGTGCATAAATTACCACATAATTGTCTGTGTTGGAATATGCTGAATAATAATGCTCTAGATATCTGAGAATCTTAACTCTTCCTCCCATTCTTACACCCCCAGTCTAATTCTCATGATTGCAAATTAAACCCTCAAAACCTGACTTGTGTGCAATGACAGCTGTCTATATAAACCATTAGTCTCAATGGGGTGTTAACATTGAAGCCTAATAATATTTTAAATCTCAACATTGCTAAGTGCTTATATAAGTGACTGAAAGACATGGAGATATAAGGGTCCAACATGGATATTAAATGCAGTGTGGTGGATAATGTTATATTTTTATGTACCTATTTACAAAGATGACATTATCTCATTGTAATGCAGGAGGATGGTAAGAGTCAAACAAGGGCATTTGTTACAATACAGGGGAAATACTGGGGTCCTGTTATCATTTTAGATGGATGTTCCTGCTAAGAGCTTCTCCTTTTTGGATGGATATAATAGTAATAATTAAGAAGTTCAGTGGGACAGGTAGTTGCCTTTGAGTTTTGGTTCAGTGGGAAATGAGATGTTCAAATCCCTGTCCTTCAAATTTAAACTCATCTCTGATCCTTGCCCAAAAAGTGGGAGGAAAATCTCTGTTGCTTAAGTGTTATCTTGCCAAAAACAAAACAAAACTCCTGTTTTTTTTCCCCTGGTACTAAAAGCCAGAGCAGTCTCCTCCCTAGCAGAAAGACCTCCCATTTTCCCCAACAATTTCTACAATGCAGCCATGCATTTTCAGTAGTAAAATCTGAAGCACATTACACATTTGTAGGGTAGTGAAAAATGAACTGAATTTCCTGTGAAAGTAAATAAGGGGTACTACCCTGATTGTATTGTGCTGGCCTGAGATGGGGCAAAGTAAGGGAGACACAGCTAGTGACTGATGCATATGTCCGGTTTAGGACCTTATATCTATGCTATCTACCAGGAAACTGCCTTATGGCCTGAGCATTAAAATGTCTTTTTCTGAAATTTTGTTAGCTGCCCTACCTAGCCTTCCTCTTAATTAAAATATATATATATTATGGCAGACTGCTGGGTCTCTTATAGATAAGATAAAACCAGTTTCTAAGTAATCTAAAATCTTCACAGTTACTTGAATTGCTTTGAAATTTGCAGCATAAATGTGCATAGTATGGTGTGAAGTTATTGACTTGAACTGGGACCATATAGAACATTGCTACAACCAAGGTCCTGTAGTGGTACCAAATCTTGTATAAAGGGGGTCAAATAACGTGCCTAAGATAAGGTTATGGTTTGCTGGTTATGATTATGCTGTGTATATGTGTGTATCATTTTTGTAGTTGAAGTTATGAATATTGGTTCAATACTGTCTGTATTTCAAACTTATGCTATGCTTCTGGGTGACACCCTAGACAAGTTGATGTCAGCTCTGCCTAGCCTGCTTGATGGCCCATTAAGGACCATCAACTATACAACTGACCCACTGAGAGAAGACAGACACTCCTTGTGACTCAGCAAGGTATGCAGGGATATGCCTATGGACAGAACTCTGAGGTGTTTCCAGGCCATGTGATGGACAGCTTGTCATTGGAACAAAGAAAGAAAGACCACATGTCAAGAGATTATAAAAAGCTGCTGCAGCTCCTCCATCTTGTCTTCAATCCTGCTTCTTACCTCTGGAGGAGCTTTGCTACACTGAAGCTTTGAATGAAGGACTGAATGACCCAAGTGTGCCCTTGTTGCCTGAAGGCCAATGGCATTTTGGGATGTATACATAGGAGCATTGCCAGCAGATCGAGGGACGTGATCATTCCCCTCTATTTGACATTGGTGAGGCCTCATCTGGAGTACTGTGACCAGTTTTGGGCCCCACACTACAAGAAGGATGTGGAAAAATTGGGAAACCTCCAGTGGAGGGCAACAAAAATGATTAGGGAATTGGAGCATATGATTTATGAGGAGAGGCTGAGGGAACTGGGATTGTTTAGTCTGTGGAAGAGAAGAATGAGGGGGGATTTGATAGCTGCTTTCAGCTACCTGAAAGGGGGTTCCAAAGAGGATGGGTCTAGACTGTTCTCAGTGGTAGCGGATGACAGAACGAGGAATAATGGTCTCAAGTTGCAGTGGGGGATGTTTAGGTTGGATATTAGGAAACTTTTTCACTAGGAGGGTGGTGAAACACTGGAATGCATTACCTCGGGAGGTGGTGGAATCTCCTTCCTTAGATATTTTTAAGGTCCGGCTTGACAAAGCCCTGGCTGGGATGATTTAGTTGGGGATTGGTCCTGCTTTGTGCAGGGGGTCAGACTAGATGACCTCCTGAGGTCCCTTCCAACCCTGATATTCTATGAAGCCCTGCCCCCTGTGAGGGGGCAGAGTCTGAGTCTCCTCTGTACCGTCTCATGTGTTCTAGGATCTGGGAGTCCCTGCTCCTCTGAGGGTGTCTGAGCCCCTCTCTCTGCCCCCCTCCCCATGTAAGCCAGGATCTGGGGAAATCCTGCTTCTCTGGGTTTCTCTGTGGAAACCCTGCTTCTTTGAGCTGAGAACAGGTATGCTGAAATCATGCACCAAGAACACACGGCTGGGACTGGGGGTCAGGTGTTTAGAATGGGCATGTTTGATGTGTATCACAGGGTCTTCAGCACTGGGGAGGAAGGAAAGGAACACACACTGATATGAATGGAGCCATTCATGTGTCTCCTAGCTAGTGTTTTAGAATATATTCATCTACATGTGGTGTTCTCATTCAGATGAGAATATTTAAGTGAGATGAATGAGCTATTTTACACCTCTGAACCTCCTCTGCTGCAGTTGGATGTGTAGAGTCCCTTCCCTCCATCCTTACTAAAATGTCTCCCTTTCAGTATTATCCTGTACTGGGTACGTGGATATAGACTCAGGCTATGTCTACACAACAAAATTAAGTTGACCTATGTTACGACATACAGCTTCCACAATAATTAAGTCAATTTTGCATGTCCACACTACGCTCCTTGTGTTGGTGCGCATCCTCACTAGCAGCACTTGCATCGATGCAGAGAGCAGTGCACTGTTAGAGCTAGTGACAATGTAGAATTCAGGCCTGTATATCCACCTGAGATAGAATTTTGCGTTTCATTTGCCCATTTGATTTTTGATATGGGGGAGGGATAGCTCAGTGGTTTGAGCATTGGCCTGCTAAACCAAGGGTTGTGAGTTCAATCCTTGAGGGGGCCATTTAGGGACATGGGGCAAAAATTGGGGATTGGTCCTGCTTTGAATCATAGAATATCAGGGTTGGAAGGGACCCCTGAAGGTCATCTAGTCCAACCCCCTGCTCGAAGCAGGACCAATTCCCAGTTAAATCATCCCAGCCAGGGCTTTGTCAAGCCTGACCTTAAAAACTTCCAAGGAAGGAGATTCCACCACCTCCCTAGGCAACGCATTCCAGTGTTTCACCACCCTCTTAGTGAAAAAGTTTTTCCTAATATCCAATCTAAACCTCCCCCACTGCAACTTGAGGCCATTACTCCTCGTTCTGTCATCTGCTACCATTGAGAACAGTCTAGAGCCATCCTCTTTGGAACCCCCTTTCAGGTACTTGAAAGCAGCTATCAAATCCCCCCTCATTCTTCTCTTCTGCAGGCTAAACAATCCCAGCTCCCTCAGCCTCTCCTCATAAGTCATGTGTTCTAGACCCCTAATCATTTTTGTTGCCCTTCGCTGGACTCTCTCCAATTTATCCACATCCTTCTTGTAGTGTGGGGCCCAAAACTGGACACAGTACTCCAGATGAGGCCTCACCAATGTCGAATAGAGGGGGACTATCACGTCCCTCGATCTGCTCGCTATGCCCCTACGTATACATCCCAAAATGCCATTGGCCTTCTTGGCAACAAGGGCACACTGCTGACTCATATCCAGCTTCTCGTCCACTGTCACCCCTAGGTCCTTTTCCGCAGAACTGCTGCCTAGCCATTCGGTCCCTAGTCTGTAGCGGTGCATTGGATTCTTCCGTCCTAAGTGCAGGATCCTGCACTTATCCTTATTGAACCTCATCAGATTTCTTTTGGCCCAATCCTCCAATTTGTCTAGGTCCTTCTGTATCCTATCCCTCCCCTCCAGCGTATCTACCACTCCTCCCAGTTTAGTATCGTCCGCAAATTTGCTGAGAGTGCAATCCACACCATCCTCCAGATCATTTATGAAGATATTGAACAAAACCGGCCCCATCTCAAGGCAAGATCAAGCAACCAGTTGGAAGAGGGTTGGGGGCAGGGAATGTATAAAACACTAAAGCCAAAGGTTTCAGAGTGGTAGCCATATTAGTCTGTATCAGCAAAAACAATGACGAGTCCTTGTGGCATCTTAGAGACTAACAAATTTATTTGGGCATAAGCTTTCATGGGCTAAAACCCACTTCATCAGATGCATGGAGTGGAAAATACAGTAGAGAGGTATAAATACACAGCATATGAAAAGATGGGAGTTGCCTTACCAAGTGGGCGGTTAGTGCTAATGAGCCAATTAAATTAAAGTGGAAGTGGGCTACTCTCAACAGTTGACAAGAAGGGGTGGAAATCCTTTTTGTAGTTCTAATGAGGCCAATATAATCAAGGTGGCCCATTTCAAATACTCAACAAGAAGGTGTGAGTCTCAGCAGGGGGAAATTAGTTTTTGTAGTGACCCATCCACTTCCAGGCTTTATTCAGGCCTAATTTGATGGTGTCCAGTTTGCAAATTAATTCCAGTTCTGCAGTTTCTTGTTGGAGTCTGTTTTTGAAGTGTTTTTTTTTTTTGATGAATTCTGATGAAGTGGGTTTTAGCCTGTGAAAGCTTATGCCCAAATAAATTTGTTAGTCTCTAAGATGCCACAAGAACTCCTCATTGTTTTTACTAAGGCCAAAGAAATGCCTGTCCCTGACTGAAATACAACCTCGGTCCTTATCCCTCCCATTGGATACAAAAGAGGTGGGACAAAGACCTCAGACTCATGACACCCCAAAACGGAACATGACCCTAAATTGTAAAGGTGAGACTAAGGGTGTGTACTAGAGGTATATTTATGCCTGCTAAAGAGGTGGGGAGGGAAACAAGGCTCTGTGGAGTAAGAGCTATGGATATGCTTGCTTGAAGCTAACCCCAATAAACATTGCATTGCCTGCACTTCAGACTTCTGGTCTTCTACTTTCTGTCTGCATGACAAGAACCAGGGGAGGGGGTGAAAGGAAAGCCCCCTAACATGCACCACTGATAGCTATCCAACTGTGCAACTCTCCACCATGTAGCACAAGGTGTTGTGGGAAGGGTTTGCAGTACATCATGGGGGCACTGAGTGGTGAAGGTGTGACTGGGCACATGGGTTCAACGTCCGATGATGCAGTTTTCTCCATCCCATCATTTCATGGGCATCCTATTATGTTTTGTGCCTCTTTTCAAAGCCTGTCTGCCATCTCTACGAGAAGCATGAATCCTACACTGCTCTTCAGTATTGTGATGAGCGTTACAAACACAACGCAATACTGATCCTGCAGTATTTTCAGAGCTGCAAGACTGAATATAATGATTCCTTGCAGGCTGCTTTGCTGTGCACCATGGAAACAAACAATTCAAGGTGGTTGTTGGCATTCACGGTGCAGCTGCACAAAGTGGACTACCAGTTCTGGGCCTGAGAAACAAGCACTGACTTTTGGGATCGTATTGTTATGCAGGTATGGGATGATGAGCAGTGGCTGCAGAACTTTTGAATGTGGAAGGCCACATTCCTGGAACTGTTTGTAGAGGCCAATTATTGGGCCAAGACCGAGACCAGAATTGCCCACCTGGGGAGTGGGAGGGCTGATGTTTACAATAAAGGGGAAATGGAAAAGGATCTCAGCGCTCACTCCTTGGGATGTAGGAGAGGTAAATGGGTGGTACTGCTTTGCTTTCTCTTCTGGCTAAGTCCCTGCTGCAATAAATGGTAATCTCGTAACCAAAGACTCCAGTCTCTGTGTGGTCCTGTGTGTTGGCTCGGCAAGCCCAATAATAGTGGGATCCTGGGCACCTCAACAAGAGGTACTATTGTGAGTGCATTAATTCCCCTTGATCCACACAAGTTACAAGCACTACATTCCCACTTCTGCTGGGATTCACAGAGCACAATGGCAGTCCCAGCTATGGTGAGTATGGCCTGGGAGGGTGGGGTGGCAGCTGGGCCAATAAGCAAGGGAGTTCACAGACATGAGGACATGCGGATATGGCAATTTAACTGAATACCGGCACCATTTTCCACAGGCTGTGGTGACTTTAGCTGAAATCTTACTCCTGAGGGTAAGGGATGCTGAAAGGGGACAGTTCCTGTATATGTCCAGCTGCAGACCAGGTCTATGTGCTGCTTGTCTGTGTACTGCAGTGGTGTCTGCAGAAGTGATTGCTGAGTGGTGAGGGAAAGTGTCCTACTGTGGCGGAAGAAATAAGGCAGCCCTTCCCAGAAACTTTCTGCAGAGGATTGAAGACTACCTCCAGGAAAGCATCCTTGAGATCTCCAAAGAGGATTCACAGGCCATCCTGGTACACCTAAACAAACTGTTCTGCAGGGCCCCCTCTGCCTAACTGTTGATAAGCAGATAGCAACTCTATCTCTATTGGTTATTTCACTACTTCTTGCGGCATGATTAAAAGAGAGTAAATGAACAGATGTGTCCCTGCAATATTAAAGCAAACTGGATACTTACCAGAGTTCCTTCCCCTGCATCAGGCTCGCCCATGCTGAACTGCTGGGAGTGGCTTGACTGCTTGAGTCAAAAAGAGGTTCTGACTTGCAGCGTCAATGGATCCCCCTGTCCCCGATTCTCCTCCTCTTCGGGGTTCACTACAGTGGCCTGTAACTCCAGCTTCACCAAAGTATCCATTGATCCCTTGGGGGTGGGAGTGGGGTCACCGCTGAGGATGGCATGCCGTGCCTTGTAGAAGCGGCAGGTCTGCAGCTCTGCACCAGAGTGACTGTTTGCCTCCCTTGCCTTCTGGTATGCCCTGTGCAGCTCCTTGATTTTCACATGGCACTGCTGCATGTCCCTCTTGTCGCCCTTCTCCCCAATGTCCTGAGCAATTTGCTAGTAGATATCAATTTTTCTAGGGCCGTAGTGGAGCTGTGCCTGCACAGCCTCTTCTCCTCACACACCTAGGAGATCCACCACCTCCTGTGTACTCCAGGCAGCAGCACGTTTGCAGCATGGAGCCAGCATGCTCAGTTGGGCGGTTGCTATGTGCACTCTCCATGCCAAGCAAACAAGAAAGGGAATTTAAAAGGGGCAGGGTGTGTTCTTGTTTACCTGGCTGCCAGCAGCAGAGTTCAAAATGGTGACCAGAGCGGTCATGGTGGATCATTGTGGGACACCTTCTGGAGGCCACTAAAGTCAACGTAATTTATGCAGTGTCTACACTGCTACTGCATTGACCTAACTATGTTAACTTAAGCGCTATGCCTCTCATGGAGGTGGAGTTATTAGGTCGGCATAGCGGGTGACTTACATGGGCCGGAGCAACATTGTAGTGTAGATGCTTACAGAGTTAGGTCGACGTACGCTGCCCTACATTGACCTAACTCTGTAGTGTAGACCAGGTCTCAGAGAATCATAGAAATGTAGATCTGGAAGTGATCTCAAGAAGTCATCAAGTCCAGCCTCCTGCATTAAGTCAGGACCCAGTAAACTGAGCCCGTCCCTGACAGGTGTTTGTCCAACCTGTTCTTAATAAGCACCAATGGTGAAGATGCCATAGCCTTCCTTGGAAGCCTATTCCAGAGCTTAACTATTCTTATAGTTAGAATGTTTTCCCTTATATCTAACCTAAATCTCCCTTGCTGCAGATTAAGCCTGTTACTTCTGGTTCTGCCTTCAGTGGACATAGAATCGTAGGGTTAGAAGGGATTACATGGGTCATCTAGTCTAACTCCTTGCCAAGATGCAGAATTGTTGTGTCCAAACCATCCCAGATAGATGGCTATCCAGACTCCTTTTGAAAACCTCCAGTAAAGAATTTTCCACAACCTCCCTAGGCAGTCTGTGGCACTGTCCTACTGTTCTTACAGTTAGGAAGTTTTTCCTGAGATTTAATCTAAATCTGCTATGCTGTAGTTTGAACCCATTGCCTCTTGTCCTGCCCTCTGCAAGAGAGAACAACTTTTCTCCATCTTTTCTATGGCAGTCTTTCAAGTATTTGAAGACTATCATGTTCCCCCTTAATCTCCCCTTTTCCAAACTAAACAACCCAGGTCCTTCAGCCTTTGCTCATACGACTTGCATTCCATCCTTTTGATCATCTTTGTTGCTCACCTCTGAATCCTTTCCAGTTTCTCTACATCATTTCTATACAGCTATGACCAAGGTTGGACACACTACTCCAGCTGAGGCCTAATTAGTGCCGAGTAGAGCAGTACTATCACCTCCTAGGACTTACACGCTATGCCTCTGTTAATGTAACCCAAAATTGGATTTGTTTTTTTTGCAACAACATCACATTGCTGACTCATGTTGAAGTTATGATCCACCACAACTCCCAGATCCTTGTCCACAGTGCTGCTGCCAAGTCAGTTAGCCCCCATTTTGTATTTGTTCATTTGTTTTTTTCTTCCCTAAGTGTGGCACTTTACATTTGTCTTTGTTGAATTTTATGGAGAACAACTGATTACCGTCCTCTTTATAACAGCCCTTAACATATTTGAAGACTGTTATTGGATTCCCTGTCAGTCTTCTCTTCTCACAACTAAACATGCCCAGTTTTTTTGACCTTTCCTCATAGGTCAACTTCTGTAAACCTTTTATCATTTTTGTTGCTCCCCTCTGGACTCTTTCCAATTTATCCACATCTTTCCCAAAATGTGGTGCCCATAAATGGACACAGTACTTCAGCTGAGCCTCACCAGTGCCAAGTTCTGTGGGACAATGACCTCCCATGTCTTACATATGACACTCCTGTTAAGACACCCCAGAATATATTAGCCTTTTTTCACAACCGCATCACATTGTTGATTCATATTCAATTTGTGATCCACTATAACCACAAGATTCTTTACAGCAGTACTCCCACCTAGACAGTTATTCTCCATTTTGTAGCTGCACATCTGAGTTTTCTTTCCTAAGTGAAATACTCTGCATTTGTCTTTATTGACTTTCATCTTGTTGATTTCAGACCAATTCTGCTATTTGTTGAGGTTGCTATGAATACTAATCCTGTTCTCAAAGTGCTTGCAACCCCTCCTGTATTGGCGTAATCTGCAAATTTTATGAACATCTGCTCCATTCCATTATGTGTCATTAATGAAAATATTGAATAATACCGGATGCAGGGATGACCTCTGCGCGACCCCATTCAATATGCCTTCCAAGTTTGACAATGAATCATTGATGACTACTATTTGAGTATGATCTTTCAACCAGTTGACCACTCACCTTATAGTAATTTCATCTGGACTGCATTTCCCTAATTTGCTTATGAGAATGTCATCTGGGACTGTGCCAAAAGCCTTATTGAAATCAAAATATATCACATCTATTGCTTCCGCCCATCTGCTATGACAGTAACCTTGGCAAAGAAGGAAATTAGGTTGGTTTGGCATGTTTTGTTCTTGACAAATGCATGCTGGCTATTCCTTGTATTCCTATTATCTTCTAGGTGCTTACAAATTGATTGTTTAATAATTTGTTCCAGTATCTTCCCAAGTATTCAAGTTAGGCTGACTGGTCTATAATTCCTCAGCTCCTGTTTGTTTCCCTTTTTAAAGATAGGTACTATGTTGTCCTTCTCCAGTCCTCTGGGACTGCTCCTTGAATTCACAAAGGTAATTGGTAACTGTTATGAGATTGCTCCAGCTAGTTCCTTAATATGAATTTCATCAGGCCCTGCTGACTATAATACATCTAAATAATCTTAAAGCTGTTACCCTATTTTGGCTTGTGTTCCTTCCCCCTTGTTAATATTAATTGTGTTGAATATCTGGTCATCATTAACCTTTTTAGTGAAGGCTAATGTAATATAGGCATTAAACACCTCAGCCTTTTTGCGGTCATCAGTTATTAGTGCTCCTTCCCCGCTAAGCAGAGGACCTACAATTTACTTCATCTTTCTCTAGCTCCTGATATATTTTAAAAAACCTCTTCCAATTTTCTTTTATGTTCCTTGCTAAATGTGCCTTAGCCTTTCTGATTTTGTCCCTATATGCTTGTGTTTTGCTTTTTGTACTCCTTCTTCGTCCATATTTTCACTTTTTATAGTGTTCCTTTTTGATTTTCAGGTAATTAAAGAGCACCTGATGGAACTATATTGGCCTCTTGCTTTCTATCTTTCCTTCTCATCTGAATAGCCTGCAATTTTGCCTTTAATATTGTCTCTTTGAGAAACTGCCAGCTCTCCTAAATTCCTTTATCCCTTAGATTTTCCTCACATGGGACCTTACCTACCAGTTCCCTGAGTTTGTTAATAGCTACGTTTTTGAAGTCCATTGTCCTTATTCTGCTGGTTTCACTCGTTCCATTCTTTAGAATCAAGAAATCTACTATTTCATGAAAAGAAAAGGAGTACTTGTGGCACCTTAGAGACTAACCAATTTATTTGACCACGAGCTTTCGTGAGCTACAGCTCACTTCATCGGATGCATACCGTGGAAACTGCAGAAGACATTATATACACACAGAGACCATGAAACAACACCTCCTCCCACCCCACTGTCCTGCTGGTAATAGCTTATCTAAAGTGATCATCAAGTTGGGCCATTTCCAGCACAAATCCAGGTTTTCTCACCCTCCCCCCCCACCCCCAACTCACTCTCCTGCTGGTAAGGAGAGTGAGTTTGTGTGTGTGGTTTTTGGAGGGGGATGAGGGAGTGAGAGAACCTGGATTTGTGCAGGAAATGACCCACCTTGATTATCATACACATTGTGAAGAGAGTGGTCACTTTGTATGAGCTATTACCAGCAGGAGAGTGAGTTTGTGTGTGTGTGGGGGGGAAGGGTGAGAAAACCTGGATTTGTGCTGGAAATGGCCCAACTTGATGATCACTTTAGATAAGCTATTACCAGCAGGACAGTGGGGTGGGAGGAGGTGTTGTTTCATGGTCTCTGTGTGTATATAATGTCTTCTGCAGTTTCCACGGTATGCATCCGATGAAGTGAGCTGTAGCTCACGAAAGCTCGTGCTCAAATAAATTGGTTAGTCTCTAAGGTGCCACAAGTACTCCTTTTCTTTTTGCGAAGACAGACTAACACGGCTGTTACTCTGAAACCTACTATTTCATGATCACTTTTGCCTAAATTGCCTTCCATGTTCAGATTTGTAATCAGTTCCTCTCTGTTGGTGCGAATCAAGTCAAAAATGGCTGTCCCCTGGTTACTTCCTGAAACAAAAAATTGTCCTCAGTATATTCCAGAATTTACTGGAAATCTAATCTAATCTATCTATCACAAAGCAGCTGCTGATAATTAATGTAATAAAATATTATTGTTAGATAGCTAGGCCTGTTATAGTTAAAGTTGCGAAGGCCATCCTGTTTAAAGGCTGACTTTGCTAACTGCTACAAATTCTTGCAGGGATTGTCTTGACAGTTGCTGTTCATCATGGGAGTGTGGCATAGGGTTAGGTATCCAACTTTGGGATCATATGAGTAAGGGGTGCCTGAAATACAGCCTGCTGAAAAAAATAGCATTTTATAAAGTTCACAGATTCTAGCAACTTTGAAATTTGAAAGTGTGGTGTTTAGATATTGTAATTATTAGAAGTGGGAGCACTGGCTGTTGGGAGTCTGAAAGGACAGGAAACAGGGAGGAATTGAGAGGCTGGGAGAGAGCTACAGAGGGTGCAGCAGCAGCTTGGTTTCCACTTTGAAAATAAAGTCCTGTTGAAGCTTGTTAGTGCCTTGCCTGGTTGATACAACAGAAAGCCATCTGGGCAGGAATCTGAAAATGAAATGTAAACATTTCAGTAAACATCTGCCTCTGTCAAGGTTTCTTTGTTTGTTTTTATTTGGAGAAATGTAATCTGAGTACAGAAGATAATTCAGAAGGAATTCAAACTATTTTTGAAAATAAAATTGATTGCACATGTGAGTGTTCAATGGGAGGGTAGGATGATGGGGTGGAAAAATGGGTGGAATAGAGAGAGAGGGGGTTGAGTCTGCAGGAAGGGAAGGAGGATAAATTGAAATGGAAGTAGGGGAAAGAAAGAGGGGTTGGGAGCTCATACAGATGAGAAGGAGTGGGGATTTGGGGAAATAAGAAGGGAAAGGATGGGAGGGGTGGGACAATATGAGGGATGATGTGGAGTGGGCTGGAAAAAGTTGTGGGTTACATGTGTATCCTGTAATCTGGGGGACCCTGTCCCTCTTGGGGTGTCTGAGCCCCTCTCCCTGTGTCTCCATGTGAGTTGGGATCTGGGGAGCCCTGTCTCACTGTAGATGTCTAAATCCCTCTCCTTTCCTCGTGTGACAAACTGGGGATCTTTCTGTACAATTTATGAATTCTTGTTGATATTGTGAAGTTGTATCATGAAAAGCCTATATGTATGTGGATCCAACATTGCTGACAGGATATGCAGCAGGTACACTCCAGACTGAAGACAGTGGAAGGGTACTTAACTGTTAACACTGGCACTTTGGTGACAATATTATGCTAAACAGTAGCTGCACCTTGGGAAACCAATTTTATCTTACAACTCTGGAGGAAGGGGGAAAGTAGGAAATGTATGAGGAGCAGAACAAAAGAAGCCAGGATTAGAGAGAAGTGTTAGGGATATGTTAGGGTTTGGGATAACGGTTAAAGTTTAGGGTTAGGAGTTAATGTTTGGGACTAGGGGTTGAGGTCTAGGGTTAGGTTTTAGGGTTAGGGTATGAGTGCCTTCCTCAAGGCAGACTGTCAAAAACAGGGCAGATACCCCAAACTGTTCTATTATATTCTATAATTAGATTTTACTAAGCCAGTGGTAGTCTTACCATGGAGTCACTAACAGTCCCGTTAGACTCACCAGTCTATCTTGCCACCCAGGCAAACTGGACTTAATGATAACTTACACCAAAAATCACACAATATGCAGACTGCTTCCAGTCCCAAGAGACAGTCACTTACCACAGATCAACTGGTACCCTAGATCTTACACCAAAAACAACGCCTGTAGCCAATCCTGTAATAAACTATCTAAAGGATTATTAACTAGGAAACAGAAATAAGAGAGTTATTTACAGCTTAAAGACAGCAAACATACACACATGAATTGCAATCTAAATCTGAAGAGTGTTAGCGTTCACAGAATCATAGAATATCAGGGTTCAAAGGGACCTCAGGAGGTCATCTAGTCCAACCCCCTGCTCAAAGCAGGACCAATCCCCAATTAAATCATCCCAGCCAGGGCTTTGTCAAGCCTGACCTTAAAAACCTCTAAGGAAGGAGATTCCACCACCTCCCTAGGTAACGCATTCCAGTGTTTCACCACCCTCCTAGTGAAAAAGTTTTTCCTAATATCCAACTTAAATCTCCCCCACTGCAACTTGAGACCATTACTCCTTGTCCTGTCCTCTTCTACCACTGAGAATAGTCTAGAACCATCCTCTTTGGAACCTCCTTTCAGGTAGCTGAAAGCAGCTATCAAATCCCCTCTCATTCTTCTCTTCTGCAGACTAAACAATCCCAGTTCCCTCAGCCTCTCCTCATAAGTCATGTGTTCCAGTCCCCTAATCATTTTTGTTGCCCTTCACTGGACTCTCTCCAATTTATCCACATCCTTCTTGTAGTGCGGGGCCCAAAACTGGACACAGTACTCCAGATGAGGCCTCATCAATGTCAAATAGAGGGGAACGATCATGTCCCTCGATCTGCTCGCTATGCCCTTACTTATACATCCCAAAATGCCATTGGCCTTCTTGGCAACAAGGGCACACTGCTGACTCATATCCAGCTTCTCGTCCACTGTAACCCCTAGGTCCTTTTCTGCAGAACTGCTGCCTAGCCATTCGGTCTTAACTTCCTTAACTTGCTGACAAGAATACTGTGGGAGACCGTGTCAAAAGCTTTGCTGAAGTCAAGAAACAATACGTCCACTGCTTTCCCTTCATCCATAGAACCAGTAATCTCATCATAAAAGGCGATTAGATTAGTCAGGCATGACCTTCCCTTGGTGAATTCATGCTGACTGTTCCTTATCACTTTCCTCTCATGTAAGTGCTTCAGGATTGATTCCTTGAGGACCTGCTCCATGATTTTTTCCAGGGACTGAGGTGAGGCTGACTGGCCTGTAGTTCCCAGGATCCTCCTTCTTCCCTTTTTTAAAGATTGGCACTACATTAGCCTTTTTCCAGTCATCTGGGACTTCCCCCGTTCGCCACGAGTTTTCAAAGATAATGGCCAATGGCTCTGCAATCACAGCCGCCAATTCCTTTAGCACTCTCGGATGCAACTCATCCGGCCCCATGGATTTGTACACGTCCAGCTTTTCTAAATAGTCCCTAACCACCTCTTTCTCCACAGAGGGCTGGCCATCTACTCCCCATGTTGTGATGCCCAGTGCAGCAGTCTGGGAGCTGTCCTTGTTAGTGAAGACAGAGGCAAAAAAAGCATTGAGCACATTAGCTTTTTCCACATTCTCTGTCACTAGGTTGCCTCCCTCATTCTGTAAGGGGCCCATACTTTCCTTGACTTCTTGTTGCCAACATACCTGAAGAAACCCTTCTTGTTACTCTTGACATCTCTTGCTAGCTGCAGCTCCAGGTGCGATTTGGCCCTCCTGATTTCATTCCTACATGCCCAAGCAATATTTTTATACTCTTCCCTGGTCATATGTCCAACCTTCCACTTCTTGTGAGCTTCTTTTTTATGTTTAAGATCCGCTAGGATTTCACCGTTAAGCCAAGCTGGTCGCCTGCCATATTTACTATTCTTTCGACTCATCGGGTTGGTTTGTCCCTGTAACCTCAACCGGGATTCCTTGAAATACAGCCAGATCTCCTGGACTCCTTTCCCCTTCATGTTAGTCCCCCAGGGGATCCTCCCCATCCGTTCCCTGAGGGAGTCGAAGTCTGCTTTCCTGAAGTCCAGGGTCCGTATCCTGCTGCTTATCTTTCTTCCCTGCGTCAGGATCCTGAACTCAACCAACTCATGGTCACTGCCTCCCAGATTCCTGTCCACTTTTGCTTCCCCCACTAATTCTTCCCTGTTTGTGAGCAGCAGGTCAAGAAAAGCTCCCCCCCAGTTGGCTCCTCTAGCACTTGCACCAGGAAATTGTCCCCTATGCTTTCCAAAAACTTCCTGGATTGTCTATGCACCGCTGTATTGCTCTCCCAGCAGATATCAGGAAGATTAAAGTCACCCATGAGAACCAGGGCGTGCGATCTAGTAGCTTCTGCGAGTTGCCAGAAGAAAGCCTCATCCACCTCATCCCCCCTGGTCCGGTGGTCTATAGCAGACTCCCACCACTACATCACTCTTGTTGCTCACACTTCTAAACTTAATCCAGAGACACTCAGGTTTTTCTGCAGTTTTGTACCGGAGCTCTGAGCAGTCATACTGCTCCCTTACATACAGTGCTACTCCCCCACCTTTTCTGCCCTGCATGTCCTTCCTGAACAGTTTATAACCATCCATGACAGTACTCCAGTCATGTGAGTTATCCCACCAAGTCTCTGTTATTCCAATCACGTCATAATTCCTTGACGTCACCAGGACCTCCAGTTTTCCCTGCTTGTTTCCAAGGCTTTGTGCATTCGTATATAAGCACTTGATATAACCTGTTGATCGCCCCTTATTCTCAGTATGAGGCAGGAGCCCTCCCCTCCCAGACGTTCCTGCCTGTGTTTCCACCCGGTATCCCGCTTTCCCACTTACCTCAGGGCTTTGGTCTCCTTCCCCCGGAGAACCTAGTTTAAAGCCCTCCTCACTAGGTTAGCCAGCCTGCTGGCAAAGATGCTCTTCCCTCTCTTCGTAAGATGGAGCCCATCTCTGCCCAGCACTCCTCCTTCATGGAACACCATCCCATGGTCAAAGAATCCAAAGCCTTCTCTCCGACACCACCTGCGTAGCCATTCGTTGACTTCCACGATTCAACGGTCCCTGCCCCGGCCTTTTCCTTCCACGGAGAGGATGGACGAGAACACCACTTGCGCCTCAAACTCCTTTATCCTTCTTCCCAGAGCCACGTAGTCCGCAGTGATCCACTCAAGGTCATTCTTGGCAGTATCATTGGTGCCCACGTGGAGAAGCAGGAAGGGGTAGCGATCCGAGGGCTTGATGAATCTCTGCAGTCTCTCTGTCACATTGCGAATCTTATCCCCTGGCAAGCAGCAGACTTCTCGGTTTCCCCGGTTAGGGCGGCAGATAGATCACTCAGTCCCCCGGAGGAGAGAGTCCCCAACCACCACCACCTGCCTCCTTCTTCTCTTGGGAGTAATGGTCGAGGAACCCCTCATCTCAGGACAGTGCATCTCATACCTTCCAACCAGCGGAGTCTCCTTCTGCTTTCTCCCCCCAGACACATCATCTGGTCCACTCTCTGCAAAGGTACCTGTGGAGAGAACTTGAAAGCGGTTAGTTACTTGTGTCAGCATTGCTGGAACCCAGACATTCCCCCTTCTTCTGGAGGTCACATATTGCCAAGCTTCTTCACTGGCCTCTTGGCTCCGCTGTGCAACCTGCTCTAAATCTTTAGAGCTTTGTGCCCGTAGAAGCATATCCTGACTTTTGTCCAGAAAATCCTCAGTTTCTCGTATGCAACACAGGGTCGTTATCTGTTGCTCCAGACCTTCAATCTTCTTTTCCAATATGGAGACCAGCATGTTTCCTAGAAGTAAAATAGGGAATAAACAAAGAAGTTTTTAGTCCGATTGGTATGAAAAGTATAGGTGGTTAGAATATAGCCCATCAAAGGACACAGCGTTTTGCTTTTACTGCCATTTCTTCTCCTCTAATGATGCAGCAAACAAAGGTCACACTGATTCAGCATTTATTGATAAGGGATTCAGAAACTGGCATAGGACTAACGAATGTTTTAAAAACCACCAACTGTCAAAATCTTGTGTTGAGCTGTTCTTCATGGTCAAGTTTTAATGAAGGGAAACCTATTGATGTACTGTTGGATGAGGGCAAGCAGGTTTTTCTGTCTAAACAAGAAGAACAACGGTGCCATAACCAAAGTGTAATGGAGCAACTAATTGACATTGTTCTGTGTTTGGTGAAAGGTGGAAGACCATTCAGGGATCACAATGAAAAAGCTGACAGTTTTGAGAGGTTTATTTCTAAATCTTGTCAATATGCTCCAAAAATATGATCCCATAATGGCAAAGCATGTGCAACAATCTCCTCAAAACGCTACCTATCTGAGTAAGTGCATCCAAAATGATATAATTGTAGCCTTGCACAATGTTGTGCAACAAAAGATTGTGTCTTCACTAAATGGAAAAATGGTCTCAATAATTGCCACCGACACTACTGACTCTGGACACCATGAACAGATGTCCATTGTGGTACGGTATTTTGACAATGAAAAACATAGTCCAGTTGAACATTTTGTGTCTATTCAGAGACTATTAACAGTCAATGCTTAGTCTATTTTTGACCAGTTAAATGACATCCTTGGCATTCTTAAAATTGATTGGTCATCAGTGATGTCTGTCTGTTTTGATGGCACATTTACTATGTCTGGATATACTGTGGGAATCCAAATGAAATGTAAAGAAAGAAACTGTGAAATACTCTATGTGCATTGCTCGAACCTCATCCTAGTAGATGCATGCACTTCAAGTAAACAAAACAGAACTGTTTTTTTTGGTGTTACTCAAACTCTTTATGCCTTCATGGAGGGGATTCTTGTGTGACATGCAGTAATGGAAAAGATTTCACAAGAAGTAGGATCCCCGTTGAAGACTTTGAAGTCCCTGTCAGACACAGGATGGGCATGCAGAGCAGAAGCAGTGGCTGCTGTAAAACAAAACTACTCCATTATTTTACAAGAAACTATAGAAAAAACTCACCTTGCTGATGCTAATATAAAAGCCAGGGGCCTTATCCATGAACTAAATTCATTCAAGTTCATCTTTGCCCTTCACGTGATGCACCCTATTCTCCAGATGGTGGTAAAAGTGAGTAAGGCTCTTCAAGCTCCAGATCTCAACTTACTGCAATGACAGGGGTGAAAAGCTTGTGTAACTCTTTGGCTGCGATGAGAAGTGGCCCAGAATATTTTCAATCTATTTTCAATGCCAGTGTGAAAATGTGTAGAGAATATATCGATTCCTCCAGTTAAGAAGAGAAAAACATCCACTCGTATTGATGACACATTTGAGTCCCAGCATCACTTTGATACCAAAGGGGGCAGGAGAGAATAACTTCATTTTCCCCACTCCTAGACTCAACGATTACTGGCATGGACCAGCGATTTGAACAGGAGACTTGTAAAATTGTGACTGCAATGGGAAAACTGCTGAGCTTAGACATTGGCAGGGACGATATGAGAATCGTTGCCAACAAATTTAAAGTGTCCTTGGATGAGTTGGAAGCTGAAGTCAGATTGCTTCGGGGTTATGACAGATCTGTTCCTAAAGTTAGCACTACGAACACCACCAGAGAGCGGCTTGATTGGCTAAAGGAATCAGATCAGTCTTCCATGTTCCAGGCCTTTTACAAATCTATTCAATGCTTTGCAGTCTTACCTGTTACAAGCTGTTCATGTGAAAGAGCCTTTTTGAAACTAGCACATGTAAAAAACAAACTAAGAAGTACAATGTCCCAACAGCACCTCAACTCACTCATGATTTTGTACATTGAACAAGAATTGGCTTCGTCAGTTAATTACAATAATGTGATTGAGGAATTTAAGTCCGTAACACCTGGTGAGTGACGTCTCATTCTCTAGGACAGGAAGAAACCTTAATCTGTTTTGGTCAATTTGAATTAGCTCATTATCTGATCATGAAAATTCACTGTATCTTTGTATACACCTGGTTATCACTACAGCAAAAAATTGTATTTTGTGTCTCATTTTTTAAGTTTGTATTTTTTAAGTAAAGTTTAGTTGTTAACTAAACTTATTTTTTTTAAATTTTTATTTTCTTTAGTTTGTTTGATGAATAAAAATAATGTGCTTTATGATTGAATATTCAATGTGTGTGCCTTAAAAAAAAAAAAAAAAAAATTCCCTGGGTGCACACCTATGTTAATGAACAACAGGCCTGCTGCTACCTCTCTGCCCCAGAGAATGAGATCAACTAATCATCAAGAAAGCTTATGCTCAAATAAATTTGTTAGTCTCTAAGGTGCCACAAGTCCTCCTTTTCTTTTTGCAGATACAGACTAACACAGCTGCTCCTCTGAAACCATCAACAGCAACTTTAACAATTTTACTACCCAGTCAGGCTGCTGCCACGTTTGTGCCACTAGCCTGCCTCGTCCACGATAAAAATCCCAACCCTTACAGGCCAGGAAGCTGCAGTCGGAAGAGAGCGGGACAGGGTCGCTCTCGCGTTGGCACCCACGTTCGCCCAGCCTACCCCGCTGATCACGCAGGCACGCCCGGAGGCCCCCTCTCCCCCGTCTCTGGGGCTGCTCCCAGGGCAGGCCCGCTGGAACAGACGCGCTGCCTGGGCTGCGGGGAAAGCGGCGCGTGTCCCCCAGCACGTTTCTCCTGCATGGTTCTGTGCGGGGGGCACGGGAAAACGCGGGCCCCATAGGTTCTGCGCTCCCTCTCCGAGGAAGACGGGTGGGCTGGGGAGTAGGGCTGGCCGCGGCGGGCCGGGGTGCTACGAGGAGGGTGGATTGATGGGGGCTAGGCTGAGCCCAGAACCATCCCATATCTGGGCTGCGGAGGACGGAAGCGCACCAGTGCGGGTTGGGCGGTGTCGCTCTGACGCTATTTAGACCGGAAGTGACGCAATCAGCTGCCCCAGCGACGGGCGCTCACATCCTGCAAGAAGCGGAAGTGACCCATTTGCCCACCTCCCTTCTCTGGGCACCCTCGGCCTTCTACTGGCTGAGGGGTAGCGGGCGCATCAGTGCGCCACCTCCCTCGTCCGTCCCTGTTTGGCGGCCGCTCGTCTTGCTGCCTGGCGCGGGCTCGGGTAGCTCCTGACGGGGCCGGGGGAACAAAGAGGAGACACGGGGTAGACCGCGCCGCCGGCTCCAGGGTGAGCTGGGAGCCCGAGCTGAGCCGCCGCTGCTGCCGCCACCACGGTGGGGCTGTGCCAGGAGAGAGCTTCCCTGGAGTTCTGTCTGTGCCCAGCCCGGGCGGGCTTTCCCCGGCTGGAGCCAGACCCAGGCTCTGCTGCCCCGGTCCCGAGCCGAGACACCAGGTGAGGGAGAGATCTCGGAGCCAGCGCAGGGGCGGGCCGGGAAGAGCCTCTGCACAAAGGCTCTGGGAGCCGCCGGTCTCACCCCCTGGGGATCTGCTCCCCAATGGGGAACGCGCCTGGGTTGGAGGGGGCTGCGCAGGATCTGCCCCAGAGGCAAAACGCGGGGTTCCGGTGGTGAAAGAGCAGGGGTGGGGCCCAGTGCGGTTTCCCCTCTGCGTGTCTGGAGTCGGAGGGGTCCGGCCCAGGCGGGATGGAAAATCAACCGGAGATGAAGGGCAAGGAAGGACGGTGTGAAATGTGCTGGATTGAACTGTCTCTGCAGCCAGGGATCTCCGGGGCAGACGAGTAGGTGACACAGTGAGGGGGATTAATGAAATCCTCTCTAATTTCATCACTTCTCTCTCAAATAGTGACAACCAGTGCTCCTGCATTTCTCCCTAATTGTCACCAATGGATATAAAATCCATGTAGATTTCTCCCTTTTTCTATCAAATTATTGACCCTTTCTCTAGTCTCCTCCTCAGATTTTGCCTCATTTTCTCTCTAACTCTCCAATGTCAATTTTAACTCTCCTCTAATTTGGGATATTTTTCCATCCATTTGATGTGCTGCAAATTGTCCATCTTTAGGTGGGAAATTGTTCCCCTGAGTCATTCAGCAAATGGGAAGGAGGTTAATGGGTGTAGCCTGGACAGCACTGAGACATGGCTACCTCTGGGGTGGGGTGGGATGGGATGGGATGACCGTTCTCTGCCAGCAACAAGGCATGAAAGGGCACAGGAGAAGAAAGGAGGAAGAAGTGTCCCCAGTGGAGACTGTCCAGTCCCAGGTTACACAGTCCCAGCTCCTGACCCCCAACTGCCCAACACAGCTCCCCACCCCCCAACCATCAGCTGCCAGTTACATGCCCACCTCTTCTGCTGGCCCCTCCCCACTGCCAGGGAGTCTTCCTGTTCCACACGCCTATCACTTGCTCTCTTAAAGCAGCTTCCCAAATGCCTCCCTGCTGCCCATGTGAATGGTGTGTGTGGGCAGGAGACTTACTGTCTGTTTCTTGAATTTCCATACACAGTCCCTTCAAACTGTCCCACTACTCTCACTTATTTAAATCAGTATAAAATCCTTTCAGCTCTTGGTGGTTTTCTCTCATTATCTATTTTTTTTCCTATTTCCTCTCCAATTCTCAAAGATTGATATATTCTCATCTAGAATACTGTGTGCAGTTCTGATCTCCCATGTTTAAGAAGGATGAAATCAAACTGGAAGAGGTACAGAGAAGAGCTACTAGGATGATCCGAGGAATGGAAAACCTGTCTTATGAACGAGACTCAAGGAGCGTGGCTTGTTTAGCCTAACCAAAAGAAGGCTGAGGGGAAATACGATTGCTCTCTATAAATATATCAGAGGGGTAAATACCAGGGAGGGAGAGGAATTATTTAAGCTCAGCACCAATGTGGACACAAGAACAAATGGATATAAACTGGCCATCGGGAAGTTTAGACTTGAAATTAGATGAAGGTTTCTAACCATCAGAAGAGTGAAGTTCTGGAACAGCCTTCCAAGGGAAGTAATGGGGACAAAAGACCTATCTGGTTTCAAGATTAAACTCAATAATTTTATGGAAGGGATGGTATGATGGGATAACATGATTTTGGCAATTAATTGATCTTTAACTATTCATGGTAAATAGGCCCAATGGCCTGTGATGGGATGTTAGATGGGGTGGGATCTGAGTTACTACAGAGAATTTTTTCCTGGGTATCTGGCTGGTGAATCTTGCCCACATGCTCAGGGTTCAGCTGATTGCCATATATGGGGTCGGGAAGGAATTTTCCTACAGGGCAGATTGGCAAAGGCCCTGGGGGTTTATCGCCTTCCTTTGTAGCTTGGGGCACGGCTCACTTGCTGGAGGATTCTCTGCACCTTGAAGTCTTTAAACCATGATTTGAGGAATTCAGTAGCTCAGAAATAGGTGAGGTTTATTGCAGGGGTGGCCTGCATTGTGCAGGAGGTCAGACTAGATATTAATAATGATCTCTTCTGACCTTAATATCTATGAATCTATGAAAAAAAAATATATATATACTGTATGCAGTGGTGTAGTAGCCATGGTGGTCCCAGGATATTAGAGGCTGCCCCCTTGATTTATATACAAACTTTTGGTGTTATTCTCCATCCCATTCCTCATGAATCCAAATATTAACTTTTTTGCGGCAGCTGTGCACTGAGTGCAGTTTTTCGTTGAGCTCTTTACAGCAACATGTAGGTCCCTTTCTTGAGTTGATAGTTAATTTACAACCCAGTAAGGTGTATCAGGAGTGTTAGAGAGCTTATTCCTTCACTCTCCCACTTCCCTGGTCCTTCTCTCATGAACAGAGAGCAACAATACCCGAAGTCTGAAGGTGCAAACAATTCAATGTTTATTGGGGTGAACTTCCAGCAATCTTAAATCCAAGTTCCTTCTCCTTATTTTCGAATCCCAACTTACTTCCTGTTTGCCCCTAATTTATATAGTAATATTCTTAGCTATACCTTAACCAATCATTCTACTGAAATTTACCTAACCAATCCTAACATTATGTAACATGATTAGCTAACCAATTATAGCTCACCACCTTAATTAGTTTACACCCAGCAAAATTAATTATACAGCAGACAGAATCACAGAACCAGACAGAGACCATGCAAATAAACAATAGCAAAGTGGGAACTGTCATAAATATAAAGGGAAGGGTAAATCCCTTTAAAATCTCTCCTGGCCAGAGGAAAAATCCTCTCACCTGTAAAGGGTTAAGAAGCTAGGATAACCTCCCTGGCACCTGACCAAAATGACCAATGAAGAGACAAGATACTTTCAAAAGCTGGGGGGAGGGAAAAACAAAGGGTCTGTCTGTGTGATGCTTTTGCCAGGGACAGAACAGGAATGGAGTCTTAGAACTTAGTAAGTAATCTAGCTAGATATGCGTTAGATTATGATTTCTCTAAATGGCTGAGAAATTAAGTTGTGCTGAATAGAATGAATATTCCTGTCTGTGTGTCTTTTTGTAACTTAAAGTTTTGCCTAGAGGGATTCTCTATGTTTTGAATCTAACTACCCTGTAAGGTATTTACCATCCTGATTTTACAGAAGTGATTCTTTTTTACTTTTTACTTCTATTAAAATCCTTTTTTTCAGAAACTAAATGCTTTTTCCTTGTTCTTAAGATCCAAGGGTTTGAGTCTGTGGTCACCTATGCGAATTGGTGAGGATTTTTACCAAACCTTCCCCAGGAAGTGGGGTGCAAGGGTTGGGAGGATTTTGGGGGGGAAAGACGTCTCCAAACAACGCTTTCCTAATAAAAATAAACCCAGATAAATGTTTGGTGGTGGCAGTGGAAGTCCAAGGGCAAAGGACAAAATAGTTTGTACCTTGGGGAAGTTTTAACCTAAGCTAGTAAAAGTAAGCTTAGGAGGTTTTCATGCAGGTCCCCACATCTGTACCCTAGAGTTCTGAGTGGGGAAGGAACCTTGAGAGGAACTATAATGACAAAACAATACAGAAGTGAGGATTTCACAACTACGTCTATAAAGACATAAGGGTTTCCCAGCTGTGTCTATTGATAAGTGAGTTCTTACCAGACAGAAAACTATCAAACTAAATTTCCTTTTACATCTTCTAGGCTCTTCCCTTTCTCTGGAGGTGATAGATCGGATCACCTTCCTAACAGCCCCATATTGACTAGTTTGGAATGTAAGGATGTGACCGTATGCTTCCCAGCTTATGGCTGCCTCTGCTGCTTAGCCAAAGGCATTGGCCTAAGAACAGGGCCTCAGACTGTCACAGTGAGAGAAGGCCCTTACACAGTTTCTTTCTTGTATACCTCTATTGCTGAAGCAATTTGTTGGGAGCAGGAGGGTTGCAGAAAGCAGGCTTGTCTCCCACCGCATGCCTATTCTGAGCGGCGGAACAGGTTGTTGATAGACGCCTTCACTTCACAGGAATCTCCCTCAGAAATCTCCAGGAAACTCTCTTGGAGATACTGGGCAATCCACTGTTGCAGGTTCCTTGGCAGAACTGCTTTGTTTCTTGCCGCATTAACGGTAACTTTCCCGGGCCACTGTGCCGTCATGGGGGAACCATTGCTGCACACAGGCGAGCTGCATAGGGGCCAAAGCGGAAGCTGCAGGCTTGGAGAAGACCCTGATTCCCTGCTCACCCTCAGCAGCGAGATATCTTCCATAATGATCACATCCTATGGAAAGTATGGGGACAGGAACGATTATCAGTGCCTCCCAAGGTGCAGAGAATCCTCCAGCAAGTGAGCCGTGCCCCAAGCTACAAAGGAAGGCAATAAACCCCCAGGGCCTTTGCCAATCTGCCCTGGAGGAAATCCCCCCCCCCCGTCCTTGTTATACTTGGAAAATGAAAACTTTTAATCCAGCATGCTGGCTCTTCCCAAGAGCCACATGCCCAGTGTACAGCACGGTCTGGGAAGAGTGATTTACCCTGCCCCTGTGGCTACTCAGTATTTTAAGGGTCTTGTGGCTCGTGTGCTTGCCTGGGGTCAGCCAGTTAGTGCAATTATGTTATGCAATTATGTTAAACCCACTTACTGCATCATATGCACCAGTCACCTCCTAGCATTTCAAGCACTGCAATCTCGAGCATAGCACCAAATATTAGTGGCTTTCAGCTTCAGGTTGCTGCCTCAAGGCATCCCTGATCCTTATGGCCCCATGCTGTGCCCCTCTAATAGCCCTGGTCTCCCCAAAGGAAGATCCTTCCACAAAGGAAGGCGATAAACCCCCAGGGCCTTTGCCAATCTGCCCTGGAGGAAAATTCCCCCCCCGTCCTTGTTATACTTGGAAAATGAAAACTTTTAATCCAGCATGCTGGCTCTTCCCAAGAGCCACATGCCCAGTGTACAGCACGGTCTGGGAAGAGTGATTTACCCTGCCCCTGTGGCTACTCAGCATTTTAAGGGTCTTGTGGCTCGTGTGCTTGCCTGCGGTCAGCCAGTTAGTGCAATTATGTTATGCAATTACGTTAAACTCACTTACTGCATCATATGCACCAGTCACCTCCTAGCATTACAAGCACTGCAATCTCGAGCATAGCACCAAATATTAGTGGCTTTCAGCTTCAGGTTGCTGCCTCAAGGCATCCCTGATCCTTATGGCCCTGCGCTGTGCCCCTCTAATAGCCCTGGTCTCCAGCTGTTCAAACTCAGCCTCCAGGTGTTGAGCCTCTGCGGTCCAGCCCTGAGTGAAGCTTTCACTCTTCTGTGATGTTATTGACATAAACTATGACTGTATAGATCATTGTTGCAACCACTGTGGTGCAGAATTCCTCTAGGAATAAAGAGCCTGGGGGGAATTGTGATGTAACATTACTGTCCTCTTCTTGCCCTGACAGGCTGAAGCGTTACATCCCATCCTTCTGGAGGACAGGGAAGGGAAATAGCTGCAGTGAAACCAGTTCAGGTAGGGATTATCAGGGAGTTTCTGGTGGGTTCCTGTTGGATGGAGAAAGGCAGTAAATACATAGGAGGTGGGTGCTTCTGCAGGGTGTAACTTGGTCGGAGGTGGGAAGGGGCAGGAAATACACAGGGTGGAGAAAGGGAGTGGGACAGGGTGTGACAAACCTGCTGGGATTTGTTTACTGTGGTGCCTAGATTCTAGGAACACACCCATGGAGTTAGTGGAAATTTCCTAACTTGTGGAACAGGAAACAACCCCCATCAACTGGGCTGGGAAAATTCCCAGATGCTGGAGTCTGAACCTACTAGCTAGAGGATGCTATGAGATATGAAGGGGCACTCACCATTGCGGCCTAGGGAAGACTCCCATCCCATCCCGCTGCTGGCACTGGGGAGGGTGTTGGGATTCCTGCCAGGGAGTTGTCCCTGCGCCCTGCTGGGGACTCCATCTCCTGTATCAACCTCTGGCTAGTAGGTGAGTGATGTATGTGAAGACCCCTGCCCCCTCTATCTGCTGGGAGTGGTGAAGGGCTCTCTTTCTCCCCTCACCTTGATGCTTCCTGGCTGCTCTGATGGGGTGGGGGTGGGACTCTGCTGACTGTCCACCTTCCAGAACTTCTATGTGATCGGCCCTCCACCCCTGTGAATAGTGGGGTTGTCACTGGGCAGCCAGTTCTGGCTCTTGCTCTTTCAGGGCCAGTGAGCTTTGAGGAGGTGGCTGTGTATTTCATCAAGGAAGAGTGGGCTCTGCTGGACCCTGCTCAGAGAGTTCTCTACAGGCAAGTCATGCAGGAGAACTATGATAATTTGACCTCACTGGGTAAGGATTCCTGTTCCCTTGATTATTAGACGAGGAAATGAAGAGTTAAGATTCACAACACCCCACAATGCAACCTCAACTCTGCCTTGTTTCAGCAACACCCCGACAGGCCAATGACACACACATGAGCACTCTACCATCCCCTCCCACAGAACACTTTGGGAACAGCGCACGGGAGCAGGATAGCACAAAGTCTAACACCTTCTCTTTGCTAAGGCAAAACTTGGGGTAGGTCCGGTGTAGGGAACAGAAGCTACCTACGCCTGGCCTGCACTCAAACACTGAGCCTACTGCATACAATCCATCTCAGACTTTCATAACGTTACCACCCCTTTACGCTTGCACTGAGGATTCCTTCTGAGTCATTGCTTTCAGTTACCCCTCACTGAGCCCTGTATGCCACCAGACTGCTGACAATCCCCATGCAAGATGTGACGAAGTGGGGGTTTTATTAGTCTTGCTATGTTGCATGTGAGTCTTACTGTCCTGTACGGATACTGTGTGTACCTTAGTTTCCCTGTGTACTGCACCAATACTTCGGTGGTGGGAATTGGGTGTGAGATTTTTGCTGAGGCTCTCGGGGCAGGTGAGACTGCCTAGCTATTTGCAGCTATGTAACCTGAGACCCAGGAGGGGGGTTCAACCAGGTGACACCTTTGGCCCAGGAAGCGAGGCAACGAAAAGGAGGAGGGGCATGAAGGGGATGTCAGAGGTGAGGTGGCTGGAGGCTGGCAGTCTGCTTGGGGGAACTGGAAGAGGGGGAATCCAGGGTGTCTAGCCCAGGATTCCCAAGATGGACTTGGCTGAAAGTCACTGATGTCTGTAATAACAAGCTTTGTTCTATGCTGTGGTCCTGTCTAAAAATAAACCTCCTCTTTTACGCTGGCTGAGAGTCATGTCTGACTGTGGAATTGGGGTGCAGGGCCCCCTGGCTTCCCCAGGAGCCCTGTAGGTGCAGACTCGCTGTGGGAAGTGCACTGGTGTGAAAAGGGGATGCTGAATGCTCCAAGGTCAGCCCCAGGAAGACCGAAGCTGTGTAAGCTTCTTGCACCGGAGACCATATGCTCAGAGAGAGGAGGCTCCCCCAGAGTCATAGAATATCAGGGTTGGAAGGGACCTCAGGAGGTCATCTAGTCCAACCCCCTGCTCAAAGCAGTCCTAACTGGCTTCATATGAAGTAGTTCCAAAGCATCGCCTGGTGACTCCGTGACACAAGAACACACACTTGTCACTTTTTATTAACACAATCTACAATGCTCAGCACTGAAATGAGGAATACCTGTTCCGTCTGGTTTCACATGCACCTCTCTGCGGATCACAGTCACAGCTATGCCAAGCTGCTCCAACTTATCCTTCCACCATTCATTTAAAGCTACAGCTGAAGTGCATGCAGATAAATGCTGGTATTCAAATCTGAGGAACACAACATGTAATGGCATGTGCTTAGTCCTTACTCCTATTGATTAATACATTTTGAGGCCATGGAGTTTCATCCAGTTACCATTATAGTGAGCTGAATACCTTGTGTTTGGCGAAAACATCTTCCTGAAAGGCATCAGTCTTGACTTGAAGACTGCAAGAGATGGAAAATTTGCCACTCCCCTGCATAGTTTTTTAACCTTTGCACCACGCTTCCTGACTGAATCCCAGTGACATTTGCCTGCTCCAGGGTTAGGGGATATGGGCAGAGTTAAGGTTGTGTTGCAGGGGTGTCATGTAGTTTAGTTTATTTCCTGGTTTTCAGAGGCTTTATCTTTTGCCAACTTCCATATGCTGGAATGGCATGAGGCAGCACTGGGCAACTTTAACTCTGCTTTAAAGTACTTTATGGGCGTTCAATTTCCTTGACTTTCTTTTTAATGGACTTGTTTGCCTCTATAACTCTTTCTACACTAGAGCTTTTGCCAGCAATTTATGTCAGGTAGGGATGTGATTTTTCACATCGCTAACTGCCAGAGCTATGCTGGTGAAACTTTTAAGTAGCAACCAGTCCAATACCTCGATGTAGATTTTTAAAGCACTTCAAAATATTGCTCTTAACACAGATTTTGATATCAAGGCAAAAATTCCAAGAAGAACTCCTGCCGAAAGTGAGAAAAATCCACAACATGCTTTGTCTGAATGTTGTCAGTGATAAGGCTCAGAGTCAAATGCATGTAGCTCAGGTTCAGTGGCCACAGCATGTCCTCTTGAGCCAACCAATTACTGTGAGGGTAGATTCCTGGAAATTCTGGCTGTTAAAAGAGCATTAGTCTTGCTGCACATGTAAATTTCAGTCTCTTGGACTCATCATTCGATGATGGTGTACGGAGGAGGGTTTTAGGTTTATTAGGAACTAGGCAAAGGAAGAGCCTATATAGGAAGTGTGGGCTCCATCTGAACCACAATGGAACCAGATTTCTGACCTGTAAAATTAAAAAGTTCATAGAGGAGATTTAAACTAATGGCTGGGGGAAAGGCAACACATGATTCAGACTGAGACTGATCCTTTGGGTGAGGATCTCTTAATGGGGGTTCTTTACTAGGATATAGAGAGGAGGGACTAGAAGTTGATTAAGTAAAGAAAGGGGAAAAAAATACATAGACAGGAGTTGTAGACCAAGCTGGATGAGCAAGCACCTTAGAGAGGTGATTAAGAAAAAGCAGAAAGCCTACAGGGAGTGGAAGATGGGAGAGATTAGCAAGGAAAGCTACCTTATTGAGGTCAGAACATGTAGGGATAAAGTGAGACAGGCCAAAAGCCGTGTAGAGTTGGACCTTGCAAAGGGAATTAAAACCAATAGTAAAAGGTTCTATAGCCATCTAAATAACAAGAAAACAAAGAAAGAGGTGGGACGGCTAAAGACTGAGGATGGAGGTTAAGGATAATCTAGGCATGGCCCAATATCTAAATAAATACTTTGCCTCAGTCTTTAATGAGGAGCTTAGGGATAATGGTAGGATGACAAATAGGAATGAGGATATGGAGGTAGATATTACCAAGATACCGAGGTAGAAGCCAAACTTGAACAGCTTAATGGGACTAAATCGGGGGGCCAGATAGTCTTCATCCAAGAATATTAAAGGAACTGGCACATGAAATTGCAAGCCAATTAGCAAAAAAATTTAATGAATCTGTAAACTCAGGAGTTGTACCGTATGACTGAAGAATTGCTAACATAGTTCCTATTTTTAAGAAAGGAAAAAAAGTGATCCGGGTAACTACAGGCCTGTTAGTTTGACATCTGTAGTATGCAAGGTTTTGGAAAAAATTTTGAAGGAGAAAGTAGTTAAGGACATTGAGGTCAATGGTAATTGGGACAAAATATAACATGGTTTTACAAAAGGTAGATCGTGTCAAACCAACCTGATCACCTTCTTTGAGAAGGTAACAGATTTTTTAGACATAGGGAATGCAGTGGATCTAATTTAGATTTCAGTAAGGCATTTGATATGGTTCCACATGGGGAATTATTAGCTAAAATGGAAAAGTTGGGGATCAATATGAAAATTGAAAGGTGGATAAGGAACTGGTTAACAGGGAGACTACAGTGGGTCACACTGAATGGTGAACTGTCAAGCTGGAAGGAGGTTACTAGTGGAGTTCCTCAAAGATCGGTTTTGGGACCAATCTTATTTAATCTTTTTATTATTGACCTTGGCACAAAAAACAGGAATGTGCTAATAAAGTTTTTGGATGACTGTGATGAAGCGGGACTGTTCTTAATGTTTCCTCTGAATATTGTGGGGGTGCCTCAATTTCCCCTATGCAGTTCTTAAGTATCTAGGTGGTGGGATAAGGGTGTATGATCATTGCAGAGCCCTAGAGGGCAGGTGTGTACAGGGGTCTGGACACAGAGAATTGCCGATACCCTGTTTCCTGGCAACTGATGGCCTGGCCCTTCCCCCCTGCAAGGTGAGAGCTAAAGGGTTGGAGAACAAAGGAATCCGGTGACCTCCTGGCCCTGGAAAGGGACAAAGCCCAGAGGAGGAGGGCCTGGAGAGAGTTTCAATTTGGGTCTGGCTGGGGACATGGAGTGAAGTGCAGACCTGGTTGTGTGGCTCACTACCCCCCAAAATGGACCCAGCTGAGGGGTCCTGTTCTCTGCACCTACAAGCTCTGTGTTAGACTGTGTTCCTGTCGTCTAATAAACCTTCTGTTTTACTGGCTGGCTGAGAGTCACGTCTGACTGCAGAGTTGGGGTGCAGGACCCTCTGGCTTCCCCAGGACCCCGCCTGGGCAGACTTGCTGTGGGAAGCGCATGGAGGGGCAGAGGATGCTGAATGCTCCGAGGTCAGACCCAGGAAGGCGGAAGTTATGTGAGCTGTGTGTCCTGAAGACAGTCTGCTCACAGAAAGGAGACTTCCCCAGAGTCCTGACTGGCTTTGTAGGGAGCAGTTCCAGAGCATCGCCTGGGGACTCCGTGACAACTGACACAAGGCTGGGAGGTATTGCCAATGCAGAGAAGGACCGGGGATATCCTACAGGAAGATCTGGATGACCTTGTAAACTGGAGTAATAGTAATAGGATGAAATTTAATAATGAAAGTGCAAGGTCATGCATTTAGGGATCAATAACAAGTATTTTGGTTATAAACTGGGGACGCATCATTGGAAGTAACAGAGGAGGAGAAGGACCTCGGAGTATTGGTTGATCACAGGATAACTATGAGCTGCCAATGTGATATGGCCATGAAGAAAGCTAATGTGGTCTTGGGATGTGTCAAGGTTCCTTCCCCACTCTGAACTCTAGGGTACAGATGTGGGGACCTGCATGAAAGACCCCATAAGCTTATTCTTACCAGCTTAGGTTAAAAACTTCCTCAAGGTACAAACTTTGCCTTGTCCTTGAACCCTATGCTGCCCCCACCAAGCGTGTTAAACAAAGAACGGGGAAAGAGCCCACTTGGAGAGGTCTTCCCCCCAAAAAATATCCCGCCAAGCCCTACACCCCCTTTCCTGGGGAAGGCTTGATAAAAATCCTCACCAGTTTGCATAGGTGAACACAGACCCAAACCCTTGGATCTTAAGAACAATGGAAAAGCGATCAGGTTCTTAAAAGAAGAATTTTAATTAAAGAAAAAGTAAAAGAATCACCTCTAAAATCAGGATGGTAAATACCTTATAGGGTAATCAGATTCAAAACATAGAGAATCCCTCTAGGCAAAACCTTACGTTACAAAAAGACACAAAAACAGGAATCTACATTCCATTCAGCACAGCTATTTTACCAGCCATTAAACAAAAGGAAATCTAATGCATTTCTAGCTAGATTACTTACTAACTTAAGGAGTTATGAAGAGCATTCCTGATCTGTTCCTGGCAAAAGCATCACCCAGACAGACAGACCCTTTGTTTCTCTTCCCCCCCGCCCCCCGCTTTGAAAGTATCTTGTCTCCTCATTGGTCATTTTGGTCAGGTGCCAGCGAGGTTATTTTAGCTTCTTAACCCTTTACAGGTGAAAGGGTTTTGCCTCTGGCCAGGAGGGATTTTATAGTTCTGTATACAGAAAGGTGGTTACCCTTTCCTTTATATTTATGACAGGATGCATCAGGCGAGGTATTTCCAGTAGAGATAAAGAGGTGTTAGTACCATTATACAAGGCGCTGGTGAGACCTCATCTGGAATATTGTGTGCAGTTCTGGTCTCCCATGTTTAAGAAAGATGAATTCAAACTGGAACACGTACAGAGAAGGGCTACTAGGGTGATCCGAGGAATGGAAAACCTGTCTTATGAAAGGAGACTCAAAGAGCTTGGCTTGTTTAGCCTAACCAAAAAAAGGCTGAGAAGAGATATGATTGCTCTCTGTAAATATATCAGCGGAATAAATACCACGGAGGGAGAAGAGTCATTTAAGCTCAGTACCAATGTGGACACAAGAACAAATGGATATAAACTGGCCATCAGGAAGTTTAGACTTGAAATTAGACGAAGGTTTCTAACCATCAGAGGAGTGAAGTTCTGGAACAGCCTTCCAAGGGAAGCAGTGGGGGCAAAAGAGCTATCTGGCTTCAAGACTAAGCTTGATAAATTTATGGAAGGGATGATAAGATGGGATAGCCTAATTCTGGCAATTAATTGATCTTCAACTATTAGCGGTAGATATGCCCAATGGCCTTTGATAGGATGTTAGATGGGGTGGGATCTGAGTTCCTACAGAGAATTCTTTCCTGGGTGCCTGGCTGGTGAGTCTTGCCCACATGCTCCGGGTTTAGCTGATCGCCATATTTGGGGTCGGGAAGGAATTTTCCTCCAGGGCAGATTGGCAGAGGCCCTGGGGGTTTTTCGCCTTCGTCTGCAGCACGGGGCACGGGTCACTTGCTGGAGGATTCTCTGCACCTCAAAGTCTTTAAACCACAATTTGAGGACTTCAATAGCTCAGACATAGGTTAGAGGTTTGTTACAGGAGTGGGTGGGTGAGATTCTGTGGCCTGCATTGTGCAGGAGGTCAAACTAGATGATCATAATGGTCCCTTCTGACCTTAAAGTCTATGATTCTATGAAAGGTAGGAGCTGAAGAGAAACAGTCAGATGAAAGAGCCCTATTCAATTACATCACATGAAGACAGACAAGTAAATATTGACAAATTTTATAAGTGCTTGTATACAAATGGAAGAAGGCTAAATACTAAGATGGGTGAACTTGAGTGCCTGCTTTTAAAGGAGGATATTGATATAGTAGGCATCACAGAAACTTGGTGGAATGATAATCAAGGGGACATGGTAATATCAAGGTACAAAATATATAGGAATGACAGAGTAGATTGTGCTGGTAGGAGTGTGGCACTGTGTGTGTGTGGGAAAATGTATAGTCAAATACAGTAAATTTTTTAAGTGAATCTGTATGGACAGAAATTCCGTGCTTGAATAATAAGAGTAAGGGAATATACTACGGACCATGATGGTGATTCTGAAAAGCTCAAGGAGATTAGAGGAAAATAGAAAACTCAATAATATTAATAGGGGATTTCAGCTATCCCCATATTGACTGGATACGTGTTGTCTCATGACAGGATGCAGAGATACAGTTTAGACACGATTAATGACTGCTTCTTAGAGCAGCTAATCCTGGAACACACAAGGGGAGAGGCAATTCTTGATTTATTCCTAAGTGGCGCACACAAGCTGGTCCAAGAGGTGAATACAGCTGAACCACTAGATAATAGAGACGGTAATGTAATTGAATTTAACATCCTTGTGGAGGGTGGGGAAATATCTAAGAAGCCCACCACAGTAGCATTTAATTTCAGAAAAGGGAACTATATAAAAGTGAGAGCTAGTTAAATGGAAATTAAAAGGAACAGTACAAAAGTGAAAAGCCTGCAAGCTGCATGGAAACTTTTTAAAAACACCATAATAGAGGCTCAAATTAAATGTGTACCCCAAATGGAAAAAAACAGTAAGAGGACTAAAAAAATACCACCATGGCTAAACAACAGAGTAAATAAGGCAGAATTTTAAGGCCTCACCAATCTTGAGGGGGTCAACAAACATGTGGACAAGGGTGATCCAGTGGACATAGTTTACTTGGAGTTTCAGAAAGCCTTTGACAAGGTCCCTCACCAAAGGATCTTAAGCAAAGTAAGCAGTCATGGGATAAATAATGGGTCAGGAACTGGTTAAAAGACAGGAAACAAAGGGTAGGAATAAATGGTCCGTTTTCACAGTGGAAACAGGTAAATATTAGGGTCCTTCAGGGATCTCTACTGGGACCAGTATTGTTCAATGTATTCATAAATGATCTGGAAGAAGGGGTAAATGGGAAGGTGGCAAAATTTTCGGATGATACAAAATTACTCAAGATAGTTAAGTCCAAAGCAAACTATGAAGAGTTACAAAGGTGTTACCTGGGGCTTTGCTGAACCCAAAGCTCTTGGTAACTTTACTCTTTGCAAGGCGGTGACAGGAAATAAATCACAGAATCACAGAATATCAGGGTTGGAAGGGACCTCAGGAGATCATCTAGTCCAACCCCTGCTCAAAGCAGTACCAATCCACAATTTTTGCCCCAGATCCCTAAATGGTCCCCTCAAGGGTTGAACTCGTAACCCTGGGTTTAGCAAGGCAATGCTCAAACCACTGAGCTATCCCTCCCCCACTACTTATATAATACCAAGATGTTGTGATTATATCAGACAGTTGCTTACAAACAGGAGGATGGGAGTAAAATGAAATATAAAATCCTCTGAAGATTTTAACATCTACAATACTCTCAAAGTTATCAGATTCCCTTTTGCCAATGCAAGTATATGTTCTGCAAGAAGCTCACTCCGCCATATCAGCAAACCTCTGTTTTTTTTCTCCTTGGTCATTCCCTCCAAGAATCCCTCTCCTTTATTCTTGTGGTTTACTCCTCTCAGACTCCATGTCACAACTGTGACATTGCACTCCATATTCTTTATGGAAATATTCTTATGATGTGGACATGACATAACTGAGATGTACTTTATGCAAGATGGGTCTTGTAAGACATCATTGGAAAGGTTACAATTTACTGAATGTGATTATCCAATTTGTATGCATGTATCATTTCTGTATCTAAAGCTAGGAATCATAGGCATGTGTACGGGGTGTGCCCCGGCACACCCTAATGCAGGGGTTGGCAAGCTCTTCCTGCCTGGCCTGCCTGAGCTCCTGGCCAGGTAGGCTCCCACCCCCGGCCCCGCCTTCCCCCATCCCCCGCCGCCTCAGTGTGCCACGTCCAGGAGCGGCCCTGGACAGCGCCGCAGCGGCACGGCTCCGGCGGGACCCGAGCTCCCGCCGCCTGGAGCCGTGTGGGGACACGGCCATCCAGCCGATAGATCTGGGGCGAGCAAACATTTTGGCCTGAGGGCCACATTGGGTTTCCAAAATTGTATGGAGGGCCAGTTAGGGGTGGCTGTGCCTCCCCAAACAGCTAGGCGTGGCCTAGCCCCCAACCTCTATCCAACCCCCACCCCCCGCTTTTTGCCCCCTGATGGGCCCCCCTGGGACTCCTGCCCCATCCACCACCCCCTGCTCCCTGTCCCCTGACTGCCCCCAGACCCCCCACCCCTGAGTGCCCCCCGTCACCCCATCTAACCCCCCCTTCCTGACTGCCCCCCTGGGACCCCTGTCCCCATTCAACCCCCCTGTTCTCTGACCGCCCTGACCCCTATACACACCCCCGCCCCCTGACCACACCCTTGAACTCCCCTGCCCTCTATCCAACGCCCCCTGCTCCCTGCCCCCTTACTGCGCTCCCTGGAGCGTGCCGCCTGGCTGGAGCCAGCCACGCCACCGCGCAGCACAGAGCACCGGGTCAGGCCGGGCTCTGCAGCTACGCTGCCCCAGGAGCTCTCAGCCCCGCCGCCCAGAGCATTGCGCCGGCAGCGCAGTGAGCTGAGGCTGCGGGGGAGGGGGAACAGCAGGGGAGGGGCTGGGGGCTAGCCTCCCAGGCCAGGAGCTCAGGGCCGGGCAGGAGGGTCCCGCGGGCCAGATATGGCCTGCGGGCCGTAGTTTGCCCACCTCTGCGATAGATAGTTGATGCAATCAGGCAAACAAAAGTGCTTTCACTCAAAGCTTGTACTTTATTTAGTCCCCATCACTTATACACATCCACAATAGGTTAGTAGAGCACCCCAAATCACCCCTAGATTCATATTTACCCAGGGTCACTAGACTTCCAGTGGCCAACTTCCCGTCTTCAGGGAAACATGAGAGGTGTTCAAGTATCCACTGAGCTCAGATTTTTTCCTCTTTTTATATCCATTTTGTTAGTATTACATAGCTTGTGCATCGAAATAATTTAGTTTCTGCTTAGCACTTAAGTGTGGAGATTTTCAGCCTGTTAGGAAGGGAATTTTCCATCAGTTAACCATCTGTATAGTAACAGTCAACTATTGCCAGACTTTCCATCTTGCAAAACCACATGCTTTGGAAAAACAGCTCAAGTCAGGAGGGCAGAGGGTTATGTTTACTCCTCGTGGTCGCTCACTTCACCCTCCCCTCCTGGTCTGTTAGTTGTGCTAAGGTTTCAGAAAGGCCTCCTTTTAGCTGCTTTCAGCAATAAGCATAACATTTGGTATTCCAGCTGCAGACAGTGGTTCAGGCATCTTACTGGGCTATCAAAAATCTGCTCCTACAGTCCCCTCCTTAAAGCCCACTTTTTTTTTGTTTTTGTTTTGTTATCATAAGGGGTCTTTATCTACCTATAGTCATCCCCACAAAGGAATCTGGTTGCACCAGAGCTGTGATGCAGCAAAAGCTCAAGACGCTCAGCTGAGACTGAGCAAATGATCTTCTTCTTGGCATCCCACACTCAGTACACCAGATTATCTGGATGATGACTACACGGTGGCAAGTTGTACATACTCCCCTTCTAAGGGTAAGAGCAATGGTGAGAGAAGCCACTGGCTCATCTGTCAGGGGACTTGGAATTGCTGAGTTTTGCGCCAGGTCCAATATGTCATCAGACTGAAAAAGAAAACTGCTACTATTTGGAATACCAAAATGACTATAATGGGGTGCAGGGCCAAATTCAAGATCCCTGTGCCAGTCGGGGACAATTCCAATAATACTTCTCACCACTGGTGTTTTAGGTCCTGGCCAGTTCTTGCAAATATGCATTTAATTTCATTGGTGTTATGATGCACAATAACCATGACTCTACACCCTTCCTGTTTGGCTGCGTGCAGCTGGTTCTGCAAATCAGGGTGTACAGGCAACGTCTGTAAAACAGTTAAAGTCATCCCAAGGGGTACAGGTTTTACAGCAGAGTACAAAGTATTTGTCTCTCTTAACTGATTATATTTAAGTTCCAGCACTTGAAATTCAGAATCACATCCCCAAATCCTATACCATGACACAAGGATCATAAGCTATGGGATTTTCCTTCAGCCATTTCCAAACACACATCATGTACTTTCAGGGCATTTTTGTTGCATTCATGTCAAATTCCACAGTGAAGCACTGGAATGAGTTACCTAGGGAGGTGGTGGAATCTCCCTCCTTAGAGGTTTTTAAGGCCCGGCTTGATAAAGCCCTGGCTGGAATGATTTAGTTGGTGTTGGTCCTGCTTTGAGCAGGGGATTGGACTAGATGGCCTCCTGAGGTCTCTTTCAACCCTAATATTCTATGATTCCTTTAAACATCACCCATAATCTATATGTGTCAACCCATTCCATCTATCTTGTTTGCTAATACTTCCTCATTGATGCTCTTAAGAACCCCTGCCCTCGTTTCAGTTGCTCCCCATAGATCCCTTCTTACCCGGCCCTTGCCAGATTTGGGGACCTTATGTAAATTTATCCAGTTTTTCCTCAGCCTTCAGATAATGGCTGGACAGACCACTCACAGTGGGGCTCTAGTGCCAAAAAGTGTGCTAGGCTTAGGTCTGTGATGGCCTTTTTGAGGGAGTAGGTGGGGTTAATTACCAATTGCTTCTTTACATTGGTTTGAACCACATATGCCCTGACCAAACTGATTACAGGTGGTCCCAAAATTCACACTTTCATACTTTTTATTCCATGGGGTCCCCGGAGGAGCCATTTTCCTGTCATATTGGCTGCATGTTAATAACTATTTTACCAAGGCACCATTTTAGCCACAGTATTATCAAAACATTCTTTATCCCTCTTTATAAATTTCTTGAGAACACAGGGCCTCCAAAATGCAGGGCAAAGGAACCTTCTATTCCCCTCGTGGTATCACTGTCTGTAGCCTTGCCTCCCCCAGACCTTCTTGTCCAGTGGTTGGGGTGAAAGGGTTTGTTTTTGCCTAAAATGAACTGTCTTTTCCCCTAGTGCTGTTCTCTTGGGGATGTCAGTCCACAAATGAACACATTTGGACTTACAACAATTAAACAACAGCCTGTCAGTTCCACCTAGTGACAACTGTACCCACCTGGGTGGCTTTTAATTCTCCCCACTAACAAATCCGCTCCCCCACTATCCACATGAGGATGCTGTAGTTGCCACCAAAGTGGTAGAGATTCCGTAGGCACCAGCGTAGACCATTTGCAACCCAAACCATGCTACATTGCCAGTTCTTGCTCATTCCCACGCTCATATTTACTTTGCCCAAATCCAAGCCTTTCAATTTTACTGAAGTGGGGTCATTTCAGTCCAAGGGCCTACGAGTGATTTGTTCTCCTGGGATGTTGGGATCAGTAGTGATGTCAAGGGTACAGTTCACTTTACATTTTCCTGTCACTCATGGATAGTCTCCCCATGCTTCAGACACAATGGGTTTCTGATTTGCATCACCAAAGAGCAGGTCTGCAATCCAAATGCCAGCAGCAGCACACTGGAGTGCATTGTCTCCAAAATCTTCCAGCATCCATATGGTGTGACAAAGTTCCTCCTCTACCTTGGTGGGTCTTGCACAAATTAGTGGATTTGCTTGCCTTGGAGCTTCATGGCAGCCCTCAGCTTGGCCATTTTTCTGAACCCACAGTCCAGGTCGACTCCTCCTGTGTCTGACCAGGAGTTGGGAGGCTTGGGGGGAACCCGGGCCCGCCCTTTACTCCGGGTTCCAGCCCAGGGCCCTGTGGAATGCAGCTGTCTAGAGTGCCTCCTGGAACAGCTGTGCAACAGCTACATCTCCCTGGGCTACTTCCCCATGGCCTCCTCCCAACACCTTCTTTATTCTCACCATAGGACCTTCCTCCTGGTGTCTGATAATGCTTGTACTCCTCAGTCCTCCAACAGTCCACGTTCTCACTCTCAGCTCCTAGTGCTTCTTGCTCCCAGCTCCTCACACGCACACCACAAACTGAAGTGAGCTCCTTTTTAAACCCAGATGCCCTGATTAGCCTGCCTTAATTGATTCTAACAGCTTCTTGATTGGCTGCAGGTGTTCTAATCAGCCTGTCTGTTTTAATTGTCTCCAGAAGGTTCCTGATTGTTCTGGAACCTTCCCTGTTACCTTACCTAGGGAAAAGGGACCTACTTAACCTGGGGCTAATATATCTGCCTTCTATTACTGTCGTGTAGCCATCTGGCCCGACCCTGTCACAATGGTTAATAATCTAAAACACAAAGCAGAACAAACTTTTCCCCTCCCTATATAGGGAGGTATCACTAAAACATTTAAGCTAAACTTATTAACTTTTACTCAGACCCATCCAGCCCTGAGTCGTACCCCCACACACACACACACACTTTTTCCCTGGGACGGAACTCTTGAACTTTTAACTGTGCTTTTAGCACCCTCTTGAAGCTCAGCAAATTCATCAGCCCTGGTTTGTCTAGGGCTTGCTGAGGCTGGACACATGACTGTTATTAATTTTGCCTGTGCGTACATGTTTTACTGGAGAGTGGGTAGTTTTCAGTAACACAAGGGACAATCCTACCAGATATTCCCAATGCTGCAAAGCCCAAACTAGTGCCAAAAACCTTCTTTTCACAGGGAGTAAATCCCCTCTACTTCACTTAACGTTTTGGAGGCATAAGCCATGGGGCAGAGCCTTGTTCCATAGTTCTGAGTCAGTACTGCTTCCATTCCCCTATCTGTAATTGCCAGCTGCAGCACAAACACTGTTTCACCCTGCTCCCTTCTTTAACAATTCATGCAGTGAGGCTGCCTTCTTTGAAAATTCCTCAATAAAATCTCAGCAAAACTCTCTGTTGGTCAGGGGGACACCCCTTGTGTTCCCAAATCACTCCAAAATAATTTACTTGTTGGGACCACAGCTGGGCTTACTTTAAACCCAGCTTCCTGAATCTTTTGTAACATTCTGTCCAGTACCTCTAGATACTCTTCCTTGGTTTACACTCATATTATCCACACACAAAAATTACACTGTCTTTTTCAGACATTCCCACTCGCATCTTGACTACCTGGGCATGACAGTTAATAGGGGCATCGTTCCAGCTCTTGGGAACCCTTGCAAAACATAACTGCTTCCCTTGAAATGTAAAAGCAAATTTGTAATAGCTTTCCTGATGTAAAGGGATAGCAAAGAAAGCATTGGCCAAATCAAAAACTGAAAAACACTGGGCCCCTCCTACAATGGAGACCATCACCTCTTGATACTTTGCCACAACGGGGGCCATCAGTAGGTTCACCCAATTAAGGGGACAAAAATCTACCACAAGCCTCCAAGTTCTGCTATCACCTTTAAGGACTGGCCACAGAGCAGCATTATTAGGGCTTGTCTGTTCCACTAGAACTCCTTGTCCCAAAAGTTCATCAAATGTTTCTTTCAGGATGGCTTCTGCCTCCTTTGGATACTTATACCGCTTCTGGGGTGGGGGATTGGGGCCTGTAACTAGGATTTCTGCCTCAAATTTACCACATTCTATCAGAATTTTGGCCTACAGCTTCCAGTGTTTTTCTGCAATTGCTAGGACTTTTGAGGGCCACTCCAATTCCTCAGATGCCTTAAGGGCTGCTATCCAGTAACTCGCTGAAATCTGAACTGATTCCCAGGACGTGCCAGGAGGCGTTTCCCATAGGACCCTGTTAGCAAAATCAACCAGCAATCTCAATTCCCTTAAAACGTGAATTCCCAGGATCCCTTTTCCTCCCAAAATCCATTAAACAAAATTGCCCCTTATTTTCCTTTCCCCTAACCGATACAGAATGTTTCTGCAAAAGGGAACAACACTCTGTGCCTCATTAAATCCCTGTAAGGTTTTAACTCTAGCCAGAGATTCAAACAGGTTCTCATTTCTGGGTATTCATCAAGGAATAAGTGGCACCTGTATCTAACAATAAATTGTGTTCCAATGTCCCTCTTTCTGACTCCACATAAAATACGAAGATCCCCTTTTGGCCCTAAAATAAACAATAATCTTTGGGCCCAATCTTTCTTTTGTTAATTTTCTACTTTTCTCAAAACTGTTTCCCAAGCAGTTGCGAAGTAGCAGTAGCAAAGTAAACTTTTCTGTTGCATGGCAAACATATCTTCAAGGGCAGGAAAATACTTTCAGCTGTGACATTAACCCTTAACTTTCAAAACAAAAACACAAGAGAAAAAACAAGTTGAAGGATGGGGGGTTGTGAAGAGAAAGAGTAAACGGAAGGAGGGGGAAGAACGACATAGAAAGAAAGGAAAACCTAAGCCAAGAAAAAGTACCGACAGCAACAACAAATCTAAAAGTGGGGCTTTGTGGACCAAAGCATCTGGTAACCCATACCACTAGCCCCTGTCCTTACTCTGAGAAGAGAGTGAGAGTTGCCACCACATCTGCCGGAGTGAGACTGGGGGTGCCAGCTAGCCTTGCCAGCCATCCCAAGACTGTGCTTCAGCTTAACAAACCAACCAATTTCCCTGCTGCCCTACCCTGGTCAGCGGTGAAGGCCTGACCTCTACCCTTCTTCCCCTCCTGGGTTACCCCCTTGGGGACCAATCTTCCTCACCATAGGGGTTATGGGCCTCGGCGTCTGTAGTTCTTCCAGTGTTTCAAGCAATGGACCATATGGGAAATTCCCAGAAGAGCCCAAAGGAAAAGGAAGCTCATGAGGATCATCCCTCTCATACCCATAATGAGAAGGATACGAGTGGAGATCCTCCTCTGACCCATCACCCTTCCTCGACTACGACTCCCTCAAATTGCAGTCACTGCTACCTTCTGCTCTCCCAACCTGGCTCTGAGAGCACAACTTTGTCCTTTACATTCCCCATTATCTGCCTCAATCTTATCCTGAGAATCCTACAGTAAGGCCTTAATAATTCCTTTATTCTCCATTGTCTGATGTTTCAATCCAAACACTTCCTGCTCCAACTTCTTACTCACTCTCTTACTATCACACACTTGCTTTTGTATTCCCACTATCTGAGCCCAGAAGGTGTCTGATTCAGCCTTCAAGCTGGATATCTTTGTCTTTCTCGACTTGATATTTCACTAATTCCTCCAATCTTGCCTTTAACTGACCTATCTCTTTACCTACTAACGTTGCTAACATCTGCTTACAGAGCTACAGGAATTCTCTGGGGCTGGTCAAGCTCCCAGGCTTCCAGAGACCATTACTATGCTCCTGTTCAAAATCAGTCAAGCTATTTCCCAAAACAATTTCCAACTATTATTCTTTTCCAGATGTTTCCTTTCCTTTGAACATAATTGCCACTGGCCTGAGCTCTAAGTCTCAGTAACGGAATTTATCCATGAATTGACTCGTGAACTACGACATGAGAACTGTACGGAGCTACCCCACCTCACTGTCCTCTACCTTCTACTGCAATGCAAAACTGCTGGTTTGCCCCAGCCGTCCCCTTTCTCTCCACCAATTCTTGCTTGGAGCTCCAATTCTGTTTCCCCTGGGTTTTACTGAACCTAAAGCTCTTGTTAACTTTACTGTGTGACAGGACCCCCAGGGTGCGTGCTGGGACTGTGGGACCACTGTGCCCCCTTAACTCTCTCCAGTATGGGCTGTCTCTCACAATGCCTTACTAGTGACCAGCAGCAAACCCCTCTAGGTGCTGTTATCCCTTAGCAGAACCACATGTGGAGACCCAACACCATCTAGATTGCATTAATGCTCCGAGAGCCACTCATGAATCACACAGAGAAAGGCACCAGAATCAAATCCCCCCAGCTCCCAGCACAGTACCTCAGGAATATACTGTCTTCCACTGCTCAAGATGACTAGTGCACATTTATTAATTGGTTCGCCACTTCACCAGTGGAAAGTGGATATACACCACCCTTTGCAAAACCTGAGCAGATTTGCCACATACTTCATACAAACTCACTGGTAAAGATAAACAGTAAAACAAATTTATTGACTACAAAAATAGATTTTAAGTGATATTAAGTGATAAGCAAAAAGTCTAGTTACCAAAAGAAATAAAATATAAGCACGCAGTCTAAACTCTCAACCCTATTAGATTGGGCAGCAACTAGATTAAGCAGCTTTTCTCACCCTACTGGATATTGCAGTCCTTAATATACAAGTTTGTTCCTTAAACCTAGGCCAGGCTCCTCTGTTGGAGTCTTGTCATCTTCTCAGTGTTATAGTTGCTTGCAGCGTAGGTGGAGGAAGGAGAAAGGGGCCCTGCATGTGCTCACTGTGTCTCTTTTATAACCTCAGTCCATGTGCTTGTAGAACACAAGTCCAGGCAAGTCTGGGAGGCATTGCTGACTCACCAGGCAAGGTTGAGGAATTCCCCTGGTGTGGCCTTATGCAGATGAGTTATTGAATTGTAGCTCCCTTGCTGGACAATGGCTGTTGATGGGTTGTTTGACACCCCGCCCAGGCATTGGTTACTTTGCTTGCTGTTGCCTCTGGGGAGCTGATATCTGGCTGATTCTCCCACTTATAGTATGTTTTAGTGATAACCATACAACACAATTCTCGTAACTTCATTAATGCTATACATATATGGATAGAGAAATGACTTTCAGCAGGTCATAACATTTCCCCTGATACCTTACAAAGCATGCTTTATATGTAATATCACAATTATATACAGATGGGGAATATTGGGATTACAAGATGCTCCCCCAAGGTATAAGTATATCACATAATCTTTGTGAGGCGGTGGGAGGAAATAAATCAGTGGGGGGACAGCCATCTAGCCGATAGATAATTGATACAAGCAGGCAAACAAAAGTGCTTTCACTCAAAGCTTCTGCTTTATTTAGTCCCCAGCACTTACACATGTCTGCAACAGGTTAGTAGAGCATCCCAAATCACCCCCAGATTTGTATTTACCCAGGGTCTTGAAGAGGTCTTGAGTGGGTAACTGTAGACTTCTAGCGGTCAAGTTTCCGTCTGCAGGAGAACATAAGAGGTGTCCAAGTGTCCACTGAGCTCAGATTTTTTTTCCTCTTTTTATATCCAATTTGTTAGTGTTACATAACTTAGATTCTGCTTCATAGGTTTTTTGATGAACAAGCTAAATGTGGAGATTTTCAGCCTGTCAAGTAGGGAATTTTCCATCAGTTAACCAGCTGTGTAGCAATAGTTAACTATTGCCAGACTTTCCATCTTGCAAAACCTCATGCTTTGGAAAAAAAACTCAAGTCAGGAGGGCAGAGGGTCATGTTTACGCTTCGTGGTCACTCACTTCATCCTCCCCTCCTGGTCTGTTAGGTGTGCTAAGGTTTCAGAAAGGCCTCCTTTTAGCTGCTTTCAGCAATAAGCATAACAATTGGTATTCCAGCTGCGGGCAGTGGTTCAGGGATGTTGCTGGGCTCTGGTCTAGCAAAAATCTGCTCCTACAAAGGGATCTCACAAAATTGGGTGACTAGGCAACAAAATGGCAAATGAAATTCAATGTTGATAAATGCAACGTAATGTACATGGGAAAACATAATCCCAACTATACATACAAAATGATGGGGTCTAAATTAGCTATTACCAGTCAAGAAAGAGATCTTGTAGTCATTGTGGACAGTTCACTGAAAACAACTGCTCAATGTGCAGTGGCAGTCAAAAAAGCTCACAGTGTTAGAAATGGAATAACTAATAAGACAGAAAATCATAGGCAGTAAAACTGGAAAGGACCTCGAGAGGTCTTCTAGTCCAGACCTCTGCACCCATATGAGGACTGAGTATTATCTAGACCATCCCTGACAGGTGTTTGTCTAACCTGCTCTTAAAAATCTCCAATGACGGAAATTCCATAACCTCCCTAGACAATTTATTGCAGTGCTTAGCTACTCTGACAGTTAGGAAGTTTTTTCTAATGTCCAACCTAAACTTAAAATATCATAATGCCACTCTATAAAGCCAACGTATGTCCACACGTTAAATACTGTATGCAGTTCTGGTCATCCATTATGAAAAAAGAAATATTAGAATTGGGAAAGGTGCAGAGAAGGGCAACAAAAATGATTAGGGGTATGCTTCCATATGAGGAGAAATTAAGAAGACTGGGACTGTTCATTTTGGAAAAGAGATTACTAAGGGGGGGTATAATAGAGTAACCCATAAAATCATGAATGGTGTGGAAAAAGTGCATAAGGAAGTGCATAAGGAAGCGTTATTTACCCCTTCATATAACACAAGAACCAGGGGTCACCTAATGAAATTTATAGGCAGCAAGTTTAAAACAAACAAAAGGAACAAAATTCTTCCCACATTGCACAGTCAACCTGTGGAACTCATTGGCAGGGGATGTTGTGAAGGCCATAATAAGAACTGAGTTAAAAAAATAATTCAATAAATTCATGGAGAATAGGTCTATCAGTAGCTATTAGCCAAGGTGACCAGAGGTGCACCCTAACCCTAACCATGGATTTATAAAGAGGCAATATGATATTTTGTGTCTTATTATCTATTCCTTTCCTTATATGGTGACAGGTTTCAGAGTGGTAGCCGTGTTAGTCTGTATCAGCAAAAAGAACGAGGAGTACTTGTGGCACCTTAGAGAATAATAAATGTATTTGAGCATAAGCTTTCATGGGCTAAAACCCACTTCATCGGATGCATGCAGTGGAAAATACAGTAGGAAGATATATATATACATAGAGAACATGAAAAAATGGGTGTTGCCATACCCACTATAACGAGAGTGATCAGTTAAGGTGAGCTATTATCAGTAGGGGAAAAAACATTTTTTCATGTTCTTTGTGTGTGTGTGTATATATATATATATATATATATATATATGTATGTATGTATCTCTTCCTTCTGTATTTTCCACTGCATGCATCCAATGAAGTGGGTTTTAGCCCACAAAACTTATGCTCAAATACATTTGTTAGTCTCTAAGGTGCCACAAGTACTCCTCGTTCCTTTCCTTATGATTCCCAAGATTCTGTTAACCTTTTCAGCGGGTAGTGAAGACCTGCCCCAAATGTATGGCAGTCATGACAACCTTCCTTCGTCGGAGATGGATACAAGTATACCCATATCTCAACGACTGGCTCATCCGTGGTTGCACCAAAGAACAGGTGCAATCCAACCTTCAACTGCTCAAGGACACGTTTTGTTAATTAGGCCTCCTCCTCAATGTGGCGAAGTCAACTCTAGAGCCAACCCAGAGAATAGAATTCATTGGGGCGGTCTTAGATTCCATGCAGGCCCGAGTCCTCCTGCTGGACGCTCATTTCTAAGCTTTGTCGGGCCTCATCCGGAGCCTTCAAAGCTTCCCAACCTCAACGGCAAGAACATGCTTTAGTCTTCTAGGGCACATGGCTTCCTGCACATACGTGACCAGGCATGCCAGATTACGGCCCTGCCCGCTTCAAGCCTGGCTGGCATCAGTCTATTGCCCAGGTCGCGACAGCCTGAACCTGGTGGTCACAGTCCCGGAAAAGGTCCTGGCCTCTCTCCACTGGTGGCTAGACCCCAGTGCAGTATGCAAAGGAGTCCCCTTCCACATCCCTCAGCCCTCCTTGTCCCTCGTCACGGACTCATCAGCTCTGGGATGGGGCGCACATCTCGGGGACATCCAGACGCAGGGTCTGTGGGCCCCATCCAAGCGCTCTCTCTCCATGTCAACATACGGGAGCTGATGGCAGTGCGTCTTGCGTGTCAAGCGTGTCGGGAGCGGTTGCATGGAAGTTGTGTGGCGGTCCTCACAGACAACACCGCAGCCATGTTCTACATCAACAAGCAAGGGGGGGCCCATTCCTCCCCCCTCTGTCAGGAGGCCATTCGGCTGTGGGAGTTCTGCATAGCACACTCCACTCACCTGGTAGCATCTTTTCTCTCAGGGGTCCAGAACACATTGGAGGACCACCTCAGCAGGTCCTTCCAATCCCACGAGTGGTCACTCCATCCCAATGTCATCCACTCCATCTTCCTAAAGTGGGGGTTTCCCCAGCTCAACTTGTTTGCCTCACGCAGCAATCAGAAGTGCCTAGCGTTTTGCTCCCTCCAAGGCCGCTCCCCGGGCTCTCTCACAGATGCCTTCCTACTCCCATGGACAAGCCGATTGTTTTTCTCCTTCCCGCCATTTCCCCTTGTACACAAGATCCTGCTCAAGATGCGCAGGGACAGAACCTGGCTGATTCTGGTCGCCCCAGCGTGGCCCAGGCAACATTGGTATACCACACTATTGGAGATCTCGGTGGACGCCCCGGTTCCGCTGCATCTTTTTCTGGACTTGATCACTCAGGATCACGGCTGCCTCTGTCACCCAGACCTACGATCCCTCCACCTCACGGCATGGATGCTGCATGGCTGAGCCACTTAGAGCTCCTCTGTTCTCATTTGGTGCAGCAGGTTTTGTTGGGTAGCAGGAAACCTTCCACTTGGGCCACATATATGGCTAAATGGAAGCGATTCTCATGCTGGTGCTCTCACCGTGGCACCACCCCCCCCCTCCAAGCATCCATGCCTCTCATTTTGGACTATCTCCTGAGCCTGAAACAGCAGGGCCTGGTGATGTCATCCATCAGGGTCCACATGGCAGCCATTTCGGCTTTTCACCTGGGAGCGAATGGCCGATCTGTCTTTGCCAACCCCATGGTCCGTAGGTTCCTTAAGGGCCTGGACCGTCTCTACCCACAGGTACGGCAGCCAGTCCCCACTTGGGACCTTAACCTGGTCCTCTCCGGGCTTATGGGGGCCCTGTTTGAGCCATTGGCCACCTGTTTCTTCCTATACCTCTCTTGGAAAATGGCTTTCCTCGTTGCTATCACATCGGCGAGGCGTGTATCCAAGCTCAAAGCTCTTACCTTGGAACCACCATACACGATCTTCCATAAGGACAAGGTGCAGCTACGACCTCACCCGGCCTTTCTTCTCAAGGTGGTATCGACCTTTCATATCAACTAGGACATTTTCCTCCTTTTTTTAATCCAAAACCGCATGCTACTCATCAGGAACAACGGCTACACTCGCTCGATGTTCGTAGGGCCCTTGCCTTCTACATCGAGCGTATGAAGCCGTTCAGGAAAATGACCCAGCTCTTCGTCGCGGTGGTGGACTGGATGAAGGGCCTCGCGGTCTCCTCCCAGCAGATCTCGTGGATCACTTCCTGTATCTGTGCTTGCTATGATCTGGCCAGTGTTCATAGAATCATAGAATCATAGAATATCAGGGTTGGAAGGGACCCCAGAAGGTCATCTAGTCCAACCCCCTGCTCGAAGCAGGACCAATTCCCAGTTAAATCATCCCAGCCAGGGCTTTGTCAAGCCTGACGTTAAAAACCTCTAAGGAAGGAGATTCTACCACCTCCCTAGGTAACGCATTCCAGTGTTTCACCACCCTCTTAGTGAAAAAGTTTTTCCTAATATCCAATCTAAACCTCTCCCACTGCAACTTGAGACCATTACTCCTCATTCTGTCATCTGCTACCATTGAGAACAGTCTAGAGCCATCCTCTTTGGAACCCCCTTTCAGGTAGTTGAAAGCAGCTATCAAATCCCCCCTCATTCTTCTCTTCTGCAGACTAAACAATCCCAGCTCCCTCAGGCTCTCCTCATAAGTCATGTGTTCCAGACCCCTAATCATTTTTATTGCCCTTCACTGGACTCTCTCCAATTTATCCACATCCTTCTTGTAGTGTGGGGCCCAAAACTGGACACAGTACTCCAGATGAGGCCTCACCAATGTCGAATAGAGGGGAACGATCACGTCCCTCGATCTGCTCACTATGCCCCTACTTATACATCCCAAAATGCCATTGGCCTTCTTGGCAACAAGGGCACACTGCTGACTCATATCCAGCTTCTCGTCCACTGTAACCCCTAGGTCCTTTTCCGCAGAACTGCTGCCTAGCCATTCGGCCCCTAGTCTGTAGCGGTGCATTGGATTCTTCCGTCCTAAGTGCAGGACCCTGCACTTATCCTTACTGAACCTCATCAGATTTCTTTTGGCCCAATCCTCCAATTTGTCTAGGTCCTTCTGTATCCTATCCCTCCCCTCCAGCGTATCTACCACTCCTCCCAGTTTAGTATCATCCGCAAATTTGCTGAGAGTGCAATCTACACCATCCTCCAGATCATTTATGAAGATATTGAACAAAACCGGCCCCAGGACCGACCCTTGGGGCACTCCACTTCACACCGGCTGCCAACTAGATATGGAGCCATTGATCACTACCCGTTGAGCCCGACAATCTAGCCAGCTTTCTACTACTTATAGTCCATTCATCCAGCCCATACTTCCTTAACTTGCTGACAAGAATACTGTGGGAGACCGTGTCAAAAGCTTTGCTAAAGTCAAGAAACAATACATCCACTGCTTTCCCTTCATCCACAGAACCAGTAATCTCATCATAAAAGGCGATTAGATTAGTCAGGCATGACCTTCCCTTGGTGAATCCATGCTGGCTGTTCCTGATCACTTTCCTCTCATGCAAGTGCATCAGGATTGATTCTTTGAGGACCTGCTCCATGATTTTTCCAGGGACTGAGGTGAGGCTGACTGGCCTGTAGTTCCCAGGATCCTCCTTCTTCCCTTTTTTAAAGATTGGCACTACATTAGCCTTTTTCCAGTCATCCGGGACTTCCCCGGTTCGCCACAAGTTTTCAAAGATAATGGCCAATGGCTCTGCAATCACAGCCGCCAATTCCTTCAGTACTCTCGGCTGCAACTCGTCCGGCCCCATGGACTTGTGCACGTCCAGCTTTTCTAAATAGTCCCTAACCACCTCTATCTCCACAGAGGGCTGGCCATCTCTTCCCCATTTTGTGATGCCCAGCGCAGCAGTCTGGGAGCTGATCTTGTTAGTGAAGACAGAGGCAAAAAAAGCATTGAGTACATTAGCTTTTTCCACATCCTCTGTCACTAGGTTGCCTCCCTCATTCAGTAAGGGGCCCACACTTTCCTTGGCTTTCTTCTTGTTGCCAACATACCTGAAGAAACCCTTCTTGTAAATCTTGACATCTCTTGCTAGCTGCAGCTCCAGGTGCAATTTGGCCCTTCTGATATCATTCCTACATGCCCGAGCAATATTTTTATACTCTTCCCTGGTCATATGTCCAACCTTCCACTTCTTGTGAGCTTCTTTTTTATGTTTAAGATCCGCTAGGATTTCACCATTAAGCCAAGCTGGTCGCCTGCCATATTTACTATTCTTTCGACTCATTGGGATGGTTTGTCCCTGTAACCTCAACAGGGATTCCTTGAAATACAGCCAGCTCTCCTGGACTCCTTTCCCCTTCATGTTAGTCCCCCAGGGAATCCTGGCCATCCATTCCCTGAGGGAGTCGAAGTCTGCTTTCCTGAAGTCCAGGGTCCGTATCCTGCTGCTTACCTTTCTTCCCTGCGTCAGGATCCTGAACTCAACCAACTCATGGTCACTGCCTCCCAGATTCCCATCCACTTTTGCTTCCCCCACTAATTCTACCCGGTTTGTGAGCAGCAGGTCAAGAAAAGCGCCCCCCCAGTTGGCTCCTCTAGCACTTGCGCCAGGAAATTGTCCCCTACGCTTTCCAAAAACTTCCTGGATTGTCTATGCACTGCTGTATTGCTCTCCCAGCAGATATCAGGAAAATTAAAGTCACCCATAAGAGTCAGGGCATGCGATTTAGTAGCTTCCGTGAGCTGCCGGAAGAAAGCCTCATCTACCTCATCCCCCTGGTCCGGTGGTCTATAGCAGACTCCCACCACTACATCACTCTTGTTGCACACACTTCTAAACTTAATCCAGAGACACTCAGGTTTTTCTACAGTTTCGTACCGGAGCTCTGAGCAGTCATACTGCTCCCTTACATACAGTGCTACTCCCCCACCTTTTCTGCCCTGCCTGTCCTTCCTGAACAGTTTATAACCATCCATGACAGTACTCCAGTCATGTGAGTTATCCCACCAAGTCTCTGTTATTCCAATCACGTCATAGTTTTTTGACATCACCAGGACCTCCAGTTCTCCCTGCTTGTTTCCAAGGCTTTGTGCATTCGTATATAAGCACTTGAGATAACCTGTTGATCGCCCCTCATTCCCAGTATGAGGCAGGAGCCCTCCCCTCACAGACATTTCTGTCTGTGCTTCCTCCCGGTATCCCGCTTTCCCACTTACCTCAGGGCTTTGGTCTCCTTCCCCCGGTGAACCTAGTTTAAAGCCCTCCTCACTAGGTTAGCCAGCCTGCTGGCAAAGATGCTCTTCCCTCTCTTCGTAAGATGGAGCCCGTCTCTGCCCAGCACTCCTCCTTCATGGAACACCATCCCATGGTCAAAGAATCCAAAGCCTTCTCTCCGACACCACCTGCGTAGCCATTCGTTGACTTAGACGATTCGATGGTCCCTCTGACCCTGCCCCTCACCACTCGCTCTACAAGGGCTCAGGCCTCCTTGGCGGCTTTCCTGGCCCAGGTTCCAATCCAGGAGATCTGCAGAGCTTCTACTTGGTCTTCAGTACATACTTTTGCCTCTCACTGTGCCATAATCCGGCAAGCCAGAGACGATGTGGCGTTTGGTAGAGCAGTCCTACAATCTACAGTACTTCACTCTGACCCCACCGCCTAGGTAAGGCTTGGGAGTCACCTAATTGGAATCGATGTGAGCAAGTACTCGAAGAAGAAAAGACGGTAACTCACCTTTGTAACTGTTGTTCTTCGAGATGTGTTGCTTATATCCATTCCAAACCGGCCATCCTTCCCCTCTGTCAGAGAAGCCAGCAAGAAGGAACTGAGGGGGTGCTGGGTCGGCTGGGGTATATATCTAGCACCATGATGGTGCCACTCTGGGGGCTCCACAGCCAACCCACTGGGTGTTGCTAGGGTAGAAATTCTCCAACGGCCATGCACATGGCGGTCGCAAACCTAATTGGAATGAATATGAGCAACACATCTTGAAGAACAACAGTTACAAAGGTGAGTAACCATCTTTTCTTTTTTTAATCCAGTTATAGTCTTGGCCTTCACAACATTCTCTGGCAAAGAGTTCCACAGGTTGGCTGTGCATTGTGTAAAGAAATACTTCCTTTTGTTTTAAATCTGCTGCCTATTCATTTCATCTGGTGACCCCTAATTCTTGTGTTATGAGAAGAATATGGAAGTGTTACTTACTCCATTTTCTCCACACCAGTTATGATATTTTTAAGGTCAGGCTTGACAAAGCCTTGGCTGGGATGATTTAGTTGGGGATTGGTCCTGCTTTGAGCAGGGGGTTGGACTAGATGACCTCCAGAGGTCCCTTCCAACCCTGATATTCTATGATTCTATGATGTTATAGATCTTTATCATATCCCCCCTTAGTCGTCTCTTTTTCAAGCTTAAAAGTCCCAGTCTTTTTAATCTCTCCTCATACGGAAGCTGTTCCATACCCCTAATCATTTTTGTTGTCCTTTTCTATACCTTATCCAATTCCAGTATATGTTTTTTGAGATGTGGTCACCACATCTGCACACAATATTCAAGATGTCGGCATACCATGGATTTACATAGAGGCAATATGATATTTTCTGTCTTATTATCTATCCCTTAATGATTCCCAACATTCTGTTAGCTTTTTTGACTGCCGCTGCACATTGAGTGGATGTTTTCAGAGAACTATCCAAAATGACTCCAAGATTGTCTTGATTACAAGTAGATAGCCTTGATTAAATTTCAGTGCCTTTTGTTACATTGTAATGGGTCATACCCAAGTTAGCTATTCTGTCGTTGTCACACCCCACCGGGAGCTTTTTTCATTGGTCACAAGCTAACAGTTGTTAACTCAAAACAAGAATGCCCGTGCATGTGTGAGTCATCCTTTTATCCAGTTTGGGCCTCTGAACTTATCTTCATGTAACAGGTGATCATCAGGCAATGGTTTCTCCTCCAGGTGCAGCTTCCATAGGTTTTCTGTGGAGATGAGAATTTGCTTCTCGCCCCCCCCCCACAAGTTTTTCTTAGGAATCCCACTTAATTTTGTCTAGCACATTGTTTCAAAGAGTCCTTTGAAGCTGATAACACTTCCTAGGGTTTATATTGTCCAGTTCTTCTCCCTGGAGATGTTACAGACCATCCCACAGTAATACATACACACTCGTATTTTTAATACAGTGAACACCTAGGATACTGAAATTTAATTCAATAAAGTTTGACTTAATTCAGTAAGGGTGGTCCAGGATATTACAGGACATTGCCATCTGTGTCACACCAATTTCTATCTGTATCTGACTCTTGTCTTATTCTTAGATTGTCAGATCTTTGGGGCAGAGACAGTTTTTTCTTCTGTGTTTGTAAAACGTCCAGCTGAATGGGATCCTGGTCCCTGACTATCACTACCAGATGCTACAGTAATTGAAATAATAAAATGATGATAATGGGGGGGTCTTAATAGTGAAAGGGAGGGTGTTAGAGAGCTGGGGAGAGGAAGATTTGGGGCAAAGAGCTCATGTGGGCCAGGAGGGCTGGGGGCAGTGGTAAGGGGTGGGGACTGTCAAGGTTCCTCCCCCACTCTGAACTCTAGGGTACAGATGTGGGGACCTGCATGAAAAAACCTCCTAAGCTTATCTTTACCAGCTTAGGTCAAAACTTCTCCAAGGTACAAAATATTCCCCCCGTTGTCCTTGGACTGGCCGCTACCACCACCAAACTAATACTGGTTACTGGGGAAGAGCTGTTTGGACGCGTCTTTCCCCCCAAAATACTTCCCAAAACCCTGCACCCCACTTCCTGGACAAGGTTTGGTAAAAAGCCTCACCAATTTGCCTAGGTGACTACAGACCCAGACCCTTGGATCTTAAGAACAATGAACAATCCTCCCAACACTTGCACCCCCCCTTTCCTGGGAAATGTTGGATAAAAAGCCTCACCAATTTGCATAGGTGACCACAGACCCAAACCCTTCGATCTGAGAACAATGAAAAAGCATTCAGTTTTTTACAAGAAGACTTTTAATAAAAAATAGAAGTAAGTAGAAATAAAGAAATCCCCCCCTGTAAAATCAGGATTTTAGATTCAAAAACATAGAGAACCCCTCTAGGCAAAACCTTAAGTTACAAAAAAGATACACAGACAGAAATAGTTATTCTATTCAGCACAATTCTTTTCTCAGCCATTTAAAGAAATCATAATCTAACACATACCTAGCTAGATTACTTACTAAAAGTTCTAAGACTCCATTCCTGGTCTATCCCCGGCCAAGACCAGCATATAGACAGACACAGACCCTTTGTTTCTCTCCCTCCTCCCAGCTTTTGAAAGTATCTTGTCTCCTCATTGGTCATTTTGATCAGGTGCCAGCGAGGTTACCTTTAGCTTCTTAACCCTTTACAGGTGAGAGGAGCTTTCCCCTGGCCAGGAGGGATTTCAAAGGGGTTTACCCTTCCCTTTATATTTATGACACGCCCCCCAAATCTCAGCTAGGGTGAAACACTGGCTGGGATTTCTTCCTGGAGCTCTAGGAAAAACAGAGTTAATAAGACATATGCATCTCTAAATATATTACCAAGTACATAAAGACTAACAATATTTTCCACATCTCAAGGACGATTTTAACCAGTTGACTCTGGGAAACTTTCACGGGAGAGTGCATCAGCCACTTTGTTAGAAGCTCCTGAGATGTGTTGGATGTCGAAATCAAAATCTTGGAGAGCTAAACTCCACCGAAGAAGTTTTTTGTTAGTTTCCTTGACGGTGTGAAGCCACTTCAGTGCAGCATGGTCGGTTTGCAGGTGGAAACGCCGTCCCCAAACATATGGGCGTAGCTTTTCCAGAGCATAGACAATGGCGTAACATTCTCTTTCAGTGACTGACCAGTTGCTTTCCCTCTCAGACAGTTTTTTGCTGAGAAACACTACAGGGTGGAATTCTTGATCAGGGCCTTTCTGCATTAAAACTGCTCCCACACCACGCTCGGACGCATCTGTGGTTACTAGGAACGGTTTGTCAAAGTCTGGGGCCCTTAGTACAGGGTCAGACATGAGTGTCGCTTTAAGCTTGTTAAAGGCCTTCTGACACTTTTCGGTCCACTGAACAGCATTTGGCTGTTTCTTTTTGGTTAGGTCTGTCAGTGGGGCAGCGATTTGGCTGTAGTGCGGTACAAATCGTCTGTAATAACCGGCCAAGCCTAAGAAGGATTGAACCTGTTTCTTTGACTTTGGGACAGGCCACTTTTGGATAGCATCCACTTTGGCCTGTAGGGGGCTGATAGTTCCTTGACCCACCTGGTGTCCAAGGTAAGTCACTCTGTTTAGGCCTATTTGACACTTCTTAGCCTTAACAGTTAGTCCTGCCTCCCTTATGCGCTCAAGGACTTTTTGTAGATGTTCCAGGTGGTCTGCCCAGGAATCCGAAAATATGGCCACGTCATCAAGGTAGGCGACTGCATATTCTCCTAATCCCGCTAGGAGACCATCTACAAGTCTTTGGAAAGTGGCGGGTGCATTTCGCAGCCCGAAAGGGAGTACATTAAATTCATACAGCCCGAGATGTGTGATGAAGGCTGACCTTTCCTTGGCAGGTTCATCTAGCGGTACCTGCCAGTACCCCTTGGTTAAGTCCAAGGTAGAGATGAACTGGGCCCGTCCCAGTTTCTCTAATAGTTCATCTGTGCGTGGCATTGGATAGTTGTCTGGGCGAGTTACAGCATTTAGCTTACGGTAGTCCACGCAAAAACGTATTTCCCCATCTGGTTTGGGAACTAGAACCACTGGAGATGCCCATGCACTTTCAGAGGGGCGGATTACACCCATCTGTAACATATCCTGGATCTCCCGTTCTATAGCAGTTTTAGCTTGAGGAGACACCCGGTAAGGTTGGACCCTAATTGGGTGAGCATTACCTGTGTCAATGGAGTGGTATGCCCGTTCAGTCAGTCCTGGGGTGGCTGAGAACGTTGGCGCGTAGCTAGTGCACAGCTCCTGGATCTGCTGTCGCTGCATACGCCCAAGGGTCATGGAGAGGTTCACCTCTTCCACACCACCAGCACTTTTCCCTTCGTAGTAGACACCTTCAGGCCACTCAGCGTCGTCTCCTCCCTGGGCTGTAAACTGACAAACCTTTAATTCTCTGGAATAAAAGGGCTTTAGAGAATTAATATGGTACACCTTAGGCTTCCAGTTGGAGGTGGGGAATGCTATGAGATAATTAACAGCTCCCAGGCGCTCCTGGACCATGAATGGCGCTTCCCACGATGCTTCCATTTTATGGGCCTGGAGCGACCTTAAGACCATGACCTGGTCTCCTACTTTGAAGGAACGCTCTCTGGCATGTTTATCATACCAGGCTTTTTGCTCTTTTTGAGCATCCTGTAAGTTTTCTCTAGCAAGGGCTAAAGAGGTTCGGAGGGTGTTTTGTAGGTTGGTTACAAAGTCCAGATGTTAGTTCCTGGAGAAGGTGTAAATCCCTCCCATTGCTGCTTCACCAACTGCAATGGCCCCTTAACCTCACGGCCATATACAAGTTCAAATGGGGAAAACCCTAAACTGGGATGTGGTACAGCTCTGTAGGCAAAGAGCAACTGCTGCAACACTAGGTCCCAATCATTGGAGTGCTCATTTACAAATTTACGTATCATGGCCCCCAAAGTTCCATTAAACTTCTCCACCATGCCATTTGTTTGATGGTGGTAAGGAGTGGCAACCAAGTGATTTACCCCATGAGCTTCCCAAAGGTTTTTCATAGTTCCTGCCAGGAAATTAGTCCCTGCATCTGTGAGGATGTCGGAGGGCCAACCTACCCTGGCAAAAATGTCTGCTAGTGCCTGGCACACACTTTTAGCCCTGGTGTTGCTTAGAGCTACTGCTTCCGGCCATCGGGTGGCAAAATCCATGAAAGTCAGTATGTACTGCTTTCCTCTGGGTGTCTTTTTTGGAAAAGGACCCAGAATATCCACAGCTACTCGCTGAAATGGAACTTCAATGATGGGGAGTGGCTGGAGAGGGGCTTTGACCTGGTCTTGGGGTTTTCCCACTCTTTGGCACACCTCACAAGACTGGACATAGGTAGAAACATCCTTGCCCATTCCCTCCCAGTGGAATGATCCCCCCAAACGGTCTTTGGTCCTGTTCACCCCAGCATGACCACTAGGGTGATCGTGGGCTAAGCTCAAGAGCTTGGCCCGGTATTTAGTTGGAACTACCAACTGTCTCTGAGGATGCCAGTCTTCCTGGTGTCCACCAGAAAGAGTTTCCTTGTATAGAAGTCCTCTTTCTACAACAAACCTGGATCGATTAGAAGAGCTGAGAGGCGGTGGGTTGCTCCGTGCTGCCGTCCAAGCTCTCTGGAGGCTTTCATCTGCTTCCTGTTCGGTCTGGAACTGTTCCCTTGATGCTGGGGACATCAGTTCCTCATTGGATTGTGGACCTAGGCTTGGTCCCTCTGGAAGCGATATAGGGGATGGAGCTGTTTCTGTTGACTGTGATCCGCTCTCCGCTGGTGCACTATGTTGGGATTCAGGCTCCGGCTGAGCCTCTTGGGTAGGGTTATCGGCTGCTGCCAGTTCAGGTTCAGTGGGGCCCTCTGGTGTTGAGGTTGCAAGTACTGGATTCAGTGCTGACACGGGGTCTGGTGTTGGTTGTTTGGCTGGTTCCGGTTCTGGGACTGGTTCCGTCTGGGTCTCTGGGACTGGATCCACTACTGCTGTTGCAGACATTGGCCTGGGGTCCGGGTCCATCACCTCTGACTGAGTCCTGATAGAAGTTTCCGGAACAGAGCTAGGCCTCATGGCTTGTTTAGCCTGGCTGCGGGTGACCATTCCCACCCTCTTGGCCTGCTTCACATGATTGGCCAAGTCTTCCCCCAACAGCATGGGGATGGGATAATCATCATAGACTGCAAAAGTCCACATTCCTGACCAGCCCTTGTACTGGACAGGCAACTTGGCTGTAGGCAAATTGAAAGAGTTGGACTTGAAGGGTTGAATCGTCACTTGGATCTCTGGGTTGATTAAATTGGGGTCCACTAAGGAAGCATGGATAGCTGACACTTGTGCTCCGGTGTCCCTCCACGTGGTGACCTTCTTCCCGCCCACACTCACAGTTTCCCTCCGCTCCAAGGGTATCTGGGAGGTATCTGGGCCTGTGGACCTCTGGTGTGATTCCAGTGCAATGAACTGTAATCTGTTGGGGTTCTTGGGGCAGTTGGCCTTTACATGCCCCAGCTCGTTACACTTAAAACATCGTCCAGCTGACGGGTCACTGGGGCGAGGAGGGTTGCTGGAGAACGGGGTGGTGGGACGATAAGGGGTCTGGAGGGTTCTTTGGGAGGTAGGTGGGGCTTTGGGCGGCCCCCGGTAATAGGGTGTGGTCTGGGGTGGTCCCTTCTGGTCTCCGCTCCAACTGCGACCAGTTTTCTTCTTCTCTGCCACCTCCACCCATCTGGCTCCAATCTCTCCTGCCTCGATTACAGTTTTGGGTTTCCCATCTAGGATGTATCTTTCTATTTCCTCAGGAACACCCTCTAAGAATTGTTCCATTTGCATTAGGAAGGGCAAATTTACTGGAGATTCAACACTTGTTCCTGATATCCAGGCATCCCAATGTTTCACAATGTGGTAGGCATGTCGGGTAAATGACATGTCTGGTTTCCACCTTAGGGCTCTGAACCTCTGACGAGACTGCTCGGGTGTTATCCCCATTCTGACTCTCGCCTTGGATTTAAACAGTTCATACTTGTTCATGTGTTCTTTAGGCATTTCAGCTGCCACCTCAGCTAAGGGTCCACTGAGCTGCGGCCTCAGCTCTACCATGTATTGGTCAGTAGAGATGTTGTACCCAAGGCAGGCCCTTTCGAAGTTTTCTAAGAAGGCCTCAGTATCATCACCTGCCTTGTAGGTGGGGAACTTTCTGGGATGGAAAGTGGTACCTGGAGAAGGATTGCTAGGGTTTGTTGGTATATTCTGCTGTGCCTTTATTCTCTCCATCTCCTCCACATACTTCCTCTCTTTTTCCTTCTCCTCCAGTTCTTTGTCCCTCGCTTCCATAGCTCTCCTGTGAGCAGCCGCTTGGTGTTGTTCTGCCTCCCTTTCTTGTTCCTTCTTCAGCCGCATGAGTTCTATCTGTCTTTCATGTTCCCTTTGTCTTTCCTCAGCCTGAAATTTGGCTAATTCGAGCTGTAGTCGAGCCGCGGATTTTGCCATTCTAACCTCTCTGTTTTTAACTAACTTTACACCCGAGGTTTAGAAATAAACAAACAAAACTTGGCTGTAAAATTTTGTTGTGCTGGAATAGAATACCTATTCTCTGATAGTGATTGTCAGCCTACAGAAAAAGACAATTCCCTTGTCTCTGCTCTGGGCCCAAATTAAAGCAAAAAACCTCCAACTACTTGGAAACCTGCTTACCCAGCCCAAAGGAAAAAAAATTCCTTTTCAAACCTGTGCTCCTTGTAAAACAAAAAAATCAAAATCCTAAAAAAAAAACCCTGCCACTTTTGTCTCCAGGCAAATGGGTAGAGCACACCCCCCCATTTACTTTTAGGAAGAAAAGAAAAAAAAAAAAACTCTGGGTTGGAAGACTGTGAATTTCCCTGCAGGAGTTAAGTACCCTGCCTCCAGGCAAAGAAAACCTGCAATTCACAAAGATAATCCCCTTTTGTCTCTGCTTGGCCACAAAGCAGAGAAAAACCAAGCTGCTTTCAGTTTCAAAGCTACTTTCTGGACTTCCTTTCCACAGAAAAAAAAATTCCTTTTTAAAATCTGTATTTCTAGTTCAAAAAATCTCAACTGGATCTCAAAATGATTTCAGGTTAATCCCACCGCTGCCACCATGTCAAGGTTCCTCCCCCACTCTGAACTCTAGGGTACAGATGTGGGGACCTGCATGAAAAAACCTCCTAAGCTTATTTTTACCAGCTTAGGTCAAAACTTCTCCAAGGTACAAAATATTCCCCCCCGTTGTCCTTGGACTGGCCGCTACCACCACCAGACTAATACTGGTTACTGGGGAAGAGCTGTTTGGACGCGTCTTTCCCCCCAAAATACTTCCCAAAACCCTGCACCCCACTTCCTGGACAAGGTTTGGTAAAAAGCCTCACCAGTTTGCCTAGGTGACTACAGACCCAGACCCTTAGATCTTAAGAACAATGAACAATCCTCCCAACACTTGCACCCCCCCTTTCCTGGGAAATGTTGGATAAAAAGCCTCACCAATTTGCATAGGTGACCACAGACCCAAACCCTTCGATCTGAGAACAATGAAAAAGCATTCAGTTTTTTACAAGAAGACTTTTAATAAAAAATAGAAGTAAGTAGAAATAAAGAAATCCCCCCCCTGTAAAATCAGGATGGTAGATATCTTACAGGGTAATTAGATTCAAAAACATAGAGAACCCCTCTAGGCAAAACCTTAAGTTACAAAAAAGATACACAGACAGAAATAGTTATTCTATTCAGCACAATTCTTTTCTTAGCCATTTAAAGATATCATAATCTAACACATACCTAGCTAGATTACTTACTAAAAGTTCTAAGACTCCATTCCTGGTCTATCCCCGGCCAAGACCAGCATATAGACAGACACAGACCCTTTGTTTCTCTCCCTCCTCCCAGCTTTTGAAAGTATCTTGTCTCCTCATTGGTCATTTTGATCAGGTGCCAGCGAGGTTACCTTTAGCTTCTTAACCCTTTACAGGTGAGAGGAGCTTTCCCCTGGCCAGGAGGGATTTCAAAGGGGTTTACCCTTCCCTTTATATTTATGACAGGGACAATGTTCCTTGTAGACATGACACAGTTAAATCCTTCATAAGAAGAGTGTCCTGCACCTTTGAACACCTGGGGAGCTGGCCCCAGGAGTTTACTGCTTTAAAATGGGCTGTGGTTAAAATAACAGAACTTTTTGTGTGTGTGATGAGTGTCCCATGAGTTCACCTGATCTCATTTGTCTTCTTTCTCCTGAGCAGTGTTTCCTGTTTCCAAACCTCATGTCATCTCCCAGCTGGAACAAGGGGAAGATTGGGGATTGGTCCTGCTTTAAGCAGGGGGTTGGACTAGATGACCTCCTGAGGTCCCTTTCAACCCTGATATTCTATGATAAGAGCCATGGGCCCCAGATATCCAGGGCTCAGAGGAAAGAGAGTTCCTGAGAGGAAGCTTCATAGGTGAAGGATCATTAAACCAACTCTGGCTGAAGGAAACAGCTGGGATTCCCATCAAAGACCTTGTGAACTCTTTGAGTTCAGGATTGTCCCCAGCAGGTGTCATATCCTTAGGGTCGATATTGCTCAGAGCCTCCAACCCATCGTGACTAACTCCTGGCAGTAACTCCCTCCCCAAACTCCCATCTCCCTGTGTGTTTGGATGGGAACTAGATGCAGAATTAACCCCCTCCTCTCTCCCCTTTGGGGAAGAGTTTGGGGAAATGCAGTCCCTGATTTTTTTCCCATCTCCACCTGTTCTTTTGGTTTGTTCTCTCCTTTACTGTTCCTGTTTCCAAGGTTTTTCTTTCTCTGTCCCAGCAGATGATGGGATGGTGAGTGAGACCATGGAGCAGAATCCTCATCAGGAAGTTCACAAGCAAGTGGAATCACATGGGGTGTTATTGCAAAGATGCAAAGGGAGTGTGTCCAGGAGTTGTGAGCAGGGAAAAACCTGTGAGAGTCAGCACAGGCCAGAGAAGTGGCAGGGAAACCAACCAGCGCAGAAGGTTGGTAAATCTGTTAATTATCAGGGAACTCTCAAAGGCCTCAAGGAAAGCATGGCCCAGCAGGGAATCCCCAAGGGAGAGAGAAAGAACACATGTGTTGATTGTGGGGAAAAGTTCAGTAGGCGCTTACAGCTTATTACACATCAGAAGACCCACACAGGGAAGAAACCCTATGAATGCTGTGAGTGCAGGAAAACCTTCACTGATAGTGCAAACCTTATTAGACATCAGAGGATCCACACAGGCGAGAGACCCTATACCTGCTGTGAGTGTGGGAAAAGCTTTGCTTGGAGATCAAGCCTTATTACACATCAGAGGATCCACACAGGGGAGAAACCCTATGAATGCTGTGAGTGCGGAAAAACCTTCAATGATAGCTCACACCTTATTATACATAAGAGGATTCATACAGGAGAGAGAAATTACACATGCGTTGATTGTGGGAAAAAGTTCAGTAGACGCTCAACCCTTATTACGCATCAGAGGATCCACACTGGGAAGAAACCCTATGAATGCTGTGAGTGCAAGAAAACCTTCATTGATAGCTCAAATCTTATTAGACATCAGAGGATCCACACAGGAGAGAGGCCCTATAAATGCTGTGAATGTGGGAAAACCTTCACTACAAGCTCACTCCTTATTACACATCAGAGGATCCACACATCAGAGAAACCCTATGAATGTTGCGAGTGTGGGAAAGACTTTTCTTCAAGCTCATACCTTATTACACATCAGAGGATCCACACAGGGGAGAAACCCTATAAATGTCTTGAGTGCGGGAAAACCTTTGCTTGGAGCTCATACCTTATTATACATCAGAGGATCCACACAGGGGAGAAACCCTATAAATGTTTTGAGTGCGGGAAAACCTTTGCTGTTAGCTCAAACCTTGTTACACATCAGAGGGGCCACACAGGAGAGAGAAATAACACATGTGTTTATTGTGGGAAAAAGTTCAGTAGGCGCTCAACCCTTATTAGACATCAGAGGAGCCACACAGGAGAGAGACCCTATGCATGCTGTGAATGTGGGAAAACCTTCACTCGGAGCTCACACCTCATCAGGCATCAGAGCATTCACACAGAGGAGAAACCCTATAAATGCTGTGAATGTGGAAAAACCTTCAATCGGAGCTCAAACCTTATTAGGCATCAGAGGATCCACACAGGGGAGAAACCCTATGAATAAGGATAAGATTTGGTCATGGATTCCATGACTTTCCAGGACCTCCGGGGTAGGGCTGGAGCAGCTGTCAGCCGTGGGGCCCCCACTAAACAGCTTATCAGCCAGCCAGCCTTCTGGAACAGCGGGCTGGAGCAGCTACACTGTTCTCTCCCCACCCCCTGGGTTTTTTTTAGTAAAAGGGACAGGTTGTGGCTTCCATAAATTTTTGTTTATTGCCCATGACCTGTTCCTGACTTTTACTAAAAATACCTGTGACAGAATCTTAACCTTACCTGTGAATGCTGTGAGTGTGGGAAAACCTTCACTCAGAGCTCACAAATTATTACACATCAGAGGATCCACACAGGGGAGAGACCCTATGAATGCTCCGAGTGTGGGAAATTCTTCCAGCAGAGGTCCGCCCTTATTTATCATCAGAAAAGTTGCAAGGGAGATAAACACCATAAAAATCTTGTCTAGGGCTGAGAAAATATTTTGTTTTCCTTTTGCTAATTCCCACGTAGTGAGCTTTAAGGCAGCATTTGTGTCACCATGGCCTCTCAGCTCCCTCAGCTGAGTAGTCTGCTTTTCCCTTTTGCAGCTCACCCTTCCTTGGGGTGAGTCCCAGTCCTTTTCATCAAATGCTTTGTCCTATGTCATAGAAGTGTATGTCCCTCCAACAGGAATGTCCTTCAGCCCCAGGTAGGGGGACCAAGAGTGATCTCAACTAGGTACATGGAGGTTAAATCTACCTGGGCCTTGACTCCACTAGTATTTTCCATGGAGTTAGCTACCTTGAGGTAGCTATCCTGTTGTAAAAGCAACTATCTTTTCAGTAAAGAAAATAGCCCATTTATAGTGGCCATGGTAATTTAGCCCTGACATAACCTCCATTGCTTTTCCTAGCCTAAACAAATTTGGAGAATTACATTTATACTTTTCCTCCCACTGCAAAGCGATTGTTAATCATCAAGTTACACTGGGTTGTGCTCAATAGCAGTTATTATTGTACCATTTTTCTCATTTTAAATATATTTAAATATAACAAAGAGAAAGGACCAGGATTGGGGATAGGGAAAAAAGTGTTTTTTCAACCTCTGTGGCACCTGAAGTAGTGAGTCAGAGGGATTCCCACCTTCTGAATTACCCCAGCAGTATTTCCTCTGTGCCATGTAGAATTTATCTTCTCCACATTCTATACCTCCACTTCTCAATGTGTCATATGATTCACTGTTCTCAGCCTTCTGCTTGGGAATCAGTTTTTTTTTTCTTTCATCCTAAAACATAGTAATTTAGGGTCTGAGATGAAAGTGTCAAAGATCTGGAAGGGGAATTTGAATGGATCTCAAACATAGTGTGATCATTTTGTAAGCCATAGGGCTAGCTAGCATATTCTTGGCTGTAATGCAAGAAACCTAGAGGCAACATCCTGTATGTTGAGCTAAGGCAAGTTTACATACATATATTTGGGACCTTTAGCCTATATAAATTATAATAAGCTAATGCATAAAGTGTGTTTGTGTGTGTGTATATATATATGTTTTTGTGATCTTTAGCATAGATAAGTGAGGAAACATTAAGATAGAGGGCTACCTAAGTTCATGTCCTCTATAAACTTAACAGGTACACCACAAAGAACATGGAAATAACTTGTTAGGCCAGAAATAAGAGATAAGAATGAGCTAAGTGTCATTAATAGGTATGAATATGTCATTAATTCACATGAACATGCCAGCCTATAGGGTAAATGTACTTTGATTTTTGTGGGTGAGGAAATTAAGTTTGGACATGGAAGGAGGGCACCTGGTGCTCAGGCTCTATAAGAGGGGCAACCTACCATGTTAAGTTAGCCTTATAGCTTCTATAGTCTTATAGTTCTCTATAGTTCTTAATTCTTAAATTAGTTGGGTCAAACTCTATTAGATTATGATGTCTTTCTATAGCTTTTAGTGCTCTAGCTTCTCCTAAGCTCTTCACCTCCCACTCGAGAACTGGGGAACCTGGAAATCAGACTCTTTTGGCATGCCAGAGGTAAGGCTGGTCCTTTGTCTCTTACCACCAGGTTATCTAAAAAGCTTTAAAATATATAATACCAGATGTGCCACTAGAAGAATATTATTTCCTTTGTAATTCTAATTGATTATTATCTATTTTATTATTATTCCATTTCATCTCAATAAAAGTCTTTAAGGTTATATTTTCTTCTCTGTGTGAGTGTCCTTCTCAAACCTGTGTACCCTGATTCTGGGACAAGAACATTATTATCTTCTGATCAGAGTAATTGGTGAGCCTATAACCATATTATATAAACAATAATGTTAAGCTCCTAAAAATCAGGCAACAGGCTGGTGAGCCAGCCAGGAAACTCAAGGAGTGTGTGGCAGGAATTTTCAGGAATTCTAGGTGTTTCTAGACACCTAGGAGGTTCACCTGAGGCAAATTAGAGTTAGAGAGCAAAAGAGAGCAGAAAGCTATGTGTGTGTGACTTTGTCTAACAGACTACCTTGGAGCACAGGAAACCTTATTTCCTTTGGAAAAAACAAAACAATGAGGAGTCCTTGTGGCACTTTTGAGAGTGGCAAATTTATTTGGGCATAAGCTTTCATGGGCTAAAACCCACTTCATCAGATGCATGGAGTGGAAAATACAATAGGCAGAATATATATATACACACAGTACATGAAAAGATGGGAGTTGTCTTACCAAGTTGGGGGTCAGTGCTAACGAGCCAATTCAATTTAAGTTGGAAGTATGCAGTTCTCAACAGTTGACAAGAAGAAGTGGAAATCAGTGTTGTAATGTTAATGAGGCCTATGGAAACAAGATGACCCATTTCAAACAGTTGACAAGAAGCTGTGAGTATTTAGCATGGGGAAATTAGTTTTTGTAAAAACAACGAGGCATACTTGTGGCACCTTAGAGACTAACAAATTTATTTCATTTTTGTAGTGACCCATCCACTCCCAGTCTTTATTCAGGCCTCTGACAATCTGTTGCTTCACTTCACGAGGTGGAATTCCACCCAGATTTCAACAATTTCCACCCCACCATCAACCTCAGCCTGGACCAGTCCACACAAGAGATCCACTTCCTGGACAGGACAGTGCTAATAAGCGATGGTCACATAAACACCACCGTATACCGGAAGCCTACTGACAACTATACTTACCTACATGCCTCCAGCTTTCATCCAGGCCACATCGCATGATCCATTGTCTACAGCCAAGCTGTAAGATACAACTGCATTTGCTCCAATCCCTCAGACAGAGAAACACCTACAGGATCTCTGTCAAGCATTCTTAAAACTACAATACCTACCTGGTGAAGTGGAGAAACAGATTGATAGAGCTAGAAGGGTACCCAGAAGTCATCTACTACAAGACAGGCCCAACAAAGAAAGTAACAGAATGCCACTAGCCATCACCAATAGCCCCCAACTAAAACCTCTCCTGCGCATCATCAAGGATCTACAACCTATCCTGAAGGTTGATCCCTCACTCTCACAGACCTTGGGAGATAAGCCAGTCCTCGCTTACAGGCAGCCCCCCCAACCTGAAGCAAATACCCATCAGCAACTACATACCACACAACAAAAACACTAACCCAGGAATGAAACCCTGCAACAAACCCCAGTGCCAACTATGTCTGCATATCTATTCAAGGGACACTGTCAAGGTTCCTCCCCCACTCTGAACTCTAGGGTACAGATGTGGGGACCTGCATGAAAAACCTCCTAAGCTTATCTTTACCAGCTTAGGTCAAAACTTCCCCAAGGTACAAAATATTCCCCCCGTTGTCCTTGGACTGGCCGCTACCACCACCAAACTAATACTGGTTACTGGGGAAGAGCTGTTTGGATGCGTCCTTCCCCCCAACATACTTCCCAAAACCTTGCACCCCACTTCCTGGACAAGGTTTGGTAAAAAGCCTCACCAATTTGCCTAGGTGACTACAGACCCAGACCCTTGGATCTTAAGAACAATGAACAATCCTCCCAACACTTGCACCCCCCCTTTCCTGGGAAATGTTGGATAAAAAGCCTCACCAATTTGCATAGGTGACCACAGACCCAAACCCTTGGATCTGAGAACAATGAAAAAGCATTCAGTTTTTTACAAGAAGACTTTTAGTAAAAAATAGAAGTAAATAGAAATAAAGAAATCCCCCCTGTAAAATCAGGATGGTAGATATCTTACAGGGTAATTAGATTCAAAAACATAGAGAACCCCTCTAGGCAAAACCTTATGTTACAAAAAAGATACACAGACAGAAATAGTTATTCTATTCAGCACAATTCTTTTCTCAGCCATTTAAAGAAATCATAATCTAACACATACCTAGCTAGATTACTTACTAAAAGTTCTAAGACTCCATTCCTGGTCTATCCCCGGCCAAGACCCAGCATACAGACAGACACAGACCCTTTGTTTCTCTCCCTCCTCTCAGCTTTTGAAAGTATCTTGTCTCCTCATTGGTCATTTTGGTCAGGTGCCAGCGAGGTTACCTTTAGCTTCTTAACCCTTTACAGGTGAGAGGAGCTTTCCCCTGGCCAGGAGGGATTTCAAAGGGGTTTACCCTTCCCTTTATATTTATGACAGACACCATCATAAGATGTGACCACATCAGCCATGCCATCAGGGGCTCATTCACCTGCACATCTACTAATGTGATATATGCCATCATGTGCCAGCAATGCTCCTCTGCCATGTACATTGGCCAAATGGGACAGTCTCTACGCAAAAGAATAAATGGACACAAATCTGACATCAGGAATTATAACATTCAAAAAACAAGTTTCAGAGTAGCAGCCGTGTTAGTCTGTATCTGCAAAAAGAAAAGGAGAACTTGTGGCACCTTAGAGACTAACAAATTTATTTGAGCATAAGCTTTCGTGAGCTTCAGCTCACTTCATCGGATGCATTCAGTGGAAAATGCAGTGGGGAGATTTATATACACAGAGAACATGAAACAATGGGTGTTACCATACACACTGTAACGAGAGTGATCAGGTAAGGTGAGCTATTACCAGCAGGAGAGTGTGGGGGGGAACCTTTTGTAGTGATAATCAAGTTGGGCCATTTCCAGCAGTTGACAAGAACATCTGAGGAACAGTGGGGGGGGGGGGAAGGAGGGCAATAAACATGGGGAAATGGTTTTACTTTGTGTAATGACACATACACTCCCAGTCTTTATTCAAGCCTAAGTTAATTGTATCCAGTTTGCAAATTAATTCCAATTCAGCAGTCTCTCACTGGAGTCTGTTTTTGAAGTTTTTTTGTTGAAGAATTGCCACTTTTAGGTCTGTAATCGAGCGACCAAAGAGATTGAAGTGTTCTCCGACTGGTTTTTGAATGTTATAATTCTTGACGTCTGATTTGTGTCCATTTATTCTTTTACATAGAGACTATCTGTTAGAGAGCTTATTCCTTCACTCTCCCACTTCCCTGGTCCTTCTCACATGAACAGAGAGCAACAATACCCGAAGTCCGAAGGTGCAAACAATTCGATGTTTATTGGGGTGAACTTCCAGCAAGCTTAAATACAAGTTCCTTTTCCTTATTTCTGAATCCCAACTTACTTCCTGTTTGCCCCTAATTTATATAGTAATATTCTTAGCTATACCTTAACCAATCATTCTACTAAAATTTAACTAACCAATCCTAACATATTGTAACATGATTATGTAACCAATTATATCCCACCACCTTAATTAGTTTACACCCAGCAAAATTAATTATACAGCAGACAGGAACAATCACAGAACCAGACAGAGATTATACAGACAAACAATAGCAAAGTGGGAACTATAATGGCAAGACAATACAGAAGTGAGGATTTCACATCCCAGCTATTGATAAGTGAGTTCTTGCCAGACAGGATGCTATCAAACTAAGTTTCCTTTTACATTTTCTAGGCACTTCCCTTTCTCTGGAGGTGATAGGAATACAATCCTGTCCTGATAGTGCCTAACAGCCCAATAGCACCTTATTTCAATGTGACTAGGTTGGAATGCGAGGATGTGACCGTTCGCTTCCCAGCTTATGGCTGCCTCTGCTGCTTAGCCAAAGGCCTTAGCCTAAGCACAGGGCCTCAGACTGTCACAGTAAGAGAAGGACCTTGCACTGGCAGACAGTGATTTTGATTCTTTCTTTTATACCTCTATAACTAGCCAAGTGATAAGAATACACCTAAATTCTTAAAGTACAGGCCTTTACAGACAGGCCTGAATATCTATATCCTAACACTCCACCCCTTTTTTTTCTTTTTCTTTTGGGATCCTCCTGCCCAGGTATCCCTGGAAAAGCACAGGACATATGGCGACACATTTCCTGATAGGGCCAGGCATCAAGGTGGAAGGTGTCGATGCTCCATCTGTCCCACTGCCCCTTGTGTAGTACCATGCCCTGCACCTTCTCTCGTACGGGCATACTACACCTATTCCAATTAGTGTTCCAGACTTCCCAGTATAGTGGGCCCGAGAAGGTTGGGTCCGGGTTGTCTAGTACACATAGGTGGGGGGGGGAGGGGCTTACTACATTACTTATAGGTTATAATTAGTGGCTGTTCTCTAGGGGGTTGTGCCCCCCTTGATCGTTTCCATATACAATGTAACACACATATAGTTAACAATACACTAGCTGCTATGATAATCCACAGCAACACCGAGAGTCCTGACCACTGCAGTATGGTCCAACATCCTGGCCACCACCAAAAACACTGCTTCTCCTCCTTTGATAAGGTTAAAATTTTGTCAGCGCCATCCTGTAGTGTGTATTGTAAGTGTGTCCAACTGTTGGCGCTTGCAGCAAGTTGCTCTTGTAATCTTTGTGTACTTTTGTCCATATTGTGTGTCCATTGAATATCCACAGTGAAATTTGGTATTGTCCAAACCAATTCAACTACTTGGTACGGCATGGGGTAGTAGGTGCCGGTTCGATTGTTTACAACGATGAAGTCCACTGATCCATTGGTACACCATAGTCCAGGTGGCAGTGTATAGAAGTTTATAATTTGGTCATACACTGGAAGGATTTTGCCTCCCAGTGTTATGTTGCAGGATTGCATACATTCCCAACAGAATACACCGTACCCCATATACATTACCCCTAAATGCCCCCCCTTTGCAATAGGCCATTGATCCTGTTCCTCCATAGTCATAGGAGAGGGGCACATCCATATTCCTCCTCTGGATATACAACTGCTTAATGTGATGACAGTCCAATTTACACCATTCCAGCCCCCCCACCTATTCCCTAGTGGCTCCCAACGTGCTCCCCCTTCCCTACTAACTCCCATAGGGTTCAAGGGAACCACCTTATTTGCATTTCCTTCCCATGGTATCATAGTAACAATTACACAAGAACTGTCCCCACAGGTCGGGGATGTTATTTTCCAGGTAGATGGGTATGTTTTTGCAATTGTGGATAGATATGGGCTAGCCTCCCGATTTAATACTGAAGGCCATTGTTCTGACCAAGCATCTCTCATAATATCCATTAACATTATTAACTGAGCATTTTGAATACCTACGCACACTTCTCCCCATGTTAGTCTTCTGAATCCATCCTCTACCCAATGAGTTAACTGCAAGTTTACCTCTACTGCTGTCCTCCACCCTGTGGCAACTGCTGATAGTTGCTGTGCCATTAATTCATTAATTTGTTGTTGAAATTTCACATTTTGGCTTACTAATTGTTTGGTTACCCACTCGTCCCCCAGATTCCATGTACCCAGCATAGTGTTCCCCGCTGCCCACAACCCCCTTTTCCGACGACGATTCCAGGTGTGTCCCCTCACCCATGCATTGAATTGTTGTTTCAATCCTTTTATGTACATACTACAATTAGGATGGATTTGGTCCACCCACCATTCCTTGGGGCGTACCACCCATGTAATAGAGTGAAAGGACACGTTAAAAAGTGCTGGCTGCACCTGCTCCCACAATGGCTCCCATACATTTGCTCGTCGGGGAATATTCTTGGCTCCAGGCTGTGGCCACTTTAAATTTGGATTCTTCCAACTTGGCATCCATATCACCTGTAGGGTTACATTCTGTAAAATGGTTAACTCATCATACACCCAGCGTCCCAAAGGGGATTTTACGCCTAATGTAATATGTACATAACAATCACACCTTCGGGGATTATCTTCCATGGAAGTACCATTGTGGTTACATATGGTAACATCACACCCTAAATGTGGGGCCCTATTTTCCCAAGAGGGTTCATTTGCTCCAGGAGACCAGAGGGTTATATTCTTTGGACCCTCTGTAACAAACCACATAGCTGGGTAACTGTGTTTTCCACTATCGTTAATCATGGCAGCACCCAGGGAGTACCATGCGATATTTCCTGATAAATTTGATATTCTCCACCTGGTTGGGATTCCCCCATCTAATCCATAAACCATATACCGACACTGCCAAATTCCTGTTGGAGTATTAGTGGTACATCTTTCTATGGGGAGATTCTCATAGTCTTCATTAGCTTTATTACCACAGGTTGCATGTGTAGCCGTCCATGTGTTTCCTCCTTTTGACACTTCACATCGTGGGATCTGAATAGAATTTGTAAATGTGACAATTGTGATTAGCACTAGTAATTGTTCCATCCAGGGCCAGGGAATTTTCATCCTTTTCTCCTTTTTGAATTAACCTGTAATACACACATAACAAAATTTACACGTCCCCTTTCCCAATCCCCTGTTTGTACCTTTTTATTTGCGTGCAGTGGACCCACTCCCGTCCTCCATTCTCTGTACCCAGTAATAGCAGACTGGGCCCTAATTGGTCAAGGACAAGATAGGGGCCCTTCCATTTAGGAGCTGGGAATGGATGGTGTTGACCTGGAATCTTGTACATCACTAGATCTCCCACCATGGGTAGATTACACTCCCCAGGCAGGTCATACCATGCTTTAACTCTTGCTGCTCCTTGCTCGTCTCGCCAGGCCACCGCCTGCTGTACTTGTTTTACATGGTCAATTAAAGTTAAAATCCATTCTTGTGTTAAGCCATGTGTAGTGACTTCCCCAGGTACTGGGGTAAGTAGATTTTCCCACCGTTCCATAGGCCTTCCCATGAGAGCTTCATATGGAGAAAATCCTGTGCCCTTTGATTCTCGGGCCCTTATTCTCATTAAGACAAAGGGCAGTAACTGTGACCAGTTTTTTCCTCCGACTTCCACTCCCTTTCTTAGCTCACTTTTAATGGTGCGGTTCATGCGTTCCACCTGCCCCGCAGCCTGGGGGTGATAAGCAATATGGAACAACTGTGTGATTCCAGTGAGGGCTGATAGCTCCCCTAACAGATCTGACCGAAAAGCAGCTCCTTGGTCTGAGTCAATCACCTTCGGAACCCCCCAGCGAGTGAATACCTCATTTACCAGTATTGCAGCAGTTACCCGGGCAGTTTGATACTTTGTGGGGAAAGCTTCCACCCACCGGCTGAAAGCATCCACTACCACCAACATGAATCGGTTTTTCCTGTGATCTGGTGGTAGGGGTCCTGTGTAATCAATTTGTATTCTTTCCCATGGTCCCCTTGGGGCTTGTCTCATTAATTCTCCCCTTAGCACCTTGTGAGGTGGGCTGTGCCTGGCACAGTCCAAACAACGTTCCAGATGTGATTTTAAATCAGCTGCCATTCCTGGCCACCAGCACAACCTTTTTAAAGTTCCCAGTGCCTCCTCAAACCCGGGATGTCCCCCTGCCAAGCTCCCATGCACCCAGCTTAAGAAAGCCGTCCGACTTCCCTGAGGGCACAACATTACCGGTCCCTCAGTTGTTAAGACACACCAAATCCCTTCCATTAGTTCCACCTTTGGCACATGCCTGTCCCCAAGTTTCATGATGCCTTCCAGTCCTGGGTCAGATTCCTGTAACTCTCGAATTCGCCCTCCCCGATCTGTATCCACCCCGCTTCTTGTTAACACTGTGACAGGCACACTCTCTTCTGGCTCCCAGGGCCATGGGGGTGCCTCTGTTGCAGCCCGCTTGGCCTCTACATCGGCCAGATTATTCCCTTTGCTTAGGGGTCCTGTTTTCTTGTGTGCCTTTACCTTTACCACATTGATCCGTGTAAAACAGTGACTCAGCTCCTCCACTCGCTTCCACCAGATAGCATGCTTGATTGTGGAGCCGTCTGTTGCCCTGAAATGATTATCTGCCCACCATCTCAGCATTAATGTGGCACCACGAAATACATAATCTGAATCTACCACCACCCAACATTCTGGCTCAAATTTGGGATCCACTTCATTTAAAGCTGTTAGCAAGGCTGCCAGTTCTGCCTCCTGAGCTGACTTTGCTTCTAGTGAGAAACCAATGGTGCTGACTGACTCATTGCCTCTGATTCCCACAACAGCTAAGCCTGCAGTTTTCCGTCCCCCTTGATACATACAACTTCCATCCAAAAACCATACCAGTGTCCCCTCCTTTACCTGATTGGGGTTAGCCGCCCGAAACACCTGATGTTGGGTTTTACCTGGGCTGGCTTCACATTGGTGTGGGGTGCCAGCCAGATGTAATCCAGCTACCCAGACTATGGGTTCCTTTAACACCTCTGCTTTAATGTTTTCTGCCTGTAGAGCCAGCAACCATTTAGCAATACGCTGCCCACTCACTTGTCCCTGTAAGATAGTGTGCATGTTTAACAGCCGCAGGGGGTCATGATGAGATCGGACTATGACTTTCTGCATTCCCGTAAGGTATTTAAATTTCCCTACCCCCCAGTAGGAGCACAACAGCACCTTTTCACACCACCCATACTTCAATTCCACAGCACTCAAAAGTCGAGAGGCAAAGGCCACAGGTCGGTCCTTTGCTCCATACTCCTGTGTTAATGCACAACCAATGGTAGTGTCTGATACCAAAGGATACAGATAAAAGAATTTCTCCCCATCTGGGGAGGCCAGCACTGGAGCACTGGCCAGGTTTTCCTTTAGCACTCTCACTGCCTCAGTACACTCTTCTGACCACTCCCAAGTTGAGGCTCGGGTTAGGTCAAATAGAGGCTGGGCTATTTCTGCATAATTCGCCACAAAATCCCTGCAAAATCCAGTTAGACCCAGAAAACTTTGCAAGCTTTTAACATCGGTAGGCAGTGGCAGGGACTGGATCAGTTGCACCCGTCCCTTATCGATTTCCCTTCCCATCTGAGACACTTCCACTCCTAAGTAGGTCACTCTTGTCTGTCCCATCTGAGCCTTTTTCCCATTGACCTTCAATCCTGCTCTTGCCAAAGCTTGCAGGACCTGCTCGGTTAGTTCCCTGTCTTCTTCCTCTGTCCCTGACATTAGCAACAGGTCGTCTACATATTGTATGCACCTTGCTGAATCCACCCCCTCCAGAGCCTGTCTCATGTATCTGTGAAAAATTGCAGGGGAGTCCCTATATCCCTGGGGTAGGACTGTCCAGCAGAACTGTCTGCCCTCCCATGTGAATGCAGTTTTATACTGACATGAGGTAGCTAGTGGCAGAGACCAAAACCCATTAGCTATGTCCAAAACAGTGAAAATTCGGAATTGGGGTCCAATACGGGCCAACATTTCAGGGTACGCTGCCACCACTGAGGCTGGTGAATTGGCCAGAGCATTTAGTGCCCTGTAATCCACAGTGAGACGCCAGGTACCGTTTGGCTTCCTCACGGGCCACACAGCAGCATTACAAGGGGATGCAACTGCCCGAATCAGTCCCCTCTGTTCCAACTCCCCAATAGTTGCCCCCACCTCTGCCAATGCCTCCCGAGGAATAGGGTACTGTTTCTGTGGGGGAGGGTCCCCTCCCTCCATCAGTACCTCCATGCTGCCCCTCCCACAATCCAGGTTATCCTTCGCCCACACAGGGATGTGTTCCCACCCAGCCGGGGGTGGTGGGAGGGCATGTGCCGCTTTAATGGTCATAGTGGCTATCCCCATGGGAATGGTAAAGCCCTGACCGTCCTGCGTTTGCCCCAGTAAACACACCCAATTGGCTAAATCCAGTACGAGTCCCAGTTTGTGTAAATCTCCTGCCCCCAACAGATTAAGCATATCATTACAACCCCACATAATCTCCCCTTCCCCCCAGATTCCTTTGATTTGTCCCCGCCTCAGGGTTAACTGTGTCTCCCCTCCCGTTGCCCCTACAATTGTCACAGTCCCTTCTGAGGGTCTCCCCTGCCCCCATGTAGTTAAACTGATGGCTGCTCCAGTGTCTATCAAAAAATCCCTCATGGGACTCCCTTCGATTGCCCCCTGGAGCGTAGGGCGACCAGACGCATCCCGTCCTAAACTGAGAACATGGACAGGATGCCTCCCAGGGCACCCCTAAGTTGCAGCACCCACCTCTGTCCCTCCCACTGGTTCATGAGGGGACCGGGGGTCCTGGCACCGAACGCATTCCTGTCTCCATGCAAAATTGTATGTCTGACATTTCAGGCAGTCCCAGTCCCTTGGCCTCCGGGACCACTTTCCCCCTGATCTGGTAAGATCGTGGGTAGTCAGTTTAGCCTGCAGTCTCTGGATCTGTTGCTCTATAGCTGCCCGCTCGTCCCTGACTAGCCCCCCAAAGCCACGAACTCTCCCTCTACCTCCTCCTCTCCAGGCTGACCCACTCCTTTCCACCTTGTATTGATCCCCCGCAGTAATAGCATGGACTGGCTCTTCCCCCTGATGCATCTGCCTCCACACATCTGCCTGTTCCAGAAACTGGGGTAGCTGATTGGGAGCAAGTTCAGGGTGCTGCAACCTTAAATGCCCCACGAACTGCGGATTGCTCAGCTCCAACCATTTCTCCAGCAATTCCACACCCCTACCCTGCTCCATACCCCCACCAGGTCCCGGTGCCCCTGCCTGTGGCAGCACCCATGGACCATCCAGGGGATCCACCCAACACCGTGCCCATGCCTGTATGCGATTAAGTGTATCCTGCCCTGTTTCCCCAGGGATTCGCTTCATCTTATTCATCCCTGCAGTACGAGAGTACACCCCAAACAAGTGTTTTGCCACCTGTCCGGGGATTAGAAATGGGTGTGCCACTCCTGCCACATCGATTCCCAAGGTACCTCGTCCCAAAAGACTACGCCATAAGATCACCTGGTCCTCACGAGTTAGACCCTCCATCTCCCTGCCCACCTCCACTAGCCACAGTACAAACTGATCCCAATCATTCCGGGGTACCTTTCCCAAACGGCCCAGTACTGCCTCCCGGTCCTTCAGGGACAAGGGGCGGATTTCTGCCTGTTCTACTACTTGTGGGGCATGGTCCCCCCACCCTGCAACCGGGGCCACTATTCCTGCCTCCTGCAGTTCCTCCCGGGTAGCCTCTCTCGCAGGGGCGGTAACTGTGGATCGCCGGCTTACAACATCCACCGGCAGTGGTGGGTACAGTGTTTTTTCAGGGTAGGGTGGTGGAGGTGTCTCCTTCAGTTCCATTAGTGGGGCGGATGGTTTGGGGTCCCTAAGTCCATTGCCCCCATGTTTACAATGATACAATTCCTCCTCTAAGTCTCCTACTCTCCCCAGCAGTTCATCCCTCTCTCTCCGGATTGCCTCACAAGACTCCTCTGTCCGTGCAGCATCCCTTGCCTTCAAATCCGCTACCTCTACTGCTAACACAGATTTTTCTGTTAAAATCCGTTGCTGATCCACAATCCCCTCCAAATCCTTAATGTGTTGGAGGAGATCAGCTTCCCTTTTTACCCAGTATGCCATCCCAGCACACAAACCTTGTAATACCATTCCCTTTTTCCTACACTCCTTTCCCTTGGGGTCTCCCAAAGCCTCTCCCATCTCCTTCTCAATCTCATCCCAGGTGAGCCCCTGCACCTGGTATGGGCCCTGATTCTTCCTTATCCATTTGTTCAAAAAATCCGTTACCCCAGCTTGCCAGAACCCGCAACTACCATCATGAGAGTTCGCCATACCCCCTCCAAGCAGCTGCGCGGACTGTTGGGGAGGGGGACTTACAGGCTGCCACTCACCTATCCAATGTGATGTATCCAAGTCCCGGCACCAAGATGTTAGAGAGCTTATTCCTTCACTCTCCCACTTCCCTGGTCCTTCTCACATGAACAGAGAGCAACAATACCCGAAGTCCGAAGGTGCAAACAATTCGATGTTTATTGGGGTGAACTTCCAGCAAGCTTAAATACAAGTTCCTTTTCCTTATTTCTGAATCCCAACTTACTTCCTGTTTGCCCCTAATTTATATAGTAATATTCTTAGCTATACCTTAACCAATCATTCTACTAAAATTTAACTAACCAATCCTAACATATTGTAACATGATTATGTAACCAATTATATCCCACCACCTTAATTAGTTTACACCCAGCAAAATTAATTATACAGCAGACAGGAACAATCACAGAACCAGACAGAGATTATACAGACAAACAATAGCAAAGTGGGAACTATAATGGCAAGACAATACAGAAGTGAGGATTTCACATCCCAGCTATTGATAAGTGAGTTCTTGCCAGACAGGATGCTATCAAACTAAGTTTCCTTTTACATTTTCTAGGCACTTCCCTTTCTCTGGAGGTGATAGGAATACAATCCTGTCCTGATAGTGCCTAACAGCCCAATAGCACCTTATTTCAATGTGACTAGGTTGGAATGCGAGGATGTGACCGTTCGCTTCCCAGCTTATGGCTGCCTCTGCTGCTTAGCCAAAGGCCTTAGCCTAAGCACAGGGCCTCAGACTGTCACAGTAAGAGAAGGACCTTGCACTGGCAGACAGTGATTTTGATTCTTTCTTTTATACCTCTATAACTAGCCAAGTGATAAGAATACACCTAAATTCTTAAAGTACAGGCCTTTACAGACAGGCCTGAATATCTATATCCTAACACTATCCAGTTTGCCCAATGTACATGGCAGAGGGGCATTGCTGGCACATGATGTCATATATTACATTCGTAGATGTGCAGGTGAACGAGCCTCTGATAGTGTGGCTGATGTGATTAGGCTGTGTCCCCTGAATAGATATGTGGACACTGTTGGCAACGGGCTTTGTTGCAAGGATAGGTTCCTGGGTTAGTGGTTCTATTGTGTGGTGTGTGGTTGCTGGTGAGCTTATGCTCAAATAAATGTGTTAGTCTTTAAGGTGCCACAAGTCCTCCTATTCAAAAAACAGTAGGAGAACACTTCAATCTCCCTGGTCACTCAATAACAAACTTAAAAGTGGCAATTCTTCAACAACAAAAACTTCAAAAACAGACTCCAATGGAAAACTGCAGAACTGGAATTAATTTGCAAACTGGACACCATCAAATTAGGCCTGAATAAAGACTGGAAGTGGATGGGTCACTATAAAAACTAAATCAATTTGTTAGGCTCTCAGGTGCCACAAGTACTCCTCATTGTTTTTACAAAAACTAATTTCCCCTTGCTAAATACTCACACTTTCTTGTCATCTGTTTGTAATGGGCCACCTTGTTTACATTGGCCTCATTAACACTACAAAACTGATTTCCACTCCTTCTTGTCAACTGTTGAGAATTGTCTACTTCCAACTTAAATTGAATTGGCTCGTTAGCACTGACCCCACAACTTGGTAAGGTAACTCCCATCTTTTCATATGCTGTGTATTTATACCTCCCTACTGTATGTTCCACTCCATGTGTCTGATGAAGTGGGTTTTAGCCCATGAAAGCTTATGCCCAGATAAATTTGTTAGTCTCTAAACAGTCACAAGGATTCCTCATTGTTTTTGCTAATACAGACTAACATGGCTACCACTCTGGAACCTATTTCCTTTGACTGTTTTTTGGCAGTGGTCCCAGTGGTATTTCCTGTTTGTGGCAGGCCTGGCACTGCACTGCCCCTTTGTGGCAGGGGTGGGGTGTAGGAACGTCACCACTCCCAAGTTCACATACCTGTCTCTCTGTGGGCATCCGGTTGCCGCCTAATGGCCTCCTTCCACACAATCGGCCCTTGGTCGGAGTAGTGCAACCTAGCAGCCAGAGTCCAGGTTAATCGCCCCAAGTGTTAGGGCAGCGTAACCCAATGGGCAGGGTCCATATAAATCTTTCCCCGTGTTGGAGCAGTGCAGCCTAATGGCCAGAGTCTATACAATCCCCCTTGCAAGCGGGGTAGTGTGGCTTAGCCGCCAGAGTCCATAGGATGCCTGCGGTATGGGGGAGTGGTAGGAGGACCCAGGCCTGCCCTCTCCACTGGGTCCCGACCCAGGGCCCTGGTAGTGACAAGCTCCTCTTGCTACCAGCTCGGCGGGGATCCGCCTGCAAGACACTGAGTGTCAGTGCGGTTCTAACGCCATTTGCCTCTAAAGTTCCCCTGGGTCACTTCCTACCATAAACGCCGGGTTCTCCGCTTCAGGGGGTCCTCTGGTCTGTCCCCCTGCTGTGCATCTGGCCATCAGGGTGCATCCCAACTTGGCTGGCCTCCGGATTCTGGCACCCAGGCTGTCCCTCCTTGGGAGCTGGCTGCATGCCTCCTTCCCCTCCAGCACTCAGCCCCAACTGAGCAACTCTGCAGGCTTTTATACCTGTTCTTCAGTTGGAGCTTGCCCAGCAGAGCTTCCGGGGCAGGGCTTTCTCTGCTAGGAAGGAAGGGTTAACCCCTGTGGTACCAGTGTGGGGCCGCTCTGCCCCATCACACTGTTCTTTACTGCAATTTAGATTTTCTGTTTAATCTGGACTGGCCAGAGTTTATGGATAGTGTTTAATCTTTCAAGGTAAGGAGGAATGAGACTTGTACTGTTTATAGTGATATTTACATTTAATGGGCTTTGTTGAAGTTTTAAAGTATAATTGTCATAAATATAAAGGGAAGGGTAAACACCTTTAAAATCCCTCCTGGCCAGAGAAAAAATCCTTTCACCTGTAAAGGGTTAAGAAGCTAGAATAACCTTGCTGGCATCTGACCAAAATGACCAATGAGGAGACAAGATACTTTCAAAAGCTGGGAGGAGGGAGAAAAACAAAGTGTCTGTGTCTGTCTGGGTGATGCTTTTGCCAGGGACAGAACAGGAATGGAGTCTTAGAATTTAGTAAGTAATCTAGCTAGATTATGTGTTATGATTATGCATTAGATTATGATTTCTTTAGATGGCTGAGAAAATAAGCTGTGTTGAATAGAATGGATATTCCTGTCTGTGTGTCTTTTTGTAACTTAAGGTTTTGCCTAGAGGGATTCTCTATGTTCTGAATCTAATTACCCTGTAAGGTATTTACCACCCTGATTTTACAGAGAGGATTCTTTTTTACTGTTTCTTCTATTAAAATTCTTCTTTTCAAGAACTGAATGTTTTTTTCATTGTTCTTAAGATCCAAGGGTTTGGGTCTGTGGTCACCTGTGCAAATTGGTGAGGATTTTTACCAAACCTTCCCCAGGAAGTGGGGTGCAAGGGTTGGGAGGATTTTGGGGGGAAAGACGTTTCCAAACAACGCTTTCCTAATAAAATAAACCCGGGTAAAAGTATTGGTGGTGGCAGTGGAAGTCCAAGGGCAAAGGGTAAAATAGTTTGTACCTTGGGGAAGTTTTAACCTAAGCTGGTAAAAGTAAGCTTAGGAGGTTTTTATGCAGGTCCCCACATCTGTACCCTAGAGTTCAGAGTTGGGAAGGAACCTTGACAATAATATTGATACCTGAAATTTAAAATTGCAGTTGCATTGGGGCCAGGTGACCCACACTCAGAGGTGGCAGGAGAACTGAGTTTTTTGTTTTAATAAAGCTGTCCAAAAGGCCATAGTAGTTCAGTCCCCACAGCTCTTCCGGGCTGGGCTCTGATCCATCTACCACCAGCTTACCCCGGCTGCTCAGTGGGTCCCAACAGGGTAGAAGATCTCTCAATTGGCTAAGAGCACATTAGTTATCTAGAGAAGAGAGGGGAACTCACCCCCCCCCCCTTTGTTTTTCTTGGGACTTGTTTGAAGTATTTGGTGAGACCAGTCTGGCGTGTTATTTCTTTTCTTTTTGTTTTTCCTTCAAGGAACGCCTTCAGATTTAGAGTTAAGAATATAGTATAGTGTTTGTTACATAGTGTTGAGAATTAGACTAGCAAATAGATTTTAAGTGAAGTTATTTTATTTTGGAATTTATGAGAGTATTATTTAAGTGTTAAAATGAGTGAAATGAGGGCAGTAGGGTCTGTAGGAGTTGCCCACAGTATGGCTTCGAAAAACTTTGCCAGAAAATACATTAGGGACCATGGAGGAGGCTTAATTCAACAGAGAGACAGGGAAATTATCTCTGAACATTAAGTATCAGAGGCGAGCCATGTTAGTCTGTATCCACAAAAACAATAAGGAATCTGGTGGCACCTTAAAGACTAACAGATTTATTCGGGCATAAGCTTTCGTGGATAAAAAACATTACCACATCTGAAGAAACTTTTTTTTAGCCATGAAAGCTTAAGCCCAAATAAATCTGTCAGCCTTTAAGGTGCCACCGGACTCCTTGTTGTCTCTGAACATTGTAATCCATGGGGTTTTCTGAGACAGGTATTTGATGTGGAAGTAGAGTAGAAAAAAGGGAAGGCTAAAGAGGTGAAAGGAATTGCTATGTGTTAGAGGGCTTATTCCTTCACCCACTTACTTCCCTGGTCCTTCTCGCATGAACAGAGAGCAACAATACCCGAAGTCCAAAGGTGCAAACAATTCGATGTTTATTGGGGTGAACTTCCAGCAAGCATGATTCCAGTTTCCTTCCTTAGTATCCTCCTTCCCAGCTCTGACACCACAGAGCCTTACACCTGTGTCCCTGTTCCCATTCCTACCCTTAGCTAAACATGATTCCAACTTCCTTACTCCCATTCCCTTTTTCCATTTCCCCCTTTAGCAAAACATGATTCCAATTTTCTTACCCCCATTCCCTGTTCCCATCTCCCTCACCCATATGCCCATGCCCACCCCCACCCACACCCACACCCAGTCACTTCCTCATTGACTACAGATTATATAGTAAAACTTGAGTTCTGCTTAGCTATACCTTAACCAATCATTTTCCTGAAATTTAACTAACCAATCCTAACATATTGTAACATGATTATGTAACCAATTATATCCCACCACCTCAATTAGTTTACACCCAGCAAAATTAATTATACAGCAGACAGGAACAATCACAGAACCAGACAGAGATTATACAGACAAACGACAGCAAAGTGGGAACTATAATGACAAAACAATACAGAAGTGAGGATTTCACATCCCAGCTATTGATAAGTGAGTTCTTGCCAGACAGGATGCTATCAAACTAAGTTTCCTTTTACATTTTCTAGGCACTTCCCTTTCTCTGGAGGTGATAGGAATACAATCCTGTCCTGATAGTGCCTAACAGCCCAATAGCACCTTATTTCAATGTGACTAGTTTGGAATGTGAGGATGTGACCGTTCGCTTCCCAGCTTATGGCTGCCTCTGCTGCTTAGCCAAAGGCCTGAGCCTAAGCACAGGGCCACAAACTGTCACAGTAAGAGAAGGCCCTTACACTGGCAGACAGTGGTTTTGATTCTTTCTTTTATACCTCTATCACTAGCCAAGTGATAAGAATACACCTAAATTCTTAGAGTATAGGCCTTTACAGACAGGCCTGAATATCTATATCCTAACACTATGGAATGCGTGCTGATGGCCTGTAGCACGCTTAGGCAGAAATTTAATAAGAAAATAGAGTCACTCAGAAAAGCCTAGTAAACTTCGGAGGAGAAAGAGGAGGCTATTCAGGAGTTAACAAATCAGCTACATGTAGTTTCAAAGGAGTGATTAGTACTTTTCCAAAAGGGACAGGAGTTGGAGAAAAAGAACGGAGTCAGTATCATGTACAGGAGGCAGGTGAGGAAACTTGCTGTTTGCAGGAGTGAGTGGCTGCCAGCTTAAAATCGATGGATGGCTATAAATCAGACCGTGGTCAGTTGTTAGATTGAATCAGTGAATTGGAAAGTATTTGTGATATGTTAGAGAGAGATACGGTGAATCAGCACACAGTGAGGGAGTATAGTGGGGCTGCAGACATGCCCACCTCTGCAAGCTCCTTGAGAGAGAGAACAAATTAAGAGGTGCAGATGGTGACACAGATTGTCAGATAGGGGATGAGTTAGAGGATGATGTAGCATCAGTTCTCCTTCGAGAGATGTCTCTGTGGGTGCTCCACTCCAGGTCAAGGTGCGTCCCAGCACCTTCAATCAGAGATTTTCACAGCAGCACCCCTACGGGCTGCGCACATGCAGTGCCTGCCTCGTGAGCTGTCAGTGCTTGAATAGCATGTGCACAGCCCAGGCTCCTCAGTTCCTTCTCTAACGTCCCTGGCTAGAGACAGAGTCCAGCAGTCATGCTATATTTCACTTTCCTATCTTCCTCTCAGAGCTTTTAGTTCATAGTTATTTCTGTTCTCAGTTTAATTTAGATAAGTTAGTTATTGGAGTTACTATTTTAAAACAAAAAAACAAAACACTCCTTTTTCAGATACAGACTTGCCTGGCTCTCCAGGCTTCAAGAGATGTGCCTCCTGCAAAGATGCCATCCCCATTTCAGATGGACATTCACAGTGTGTATGCCGTTTGGGGGAGTTTCATGTACTCCCAAAATGTGTCCACTGTACTAAACTTAAAGTGTGGACCCGCAAGGACAGGGAACTCAGACTTAAACTACTCCTGCTGGAGAACTCGGTCAGACTAGCATCTGACCCAGGCCAACAAAGTGCTCCAAAACCCTCAAAGGACAAGAACAAAGCAAAAAAATGGCCAGCTTCCTCCCCACTCAGGGAACACTCCTCAGCTAAGAGGTCTCAGGTAGCATCTGCTTCTCCAGTGCCTGCCACTCCACGGCTCAGCACTTATGACTCAGCAGGCACCTACTGTGAGTCAGCTGCTCAGTGACCAGGTGCCGAGGCTCAGGGCTTTCAGCTGCCAGCCTCATACAGCTCTCCCTCAGTCACCATTCATAACATGGTGCCGGTGGCTCTCACGGTGCCGAGAGCACAAGCGGATGCTGCGGCACCGCCATTTGAACTTTCTGCGCTGCTTTCTCATCTGCTGCAGCTGACACTCCCCGCACCGAACCTCTTCTAGTCACCTGCCTGCCCAACAGTGCCTGTGTTCTAGAGCACCTACTCCTGTCTTGCAATATGCACCCCCAGTACAACCTTTAGTGCAGACACTTATGCTACCTCAGCATAAGATGTCTCCACAGACTCTTAGTGGCACTAGCTCCATATCAGTCATCCTTCACTCCTCTCATGCCTTACCATTCGGAACCTGGAGTCACTGCACCACCTCAGTTTCTACATCAAGGGGACTTAAGGGTTTCCCATGCCCATGAGTCTCTGCTACTGGGCACCAATATATCACCAGGACCTTCAGCACCCTATCTGCAGTACTCCCCTACCACTTCAAGCTTCTCAAGTGGCAAGAAGGAGGAGGATGTTGAACATATGTTTTCCTCACAATATTCTTCTTCAAGTGATTCCTCATGTGTATTCCACAATAGGTGTGTGTGCTCGCCACGTGCACTGGTGCCGGAAGTTTTTCCCCTAGCAGTATCCGTAGTGGGGGGCACCCCCCCCCCGCGAACCCTGGTCTGGCGCCTGCCTGGCGTGATATAAGGAGAGCTGCATGCTCCCCCCACCCTCAGTTCCTTCTTGCCACCAGTGAAGGTGCATCGGAACTGCTCTGCTCCAGCTTTGCTTTAGCTTGTCCCCAGAACTGTTCATTCATTCAGTGTTAATACGTGTAGTTAGTTAGCTGTTTAGTTAGTCAGTGAGCCCAGGTCATGCAGCTCTTGTAAGCATTCTATGCCAAGAAGTGACCCGCATACAGACTGTGCTGTTTGGGAGAAACCCGTATTAGTGAAAGGTGCAAGATTTCCAAGTCGTTTAAGCCTTGGACCAAAAGAGAAATGGACATTAGGTAGCCAGGCAGCGGCACAAACAGCTGCAGCGGCACAGGAGCCAGCAAACAGAGCTGTAAACAGGGGAGTTTGAGTGGGAGATCTGTTGGAGGAGAAGGTATTTGTATTTGGTTTTGTATTTGTAGTATTTGTATGTGTAGAGGCTTGTAGGGGCTTTGTGCCGGGAGAGAGGCTGAGCCCTGATTAGGGGGAGGGGCTTCTCTGACTAGGGGGTCCTATAAAGGCAGCCAGCCAGCCAGGCAGCGGCACAGACAGCTGCAGCGGCACAGGAGCCAGCAAACAGAGTTGTAAACGGGGGTTTCAGTGGGAGTTTGTAAGGGGAATTTGTCTTGTGGTGCTTGTTTGGGGTTTGTTGTTGCTGTGTGGGGTGGGGTTTGGGTGTGGTTTGTGTTTCCCAGATGAACAGGGTTTAGGTGGGAAGGGTATGACAGACACAGAGGCAGCAGTGGGAGTGACCCATGTAGTGGAAGACACAATGAGGATGACTGGATATGGAAGCTGTGGTATGTACATGATCCTGGAGCAGGGACCTGGTAAGAGTTCTGTCTGCATGAAATGCCATCTGATAGAGCTGATGGAGGAAAAGATCCGAGGTTTGGAGATGCAGATGGAAAGTCTGGTTGAGTTTAGGAAGGGGTTTGAGCAGATTATGAGCAAAGACATGAGGTATCTGAAGGGAAAAGCTCAGACTTGCAGATGGAAGCAGGGCTGGGGAATTCTGAGGGGAGACTGGGTGAGGAAAGTGGTCAGTGGAAGCATGTGACTAAAAGAACCAGGCAGAGGAAAAGACGGGCCAGTGAAGGAGAAATAGAGCTCAAGAACAGGTTTGCAGAGTTGGAAAACGAAGAAGGGGCTCAGCAGGTAGTCGCTGAAGGTGGAAGGGCAAGGAAGAAGAGAAGAGCGGCTAGTCCTATAGGAAAAGGGGAAGCATCAATGGAGACTACACCAAATATGAGCCCCAGGAGGATACAGGATGGGTTGAAGAGGATTACAAGGGAGAATAGGAATGGAAAGAACCTGCAGCCAGAGGGAACAGGGGATAGACTGGAGAATAGCACTGTCACCAGGAAAAAGCAGGTCTATGTGATCGGGGACTCTTTACTGAGAAGAATAGACAAGCCTGTAACCAGAGCTGATCCACAGAATAGAAGGGTGTGCTGTCTTCCAGGTGCTAAGATACGGGATGTAGATCTGAGATTGAAAAGGATCCTAAAGGGAGCAGGAAAGAATCCCCTAATTATCCTTCATGTGGGAACAAATGATATGGCTAGATTCTCGCTGGAAAGTATTAAGGGAGACTATACTAGGCTGGGGAAGACGCTTAAAGAAATCGAGGCTCAGGTAATCTTTAGTGGGATTCTGCCTGTTCCTAGAGAAGGGCAACAAAGGTGTGACAAGATTATGACTTGGCTGAAGATGGCTTAGGCAATGGTGCTATAAGGAGGGCTTTGGGATGTATGGCCACTGGGAGGCATTCATGGACAGAGGACAGTTCTCTCAGGATGGACTTCATCTGAGTAGGGAAGGAAATAGACTTCTAGGATGGAGGCTGGCACAAATGATTAAGAGAGCTTTAAACTAGGAATTTGGGGGAGATGGCTGGGAGATGTCCAGGTAATCTCCATGCCAGATTTTAACATTGAGAGGGAAGAAAACAAAGAAAGGATACAGCCATGGGTAGGAGAATGTATATAAGGAGGAAGGGCAGTGTGGATACCAGTCTAATAGGTTATACTGGCTGTAGAATGACCATGCCTAATAGGGTACAGAATGTGAGTGAGGCCAAACAGCAAAAATGAAGATGTTTGTCCACCAGTGCGAGGAGCCTAGGTAACAAAATGGAGGAACTAGAGCTACTGGTGCTGGAAGTGAAACCAGACATTATAGAGATAACAGAAACATGGTGGAATAGTAGTCATGACTGGACTACCGGTATTGAAGGGTATGTGCTGTTTAGGAAACACCGAAATAAAGGTGAATGTGGTGGAGTAGCATTGTATATCAATGATGAGGTAGAATGTAAAGAAATAAGAAGCGATGGAATGGATAAGACAGAGTCCGTCTGGGCAAAAATTACATTGGGGAAGAAAACTATTAGAGCCTCCCCTGGGATAGTGCTTGGGGTGTGCTATAGACCGACAGGATCTAATTTGGATATGGATAGAGCCCTTTTTAATGTTTTTAATGAAGTAAATACTAATGGAAACTGCTTGATCATGAGAGACTTTAACTTCCCAGATATAGACTGGAGGACGAGTGCTAGTAATAATAATAGGGCTCAGATTTTCCTAGATGCGATAGCTGATGGATTCCTTCATCAAGTAGTTGCTGAACCAACTAGAGGGGATGCCATTATAGATTTGGTTTTGGTGAGTAGTGAGGACCTCATAGAAGAATTGGTTGTAGGGGATAATTTTGGTTCAAGTGATCATGAGCTGATTCAGTTCAAACTGAACGGAAGGATTAACAAAAATAAATCTGCAGCTAGGGTTTTTGATTTCAAAAGGGCTGACTTTCAAAAATTAAGGAAATTAGTTAGGGAAGTGGATTGGACTGAAGAACTTATGGATCTAAAGGTAGAGGAGGCCTCGGATTACTTTAAATCAAAGCTGCAGAAGCTATCAGAAGCCTGCATCCCAAGAAAGGGAAACAAATTTATAGGCAGGAGTTGTAGACCAAGCTGCATGAGCAAGCATCTCAGAGAGGTGATTAAGAAAAAGCAGAAAACATACAGGGAGTGGAAGATGGGAGGGATCAGCAAGGAAAGCTACCTTATTGAGGTCAGAACATGTAGGGATAAAGTGAGACAGCCTAAAAGTCAAGTAGAGTTGGACCTTGCAAAGGGAATTAAAACCAATAGTAAAAGGTTCTATAGCCGTCTAAATAACAAGAAAACAAAGAAAGAGGTGGGATGGCTAAACACTGAGGATGGAGTGGAGGTTAGGGATAATCTAGGCATGGCTCAATATCTAAACAAATACTTTGCCTCAGTCTTTAATAAGGCTAAAGACGATCTTGGGGATAATGGTAGGATGACAAATGGGAATGAGGATATGGAGGTAGATATTACCATATCTGAGGTAGAAGTGAAACTCAGACAGCTTAATGGGACTAAATCGGGGGGCCCAGATGACCTTCATCCAAGAATATTAAAGAAATTGGCACCCGAAATTGCAAGCCCATTAGCAAGAATTTTTAATGAATCTGTAAACTCAGGAGTTATACCGTATGACTGGAGAATTGCTAACATAGTTCCTATTTTTAAGAAAAGGAAAAAAAGTGATCTGGGTAACTACAGGCCTGTTAGTTTGACATCTGTAGTATGCAAGGTCTTGGAAAAAATTTTGAAGGAGAAAGTAGTTAAGGACATTAAAGTCAATGGTAAATGGGACAAAATACAACATGGTCCTGCTTTGAGCAGGGGGTTGGACTAGATGGCCTCCAGAGGTCCCTTCCAACTCTATTATTCTATGATTCTATGATCTCCTTCTTTGAGAAAGTAACAGATTTCTTAGACAAAGGAAATGCAGTGGATCTAATTTACCTAGATTTCAGCAAGGCGTTTGATACCGTGCCACATGGGGAATTATTAGTTAAATTGGAAAAGATGGGGATCAATATGAACACTGAAAGGTGGATAAGGAATTGGTTAAAGGGGAGACTACAACGGGTCCTACTGAAAGGTGAACTGTCAGGCTGGAAGGAGGTTACCAGTGGTGTTCCTCAAGGATCAGTTTTGGGACTAATCTTATTTAATCTTTTTATTACTGACCTCAGCACAAAAAGTGGGAGTGTGCTAATAAAGTTTGCGAATGATACAAAGCTGGGAGGTATTGCCAATTTAGAGAAGGACCGGGATATCATACAGGAGGATCTGGATGAACTTGTAAACTGGAGTAATAGTAATAGGATGAAATTTAATAGTGAGAAATGTTTAAGGTTATGCATTTAGGGATTAATAAAAAGAATTTTAGTTATAAGCTGGGGACGCATCAATTAGAAGTAACGGAGGAGGAGAAGGACCTTGGAATATTGGATGATCATAGGATGACCGTGAAAAAAGCTAATGCAGTCTTGGGATGCATCAGGAGAGGTATTTCCAGTAGGGATAAGGAGGTTTTAGTACCGTTATACAAGGCACTGGTGAGACCTCACCTGGAATACTATGTGCAGTTCTGGTCTCCCATGTTTAAGAAGGATGAATTCAAACTGGAACAGGTACAGAGAAGGGCTGCTAGGATGATCCAAGGAATGGAAAACTTGTCTTATGAAAGGAGACTCAAGGAGCTTGGCTTGTTTAGCCTAACTAAAAGAAGGTTGAGGGGAGATATGATTGCTCTCTATAAATATATCAGAAGGATAAATACTGGAGAGGGAGAGGAATTATTTAAGCTCAGTACCAATGTGGACACAAGAACAAATGGATATAAACTAGCCACCAGGCAGTTTAGACTTGAAATTAGATGAAGGTTCCTAACCATCAGAGGAGTGAAGTTTTGGAATAGCCTTCCAAGGGAAGCAGTGGGGGCAAAAGATCTATCTAGCTTTAAGATTAAACTCGATAAATTTATGGAGGAGATGGTATGATGGGATAACATGATTTTGGTAATTAATTAATCTTTAACTATTCATGGTAAATAGGCCTAATGCCCTGTGATGGGATGTTAGATGGGGTGGGATCTGAGTTACCCAGGAAAGAATTTTCTGTGATATCTGGCTGGTGAATCTTGCCCATATGCTCAGGGTTTAGCTGATCGCCATATTTGGGGTCGAGAAGGAATTTTCCTCCAGGGCAGATTGGAAGAGGCCCTGGAGGTTTTTCTCCTTCCTCTGTAGCATGGGGCACAGGTCACTTGCTGGAGGATTCTCTGCTCCTTGAAGTCTTTAAACCACGATTTGAGGACTTCAATAGCTCAGACGTAGGTGAGGTTTTTCCCAGGAGTGGGTGGGTGAGATTCTGTGGCCTGCGTTGTGCAGGAGGTCAGACTAGATGATCATAATGGTCCCTTCTGACCTTAGTATCTATGAATCTATTAGGTTTCAGAGTAACAGCCGTGTTAGTCTGTATTCGCAAAAAGAAAAGGAGTCCTTGTGGAGTCCTCACTCCATCTGATGAAGTGAGCTGTAGCTCACGAAAGCTCATGCTCAAATAAATTGGTTAGTCTCTAAGGTGCCACAAGGACTCCTTTTCTTTTTA